>NW_028262369.1:53267500-55767500 GCF_047370975.1 Nipponia nippon | reverse complement strand
TGATACAGGATAAACGTTATTTTCCAAGTCCTATCTTGCTGCTTATACTCAGAAAAAAATTCCTCAAGAACTGTCCATTTGATCTAATAGAATTGGGAAGCAAGTTCTTAAATCTCACTGAATCCATGCTTCTGACTGAATGGAAACAGGAATGAAACATCCTAATCTCAGAGTGCTGACAGAATTATATGTGATGCTATCCAATAGCACTAATGTAGAGAAGTAATACAGGCTGTGGTATGCTGGAATCACTGACAGAGAAATGGAAGAGAGAAGTTTGCAAGGAGAAGTAGGGAATGTGGTCTTTGATCAGGGGGCTAAGTTTAGCAGCCTTAACAGTAGCTCATATTATATTGTGAGGAGGTGGGTTTTCCTGAGGTAAGTTCTTAAACCAAGTAGTACATCTTTGCTTATTTTGGAAATTCCCTATTTTTTTGCTAAGATTCCCAAAATAAAGTATTTTTAAATTCAGTATTCATGGAGAGAGTAAAGTGTGGCATATCAGATCAAACTGTCAGGTACATTGAGTTATAAAGCATGTTGAGATGGAAGATGACAACTTGATGCAGGCTGACTTATTTGGAAACTGTTTTAAGGAAAACATGTTTATTATAAATATTGAGGAATGATCTGGGACTAGACACAAGAATTAAGAACTAAGCTATGTTGAACACTCACTTCAGAAATTAAAATCCTGGTTAGCTACACTCTCCTCTGAGAGCTCTTTCTCATGTACCACTTATTTCAATACCTGACTTGCATTAAATTAGAATTCTCTTGGCTGGAATGCATCATCATTAATGTTTTACACAAAATTCTTATAATATACATAATCGTTTTACTACATTAGTGTATTTCTTTTGTTTTGTTTTGCATTTAAATACAAACTAGAAGAATTTCCACCTAATCTGAGCTAATTTCCTAATAAAACCAAAGACAGTCTCACATACTGATGCATGGTAGGGGAAATCAAATATGTTGGACTTGAGGACTCAGGACATTCCTTCACTTTGTTTGCTGCTGTTCCCATTTCTAGGTCAAGCCAATAGCAAGGCTGAGCATGTATTCCCACTCTTCCCAAATAAACAGCCTGCATTTAAGTGCTTTTCTCCCATTGGCCCCATATACTGGGTGCATTTGTCAATTAATTGTATTTTGGTAGTGGGGGGCTGCAGGGGGGTGCCTCTGTGAGAGAAGGCCGGGGGCTGCCCTGAGCCAGCATCCACAGCTGAGCCCCACAACGTCACTGGTGGTACCTCTGGGAAAAGGTATTTAAGAAAGGGAAAAAAATGCTGGACAGGCAGAAGACTGAGGAAAAAAAAATGTGAGAAACAGCCCTACAACACCGAGGTGAGAGAAGAAGGAAGGGAGGATGTGCTGCAGGTGCCAGAGCAGAGATTCCCCTGCAGCCCGTGGAGAGACGATGGTGGAACAGATATTCACAGTGCAGTTCATGGAGGAACACCACGCAGGAGCAGGTGGATATTTCCTGAAGGAACTGTGGCCTGTGGATAACCCATGCTGGAGCAGGTTTTTCCTGAAGGACTGCAGCCCATTAAGAGCCCATACTAAAACAGGGGAAAAGTGTGAGGAAGAAGGCCATTTGTAGTGGCTAAATTGTGGCTACTCAATTCAGTATGCTCTTTAGCTTCAGAAAGGTTTTAAGGACCTTTGTCATTCAGTCCTGAGGGCACTCACAGCATCATCAGCCCCCCTTCATGGGCTCAGAACCCCAAGTCATCCCTACTGGGACTTCAGTACCATCCCAGCAACACTGTAGGATGTCCATCTCTAGCTACACTACTGCTGAGCTCTACTGGGCCCTGCTGAGCCAGGCCTAACCTGTAGGCTAATGTCCCATCCCATTCCATCCCATCCAATCCCATCCCATCCCTATCCCCATGGAGGTTCCTGATGCCTGGGGCTGGGGCTGCCTGTTCCCTGGCTGGGGTGGTGGGACAGGCCCTGGCCAGATGGCCCCATGGGGATCCCCCTAGATCCCAGTCCTGAGGGTTTGCTGGTCCCAGCTGTGTCCTAGCACACAACTAACTTCAATGTATTTTACCCTTGTGTCCCAGAGCAAATATGTGATGTTCCACATCACTTTTTAAGACATTAAACCACCTAAATATAAAAAACCCCATCAATAATATTCTCATATTGTCTCAAACTTGTATGTGATATGATAATTATTTTTAACTTGGGAAGCAACTGCAGATCAAGCTTTTAACAATTTAAATGGCAAGATGTTGAAGACTGGATTTTCACTACTCAATAGTTCTTAAGCTAAAGAAATACCAAATATTTCCAGATCTCCAAATAAAAAGAGAAATCCTTGCCATTTCTTACTCATGGGTTTGAGACATTATTTTTATATTGTCACAGATTAATGAGCAATAAGCTTAATCGTTATTGTTAACCTACCCTAGATCAATACTGCAGATGACAGCCTCCAAGGGACTCACAGCTTTGTGAGAAATGAAAAATGTCTTGTGTGTAGAAGACAAAATAAGGAATTTGCTATTTTTCTCATGTGTACCTGAAAAGATAGAATGATTTAAAAAAAGCTTCATGACCAGCAAAACTAAAAAAACTAAAGTTTATCTGTAGTTGTCTTTATTCTCTGAATTAGCAAGTTCTGAAGACATTCTGAAGCTTATCATGTTTTTGGAATGCTTATGGAGAGCACAGGATTCCCTCCTCTAATAACCATAAAAGCATCATTACTATGAAACACCTAGTTGAAACTACTTGAAAGGGTTTTTTTGGGTGAGATGCATGGTCACATACACAATATGATGATATTCATTTTGATTTCATCAGATGTTCAGGAGAAAAAAAAAGCAAATTGGCTTCAAACTCTTATTTCCCTGCAACTGTCTTGGTCATTTTTTTTTTCCCCACATAGTACTATTACTTAATGGCCATAGAAAAAAAGGGACTAATCAGAAGTGCATGTAAAACGCCTGATCATAACATCTTATACTAAAACCAGTTTAGTATCTTGTGAAAATCCTAGGTGTAAGGATTGTGCCTTGTTTCTGACTCATGGAAGCATTTCCTCTTCTTACAGGAAATTATTGCTGTGCAATAATCACACATTATCTCTCTGTTGTACAGTTATCATTCTTATATCACCTTAGGCTTCTTAAACTGTGTTCTTCTCCATTTCCTTGTCTACCCATAATGTGTCCTCTAATCCTAACATTGTTTTCATTGACAGTTTTGAATAAATAATTTGTTCATCTTTGATAAAACTGCAAAAGGTAAGAATGTGACGTGGAAATGTCGGGGAAAAAAAGAACCTAAAATCTTTTCCATGATGTCCTGGTTTTGGCTGGGATAGAGTAAATTTTCTTCCTAGTAGCTGGCGTAGTGTTGTGTTTTGGATTTAGCATGAGAATAATGTAATAACACGCTCATGTTTTAGTTGTTGTTAAGCAGTCTTTATACTAAGTCAAGGACTTTTCAGCTTCCCATATTCTGCCGGGTGCACAAGAAGCTGTGAGGGAGCATAGCCAGGACAGCTGACCCAGACTGGCCAAAGGGCTATTCCATACCATATGACATCATGCTCAGTGTATAAACTGGGGGCAGTTGGCTGCAGGGCAGTGATCACTGCTTGGGGACTGTCTGGGCTTAGGTCAGTGGATGGTGAGCAGTTGCATCACTTTCCTGGGTTTTGTTTCTCTTTCTCTCTGTCTTCTTGTTTTCCTTTTCATTATGTTGTTGTTGTTGTTGTTGTTGTTGTTGTTGTTGTTGTTGTTGTTATTATTATTATTATTATTATTATTCAATTATTAAACTGTTTTTATCTCAGCCCACAAGTTTTCATACTTTTGCTCTTCCGATTCTCTCCCCCATCCCACCAGGAGTGAGGGTGAGTGAGCAGCTGTGTGGTGCCTGATTGCTGACTGCGTTTAAACCACTACACATTATCACCAGTTTAAGGTCTCTATTGGGTTTACATGACAAGGTTTTGGTGGCAGGGTGGCTTCTTTGAGAAGAGACCAGTTCCAGCCTTCTCAAGTTGGGTCCACTGCTGGCCAGCTGAGCTATTGGTGCCTCTGTGATAACGTATTTAAGAAAGGGTAAAAAATACTGAGTAGCACCTCTGAGAGAAGAGGGAGAAAATTTGAGATAAACAGTCCTGCAGACACCCAGAAGGAGGGGAAGGAGGTGCTCCAGACCCTGGAGCAGAGATTCACCTCCAGCCTGTGGTGAAGACCATGGTGATGCAGGTTGTTCATCTGCAGCCCATGGAGGACCACAATGGAGCAGATATCCACACTGCAGCTCAAGGAGGACCCATGCCACAGCAGGTGGATATGGCCTGAAGGAAACTGCAACACATGAAGAGGAGCCCACACGGAAGCAAGTTTTCTGGCAGGAACTGTGGCCCATGGGGGACCCACACTGAAGTAGTTCTTGAAGAACTTCAGCCCATGGGAAGGACCAAGGTTGGAGAAATTAATGAATGACTGTATCCCATGGCAGGGACCCCATGCTGGAGCAGGGTAACAGTGTGAAGAGGAAGGAGTGGCAGAGAAGGAATTGTTATGGACTGACTACAACCTCAATTCCCAATCCCTGTGCTGCTCCGGCACGGGAGGGGAGGAGGTAGAAGACTCAGGAGTGAAGTTCAGCCTGGGAAGAAGGGGGGAATAAGGGACAAGGTGGCTTAATATCTTTTTTTTTTTTGTTTCTTGCTATCTGTAAGAGACTGAAGTGTTAAGAACAATTGTCTCAAAGCTTGCTTGTGTGTGTTTATCTGATAAGACCGGACAGCAGACCACTCTTTTGTCTGATAAGACCGGAGGGCAGACCATTCTTTGGCTTATCAAGCACCACTAGCTTGCGAGGAAACTTGTGCAAACTTGCTGAAGCAGCAGGCCATTCTTTGGCTTATCAGGCACCACCAAGAATAGGACACCAGCTGGTGTCTGGGCCAGGCCGCTTGCCCATCAACAAAATAGATATGATTAGATGTGATTAGATGTGCATGTGTTGGGTACATGATGTTGCCCTGGGTAACGAAACTGAAACGAGAGGGCAAACTCCCTCTCCAACATCAGATAAAAGACGGCACAACGAAACCTGAGTGTGGCCATCCACCACCGAAAAACTGAAGACTGAGGACCGACGGGACACCACTGCATCCATGGTGGTGACTATTCTTTGCTTATCTCTCTGAATGCTTGCTTAATTTCCTCCTAATATTTCCTGCCTTTCCTATCACTTTACTCTTTTATATTTACCCAATAAAACGTCTGATTGGTGGCATATGACCTCAGTTGTGTCTTAATTTCGCTCTTGGGATCATTACAAACCTTCCCCGAGCCTGACAATCAGACCGGGACTTAACACTATCCTACTCTGTTATTAATTGGCAATAAATTAAATTAATCTTCCCCAATTCGAATCTGTTTTGCCTATGATGGTAATTGGTGAGTGATCTCCCTGTACTTATCTAGATCCACAAGCTTTTTTATCATATTTTCTCCCCCCATCTTACTGAGGAGGGGGAGTGAGACAGGGGCTTTGTGGGCACCTGGCAGACAGCCAAGGTTAACCCACCTCAAGTTATATTAACAAGTCAGTTTTTATTGCTTTAAAATAAATCAAAACCAAGCATTTTCAGGCAGCTGAAATAAGAGGCCGTCTGTTTGAAAGGGTACATAGCTATTTGTGTTTAGTATCCCACCATGTAGAATAAAACTTCTAAGTTCCAAAATCAAAACATTGATATATTTAGAAAACATTTTTGGCAGTCTGAGATTTGAAGCGAACATTTGATCTGTGAAATTGTTTTACTTACACAATAACAGTTAACAAATTTTAATGATTCATAAGCTCTGTTCCTTTATGGCAATTGGAAGTATCTTAAATTACATCAAATTATTTTAATGTTAAAAGTAATAGAAACTACTAAAGCTGAGCAAATAAACAAATGAAAATAGTGAAATTATAGTATCTGTGATGGAAATGATATCTCCAGCCACAAAGATAGCACAGGCTTTATGCACCTATCACTTTAATTATTGATGAAATAATTTCTGGTAGTAAATAAAAATTACAATCCATTTCTAAACAATATATTTATTCTTAAAAATTTTATAAAATGCTAGTGGTTTAATGTGAAGAGAAGTATTAACTTAAAGAGAAATGTCCAGTGGAAACTGAGTCTTTTTTCCATGCAAAATAATTCCCTCAGATTGGTGGCTGTAAATTCAGTAAGATGTTGCAAGTGACATGACTAAAAATGAAAGTTATTTGGGTTGTGTAATTCTGTGTGATTATTCTCTGTAATTCTTTGCAACAGCTTTCTCCCCGTCCTTTGTTAAATCTGAATTACAAGTCAGGGGCAACACAGACAGTCTCAAGTGGAGCTATCTAGGAGTCACTCAGCGTATCACAACATACACAGTTTTGCTTTGCTACTTGGAACAGATTCCTGGGCTGAATTCTCTCATTTTTTGTTGTGTTGTGTTATGTTGTGTTTTGTTTTGTTTTGTTTTGTTTTGTTTTTAACTAGACATGCCCCATTGGCCTTATTGCTTGCCCATCCTCTCAGAGGATCTGTGAAATAGCTTTTTAAAGCAATGAAAGTTTTATTGACCGGAAGGAACACAACACTTGAAAAGATTTGTGAAAATGCCACCACATTTCTCAATAAGCCATTCTTTTCAAGCAGGCCCATTTTATTTCCAAGTTAGAAGTACTAATTTTCTGCTGTTTCTGTATGCCATTTTTGCCTTTTCAGTATACTCTCTATTTTGTTCCTGGCAACTATTCACATCTGGCTGTGCCCACACTGACTGGGGAGTGCTGGGGCATACCCCAAACTTTCTCACTTGTCAGACACTCTTCCTGGGATCTTCCTGGAGAGGAACATAGCTGTTTAGATGCACAGGCCAGAAATGGCTATGGTAACAAGTGAGAGATCTGGAATAGGGATGCAAGCAGGATGCAGAGTCAGACCTGTGAAAGGGGAATTTCTTTCAGGCTGTGCAGTACAGGCATAACTTCATTCTTCTCTCCTGGTTGGAAACCAGGGATAGGGATCCCTCTTTGGCCTTTGGTTGGGATTCCTCTTTGAAGAATCAAGATCGTAAGGTTTTGAGCTTTAGGAAGATTACAGCAAGCCAGGCATGAAGAAGCCTAGCTGAGATTTTGCCTCTTACTGTCTTCCTATACTTTGTTTCTTTAAGGTGCCTTACCTTTGTCTTTCTTATTTGCTGTCCTCTTAACAGTTTCCTTAAGACTAATTTCTCACTAGCATGCAAGTCAATTTTGTTTGAAAAGTATGAAGGGCATGAGAGTCACATTTATACCTCTGATCAGTCTGGTCCTAGCACAACTATTTCCTGTCCCATTTGGCCTAGACTGGAGGGGGTCAGCTCAGCCCTTTATTTTCTGGTGAGACCCAGTTACATCACTTATTGAGCATATCCTTGGAGATCCTGAAAATCAATATTGCCACCAAACCCCATTAATTCTAGCTGATATCCAACACCTCATCAAAGATAATCTGCTACCTCCTGAACAAGATAGTTAATTTATTGGCACTGGAATTATTTTTCTCCAAGGGCTCTAGCTTCATTGAACACTACTAGCTGTCAATAAGTGCATAAATATGTACTTATATATCATAACTACTTTTCACACATAACTCTGCCATCTTCTCAAATCCGGATTGCTGCTGTGTAAATTACAGGAAAATAGAGTCCAATGCCTACTTTTAGTAATTCTAATACAGATTCTTTTATATATAGATACATTTTAAAGAAATCCAGTATCTTGAAATTATCTTTTTAATCTTATTCATTTCCTCACCATGTCTTGAAAAAAGATGTTATTTGGTTTGATTACAATATGTGACTCAAAACAGATAAAAAATAGTCCCATTCATATGGAATTTCTTACAGACTTTCTTTTTCTCTGTATTTTTTTTTAAATTTGTTTTTCTATAAAAGCCATATACCTTTAAAAGCAAGAGAAACCCCACTGTAGGGACATTCTTTGACAGGAAGTAAAACAACATCAGTGAAAACAGAGTTCCTTAAGTTTCAATCTAATAAGTGTAATAGTCTTCTACAAGAAGTGTATGTCTTCTACATAAGAAGACTAGAACAGATAAGCATGAATTCTAAAGCTGATTGTACCAGCCTGAAAAATCTGTAATTAAGGTAAAGAAAGTCGAGGGAATGATCTCTACGGAAATAAAAATAGTCAATGAAAGAAGAAACCATTTCTCTGCAGTACATTATTGCACAATAACTAACATTTTTATCACTGCATGTATTTCTCCAATTAGCTATCTGAAAACTAGGGTCTAAGTTAATTGATTCTGTTATGCTTGTATAAATCTCAGCTAATTCCATGTGCTTCAAAAAAGCTGCTCTGGTATAACTGATGGCAGGATCTGGTCATCCATATAGACTGCTTTGATCATTCTAAGCCGGTCATTTATAAATGTACAGTAACTAATACAAAGTAATACAAGTATTTATCTGCAAAATAAGGAAAATTGAACAGTTCCTATCTTACTGTGTGTAAAAATATCATCTAAGCATTATAATATATAGGTACATATAATGAAGTGGAAGAATAAATTTTGGTTTGGAAGTTTGTCCTTAAACCAACTTGCTTCTCTAGCAGAACTGACATTTTATTAAGGCTGAACATACATAAGCAATTGGAGTAAATTGCCACCTAACTTAACAGCAGGTGGTTGAAAAGTTTAAAAGTACAACAGTAAAGTACATGTCAATAGTTCAAAGGACTGATAAGGTTTTGCCATTCCAGTGTTTCTTTCATATAGCAAAGACTGAGACAAATATAGAAGATGGCATATCATAGGAACAATATATATACTGGCAATGGTATTACTAGCAAAACTTCTCAGAGAATATTATTGAAAAGGACATGCTTTCTTAAGCTCCATCAACATAATAAAATTGACCTGGTCTTCAGCTGATAGAAATGATTGATTTCATTTATTGAAATTCAGTAATTTGATCTACTTCTACTGAGAATGTTTTTTTTTTATGATTTGGATGGAAATGCCATTTTGATGTGATTTTTCAGATCTTTCAGAAACTTTAGATACATTTTTGTATAAAGCATACAATTGTAAGTTGGAAATATCTGCTGGTATTTGTGTTTTTCTTCTCAAACTATGGACTACTTTAAAAGAGCTCAAAAACATGTAATTTTAAAAGCAGTTAAGCTATGTTATTCTGCAATAAAATACTCCTGAAGCATATATTGAAGGGTTTTCCCCTTCAAGTATTCTTCTTTTATCTAATTAGATGGAAAAAGAAAACAAAAATGAAAACATAAAAAAAAAATCCATAAAACCTCTGAGTTCAGTGCATACAAATTACTCTGCTGCCTTTCTTTTTGACAGAAATATACATCCTTTTCAATAATATTCTCTGAATATTATTAAACACTGGATGATCCAGTGTTTAAAGCCATTGGACTCTATGAAGACTAAACCCACCTCTAATAGTTCTAGAGATAGCTTAAGGCTTCTTAGCAGTGCAGATGATAAAATAAAATGTTACGGTGGCAACCAAATGGACTGAAAGCATGATGGCGAGATATTCAGCTTCCAGTTAGTATGGATTTTGAAGGCAATGTGATGAGTGGGGCTGAGATGGGTGGTAAGGAACAGTAAAGGAGCGGACTCTGGGGCTTTATGGAATAGAAATTGGGTTCTTGTTTTCTTTCCTGCTCCTCTTTCTTAGATTAGTTTTACTCTTCTCCAGAGCTTTTCTGTAAAGTGCCTCCTTTTTGGACACCCTAACCAGCAGCAGAATTAATTTAGAACACTGGGGTTTACCATAGATGTGATTTCGGGGCCAGATTTAGTAATAATCATGTGTAATTATAAAGCTGTTCTTCAACATCTTACTATGCAAGTACATTTTCATGACATACGTTCTTGCTATGTAAGGCTGATCCAGTTGCACAAAACCACTTTCTAAATTAGTATTATTTCCATTTTAAAGGGAAAAACACAGTTGCTCATGTTTATTTCAGACAAATATATTACAGACATTAAAAAATGCAGAACTATCAAACTAAAAATCTGAATGAGAATTTTCTTTTAAATGATAGCTTGCATATTATATTAAAACAGACAAAAAAAATCTCCTGAAGATTGTTTAGAAAGCAAACAGAACAAAAATTAAACACAAATAATGCTTTTTTCATAGGAATATCTGTCAGGTTACAAAGTATTAAAGCTGGCAGGAAGCCATGGACAGTTCATATAATTTGGTTCTGACCATAAATAACAGCAGTTGGTTCATTACATTAAAACTGCTAAAGCAACAGAAAGCTTCAAAATTCAGAAATAACCTCAACTGAGTTCCTGACATTCTTACTGAAGTAAGCATTATAAGCCATTTTATGATCTTACTTCACTGGACCCGATATCTGCCTTATATACTGATTTTCTTAAGGAGCTGTGGTGTTTCAGAAGATACATTGTATGGAGCTCCTAAATATGGAGGCACACAAAATTAAGACCAATTACTTTGGTTGTTCTGTGGGAAACTTAAGCTTACCAATGACAAAATGTATACGTTTGCTCCTGTTGTTTAACTTTTTTTTTTTTTTTTAATGGAAGACAGCCTCAAGAAAAAAATGGTTCCTTTACAAGACATCAGTTCTAGTAAGGCCTATAAAAATCTCTGAAAAACCCATATTCAGAGCTCACTAGTGTCAGTGAACTCTCACCTGTGGTTAGGGTGAGCTCATCAGAGACTAAATTTTTCCACTACTACTTGCAGCTGGAAGTGGTCTGTTAAAGAGCATGAATGTCACGTCTCAAAAAGGTCAAAGGAGAGGACCAGCTATAAGGAAGAAGTTCAGCATATTTTTTCACCTATTTTTTAACAGTTCAGAAACACTTTTCTTTGACAGTTTTAACTTTGTGACATCCAAAATTTAGGCATACAGATTGCAGTCTCAGGTATGCAGAATGCCAGGCAGATCCCTTGGAACAAGATTGTCATATGGCTAATATACAATGCCTAATACATTAATGTAACACCATAATGTAATATTTTTCCTTTCGGTATAGGAAGAAGGAAAACACAAATGTTATCTGGCTTCCTAAAGCACAGTCTGAAGGAGCCAGCAGATTTTTGCTGTTCTTCTCAATGAGGAAATGGTCCTTTGGCTGACAGTGCATTAAAAATTAAGTCCTGTTACTTTGAGACCTGGTGCTTAAGATAAAACAGGGATTCAAAACATGGCCCTCAGTACATGTTTGCTGAATATCATGCTGACATCTGTTCCCTTTGTCAAAGTCTGTTGTACTTGGTCTTTAAATGAGAAAACTTCATGAATTATCTATACTTCTGAGTTTAGCCCATAGAAAAAAAAGCACATAAAACCCCCTAAAACTGCACCTATCTTCATTCCACAAGAATTCAAATATTAATCTGTCAAAAGACAGAATTTATTTTCTGCATGTTAAATACATTCACAAAATGTATATATGCACATTTGCTAGGTCAAATGCTGTATTTTAATTTTTTTTTTTAATATGTAGTAAATTAGCATTTTTCCAGCAACAATCAAAACTGAACTGAGAAACCTACCTAAACCAGGTGATGCTTGTGATGTTTAGGGGAGCTTATATCATCCCTCAGGAAGAAGAAATATTTTGTGGATACATGATCCTTCTTAATCCAAGCTGACATGTGGGATCTCAGTCCTTGGAACTCTTCACAGGTCTAGAGGACAAAGCCCTGAGCGATCTGTGCTAGCTCTGGAGCTGGCTCTGTTTGGAACAGGAGGTTGGACTAGAGAGATCCTCCTGAGGTCCCTGCCAACCCCATTTATTTTAGAATTCTGTAATTAATTTTTAGTAGTTTTAGATATTAGAACAGTATTCCTGCCCACTACTTGTGAGGAATCTTAGGGTTTTTTTCCAAGTCCTCGTTTTATAGGTCTGCTGGAATTAATGGTCTGAATATTCATTTGATAGAAGTCAGCCAACTTTATTGATTCTGGTGATAGAAAACATAAGCTGATTTACACCAGCTGATGATTTGACCTTTGTTTTTTGATACAAAGGTCTCCTTTTGCATTTGGGACATGATCCTTGAGCTAAAGAATGGGCTGTTTTATTTATACAGTGTAAGTGACAGTACAGTCACTATGTCAGTCAGATTGATTGCATGCAGCATGCCAACCTCCCTATATAGGTTAACTGCAAAATAAATGCATACAAATCTGTTTCTTGTGGTTATTTTTCAATGCATAAAGAATGCCCCAATTTTTTCACATTTCGTAGCAGTTTGCTGTTTATGATAGAAATACCAGGTCATCGTTATTCACTTGTGTCATTTAGATTTTCACCAAAGGAACTGTATTATATCATGTTCAGCTATAAACTCTAAATGTATGTTTCTTCCTCCAGCTACCACTGTCTCCAGGTGTTTAACTGGGGGACAGTACTCCTCCTGTAAAAGCAAGAACAAGAGGCAATTTCACCCCAGCTTACTCCTCAATTTTTTTCTGTTCCCTTCATTGAATTATGTGAAAGGAAGAACAAATATTACTGGAAGTGTGAACTACATAGAAAAAATTATGCTTAACCTACCCGACTGAAATAACAACTTGCTCTTTTTAATAATTATGCTTTTTATGTTTGTTAGAAACCAAGATGTAAGGAATAGCTACCGTAACATATTCTGGAGCTAACCAGAGTTGTAGGTATGAAGAGGCTCACTTTACATATATTTTGCACTTCACCAAACTTTGGATGAAACAGGTTTTATCAGGTTATATATGTGTACAAAGACCCTACTTGGAAAGCTTGTCTTAGCCCCTCCTAAAGCCTGATTCATTTTTCCATGCTGTATTTATTCATCTGTCTAATCTGCATTCAACCTCATGTTCACCCGCAGCTGTGTCTTCCGTTCCACATCCTCCCAAACCCTACATGGCTACCCAATGGTAATACAGCTTCCTATTTCAACTGCACAGAAGCATTAATACAGGAATTATTTGTCAATGCTTGCAGAAATGATATGGCAACATGACCTCTTGAACACGCACCTTGCTAAATTCATGCTCATGAGTGCAACATCAAGATGCTTTTTTCTCTTGTGGTTTTCAAAGACATTGCTTGTTGCTTAAAGGAATCAAAAAGAAAAGAAATACTGCTCAGAGAAACATAGTTATAGAAAAAACCGCATGAAATTTGGCTAATGACGGCCCACCCTCAAAGCTGACATTTCCTGCTGCAAAAATCAATTGTCAGAAACACATAATTTATTTAAACTTGTGTGTTAAAAGATTTCAGCTACCCCTCTTCCCATTGAATCCAGAAAGATATAATTTTACAAGTGTAATTATTTAGTCAGTCAGTTAGTCTGAGTGGAAGCTTAAAAGAAGACTTTCCAATCTAGAACACTTCTTCATGCCCTTCTCATTTACTGCATCAATGCAGAATCATACATTTTTATTTCTGTTTCATTACTTGTGTAATTGTTTCTTAAAATGGGTTCTTGCAGGAGCTGATGTCAATATTTTCCTCTGTATGAAGCGTTGTGCTGAGTGAACTTATTTTAGACACAGAGGTAGGAAAGCAGATAATAAGCAAGTTGAATATTCTTTAGGAGAAAGTGATAAAAACATAATATTATGTAAGTTGCAAATTAATAGGGGTATATAATACACAAAGTTGTCTGTATGTATGCAAAATAAAGAGAGAATGGGAGGCAATATACCTTTTATTGTATACAGGAACCATCAACTTTGTTTTCCTATTCTTTCTTATTGAAAAGAACAACTCTTTCGGTTTGCATTTAATGGTTATGTTTCTGAGAATAGCCCATATCTCTGTGACTTTCCAATGCAAATGGGTGCATTCAACAGTCCTAAGCAATTTTTAAGTAAATACACAACTGACAATGATATTAATCTTAACTTCACCAAATTTGCCATTTCGCTCAAGCTTCTGTAGTATCAATGGAAAATTAAATCAGATTGAAATATGAAGCACAAGGCATTAATATTGAGGAAGTGTCCTATATTTCTTTTATTCTATAATATAACCTTTCTGCTAAAACTCTTGTTTATGTGATAATAATCTTTCTAATACATCTCAAACAAAACAATAAAAAAGCTTAAAAGCAAACAGAATTTTTACAGTTCTTAAAACTGGGTTCAATTTTAAACCTATAGTCTTCTTGAAATTGATGGCACAATATACTTCCATCTTGAAGCACCCTTAATTATAGTCAGAAGAAATGGAGATTGAATGTATTCTGCATAAGCAATGCAAATAGAGGACAAATTTGTGAGTATATTAATACTACAATTAAATTTATGCTTTTCTAAATAAATCATGCTAATTTATCTTTAATTGTTTTGAAGTGAAATATGAGAGTATGTAGAATTTTTATGATCTGTTTGGATAATTTACTTTTTACCATATCATCTATTAGTTTATTCTGAACCTGCTGAGTGGAATCAGGAGGTATGTCAAAATCAAAATACAAAATTTAATTTAAACAATACTTTACCACAAAAAAAAAAAAGATGAAAAAGAATGAAAAACATATAGTTACTTCTAGACTGTGTCTTGAGTTAACTTTTTTGACATGGTTTTGAAAAGCAAATTAAATCTGTACCGTATTGGAATTGCAGTAATCTCTGAAAAAAAATGGAATTCTGGAAGAAAAAAGGACTCTGGGTAAATCCATGTATACTGTAGCAGTGGCCTTGCTACTGCCCACTGACATTATCTATGACATGGCAATGAACAGAGGTTCAATCAGTCTTCCATGTCCTGGATGTGTAATGATAGTGAAATCTGGTTCTCCATTTGATGCTGTATTGTAAGCCAATACTAAAAAGAACCTAGTTATAGTTGAACATATTTAGAGCTAAGAAACTGTTTTTCTTACTCCAGAGAAATGAATACTCTTACTAAAGCCAAGGTAACATTGAAAGGCAATCTAATAAAACACAATGACTTTCTGAGTGTGAGGGGTTTTTGCCATAGTGGCACACACATGAAGATTTGATCAGATCTTTTTTGGAGAGATGCATTATTAAGTTTTCAGATCACCTTTAGTTATTCCAAGTAAACTCACAAACCATAACTAGACATTATGCTATCTGCACATGCTACATATGGTGTATCATGACTACTTAGGAAATGGTTTAGTGATGAGAGTGTCTGAAAATCAAAGTTATAGATGAAGAGCTCTTATAACTCACTATTTTCCAGGATAGGTGAAAATTTAATACCTCACTGATAAGTTAAGCATTTACCATTTTGGGGGTCTAATGGTCTTACAGATGACTTGCAAAAACATCAGATCTTAATCTTGTTATCATGACAAAACTGAATATTCTCTGTCCTGTATCTCTGACCACTATCACATATGGGCTGGATCAGAGGCAAAAAAATGAATTATTTATCTGGCATATCTTTTAAACTGCTATCTGTGTTTGAAGCTGTTGGAAAGTCTGAAATGGCCTAAGTAGCTCTGCAGGAGATGGATTGGCAGAATGTAAGCAGGGCTGCCCAAATTACATGATTAATTTAATTTGTCGCTGCTACTGATTTATTGCATGATTTTCACCAGAACTGGCAGAAAATCAGGAGGGAAACTGGTTAGTGTGAATCATTATCTAGTCAAGAAAAGTCAAATTCAAAGCCTTTCCTTCAATCCTGGTCTCCTGATCAAAGTGTGGTGCACAGAAGAACTGAAATTCTACCTGAGTATCTGGGTTTTCTTCCCATGGAAAAAACAAAACAAAACAAAACAAAACAAAACAAAACAAAACAAAACAAAACACAAAAAAACCTAAGAAATGGAGGAATGGGTTTAGGAAAAAATTGTATCTTGTCCTCAGAAGGAATAACACAGTAAGGAGTATCATAGGTAAGACTCACACCTGAATCCTGAACTTTAGAAAGTGTTCCCTAGCTCCCCATTTAGATATAGGCTAAGGAAATCTTGCATGGCCAGATTTCAGTAGCTGAAGCCAATGAAGTAATAAACAGTCAAGGCTAGAAATTAATATTTCAGTGTTGATAAAGACAATAAAGGACATTGTGATACCATACTTTGAGGACAAGGGATTCATTAGTATGTGTTTTTTATTTTATTTTTCTTTGAATGACATCTTGTTAAGATAGTTGAAATAGTGCATGGTAAAATACCACTTGTTTTTCCAGTTTTGGTTTCTGAGGTAAAACAGGTCATATAAATATCAGCTGCATTTTATTACTTAAAAAAAAAAAAAAGGAAGAAGAAAAATTGCCATGGAAGTTAATCGAATGTTAATATTCTGGGAAACTTCTTTCACAGCTATGTTACATTTTAAGAAAAAATACCGCAGTAGTCCATCACTGAGGAAACAGATGTCATAAAAGCTATGAGCAGAGCAAATCAAATGTGTGAAATATTGTATGCAAGTGTACGTGTTGGCATTTTGTGGACTGCAGATGGAAATTTTTATCAGATTTGTCCAGTGTGTTTAAACAATATAGCAGGTTGCTATGACACTTATTGAACCAAAAAGGTACTTACATAAAGTCTAATTACAAAGGCTAAAAAAACTCTGCATTATAAATGCAGCTTTCACATGAAAGTTTACAGAACACACAGACAGGTGAGAGAAAGTTTCTCTGTGGATTATTACTGAAGACGGTACTTAGTATTCCCTTTTTTTTCTTGAGAATGTGCTAAGTTTACTGCAGGAATTATTTTTTTTTACCCAGCTAGAGGAATGTCAATAGTCACCTTCCAACACTTTTTACTGGAAATGCTACATAAACTTTGTTAATTTTACAAGTTAGGAGAACAAATTAGTTTTATCCATTTGCAAGACACACAAAACATTTTCCATCTACTCTTGAAAGGGCCTTTTACCCTTTAGGTTTCAAGCTTTCATATGACCTTTCCTTGAACATGTACAACTCCTGCTCTTTCTGACTTACTAAACTTGCAAAATAGGGCATATACTGATAAAGTTCCATGAACAGAAAAATGTCAATTTGGGCTTGAGACCTGATTAAAAAATAAAAAAAAAAAAGAAAAAAAAGTCCCCTTTTGGTGAGTAGGTAGAATTTAGAACTTGGAGAAGCAATTTTCATTATTTTTGTTATTATTTACTGCTGGCAGATGCTTCCAGACCCCTTAGAACCAACACACACATTCCTTTTACCATAATGTTGCTAATACAGTGTATGCATTAAGAGTGATTTAAAATTCATTAGCAAATATATTATTTTTTTATTTTAATTTTCTTTAATTGGTCCAAAAAATTTCAGGGAAAAATTATTGTGGATACATGATGATGATCAATGACAACACGTAACTGTGCAAAATTCTTTCTTAAGCAATGATCGCAACACATATATGTTTAGTCCTAGTACATCCATGTCAACAGCATATATATAAGATGTTCGATTTTAAACTCAGACCAATGATTAGACCTACTATTTTTTTTTCCCAAAGTTTCTCAGCTGCATAAAGTAATAAAAAAAAAAAAAATGATAAAAAGGTGTGCCCTGAACTTCAGGATGAGATTATGGTGAAAACTTAAGATCTAAGGGACTAGCCTGGGAAAATATACCTTAAAGTAGAAAGTGTAATACCTACAAGTAAATTATGCTGTTTTGGTGAAAAGGAATTGTGATTTTTTTGTGAATCTTTCATCTATACCTGGGAAAACAGAGTCTTCATGGTAAGAGATTCTGACTTGTTGCACTGGACTCCAATTTTTTTTGATAAGTGAGATAAGAAGAGATAAGAGTTGAATACTTTGGGTGATTTTATGGTATAATATTAAAGCGGATATATATAGAATTAAAAAGTCAAGACTTCCCACATAAACACTATTCTGTCTTTCTTGTTACTCTGTACTGCCGGAAAAGAGAAGAAAACCGCAAATTTCACTCTATAGCGGGCAATGTATTTTAAAATGCTGCAACAGCTACACAAACAGAAAGCAACAACTGAAAAGTTTCTTGAAAGTCTGTAATGTCATGGGGCTCTTTTCCCATATATTATAAACACTCCACAAATATTACAGAGCTAATTTAATTAATGTAGGTGTCTAAGGTCTTCTAAAGAAAATAAGCCAGATAAGGTGATGATTTGTAATCTGTATTGCTCTAAAGTGCCTAAGAGTCTAAATTTCCTAAAATCCGCTTCACTTTTATGCAAAGAACCACATCTGAGAACAACTACTTGCATATAGAATTAAGAATAAGAAGGAAAGGGAATGAATGACACTCTTGTTTGTTTGAAAAAGCTATAGTTCACTGCTTTTCTGCTGATACCTAATTATTTTCTACTGGTGAAGCAGGAGCAGATCAAGTTTCGTGTGAACTGAAAATACTGTGGACTTCCTGCAAAACTCTAAAAATAATTTTCTGATTTTATATGAAAGGTCAAAGTTCCTTTAACTACTTGTAGTACTGTAACATCTCTGTAAACAATCTTTGCACAAGTATATAAAAATGAGGATTCCCATGGTGTACTGGCACATTAGTAGACAGAAATATTTTGCTACAAGTCAAGTATTAAGAAATTGTCTGGAGAATGAGTTAGACACCAAAAAAAATAAAAAGCTTGCAACTTTGACAGTAAAGGTCTGAAGTAAAATATAACATGACTCCTCAGCATTATAAAGAGACACCAGGGCCTGGAATGAGGTAGGATGAACTCTACCTTAGCGGGTCCTTTACTAAAATCTTCCACTTCCACAAAAGCTGTTGCAGATGATTATTTCTGCTCTGAAATGCCTGGCAGGCATTCTCTAGCATACTAGGATTGTAAAATAAATGGGGTCAGCTGGGACCTCAAGGAGGATCTCTCTAGTCCAACGTCCTGTTCCAAACAAAGCCAGCTCCAAAACTAACACAGGTCACTCGGGGCCTTGTCCTCTAGAGCTGTGAAGAATTCCAAGGACTGAGACCCCACAGCCTCCTGGGGCAGCTTGTGCCAGTGCTGAACTGCCCTCACAGTGAAAATCCTCCCCCTCCTTGTGGTAGCTCATTGCCTTGCTCCCTTTTGCTGGGCTCCATCTCCTCTGTAACATCCATCAGAGGGTTAAAGACAGCACGTTTTGCCCCACCTCCTGCCCCATATCTTTATTCCCTTCAGGCTCCACAAACCCAGGTCTGTTAGGTTCTCTTTTAACTTCACATGTTCCAGCCATGGTGCATTTTGTTGATCCTCTGCTGGACTCTCTCCAGTTTATCATTATCCCTCATGTACAACAGGACATACAGTGCCAGATGCAGCCTCACAAGTGCCACATAGAGGGACACTGAGCTCTGCTTTGTGAATCCTAGGCAATTCTGATAAATTTCATTAAGAGAGTATGCTTATTATTTTTAGCAACATCCCCAATTTATGTCCTTTTATAGACTGGAAAAGATTGTAAGTTAATAATGATTCTGCTAACATATTGTTTGCTAACAATTATCTGGATTTTTTTCATAGAAAGGCATTATCCTCTAAGCTTTTCTCACCAACAAAATCAATCATTTAAATTTTGTTTTCTACCTAGCTGCTTCTATTGACCTTATCATTATAGAACCTGGATGCCTCAACTTTATGTTTCTTTTGAAAGGCATTGACAAGGAATACAATAAGCATAATTTTAGGGGCTGTTTATAAATAAACACAACAGATTAAAAATGTGGAAAAAATGACTAGCTCAGTGAATTATAAAGACAAGCAATAACAGGAGCAGAGAAAAATAATAGGTGTAATGATCAAATGCTACTAAGGACGCAAGTCTTTTTTTTCAAATTTATTTTTACCACCTTGCCTTTTTAACCTGTAAGCTATACATAATTAAGGATACAGGCATTTTCACCACTTCTGTGGAGAAAGAGGGATATGGTAGATTACAAGAAGACAAAAAAAAACCTGAGAAGAGCTATTGAGGAAGAAAATAAGACTCCTAATATTGAGGACAGAGAACTTCTAATTTTATTAGCAAGAACATAAATTTAAGACTTTGATCTACTCTGTAAGATGTGCAGTGACAAAGCAAACACAAACTGATGCAATTCTTCATACTTCATAGTTTCTATGCTACTTTCATAGGCTAAAATTCATTGGCTAACAACCAAAATCTTTAAATAAACTAATAAAATATATTGTAAAAATAGAAATAGTTGAATAATAATTCAGAAGTACAAAGACAATCAAAAGGGACTTTAGAGAACTGGGGCAATTGCTTGAAGGATCAGGAGCACAGGTGGTGTTTTCCTCCATCCCATCAGTAGCCGGGAAGCATACAGAAAGGAACAGGAAGACCCACCTCATTAACCCATGGCTCAGAGGCTGGTGCCAGAGGTGGAATTTTGGGTTTTTTTGATCATGGGGCAGTTTACATGGCACCAGGCCTGCTGGAGACAGATGGGGTTCACCTGTCACAAAGAGGGAAAAGGATTCTGGCTCAGGAGTTAGCAGGCCTCATTGAGAGAGCTTTAAACTAGATGCGAAGGGGGAAGGGGACAAAACCAGGCTTGCTAGGGATGAGCCTAGGAGTGGCATGCCTGTGTTGGAGAAGAGATCTATAGCCCAACTGAAGTGCATTTACACCAATGCACGCAGCATGGGCAATAAACAGGAGGAGCTGGAAGCCACTGTGCGGCAGGAAAACTATGATGTGGTCACCATCACAGAAACGTGGTGGGATGACTCACACAACTGGAGTGCTACAATGAATGGCTACAAGCTCTTTAGAAAGGACAGGCTAGGAAGGAGAGGGGGAGGGGTAGCCCTGTATGTTAGGGAGTGTTTTGACTGTCTAGAACTCAGCGACAGCAATGACAAGGTTGAGTGCCTATGCGTAAAGATCAGAGGGAAGGCTAACAAGGCAGACATCCTGGTGGAAGTCTGTTACAGACAAAGGAAACAGATGGAGTATTCTACAAGCGGTTGGCTGAAGTCTCACAATCCCTAGCCCTTGTTCTCGTGGGAGACTTCAACTTACCAGATATCTGCTGGAAATACAACACAGCAGAGAGAAAGAAGTCTTGGAGGTTTCTGGAGTGTGTGGAAGATATAATTTCCTGACACAGCTGGTAAGCAAGCCAACCAGGGGAGGTGCCCCACTGGACCTGCTGTTTACGAACAGAGAAGGCCTGGTGGGCGATGTGGTGGTCAGAGGCTGTCTTGGGCTCAGCGACCATGAAATGATAGAGTTTTCAGTTCTTGGAGAAGTAAGGAAGTGGGTCAGCAAGATCGCTACCCTGAACTTCAGAAGGGCAGATTTTGGATTGTTTAGGAGTCCGGTTAACAGAGTCTCTTGGGAGGCAACCCGAGGGCAAAGGAGTCCAGGAAGGCTGGACGTTATTCAAGAAGGAAGTCTCAAAGGCGCAGGAGCAGGCTGTCCCCATGTGCCATAAGTCAAGCAGGCAGGGGAGAAGACTGGCCTGGCTGAACAGAGAGCTTTGGCTAGAACTCAGGAAAAAAAGGAGAGCTTACCACCTTTGGAAGAAGGGGCAGGCGACTCAGGAGGACTACAAGGATGCTGTGAGGTTATGCAGGGAGAAGATCAGAAAGGCGAAGGCACAGCTGGAACTTAAACTGACCACCACCATTAAAGATAACAAAAAAAGTTTTTGTAAATATATCAGTGACAAAAGGAGGGCCAGGGAGAATCTCCCTCCTTTGTTGGATGCAGAAGGTAACCTTGCCACGAAGGATGAGAAGGCAGAGGTACTTAATGCTTTCTTTGCCTCAGTCTTTAATAGTCAGACTGGTCATCCTCGGGTTTTTCAGGCCCCTGAGCTGGGAGATGGAGATAGGATGCAGAGTGAAGTCCCAGTTGTTGAAGAGGTGGCAGTCACTGACCTGCTCCTCCACCTGGATGTTCACAAGTCCATGGGGCCAGATGGGATCCACCCGAGGATATTGAGGGAGCTGGCAGAGGAGCTGGCCAAGCCACTCTCCATCATTTATCAGCAGTCCTGGTCAACTGGGGAGGTCCCAGATGACTGGAAGCTACCAAATGTGATGCCTCTCTACAAGGAGGGTCAGAAGGAGGATTTGGGGAACTACAGGCCTGTCAGCCTGACCTCGGTGCCGGGGAAGGTCATGGAGCAGATCATCTTGAGTGCCATTATGCAGCAAGTGCGGGACAACCAAGGGATCAGACTCAGCCAGCATGGGTTTATGAAAGGGAGGTTCTGCTTCACTAACCTGGTCTCCTTCTATGGCAAGGTGACCCTCTTAGTGGATGATCGGAAGGCTGTGGATGTTGTCTACTTGGACTTTAGTAAGGCCTTTGACACAGTCTCCCCCAGCATTCTCCTAGAGAAGCTCGCTGCTCATGGCTTGGATAAGTGCACTCTACGCTGGGTTAAAAACTGGCTGGACGGCCGAGCCTAGAGAGTGGTGGTGAATGGAGTCCAATCCAGTTGGCAGCCGGTCACAAGTGGTGTTCCCCAGGGCTCAGTGTTGGGGCCAGTCCTGTTCAATATCTTCATTGATGATCTGGATGAGGGGATCGAGTGCACCCTCACTAAGTTTGCAGAGACACCAAGTTGGGTGGAAGTGTCGATCTGCTGGAGGGTAGGAAGGCCCTGCAGAGGGACCTGGACAGGCTGGATCACTGGGCCAGGGCCAACTGTATGAGATTCAACAAGGCTAAGTGCCGAGTCCTGCACTTGGGTCACAACAACCCCATGCAATGCTACAGGCTGGGGGAGGAGTGGCTGGAGAGCTACCTGGCAGAAAAGGACCTGGGGGGTGTTGGTTGACAGCCACCTGAACATGAGCTAGTAGTGCGCCCAGGTAGCCAAGAGAGCCAATGGCATCCTGGCCTGTATCAAGAATAGTGTGGCCAGCAGGACCAGGGAGGTGATAGTGCCCCTGTACTCGGCACTGGTGAGGCCGCACCTCGAGTACTGTGTTCAGTTTTGGGCCCCTGACTACAAGAAGGACATCGAGGTGCTGGAGCATGTCCAGAGCAGGGCAACGAAGCTGGTGAAGGGTCTGGAGCCCAAGTCTTATGAGGATCGGCTGAGGGAACTGGGGTTGTTTAGTGTGGAGAAGAGGAGGCTGAGGGGAGACCTTATTTTTCTCTGCAACTACCTGAAAGGAGGTTGTGGCGAGGTGGGGGTCAGTCTCTTCTCCCTAGTAATGAGTGATAGGATGAGAGGAAATGGCCTGAAGCTGCGCCAGGGGAAGTTTATTAGGATATTAGAAAAAACTTCTTGGACTTGGTAGTGATAGGTTAACGGTTGGACTCAATGATCTTAAGGGTCTTTTCCAGCCTTAACAGTTCTATGATTCTATGATTCTATGAATATAAAAGAGGGAAGAAGTACATTTTCAAGATGATTCAGGTTCCCCTGAATGAGAGATGAACAGACATAAAAAAGAAATAAGCAATATGTAACAGCAAATGTGTTCTATGAAATACTGTCATGAAACCCGTGACTGTACCAGACACATATTGTGGGAGGCTGGAAAACTATTTGCAATTCTAAATGAACAAAATGCATATGAAGCAATATACAAGCCTCTTCTTTCCACCATGTTAGGAACTGTGAGGTGAAATGAGGGCAAAATAACCATAATTTTAAAAAGATTGAAATAAAATAAAATCTGAATAAATATGAGAAAAAAAGTGCTACAGGGATGAAAGATGACATTTGATTGTGAGAAGCATTTAACAATAACAAAGTAAGCTAAAATGCTCATGACATGCACAGAGAGAAAAAAAAGAGAAAAAAATCTAAAAATACATTTGTTATTTGATGAATAAAAAAATCCACTTTGCAAATATTAAGAATTTTGCTGGTTTAGAGTAGTAGGTGGAAGGAAATACAATTTTTTACTGAGATTTCAAAGTGTAGGAAAGGTACCTAGTTCACTTAAAGACTGCGGACATTTTATCTTTTACAGATATTATCAACATCTGGAAAATTTGATGAGAAGGAACCACAGATCTGTAATGCTAGTAGATTTTGGCTAATTGTTCCTGGAAATAATCACAAACATCTTCTGCTACTTGTTTTCTCTCTGTGGGTGTCAATGAGTTTATCAGAAATCAAAAGAAGTCTCCTGTGGGATCTTCAAAAGATCGTTAGTAGTTGCCTGAGATATTCATTATACTACAAAGTCCTACTAGAAGCATTATATGCACATTTGACCATGGCAGAAAAAAAAAAACCAAACACAACTTGTAAAAAAACCCACATGCGTACAAGTTATATTTTTCATATATGCATAAAATTTAAATATGTTACATATGCATAACATATATGTCTTGCCAAATCAATTAGATTGGAAAAGACCTCTGGAGATCATCTAGTCCAGCCCCCCCCCAGCTCAGGCATGGTCAGCTATAGCAGGCTGCCCAGGACCATGTTGTGTCACAGCTTTAGTATCTCCACAGACAGAGTCTCCACAACCTGTCCGTACAACCTGTTGAAGTGTTTGACCACTCTCACAGTAAAAAAGCATTTTCTTGTGATTTAATTTTGGGTGTTTACTTTGTGCCTATTCCTTCTTGATCTGTCAGTGGACACTGCTGAGAAGAGTCTGGCTCAATTTTCTTCATTCTCTCCCCATCAGCTTTTTATGAACCTGGATAAGAGAACCTTGAGCCTTCTCTTCTCCAGGCCAAACAGTCCCAGCTCTCTCAGCTTCCCCATGTATGGAAGATGCTCCAGTTCCTTAATCATCTTTGTGATCTTACACTGGACTCATTCCATAAGTTTATATCTTTCTTGTACTGGGGAGCCCAGAACTGAACATAGAATTCTAGATGCAACCTCATCAGTACTGAGTAGAGGGGAAGGATCACCTCCCTCATCCTGCTGGCAGCATTCTGCCTGCCCAGGATACTGTCGGTCTTTTTTGGTGTGAGGGTGCATTGCTGGTCAGCTTGTTGCCCACCAAGATCCCCAGGTCCATTTTGGCAAAGCTGCTTTCCAGCTGGTTAGCCACCATGTTGTACTGGTGCCTCAGGTTATTTGTCTGTGGCTGCAGGACTTTGCATTGTCCTTCATTAGGTTCCTCTCTGTACAGTTCTCCAGCCTGGCAAGGTCCCTCTGAATGGCAGCACAACTATCTGGTATATCAGCCCCTCCTCCCAGTCTTGTACCCTCTGTGAACTTGCTGCAGGTGCACTCTAACCCAGTGACCATATTGTTAATGAAGATGTTGAACAGTGCTGGCCCCATTATTGACCCCTGGGGTACACCACTAGTGACTTGCTTCCAACTTGACTTTTGCTACTCATCACAACCTTTAAGACTTGATCATTTAGGCAGTTTTCAATCCACCTCATTTTCTAATAGTACTTTATCAGCTTGTCTATATGACGATGTTATGGGAGACAATGTCGAAGGCTTTACTAAAGCTGAGGTAGACAACATCCACTGCTCTCCCCTCGTTAACCAACATAGTCACGTCATTGTAGAAGGCAATGACTCTAGTCAAGCATGATTTCCCCTTTGTAAATCCATGATGACTATTCCCATTTCACCTTTTTGTCCTTCATGTGTTTGGAAATAATTTCCGGGAGGATTTTCTCCATCCCTTTCCCAGGAACTGAGGTGACGCTGGCTGGCCTGTAGTTCCCCAGGTCTTCCTTCTTGACATTCTTGGAGATAGGAGTGATATTTGCTCTTTTTCAGTCTTCAGGAACCTGCCCCAGTCACCGAGACCTTTCAAAGATACTTGAGACAGGTCTCTCAATGAAAGCCAGCTGCTGCAAAACTCTTGCAGGGTGCAACCTGTCAGGCTCCCACGTAGGTATATTTAGTTTGTTTAAGTGCTCCTTAACCTGGTCCACCTCCACCACATGTTAAGTCTTCCTGGCTCTAAACTTTTCCTCTTTTCTCAGGAGCCTGGGACATATAGAAAAATATTTTTGAATACATGTATTAAAGAAGTAACTGTTCTAGAACAATTTCTTACTTTATTACAGCCATGTAAGCTGACTTATTTCATCATAGTCGTATAGGACATCAATCAATAATAAACAATTTGAACAGCTTTAAGGGTCTGTGTTTGCTTAGCTTGAAGAAGAGAAAGCTCATCATTGTCTTGGTCATTTTCAGATTTTCAAAGACCCATTAGATTGCACTAGATTTGTATATTTTGCCATTTTTTCACTAGCATTTTAATGGAAGCATTCACAAGCCTAAAATAGCCCAGATGTACTGAAAGTTATATGAGCAATGAAAACTCACAATAAAGGTAAAACAAACTAGGTATAAAATATCTTTAATTCGTACATAATGAAACATACTTAAAGCAAAGTCATACTTCAACAGCTGACCGATTGCGCTTTGAAATTTTGGATTTCATATTCTCATTTTGTAGTCTGTAAGGTGAGTCCTGTCTGTATTCATGTGAGTGAAGGAAAATGAAGGCTAATACCAGTCTTGTAAAAATAGCTGATTTCAAACAATTAAAGAGAATTTTTGCTATGAATTTTTATTTTAAGATTTTCATTTTTCTCTTTTATTTTTGTGTTAATGAAAGCCAACTTTAAAGTATTATTTTATCTGGGTTTGACATGGTGATGTAGAATAAAGGAGAACAGAGAAGCTGCCAGGCAACAATTGAATTTACAGGTTAGAGCTGAGATAAGCCTGTCTACTCAAAATGAAATGTACAGATTACATTTCAATGCTTCACTGCATCTGTAGATAACATAGATCATTTAGCTTTTTCCTATCCCATGTTAATGTCCATTTTTCAGTTTTGCTAAAGGCCAGTGTAGCCATAATATAACATTTCTGAAACAGACTGTCTGGATTATTTTGACTTACCACTATCCAAAGTGGTCTAAATCTAGAGACCTGAAGTATTAATGTCCATGCTTGAAGAAAGTCTTCTACAGCTTCTGGAAAGAACTGTAAGTTGTTTAATAACTCAGGGATCAGCATTTCTTCCATTGCATTCCAGTTTTCTTTCATTTAGTTTTCATTTTCCTTCCTTTTAATTGTCATTCAATGTTTTACCTTCCATGTACCTTAAACCACAACTTCATTTCTTAACACAATAATAGCTTGGAAATAGCTATATATAGTTTGCTTTATATCTTTTTGGCGGGAAGAGAATAAGAAATGGGACAGAAGTCATGATGTCATATTGTTTGTTTTCAGAGCCTTGCAGATGAACTTTATGTTGTGAAACATTATGAAAAATTCTGAGGACAGTTCACATATATTTATTGTTCAGAAACTACACATTCTTTAAATTAGATGATTCTTATCAATCTGTTTAAAAATTGAAGTATCCGAGGACTAAAATGAACTGAGGTGCACCCTTCTTAATAAAATTAATGCTTCCTTAAATTTCAGTCCTACAATCAGAATAGCTATACAAAATACTTTAAACAATTTCAGATAAGTTAACCATCAAGAAGATTTAAACATCATGTCTTCATATAGCAAGTTTTAAGTCAAAATCACTTTTATCTTGAAAGAAGCTACCAAAGACCTACGTATTTCAAAATATAGAATTAGAAAGGAGAAATCTCAAATAAAAAAGAGGAAGAAAACAAACCAACAACAGCAAATGAGAGACAAAGACATAAAAATAACTAAACAGCAGCAGGCAACATTTCTGTAACACAAGAAATCCAACTTGGTTTATGTCAAGCTTAGTGTTTTTTTCTAGTAAAACAGAAAACATAATGTTTCCTAGAAATATTAAAAAAAAAAACAAAAACCAACTGATCAAAGACCTTTTTATAAATTGATGTTAAGCTGAGATGTGTCCTTGAATTCTAGTCTTCATTTGAAAACAGGTTACTTGAATAGCAACTTTTGCACTCATAGAGTTATCTGGATAGGGTAAGTCACCACACTTCTTAACCGATTCCAAAAAGATGTCAAAAACTCTCTGAACTACAGTAGAAAAGTAATGGCTGAGTCTTACTGCAGAAAAGGGATCTTTATGGAAAAATAAACAGGGGCCACAAGACAATTAAGAAGAGCTTGCTTCTTTTCCTTTGTTTCTCAATCCAGCTAGGAAAGCAATCAGCTAAGATACCAGCATAATATCATATGCCAATGAACTTAATAACTGAAATATCTGTACCTTTACTCAGTTAATAGGGTTCATTCCTAAAACTTTTTATTTGATTAAATTCTTGGTTTTGATGGTCATTAGGTCCACTGGTACAAAATCTGTTACTGAACTGTTCATTTGATAACTTGACCTTTTCAAATATGGAACATTTTGGATATGTTTTCATTTATAGTTGTGCCTATACCACAGTGTGGTATTTCAATTAAATATGACAGTTGTACTACGTCTCCTTCTGTCTAGGAGTAGAGTTTATGGACACAGTACAATAACTAATAAAAATTGTATAATAAAACAAAACCAAAACTGGGCAACCTTGTCATTGAGATGTACTAAATTGCTTAAGACAGATACTTTAAAAGACAAAACTGAACATATTAAGAAATTCTTTATTGTATATTTCTAGTGCCATTATACTAATTTTTTTTATCATCCCATACATACTCATAGCTAGGGTATCTTCAAGCACTTGCTGTTGCCACAAGTTACAGGCTATTATAGACATAATATGGAATTAAACAAAAGTCTAACTACTGATTTCAGTGGCCATGAGGCAAAGGACACATCTCTTAAATGGAGCATCCTTAGATCCCATTTCTTGTCTCTTATTCTAACCATCTCAAATCCCTGTTATATGTAGCATCTATGTAAGTGTGGCAGGTGAAAAAAGAGCATTCTTTACTAGTAGGCCAGAGCTCAAGCAAAAAGGATTGGCATGGCTCAAGTACTCCTACACCAAGTTTATAATCTGTATGATAGCATGTATTCATGAGGTAACATGATAGCAACCAGAGAATTGAAATATCTTTGTTCACTGACTCTTCATAGCTCTCTAAAATTCTCTGTTATGCTTATAAGATCTACTGAGGAGGAAGGCTATCTGAATGAACAGTTTGTTGCAGCAAACATGGATTCCAAAAGAGTTTTACAATGAACTATTCTTATATTCCAGGCACATTATTTTCTTGAAATTCTCCCTAACTCTGAACTTATTTACACAGACAGATGGTATTTTCTTCATCTTCACAGTCACCAAGTAAATACCTTCAAATTTTTGAATCATTGCTAAAAGGTTCTCCACTGTTACAGGAACAGTCACAGAAAATTTATCAATTAGCTGTGTAGATTGAAATCTAGATGATATTTACAAAAAGAAAATTTAGGTCTCAGTAAAGTTAATAACTGATGTATACTCTTAAGACACTTTTGCAATTTTCCAAAATGAATCCCTCTGGATAGAAGTAAAACATGTATTTAAAAATTTATAATAAAAATTTTAAACATAAGTAAAAGTGGTGAAACCCACATAAGCTGCTATAGATGTCTGTATTTATTAATAGAGAACAAGAAATATTTTTATAATAGCAATTTTATTTTAACATATATGATCATTTGCTGTAAAAATATTTCAGAATTAAATAGCAATAACCTGTAGCTGTTAGTTGTTAGTGAATGGCTTTTTATTAGAGAATGAGAGATACTTTCTTAAATAAAGGATAAGAATACAGAACATAAGTTCTTTGGAGTCATCTAAATACCCAGTTAGGCATTTCTATTATATATTTTATGTATTTCTTTACAAACAGCTCAATGGTAACTGTCCAGTACAAGACTAAATGGAATTTCTTTTTATCCTGAAGATATCCTTCAGGATAAGTACGCTGTTGAAATGGACTTAGGAAACTAGGGAATGTCTGATGTCTATACAACAACTGTATGTGTGCTCATGGGGATTTCATGGTATGTCCTCCTGTATCTAAGTAGTTTGCATTGGCAGAAAAAGGAATATCAAAGAATAAAAGGTAGATGCAGAATGAATAAAATTTAAAAAATACATTTGTTTATGCAATTCTTTCCTTGAGCAGTGCTTTTTCCCTTTTAACAGTAAGTGTCTCCAAAAACTAACATAAGACATACAAGGACAGGTTAAAATCAGCAAAATAGGGTGCTGTGAGGGGAATCAGGCAGTGGGCTAAACTAAAAACTAAAATGGTCATACATTTGACATAAGTCTGAGATGACATGTAAATTGAGCAAGACCTGAATGTCATGAAAAGTCCAAGAAGATCAGTAGAAATTAGAGTAATAACATTTTTTAATGTTCAGAAAACATCTTATTGTAATTACTGTCTTTAAATTTCAGGTGCATTTGTTTAGAATAAAAGCTTATTTCTTTATCAAAATTGTTAGGCTGTAGTTGTAGCAAACTGGAGAAATTTGCAGTTTTGTATCTAGAATAACACTTTGTTACTTTGACAAACATATGCTGTGTCCTGGGAAAGGCACACTGAAATTTCACCATCAAGAAAAAGGTCTTGAAAATGTTACTTCTCCCTAAGAAATTTCTGTGACATGAAACATGGTCATGTTTGCAAAGCCTTATTGACAAAGCCTAGCCATTGGCTACATGTATACTACATAATTCATTTGCACCTTATAGCAACTGATACAGGTTGTCATTAGTCAGATCTCTTGCCTTCAGGGCTTATGTTAAAACTGTTTATGGCAAGCAATTTCAATTAAGCGAATGAAGAACAGGTGAATGGAATAAATCTCTTCCTGAACAATGGATCTTGAATAGCATAATGATGCATCACAACTTCACTTTTAACCTGGATAGTCTGCAGTTCAGGTTGGAATCTAAACTGAGTATCTATTGACATCATCAGACTTTATCTAAGCATTCGTAAGTAAATCAGAATTAAAATATGACAGAATAATCCATGAATTTTGGTCTTTTTTAACGTAGTACAAAACTGCAGAGTTTTTTATACTTTAAACAAGAATACAACTCAGCTTTATTAAAAGTTAAACAAAAGAAACTATGTAAAATAATACTGGGAAGTACTATTTCTATTATATATACATATATATATATATATATATATATATATATATACAACTGCTTAAAGTTTAGGAAGGTTGGAAGAAAATGAAAGAAATGTAATATCAGGAAAGTAGCAGGGGAAACCAGGGGAGGCATAGGATGAGCCATTATCCCTATAAGAGTAACTGTGACAAGATTTTCAGGTGTTTTATCCTATTGCCAGCTTTTAATTTTTTCATCCTTACAGAGCATTTCATTCATGTCTACATTTACATCATATGGACTACTTATTTTATCTCAATTATGAAGTTTTTGTATTGCTCTCTAGTTACGCTTCTCTGAAAACAATTGGCAATTGATTTTATCTATGCATCTCACCCTGATTTCAAGTCTTATGATAACATGATAGCCACCAAACTGGGGTCTGGTTCAGGTTCTGTCAAATACAGTGAAAGAACTTATTTTAACAGGGGCACAAACAGATCTGTTCCTAGTTCAGACCTAATCGCTACTGAAAATTGTTTAAAGTCACCTTAACAAAATCCCTTTTCTTTTTATCTTTCAATTAGGGTGCTATAAAAGGCAAGAACATACAGTGAAATATGCTGAAACACTCACTGAAATCATGACTACTTTATGCATTGAAGAGAATGTACCCATTTGACAGTACTCTGTGATGATGATGCCATTTCACTCCTCTGCTAGATAGCTGGAGATCGGCTAATCCTGTATCAAAATTGTGAAGTTAGTCAGCATTGTATCACTGCGGAAACCTTAAAGAAACACCACATTTCTGACATCTACATTTGTATCAAATGAGTACGGAATGTTTAAATGCCAATAGATACTAGAGGAAATTAATAGTTGTATGGTCATTAGTTGAAAACATGACTTCATAACTCAACTATGTGTTTTTTACATATATACGTATATATATAGAGAGAGAGGTACATTTCAATTACAAAGCGGGCAAAACCCTCAGAGGTCTTAGAAGTGCAGCTTTTAAATAAACAAATGTTTGACAGTTCAAACTTCTTTTAATTTGCAGCAGATGTTAACAATATGTTGTGCAGAGAGAATGAAATGAGGACACAATTTCAGTTCTGAGGCAAAAAGTGATAAGGATTTCATACAAGGTACAATATCAACGGCAGAGCTGGGAATAGCCTTGCTGTTCTTACTCCAACTCCATTTTTTTGTTTGTTGAATTCCTGTGGAAGCATTATCTTTTGACAGAGTAGTAACCCTTTCCCAAGAGAAAGGGATTTTGATTGCCAGCTGTTGGCAACCAAGACATAATTTAAAAGATTTAACAACAACAGCACAGAACTCAGCATCTCCTGTATTGATAGTTTTTGTACTTTTTAAGGAAGATGACAGAAAGTGACCTTTTGCATCAGTTTTTAATTTTAGTTACACTGACAAAACAGAATAAAGTTACTCATGAATTCAGCAAAGTAACTCCAGATTTAATGCACAATTAGAAAGATCACAGCTTTATTCAGATATTCACATATTCATTAAAGTCTATGTTTCTGCTTATTTATAGAAATTAATACAGAACAACTGCACAGGACAATTTCTACTTTTTTTCAATCTTCTGTGCACCAGCAGGTCAGGAGCATTGTCTTCTTTATAGGACTCTCATTCTCTTACAGGAACCACCACACTCTCAAGAGTTGAATCAAAACCTGGAGCCAAGCAAAGAAACAAATCATGAGGAATATCATCTCATCAGATCTTCAGATCCCTGTTCTGGAATCCCCGAGATCCTGGAGCATCCTTGAAACACCTCTTTCCCAGTGAAGACAGCTAATTCTTGCTACAGGGAAAGAACATGTCAAGCAGGGAGTCTTCTCCAACTACAGTCAGTGAAGGTGTTTCTTGCACACTTGGGCTTTACAGCCTAAAGTTCTTTCCTGAACTGTTACCTTCTTTCCTCTTTTTCAACAACAAACAAAGGAGGAGGAATTTCCAGTGTTCCCTAAAAGGACTAAAGAACTGTTGGTCAAGCACAGAGATGAGTGTGACTCTAGCCCAATCAACTTATTCTTAGATAGCTTAGTTCAACCCTATGAAACAGCACTTCTTGAAACAACTATACATTTCTGTAGATACCCTGACGGCAGATTTTTCCTAAAAAAATCAAATACAAATCCTGGGCTGATAGTGATGAATTCACAAATTATTGTTTTACAGAAACTCCATCACAACCTTTCATCTGTTACCTCTAAAATTTTTCACCTACATATCTATCAACTTGATCAAAATCACGTGCTGCAACACTGACAGCCAAGCATACTAACTGGTTAATTGTTTTAGGTCACACCAGTCAAAAAACTGAGGCCAAATGTTATGCATCTGTTTTAATAGTTTGCATGCAGTTTGCATAGTTTGCAAAAGAATGCAATTGTTCTCTGAAAGTTTTATGGAATAAAAGGTTACACATACATGCATACATAAATCCTTGTGAAAATTAAATTTAAATACCTTGAACTTTAGAGTGAAAATCACTGTTCTGTGAATGATGAAAATGTCAACAGGTATATAATCTGAAAAACAGTTATGTTATTCCTGTTAAAGACATTTTCACCTCTCTAGTCCTACTCTTTCCAAGTTATTTCCCAGGTTAATGTCTACAGTGTGTATTCTTGTTTTCTGCTGCATTCAAATGTGCAACCATAATTTCTGACCAAAGGCAAAACAGAATCCACTTGTTCTAAAACAATGAATATTTTAGCAACTATATTAAGAGAAGGAATAAGTTATTCACATAAGTCTTAACAAAGAGTTGCTGAAAGGCCCAGATTGGTGCAAATAATTTAATCTGAGAAATAATTTATTACTTGAGGGGACAAGTGTAAAAGCAACATGCTGGAAAATGCTCACACTTGTACAACTGCCATGTTAATCAAATGTTCTGTTTTTACAGCCCTGTCAGTGAATAATCAGGACTAATGATTTTACTCAAGTCTAAAATACTTCACCTTGCAGGCTGCAAGCTGCCATGATGGAAACTGCTCTTCACAATGGAAGTTCATGACCTTGCAAGAATGAGATTTTTCATTACACTCATTGAAGTGTAATGCCATTAAAACAAATCTAATGCATTTATTTCAATTACATGGTGGTTTTATATAAGACACAGTGTAGTTACATCGTGGAATGGTTGGAGGGTTTTTTGTAAGTAACTCCAATTCACAGAACTGGAATGACATTTATATGACGGATGGCTTTATTATTTTCCATTTGATATTTCCTTTTTTAAAATAACTGTTAGAATCCAGGTAACATTACTAAGATTATAATTACACTTTATTTATTCCCAGTAATATAATTGCTTTCTGGTCAAAAATTTTAATTGCAGTGTAACTACTCTGAAATTTCTACTTGCACATTACAGTGTTGAAGGGAATGTTTTGACTGCTTACAGAATTTTGTATGGCAACAATAAGAGGGAAAAGAGGAAAGATAATTTAAAACTTATTTAATAAGTGCTTTACTTGTTCTCAAGTAACGGGAAGAGCAAGAATGAATGCAGTTTGATCAGCAGTGTGAAAGTGCTATTGGAATTAAAGTAATATAAGAATATGAAGACTTAAAAAGTAAAAGAGAAGAGAGGCAATGTAGTAAACAGCAGTGCCTATCTTGGAACTGAATTGCAAATTATTTACCAGGACGATTGAATTTTTGTTTGAATCCATTGATTCTGTTTCTTGACAGATTGATGGTAAAGATGTACTGAATCAAGAAACTATTAATTTACTGTGGCTTCCTTTGATATTAGAAAAGGTCATCTGACCTAGATTGTCCATTGGGCAAAAAGTTTTATTATAAGTGGCACAGGAAGGAATTATGTCACCAGAATCACAGCTGGTCTATTTTGCTAAAAAGCCCAAACTGAGCTCAGGTTACTATTTATAACTGGGACAAACAAAAGTAGCTGAAGTGGAAATCTAGATCAAAGTTTAATCTGTTTTGTCCATACCAAGATGCCCCTGGAACTGCAGAGTTTTCTATTCCAAAAGAAATTGTATTCTGTGGCTTATCCAAAAACCATCAAGATTTAGTATGTTGCACTTCGCAATGAGCATAAAAAAGATTTAATTTCATTTTTCTATTAAAAAACTCAGAAAAAAGTACATTACTTGTTGTAAAATGCCTCTTTTCATTGTACAAATACCATCAGACAAAGTGCAAGCTATCACTTGAACTTACATCACTGTTTGCTCCTTGTACCATGTTGAGTGATATAATATTTATTAGGAATGTTATTAGGAAGTCTTCCTCAAAAAGAAATGTGTCATATTTGCTCAGCTGTCTGACTAGTCTTTCACTGGCTAGTTGTCTGTCATCTGTCCTTTTAAGTATCAGCTTATGAGCCAGCTGTTTTCACAGCCTGATTTTCACAGTGAAATGAGCAATGTATATCGTGGAATTTTTTTTCAATAAAATAAATTTTAATTATTTTGTCCTTCTCACATTCATTTAAATAGTGTATCAGGTCACCACAGGTTTTCTAAAAACCAGGAACAACTACATATATATGTATAGAAACACACCACATAAACAGACACAATTTAGAAATGTGTAATCGGACCTAAATTGGCAGATGAGAATATGTTTCAGAATTTAGTGGGAGAAGAGAAACTGTAGTAGGAAGCAGGGGGGAGGAACAAGCAGCATATTAAAGGTTGCCTGAAGTGTCTTTTACGTTATTTTCTAGTATGTTTTCGTGCAGACGACATAATATAATAAGGTATTTAAGCAATATTTTTATCTTTCTTAAGAGCCCCCTTGATTTTAGTTATTCATTGTTACTACTATCTTTTCTTGACATATCAATAATCATGATTTCTGCCTACTAGTAGACCATACTATATAGAGCTGTCTGAGAAATTTCCACTTTTAGCTAAGTGGACACTTTTCCATTGTATTTAGCTGCTTACTGTTTTTGTGGAAATGATGTTACAAACATTCACTTTTGAGTTTTTTGTATTCACAGATACTTGATGCTTACTAAAAAAACCAGTACCATGTTGCCTACAGTCTTTTAGAATTATAGCAGACACCTATTGGTACCTGTAGGTACTTAAATATCTTTGAAAAGATCTCATCTAGAAAACCCAATGATAACATTTCCCTTTAAAAGTTTAGTGGAAAATGTTTCGTCTTAATGTGTGCAATATTGCTTTTCCTGTTGGTGCTCTCTTGTTAGTTGCAAATCATAAATCATTGCAAAATTACTGACAGGTTGTATCACTACCATGCTGTACCTTATTCTGGGACTTAATTACATCAGCATCCAATGGCAACACCATTGAAAGGGGTTTGTCAGCATTTTCAGTACACATCCATTTTTTTCCAAGGTGGATGAAAACTTAATATGTCAGTAATTTCAAAACTGTATCTGCTTGAACAGAGACAAAAGTTGTTAGTCAGCATTTGATTTTACTTGTCCAGAATATGTTTTAGTTTTACTTATTTATTTTTTCCAATAGGGATTGAGAATAATACAGCACCTTGTGTGTATTTTTAAAAGTTCCTATTAAAAAACCATTCAGTATTTTTCACATTTTTAACTACTAATTATAAGTAAGAGAAATGGCTGTTGAATAATGAGGTGTTAAATATATTCAGTGTATACACAAAAGTGTTCTAGGGTGGGAAAGAAAAAGTTATAAAAAATAATTACTAGCTATGCCTCCTAGAATCATAGTAAGTGAAATGACATTGTGACTTTTTAGAGAAATTTTCTGCCTTTAAGAAAGTTGTGAAAATTTCAGGAGTCTTTACAGCAACACACATTAATACAGACCATGTTTCTTCCATGTTTGCACATCAAGCTGTTATTTATTTTTGATTTCTGCCCTGGTAATTTTTTTTCTCAATATTGAGGAATTTATATTAATATCATATATACTATAGGTGGTTCTAGTTCTATAAATTAGTATTTTAATTTTAACTGTGAATAAAAACTTTAGCTATTTCCACATTGGTTCAATTTTTCTGAATGAGGCAGTAGCTACAGAAAAGAGGATGGGTTAAATCAGGTTACTTTATTGGTAAAATATCAAATTAATCAATGAGATTCACAATTTGACAGGTGGAAACAGTACTGATGGTGGTGAATACTAATTACTAGGTGTTGAAAGTACAGGGAAAGTGTCACTTATGGCATCAGTATTAATAAAAGGAATCATATGTTGGACATTTTGCTGCCATTTCATTCTGTGGCACCAAAGTCAACGAAAAGTATTGATATAGTTAGCTGCTGGCTCAGGATAATATCCATCTGGAGCGCTCTGGCTAACACTGTTTTGTACCTGGGATATACTCCAAATTCAATTTAACAAGAAAAACTTCTCAGCACATTTGGTAGAACCATCTCTTCCACCTTCCTCAATCAATTTGCCTTGTGTGCAGCTCCGCACTGTTTTTCTTTCTGTATTTTTTGGACTGTTAATACATGTTCTTTCCTCAAAATTGTCACACCATACTAATGAAAATATTTCAGATGTTTTTTCTATATTGTACTTATTTCTGTGAGAGCTCTGCCATTGATGCTTTTTGTCTCAGTGAAGTCTTCCCAAGCTTTAATGCTGTAGTCACCATTCTTGGTCCTCTTCTCACCATATATTTAGTATAAATTGGCAATAATTAAAGTCTTAATTGCCCAGTATTGTGAAAACAGGCATTGTAGCACCTCACTGCCTGTCCCTTAATGTGCAACATAATGTGCAGGATGCCAGTTTCCCAAATTACCTCCAAATGATGTCTAAGGCAGCCCCCATGATGAGCAGTGTTTCTGTCCAGAGACAGGCAATAAAAAGCACCGTGTGTTGGTGGAAAGTCTCAGGTTCACCCTTTCCTGGCCCCTCTTTCTTTTGATACACCCTGTTCAGGAGGCTGAAGGAAGACTTTCCAGAGCCACTACAAGTGAACAAGAGGCATAAGTGCCATAATGACTGGATGTTATGGAGAAAGAGAGAAAAAGCCAGGGTTCCCTGTGGATATTGTGTGTAATACCTAGCCTGATCTAGGGCTTAGACAACCCCCTTCACTCCACAGTCTCTCTTGAACAAAAATCAGGGGTGCAGTGGGTGGTAAACTCATGTAAACAGAATTTAGCATTTCTAAACTGTAAACTAGTATTAACCTTTTTCCCATATTCACAAAGGACAGAGTTTAATGACACATTTTTACTTATCTCTTGCAACTCTGACATTTTACTTCTGGGACCAGTGCTCAGTGTCTTTATAACTTGTAGTTATGTCTTTTTATTTATTACATTCATGGTGAGATTTCTAATCCAGGCAAAGGGATACCCCAGTTCAATTTCCCAGTTCAATTTTACTCTAAAGGTAATAAAATCCATCCACAAGACCTGTAGGTACCACCTTTCACATCTCTCCAGTAGACAGCCTATCTGCTCTTATAGCAGAGGTGATCTTCATCCATCCTACTGAGTTGGTCAAGGACCAAAAATAAACCTAAACCCCACAACATGAAAAATTCATTTTATGAAAAAAAAAAAAACATGACTTGCCTGCACAGTTACATGAACAACTCTTGTTTCTTGCTGCTGAGTATGGGATTGCTTCCTCCCTTGAAAACTAATTACTTTAATGCAAAATATCAAGAGTTTTTGGAGCAGAAACTGAGAGTCAGGGTCTTTCTTGCCTCCGTTTTGTACTCAGAAGAATTTCTGTACTTCTTTCTGTTTTTTTGTTGGCCCAGCTTCCTTTCAGGGATGTTTGGTAGACAAAAGGAAAATTTTATTTCCCCATGTGACATATTTTTTTCCATGAAGACGCAGCCTCAAAGACCACAATTCTGCTCCAAGTCTTATTATCGTAAATTGGCAGCACTCTAGTTAACCAACATGTTTATTCTGACCTTATGCTGCAGCATTCAAAAGCAGAATTCAGCAAAATAATTCCCTTTAAAAAATGATAAATATTTACTTGAACATTTCATTTTAACATATATTGGTCTTACATGTGTTATTTTTCTTTTCTTTTGCACTTACATTCACATGTGAGGCAAAGTATTAATTGGCAATACTACTGTATTAGAGACAAACATATTTGAAAGACCTAACCCATTCAGCTAGAGTATTTCATATAAGGAAAGGTAAAACAGCTTTTCAAAAAGAATGAAACCTTTACCAACTACACAGATCTAGCCAGGCTTCCTACAGTTTTCTTCTACGGTAGTAATCAGATTCATAAGTAGGTCTGTAAAACTTTGGCAACACAATGAGAGCACAGCTGAATCTGAACCATGATAAATCACCAAGGATCTCATTGCAATGCTTATTATAGCTGTAACAAATGTATCCGAGCAACTGAAAAATCAAATCAAGTCCTTGTGCATCTCAGGGGTAAAAGCATCAAATGAAGCCCATAAAGGGTAACTACACAAAGAATTCTGCTGTATGAATACTTTTCTGGCTTCATAAAAAATCACATGTTTTTTCTTTCTCAGAAAATTTCCATATTACGAAAGGGTGATGTTATATGAAGAAAAAAACCAGTTAATTACTGGACTTTGTGTTACAGAAATCAGGCACAGGAAGCAAGGAAGAGTCTTCCTAACATGAGTTTGCCTCATAGGAGGAAATATGCTTGCAGACACTGTGACTTCAGTTCCTGATCCTGGTGTTCTGTTTCAGACAAAGTTCTGTTTCATTTTAATCAATTTTCTAAAGCAAGGAGCAAAGACCTGAGCTATTATTTTGCTCAGACTGAGAGCACCGTGTGAAGATAAGCAAAAAGCAAAATCAAATTATATGCTCTACATCTCTTTCTACTTACTGGATATTTTAAAAACACTAACTTCAGTGCTGCTTTGTTGACAATAACAGCCGAAGATTGTCCATGTGGTATTTATACAAAATCACTACTTCAGATGAGCCCAGATTTTCAAGTGATGAGCACTCCCTATGGGAAGCCAAGTTTTCAAAAAGAAATCAGATTCTCCTTTCGGCACCTAGGTAGGGACCAGCCTTTTAAAAGTGCTCGCTCTGAGCAGTAACCACTGCAATTCCATTAGACAAATTTTCAAAGAGCTCTATAACCTAAACATGAGCTCATCTGAACATGCAGGATGAGGCCACATCCCCCTTGAATCAGTGGGGATTTTGCCACTCATTACAAATGAATCAATCTCACAAAGGGATTGCATCCCTTTAACTGATTGTGGATGCTGAGCTTTTTTTCGATATCTCTGGCTTTGGTACTTTTATCTGAAGGTCCCCCAAAAGCTTTATGAGTGGTTTTCATTACGATTCTCCATATTAAGAAAAGAAAAAAAAAAATCTATAATAATCCTGAAGTATTTGAGCTATGAAATCAACACAATTCTATAAAATTGAAACGCAGCTTTTTAAAAATGGATTAAGAACCTGTCCTATTTTGAGTAAAATACTTTTCCTTTCATTTAGTAAACATTGGGTAAAACTTTATAAAAACATATGACTGTATGTTCAATTACAGGTTATATTAGAAAGTCAGCATCATCCATAAGACTCAAGAGGTTAGCAGTGCCATCATAGTGATGGTGGACAGAAAACCATGTTTTTCCAGAACAAAAAGGCATATCAACATTTCAGAGTCACAAATGAAATCTCAACAGAGAGTAACAGGTTAGATGCAGAGTATGGTTTCCTGGCACTATGCAAGCATCAATAGCCATGGACCCACACACTAGAATTAAGCATGCTTCCTCCCACCAGAATCAAAGACTACTCAATCTGTTTCCTTTAGGACTTAATTGTAAGGGACCAGAATCTAGAACAAGATCTTCAAAATACTGATGACTTCTTGTTTATATATATAGGGAAGCTGGCATGTATACGGCTGATTTTTTCTTTTCTTGCAATAAGCCTTAAAGAAGCTCCACTGAGCCCTGAACTTAATTAACAAGTCAATCTTCCTCCCCTCTCAAAAAAAAATATTCAATGAAGCAAAAATCATTTAATGTGCTAGAAAACTAAACTGCTTATGTAAAGCTGTTCTGTGGGCATATAGCAGGAATGGATCTGAGCCAGCACCCATGGTTCCTTTATAATTGATTGATAGTTATTTTAACTGCTCCTAGTACATGTTACTTCAGTCCAGTTTCTAGAACTCTATTTTAAATTTTCCGCTTGGGTATTTTAAATAAGGACTAAACTTCAGGCAAATGGCAGTCCTGATGGCCAGTTACAAAAGAAATCAATCAAATGTCATAACTGGAAAGGCACATGAAGCAAGTACAGCATATACCACAGCACACTGAATCACTTAACAGCAGGACACAGCTTCAGTTTCATCAGTAAATCACTGGGGATTTTCCTCTTTCTACCAAACATATTTTGTGAATAAAAAACATTCCTACAGTTGTTTAAGTGTACCAGAAAGTTATGGCTTGAGTTTCATTATTTTATTAAACAGCATGTCATTAATTACCACTGGCACGTTTCTCCCATATACAGTAGCTGGAGCTCTGTATCACAGACAGAAGGCATTAAATTCTGAATCTAAGATTAAAGAATGCAAATAATAGCTTGTGTTATGGTTTTTCAGAGTGTTACAATGTACACAAGACCATTACACTGCCTGACGCTGTGTAGCATAACGTTAACAATTTACATTCATTTGCATCTCACTACAAACCTTCTGTTAACATGCAAGGTCAAAAGAATTCCCTAGGGAATAAGTCCAGGACAAGAATGTTTCTTCCTACATTTATGGCAAATCACAGATGTCTCACACTACATAACCACTCAATATAAGGTGAGTTTAAAACACATGCAGTGTAATTAAGGCATTTTTTTCAAGCTCTGTAACCTACAAATATTTTGTAGCACAGTGAAATCAGGATTTACATTTAAAATTTCTACAAATATCTAAGAAAAGGTGACAGGAAATATTCAGCATTAAGAAATTACTTTCAATGAGACAAACCTTATCAGATGGGTGTGAAAATCTTGTCAGATGGAAATCATTATTCAAATACATGTGTACAACTTCTGGTTAGACTTCCTGGTTATTGTCTCTATTTTGGGTCCAGTCTATCAGAATTTGTTGAGTGCAGCTGTGAGAGACAGCTTTTACATTTCCTTAATCCTATTTTTAGTTTAAACAATGGCACAAACTACAGGATTGTGTTGCAGTCAATGTGCTTCACCTTGGTCTTAGAGTTTCCACAAAGCCTTTCAGTTATTTCCAGGACCAGAAAACAAGATTGAGGAACCCAGGGTCTTCCTAGCAATTTTAGGACATGTAGTTATTGAAAAGTATTGAGGTCACTACTGTAAACTATATACTAAAAGGCAGAGCAAGGTCTTCCAAATATCTTGGGCAGAAACATTTTGAGGCAAAAAATTTTTGTTGTTTTTTTTTTTCTGGGTGGCTGTTTGAAAGTTCCTGAGGTTCATAATTTTTAAGGAACTGGGCAAGTTACGTGCATCGATTACTTGACCAATGCAATAGTAAGCTGAAGGAAAGGTAGATGACAATGCATGCTACAAATCCTCTGAAGTAACTGATTCTATATATGTCCATACATATTAATATAATTTTCAATCATGTGTTTTTACCTTGATTTTAGAGAATAGGAACCAAGCATAACTGAAATCAGATGGCTTAGTACTGATATACCTCATGTTACATAGAGAGATAAAGCAATGAAAAATTTTATGCAGTTCTATAAAAAATTTTCATCTTTTGTAGAACAAGTGACTTGTCTTTGATATGATGAAGTATGATGCTACATTATTCCACTAATGAATGGAATAATTTCAGATCTGAGCAACAGAACTGGACATTAACATTTTGTAGCAACTAGCTATGAATTGACTTTTAAGTTCCTTTGAACTTGAAAAGAGTTGCAATGACTTAAGGAATTTAAGTTCATAATGCCTTTTCCTACTTAGGATGTGCATATGGGCCTGGCTCTAAAATAGGAGAGAGATCTTCTCTGTGCAAGAAGTACATGATTTGAGGAGTGCAAGCAATCTTCTGTTTTTAAGCTCCCTCCAGACTAAGTGATTGACTGCTTCACTATATCATGTCTTATTAATATAATTTATTAATCTAGTAATTCAGTTCAAGTTGACACTGTATGTTGCTGAAAGGAATAAAAAAAAAGAGTGGTTATATTATCATCTCGCCATTGCTGCAAATCTGAACAACAGCAGAAGTGAAATTCACACTGATGAACTGTTATGTTTCTGGAAAAGCAGGAGAGTCTGTATACAGTGCCAAGCATCATCCAGAGTCAGCTGAAGGGGTCCTGAGAGCATTCAGATTTTTTTGTGGTGGGTTGGAACTGATAATGTGGAACAAACACAGAGTCCCTGTACCACAAGGCAACCACAGCCTTCAGATGGCTGATGGTTTTGGACTCCAGGAAGAGCAGACCCCAAAACTTTGGAGCTGCCTAATATTGGAGCATCCCAGAACCATGATTGTGGCACCAAAAGTGGTCTTTATTGTGGATACTTCTAGTCACTGCTTCAGAGCCTGAAGCATCCACAGAACTAACATGAACACTGATTTCCCTGTTGTTTAGACCCAGGGATCACATTTTATTTCTGAAATACCGTCTTCCAGTATTTCCTGCAGTGAGTCCTCTTGGAACTTTTGAGGTGTGAGGGGATTTTATATTTTTAAAATTCTTTTAATGTAAACCAGAATGATATTAAAAAAATGAAATTACTTCCAAAATGTGATTCACCCCATTCAAGCTATGCAATCCTGTATCTATTGTACTTCAGTAATTTCCATGTAAACAAAATGAGATTGTGCACCACTGCACCAGCACTCATAAAGATTTACCAGAATTTATTGCTATTAATGAGACAAAATTGCAACATACCATGGCTTTTTTTTTTCTTTTAAATGTTTACTTAACACTCCATACGCCCCAGTGTGACTACCACTTTTTCCACAGGTTGCAAAGGGATTTATTTCCACTGACTTGACTACACTGCAGACTACAGTGCAACATAGTTAAGAGGAACGGGCCTCATTGCAAAATTGCTTTGTTGGGGGACTGGAAGTAGTCCATGATAACCCAGATCCCTTACAAGTTAATTTACTATGCTCACCTTCATGAAGAAAAATACTGAGCAAAAGCTACTCTGGATCAACAGTATATGACTGGTTCATACTAGTTCACCATCTATATGATTATATGGTAGACTTAAAAGAAGAAAAATATGGATTTAATTTTTTTTAAAAGAAAATCTATATTTCTTTCTTCTACCACAACAAAATTCTACTAATTAATTAATGGGATCTTTAACGGTGATATAGAGAGTTATTACATTCTGATCTGGCTATGACAATGATAAATGTCTTATGGACAGTAAATGGTAATATGGTTAGAAGCAGTTACCATGTCCTATTACAAAAAGTTCTACTGCCCTTTAAAAATAAAAAAGAAAGAAAGGGAACAAAAAGAGAAGTATTTTTCTTCCTGTAGAAGACCAAGTTAAACCAAAGACAAGTATCCAGTGATTACTGGCATTTTTGTTATGGGTCAATGACAAGTATAAATAGCATAGTGTTTCTCAAAATTTGCACAATAATGCTTTATGATGAAAAATATGATTACTCTTCATTTCACGTAATGCAACATATTTTGTGTTTTCTATACTTGCTTTTTTTTCTGTGATGATTTTGATTTTTTCCTAATATATATCAGTGTTCTTAGTTCAATCGTTACCCTCTTTCTCTCAAAAATTGTAGTATATTTAAAAAATATTTTTAATATTCTACAACAGGAATATGAATCACAGAATTAAAAACTGTTGCCCTGACCAATGCCAGTAAAACATCCATGTATTTGTGGAGCTCCTCTGCCAAGGACTGGGAAGATATAGTTAGTTACCTGATTAGTCTTTACGTTAATTTCTACTATAGTATATACACTAAAAACAATTTAGATACCTGTAGTTAACTCATTAAAAATAAAATTATTAGTTTTAATAGGAACTCTAATAAGTAAAACTAGTGGGCTCTTAATAATGACTTGATGAAATGAAAAATGAAAAAACAAGAAGTCATTTTACTAAGATTAGAAAGCAATGTTGTAAAACACTTTTCAACACATCTGTGAAGACTGTGGGCTTTGCTTCACAACATGACTTCTATCTGGAAATCCTTCACGGCAAAAATCTAATGACATGAATCAATAAGCTAATTTCATAGGAAGCATTTACAGCTCTGCTCTTATTCAAGCCACCCAACTTTCCTGAGCCTTCTACTCTGCTAAAAAATAAGCAGCAGTATTTTTCCTAGTATAGATCTGAGAAATAATTCTATTACAGCTGTTGCTCTTGCTAACCAATTAAGTCTATTAACAAAGTACAAGGATTGTATGATTGTAATTAAATGTGTGAACAAAGCTGAGACCACATACTGGCTCAATGAAACACACCTTCTTAGGAGTCAAAGTCTAAACAATGGGATGATTTTTTTCCTGTGGCTGAGTCAGAGAGAACATAAGACATTCATGCCCAGAAGCCACAGAAAATGTCACAACAGACAGAGATCAAGGGGCGTTTATCTAAAAATCATTGGAGAGAAATCACTGCCTCACATTTCCTTTGAATGTATTGTTGATAATAATTTATATTGTTCTGGATGCAAAAATAAGAGATTAATTGGTATAAACAAGGGTAGGATATGTCAATCGTTAAGAAGTCTACATGGAAGTGCTCTGTTTCTATAATATTTGATCAGGTAACTTCTTCACAGATAAGTCTTATTTCCTCCTCAAATTTCTTTTACCACTACACTTTCTCCAGAAGTTATCTATAAAGAATGCAGGGCAGGTAAAAGTGCTGGCTGCACAAGTCCTGTTCAGCACATCAGAGAATTTTTGAAGTCTCATGAGGTGACTGTGGTGGGCATGAGAGTTACTTCAGGCAGCTCAACATAGCAAATGAAGCAAACTGAAATTCCTCTGCAAATGAAGTTCTTCAAGCTGGGAATGATAAGACTTAGATTATCAATTTATTCCTTATGCTTCTACGTCACCTTTGGTGATAACTCAATGGACTAGAAAGATGAAAAGGACTGTGTGTGCTAAATGTTTTTCACACTGCTAGTTTCTTCTCTCTTCTGGATCAGACTTTCACGGTCAATGTAGAAGAACTCCTGTGTGTTTCATTTATCAAATCCATATCTGCTCTACTTTAGTTGGGAGTTTTAAATAAATAAATAAAGAAAAAAGGAACTGTATTGATAGCCCTTTTGACCAATAGTATTGACAATCTTCCTCTTTTAAAATACATTTTTCTACTGTCAAAGCAAATCATCTAGGAAAATAACACCATTCATTTCAGTAGAAATGCAAGTCTGTAATAGTATAAATGTCATATATCTAGATTGCCGCTTGCCTCAGCAAATATATCTGCAATAAAACAAGTCTAATTCTTGAGAATTTATTTGTAGAAAATCCATCAGGTGTAATACTGAAAACCCTCTATCAACATCAAACAAGGCCTGTGTAGAGCTTATGTAGTCAAAGTCAAGCCTTTGATAATAAAAATTACTTCTTTCTGAGAAGCTAGAAGGCAAAGCCTCCAGAAGGTTTCTACTTCTGGGGGGTGCAAAAATGTTTTCCTTTAATTGAAACAGATGAAGATTTTTGTTAAGCTTTTACATTCTTCAAAAAGCCTCTATGGCTGTCATGAATGCTATCTTTTGATCGAGGGCTTTGCAGTCAACATCTACAAGATTTTTTTCAAGCAACATACTTCTTAAATGTTTCTGATTTTCTTTGATATTGAAAACACACACTTTCACAGGAAAAGCTCATCTTTTACTTATATCTTCCTCATTTACCACATATTACCCTATGACTGGATCTGAACTAATTAAAAGAGATTTGTGGGAGGGAAATGGTATCTTCCATTATTTGCATGTAACTTTTTATCTAGTATTAGTCCAAATGATGTAATTGGGAAACAACAGATGGCTTTCAGGAGCAGGAGATTTTTAGTCCAGGAATGGAAGAATTTCTTTTTTCCATAGTCTGTTTTCATTTATGGAATATTCAAAAGTCAAAAAGTTATCTATTAACATTTATGTAGATGAGTAGTACATGATAGTTCACGAATTCGATTAAACAGTTAAGTACACAAGAGAGAGAAGTTTTTATGCAAGTAATTAGCACCTTCAAGCAGTTTTAGTTCCTGAATTAGAAGGTAGTGGGGCACACATTTGCAAACTATATTGTTGTGATAAATTCACAGTAGGTGGCAGGTGTTATCAAAGCAGTTATTTTCTTTATCTTACAAAACAATGCCTACCACTGGGTAAATATAGACAATAACAACTTATAACATACTGAATTGGTGGGAAAAAATAATTGTGCAAATATAAATACATTATTTAATGGAGCAAGTTTAACTCTTCTTGCTAAGAATTTACTTACGTACATCATGGCTAACTGACAGTGTAGGTTAACTGTCCAAAAGCAGTTATGATTTAAACTTCAGAAATGCAGTTTATCAAATCCACTCTTGTAGTGGATTTGATATGTGTTTCCCACTTGTGATGTGTTTTATTAACAGAATGTCTATTTCATCCAGAAAAACTCAGAATGGTTTGAAGTGCAGATCTGGAATGAAAATGGTTATGCACTTTCAAAGGAATGAAATGTGACACACATATATATTTACTGTATACATATAAAAAAACATTATAAAGAAAAAGTATATATTTTGAGTCTCAGTGTTCCCAGAAATAAGCTGGGGGATTTTTCTTTTCTTTTGTTTTGTTTTGCTGAGCTTCTTAGTCTTTCAGCTGTGTTATCCCACCTATATTTATATTCAGCTAGCAGCACCAAACAGTTTAGAAGACAGTCTTGTGTTTTGCCAGTAAATATTTTATTCAGTACCAGAATGGAGATTGCTTTAGTTTGGCTGTTCATATCCTAAAATGATTTAACTGGCCCTTGGGATGCTTTAAGAGCAATGCATTTGAGTAAATCAGCCAACATCAGTTAATTGCTTCTAAGATCTTAAAATGTCTAAGATACCAGAACAAAGGAAATTCTTATGGTCAGGTCTTGTTCTTTTACGCCAAAAGGAGCTTTTCTTTTTTTTTTCTATGTGTCATTGTGAATTTAATTAAATGAAATTTACTGAATATCAGAAAAATTAAGAAAGACATCATTCAGAATAATACACTTGGATTGTCTGTAACATGATTAGTCACTTTATCTTCATATTTTTCAGAAAAAAAATGTATGCCTCATTCAATAAGGGACTAGATATAAAGAACCAAAGTGCACTAAGAAAGCATACAACAACTATAAAATTTAAAATTATTTGACTACAAAGGGCTATCTTAATTTGTTTTTTTTTTTCAATATATTTTAGGAAAATATATTTTAGTTTTTTTCAATATATTATAAGGACATAGGAACAAGAGAGAGTTAAAGAAAATTTTAGAAAGTTAAATGAAAAAGGAAAGGGTATTGAGTAGGAGAAAATCTTTCTCTCTTAGATAATTAAAGTGACATTAAGGAGTTCCCTGTTCATAGCTGCAGTGGTGGAGGCATGCTATCAGAATAACAGAACTGTGTAAAGGTAGAGGTTTAGAGTCTGCATGAAATTATTGAGGAAATAAGTTTCTCTAGATCTGCATGTTAGGCGCAACATATATTTGCATTAATTTATTTGAAGGATTGGGCCTTAGTATACTGCAATAGTGATGGATTGTTTTAATTTAAGACAACTATCAACCATTTTAAAAGGTCCCAGACAATTTAAGTGGAAAAAATCCCTACTGTGAATGAAGTACATACAATAATAAAACTGTTTACTGTTGTTTTTACAATATGCTATAGAAAAATACAATTAAAATAATTGGACTATATAATTCCAATATCAGAGATTCTAGGGAATATAAATATCTTAATTATCATCTGTGTTTTAAAACTGTCTGACTATGACTAATTCAAATACTTAACATACTTTACATTTTGTCTTCATACACCTATACACTCATCATTCTTTTTTTGATCCTTTTTATCCTTTTTGATCCTTTCTCTACTTAAATAACCTGTTAAATTTCCTAATGTCTTTGGTATAGGTATTAATAAATGCATAAATCTACCCACTGAACAGTGAATTTTTACCAAGATGTTTTATGTACCATATCTTAAAAAAAGGTAGCTATTTTATGTCCTCAATTCCCGGCCAAAAGAACACATATTCATACTTTCACTCAAACACATTAATGTATGTGTACATTTGAGTATTGGTGGGGTTGGAGGTTGGAGAAGACATGATCTGCTACAGAAGTTCATTACTATGAACCTGGGATTTCGTTTGTATTGGTCAGATTATTCAAGCCATTTAAAATTAGTGTGACCTAGAAATCTACTAAAACGTCTCTGAAAATGAATACATACCATGCTACTTGGATATCTCCTGAGAACCATATTTGTAATGAAATGTCTAATTCACCTTAGACTTCCTGCGATAAAGCTAGACTGTGCAGTCTTGGGGAGGTGAGCCTTGTGAAATTTATAAAGGGCTTAGCAAAAGTCTTCACAGAATCACAGAAACGGTTGAGGTTGGAAGGGGCCTATGAAGGTCGTCTGGTCTAACGCCCCTGCTCAAGCAGGGCTACCCAGATCTAGTTGTCCAGGATCCGTATCCAGATGGCTTTTGAATATCTCCAAGGATGGATACTCCACAACCTCTCTGGCCAGTGCTCATTGACCCTCACAGTAAAAAAGTGTTTCCTGATGTTCAGAGTGAACCTCCTGTGTTTCAGTTTGTGCCCACTGCCTCTGGTCCTGTCACTTGGACACCACTGAAAAGAGCCTGGCTCTGTCACCTTTAGAGCCTTCCTTCAGGTATTTATATACATTGATAAGATCCCTCTGAGTCTTCTCTTCTCCAGGCTAAACAGTCCCAGGTCTTTCAGCCTTTCCTCATAGGACAGGTGCTCCAAACCCTTCATCATCTTTGTGGCTCTTCATTAAACTCTTTCCAGTATGTCCATGTCTCTCTTGTACTGAGAAGCCCAGAACTGGAGTCCACGCCACGTATGGCCTCACCAGTGCTGAGGAGAGGGGAAAGATCACCTTCTTGACCTGCTGGCAACACTTTGTCTAATGCAGCCCAGGATACCATCAGCCGCCTTTGTCGCAAGGACATATACAAGTCTTGTAAATTTTAAAATCTCTGAATCCATGACTAGGACTTCCAGATTATGTCATGTCATAACAAAGTCATTACTGGAGAGATTTGTGATAACCACTCAGAACACAGGTTGAGAGTACACCAAACTTGGGCAGTAGGTTTTGGGGAACACATTAACCTCAATAACTGAGAAAAAGGAAAAATGAGAACAAGTATGTCACATTTCATGTTATGTTTTGACTTCACCATTCTGGAAAGAGTAACTTTGCCTTCGAGGTAGTTTCCAAGTTTTTTTTTTTTTTTTTCAGTATTGCTTTACTTAACTCCATTATGAACTTACAGAACATGAAATTGAAAGAGTTTGCAAAGGTATCACAGTGCCTCATCAAGTAAGATAGAGATTGTCTCTCCTTATTTTTTTATTATTGATTTGAATATGTGAAAGCATTTCCCTGGTTTGATATTTGGGGGAATGGCACTTGACCTCATGTGTCTTTCACAGAAACCAAAGCAAATCCATGCAAAATCTTGTTCCCCCAGGTTCTTGAATATTCCAATACTTACATGCTAAATAAAATACAGTGTTTTAAATTTAAAACAAAAAAGGTTTTTTACTGGAATTTACATTTGAAGTTGCAAAGTAGTGATAATCTAGAAACTGAAGACCAGTACAAGAACTTCATGCTATTTGTAGAAACATGAGACTAGAGTTCTTATCTCTGCTAAACGGGCCTCTGCAGAACTTCTTTTTTCCTACTGTTCAACTCAAATGAATTATGTAAAGCTGTTATCACTAAAGGCTGTTCACTTCAAGTGGTGTCAAAAGCTGCTAGAAAGTGTAAGTTACATGAGGTTCTACTGATGCCTGCTGTAGATCCAGAGGATGAGCAAAAATCCTAAACAGAAAACTACACTAGTATTTTATAAATCTAGTCTTATCCCAAGAGCACAATGTCAGCAGAAGCTGAAGTACATTTACTGATTAACAGTGGAATCAAAGAGACCACAGGAAGAGTGCTTTGAAAATGATCATTGACTGCCAAATATTTTCTGAACTTCAGTTGAGATGAAAGTTGGAAGCAAATCCTCCTTGACAGCACGACTTGAAAATATTCTTCCAGATATCTTGACAGGGTTGGTAACATTCCATATGAAATGCTGGGAACACATAGTAATGAATACATGAATTTTTTCCCCTGCACTGGTATCTGAGTTTTGTTTCATCCTGGAGGCCTTATATTCAAGTTGTTTCCATAGCAACAAGAAATAAAGCACAACTGAAGCTGTTTGTGTAAGGGTATGTTGAAGGAGTGTGCCTGCTCCTTTAAGGGTCAATGGTCTTTTTCAATGCAAAAAAGGAAAATGAGAAAAGGAAGAAGCCATAAACAGGAACATGTAAGGACACAAACCTGACCAACAAATGATAAGGGAGGCAGTGATGAGAACCAAACCCGGTCAGTTACATTAATTGATGAGGGCATGTGAGTGTTTATTCCAGCAAGGTTATCTGGTCAGGGACCTCATAAATTGAGAAACAAGGGAAAAAGGTAGAAACCAAACCCAAAATATACAGAGACGCAGACCTGACAAAACAAGCATGGAGAATAATGACAAGAAATAAAGCTCACCACTCACACGAATTGCTGATCAGCCTGGACTTTGCCACTGATGCAATTGTGAATGAGGGGGACTCAGTCACGGGCTGGGAGGGGTGCAGGAATGTATAGACCCATAAAAATCCATATGGGCTGTGCAGGGGAAGGGGAGCTGGAGGGAACAAGGCGGGTAGGCAGAAAGAGGTATAAACAGGGGCTGATTGGGTGTAAAATGGGGCTGGTCAGTGCGCTTGTCTGGCTGAACCCTGTGCCTGATCACTGCAGTCTGTCCTGTCATCCTATATTTTCTTATGAAATCCTTTCTTAACTATCTCTCTGTGTATTTCCTTGTCTACCCTGTGTGTGTGTGTGCTGCAGGGCCCAAGTGCTAGCTACTGGGGGGACTGCTGGGAGTGGACTGGGTGCCAGCTACTGGAGTCAGACTGGGGGTGTAGGTGTCCCTGGCCTGTGATGTGAGCCAGTGGGGGTCTTTAACCTCCAGCCACAGGGGCAGGAATGATGTGTGTCCCCAAAACCAGCTGCTCGGGGGACCAATGTGAGTGAGGTGAGTGAGAGGCTCAGCACCGGTGGCTGGAGAGGGACCACGAGTCACAGCCTATGTGCCTGGTGCAAGCTGCTGGGGGGCAAGGGTTTGTATTTCCCCCAAACCAGGTGTACGTGGGATGTGCATGTGTATTCACCAGCAAATTTCAAGCTCGACCAGCTGGCAAGTGGGGGACCCCTGGGTTCAGGCAGGGTTATCATTTGCATGAGGGTTCTGTGTTGGTATCTGGGGGGACTTGCAAATGAGTAGTGCATGAAGGACGAGTTTTTATTTTGCTAGCAAGCATCAAGCTGGTCTAGCCAGCAAGTAGGGTACCAACGAAGTGGGTAAGGGGGCCTGGGATTTGGGCAGGGGTGCCAGGAGGACAGAAGGGCCATGTCAACTCTCGGAGGATCCGTGTGTCTGTGTGTCTCTGGAACACCTACTCAGCTTCATTACTGGTTGAACCTGTAGATGGGCAGGTGGCAGCCACACCCCTCAGCCTGGGCACAGATCCCATGTCCAAGGGCACTAGGCTGGGGGAGGTGACTGTGAGCTTCTTGCATCACTTAACAGTTTGCAGCATTGCTGAGATATCTATAAGAGCAAGAAGAAATCACTCTAAATTTTCAGGTTACCTTTAATATAGAATGAGGGCCCATGTCCCATTACATTTACTACTGGATAGTCTATCAATTCCACAGAAATGCCTCCCACCTTAGTCTCAGTTATATATAGACCAAAAATTTGATACATTGGTTCACTTTCACAGTATGTATTTAAATATTTGTATATATCTATTAGTATGAAGAAAAAAAAATCCCAAACAGCCTCTTAATTTTAAATCTGTACTAACATCTGTGGCAGTACAGTTAGGCATGTAACATGAGTCCTTTGGTTTTGGTTCTGAAAACTGAAGACATGCAGAGGAAAGGGAAAGAATAAAATAAATGCACCTATTCTACTTTTCTCAAGCTTATATTTTGATTAACTATGACCTCATGAAATGTTGTCTTTTTAAAGTATTCAAAAGGTATTAGATGTGGGGGAAAGCATACAAAAGAAACAGGAATATTAATCCTGTTAACAGGATGTTAATCCCTCCATGTGCTGAGAAAACACAATTACTAGATTACAATAGAAATAATTACTGAAGATACCAATATAACTAAGGCAGCATTTTTTTTTTTTTCTTTTAAAAGCTAGAAGATCCTAGTTGAATCCCAAGAGTTATCCATCTTAAGGAAAGTGTTCTAAGAACATCACACGCAGGTACCCACTGAAGCAATGAGATTTTGAAATGTCCTTCAGACATCTTTAATGTGAAAAGTTGATTCCTCTATGAGACTTTTAAATCTCAGAACATTCAGTTCAGCACTTAAAGAACGGGAAGACACAATTACTCAATACCTCCAAAACATCTACCTGAGTTTCTTAGCATCTTATATAATCTTATACCACAGTCATGGATAAAACCCAATTATCTAGGCATTTATTTCTTTATTTGAAAGTCTGCTTTGTCTTCTTTCATTTCCCTGATCATCTATTTACTTTTTCAATAATATGAAAGATACATTCAGTTGACAATAATGTTCCCTAGAACTTAAGAATCTCATCCCACAAACCTACCTTATATGCACTGGAAAAGTAGAACTTTGATATAAAAATCTCAATCTAAAAGAAGAAGCAGCTCTTTTCTCCTTCTTCATTCATGTTTTCTTCTCCAATGTGCAACTGGTTGTGCAATGAATTGATCACACAGAAGAGCTATGCACTCAGTTCAGGTATCAGACCCCTTATCCTGAATAGCTTAGTGCAAGCAACTCCAGCTTACACTCAGAAAAAAAACCTGTTCAGAGAAAAGAATATCTGATATTTAAAGTCCTCTACTCCTGCTTTTTCAGAGGGGCAATATTTGGATAACTTCATATTGATCTCCTTGATGGAAACAAAAGGATATGATGAACACAAAGGTTGCATGTCATCCTTAATTTATAACCAGAGTAGATTAAGATTTAAAAAGAAAAGGCCTTGGAATTATTTCACTGTGGACAAAACATCCTGCTTATTGATCATAACGTATTTCATTCAGGACTACTTGCTTTCAGATGTTTGGGGCAGAGGTTTTCCATCTTGATGCATTATTTCTAATGATTGTTGCAACACAGTAGTTTACAGAACTGGACAACTTACAGTAGTGTCTTCCATACAATAGCAGCACAATTATATTAATTAGTTCATTGGACTGTTTAATAAACAGGCACTTTTTTCTGGTCATATGATGGAAAAAAAAAACCTATTACCTTTCCTTTCAATGAAAATCAAAGCAAAGTTAAGGTACGTCCTGGTTTCAGCTGGGATAGAGTTAATTTTCTTCTTAGTAGCTGGTATACTGCTGTGTTTTGGATTTATGATGAGAATAATGTTACTAACACACTGATGTTTTAGTTGTTGCTAAGTAGTGCTTACACTAGTCAAGGACTTTTCAGCTTCCCATACTGTGCCCGGTGCACAAGAAGCTGGGACGGGGCACAGCCAGGACAGCTGACCCAGACTGGCCAAAGGGCTGTTCCATACCTTATGACATCATGCTCAGTATATAAGCTGGGGGAAAAAGGAGGAAGGGGGAAGTTCAGAGTGATGGCATTTGTCTTCCCAAGTAACTTATGCGTGATGGAGCCCTGCTTTCCTAGGGATGGCTGAACAGCTGCCTGCCTATGGAAAGTAGTGAATGAATTCTTTGCTTTGCTTTGCTTGTGCATGCGGTTTTTGCTTTACCTATTAAACTGTCTTTATCTCAACCCATGAATTTTCTCACTCTTACTCGTCCGATTCTCTCCCCTATCCCAGCCGGGGGGAGTGAGTGAGCGGCTGTGTGGTGCTTAGTTGCTAGCTGGGGTTAAACCACAACAAGGTAACAACCAGGATATGATTTCTCCCCTCTAGACACATTAGCAGGGTAAACACTAAGGAAAAATAAGATTGACACAACAAGAAATGGATAAGAGAATGTGGCACGAGTATGATTTTCAGATAGAAATTAGGGGCAGGACTGCATCCATAGATAAAGAATATGTTAAGGGTCTAGACTTTAAAGTCTATATATGTCTATGTATTAACTGATTTAATAGCCCCATTAACATTAAATCTTATCATGTCTGCCCATGTTCAGTATTTAAGAAACAGAAACAACTGAGAGAGTTTGAGGCTGGTAAGCGATATACTTCTAAGTAGTTTATGTTAGCTATTAATCCACCTGACTCTGTTGAACATCATAAATCTAGGTCTTTTTTGCCAAAAATAAAGTGGTTCTGTCTCTTCTGCCAGATGATGCCCATTCTGTAAATTCACGAATGAACACTGAAGAGCTGCAAATTGTTATTCTCTATCTAAAATGAAGCCAATTTCACCCCGTGTTACTTCTTTGTTGCTGCAGTGGCAGAGAAAATTATGACTGCTAAATATATTGTTCTTGTCTAGAGTTTGATACTAAAGGCTCATACATAACTTTCCTCTCCTGTAACTGGTAATTAAACAATATATTTGCTATAGTTTGCTTAAAGATACTTTGTTTTTGTGGGAGATCAGTCTTAAGACCTGTAATTTTACTTAGTATGCTAATCTTTTCCACATGTATATTTCTGATAGCTGTATCAGCCTTTATTTACAGCATGTGTAAATAAATTGTCTAGTTTTGTACCACTGATTTTTCTTCCTGTGAGTTATATTTACTGTACGCATCACAATAATATCTTTGAAACAATTGTCTTTAAAGTTCAGAATTGCAAGAGAAATAAACTAACACAGATTGACAACCCAACTGGGCCAACACCACAAAATATACTCATGAACATTTATTTGAAGAAAAGTAATTTCAGTAATAGTATATTAGTCAGTCTTCCATGAGTTTTTAAAAGCATTTGAGAATGCAAATGTTTGTTGTAAGAATGTTTATGGAAAACTGTTGAAAATAGTCATGCTAATATTTATTAAGAGGAATACCCAGATAACTCAGGCGGATAATTTAAATGCATTTTTGCAGTGTCATCCATTGTGAGCAGAAATCAGTTAAGAACAGAGGGAATCCATGATGAAAATTTTGCTATAACTGAAATGATCAGTTCAAAAACCTGATGTAAAAATCTCAAAATAAAATAGAGGAAGAAGTTCTAGAGCAGAGTCTGTGAACTGAAAACTGCTCATCAGGTTTGGTGAATAGTCTCACCATGTTGTCGCACAGTCTACCTGTTGCAGGGGAAAGCAATACTTTTTGCTGGTGAATTGAACTCTTACCTCCAGTAGCATAGCTTCAAAAGGATTGCAGATAAGAAACAGTGTAACACAGCCTGTAGAGTGCTCCCCTTCCCCGTGCAAGTACACCATCAGACACCACTAGCAACTCCATTTTCTCTTCTTTTCCTGGATAGCTCTTAAAAGGCATTTCTATTAAATCAACAGAATTAATATTTAAGATTAAATTTCTTCTCCTACAGTGGACAGCTAAAGGTAATTAACTTGCCTTTCCAGTAACATTTCATCATCAGCTGGAAAAAGCAAGAATATAACCATTGAATATCTGAAGGGTCTTCTCCACACAACAAATCTTCTATATGAAAATGAACTGCTCTAATTCTTGTAAAATAAATGAAGGATTTTGAGGCTATTGGGATTTATACAGGCTATAATTTGTGCCAACTAAACAGAACCTATCAAAATTCAACTACATGCCACTTATAAATGGTAGAGCAGAGTTCTGCTGTAGTGATGAAAAGCCTTCAGCACCCTGGATTTTTTGCTTTGGGCAGTTAAGCAGATTATAAAAGGAGATACGTTCACAACTTTATGATTGTGAATATACTGTTATGGTGACTGTTAAGAAAGAACTAAGATCCTCTTGCTCGGCATAGGTCCTACTCACTGAGCTATGCAAAATCCCTCATATTTGATGTGAGTACAGGATCTCTGACACTAAGCTCAGCCATTCCTATCCCCTTCAGCTCTGCCAGGTATATACACAGCCATTTCATTGGAATACATTCACTAAACTGGTTATCACTGACTTGTAATAGTAGGTTTTAATCAGCCCAGACACTGCAGTTCACAGCTTTTTAATAAGGTAACATTTTCTGTGATAATTTCATAAAGTAGATCAAAACTGGTGTGCCCAAATGCCTGAACGACTTCTAGGAATAATATATATTTGAAAAAAAATAGGACTTCTTTTGTGTTTTTTAATGAACCATAAGCATCTGAATTGAGTGATAAAAGTATTATAGAATTAAATTACAAGATTTTCACTCATTTACATCTATATTGTTTTCAGCTGCATGTTTGTGAGTCGCATTTAGGGAATGTTGCCAATACTGCAATAGCCTGAAGAACATTTTTGCTCAAACTCAGTGTGTAAAAATCCATGGAGCATTTTTGTGTACTAAATTCCGTCTTTCTGACAAAATTGAGTAATATCCAACTGAAGAAATGAAGAAATATGTGACTTGAAAACCCATCAGCAGGTCTTCTTACATGGGTATGTTATGGTACATATTTCATACCATAACCCTGTATATTGAAAATAGAGTATTCAAAAATAAAAGCAGAAATGTTTGATGCCAATTGATCACTGCTACTTTTCATAGTGTATCACAATTACATTTACCTGTGGTAAATAACTTTGTGCTGATAATGGCTGAGAGCGTATACAGTGTTCAATACCACTCAAAACATCTAATTACCTACTATTCCAAATCCTCTCAGTTTTTTATCTGTCTGTTCTCTTCAAGACTGCTAAACTTTCTTTATGCCTATATGCTAGAGTAAACATACAGATTTTTTTATAAAATTTTCATATATCAGATGTTTGAATAGTTCAGTTGGCACATCTACAAATAGCTGCTAAACTGGCTGAAGGGAAAAAAATCTTGACTTTTTTAATCCCTTTTTATTTTTCACCTATGTTTCAAGAATTTTACTACTGTTATTCTCATGAACAGGTTTATTGGCTGCAACTGCTTAAATTCTAAGATAATTACACCGGAGCTGGATAATGTTCTCAAATGCTGTCACATCAGCAAAACCTGGCCAGCTTGCTGGGAGGGACCCCACAGCACGACCAGGCAGCCTGCTGTTAATGTTTGGGCCATTCAGTGCTGCATTTACAATGCACAGCTGCTAGTGTGCTGGTTTTGGCTGGACTAGAGTTTTCTTCATAGTAGCTAGCATGGGCCTATGTTTTGGATTTGTGCTGGAAACAGTGTTGATAATTCAGGGATGTTTTCATTATTGCTGAGCAGTGTTTAGTCAAGGCCTTTTCTGCTTCTCACAGCACCCCACAAGTGAGCAGTCTGGGTGTGCACAAGAAGTTGGGAGGGGACACAGCTGGGACAGCTGACCCCAACTGACTAAAGGGATATTCCATATCGTATGATGTCTTGCTCAGCCTATAAAGCTGGGGGAAGAAGAAGGAAGGGGGGGACATTGGGCGTGATGGCGTTTGTCTTCCCAAGTAGCCATTATGCATGATGAAGCCCTGCTTTCCTGGAGATGGCTGAACAGCTGCCTGCTGATCGGAAATACTGAATTAATTCCTTGCTTTGCATTGCTTGCGTGCATGGCTTTTGCTTTACCTATTAAACTGTTTATCTCAACCCACGAGTTTTCTCAGATTTCTTCAGATTCTCTCCCCCATCGCACTGAGGGGGGAGTGAGTGACCGATTGTGTGGTGCTTAGTTGCTGGCTGGGGTTAAACCATGACAGCTAGTCAACCCTGTGGGGTAAAATCCATCCTGCATATTGTCAAGGGAGCAGTATTAAACCTTAGTGTTCTCAACTCAATCTAATCGTAGTATTTTGCTTCCTTATGTCTTCTACAGGCAAAAAACATCACAGCACCTGCTTTTGACTGCTACATTTTGACGTATACTTTGTACTCCTAACCTCTGTCAGTAGAAAACATAGTATGATCCTGCAGAGTGAAAAGAGACTATGCCAAGACTTACCAGTACACAGCCAGCTTATTATCTGTGCGAGCAAACAGCTCAGATCAGTAGTTCACACAAATAATGTTCAACAGGTTTATAACAGCCACCCCTTTCCTCATTCCTTTCATCAGTGATACCATAATACAGGATGTGGTGTTTCAAAGACTTGATTCAATCTTAAATAGCTTAGAAAGGTTATCAGAAGCATGGTGTCTTCTCCCTGAATAAATTTTGTGGCCAGTATGGCAATTCATAGATAAAGCAGCATCATTTCCATCTTCAGCAATTACTATTATGACTATTTTATCTGGAATGGTTTAGGGCATTTGACACAATTCAGTTCTTTTGTGCAGAAGGTGACACACTTACTCTAGAAGTATTCCATTGTAATTTAGATAAATTTTTTGGGTACAAATTGGTTGGCTTTCAAGATTTTTATTACTTCTTGGTAGATGTATTTGACTTTTCTCACTCAGTTATAAACCCACCTGGTCTCTATTATATATAACCTTGAATTTATCAATCATATGAAATTAAAAAAAATGTTACTAAAAATAATAAATAGCAACTAGATCTTTCCTATGGCTTCTGCATAACTTAGTTTATAAACCATAAATGTTTATTTTCAAAGTCTTTTCATAATTCAGACAATATTGGATGGAAGCAGGTAGTGCTGTCAGCCCTTGTTTTCATTTTATCCTTAGAAGAGTGTTTAATAACTGTAACAGTTTTGACTTAGTCTTAGAATCTTTAGGATCTGCCTGAAATGCTGAAACAAGTGTTTCCTGTGTAACATCACATTGATTATAGGGGATTAAGCACTGAAAAACACAGGAGTTAGTTAAGAGAAATAATTCATACCACAGTGAGAAGCATTAGCTGAAAGTGGGCCTGGTAGGCATGTATAGTAGGAAAACCACTAGGTAGGGGTTCATTTATATTCATGTGGTATCAACAATTATAGTAAAATTTCTGTAAATGTCTTTCAGCAAAAGGGGCCTGAAAAAGATAGAGTTTACACCCTCTTTACAGTGTAAATGATGTCACTGGATGAAAAGAATCGTTTGTTTGGTTTTTTTTTTTTTTTCCTTGTAGGGCTCCTTTCACTCGAGCAAGCACTTTAGGGAAGATTTTCCAAACACCTAGACGACCAAAAGCAAGTTATATTGGCTGATTACTGAAATCTTCATACTTCTGAATATCTTACTTTTTGTCATTTTAATTGCCACTTTAAACAAGAAAAAATATCCTGTATAATAGCCAGACACTATGCATAGGCATTTCACGTAAATATATGAAACAAGGTGACTAGGTCACTGCTCTTACTTTCAGAGAGGTTGTAAGTCTCCTCCACATTAGGAGAGATCAAAAGGAAAGCAATTGTGTTAAGAAGCAGAGACTACAGTATATTATCTTTTCACTACAAATAAGCTTTTTTTTTCAGTAGTAATAAGTTTCTGCCCTATGAGAATTAGTCATCTTGTTCAGGCTTTAAATAATAAGATATTATAGAAATCCTTAACATTGTATGAATGAACTCCTAAAATATCTCTTAGCACAGAGTATGCCCCACAACACCTTAAATATGGTGTTCCACCTATGATGTAGAAAATAGACTGAGCAAGAGAGAAATGATCACAGCACATGCAATCTCTACCATCTTCATTTAGCTGTCCAGTACTTGGCTTTCCTTTGCAAAGGGTTCTGACCACAGACAAAAACGCAGGCTTTGATAAATTTCTATTTACTGCTTAAAGAAAGCAGAAGAAAAGGTATAGTAAAAGCAAATACTAAATGCCTATTGCAAAATACTGATTTCACAGTTGCTTTGTGTGAGCTTGTGATAATGTCTTGTGCATTGGCATCGAGTCCTTGTTAAGATTTGTCTCAAACTGTAGGTGAAACATGCTCATAATGTATGATTTAACACTGCAACTGTAATAGAGGCTTAGTAAGAACTATAAAAATGCCTTGTTTTTACATGTGTGTCACAGCTTAATCCCAGCCTGCAACTAAGCACCACACAGCTGCTCACTCTCTCCCCCCCGCGGTGGGATGGGGGAGAGCATTGGAAGGGTAAAAGGGAGAAAACTCATAGGTTGAGATAAGAATAGTTTAATAACTGAAGTAAAATAAAATAGAATAATAGTAATAGTAGCAGTAATAGTAGTAGTAGTAGTAGTAGTAGTAGTAGTAGTAGTAGTAGTAGTAGTAGTAGTAGTAGTAATAATAATAATAATAATAAAAAATACAATAATAATATACAAAAGCGAGTGATACGCTGTACAATTGCTCACCACCTGCCGACAGATGCCCAACATGTCCCTGAGCAGCAATTGCTGCCCTCCGGCCAACTCCCCCCAGTTCATATGCTAAGCATGACGTCATATGGTATGGAATAACCCTTTGGCCAGTCTAGGTCAGCTGTCCTGGCTGTGCCCCGTCCCAGCTTCTTGTGCACCGGGCACAGTATGGGAAGCTGAAAAGTCCTTGACTAGTGTAAACACTACTTAGCAACAACTAAAACATCAGTGTGTTATCAATATTATTCTCATCCTAAATCCAAAACACAGCAGTATACCAGCTACTTGGAAGAAAATTAGCTCTATCCCACCCGAAACCAGGACAGTATCCACCCCTTATTCTATACCATACATGCCATGCCCAGGTCTTACACTTTCCAATGCATTTCAATTAATGACCACCACTTTTCCAGTGTTTTGATATATATATATATATATATATATATGCAGACATAGATATCATTTCCTTAGTCTATCACTCTATAACTTTTGTTGAGTTCATTTAGTCCATGACTTTGAGCTTCATCTGTCATAAAAGTCTTTCAGGGCAGGAAAGATGGTGTGTGGTGGTGGATTGTTGCATGCCAAAGCCAGTTCTGGTTCCATCACTGCTGCACTTCGCTCGGTTTTCCTCAAAGTTCATTCTTCATTAATTTGGGTGATTCTTACTATATACTGTTAATATGGCACATCGTAATCATTGAAGTGATGACATACAGTATTATATAGCAACTAACATTATACAATTCAGTTCATTGGCTATTTTCACCCAAAATCAAATCCCCTTGAGGTACACATTGGACTTCGCCATCCTCTCTCATCACCCACCAAGTACTCCCAGGTCCTTGAGCAAAAGCAATCCCACGAATGGGTTTACCTTTGCCTGAGGCAGGAGTAACCCAGATTGTCTTCCCCATCATATTTTTTACGTGCACTACAGGGACTCTATCCCCCTCTACAGTACGTAAAAGTTTTGATTGGGCAGGGCCAGCTCCATTGGCAGATCCCCTAGTGTTGACTAACCAAGTGGCCTTTGCTAAATGTGTATTCCAATGTTATCAACATTATTCTCATACTAAATCCAAAACACAGCACTATACCAGCTACTAGGAAGAAAATTAGCTCTATCCCAGCTGAAACCAGGACAATGTGACTACCTACATGACAGAAACCTCATGCCCAGGAAAAAACCTAAAAAGCTGGAATTAAGTTCACAAAAGTTATTCCAAAGTGATTTTTTTTTAATTCTCCTCCCTCTCAGAAATATAAGTCTATGTTAATCTTTAATGACCTGTTGCCTCTTACACTAAGGTGTCAGCTAGTTGGCAACATTGGTTAAAAAGAAATATCTTTCCAGAAGATGATCGTATGTTTTATTTCAGCATATTTTGACAATCTATGTTTCCATGAGGAAAAAAATAAGTCTCAAAAATACTATTCCTTTGAGACCTGTGCTGGCTTATTCATCAAGGAGCGAGAAAGGCAATATCATAAAATACCATGCAAGAGTGAAGACTGAGTTTTGGCACTTAGATTTATTATTACAGTAACAGTATTGTGGGTTTTTTTCTTATATGTACCCAGCATAGCAACTGTCACTAGATGAGTGAGGAAGGGCCAATTCAGAATCTGGATGAACAGGGAACAAAGATGCCTTTGCTTTTGATACAGAAAAAAAAAAAAAAAATTGTGATACTCATAGGTCAGGAAAACCATGCATGTCCCCCATCTTGTCAGCACCCCGGGTATGGCAGAGTGCCCTCTGAGTGGCCACCCCTGTCCTTACCACCAGGAAACACCACCACATATACGTATAAATATGTATAAGTATATATAGGGGTGTATAAATGGGCCCGGGCTATTAAAGAACAAATTGATTGTCTGGCTATGAATTTATATGAGGTGTGAAAGACCTATGTGGAAAAACATCACAATTTTAAAGGCTGGAAGTGCTGACTGTGCTATGAGCAGATTTATAACATAAATCAGCAGCAGTGTTTGTAGCCCGTGATCAAAAATCAAGCAGCAGAGCAGGTTTATATTTTGTATGATATTCAGTGTTTTCAGGAAACTGGAACACATCTGAAGTCTATTTTTGCCTTGGACTTAGCATTGGAAACACCATGGGCTGAAGAAGAAGCAGTAGAAAAGAAAGCTGAAGGAGAATGTTTTTGCTAAAGAGGACACCTACCTCCTAAAATTTATTTGATTGCTTATGAACACAGTTTTGGGGCTACACATTCATTGTCCATAACACCGAAGGATATCATGGTAGAACCTTGTCAGACAGCTTCTAAAAGAAAAAATGGACAAGCAGTTAATCCCCCATGGTGGTAAACTTCTGGGTATATGTGTCTCCAGCATGAGTATACCTTTCATAGACTCTGCATTTTTTAACAATTGAACTCATTAAACTCAACAGCTCTCCCTAGATTTTGGAATTAAAGGGCTGCAAATGTTACTTCACCCATTTTTTCAACACTGCTGAAAATCAAATTCATGTGTAGGCCTTCTTCCATTACCAGAGTATGAGAGGGGTGGACAGCATGGTGCCTGAGCCAAAAAAAAACAATTCTTGTCATGGCACACAGTTGTTCAGGAAAAGATTCTTTCTCTGCAGAAACAAACATGTGACTATTGCCAATAAGATCATAAAAGAATGAGATTATAGTGATCACCCGTCACATAGCATATAAGAAAGGTGAAAATGTGAAGACGGATTGCTTTGTGGACCTCTTCCTGAATACTACATTATTCTCTACACACATGGCCACATGCTGGTTTATGTACATCAAACCTAACACTTCCCCCTTCTGGTGGCTGTCCCCAGAGGAAAAAGATACATTTGACCCACTCTATTCAATGGCTTACACATGTGACCAAAAAAGGAAAATATTCAAAGTTTTCATGCATTATACAGCTGTAGGGGCCTGCTCCTTGGATGGCTGTGTGGTCATTGATAAATCACTGACATCTTCAGAATACAATGGGTGCATTTTCTCTGGCTGTATCAAATACTACCATGAAAATCACTGGAATCTTCTGGCAGGGGCCACCTTTGCATATTTATATTACACGACACAACAAAATACAAGCCACCTGAAAAAGACTGGTCTTTAATTTCAGGTCTGCATGGGAACATGAATGGGCCTTCATGGCAAGAGCTCTTATGCTAAAGTGCCCACACTGCTCATCCCCAGAGATGCCTTTTTGGTGGCAGGAAAAATGCCATCTGTTTGTCTTACAAAGCAAAGCCTGATGAAAAGTTCCATTACTGTGATATTAGAGGCTCTGTCCCCAGCAAAACAACACTTTCTTGGGCATGTAAAAGTAATTTTTGAGAATTTCAGCACTGTAGTAGCATATTTCAGGAAGATCAAAACACAAATATACCTACCTCGAGGGTTCTTTTTTCCCTATTTCTGGACAGGCTAACATCAAACTATTGTTTTCCTTGTGACACTCTTCTGCTGAAACCTACCAGGCCATCTGTACCCTCAGGGATGAACAAAGAGCCCTTATGGACACCTGATGTATCTCAGGTCTGAACTGGTCTCTGGGGGTGATACTTGTGATACTCTGCCATCTGGCATTGTCAAAAGTAGGTTGACAACCTTTTTTGAGTTTACATAAACCTCCTTTAAAAGCAAGAAGCTTCAGATTACCCAGTCTCTTGGATAAATGCTGACAGATATCTAAATATGTTAATTATTACGGGCAGAAGAAGACACTGCTTTGTGGCCTGAGTGCATAAAGAAAACCTCCACAAAATGCCAAACAGTTTTTAAACTCTCTGTGGGTAAATATGGAAATACAAATTCAATCTTACCACCACTACCACTGTAAGAGAACCAGATGAGTTGTAGCTTCCTCTTTTCTCTGGCTCATGATATGTTGAGGATGCTGCCACAGTCTCATGGAAGCATGCCAAATGATGTGTAACCCTGGAACACAGCCCTAACATATTTATAGTCTGCTGCACCACAGCATACGTGTGCCTAGAGCTTTACAATCTCTTTAGATGCAAGACCATTGCCTTTATCACAACACAGACTTTGATATTCATGAGTTCCCTGGGTGACTGCATGCTACTCCACTTCTTTTCAGGTGAATGACACCAGATGAGCAAATTGCTGAGTTCATGTCTTCAGGTCCCAAATCCTATGGCTACCTGCAGTCAAGGGAAAAGTCTTGTCTAGAAGCTAAAGACTTCACTCTAAATGCAATCAGCAGAGAAAAGATCAATGTTGTGTCATTGAGGGAACTTGTGTTGGACTATGACATAAATCCAGAACAGTGATACCTCTAAAATGATCATCATAGATCAGTGTCCCTCAGAAGGAACCAGGAGGAATGGGCAAAAAAATCCAGCTCTTCCCCGCCACCCCCTAAGGTGGTCTATGGCCAACGGGTATTGTCTAAAAACTCCTGCAGCTTTTGGACATACACTGGAAACACCTTTTTTCCACATTTCTGGTAGGGCCTAGCAAATGCAGAAAATGTTAATTTGGAAAAAAAGTCTTTTGGAGAATGCCAAAGACTTGCTCTCTATTATGCCTTGGAATGTGGTATGGTGCTAGAGTAGTCAGCAACTGCTGTATCAGGGGCTGCTCTGTAAACATCCTTTCATCAAATTTGTGGAGGACTTATTAAAGAGTCTTGACAATAACCCCTTATTTCCACCTCATAAAATGTACAGGGTTGTGATCAATGATTTGATTAATTCTGCTGGTGAGAGAAATTGAAAAAAAGCCAACTTTTATTAACTGAGTGTATCACAGGAATCTTAGCATCTTGTACATTGTACAGAGTACAGTATATTTTGTTTATTTGCTTGCTTGCTTGTTTGTTGTTTCTTTGTTTCCCAGGGCAAGAAGACTCATACCATCACTCAGCATAACATACATGGTATTAAGAAGCCCCAAGATAAGCTCTAGGCTGTATCCTGTGTCCCCAGTGAGACAGATTGTCCTGGTTTTGGCTGGGATAGAGTTAGTTTTCTTCTTAGTAGCTGGTATAGTGCTGTGTTTTGGATTTAGGATGAGAATAACATTGATAACACACTGATGTTTTAGTTGTTTCTGAGCAGTGTTTACACCAAGTCAAGGACTTTTCAGCTTCCCATGCTCTGCCTGATGCACAAGAAGATGGGAGGGAGCATAGCCAGGACAGCCGACCCAAACTGGCCAAAGGGCTATTCCATACCATATGATGTCATGCTCAGTATATAAACTGGGGGGGAGATGGCTGGAGGGCAGTGATCTCTGCTCGGGGACGTGCTGGGCATTGGTCAGTGGATGGTGAGCAATTGCATTGTGCATCACTTGTTTTGTATATTATTTTATCATTATTATTGTTGTTGTTATTATTATTATAATTACTTTGTCTTCTTCTGCTGTACAATTAAACTGTCTTTATCTCAACCCACAGATTTTATTTTTTTTTCTTGATTCTCTCCCCCATCCCACCAGGGGTGGGGAGGGTGAGTGAGCGGCTGTGTGGTGCTTAGTTGCTGACAAGGGTTAAACCATGACACAGATATATCTTGGCAATATGGAATTTTTCCTCAACTTAGTAGCCATGGGCTACAGAAGAAACTTGGAAAGAAAGTGATTGTTTCCAGTGGCAGAGAGAAAAAAGATTTTTTTTTTTTAGAATGACCAGTGAGAGTGAGCAGCAAAGTGGAATAGGTTATATTTTAGAGGGTCAAGGCTTACATTTCACAAAGGCTATAGTTTATGTATGTTATGTCTCTGTAAATTTATCAAACAATATAAATGAAAAAGGAATGAGAATAATAAAGCTTTTGTCATATTGTTAATTTAAAACAACAGGAAACATAGTCGATGCTCATATAAATGTTTATCTAAATAGTCTGCCAATGTTTGAATATAAACCGTTATTTTCACAGCATAGTTACATATATTTAAAGCATACTGTACAGTGACTGAAACAGTTATGTTGGCTTTCCACACTGATTCATGGTAGGCAGCTATAAATTCTTCTGTTTTTTCTTGACTCACCTTTTTTCTCAACAATGATATTCACAATTTATTGTCCCTGTCTATTTTGAGTTTGCATATGACCACAAAGGCCATTTTTGACAAGGAATGTTTTTTCACGCTTACATCAAACTCAAGAAAGATGGATTTGAGTGGGAGGGCATCTTGCTCTACATCCCCTTTGAGAATTCTTCTCTTTAGTCAATTAATAAAAATAATTTCAAAAATGATTAGGCTATGATAAATATTCCTCCTTTGTGATTTGGGATGGTTTTTTGTTGCTTTGTTTGGTTTTATTCTCATAGGTATCATGATCCTATGTGTCCACAGGTTTTACCTCACCTTTTATGTTAGAATTTGAACAAATCTATATTTCATAAGCAGGTCACTCAACTTCCAAAAATAAGAAATATCTATGAAAATTAAAATGCTTCAGAACAGTAAGGTAATCATAAAGATTGACAGTATTTCTTTGTAAACCATTCAACAGAAGCTAAATCTTACTAAATTCTGTCCTCATTGTAGTACTATTTAATTTACTACAATATGAAAAGTGTTGTACATGTATGGCACTTTCTTCTGCATAGTTTGACTGTAGTCAATAATGCCACTTATGGAGGCAGAAGCAAATAAACTTAGGTATGAGTGAAACTGGGCCTGAGCAAAGATCAGTTTCTAGGATGTGGTTGTGTCCTCCTGGTCCCTATGTAGATGTTTTCACTGAAGGAAGATACTTTCCTTCAGTGCCTTGTCTAAAGGCACATACTCTCCTTATATTAGGGAATGTCAGTTCTGTGAGATATCGTTGGAAATGGATATATGTATATCTCATATGTGCAGGGAAGCCAGGTGGAATTAATGCTGTCTAGGCTTTCATAACAATTTCTGTAACACATGAAGACCTTGTTGTAATACTTCCATGCTATTAAAAGGCTATGGTATATGCTTCTGCACAAGTTATAGTGTGGTATGAATTTTGACATTTCTGCAAGGTTATTGAAGAAAAGAAGAAGACTAGGAAGCTTTGGATTTGTAGTTATACTGCATGCTGGAAAGGTGATGCAAGGGGACGTGTCCAGTACCGAACATTAAATCATTCCTCATCACCCTGTAATGTACACATTACTTTCTCATAAAACATTGGTGCAGATATTGACATGATCTTTTATGTTGCTGTAATGCAAGTCCAATTTATAATATTCTTCATATTTTGCAGTAACTACATCACATGTGTGGAAAGGCAATTACAGGTACTTTTTTCTGTTTTATGCATATTTTAAAAACATAACTAATAATAAAATATACTCAGCAATTTTATAGCTCTACTACTTCCCATTAAAAATAACAGGCTGCATCAGTATGAAATGTGACCTATCCCTGTGAAAGTCAGACCCAATGGCACCATTGACTAGAACCATCTGGAAATGCTCTGCCAAAGCACATACCACATTATTAGTCTGTGCTACCAATTTGGTGTATGGCTTCCCAATGACGCAAAAACTGACAGCTAAGCCTAGGCTTCTACAGTGTACAGATGTGAGGAATCCCTAATTATGTGTCAGTCCAGTGTCAGCCCTCAGGTTTCAGCAGCTTCACCTCAATAGAGGGAACCCAGCTCCCACAGTTCTGATATCAAGCTGCATGTTCTGTCTTCATTTCCGTTTCCTCTACATTAATTTTGCTTTGTCTTTAAAATATCAGAATCTGACCTAAATTTGTGAGACTTATAGAAAAATCTCAGATTAATTTCTACTCTTCAAAGGGACAGTATTTACCATGTTTACAATCTTAGCAAAGACATTGAGGCTTTTTTATTTGTTTTACATTATACAAAACCTTTAATCTAAAAGTAAGCAAAATAAGTATAATACTAGAAAGCTTCAATGTCTTCCAATTCAAATACCTCAACTTCTCCCTCTCCCCCCCAAAATATTTTTAAATAGTTAAAAATTGTTTTCATTATTTTGCTATGACACAAAATACATCATAATCTCTTCCTGTTTTATTGTTTATGGCAGATTTCAATACCAACAAAATAAACATTGATAATTAAGAAAAAAAAAAAAAAAAACAAAACCAAAACAAAACAGAGAGAGTGACAGTTAAGGATCTTTAGAGAGATGCTCCAAGGCATCAGTGAGGTAGGAGGAAAACCTGGTAAGGACAGAACCATGGAAGCCCAGATAAAAACCATCAAGAACAGGAAGTTAGCTGCATGGAAGGCAGACAGTAGGGCTAGGAGGAGGAAAGGACACTACTTTTGAGATAAGCTAGGAAGAGGTAAGCATGGTTAAGTGATTTCAATTCATTTATTGGATAGGAAAGGATTTAAGAGAATATTCTAGAAGAGGAACTCAGGGCCCTCATCATAAAGGATTGCCTCAAAATCAGGCACAGCAGACTTTGGGGCTAACATATGGATCACTTTGCATATCTGCAGTTCTCTAAACCTCTGGGATACAATTTTCATGGCTTCCAGATTCTTTGTTGACAAGCTGGAAGAGTGGAAATCTTGGACTCATGGCACCTGGTTTCAAAAGAGGAAGCTAAAACAGCTCAAGAGTCCTTTTCAGCTTCATGGTTGATTCTTGTCAGCAGGAAGCCTGGAGACCTTGAGCTTTTTTCAAGTTTTTATTTTATCAAAATTCTTTTTTTATTGAATATATTTTACTTATGGATATAATTAATAGATCTTCTCTATTAAAACTGCAGAGAACCTCTTTTTGCCACTATTTTAGACATAAGAGGTAAGATTTAGTAATCACTGTCTAGATCTACAGTACTAAGTAATTTGCTACAACTGGAGGAGACCTGTAGAGTAATGGAAAAGACGCAATGTCCAACAATATACATATTTCAGGAGATTTTACTTCAGACATCTAGTCTGTGTACACTCACTGGTGGTTGGATCACACTAAGTGCAGTGCTGACTGTACTTCTCTGTTCAGCTCCATCTGAATGAAATCCAACTCTAAGACTGCTCTGCAACATGACAGTGAGTGGTTCTGATCAGTAGATATTTCTTAAAAGCATATTCCATACCCAAACTAAAGTAGTAACATAGATACACCTATTGCCAAATTACCTGACTACCAGAGTGATTTTAAGTTACATGAGACTTCTATCTATTGCTATGTAGTACGCCATTAAGCTCCCTTATATGCAGATGATCAAAACATTTTTTGATGGAAGACAAACTTTCAGAAGCTGAAGTACAAACATTTAAATGGCACTAAGATTTTTTTGTAGAACGAAAGCATTTATAACAACTGAACTATGTTCCATTAAAATGAAAAGGGTCTTTTAAATAATTTCACCCCTAACATGCAATTATCCTTAAAAGTTTAATAGTTTAAATAATGGTGTGATGCTGCCTGATAGACAGCTATTTAACAGATATACATTGGCCCTGTTAAAGTGATTGGAAGACCCAGACTCTTACAAATTGACTGAGGATTTTTCTTATTAAGATATTTCGTTTTCCCCAACAGTAAAGTTAAAATAAAGTCTACAACGGGGCAGAAAGTGACCTTTTTTTCTTGCTTATGCTTTGTTCTATGCTTCCTCAGTCTTGTGAAACACACAACTCTACAGATACTTTATCAGTCATCATCATTCTCTCTTGAATATCTTGCATTTGCTCAATGCTCTTAAACTTTCAGAAGGCAGGGCAGGGAGCACAGACATCATGCTGAAAGCCTAGACTTCAATTTCATTTTCAAGGCTCTTCACAAGGATCTGGTCTTATTTCAAAGTCCATACTTTTGAAATGTTTAACCAAATACTTAAGCACACAAAAGATGTTTATAGCTTTCAAAGAATTTAAAAATATGGATAAACATGAAAATAATTGCTGTCTTAAGAAAATACCAATGGGATTTTCCTAGGGATAAATACGCTTTCTCAGTTTGTAATTTTTAAGAAACATGAGAGACTGGTGTCCTTAATTATAATAAAGAAGAGTTTTCTTGATTCTGAGTTATTTATAATATGTTCTGCCATTGAGAAGATTGTATTCACCTTTATTAGCCTTTAATTTGATAAGCATAAAGTAGTTGCTAATCCTTACCTATATCCTTATGATTTCTTCACTTTTGCCAATACAATTTTTGTGGAACTATGCATTGAATTGACTTGGTGAACTTTTTCAGGTCATTAATAATTCATCAAAAAAAGGTTATAAATTATTGTCACTATGAATTTGATTCTCTCATGGTAAATGTTAAATTTCATTTGAAGAGAAGCAGAATTCATGATGAAAGGCCTAAATTATTGGTCATCAAAACCCCTATTGTTTTCATCTACTTCATTTATTATTCAAATTGTTTGACCTTAAAGAAAGTACTGAGAATGCATTAGGTTCATCTTACTATTCACAAGATTTTAGAAATACAATGGCATATAGCTCTTTCTGGGAAGTAAGAAATGAAGTAAAGATTTGATAGTAGGGACTAGAATACTGATTTCAGCTGAGAGTCAGCTGTGAATAACTAAGCCCAGGATCAATCCAGAAGTAAAGATGGGGATGTTCAGCAGAGTGAGAAGAGACAAATTAGTGACAGGAGTAATGATTCAGCTGCTACACACTTTCATTGTAATCAAGGATCCTTGCATGGTTGAAAAAATAGCAATCTAGAGAGCAGCACAGGAAATTCACAATTAATTGAAGATAGGTCGGAAAGGGATGCAAAAACTCAAACTACTGAAGGCAGAAAATGTAAATAGCCTGAATGGAAATAGCATAATAGGAAAAATGAGCTCAAAAGGGAAAATTCAGTATAAGACAGACTATAATGAAAAGAAAGAAATGCACTGAGAAATATAAAAGAACAATGAAATTTATACTCTGATGTTGATTTGCTGATTCTCTGGTACACAGAAATGCTTTTTCTGATAAGATCAATAATTTAATACAGGCAACAACTGGCAAGACAGAAAAAAAAGAAAAAAAAAAGAGATAACAACAGGAGTTCATATCCCAAGAGTCCTTCTGTGAGTAGCTGGAATAAGTTTCTTCATTTACCGGTGAGGAGTTCAGTGAAGTCCTCCCAGCTAAAACCATCTAACAGGATTTTTTACTTTATTGATTCCACAGCTGAGCAGCCTAAAAAATGTAACAGGCTCCTTAACAGAAAAAAAAAAAAAAACCTATCTTATTTTTTTGCAAAAAAGGAAAATGAAAAAATGAAGTCGATAGGTGAATTCTTAACAGTCCACTTGGCTTACTTGCTTACTTAGAGACAATCTTGTGGAGATTCATGAGGCTAATTCTATGAATAATATAATATGTTGTTACCACTCAGTGGTTTGTTTCTATTTATATGTATGTGTGTATATACATATGTGCAATCAGCTGCAATAATTATGAACAGGAACTTGCAAGGTGGTGTTTCGAAGAGATACTGGATTTCGCATTTCAGACAGTTTCTGAAATCTGTTCACTTTTACCTACTGCTGCTAGCCATTCTTTTTTGCCCTATACTGCAGTTACTTCCCTCATTATAGCTCATTAGATTAATATGAAAAAAGGAAAAAAAACCCAAAACAAACAACAACAACATCAAACCCAAAACAAACCAAACAAACAGAAAAGAAACAATACAGATTAAAAATAACACCTCGGATAAACAGTTATTTTTAACCTGAATCAGTTTTGTAATCTGGTATTGTGTGGCTTCTCAAAATTGCAATAACACATTGAGGCAGCAAACAGTGATATGAGCAGGGGATCAGACTTAAGTTTGCTTTACTGCTACAGACTGGATTTCATCAAATTGCTTTTTCCGAAAAAAGCCTTTTATTAACATCCTTCAAAACAGTTGCCATATTTGTGCGAGTAAATGTTTTTTCTGTAAATCAACTGATTGTACTGTCTGACAGAATAGAATAATAATTTGGTCCCCTCAAGTAATGATAGTTTTTTTGTTAAAAGGTAGGGGAAAAAAGCACTCAGATACACATAAAAAAGGTACCAATTTTAAATCCCTAAAAAGTAAGCAACCTTCAAACTGACAATTTTTTTCCTGAATCTAAGAAGGTTCTAAGACTTGGTAGGCTCTAAATCACAGAAACCAGTAAGTTTCTTAAAAATATTCTAAAGGACTCTTAATGCTAGTATTGTGAACATGTCACTGTAACAAACTCACCTCTCAAGTTCTACTCCGTTAGACCATATCCAGTATTTCTTGTCCCTAGTAAACCGCATTAACTTTTTCCAAGCGTATTATAGCTTTTAGTGATCTGAAAGTTCTTTTTTCTCCTCTGAATCATTAATCTGTGTCGTTATCTGTGTCGTTATGTGAATCATTAATCATCTTGAGTGCCATTATGAAGCAAGTGCAGGACAACCGAAGGATGAGGCCCAGCCAGCATGGGTTTATGAAAGGGAGATCCTGTTTCACTAACCTGGTCTCCTTCTATGACAAGGTGACCCACCTAGTGGATGAGGGGAAGGCTCTGGATGTTGTCTACTTGGACTTTAGTAAGGCCTTTGACACAGTCTCCCACAGCATTCTCCTGGAGAAGCTGGCTGCTCACAGCTTGGATGGGTGCACTCTACGCTGGGTTAAAAACTGGCTAAATGGCCGAGCCCAGAGAGTGGTGGTGAATGGAGTCCAATCCAGTTGGCGGCCGGTCACGAGTGGTGTTCCCCAGGGCTCAGTGTTGGGGCCGGTCCTGTTCAACATCTTCATTGATGATCTGGATGAGGGGATCGAGTGCACCCTCACTAAGTTTGCAGATGACACCAAGTTGGGTGGAAGTGTTGATCTGCTGGAGGGCAGGAAGGCCCTGCAGAGGGACCTGGACAGGCTGGATCGTTGGGCCGAAGCCAATTGTATGAGATTCAACAAGGCTAAGTGCCGGGTCCTGCACTTGAGTCACAACAACCCCATGCAACGCTACAGGCTGGGGGAGGAGTGCCTGGAGAGCTGCCTGCTGGAAAAGGACCTGGGGGGTGTTGGTTGACAGCTGCCTGAACATGAGCCAGCAGTGTGCTCAGGTGGCCAAGAGGGCCAATGGCATCCTGGACTGTATGAGGAATAGCGTGGCCAGCAGGACCAGGGAGGTGATAGTGCCCCTGTATTCGGCATTGGTGAGGCCGCCCCTCAAGTACTGTGTTCAGTATTGGGCCCCTCACCCCAAGAAAGACATTGAGGTGTTGGAGCATGTCCAAAGAAGAGCAACAAAGCTGGTGAAGGGTCTAGAGCACAAGTCTTATGAGGAGAGGCTGAGGGAACTGGGGTTGTTTAGTGTGGAGAAGAGGAGGCTGAGGGGAGACCTTATCGCTCTCTGCAACTACCTGAAAGGAGGTTGTAGTGAGGTGGGGGTCGGTCTCTTCTCCCAAGTAACAAGTGATAGGACGAGAGAAAATGGCCTGAAGCTGCGCCAGGGGAAGTTTAGGTTGGATATTAGGAAAAACTTCTTCACTGAAAGGGTAGTCAAGCATTGGAACAGGCTACCCAGGGAAGTGGTTGAGTCTCCATCCCTGGAGGTATTTAAAGGACGGATAGATGTGGTGCTCGAGGACGTGGTATAGTGATGGACTTGGCAGTGCTAGGTTAACGGTTGGACTCGATGATGTTAAGGGTCTTTTCCAACCTTAACGATTCTATGATTCTATGATTCTGTTTCTACATTATTTTATGTAGTGTGCCAGTGGGGAAGAAATATAGCTTTAAACTTATGTTCTGAAACTTCCAAAGTAGATTTTCTATAATATGCTAAAAGGACTGTAACATTTCATTCACTTTGTTTTATGACAGCTGTCTAGTAGGATGTTTTATGCTTTTTGATTTGTGACTGTTGAAATTCACTCAAAAGCCACAAATTACTGTAAACTAAGCTATAAATAATCTAACTCATAGTCCGTGTCTTCTAGACTTAAGTTACGATTTCATTATTCAGTTACAAACTATTCTCTTCTTTTCCTCTCCAGTGTACTTGTCTGCAAATGCATCATGACAGGCATAATTTTACCCTAAACAGATCTGTAATCTTCATTATTAAAAAATTTCCCTCACTAACTATTGTCCTTTTAAGGATTGAACCAAAGAAAATGAAAAGATGTGCCTAAATTGACTTCAGCAGAGTTTGGGTCAGGTCTCTACAGGAACATTAATACTCATGCATGAAAAAAAAAAAGGTAAAAGAAATCTTCTAAAAATGTTCATAGTTATTCAGCTTTTTTGTTTGATAATACAATCGAAACTAATGTCCAAATAACCATATTAAATTATTGTACAAAATTATCTTTACACATCTGAGACCTATGCTATTCTCATTATCACTTATTTGCTGTGACAGACAATAGACAGTACATAGGTTATTCCAACAAAAGAATTTGAGTTTTGCCACTGGCAAATTCAGGTCTGCTCTTGGTGAGCATGCACATGCATGGAAAGCCATCATTAATAATTTCAGTCATTGAATTTCTGCCAAGAAATAAATATAAAGACTCAACCCTATCCTTCAGAAATAGCCTGTACCGAATTCATTACCCAACAGGGTTGGGTAATGAAGCTTGAACACAGTTGTTTACTCATTTGGTGGCTACTTCACTTCACACTGCAGACCTTTAAAGTCTAATATTTGTTGGAATAATAAATGAATTAAATGTGTTATTTCAAACCAATTTTTTGCCTATGCTCTAGCTGCTCTAATTTTTTCTAATCATGCTCTTTATATATTAGTACATAGGTTTTGTCTTGAAGTTCAGACATGAATATCCTATAGAGTACTCATAAACTCAATATGTTGTCATGTAGGTTTTTTTTTTTTCCTGTTTTAAATAGCCTACTACTGCATTTAGAAAGCCAACAAGATAATAAATACATACAGAAAAGAATAAAAAAGACCAAATCTAGTGTTGCAAGAAGAACCTCCTGCTGGCCTGTAAATTTCATTTACCCTCTTCTCTAACCAACCACTGTAAGAGAACTGAAAAGTAGTAGTAGCAGGTAGGAATCCATTACAGTCTTGTAGGATCTTTGAAGTCCGAAGTATTCATGAGCAGTCTATAGCTGTGTAGCTCATATTTCAAAAACTTTTTTTCATGTTTTTATAATGTTACGAGAAAAAAAAGGGGAAATGCTTCTCAGCTTTAGCATGGGGAAAAGGACTGGTAATGCTTCTACAAGGACAATCACAGTTAGGCAAAGCACTAACAGTGGTTTCTAGATTGTCACTTAGATTAATGTTTTCAAATATTCCTGACTGATAATTTCTTTTCTTTTTCCTTCCTAAGTAAGACATGTACCTAAATTTCCCTAACAAACAGCTTCACTCTTCACAAGAGTGGTTTGACTAGCATGGCAGAAAAACTTTTAAGATTTTCATAAGAAAGGAGAAATCATTTTTTCCAAAAATTTACATTCAAATACAGACACAAGCTAATATAAATGGACATTAACCATCTTTGTATGATTCTTCCTGACTCTTTTGTTTTGTTTTGTTTTGTTACTGTTGTTCTGATATTGATTTTTCTTCATACTGTATGGACATTATAATAAAAGATGAACCAATAAAATTTATTATATATATATAGCAGAAAGGAAATTAGAGCTCCTGACTATAGCTTACAAAGGGGATGGGAGGATATTAAATTCTATGCAAAGTTGTAGTTGCTCTCCCACTATTGTTAAATGTGTTGCTAATTATCATGGTATATTAAATCTTGGTGTCTATCAGCTTTTCACATGAATCCTCCCCACTTTTAAATAGCTTTGAGATTCATCACAGCATTTTAACAAAATACTGTACCATAGCTTTTTGTTGGAATTCACCAGTAACTTTGCTCTCAAATGGGATTTAAAATACACCAACATGATTCTTTATTCCACCCTGGATAGAAGGCACTGATTACAGATTTTCTTTCCTTGATTTGACATTTGCCTAAGAAAGAAGAGAAAGCAAATTCTTGCAGTGAACTACACTTGATGTATAATTAGCAAAATAAGACCCTCCACAGCAATTAGAATGAACAAAATGATGAATGTACCAGAAAGCAAATATTTGGAACAATGTACATGGCCTTGAAAAACATAATGATCACCATCATCTTTCTTGACTGTTGCAACATATATTATAGGATGTAAATCCATTTACGGTAAGGAGGACACTGCTCTCAGGGGGATAATGAAGATGTAAGAAATAGAGTTCATGGTGGTTTGTGAGTCTGTGGGAGCATTTACAGGAGCCTGGTTGTGACTGGGAGGCCACAGCCTGGGTTGACCCTTTCCTGCGAGGTCTACTTTCAGATAAGCCTCTAGTGTCTGGCCCAGCCGAGCTACAGCCATGTTGCATCATGCTGTGCCTATGATCTTTCCATGCCACATATATTTTTGCAAGAATTAAGTTTTCTTCTAAATCAAAATAAAAACTACCCAGTAGAAAAAAAATTCAGAAAAAAGATTTCCAAAATATTTGTTACATATAAGAATACTATGGCAAAGTAATTGCTTTTCGTCATCTGTAATTAAATAAAATAAAATAGTTTATCAAAAGTGCTGAAAAGTAAGCAGTAGATTATAATGTTCCTCAACAATTGATTTTTTTCCTCCAGTAACTGTTTTAGACTTGTTTGAAGGAGACAATTTCAGCCTTTCAAGTCCCATTAAAATCCCTGGCAGGCATATGGCTGGTATGTTTTACAATATTTACAAAATACATGAGCAGGTTTGCTGACAGTCCTTCAGCATTTTCTCACCAAATAACAAAAAAAGGAGAGTTAGAAAACAAGAGAAACTATACAGACAAATTACCTTTTGTTAGGACTGTATGGTATGGATAGTGATGGCATGAGAAAGGTGCCCAGTGTGCTATGGGGCTTTAAATGAGGATATTTCTGCTTTGTTTTCTCACTGACACAGAAGGAACTGTTAGAGTCACAGAAACTTCTCCAGTCATACAGCTGGAGAAAAAATTAATTGTATAAAAACCATGAATAATTCAACTGAGAGAAATTTATCTCTTATTTTTTTGATGAACACAGTGTACTTAGTTTTCATCTGTGGAAGCTAGTGAACAAACCCTCTTTCTTGACTTGGATTGTTCAAACTTATTTTATTATTAGCGATATACACAAGTCCACCCTTGATACAATTTATTTCTCTCAGAAAAAAATGGTGCTAGCAGAGGCCAAAAGACAAATTAAGTCAAAAAACTATGCACATGGAGATACACAGCTGTCAAAAATACATGGGGAATGGCTCTCTTCCATCAAACACTTTAATTTTTAATTTTTTTTTAATCAAATGCTTTAAATTTTTTTTTAACCTTTCATCAGAGGAGCAGTCTCACAGATTTTTGTCTTAACTACTGCTTTTGTCTAAAAACTGTTGTGCACAGTAAATCAGTAAAAATTATGAGAAGTAAGTATATCATCTGTGTGTTGGCGTCTTGTAGTAGGACTGTCCAGATTCATAACACACTCTTATTAACCTAGTTCAATCACACTAATAAACTGTGAAAATGTTAAAGGAAAGTAAACCCATTTTTTCCAATAGGAAACTAATGCTTAATCAAGAATGCAGGGCAGAAGCCCTTCATTGATCGGTGCTGAACAGTTACTGAGAATACAATTACTCCTCTCAAAAGCAAGGGGTCATTTGACATGAAGAAGTGATGGGGAACAAATGCAGGGGAAGTAAAAGATGTAATTGGCAAATGGGTCCACTATGTGAAATTGTTTAAGGTTGTAAATTACTTTGGTAAAATAATTCACTGAGTTGGAACCAAAGAATGATAATGATAAAGGATGACAGCACCTTGCACGCACTTTGTCAAGTCAGTGTCACACTTATAAACTCCTGAATGAGGAGACTGCAGTTGCCACAGCCTCACAGGCAGAAATTGAAGGAAAAAAATTCTGTGTCATCAAATACAAGAGGGAAATACGTTTTTCCTTAGGGTCAAGAGATGTGAACTGGACTATCAAAGCTCAGGTAAGCTTGCTGTCTTCTAGTCAATGAGCAAAAAATATATTCACTCTTTCCTGCCACAAGGAATTTGCTTTTAAACTTTTAAAAGATTTGCTTAAAAAAAAAAAAAAAGAAAAAACCTTTTAAAAGAATTGTGTTTTCCCATGACAAAGTATGCAGTACATCTGTACAAGATCCTTTCCAATAGTGTCTAGTCTATAAAAATATTTGTTTTAAAGGGGCAATCATTTCTTAAAGAAGAGCTGCAGTGGAGTTAAAACTTTCAAGACTTTCCATAGCTCCTTAACTTTAATTTCTTTCTTTAGTTTCTGCTGAATATTGGCACATAATTTGCAGGTGAATGAATTTAAAAAGTTAACCATATGATCATATTCAGAGTTTAAGAGTTTTCCTGTATGGGTTCTATAAATTATAAACCATGCTTCCTGTCTAGTTTTGGAGCTTAGCTAACTTATCTAAACTGGGTATAGTAAGGACATCCGTATCCCAAATGGCCATGAGAAAATGGGACAAAAGCCCCTATGACCTTGATTTGTTAGAATTATCTAAATAAATCCCTAAATTAAGATGAGTGAAACACAATATCAAGCCATACAAAAGTATATAAAGAAAGATATTTTTACTAAGTCTCAAAATAAAAATGACCTTTATTAGACAACAAATATAATTTGCTATATTTTCTGTAGCTACTCTACCTAACTGAATTTACTGGGAAGTTCAGCTGCAAGGTAGATACAAAAGACACTAATGTTATAAAGTGATCTTGCTGTTAACTACATATTCTCTAAACTCTGATTTATAAATGATATGTATAAATAACAAGCTGAAAAGAAACAAACACTACAATTACATTTTCATTTTAGCATTTAGATAGCTATTACGGATGGTCAGATGAGTGCAGCTCAGGCACAAATTTGATTTCCAGAAGTCTGGTTATGATTCAATTAACGCTGACAGAGCCACAAGGTTTTTTTTTCCCAATAAATCTAAGCAGATATAGTAGGCAATTGTGTTCTTACCAGGGCTACAATGGGAAAAAGCAGAAAGTTTTGAGCACCACAGTGGTGGTTCATCCTGTGAACACCTTTAAACTATACTTTAAAATTTATTGGTTTTGAGGAACAGGGTTCCATCTTTCTCTGTCCAGAAAACTTTTAAAGAATGTAAAAAGCCAGAAAACAAATGTTTTATTTGTATTTTAACTAACAACAACAACAACAAAACCCAAACGAAAATTTGCAACAGCCTGACAAGTAAGACACTTCTGAAAAATATATTCTGGCTTAGAAGGCTTGTGCCTTTTCGTTTTGCTCCGATTGAACTTCCCCCTCATTAAACAATAATCTCTATGGTGAATTCCAATAAAGACGAAAAAAGAAAGATTCTGAAAAGAACTCATAAATAATTCTGGTTGCCTAGCTGTGGCAATGAGTTCCTGTTTGTTTTTCCACTGAAAGGTGAATGCAACCCTTTGAGCAAATGGGAATTCATTATTCCAGTGACTGAGAAATGATCCACTTAAAGAACTTAATTGGTTCTACAACAGTGATTTCTTTCAAAGCACTGTTTCCGGAAGAAACAACAAAAAGAAGCTAGCTCTTTGACTAGTACAGGGTCTACAGGGTACATTTGCCTTCCAATGTTCCAGCTTCAAAAAGAAAATGTCACACATATCCAGGACAAAGGAACAAAGAACTAGTATTTTAAAAGGTACAGAAATATAGCAGGTCTTCCACTTCTTTCTTGAACAGTAAAGCTGAATTTCAATAAATATTAGTGCATGCTCATGACACTTGAACTGTCAGTAAGAAAGAAAATACTGTACTAACCACAGGTTCAACTCCTTTCAAGTGTGATCAATAGTAGCCAAAAGCTACTTGAATATTTTACTATGCAAATGAAAAGTAAATCAATATTATTTAACAGTAAGTGTTACAGAATAGGTGAATTAATATGCTCAATCTGCTGAAGCAAACAGAATACTGTCATTTATTTTTAACCTAATGAATTAAAATATGCAAAAAAGAAACTCAGACACCCAGGTAGATACAGACATTTCTCATTTACATCTCAATAGTTATGCTGGACGAATAAAAATCATATACTGATTGTTGCATTTAAATGCAGAATCTTAAACAAGAGCTTTTCTGGAGGCAAAGTGCAGGTCAGAAACAAATCTGATTGAGGTTAATGGATGGGTATCTATTTACTTCAAAATAAGCTTCAGAGCAGGCCCCTACAGAACAACAAATTCACATTTAAACTGAAGTCTGAGGAAAAACTTCCAGTTCTGTGCAGATTTGAGAAGTGATTTAATGCTATTTTTAGAATTAGAATGAGTGATACAAAGAGTTAATGTATTATTTATGCATCACTTTCAATGTGTGTCAAGTCTCCTAAGAATATAATTGATATTAAATACTCAGATTGAAACAGAAATCTCTCCATCCTTGTTATTCAATGCACATGCCAACACAGTTGTATCACCTTGAAAGCAACAAGAATCATTTCTGTTTTCACAATTAACATCAGTTTTTCCATTTGTGGCATTGTCCTGGTTTCAGCTGGGATAGAGCAAATTTTCTTCTTAGTAGCTGGTATAGTGCTGTGTTTTGGATTTAGGATGAGAATAACATTGATAACACACTGATGTTTTAGTTGGTGCTAAGTAGTGCTTACACTAGTCAAGGACTTATCATCTTCCCATGCTTTGCCAGATGCACAAGAAGATGGGGGGGAGCACAGCCAGGACAGCTGACCCAGACTGGTCAAAGGGCTATAGGACTATTCCATACCATAGATGTCATGCTCAGTATATAAAGCTGGGGAAAGAAGGAAAGGGGGGATGTTTGAAGTGATGGTGTTTGTCTTCCCAAGTAACTGTTACACATGATGGAGCCCTGCTTTCCTGGGAATGGCTGAACAGCTCCCTGCCGATGCGAAGTCATGAATGAATTCCTTGTTTTGCTTTGCTTGCATACACATCTTGTGCTTTACCTATTTAACTGTCTTTATCGCAACCCACAAGTTTTCTCACTTTTACTCTTCTGATTCTCTCTCCCATCCCCTGGGGACAGAGTGAGTGAGCAGCTGTGTGGTGCTTAGTTGCCAACGGGTTAAACCATGACAGGAATCAGAGAGTAGTTCGGGTGGGTAACAACAAGAACAGACCACATCACTCAGTGACACAAAATCTAAAAATTATATCGTAAGTGGGATAGCAATTTACATTCTATGACACACACACTCATGCATGACACACCAACCAAGGCCCTACCCCTCTGGTCCAGTTTAGACCAGCACCACAGACCCAGAAAACACTTGTCTGGGACACTTGTGTTTCACCTGTAAAGACGTCAAGCCCTTGCTGGTGGCTCCATCATTTTGCACAGTGCTTCTACCTCAAGTACAAACATCTAAACAGTTTCACAGGCCCATGGATGTGTTACTTCCACCACCCCCTACTCCAAGGGGCTATTGTTTTCAATATTTCCTACTTTCTGTATTAGTTTGTCAGCATAAGCAACGAATCTCTTTGACTTTCTCCATATTTAAATCCAATTATTAATTCCTTCAGAGGTTTCTCCTACCCTGTGGTGTCCTCCCTGAAAGTGTTACAATAAGTGCAGTTTGCCCACTGCTGATACAAGCTCCAAACCAGAATAATCTATTTAGCTAGAGATGGGCAAGTGTTATCAAGGTTTTACCTGGATGATATCTTGACAGCAGATATGTCCTTTTGTCTGCCTCACATCTAAAAAGCTACTACACTGTTGAGGGCTTAGTCTTTTCTGAGCTCATTTCTGGACTTTGCCTTCAGAGGCAATCAATTTAGAGACACTGCCAGAAAGCTCATGGAAACAAAAAAGCTGGAGATGCTTATGCTGTCATCTCAGTTATTCTACATAACCAAACTGTTAAGCGAATTGTCTCTTAGAGACATGTATCTTGACAATGGATCAGCATTTTGTCCCAAAATGAGTCTAGCCAATGGCTACTGAAAAGTACATAGAGCAAGAAACCAAGAAATTCAAAGGAACAAAGATGTGGCAGCAGATTGGCATTATTACTTACCTCACAAAGGATTTTTCCCATTCAGTTGGGTATCTGGAGTTCACAAAGACCTGTGATATCATACCAGTGTGGTGCAGCAATAGGTTAGAACCACAACAAGAATTTCAGGAGCATATCTGAAATATACTGAAAAATGCTTGGACTAGCCGTCATGTGTGATATCCTGCTCATTTAGCATATGCTATATATCAGCCTAAAGTAAATGAAACTTCATTTGCTTTTACAGCTATTGGCTGAGCATACTACTAGCAAATAACTCTCCTGCTTAAATTATTCTGTAACCGAAAAGTAGTTCTGCCTAGTAGTTTGTCAGCACTGTAGCCACATTAGAATTTTTTCCGTTTCCATCTGTTGCAATAAGGTTATACCAGGACAAATGACCTAATGAATATACAGTGATTATAATCTTCTTTAACCTTTACTGGCTGCATTTTGAGGTAATTCTGTATCAATGTAATATTTTTGAGATATTATTTCTCTAGTAATTCTCTAGTAAAAGTTTTCTAAGTTTTATGATAGACTGACATATCTGCACCTTTTCTGACTTGTTTTACACTTCTTACATTGCTTTACACTTATATACACTGCTTTCAACCAGTTGCTCACCTTAAATATGATGCTTACAGTTACATCTTTGGGGAAAGTGGTGCTTCAGCAGACAGACGAATCTGGTTATTTGAGAAAAGATATTGAAACAATGCTCAAAACAACAAGAAGGTGAACATCTCTGCATGTCTATGTATTCTAACTAAAGATTTAGCTGAAGTCCACTTCAATTGGTATGTCAGCCAAAGACAATTCTCACTACTCTTTCAATGACTACTTAATTAATGTTTAAAAAAACATGCCCCTGAAGACATCTTCAATTCCAAATTTCAACGGAATTATGATGGTTTGCCCCATTACTGTTTTTGTGCAATCATGCACAACCCCTCCCCCAAAAGTGAAATGTTTTGCTTTATCCTCAGTGTTTAAACTGAAACATTTTAACTAACAATCAGTAGCTAAAGGCTTTGTCATCAGTTTCCGTATCTGACCTGACATATACTGCAGGAGTCTGACTGTACCTGGGTGTTGGACTAGACAAGAATTCCTTATTCTTTATAAATCACACAATAGTAAAGAAACATTAATTACAGTTTTATTTCCACTGTATTTCCACATAACACAGGGTATCTTCACATTTTATTATTATCAGACTAACTCTGATGACTCAATTTAACAACAACCTTAATCCTTGACACATGGCAAATTTAGAATTTTCTAGACTTTGGAAATGTGTTTGGTATTTGAAGCAGGTGTCTGAACTCAGGATACCTAGATGTAGTTTTAGATTTTGTTCCATAAATTTAAATAGCTGTTTCCAGAGTATCTCAGTTTCCCTTCAGTGCCCTGATGATAGTGAGTGTCTCAAACTTTTAAAGTGGATTTGAGATCCCTACACAATGGACGGTTTATAAACATGAAATACTATTAATAATGCACTCTTATTTAATATGCCTAATAAATGTTTCACAATCCTGACATTGGTTCACACTCATCTAGCATTTAATTGGCACACAAAGTAAAATCACAGCACCAGTTCATTAGGTGTAACAGTGGCTGATGATGGCACAGTCCCTTTTATCAGAACTAAATTGAAGTAAACAATTTAAAATACGCCGCAAGTCCCTCCTGGACATTCAGTTAGCAGGGAGACACTAAGTGTCAGCTGTCCATCAAGAAAACCCAGGCAGCTGTGCACAATTAAGCTTTCAAACAAACTGAAGTGAAATCACATTGCAGTGCAAACTCATTATGCAGTCATTAGCACACTTACTCCACAGAAATGTAATAAAGCAGCTCTGATTAGCATGCTTTGATGCATTACAAATCTTCTTTTTATTTAATACTGTTTCGCAGAATAATGAGCAATTGTACAAAAAAATCACAGAATAAGACATTCAGCTTAGCATGCCATTGGGAGCAAGGGATGTGCATAAAACAAGTTGCCAAAAAGTGCATAACCTAGTATCCAACTGTTAGTGACCATTTTAGACACTTAAAAGACAAGCATTTTTCAAAAGGACTGAGCACCTAGGGAGATTAGTTGAAACTCTTTAATTGCATTTGCTCCATAAACAAGATAGATGATTTCTGTTTACATTTGCAGAAAATTTTGATTTAGAAATTATGTTTTGTGTCTTCCTCCTCAACTAGTTAGCACATTTTCAGCCTCCATGGAAATAATCTTCCTGAAGTAAATGAGATGTGCCAAATATTTACTGAATTATATACAAAATATCTGGCTTCTATTCAACTGTTCCTTAAGTAAAATTACATTTCCTTAAGAGACATTCTAAACCTTTCCATCTTACCCATGCAAGATGGTGGACAAAACAATGGTTACAAAATTAAGAAAGCACAGGAATCAAACTCTTCAAATGGCACAACGCAGAGTGGCACAAGCAGTTAAAAGAAAGATCCAGAACACTAGCTGTTGGAATAGCAGCTAGAAGAAACTGTCCGAAAAAAAAGAAAAAGGAAGTATTATGCCACTAAATTTGTTGCATTTCACGGCGGAAAAAATGGACCTTTTTCCTTTGTAAGTGTTGAAAACAGAATTTGTTAAAAAGTGACTGATCCCTGTCACCTAGCTGTAATAGCTGGAAAATTTTAAAGGCTATACTCAGAACGAGTATCAAAATCAGTTATAAAGCATATTACATGAAGTAATGGTCGAGTAAGACTCTGCTGTAAAAAAGGTAGATAAATTATGGTATGGTGGCACGTGCTACTTGAGTGAAGGCTGGAAAGTATTTGCATTACCACAAGTCTCACAAAAGTCCTATGAGCTTCACAAGTTTACAAGTTTCACTGTCTGAAATTAAGTGCTGAGTAGCTGTCTTTTTAATCATCAAATAAGTGCAAAACATATTAAATGAACACAATAATTTTTATTTTTTTTAAGGTTGTGTTCAGTTATCTACTGTGAAGAACAAATGGTTGCCACTGAACCATATCGGCTTTTAAGTACTTACGCTCCAAAGTGATAATTTTCCAGTGCTAATCAAATGCAGTTGGAAACAATTACAGAAATAAACAATATTAACATGCTCTATAGAAAAGAGTTTTTACTAGAAAACAGTTTCTTTCTAGCAGTATAAGCTATAGGCAGTTCTTAGGTGCTGATATGGTCCATGAACAGGCTAAACGTCTTTTCAAGAAGTTGTTTATAAATATAAACTCCGTTGTTCTACTAAGCTTCTCATGCTTATTAGGAGCATTAATTATCATGTGTTCTCCTAGAAATTGGAACTTACACAGATGTGATTATCTTTGAAGTATACAACCTGTTGATCCCTGTTCTGCAGAGAGATTCATTATCAGGAACTGTCATAACAAGCCCAACTGGTGATACAGCTTATGCAGATTCACACACTCTCCGAAGGACAGAAATTGCCTTCCTCTTACTTGGTTTGCAATGTTAGTTATGTATGTTAGCACTACAGAAAGAGAGAGCTTAAGTATGAAGCTTTACTAGAGGGGTTTATTTTGTAAACACAAACATAAAACAAAGAAAACAAAAAAAAGCTTCCTTTTCTGGCCTCTTTCACATACAACAGTGCACCTAAAGATACTGAGATCATGCAAACAACTGAAACCGTAAAACCATTTTAAAAGAGAGAACACAGATTCCTCTAAGTGAGGAGCAATGTTTATCTACTGTGTTGACACAATATATTGCCTGAAGGTACTTACTCTTATAGTGCATATAAATGGGGGTTTAGGGCTTCCTCTTTTCAAGAACATTAATTATGTTGTTAGAAAAGACATTTGGTCTTTAAAAAATTGCACTGTTGTGCATGGTGCTATTCTCAAAGTATCATCCTTCTAAACAGTTTAAAGAAGAGACTTCAAGGAGTTTATGACATTTACCACTTTGCAAATATGACCCACTTAAGACTCAAATCTGTTCCCGTTTAAGATACCTAAAAAGTACTGTTGTTGTCTATGTAATCAGGTGAGATCCTACAGGATTTTTTTTATAGCTGTTTTCAGAAGATACATGAGGATAGACTTGGTTGAAAGATAGCATTCCAGTTCATGGAAAGGTACCTGTTCTTTAAATTTTATTTGAGGCCAGACTTTTAATTTATCAAATAAAAATAATTCAAGGCAGGAGTAAGTCCTGTAGGAATCCTGGGGAAATGGGTATTCTTGTTGGTTTAACCTTAATTACTTTCATCTCAAGTCACACCTGCTTATGGAGACCACCCCTGGGGATTTTAAGATTTACGGATTCCTCAGTCCTGACAAGTCTAAAAACTTCCTAATTTCAGACAAACTCTACAGTGAGCACTGCAAAAGCTTGACATTTCCAGAGCTTTTAGACAGCAGGTTCTCCATAAGGCTCCAGAAACACTGGGACCTATGTTCTGATGTTAGCCCCTTTACGTCATGGACCTAGATACTTCCCAAATCTAACTCCAAGTCAAACTCAGAGTCTGACCCAGGACTTCCAAACTTTAGTACTTTGTTCATGGCCACAAGCCTAGAAAGCTTACCGTCATGACTTCTCCAGAGTCCCAAGTGTGGTGGTGCGTCCCCCCATCCACCCTCTGGACCACTTACGATCACAGGGACTCCTGTCAATGCTTGGCCTTTGAGCAATGACTCACAGTTAAGCAACGTTGGTTGTACCAGGCACTCTTGTATGGCTGAGCTGGGGAACAAGAATGCCTTGAACTCACCTGGCATAATCAGTCACCCCCTGACAGCACGGCAACATATCATTGTGGATCATAACTCAGGTGGAGGATCGTACCTGTCTTCCTGAGATTGATGAGAATTCAGCAATAACCAACTGGAGCTGTGGCCAGAATGGAAATTTACTGATGCCTAAAGTCAATCATCTCACAACCCTATAAACAGGGATACCAAGGGAGACCCTTTGAGCTCCCCTGGACCGCAGCGGGCTGCACCAGTATCTCCCTCTGAGTGGGACGCCTCTCAGAGCTGCGAACCCTTAAGTTTGCATACAGAGGCCTGGCAACAGGACCTGGGCTGATCTCCGGTGCCCATCTCTCCTTGAGGCTCGACCTTCGCCTGTTGAGACAATCATTTGAAGTGAGTATTTCACTGAATTTGAGGGGAATTTTTAATACATACCTTTATCTGTGCATACCAAACTCACAAGGAATTTTAAGAGGTACCTTTATTAGGCCTATTGTGTGACTGTGTGTGTGTATCAATACAAATATTGTAGTAAAACTCATTTAACCACTTTGTAGATGCTGGAGTAACCAATGATTAGTTACTGTTAAATTCTTGTGATTCTCTCCTTACTGTGAACAAACCTTAAGTTGCTGCTAATACATATAACCCTTAGCCATAAACCATTGACCAAGTCTGAGACTAGGATTTGATCCAGCCGCACCTAGGCTCCTCTCTGAGAAGGAGTCTAGAAAGCAAGGGGTCCATTCTGAACCTTGTGACCAACGGGAGAGCCTCCTTTACCCCCCTTGTATTTCCTTCTATCTCAATATTCTCATCTCTCTCCCTCTTTCTCTTCCATTCATTTAATAAGTAATAGAGTGAACCTTGCCATTGAACTTTGTTAAATCACCCCTTTATAAATTTCTATTAAAATCATCATTTGCAAATACCTTTCGTGGTGATTATTTAAGTGACCCAAACACTCATTCGCAACACCAAGTCAAAAGATATGAGAGTCCTGCAGCAATCCACTTCAGTTTAGTAGCGTTTCTATGAAAATCCTGTCTTTGATTCAGGGAAATCTTAGGATGTTTGATATATATTTCCATTTACAAATAATAATAAAATGTTTTGAAAGTAAATTTGCTTTGCTGAAAATTTTCCTTTGGCAATAGTTTGACACCATCTGCTTTAAACTGAGTTTCTCTATCCCTTTTAACGCTTAACACACAGATAAAGGAGGAAAATTAGAAGGAAGGTAAAGGATCTGTTTTAGATAAGGGAAGGGCTAACGCTACAAAAAAAGTCACTACAGTGTCAAAGCAAATGGTAAATTTCACTTTATACTGTTCTCTTAAATGGAGTTTTTATAACAGTGCCAAGATAATCTTGTTAAAAATATATAGCAAGTCCTTCAGTATTTTAAAAATCAAATACCTCCATGTCCCGATCCAATGTTGGGGGAGGTTTCGATACGATCCCAAGGACGAGATTAAGACGCAAACAAGGTCAAATGCTGTACAACCTTTTGACTTTATTTTGGTGAATGAAGGGGTGAGGACCGGGTAGGAAGACAGGGGGGGAAAAGAAAGAGAGAAAAGGAGAGAAAAAAGAGAGAAAGAAAGAGCGTGCTCAGGCGGGTGAGAAGCGAGCCACGTAGGGGAGCCAGCTACCGCCACTCCGAGTCTGGCGTTGTCCCGTCGGTCAAAGGTCCAGTCGGTCCAGTCGGTCCAGTCTCTGTGTCCGCAGGAGCAGCTTCCAAGGAGGTGCGCGGAGTAGGACGAGAAGAGAAAGAGAGAAGAGGGGGCCTCAAAAGGCGCACGCGGTCCTTTTATAGGGCCATGCACATGCGCAGAACTGCGTACATGCAGTTTGCGCTTCTGCTTTACGCTCCCTGGTGTCTGCGCAGGCATGCGTGCAGTTCATGGTCCCACCTTTCGTGTCCTGGTCTCAGCACGGGTGTCCTGTGGTGGTTTCGTCGGGGGCTGGATGTCAAAGCCAGAAGATGGCGGCAGAACAGCAATGTCGAGACAATTCTGGTTCCATAACACTCCTTGACACTCCATTACTATGTTGAGTATGATTCCAGTAAAATCTCATTACAAATGGTTACAATTAGAAGAATCTATATTTCCTGATGTTCATACATCAGTAATTTTAGTCCATGCTTATCATTCATTGGCCTGGTTTCAAAATAACCATGTTATCTGTTCCACATCAGTTTCAGCAGAACAGATGATCTTCCCCTCCAGATCATCTTCATTTTAGTTTACAATATGTCCTTCCATTCTTAGTGACAGGGAAAATTAGCAGTCATGACAGGTATTCTCTCAGTAGGACCTACCTGTTTTGCATGCGCATGCATTATTGTCAAAGCTGTCTTTCATTTTTCCTCCTTTCCTTTTTTTATTTGTCCTCTCTGAAAAAAATTTGTAGACTTTGTAAACATTTGGAAAGTGCGTGCCTATCTAGCCATGAAATAGTCATGTAATGACCAGTAAGACATAATGACAAAGTTCATGTACCATTGTATTTTAATAGATTGCAATTCATACTCAGACTTTAATATCACACGTGTAACAATAGATTTGTGAAGTAAACATCGTCTTGAACCTTATTCTCTACAGAATGTAGGTTCATGTCTGAAAACCTGGTCATTATAATTCCAGTTTAAATGAGATTTCCAAATGTATCAAAAGTTTTCTGAGCTGAATCAATGTCAACAGAACTGTAATTTTTCCCCAGAAAAACAATTCCTTCAAAATTCCAATTTCTACCCTTTGCAAGTTAACATAGAATGACTTTTTTTACCCTGTAGCAGCCAAATTTTGCTAAACCATATAGTTTGGTTTAATATATTATACGCTATAATTAATTAAATTTTTTTAATATCAAATATTTATTCAAATCACAGGAGTGGAAAAGCATCAGAGCTCTAATTCAGATTGTTCAGATAACATTGGATGAAAAATATTCAAGGAAATTCAAGTGTGCTATAAGAACTTGGAAAGAAAACTCCATTTTGGAGTGGAAGGAATGTACAGAAAATGCTTCTAATACTGAACATACAGACTTGTTTGAACAAATATACAATAAAGAAATGAAAGGAAAATATGCACATAATTAATAAACAAAACATGCTGCCTCTCTGCTTCAGTACAGCAACATACTCAGTTCTTTGCCTGAAATATTTCTAGTTATGAATACGAAGATGTTTTTCCTAGATATTTATGCAGTACTGTAGCCACTATGCAGTCTCTGCAACAGCACTGGAACTGCAGCTGCCTTATGAATTCACCACTATAGAGCTGTGTATCTTCCATTCTTATGACCCAGATATTGTTAATGCAGAGGCCAAATCCTGAAATGAGGTTACATATTCCACACTTGAAAATTTTTTGGGGGATTTTCAGTTCTTTCCTGCATAGGTCATCTGTGAACTATGAACTGTGTAGCTTATTTCAACTGAACTGTAAAGCTAGAAGAGAAATAATTCCTATATAAATATGGTTGAAGTTGGAAAGTAATAATGGAGTGATGGATATATAGTACTGAGAAACAATCATTGATTATGTTAATGCTTACATCAAGCCAGAGTGACTTCTGAGACAGTAAAGTCTCATCAAGAGACCTCTGAATGTCATGATTTCTGTTATTGCTCAGATCAAATTAATTTACATTTTATTTCCTGCCAAATTCTTGTTTACCAGCAGCTAATTTAAAAAACTTTCTTGCTTTCTTGTTTCCATTAAGCACACACACACACTTAACTTCTGGAATAGCAGGAATTCTACCAATAAAGTGAGTTTGTGAGCAGAAGTAAAGGACTTTGACAGCTAGACCTGATTTTGTTCTCTTTCCTTGTGTCAATTCATTTCAGAAAGTTCTGTTTTTCATATTAATTAGAAATATGGGATCTACATCTAACATTTCTGAGGGTGAATATCTAGTGTGTATGAGACCACAGAATGGAAATACGATTGATGTTTTGCTACTGTGCCAGTGTGATCTGAAGTGCACATGCTACACTGAGTTGTACTAATGGGGATCAAGCAGGTAGCAGTTCTCTGCCAGAGGTGATATAGATCTGCAGTAAACTTGAATCTTGCATTATGAAGTCAAAGACAATGTTAAAATTCAGCAACTTACTACCTTTATAAGCACTATCCAACAGTATATGTTTACCTTAAACACATACGTACAAAGTTAATAGGGATGAAAAATTTTGCTAATCTTCTTGAACTGGTCTAAAGTGCTTTTTAAAAAGCAAATGAAAGAGGTCCATCATCAAAGTCAGAAGAAAAGTCAGTGCAATATTTTACATGAACACAGCTCATATCTGATTGATCTTGCTCACCAATGACGCATCAGCTGAAAAAATGGAATTATTTGGAACTGTGATACCTATTGCTGTGTTCAAACTGACACAGAAGTATATTATTTTTTTTAATATTCATTGGCAACTGTGCCACCATGTCACTGCAGATCAACCATGCTGGGATTTAGTTTCATGCCCCAAAGACAAATTTCATCTCTTATATGACAAAACAGTAAAAAAGAGAAATCAGATGGCAGAATATCTGATCTACATGACAAGCAGGCTAACTAAACTCCAATCAAGTCTTTTTTGAGACTGAATGCCAAGACCTATATTAGCTCTGCTCACCCATGTAGAATTTCTGGTAGCTTGCAGCTGGAATTATAGGACCATACAATTTCTATCTTAGTGTGCTTATAATCACCAAAGCTGCTAATAACATGTATATCTTTACAAGTTCTAAAAAAAAATATATATATTTTCCCTGTATTCATCACTGTTACTTACCTTGCACTCAAGGTAATCTTTTGGCATTCAGAGGAAGAATAATATTTCATACTTAAACTACTTGATAGCTCTCATCATGAAGATCTGCAAAGCTATTCTTTGTTCTGTCATTTAAATAGATAATTTTGTAATGCTTTCTGAAGTGATAAATGCTCAATGGAGAAAAAAAAACTTTCTTAGTGAGGTTAGGCTATAGCATGTGAGGGATAGGATTATTCATTTTAATAGAGAATGTTAAGAAATGGATATTTGTTCATTTTCCCAAGAAAAATTTGAAAATGCCCACTAATTGAAGAAGTTACAGAAATGAAGGGAAAAAACCAACCTGTTTATGCAATATTATTCAAACAATTTCGAAAGTGCCTTTTCTATGTCCTGTTCCCTGTCATTTGGGAATGGAGTAGGACATACATTAATGAAACTGAGACACGCAGAGGTCAGATTTTTTTTCTACCAATCTGCAGACCCAGTCCTTGGAGAGTGGAGTTAGTCACCGCTTTGGAGATTAATCTGGAAGTTTGTGTGGTAGCAATTTGTGCTTTTTTCACTATTTCAAGCTGAAAAATCTCAAAGCGATTGAAGAAGAGGCATCAGTATGATAAAACATTGCAGAAATAATTTTTTTAAAAAACAAAAAAATAAAAAAATTCACAGATGTTTATAGATATGCACACATATATGCTAAAAGGAAAGAATATTTTATAGTTTGCATACATTAAAGTAGGTTATATTAGGCTTAATGCCTTTAAGATGTCACTTTTTTTTCTTGTTTTTTGATCCTCAACTGCGGTGGGTTGACACTGACCAGCAGTTAAACACCCACCCAGTTTGTTGTTCACTCTGCTTTCCCACAGGATGAGGAAATAAAAAGAAGGAAAGCAAGAAGACTCACGGATTAAGAGGACAGTTTAAAAGGCAAAGCAAAAGCTCCTTGTACAAGGAAAGCAAAAAGAACTCATTCACTCCCATTGGGAGGCAGATGTCCAGCCACTTCCTGGAAAACAAGACCTCAGCACACAGAACAGGTGTTTGGGAAGACAAACGCCATAACCACCCCCTTATTCCTCGTTTCCCTGAGCTTTTATTACTGAGGACAATGTCATATGGTATGGAGTATTGTTTGGTCAGTTCAGGTCAGCCGTCCTGGCTGTGTCCCCTTCCAGCTGGTGAAGTCCCTCATGACTGGAGAAAAGGGAATATCATACCCATTTTAAAAAGGGTAAAAAGGAAGATCCTGAGAACTACCAACCAGTCAGCCTCACTTCAGTGTCCAGTAAGGCCTACTGGCCTTCGACAATGGAGTGGCTGCATCAATCGACAAGGGAAGAGAAACAGATGTCATCTGCCAGGACTTCTGTAAGGCCTTTGGTATGGTCCCACACAACATTCTTACTTCTAAATTGATGAGATACGGATTTGATTGATGGGCAGTTAGATGGATAAGGAATTGGCTGAACAGCTGCATCCAAAGACTTACAGCTCAATGTCCAAGTGGAAAACAGTGACAAGTGGTGTCCCTCAAGGGTCCATTCTGGGACCAATACTATTTAATAACTTTATGAATGACATAGTGGTATTGAGTGCACCCTCAGCAAATTTGCAGATGACACCAAGCTGCATGGTGCAGTCGATACGCTTCAGGGAAGGGATGTCATCCAGAAGGACCTGGACAGGCTGGAAGAGTGGACCCATGAGAAGGTCATGAAGTTCAACAGGACAAGTGCCAGGTCCTGCACCTGGGCAGGAGCAATCCCCCATGTCAGTACAGACTGGGGGATGAATGGATTGAGAGCAGTCCTGTGGAGAAGGATGTGGCAGCACTGGTGGGTGGCAAATTGGACATGAGCTGGCAATGTGCGCTCGCAGCCCAGAGAGTTAAGTGTATCCTGGGCTGCATCAAAGGAAGCGTGGCCAGCAGGTTGAGGGAGGTGATTTTCCCCTTCTACTCCACTCTTGTGAGACCCCACCTGGTGTACTGTATCCAGCTCTGGGGTCCCCAGGACAAGACAGACATGGAACTGTTGGAGCAGGTCCAGAGGAGGGCCACAAAAATGGTCAGAGGGCTAGAACACCTCTGCTATGAAGACAGGCTGAGACAGTGGGGGTTGTTCAGCCTGGAGAAGAGAAGGCTCAGGCAAGACCTTGTCATGGCCTTTTGATGTATAAAGGGGGCTTATAAGCAAGACAGAGAAAGACTTTTTGCCTGTAGTGACAGGACAAGGGGCAATGGTTTTAAACTGAAAGGGTAGATTTAGATTGCACATAAGGAAGAAATGTTTTACAATGAGGGTGGTGAGACACAGGAATGGGTCACTCAGAGAAGCTGTGGATGTCTCATCCCTGGAAGTGTTCAAGGTCAGGTTGGGCGGGGCTTTAAGAAACCTGGTCTAGTGAAAGATGTCTCTGCCCATGGCAGTGGAGGGTTGGACTAGATAATCTTTTTAGGTCCCTTCCAAGCCAAACCGTTCTATGATTCTGTGATTCTACGAGCTTCTTGCCTGCCCCAAGCTGACTTTCTGGGGTGTCAAAGTGAGAAACAGAGAAGGCCTTGATGCTGTGAAAGCACTGCTCAGCGATAGACAAAATATTACTGTGTTATCAACACTGCTTTAGCCACAAATGCAAAGCATAGCACCTCAGGGACTGCTATGAAGGAAGTTAACTCCATCGCAGCCAGACCAAATACACTGACTTAATTGTGCATCTAGATCTACAGGCATAAAGACTTTAAAACCACCATCAGAAGGGTCTAAAAGACTGTTTGGCCTATGATTATTTCATATTCTTCTGTTTAGAAGAAAGAAAAGTGGTACAATCACAGTCCCTGGAAGTATTCAAAAAATGTGTGGATGTAGTGCTTAGGCACATGGTTTAGAGGTGGACCAGGCAGTTAGGTCAACAGGTTGGACTCGATGATCTCAGAGGTCCTTTCCAACCTTACCAATTCTATGATTCTATGATTCTATGAATATGAGAAACATTACATACTGATAGCAAAGAGAAAAGTCCAGAATTCTGGTGGCAGCCTATTTTATAAACCAAAAAAAACCCCAAACCAAACCAAATATGCACCAATGAAATAAACCTTCCTTCCCAGAAAAATGAATAAACTATTGCGGTCTTTGTAAATTCACTAGGGTTAGAATATCATCTCTGAAGTTGCAAAACAAACAGTTTTCAATAGATTTCTATTAAAATTAAGGAATACACAAGATACTATTACCATAAGTTGCCTAGAGGAGTGGGAGTGCGTGAGTTGTTCGGTTCATATTTTTTCCTTTTCAGCAACCGGGAGTAAGATTTTTTGTGTCTGCATAAAATATAAATGAACTGTAACATTCTTATAAATAACAAAATTCTCAAAGGCCTCTCAACAAATTGCCTACAAAATGCAGTTCTTAGAAACCAGTAGATTAGTAATATATGCCTAGCTCCTATGGGCTTTTCTGTTTGGTGGTTAATTTAAAACTTTTGTCCCCTCAAGGAAAAAAAAAAAGAAAAAAAAAAAGAAAAAAAATTGCCTAGTATATCTCTGTTGTACCTGGAAATAGCTCTGCAAATTTTGGAAACAACCTGATAGAGAAAAACACTTGGCTTGAACAGGGGCATCATATAATCAACATTGCGTTAATGCGAGTGAGAAATACAACAATTGCATTACAAGCTTTAGCCAAAAGTGGTATTTATCAGGCAGAGCATGTTAACAAAAAAATTGGGAGGAACACATTTATGGTAGCAAAGTTTTTTGTTCAGAAAGGAAGGAAGGAGAGAAGGAATGAGGGAATACAACTAAGGAGATACTGCTTGAAAGTGCCTTACAGCAGCCCTGAAGCAGTTAGATAAGGAGGAGGAGAGGAAGAAAAACATTTACTGGCTATAAGAATAACAATTATGCGCTCCTCCTCTCTCTAGCCTCCCCAAAAGAAGGAAAAAAAGGCAATAGGAAGAAATAGCTGATTAAGTGGGAGTATCACTACACACAGTTGTACCTAATGTGTCAAGAATCATGGACTAAAAAAGCCAATTATAATTAATTACAGTGCAAGGCATATAATTTCAAAAGACCCTCAACAATGGTAATGTTCTATTCTGTGTTGCTTTGAAATTATTTCAGCAGATGTGTACTTACACCAAAAGTTGAATGATTTTTTTTTTTAAATCTCTATCTACAGTTAATTCTAGAATGATGATGTGAATATCATATATTGTTAATTTACATCAGCATTTTTCTTTTGCATTTAAACAGGCAAAAAGAAATTGTGCACTAGGAAATGAAGCCAGTAAAAGAAAGTTTTATCTGGTAATTAAGACTCCATGTTTTTTCACGCTTAATAATCATATTGTTCCTGCTGTTTTACCACCAAAAGTAATCCCACATTGATAGAATTTTTCCTAAAAGGGACACCTCACAAGATACTCTTTTTCAGAGCCATTATAATACAAAATAGAACAGGATCGGTAGATTACATATCTGTAAAGAAAAGAGAAAAATTGTGACTCTTACCTGTGTCATCAGCAGTACTTTGGGGACAGACCTCTATGAACAACACCTAACCCCCCCCAAAAAGTAACAGCCACAATTTTAACAGTTTTATTCACTGTACGTGTACATTTTAGAAAAAAGAAAAATCTACACAAATATTCTCAGTTCATTCAAAAGATACTTTTCTATAGATTTTTAAAGTTAATAACTACTTTGTCATAATTTCCTTATTAATGCAGAGATAAAAAATTATTGCTTCAGTTGGCAAAAACAATTAGAACTGAGTGTTCTCTCTGAAGTTTTAGGTAAGATTTCCCTATCAAAATTAAGCCCAATAGAGTAAGTGGTGCATTTGAAATGCACATTGGTAGCACCTCAGCGAAAACGTATTTAAGAAGGGGCAAAACATTACACAGCAGTGAGGAGTGAGAAAAAAGTGTGAGAAACAGTACTGCAGTGCTGCAGACACCAAGGTCAGAGGAGGAGGAGGGGGAGAAGATGCTCCAGGTGCCAGAGCAGAGATTCCCTTGCAGCCCATGAAGAAGACCATGGTGGAGCTGATATCCACACCACAGTCCATGCAGGACCCCACACCAGAGCAGGTGGATATGCTCTGAAGGAAACTGCAGCCTGTAGAGAGCCCACACAAGGAGCAGATTTGTCCTGAAGGAAGCTGCAGCCTGGGGGAAGGACCCGCGCTGGAGCAGGGGAAAAACATGAAGTGGAAGGGTTGACAGAAAGGACTTGTTATGGACTGACCATAACCCCCATTCCCCATCCCCCTGTGCTACTCAGAGCAGGGAGGGATGTAGGGGAGCTGGGAATGAAGGAGAGAATTTGAGGCTGGGCAACAGGGGGGAAAGAAAATTTTTTTAATTTGTCTTTCTGTCTCACTATCCAAACCTCTTATAACTGTCAATAGTTTAAATTAATCTTCCCTGATTTGAGTCTGTTTTGCCCATGATGGCAATTGGTAAGAGATCTCACTGTCTTCATCTCAACCCATGAGCTTTTTCATCTTATTTTCTCCCTCTGCCCTGTTGAGGAAGGGGGAGTGGCAGAGAATTGTCAGGAAAAAAGTGATTAAAGATAGCAATATAACTTGGATATTCGGAGCACAAAAAGACTTTTTTAAAATGGAAGAATATAGAAAATAATTCACCAGTTTTCAGCAAAGGTATTAACAATATGAATGCCCTGGAACATGATTTGAAACCCAGTTTACCATAATGTTATCATGAAAAAGAAATTTAAATATTCCCATTAAAATGGACACTAGTCACAGTCTAACTAGCAAAGGCACAAAGAGGCTGGGGGACAGTCAGATTGCAGCTTTCAGGAATGATTGGGAATGCTGGGAAAACAACAGAGCCAGCTGCATCCTGCTGGTGGTGGCAGCACAGGAGCAGGCCGTACAGCCAAAAGGATTGTCTAATTACAATGGTTAGATTATTTATTGTAAATCTAGTAACTAAAGAGCGAATGGACACCAAAATACTGATGGAATATGCAGAGCAACATTCTAAACTAGGTAGCCACAAAATATGAGAAAAGCTAAAGAAATTAAGTCTTAGAGGAATAGGAATAATCAAAATAGGTCTGGCTTTTATCCACTACATTATATCTATGACAAGTATGTCCTCCTACCCACTGACTAACAGCTATTATAGTATCTTCTTACAGGAAAGTTTGAGCAGTTTAGCATCACTATCACAATAACTTGCAATATAATGGGCATTTTTTTTAACAATTATGCCTATTTATCTCTTCACATTTGTGAACTTACTTTTCTTTTCTGTGATATAGTCATTACTGTTTCAGAAAGGATAAAAAAAAGCATTCAGAAAGTCCCATATACACTGTTTTTTAGCTCTCCTCATTGCAAAAATCTAGGTTCAATTTATATTAAGTAAGATTTTGGAAAAAAGTTGTGTCACTGTCTCCGACAGTGGCTTATGCTGGAGAAAAGAAAAAGGAAAAATAAAACAAACTAAATCTTTCCTGGAATTTTTTTTTTCCATTTTCTGAAAATTGATGAATAAAGGACTCATTGATCCAGAATCATATCCATATTTTTGTGTTAAATAATCTTCAGTGAACCTTTCTTCTATAAATTTCTCTAATCATTATATTGTCCTGGGTATACTGTTGGTATCCAAAGCACCTATGATAATGAAGTCCAAAATATATTCAAATATTGTTTCCTTTTTATTGGTTCTAGAACTTGTATGTTGCAGTTTCATTGGATGCTTCCTATTTCTTACATTATAAGAATTTTGACAAATGGGTCCATATTCACCTTCTATTTGAGATTTAAGATTTGAAATTTTTTTAATATCTTCATCACAGTATTCCTGATATCTTTTCCAAGCAGAATAATCTCAGTTTATTTAATGTATCCATTTGCAGAATGAAATAGATTGAATTTTATACTTGCAGTCATATTTGTTCCTCTTCTACATTTATTATTTTTAGTTCTTTTATGCCCCTGTGGTTTTACACAGTCGTACAGTGATATCTTCTGTCTTGTTCTCTATTCTCCAAATTTTTAACATAATACTTGCTTTCTGAACCACCACTGAGCACTAGAGCTCACATTTTCATATAATTATTCACAATGATTTCAAGAGCGCTTTTCTGAGTGCTAATACTAGTTTAGAACCTACCACGCGCACAGGCAGATCTGTTTTTCAACAAATACCTTATCAGCACCTCTAAGTGCTGAACCTCATTTGCCACATTTTTGTTCAATCACACAGCATTGTAGAAGCCTTCTGAAAGAATTCACTGATGTATTCATTCTTCTTTGCATTAAGGAAATTTGTATCACTCAACCTTTGCTAACTCTATTGTCCACAGTAACTTCTGTTCTTCTGTGTGGAGGCCAATCCACAAAGCGGATTAAACAACAGATTTGTATTAGTGAATTACCATTTCAGACCTTCTAGGCCTCCTCTTTGGACACTGTAAGGTATAGTGACTTGCTCAGATGTACTTCAGCAGTTTGTTCTGAAATGAAAGTTCAGCTTCAACTAAATATTCTATCTAGTGCGCTGTCAAGAAGGGTCCAACATAAGAGAAAAGACTTGCGTATTTTGAAGCACATGTTTTTACTTCTAATACACTGCTATTTCACTATACCATTTTTTTTTGCGTATGTATCCATTTATATTTTACTTTATTATTGATAAATGAATTGTTACTGCATTTTTCCTTATCATCACAAAAGAAAAGTACTGATATTCTGGCTGCTTTCTTTTATTTTTTTCTTTTCCAATACTGCAAGCAAAGGAAATTTGCCCTAAAATCTGAAGGTAGACTTGAGGGTTTTGTCCTATATTATCACTTTTTAAACTGGTATTTCTGTCCTTGTAGAAAGTGACAGATTCTAAAGTCATCTCATTGTCATTTTGCCCACTTGGTAGCCTAAAAGTACTGTAGTACATTTGCAAATATAGAATGAGATTACCCCAATGTTATAAACTTCTGGCTGGCAGAAATATAACAATGCCAGCTCCTGCATCGGTAACCAGACATCTGACATTGCGCTCTGTCATCTGGACTCACTGTCACTAGCGCTGCTTGCAGCAGTGCCCTGGAGCCAGGGGCTGAGCTGACTCCTCCTTCTGCATCAAAAGAAGATCTGCTACAGAAGGGAATTGTAATGGTGCATTAGATAACAACAGAATTGGTATAGCTACACACTGCAGTTGCAACAAGAGAATAAGTTTTTACTTTCCCTGTAATCTTTAACAGACCATCAAAATAGCAGCAGTACCTGTGCAGAACCGTTCCAGTCTCTAACTTTCTGCATATTTTCCAGACACAACCACAGATGTATTTAAGAATAGTGTTTCTTGGATGGAAGATCAATTAGTTTTCTTTTATTTCATATTCATTATTTAAAAGTAGAGTTTCTAATGAGATCTTCTAATGAGATCTTCCTTTTTTCTTCTCTCCCTGTCTTCCTCTTGCATAATTTACTTTTCACACCTGCTGTTTATTCGGTATTTATATTTCTCATTTTCACCTTTACAGAGACTACAGTAGCATATTTTTTTTCTTACTTAATAGTAGTTTATTGGTCTAGGACTTAAAGAATGTGATTATATTCACTGTCCAGCAACATCATTAGCTATCATCTGTATTATATTTTCACTTGAGTTTACTTGGATATTACTAGGTAATTTCTCTGGTACTGCAAATTTCCATTTCTGGCAGCTTTAATTCTAGCTCGTACTATTGCTTCCTATTTGCTAAGGTGAAAGTCATTAATAATTATCATAATTATTTGATCCTCAACCTGCTGTGAGCATGGCTAGAGTGTGCGCCAGTAACAAATTCACGAGCTATGTGATCCATGCTCAGGAGGCCTTTGGGGAATTTGTAGTCTTGTGAGAAGGGACCTGCCAGGGATGGAAATCTTGCACAGGAGTGGCAGATGCCTGTGCCCAGCTTCCATTTATTATTTAACTGGCCCTTAGGGATCACACTGACCTGGAACACTGCAACGAGGGGCTGCAGACAGGGGCTGAGACCGGTCATGTGGACGGTCCCCAGAGTGCTGATCAGGATGGTGTTCGTGGCTGGTCCTTGCAGTCTGTGCAGCAGTTCTCATTTCTGCTTCTCCATGTTCTGGGAACTTCTCCTGGGATGGTCAGAGCCAGGCCACTGCTGGGAAAGTCTGACTCCTGCTCAAGGAATGACAAAAGTCCTTTAAGCCAACGCTAGAGAGAGAGGCAGGGAGGGAAAGAGAGAACTGCCCAGTCTTGAGCATAGCTCCCAGGAGCAGAAGTTTGCAGGGCAGGTTGTACAGAAGGGCACACAAAAGGCAGCTGTAAACTGCTGAAGACGCTGTGGGATTGAGCAACATCGCTGATGATATGAAACGGGGCATGGTCCCCAGCACTGATGGGAGCAACTACCCCAGAAAATCAGAAGCTTTTATTCAGTCCCATTTCCTGATGGAGGATGCTCTTGGATCACTAGGAATGATGGGGTTGGGGGAGACTACAGCCTGCAGCTGAGTGAGGTAGCAGTCAACAAAGGTCTGTCCTGGTTTCAGCTGGGATAGAGTTAATTTTCTTCTTAGTAGCTGGTAGAGTGCTGTGTTTAGGATTTAGGATGAGAATAGTGTTGGTAACACACTGATGTTTTGGTTCTTGCTGAGCAGAGTTTACATTAGTCAAGGACTTTTCAGCTTCTTGTGCTCTGCCAGGTGCATAAGAAGCTGGGAGGGAGCATAGCTAGGACAGCTGACCCAGACTGACCAAAGGGCTATTCCATACCATATGACATCATGCTCAGTATATAAGCTGGGGGAAGAAGGAGGAAGGGGGGGATGTTTGGAGTGATGGCGTTTGTCTTCCCAAGTAACCGTTACGCGTGATGGAGCCCTGCTTTCCTGAGGATGGCTGAACAGCTGCCTGCCCATGGGAAGTAGTGAATGAATTCCTTGCTTTGCTTTGCTTGCGCGCGCAGCTTTTGCTTTACCTATTAAACTGTCTTTATCTCAACCCATGAGTTTTCTCACTTTTACTCATCTGTTTCTGTCCCCCATCCCACTGGGGAGGAGTGAGCGAGCAGCTGTGTGGTGCTTAGTTGCTGACTGGGGTTAAACCACGACAAAGTCAAAAGCAAAGAGTAGAGTGATGAGAAGAAAGAGGAATGGGAACAAATAGGGCAAAGACGCATCCACCTCAAGTGTGCTCACGTGACTGGAGTGCTGTGATGGTCAAGCTCTTCAGGAAAGACTGGCTGGGATGACAACGAATGAGCAATGAGGCTCTCTTGTGTGGCTGGTAAACAGCAAAGCTGAACATGAGCAAGCAACATGCCCTGGCAAGGGCAGCAGCACTGTGGATGGCATGAATAGGGGCATGAACAGGAGATCAAGGGGAGCATTATCCCCCTCTGCTGAGCACTGTTAGAACACATCCAGATATTGCACTCAGTTTTAGGCCCACTACAGGAAAGGCATTGACAAACTGGAACAAGGTCAGTGAGGCCCACAGGGTGGTCAGGGCTGGAGCACCTGCCCCACGAGGTGAGGTCATAGGAGTGGGTCTTAGTCTTAGTCAACCTGGGGCAGGGGGTCTTCAGTGGGACCCACAGCAACTACCCTGCCTCCGGGGAGGGTATGGAGAAGATGGAACCAGGCTCTTCACAGAGGTACACAGAGGGAAGATGGGACACAATGGACAAAGTTTGCAACAGAAGAGGTTCAGATTGGATGTGAAGAAACTTTTTCTCCATGAGGACAGTGGAGCAATGGAAGAGGCTGCCCAGTGAGATTGTGCCATCTCCGTCCTCAGAGACTGTCAAGCTCCAGCTGGGTCAAACCCTGAGCAACCTGGTCTGACCCCAGTGCTGTGAGCAGGAAGTTGGACAGAGACTTCCTGAGGCCCCTTCCAGCCTGAATTATCCTATGAGTCTATGACATCCTTCATCTTAAAGCACACTGCAGCTATTAGAGAAATCTTACCACACCCCTATACACAAAACAGAGAAAGAAAGGGAGAATGTTGAAATTATTAAGCATAATGTATTTCAGTTTCAAGCAGAGATCTCTTTTTCCAGCTGATAAGACATGGGTAAGGATAAGGACATACACACACACACAAAATTAATTCTGTCTGAATGGAAACTAGAAATTACAGATGTGGAAAATAAATTACTTTTTTTTAGCAAATCAGTCACCCAGAATACCAAGTTTTGGTAGTATAAAACAAATTTGTAAATTTATTCATCAAATTAAGCATCATGCCTAGTTTGATTTTTTGACTCTGATAAATTTTGAACATGATGTTGAATATTGTTTTCTATTTTCTGAAGATTTCTGTCCCTGTTATAAACAAAACAACACAAGAAAAAGTCCAGGGCATGAAAGATTATTCCCATCTCACACACTTTCACCAGGAGCATTTTTTGATAAATTCATTTCCTTGAGCCAAAAAACCTTTGTCCCTTCCCATAAATTGTACTGGAAGTTATCTATAATCATAGGTTATGCGTCCAACCAGCTCTGATCTTCCAAATACCGAATCTCTCAATAAAATTTATTGACATCAAACTGCTTATGTTTAATGATGACACCAATGGTGATATCATTAATCAAAATTAATTTTCAAATTGTGATAAAATCAAGATTAAAGCACTAGTGACCTGTACTTTAACAGCTTACAGGCAGAAGAAAGCAAGATTTGTAAAAGTCACACTAAACGTGTTCATACAAAATAATACAAAATACAGAGTACTCATTAAATTCTTTCAAACTCTTACTGTATTGGTTAGTAATCAGACTGACAGGGATATGACCTATTTGGTCTCCCATATAACATCCTTCTGACATTTACTGTAAGAAGGAGAAATGTAGCTCCTCATCCAGTACTACCTTGGTAGCAAATGAAGAAAGTAGGTGCAGGAGCAAAGAAAGTAGGAAACTGGGAGAAGTGACAAACATATCCTGGTTTGCTTTCTTGCTCATTTAAAATAATTATAAATTATTAAACACACACACACTAGCTATTCTTTTATTTATTCTTTGGACCATGAAAATAAGAAATGAGAGTCACACTTCCATCTTTTGTTTTCTTTGGGTGGTTACACAGCAGGTAGTACTTCACAAATGCATTCAAAGATTTCTGAGATCATAACACAAGTGAATATACATGCGTGAAGCATCATTAATGTAAGCTAGTATCTATTTTATGTAAAACAGACACGTACTGGCTTCTGTTTCTGGCTTTACAGAATAGAAGAGTATGATAGCATTCATATTCATTTTGAATGACAGTTTCGGAAATATAAAGACATACAAAGCAATTGTTCTCCAGATAAAGCATTTTTGCCTCACACTGCATTTCTCTGTGTCATGACTGGAGGGATGCATCTGGTTCTGTGCAGTGTACAATACCAAACAGTTTAACTGTACCTTTTCTTCTCTGTTAGGTCAGATATTTTTGCTCCAGCAAGGATGAGGCATAAAGGAAAAGCAGTGGGATTTCAGTTAACAGAGCACCCTCTCAATTGCACTATTCATTTTAAACAAGCACACCAATTGATGCAAAAGAACTGGCTAAGACCAATGAGTCATGCACTCCTGGGTATGGCATGAAACCGTTCTAGCTATCAGAGACTGGAGTGTTCTCTCTGTACTATACATGTAAAAATGCATTAAATTGGGACTATTGTACTGGGACATTTTTATTCTAGACAATTGCAAGTTAAATCAATGCACATTTTATTACGTCTTTGAATGTCTAGAAATAGTTTGCTGCACAGTGCCTTGTCAAACACTTTGGCATGAATATTTACTCAGGAGAGCTCTGTAATTCTGCATAGGTTAACTTAGACTGTGGTAAAAAAAAGTCATTCACTTCAGAAACAATGTTGTTCATATACTACTCCCGCTCCAGCATGGGAGTAATCGAGTAGCCCTCTTTAAGTCCTAGCAGTAAAACATAAAAGTGAGTAAAGCTATTCCCAGTCCTGAAGTGTCACTGAATTACACATGGCCTAGAAAGACTTCTGCAGAAGACAGCATCAACTTCTGACAGAAGAACTGGATTAAAAATCTGAGTGGAATGAGCAAGAACCTGGAACCTCACCACCCATTCATCTCAGTCAAAAAGCAGAAGCAGAGCAGCAGTGAATTCCTTATCTTCATCTCTATTTACGCCTTAATCAGAATGAAAAATATAACAAAGAAAATAAGATAATGTTTCTCAAGTAAAGCCAAAACACTGAAATTACAGACAATGCCAAGCCCATTATAACTGCAAAATGTGCAGTTTATCATAGTTCTTTCTTACATTAATACATTTTCTGTCAGAGTTTAAAAACATCATCTAAGTACATATCTAAAACCTAACGTATAACAGCCAAATGACAGTGACAAGGTTAGAAATAGGCTGTAAAAAAGAAATAACTGACTGACTAGCTAACTAACTAACTAACAATAATCATGTAGGTAACCTAGGATTCAACAGAACTGGCTCTTGTTTTCCAATTTAACATTTCTTTGCCTGTTTGATATCATAGGAGTAAATATACCTTTTAAAAGTCAAATAGAACTCATTTATTAATTTATTCTTAGCACTTTAAGAATCATTAATAATAACTTTCTAGTTTTACATTGCCAGTGTTTCATAGATAGCTATTAGAAAATCAGTGCATAATGATACTACTAAAGTATTAACTGTTCTAATAGCAACAGATACTGGAGAGAAAGATTCTTGACTCATCAGAATTTGTTTACATGTAGCAATTAGTTATGAAAGTTGTTAGTGAAATAGCTAGATTCTTTTTCTTTTTTAATAAATGGAAATAATATTTTGGGAGGAATATAGTTCCTTTTTGAAACTACAGACATTCTCACATAATCCAAGTGTGGTGGGAAATCCATATAAATGTGATTATAACATTTACTTTTAGAAACTACAACAAGGCATCCAAAGCTCTTAGATGCTTCTTCAATATCAACAACTTTTAATAAACAACGGAATGAAAAGACATCAGATCTTACTGCCAGTCACTCATATTATCCATCAACCGATTATGTGTATGATAACTGAGGAATTTCCTTTCTTCTCCCCAGAAATTCTAAGGGATCCCAAAAGCTACTTTGTAAGATTAAAGTAACCAACTGCCTCCAAGCTGTTTCTTGGTCTCAGCACAGTACTAAGAATATCACAAAATTACAGTAACACAGTTGGATTCCAAGTACTCCTGTTCATTAACTTTGCACAAATACACAAGAGCTAATAATGGATAGTGAATCACTACTTCGGCAGTTCCTAGTAACAGAAGACAGAAAGACTCTATAAAGGGTTTCAAAGGTATTTACAGGAATAACACACACCTCCAGTACATTACACTCAACAAGTCTCTGCCACTTTTTTCAAAGTTTAGTCAGTCATCTGTTAACATAATAATGCTGATGGAGGGCAGGGCAAGCCAAGACTTGTGGCACGTGGAACGCAGAAAAGTTTCATTAGTGGTTAATTCAGAAAGAAATATCATTTGACACTGTGCACAAAAAAAAAAAAAAAAAAAAAAAAAAAAAAAGTTCTTTTTGCTTGCAGTTTTGAGCACATCCAAGTTACATCAGTCAGTAAAGGAAGACAAGGAGTATGAGAAATGTTGCTAGCTCAAACCAGAAAATAAGCCTTCATTTACCCTTAAAGATACTTAAACAGAAATAATTAACATCATGAGCGCAGAATGGGGAGCAGCTAACTGAAATCAGTTCTTTAGGAAGGGATCTTTGGATAATGAGAATATTTGTATGACTCCATTACAATGTGTCCTTGCTCAAAAATTAAATAAAATAAAAAATTAGGACATGGAACTGGTTTATAGAGGTTTCTTTGGGATCCTTTGCTAAGGTCTTCTGAATGGCTTTGTGGGTTTTTGTCAGTCAAAGTTAAAATAAATCAATCACAAACAGAACAGGAGACAATAGGAAAGGCAGACATCATACAGGAAATATAAAGATTAATATTAAAGGCACATGAAACAGTTCTTTTCCACTCAGCCAGCATAAAGCCACAGCTGAATTACTGTAAAATATCTTGAGAAAATACAGCAGAAGACAATAATGATCAGAGGTCTGGAAATCACAACTTAAGAGAAATGACTGAAGAAAATGGGAAGTTTAAGGAAGTAGATGACATGATTTTTAACAGTCCTACATTTGATGGAGGAAGAAGAATTCATTTTTATATATCCACATAGCCAGAACAAAAAATAATCTAGAATGAGAAAAATGCAGATTAGACATTAAGAAAAAAAGAACCCACAATTATTTATTAGAGATGGTCATTAGCAAGGAAATAAGTTACCTAATAATTTTGGACTCTTCCTTACTAGAGATATTAGAAGAATCTGTCCTGAATCACATACATATTACTGATCCCAATTTAGAGGAAAGGGAAAAACTTGGTAACATCTTGAGATCTTTTCCAGCCTTGCTTTTTCATGACTCTAGTAGAAGAAAAACTATAGAATAGAAAAATTACTAGCATGTTTACTGGAAAGTTGATTTGAAAATCATATATATATTCTGATCTTCCTTGTAGACCAGCACACCTCATTTTACTGGGATTAGTAGAGATCAATTACAAGTGCACAGATTGCCCCACTTGAAAACACACATGCTCTCTCTTTCCAAATGCGTATTTGTATAAAATGGCATTTTCTTTGTCTCTTTTCTCAAGATATATTTGCACGTGTGTGTTTGACTATGTATGTTGTTTTGGTGTTTTTATAAAAAAATGGCAAGACCAACTACATAGTCAAAGAGCAATTTAAGAGTGAGACTGTATTTTCACTGGTCTGATTAATTAGATTTAATTAGATTTGACCACTGTAAATGTGGTAAAAATTATGTAGGTAAAATGGACAGAAATTAACTCTGACTTCATTCTTCATCTTTATTCAGGAATAGAAAGAAACTGCAGGGAACAGACAGAAACTGCAATGATCAGGAAGCAAAGAAGAGAGACTGAGTCAAAGTCCACCTTGAATATGGTACATTTTATGTGGTTCTTAGAGCATAGACCGCCCTTCTGTTGTGTACTCCTACAATGCCCAGCATTATGAATTCATAATTGAAGAAACCATTTGGTAAATAAATGAAAATGCAATTAGGTAGAAAACTAATGTGCCACTGTTGGATGTGTTTATTCTCCAGGCTGATAAATTGCAGTATGAATAATGTATTTTCTCTTAACAATTTTTTGGTCAGAAAGGACAAAATTTGCTTTAATGCTTATTTTCCCTAAGTTGAATAACAGAAAAATCCTGATAATATGCTGTCAAAGTATTTCAAGTCTCATTTAACACTTGTCTACTGCAATCAACCATTGTCTTTACCTACTGTCACAAAAAAGTGACACTTCTGGACAGTGGACTTTCTAAATCAAGAATGAAATGCCAAGATTATTTAAAATGGAATAGATTTTTACACCCTTGACTTTTGAATGATGGCAGTAACTTTGAATTGTGATCCTCCTATTCCTTATAAAGGGTAGAAATGTACAAATATAAATGTTTGAATAGATGGTACGATGGCAGTATTCTGGTTGCTTTACCTTTGCTTTCTGTCCACATATATAAACTCCAGTTTTTCACTCCCCCATTCAAGCATTTCAACCGTTATTCATCAGAGGAACAAAATCGTAATTTCCACTGAAGAAATTATAGTAATTCAATGGAGACTATCAATAGTTAAAAAGCAGCATCCACATCTTCAATCACTGTAAATCTTAAAACAGCTTAGGGAAGTTGCCTGAAATCGTTCCTTAGACCTCAATGACGTATGAACAAAACATGTATAATGATTGGCTGGTATAGCTATGAACATAGACACATTTATAACTTGCAGCAGCAAAGAAAAATACCTAACAAAAGCCTCATGTGTATTCTAAAAGACACTTTTAATGAAGTTCATTATCAGCGCTGAAAGTATCCTCTCCAGTAAAAATGAAAAAAAAAATTACATTTGAAGGAGCAACTTACAGTAATACAACAATCAACATAATATAATCTGTCTCTCCCTCTTTCTCCACAAAAAGAAAAAAAAAATTGAGCTACATGGAATGTTGTAGATTTTCTAATCTTTGTGGCAAAATACATGCCACTTTATAAGTTACAGTAAAAGTCTGAAATTTTCTTTTTATACTAGACATGATCATTTATAATTTGTGATCCATAGTTCAAGCACTTGTGATTTTATGTTATTCCTAGTTCAAATCATACCCAACTGAAACACTTGCACATTTTTATGGTTATAAGCCTTGATAACAGTCTTTTTTGCAATGAAGGAAAATTCTGAGATTCACTTCTAAAAATCCTTATACATAGAAGCCTTTGCAGGAGAACAACAACAGCAACAAATGGTTCATTGATGAAACACAGCTGCTTTCTTGCACATCCTTATCAGCCTGGTATAATATTTCTGCCCCACTGAAAACCTCCACTGAAGTCACTGGGAGTTTGAATGCCTGCAGACAGGTGGATTGAGTTTTCATTGCATTCTTGGTTTTATAACCTTTTTAAAATTTTTATTTCTTTGTGCTAGACCCTCACAGAACCTTTCTCGACTGTTTGAAATGTTAATTTCCTTAATAAATGTTGTATGATATACATGTGCAGTACATGCAATAAGTAGAAGATTAGTGATTGTTAAAAATAATTTTAAGACATGGTAGTTGAAAGCAAATAGCTTAGTTATCATTCTAATGGATCTAATCCATTACCAGCTAGGGTACAAATTCTATCCATGACTGCTTTCAATTAGCAGTCAAGCATATTCTTGGTCTGGAAACAGGTTGAAGGCTAATACTATACAGCCATGGGCAAGCTCTTCCCTCTCTGACAGTGCTGTAAATTGTCAACATATCTTGGTTTTGACCATCTTGTTAAAATACTCAAAGATGGTGGCTTTAATTCATTACTAATAAGAAATGCAGCCTATTTAAAGGCTGGTTTAAAAATAGTTTCCATCGGTTGTTTTTAATTTCTGAGGCATAAAAATGCTAAAAATGGTTTTAAAAGCCCTGGTTACTTCAGAAACCAGTTTGCCTTTTAGCCCATGCCTGGGCATGTTTGTACAGTATGCTTAGAACTGTAAAAATGAGCTTAACACCATCATTGGTTTTGGAAAACTATTGCCTAGTCACCAAATCTGCTGCCATTGAGCATCCCCATCTGCCACAATAATCTTTAATGTCCTTTATCAGAAGCTGTGCTGTACACATATGTACTATTATATACCTACCACACAAGGATCAGAAATAAACTTAACTCAAAGTCAAAGAAACTTCAGTAGTCAGTTATCTGGGGTGACAGCTGGCAGTCTGGCATCTCCAGACTTTTTTCTTTTTGTCCTTGAATGCTGTTATATCTATAAAAGAGTATCTATACATGTATAAATAAACATATGTATATTTTACAGTTCCGTATTTTTCTGCAGTCTTTTTTATATATTCGTGCACATAAGAGGAGTTCCCCATCCTAAGGAAATGGGCAATGAACAATATGGTGTTCAGAGAAGTTGTGGAATAGGGTGGTCACTTTTAGCGGAAAATAGCTCCAGTGGGATCCAACAGCCTGAGAGCAGTGAGGCTGCTGCCGCTCTGCATCTTCTGGTCCAAGCAGTCGCAAGACTGAAGATGTGTTCCCAGCAGACACATACACACTCCATATATACAGAGATATAAACAACACCAGTGGCCTCATCCTGGTCCCCTCTCTGGCTGGACAGGATGGAAGTCCACTAGTGAGACTGAATGTACACATGTGGGCAAGGCGAAGCCCTCCAGCAGTGGGCTCAGGCGCTCAGGCACCCAGCCTGCCCAGTAGCTGGCCCATGGGTTGCAGTCTCCCCAGCTGCTGGCCCCTACATGTAGGAGCCCCTGAGGCTGCAGACCCTATCCCACTGCTGGTACAGACCATCCCACACAATCCCGAGTTGGACGGAACTCCCCTGGTCCCATAGCCAACCCACCGTGCTCTCACCACTAGAGACACCCAGGGTCTCTCATGCCCAGGGCTGGCTGTTAGAGATCCGCTCACCCCCTTGCTCCCAGGCCATGTCACCTGCTCACTGTGTGGCTTGATCTTCACTGGTGCTCACTCTCTTTAGCACATCCACACTCATTCAAGTTGCTGCCCCAGGGATACAAGGGCCCTCCGCCCCATGGTCTGACCCCAGCTGCTGCACTCACAGCCCCACACACGCACGTGCAGACAAGACAGAGAGCCCTCCCCCAGGACAGAGTTAGGGAAATATTTAATAGGGAGACAGGACAGACTGCACTGGTCAGGCATAGGACATGGCCAGGCAAGTGCACTGACCAGCCAACTGTCAACATGTGACTGGCCCTTTTTAGCTCCTGCCCCTCTATTTCCCCAATCTTGTTCCCCCCAAATCACCTACACCTCTCGCCTTTGGTTCCTCCCTTAAGCATCCCAAAAGAAGTCCTGTGCCATCCCAAACTGCTTTTCCTGTGCAGCGCAGAATGTGTCTCTGCCAGGACAGTCCTGGGAGGGGGCAAGGTGCTCTTTCCTTGGGAGTCCCTGCTTTGGGTCCCCACCTCCATTGTGCATCCCTGTGCTCCTCTGGGCTTGTGCAGATGGATGGGCCTTTAATGGGTTGATGACCCCTGTGATAGACTTGGGAGTAGCCCTGTAGGCTACTATTTGAGTTCCCCTTCATGCTGTTGTCTCTCTGAGCTCCATGGTGCCTGTGTAGAGGAGCTTTATCACATAACCTAACAGTCACTTTTAATTCAGCAGAAACAAAGTGAGAATTCTGAAAATGTAACTGGAATTTCTGCAGTCCTCAGTTGAAAGATTCTCTTTCAGTTGAAAGGAATCTTTGAGATTAAGAAGAAATTAGTAACTCATTAAGGAGAAATTAGTAACTCATGAGTAAATAGCATGAGAAACAAAATATAAAATGATGATCAAGACTAAAATTCTTGGTCAAGACTAAAGGCAGAGAGGTATCAGCAGAGGTAACAAGGCCAAAATACTGAATTCCTTTTTAAATCACTCTTTCCTAAAATACCTACTACTTGGACATAGCCTGCCAAACTGATAAATTAAGAGAAAAGATCTCAACTTTGAACAGGGAAAAAAAAAAACCAAACAAAAAAAAAACCCCGAAAAACCCAAGAGGGAGACTGCTTAAATATGTTAGAAATTTTCATATCAGTTAGGTCTGATGAAATTCATCCTAGAATACTCAGGAAAAATCAGTGAAGTATTTTTCTGTTGATCTTCAGTGGTTATCTTGAAGAACCCATACAGTGAGGTACATCCTGACATTCTCTGACAATTTTTCTAACATCTACAAGCAACTGGTTTAAACATGAGCATGTGAGACACAAATGCTGTGCATACATCTCTACTCCTTAATATATCTAGATGTTCTAAGACATCCCACCCAGCATCTAACTTTATATTGCCATTTTCTATGCTTCACAGGTAGACAGATGAAAAAAAAGTCCAGAAGTGAAGTCATTAATCAAAGAGGAAAGAGAAAAAAAAATTTTAAAAACCCAATGATTCCTTAAGTCAATGAACATTAGAATCAATTGATTAATAATAATACAATAAAATAAATGCAATTAAGGAATCATAAACAAATCTTCTTTCACTTGGCAACTGTTAAAAATTAATGTATATGCATGTGCTTTTAAACTGCAAATGGAGCTAAAAAAGACACTGAATAAACTTCAAGGTTTAGTTAATGAGATATGAGAAACTTTCAGAAAATGGGATTGTGCACAAGAACTATTAGGCCCACACAGAAGTATTTATAGCATAAAAAGTGTTTATTATGTATTATTTATATTACAAAGACATTGACTCTTTGTAAAGTTGTTGGAAGCTGCATGGAAGAAATTTCTCACCAAAAGGGAAAGAATATAAAAATTTACAGTTAAAGTTTCATTTTGATCTATTAAGTTGTGAAATTTATAGTCATTCTTCTCAAAGTTAAAATTTTGGGGTGACTTTAGATTTTCTAATTTATTTGCCTGTGAAATCTGTGCAGGACATTACATCAAGAGGTTCAGATCCAGGCTTTGAATGTAACACCTATAGCTGCAGTTAAGTGCCATCTGTTTGCATGAAAGAAGTGTGAAGAAATCCATTAAACAAAGGGAGAAAAAGTACTTTTATAAGTTCAGAATTCTCTTTTTTGTTGTTTGATTTTCTGTGTACTTTTATTACCATTTCCCATTCAATCACCTACTCAGAAAAATACTTCATGATATCACAGTGACAAGTAAGACAGACAGAGCCTTAAATACAAAACAACTCTGCATGGAAATAGTCAGTGGTGAGACATTATGAGTGGGACTGTAGACAATGTCTGGAATTAAGCAATCCAACACCTCTTTCTGCCTACTTTCACTGTGCTTGTAAGATCATTGTAGGTTTAAGAATAATCAATATTTTATCCACTGTATCTATAGCTTTTAGTGAAAACTGGTAATTAATGGTCTAATAAAAATGGACCAAAACCCCCATACTTTCTATCATTTCTGTCATTTAATTCAGGAAAGTTGAACTGAATTAAATAACAGAAAGCATGCTTTTAGGGTGGCATTAGGAGTTCATTGTGAAAATGCCTAATCTATCAGGACTGATATTGCCTTTTAGCATAGCAGTATTGCCAGTTGCTAGCTCAAGCAACAGCGCTAATATGGACCAAAATGCAGTACGGTAATGTATCTTCTTCAATTAGTTGAACCACATTCAATATCAGAAATCTCATTAAAATACAATCAGATTTGCAGGTGAGGCCTGAATTGTTCCAGACAATTCAGCTGCACAAACAAATCACATCTATATAACTTTTTTATCACATCCTCTATTATACCACAGGCTCAGAGGAAAACAAAAGAATTTAAGAAGAGCTAAACTCCCAAGTAGGTGGAAGTTGCTCAGTTTGTACCCTGGTAAGTCATGATTCACCTACTGCTTCATAGCAATCATTAGGTCTGTGTTCAAAACTTTGTTTGGTAACTAGATGTATTATAAAAAATGTGTCTATATTAATGTGTGTCCTGATGTCAGCTGGGATACAGTTAATTTTCTTCCTCGTAGCTGGTATAGGGCTGTGTTTTGGATTTAATATGAGAATAATGTTGATAACATGCTGGTGTTATAGTTGTTGCTAACTGTTTACACTAGTCAAGGACGTTTCAGCTTCCCATGCTCTGCCAGGTGCACAAGAAGCTGGGAGGGGGCATAGCCAGGACAGCTGACCCAGACTGGTCAAAGGGCTATTCCATATTGTATGATGTCACGCTCAGTGTATAAACCGGGGGGAGTGGGCCAGTGGGCAGAGATCGCTGCCCAGGAACTGGCTGAGCATCGGTCAGCGGGTGGTTAACAATTGCATTGTGCATCACTTGTTTTGTATATTCTTTTATAATTATTATTATTATTATCACCATTATTATTATTATTTTCTCTTCCTCTGCTGTCCTGTTAAACTGTCTTTATCTCAACCCACGGGTTTTCCTTTTTTTTTCTGATTCTCTCCCCCATCCCACGGGGGTGGGTGGGGGGAGGGTGAGCAAGCGGCTGTGTGGTGTGTAGTTCCTGACTGGAGTTAAACCACGACAATGTGATAATCAATGCTAAGATCATAATCAATGTCTATATCACATCAGTTTAAACCAATGCTAGAAGGAGGGGAGAAAGAAACATTTGCTTGGAGCAATGAAGAGCATTTCTAGTTGATACTCTTCAGCCTCTATCTAAACAAATTGCGTTTATTAGAGTGAAATGGCAGTAAGGACGATTCATATACTAGAACCACCAAACTTAAGACCTGAAATGAAGCAAGGGCTTCTACATTGTAGATTTTCTATTTTTTGAGCATATTTGACACTCCTTCAAAAATGTTATCTTCCATGTTATTGACTCTTATTGCACAGACCAAACAGAGAAAAGCCACATCGTTAACTCAGTGACCATTGATAAATTTAATCTCAGTAGCACTTATCCATAACAATGTGTATTTTGTTGAACATAATTCATTTCCATCTACATGGATTACCAAATTGCAGCCAGATTTTAAGAATACTCTTTCACTGATTCCTAGCATACCTTTCTAAAATCAAAACAGGTAGTACCTCACCACTAAATATATCGAAGACTGTGTGTTGACAACGACTACTCCTCATCATAGAAAACCATGTATTTTTCTCAGGATTAACACATTTCTCTTCATTATTTTCAAAAGCTGAAAGTTACATTCTTTTAAAAAAAAATCAGTCGTGCTATCAAAGTTGAGGTAAATGAGTGTGTACAAAGTAAGATACAGGCAAACAGACTGTTTGGTCTTGTAAGGTAACCTAAAAGAACGGTATAAAACTGAGAAGTATATATATTTCAAGAATATCAGTAATGGATTTTTAGTTCCCATATTCAGCTTTTTTCCACACAGATTCACTTTAATGAGAAAAAGCTGAATATGATGCACTGTATTTTATCATTTACTGTAACTGTGTTTACCACATCACAACTGACTTTCCTCTGAGAATTTGATTTTGGAGAAATAATTTTCCAGTGAAATAAATGTCTATATCCTTTAGCTTTAGTGATTTTGCTGACGTACCTTATTCCTGGCTAGTGCTCTATTTTTCTTATCTCTTAATTTTTCACTAATATTCAAAAGCTCACAATGTGTATTGATAAGCTGACAAAAAGACAAGTAAATATTTTCCTTGAAAATATATAACATGAAATTTTTGATCTTCTAAGAAAAAGAACAGTTTATGAAAACTTTCTTACAGTAGATATCCTAGTGCAATGGGGACTCTTCCTTGGAATCTTCCTTGCAGGAACTGTAGTTCATCTGTGCTGAGTGGCACAAGTGTCCCACATGGACAGTGGGAATGGAAAATTTCAAATTTTTATAAGCCATTTCTTTTTAATCCCTGTTAACAGGAAAATAATTCTGGGTGGATTTCCCACCCTATCTGGAGGGAAAGAAGAACAGAATTTAAAGACTATTTTATTTCTGTGGTTACTAGGTTATATGAATCTACCCTGAAATGTCTTAAGACTTGATTTTAAAATAAGCTTCTATAAATGAAATTAGTATTGTTTGAATTACTAGCCTCATACTGGAAGCAGAAACAAAAATACAGCAATTCATACAGGCCTTTAAATACACCATACCTTTATGCATTATTATTCATTTTAAGTCAATCTGAGCCAACACCGGACTATCCAAATGCAGAGACACTAAGTTGAATGATCTTACCACACTTGCATCATTTTCACATTTAACTCTTCCTCTCTGTATACCTGGAAAACATTTCCTTCACATTGATGCATATCACCAAGGAAGCTTACTGAGCCTTTCCAAAATGCTTATCAGTGACTGACTAAATGTCTGGAACATGGAACAGAGACAGCCAGGAAATTAGGATTGAAACTTGTAGTGCCACTTAAGTCATGGTGCTAACCATGTTTTGTTATTTCCTTATTCTGAAAGTTAATAAGGTCAACAGATACCGAGCAATGGCTGGCACATGACATTTTTTGAAGCTGTAACCCAACACCAAAGTGAACGCAGTTACAACCTGTGTTTCTCTCTGTTTATCCAGAAGGTTGGGAAGATTCTGAGCTGAATCTCCATAATAAGAGACACACTTTCTGCAGATTTTCCTCCAGAGCTTTGGAGAAACATTCTCATAGTGAGTATTAAATTCATTTCATTATTATATTCTGATACATTAACAAGGACAAGTATTTAACATTTCTGAAAGTTATCAGTAATTAACCATAGCTCAGCTGACAATAAAGAATTATCTCTTTGCTTCACTGAAACTACCAGGCAATAAACTCGCTGCAATGATCTCATGATCTTACCATGGACTATGTTATAGCCAGGTGACCTACACTACTCTTATTAACAACTAGGGCACTAGAACAAGATCAGATGCTTTTGCATCTAAACTTTATTCAACATGCAGATAAGATTGTAGCTAATAGTACCTTGGAGAGTTTATAAAAATGGAATATCTAGCTGGATACTCATGCTTGTTACTTTTTTTTCTTTTTTCTTTTTTCTTTTAATTAAACATGATTAATGAATAAGCAAGGAAAAAAAAATCTGGATTAAGTACCTGAATAACATCAGTAGCAAAAGTTTTAGTCATATGGTTTCTTGGTTTCTTTTACTTTCAGTTTTATGATGCTATAGTCTTATTCAAATATAGTTGAAAAAGTTTTGAATCAAAATTCAGAGACTATTTTTGAGTCTTTGGATTAATCTTTGGATTACTGTGGTAATAATTACATGCAATTTTCTTTTTCTTTATTCTTTTGGAATAGCAAAATAATAGCTTCAAAGGAATCAAATGACTGTGGCTGAGGTGGACACTCAGTGGCAGGCAGATTTGGTGACTATACAACAGTTTTCCAAACACAGCAATGGTATGATGGCATATTTTAAAAGGTATGTACATATTACACATTTATCCTAAATAAATAAATTAGAAATATGATATCATAGTATAGTATTTAAATGTCATTAAGTGTTTCTGTGGCCACTTATCCAAATTAAGGCCAATCTTCAATGATTTAATGCTATTTAGAAACTAATTCAGATTAACTTTCCTATTTTTTTCTACAGAAAAACTTCACAGTAATCCACTGTCAGTAATCCAGAGTGAGATGCACACACACACACAAAAATCCAATCAAAGAGATGCCAGTACTATTATGTTGTAATAAAACTTTTGTTATTAAATGCAAAGTAGAATTTGGAAGTAATAGTTTGGTCTAAACAGAACTAAAACCAAAACAGTTCCTAAAAAGAACATCAAAAGATTGCAACATATATGTTCTGTTTTGTTTCTAAAAAAGACAACAACAAAACATTTTTCCATAAGACAAATGGATTTCACATATAGTGAATCTAGGCTTATTGATTTATTTTTGTTAGTCACCACTTGTAGACTTAAAAACACAATAAAAATCTCTAGATTTAGGCACATCTTTCCTCTCCTTGTTTGGTACTATCAAAAGTAGTTCATGATCAGTGACAGAAAATACTATATATGACACAAGATTATATAAGTGTGAAGAATGCTAAAATGAACACTTAACTGTGAATTTTACATATATTTCCTTTCAGATCTCACATACTATGTTAGTAACAAAAAGCAACAGTGATCTGTAGGGATGACTTTTTACAAGTGAAAAGAAAGCAGAAAGAGGGTTTCCAGTCTGTCACACAGAGACTGCCATCAAGCTGCACTTAAGCTAAATCAGAAAAAAATCACCCTTAGGGAAAATAAATAGGAAAAAAAAAAAAAGCCAGTCTTTGTCAGTGGTAACCATGTGAAAAGGCACTATTATTTGTCAATAGCAAATAATAAGAATTTGATACCAGGACTTTACAAATGTCAGTTTGATAAGGACTAACTTAAAGCCTGCTAACTTCAAGAGAAATGTAGACAAAGCAAACAGAGGGAACAAAGTCAAAGTTAGTATTGACTTAAAGTCCATCTCACTTCTAATCAAAGTTTTAAAAGGAATGGTGAAAAAGAGGCCTTTGCAAGGAGTGAAGGATCCTATAAAGCAGTTAAATGCCCAAACAATAGCACTTCCTCAGCAACTGCAGTTTGCTTTTCTTTCTTGTGATCAACCCACTAGTCTGTACCTCTCCCTCTGTCTTTCCATACCCAAACGATTTCAGTGCCCCTCTGAGAGTACCATTCCAGCAGAATGCTATCTTTAGTACTTTTTATCACCCTTTAGTGGGGTTTCTGGTTTTGTTTGTTTGATCTGGAATGTACAAAAATTGCCACTGGGCTGAATTCAGGGCTCAGCAAAAAGGTTTTCTGAGCTCTTTTGTCTGCAGTGAGCTATCAAAAGACGGAAACTCTAATCAAAATTTATTTTTATTCTTAAAAGGCTTATGGTTCTATGACACATAAATGTTATAAATGCCCTCTGCAAATGTTTATATTTTTCTTCAGTATTAAGCAAGTGGTTTTGCTTAATAGAATGATTGATTGATTAATTAAAGGTAAAGTTGTATCACAGCAGAACCTAATACCTAGGAGACTTTTCCTACTAAAGCTACATTAGCTTTGTACTACCATCAGAACTTTAAAAAGTACTCTCCGTTTAATGCTTATATATATTCTTCCACAGAATGAGGAATGTACATTAATGTTTTTAAGGCTTGGAGCTATTGTCAATATTGCATATTATGGTGTTAAAAGCAAATTAAACTAGAAATGACAACTTTTTTTCTTCCCCAGAGGGGCAAAAAGAACTATGTTTAAAATAAAAACATAAGGGGCATAAAATGTGGTTGAATTATCTCAACTAAATATTATGCACATTTTTTCTTATTAGAATGTTTTCATAATTGAGATACAGAAGCATTAGCATATCATTCTTTTGTATTGATCTAAGATGATTTCAGAGCATGTATGATTCACTGATATACTGCATATAATTTAATGCAAAATTTCCAATGACATAATAATTATGTGACAATACATTGAAATTGTCACAAAAAATGCTGTTAGTTATGTTTCTTTCATAATCTATATTATTAAGGTACTGATATATGAGATTACTATTGTTTGATTCTTAAACACACAATAGACATCATAATTACTCCTACTGATACTGGTGATTCATACTACTTGTTTTGACTTTCAGCAGCGTGATATAATTCTAAATTAATGTTGTTTTGTGTTTCTGCCAAGTTTCCATCTGCCCAGTAGTAAACTCTCTTCTTGACTTGCATGGACATTTATTTAGGAAGCTAGAATTTCACAGGAATTATATGATCAATTATTGCTAAAAGGCTATCCTTGAGAATTTAAATGGCCTACAATAGCATATAAAAGGTTACTTAGGCCAACATACAGAGAAAATCCAATAAAAGTGGAATTGTTCTTTACTGTTATGAAAGTTTACTTTAAGGTCATGTTTCAACTTAGACTTCTTTAGTGACATTGATATCACAGCAGCTTTTGCTCTTAACTCAAACTTACCTGTTTCTAGTCTTCATTCTCACATAGCACTATCATCAGAAAAAAAAGTATGTCAAATCTAAGAATCCTACACTATTTAAATGATTGCTTGTATTGGGTTTATGTGGCATGATTTTGGTAGCAGGGGGCCCACAGGGGTAGCTTCAGAGACCAGGAGCTGCCCCCATGGCAGACAGAGATAGTTCTAGTCAGGTCCAAGATAGACCTGCTGCTGGCCAAAGCTAAGCCCGTCAATGACTCTGGTGGTACCTCTGTGATAACATATTTAAGAAAGGGTAAAAAACACTGCACAGCAGCTGTGAGAGGGAGGAGGGAGAAAATGTGAGAGAAACAATTACACAGACACCAAGGCTGGTAAAGAAAGAGGGGGAGGTGGTTCAGATATTCCCCCACAGCCCATGAGAGACCACAGTGGAGCAGATATCTGCACTGTAGCCCATGATGGACCCCACACCAGAGCAGGTGGATATGCCCTGAAGGAAGCTGCAGCCCATAGAAAGCCTATGCAACATCAGGTTTTCTGGCAGGACCTGTGGCCCATGCAGGGCTCACACTGGAGCAGTCCATTACTGAAGGATGGCACTCCATGGAAAGAACCCATGCTGGAACAGTTCCTGAAGAACTGCAGCCCGTGGGAAGCACTCACATTGAAGTTTGGGAAGGACTGCATCCTGTGGGAAGGCCCTCACACAGGATCAGAGGAACATTGTGGGGAGAAGAGTGGCAGATACAAAGTGTTATGAACTGACAACAACCCCCATGCCCCCTCCTGCACCGCCTAGTAGGAGGAGGTGGAGAAGTCAGGAGTGAAGTTGAGCCTGGGAAAAAGGGAGGGATGGGGGGAAAGTGGTTTTAGTTTTATTTAATTTTTTTGCTATGCTACTCTGTTGTTAATTGGTAGTAAATTAAATTAATCTTCCCAATTTGAATCTGTTTTGCCCTAGATGGCAATTGGTGAGTGATCTCCCTGTCCTCATTCAACTCATGAGTTTTTTCATCTTATTTTCTCCTCCTGTGTTGCTGAAGAGGAGGAATAAGAGAGCGGCTTGGTGGGCACCTGTCAGACAGTGAAGGTCAACCTACCACATTGGTGTTTCTAAAATGAGGTGACATGTGCATTCAGGGGATGGCTCCAAATGATCAGCACTGTGACAGCATATTGTGTTGGCTTTATTTGCTTTTTTGCCTCCTCATTGAGCTGGATAAGGGCACCAAGCTAGTAGAAAGTTCAGTGAATAATTCTTTTTTCCTGGGTTCATTTTGGGCCAGATGAGCTCACTGAGAAGTCAGGTGAGCACCCATGCTGAAGGTGTTCAGGCTGTGCAGAGGTTGCAGCAGCACCCAGGCCAGGGCTGAGGCCTGGGAATTGTTGACGCCAATAAGTTCAAGTTGCAAGTGTTGCGAAATCACATAAATGAAAGTAATGTTTGAAGCAATAAAAAGAAAGGAAAACAAACACTATGAACAATAGCATTATCAACCTGTATATAAAAGAGAAATGTGCAAGTGTGGTCTCCAGCATAAAATTCAAAATTACATCAGCGCACTTGTATGTCCTGCTCAGACTCTTCAAGGAGTCCCAGATCTATTTCAGACTACTGTGTAGCTGAAATTAAATAATAATTAATTTTGTTATGTCACAGGGAACAAAAACCAAGTAAGTCTGGATATCAAGTCTTTCTCCAAGATCTTCAAACTTGATAACGGTGAGCTAATAGTCTCCTCTCTGATTTCTTTCATGAAACTGTTACTGTTTTGCTTTGTCTTTGATCCCAAAACATCAGTATTCATGTCTCTTAAGCCTAAGCTTACTCCTTGACTTTGATTTCAGTCTTAGTTCAGTGAAAGGAACTTAAAGATCCGGTTAAGTAATTTGCGAGACAGTTTAAGTTATTTAGAATGCACTAAAACGAAATGAGGACTATGAACTTAAACAAATGTGTTTAAAAGTATCTGAATATTTATAAAAAATGGGCTCATGTAGGTGCAGATGCCTGCCTCGAACATTGTCCTAGACTTGTAACTTAGGACTGAACCAACAGTACCAGCCTGATTTCTAATTCACCCTTCATGTTCAGGTTCAGGTTTTATTCCTTTGCAAGAAATTTTTCAGTCTTCCTTAGAGAAGTGATGGCTGCTGCCTTACTGAGCCTCCTGCCACCTCATTTCACAGGTAATGACCGTGAGGATTAGGCCTGTAGACACCATAGCTGCTGGGAACTCCACAAGCAGCTACTGTGATCTTTCTTAATCTATGCCTTGGAAAGCTCCAAATAGCAAACACTGGTTGATGGTAACTTCTTTGAAGCAGGGCTTGATGCAGCAAGCAGAAACATGACAGTTGCATCACAGATAATCAGAGGACAGTATCTGCTGTACAACTTTTTATGAGGGATCTGGAAAACACTTTAGGAATAATAGAACAATAGCTGTTATTTCTAAAATTTAATTAAAAATTGTATTTAGCCAAAACCAAAGAACAGACCACCCCCAAGTCTGTCTTGAAAAATATTGCTACACTTGCACACACATATTTGTCACGACTTTTATTCTTTGCAGGATATTTAATGGTTCTGTAATTAATTTCTTAGATATGTGCGGTATAAATCACAGAAGTTACCTCAAGACAAAAGAAAATACTTTTTTATTCTCTGGCAGGGAAAGGAAAATCAAGATCTTTTTTCCCTGTGATTTTTTTTTTTTTTTTTAAATCTTCTAGTCTTCTTTTAAAGTAGTAGTTGGATTTAACATATTCCTCTTACATAAACACAGATAAAAAATATGTGCAGTAAAATGCTATTATGTTTTCTTCAACGCAGAAGGAATGGCCTGACTTCTGCTCAGATTTAATGTGCATTCTATGGATAGGAATTATTATTGATACTGTCCTCCAGTAAATGTTGTTTGAACTGTTCACAAAGTTTTCAACAACAACAGCAAAAATCAAACTGACTTCTGGCAATAAAATAAAACAAAGCATTCTCCAGAGTCACATAATGCTACTTCATGGGATAATAATGGGATAATGCCATAGAGGTTCTGTTGATGTGTACGCCCAGAGAAAATCTATTGTTTACACTCTGGCCTAGAAAAATAAGTACACAACAAGTTTATGCTACTTTTATAAAAGACTAAATGGAATATTCCATGTTCCCTTTTTACAAAATAACTGGGGACTCTACACCAATGCAACTGGGACAAATACCTGCACAAACAACTACAAAATTTTTGCTAGTTACAGAAAAGAGTGTCTGATCTGATGAAAGTAGTCTTTTAGAATCCAGCACAAATGACATTTACCACATGGCATAAACTCCATCAACGATGTATTCAGAAGCAAACAAACAAACAGACAGACAAACCCCTTGATAATCAAAAAGATTTCCCTGTGCAATGATGAGTTTCAGTGTAAAACATTAATATATAACTATAAATATATATACAAATATATATAAAATAATGTCAATTGACTTCTCAAATGTGTCTCAACACAAACCTAGCAATACAGACAAAATGATTTATAACAGCTTGAATATTTTCAAGAAAACAAATTAAACTACCATGCAAGCAATTAAAATTACTATATTTTTGTTCGAGGAATAAAACAAGACTACCCACTAAAGTAGTCCAACTCATAGTAATTCAACTGTAAAGAGACACCCCTAATTCACTTAGCAACAGGAAAAAGAAATTTTCAAAACTTGTATTTGCAATATCTCACTGCCTGTCTGCTACCAAACCTATCTGAAACCCAGCAAAGAAGTAATTGTTTATGGTGGGGCCATGGACTGATCTCCCTTTGTCCACAACTTCTTTTGAAGTTCTCTTCTCTTTCATGGAAACATGGGGATAGGGATCTAGGAATGGGAAAACAGGGGTTCTAATGGTATATATTTCAAGCTATTTCCAATTTGATTAGAAGCAGAAATATAAGGCAATCTACATACAGATCCTCAAGCATCTTTTCCTCTTCATTCCTCACTGAGGTTAGCATTTAGAGAAAATGTTGGAATTAACAATTGCTTGTAGAATTGCAAGGATCAGATGCAGGTTTTCAGCAACATAGATTGGTGTGATGATGTGATCCAGTAAGGTCCCAGTAATTGTAACGTCTTCTAAATGGCTTCTTATTGTTTTAGCTATTATTTTGCGATTCCAATTAAAAAAAAATTCTTTATAATTATTGTGGTAGTAATTTAAAGTTTCATGCAAAAACTAAAATATACTCTCTGAATTTTGTTCAAATCTTTATGAGCTAGGAATAAAAGAGTATTAAATACATTTTAAGCACCACTTCAGTTTTCATAGCCAGATATCGGCAGAGCTCCAGTCACTTGCTGTATGTATTTGTAATAAAGATGGTTTATCACCTCTTCATATTCCCTATGTCTTTCAGAGTACAGTTAATACAAACAGATGCATCTGGACATTGCAATGAATTAAGCTGTATTTTTTATTGCAAATCCCATAAATTAGAATGACTGTAGAACTGGTCATTGAAAGGAATGTAACCATAGTCAAAAAAGAAATTGAAACTATGCAATACAGACACTGGATTTAAGAAGTTAATTTCATCCAGTGAAAGCATTAGATCTGGTCTAAAACCACTGTCATTTGTGAGTCAGCTGAAATCTTGGGGGTTTCTTACTTTAATTCAGCAATATTATTACAACCAAACTATTTTTAAAATAACAAACTCATTCATCATATGTTTACAAATGATAGGTAATATTCCAATTCACATTCTTCTGTTTTTCTTCAAATTTTGGATGAAATCTGTGAAAATACAACATTCTGACACGTCATAGGATGTCATATAGTTCATAATATATCCTGGATGCTCACGATAAAAAATATCTTCTTCGTAATCTGAAGAACTTGTTTGCTCACATATTAAGGTAGTTATTTTATTTCATTTGACTTCACTTGCTTTAGGAAAAGCTCATAAAAACCATGAAGATATAACAGGTCAAAGAACTTCACATTTCCAAACAAAAAGCAGAACCTAACAGAAAGTACCAATCTCAGACCACCAAGGAGCCCTTTCAACTACTGTCCATGGGTGTGCCTTCAGCTGGGAGTTTTACACAATTTGTTCTTTCCTATTTCAGGGACCAAGGCCAATGAGTTCAGCCTTTCTTAGTTTAATATTTGCTCTGCTGTCATATGACAGGTCATCTGCTTGGTTTCCTGATTGTTCTGATTGACTGTCTTTTTTTGAGTGCATTGCAGCAATTTTCTGGCTCACACATCCATGTTTCCTTCTATGAAGATGATGGTAGGTGTAGGGATGGTGCCTGCCTGCATCTTGTCCTACCATCCAAACAAAACGTGGCCAGAGTGCAAACATAAGGACCAGGATTTTAGAAAGCAGCACAAAGAACATCTGTCCTAAAATATATAAGCAATTATCATCACTGTAACTTTCATAACACATCTTAAATTATTATAAGATTAAAAGCATTTTTGGACACATACAGAAAACAGATTCTAATGATTGTTCAATATTAAATATTTAAGTTACCTTATAAGTGTGGCTAGGCATGCTGACCTAATCATATACCCTCTATACAAGGATATGAAAAGGAAGATGCTAGGTTTTCTATATCTTTTATTTCCTAGTAAAGGACCAAAAGGCAATGCAACACAAAGGCAATATCAAATATAAAAGAGGCTAAGGATCACCCCAACAATATATACCAAAGCTCTGCCTCACACCAGCATTGTCTTGCTACTTTACTTGGAAGAAAAAACAATGCAAAATACACAGCAAGTGGAAAAAAAAGAAAAAAAAAAAAACAGAAACAGATAAACCTATCAGATGGACAGAGAAAAAACCTTTGTTAAATTAATGACTTATCTGTGGTGCTATCGACTATGTGTAGTCAAGTTATGTCCCTGCTATTTTAATCACGATGTACTTTTTGTACTTTTTTAATAGTTATCTTTCATATGAGAAATAGATGCTATTATACTCTTAGTGTTATCCTTGCTATGATAATATTGTATATATAAAGTTGTGATCTATCAAAAACTTTAATTAAATCTTGCTATGATGTTCTATAGTTATGAGTTGTAGATCCCAATAAGACAGAGATAAACAAAAGAACTACACTTTGTATGCATTCCTCTAATGGCCTTCACCCATTTAATGGATATTTGCACTACAGAAAGAAAAGGGGTCATATTAGCTTCAGTAACAGATGCATGAAATTCAGAAATGACCAAGTTTTGTGTATTTACAGATTCTGAATATTTAGATTTTGACTTAATGTTTGCAAATAACAGTATTGCCACTGGGTGAAATTAGATAAACTGTTTCAGCCCAAAACAGTGTGTATTTTTGTGGAGGTTTTTTTGGTTGAGTTGCCAATTTCAGATAACAGAGGCTTGGTAATGAAAATGTTGAAATAACTTTAACAGCCCAAATGGCACCACTGCAATAAACTGCAGCATAAAAATTCAAATGCTGTTAGAGCTTATAAGCTTGGCTTAAATTGAGCAAAGCCTTACTTAAGTATCATCTTGGCTTAAATTGAGCAAAGCCTTACTTAAGTATCATCTTTTTATTTGTTCAGATTCAGCATATTTTGCAAACAGAAATGTAAGACAATATAAAAAAGTAATGATTGTTAGATACTGAGTCCTTCCCTTTCTTTACATTAAAAATAGATTGTGAAATGGAGCTCATACTTAAAAAAATCTCAAAGCAATAGTGGAGTAATACAGCCACCCATAAAGCAATACATTAGCAGAATCAGTTCTTTTAATAGGCTTGATTTTTTCTCCCCCCAAAGTCTCTCCCATAATAAGATCTAGCAGAGTGAATGCACTCACTAAGAACCAAATCTTGGTATCTGCATCATGATGGGTAACATTTTATCCCACAATGAATCCCTACTTGGTTGTGGTATAAACAGAACTATAACAATGTACACCTACGTTGAGCTTACCTAAATGACCTCAGAAAGGCCATATTGGAAGCCATGACAGTTTCAACTTCAAATTCAGGACTTTAGTTCTTTCTGAGCAGGACACAACACTTTCATAGGCGTTAGATTAAAAATACACCCTATTTATGGTCACTCTAAATTCCTGAGGAAGTAAAGACATTCTTCTAATAAAAGAACTATTCTAGCAAATAAATTTTATTCCTTTATTGAATTTTTTATTACTCTGGAGAGTTTAATTTTATTTTTCTTCTCTGGCTTGGCTAATTTCACACTCCAGTAGAGTGATTTAGACTTTGACCCACTTTACCATTTTATCCCTCTTTTCTTATCAATGTCAATGATATGCAAATCAATTGTAATTAATATATGATATCCTAAACGCCGTCCATGAATGCAAGGATTCAAAGATGCTGGCAGCAACATTTATCTAGACTATTATATCTCAAATTTTTATATGTTAAAGAAGAATCAGGATGAATGGGCATGCTTTTTTCATCATTTAGGTTTAGCTGCATTGTGCAGATCGGTATTTTCTAGTTTCTGGAGGAAGTTAATAGCTTTATATAAGAAGTAAGGGCAAACATTGAAAACTCAGATCTAAAGCAATCTACTTACCTACCCAAGACAACTCTTGTTGTGCTACTCTGTCGTATCTAGATGGCATTAAGACAATATTAAAAGACACTTCAGACACTTTAAATTGTTACTTTTGTTCTTTCATGTTAGATATGTCTTCTAACATTTACAGCATGTGTTAGAATAGGAGACTATTGGTTAATCCGTTGGCTTTACGAAGGTCTAATGTTTAAGTTGAAGCAGGTCAACTGATACATCAAGCACATTACACAGCAGGAGTAACACAGCCCAGAGAAGTATCTTGTGAAATTTATATCATATAATAAGGATATAAAGTATCTGACACTTTTAATTAATATTCTTTATCAACAGTTGTAGCAGTTTGACCTTGACCAGACCCCCATCCAGCCACTCTCTCACTTCTTCTCAACAGGAGGGTTGTGGAGGGTTGTGGTCAGTCCATAACAGCTCCTCTCTCATGCGCCTCCCACCTCACACTTTTCCCCTGCTCCAGTGCGGGTCCTTCCCAGAGGCTGCAGCTTCCTTCAGGGAATATCCACCTGCTGTGGCACGGTGACCTCCATGGGCTGCAGTGGAATCTCTGCTCCAGCACCTGGAGCACCTCCTCCTCCTCTTCCTCTCGCCTTGGTGCTGGCAGGGCTGTTACTCACTGTTGTGCAACATTTTGCCCTTTATTAAGCATGCTGTCCCAGAGTTGACACCAGCATCACAGACAGGCTCAGCTGTGGCTATGGTGAGGCTGTTGCAGAGCCAGCTGGGGCAGGCTGCATCCAGCACGGGGCAACCCCTGGTCTCCTCTCACAGAGGACACCCTACAGCATGCCCACTGCCAACACCTTGCCACTGACACTCAACACAACGATACTATTTTGCTGAACGTATGTAGAAATGCGTAAGTTTTTATATACGCACATTTCAAAGTAGGTAGCTACTGCTTTTAGAGATAAGAAGAGAGGACAAAAATAAATTAAGAGGAAGTAGTGAAGTCCAGACTGTTCTCAGTATAAAGATCCATAAGAATACTGTTACTATATTTTTTGAGAAAAAGGACAGTTGGGCCTGGATTATTGTCATGTTACATACAGTGAGGCATATTATAGAACTTCTTCAGCCATCCAAAGATCACAATGTAAAGATTTTGAGTCACATACAAATGTTTGTTCTGTAAATTAAACATAGTAGACAAATCCAAACCTTATACGCTCAAGTTCCAAGCTGAAATGATACAGAAAACAGGTACAAAAGCCTACCGTTTGATAGAGTTCAACAGAATCACTCATACGTATAAAATAAAGCATGGGTATACTGAAATCAAGACTTTATTATATACTTTATTGATAATGCTGTTGGATTGCTGTGATTGCTAAAATAAAAAAAGAAAAAAACCAACAACCTATGTAGGGTAAAAGCTATAACACTAAAGAAAGATCTGTAGTGACATCAGTGCCCAATCTATTTTGTTTCTTTTTCTTTCCTAATATTGTTTTCAAGTTTGAGTATTTTTAGCATACAGAAGAAAACAATGCTATCAGACACATTGTTCTGCAAATGCACCTAAAAGTATTGGTCTTTAATTTTTTTTAGATACTTTTGCCTACTATCTTTTCTTAAAAGAAACCCAAACCAAACTGAGACATAAATTCCTTTTCTCGAAGACATGTTTCTACTTTACATCCTGGATGCGACCAACAAAGCCATCAACTCTGGAAAATGCTCTCATTCAGATTGTAAAGAGGACTTCAGGGACTTCTGCAGCCAAAATGAAGGCTGTAATAACTGAGTTCCTGAATAATTTTAGCTGACAAATCCTTTATCTGAGCTATGATATTTCAGACTCATCTGTATCATAATCTAGCTTTCCTCATGCTTTGTGTTGTGATACTTCATATTATCACAAAACCTTATTTGCTAATAAAAAAAATTATTCTCGAGTAAATCCTATGCACTGTCTCCTAGTGTAAGACAGAAATGAACCACCATTGCTAGCACATCACACTAGATGTGCTAGACTTAATATAAAACTTCACATTGTTGTTTTAATATAATTCCCGTTCATGACAAAAAGACAGAGAGACAGACAAAACAAGAGATAGACAGAAAAAGAAAGAGAGGGGGAAAATGCTATGTTATATAAACAGCCATTTGTGGTGTAACATCATAGCTCTATTGTACAGACAAAACCTGAAACTAAATGAAGTTTGTGAAACAGGGAAAGGAAAGGGAGGCTGAGTAACTGTAAGCCAGAAATGTGCACCCCATCTGCCAGTGCTAGTGAGGGAAGGAGGAGAGGGAAAGAGGAAAGGTCACATCTTAGCTCTGTCATTAAATCTGTTGTGCTAGAGAAACTGAAAGCTAGATAGCATTTTTTAAAATTTCTGATGTTTCCCCTGTTATGATTAAATTGCTGGTGTGAGTGTGTATGCAATATCCCGTTGGAGCTTAACTAATATTCCTGGACCTCAGTGATAATGTTTGCCTCTCCTTTTCAGTCTCTGAATGCAGCACAGACTCTTTACAATAAAGAAAATGCATACGAAAATGCTAACGAAAGAAAATGCATATGAAAATGCTAACCAACCTTACAAAAAGTATGTGTACAGCCATATACTTAACCAGTATAGTATCTCTTCAGAGATAAATCCATTTTGTTAACAATCAACAGACCCCGAGGATTTACTGAAGTTAGGATACAGCTATAATAGTTGCCGTTCTTTAGGGATAAATTAATCCACAGTTAAATTGTTCACAAAACAGACTGAACAAGTAACAGCTCTAGTAACAGACCAGTAAGTTATATCTGAGCTATGCAGAAAGAGAGAAAAGGCTAAAAGCAAACAAAGATAGCTCAAAATTTGTGATGGAGACATGGGCATGCAGATCTATGTGTGGAGGGGAGTAAGTATGCTCATGCCTTTTGTAGTATACTTAATGCAAGCACACATAGGTAGGACAATGATAAAGGATAAACTAACAAAGAGGATAAGGGAGGAGGGAAATAAAAGCAACACAGAAAAAACTTTTAATGGAAAAGATGTTCTAGAAGAAACAGTTATGAAGGCTTTGCAGGTATTAATATAATACTGGAATATTTCTGCACAGAACCTGATAAATATACGCACGAAGTTTCTGTCCAATGTAAATTGAAAAGCAGAATTTAAAGCAAAATGTCCAATATGTCCAATGTCACTATATTTACAGGCTGCTGTAGTATGTCAGGTAATGTCAGGCTGAGAAAACGCATCACATCTTCTTCCATGTGGGAACTGCATCCCTCTCTGGGGAGGACTCTGCCTCTGCTTGCCTTGGCTCCCAGCTGGAGCAGCCCACTCTGTAACAAGGGCTAAATTGCCTCAGTAAGGTCCTTCAACTACTGTGTGAAAGGCATGAATTGGCGTGTTATTTATTTGTTTCCATTCCTGTTTTTTGTTAATAATCAGCTGTGAATTTCTGTATTTGACTAAATTATCTTTATAATAACAGTCAGAATTTTTGCAGTTGAGATATAGGAAAGAATATCTGCTCATAGATCTGGCAAGGTATGTTTTATGCACCTAATTTTTTTCTTTTCCAAAGTCATAATGAAAAATCATAATATTGTAAACTAGTTATCTGCAGGTCAAAAAGGAATAACTGGATCAGGTCAATCAAAAAATTAGTTTTATACAAGTACAGAAACTTCTAACTTTTTATCCTTTCATTTGCTGTAAGAAACAGTGAATACATCCTTCCATGAGTTAAACTTTTTTCTAGGTCTAACAAATTATCTTAGCTCAGTGGTATCTGGACACTTCTAGATACTACTTTGTATTTTCAAAGTGCTGTATAAGCATTAATTACATCCTGTTAACACAGTCAATATGGCAAAGTTGCACTGATAGCAGTATAAGATACCATTTGACTTTTACAGAAATCACCAAGAGAGATATTTTGAATCAGCAGCTCACAAAGTAAAAGGATAAGAACAAAACCTGAGAGCAAATATAACCTTTGTAATGTGGCAGATTTGACCATCAACAGCTTTCAAAACACAAAGATATTCCCACCAAATTAAATGGAAAGGAAGAAAAAGACAATAAATGGGAGTATTGAATAATAACTCCATTAACCACGTGGAGATGCAAAACTGGGTATCCAGTGAGGGTAACAAGTGACACCAGCTTCTAATCTGGCATTTGTCAGGCTGTAGTTGTATATATCTGTATTGCATCTCTCTCTCCTTTTTTTACCAACTTCTTAAATGATGTCATTTTGCCAGATTGTATCCTAAAAGAAAGTAAAGGATATATTTACAAACTGTTTCCAAAAGGGAACTCTTTAGCACACAGGGCAAAATAGACAAGAAAGCAAATAAACCTACAGCTCATCTCTACAAGGTCTGGGCAACTTGAAATCTCTGCTCACTTTTGTGATGTTCCAGTGAGCCAATATTTATTGCTATTATTTTAAAGATATTGAGGGAGTATGGGGGCAAAGGAGGAATGTCATATTATACACACAAACTGAAGGTAGTTTTTTTGCCAATGGCTCTTAAATAACACAGTATAAACCCATTAATCCAGTTCTCATTTTATCTTAACTGCTAACTGCATAACTAAGATTGATCCCTCTCAGGTGAAGATAATGTTTATGGAATTTCAAGTAACAAACCTCCGACATTACAGTAAATTAATTTTGTATAATGGGAAATTAATGGATTATTTTATTGTACTAAGCACAGCAGTTATTTAGTCCACTTTCTGAAATACATTATTATATAGTTGCTGGTAGTATCCATTGCAGGAATATTCTCACAGGAGGTACCTTACTAGCAGAAGGTTAGACCAGAATCTCTCTTCCTCCTTGTGCAATAACTGAACAAAGCAGGAGCTGAAGATGGCTACCCGAACAGCCCTTCAGATGAAGAGAGCTCTGAATTGTTACACAAATCTTAATCAATTTCTTTATTAACTTATTTCTGATCATATATGCAGGCAAAGGAGCACAACCTGGAAAAGGTAGGAAATTTTTAGGTCACTGAAGCTCCTTTTTGTTCTGAAACCCTTCTTCATTGTCACAAAGAAGATTCTATTTTGAACAAAATATGTTAGATCAGCAGACAGATGCTTTAGGACAGAGGCTTTTGAATTAGATGGTCTCTTTTTTGCTAGGGCCCTGAGAGCATCCCACTGCCCCAGCGGTCAGGCTAGCTCAGACACAGTGCAGATGTCTGGCCTTGAAAATTAGGCAGGTCCTCAATGGGGCTTCTTCTGATTCTTCCTTTGTGTTTTGCATAACCCTGTTCTTAAATTAGAAAAGAGAGTGTCAGAAGGATGGAGTATCACTTTCTTGATTAACTCCTCTCAAAAATGTGTTTGGGTGAGGAAATATCTGAACCGTTTCCCTATGGATTCCTGTTGCCTCTTGATACTAGAAAAGTATCAAGATTAGCTATAAGATCTGATCTAAAATCAGTTTGATGGTAATCCAGGGCAAACCATATAGATGTTCTTAAGTATATAGAAGATTCATTTTTCATCCAGTCTTTCAGTTTCTGTAAAGTCAGTCTTACGTCTTTCCAACGTTAGCTGCACCTATAGTACCCATGTAAAATCTGGATTCTGCAAAACCTCTAACTAGAGGCTTTATTACCTCTTCTTTGAAAGTTTCACTTTGTTGTTACAGGTACAAGAACAATTTTTTCCTTCTTTTACTGTTTTTTTTCCAGTCCAGCTCTTCCACCTCCTTGTGGTTATGTGATTATACAGGGGAACAAGGCAGGCAGAGGAACACCAATAACCTCGTCAGAGATAATGGAGCATCCTGACCCATCTGCTCCCAGGGCTGTCAGAGGAGGATGGGCAGTCCATGGCTTATGCGTGAGACCCATCACGATATGTCAACAGGAGAGGCTCCTTGCATCATCTTGCAGACAGAAGGGGGTTACTGCCTAGGGATATGTGACTTATTATGGGAATGATAACATATGAGGATTGTGCCAGGCAGGGAAAGGGAGAGATATAAGTGGACTGTAGAGGAACAATGAAAGGGGTTAAAAAGGGCCTTTTCACCTTTTCATATGTAATCGCATTGCTGCTCTATATTCTTTTTTGGCCATGCCCTATGCCTCATTATTGCACTCTGTCCTGTCTTACTGAAATCCATTTCTGGCTATTTTCCTGGGTGAGAAGGATATGTCTCTATTCTGTGTGCATGTGTATGTACAGAGTTCTAAGTGCCAGCCACTGGAGATGGTGCAACAGGTCATAGGGGTCTGTGTATCTGAGGTCACACCAACTGGAGAGACAGGACATGTGGGTGAGAGATCACTAGTAAGCATCAAACTGGACTGGCCAGTGAATGGGGTAGAGGCTTGGGAGCCAAGTATTGCACCAATTGTCTAAGCTCAGGAGCCAAGTATTGCAACAACTGTCTAAGCTCAGCTACTGGAGGGGTCCATATTGTGTATATGTGTAGATTTCCCAGTGGGGGACCTTCACTCTGATTAGTTGGAGAGGGGAACAGGAGAAGGCCACTGGTGCTCTTCATGTTTGCATGAGTACTGAGTGCATCTCTCTATGTTGATCTGTGTTGGCCACTCATGTATCAATGTATGTGTGCATAGGGTGTAAGTATGCACATGTGCTAATTCAAAATACATGCCCAGTCTAACTATGGGCTGGACCTGGGGACATGGAGATGCAACACCTTCATCAGGCTACCAGATTTGGCAGCTCTGACATATGTAGTCCTTACACACCTTCCAGGCATTCTGGAGGAGAAGAAAAAGGAAAGGCTACAATGGCATGGTTTGTTTCCTTTAGCAGGTAACATTACATTTATTTCCTAATTTATTTTCTGTCTTTTAAACTACATGGGTGACTTTAAACAACACTACAAGCCAGATGTGCAACAGGCTTAGAAACTCACCTCCCTGTGCTCTGGGATCTGTGTTTATATTGAGAGCATAGCTTACATTGGTACCGAGTTTTGCGAACTCTCACTAAAAAAAATGCTTTAAGATGTTGAATTATATTATATTGTTATGCTTCCCCTCTCCCCTGTTTTTCGGCTGGGCTGGCTGACCAACATTTCAGCAAGCATTTAAGGATTTACAGTTCTTTTACATAAGACTGTAATTATACATTCACCAGAAATTCTGGATTGTCAGACAGAGGAAATACATAAGCTCAAAAGCAATGCAAGCAAAAATGGAGATAAGTCTATGCACAGAGCTGACAAAAGGAAGGTGAAGATGGAGCTTGTTACAGTTATTTCTATGACACTGGGTAAAACTGGTAACGAATGAATGAGACTCAGCTGTCACGAGTATTGCCTGAAACAGTGGCAAGCTACTTTAAATAAGGTGGATCCAGATTCCCTACGACGAAGACAATGACTGCAGTACAGAGGATGACTGGGATATTGTACAGCTATGCCTGGATCAGTTGAGGCAGGTCTGAGTTAACAGGAATGGAATGAAGTATCATTCTGCCAAATTGCACACTTCAGGACCACTGTAAAGGATTTCCGACACAAACTCATCAGAGAAAAGAGGGCTTAATGTTTTAGTCCATAAAGCAGAAATATGAACCCCTCTAATATTAGTGGCCATATCAAAGGAAGTATGACCCTAACAAACACCTGGTGTGTAATTTCTGGTAGAAAGACAGAAACAATGATCTGCTGTACAAGGCAAAATTTAATAACCTTTAATATTAATTCTAAATTAGTCACAATTTTTCAAGGATCAGGACTTCAAGCTGAACATGAAAACAAATTACTAATACATATGGGTTAATTTATAAGCCTTTCCTAGTAGAAATGTGTGTCTGGGAGCAAAGATTACCCTGTAAACTCATTAAAGGATAAATATCATAGATGAAGAATATATATAAGCACAATGCTGGCACAAGTAAACAAGCATATTAATTGATTTTGAATAATTTTAGACTAGAGCTTATTAAAAGATTTTTACCACCTTGAGGAGGCTTTTAAAGAATTCTCCAACATATTTTCATAGAATCATAGAATGATAGAATCATTAAGGTTGGAAAAGACCCTTAAGATCATCGAGTCCAACCATTAACCTAGCACTGCCAAGTCCATCACTATACCATGTCCTCAAGCACCACATCTATCCGTCCTTTAAATACCTCCAGGGATGGAGACTCAACCACTTCCCTGGGCAGCCTGTTCCAATGCTTGACCACCCTTTTGGTGAAGAAGTTTTTCCTAATATCCAACCTAAACCTCCCCTGGCACAGCTTCAGGCCGTTTCCTCTCATCCTGTCACTTGTTACTAGGCAGAAGAGACCGAACCCTACCTTGCTACAACCTCCTTTCAGGTAGTTGTAGAGAGTGATAAAGTCTCCCCTCGGTCTCCTCCAGACTAAACAACCCCAGTTCCCTCAGCCTCTCCTCATAAGACTTGTTCTCTAGACCCTTCACCAGCTTCATTGCCCTTCTCTGGACATGCTCTAGCACCTCGATGTCCTTCTTGTAGTGAGGGGCTCCCCAAAAATAATTTATTCTTTTCTTTGTCTTGTCTCTCTTTTTATACTGGATAGCTGCTAACCATATATCCTCACAAGCCAGACGTTCTTGCATTCCAAGTATCCACATGTCCTTTACATTCCACATTTCTTTTACCTGCCTCACATCCACATAGCCTTAAAAAGATGATACATGAAAAAATGATTAAAAAAACCCCAAAAAACAGGGAAGTAAAGTCCTGGATACTTTCTTGTAATACTATGGTTTTCAAGTAGGGCCCAGAAAACTGACCTCCTGAGGAAATCTGCATTTTGTCACCAATAATACCTACATCCTCTTTTACTAAGAGGTTTTCCAGTCACCTTTTTAGAATGTACTTGCTTTCCTTAACTGTAATTTCTATAAGACTGGAAATATATCTTGAATTAGGCTGGCCTAATTCTGCAAGTCTTTTTTTGCAAAGCTAGCCACTCATTTAAGAAGAGTTGCAGTTAGGAGCACTTAAGAACTTTCATGATTAGGGATGCTGTTTGAAAATTCAGTGTAAGCTTATTATGTTACTGCATATCATTTTTATAGGCACAAGAGAGGACATTGTATGTCAGTTGTACTGCTATACAAATGTATACTTCATAAGACAGACACGACTAATACAGAAATTAGGTTAATAACAGAGTTATATGACAGCAACAATGTTCCTGACTACAGATCTAGCTGTGGAGTAAAAGAATTAATAATCATCTTAGTGTTTTGAATCTTCATTTGATACTTGGCATCCTAGGCTCTCTTTACCCATTTTCCAGTTCCCAGTCTCCATTTTCCAATTACTACTGAAGATTCTATTTATTTTTTCTTTATTTTTAAGTAATATATTTTTCTTAAATGTGTTTCACCTTTTGTCTAAGCACGTCTTGAGTCTTCATGTGTTTCTTTTTTTTTCTCTGCACACAACTAAATATAATTTTCAGATGAACTTGCACAAGAAGTATCAGCTGAAAAGCTTTGAAAAGTATTAAGGTAATATGATCATTACTAACCATTTTTGTGACCTACTTTAGGACACTTCATTGAAGTAAATAGGTCCTTTCTTTTTTTTTTTTTTCTTATTTTAAAGCACGTGCGAGCTGTAATAGGACATGGGGAGGGTTGTTTGATATTTGCCTCTATAACTTCTGACATAAAAAACCAAAATGTTTACATAGGTAATATCAAGAGAGTCTGATATTTCACTGAACTTAGTCTCTGAGTACATGTTTTGCTAAGGAAAGACCAGCTAATGGTTGAATACAGTACTTCCATTTCAACATGGATTGAGTGAAGGTGGTGGGTTTTTTTCTCTGAAATTGGTCATTTTTACAAGCTTACAGCAGCACACGGTTAAATTACTGCAAGAAAACCCTTTGTTTTAATGTTAAAAAACCTGATTTATAAAGTTCATTGTCTTAAGCAAGCTCTGACATCTGAATGCTTCTGTTTTAAGACCACAGGCATGCCCACAGTTATTCTGTAAAATGTTTTGTTTGCTTCCCATCAGCAACCCAGAAGCTTTCTAGTACTACCAGCACTATGGGTAGATTAGGTCCTGTGCATAAAGATCTTCAAAACAGATCTTTAAGATGCCCAAACTACTTTTTACATATCTGAAATCTGTGACTCAAAACTTGGAAATTCCACCTGTAGTTAAAAATCGGAAGTCTTCCCAGATTCTTTACACTTTTTCTGTGCATTGTCCTAATTCTGAGGACTATCCTGGAAAAAAAAAAAAAACATGTTCTTTCAAACACAGTATTTTCTTCTAAAGAGAATAGGTCCACAAACTCTTTTACATGGAACAATTTTAATATTTATTCCAATTCAGAAAAAAACCCTCACTTTTTTGAAATGTGATTTTTCACCGAAGTGCAGAAAACGTGCTGAAATCAAAGTGCTCCAAGGGAAAGAGAAACTAGGGAGGAATGAGCAGTGACATGCCTTAAGAACAGGGGAAATAAAGATATTTTAAGAGTTCATTGTCTTCAAGCCTTGAGTATAACAAGGAGATCTATTCCACCATCAAAAAAAAGGTATTATGTTAGGCCAATCATTACCATCTCTATGGAGCAGTATAAACATGTATGAAGTTGAACCTAAATTGCTTAGTAGCATTTGTAAATTAATTTCAGTTGGGATCTTTAATCTTTTGCATGTTGAATATTTTCTCAGTTGGAAAACTAATAATTTGTTTTCTCATTTCTGATCTTTATTCATAAAGGAAGGCATTATTCACCTTAAGAAAGTGGCAGAATTGGGCAATACAATAAAAATGTTATAATTCTACTTGATACTACTATCTCATCATTTATACTTATATTGTTCATTTTTCAAACCATAATATCAGCAGCTACATTGAAGATTTATATCTGAAGGCATCACTAAGCTTTGGGAGAGATTCTTTGCTACTTAGAATCATTAGCTTGCAGCTAATGGAGCACGATGCCAAAGCACATTAAGTAGGTTATTTCCAGTGAATCTTCCTTGTAAATTTTTTTTTTCCTAAAGAAGAGTCAAACAATTAATTTCAACATAAATTATATTTTTACTTTCAGATAATAATCATGAGTGAGGAGTTGGGAGGGGAATACAGATTGTGTATTAAATATGCAAAATGCCATTAGTGCTTGTTTTTTTGTTGGGTTAATATTTTCTATAGAATTTCTGAGAATGGAATCCTTCAAAATGAAATGCTTCTGTTACATAAAAAAAAAAGATGGATTCAAGTTCAAGGATGTTTATCACCAATGTACTATTCAAAACCTAGGGATATTGTTTTCTGTCTGTTTTATAATTATGCATTGTTACAGAATTATTTTTTAAAATCTGAAAAACTAGCACAGAAGAATAAAACTGATGACAAATTATAATTAATTCAGTAAAGTAGATACTGAAACTCATTAAAAGATTCATGACATCTGTTAACGTGTTAAATATATATCCCCAAAGCAATACTATTGGTCTTTGATCCTTTTTTTCCCAGCCAAATACAACAGATTTTTTATAGACCTTTAAAATCAATTTTTTCTCATTCAGGTTAGTAGGAAGTAGAATAAAATGTCCTGGTGTTTTTTCATAAATAGCATATACCTGTGTTCTTCAACAACATGAGGAAGATAAAGTAGTAACATAACATGTTAAAAGTATAAAAAATCACTCCTGTTGAGCTTAAAGCTTAGTCATTTAAAGTCACAGATTAAGCTGCATGGAAAGTAAGCCCTCTAAGGACCTGAGCTGAAATTAATGAATTTAGCAGTAGAATTGTAAATTACATTACTACACACTATGACCTTTTGTCATAAACATTTAAGCATGACATGTAAGTATAATCCTTACAGATCTCTGAAACACAAATCTTAATATTTTCCCACTACAAAAGAATGTGCCTACACTCTTGTCCTGGTTTCAGCTGGGATAGAGTTAATTTTCTTCTTAGTAGCTGGTAGAGTGCTGTGTTTTGCATTTAGGATGAGAATAGTGTTGGTAACACACTGATGTTTTGGTTCTTGCTGAGCAGAGTTTACACTAGTCAAGGATTTTTCAACTTGCCATGCTCTGCCAGGTGCACAAGAAGCTGGGAGAGGGCATAGTTAGGACAGCTGACCCAGACTGCCCAAAGGGCTATTCCATGCCATATGACATCACGCTCAGCATATAAAGCTGGGGGAAGAAGAAGGAAGCGGGGGACATTCAGCATGATGGCATTTGTCTTCCCAAGTAACCGTTAATGTGGTGGAGCCCTGCTTTCCTGGGGATGGCTGAACAGCTGCCTGCTGATGCTAAGTAGTGGATGAATTCCTTGTTTTGCTTTGCTTGTGTGCACAGCTTTTGCTTTACCTATTAAACTGTCTTTATCTCAACTCACAAGTTTTCTAACTTTTACTCTTCTGATTTTCTCCCCCATCACACCGGGAGGAAGTGAGTGAGCGGCTGTGTGGTGCTTAGTTGCTGGCTGGGGTTAAACCACAACAACTCTCTTCCACAACAACCTTATAGAGAAACTGATGATGTAGGGGCTAGATAAGCAGGCAGTGAGGTGGGCTGAAAACTAGCGGAGCTACCAGTTGCAAAGAGTTGTCATAAATGAAAAGGAGTTCAGCGGGAGGCCAGTCCCTGGTGGTGTACCCCAGTGGCCAGTCCTGGAATAAAACTCTTCCAACATCTTTATTAATGATCTTATGATGGGGCTGAATGCACCTTCAGCCAGTTTGCAGATGATATAAAACTAGGAGGAGCGGCTGTTACACAATACGAGTGTGCTGCCATTCAGAGAACCCTCGCCAGGCTGGAGAAATGGGACAACATGAACCTCATGAAATTCAACAGAGGCAAATGTGAAGTCTTACACCCAAGGAGGAATAACTCCAGGCACTGGTACAGGTTGGCGGACACATGGTTGTAAAACAGCTTTGCAGAGGAGGACCTGGGGGTCCTGGTGGACAACAAGCTGAACAGGAGGTGAACAGCAGGTCATGGGAGTGATCTTTCCCCTCTACTAAGCACTGGTAAGACACCTATGAAATGCTGGGCTCACTAGTACATGAGTGATATGGACTTAATGGAGCAAATTCAGCAAACAGATGACTAAGGGACTGAAGCATCTTTCCTATGAGCAGAGGCCAAGTGAGCTGGGACTGTTCAGTCTGGAGAAGAGAAGGTTCATAGAAATCTTATCAATTTATATAAAAATTTGATGGGAAGGGGGGTGACGGAGCCACACTTGTCACTGGTTGCCAGCAACAGGAAAAGAAGCAATGGGCCCAACCTGAAAGTCAGGAAATTCCATCTGAACATAAGAAATCCTTTTTCCTACTGTGAGGGTGGTCAAACACTGGAACAGCACTTGAATATCTCCAGTCTGTGGCAATATTAACAATTTGACTGACCACGGTCTTGGCAACGTGCTCTAGGTGACCCTGCCTGAGCAGTGCGGTTGGTCTAGATGTGCCCTCCAACCTAATCTATTCTGTCTATCTATGGTTCACTTTCATGTATCCAGAAATTACTATAATGTAACACTCTATGAAGTTACAAAGGCATGATTCAGACTAAAGCACTTGTAAAATCCATCTGTTATGTCACAATGTGTATTCTGTGGAAAGAATGGTCCCAGTTCCTGAGCATGGGGATTAGCTTCTGGGAACTTTAGTGCAGAACTTCCACGGAAAGTGTAGGGGTGCTGACTTGAACACAGAAATTTGTAGTGTACATTTAATAGAGAATTCTCCATGTGATTTATTACATCTAACTAATTTTGCTATCTTCACATATTGTTTGTTCAATGTAATATTAATATTTTTAAGTTACTTTAGGAATTAAAAAATCAAGGGAAATTGATATTTTGAGGACTTACATTCCTTAAATCTTTATCCTTAAGATTTTGGAGACTGTAAGAGGAAAAAATATATTGGAGAGTAAAGAACTGCATTATGGGAATGGCCATAAAAGGCCTATGTAAAATAGTAGGGAATCTCCCATGGCCAAACTGTGACATGTTCAAACCATAACAACAAATATTCAAGTTAAGTAGTAGGAAACACTTTCTGTCAGGGAGGATATGAAACACTAGAACAGAGTATAGTTTGAGTAAAGTTCACAGTGAAATTTGTTTTGTATGAACAATGGTGCTTGTAGCAGTTTTACATGTTTCAAGTACCTGAAAGGCTATCTCAGCTCTGCTGTGCACCGGGAATTTTTCTGGTTGGCTGTGATTATTTGCACATAACAGCAAGAACATAACAAATTATATAATAGACTGTCCCTGGATTTTTTTTTTCAATATAGCACATATAAGGAAATTAATTGCATGTCATGTAAGTAAAACCTCTATTAATTATAATTTGAGTGTTAATGAAAGACTGTATACCTATCACCTTGCAAACTTTGAAATATTTTTTCTTTATTAAAACAGCCATTTAGCAAAAAGTAAAACAAATAAGTTTTGCAGTCTGAATGTTTTATAAGTTAAAAAATATGTCCTTCATTGTTTTCAAAATATATTCAGTGTAAGTACTATGCACATTTTTTATCTAATATTATTAATATTTTTATAGGTATACAGAGGTAAGCTGCGGTCTCTACATTTTTTAATGGATGAGAAAAATGAGGCTCCCACACAAATTGTTATGCAAGTAGGAAATACACCTTACAGAGAGATTTTTAGAGAGCTCTCTCTATTTGTATTATCAAAACCTAGACTGAGAAGTTTCCACATAGAATACAAATAATAGCTGGTAGTTAAAGCCAAGCAAATTAAAATTACAAATTAAATATATATAAAATGTACATATAAATGAACACATTTCAGTACAGACACTTAAAAAAATTGTTGGACATGTGCATGCATGCATATATAAAGAAGAAATACATAATGACTGCAGATATACAGTTCTTTCCACTAGGTCTATTTAGTATTAAATTAGACCTTTTCCAATGGAAAAGTTGTCCTATTGCTAACAATAACTATCAATATTATTTGAGTTTATAGCATCCATAAACATGATGGTATACTGATGGGGGAAAAAAAAATCTCCCGTGCAGAGGGAATTTTAGAACTGACATAATATAGTCATAGGCAGGAAAAGTTAGGCCCACAGTTTTTCTATCATAGGTTGTTTACAGCATCTTAAATTCACATGTTTTGTTCTTTATATTGTGTGGCTGACAACTTTAGCTGATATTATTAATGAATTGCATATCTTCCTTGTCAAAGAAAAAGAAAAACCACATTTGAAATGGAAGCAGTAATATTTTAACGAATGATGATTAAATAGCTGATTTCCAATATAATTAACCAATCTGTTTACAAAAAGCTAAGCTTTGTGGAGGAATTTGCAGAGCCCTTCCGTGGAACCATAACCTTTCCAGATATATATATATATATACATACACATAGCAAAGTTTATAGATATTGCACAAAATAAAAGAAAATGAAGTCTGACTTAAAGCCTGTTTGGTGGAAGGAAGGAAAGAAACAATATTTGCCTGCAGATTAGTGATGGTAGTGGTCCAAAGGTAACCTGAAGAAGTAAACAAGATGGCTTGCAGATTTGTACCCAAAAATAACAACAGGAACTAACGTGCAACAGTAGATAAAAATAGAGCAATGATTGGAAGAAGTCACCTTAGGTCAAATAAGGAACACTTGACTGGGTGACCCACGTAACGCCTACACCAGGAAGGCAGTGGCATGAAAGCAGCATGGCAAATCAAACTCTGGGGAAGATCCTCCAAAGATCCTTGTGGAACATCCACCCACAGGCCCAGCCACTGTGAGGAAGTGTTCTTGTTTTCAGATAATATTAATCAATGTCTGAAGCCTACCTGTCTGACACAACCACACCCATACCCACACCAAGTCATCACCTACCAGTGCACGATACACTAAAACCCACCACATAATACATGAGCAGGAGGCTCTCAAGGAGCTGTGTGCACATCTTTGCCTACCAGTGCCCATGGCTGCCCTGGAAGTAACTGGTGGGACCACTGGCAGCATGAAATCCTCTCCCTTCATGAAATTATTTATGATATCCTACATTCTGGTCTCCATATAGGTTGTACCACCAAAGACATCCTATTCAAACACTAAGGCACCTTAAGAATTTATTAAATTACTGAGGAGAAAGAAGCTTCCATCAATTTTTCTCTGCAATATATATTAGGAACTGCTTTCTGATGATAGGAAACATTGCATATGGAAATACAACAGTCCAGCATGACGTCATAATGCTGTTAGTCTTTCTATAGATTCCTTGGAGAGAGAATGGAAGCACATTTGGAGGTATTCCTAAAGAGAGAAAAAGAAAGAGAGAGAAAGAAGATATTCAGACATTTCACAGTCACAAATTAGTACTTTGTTTCATCTTAAGTTTGTATATGTTCATTGACATCTAAATCCTTGGTTCCAAAAGATGCTGAACCACATTTGAAATCAACACAGATCCATTGCCAGAAAGAGGGAAATGAAACCATGTGTCATCTTTCTAACACTGGCAAAAAATAAAATGTATCTAAATATGCAAACATATGATTGCTCTGCCATAAGTATGTCATAGAATCATAGAATCATAGAATATCCTGAGTTGGAAGGGACCCACAAGGATCGTCGAGTCCAACTCCTGTCCCTGCATAGGACAACCCCCAAATTCACACCATACGTCTGAGGGTGTGGTCCAATTGCTTCTTGAATGTTGTCAGGCTTGGCACCGTGACTACCTCCCGTGGCAGCTTGTTCCAATGCTCCACTACCCTTTGGGTGAAGAATCTTTTCCTAATGTCCAATCCAAAACGCCCCTGGCATATCTTTCTGCCAGGAAGATATCTTTCTTTCTTCCCTTGGGTCCTATCATTGGTTGTCAGGGAGAAGAGATCAGTACCTGACCCTCCTCCTTCCCTTTTGAGGAAGCTGTAGACTGCGATGAGGTCTCCCCTCAGTCTCCTCTCCTCCAGGCTGAACAGACCAAGTGACTTCAGCTGCTCCTCATACGGCTTCCCCTCTAAACCCTTCACCATCTTTGTGGCTCTCCTCTGGACACAGCTTAATATCCTTTTTGTACTGCGGGGCCCAAAACTGCACACAGCACTCAAGATGAGGCCGCACCACTGCAGAGTAGAGCGAGACAATCATCTCCCTCGACCGGCTAGCAATACAGTGCTTGATGCACCCCAGGACTCGGTTGGCCCTCTTGGCTGCCCTGGCACACTGTTGGCTCATGTTCAACTTGCCGTCGACCAGAACCCCCAGATCCCTCTCTGAGGGGCTGCTCTCCAGCCTCTCATTCCCCAGTCTGCATGTACATCCAGGGTTGCCCTGTCCCAGGTGCAAAATCCAGCACTTGGCCTTGTTAAACTTCATACAGTTGGTGATTGCCCTGCTCTCTAATTTGTCCAGATCTCTCTCCAGGGCCTCTCTGCCCTTGAGAGTGTCAATGGGTCCTCCCAATTTTGTGTCGTCGGCAAACTTTGATAACGAACCTTCAAGTCCTGCATCCAAGAAGTTTATGAAGATATTGAAGAGCACTGGCCCCAAGATGGATCCCTGTGGAACCCCGCTAGTGACTGGTTGCCAGCCTGATGTAACCCATTTACTATAACCCTTTGAGCCTGACCCGTCAGCCAATTGCACACTCACTGCATTCTGTGTTTATCCAGCTGTATGCTGGACATTTTGTCCAGGAGGATACTGTGAGAGACAGTATCAAAGGCTTTACTGAAATCCAAAGGATTACATCGACTGGCTTCCCTTGGTCAACTAGGTGGGTAATCTTGTCATAGAAGGAAATCAAGTTAGTCAAGCAGGACTTTCCCCTCGTGAACCTGTGCTGGCTGGGACCAATGACTGTGTTGTCTTTCAGGTGTTTTTCAGTAAGTCCCAGAAGAATCTTCTCCACGATTTTGCCAGGCACAGAGGTGAGACTGACAGGCCTGTAGTTACTGGGGTCATCCCTGTTGCCCTTCTTGAAGATTGGGACAACGTTTGCCAGCTTCCAGTCAACTGGGACCTCCCCAGATTCCCAAGAGCACTGAAAAATCATTGAGAGAAGTCTTGCTATGACATCAGCCAGCTCTTTAAGTACCCTGGGATGAATCCCATTGGGCCCCATTGACTTATAGGGATCCAGCTGGAGCAGCAAATCACGCACAGGTTCGGGGTTGGTTGGGATTTTGTCGTTCTCGCAGTCATGGTTCTCTAGCCAAGGGCTCTGGGGGTCCCACAGCTCATCATCGGTATTAAAGACCGAGGCGAAGAAAGCATTAAATGTCTCTGCTTTGTCTATATCCCTGTTTGTGAGGTGACCATGTTCACCAAGGAATGGGTCAATGTTATTTCTCGCCTGGCTTTTGCTATTAACATATTTAAAAAAGCCCTTTTTATTGTCCTTCACAGTACAGGCCAGCTTCAGCTCCAGTTGAGCTTTGGCCACGCGTATTTTCTCCCTACAGTGGTGAACAGCATCTCTGTAGTCCTCCCATGTCACCTGTCCTTGCTTCCACTGGCCATACATTTTCTTTTTTCATCTCAGTTCTAGCATAAGATCCCTACTCAGCCAAGCTGGCCTTCTATCTTCAACTGCTTGACTTCTGATGTTTTGGAATTGCCTGCTCCTCTGCTCTTACGAGGTGACCAGCACTGATGGACCCCAGCACCTTCAAAAGCTTTTTCCCAGGGGACCTTGCTAAGTAGTTCCCTGAGCAGCCTGAAGTCAGCTCTCCTCATATCCAGAGTTGAGGTGCTGCTGGCAGTTTCCCTCTTATTACCATAGATTTTAAACTTGACTGCTCCGTGGTCGCTGTGGCCAAGGCAGTCACCAATTACAGAATCATAGAATCATAGAATCATAGAATCGTCAAGGTTGGAAAAGACCCTTAAGATCATCTAGTCCAACCATCAGCCTATCACTGCCAAGTTCATCTATACCACGTCTTCAAGCACCACATCAATCCGTTCTTTAAATACCTCCAGGGATGGAGACTCAACCACTTCCCTGGGCAGCCTGTTCCAATGCTTGACCACCCTTTCAGGTCCTTTTCTGCCAGGAAGCTCTCCAGGCACTCCTCCCCCAGCCTGTAGCATTGCATGGGGTTGTTGTGACTCAAGTGCAGGACCTGGCACTTAGCCTTGTTGAACCTATACAATTGGCTTCAGCCCATCGATCCAGCCTGTCCAGGTCCCTCTGGAGGGCCTTCCTGCCCTCCAGCAGATCAACACTTCCACCCAACTTGGTGTCATCTGCAAACTTACTGAGGGTGCACTCAATCCCCTCATCAAGATCATCAATGAAGATATTGAACAGGACCGGCCCCAGTACTGAGCCCTGGGGAACACCACTCGTGACCGGCCGCCAACTGGATTGGACTCCATTCACCACCACTCTCTGGGCTCGGCCATTTAGCCAGTTTTTAACCCAGCGTAGAGTGCACCCATCTAAGCTGTGAGCAGCCAGCTTCTCCAGGAGAATGCTGTGGGAGACTGTGTCAAAGGCCTTACTAAAGTCCAAGTAGACAACATCCACAGCCTTCCCCTCATCCACTAAGAGGGTCACCTTGTCATAGAAGGAGACCAGGTTAGTGAAGCAGAACCTCCCTTTCATAAACCCATGCTGGCTGAGCCTGATCCTTCGGTTGTCCTGCACTTGCTGCATAATGGCACTCAAGATGATCTGCTCCATGACCTTCCCCGGCACCGAGGTCAGGCTGACAGGCCTGTAGTTCCCCGGATCCTCCTTCCAACCCTTCTTGTAGAGGGGCGTCACATTTGGTAGCTTCCAGTCATCTGGGACCTCCCCGGTTGACCAGGACTGCTGATAAATGATAGAGAGTGGCTTGGCCAGCTCCTCTGCCAGCTCCCTCAGTATCCTCGGGTGGATCCCATCTGGCCCCATGGACTTGTGAACATCCAGGTGGAGGAGCAGGTTGGTGACTGCCACCTCTTCAACAACTGGGACTTCACTCTGCGTCCTATCTCCATCTCCCAGCTCAGGGGCCTGAAAAACCTGAGGATGACTAGCTTGACTATTAAAGACTGAGGCAAAGAAGGCATTAAGTACCTCTGCCTTCTCCTCATCCTTCGTGGCAAGGTTACCTTCTGTATCCAACAAAGGATGGAGATTCTCCCTGGCCCTCCTTTTGTCACTGACATATTTATAAAAACTTCTTTTGTTATCTTTAACGGTGGTGGCCAGTTTAAGTTCCAGCTGCGCCTTCGCCTTTCTGATCTTCTCCCTGCATATCCTGACAATATCCTTATAATCCCCCTGAGTCACCTGCCCCTTCTTCCAAAGGCGGTAGACTCTCCTTTTTTTCCTGAGTTCTAGCCAAAGCTCCCTGTTCAGCCAGGCCGGTCTTCTCCCCCACCCGCTCGACTTGTGGCACATGGGGACGGCCTGCTCCTGCGCCTTTAAGATTTCCTCCTTGAATAACGTCCAGCCTTCCTGGACTCCTTTGCCCTTCAGGACTGCTTCCCAAGGGACTCTGTTAACCAGACTCCTGAACAGCCCAAAGTTCGCCCTTCTAAAGTTCAGGGTTGCAGTCTTGCTGACCTCCTTCCTTACCTCTCCTAGAATTGAAAACTCTATCATTTCATGGTCGCTGAGCCCAAGACAGCCTCTGACCACCACATCGCCCACCAGGCCTTCTCTGTTCGTGAACAGCAGGTCCAGCGGGGCACTTCCCCTGCTTGGCTCGCTTACCAGCTGCGTCAGGAAGTTATATCTTCCACACACTCCAGGAACCTCCAAGACTGCTTCCTCTCTGCTGTGTTGTATTTCCAGCAGATATCTGGTAAATTGAAGTCTCCCACGAGAACAAGGGCTAGGGATTGTGAGACTTCAGCCAACCGCTTGTAGAATACTCCATCTGTTTCTTCGTCCTGGTTGGGTGGTCTGTAACAGACTCCCACCACGATATCTGCCTTGTTAGCCTTTCCCCTGATCTTTATCCATAAGCACTCAACCTTATCATTAGTGTCGTTAAGCTCTAGACAGTCAAAACACTCCCTAACATACAGGGCTACCCCTCCACCTCTCTTTCCTAACCCGTCCCTTCTAAAGGGCTTGTAGCCATCCATTGCAGCACTCCAGTTATGTGAGTGATCCCACCACGTTTCCGTGATGGCGACCACATCATAGTTTTCCTGCCGCACAGTGGCTTCCAGCTCCTCCTGTTTATTGCCCATGCTGCGTGCATTGGTGTAAATGCACTTCAGTTGGGCTATAGATCTCTTCACCAACACAGGCATGCTACCCCTAGGCTCATCCCTAGCAAGACTGGTTTTATCCCCTTCCCCCTTTGCATCTAGTTTAAAGCCCTGTCAACGAGGCCAGCTAACTCCTGGGCCAGGATCCTTTTCCCCCTTTGCGACAGGTGAACCCCATCTGTCTCCAGCAGGCCTGGTGCCATGTAAACTGCCCCATGGTCAAAAAACCCAAAATTCCGTCGCTGGCACCAGCCCCTGAGCCACGTGTTGATGAGGTAGGTCTTCCTGTTCCTTTCCATATGCCTCCCGGCTACTGATGGGATGGAGGAAAACACCACCTGTGCTCCTGATCCTTCAAGCAATTGCCCTAGTTCTCTAAAGTCCCTTTTGATTGTCTTGATGCCACTATCAGCTACCTCATCACTGCCGACTTGAACAACCACTAGTGGATAATAATTGGAAGCTGTCATGAGTCTGGGGAGCTTCCTGGTAACATTTCTTATCCTTGCCCCAGGGAGGCAGCAGACTTCCCTATGGGATGGGTCCGGTCGGCAGATCGGGCCCTCTGTTCCCCTCAGAAGGGAGTCACCTACGACAATTATCCTTCTTTTTTTCTTGCCGATGGCTGTTGTAACACATGGGGCTGACTGCTTTCCCCCAGTCAGCCCTTTGGATGGATCCCTGTCTGTATCTTCATCCTCCTGGCCCTCAGGTTCCAGAGCCTCATACCTGTTGTGTAAGGGCACCTGGAGGGGTGAGGCTGGCCGGGAGAGGATTTGCCTGCTGCGCCGAGCTGGGATCTGCATCCATCCTTCTCCTTCTCTTGGGTCTCCTCCCTCTGCCTGACTGTACAAGGGCAGGGGAGCCTCTCCCTCACTTGATGCTTCCATCTGGCGTGGTCATCTCAGGGATGGTAGGGACTGGCTCCACCAGTCTATCTCCTTCTCGCACTCCCTGATACTCCTCAGTCTTGCAACTTCTTCTTTCAGCTCTGCCACCATGCTGAGCAGGTCCTCCACCTGCTCACACCTGACGCAGGTGTTGTCTCGGCAGTACCCTGTCACCAGAGCAAGGCTCTGGCACTCCCTGCAGCCAGAGACCTGGGTGGCTGCATGGTTGAGTGGGAGCTCCGTCTGCATCGCCACATCCCTTCTGGCGATGGCTCTTGTCCGAGCAGAAACCATGGCTAGGTCTCTTCCGGGAGGGAGTAGACCACAAGGAGAGCTCGCCAGCTGCCTGCTCGCTCTGCCTGCGTGAACTGCCATGCAAACCGCCGTGCCACGCGCTTTCTGATGCACCACGCCCTGTTTGCCCGTCCTGTTCGCCGCACTTCTGGTCACTCGTGCTCCCTAGGGGCCCATTTAAATCTCCCGCGGTTGCCCCAGCAATGCCCAATTGCCACATCACCCATGAGACCCTCTCTGTTAGTAAGCAGCAAGTCGAGGAAGGCACCTTTCCTGGTTGGTTCTCTCAGTACTTGTATCAAGAAGGTATCATCCAGATGCTTTAAGAATCTTCTGGACCTGCTTGTACCAGCTGTGTGGTATTGCCGGTTGACATCTGGCAAGTGGAAGTCCTCCATAAGGACAAGGGCAGATGACTTGGAAGCATCCCTTAGTTCCTTAAAGAATAACTCATCTGTGTCATCATCCTGGCTGGGTGGCCTATAGTAGACTCCCGCAACGACATCCGCTTTATTTTTCTGTCCCTTAATCCTTACCCAGAGGCTCTCAACTGTGCCATCGCCAACTGCTACCTCCATGCATTCCAGCCCCTCCACTACATACAATGCCACCCCGCCACCTCGCCTGCCCTGCCTATCCCTCCTGAAGAGCCTGTAACCATCCATCATAGCACACCAGTCACAGGACTCATCCCACCAGGTTTCGCTTATGCCTATGACATTGTACCTCTGGGACTGGGCCAAGGCATCTAGCTCCTCTTGCTTGTTCCTCAGGCTGTGTGCATTTGTGTAAAAACACTTCAAGTGTGGTTCATTGTGTTTGTTGCCTCATGGAACAGCCTGAGGAATCTCACTAGCACTCAACTCCTCGAACTTTGGCGTGCCATCCCATTGCTCATTGCTGACTAGCCAGGTATTGTCCCTTTCCCCCTTCTAATCTAGTTTAAAACCCTATCAATCAGCCCTGCCAGCTCCTGGGCAAAAACCCTTTTTCCCTTCTGAGAGAGGTGCATCCCATCAGATGTCATTAGGCCTGGGGATGAATAGACCATCCCATGATCAAAGAACCCAAAGTTCTGCCAATGACACCAGCCTTGTAGCCACGTGTTGATTATCTGGGTCTGCCTGTTCCATTCATTGCTCTTCCCTGCTACTGGAAGGATCGAAGAGAACACCACCTGAACACCTGATCCTTCAACTAACCACCCCAAGGCTCTGAAATCCCTTTTGATTGACTTAGGATTTTTCTTTGTTCTCTCTTTGCTGTCAATATGGAGAACTAATAGCGGGTAGTAGTCTGAGGACCTTATCAGACTGGGAAGTTTTCTAGTGACGTCTCTTATCTTTGCCCCAGGGAGGCAGCAGACTTCCCTGTGGGTTGGGTCCAGTCGGCATATGGGACCCTCCATTCCCCTCAGAACGGAGTCACCTATGACAACTACCCTCCTTTTTTTCTTGACATGGGTGGTTGTGATGCAGGGGGGAGGCTGCCTAGACAACCCCTCCATCCCAGAAGGACCTGCGTCCGCATGATCGCTTGTCTGCCCATCCGAGCCCAGGGCCTCATACCTGTTGTGTACGGGCACCTGGGAAGATGAGGCAGGCTGAGAATGGATTTGCCTGTTGCCCCGAGCGGTAACCTGCTTCAATTCTTGCCCGTCACCTGGGTTTCCTCCTTCTGCCTGGTGGCAAGAGGATAGGGCATCCTTTGCCTCTTGTGCTGTGTGTTGATTAAGTTAAACCCCTCTTAACAGCAAGAGCACTGTCACGTGGCAGACCATGCAGACAATTTTGCAATACCACATAAAATACATTATTTAACTCAACAGTAGCCAGATTATGCTTAAATAATCCTAATAAAAAAGGTGTTTCCTACTAATATTTAGTAAGGAGTTAGGTTTGTCTCGTTTTATTCATGCAGGTATTCAATGTTAAAATTTTATTGAACAGAATTCTACATAGCAGTTAAATTGCAAAGATAAAACCTGGATTTTATGCAGCCCTGTAGCTCAGTAAATACATTGTGGTTATTGCTAGTAAAAAGCTTTGGGCTTTGTACTAACTTTGCAAGAACTCAAGAGCCAAGTAGGTCAGGTTTTGTCTGAACTTACCCTGGCCTTCCTGGTACTCTGTTTTGGCTTGTTGAGCTGTAACAACAGTGTTTCTAAATACCAGGTGATTATCCCCAATTTGTTTTACTTCATCTTTGTATGCCATAATCACAATTTTTAGATAGACAGGAGTGACCGGGAGTCATTGCATGCCGAACACCATATTTATTGTCTCAGCCAACATGTGGTGGTTTGAAAGAGAATGAAGACGAGCAGGTCCAGGATGCAGTAATCTTGATTCCTAGTCATAAGAATTTGAGAATCACAAATCGTAACGGTTATGTAATTAGTACTAATACATGTCTCTGATAAAGAACAGCTTCACCTTTGTAATACAGAATAACATGTAAAATTGACAATGGAATTTGTTTTTTGTTTTTGTTTGTTTTCTATATTAGCTTGACTTCTATCTCAGTGCATGGGGATTTAGTTACCTTATAATGTCATTGTCTATATTTACTTTGGAGAAAACTTCATTACTGACAAGAGTATTGAAAGACTTCTCTGTTTACTATTGTCTTTACATGTCATTGAATGTTATCCCATTTTTTATATTGTAAGAAATAGCAAAAAAATGTCTTTTTTTAGAATTTGAAGTTTCATACATCACACCTCATTTCTTTCTTAAACTCTCTGAAAACTAAATAAGTTTATTGCTTTTTCCTCCCATATATGAGAAGATTTCGATGCTTTTCAGGATAATTTTTCTTTTCCTTAAAATCATAGCCCTTTAGGTGATGTGATTCTCTTCATTTACTACAATAATTACAGCATTGCTAAATACCTTGGAATTTTTAAACAATTCAATGGGTTTGCTTTTCTGCATTGGTATGGTATTTTAATCTAAGGAACCTTCACATTTTCCAGATTGCATTCTGGCACTGACTTACAGGCATTTTGTGTCTAAAGTTGCATTTGTTAAGAAGGTTTGTTTTCAAACAAAAGGTATAGGCATGTAGGTACACTGATGTGAATATTGCTGCTTATTCATCAGGTCCTAATAGATGCTATAGCATAGCATATTATAGCATGTCAGCCTGCTGAGTGTTCAGGGGTTAGTGATTATGGAGCCATGGAGGAACTCGGGACCCTCGAGGATCTTCAGACTAGCACTGCTGTCTGGAGACAGTCATCATTTAATCAAAACCTGTGTGGGGCTTAAATCCTAGGCTCTTGTTTGTGAATAACATGCTCTATACTCAACAGTCAACTGAACATTTCTTCTTAGCTTCAGTTAGGTCTTAAATCCATTCAAATATATGGATTCAGATGATATTCCAATATCGGAGGAGGACACAGCTACACAATGTGCCATATTGTTCTGCAAACAATTTCATACTGAATCGTATTCTGCTACTTTGATTAAGGTAAATATCACTATTCTTTCCTATGGGTCTACTTGCCTGGGAAGATACTAGAGATTATTAAGAAAACCTACATGTGCCCACTGTAAATAAAAGAAAGTATGTTTCCACTGGACATCTTACTCTGCTGCAATCATCTAACTCTAACATAAATTTTAATGTTACTTTAAAAATTCACAAGCAGAAAAAGAAAATCTCAGTAGATATTTGCTCATCTGGTGTTAAAATTGGCAATTTTTGAGACAGAATCCATAAAGTTCCATCATTATTGGTTATCATGTGTTGTCAGAAACTGTCATATTGTGATTTACATAATGTAATGGAATGCCATCATTGGTACCGAGGTATCTAATAGCATCACAGAACAGTGCTACTAGTAAATTGAAAAATCTTGCCATCAAACATCAAAATGACAATTTTAATAGTAACACCAGAATTGTAATGCCCTAAAATTCTTTCCAACTGTTTGCAGTGTGCTGTCTTATCAAGGAAATCAAACTGCAATTAGTTTTCACTATGACTTGCACAATGTCACAGTACAAGTATTATCTTACCCTTCATGCTTATGATGCAACGTGCAATGCATCGATACTTGCTTTAAGCTTTAATTCACTTTGTTCTGGTTTTTTTTTTTTTTCTTCCTGTCAATGAAGGAGGTCCTCCACTTACTGAGGAGGCAAATTACTTTTCCATTATAATGTAATGATGCAGGAGAGTAGTATTTTCTAACAATAGAAAATAAAATGTAGCTGTCTTTCTGAGCAAGAAAACACTTCACAATTATATAAAAAAAAAGGAATTGAGGGCAACTATGCTATAAAGCAGAATAAAATTAGCTTCCAGCTGATATCATGATAAACAACAAATTAATGGCAGAAAGAAATTTGCTGCTAAGGTTCCTGTTTCTGTTGCCTTTCTCAAATAAGGTTTAGTGGCTAGAATTATGCCCAGCTTCGGGAAGCAGTAGAGATGAGTGGTGATGCATTTGTTTAGGGTAGTAGTCTGATGTTTATAATTCATTCAGCCTGAGAGGCATCACCTGTCCTTTCCAAACTTTTGCTTAAACTAATGAGTTCAGAAATATATAAACATATACCTTGAGCTAAAAACTGCTAAAGATAATGTTTAATGACAGACAGAATTGCAAGTCAAAGTGGCAGGAAATAAATTTTCCTCAAGCAAAGCTACTGGGTTTTGTTAAGATTTAAAATCATTCCCACTTGGTCATAAATATGTACGGGAAATGCTTTCTTGTCCTTCTAAAAAGGTAAAAGTTATCTTAAAGTTCCTATTAATTAGAAAAATCTTTCCAAAAGGTTTCTAAAGAAGAGATGAAGACCACTTTCTGTATTTCTAGTAGCTTGACACTTCCACATTCACATTAAGATACAAGATTCAAGTCTGTCTTTCAGTTCTTCTGCCTGTAATTAATTATTTATACAGCTTGGAACAGAGACAAAGCAACTCAGCTGAGAATACCAATAACATGGCACTAAGGCAAAACAAGTATTCAAAACTAGATTTCCCACAACACAGGTAAATGTCCTTTATTGCCACTGACTGTTGCATCCTGGCCTGTCCCTCTGCCTCTCACAGTCACGCTCTCCTTCTCTCCCTCTCTTTTTTTTTTTTTTTAAACTGAACCTAGTAATTTGAATGCCAAGAATTTGGAAAATCCAGTTCATTACAGGACACTATTTTTTTTGCTGAAAAATGAGCAATTTTCCACTTGAGAGAGACATATATCTTCATATTTTTTTATATCCACACATACCTATTGCTTAATCTTAATGACCCACATTGTCAGCTTTCACATTGATGTGTTCTGCATTACTAAGATGTAGAAAAAAAATCCAACAATTAAAACTGACTTTAGAGCTATACTCTGTTTTAAATGCCTTTTTTCACATGGCATCGACCTTGAGCTAAGGAATGTCAGTCATAACCCACCATGCTGTAAGTGGCAATGGCCTCTGTCTTACTGAAAGTTTTACACAGCAGCCTGTCCCATTCAGAACCAGTTCAGAAATAGGTAAGCTGGGGACCCTTATGTTGGGGTGTGCCTTTCCAACGACAGCTGAAAAACTAGCACAGTGTCTTCTATACCCATACCTGGCAAAGAATGGTCTTATCAGGTGGCACAGCAAGAAATTAATTTTGTTTAATAGCACATTTTTAAAGCTTCTGAGAAAACTATATGAAAACTTGAAAAAAAAAAAAAAGATGAAACCAAACCACAAAACCAAAAATACCCCTAAATCCAAAATACTTCTCTGGTCAATAGTACATTTTGTTCAGAAATAAGATGACTTTCTGATATAAGTGAGAACATCCCTGAAGAGGTTGATTTTGTAAAGTGTTTTCCCATCTGCATTTGATTAGTGGGCATATTAGAGAGTTCACAAAGAGCCTGACTGCACAGTGATCATGAAGATATTTCTACATCAGGTGTCAGAAAAATTTCTATTTGTTTTACGTCATCATCTCTTTACAATTATAATAAAAGTATATCAGTTCTCTCTTGCAGTGAGCCATTGGTAGCAATACTACCAAACTATTCAAGACAGCAGATGCAATAAAATGTACTTTTTTCCTCCTTAGAAAAAGTATGAAATCTTTTGTATGACTTAAGCATTATAAGCACAGGAAGTGCATTTCATTGTAAAAGAAATCTAAATATGCAAGGCTAATGGAAAATCAGTGTTGGCTTGAGCTAATTTTACTCTGTTGCGGCACCATTTAACAATAATGTGACTGTCATTAATGCAAAACAATGACGTGGATTTAAGCCTGAATTGACTGACAATATTCAGTTGAACAAAACAATGAAATACGAAATATTTCCTCGTGCATAATGCTGAATCTGTAGTTTAGAAACATACATTTGGAAAATTACAACAGGTCTACATACAAAAGCACGATTTAGTGAATCTATAGAATTTAGTTTAACTGTGATAAACTCACTATTACATAAAAATTTATGACATTTAAGTACAGTAAAGTGTGTAAATATAAAACGGAAAACACTAGGCTAGGATGAAGTTTTGCAGAAAAAAAGCACAAGGAATCCCAAAATATCATAAGACATGTACAAGATATATGTGTTTGCCTTCTATTAATTCTACTAGGCTTTTGTCTTAGGAAATTTATTAAAGTCATAATAGTTCTCACCTACCCCTCCTTCCTTTCCTTTTCTGTACACTCCATATGGCAATATTACTGAATGCATATGATTACACAAAAAAGGAGCATGAATTTTTTGAGGGGGAGGAGAATAAGAAAAGTACTCAAAAAACGTATTTGCTGGCTAATGGAATAGAAATTTCTAGTCCGACATGCAGTCTTACATGAACACGGTTATGTGCCATTTGGAAGATCTTATATGATATGTATAATATTTTAACATCTTGCTTTTCTGGCACATTTCATCCACAAGATTTATAAAATAATGAAATAGTTGCAAATGAAATAATTTACAATTTCATTAAGATGTGAATTTCATTAAATGTTCATCACTTCTCCCCCCACCCCTGAAAAAATGAAATTAAATGAAATTTTTGGTACCAAATTCTCACCTTGTATAAATTATTATTAGAGTTCAGGAAGCAACAATGACTGTACTACATAAAATAATCTAAGAAATGTACATTGATACACTTGCTGTCACTTCTGGTGCATAAAATATTAATCCACTTTGTGCTCATGAGCTAATAAAGGTGGTGAGGACTTGGAATCTGCTACTTTTTTTACCCTTAATAGACTTTCTACATATATATTCCCATTCTGCAGGCAAAGTACATTGCAGCTCTCAACTCTCACGCTTTGGGATTATGTACCTCTTCATTATATCTTTAAAGCCCTTCTATGCTATTATTCTCCTAATGCTAAATGTGCAATGAACATTCAATTCTGTGTCTTTTTGCCAAGTGCCCTCTCTCTCCTCTTTCAAATAATTAATTAAACCCACATCTTCCAGGAATTCTTTCTACTTTGTTTTTTCTAATCATTAATCTCTTTATGCTTTTCACTACTTTAAATCTTGTTCAAGTCCCCATTCCCTCCCTATCATTAGGTGAAGCTGACTGCTTCTTGTAGCTTTGATTAAGGGCAAAATGTAAATCCCTCATGATGTGGAGCCTTTGTTTAAACAACCAGGAGGAAAAAAAAGAGGTAGTTTATCTCATAACTTGCAAAGTGAAACTATTTGTTCAGAGGAATTCAGATAGACAGAAGGACCCTTGCTTTTGGCTTCCCCCACTGTGGCTTCATTGGAGAATTATTTATTCCTAGTATAATATTCATCATCTATCAAACTATGAATGATTTGGCACTGCAAATTCTTCAAGAATCCCTTAGAAGTGCATTGACTGGAGCAGTAAATTGTTCTACTTCCTTGTTATATGCCCAGGTTTTTCCATGCATGTGCCTGTCATTATAGTCAAAATTTTCTTACAAGCAAAACAGTACAAATTTTATTTGTAGAGCTAAAAAAAGATTGTTAGTCCAATTAATGTTTAGACTGTCTAAACAAAAGTCAGCAACTTTTATTTGTAGTTCAATTACAATACTGTATATTAGTTATTAGTACAGGTAAAGCTGATATGTAAAAAATTCCTGGCATCTACCTCTTTTCTCTGGTGTTACAGTCACCCCTCCAGTGCTCCTCAGAGCCCAAGGGCCACCACTTCCATCTTCCTCTAGGAGGATGCAGTGGGACAGGAGGTTATGAGTAATCAGAGTACCAACTTCTCCTCTTGGAGGAAGTATGATGTTGTTGGTGGTGTCGTCTTCCTCCTCAGCCATGAGTATGCTTGGATTTAGGCATTTTATTTACACATTCTGCGTCCTTTTCATTGACTTGTAGCTAAAGTTTGAAAGTTGCAAAGTAGTCTTCCCTAACCCAATTAACACAGGGAGGTATTACTTGTTACCCAGTGACAACCTAGTTTTGCCTGACTTTTATTGTATGTGGTGCTGGCAGAGCTGAAATAACACTAATTAGGCAATAGCCACTTAACCATATGCAAATGTTACGGCAGCTAAAAAATACTAAAACCAACTCAATTGAAGGCAAGCCCAGACAAGTCCAACATCTGCACTGTCAGGTCAATACAAAACCTGCGACCTCTTACTAGTCAGAGAAAAATCAGAATCACCAGGCTATATCCTATCTACTTGTCAATCTTATAGTGATGGAAAAAAGGGGATGTATACACATGTTCAGAACTTCCACTTGACATGGAAATGGGACACCTAAATTTGGATCTACGTCTATGCTGCACGTACACATGATCCTCTGATATCTAGGACACATCTTCCCAACCATACATGAGGGATACAATAACTTTGAAGATGTCACTTACTGTGCATCTCTCATTTCTTCCACAGGATTCTCCTTTCCACAGCAATTCAAGAGAGGCAGAGAAATACACTTTGCATTCTAACCGCTTAGGTGAGGAGTTCAAGTGAGCATGGTCCTGCTCCACTGCAGTCCTGTTCCTTTACAAGCTGAAATTGGTGGCATTGACTAAAGAAGTCCATGTCCCTCACACCTTAATCTATCACCGAGCCAGACCTAAGGCCATCAGGTCCAACAGTGAACTGCAAGAAAATAACATTTAAATAGAAGTTTTAATAAGCTGGGCATGTCTGAGCCTCATTTATGGAAAAGAGGCAGGAAAAATGGGAAGAATTACAGTAATATCTCTCAAATACTATGAATGTAAAAAGACAAATATCATTGATTTTTAACCCAGACTGGGAATTCATGTCATCCCCTTCGCGCTGAAAAGCAGTATTACTTCTTCCACTAGATATAGTTGCTTCTTCCTTCATGATGCTCTCGTTTGAATAATCTTGTTCACCTGCAGCCCTCTTCTCTTTTTGTTTTAATCTCCTCAATGCAGGGTACTAGCAACCTCTCCCCACCTCTGGTCATTTAATCACCCTGAACTATCTTGTATGACAAGTTCAACAACGAGGTTATTCTTTGCATATTTGATGTTTTTGATGCTATACTAATGCTAAATATTGGTCAAAAATATTGGGTTTTTTAGAATACTTCAGTATGTTATATAGGACAACCTTCAATTCTAATAGCAATGCATTTTAAATTATTTGCACACCCTTAGGTATATGCATAAATAATTACTAAACTGCTGTCAGTGGCAAGACACAAAGACAGCACATATTGTTGACAATAGCTACACAATTTACAAGTTATCACTTTAGAAACTCCTTAAGCTTCTCTTAGCATTTTATACTACATAGGAAACATTTACTATAATTCATTTCTTGGATTTTCTTTCCAAAATTTCCTGCCTTACATTTTCCTACAAGAAATCACAAAACCTATGTATTTAGTGATGTTTCCAGTCTGTCCTAGCAACAACTGAACATCACTGAAATTACAGCTGTGTTTCTTATAATGCTTCCTGTTACCTTCTCTCCTTTGTCTGGTTTTGCACCACTTAAATTTTGTGGCTGTTAAGTTCTTTTTACCAGCTGATTAAGAAAGAGAAAATTGCTCTGTTTATGACCCTAGGACCTATGATATTCCATTAGTGACCTCCATCTTTATCAAATCACTTCAAACGCTGAATATTGCAAAGCTTTAATATATAACATAGTAAATTTTAGAAGCCTCTTCTGCCACTGAAGCTTCGTAAGTGGCACTATACAGAAATCAGTGATGGGGTTCCTTGAGTCACCAGCTCTGCTCTGACTGATTACTCTGTTTGCTCCACAGCAGTAGTCAGAGCTACTCCTGAGGTCAATGGAGGGACCCAGGAATCTCCCAAGTGTGGTTCATTTTGTGTCACTCTGCTAAATCTGAACCCCATGTAAAGTCAAATATCCTCAAACAAGTAAATTTGGTATTAAACACTAAACCTCCACATGTGAAATATCTAAGGAACCCTTCAGAGAGTATTGGACTCTGATAATTACAGGTTCTCACATCTGGCAGCCTTTTGCTCTTTTCTTTCTTTCCGTTTACTGTACCTTACCAGAACTGGCCTGGCTGCTCAACCTTCTTCAAACTCCTCATATCTTCAGTCTCTCAGGATGTTTGTTTTGAAATAATGTTTGTATACAATTTTTTGGCAACAACGTCCTGGTCTACTGTTATGGTCTATTAAATTCAAACTCAATCTTTTTATTTCTTGATTCTTCTTCTATGATAATGTTTTTTATTACTGATAATCATAGGGGAAACATCAAGCAGCATGAACCAAGCATTAGCATCATTGTGTCTTGCCATCAGCTGACAACAAAACCATTTTCTGGCATCTGCCAGTCTTTCACAGTTCCATTCTTTGTTGAAAGACAAATTTAATTGTTCATAATTTTCAACTTATAACCTTTTCTAGCATGTACATTTAAATTTTTCAACACACTTTTCACATCACCATGCAAACATAAAAGATACTTCGTCAGGAGCTCATTACTACATAGTAACTATTAATATAAAAAAAAAAAAAAAGTATTAACAATCCCAGATCTTGCCAAACAGCCCACTTGTCAGATAAGAAATCTTAGTGGAGACGAGACCTAGAGTTGTATAAAAGAAATTTCTTTTCTTGCTTTTAAAGGTTTCCCTTAAAAATGTTAAAAGTATTCTTTTCTTGGGAATGAGCTGTTCAACAATTAAAGTCTTCTGCCAGGAGCCAGGGAGCCCAATTTCCATTCCTCTGCCATTTACCTACTGTAGAATCATAGAATCATAGAATCGTTTAGGTTGGAAAAGACCTCTGAGATCACTGAGTCCAACCATTAACCTAGCACTGCCAAGTCCACCTCTAAACCATGTCCCTAAGCACCACATCTATATGTCTTTCAAATACCTACAGGGATGGGGACTTCCGTGGGCAGTCTGTTCCAAAGCTTGATAACCGTTCCAGTGAAGAAATTTTTCCTAATATCCAATCTAAACCTCTCCCAGCACAACTTCAGGCCATTTCCTCTCATCCTGTTGCTTGCTACTTGGTGGAAAAGACCAATCCCCCACCTCACTACAACCTCCTTTCAGGCAGTTGTAGAGAGCAATAAGGTCTCCCCTCGGTCTCCTCCAGACTAAACAACCTCAGCTCCGTCAGCCTCTCCTCATAGGACTTGTGCTCCAGACCCTTCACTAACTTTGTTGCCCTTCTCTGGACATGCTCCAGCACCTCAACATCCTTCTGGTAGTGAGGGGCCCAAAACTGAACACAATACTCGAGGTGCAGCCTCACCAGTGCCGAGTACAGGGGCACTGTCACCTCCCTGGTCCTGCTGGCCACGCTATTTTTGATACAAGCCAGGATGCCATTGGCCTTCTTGGCCACCTGGGCACACTGCTGACTCATATTCAGCTGGCTGTTGACGAAGACCCCTAGGTCCTTTTCTGCCAGGAAGCTTTCCAGCAACTCCTCCCCAAGCCTGTAGTGTTGCATGGGGTTGTTGTGACTCAAGTGCAGGACCTGGCACTTAGCCTTGTTGAACCTATACAATTGGCTACGACCCATCGATCCACCCTGTCCAGGTCCCTCTGCAGAGCCTTCCTACCCTCCAGCAGATCAACACTTCCACCCAACTTGGTGTCATCTGCAAACTTAGTGAGGGTGCACTCGATCCCCTCATCCAGATCATCGATAAAGATATTAAACGGAACTGGCTGCAGTACTGAGCCCTGGGGAACACCACTCGTGACCGGCCACCAACTGGATTGGACTCCATTCACCACAACTCTTTGGGCTCAGCCATTCATCCAGTTTTTAACCCAGCGCAGAGTGCACTTGTCCAAGCCATGAGCAGCCAATTTCTCCAGGAGAATGCTGCGGAAAACCATGTCAAAGGCCTTACCAAAGTCCAGGTAAACAACATCCACAGCCTTTCCCTCATCCACTAAGGGGGTCACCTTGTCATAGAAGGAGATCAGGTTAGTCAAGCAGGACCTGCCTTTCATAAACCCATGCTGACTGGGCCCCATCACCTGGTTGTCCCATACATGCCGCATGGTGGCACTCAAGATGATCTGCTCCATAACCTTCCCTGGCACTGAGGTCAGACTGACAGTTCCCCAGATCCTCCTTCTGGCCCTTCTTGTAGATGGGTGTCTCATTAGCTAACTTCCAGTCAACTGGGACCTCCCCAGTTAGCCAGGACTGCTGATAAATGATGGAAAGTGGCTTGGTGAGCACCTCTGCCAGCTCCTGCAGTACCCTTGGGTGGATTGCATCCGGCCCCTTAGACTTTTGTGTGTCTAAGTGGTGTAACAGGTTGCTAACTATTTCCCCTTGGGGGCTTCATTCTGGTCCCTTCACTGTCTTCCAGCTCAGGGAGCTGCGTACTCCAAGAACAACTGGTCTGACTACTCAAGACTGAGGTAAAGAAGGCATTAAATACCTCAGGCTTTTCCTCATCCTTTGTCACTATCTTTCCCCCTGCAACCAGTGATAAGACTAGATGGAGATTCTCGTTAGCTCTCCTTTTGTTGCTAATGTATTTGTAGAAACATTTTTTGTTTTCTTTTACAGCAGTAGACAGATTGAGCTCTAGTTGAGCTCTAGCCCTTCTGATCCTCTCCCTGAATAGCCTCATGACATTCTTGTAGTCCTCCTGAGCTGCCTGCCCCTTCCCCCAAAGGTCATGAACTCTCCTTTTTTTCCTGAGTTCCAGCCAAAGCTCTCTGTTCAGACAGGCTGTTCTTCTCCCCCGCCGGCTCATCTTTCAGCACATGAGGACAGCCTGCTCCTGCACCTGTAAGATTTCCTTCTTGAAGAATGTCCAGCCTTCCTGGACTCCTTTGCCCTTCAGGACTGCCTCCCAAGGGACTCTGTCAACCTGTCTCCTAAACAGGGCAAAGTCTGCCCTCCGGAAGTCCAAGGTAGCAGTTCTGCTGATCCCCCTCCTTACTTCTCCAAGAAGCAAAAACTCTATCATTTCATTATTGCTATTCCCTAGATGGCCTCCGACCACCACATCGCCCACCAGGCCTTCTCTGTTCACAAAAAACAGGTCCAGCGTGTCACCTTCCCTAGTTGTCTCCCTCATCAGCTGTGTCAGGAAGTTATCTTCCACACACTCCAGGAACCTCTGAGACTCTTTCCTCTCTGCTGTACTGTATTTCCAGCATACATCTGGTAAGTTGAAGTCCCCCATGAGAACAAGGTGTACAGAACCGGTACCAAATGCAGCTTTGTCTCGACATTGGCGCTGTAGCGCCATCCAGCATCACGCTTCGAGAAAACCATCTTCTCCACAGTTTTGAGAAAAACAACCTCGTGCACCTGCGCAGGGACTAAAGGCGCAAAAAGAGCAGAGGCAGGGACAGCACGCCCGTGACAAACCGCACGTACACATTTGCGATCTGCTCATGCGCGAGAACCCCTATATAAGGAGCACGTGCTCCTCGAGGAGGAAGAAGAAGAAGAAGAAGAGGAAGACGACTTGTTCTCCGCCCCTACCTCCTCCCTGCCGTTTGCCTTCCTGGACTTCAGCCTCGACGAAGCCTGTGACAATTGAAGACTTGGGACAGAGCCAGCAGAGGATCATCGGACTCAAACTGGTGTTGATAGACTCCTTCTTCTCTCTCTCTCTCTCTCTCTCTCCCCTCTCCCTCTCTCTCCTGTCCCCCCTCCCCTTCCCTCCTTGCCTTCCCTCCACTTTCCAACAAATAAAAGCAAAAGGTTGTACGACATCTGACCGGTTTCAACGTCTTAATCTCGTCCTTGGGATCGTAACGAAACCTTCCCGATACCGGATCGGGACATTTAATTGGTGTTACGGACAGGATCCCTTGAGACGAGAGTGTCGTACAACCTTATGGTGTGCTGAGCAATTGTGTGTGAATGAGACATGCAAATAAGCACGAAGCGAGTGCGGAGTTCTGATCCGCAGTTCTGCTCTCCCGCGAGGGAAGCAGCCGGAGACGAACGAAGCACAAGGAAGGAATCAATGTTGAGGTCCTCATATTAAAACTTGTATGCTAGTTTATGGTCTGTCCTCCTGAGGGAGTATAGGGGAAACTTCAATTTTACGGTGTGACCCCCTCAGGATGATATCCCCCTTGTAGGCTCTCCTCTGTCTCGTAGTAGATTACGGTTTGGCCTCCTGGGAGCGTATAGGGGGAACTTGGATACTGAAGCGTGACCCTCTCAGGACGACACCCCCCCTTTGTGGGAATTTTTTGGTATTAGTTTATGTTTTGGCCTCCTGGGAGCGCATAGGGGAAACTTGGATACTAAAGTTTGACCCACCTGGGACGAATTCCCCTTTGTAGGACATGGCCGCCCAAAAGGCAGGTGACTCTTGTGAAGAAACAGAGAAATTATATGAGTTTTTAGAAACGTACCGCTCTCGCCCCTCAGCCCCAGGATGAGATTCGGCACGGGACCACTGGTTCCAGCTGCAAAGTGTCATGGACCGAATAGCGGGCTTGCATAAAGAAGCAAGAGTTAAGAAGGGGAAAGGGAAAGCTATTGTTTGCGCTGTGCTAGGAGCGTGCTTAGCAGCTGTGATAGAGGAAAGGAAGCGGGCGCCCTGCCAAGCAGAGGCTGTGGTCGCCTCGTTGCAAGTGGCGGTAACGCCACTGCGAGAACAATTATTGGAAACCAAGCGGGCGCTAGAGGAAGAGAAGCGCCAAAATTTAATATTGAAAGAGGAGTTAAGAGTTCAGCTCCTGAGGGAGGCAGATACCCTCGCTGAGACGGAGGGGATGCTAGAAGAGAAGAGGGTGCACCAAATTTACCCTCAGAGGGACTTAAAAAGACTAAAGGAGGCCATGAATACCCCCCCCCCCCATATGTGCCCACTGGTAAAAACAGAATACATATATGAAGATGATAGTGACAACCGTCCCCAAGTTGTAACGAAAGAAATCTCCTTTACCACCATCAAATTGGCCAAACTACAGAAGGATTTTGCTAGGATGGCAAGGGAGTCCGAAACTGAATATGTGTGGAGGGTATCCCTGTCGGGGGGGGATCACGCTATCGGAAAAGGAAGCAGAGGGGTATTGGGGCCCTGGCCTCTTCCTCACAACGGGCAATCGCCAAGCCCCATGGTCTCTGACCCAGAGGGTTGCATATTGGGCGGGGGGGCTGAACCCATTAGAGAGGGGGGATCCCCTAGCTATAACTGGTTCCATCGATCAACTATTAGAAAACGTACAGAAAGCGGCATGCCTGCAAATGATGTATGACCGGGAACTTAACCCAAATCTAAGTTCTCTGATATTACTACCGGTAGACCCCGAGTGACTGACGCCACTAATAAGAGGACTCCCTGACTTGCTAAAACCTATCGGGATCCAGTTACAGGGAAGAATTCAAAATGTGCCTCGCGAAGAGTGAATCACAGCTGCCCTGGAGGGAACGGTAACCCCCGAACAGCGGCAGTGGAGGAAGAAGGTGTGGACCTGGGGGGAGATAGCCCAGGAACTAATAAACTACGGGAGGAAATATGGGCCAGTAGGCAGGACTTACCAAAAGGTAGAAACTAGGGCCGTGCGGGCAGCGGAGCCGGTAAATAAATTGCTGGCTTTTTCGGGGAGAAGCCCCGACCTAACAAAAAGAGAGAAACCCCCAATCCGACAAGGATTGTGGCAAATGGGACTGCAAAAGGGTGTGCCCTGAGACTTGATGAATGGGCTCCCCACCAAAAAGTTAGAGCTCCTGGTGCGGAGGTGGTCCGGGCAAGAACCCCGTCCCAAACCGAACCCGCCTTCTGCACCGGCATTGGACAGGGAGGAAGGGTTTAAGAAGGATGAAAGAGTGGTGGGAAACTAAAACTTCCACCCCCTCAGGGTGAGGAGGGAGGCGAAGGGTGGATGTTTATCAGACAACTCACCTGCAATAATAAAGGAGACCTACTAATTACCGTTGCAGTGGAGCTGAGGAGTAGGTCCATGACCTTTTTAATTGATACGGGGGCCCAGATTACAGCAATAAAACAGAGTGAGGCAGAACGGTGCAGCATTTCAACCCCTTCTAAGCACCTGATAGTATTAAATGCCCTAGGGAAGACCCAATCTGTGCCTGTGACCCCGGTAACCTTATGGCTACCAGGAGATGAAAGTCCGGTGCACACCATGGCAGCTGTAGGGCCTTTCCAAATGAATCTCCTAGGAATCGATGTCCTAAAAGGAAAGCAGTGGCAGGACAGCCAAGGGAACTCATGGTCCTTCGGTGTCCCCAGGTTAGAAGATTAACCAGGAGCCCCAGTGCTGCAATGTGCCTGCTACAAGCAGTGCCTCCCCTTCCTCCTTCCCGCTTGACCAATGTGAAGCTTTACCCGCTACTCTTGGGAGCGAGGGAGGGCATCACCCCTGTGTTAGAGGACCTGAAAAAGCAAGGAATCATAATCCCAGCACAATCCCCCTTCAATTCTCCCATATGGCCTGTTAGGAAACCCAATGGTAAATGGAGATTAACCGTTGATTACTGACGCCTCAATAGCAATATGGGCCTTTTAACAGCCGCCATGCCGAATATTGCTGAATTAATTGCAACCATTCAGGAACAAGCCCACCCGGTGATGGCAACCATCAATGTCAAAGACGTTTTTTTATGGTCCCGCTGCAGCCTGGGGACCAGGAGCGCTTTGCCTTCACGTGGGAGGGACAACAACATATGTTCACTCTTGGAAAGCGAAAGGTGCCAATGGGAGGACCCATAAAATCCACACAAAATGGATTATTCCCTCTTTCTAACCCAAGAAGCGAGTTTGTTCCTATTTCTGTTTTTAAGGGCGGCGATACGACCATGATGCACCTGCTACTTTGGATCATTTTAACTCAGGGACACCTCCATGAAAGTGATGAATGACCACTCCCTCTACCTTCCCCTCCTCCATACAATCCCTTCGAGAACAACGAGTTCATGTTACTGGCAAAAGCCGTGAGTCAAACTTTCAATCTGAGCCACTGTTGGGTTTGTGGCGGACCCCTAGGGCTGTCAAGTTGGCCATGGATGTCCGCACCCCTCACCCCAGACCAAATCGTAAGCAAATATAGCGAAACCACAGACGATCCATGGGATGACAGTGGCACCTGGCCAATTCAGTTTCCAGCTAAAGGGCAATATTGTTTGAATCGCACCCAGAAGGGAGGGATCGAAGTGGGAGAAAGCAAATGTCAATGGACCCTCACACATAAGCCCCTCGACAAGGAAAGGGACCTGTGGGTGTGGCTTAATGAAACAGGGCGTAACCAGGGGTTTAAGGGATATTGGTCAAGCAAGAATGAAACCTTGATTCTCTGGCATTACAAGCAAATTTGTAAATGGAGGGGTACTTATGGGGCTTGGTATTGTGCTGGCTGAATAAGGGATGAGGCAACCACCTTTTTCAGCCCTCTGGGCGACAGAGACACAACTTACTTTCAGTTTCCACCGGGGAAAGATGGGCCATTTGCTCAAGGCAATAGGGCTAAAAAGGGACATTATTGGATTTGTGGGCACACAGCATATAAATCCTTACCCGCGGGGTGGTCAGGAGTTTGTTATATAGGGATCATCAGACCCCTATTTTTCCTTTTACCAGAAACGGGCGGACCCCAACTAGGTGTAAAGGTATATGATAACCTCGGTGATAGAAGTATTGCCCGTAAGACGCGGTCTACCAAGGTAAATTTAGGTGGGACACAAAAATGGGGAAATGATGAGTGGCCCCCCCCGAAGTAATAATTCAACATTACGGACCAGCAACTTGGAATCCTAATGAGCCCATTGCAGGGGCAAGAGAACCAATCTATAACCTAAATCGAATAATCAGGCTACAAGCGGCTCTAGAGATCATCACCAACAAAACTGCTGACGCAATAGATCTGTTAACTCGACAATCACAACAAATGCGCATGGCAATTCTTCAACACCGCATGGTTTTAGATTATTTGTTGGCCGAGGAGGGAGGGGTGTGTGGAAAACTGAATGTCTCTAACTGCTGTCTAGAAATAGACGACATGGGGGAAGTGATTCTTCAGTTAACCAAAGATATCAGAAAAAAAAACCTTCCCGATACTGGATTGGGACACAGGGGCTAGCAATCATGAGAGTTCTCCCAGCTGCTTCTAGAATACGTCGTCTGCCTCTTCATCCTGGTTGGGTTGTCAATAACAGACTCCCACCAGGATATCTGCCTTGTTGGCCTTCTCCCTGATTGTCTACCCATAAACACTCAACCGTATCGTCACTATCATTAAGCTCTAGGTAATCAAAACACTCCCTAACATACAGGGCTACCCCACCACCTCTCCTTCCATGCTTATCCCTTCTGAAGAGTTTATAGCCATCCATTGCAGCACTCCAGTTGTGTGAGTCATCCCACCATGTTTCCGTGATGGCAACGATATCATAGTTTTCCTGCTGCACAATGGCTTCCAGCTCATCCTGTTTGTTGCCCATGCTGCATGCATTGGTATAGATGTACTTCAGTTGAGCTATTGATCCCTCCACCTTTTTGGGGGAGAAGCTCTAATTCCTATGTGACCATTCTCAGGTACTTCCATGATTTCTATTACATCCATAGCCCTTGCGTCTTTGCTCCACATGGCTCTCCATCCCCTACCTCCACTGAGGCGGCAGACCGAAGGACCTCGCTAGCACACCATCCATCAAACATGGGCATACCACCCTCAGGCTTATCTCTAGTGGGACTGGTTTTATCCCTTTCCCCCTTCATATCTAGTTTAAAGTTCTTTCAATGAGCCCTGTTAACTCCTGTGCTAGGATCCTCTTCCCTCTTTGAGACAGGTGTAACCTGTCTGTCACCAGCAGGCCTGGTGTCCTGTAAACTGATCCATAATTAAAAGGCCCAAAATCCTGTCGGTGACACCAGGCTCGGAGCCAGGTATTCATCTGCTGGCTCTTCTTCCTGTTTCTTCCCTTATCATTCCCTGCAACTGGAAGGCTAGCAGAGAACAATACTTGTGCTCCTTTTCCCTTAACCAGTCATCCCAAGGCCCTGAAGTCTCTCTTGATTGTCCTTGGACTTCTAATTGCAACTTCCTTGCTGCCTACCTGAAAAATCAATAATGGATAGTAATCTGAGGGCTGTACCAGGCTAGGAAGATTTCTCTTCAGGTCTTTAACCTGGATCCCAGGGAGGCAGCAGACTTCCCTGAGAAGTGGGTCCAGTCTGCATATTGGGCCTCCTGTTCCCCTCAGAAGAGAGTCTCCTATGACAGTGACTCATCTTTTTTTTCTTTATGGAAGCAGTTTTGACGCAGGCTGTAGGCCAACTTAACCTCAGCGACACCTCCGAGCTAGATGAACCATTGTCCTCATCATCGTTCAGTTCCACTTGCAGAGCCTCATACCTATTATGCAAGGGTACCTGAGAAGGTGGGGTAGTCACAGAGATGTACCTGCCGCACCAGGCAGGAACTTGTCACCATTGCCCTCTATCCCTTAAGTCATTGTGTTTTGCCAGGTGGAGAGAGGATAGGGAATCTTCCATATCGTCTGTCCTGTCTGCCTGTTGGGCCTGTCTCAGGGAAGGTAGGGTGAGATTCCACTAGTTTATCTCTCTCTTTCACTCCCTGACACTCCTCAACCTACTCACCTTGTCCCAGAGCTCTGTCACTAAGTGGAGGAGTTCCTCCACCTGGGTGCACCTCCCACAGGTGTGCTCACTACTGCTGTTTGGTACTGGTGTAAGAGTAGGGTGCACCCTGCAGTCTGACACCCGAGTGGTAGTGTGTTCGCACCAGAGCTCTGTCTGGGAAGCTGTGTCAGTCATGGTGGGTTCAGAGCTTAGAGACGCTATGGCTTTCTGCCAGGTGGATACCATTGCTCCCTGGTCAAGCTGGCAGAGCTTCAGCACCCTTCCTGCATGCCCTTCCGTGCAAACTGCCACGCAAACTGCCACACCACTCCCTTGCTGATATGCCACTCTCTGCAGTGCTTCTGGTCACTAGCACTCCCCAGGGGCTTTTTTTATATGTGTGTGGGGTCTTGGCCACCGTTGCTCCTGGTGCTGCCCAGGTCTCATCAGCCGCTGTCGCACACGAGCTGCAGGTTCCTGGTGGCTCTCTCAGCTCTCCCTGAGGCTCCCTGTGTTCGGGAAACCCCTCTGTGTAACGTGCTAGAGCACTCCACTGCCAGTCGTGTGGGCCCCAGAGCTGCTTGCCTTGGCGACTGTATAATCTGAATAAGTAATATCACTGTGTTTCCTTTAAGGAAGACAAAGTTTGTTCAATTTAAGGCTGAGAACAGGGCATGAGAAATTAAGGAATTCAAAAAAGAACTAGAAAAAGACAGATCTAATTTTTCAGTGTGGGGATGAAGTTGGGGTCAAGTCACATGCTTTGAGTTGTGTAAGTTTTAATGTATCTTATTTCTGGACCTAGATGATAATTTTAGCCTATTGTTCTCCTTTTGAACTTTCTCCCATTACTTGTGCTGGAAAAGCAGATCTCCTTTTCCATCTATAGTTTTTGTCTAGACTAAATTTATGAAGGACTTTTCCTAAGACACTCCAGCTGACATAATTGATAATCTTTTACAGTACAAGGTAACAGCACTCAGATACTCAGTGATTATATTTATCCAAATAATTTTTAATATGCTCTTTGAAAATGTGCAAGTGAACATATTTTAATAGGAAAATTTAAAATTTTAAGCAAGGTCTAAATTTTCCTGTCCTGTATAAAAATAATCACAACTTCACAAGTCCAGCTGAGTTCTAGGCTATCTTTTGGTAACTCCCAGTTAGCAGGTTGACCAAGCATTTAATTTTAATGTTCCGTCAGCTGAACTACTTATATACATACATGATTTTTCAATTATACATATATAAAAACTGATGTTTGTGAAACCACCTCTCCAGTCTGTCCCTGATATTTACAGGATATGAAAATTAAAATATAACAACACATATGTATAAAGGTTTGCTAATCTTTTCAGTACTAACTGATCGTCATTAAAGAAGGAGAGTCACATGCAAAGGCCTTCCTTTCTAGAACTTCCTAAAATAGGCCAGCATTGTAAAAAAAAAAAGGAAAAAACAAAGAGAAAAAAAGAGAAAAAGAGAAAAAGAAGAAAAAAACTGTTCTAAAAATAAAATGAGATAGTAAAAATTTTGACAGACAATACCAACAGTCTTCAAGCCATTCCCTGTGTTCTTGAGAATTATATACATAATCTGCAATTTCTGAGGGATTAAAGTGAGGAGATGAACAAATATAGAAAGAAAAGAAAGTAGATTATAAGATTTAAATTCAAATTGAGCTGTACAGACACTTTCCAGACTTTCAAGATGTAAAAAGAGAGAAAATCAATGTGTTGAATGTTTACTTGAGACTGTTGTCAAACTTCTCCTCTGTGTCCCAGGTATGAGGTGGTGCATAACTGCACAACGAGAACTCAACCACAATTCCTCCTTTGCTCCTGAGAGTGCAAAAGGATTAATTTTTCTCCCTCTTTCCTGAACATGGCATATGCTTCAGTCCATACTGCCTCTGATATTCCTGCTAGCACACTGAGCAAGAAGCTAAAATATTATTTTTCTCTTTGTTGATTCATCTTGAAGGAAGAACATCTAGTATAACCTGTGATTGGGATATGGGTCAGGCTAAAGGGACCTGGGCAGAGCAGAGTCTCATTAGGCATTATCCATAGTCTGGCCCTTATTTTTTGTTTCCTTTCCACACTAAAGATTACATTAGCAATAATTATTATTTTCTTGTTCTTGTTGCATGTGAGCCAATACTTGCATGCAAAACTTGCATCAAAATTGAAAGTTGTGATTTTTCTATTTGGCCCTGGCAATTACTATCTCATTAAAGAAAGGAATTGTCTTGTTAATTACACTGGAATAGGCCGCAAAACCAAACCGAAAGGATCAATTTAAAGTCCCAGCATTATCCATTTTTCCCATTGTTTGGTATTAAAGCTATTTCTTTCTTTCTTCAACCCTGCTTTTCCTACTACTTAATCCTACAAGAAAAATCAGTTTTTCTGTTGACAGTATCCATCTGTTGGCATAAGAAAAATAAAAATAAAAAGGGAGATAATGTTAGCAGTTTGACATAAAAGCTTTTTGTAATTGTGCAGGAGAAGATAAGTGTCATGGGTGAAGCCTTTCTGAAAACACCCCTCAGGTAGGTGACATCTTGATGACATCTGCCCCAGCCTAACTCATTGGAAGATATTGGTGTGTACTGGGAAAACAATAAAGCAGAGATAATTGCGATGGTGAAGCTTGCCCAAAAGCTCTCTGTCTATCTGACTATATCTGTCATGATTTAAGGATGTGCTGGAAAGAAACAGATGCACAGAACTGTTAACAAGTTTAAACTCTTGTAACACTTTTGGGGGAGGACACTAGACAATGATAGTGATCCAGGTAGAAAGCTGGTGAAATAGTGAAATGGTGAAATAGTGAAATGGTGAAATAGTGAAATAGTGAAATAGTGAAAACAGTAAATCCTCTTGGTCAATATCTGTACATGGTTTTCTGACATCTTTTTAGTGTCTAAGCCTGCAGTGGGACCACTACGTTCAGGGGCCAGGCTACCAGCAAGGATTGGACACATTGAGCAGTTGGATGTGAATGCCCCGGTCCCCTGGGTCCATGATGCTGGTCCTAACTGGGCTGGAGGAGCAGAGCCTGGAGTGGTATGTGAACTGTGTGAATGTTGGAGACTAGAAATCTTAGAATAGAATTGTTATGCACCTGCAGTAACCCATCCTGCTTCACAAATAAACTTTAAATGAGTTGTTCTTACTGCAGTTTTCACCATGACAAAAATAAAAATCCTTGTTTAAACTGTGATGATTCTGGTAATTAAGGAGAAGGGAAATTAAAACTATGTGTGATAGTTAAAAGGATTAAGTAGGTATGTACAGAAGTTGAAAGTTTTAACCAGTGTGAAAGTATCTTTTGAAGGCTGATGAAGGAACTGCTGTGGAAGCAGAATCTGTGGGTTCATAGTCAAAGTGTTTACTGTAAACTTTATCTTGACCATCTGCCACCACTAATCAGACACAATTGCCACTTTTATTTTGAAGGAAAACATACTCAAGACCTGAGATTCCTCTGGGATAGCAAGCATCTAAAAGCTTATCTGCACACAACACTTACCTCTGAGGAAAACAAGATTAAGAATGAAGCATATGTTCTAGCAAACAGCTGAATTTGTTCTAGATGATAACATTGGGAACAATTTCCATTGGTAAAAATAAACAAGTGAAACAAATTCAGATTATGATGTTGAACAAGAAGGTTCTTTCCTAGCTGCAATATTGTGCTGGCTAACTTGGAGGGCACGTAAAACAGACTTCATCTCTCTGTCCTAACACAGCTTCAGGGTCTTACCTCCAAGAGGGTCAGAAATTCTACACTGAAACTAAATATCAAACAGCACGGTGATGATTCACCATTTTCCTGCTTCTGTTTTCTGGGGTTAGGCTCTGAGATGCAAAGGTGGTAAGTGAAAAACTTCTCTGATTCCATAATTAACACACTATGTCTAGCTTATATAACATTTTCCTATTCACATTTTAAAAGACTACATTAATCTTTTATCATAAGAAATATTTACTGTGCCTGTATTTTATTTAATTTATTACCTATAATGCAGTTGTATCTATTCACAAAAATGTGGTATTTTAATCACACAGATAACAGATGTGGCATTTAGGTTACTATTTCTTAGCTACTTACTTTTGTTTCCTTCTTTCTGTCAGTTGTAAGTCTTATTTTGTCAAAATATACCTGATAATTTTTTGATGGGAGGTTTGTCTGGTTGTTCGGGTTTTTTGTTTTTTGGTTTTTTGTTGTTGTTGTTCTTTTTCTGTAAAAAAGCAAATGTTTTAAAGACAAAAAATGTGCACAAACCTTTTGGAAAGAGATGGTATGACTGGAACTGCAACCAGCAGCTTCCTTCAGGGAAGATGTCTGTCATACACATTCCTCTCTGTGAAATTATCTGTGATACAATACACAGTGGAAAAAAAGAAAGAAGCTAAATTTTTTTGGGAAAAGTTTGGCTTAATCAGTGCAAAAGAGGATCCTGAAACAGATTCATTCTTTCTACATAAAGAATATAAAGTAAAAAAGAATCCAGGTAGGAGCTGACTAAGAAGCCATCCGATTATTGTTAGGCCATAATTGCATTTCTGTTGGTTTTCTTACAACCTATTGTTTGCATATTTTCAATTTATTTATTTATTTGTTTATTTGGGTGTTGGGTATTATTTGAGGGAAAAGGTGACTTGGGATGAAAATAACAGCATGAGACTGCATTGCTTCCACAAAAGCAGTAATTTGAAATATTACGGCTTCATCCTTTTACAAGTGCTACTCTTTTGGGAATACTTTTCCTGGACAGAAATACTGCAGTTTCTCAACTAATGGAAAAGATACACTTTATAGCTGTGGCAAACGCTGAAGAATTGCACTTACCACACCACATTTTTAAATTTCTTTACTTAAACTTCTTGGAGAATATCAGCGTCACATCTGATAAGACACCACAGTCTTCTTTCATCATCTAGGGGAAAGAACTATCTCTGTTTAAAGGTAGGGAAGGCTAAGATAGGAGCTGTGATTACTTTTTTTGGTTGTTTTCCAGAAAGAAAGTAGTTGTGGGAAAAAAAATACCTAACATTTTTCATTGGTTTATTTCTTCTTATTTTTAATGGCATTTTGGGGCCGAATTAAGAGGAAAACTTCATGAAAGACTACTGGAATCAAATGATTGTGTATTGTTCACTAAGGGTACTTATTTTCCCAAAAGGTTATCCTGACATTTATAAACAGACAAAGCTTTAAAAAAAAAACAAAAAACCACCACCAACAAAAAAGTAAGGTTTTCCTAATAAAGGACTGTTACTTTTAAGTGAAGGCACTAGAGCTTTAAAATTCATAAATGCATATTGATGCCCTAAAAGTTATTTGTAAAAAAAAAAGGAATAGGAGGTAGTAAACAATGAGGACTGACAGGTTTTGATTGTGTTTAATTTTGTTCTGACATGTTTGGAATGCAGAAAAGATTTTAGAAGTCTGGAGCATATAAGAACAAATTCCAATTAAGAGAAGACCAGAAAGAGAGAAAATAGCATATAAGCCTCCTATCTAGTTTAAGATATTTTATTTTAATTTATTTTATTTTATTTTATTTTAGCACAGCCCTTGAGGGAGTATATTCTAGTCTGTGCTACTTTTCAGATAAGTGAATTTCCATGTTTGAACTCAATACTTTGTCATGCAAGCATGAACAAACAGATCTTTTTGAATGGTGTAGAAGTATGAGTAAACAATGCCTAAATAATTATTGCCAAGTCCACTTTGCTGCCAAATGTTAATCTTGACCAAAGAGATGTGATTAAGAAAAGGAAATTAAAAAGTCCACCAATGTAGTTGTTATAAATAGGAAAAATACTAATATAGTTGTTAAAAATGGCTGAAGGTTTTTAAGCACTGTATCTGGGGAAAAAAATCCCAGAAAGAATGTGCTATCTTTTCCTTAACAACTGTCATGAGTGAGTGCACTGGCAGGATTTTCAATATCAATAATTCTGTATCTAGATCAAGATTTCCATTCTAGTGCAACGACTATTAAGGAGAGAGGTGAAACAATAGATGTACCCCTATTCATTTATCAGGGGCAGTATTTCCTCAAAAGCTGTGGTGGTGGAGCAGAAGCGGACAACAACCACCAGGATCAACCTGATCCTCCTCGTGCCCTTTGCCTGCACCAGCAGGATCAAGAAAATACCCCCACAACCTTGACCTTCATCCCCAGAACCTTGTGGACACTCCTGATGCACTCAAGGTCCCTCCACTGGCAGTACCCTCTGCAGAACCAGAGGTAGAGGAGGATATTTACATGTGTTACCAAAAGTAGGCAGTTTCCAGCCTCCCACATCTCAGGAGTTTCCATTTGTCAGCTGTGCCCTGCTTTCTTCCTTCTTAGGAACACAAGGATCAGGTTCTTGGCCCTTTGCATTTCTGCAAAGACCCTGTTGATCTCCTTGTTCAACCTCCCCAGCAATCATCACTTCTCACAGCTCCTTCACCTGGTGCATCAGCACCTTGACTGGAGCACACCTCCCACAGATGAAGCCAGCGCTGTCCCTGATGAAGCCATCCAGCACACCATGTAGGCAAGACTTGGACATCCACATCCTCTCTCAGGAGCTCTTTCTGGTCAAGGTCTGTGATGTGCTAAGGACACTCTGTGTCTCTAGCTCACATTGGCCACAACACATGGCACATCACTGTGCTACACAGCCTTCAGTGGAGAAGGTGCAGGGTCTTCCTACCCAGCCAGCAATGAGCAAGGCTCTCATCATGCTCAGCACACTGTAGGAGCAAGCTCTCACCCCCAGCAGCCACCAGAAGTCCCTGAAGAAGAACCCTGGAAACTCTGCAACAACTGCTGTGGCTCTGTGTGCTGCTCCCAGACTTAATAATCAGACTTAATTATCTTCCTAAAGTATTGCATGTGAGATGCCTATGATATTAACCAATGTTTAACAAAGGCAAAAAGTGCAGCTCACTGAATATAAATACTTGGACAGAAAGATTTAGCATTTGTTTAGTGAGATTAATTAAAAAGCTCTACTTGATGTGAGTGGTGCCCTTTTGAGGATCTAAACTCCTTGAAAAAGAAATAAGCTGTTTTCCCTCACTTAGAGCTATCTTTTCTTTGTAAATGATGAGTGGTTTCAAGGATCAAAAGGTAAATTCTCATCTGCTATCTTAATTTAAAAGCTATTTTAACATTCTGATAAGCCCAGGAGTTTTGGAAGGCTTCATTTTGTTTGCCTCACTAGTTGATTAATTAAGGTAATTAACCAAAGTTAGATGTCTCAGAAACAGCCATAGTCTTTGCATTTAGCACAGGAACATGAAAATTTACATAGGAAAGACTGCATCAACTAATGATTAAACTGCTCTGTTTACTGTTTAATACAACTGACTAATTTTAATGAAGGTCAGGGTTGAGAGAGGAAGGCATTGTACTGCATTTAGATTTAATCACGTAGAATTATAAAAATGGAAAGCATAATCAATAATTGAATGATGTGGAGTTAAACTCTTCAGATACGAGAGAATTTGATAATGTTTTCCCATAGCTGCAGCTAAGGCAGATCCTGAACTTCTCTGAACAAAGACCAGTTGATTACACTAAGCAAAAAGTTTCCAACCTTGCAGTTATTTGGATGCAATGTTTTGTATAAATACAAAGTCTACACCTATCTATGCTAAGCCTGTGATATGCAACAACAACAAAAAAGAAAAGAAAGAAAAATTCCTTTCATGTCATGTGAATGAATTATCCCATAGTGTCAGTTGTCTGACTCTTTTATTTTAGGAATAAAGTTATAGGATATTAATGTCCAGGAATAAAGGGAACAATGTACTTGGTATTAAAAAAATGCCAAAAGTTATGAGGTAAATGAGAAACTAAAACTCAGTAAGATATATATTGGCAAAGGGCTGTACCATAAGTTTACACAGACAGACGTGGCTGTAATTTCTACATCTCATTAGGAACATTTCAAAAAGCCTTTTTGGGCATACTTGTCTAAGGTGAAAGAAAGTAAAAAAAATATGAAACTGTAAAATATATAGACTGAACAATTGCAAAAGAAACTATGCCTTTAAAATGTTCTAATTATTGATACAGATATTACTATAAAATCATAATAAAATAATAAATAATAATATAGTACTGCAGTAAAATAAGTTTGTTTAAATCTATATCAATACCCTATATTTCAAAATTATTGAGAGAACATTTAGATTTATCAAAGCTTACCTTTATCCCACTGTTGGGTAATTAATTATTTATTTTTAGACTATGGAGTCTTGCTATAAGAAAAAAAAAAACACCTTTGAATTCTCAGATTTTTCTGGAATGGAAAATTATTTTAATCTAAGTTTAACTGGCTTTCTTTTTTCAGTTTAAGCTGCCAGTAGCATTTGGGGCTTACCTCTTCTTTACATTAGGAAAAAGAATTTATGACAGTCAGGTATTTGGCATGAGTGCATTCAATTAAAAATAATGCACAAAATTTCTATTGGTCTTAACACCAGAATAAAATAATACTAGATAGTTCATATGTGCAAAATGCAAAGTGCTTGTCAAAGTCCTTGTTTTACCATCATTTACCGGTATGGAAGCTGACTAGCAACCCAAAAGGATTTTATGGCTCATTGGTCAAATTCAAGTCTGCTTAAAGTCAAGTAACATCCTCATGAAAGGCAAGGAAAAGTCATACTCACAGAGTAAATGCTCAATCCAAAGCCAACAGAAGACAATATTTTCTACCTCTGTAATGGACCTGGGAAATGCTTCCTACAATATTACTGGGGGAGACTCTTAATGTCTAGTATTTTAAACCAGTTTTTATCATAGAAAACACTATTCTTGCAGCTGAATCTAGAGAACCATGAACAAGTCTGTGGCTTCATTTTCTAAACAGCTGTATCGTGGCAGCTACAAACTCACAGAGCTTCCCTTTTCCAAAGAACTTATATAGGACATATACATTGAACTAAAATTAAAAATTAATAATCATTACTATTATTTTTGCAGCTATAGAAATGTGGCCTAGTTAAATTTCTTAAGGAATTTCATCCAAGCTTATACCAGAATCTGAACCAAGAACTATAATTTTTCACTAATACTTTTTGTCACATCAATACACCCTTCCTTCCCTAACAGTTATTTCAGATGACAGAGACTATTTTGGAGACATTCAAATTACTGGAAATCAGTAATGACTCCCAGTTTTACTGATTACAGCAGCAGTAGCTTTTCTTTTTTTTTTTCTGCTCTCAGAAAGCTAACTATCCTGTCACAGCAAGCTCAGATTAATTTCTGTATTTCATTGTCAGTGTTCATCCTTGCTGATGAATTTTTTTACCTTGTAAACTTCCTGAGAAAAAAGGCTGAATAAATACGGATGGATATATTCTCTTGGTGCTATCTTCAGTCTCGAAGTTGTGCTGAAGAATGAGAAATTTCAAATGTAGACAGCTAATCTCTTCTTGCCTCCTTAAGGACAATCAAAAATAGACTGGTCAAGCTTTGATTTATATTTGATTGAAAATGATGACTCAAAATGCAGACAACTCTAACCCTAAACAGTCTCAGCTGCAATTAGGAAAACCTTCTTTCCTGATTAAAACAGAACATTTTAGTCCATTGTTGCTGAAAAAAATGAAATTATTAACCATCTTTCACTGGCTGATTTTGGCTGCAATAGCTGTTCATTGGGAATGGAGGTAGCAGATGAAGGAATGCTGGGAAGTCAGCAACTTTAGGCAGTCAGGTCAATTATAGCATGTGCCACTTGGAAGATATGTTTTATTTTCTTGGCCACATAGCTAATACCAATTTATCTTTATATTATTCTGGTGTATCTCAAATGCCACCAAGCATGACAATATCTTCCTTCTCATACCATAGCAAGAGATCTGTAAAAATCCATGGACTTCAGACCACCCACAGAACACAGATGTTCAGTCTTTCTTGTAGGCCAGCTCACAAGCAGCCTCTGTAGGCAGACTGTACAAATTCTGACATAGTGCTAGCTCCCAAAATAGCAACAAAATTTTTTTTTGCATGTAAAAGGTAGCTCTTTATGCCTTCTTTCAATCTGATGCCTAATAATTTTACTTAATGCTCCCAATTCTTGTATCAAGAGAATTATATTTTTCTCCTTTTTTTTAATCTGATTTTCTTATCATATAATATTCCTTCATTTTTTTTTTTTTTTCTAGCTGAAGAGGCTCGTTTCTTTGATTCCTCTCTATGGATATCATTCACTGTCTTTGTCAACTCTTCTCTTCTAGTTTTACTATAGCTTTCCAAGAAGGGAAATCACTCTATTTCAGATTCATGTGTTAGAACCATGGCATAACTGTTAAGTTATGCAGGCAAATGACTGTGCCCTGGCCTCAGTTTTAGGTAACTGAGCAGACTATGGGAAACTACTGCAGTTGACATGAAAAATGGCTGGGCACAGCAGATAACAGAGAGAGAAGCTCACAGGAGTTACAAAGAGCACCATGAGGGATGGCCAGATATCACAGGTGGTGGAGGGGGGCTATGTATGGGAGTAACAGCCAAGCTTCACAGATAATTCAAGGGGAGCATTGGGAACCCTTCAGGATTACAATCTGGCAGGGCCAACAGCTCCTGGGTAACTATACCAGTGATACTATATAAGGCCAATATGCCCTTGGTAACAGTATCGTAAATACCAAATTTCACAGTACCAAAACTGAGATCAAATAGGAAAAAGCAATTAGGGGCATGATACAGGAGACAAGGGTGGAGAAAAGGAGAGATGAAAGTCAATCAGAGGAAGACAAAGCATGGGTAAATGGAGAGAAGAGGGATGAGAGGGGCCGGTACTATGTGGGCAGGCACATGTCAACAAGCTTGTATGGCTGAGCCCTGCACCCCATCATTGCCATTCACCCTGTCTTCTTGTTACATCCTATGCCTAAATATTTCCTGTGTGACCTCACTTTCTAACTGGGGAGAGGGCAAGAGGTCTCAGTACCAGATCTATAGGTCTAGGTACCAACACCTGGTGGGACTGGTGTGCAGGTGTGTTTCCCCGGTGAACTTCAATCATCTACTGATTACTACTACTACTATTCCACCCAGATGCCCACAAGTCTATGGGGCCAGATGGGATCCACCTGAGGATACTGAGGGAGCTGGCAGAGGAGCTTGCCAGGCCACTTTCCATCATTTATCAGCAGTCCTGGCTAACTGGGGAGGTCCCAGTTGACTGGAAGTTAGCTAATGAGACACCCATCTACAAGAAGGGCCAGAAGGAGGATCTGGGGAACTGTCAGTCTGACCTCAGTGCCAGGGAAGGTTATGGAGCAGATCATCTTGAGTGCCACCATGCGGCATGTATGGGACAACCAGGTGATGGGGCCCAGTCAGCATGGGTTTATGAAAGGCAGGTCCTGCTTGACTAACCTGATCTCCTTCTATGACAAGGTGACCCCCTTAGTGGATGAGGGAAAGGCTGTGGATGTTGTTTACCTGGACTTTGGTAAGGCCTTTGACATGGTTTTCCGCAGCATTCTCCTGGAGAAATTGGCTGCTCATGGCTTGGACAAGTGCACTCTGCGCTGGGTTAAAAACTGGATGAATGGCTGAGCCCAAAGAGTTGTGGTGAATGGAGTCCAATCCAGTTGGTGGCCGGTCACGAGTGGTGTTCCCCAGGGCTCAGTACTGCAGCCAGTTCCGTTTAATATCTTTATCGATGATCTGGATGAGGGGATCGAGTGCACCCTCACTAAGTTTGCAGATGACACCAAGTTGGGTGGAAGTGTTGATCTGCTGGAGGGTAGGAAGGCTCTGCAGAGGGACCTGGACAGGGTGGATCGATGGGTCGTAGCCAATTGTATAGGTTCAACAAGGCTAAGTGCCAGGTCCTGCACTTGAGTCACAACAACCCCATGCAACACTACAGGCTTGGGGAGGAGTTGCTGGAAAGCTTCCTGGCAGAAAAGGACCTAGGGGTCTTCGTCAACAGCCAGCTGAATATGAGTCAGCAGTGTGCCCAGGTGGCCAAGAAGGCCAATGGCATCCTGGCTTGTATCAAAAATAGCGTGGCCAGCAGGACCAGGGAGGTGACAGTGCCCCTGTACTCGGCACTGGTGAGGCTGCACCTCGAGTATTGTGTTCAGTTTTGGGCCCCTCACTACCAGAAGGATGTTGAGGTGCTGGAGCGTGTCCAGAGAAGGGCAACAAAGTTAGTGAAGGGTCTGGAGCACAAGTCCTATGAGGAGAGGCTGACGGAGCTGAGGTTGTTTAGTCTGGAGGAGACCGAGGGGAGACCTTATTGCTCTCTACAACTGCCTGAAAGGAGGTTGTAGTGAGGTGGGGGATTGGTCTTTTCCACCAAGTAGCAAGCAACAGGATGAGAGGAAATGGCCTGAAGTTGTGCTGGGAGACGTTTAGATTAGATATTACGAAAAATTTCTTCACAGAGAGAGTGGTTAGGCATTGGAACAGGCTGCCCAGGGAAGTGGTGCAGTCACAGTCCCTGGAAGTGTTCAAAAAATGTGTGGATGTGGTGCTTAGGGACATGGTTTAGAGGTGGACTTGGCAGTGCTAGGTTAATGGTTGGACTCAGTGATCTCAGAGGTCTTTTCCAACCTTAATGATTCTACGATTCTATGATCTGTGTCCATGTGAATGCATGTGCTTGCATGCCTGAGCATGTTTCTCTCTGGATTACATGTTCATCCTTGCTCCTGGTCAGACCTGCAAAGGGGAGCAGCAACAGCCACCTCCATTATGCTTGAACAAGATATTTTACTCCTCTGAATTAATTCTATACCATCAGCAAACTATTCATTTCCTTTTTCTGATCATGAATGAACACTCTGAAAACCAGAGATTTCAGCATAGCTCTTTAGAGGATTTCACTGATAACCTGTTACATTACAAAAACTATTTAAAATCTGTTTTTTCTCTGAAACCTCTGTAAAACCTATTCAAACAAGTTTTTTAAAGTTCAGTGTTTCATTAGTACTCACCACTCGATGCCTTATTGAAAGGAATGGCTTGAGACTGCATGTGGTTAAGAAACATAAAGGCCTATCATTTTTAGATATTTAGAATACATATCTGCCAGACTCGTGGCCAAAGATTTGATTTAAGGAAATAACATATAGTATTTCTCCATCTAAGACATCAATTCCTATGTACTTCAGAGCACTTTTTCTCTTTATAGCCCTTTGACAGGGAGCATGCTCTCTCTTAAATGAAACCTATTATCTCTAAAGCAAAAACAATAGACTTTAATCACGTTACTGCATATCACAAAGAGGTTAAGGAAAATAAATTGAAGCTCTTCACTGAAAATATATTTAAAAAATATGTAAGAAGGTTGAATCTCCTGAGATTGTCTTGTATTTTAAAGAAGTTTGGGGAGTACTTCATGTGAATTCTATTTTAAAATGCTTTCAGAGTCTAGAATGTTTGACTCTTACAGAACGTTAAAATAATGAACCAATAACAGCAACTATTATAAATGATCCTTCATTCAGTAATGGATCTTGTTGTACTTAACATCATGTTTCAGAATGATCTGTGAAAATTGTTATTGCTTAGATTGATGCCATTCTAGTTTTGCTGGTGAATAAACATTCATTAAACAAAGAAACAAACAAACAAAAAAACCCAAAAAACAAGAAAACGAAGGACCAACCTCATTCTCAAATGTTGGTGGCTAAAAAGAAAGACTAAAATAATGAGTCAGTTTTCAATTTCCAAGTATGTACAACATTACCTCAGACACACAAACATGAACATATTGGTCATAACTTTTATCCAAACTTATTTTTTCTGCTTCTGTGTAGAGAACTGTATAGAACTGTCAGGCTTTACCCAATATAATACCAAAACTTTGAGTACTGAAAACTGAGAAAAATATAGAAGCATCAAAAACCTGTTAGCTTTGTCAATGCAGATCTGTGAAGGCAGATTTGAAAAAAGTACCAAATGGTAAGGATTTAAATATTTGTTACTATGTAACCACTTTTCTCTGCTTGCTGGAAAATTAATGATATTGCCAAGCTATTCTTGCACCACTGAAAAAGATATAGCTGCTAATCTGAGTGGTCCTTTTTTTTTCCTGCTTTCTAGAGAAAGGAGTTACCACCTGCAACCTATAGAGAAACAACTGTAAGACAGTCAAGGAAATTAGACCTTTAGGGTTTCAGAAAAGAAGAATAAACTTGAAGACATGGCCTCTGAAGTCCTATACAGCCATCAAAAGTTGAACCTGTTTGCAAACCGGTACAGGTTTGCACATGGCTTGTACTATATGCAAACATATGATGTAGTTCTCTATACAACCTTTCCCTGGAAAGAAACTGCATGGGGAAATTTCCTTTTCACTACCTCTGTTAAAAAAAACTATTTTTATTACTTCCTGAAGAAAGCCTAGTGTATAGACAAGGAAAAAGTGGTAGTCAGAATTAAATATACAGACATTATTTTATGATTAAAAATAGTCTGCTCCAAAATTTACAGCAAAAATCAAGGTCAGTTTTCCATTCTGTTTTCTCTTGTTAACTGACATATTAGTCTATTAGTCTAGCTCTCCTTTGTTGTAGGGGCCTAAAAGATAATGTTCATTTTTTTTTAATTAAAAATCACAAGCCACATCCAACAGGAATGAGTGGGGTTTTTTTAAGCTTTAGATAGGAAAAAACATAAGTAAAGATTTCTGTTGAGCACATTCCCTTCAGCACTCAGCACTACTTCAGAATCCTGACCTTTCAGATACCTCACCGCCTTTCCAGCAGCATATAAAGATAGTGTGGTGATACTCTCTACTCAACTTAATAAAGTATGTTTTGCTATTTATTTCCAGCAGAAGAAAAAGTGATGCTATAGATATTTTTTTTTGGTAGTCCTCTTTATTGCACTACAGCTGTAATACTACAATACTGCTTTCTTCCTCTCCCCACAATGCCAGACCCCAGGAGAATTGGTTATTAACTCTAAATGAGTGTTTCAGGACTGCCTTAAAAAATTTCTGCTCTTAAATATTGAGATATGAAAATGGAGTGCTCCTGGATGTCAAGAATTCACACACAGCTGTGCTGTGACTAGAGCAATGATCAAGTTAGCTCTGAAGGTTGTAAGGGAGATGATATGACTTACAGTTTGGCTTCAGTTCACACAGTATGTATCTCCTGAGTCAGTAACATTACCTGCAATAACCAAATTTGTTTTCATTTTAAGAGTGAGATTATGAAAAAAACATCCTGTTGTAATTTTCACTCCAAATCACATATTTTTCCCTAGTGAAGTTGGAGGGAAATGAGCAAAAGCCTATAAACTTTGAAACTCATTTCATGTTCACTGAAAAATTGCTATACTTTCTTGTAGCTTTGGAATAAGTATAGAGCAAACTTGGTGTTTATTGCATGACCTGAAATTAGATTCATTTTGAGCATTTTATTACAAAAAATTATGCATTGCTATTTACAATACAGTTGCTAAAATTCCTGGGAACAACAGATTCTTTTTACAAGATTCTGTCAAAAAGGTAATGACCATGCCAGAACTCTGCATGAGGCACAGCATTACTACAGTTTGTATGCATCAATAGAGACTGAAATAAGATCTCTTCAGTTCACACAGAATGCAAATGCATTGTCTTCTCATGGCGTTCTTGATTTGAAAATTCATATGGTCCTGTGTGTACACTTCATCCTTGCTTACAAACTACCTTATTTACTCAGTGTTTGGCAATTATGTTTTTCCCTTTTTGTTCCACAAAGACCAGGCATCTTACCTGGATTATAATAAAAATCGTCTTCAAGTAATACTACAGGAAGAAGAGATATTAAACTCAGATAATGTTATTGCAAATACTAGTGCTAGGTATTAAAAGAACATAATAAAACATGGATATCCACGAGGAAGGACAATTTAGGTATCGTTAAAACCTTTCATTAAATGCAGTCATTTTGGTTAGCTTTTATCAGATTCTAAAATAAGATATATAGTTACTATATTCATACACAATCTAATGAAAGTAATCAAAAAACCACAGAAACAGAACCCAGTATGTTCTTCAAAAGGAATGCTTTGACCTCTTCCCAGTATCACTGAAAAGGGTCATTGAAATTAGCACACTATATTTTTTGACAAAAATATCAATGTAATTAAAAAATTTGTATCAGAAGTACTTTGAACAGCTCTCATCCCTATCTGCATTCTACCACAAAGCGATTAGCTCTTAAAGTCACTAACAGATGCAGGAAAATATTAAATGTGACTATTACTGAAAAGAAATCTTACGACTGTATTTTTTTCTCTTTGCTTCCACGAATGTTTCTTTATTATCTACTCCTCTTTGTCAGTATTATATAATTTCATGGTGCTAACATGTTCTTATCTTGTGTATATAATCCCTCCCTAGCATTGGCTGCCAATTGCAATCACAGAATTCTGGGGAAATCCAGGTAATTCTTTTCTCTCCTTGCATAGCAAAGCTAGCATCAGCTTGTCATGATCCACCTCTGCTCCATTTTTTCTCCCGCAATTTTAAAATTCATCTTTATGGTACATCAAAAATATTAAGTGAGCAGTCAAGTATCACAAAAGCTGAAAACTATCCAAAGACCACAACTAATTTCTGTTAATAATGACCAAAAGACCCTTTGGAAACATTTGCATCGATGTTTTTAGAAAACCGTGTATTGGTATCTGAGTTTCTCTGTGTTCTAAGCATAATAATGGCAATTTCAAACAGGAAAAGGTGAAAAAATAATAAATGAAAACATGCATAGTTACTTTCACACATAAAAAACCCAACCTAACCAACCAAAAAAAACCCCCACACCTTGAGTGTTTCATTAGATGGTCTAACAGCATGTGTAATTTTGAGACTGCAGTCATATCCCTTCAAGCAAGGGCCAGCCACCTCACACCAGTTTTACCTACCAGGTGGAACAAATGCCAGATGTAATGAAAAAGAAAAGGTAGCGCAAAAGTCCTAACTTACTAACTGAAACAGTTTTGTTATGTCTTACTAAACAAAAAATGAGTTAGCCATGTTTCAGTATTTGTTAATCCTGGGTTTATCTAAAATATGTCAGTGTTAACATGGAAACAAAAGTAACCTTGATGTAACACTCCTGCTTTATGTTACTGTGTGAAAAATGGGAGGCCCTTTTTGAGTGGCTGACTAAATGTCTCTACCATTGGGAATGGCAGAAGTGAAGAAAACTTAGAGCTTCCTCTTTTTGGAAACTGATAGAGTGTCTTATTAACTGAAAACAGAATCTTTTGTAATTCAGAACTTTCTATTACATGCTCCAAATTTCTTTCACCAGAAAGAAGCATATCCTGCAATCGGAGCCTTAAAAAAATCAACATCAGAGTAATTTTTGAGTCAAAAGTGCATGACAGGTTGAATACACATTTGATTAATTACTTGTATTTATAGTTTTTGTTGCATTTGATTTTGATAGGGTTTTTTTTATATCTGCATTTGTATTTCGGATGCCTTATTAGTTTGTCTGTTGGATACACAAACATAAAACATGGATTTCTATGCTAGATTATTTATTTTACTTAAATAAGACAAGAACCCAATAGTAAACAGGCAACACATGAAGAAGGATTGATCTATTGTTTTTAGTGGATCCATTCTGATTTGCCTGAAGTCTCTGTGGAAAAGAAAGGATGATTACTTGCTAGCAAATGGATATTCTTTGAGACTTTTTGTCCATATATACAGTCACACTGTACAGATTAATATTCCCATGCACTGAAGCCAGAGAACTTTATCTGCAGCTAAACTTCCTACATGCCACAAATGCTGTTAAGAGACACAGTACTGCAGTCCACTCTCAAATCCTCTTATCATATTATAAAGAATAATACATGGCAAAAGCAAGAGAGATTAGGAGCAGAAAGAAGAGGTTGAAGTGTGAATATGCATGCTGGCAACATGTCTCAAAAAACATCGCTATACTGCTTTCACTTTTTAGTGACTGTATATTGTCAAGATGAAGTTTGTTAATTGAGACCCCCAGGATCTGAGGCTAAGCTGATGGATCTGCCCAGGAAAAAACACATTTCACCCTCTCCTGCTTCTTTTTTCTGGCTAGTGAATTAAAAAATACATTTTCCACATATATATTCTTCCACAAGAAGGGAAAGGCATCTGGTGAGTCCATCATAGAGGAGACACCATAAGGAGGAGAGAATTAATTTTTAGCTGGGGAAGACATGATGAGCAAAAACAGAGAAACAAATAAAAGGAAAGAGAACAGAAGAAAAATATCAAGGAATAGAAAATACAAAGAGGACAATCCTCAAAGAATTATTAGGTCTGGAAGAGCCATAGAGGAAAAATTCCAACTCAGCAACATGGCTGAGAAACATTGAAGACAGGATCAAGTGCTTCACCCTTCACATTTTGTGTAGAGATGTGAGCTCCCAAGGTACATTGCTAAGGGTGAACATCTCTCTGGAGTAGCTGGTCTATGAATACAAACCTCAAAGACAATATTTAAGTATCTCTTATGCAAAAGAGTTTTCTCTTCAGCTTTTTCAGAGTTTTATCCCTTGAGGGAAAGAGAAGATTTCCTGTAAATGTAGATATATACATACACATCAGGTAAAATAGATTAATAAGCATGTGACAGGCACACAACACTGTGCGTGGTGTTGACAAACATCAGCATTCAAGTGCCAGCTTGTCCTCATACGTAGTTCTGATCAACACTTCAGATTTATCAAGGCATAAGTGATCCCGTCCGGACAGAATCACTTTATGATACAGAAGCTGTGCAAATGGCTATGTGGAATTGGAGTGAGAAAATCACTGACTTTCTCAGCATGCTCCTTCTTCACATTCAGCTCTCTAGGAATATGTTGCCTGCAAGAGACAGCAATATTGGTGGGAGCCACAGAAAATTAAAAATTAAAACTGAAGGTAATAGGGAGAGCAAAAATGTATGTTAGAGGGATGGAAAACAAAGGAGATGTTGTAGTGGGTGTCTACTATCAATTGCCCAGCCAGGATGTAAGTGAGTTGATGAGTTATTCTACAGGCAATTAGGAGAAATTTCTGGATCAGTAGCCCTTGTCCTTATGGGAGATTTCAACTTCCCAGACATCAACTGGGAATATCATACTGCTGTGAGGAGCAGGTCTTGGAAATTCTTGAAGTCTGTAGGAGGCAACTTCTTCTCATGAAATTTAACAAGACCAAATGCTGGATTCTGCACCTGGGATGGAGTAAGGTCAGTCATAAGTATAGAATGGGAGAGGAGTGCCTGGAGAGAAGCTCTGCAGAAAGCTGTCTGGGGGTGCTGATTGCCAACTCTGCTGTCCTTTTTTCTCATTACACTGACAATTTTAAACTCAGCCATTTCATGATCACTGTGGCCAAGACAGTCAGCTACCATCACATCTCCCACAGATCCTTCTGTATTCACACATAACAAGTCTAGGAGGGTATCTTTCCCAGTTGGCTCATTGCGTACTTGTGACAAGAAGTTATCTCCTTATCTTACATTCTGGCTGGGCAATTGATAGTAGACACCCACTACAACATCTCCTTTGTTTTCCATCCCCCTAATCCTCACCCAGAGACTCTCAACCACATCATCCCTAATGGTAAGTGCTGTACAGTCAAGCCTCTCCCTTACATACAGTGCAACGCCTCCACCTCACCTGCCCTGCCTATCCCTTCTGAACAGCTTGTAGCCCTTCATCCCAGCCTCCAGCCCTCCGACTGTGGGACTCATTCCACCAAGCAAGAATATATGAGAAGCTTTGTTAAATGAGAACAAATATCTGTATAGTACACTACTCTGTTGTGGACAGGAGGCACACAGGAAGGTAAGGTAACAGTCAGCCCTTTGGGGCTCTGTAAACTGTTAGTCATCAGACTGGTTGAACAAGGGCATTCTTATCATCTCCTTTTAGCTCTTCAGTTCTGTCTAGTGCATTAGATTCCATGGGATGTTTTGACAGTGATTTCTACAGTTCCATTATATATAGAATCATAGAATCGTTAAGGTTGGAAAAGGCCCTTAAGATCATCGAGTCCAACCGTTAATGTGTCACTACCAAGTCCACCACTATACCATGTCCTCGAGCACCACGTCTACCCGTCTTTTAAATACCTCCAGGGATGGAGACTCAACCACTTCCCTGGGTAGCCTGTTCCAATGCTTGACTACCCTTTATCCCTTTATACAGCCTGAGAAAAGTTTAATTTTCCCTTATTGTATTTAAATGTGCTGCAATGATATTGTAAATTTGTAAATTGCTGTTCTCGGATTTTGTATTTTGATCCTTTCCTCTCCTAGCATTGACTATTTCGCCCCCTGGCACTTCTTTTCTAGATGAGGAGCCTTCCCTCACTATCTGAAAAAATTAATTCTGTCGCCATAACCCTCACACCCTGTCTCCATATCTCTTCGAGCTATATTACCTTTTCTTCTGAGGTTGTAAAGCAAAGCTACGCATAACAATTCTGATACGGACTTAGTGGCGTAATGTTACATGTATGCTCTCCATTACTTGCTCATTTTTTTAACACCCTATTTGTTTTTGACTGATACTGAGCTGACTCACTCATTGAACTAGATAAATACAAGAACTTAACCCTAATTATGCCAATTAAAAGCTCTGTTGCTACCTTTAAAATAAAGAGAGGTCCTCTGATTTATGCTAACAGCAGATCAACACTGGGCATCTTTAGGTGCAGATTTATTTATAAGTGAGGATGGACAGATTTGTTTGTGTAGTTAAATACTCATTACATACAAAGCAGCTGCTTATAACTGCCTAGGGTGAAAATGCTGATTGGTATACTAATGAATTATTCCAACTGAACTCCAACCAGGAAGGTCTTTTCACTGGTAAGAACCAAGTTGAGCATCTGCATGTCCTATAGTTTAGAGTAACTGAAATTATTCTATTCTGTTCTATTCTAATCTATTCTAAAACCTGTTTCTGTCATGTTGCTTATAATTGGCGAAGTACCCCAAATGATCAGTCTTGTTCAATAGTAGCTATGGGTCAGGATCTGCTCTAATCCTGGAAATTATATTTGGGAGGGTTGACTAGAAGAAAAACAAAAGTGAAAAATAGACAGAAACTGATGGCAGTTTATGAATAGTCTCAGGAAATGCATATTTTAATATGAGTAAATGGTATATCCTTTGCTGAATGTGGATAACTAAATTACATGGATTACCAAATAAAATCACCATTCTTTATTCACTTTGCTTTGAGACACATCGTTCCATATTTCAAAGGGTTTAAGTTAAAAAGAGTTGATTACAACAAAATAGAGACTCAGTATACAATGATTTTTTTAAAATACTTTTAAAAATATATTTTGTTTCACAGTTAAGACTACAAGAAAACACAGATGATGACTTTTGCAAAACAAACCTAAACAAAGCACTCAGGTTTAACTGACTGTAAGATGCCATCATTGACTACTCTTTTAACAATGTAAAATGACATTTTAAATCAACATAAATGCAATGAAAGATGCTTTGTGGTGGAAAGGGGCTTCACTGTCAATAAGAATACAGCATTCAAATATATTTTTCAAAACAAATATTCATAGAAAAATATATTATCTGATGTCAGATTATTTTGGTTTATCTCTTTTGAGTTTCTCAAGAGCACTGAGGCTTGTTACTGACTCTTAACCCCCTGAAGACTAGGTAATAAAGTGTATGATACATGGTAAAACACAGATACTGAAAGAAGATAATGAGTAAAATTATGTGTCTCAGTGGGCATTGTCTGAATTAGCATCACTTTACTTATTAAGGCAATCTTTACTTACAAAGTCATGCAGGTACTCAGGGTACTTAGAAGACTATCTTTAAACAGAAAATGCTTGGAAATCTATAACCAATTAAATAATTAGCATTTTTCTTAATATACAGAGCCAAGAATAGTATCTGTGGAAGAGGTACCATCCCTTATTATTATATAATATTCTTTACTAAAATAACAGGAATTTCTGGTATCCCTTTTAACCCCAGTTTCATCTTTCATAGCCTTTTGAGACAGGCACTGGAAGTTTTACATCCTCAACTGGAAAGAAAGAAGGGCATGAGCTACTCAGGTATTTTACTTAAAAAAAAAAAAAAAAAAAAACCCGAAACAATAATGGAGTACATAGAAATTCCAAATGTGTACATGATGTAAACGAGGCACTTTCACGTTCACGACAAAACCAAAAAAGAATCCCTGCAGCAACAGATCTCTGTCCTCTCATGTTAAAACTTAAAAAAGAAGAGTCAATCTTAGAGAAGCAAATTCAGAAAAAAAATCTCCAACTGTCCAGCTTTGTTCTTTTTTCATAGAGCTGATCAAAATCCTCAGATGGAATAGAAAGCAGTAGTTCTCAGAAAGCAAGGCCCCGTTTCTCTGCTTTAACAGCAAAAAACTGTTCCACCTGCTTTCTGTTCAACACCCATCTAAGTCTTCTCATGTCATCTGGTGGGGCCCCTAAAAAACAGCGATGGCAATTTTTATATAGTGATTCAATTTAATTTTGGTCTTGCATTGTTTAATCACCTGGAGTTTTACTACACAATACCAAATGGACAAGTTCTTGTTCCTTTAGTGGACTGTGTTGCAACATGAAGATGATGTACATATGCCCAGAGGTTTCCTGGCTTTGAAGAGCCTTTATGTAAAGTTTTCCTGTAAATGAAATTCATGCCTTGTGGGAGACTGCTCATCCATTACAGATTGCTTAGAGGAGTATGACACTCATATTTATGTTCTGTAGGTTTTAAAATTTGCATTTTTCTTTGTACATTTTTTGCTTGTTTTACATGGAATATACATTTTTTGTTCTGATTTCCCCTCCCAAATCAGAATGAGCAGTAACTCTTCCTTTAGTAGCTAAACTTAGTAGCAAACCACATGTAAAATATATACTGTATATTCTAGGGGTCCTGCATAATACTTTTTTGATAAATAATGCCTTCTCATAAGGAAAAAAAAAAAAAGCTAAATACAAGAATGTCCTCAAATTATTTTAACAGGTAAAATGGCCTCAGAAGCATTCACATCTGCTGCAGAAACTATAAAACTGATGCAATAGCTCTGTTCATCAGATTGCCATTAATTCCTGCATGAATTTTAGAAAAGAAGCATAAATGAAAAAAAAAAAAAACCCAAACAAAAACAATGAGACAATATTGTTCATTAAGAGAGTGCTAAAAATGTAAACAAAATAATATTTACACTAAATGAGGTTTTTTTAGATGACGTTAACTCTAGACTTAGTCAGACTTAATTCGAGATCAGGTTCATCATTTTTTCTATACTGTTTCAGGGCTACAGAATGAAACCTTTAAACAAGGGTTGACACTAATGGACGACAGAGCCCCAGTGAAATATCAGAAATGGTCTTTGAGCTGGGCTAGTTGATACAGGGAGCCTGGCCCACTAAAACAGAAACTTGGAACAAAAGCCCAGCCTCACAGGAACATATACATGGAACAATAACCAAAAGCCCCAAAGTGCTTCCTAATAAGATTGTATACATCAAAAAAAAGATGTATTCTGATTCTTTTTTTTTTTTTTTATCAGTTATTACTTAACATGTCTATAGCCCAGCATAAGCTATAAATACACAGATTGAAGGAAAATGTATGTATAATCTCCTTGACTTTCCACTCAAAGGTAAAGATCTGAGCATGTGATTTAAGTGTGTGTATGAACCAGGTACAGAAAATAGAACTTTGTGGTTTGTGGTTTTTTTTGTATTATTATGGGTCTATTTTAATACCTGAAAAACTTTTATAAACATCTCTCTAACATAAATGAAATTTACTTAAATGTACCAGCTGAGTTCTTTTCAATAAAAAATTGGAACTATTAAAGTCTGCCATTATGTGCTGAGGATGTCAGATGGTTCCTTGTACTTTTATTCTGACTTCTATACTGGGAGGGAGGGACTGTATCTCTTTTTTATAATTTTCTGCTGCTGACAATGTTTACAATTTATTCTTAATTAATCACAAAATGTTTCTGTACTCAGTGGCAAAGTTCAAAACTATAGTGAGCCTTTTCTGAGTATATTTTTAAATTAATTCATTGTCGTTTGTTTTCAAGCTTTCTATGTTTTGCAAAAGTGTAGAAAGCTGAAGAGTTTCAGCATACTCTTGAAGATATGATGTATCAAATCAATGCAATCAAACAGTTAAAAAGAAGAAATAGTAAGGTTTCCATGCATGTATTTAATTTCTAAAACATTTGTCCGTAATAATAAAAATAACTGTATATATGTCTTCAGAAATATGGATGGTCCTTCTAAAAACTAAACCTACTGATACAGGCTGTAGTAACTTATTTACAAGCCTATGACACCAGGGTCAGTCTGTCACTGAGCTTCTTAATGATTTCCATGTCCCTGTAGATGAAAAGTTTTAGTCTGGACTAAAGAACGGCTTTAACGTCATGGCTCAATTGCTTTAATAGGTGGACCTATAACAAAGGATCAGTGTATCTATCAGATGTAGACACAGATGTGACACGAATCATGAATGACATTATACAGCCCTGGAAAAAGACATAAAAATTAGAATTAGATAGAAGGAAGCATTTTCCAAAGCACGAAGGATATGTTCCTAAACGACTTAGCAATGCCCAAAATCTGTATATGAGTGTTTTAAAAAGGAAACGTTATGGCCATGTTGGCAGCTCTGACTAGCACGCAGCTGAGAATTGGAAAGCACTAAGAAAAAGTGCACTGTAGCAGAGAGAGGACTTTTTGCTTGACATGTAGGGAGAGTTAAAAAAAAAAAGATCAGTTCTTTTCATTCTCTCTCTGAAGGTCTGTGTGCAGTTGATTGGCCAGGCTAGGACGCATCATCTGGAACTGGCTGAAAATAATCCAGGCTGAATTAAAAATGAAATAAGCAGACAATTATCAGATATATGTGTCAGTGTAAATTTACATGAAAAATATTCAATATTTGCTTCCTGAGATATGTTAATAAATTTTAGCTGAACTAAACCATTATTAGCACATTTTTTCTTGTTTTCTGTATTTTCAGATACGCTAGAGGGAAGGGATACCTTCCAGAGGGATCCTGACAAGACCCTGAGGAGTGGGCCCATGTGAACCTCATGAAGTTCAATAGGCGAAGTGCAAGGTCCTGCACGAGGGCAGGGGCAATCCTCACTGGAGGATGAATGGACTGAGAGCAGCTCTGCAGAGAAGGACTTGGGGATACTGGCGGATGACAAACTGGACATGAGCTGGCAATGTGCACTTGCAGCCCAGAAAGCCAATCGTATCCTGGGCTGAATGAAAAGAAACATAGCCAGCAGGTCAAGGGAGGTGATTCTTTCCCCCTACTCCACTTTCATGAGACCCTACCTGGAGTACTCCATCCAGTTCTGGGGTTCCCAGTACAAGAAAGACATGAACCTTTTAGAGCGGGTCCAGAGGAGGGCCACAAAAATGTCAGAGGGCTGGAATACCTCTCTACAGGCGTTGAGCAATCTGATCTAGTGACAGATGTCCCTGCCCGTGGCAGAAGGGTTGGACTAGATGAACTTTGAAGGTCTCTTCCAACCCAAACCATTCTATGATTCTGTGATTCTAAAATCCTCCATTGTTTGCGGTGCATTTTTGCCATCACTTCTCTATTCAACATCCACTTCTGTGTAATACTTGTGTAATGTAGCTCTTACTATGCACTATTTTCTCCTCCAGAATCCCAAAGTTACTTTCTGCCTTCACTAAAACCACACACTTCACTTCATATAGTGTCACAAGCACCAGAAATGAATGGGGAACCAGATGCAGGAAGTTTCAGCTCTAAGTATCTTTATTCTACCTTTTAAATAATTTTGCTTAGGAAGATCTCCACAGCAACTAGCTGGTATTGCCAGTGGCTTAGAAAACTTAAACTGTATATGTATTCAAATAAGAATCATCAGTGGTACATATTAAAGGAGTCCAAGTGCCTTCTTGAGACAGATGCCATTAAAAGCAAGCTTAACAAAAATAAAAGCATATTTTGAAAAAAAAAAAAAAAAAGACTAGCACAGTAATAAAAAGAATAGCCTTTGACAAGGGCAAGATGTCTGAAACAACTCAATAACAAAATTCATAGGGTGTTTAATGAACCCTACGTTATTGTGATATAAGGAAAAAAGTACAGAAGTGTTAAATGAAGATTGCAGCTGTTTTGCAGATTTTTCCAAGCTTCAATTATTAAGAGCCTAGAAGGCTGAGGGGAGGGACAGCTAAAGAAAAAAGTTCAAACATCAAACGTAACATTTTAAAAAAAGTCAACTGCAAAATATCCATCATCGTGCACTGTGAAGGATTGGTTACTAAATGGCTTGTTTTCTGTGGTTACATTTTGAAAACCTTTTACAAACTGAAATGAATGCCACTCTTAGAAAAAAGGGATATGCTAGATTACACTTCATGCATTACTCATCACCATGACCCACAGTCACCACCATGCTGCTTCTCTCTGGATATGGGGAGATGTCCTGGTTTCAGGTGGGATAGAGTTAATTTTCTTCCTAGTAGCTGGTATAGTGCTGTGTTTTGGATTTACAATGAGAATAATGTTGATAACACACTGATGTTTTAGTTGTTGCTAAGTAGTGCTAAGCTGTTGCTAAGTATTTGCTAAGTAGTGCTTACACTAGTCAAGGACTTTTCAGCTTCCCATGCTCTGCCAGGTGCACAAGAAGCTGGGAGAGGACACAGCCAGGACAGCTGACCCAAACTGGCCAAAGGGCTATTCCATACTGTCTTGACATCATGCTCAGTATATAAATTGGGGGAGTTGGCCGGGGGGCAGCGATTGCTGCTCAGGGACGTGCTGGGCATCAGTCGGCGGCTGGTGAGCAATTACAGTGTATCACTTGCTTTGTATATTATTATTGTATTATTATTATTTGTTTTTATTATTATCATTACTACTATTACTACTATTCTATTTTATTTTATTTCAATTATTAAACTGTTCTTATCTCAACCCACGAGTTTTCTCCCTTTTACCCTTCCGATTCTCTCCCCCATCCCATCGGTGGGGGGGAGTGAGCGAGCGGCCATGTGGTCCTTAGTTGCTGTCTCAGGTTAAACCACGACAGGAGTGTCACCACTAAGCAACGCTGTGCCCAGAGGACGGTTTAACCATCCCCTACTCAGCCTGATTGCCACAGGCAACGACCTCCTTTTCCCCTTCCCAGTACACACATGTACACAGAGCAGAAACATGGCTGGCCATGCTGGCTGATCAGGACTGTACTTTGCTCCTAGGGCGCAGGCATACCCTCACTGTCTTAATTCATGTCCATGCTCACATCCACAGGTTGCTCAGGCCCTAAAGTTGACCTTAATCCTGTCCAGCGTCTGTGGGCATGCTAAATACCCATAACTTGGGCTCCTTTTCCTCCAGTTTCCAGCTCCAAATTTGAGTAGTTCCAGATTCTGGTTTCCTCCACCACGCCGGCTAGTCCAGATTGAAGTTTGCTAGTGAATCACACACACAGAGATGAACAGAGTATAAAACTTCCAGAAAAAAAAAAAACTTAAAGTAGTTTTTCATGTCATTAACCAGATGTTCTTGCAATCCACATAGCGGTGGAATTTTGGGTTTTTCGATCATGGGGCAGTTTACATGGCACCAGGCCTGCTGGAGACAGATGGGGTTCACCTGTCGCAAAGGGGGAAAAGGATCCTGGCCCAGGAGTTAGCTGGCCTCGTTGACAGGGCTTTAAACTAGATGCAAAGGGGGAAGGGGATAAAACCAGTCTTGCTTGGGATGAGCCTAGGGGTAGCATGCCTGTGTTGGTGAAGAGATCTATAGCCCAACTGAAGTGCATTTACACCAATGCACGCAGCATGGGCAATAAACAGGAGGAGCTGGAAGCCACTGTGCGGCAGGAAAACTATGATGTGGTCGCCATCACGGAAACGTGGTGGGATCACTCAAACAACTGGAGTGCTGCAATGGATGGCTACAAGCCCTTTAGAAGGGACGGGTTAGGAAAGAGAGGTGGAGGGGTAGCCCTGTATGTTAGGGAGTGCTTTGACTGTCTAGAGCTTAACAACAGTAATGATAAGGTTGAGTGCTTATGGATAAAGATCAGGGGAAAGGCTAACAAGGCAGATATCGTGGTGGGAGTCTGTTACAGACCACCCAACCAGGACGAAGAAACAGATGGAGTATTCTACAAGCGGTTGGCTGAAGTCTCACAATCCCTAGCCCTTGTTCTCGTGGGAGACTTCAATTTACCAGATATCTGCTGGAAATACAACACAGCAGAGAGGAAGCAGTCTTGGAGGTTCCTGGAGTGTGTGGAAGATATAACTTCCTGACGCAGCTGGTAAGCGAGCCAAGCAGGGGAAGTGCCCCGCTGGACCTGCTGTTCACGAACAGAGAAGGCCTGGTGGGCGATGTGGTGGTCGGAGGCTGTCTTGGGCTCAGCGACCATGAAATGATAGAGTTTTCAGTTCTTGGAGAAGTAAGGAAGGAGGTCAGCAAGACCGCTACCCTGAACTTTAGAAGGGCGGACTTTGGGCTGTTCGGGAGTCTAGTTAACAGAGTCCCTTGGGAGGCATTCCTGGAGGGCAAAGGAGTCCAGGAAGGCTGGATGTTCTTCAAGAAGGAAGTCTCAAAGGCGCAGGAGCAGTCCGTCCCCATGTGCCTCAAGTCAAGCAGGCGGGGGAGAAGACTGGCCTGGCTGAACAGAGAGCTCTAGCTAGAACTCAGGAAAAAAAGGAGAGCCTACCGCCTTTGGAAGAAGGGGCAGGCAACTCAGGGGGATTGCAAGGATGTAATCCTGCAGAGGGACTTCGACAGACTGGATCGTTGGGCTGGGGCCAACTGTATGAGGTTCAACAAGGCTAAGTACCAGCTCCCGCACTTCGGTCACAACAACCCCATGCAACGCTACAGGCTGGGGGAGGAGTGGCTGGAGAGCTGCCTGGCAGAAAAGGACCTGGGGGTGTTGGTTGGCAGCTGCCTGAACATGAGCCAGCAGTGTGTTCAGGTGGCCAAGAGGGCCAATGGCATCTTGGCTTGTATCAGGAATAGTGTGGCCAGCAGGACCAGGGAAGTGATAGTGCCCCTGTACTCGGCATTGGTGAGGCTGCACCTCGAGTACTGTGTTCAGTTTTGGGCCCCTGACTACAAGAAGGACATAGAGGTGCTGGAGCGTGTCCAAAGAAGGTCAACGAAGTTGGTGAAGGCTCTAGAGCACAAGTCTTATGAGGAGCAGCTGAGGGAACTGGGGTTGTTTAGTGTGGAGAAGAGGAGGCTGAGGGGAGACCTTATTGCTCTCTACAACTACCTGAAAGGAGGTTGTAGCGAGGTGGGGGTCGGTCTCTTCTCCCTAGTAACGAGTGATAGGATGAGAGGAACCAGCGTGAAGCTGCGCCAGGGGAGGTTTAGGTTGCATATTAGGAAAAACTTCTTCACCGAAAGGGTGGTCAAGCATTGGAACAGGCTACCCAGGGAAGTGGTTGAGTCTCCATCCCTGGAGGTATTTAAAGGACGGATAGATGTGGTGCTCGAGGACGTGGTATAGTGATGGACTTGGCAGTGCTAGGTTAATGGTTGGACTCGATGATCTTAAGGGTCTTTTCCAACCTTGACAATTCTATGATTCTATGATTCTATGATTCTATGATTCTATTATTCTATATCCTTACATTCTATATATCCTTAGACAGTGTACATCTGTCTACTGACAACTTTCAATTACTTCAACAGTATTATTCTTCCACTGCAGGCTCATCATGTTTAATGTATTACACCTGGTATTCATGAATATTTTACTATGTCATTTTTATGAGTAGTAAACACTGTAAAGAAGAAAGCCCAGAGGAAACATCTCAGAATCTGCAGCTGCAAATATGTAAGCTTCCCCTAACTGCAGTGCCTCTCTACGTGTAACTTTACCATGGAGGCAATGTCTCGGATAATATTTGCAGTTATTCCTAAACCTTTCTGCCCAGATTACCAGCATATGGACTGTGTGAGCTAGTGATCTTTTTTCAGGAAAAAAAGGTCTTTCATTCTGTAACTTCATTATCAATTGTATTCTACAAATAAAAAACCACATCATAGGGTAATAAAAATAGATGCAGTGCCATTGAATTTAACAGAGAGATATTGATTGAGAACATGAGATCTTTGTTGCAAGGTTTTCCACTTGTTAGATTGAAATCATGTTAAAATGGCTGTTATAATACAGTATTTTCATGGTATTCCTCTAAGCTACAGTTTGGGGGTAGCTATCCAAAGCTGTCTGTCTACTGTGTCTAATCTCCAGTGGCTACATGCATTAATCCTGGTTTTTTTGCATATATTTCTCATTAATCCCATAATTTTGCATAAAGCATATTTGTCAGTTTACATTTCCATGTGGAACATGATTCAGTTTATAGAGGCTTCATTTTGAGATTTGCACGTTACCCAATTTAACATGAAAGTATTTTCTCCTACTGACAAATGTTAGATTGGAAAGACATACTACGCAATAAAATCAAGGGAAAAATGCCACATCTGAAGGAATTTTGCAACATGAGCATATTTTAAACTGACTAAAAGAATAACTGCAATGTTTATACTCTCAACTTGCAAGTATGGAAATAAACTTGAACTTAGAACAAAACAGCTTCTGCCTTCAAGGAGTCTGACATTTGCATCCCTAATAGTCCCAAGATTTCTAACAGAAAATCAAGACATCCCTATCTGTACATTGAAAAGTGGAGATATAAATATAAATATGTATATATATGTCTGCTTATATATGCATTAGTTAGAAACACTTTTAACTACCTACGGCCTATGGCAAGACAGAATTTTCACATGGGTATTTAAAGGAAGCTGCAAAATGTGTCAGCACAGCTGTAATGCTGATCTGTTTCAAGCTTAATAATCATATTTAAATAACTGGATATTTCCTAAATATAATTTCCTAAGAGCCTTTTAAGTGCAGTAATGTGTCCACCAGCATTAGAGGTTATTACCCAGAAGAAGTTGTGAAGTGCATAAGACAAATAAAAAAATGAATATTAAACATTTGCAACAACAACATGACAGCAACATAATCATCCAGTTGATTTCACTGAGTATTTTTGAAAGTTTCGGTGCAATATTTTTCAAAGATTTTTCTCCTGCTATTTTACTATGAAAAGCCATATTGTAAAATGAAGTAATGAAGCTCTATGTCTAGTTCCAACAACTTTTTAGGTTAAATGATCTCAAGTAAAATGAAGATTGTTATTTATTTTGGGGTTCATCCTTAATGCAGCCCTTGGATCAGGTGAGATTATCTAATGTTCTATTAATTTTACACGCACTTATTAGTAACAGTCCAATGAGCCTTCAGTGAAGGTTAATACTGATTTTGGGGAACGTTGAGACTAACCCATGCAGTCAGCACACTCTGTGTTGGAGGAACTGTCCGGTTAATAACCCAGTGTGAAACTGAGTGTGATTGAAAGTTACATAATTTCCTGATTGTTTGGAATAAAATGAGGAGAGATCACCAAGGTTTACCAAGAGATAACCAAACATCTGCCTAAAAACAAAACCGAATAAAATCCTGAAGATCCAGAGGAAGAATATAGAGCATCCTGCAATGGGAAAGCTCGGAAACAGTGTGTGGATGTGTTGCATGCACAGATCTGTGAATAACCTGCCATGCAAAAGAAAAGATGGCAGTACAAGGGAGAGGAAAAGTTCATCCCTGTGAGAGGAGATGTAGGGGTGCATATGGGCGTGCATGTGTACCTGTATATTTATGTATAATATCCCGTATATCAAGCTTGAGGGGATGGTTATATTTATGGTGTTTTGCAGTTATGTCATGCCTCCACTGCCCTTGCCCTCCATTGTGAAAGTGAATTAAAAGTTATGTTTGTTGAAATCCTAAAAGTGTGTCCAGAGTTTGCACTCCTCACGCTGGCAGTTTTATCTTCCAAAATATCTACATATTTTTTAAAAGTAGATCAAGAATATTAAGATCAACATTAGAAGACAAGGAGAAAATTAGTTTCAGAAATGAGATCCTTCTAAGAATTCTGGACCAAGAAATGTTTTAATCAACTCAATATTTTCAATTTGATATGTAATTAAATGCTGCATTTCATTTTAGACCTAATTGACTTCTCTTCTTTTTTTTATCAATTAAAAAATGAAAACAGTACTTGAAAGGGTACGTTTCATTTAGAAAATGCTGAAATTAAACATCTGACATCATACAAAAACTCTTTTCCCATATAAAATTAATGACTGCATTTCATCTATGTTTATTAATAGCTTTGTTCATGCAAAATATACTTTTCAATGAACTTCATAATCTTCAAAAACTTGTGCCCATCTCTATACAGTGTCACTCTACCCTTTCTCAAGAAGCTTGTATTTCCTCTGCCCAAATCGACTAAAGTTATGCCACCATTATCTGAGGCTGCATATATGAAAAATAGTGCTTTAAAAATTATTTATGCCTGAGATAATATTTGGAAAATAAACCTAAGCCAATACAAGTATAAAAGTTTTTTTGCCATTTAAATATTTTCTAGAGACAGTTTGATGTAAACATCAGATTCTGCAGGCTGGAGTCAGGGACCTGTAAGTGCACAAATACAACAGTAGCTTATCAATGTACCCAAGGATCATGGCAGTTTTCAGCACACTGAAAGCTGATGGCAAGTTTTAGCTGCACTTTGAAATTGCAGTATTATAAACTAATTCAGATTTGGTCTATTTCATGGTAAATATTTATAGCACAGTGCTAGGACAACATTCCTAGAAAAATTACATCAGAGTTTTCAAATGCTATTTGCAAAATACTTCCACCCCCCGCCCCCCCTCCAAAAAACAAAACAAAACAAAACAGAAAAATCAACACAAACTCACAAAGGAGGTAGATCAAGCACTTAGTGATCTGTCCCTGTTAAAATCAATGGAGAAGAGATTCTTTTTTCCAAGCCTTCCATGAAGGTTATACCAGCTCATACCAACAAAATAATGACATATTAAGTTCTAGTTTGCAGTAATATTTTACACTGTTGTGGTCCTTTGTTTCTTTGTTGTAGCTGTATCAGATAAGATCCCCCCAAGCCACTCCTTCTCCAGGCTGAACAGTCCCAGCTCTTTCAGCCCCTCCTCATAGAATCATAGAATCGTCAAGGTTGGAAAAGACCCTTAAGATCATCGAGTCCAACCATTAACCTAGCACTGCCAAGTCCATCACTATATCATGTCCTCGAGCGCCACATCTATCCATTCTTTAAATACCTCCAGGGATGGAGACTCAACCACTTCCCTGGGTAGCCTGTTCCAATGCTTGACCACCCTTTCGGTGAAGAAGTTTTTCCTAATGTCTAACCTAAACCTCCCCTGGCGCAGCTTCAGGCCCTTTCCTCTCGTCCTATCACTCGTTACTAGGGAGAAGAGACTGACATGTCCAACCCTAGACACAGCACTCTAGATGTGGCCTCACCAGCGCAGAGCAAGGATCACCTACTGATCTTCTGGCAATGGCCTGCTGGTTGAAAACAGTTAAAGGTTAGCATAGTAATAGGAAGAAATGTCACATATGTTGGTGTTATCCTTCTCACACATGAGGGACAACTTCTCTCTCATTTCCTACACACTGTGGTAAAAGTGATAGTAGATAGGCAGACAGTTGTTTTCACCTTGCAAGGCCATTTCTGTGTTCAGATGACTTGCAAAACACTTGCAGCACTAGGGAGCATAATCAAACCTAATTTTATCCATTGCTGAAATGCAGCAAGTGATTGTTAGTCCATAGGCACACAATTCAACAGCTTAGGACAAGAACTGAAAAACAGCTAATTCTTACACCGCTAATGATCAGAACAAAAAGCAGCTCCAAAACTGTGAAATTATTAGATTTTTTTATGTTATATTATTGACCTCATTAAACTCAAAGACAGAAAATCATAACTGTCCACGAAAATTGTAATTTTCAAATGTGTTATCTCCTTTCTTCTTCAGATTAAATACTGTCTTATTTAATACAATATAAATGTATGGCACAATTTATTTTAACTTTCATTTGATGGACATGTTACTGCTGTGTGCCAATATAACTCAATTCTAGAACTGAGCATTAGATCAGCTATTAAAATTGATAGCAGACATGAGTTAACTTCACATAAGCAAAGAATATAACTGGAAGGTTGTGGGAATGTGGTACACATATCCATGTTAACTCTACAAAGTATATTGCCACGGTGTTACTATGCTGAACCCAAGGAAAAAGGCACTCCTTGAAGGCTTTAAAAAATATAGAGTAAAAATTAAAGTTCTAGTCCTTGAAATTTTTCTTATTTTATCTTTCTTTGTTCATTCCCCTTCCTTTTTTTCTGAAGGAACACATACCCATAACTTTTCACCCTTTGTTTTCAAAAGGAAATCAGATTCACTTTGTTTGACAAGTCTTTCCAATCCACTATAAAGTTTGTTAACATACCCCTGACATTCCTTAATAAGAAAATCTATTTAATCTTTCAGCATGCATTTTTTTTTCTGATTCAGATCCTTCTGTTCATCCAGAGAAATACAAGAATATTTCTTAGTTAAAAGTTTAGTACTTTCAAGGTTTTCACTGGCACAGATCTATCCTTCAGTTGGTTGACGCCAGTTAAACCATGCATTGAAGAATTATTTGACCTTTTAGAGAATGGAACTTCAAAACCACGACCATCGGCCATATAAAAGTCTAAATCACACTACACTTGGGGAAAAAAAGAAAAAGGTGGGTAATAAGGTCTCAAAAATGTTATATAGAAGTTTTTATTTTCAACTGAAGAATCTGTATTTTTCTTGATTTGAACATCAGGTCTAGAATCAATGGGAGCTAAGATCAATGGGAGTTATTTGGCTGAGCACTAATGAGTTAATTGTGCATCTGTTCATACAGAAAGGCACAAACAAGGGGCCAGTAACACTGCTCAGACCATCATACATAACCTCCGCAACCGTGGTGATGAGCCACAGGGCACAGTCCCCAGCAGCCGCTGGAGTAACTGTCCTTGCAACATTGGAGGCCTTGACCCAGACAGAGGTCCAGAAGGAAGACAGCTTTGCAAGTCTCAAGCTTCAGGTAGCACCTTGGGCCTCTTGCTGAGCCTGGGACACATGGTCTTCTAGCCTGCAGGAGGCGTGCAATTGTCAAGGGGCTGTGTTTCTAAGAGAAGGAGCTGCAGGAGCAGGTCAGGAGACTGCATAGCATCAGACATAATGAGAAAGAGATTAGCTGAAGCTTCTCTGAAACCTTGTAACTTCCAGAATGCAAAAATCCAGATGAAGCTGTAAGGCAGGCAGAGCCTGTGTCTATCAGGTTGCAAAGTGGAAACTTCCACCATGTTAAAGGCTGGAAACCTGTGACTTCTGGGACCAGGAGAAAGGCTCCTGCTCCACCTGAAGGCTTGCAACTATGGAATAACTTCACCACCATCAGCTGACGAAAATGTGAGAGTGCTGTTGAAAGGAGCATCTCTGTCAACTGAGTCTGAGCCACTCAGGGGCACTAGCAGCTGGGGGGAAGCAGCAAGTGTTAGTAGTGGGAGACTGCAGGGGACAAAGGATGCCATCTCCTACCCCAGCCTATCATCTAGAGAGGTTTACTTCTTGCCCAGGGCTCACAGTTGGGAAGTAGTGAAGAGGTTGCTGTGGCTAGTCTGACTCTTGGACTATTATCCCCTATTGCTCTTCCATGTCAGCACCGCCAATACTGCCGGGGAGGGCTAGAAAGTATCAAGCTTAACTACCTTGCTCTGGAGGTGATGGTCAAGGACAGGCTCGTGTCTCCCTGATCCTGATAGTGAGAGGGATGTGCTTGAGTATGACTGGACAACCCTGGAGATCAAATGATTGCACAGCTCATGGTGGCAACAGTGTTTTGGTTTCTACTACCATGCAGCAATCTTTGAAGACTAACAACTGCATGTAAGAGACAGGATCCACCTGACAAAGTGGGGCAAAAATATCTTTGCCAAAAGGTTGGCCCATCTGGAAAGGAGACCTTTAAATTAGGAACTGGGAAATCAGCATGACTCATTGCCTCTCTGAAGTTCCTTTATGCTACCACATGCAGCATGAGGAACAAACAGGAGGAACTGGAGGTCTGTGTGCAGTTACAGGACTACAATCTCCTTGGGATAATGGAAGTGTGGTGGGATAACTCACATGCTTGGAGCTCTGCAATGGATGGATAGAGGCCCATGAGGAAGGGCAGGCCAGGAAGGGAAGGGAATGCATGGAGCTCTTCCTTGGAACAGCTGATGAGCCAGCTCAGAGCTTATATGTCAGGAGTAGAGGGCAGACCAACAAGGGCAATATTGTGGTGATTATCTGCTACAGACCAGTTGATTGGGAAGAAGTAGATGAGACCTTCTTTGGACAATTGGAAGAAGCCTCATGTTTGCAGGAATACCAACAGGAATCTCATGAAATTCAACAGAGACAAATGCTAAGATCTGCCTTTGAAGAGTATCCTGGTTTCAGCTGGGATAGAGTTAATTTTCTTCCTAATAGCTGGTATAGGGCTGTGTTTTGGATTTATGATGAGAATAATATTGATAACACACTGATGTTGTTAAGTAGTGCTTACACTAGTCAAGGATGTTTTAGCTTCCCATGCTCTGCCCGGCGCACAAGAACCTGGGAGGGGGCACAGCCAGGATAGCTGACCCAGACTGGCCAAAGGGCTATTCCATACTGTCTGATGTCATGCTCAGTATATAAATTGGGGGGGAAGTTGGCCGGAGGGCAACGATCACTGCTCAGGGACATGCTGGGCATCAGTTGGTGGGTGGTGAGCAATTGTATAGTGTATCACTTGCTTTGTACATTATTATTGTATTATTATTTTTATTATTATTACTACTACTACTACTATTGCTACCACTCTATTTTATTTTACTTCAGTTATTAAACTGTTCTTAACCCATGTGTTTTCTCCCTTTTACCCTTTTGATTCTCTCCCCACCGGTGGCGGGGAGTGAGCGAGCAGCTGTGTAGTGCTTAGTTGCTGGCTGGGGTTAAACCATGACAGTCCTTTTTGGCACCCAGTGTGGGGTTCGATGGGTTTGAGATAATAACAGATTAACCAGAGTGTATTAAGGAATTTGTATCTGTTAACAGTTGCAGGTCATAATATTGATTCATCTGTTCTTGGTATTAGTCTATCTGATCTGCACCATGCTCTTGTTTTTGCTGTGCGTGTTGAAGACAGGTGTTTGTTTTTGCAGTTTGCTGTACTCTGCAGTGATCAGTGATGTTTTGCTTTGGAGACTTATTATTAAAACACTGACCTTGAGCGTTATCTGGTATTTGGGTTCTGTAGTGAAGCCATTACTGTTCTTCAGGTACCACCTCATGGAGACAATTAGCAATTATACCTCTTCCTCTGAGAGGTTTTTTATAGAGGAAATACAGAATGGCACCTTCGCTACCTTCTTCTATGATGTTTCCTCCTACATTACAACAACTTTTCAGTATCTTGAATATCCTTGGGTATTTAAGATATATCTATTGGTAGTTCTTGGGAATATCGTTTTGGTTTTGTGAAAGGTTAATAAGCAGTTTAAGAATACCATCCAGAGATCTGCTCCAAGGCTGGATAGTTATGAGTGGCAGGGTGTGTGGGAGAGCATGGGCAAATGCCTAGGATGGTGGGCCCCTTCAGTGTTTTGGAACTTCACCCCTGAACAAGTGCAGAATCCTGAAAAATTAGTAGAATATTTGGAAAAAGTATGCTCTCACCCTGCCAATTCTAGGGAGACACAAATCACCTCAATGTGCTGGGGCCTGACCCATGCCTACCAAGCCTTATTCAACACTATTCAGAACCCTCAAGGGGAAGAGAAGGTCTCTGGATCTGATGACAAAACAACAGGCGCCGCGGCTATGCCAGCCCCCGCGACAGGCACTGTGGCTACACCAGCCTCCACAACAGGCGCTGCAGCTATGCTAGTGAACCAACCCATGCCAGTATCAGTTGCCCCTCTGCAGAAGAAAAAACACACAAGAAAATCAACTCATTTAGTAAGGGCTGATGATGAGCCAGGGCCATCAAGAGAACAGAAGCAGGAAGAGGCAGGACCCATAAATGAGATGGTGACCACCCAATCCCTGCCACTGAGTGAGCTGCGAGATATCCAAAAAGATTTCAGTCGTCGTCCAAGCAAGTGCATCATCACCTGGCTGCTCCGATGCTGGGATAGTGGGGCCATTAGCCTGGAATTAGAGGGCAGGGAAGCCAAACAGCTGGGATCCCTTTCTAGGGAAGGGGGCATTGACAAAGTGATTGGAAAAGGGGCAAAAGCCCTCAGCCTCTGGAGGTGACTCCTGTCAGGCATGAAGGAAAGGTATCCCTTCAAGGAAGATGTTATATGTCACCCAGGCAAGTGGACCACCATGGAGAGAGGCATCCAATACCTGAGGGAATTAGCTGTGCTGGACGTGATTTATAAGGACCTGGACAACGATCAGTTATCCAAAGATCCAGATGAAGTCCAGTGCACACGACCCATGTGGCGGAAGTTTGTATGGAGCGCGCCATCATCACACGCAAACTCATTGGCAATAATGACCTGGAAAGATGAAGAGAGACCAATAGTGGATGAAATGGCTAGCCAACTCCGACAATACGAACAAAGTCTCTCTTCCTCCCTACGGGCATGCATCTCGGCTGTGGAGAAACTGACGTGCTAGCTGAGAAATTATCCCAGGATTTCCAGCGATTCAAAGAGGATATGTCCTACTCCTCACCTGTATGGACCAGTATCTCAGCCATTAGCAGTAAGCGTCCCTCTGCACAAGAGAGAAGATATAGTGGATACACACCACGGGCCACCCTGTGGTTTTATCTGTGTGACCACAAAGAGGACATGAGGAAGTGGGATGGAAAATCTACCTCGACCCTAGAGGCATGGGTATGTGAGTTGCAAGGAAAAACAACTACAAAAGGTGGTTCTTCCAGGAAAATTGCTGCTCCAGTTTCCCATGAGCAGTTGCCCAGACAGAGTACAAGGGCTGATTTTACTTCCAATCTTAATAACGGGACTTTTGTGTTGCATTTACAAGTAGTGAGTAACAAATGCTATGACCAGGACTAGAGGGGCCCTGCCTCCAGCCAGGTGGAGGAAAGGGACAATCGGGTCTACTGGACTGCGTGGATTCGATGGCCTGGCACATCAGACCCACAGGAGTATAAGGCTCTAGTAGACACCGGTACACAGTGTACCCTAATGCCATCAAGCTATAAAGGGGCAGAACCCATTTCTATTTCTGGAGTGACAGGGGGATCCCAAGAGCTGACTGTATTGGAGGCTGAAGTGAGCCTAACCGGGAATGAGTGGCAGAAGCATCCCATTGTGACTGGCCCAGAGGCTCCATGCATCCTTGGCATAGACTATGTCAGGAGAGGGTATTTCAAGGACCCAAAAGGGTACCGGTGGGCTTTTGGCATAGCTGCCTTGGAGACAGAGGAAATTAAACAGCTGTCTATCCTGCCCGGTCTCTCAAAGGACCCTTCTATTGTGAGGTTGCTGAGGGTCAAAGAACAACAGGTGCCAATTGCTACCACAACGGTGCACCGGCGGCAACATCGCACCAACAGAGACTCCCTGATTCCCATCCATAAGCTGATTTGTCGACTGGAGAGCCAAGGAGTGATCAGCAGGACTCGCTCACCTTTTAACAGTCCCATATGGCCAGTGCGAAAGTCTAATGGAGACCGGAGGCTAACAGTAGACTATCAGGGCCTGAATGAAGTCACACTGCCACTGTGTGCTGCCGTGCCGGACATGCTAGAACTTCTATATGAACTGGAGTCAAAGGCAGCCAAGTGGTATGCCACAACTGATATCACTAACGTGTTTTTCTCAGTCCTTTTGGCAGCAGAGTGCAGGCCAGTTTGCTTTCACTTGGAGGGGTATCCAGTACACCTGGAATCGACTGCCCCAGGGGTGGAAACACAGCCCCACCATTTGCCATGGACTGATCCAGGCTGCATTGGAACAGGGTGGGGCTCTGGAACACCTGCAATACATTGATGACATCATTGTGTGGGGTAACACAGCAGCAGCAGTTTTTGAGAAAGGGAAGAAAATAGTCCAAATCCTTCTGGAGGCTGGCTTTGCCATAAAACAAAGTAAGGTCAAGGGACCTGCACAGGAGATCGAGTTTTTAGGAATAAAATGGCAAGATGGACATCGTCAGATCCCAATGGATGTAATCAACAAAATAACAGCCATGTTTCCACCAACCAGCAAAAAGGAAGCACAAGCTTTCTTGGGCATTGTGGGTTTTTGGAGAATGCATATTCCAAGTCATAGTCTCATCGTAAGCCCTCTCTATCAAGTGACCCAGAAGAAGAATGATTTCAAATGGGCCCCTGAGCAATGACAAGACTTTGAACAAATTAAACAGGAGATAGTTCATGCAATAGCCCTTGGGCCAGTCTGGGCAGGACAAGATGTAAAAAATGTGCTCTACGCTGCAGCTGGGGAGAACAGCCCTAGCTGGAGCCTCTGGCAGAAAGCACCAGGGGAGACTCAAGGTTGACCCCTAGGGTTTTGGAGTCAGGGATACAGAGGATCCGAGGCCCTCTATACTCCAGCTGAAAAAGGGATATTGGCAGCATATGAAGGGGTTCGAGCCGCATTGGAAGTGGCTGGTACTGAAGAACAGCTGCCTTTGGCACCCCGACTGCCAGTGCTGGGCTGGATGTTCAAAGGGAGGATCCCCCGCACACATCGTGCAACTGATGCTACATGGAGTAAGCGGGTTGCACTCATCACACAATGGGCTTGAAGAGGAAACCCGTCACCCAGGAATCTTGGACGTGATCATGGACTGGCCGGAAGGCAAAGATTTCGGAATATTGCCAGAGGAGGAGGTGACGTGTGATGAGGAAGCCCCACCATATAATAAACTGCCAGAAAATGAGAAGCAATATGACCGGTTCACTGATGGGTTCTGTCATCTTGCGGAGAGGCATTGGAGGTGGGAAGCTGCTGTATGGAGTCCTGTACGACAAGTTCCAGAAACTGCTGAAGGAGAAGGTGAATCGAGTCAATTTGCAGAGGTGAAAGGCATCCAGCTGGCTTTAGATATTGCTGAACGAGAAAAGTGGCCAGTACTTTATCTCTGTACTTACTCATGGATGGTGGCAAATGCCCTGTGAGGGTGGTTACAGCAATGGAAGCAGAGCAACTGGCAGTGCAGAGGTAAACCCATCTGGGCTGCCGCATTGTGGCAAGATATTGCTGCCCGGATAGAGAACCTGGTAGTAAAAGTACGTCACGTAGATGCTCACGTACCCAAGAGTCGGGCCACTGAAGAACATCAAGGCAATCAGCAGGTGGATCAGGCTGCTAAGATTGAAGTGGCTCAGGTGGATCTGGACTGGCAAGATAAGGGTGAATTATTTGTAGCTTGGTGGGCCCATGACATCTCAGGCCATCAAGGAAGAGATGCAACATATAGATGGGCTTGTGACTGAGGGGTGGATGTGACCATGAACACTGTTGCACAGGTTATCATGCGCTGCAATCAAGCAAGCCAAGTGGTTCAAGCCTCTCTGGTATGGAGGACGATGGCTGAAGTATAAATATGGGGAGCTCGGCAGATTGATTATATCGGACTCCCACAAACCCACCAAAGCAAGCGCCATGTGCTTACAATGGTGGAAGCAACCACCAGATGCCTGGAAACATATCCCGTGCCCCATGCCACTGCCCGGAACACTATCCTGGGCCTTGAAAAGCAAGTCCTATGGCGACATGGCACCCCAGAAAGAACCGAGTCAGATAACACGACTCATTTCCAAAACAACCTCATAGACACCTGGGCCAAAAAACATGGCATTGAGTGGTATATCACATGCCCTATTATGCACCAGCCTCTGGGAAAACCGAACGATACAATGGACTGTTAAAGACTACACTGAGAGCAATGGGTGGTGGAACATTCAAACATTGGGATACACATTTAGCAAAGGCCACTTGGTTAGTCAACACTAGGGGATCTGCCAATGGAGCTGGCCCTGCCCAATCAAAACTTTTACGTACTGTAGAGGGGGATGGAGTCCCTGTAGTGCACGTAAAAAATATGATGGGGAAGACAGTCTGAGTTACTCCTGCCTCAGGCAAAGGTAAACCCATTCGTGGGTTTGCTTTTGCTCAAGGACCTGGGGGTACTTGGTGGGTGATGCAGAGGATGGGGAAGTCTGATGTGTACCTCAAGGAGATTTGATTTTGGGTGAAAATAGCCAATGAACTGAATTGTATAATGTTAGTTGCTATATAATACTGTATGTCATCACTTCAATGATTACTATATGCCGTATCGACAGTATGCAGTAAGAATCACCCAAATTAATGAAGAATGAACTCTGAGGAAACTGAGCGAAGTGCAGCAGTGATAGAACCAGAACTGGCTTCAGCATGCAGCAGTCCACCACCACACACCATCTTTCCTGCCCTGAAAGACTGTTATGACAGATGAAGCCCAAAGTCATAAACTAAATGAACTCAACAAAAGTTCTAGAGGGATAGCCCATAGACTAAGGAAATGATACGTATGTGTGTGTGTGTGTGTGTGTATCTATATCTCAAAAGACTGAAAAAGTGGTGGTGATTAATTGGAATGTATTGGAAGGTGTAAGACCTGGGCATGACATGTATGGTATAGAATAAGGGGTGGATTCTGTCCTGGTTTCAGGTGGGATAGAGTTAATTGTCTTCCTAGTAGCTGGTATAGGGCTGTGTTTTGGATTTAAGATGAGAATAATGTTGATAATACACTGATGTTTTAGTTGTTGCTAAGTAGTGCTAAGTAATGCTAAGTAGTTGCTAAGTAGTTGCTAAGTAGTGTTTACGCTAGTCAAGGACTTTTCAGCTTCCCATGCTCTGCCAGGGGCACAAGAAGCTGGGACTGGGCAAAGCCAGGACAGCTGACCCAGACTGGCCAAAGGGCTATTCCATACTGTATGATGTCATGCTCAGTATATAAACTGGAGGAGTTGGCCAGGGGCAACGATTGCTGCTTGGGGACATGCTGGGCATTGTTCGGCGGCTGGTGAGAAATTATACAGTGCTTGCTTTATGTATTATTATTGTATTATTATTATTTGTTTTTATTATTATAATTATTACTACTACTACTATTACTGTTGTCCCAAAAACTTAGGTCTGTTACCTGGTGTGCATCACCCAATTCACACACATATCCTCCCTGATATGCCTTACGCAATGCTTGCCAACAGCTTACTGCTTCTCAAGAGATGTCACCCAGCCCCCCTTCTCCTAATATTTGAAAATACCTGTTTTTCAAAGCGTTGTACCGTTGTGTCACTTTACCGCCCGAGTGTAGGAGAGGAGCCGATGGAGTCCCCGATCAACAGATCGGTGCACGCTGCAATCCACTCAGTTCTCTGCTCCTGTTGGGTGCAGCAAGACAAACCGGGCAAGGCTGTCAGCGCAGTCCCATCTGGGTCACCAGAAACTGTTGTCCCAAAAACTTAGGTCTGTTACTTGCTGTGCATCGCCCAATTCACACGCAGAGCTGAGGTATTTTCCTTTATTACATAAATGTGCAAATACGGGTGCATGGCACAAACCAGCACACCGGTGATGTAAACTAACAATTATTTATGCAATCATCTAATACATATTAATTGTCCTTTATTAAATGATTGGTTAGAATTCTTTGCCGCCCATGTAAATTACTACGCATGCTCACTATGATTCTTGAGACCTTTACTTCCTTAATCTTTTGGGTGGGTGGGTTTCTTGAGTGGGTGGTCCTTGAGTCGGTGGTCGTGATCTCCCCCTGCTGGAATTACCTTTCCCCTAAGTTCACTTAACTTTGGCAACACTAAGCAGTCCTTTACGGACCGTTAGCGAAGCAAATTATCATTCATTTTAGAGTTCTTTGTTATAAGACATATATCCTGTTTCATGATGCCATAGTATTGTGAGGGTAAAAATGAGCAAGGTTAATCTTTACCGACATCATTACTACTATTCTATTTTATTTTACTTCAATTATTAAACTGTTCTTATCTCAACCCACAAGTTTTCTCCGTCTTACCCTTCCAATTCTCTCCTCCATCTCACCAGTGGCGGGGAGTGAGCAAGCGGCTGTGTGGTGCTTAGTTGCTGGCTGGGGTTAAACCATGATGTTCCCATCAGATCCCATGGACTTGTGTTAAATAGTTAAATACAGATTTACAGTGAGAATAATGTTGATAACACACTGATGTTTTAGTTATTGCTAAGTAGTGTTTACACTAGTCAAGGACTTTTCAGCTTCCCATGCTCTGCCAGGGGCACAAGAAGCTGGGACTGGGCACAGCCAGGACAGCTGACTCGGACTGGCCAAAGGGCTATTCCATATTGTATGACATCATGTTCAGTATATGAACTGGGGGGAGTTGGCTGGAGGGCAGCAATTGCTGCTTGGGGATGTGCTGGGCATCAGTCGGCGGGTGGTGAGCAATTGTACAGGGTATCACTTGCTTTGTGTATTATTACTACTACTACTACTACTACTACTACTACTACTACTACTACTACTACTACTACTTACTATTATTCTATTTTATTTTACTTCTTTAAACTGTTCTTATCTCAACCCACAAGTTTTCTCACTTTCACCCTTCCGATTCTCACCCCCATTGCACTGTGGTAGGGGAGTGAGCAAGCAGCTGTGTGGTGCTTAGTTGCTGGCTGGGGTTAAACCATGACAGGGAGGAATAAATCCATGGTCTAGTCCACACTGGGGACCACATCGCTGGAAAGCAGCTTTGCAGAGAAGGACCTGGGGGTCCTAGTGGACACCAAAACTGAATATGAGTCAGGAATGTGCCCTCATGGCGAAGGCAGCCAATAGCCTCCTGGGCTGCGTTTGGAAGAGCATAGTGAGAAGGTCAAGGGAAGTGGTCTTTCCCCTTTAAGCAGCACTGGTGAAGACACAGCTGGAGTGATGTGATCTGCAAGATGAGTCCAGCAAAGGTTTGATGCTGCTTTAAGGAAGGGGGGGTTGGACTAGACAATCTCCAGATATCCTTTCCAACCTCAACTATTCTATGATCCTGTCATTCTGTAATGCTCTGTCAAAGTAGCTTTCAAAGTAGCGTCTGATATGAAAAAAAAAATATCTGAATGTGCAAAAATTTGTTAGATGGAGCACCAAGCATTTTCCTATAAAGAGCTATAAAATGCCTGATAATAACCCTTGCATGATAAAAGCATGTGAATGTTTTAAATATTTTGATGAAAGGATCTGTGAGTGTCCAATGCTTCCATGAATAGCAATTCTTTCAAATCCAGTAAGTGGAATGAATTACAATAAAATAAGCATCAAAGTAAATTTAAAAATATAAGCACATTGACAACAGATGTTCTTTCAGGGGTGAGATCTCCTGGTCCGCAAACCATTAAATCAATGAAACTTTTAAGTGAAATTTAGGAATGACAGCAGTTAAGTAGTGTCTACACCTGCAAAATATATTTCACATTTATCTCAGGATTTACAAGACATCCATCACTTCTGAATCTTTTTGCCAACAAATTGCATAAAGTTCATTAGGTTCTCCAACCTCCATTACTGTACTGGCAACTCATGTCTCTTTTAGATAATTTCTGTTGCTTTTCTTAAGGATGTGCTGCTGAGCCCTTATTCACACATTTTGCTACTATGAAAACAACAATGTGCAGACAAGTCTTGTACTTCTTTCTGAAAGCTGTGAAACTAGGGCCTGATCTAAATTTATGGTGGTAAGAAAATTTATATTAGGGTGCCAAATACTTTAAAAGCCTTGCACTTGTTCAGTTCTGGAGCTCTTAGCAATTCCAGTTGTTATAGTGTTTTCTGAAAAATAAGCATTTAGTCATCACACATTAATATAGGTACTGAATGTCCCCTCCAAGACTATAAGGAACCAATGTATAGCAATAAATCATAAAGATAAGCAGTTATGAGCAGTTATCATAAAGATGAGCTGTTTCTCTCCTCCAAAGGTTACAATATCAGTAAAAAATCTGAAAGTGACAAATGTATAAATATTCATGAAAACATCTGCTTCCAACATAGAATTAATTTTTATTTACAATTATATTAAAGTTTTCTGAGTTATTTTAACAGTACTCTTTTCCAACTGCATCTGTCATACAGGGGAGAGACATTATTTAACTGAAATAAGCAAAGTGGGATGAAGTAATTGGACTGCAGTTATTGTGCTGTAGAGATTATAGAAACCAGAATATTGCATGCATTATACACATATGCATAAGTATTATTGCAAACCATATTCACCTGTGAGAATCAACTGTAGACTCAGCTTCATAATATTTAAGACTATTTCTTCTGGATGTTTGTTTGTTTAGACTTCTGTGATCTCTGCACTTACTCCCACTTCAAATACAGAAGCAGAAGCTATCTAATCATCTATACCTGATAGAAAAAAAACTCCAGGTCATGGTTGCATCACTGTGAAGGCCTATTTCTTCACCTTCATGCTGGTTATTCCCTCTCAAAGAAATTTGGGGTATCAGGAAGAAAGGATGACTGATTCGGCAAGGATGATACCTGTACTCTATTCTTTCTGCATCTAATGAGGTCAGGCACATGTTCTTTAAATAATCTAATTAATGTCAATCCCCCCTTAGCCAAATAAGAAATAATCCTATTGAAATATCTCACTGAAATAAACTGGAATTCTTCCTTTCACTTCAGCTCTGTTGAATCTGGCCTTTATTTCCTTTCTCCATACAGCTACATGAAGTAGTCCACTAGCAACAGAATTGCTTAGTGGGGTTAGTGCAGGACTGGTACATGTTCTACCTAGTGGAGAAAGGTTATATGAAATTGCAAAAAGATAGGCTTGTGCACAGAGAGAAGTTCTCAGGTGATCATACAGAGAAGGAAAAATTTCTAGTAAAAAATTTATAGTAAAAGTCCTGGCTTAAATCAGAAAATTGAGCATGTGTTTTAATCATAATGATGCTAAGGGGTGATTAGGTTTGAGGAGGTTTTGGTAAATAATGTTTAAATAATAATATTTAAAAATTCTGCAAACATATCTGCCAGGAATATTTATTTCTCTACTTGCTTTTCTTTTCAAGTCAGTAGAGTTAAAAGCAGTGAGTAAAGCAAAAGAAACACATGCCGCTGTATGTACATACAATTTCTATATTAAAAAAAATTATGAAGACATTAAGCAAAATTGAACTTTTCCGGTTCAGGAAAACTAAAGATTAAACTATACTTCTTATTATACTTTTTATTATTTAATTATTGCTAGCTAAAAAGATAATGCATCCCCAAAGTATTATCAAAAGACTTGAAAAGGCCTCCTATCATGGAAAATGTGTCCATGTCTACTGGCTTATCCCTTTCCTACTACTGAAACAGGTAAGTTTTCTATTTAATTTGTATTAGTGATAAGCTCCCCACTCAAATCTAGGTTAAGCAAAGAAGAAAAAAAATCTCATATGTTTTGGTATATTAAAACAGGTTTTTACCTTTGCCCAATACGAGTCAGATCAGTATAGTTATATTTAAGCAAGTTTTAATTACCTGAAATGCAAAATTAATAAGTTTCACCAGTTTTATAAAGGGCTTTCCACATGATTTAAACAAATACTTGTTTATTTAGATCAAAGAAAGCAATTAAAGATATTTGGACAAATTTTAATTATACAAAACATATTTGTATTTCTAAACCAAAGCCGATTCTATTGAATGTTGTTTAAAAATGCATTATTCTCATTCAGGGAGTATATTAACCCTATAAGTTCCTGAAAAGCTTAAAAAAACCAACTTTTAACTTTGTTTTCTAACTCATACAGGAAATCATGATAAAGTTACCTTGTGGCTGACGCTTCATTCATTTTTTACACTTGTCACTTAAACTACTTGCTCATGTATTCAGTGTTGCTAATGACATACAAACGGTTGCCAAAAACTAATGCTCAGATAAAAGCTATAAGGAAGGGGCCAGAATACATTATACCAGTTTAAATTATACACCTTTGACCAATCTTCAAGCTGGCATAAATTTGGGGCTCAGAAACCTTCTGAGCTCGATGTGTTTTATACATAATTGATATTTCTCAGAGGACTTTTCATCCATTACTTTACTGAGCTTCTGCTCGAACCCCTGTACAACTGTGTCATGTGTAACATGCTTTGGTGAGAATGCCAGCACTTCTGTGGCATTGCATGTTTTCCACATTATATAGCATGGGCTGGCACTGAAAATAACACCTCATGTGGTAGCCCTCATGCCAGTTCAGTCCTCTCATATTTCTCCCCACTGGCCTGAGCTAAGAGCTACTGACATCAGGAGCATTTTCAAGGAAGGTGACAAACTAGGAGGGCACATGCTTTTATAGTCATGGTTTCTAGCCAGTCATGGAGATTGTGCTATAGTCAATGGCCTTTTCATCTCAGCTCTCATATATCCCTGAGGAATAAGGAAAGCAGACACCATGTTATGCAGATCCTTAGCTGGTTATAAATAGCGCAAATGAAATACTGTATTAGACAGTGTTGAAAATGGCTTAGGCTACAAGCCACCATATTTCTACTGGGTTACAAATGTATCAAAAATACATGATGTAGATAAGACCTACAAGCAGAAAGCAAGAAATCCACAAGATATTATTTAAATTAAAAAATTACAAATAGAAGTATAAGCAGAAACATACAATATTAGATTCTACTGTTTCACAATTAATATTTTCTATGCATCTCATAACACTTGAGCCAGTATTATTACAGAATTATTTCATTCTAGCTCAGAGATAGCACAGCCAACTTGAGGCTTCTCAGCCAGATATGAAAAGCAAGTTGCTGTCCACAGCAAACAGTCTGTGTAAGTGTGGAGTTCAGAAGGGATATTGGAGTGGAGTTGTCATCAGGATGGTGGCAGGAGCAGAATTTCCCTCTGAATCACAACTTGGATCCCTCCTGCATCCTAGAGTCCTTCTTCCAGTTGATTTCCCTCCACTGGAATCCAAAGATGAACCAATGCAATCCTCTTCCTACCCAGAATCCACAAAAGGCATCACCTGTTTTTCCTTTCTCTTTCAAGAGTTTCTGTTCACTTCCTTGTGAGAAGTAGGAAGGGGAAGAAGCTAAATCTATGGCTGTGCCCACGAGGGAAGGGAAACAGAAGAAAGACTGCAGAAAATAGCACAGAGGAAAAGGCATTCTTCAGCCACTACTGCTAGAGCTGGATGGAGGTGGTTTCTTATGACTGTTGCAAAGAGCTGACCTCTCAGTAATGACCGCCCGATATGCATCAGGAGGATAAAGCAGACTCAGACAAACCAGATCAGTCTTTTCAGCTGCTGGCAGATGTTCTCTGCCACCCACTGTTATTTGACATTCAAGGCAGATGCCTGGTCAGCCTATGAGTTGAACCAGCAGTAAAAGAAAGAGTTTAAGTATAAAAAGTGCCTCTCCATGCTCCATGCTACTACTAGTAGGAATCAATAAAAATAATAAGAAAGAGACATGGATATATTTTATGTTCTAGAATATATTTCTGTACAAGACACTTAAGCCCCTGATCACAGCAATGAACACACAGCCATGCAAGCTAAACAATGTTTTCACAGTGCCTATTTCAGGTCAAGGGTAAAACACTAATTTCTCTGTGCTTGGGTTTGTTCAATGGCTCAAGCATTACTCAGTTCAATCACAGTGACTGGTACTTTATTCAGGGTCAAATTCTAATTTCCCTAGGAATGTTAATTTATGTCTTTCACTGTGATCTCGTAGTTGATGGAGCAATCTAAGGAATAAAATGCTACTTGATATGAGTAAAGCTTCAGAAATCAACTTCTGATTACAGTGATTCGTTCTTAACATTTTTCTGAAGAAATAAGGTACAGAAATACTCAGGAAAAAAAAAAAAGAAAAAATGTGGAAAATTATAACATACGATTAAAGGGGTGTTATTATAAAATCTACCCCTTTTTTTGTGTTCGACTTTTTATACTATGTCATAAAGAATGTCTGAGGAATTATAATGTGTTTATAACAAAAGGTACTAGTCCATTATATCTATGTGCATAACATTGTGGCATCTTCAAGGAAAAGTAGCCCTGAAAGAATGCTCTAATATAAGTATACAAAGTAGTTCAAGAAAAAACAAACCAACAAAGGAAAAAACAAACAAACAAACAAACAAACCACTGCAATGTGTTTGATGTACTACAAGCGGAAATTGTCCCTTCAACCTTTCCTATTTTCAGTACTTTCACACAACTTAGTTTGGATGTTTTTTCTTTACTTGTTCAGATTTTTAATTCAAGTGTGAAACTAACGGATAAACGAGAAAGTCTTTGTTATGGAAAGAGAAATAGATGTAACACCTTTCTATTTACCAAGAACAGCCAGCTTGTTATTGAGGAGTGAATTGACTATTATGTTATTCTAGCAAACATAAAGAGACATTTAAAAGGTATAATACCAGCTGCCCACAGAAATTCAACACGATGCAGCATTTTTTCATCTGGTGTTGTACATCTGTTTTCAGTACCTTATCTAGCACATTCTCCTGCTGAAATACAGACACAAAGAGACATAAATTGAGCATTAGTGACAGGCAGAGTTCATCCTGCTGCTTCTGGGTAAGATACTGACAATGAACACTAATAGACCAAACCATCTCAGTCTCAGCTGAAAATACCATTAGTATAGTCTGTTGCTAGACACTATGAGAAGTGAGGTTGCTGCATTAAAAAAAAAAGTCTGCTCCATGCAGAGGAAAAGACTGTTTTGTATAAGGATTTTTATGGTACTTTGTTTTTAGTATCTGTTCTTAAGTAAAAATAAAGATAACTATGAAGTAAAATTAAAATAAGCTACAGTCTAAACAAATCACCATCACTTTCCAGTTCCTCTGTTAATTATGCCCCAGTGAGGAAAGCATGATGATTAGCAGAAAAATTTATATGGGGAAAATGTGCAAAGATCTTATATGTCAAGACTACTGTAAGAAACCTTCCCAACAAGGAGAGTCAATAGAAAGTTTAAGTAAAATTCATACCGGTTGAATACTGTTGGAAAAATACTGTAGATCATGACATATGACATCAGTTAATATTGCTACACAAATGGACAATAATGGCTCCCTCTCATTCTGAAACAAAAGAAACAAATAAATAAACATTAGCAAAAGATAAATTCAATACAGAGAAGAGTACATATGGGCCATAGAATCTGATTCTATATTTTTAATGCACTGTACTTCTTAATGATTTGTCAAGCAACCTAAAAGCTTGTTGATACTCACTCTTGTAACATCCAAATCTCCTCAAAGGCTTCCTTTCCAAGACCTTTTTTCCTAATTCAGGCCTATGAGAACTCCTTCAAAAGAATAAATATGTGAGAAGAGGACTGCTTTCTTGGAAAAAAAAAACATAAAGCAAAGCAGAAATACAATAAATACTGAAATGTTAGTTCATTTTCATTGCTATACTTCTGCCACCAAAGGAAAAACATCTAGGCAAAGGTTTGATGATAAGCAAGCATGACTTACTTCAACTTTTTAACAGGAATAACAAAGATACTTAAATACTTCATATGCTAGGCTAAAATGTATTTAGTTTTCAATTATTTGAATAAAACTTTTTTTTTTCCTATAAATATGGTCTTAGTATTGAACATCTATAATTTGGTCCGTCATGTTCTGCAGGAGCAGAGATACATTGTATTGTACATATTGTATGACATACTTCACATGTATGTCAATATACATATTGACAATGTATGACAAAACAATAGTGAAAAATATGAATTTATGAAAAAGAAAATATATCACCATTGTTCCACAACTTTTACCTTTTTCAGTAGAAACCCAAAACAGTTTTCATGGTGAGAACTTAGCAAATCCACAGGATGCGTGAGCACTTGCTCCTTTAGAGTGTCAATCAATGTACTTAAATATTTTTCAGAGCAACAATGGATTAGAATACAAATTACAAATTGACTGTATAGGAAACACAATACAAGTGAGCGGTCACATTACATCAGAGCAAGTATTTAATAGAATTTCTGCCACTTTTCTAAGTGCAGTTTATTAAGCTATGTAACACCTAGCACAGCTGGCCAGAACTGTTCCTTGGCTGTGCGTCCTCTCTGCCAATCACTAAAGTAGCAAGGAAGGATAAGCCTTTTCAGTGTACCTAAAAATACTATTACCACAGCATCTGAGCATTTCAGAAATATTAATGTATTTCTTTACCTCAAAATCAATATTGCTCCCTGTTTGAAAGTAAAGAATAGTAAGAAAAATTAAAAAAAAGACAAGCCTAGAGAGAAATTTTATAAAGATAAAATGTTATGACACTCATTTTCAAAGGTGATAATGGGACTTGAACAAACTAAGCTCTAATGATGCTTAAATTCTGTACTCATACATGACAATAGGATTTAGGTGGCTGTGTTGTTCAGGTGGCTTCAAAAGCTTTAGGATTCTTCATAATCTTGAGGATGCTCAGAAAAAGGGAGGTAGAGGAGGGAACTGAATTGTTCACAAGGCTAGAGGATTTGCTAAAGCAACACAGAACAAATAATCTGTTGAAGTAAGCAGCACTCCTCTTTTTCTTTCTTGTTTTTTTTTTTCTTTTTTTTTCCAGATAAATGTTCCAACTTCTGAAACATCCTTTTGCATTATTTTGGTAGCCTATTTTCAATTCTAAGCAATGACAATGTCTTAGTATTTTTACCAGATGTATGCAAAAGAATGGGGAAGTTCGTGTTCATCCAGAGACGTCCAAACCTGGCAAAATAAAATAGCCTGACAAGGTTATAGGTGAGGAGTAGTAATTGAAACACTTGATATTTAGTAGCCATTTTCTTCAGCTTAAAAGAAACAAAGACAACCAAAATACTGCAAAAGAAGTTTTAAAGTGTAAAATCTGATGGTGGCTTTTCATATAAGGCTTCTTTTTACATAAAAAGCTTAGCTATTTCAGGTTTTTTTTTTTTTTTTTATGATGTACTCTCATCTTACATGAAATTACTGTTGATATTTAACTCATTGGATGTGCTGACTCTTTCAGCTGGACTACTAACTGCTTTTTTCTGATCTTCCAAGGTTAAAATGAAAAATTAACCTCATGAATCATCTGAACATCTTTTCGTAATGTTTATTAGCTTGAAGCATAGCACCATATATTCTTTTAGAACTCTTTTTTTTTAATATATGAGCAAGATAGCTATTTTATGGGTGTTAAAATAGAATTTAACCACTTACCTGGCATTCAAGACCAATGCATTAACCATCAGAACCTTCTTTTGTTCCTTCACTACTGAAGGATGGTAAAGATGTTACGTTCTCCAAACTCACCTAGTTTTGATTCAGTTTTGTTTCCATACCCAGTGAAATGATGGCTGAGTGCTTTTTGAATGTGTTATACTTGCATGACAAGTAGGACCATGGTGTTTGCTGTCACAGGAGGTCCATCTGGCCTGTGAAAATGGGTGTAAGTGCTACTGCAAACAATTTGGCCACAATACCCTTTGTCTTTTCTTTCACTCCTGAATGATTACAGACCTGTGACTCGATGTGATGTAGAATTCAAAAACTGCAGTGACCCAAATTAATGAGACACCAAAAATTATTTCTATATAACGAAATAACAAAAATGTTTGACTGGTTTTTTATCTCAATGAAAACATTTTTATTTTAGCAGGATTAAACCAAAAGTGTTTTTCTTTTAAGGAAAAAGAAACAGGGATTAAGAGAAACTGAGCATAATCTTAGTCATACCACCTGTTAGGTAATATTTATCTTCAGCTTATGGTGTGATACTTATTTTTAAAAGTTCTTCAGAGGAAATGAGATTAGCACTCATTTCTATAACCTCATTAGGCACATAATCAGATTACTCCTTCTATTTCCACAAGCTAAGGAATTACGCCTGTCTTTTGCATATGTTCTTTGAGTTCTTGTTTGCAAAACAAGTAGGAAGTAAAATCTAGATATTTTCCAACTACATAAATTTATCTTTTTTACTATAGGGGAAAAAGTAGCTTTAAATATCTTGATGTCAAAAGCTATTAAATCAATATAGGCTTACCCTGAAGAAGGTGAGTTACTAGCAAACTGACAGTGTAAATTAATCCATGCATTTGTATTTAAACAGAAATTGATTAAGCAGATGTTTTCAGAAATGAAGAATGGACTATAAAGCAGGTCTGAAAACACAAAAAAGGCAAGTATGACAGGAAAAAAGTAACACATAACTCAGTCACTGTGATGTAAAAAACTCCACCCATTTATCGCACTGTAGTACAGGCCGATGAGAACAGGAGTTCCAAATCCAGTTCTTTGTTTACGTTTATTATAGGGTATTACCTTTAGGAAAAATACCCATATACAAATTTTATTTAAAGAATCATTTGTTTATTTTATAAGTATGGGTTTAGAATGGACTTAGTTGAAAGGACAGATGAGTTTTGTGAACTCATAAAAAAAGTTTAAAACGGCAGTTTTTGCATATGTCTAGAAATTGAGATAGATAACATATGGATGTAAAACAGCACTGTCTTTGCTTCGTATCAGCTGAAGATATAGCATAATTAATTGCCTCTAAAACCTCTCATGTAAGTCTGCTGCATTAATGATAATGTATTTTTTCATGCACTTGGCATCTTCCACTTTTCATTTTTTTTCCTGTGTATTTGGTACAAAGTACCTGAAAAACCTGCACAAATTTTATTCAGCAAATGCAGCCACTGATCAGAATATAACGTTCTAATTAATACTCATTAATTAGTTCTTTATTTGCTCTATATCCCCTTGCCAAGGAACTAGTAATCCTCCTAATCCTCCCCCAATAGCCATGTCCTACCAACCCATCTTCTATGAAGTATCGCAGTGCCGGATTTTATTTCAGCATTCAAACCAAAATGAACTTAAAAATCATCCAGAAGAGATTTTTCTAACCTGAAATCTCTGCCCAATATCTCTGTCTTTTATTGCTTTAACTGACCATTTATAACTACATTGGTGTCACAGCAGTAGGCTCAAGAGATTAATGACTTGTATATTGCTCAAGCTTACCTTTGAAGCTAATATACTTGCTATACAGTGAAACAAAATGCAGGAATCCCACTCAGTAATGGGCAAGCTCCCTTAAAATAGTCAGCATCTATGAAGACACTCTGTTGTGACATGAACACATTATGAATCATTACAATATTGCAGAGAGAAATCCTTAATATGCATAGAGGCAAGTGAGATGTATTGTATATACATGCAACAAAAGCAAAAGAACAGCATTCTAGAGATAGCAGAAGATACATTACACAGGTTTTGATTTTTGGGAGGCTTTGCAGCATAAGCAATTAATTGCTCTAAATTCCTGGGTCAAAGTTTGTGAGACATGCAGATCGAAGTCAATCAGCTGTGTGTCCTTCACTGATCTTCTCCCACATGGCTTTCAAATAATAACACATCAAAGGATTGACAAATCTAGATGTGTCAGTTGTCTTCTATTATCAGCTGGTTTTCCTATGCAACAACATCCTCTCATCACAGTTATCTCAAGGAAGCAGGATGGGAATTGTGTGAAATTAGCACAGTTTATGCAAAACATCAACATTACTGGCCAGCATTTTTTCCTTGATCTTGAGAGTGTGGAATTGAATCAGACAACACAATGAGAAAAAATATGGGTGCAGAAAACTGAAAAATTGTATAAAAACATTAATCTATACTCAAGGAGATTATATGTGAGGACAAACAGAAAGCAGATGCAGCACAATCAGGATCAATCATAAAAGAATTAGTCATCATAAAGAAAGGCAACAGTAAAATTGCCTGTCCTTTGGATAATTCTTTGGCTAAGCAAAATGTTTTAATGTTGTTGAGACAAGATTTTTCCTGAGAACTATATTTCTCTTTTTAAGAATCCAGCAAGCATCAGAAATTATGAAACTACACTGTATAGATTGGTGGCTACAGAACAGGAGAGACAATAAAGGCATCTCTAGGAAAGCTTGTTTTCATTTCATTATGTTAAACAGACATATATGTTTCAGTGAGGCCCCTAAAACACAGGAAAAATCTTTTGTATCGTGGCATTTTTTTTTCCTTAAAATCAGTATTTATAAAAATGCTGCTTTAGCATCATAAGATTTTGAACACTTATGACTGTAGTTTTCAAAATCTATATGCAGCATGGAATAAAGAAAAGAAAAATTACATGATATAGCTGATCAGCCTGTCAGTTCAATATAAAGATACACCTAAATATTTCCTCCGTTTTTATTCCAAACCAGGCATCAGTTCTGTATAGATACAGGATAAATAGAACACTTTATTATGTCTTACATTATTTTCCTGTGATAATTTCATTGCTATTCATGTGGCTTCTACATCACCATAATACTTTTTTTTTTCCCAATACAATATTGTAAGTCGATATTGAATATAAAACTGTGATATAACACCAAGCTAGAATATTTGTCTTACTGCTAAAGCACATTAGAGTAATTCAGGTGTTGTAGTACTAGAATTAGGAAGTAACTTTTTGATAAAACTTCCTTGTGGAAAGGAATTGTTTCCTGAAATCCTAAAGCATGCCCAGAGAATGTTTCGTTTTACACTAACTGGTGCCAAAATAGGCAGGGTTAACCACATAGTTCCTTTCCACTGCATCTGTTAAACTCCCCATTGCCTTTTTTACAAAGTAGTCCCAAGATACTGGTTGCCTCAGAAAGTTCAATGCTCCCAGAATTTCCAATAAAGAGCCAGAAAACTATAAAGTTCTGTTGTAGTGTAAGCACTAACTTTAGAAAATTAAACCCCCTGAAGACTCAGGACTGAAACAGGCTCTGAGTGATTCTTGCTCCTGTGCTGTAGGGCTGAAACCCAGCAGTACCAGGTTTTTCAGGGTCCAGTAGGATATCTCCCACACTGCATAGTGTGAGGAGAAATATTGCTCTGTAGAGATGCATGAGCTACCAGTGAGCCAGGGGCAGACTCTAACTCATTTAAGAAAGTCAAAATAAATATTTGCTAAATTCCTAGACTGACCTTCCTAAGGGGATTTGTGAACTAAACCCTCTCTTCCTAGTACAAAAATTTCTTATGTCATAGAGAATGATAGTTTCAAATACAAACACGTATATTTTTTCCAAGCCCAGGGCTGGCTATTGTCTGTGTGGATGACAGCAATTCAGAAATTATCTAGAAAATGTCAATTCCAAGTCTCTCCTCAGACTCATAGTAGATCGCTACCCAATCTTCCTAAAGGGGAGCTTACAGTAAAATAAAAGTAGAAGTTTCTTAAGAGTCAGAAACTCTCTTATTTTTTTCCTTAAATTCAATAAGGAACTCTGTTTAAAGTTTTTCTTCAAGCAAACTGAAAGAAGGCATCCCTCTCAGGGCTTCAGCAGTTCAATAGCATAATCTTTGACCTTTTATTTCATTAAGAACTTCAGTGCAGATCTTTTAGGGATAAATGAATCAGAAATCTGCTCTGATTATTTTTGTCAGAAAACTGTTCCCATGTTTTAACATAGGTGGCAATTTACTTCTTGAGGAAAAAGCAAAACATATTATGAGATACCCACAAATTTGCAATTATCTGTTTGGGGAATAAAACATCTTCTGAGCTCAGCAGCATATTTCTTACTCATGATGAGTATGTGTGAAGTTCTTTAATCAGTGTATTTCACACATACTTTTGTTCAGCTCTACTTTAGATGGTTAAATACGTAGTTGGGTTTTTGTTTGTTTGTTTGTTCGTTGTTTTTTTTATTCCATATGGATTCTTTTGTCATAATCACTAGTGCTGTAATCCACTAGAAAAGGAAAAAAAAAAAACCAACAAACTGAAAATTATTGCTATTGGAAATATCAATTTTTTGTATAATCATTGTACATTTTATTCTGAGTTTTATACATCTCTAGTTGGTAAAAAAAGCATGAGTAACAGGAGGAAGAAATTATTTTTTGGAATACAAGGTTGCTGCTTCTGGCTAACTCCAGGACATAGATAGTTCATAAGACATAAGACTAAGGAGCCAGCCTTAGGTGAATTAATAAATATTGCCCTTTTCCATAGCAACTTTAAAGAAAATAATTGAGAATCACAGCAGGCGTAATTCATAATGGTTGGACAGATAAGGCCACCCCTCAGAACTAAAAGACACAATAGCAGATACCTGGAACTGTATACATGATATACCAAAGGAGAGGACTATTTCACTCATGAACACAGAAGTATATTAAACAGGATTAAAAATATTAGCTTGTAATAATAATTGCTAGTTTTGAACTCAAGCACACAAATACAGCATAACTGGACAATAACTTCTAGGCATTTTTTTTTGTGTATTGGTCCAGTAAATATATTATTGCCATTGCTAGGAAATGGCCTCAGGTCTTATACTAACTATGCCTGATGCTAACTGTGCATGGCTCCAGTCCTGGCCTGTTAGGCTTGCTATCGGCTTGCATTGTGCCACAGAGCTTGTTATGACATCTGTTGTTACAATGTGCAGCTTAACTGTGGGACAACAGCAAACACCTTAAAAACATCGGCACAGAGTCATAACAGAAGCCCAGAACTAGAACCAAGTCCATTACTGGGTTGCATTGAAGAAATGCAATCTTGAGAACTGCAAAAAGGCTGCTTTTTAAGCATGGAAAAGAAAAAGAAAAAAAAAACAAAAAGAATAGAAGCAGCTAAGAGAAAACACAAACAGCTAAGAGAACACACAAAGAGCTAAGAAACGCAGTAAGGCAGCTGCCCTGGCCTGGGAAACACACACACCAGCGCAGGGCAGTACAGTGTCTGGGGAACAGAAGCCAAGGGTTAAGAACCATCTAAAGACTGAATCACCTTGTAAAGGAGACAATCTCAAATTGGGAAGGGAGGGAGAGGAAAGAAGATGTTCACTTCAGTTTTGGCTTCCTTCATCAATGAGGCCTTGAGCCTGATCACTTTGACCTCAGCAACTAAAGCCATCAAGAATGGCAGCAGCCCTCGGTGAAAAAACAGGGTCAGCTGGCTGTGATATCTTCTCTGATGGGCCAGTATTTAATGACTGAATAATTTTAATGAACTTTGGATCTGACCATTCACTCAATGAAAATGTTACACAGTGAGATGCTTTTATGAATTTAGAGCCTCTTGCTATGAGCATCAAAACTCTCCTTGTACCAATTCATGAGATTAAATCTCTCACCTTCTCTCACAGAAAGAAGGAATCAAGTACATATTTTAAAATCCAAATTGCTGTAAACTAAACAAAGAGGTTTGGCTGTAGTAGAAGCCTTTTGCAAAATCTGATTCTCTCTCCATTACACAAATAAGACAATTAGTGACAGATAAATCTCTCAGAATAAGGGGTTATTTAAATTTCCAAAAGATGCTGCTCTAATGTAGGAGAGAAAAAGAAAGTGGGTAGTTAAAATGCAGAATTGAAGCCTCCGGGTAATAATTTCTAAAAACAAATTTATATGAAAAAAAGTCTTGTGAAAATAGTGAAATTTTCCAGACGCCTCAAAGTGTGGTGAATCATTGAAATGAGAAAAAAAAAAAATGGACCTACAAATACAAACAATTAATCCATGCTAGGGTATTTTCTAGAGATTTTTTTTTTCAGATAGAAGAAATAACTTAAAATGTATGTATATGAAAATCTTAATATTTCATTATAAAGGAAGGAAGATGATGTCGACAATCTTATCAAACACTTACTCAAATTAAAATAAGGCTCGATACCATGTAAGGATGGAAAATAAAGACTTAAAGCATAAAATAGCAGTCATACTCTGGAGTTGATTGGAAAACTGAGTTCACAAATTAAATATTATGACTTACTATCTTAAGAAGTTGAAAAATGGACTGTGATCAATGGAGTTCTTAATTAAGACAAATAGCATTCCCTGTTAGCAAAAGCTTCAGTTTCCTAAATAACAGTCTTACATCCCCAATGGAAGAGAATATTATAAGAACCTGTAAATAACATTAAACTTCATCTAAATTAAATAGCAGCATTTATTTATTTTCTTTCCCTCATATTCACAATGATGCAGCACAACTTCTGCTTTAACTTTCCAGGACCCATAGCGATTTAGTTCAAGCTTAACTTCAAGCCTATGATCTGGTTTTAATTCTGATTTGGCAGACTGAAGACAATGGCAGGTTGCCATTTGTCCCAAGAAAACCAAAATCATTGCATTTAAGATATGTCTACTGTAATCTGATTGAAGAATAGGAGTTAGAATTTGAATAGCTTCTACAGAGTTTTAGAAAATAATTTGTCTATACATACTCAACTTATAACTATCTAGGAAGTGTAAGAATATATGGGACTCTGTTCATCTTGGACAATCTACTTGTTTATTTCTAAGGCTAAAAAATAAGACTTAGTGCATCTCAGTATGGTACTTTAGTATACAGAGTAAAGTAATCCTCTTCAATGTAAAGTAAGACCATTCTTCTTTTTTGAGACAATTATGCAAAGAGGAAGATTCTTGTCAAAGAATTCTATTACTCTAGAAAAACAGGAACCCTGAAAGTAAATCTAAACAAAAAAAAAAAAAAAAAAAAACAAACCTAAAAGGAATGGGTAACTATTGCTATTTTAGGGACTGGACTAGAAGGAGGCTAGGATAACATAAGAGTTTTCACAGAATCACAGAATGGCTGAGGTTGGAAGTCACCTTGTCCAACCCCCCTGCTCAAGCAGAGCCACCTAGAGCCCAGGACCACATCCAGACAGCTTTTGAATATCTCCAAGGATGGAGATTCCACAACCTCCTGAGCAACCTGTGCTAATGCTCAGTCACCCTCACAGTAAAACAGTGTTTCCTGATGTTCAGATGGAAATTCCTGTGTTTCAGTTTGTGCCCATTGCCTCTTGTCCTGTCACTGGACACAATTTAACAGAAAGGGTTTGTTTTGGGCTCAGAATTAGGAACCAATTTGAAAAAACAAGTCAAACTTCTCATTAAAAATGTCTGATGAGTTTTTTTCTCAAAAAATATTAAACACAGCTTGACTTAAATCTCATTCCACGGAACCCTATTTCAAGTGTGTGGGGGGATAGTTAAAAAAATAATGAGAAACATTATGAGTTTCTTCAACTGTTTCAATGGGTTAATTAGGTGTCATAGTTGACTGCAGTTGTTTCAGGACATTCTGTGTTTACAATGAAACTGCTAATGAAACAATAATTTTAATTATCTTTTTCTGCATTGCTGCACTGATATATTAATTTATATATATATATGTGTGTGTGTGTGTGTGTATAATTGATTTGATTTCCAACATATTTACAATTACAGAAAGATGCACTGGCAGATATCTCAAAGTCTCAGTGTGTCTAGAATACAGCCAACACTTCTTCCACCCCTCTCCCCATGAACCTGGAATTACACAGACTCTTGCTCCCTATCTACATCATTTAACATTGTGGCAAGAAACAAAGCTTTGTTTGTCATGATAACCAGATTCTCCTGCAATGTTTGAAATTCACCCTACAATTATGTTAAGTGACAGTTTCACCTCAGTGAAAATAAAACAGCTTCACACCATCTGATTCTGGCTAATGTGACAGTCCTTACTTTAAAATGAATTAATGTGAAGATTCTTACATCACAGGAATCAAAATTAGGGCCTAGAGAAATGGTAATGGTGATTTGATTTCATACACTACAGATGCAGAAAGAAGACCTTTTTATTATCAAATTACTGAAAGGAAACAAATAAAACTACATTTTTAGAATTTTCCCCTGTTGTGTATGTTAAAGCAAATCTAGTTCCTAAAAAATGTTGGTTTTAATGAAATTCCATTTTCAAAATAAAAGATCTTCTGTTGAAAAATTTATTTTTCAGCCATGTTTTAGTTGTCAGAACATAGGTTCCAACTGTTGACAAGATACTCAAAACATATCCTATTGATTCCTGTATATTCATTGAAGTCAGTAAATATGATTTCATTGTCAGATTTCTCCAGTCAACAAAATAGGTGGGTACACTCCTCCATCTACATAAGAAATAAAAAAAAAAAATAGATGTAACCTGATTTATCCTGTGGTGATAAGCAACTGAGGTAAATAAATAGGAGTTAAATTAGGACCCTTTTCAGTGCTTCAGATTCCTTCAATTACACTTCCTGTAGTGTAATTTATAATCAAAATGCATCATTTTGATGACTTTAAAGCAGAAATAACTAAACTCACTAAACTACAGGAACCCCAAATTGACCCTATTGGAGTTGAGCATGTCGAACTTCAGAAACATAGCATGTGTAGCATGAAATAGAGCATATCATTCTTTACAACTCTTACAATTCATAATAAATTTGCTAAAACATATTAACAAGACATTTTTGGGGGAGATGTTAAAGTCAACAAAAGTCAAACTATTTACAATACCGATTGGGTTTAAGTGCGTAACTTCTGCTTGTTCCTTTTGAAGATTCCTTTCCCTGTCTCACACTCAAAAAACCTATACTCCTTTACAGTAGATCTTACACATTCTTTAATTACTACATGATCTCTTAGGCTAAGATCAATTAATAGTATCACATTAAAAATTTTCATAGAAAAAAAAAGGGATGCAAAAATTTGGGACTAAGACTTTGATATTTCTGATACATAAGGAAAATGCCCTATTAATCTGCACAGCTATAGCTTTCAAAATTAATATCATAAAGCTCTTCTCAGATGCTGAGAAAAGCTAGCTGCAACCTTTTCTGTAAAAACAATCTCCTAAAATAAATATGTTTTTTATTTATTTAGTGAGTTATTTTATAACAATGATGATTTTGTGATATATTTTTCCTGATTCGCAATTATTCCTCTTTAGAGAGAGATATAAAAAAATTGTAGTAGGAAATTATGTCTTAAGTCTGCCCTATGGAAAAAATGTTCCTCTTTCTCAACTTGTAAATTAGCTAATGTCTTTGTAAGATGGTCTTTTCAATATATTAACCATTACACTTTTTCATTTTACATATATATAGTCATTCTGTTAAATTCTTCTATTCCATGAGATCTTGTGATAAGTACTATTTTCTCTATCTGCTATACATCAAAACACCTTTTTAAAAAATAAATTTTCTTTCTCCTTTCATTGAAAATCTCCTATGACATACATTAATTTATTTTTTTTTTGTCCTGATCTTGGGAGCACTCTTTCTAATTGCCAAACACCCTGCAACAGAGTATGGTACAAAGATTCTCCCAAAAGCTCCAAATAGATTGTTTATGAAAGTTGATAAATTTGATAAGTTCATATAGTACAAAGACAGCAGTTTAGGTTTTGCATGACCTAGTAGGCCATATTTTCAGTACAGCAAATGAATTGATACACATCACTTCACTGGTCTAACTATATGGTTTTCAGTTCTTCAGTTTGAGAAGGGACAGTGCTGGCTTTCATAGCATTATCTTATGTTCCCTGTACATTCAAAAGGAGAACATCCTATGCTGTTGTGCTATCAGTTTTTTTCCAGGAGTAATGCTGTTTTCCTGTAGTAAGAAGGAGACATCCATTTTCACCTCATGCAGTCCCATAGGAATGTTCATTGTTTGAAGGGAATGATTTACATTGAGGAGTAAAGGAATATATTGCTAACCAATGCATATTATTTAGGTTTGGTATTAATAAGCTAAACCAACCCAAAAGCAGTTCCTTTCATATAGTGTAGCCATACACACAAAACATGATATACAAGACATACTGGAAGAGCTCTTACAGAATTTCAGTCAGAAATAATAATATGAATGAATTCACATGGATGTTCTTCAATCTTGTTATGGCAAATATATGTGGCTCTAGCCAGTGTCACAGGATTTTACCTATACACATATTTATCTGTAAAGCTAGAACCTACCCATGTACTCTGATAATGATTTGTCACTTTAAGCAATGTAAAATATTTTCTCCCAAAGCTTTTCAAATAATTTTCACATACAGATTTTAATTCATTTGTATTTCCTTGGGCTGTTTGGGCATTTGCTTTTCTGTTAATAGAAATATAAAAGTGTGTATAGGAACAGAGAATGAAAAGTGTGATTTGACAAGAAAGACCATAAAAGCTCCTAAGGACAGGGCAAATACAACATGTACATAGTATAACCACCTTTTCTATGAACAAAAGCATTAACTTTTTCTTAAAAGCTGTAATAATTTATCATGTAAGTCTGCCTGTGACTGTATTATCTCACTGATATATGAAGGAGGTGCACACTAAAATCCCATTAATACCCTGTGCCATTGATAAAATAGACCCTTTTATCTTACAAATCATTGAACGTAAAAACAGTGATGCTTCATAGCCTCATTCTGGAAAACATTATTGTATTGTAGTGTTCAACAGAAAGTGCTGTGCGAACAAGAAAGGAAACAAAGGTCATTGCACTGAAACACCTTAATGTGTAAAAATTGGCAGAAAAGCCATATGACTGTATACACATGGAGGATTTTATAAAACACTACCATATTATCCTATGCTACAAGAGGCTTGTCATCAGGTTTTTACATCTCTTGTAATCTAATCCTACAACAGCAAGTCTGCATATGTTATACAAATTGAGAAGACTTAACAATTCTATTCATTAAAAATTTCATCATTCTAAACTTTGATTCAATTCTGCCAAAGATAAAATAGAAGGAGTATTTCTAGCAATGTTGCATAGTCAGTCCTGATTCGGTAGTAATTATCTGCTCTTGGATATCTGTGAAGACATTATTGTTAAATTGAAAGGACTTTTGGCAAAGCACTGAAAGAAACAGAATGCACATAGATAACTTTTCTGAATAAATGAGCAGAACAAGAGACAACAGATTTAAGAAGTCTTTAAGAAAAGAAAAAAAAACCCCACATACAAGGGAAAAAAGAAGAGATAAAGACTCAAGCATGGGGCCTTCACAGGCTGCAGTGTGGATATCTGCTCTGGCATGGTCTTCTTCATGGGCTGCCTGGAAATACCTGCTCCACCATGGACTTCTCCGTGGGCTGCAGGGGATTTTCTGCTCTGGTGCCTGGAGTACCTCCTCCTCTTTCTTCTTCGCTGACTGGTGTTATTAGTGCTGTTTCTCATTTTTTTTCCCCTCACTCATCTGCCAATGCCATGGTTTTGCCCTTTCTTAAATATGTTTTCCCAGAGATGCCACCAGCATCACTAATGGGCTCATCTGTGGCTGTGCTGGAGCCGTTGTGGAGCCAGATGGAAACAACTGAAACTGGTGTGTCTGGCATGGGGCAGCCCCTGGTCTTTTCTCACAGAGGCTCCGGCAGCCCTCCCCTGCCAACACATTGCCACCCACACCCAATACACCATTCACATCTTGAAAACCAAGGACAGAGATGCTACAATATTTCTGACAGCCTGTTCTAATGCTTAATTAGCATGAAAGTAACTTTTTCCCCCATTATATCAAATTGGAACAACACTTGTTTCAGTTTATGCTTGTTTTCTCTTGTTCTGCTATGCACCTCAGAAAAGATCTTGCCTCTATTTTCCCATTAGCATCCCCCCAGGTACAATTTCTTCCCCCCCACCTCCAAAGCCTTCCCTGTCACAGCTGGAATAAGCCTCACTCCCTCAGGCTCGTCTCATAGAGCACACAGCCCAGCCCAGGACCATCTTGATGGCTCTTACCTGGACTTTCTTGCTTGTCAACATTTTTATTGTACTGGGGAGCCTAAAACTGGACACAATCTTCCGTATGCAGTCTAATGGGTGCTGAGTGAAGAGGAAGAGTCACTTTCCTTGATCTGGCAGTGCCAGTGTTCATACAGCCCCAAGGACTGTTGGTGTTCTTTACTGCTAGGGCACACTGCTGCCTCATGTTTAGCCAATGTCTGTCAGGAGCCCTCAGGCCCTTTCCAGAAGAGCTGCTCTCTAGCTAGTCAGTCCTCAGCCTGTCCCAATGCATTTGTCCTCATCAAATTTTATGAGATTGCTGTTGGCCCATTCCTCTATCCTGTCCAGGTCCTTCTGAATGATGGCTCCGTCCTGGAGCATACTGACTACATCCTACAGGTTTTTTATCTGCAACCTTGATGAGGTTACCCTCTGTCTCCTCCTCCAGCTTATTGATTATGATATGAAGCAGATGCCTGAAGAACTCATTTGTAACTGAACCCCAGTACAGTATGACCCATTATCCTCACCCTTTAAGCCTGTTGTTTTTGTCTCATGCACATGGCCAGTCATTTTGTCACAAAAGGTAAACAGGTTGGTGTGCATCATTTACTCTTGGTATATCCATGCCGATTATTCCTAATCACCTTCTTCATATGCCCAGAAGTGTCTTCAGGCAGGATGTGATCAAAGATTGCCTAATAGACTGAAGCAAGGCTTACTAGTCCATTTTTCACTCCTTTGCCCTTTTTGAAGATAGGTGCACCATTTGCCTTTCCCCATCATATTTGACCTTCTCCATACAACCTATAATAAATGACAAAGAGTGCTCATAGTTGCAATGACAGCAGCCATCTTTCTCACAGTGCTTGGATGCAACCCATCTGGCTTCCTGTATGGGCTTCTGAAGAGATCCGTGCTTGAGCAGATCCTCTTCCATTGCTGGTAGCTCCCCTCCTCCTGAAGCCTGTCTCTAGGTACAAAAGTCTAGGAGACCTTGTGAATGAGTACCAAAGCAAAGGCAGCATTTATTACCTCTGTCTTCTTGATGTCTACTGGCACTAAATCACTGTCCCCATTCAGCAGCAAGCCCATATTTTCCTTGTTCATCCTTCTACTGCTGTTAGAGTGGTAATAGCTCTTCTTCTTGCCCTTGAAACTCTTACAAATTTCAACTCTAGTTGAGCTCTGGCTTTTCTAACATTATCCCTTCACACCCATGTATTTCTATATCCCTCCTCTGTTACCTGCCCTTATGTCCATCTCTTGCTCCTTTTGCGTTAGAGGTCAGTCTGAATTCCCTGCTCAACAAAGCCAGTGTTGTGATACATATACTTGACTAGCTGGATATTGGGATGCAGCAAAGATGCAGGGAAACAAAGGCATGTACAGTTTTTTAAGTAAATTTGGTAACCAATTTTCTATGTCTAAATTTGCAAATATTTTTGAGTAGGAGAATATATTCTTCAACCTATTTCTTGCTGTGTAAAAATAATTCATTTTCAAAATTAATTAAAGACTGACACCCCACAAGTTAAATTTCAGTCCACAGTGGAACTTTTCTATTCTAATGAATATTTTTGAATCCTATTAATTTTGCAATAGATATTTCCAAAGGTCACTTGAGTCAACAGTTGAAATGTTAGCAGTCTATGATGTGGAAATAGTAACTTTAACAAAGAGAGGCAGAGAAGAGGTTGAAGTCTTGCAATCCCTACTTACTCCTTTAATATCACAAAAATTACTCAAATCAAGAAGGTGCCTTGTTTTGGTTTTCAATTAGAGGGCTTATATTTATAATCGTATTATACTTCAGCATTTTTCATTAAATTTGGAACATTGACTTCATTTGGAGACCTTTCAAGCTTTTCACTCAGTTATCTATCAAGCTATACTACATTGAGTTGTCAGACAAAGCATGTAATGACTAAACTTTTCAAAAAAACAGATGTTAATGTCTCTTGACAAGAAAATATTTTCTTATCACAAAATTATGAGATGCCTTTAGGGCTGTTAGTGAAGACATAAACAACATTCATCAAACTTGATTCCTTTTTCATCTGATGCAAGAGCTGCACAGGTTGTTCTTTCTGTTCAATATCCTTAGAATATCTGTATGTTAATTCATGATAACATTATAGTAATAACATAAAATGGCAAAAAAAAAAAATAATTAAAATTGAGAATAAACGGTGTTTTGGTTGGAGGGGGGGTGTTTTGTTTTGCTTTTTTTGTGGCACAGGTTTTTAGCACTGGAATAGCCCACTTAATGAAATTAGATGTAGCTGGAGCTTTTAAACTGACTGTTTTGTGTTTTTTTTCTAAAAGATCAGGTCTTGCTTCACTGCAGTTTATCATTCTTAGTAATGTACCCTTACATAGCTAGGGAATACAAATCCCTTCACTAGAAAAATCACTGGGTAAAATTCTAATGGTTGCTTGTTATGCAGAAAGTCAGATTAGAAAGTCATAGGTTTAGTCAGTTGTAAACTGAGAAAATATAACTTTGTTCTTACACAAGAATTTCCCTATATAAACAGTGATTCTCTCCTTAAAAATAAAAGAAAAAGAGAAAAAAAAAGTGGTTTTGGAATCAAAGAACAAAGAATAAATTATATTCTACCTCTAATATCGGGACTACTGCATTCTTGGGAACAACTTAGTGAAATTTAATAGCTTGTGATTCAGAGGAAATCAAACTAGATTTTTTTTTAAATAACTGCTACTGATTTATGATTGATTATGACTGAGAAAATTCTGTGTCTCAGTGTTGCCAGAAGACCAGACTGAATGGAGTAATTCATCATAATGCATTCCTACAGAAACATTGAAGCTTCCAGGGATGGTTTTATAATTATTTTGTTCATTTTACAATGTGTAGGCCAGGAGGTGTACATAAGCTTATTTAAGATCCAACCAGTTTTGTTTCAGGACACTATTGGCAACAGGCTCAATTGTTCTAATTCCTTTACCCTACAGTAAAACTTTCTAGAGGGTTGCATGCAGAGACTACTGTCCTCCAACTGTGATCCATCTTGTTTTTTCACTGATATACATGCTGCTGAAACTTCACTGCACTTGCACTGGAACTAAAATTTCCTTCAATGTTCCTATGTGTTCTCCAGTCACACCTCCAGATGCAGTACAGCAGGACCTAAGCCTATGCCATTTAGGAATGTAACAGAGGTTTTACCCAATAAACCTGGGGAACTTGAAACAGCAAGTTGTTGAACTTAAATATTGCAGACTTCTTTTTCTGATGTAGTATAATTTAAGTTCTGAATTAAATAAATGCATTTTAAAAAAAACCTTTAATTTCTCCAATCAAGATAGATTGTGGCAATTAGCTACCATAATGAACAGAGGCAAGTACAGAGTCATAGCATCTCAGAGGAAAATTTGAGAAACCCAGTCCATTCCCATCTATCTTTATGTAAGGTAAATGAATGACATATTTTAGAGGTTGTCATTGTAATCCTAATAAGGACTTAATGTATTTTGTCTTCATTATAATACCTATAGGCATTTTTGAACAGGAATGTCATATCAAAAGAAAATACAATGCTCTTCTTCAGGTTTTAATCCTCTTTTTAAAGTGTCCTTTATTACAAGCCTAGTTTTGGAATCTTAATTCTTACTGTAAAGAATTTAAATAGATTCCACCTCTGCTTTTTACAGGCACAATTCACTTTCAACCAATTTTCAGAGGAAGGTATTTTCAACATCTAAGCTAATAAAAAAAGTGGACCCTTCTTCACTGACAATTCAGTATTCTTTAAAGTCTCTATGATAACGTGAGGAAAACATTTAACTACAGAAAGATTCCCCCCTGCATGATGGTGGAAAAAAGGAGTTGAAACCTCAAGTTCTCAATACCAGAGCAACATGATCCAGATGTAATTTACTGTGAAATGTATTCTAACATTAATATCTAACTTCTTTCCCCAGCTTCTCTACCAGGATGTTTTACAACATATGTGGATATTTCACAAAGTTTACATCTGTTTTATCTTCTGAGAACTGAACAGATCTTGGTTTTAGATCTCAGCTTAGCATTTCTTAGTGTTACGCATGGTAGTAATTTAACTGAGACAAAGCTGGCAGCAGAAATCCTCGGACTCAGATGCTCAGTTTTATTTAGGCATCCATCCCTCATTGTTTGAGAATTACCAAAAAATACACCTTCAATATAATAACCCACCACTACCACTCTATTTCTCAGAAATAAAATTCTAATTTTCTTTGAAATTGTCTTATTACTAGCCATACAACAGTACAAGCTAATAAAAGAGTACAATGTTTTATAAAGGGAATCAGGTTTATAAGAATTTCATATGGCACATTCTTCTATAACTTCCTAGTGAGTAATAAATACAATGTGTTCAGAAAAGACTTAAAAAATAGTCACACAGAATTGAGTATCTGTCAGTGAATGAATAATGACAGGCCCACATCAGCAGTAGTAAGCAACTAATCTGGAACAACATATGCAGAATTAACTGAAGTTTAATTATCTGCATTAAAATGCCTCCTAGGAACAGTGGAGAGAGACACAGTACTAAAAAAGAAGAAAATTATCCATATTTGGCTTTTGGAAAATAAGAAGTCTGTATAAATAATAAGAAATGAGCATCTAGATCACTATATGACTATGTTTTGCTGAGAGATTTTTCCTGGTAGCATTTTGCCTTTGATAAGCTACCTTTCTTTTAGAGGAAGAATTTCTGTCTTTCCTTATTTGATCCAAACTGTCATCTTGAGTAAAAGAAAATAAAATAACATAGCTCTATTGAATAATACACAATATAAAGGAGCTCATGTTTTTTCTTACATATTCACAAACTAAATTATTCAATCAGTAAGGATGTATTTAAATGTTAGGACTTTTGTATTGTGATTGTGGGAAAGGAAAAATATAGGAAAGCAACAATAAAAGAAGACCATAAATAGGTCTTATTTTTCATTTTTTTAAAAAAGATGTAATTTTTCTAGTGCTTCCGTTATGCCCAAATTAACAGTCATTCACACAGTTCAAGAAATAGCATGACTTTGGAGAATTTTTATCTGTCTCTAATCAATGAGTTTGCATTCAGATGACAGGGCTGAAACAATTTAACTGTCACTAGTCCCACGAAGAGAGATGAGTTTTCTTCCCTGACATTTTTCTGCTCATGTAAACACAAGTCCTGCTGCCACTCACCAGGTTTGGTACTCCTCTGACAATTTAGTGAGCCAATTAAATGCACTACTTAGCTTTCTTGCTTTCTTTTTTTTTCCTGGGGTAGTTGTCTTCTAGATTAGTAATTTAAATTAGTTCACTAAAGATTTAAATGAGTACTAGAGGTAGCACAAGTGAGGCTGGAGGAGTATGTTACATGCACAAATCATGTTATGAGCAAAAGGGAACATACCACGTGTATGAAGCCAAGAATTTGCTGCTGGACTAATCAAATTCTTAACAACTTAATGAGTATACAAGCAGTTGTTATGACTACAGAAAAAAAATCATTACAATGCAGTTAAAATAATTATACAGAAAGCCTTCCTAGAACCTATGCTTTTTTTGTGTTATGATCACCCTTCTCTGTGTCTGTGGGTGCTATGGCTGACACATCAGTCCTCAAGAAGAACAGAGAATCATAGAATCATAGAATGCTTTGGGATGGAAGGGACCTTTAAAGGTCATCTGCAACTGGCAGGGACATCTTCAACTAGATCAGGTTACTCAGAGCCCCATCCAGCCTGTCCATTAGCATATGTCCATAGTCCATTAACAGCTTAAGCTTATTTTCTAAATTCAAAGTAAAGAAAATAGTTCAATAAGCAATGAAGTCTGAATGCATTAAAGTAGAATCACATCTGTCTTCTACAAATCTTAATGAATACACCTAACCCCCAAAAAAAGAAAGAAAAAAGGGAAGAAGACTTGCTGCATTCTGTATTTTCTAATTAATGTAAATGCAGAAGATAATGTTCTTGTGTTTTTATACAAGAACTCAGGTGAGCAATCATTATCGAAGACTCAGCACCTCACTGATGGCAAATGTGAATAGTATCGTGCAACAAGCTGTACTGAACAAACCTGAATTTAAGCAAGTTCTCAATTTTTATGTCACTGATTTCTACAATATATGTTCTAAATTTAAAAATAAATCCCAGCCTCCACTCTGTTAGTCCTGAAGAATATTAACAAGAAGACAGAAATAGTTTTGGCAATAAGCATCAACGAGGTTACCCATTAAAGATTCCAGAAGTTCTACATGTCATGTTAAGCCTTTGGCTATAATAATGTAAAAATTTCCTATGGCTTCCCTGTTTGTAGCTCACAACATAAGTAAACATCATTTTTGTAACCATACAAAAAGAACAAACCACAGGTTAGGTTACTTTTTCTGCATATGGTGACTTCAAAATAATTTTTCCCTGTTTCCTCAGAAGCTACAGTATTTCATATAGCTTCTTAGTCTGTACTGCAAAAATAGATATAAAAACTTTTAAGATAAATGCATATGTTTGTCTTTATTTCTTCTGCCGCTGGCTCAACCTACATGAAACAGGACACAGATTATGCCTCCATCTCCTCCCTTATCTGTTGGTGTGGGGAGTGCAAGGGTAAGAATTCGTCTGCTGAGTAGTCCTTCTACCAAGAAAGCCTAAGATACATGTCATACAGCAGTGCAATTTGTAAAATACTACACCGAAGACATGTCTATGAGCTGTGTGTAAAACTTGTCCATTTAAAGACTGGTACTACATGGGACAAATATCAGAGGAAGCCCAATGTTTCCTTATGATTGTTAATGAGCTGTTCTGTAAATTGGAGTATCTATGACACCTCCTATTACTGAAACTCCTTCTACCTCTTCCTGCATTCTTTAATACAGTTTATTATGAAATGCAGGTGCATTTCTGTGCATATGTAGTTTATTCTGTTTCTGAAGTGAGAGAATCCATCACAAGTCAGTTGAGGTTCCTTTTCAAACCTAGCATAAAGCACATTTACAAAGGCATAAAGGGACAGTTGTTCCCAACTCCCTTTGGCAGTAAGTAGAGACCAATCATAGATTACCATAACCACATCCTCCAAAATCCTGTTTGTTTAAAATGTTAGGTCAAGTATTTCAATGTTTGAGAATATCTGTCTTCGCTCCTCTAATTTTTTATGCAGTAACAGGAAGACATGTAACCAGGATGAATTCTCCCTTTGAATTCCTAGAATTCTATTAATAGATCAATCTTCACATGACATGAGACCCCACCTGGAGTACTATGTTCAGCTCTGGGGCCCCCAGCATAGGTAGGACATGGACCAGTTGCAGTGAGTCCAGAGGAGGGCCACGAAGATGATTAGTGGGCTGGAGCACCTCTCCTATGAGGACAGGCTGAGAGAGTTGGGGTTGTTCAGCCTGGAGAAGAGAAGGCTTCAGGGAAACCTTATAGCAGCCTTCCAGTACCTGAAGGGGGCCTACCAGAAAGCTGGAGAGGGACTTTTTAAAGGGAGCATAGTGATAGTGTTATCAGGAGCCTCAGACAAGAATGCAGATTGTTAACAGGGCCTCAGCCAAGAATGCACCCAAGGACTTTCCAACTGTGACTGGCATATCCTGGGGGAGTGCAGATAAACCCATTGAAACCAAGACAAAGAACCTGAGAAGACAAGACCACATCTGGAAGAGACACCTCTTCAATAACCACTAGGAACCACCAGGGACCATCGAAGACCCCCCATGGAAGCCCTCAGAGACTCAGGCTGCATGTGTAAAGACTATGCAAATATGATAATTAGTTCCAGAAAATAGAATGAATATGTATAGTAATTCTAGGAAATCCAACGCGTACGTATATAACGGGGATATAAGCTTTGACTGATGCAGCATACAGCATGCACGTTAGGTGGAACTATCCCCCGTGCATCCAGCGCTGCAATAAAGAGAATGCCTGCTTCTTAATGCTACATTGGTGTTAAGAAGTTTATTCCCAGTTTGGGTGACAATAGGACAAGGGGTAATGGCTTTAAACTGAAAGAGGGTAGATTTAGATTAGATATAAGGAAGAAATTCTTTACTATGAGGGTGGTGAGGCACTGGAACAGGTTGCCCAGAGAAGCTGTGGACGCCCCATCCCTGGAAGTGTTCAACGCCAGGTTGGATGGGGCTTCGAGCAACCTGGCTAGTGGAAGGCGTTTCTGCCCATGGCAAGGGCTTTGGAAACAAATGCTCTTTAAGGTCCCTTCCAACCCAAACTGTTCCATGATTCTATGATTCTATCTAATGTTTCAAAATGTAATTTAGCAATATACTGGAAATTGTAATTTCCTTCTAAAAATATTGCTTAATGTGTTAAAGATATCTGAGACTCAAATACATAAAAGACAACAGAGAAACCTAAGGTCAAATTTAGGTGGAATTTATGCAACTAACTCCAAGAACATGTAAGTCAAAACATGGCATAGCAGCTGGTTTCCTGATCAGCCAATATAAAGCAAAGCCAGAGAAAGCTCATGTCTGTCTGTACCCATCCAACTGGGTCTACCTTAATTCTCTTATGTTTGTCTAGAAAATTTGTGCCTGGTCTTTAAAAAGATATATGTTAATTAGTAGTACAAGGAGTGAAAAAGAATCAGAGCATTTGTTTCTTTCTCAGGTGTTTCAGCAATACAAAGACAATCCTGGGTTTATTTTTCATAGTGCTCATTAGAAATTTTTTTAGGCATATTAAACCCTACATTCAGACTTGCACTGTGCCCTCTCAGAGCTTCTGTATTTACTACCTAAATCTCTACATGTTGGGTTTTATTAGTTAATTTGTCACATGTATTGTCTTTGTAGGCTGGAAGCCTCAGATGGTATTAAATCCCTTGTGAAAGGCACTTAAAATTGTGCTGTCTTATTTCCCAACAGTCCCACAGCACACCGAAAGTTAGATCAGATTTGTTATGCTGCAAAGTGCAATCAGATCCATAATCTTGTAGGTTCATTTCTTGCTATATTATAGTAGCATTGCACACATTATGTGTAGATCTGCTTGTGCTTTCTTTCATGTTATGTGCACACTTCCCACCATGTGATGGTGAAAGGATTGGTGAATTTCTTTCATGTGGTCAACCTGGCCAAAACATTGGGAATATTTCTCACAGGACTTTATTTTGATAGCAAAATAAGACTGGAAATCTTTTCTTTTTTTTTTCCTCATTCATGAAATTATTCTTCCTTTAGGTAGAGCCTAGTTGGGAATTAAACAATCCATATACTCCCAGGCAAACTGTGTGTGCTTTACTGCATATCTGGTTCCCCACCATCACCAGGGGAAAGTAGTGCTGATACTCTACACCACATGGGAACCCAAATTTTCAGCACACTTACACAGGGGTAGTCAGGAGCCATTCCAGCTTCCAGGGCATTGGCATCATCACTGGCCTCTCACCACAAAGACTTCTTAGAGAGCAGCCAATTAATTTCCTTCTAAAGACTCACTGCGAGTAAAATCCACCACTCTCCCCACCATGGCTGGGATAGCTGACAGCCACAGCTGCAATAACCAGACAAGGTGTTCCGAAGAAAAGCAGCAGGTGTTGTGTTTAGAAAAGAAGCCTATATTCTTCCACTCCAGTAACTTTACTGGTACCAGATTTTGGATGTGGCATAAAATACAGTCTGTAAAAGTGAACTTGGGTTAAGGGATCAGTATGTGTAGCCCTGAAGTTCAAAGGATTTTGATTTATTTTTTTGGGATACAGCTAATGTTTAATAAAAAAAGTCATCAAACAAAACAAACAGTAAGTGGCCAGTCAGCAAGTTCTACTTACTGCCAGGAACATGTGAGGAATTTTTGTTCCTTCTGTCTGTCACATTTTTTTAAAATACAAATATAGCTGGTTACATAGCCTGTGGAAACCTGGTCATTTGATCTCCAAATCTGTGGACTTGTTTTCCCACATATTCCGTTGCTTATTTTTAATCAATATAACAGAAATATATAAATAATTTTTCTAATTTTTTGTATCTATTTGCTTTATTGATTGAAGACTAATTGTGAAAGGCACAGTAGTGAAGTGAGACAGCCATTTCTGAATCACCATTGCTTTAGCCTCCTCTTTTAAAATGAAAGGAGTGCCCCTAGCAGGTTTTTTTGTCCTAGTTCAAAGAGTATTTGTAGAAGCATGTCTTACTTCTCTTTGGCCCTTGGCTAGCACTAATCCTTTTCATAAAGATGACCAAGAAGGCTGACAGCTAATCAGTTATTTACTTTGTCCTTAACTTGTTATGCTCTGAGGAATTTAGCATGTCAATCAGTGAAAAATGATGCACTAACAGCTTTCATTTACCCATTTGTCTTAAACTCAACAGACTCAAAAACTGTATTCCATGCAGTGTCACTTTGAAAGGCCTGGTTCTATGTCTTGGGTGTTTTTTAGGGAAAAAAAGTGTTTTACGAGACTGAATGAATTTTAAGTGCAAGAACAGGAAAGTTTATAACTTGTAATAGATACATAAATATACAGTCTGATATCTATGACCAGACTAACTCGGAAGCAGCTCCACTGAAGTCAAATGAATGGTGCAACATATGAAATTGTAATGAAATACAATCAATACTAGATATTGGATATAGAATTGTGGCTAGAAATTGGGGATTTTTAAATTTTTCTTTCTCTCATGTGTTTCCTTTATGGTTGTGAAAATGGATTAAAGCAATTAGCACAGTCCTGTAATCTATAAACAGCAAATTTGTATCATAGATTTCCAGACTGACCCCCTTCTTCTTTCAGGGTTTCTTTCATTCATGCAATTCAGATTCAAGTAATGCTCTAAATAGTACTGTTAAAAAATATAGAGAACTTTTCTTAAAACACACTTAACATCTGTATTTGCTGCAAGTTTACAAACATCTTCAGTTTTCAGTCCTTTAAGGTATTAGACATGTACTTAATTAAAGCATAATCAGATGCGGTATATATTTGCTTAAAACTGGGCATGTCATGAACCAAGTCTGAAAGTACAGCCACCTATAGTGTGTATCTATCAGTATAGAATGTATGAGAAAGCTTTAGTATGTTTTCCTAATAAATTTAATGAGCTATATGTTGTTTTTACAAAAGGTCCAGCAATAAGATAATTATAAAGTTTAATAAGATGTGGTTATTTCAGTGGAATTTAAGAACTTTCTGGTTTTTATATATAAGTTTCTAAAGTTGTATAGTTCCTTCATGTTTAAAACCACTTTGTTGTTACTTCAGGTGTGCTTATACTCACTTCTACATTTTAAGTTAACTAACTTCAAATGCAAGCAGGCATATCTATTTGTAAAGCTATCTGCATACAGATAGATTTTGCACAGTTCTCTGTGGTGCAGTATAATTGTTCAAGTGATGTAGGGGCAAATGTGGCTTTGAATTCATCTATTATTGAGTTTCTTCAAAGCTGGAGAGACTCAAAAGACATTTTAAGTTTAAGCAGCTTTTCTTGACTGCTCCTACAAGCCACGGAGTTATCTAGATCCTTTACAGATTATTATACAGTATCCTTGTTCTTTACCATCCTTCTTCATCAGTATGTATCCTAACCATATTCAGCCCCTGTCACTATCATTCACTGCAACTGCTTAAAACGCCTGGAAGATCACATAATGATTGGGATTATTCATTAGCTACAACAACAGATTTTAACCCCCTTTTACACTGCCTAAGGCATTGCTATAAAGGGGTCAGGGTGGAAGGTAAGGATCTGAAATACCATATTTAATGAGAAAACATTTCCTGTTGAGAGTTAATTTCAACATTTCTGAAATCTCACTCATACTCAATGTTCAGCCAGTCTAAGAGGAGAACATGATTACAACCAATTCAAGAGCTTAATTTCACTGAAAGATTTTGGTGCTTTGGAAGAATAAAATAACAATATTTTACATTCTAAAGTATTCAGATTTGAGAAACGTCCTTTAATAACATTTATGCCTTTATCCCTGCCAAATTACAAAGACTTTCTTCTGCAATGCAGTGAGGTACAACCATTCATCAATTAAATTTCATTGCCTCACTGACTATCTGTAATGTGTTTTGTTTTCACATATTACTGCAAAACAAACAAACAAACAAACAAATAAATACCAACACAACCTTTGAGAGGGATGGAACTGAAAAGAAAAATTCAGTTAAAACTTCAAATAAATGTGATTTTTTCCTCTACTCAATAATTTTACTGGCATTTCTGTGTGGAATTTGCAGTGAACTGATTATTATTATTTTTAGGAAAAAAAAGATAGGACAGCTTGACACTGACCTCATTCATATCACTGTAAATGATGCTACACTAGTGACATTAATTAATGTTGATAATTAATAGTAAGATATAATAATCAGTAACATTTTGAAACTCTATCAAAAAAATCAAAATTATATCAACATCCATGGGAAATAACAGATGTATACAACCTTGAATTCACAGAGCTTCCTCAGAAAAGTGGTAATGGAAAAAATGGCAAAATATGGCATAAACTGAATAGTTAGTCACTGGTGTACATTGTACTAGCATAATTTCATAGTTACTGTGATTATCAGAACTGCTACAGAAAAGCCATTCTAATCAAAACCTTAATGCATTATGTGCTTCAAAAAATAAGACACAGTTACTGTCCCCACTCCCAACTTACTACCTTAAATATACAAAGAAGATGAGGCATGGAAAGATGGAATGGGGTGAAAAAAATCAGCAAAAATTGTACAATAGATCAGTATAGTTGCATGCATATAGAAGCTTACTCCTCAGCTGAGGCAGACAAATCTTCCTTCCGATTCTGAGGTCAGTGACACTGAAGGCCCACCCAACACCAAGACCTTTTGCATTAATTGTTTCAGCATGTAATGATCTGAAGACTTTTTGATCTAACTAAACAAAACAGATGAAACATAGCATATGAAACTGCAGCAGAGAAATGAATGCATTTCAAACAACTTGCCCTTGTCTGACATATTCCAGAGCACAGATTCTTCTTTATATGATGATCCCATGGATGCTGTGGAGTTCTGCTATTTTAGGCTACTTTCTACATACCTTAAAATTGTGTAGTACGGAACAGCTGAAAGGACTCTCAAGATTAAATTCTGGTCCTGCCTGAAGTGAATGGCAGAACAATGAGAATTACTTGATCAGACATGAGAAATGCCAATTGCCTGTTTGTTCAGCAACAGATAGTGATCCAGGCAAGATGCAAGAACAAGGAGCGTCTTAGGTTCACATCATGGCCAACAACTCTTACATGTAGACATTTTCTGTGTGTGTATGTGAATATTTGTTTGTGTGTGTATACATACCTAACATTATATAATACCCAGCATTATTCTAGACTTTGGTAATTGTGTAAACCTTAGTTCTTCTCCGTTACCATAGCAACAAGGCACTGTGCTGAGATATGGGTAGTCTTCCCTTGGTATGATTTTGATCAACTCTTTCTGTTGTAAATTAATATTAAATTGGAAGTCAATAATAAATGAAAATACCTTTCAAAGCAGCAACTGAGGATGTTAACAGGATGAACAGCAGGAAGTATTAAGCAATTTAGCAGTCAGCCACTTCCACTAGAAAACAGTATAACACAGAAAGCAAGCTACTGATTTTTATGAAAATACAGTGGAAAATAGCTTCCAGGACCATTTTAATGCAGAACCAGTCATTTAAACTGCATGCAAAATGATAAGCTACAGTCTTCTCTTCTGCATCTTAAGGCCTTCACTCCTAGCTTTTAATTAGATATTGCTTAACTCATCCTTTGTCTAAGGGATGTGGTGACACATTGATATAAATCCCCTACACACACTATCATCTCATGTAGGTAAAGCTATACTTACACGTATCTATGTGGAAAAAAGCCAACAACCTACAGGAGAAAGAGAAACGTCAATTACAATGAAAACAATGGAGGATTTACGTAAAAAATGTATTGTGCTTGATGGCATCATCTGCCTGTTTCTTTATAATTGTTTAAGAAAATGTGAATTGTGTTAAAACTGCAAAACTACATGGAAGAAATTTAAATTTCTGGCTGCTGACTGCTCATGGTTTGGATAAGTGCACTCTTCACTGGGTTAAAAACTGGCTGGACGGCCAAGCCCAGAGAGTGGTGGTGAATGGAGTCCAATCCAGTTGGCGGCCGGTCACGAGTGGTGTTCCCCAGGGCTCAGTGTTGGGGCCGGTTCCTGATCAACATCTTCATTGATGATTTGGATGAGCAGATCGAGTGCACCCTCACTAAGTTTGCAGATGACACCAAGTTGGGTGGAAGTGTCGATCTGCTGGAAAAGAGGAGAGGAAAGGGCCTCAAGCTGTGCCAGGGGAAGTTTAGGCTGGATATTAGAAAAAACTTCTTCACTGAAAGAGTAGTCAGGCATTGGAACAGGCTACCCAGGGAAGCGGTTGAGTCTCCATCCCTGGAGGTATTTAAAAGACAGGTAGACGTGGTGCTTGAGGACATGGTTTAGTGGTGGACTTGGCAGTGCTAGGTTAACGGTTGGACTCGATGATCTTAAGGGTCTTTTCCAACCTAAACAATTCTATGATTCTATGATTAAATGTTTAATTTAATCTTGTAGAAAAGTGCTTATATGACTTGGGAGCCAGCATGCCTAAGTATTAAAATAGAAGTCAGTGAAATTTATGCAACCAACTTGCACAGTCATTTTTGGAAATGGAAGGTAGTTGGTCATGCAAGATTTACATCTAAATAGGCAAGAAATAAACAACACCATGGAATCAAGAATTCCCCATTATTACAGGGTTTCCCTAAATATATATTCTTTTCCTTTTGGAAATCCTGACTACATAGCATACAAAGATGTTGCACACATGCTCCTGTTCTGATTACAATCCTGAGAGGTACACCATGCACATACACACACACATATTAAATACAACATATGCCTACCCACAGTTTTTTTCTTAGCATGAATTCCTGGTGGCTTAAAAAGAAAAGCTCCAATGGAAATAAAAGCAGTGATCTCAATTTAGCCATACATTTCAGGGATATGCATGGTTGTATATGTTATTTATCTAAACATGAATGATCTCTTTGAAAAAATGAGAGTCATAGAATTACAACTTAGGCTAACATTCTTTCCTTTTTGAGTATATAATTATTCATTTTCTACCAGATGAACTCTACTTTAACCACTAACTTTTGAAGCTCAGGTTTTTTGTCCATGAACTGGTCTGTTAAAATATGTTCTCCAAAAAGTCATACAGACTGAGCACTCTACCCTGATAATGTGAAAAAGACAGCACATACTGTAAAGATCTATATGCTCACTCTATTTGAGTCATCCACTAAAATAATAAGAAAAACCAGAAAATTCAAAGTAAACAATTCTGAGTTGACTTTTTACATTTGAGACAGCCTACTCATTAAAAACTTCACTGCACAGCATTCCCTGTCTCTAGGCAGACATTTTAAAGTTGTCTCACATCAAATGAAGCTTGTGCATCAGTTTTATTAGCTTCTTACAATATGCTTTGCCAAGAAATGTGAGACTCAAATAGCTATGTAAGTTCATTAATCTCATAAAGAAATTAGTGTAAAATCCAGTGACTGCTAAATGATTCCAAATTAATTAGTTGCAACACAACATTTAATTTTCAGGAGTGTGTTCATTTATTTATGTTACATGACAATCTTTACAAGACAAATGCAAATATTTAGATCCTAATCCTTCAACTGCCACAAAAGAAAACAGTTTTTCCTCACTGCTATATCAAAACTGAAAGACTAGTTTCTAAATATCAGATATCAAGTAACCCACAGTTAGGGAGAGGTTTCAGAAAAACTCAACTGCTGTTTAGGCACTTCAGTGTGCTCCAGATTTTCATAATTCTTGAGAAAAGACTAGCTACACTTAAAGCATTTGTAGGCACATTTAAAAAAATAATAACATTGCTCTAAGCATTGAGCTTATCCAGAAATGTGGCCCAGTCTCTCTTCTCAGTTAGCACAACTATACTAAACCAGGCCACGACGCATGACAAGATCAAGACTCCTGTAAAAGGATCCTAAAAGAACAAACTCAGAAAGACTGAGGATCACCTTACTTTTGGAGGAGCAAAAGAGGAAAATTCTGTCCTAACCGATCAAGATCTACATTGAAGAAGAACAGGTAACTACTCTGTAGTGGCTGAATTTGATGTTCATATTAACAGCATATTAATCTGAGAGTCCCACTCTGCTACCATATGTATTATTGGTAAGGAAGATAATTGTTGTAGACTCATAAAATGAGCACATGATCCTGCTTTCAAGTTGGCATGAAGGTAAACTATATCGAACTAGAAGTGATAAAAATACTCGAGGGTTACCCAGGCACAATGCAATTTCCCTACAAAAGATATGGAGTAGGAAAGCCAAAACCCACCTGGAGTTGAAACTGGCAAGGAACATGCAAGGCAACAAGAAGTGTCTCTACAGCTACACCAGCAGCAAAAGACTAGGAAAAATGTTGGCCTGCTGCTTTATAGTGAAATGGACCCCATGGCAAGGGACATGGAAATGGCCATCTACTCAATACCTTCTTTGCCTTAGTCTTTACCAGTCAGACTAGCCTTCAGAAATCCCAGGCCCCTGAGACTGGACAGAAGGAAAGTCCAGAGCAAGGACAACTTTCCTTCAGTGCAGCAATATCAGGTTAGGAAATGTTTAAGCAAAGTGGACATGCACAAGTCCAAGGGACCTGCTGGGATGTACCCATGGATGCTAAGGGAGCTGGCTGATGTCATTGCATGGACACTCTCAATTATCTTTGAAAGGTCACAGTGGTTGGGATAGGTTCCTGAGAACTAGAAGAGAACAAATGTCATGCCCGCCTTCAAGAAGGGCAAGAAGGAGGATCTGGGGAGCTACAGGCCCATCAACCTCAGCTCAATAGCGGGGAAAGTGATAGAGCGATTAATCCTGGAAACAATTTCCAGACACATGAGAGACAAAAAGCAGACTGAGAGTAGTCAGCATGGTTTTACGAGGAGGAAATCATGCCTCACTAACCTGGTAGTCTTGTACAACAAAATATCTAGCTAAGTGCATGAGGGGAGAACAGTGCATGTTGTTCAACTTGACTTCAGCAAGACTTTGGACACTGTCTCCCGTAACATCCTCATAGGCAAACTGAGAAAGTACAGACTAAATAAATAGTGAGGTCAACTGACTGAACTGCCAGGCTCAGAGGGTTGTGATCAGCAGCACAAAGTCCTGAGGGAGGCCAGTCACTAGTGATGTATCCCGAGGGTTCTGTCAGGACCCTGCAAGTATTAATAGGTCTTAATGGCCCTGTGCACCTCAACAACATGTCCACCCACAATCTCTGCCCATGGGCCTAAGGGCCCCTCTATTCAGCATTAGTGAGATTACATCTGGCTTGCCATGTCCAGTTCTGGGTTCCCCAGTGCTGAAGAGGCGTGGACTTACTGGAACAAGTCCAGTGAAGGGCCACAAAGATGATCAAGGATCGGAGCATCTGGCATATGAGGACAGGCTAAGAGAGCTGGGACTGTTCAGGCTGGAGAAGAGAAAGCTCAGAGAGATCTTATCAATGTGTTTGAATATCTGGAGAGGGGGGATAAAGAAGATGGAGCCAGATTCTTCTTAGCGGTGACCAGTGACAGGACAAGAGGCAATGGGTACAAACTGAAACACAGGAAATTACATTTAAAATATGAGAAAACTCCCTTTTTTACTGTGAGGGTGGTCTGGAACAAGTTGCTCAGAGAGGTTGTGTAGTCTCCATGCTTGGTGATATTCAAAACCCAACTTGGCATGGTCCTGGGTACCTTGCACTTGGATTCTAAGCAGGAGAAGACCCCACAGAGTTAACCATACATGCACATCACTGGATGTGATGTTATTGTTCCTCACATTTTCCCCTAATTTCCATTCAGAAAAATGAAAATATAATTGCATTATTCTTAACTCAGAACACCTTTGGTACTTTTGAAAAATGTTCATGTAATGCAATGGAGATTATCCTTAGCCAATATAGCCGATGTATTACAAATTAAGTTGTAGGAGATAGGTTGATCTCTACAAGTATAGGATTTTCCTTACTTTTTTCTGGAGAAAACAAGTAGAGGAACTGTTCTGTCATGTGTCTTTTCATTTAGAATGTGTATTTAGTATTTTTTGAATATTCTAGTTTTACCTAATGCAGTAATTGTTCATTCATCAGGGACACTATGCCAAATTAACTGTAAAGTAGGAATGAAGCATTCATATTTAAACACCTATTACATTATTATTAAAATAGCTTAAATGGCTGTATTAAAATAACAAAGCAATGGTTAAATCAACAGTTCCTGTTTTTTAGGTTCAGCGGGTTGCAACCATATTACTAGCCAGATAATTAAGCATTGGTACATTTGCCTTTTGACTAGTAATAAATTAGAACAGACAGCAAATACAACCAAGAAAATACCACAATATATTCATTTAATAGCTCATATTTAAGAACTGAATAGAAAATTATAGGAAAGCACTGGAAAAAAAACTTAAAAAAAAAGAGTAAACATTCCTAAAATCATAGCATAAAACATGCAGGTTTTGTTCCTATGCTTCATTATTTGTTTATTTTACTCTTACAAAGCTTCTCCTGGGGTTGTTTCAAGTACACATATTATCTTATATCAATTAATTTCCCTTGAAAGTAAAACTGAAATGTACAGTGATTTCTTCCCTTTATATTCTTTTGAAGAACCAATTTCTTGTCTTTCAGTTATTGAATTCAACTGAAAAGAGTACATTATGTACCAATCACATTTTAACATCTAAAAGTACAGTTTACATTTACTTGTAAGCCTGGAAAGGTAAAGAAGAATAAAGCCTACGTGTTTAAGTTCTAAGATCTGTAAGATTTTGGCTTACTGTTTTAGAAATAATTTCTGGCACTATTTAAATGAACACTTCATATTAGCTGGCTACATTAATGTGTTTCCTATTAAAAAATTAAAAAATTTAAAAAAAGGAGCAAGAAAAGCAGACATAAACATTACCCAGTTTTGTAAACAGACTTTAAAGATTATGGCTCCTGTAAAAGAACACGACAGGTTCTCTGCCCTTGTAGCCCCTATAACAAGAAAATCCAGTTTGTAACACACCTAGCAGTTACATGAAGTATTTCACTTCCGATATGTGCTTATGGTCTTCATCTTGAATAAGGAAAAGCATAGAAAAGGTGTGCACAATGACAAAATTGAATGAATGAAATTTCAACTTCAAGGCACACAATTATAAAATTTATCACTGAATGAAATAACTAAATGCTAAATTCAGAATACCACATGACTTGGCATAGATTCAGTGCTGTGAGCCAGGATGAGGGTGAAAGGCATGAAAATGGAAATTTACAGTAAGATATACATACAGCAATTCTTGGAGGGAAATCTTCGAAGGAAAAAGGAAATTGTGTGTTTATAAAGCTGATAAAACCAAAGTATCAGCAATAAAGTGAAGGCTTAAAGTTTCATGGAGTTATTTATTCACAACCACTATTAGATAAATAATTTAGTTCCTTGGGGACAATAGTCTTTTTCCCTTCCCTTCCCTTCCCTTCCCTTCCCTTCCCTTCCCTTCCCTTCCCTTCCCTTCCCTTCCCTTCCCTTCCCTTCCCTTCCCTTCCCTTCCCTTCCCTTCCCTTCCCTTCCCTTCCCTTCCCTTCCCTTCCCTTCCCTTCCCTTCCCTTCCCTTCCCTTCCCTTCCCTTCCCTTGCCTTCCCTTCCCTTCCCTTCCCTTCCCTTCCCTTCCTTTCCCTTCCCCATACAGCAGAAAACTTTGGACCAAGTTTTACCTTCTCCACCTTCTCAAATTGGGGCTTTTATTTAGGTCAACACACTTGTGCAATTTTTCCTGTCTTCAGTTCTGGTGGGTTGACCTCGGCTGACTGCCAGACACCCACCCAGCTGCTCTCTCACTCCTTCTCCTCAACAGGTTTGAGAAGAAAACAAGATGAAAAAGCTCGTGGGTCGAGATAAAGACAGGGAGACCACTTACCAATGAAAAAGCTCGTGGGTCGAGATAAAGACAGGGAGACCACTTACCAATTACCTTGATGGGCAAAACAGACTTAACTAGGGGAAAACTAATTTAATTGATTGCCAGTTAAAATAGGGTTAGATAGTGAGAAACAAAGATAAATTAAAACAACACCTTCCCCCATCCCTTTGTTCCCAGCTCCTCTGCCTCCTTCCTGCACCTCAAACAGCGCAGCTGACACGCAGAATGGGGAGTTATGGTTAGTCCATACACTTTATTTCTGTCACTCCTTCCTCCTCACACTTTTCCCCTACTCCAACATGTGTCCTCTCCATGAGCTGCAGTCCTTCAGGATAAACCTGTTCCAGTGTGGGTCCTCCACAGGACTCAGTTCCTGTCAGGGTCCTCTCCACAGGCTCCAGGGAAGCACCTGCTCCACCATGGTCTCTTCCATGGACTGCAAGGGAATCTCTGCTCTAGCACCTGGAAAACCTCCTCCCCCTCCTTCTTTTCTGACCCTGATGTCCATAGGTTGTTTCTTGCTTTTTTTTTTCTTCACTCCTCACTGCTTGAGCAAGCGTTTTCCCCGTTCTTAAATATGTTTTCACAGAGGGCCACCCCTGCATCTCCCCTGCTACCAAAACCTTGCCACTGACACCCAATGCATCACTGACCCTAGCTCTATATCACATTACAGTTTCTGACAGGACATTCTTTATCCTCACCCACTTCTTAAGAAATGACTTATCCAAAGAATTAGCAATTTAGATGGCAAGAGTTGAAGGTTACAGCCATAATGAACTTTTGGGGCCTGAGAGAGCAGCCAGAGGAATAAATTTAGGTTATCTGTACATGGCAGACCCAGTCATACCTGGCAGCAAGGAGTGAAGAACAAAAAGTGACTTGCAGATTAGATTAAATAATTCTGGAGAGGTTTCTCTACCCGCTTTTATGTTAGTAACAAAGTGATTTTTTAGAATTAATAAATAGTGAAAATGACTGAACTTCTGAGTCTTATAAACACTGCAAACTGTGAATTCAATTTATACTTTTTTCTGGCTGATAAAGAAGTATTTCATTAGATTGATAGTCAATACCTTTCTAAAAGAAGACAAATTGCAACCTTTGTATCTTTTAGGTTTTGTCTACATTAGCAAGATCAATTGATAGGGTGTCCCTCAAATTACTTGAAATTTACCCTGCATCCACATGCAAAACTGCTTCATATGATTGATAGGAGGCCAAAACTGGCTAAAGTTATGCTAACAGCTTTTGAAGGTAAAGCCCTAACTGACTGAAACCCAGTCTTTATGGTAGAAATCTTCCTTAGAGCTTTGTAGGCACAAATGAGATTTTCAAACAGTGCATTTTATTATGTGAACTAAAACTGCTCCAGTCACTATTGGCATATTTCAGGATGGTCACTATGACAAGCAACAGCAACTGTAAAGTCATTCTCAATGTATCCAAAGCAGAGGACTGCAACACTTGTAAGTGTATTATACAGGATAGAATTAATATATTTGGGTTCAGGGCAAACCAATAAGTGTACTAAAATAATGTAACCAGTAACAGTATACAAGTATTTCATAACATGGTTGGCATATCCTGACACATTATTTACAGAAGCATGAGTAATGTGACCACCAAGATGGCAAAAAAATAGGAGACATAGGAGACATGCAAATGATAAAAAGTTGCCAGACTAAGGAAAAGATGAGCATGAGGGACTGCAAAAGGACAGAACATTCTGCCCGACAGACAAGAAGGATCATAGAATCATAGAATCATAGAATCATAGAATTGTCAAGGTTGAAAAAGATCCTTAAGATCATCGAGTCCAACCATTAACCTAGCACTGCCAAGTCCATCTATACCATGTCTTCAAGCATCGTATCTGTCCGTTCTTTAAATACCTCCAGGGATGGAGACTCAACCGCTTCCCTGGGTAGCCTGTTCCAATGCTTGACCACTCTCTCTGTGAAGAAATTTTTCGTAATATCTAATCTAAATCTCTCCTGGCACAACTTCAGGCCATTTCCTCTCATCCTATCACTCGTTACTAGAGAGAAGAGACCAACCCCCACCTCGCTACAACCTGCTTTCAGGTAGTTGTAGAGAGCAATAAGGTCTCCCCTCAGCCTCCTCTTCTCCAGGCTAAACAACCCCAGTTCCCTCAGCTGCTCCTCATAAGACTTGTGCTCTAGACCCTTCACCCACTTCGTTGCCCTCCTCTGGACACGCTCCAGCACCTCAATGTCCTTCTTGTAGTCAGGGGCCCAAAACTGAACACAGTAATCGAGGTGTGGCCTCACCAATGCCGAGTACAGGGGCGCTATCACCTCCCTGGTCCTGCTGGCCACACTATTCCTCATACAGTCCAGGATGCCATTGGCCCTCTTGGCCACCTGGGCACACTGCTGGCTCATGTTCAGGTGGCTGCCAACCAACACCCCCAGGTCCTTTTCCGCCAGGCAGCTCTCCAGCCACTCCTCCCCCAGCCTGTAGCGTTGCATGGGGTTGTTGTGACCCAAGTGCAGGACCCGGCACTTAGCCTTGTTGAATCTCATGCAGTTGGCCCCGGCCCAGTGATCCAGCCTGTCCAGGTCCCTCTGGAAGGCCTTCCTGCCCTCCAGCAGATCGACACTTCCACCCAACTTGGTGTCATCTGCAAACTTAGTGAGGGTGCACTCGATCCCCTCATCCAGATCATCAATGAAGATATTGAACAGGACCGGCCTCAGTACTGAGCCCTGGGGAACACCACTCGTGACTGGCTGCCAACTGGATTGGACTCCATTTACCACCACCCTCTGGGCTCGTCCCTCCAGCCAGTTTTTAACCCAGCGTAGAGTGCACGCATCCAAGCCGTGTGCAGCCAGCTTCTCCAGGAGAATGCTGTGGGAGACAGTGTCCAAGGCCTTACTAAAGTCCAAGTAGACAACATCCACAGCCTTCCCCTCATCCACTAAGGGGGTTACCTTGTCATAGTCTGGGTCAGCTGCCCTGGCTGTGCCCCCCCTTAGCTTCTTGTGCACCTGGCAGAGCATGGGAAGCTGAAAAGTCCTTGACTGGTGTAAGCACTACTTAGCAACAACTAAAACATCAGTGTGTTATCAACATTTTCATCCTAAATCCAAAACACAGCACTATACCAGCTACTAAGAAGAAAATTAACTCTATCCCAGCTGAAACCAGAACACGGCTTCAACTTCTTTCATCAAAAGTCTCTCAAGACCAAGCACTTTGATCTCAGTGACCAAGAACCACTGAGGACTGCAGCCATCTTCAGCATTTATATGGCACCAGCTCCATGGTAGTGTATGCTTACAGATAATTTAAGATGTGATTTTTGAAGACTAACAGCTTTGCATTTGCAGAGCTGATGACAAATAATGTGTAAGAAGAAATAATTAATTAGAAACTGTATAGTTAATGAAGGAATTTAATTAAGTTTAGTTTTCAATTTTAAAACTAGTTTGATTATCAGTTTTCTAAACACTCCCATCACAGTGATTTCAAATTCTCTAACCAATAGGCATACACACAAGTATATATATATTGCTTTGCAACATTTACATGGATTTTGCTGTAGGTAAGGGCTTTGAGCTTTGGCAGAGAAACTTTTTTAAAACATGTGGATTTCTGTTGGCCAAGATGGATTGCTAAGCTTTCTTGTTTAAAGACAGGAATAATTACTCTAAGCTGAATGGTGACAGAGCCTTACTGCAATAAACCTTTTGGAATGCTTCTCTACAGAGTAAATTCAGGAAACAGAGTTTCATACTGAAACTCCCTAACAAACATAAAGATAGCTGTAGTGCATCAGATCAGTGGTAATTTAGGATAGAATCTGCTTTTTAACAATGGGCAAAAACAGGTACATAGGGGAGAACATAAGAAAAAGGCAAGGATATACACTCCCCTAAGAACATTGTTGTCCTGGTCTCCAACCATATGAGGCTCAGGAGAGAAATCATGTTATTACAAAATCTTTCATAACCCTTCAATGCTTTTCTCTCCAATATATCTGCTCAGTTTTCCCTTACGTGTTCATCACCCACAATGTTCTGTCGTAACAGGTCCCACAGCTACCATATCTCTTTTGCAAAAGCTGCTTTTTGTTACTCTTGAAGTGTTCATTTTGTTCACTGTCCCCCAATGATTGTCCTGCAAGAAACGGAGAATGATTCCTTTCCACTCCTGCCATGTCATTGCCCAGCTCAGTCATCTTCTTTCTGCATTACAGGACAGTCCTGGAAGCCATTCCTCAACTTTGTCATCCATGTGATCTTTCAAAGAAACTTTACAAGTCCTGTCTCCTCTTTTTGATAAGGCATTCTTCTAGAATATGCCATTTGAGCAAATTAGCCAATACTACAGATTGTCAAATAAAGTGACAAATGTTGAAAGCTAACAAATATGTCAGTATGACCTTTTGCCATTTAGCAGTTCTATTAATTTGGGCTCAAGTCATTGAACTGTCAATATAACTCCCAAGCGAACCAGGAAGAAAAAGGTATAGTTTGCCAGAAAGAAAATGCTGTAGAACATCAGACACTGAACCGCTTTGTTTGGATGATTCTAGTAATTATTTCAAGAGTTTATCCACTGATTAAGGACATACATAGATTTGAAATGCACTGAAAAATAATTGGTTGTGTACCATAATTTCTGTGGATTAATATTTATACCAGTCTGACTGGATTGGCTCAAATTGTATACAAGTATTAAAAAGTCAGGGAGTTATCTATAGAGTGTTCAGGAGCAAAATCCTCTTCACAGTTTCTGAAATCAACCCAATTAGTACAAAGTAGCCTGCATTGATTTTTATCCAAGTACAATACTCATTAGAAAATTTGTGAGTTTTGGTTTGTTTCATGTATTTTCCATGGCCTCTGAAAATAAATAATGCAGATTTGCTTACAAACACTATATTGAAATCAGTGTCAGAAATATATTTACTTCTTGATAGCTGTTTTTATTCAGAGATGTTCAGACACAAACATTTCCTCCAGCTGCTCTGGCCCAGGACCCTCCTGCCCTGCTGCTGGAGCCCAGTGGGTGCCTGGAAACCACGTCCCCTCCTCTTCTGGGGCTGGCACAGACAGGAGGTCAGTAGTGCAGACACACACATGACACTCTTGAGGTCCACAAGCACATGCACACTCAAGGGTTTCCCCCAAGCATTGGCACAGGCCCTCTGTCCGCCTGGTATCCCTGCCCGGGTCCCAGCCCTCTGACCTGCCCCATGGGCACTGCTACTCACCAGCTGGTCCAGCTCGGTGCTCACTGCAAACATGCAGTACTCACACACTTGTAGCACAGGTACCCCACAGTGGCACGTCCCCCAGGTACCAGCACAGACCTTTTGCCTGCCTGATACTCCTGCCCAGACCCGAGGGCCCTGCTCTTGCTGGTTGGTCCAGCTTGAGGTTTGCTGGAGAATTCACACACACACACCAGGTACTCACAGTTTGGGGGAGATCCCCCAGCACCAGGCACACAGGCTGTGACCCGTGGTCCCGCTTCAGCCACCAGTGCTGAGCCCCTCACTCCCCTCACTCACGTTGGTCCCCCCAGCAGCTGGTTTTGGGGACACACACTGTTCCCACCCCTATGGCTGGAGGTTAAAGACACCCCCCCGGCTCCAATAGCTGCTCTGGGACCCCACTGGCTCTGCTAGCTGACAGCAGAAGCTAGGGACATCTACACCCCTGGTCTGACTCCTGTAGCTGGCACCCAGGCCACTTCCACCAGTCGTCCCAGTAGCTGGCACTTGGGCCCTGCAGCACACACACACCAGGTAGAGAGTGATTATGCAGAGAGACAGTTAAGAAAGGATTTAATAAGAAGATGTAAGATGACAGGACAGACTGTGGTAATCAGGTGCAGGGCTCAGACAGACAAGCGCACTGACCAGCTTTGTTTTACACCCAGCCAGCTGCTGTTATACCCCCTTCTGCCTACCTGCCTTGTTCCTCCCGGCTCCCCTTCCCCTGCATGCTCTCTCATTGCTTTGACTGGTTCCATCCTGCCCGACCCTACCTTCTCCCCATCCACGTGACCACTTTGTCCCACCTCCCTCTGTCCCCAGGGGCTGCATTTTTGCCCCCATCATACTCCACGTGGGCTCAGTCTGCCCTGTGATTGGATGGCAGCCCAGGCCACACCTTCCTGTTTGCCCCTAAAGTGCACCAAGACCCGGCAGCACCTCCCAGAGTTGTCTGCCATTTTGTTGCAGCTGCCATTATGTCCCTCTTGCACACCGGGGGTTTTCAGGCTCTCCTGGGAATGGTGCACATTTCCTTCAGAAAAGGGAATATCTTACCTGTCTGGGCAGGAGGCTGGTGGCAGTATTGTTTGGAGACAGGAGACTGACAGGTGGGACAAGGCAGCGAAAAAGCCATTTGGGAGGAAAAAGGCAATTTTGCAGAGGTTGACAATGAATGGCAGGGAGATTTTGTTGGTGTGTAACAGTTTTCTGAACACAATGAGGGCATTAAGCACATCTGAATGGTGACAGGAATTTTACCCAGATGTACCTGGGCCATGAGTCTGAAAGGCAAAACAAGTCTGAAACACTGAGCTTTTCAAACCATTTTACCAGGAGTTGCATATCTCAAATTACAGACCAACGAGGGAAAATAATTTTTAAACCAACTTTTAAACAACTTGTGAAAGCACTAAAACATTCACCACTTTTTTACAAAGAACAAAGTGAAAGCTTTCATTGCAAAGCATTTTAATAGGTGCTCCAAACCAAGTCTTCGAGCACATCATCTCTTGCTGCACTGGTTTGTTACCAGACTCCATGAAGAGCTATAACCACAGCTCCTACAGGACTTCAAACTTGGAAGATCATCTAGAGATTTGGAGGTTTAAAATTAAAGAAACTGTGCCTCTACTCAGAAAGCTGGGTGGGGTGGAGGGGGTGCATATCATGTGAGGGTCTCAGAACAAAATGAAGTTTTGAAAATGGTTAAGAGCAAACATTCACATATGAAATTTTCATAGTAGCTGAAACAGTGAGAAGAGATCAGATAACCATGTACTGCATAAATAGACTACAGTCATACAGCTGTTGAGGGGGTGTTTTTGAAGGACTTCAAAATATAAAACAAAATTAAAGAGATCCTCACTGTGAAAGGGAAAGGAAGAAAGAAACAGCTGTTAGTAAAATGGCAAGCTTGGCTCCAGAAATCTAACTGTTGGATGGAAGCCATCCCTTAGCGATACTTAATGTTTGGGGCTGAAGAGGATGAGGAAAGGGATGCATTTTACATCATACTGCCCAGCAACACCAGCACTAGGATTTTCCCACAAAAAACTATTCCCACACATCTGGAATAAAATTAGCGAACAGACAGCCTTTGAAATAGGTCTGCTGGGAAGAATTTTTTTTTCCCCTGCAAGGAAATTTTTTGTTGAATAGCAAAAGTAATCTGATGTGCAGCAAAGACAGCTTTTGTTTGTAAACTGGTTATCTTCTGCGCCTCACTGCATGAAGTTGTTCGGCATACCTTTTGACAGCCATGTCAGTGACCAGGAAAACTTGTCTCTGACAAGACTGCCCAAGGGAAGTCTGAGCCCACTGGTTCAAGACATCACTGATTTATCTATGTTATTAGCTAGAGTAGACCTGTGTCCGTAGACTTTCATAAAAGTCTCTAGTTGGGCTGATTCTTTAAAATACAGTTTCAAATGTCATTTCATTGATAAATTACCCCCCCCCCCCAAGAATTATATTGGATAAAAATATTCATTTGTCCAACTGGCTGCCATAAATAAATAACAAATAAATAAATAAAATAATTGTTTGCAACATCACACAAAATTTTATTCCAACTTTTAGAGGCAAGAAATAAATATACATCTAGGTGGGTGGACCTGGTACCATGTTTAGAAACTGATTAATTTTAGATTGTTCATTTCTAGTAAGGATGACTTCAACATTACCTGTAATCCTTTTGCAAGGTCACTGACATCAACAGTATTTTCTTAAACCAACAAAATAGGACCTAGGTATTACATGTAAAATGCATGCATACACACAAAACACATTATGTGTATATATTTAATGTGTGTGTATGTATGTATATATGTGCACCGGCTCATAGAAAGAGGTCATTCAAATAAAAAAAAAGAACTCATATATTTAGATTCCAAAAGAAATCACAAACATTTTAAGAACTTGGTGCAGTTACATTCTCAGGTAACATTATACACTTTATAGTGTACATACATATGCCCTTCAGAGTACCCTTTGTAACCATTTTCTGTACCAGATATGTGCAAAACCAGAACTTTAATTTTGGAAAATATATTTTTACTAACATTCTAACAAAGATTTTTTTGTTCAGAGAATCTTTTTAGAACTGTCAATGAGTTTGTTACAAAATCCAACACATAAATGTCAATTGCTGTTAGAAACTGTCCTGGTTTCAGCTGGGATAGAGTTAATTATCTTCCTAGTAGCTGGTATAGTGCTGTGTTTTGGATTTAGTATGAGAATAATGTTGATAACACGCTGATGTTTTAGTTGTTGCTAAGTAGTGCTTACACCAGTCAAGGACTTTTCAGCTTCCCATGCTCTGCATGGCGTACAAGAAGCTGGGAGGGGGCACAGCCAGGGGGCCTGACCCACATTGGCCACAGGGCTATTCCACACCATATGACGTCATGCTCAGTATATAACTGGGGCGAGTTAGCCGGGGGGGGAAGGGATTGCTGCTCGGGAACAGGCTGGGCATCAGTCAGGGGGTGGTGAGCAATTGTGTCGTATATCACTTGCTTGGTACATTATTATTGTATTATATTATTATTATTATTATTACTACTACTACTACTACTACTACTACTATCATTCTATTTTATTTTACTTCAATTATTAAACTGTTCTTATCTCAACCCAGGAGTTGTCTGACTTTCACCCTTCCAATTCTCTCCCCCACCCCACTGGGGGGGAGTGAGTGAGCGGCTGTGTGGTTCATAGTTGCTGGCTGGGGTTAAACCACAACAGAAACTAACAACGGGTGAAAATTGTATGCATGCCTGATTTACTTCTGTGTAAGTAAGTCACATATATTTTAAAGGAGAAAAAATAAGAAAATAAAGTTCATTGTGTAAATGGTCCAAGACAAAATCCACTGAAGTCAGCAGAAAGTCTTTTGAATCTTGGAACAAATGGGTCAGAATATGAATAGTGGAAAGGAACAACCCCCATACAGTACTAGCAGCTGAATGAGAATAGCTAAAGTTCATCCACTGTGTTAGAGAAAAAAAAAGTTACTTTTCTCCCCTCTCCAGCTGTCGCTGTCAAACTTATTCATGAGAATCATCATGTACTACTAGTGTAAAACAGTATACAAGTGCCAAATGAAATGTGTATGATTAGTTATACCTTCTGGGAAACTTAAAAGGCAGTGACCTCACCATTGTATCTCTTTCTCTGGTAGCAGAGTTGGCCTTTTAGTGGCAAAATCAGGAGGTAGTGAGTGATACAAAGAAAGTGTAACTAACATAGTTCCCAGGTTTTGGTTCTGGGAGCCTTAAGACTATACAGACTTCATGCATTAGTCACAGTCATGCATTAGGCAAACATTTTAATTTTGTAGAGGGCTATATATTGGGAAATAAATACAATATTTGAATCTGTGAGAAAGACTAAAATTAATTATTAATTATCACTGAAAAGAATACAGTCAGATTGTTTCATCATATGTTTCTCCTGAATTTCCCCAAATATTTCAGGAGTCAACCAAACTTTAGCATATTTTAGCTTGTTTACCTCTAGATGCAAAACTAATCTAGACAGCAAGAGATGTGTTGTTTAGTTACCTGAATATTGTGCAGTTCTTGCATTAAATGTGCTATACAGCAAGATAATATGATACTGTCTAGTATGAAAGTATGATATCTTTTCTTTGGGAAGGCCTAGTTATTGGAATGCATTGTTTATAGATTATGCTAAATAGCATGTTGTTCATCTCTGCTTCCCCATATAAACTCCCTGACATGCTGTCAACCTGAGATTTGTAAATTGTCCATTTTGAATTGACATTGGCATTGGAAAAGCACTTAATGAGTTTAAATTTGACATTGAGAGGGAAATCCATGAAGAGGAATAAGTAGAGACTTAATTTAACGAGCCTTTTAAACAATCAGCCTTGCAAACAACTGATCTGCAAGATGCCAATATCCTGCTTACATAATGCTTTTAATTTATCTTCATAGCAGCAATTACTCTCTTTTAACTCCCAGCACTTTGAGAATGGATAGTTGCAGTAATAATTCATAGCAGTTTCTTTTCCTTGATAAGGAGGCAGAATTTGTGATACAGAGTAACATAACATGATTTTGCAGTTCAGGTTACTGAATATTGTCTTTCAGAACTGGGTTGCACTTTAGCAATGAATGTTTGCAATCAAACATCATGAAGCTAGGTACAAACAGATATGGTAGAAATGTGTAATGCAACAATGTAACTAGTTTCAGTTATCTAATATATTTTGGATACATGCAACAGAGATAAAGGGGGGAAAAATCAAGTTCTGGATATTTTAAATAGTAGCTGACACTTGTAAATCATACCTCATATTCCCTTGCAATAATCGTTAATTTGCTGTAACTCCTCACTCAAAACAGTAGCTCTAAATCATATGAGCCCTTGCAATTCCACTAATATTGCTTGAAATAAATAAATAAAATGGAAAACAAGTAAAATCTAACTTACTTGACAGCCTAGCTGATGAGACTGAATAGCAAGCTCATGCAAACTGCTACTTCTTTATTCCAATTAAAGTGATTGATAGAGATTGAACAACTGAAAATGCACCAGATCTGGCAAAATCTAATTAGCTAAAACCAGAAAAAGTATTACACTGAGAGCAGATCTGGGCAAATAATTGGTTTAGTGGAAAAACTCTGTTGGGTGAAAGAATGGAGATGGACTTTGATCAAAGTAAATATTTTGATGATTTCTGGTGAAAGAAAAGAAGTTGATTCACATAAATCTGAAAATGATCTGACATTCTTTAAGATCAATTTTTAAATTATTTTTACTTGCTTAAACTGAAATATGTCATTCTGAAATAAGCTGGAAAGTTAATTTTGAAAATGTCATTAAAAAATATTTAAGCCAATACTGTTCGAGTAGATACAAACCATACAAACTGAATGCAATCCACTCTATGCCACCAGAACACTCAGCATTACTGTCTGCAAATTCCCATTTGGTTCTTCAGTTTTGTTTCTCCTCATTAACATTACCTAATTTAAACATATACACAGATAAAGACACTTTATGCTAGCAGATACTTTAAATGGTCCTTCCTGGTCAAGGACAAAGGATTTCTGTAACATATGTAAGCGTCCCTTGAGGTTTTAATTTTGCTTCTCACATCTTTTATGTTCAGTACCACTCTCATTTCAAAAGATTGTTATGCAATACCTGAGAGGCATTGTACTAACAATAATGAGTTGCCTTTGGAACCAATAGGAAATATGCCATTAATCAGAGATACTCACTTAAGCGTGTCCGCATCATTATGGGAAATAAAATGAATTAACATTGTTCTGACTTCTGGCACACATGACTACATGGTTCTGACAATTTGGCAAAACCTCAAATAACCAGTCAAATAAAAAAGAATGGGCTTCCCTTATTGATATTAAGACATGGATAAGTATATTGTAGGACACTAATAGTGTGGAAGAAGCTGTGATTATAAATCTAGTGACATATTGAGAAGGCTATCATGATCAAGCCCTTCAAGAGAGGTCCAGCCATACAAGATATACCCTTATTGTAGACAGTTGTTTTTGATTTTCACTAGAGCACTACAACTGAAAACTTATAAGTATTTCAAGCTTCAGCAATTAATTTTGATAGTTACATTCCTCATACTCCAAAGGGATCTCCAGTTTGAGCATGCAGGGGTAAGATTAGAAGAGGTAAAGCATACCTGGAGTTGAATCTGGAAAGGGATGTGAAGAGCAACAAGAAGGGCTTCTAAAGGTATATTAGTACCAAAAGAAAGATTAGGAAAAATATGGGTCCACTGGTCAGTGGGGTAAGGAACCATTCAGTGATTCTCAAAAAACAAAGAAATAATAATTTTATTATTTTTCCTTGAAAGGTGGTTTATTTTAATTCTTATTTAGCAAACACTGAGCGTGTGTGAAATCACACCCAGAACCTAGACAATGAGCTAAACTAGTTTGAAGCAACTTGTATCTTATGGGAAAAGGTCCACATGTTGTATTGCTCTAGGCCCAGTTTGATATTTTATTGTCTGCTACCAAACCTTTAAAACCCTAGCATCCTTAACACTGTCTTGATAATCACTTCTTGAATCTTACAAAAGGCAATTCCATTTTCACTTTTACCTTCTCTTAGTAAGAACTAGAAACCTTGTCTCATTTCCACCATAACTTCCTTAGAGCCCAAGCTGTCAGAGTTAGTTTTCCATGTCTCCAGCAGTGCCCTGAGGACTGCAGGTCTGACAGGTCACCTGTGTAGCAGCTCTGCTGCTCATTGTCAGCCCACACAGCAAAATCCACTGACAAAACTCAAATTGATAAGCATAAGAGTAGCCCAGCTGTTAGTAGCCACTAAAAATGATAGTCCAAATAAAATTCAGATAATCAGTTGTATTAGTATCATATCCTGTTAACTTCCAAACACTTAGTTTTTATTTAAGCTGCTGCACATTAGATGAGCAGAAGACATGCAATTTAACAGGTCAGCACCTGTTTTTTTTATTGGTGGTTTGTTTGTTTTTTTCTTTCCCAAGAGATCACAGTGATAAGAGTGGAAGGATGGAGAGATCAGTGCCACAGTTAGAGGAATAATAAGGAATGGTATTCCTTTTGCTATTACAGTATTTTTCCATCCTTTTTTTTCCTATTATGTAAATTGGTATTTCACAAATCTTTAATAGATTTAGAAATTCATCTTAAATAACAACCCATAAGTTACAGTTTTAAGATTCCAGGCTCTTCAAATCTGAAAAATTGAACTGGAAGTATTGTAAGGATGGTGTCTCCCCAAGGATTTATACTAACCAGTTCTGTCTCATCAGCTAGTTAGCTTGAAGAAAATCTGTGGTATATTGACATGTCTATTTCTGTCTGTCTTGATGAAGGATCAAGAATATGTACAAGTTTCTCACTGAAGTTATTCAGGGTTCAATGCATTACTAGGAAGTTATTTTCTTTTCCACAGTACTTGTTCATGAAAGTAATGTGTATGTTTATTCTTCCCTTGGTGGAAAGTACATGTGCCCTGTCTTGTAAATGGTCAGTTTTAGGCTTATGTGTAATAGTACAGCATGATGGGTTTTTTTCATTTAAAACCATATGCTTCGAGTGTAAATCTGTTTAGTTTATCAGTACCCTCACTTAGAGGAAGAATATTTTTAAACATGCAAGTGACAGCACCTGCTCCCACTTGTTCAGGGAAGGTGAATCCAGGGGACTTTGGGATCCAGAGGAGTAGTCCTTCCCAACTCACTAACCCAAAGTCCATGGGCTCTCAAACACAGAGATTGGTCCTGTCCCAGCCTGCTAGAGCCATGCAGCAGAGGTTTCCTGGCCCTAGGTCCAAACAGAAGTGAGGATAAAAGCATAGCTCCAACAAATCAACACAGAGAAGAGCTGTATCTTTAAAGGCACCACATAGACAAAAGCAACATTCATGTAAACATGAGCAGTACAAATGGCCTGAGCCTTTTCTTACTTGTCAGCTGATCAGGCTTAAAGCATGCAAGGAGATCCCACACCTACATACTCTCCCACACAATGGGTCTCTTGGGTAACTGGTGTGCACCTGTGATGTCCCCAGTAGTTGATTCTGTGGTCCCAGCAGTATCCTACCCCTAGACCAAACATGCACCAGTTGTTTACTTGCACAAGTTTGGCCACGTTTACATGTACAAGTTGTTTACTTGCAACAACGAACCTTTATCGCTCCTCCTCTCAATTTTTCTATGATGTTCATTACACCCCAGTGCCTCCTTTTCCTCACCTTTGGCCCCTACCCATAAGAAGTTTTACCAATTCCCACAAGCCCCTTGAAACATCCTTTAAGCTTGCTTTTTCCTATGAGACTTGTGACGATCTTATTTCCCTTCTGTTAGTCAATTATGAGGTTCTGAGTGAAGTGCTCCAAGGCTATGCATGAGCAGCTACTGCCCTGGTCTATCCATCAGTGTCCCATCCTGAGTCTTCATTGTCTCCCTTATCTACAGCTTGCCAGGGTTAATGCATCTCTGTATTTAATCTATTACTTTCCCAGTCTTTTGCCTTTGTCTTTTATGCTGAAAGTCATTAAACAGATATCCTTAAAAGCCAAACATCTCACTGTCATACTCAGTACCTGAATCTCCTTCCCTTGCGAAGCCTCTTGCTGCTCTCGTATATACAAGTGTAACATCTTGGTTTCAGGAAAGAATCATTTCCCTTCCTACCCAAAATCAGGATCACCTTTTCTTCTTCATGTCATCTGGTGCCTTTGCCAAAGCTCTCAAATATTGTAGCTTTAACATATTAGTACCTGTCTCTATACTTCAAAGATCTCTATGCATTCTGTCGATCATTCCCTGACTTACAGTTATCAACACTAATGACTATGTATGCTGACATACAACAAAAAAGACAATGTTTTTTACTTTATTATATACTTATTCTACATTCTAGCAACAAAGATCTTTTCAATCAAGTGGTTTTAGCACCCAAAGTCCAAATCTTCTGTTGAGTAGATCCATAGAATTGAAAAAGGTCAACTGGTTCTAAAATGCAAGTGTGCAGGTCACCACTTTGTAAATGGCCACACCTGCTCTAAGCTGAGAGAGCCCACTGCAAGTCAGAGCTCACAGACCAGAAGCAGGCTGCTAAACACAATGCAGGTGAGATGTTCTGGTACATTGAGTGAGGAGAAATTTCCAAAAACCTCCACAAATATCTGGGGTGAAATACCAACCCCATAGCAATCAATGGCAGTACTGCTTCTCCCCCTTTTTTTTTCAGTAGAGGCAGCTTTTCAGGTGTGTATTTTTAGATGTCTATATATAGATCTAATGCAAGTTTCCAATTCTTTCCATTCAGTTGCTCTCTCTGAATATCTGATGAATAATGCAACACAAGCTAATGACTGGATGTTGCAGTGGGGATTACCAAGTGTTTCTTCAAGTTTACAGACTTATACAAATCTTGCAACTTTAGCTGCAGCAGTTCTGCATGGTTAGAGGAAGACCAGGAGAAAAAACATCTGTATTAAAAAAAAAAAAGAAGAGAACTTTCCAAGTACACTTAAAAAGGTAATTTTGTCACCTCCCCCCCCCAATAATCCTTTCTTATCTTTCCATTATATGAAGTTTGTTATACTCCCTTCTGCTCGAGGGGATCTGGATATTCTTTAAATTGATGCAGATTTATGTTAAAAATATTTTATTAATTTGGTAATCTTTAAGCAAGGCTTTCAAAATGCAAACAGAACTGTCGTCTGGGAAATACACTCAACTGACTTGGAGCTAAAATAGACTGCTTTATAATGTCAAAAGGTGGCATGCAGGTGAATTTCCTGAGATGCACTGCATGATAGTATCATACCTACAGCCATAATTTTAATGGTAATTTATTGTTACTGAGAAGGGGAAAAGGAGGTCAGACCTGTATATTGGTTCAGCGAGCATGTGCTGTTACTCATTCTCTTGCTCAGTTTTTGCAGAGGTGGTGGTGAAGAAAAATAAGGCATAATGCATTCTCAAGGTTGCCAGGAGCAACTAATGCTTCCAAATTGGTATTCATGTTTTATTTCATCTTAAATTTCAGCGCCTTAAAAACAATAAAGGAAATTGCATTTTCACAAAGAATTTTCCTTCAGGGAATGTACTTCAAGTTTACTGTCTTTTTTCTGATGTCTTTGTGCATGTATTATGAACTCCTTGTTTCAAGAAGAACGTATGTATGTTTGCATTATATATGTGTGCAAAGACAAGTGTATATAATTCCATGTTCCTGAAAGCTTACAAATTTGATTCCTTTAAAGCATATACATAGAGCCCTAGTAAGTCTTTTAGAGGAACCATATTTGTAAGCCTTCAGGAACATGGAATTATCATCTATTCGCTTGTCTTTGTACAGCCCACATGAAATACAAGCTTGATCCAAGGACAGCTGATTTGTAGAGGACTTCACTGAGATAATGCTGAATCCTCCAATCACTTTTCCTTTTTGAGCACCAAATGGCTCTACGTGGCACAGCATCTGACTGTCTTTACCTGGAATCTGCCCCTTTTTGGAGGCATAACCAAGTGCTTTCCACAGAATAAGAGCCAGAGGGAGGGAAGAAAAAGCATTTGTCCACCATTGTTATTAAAGAGCTACATAAGTATTTCTAATGAAAAAAGCAATGAATTGTTCCGATACAGTTTCTATCAAATGAAAATATTATAGAGTAAACTCTTAAACTGTAATTTGTTCATACTGTACATGTAGCTGTCACACTGGCATGAAGAATATTAGACTGAGTACAAAAGAAATGGAAATGAATGGCTGTCGAAAAAAGAAGTAATATCTTTAAAGTTCAGAATTTCTTATCATTCAAGGGAGTTAATGTAATTTACATTGACTGTGGTAAGTTATTAATAAAAAATACATTGATCAGAAAACTTTTATATATTATGAACATTAGAATAATTTTACTTCACAGGGGTAACAGCTTATTAAAAGGAAAGAGATCTTCAGATGAAGTCTAAAGAAACCATTCCTGTTTTCTTACTACATGTTCTTACACCTTTATATATAAAAAAGAAACAATAATAGTGAAAGATTTCTGAACTGTATTTTGATTGTAGCAGGAAAACAAGAGTTCTGGCATCCAACTGCATTATATTACTCTACACAGAAATATTTTCACTGCACAGAAATGAAGTGCAAAGAAACAAAAGTGCAGAAAAAGCTGATGGATTTCTGCCAATTTCGTTGTCATAAATCCAGACTAAGTCCATTAGCTCTCCTCTGAATTGCTACCAGTTGCTATTCCCTTTCTAATAAAATTTGTCAGGAGAGCTGAATACCTGAATTGCTAATCCCAATAATTATTTCAATTACATTGATATTTCCATCTGCCACTGGAAACATTATGTCTGATTTGATGATTCACGAGAAATAATCCTTTTGCTGTACCTGAAGATCACTTCATGCTTTGTTTCCATCTACTCTGTAAAGGAATTTTGTAATAGTATTATGTATTTTATTGTATTTCATGCAGTATGCTATAAAATTTTTTTCTTCATGAAATCGGTAAAAATTCAAGAGAAAGACTAAAACCTCTTAGAATAAAGGGAGTTGTATGAGGAAGGAATAAAGTATTATTGTTCTGTTAGCAATGAAGATGTTATTTGAGAACACTGAGAAGCCATTGATCATCCCTCAGAACATTAAAAAATGCATAAAATGCCTAGAGAACACTAGCTTTTAAAGAAATATTAACTAGTCTTTGTTGACTGTGTAGGTTTTTGCATTATTTGCTGAAATGTCTGTAAGACAGAATCCAAGGGTGAGGACTGTAAGTGTTCTATTAGAAAACATATAAAGTTTCTTATGCCTGTGAATTTGTAACTTTTGCTATGGTAAAATTCAGAGTTTCAGAATTTTCTGTTTGAACTTTTACTAATAATCTTTACTAGTAATCTTCTTTTCCTGTTGTTTCTCATCACATTTCCAGTGTACATTTCCTCTGCATTCTCTATCTTGAATGAAGCTATAAAATCTGCTTGTCATCTTCCAAACACCACTTACATTTCAGTTTGCTTCTACAGAAATTTACAAAGTCCCCAAATTTAGCAACACTACTCTTCTGTTCTCCCAAGCACCAGTCCTGATGACTGGCGCTGTTAGTTCGTTCACCAATTGTCATTTTTTATTTATTCCTATCCCATTCCCTCCACTTGGAAGGCCCCATGTGACATCTCCAGTAAAATTGCATCTGATAGACATGTTCAGAAAAGGGTTTCAGTGATAACATTTACATGCTACTTTGGTAAACCTCAGGTTCTGCTCAGTGTAATTCTACCCATTAATTTTTTTTTCTCCTAATACTTATTTTGATCCATCATGTTACTTCTATGTTGTTTCCCATTTCTTCTGCTCTATTGTTTCTCTTCTTTTGCACCTGAGCATTTTTTACCTCCACTGTTCTCTTTGTCTGCCTTCCCACTTCTGTTCTGAGATTCCCAGCACACCTGCCACCTACCAGTCAGGTAGGAGTGATGTTTTTGTGCACAGTGTGCAACATGCTGAGTAGTGATGGATGCACACAAAGCTGCTGGATTGGACTGTGATCACTGAATCTGCCCAAGTGGGAATGAGCAATCAACACTACCAACTGAAAGAGTGGTCACTGACTAAAAAAGCTTTTAAAACACAGGTTTAGCAAGTGAGTATATTTGTATACCTTCCCTCAAAAAAGCCTCCTGGCCTTTCCTAATATCAGATTTTATTTTTTATTGTTAAAGTCCTAGATGTCTTAAGATCTGGAAGTCTCAGAATGACCATGAACTTTCTCTGTGACTGTAAATAGTTATTGGTTCTTTACTTGTTATTAATTTTCTAAAAAGCTGAGATCATCACACATTCCTCCCTTCCACTTTATCTCTCAGTTGTTTGTACTGACAGTTCTTCAAGACAGCTTTTAACCCTCTTTATTCTTAAAAAAAAAAAAAAAAAAAGGTAAAAAAAAAAGTAATGAAAATAAGCTACTGGTATCAGTTGTGTTCTCTAAATGGTATAATAATCCATACAGTCAACTTAATCATTTACATTTTTCCCTAAACTCCATTAAAATTACTAACTCATAAAAGTGAATAATTATGACACCAAAACCTGAGCAAACCATAACAAAATAAAAAATATTACTATACCCAGGTAACTTAAAATCAAACTCACTTTTATTTCTCCATAAGTTTCACATGGGATGTAGACAAATGTTTCAATTCATTAGAAGTATTGTTATCAACCCAGTGGGAAACCATTCTCACTCACAAGAACTGACAGTATTTTTTAGTGGAAAAAAGTAATAACAAAGTAAGAACACACAAACTAGTTTTAGTTTTCCAGAAATCTGTATCCTTCCATAGTAAGATTCAAACTTGTGTGTTCTTTTCCTTAGGTGATCTATTTCCAAAATTGTTCTGCACTTTATAACAAAGCAACTAGCTCCACAAAAGACTAGGTACCATATAGAAATACAATACAAAGGAATCATAAAATCTGACCAGATAAGCTTCATTTTATACGTTGGAGCTTAAGTGATTAAAGTGGAAACAAAAATACATGTAAGGCAAAGGAACAGTTCATTTTTTTCAGGAAGCGACAGTACAACTAAATCTACACAGGGAATTTATTTAATTGATAAGTGCTATCTCCCAGTTCCAATGCCTGCTTACTAATTACAAGAAAACCAGCTAACCCTGTGAGCCAATTAAATATGTGATATAAGTGAGACTTACTTTCATCTATCCCTGTTTCTATTGTTTTCCACTTCTTACAAAAGTCAGAAAAAGCTCTATGCAGGAGGCCTGGGTAAGAAGAAAATAAAACTTCTGTTAAGCAGGAAAGATCCAATTGACTTCAATATGATTAGGATTAGGATTAGGTCTTGGGATCTCTTCATTTTAGTTTTACAAATTCCCTCTAACAAATTAGAAAAGGATTTATTAGGTAAGATTCAAAATTCAACTAGGTATATTAAAAACTCAGCTGAGTATTACCCTGATCGACCTGATCTAATGTTGGAGTTGGTCTTGTTTTGAACAGATGATTCTCAGAGGTCTTTCTTCAAAAAAATCAGGAAAAAACTCAAGCTTCCAGAAGAAAACTCAATTCTCCTGGAGAAGCTGGCTGCACACGGCTGCACACGGCTTGGATGCGTGCACTCTACGCTGGGGTAAAAACTGGCTGGACGGCCAAGCCCAGAGAGTGGTGGTAAATGGGGTCCAATCCAGTTGGCGGCTGGTCACGAGTGGTGTTCCCCAGGGCTCAGTACTGAGGCTGGTCCTGTTCAATATCTTCATTGATGATCTGGATGAGGGGATCGAGTGCACCCTCACTAAGTTTGCAGATGACACCAAGTTGGGTGGAAGTGTCGATCTGCTGGAGGGCAGGAAGGCCCTCCAGAGGGACCTGGACAGGCTGGATCGTTGGGCCGGGGCCAACTGTATGAGGTTCAACAAGGCTAAGTGCCGGGTCCTGCACTTGGGTCACAACAACCCCATGCAACGCTACAGGCTGGGGGAGGAGTGGCTGGAGAGCTGCCTGGCAGAAAAGGACCTGGGGGTGTTGGTTGGCAGCCGCCTGAACATGAGCCAGCAGTGTGCTCAGGTGGCCAAGAGGGCCAATGGCATCTTGGCTTGTATCAGGAATAGTGTGGCCAGCAGGACCAGGGAGGTGATAGCGCCCCTGTACTTGGCACTGGTGAGGCCGCACCTCGAGTACTGTGTTCAGTTTTGGGCCCCTGACTACAAGAAGGACATCGAGGTGCTGGAGCGTGTCCAGAGGAGGGCAACGAAGTGGGTGAAGGGTCTAGAGCACAAGTCTTATGAGGAGCAGCTGAGGGAACTGGGGTTGTTTAGCCTGGAGAAGAGGAGGCTGAGGGGAGACCTTATTGCTCTCTACAACTACCTGAAAGCAGGTTGTAGCGAGGTGGGGGTTGGTCTCTTCTCTCTAGTAACGAGTGATAGGATGAGAGGTGTCCTGGTTTCAGCTGGGATAGAGTTAGTTTTCTTCTTAGTAGCTGGTAGAGCGCTGTGTTTTGTATTTAGGATGAGAATAATGTTGATAACGCACTGATGTTTTGGTTCTTGCTGAGCAGAGTTTACACTAGTCAAGGACTTTCCAGCTTCTTGTGCTCTGCCAGGTGCATAAGAAGCTGGGAGGGAGCATAGCTAGGACAGCTGACCCAGACTGGCCAAAGGGCTATTCCATACCATATGACATCATGCTCAGTATATAAGCTGGGGGAAGAAGAAGGAAGGGGGGGACGTTCGGCGTGATGGCGTTTGTCTTCCCAAGTAACCGTTACGCATGATGGAGCCCTGCTTTCCTGAGGATGGCTGAACACCTGCCTGCCCATGGGAAGTAGTGAATGAATTCCTTGCTTTGCTTTGCTTGCGCGCGCGGCTTTTGCTTTACCCATTAAACTGTCTTTATCTCAACCCATGAGTTTTCTCACTTTTACTCTTCCGATTCTCTCCCCCATCCCACCAGGGGGGAGTGAGCGAGCGGCTGTGTGGTGCTTAGTTGCTGGCTGGGGTTAAACCACAACAAGAGGAAACAGCCTGAAGCTGCGCCAGGGGAGGTTTAGGTTGCATATTAGGAAAAACTTCTTCACCGAAAGGGTGGTCAAGCATTGGAACAGGCTACCCAGGGAAGTGGTTGAGTCTCCATCCCTGAAGGTATTTAAAGAACGGATAGATGTGGTGCTCGAGGACATGGTATAGATGGATTTGGCAGTGATAGGTTAATGGTTGGACTCGATGATCTTAAGGGTCTTTTCCAACCTTGATGATTCTATGATTCTATGATTCTATGATTCTACTGTAATTAATTCTTAAACCTTGAACATGAAGTATTATTTTCCACATTCTCATAGTGAGACAGAGATTTGTACTCTTCTGAATGGCAGCTTCTGACCTAAATTTTATGTTATGTCATCTTTCTCTTATTTTCTGACTTTCTCCATACTAGCATCATTTCATGTTTCGTGCTTATAATAATCAAAGCAGCATGATACAATAATTCTCAACCTCATTATTTTTAGCTTCATTTTCTTTAACAGCTACTGTACTCATTAATGTTTTAATTTACTTATTGGCATGATGCAAAACTTAAATGTGATAGTAAAGCAGATAACAACAGATGTTTGGCATTAAACGTGGAGAAAGTCAAAGAGGTTACCTTAGGGTGACTTGACCAGTGAGGCCATTGGTGGCTTATGCCAACCACGCAAGTTAGAAAGCAATAAATAGTGAAAATACTTCTGCTTGTGGGGAACATCTACCCACTGTAGTTTTACACCCTGTAAGAGTCCAAGCCTGCACTTGGACCATTACATGCATGGGCCAGATCACCCGCAAACATTGGAGACATTGAGTGGTCAGATATGAGTGCCCTGGTTCCCCAGGTCCATGGTGTGTGTCCTAACTGGGCCAGAGGGGCAGGGCCTGGGTTGGTATGAGCGTATGCTGTGCCCAGGATATGTGTGTGTCACTGAACAGAAATCTTAGAATAGAAATCGCTATCCACCTTTTACACCCATCTCAATAAATAAATCTAAAATTTTATGTCACCAAGAAGTGGCATTTTATTCTTTTAACTACCTCACTCCTAAATTCCATCACTGTGAGTCTTTTTGTAGAATAAATATTGCCAGGCAGGGTTTCCACCTGCTACCCAATGGACAGAGTACTGAATTAATTCCTTTTTTCACTCTTAACTGACTATTATGAACGTACCAGATAGCAGAAATAATACAAAACCTTAAAGTCTGTGTCTACATTGAAGCATCAGATATATATAACTGCACAACTCTGTGTGGCCTCCAGCAACAAATGCCAAAATCTCTGCTATTCTAGGTATCTGGATCCCAAAGAGGATGCCGAAACAACAGTATAGTACTACAATTTGTTATTTTTATTCAGGTACACCCTTAGAGTACTTAGCAAATTGCAATTAGTTCTTACCGTCAACTTTGCACTAATGACTATTGACAAACAGGAAATTACTCATCCTGTCAGGTTTGACAAATATAAGTCATATTACTATGTGAAAAAAGTGTTGGTAGTTGCTATTGGTCTGTTTTCTATGCTAGCTGTATAACTGCAGCTGTCATGAATTATAAGCTGATTTCCACTGTCCTTTAACAAATTTTATCTTACCTGTCACTTGAACATATTTACTTCCTGTAGCACACACAATTCTTACACTGATGGAAGGGGAGAAAGACAATCCAGTGTCACTTTTTGAGGCACAGTCATGCGATTGTCGGGGCTTTTTAATCTGAGGCAAAACAGGTTAAGGTGTCACACAAAACCCAGTTGGAAGAATTTGTTTCTGTGTTATTGTACCTTAGATGATAGGTGTAGCGTTCGTTACTTATCAAGGTTATACCGGCGGATCTCCAGCCGATCCGGGCTGGGGAAGGAACAGTCAGCACACGCAGTGTGAGTGTTCAACTCCCCCGTTTATTTCGCAGTAGTTTACCTTTATACTCCCAGCAGTAGGCGTGTCATGTTATAAGGGGCGGGGACAAAGGAGGGTCGACCTTTCACTCTTTCCGTACAGCGCATGATCTTCCGGTCGCCAGCCCTTATCTTACTACATTTCCCCCTCCCTTAGCTCCAGTAGCTCTGTATCTCACTGGGGAAGCTGCGCGTAAAATAATCGATATATGGTGAGACTTCTTAATATACAACTCATAGAATACCTAATTAAGCGTAATAGACAGGATAATAGCATAGCAAGGATAAGAACAAATAATAAGATTATGAGACCAGTTATCTATGTGGCAGCAACTGTCCCCCTTATCGCTAATGAAGTAGGGGGGTGAACAATAGACAGGTAGAGGCTTGTCCAATAGCCGGCATATACAGACACGCATCCGTTACGTTCATGAATTTTGCCCAATCCACCCAGTAGTTCGTTGCGGCTCCCTCATTGCTCCCCCACACCATCAGGATGCATAGGGAAATGATAACCTGTCAAGATAAGACTCAATAAATTGGTTAATGTTTATACGGTCGAATATTTCGACTGGGTACCCATTCTAGCGTCCCTTTCTCGGTTTGCACACACACATACCCACGTCCCAGACAACGGAGGGAATACGGGCCCCTCCATTCACGGGTTTGCAGGTCCCGTACTTGAACCAAAGGGTAAGGCCCTTCATTCTCATCGAGCCGGAAATGTGCCTGGGTTGCAGTCTGGGTTTTATAGGTGTTCCCTCGAATGGTATGATTTAAGGTAATTAGTGCCGTCGTCAACAGACGCTGTGCCCGAAATAAGGGAGGGTCAAGGGGAGGGGGAACCCCTGTTCCTGGGCCTATATTCTCCCCCTCCCTTAGTCGGTCGAGTAACCCTTTTAATGTGCGATGTGCGCGTTCTACAATGCTTTGGCCCGTACTGTTGTAGGGAATACCATGACTCAACTGAATATCCCAGTGCGCGCAAAAGTCCTTTGTCTTCTTGCTAACATATGCCGCTCCATTATCTGTTTTAATTTTTTGTGGAATGCCAAGTTGCGCCATACAGTCCTGCCAATGTAAAATAACTGCGAGAGCATTTTGTTTAGCATGCATAGTGGCTAAAATAACTCCACTGCAGGTATCAACTGTAACATGCAGATACTTATGTGGATTAAAGGGTTCATAAATCGTAACATCAGACTGCCATATTTGGTTGGGCTGCAACCCTCGAGGGTTTACCCCTGCTTCCCAGAGGGGACCTTTGGAACAAACAGGACAAGCAGCAATCACAGAGCGAGCATCTTGCAAGGTAATGCCAGTGAGCTTAGCTGAACCGCGAGCTCCACAGTGGAGTAGATTATGCAAGCGGAAAGCTCGCCTTAGGTTAGAAGTTTCTTCAAGCGCCAGTACGCTCCTTGCTAAGCTGTCCGCTACTTCATTCCCGGCAGAAAGAAAACTTGGTATGGAACTATGACTATTAACATGGATAGGACAGACAGGGGCGGTTCTCATTTGCAGTGCGGTGAGCAACATTCCTGCAATCTTTGACGTTGCCCCAAGTGCCCATCGGCATTTCTTTAGTAACTTATATACATAGCAAGAGTCTGTGATTAGATCTAAGGCCTCTTCGGGCCATTGAGTGAGAGCCATCCATACCGCCTTGGCCTCAAGATATTGCACGGATTGCCCTTGATCTTGATAACTAATGTGGGTCCACTGACCATCCTCCTGCCATGTAACGAGAGCTTTCCCAGTAATCGATGACGCATCAGTAAAAATCGTGCGGCCTCCGGTGGGTTGTTCAACTATGGCACTAGCTGGCAAAAGATGGAGTACCTGGATTATCTCCCCACAGGGGTGTGGTCTTAGACCTTCAATACGACTCGTAAATTCAGCTATTGCCGCTTGCAGAAACCCGACTTGCGGAAGTACCAACTCCCACTGTGCCAAAGAACAGGGCAATGCGATGACCTCCGGGTCTTTTCCTGTTAAGTGTTGAGTTTGCCTCCGACAGCGGAGAATAAGCTGGGATAATAAAGTTGGCCAAGAAATTAAAGCTGTCTTCGGTTTGCCTTGATACAACCAAGCAAAAGGCCAGCCTTTTTCACCACTATTTTGAATTAGTAAACCATGGCCAGCGGTGTCGGTCATGTAAATCAGGGCAGCAACTGGTTGTTCAGGTGTAAATCGCGCGAGACCCCAATGCTGGGCCCGCTCCATAATTGTCCTAAGAATCTCCTGATGGTTTTTTGAAAGAGTTCTTGGAGCTAGGGGGGAATCTCCTCCTTTCAGGAGTTGATATAAGGTACTCATTTCTGCGTCAGATATTGGAATAAAGTTTCTAAGGCAAAATAGTTGTCCAATTAACTTCTGCGCCTCATGGAGTGTTGTCACTGTAGTCCGAATTTCAAATGATTGTGCTGTCACGCTTCGTGGCCTCAGTTGAGTACCTAAATACTTTACTGCACGTCCTACCTGCGTTTTCCGAGGCTCAATGTGTAACCCATGTCGCTCCAAACTGATTATCAGCTGCACGCGCGCCTTTTCCAGTAACTCCTCTTGGTTGGACGCCAATAACACGTCATCCATGTAATGGAAAATGATGACCGTAGGGAAATTTTTTCGAGTAGGGCGTATCGCAGCAGCTACAGCAATTTGACACAAGACTGATGAGTTTTTCATGCCCTGGGGTAACATCTTCCATTGATATCTGGCGCACGGGTGTTGATTGTTAGGCTCAGGAACAGTAAAAGCAAAGCGTACTCTATCTTCTTTATGCAAGGGAACACTAAAAAAGCAATCTCTAATATCCATAATCACTATTTGATAGTCAGGTGGAACCATGGCCGGAGAGGGGAGGCCCACTTGTAGCGGGCCCATGTCTTGTATACATGCATTAACTGCGCGTAGATCATGTAGCAGTCGCCACGCTCCCGATTTTTTCTTTATCACGAAAATGGGGGTGTTCCAGGGACTTGTAGAGGGTTCGATGTGTCCTGCGTCAAGTTCTCGTTGTACCAATTGTCGAACAGCCGCCCCCTTTTCCTCTGTTAATGGCCACTGCTCTACCCACACTGGCTTATCTGTCAACCAGGTGAGTTTTAATGGGCGGACACAGGCAGTGGCCATTATGATAAATTTGTACGCAGCACTATATTCATCTTCTGCAAGCAACATCGTCCCAAGATGACAATGGGTAACTCAGCAATGGCGGGGTTACACCATGCTACACTATGCTTGTCCGGATTCCGGATCCTTCAACATAATTTGCATTGGGCTTCTGCTTTGATGCGAGGTCTGCATGCCTCCCACGCCTTGCAGCGAACCTCTCGGTTCGAGTGGCCAATCATCTGGCCATAGATGTGATGGGATTACTGTAACGTCCGCCCCTGTATCCAAAAGGGCTCTTAATACAAGGCGTGGTGGTCCCCCCAACTCTGGGAGCCATGGGGTAACTACAACATCTACTTCTGGCCGTGTGGTCATGTTTAGGGTGAGTGCCACATATGGCGAGGCTCTATTCCCAGCCTCCTCTATTGCGCGCTCCCATCTCCCCAAGGCAGCTGAGTTGGAAACTGTGTTATTGGAACCGCAGGCGACTGTGCTGGTCCCGGGGAAGGAAAGACTCCCTGCACCACATATTGCGCTGCTGTCGTCAGGCCTGTTGAGCTGATCGCTGGGGCAGGCAGGGATGGCACGGCCCCCTGCCATCCCCTCTTCTCATTTCCCCAGTCCGGACTCCATTGCTGACTCCCCACTTTGCACTGTCGAGCTCTGTGGCCTAGTCGCCCGCAGCGCCAGCATCGTAGGTCTCTCTCTCCTTCCCCTGTTCCAGGGGTGTTTGTTTTTGAAGGGCATTGTCGCGCCATGTGTCCTTGCCCCCCACACTTATGGCACGTAAGTCGTGCATCTCGACAGGCCGCATGGACCGCAGTCACTACCGGTTGCATACTTTGCATCTGTTCCTGTTCCAGCACGTAGAGAATCATCTGTGAAAGCGTGGTCCCTATGGGTAACTGTCTTAGCAACACTGCGGTTTGTGGGTTTGCTTGCGTACGTGCACAGTCAAGCAATATCGCCTCCTTAGCTTGCTCGGGAAGTCGAGCAACCTTGAGTGCCGCTTGCAGCCGGTCTAAAAACTTTGTGAAGGGCTCACTTAACGATTGCCGTATTTGGGTCCATGGAGGCTCCCTTTTATCAAGAGCCGCGACGATGCGTATTGCTTCTTGGGCAGCATTTGAAGATGCAGCAAAATCGCTCCCCCGCATTCGCTGAGCCTGTGCCTGAGGAGCTGCGAACTGCCCTTCACCCATCAGCTGCTCTAAAGTCACTCCTGCCATGGGATGGCCGGCCTGTTGCGCCTCGATAACAATTTGGGTGCACCGATTCCTCCATTCCTCCCTAAACAATACCATCATCAAGGGGGTCAATACGGCCCGCATCAACTGAATGATATCAAAAGGTGCAAGCGGCGTTGCAAAAACACAGTCTAGTAGGACTTGGGTCTCTGGGGAGTTTAATCCATGACTTTTCACCGTTGTGGCCAATTCTTTCACCAACTTCGTATCTAACGGTTGCCACTCATATCCCCCGCCTGCGGCTGCTCGGATAGGAAATGCTTGAATCGGAGGGGCCTGGAATCACACTCTTTCCAAGACACAATTTTTTGCAATCATCCGCCAATCCATCCCGTTTGCCTTCTCTTTCGGCTTTTCCCCTGGCATTAGACTTTCTGCATTCACCACCACCCCTCTCAATCGGCTGATCAATGTCTCGAGTTTCCTTGAAACCTCGTTAGTCTGGAATCCCACTCCTTTTTTTAAAGATTCGCCCCTCTTTGGTAATGATCTTGGAAGTGGGGGCGGGTGAGCAACAGTCGAGGATTCCTCGTTGCCCCTTTCGTCCTCACTGCTATCAGAGCTCATGGGATAATCGTGTACAGGCTCCCTCCACTGTGAGGGAATACCAGTTTGCTTTCCCACTGCCCCAGGGGTAGGGGGTCCCTCTGGTGGCTCAGGTATCACTGGCAGTGCCGGGGGAGCCCTACCACCCCCCTTAGATGTCATCAGCCGTGACGCCGGTTCTCCTTGTTCCTCAGATCTTTTCCTGCGCTCTGCTCTCTGTGTGTCCAGCACCCGTCGATCACTGGGATGCAACGGGGCGTCCTCAGAAGGTGATAGTGCCTTGCCCTCCTTTTCTCCTTCCTGCCATCTTCCTTCACGTAATTCACGATACCACTGAGATCCCACATTGGCCCCCGGGACCCAATCCAGCAACCTATCAGTCAGCTCCCTTTCCACACATTGTTGCAACTCGCCCCAGGGGTATTGAGGAAGTGGCAGATCCGCCGGTGCAGGGGGCGCCGAAGGTTCTGTGGGCGGCCGCCCTAAACTCCCCACTCGTAACGGGAACACCTTTCCCGACTCCTTTGTTCCCGCTGCGCCATAGCCTCCTTGCGCCTCCCCTTCCTCCGTTGGCTCAGCCCCCAGTAACGACAGTTCCGCCTGTGTCCCACAGGCCACTCCTTCCCAGCCAGCCTGTGTCCCCTCCGAAACTAAACCCGTTGACTTTTCGTTCCCAGGAGATTCATGCCCCATCAGCGCGCTACGTGCGGCAAGCCAGCACCGCTTTGCTGCAAACCCCTTCTTAAGCACCCTTTCTACTGTTCCCCAGGCGCGAAGCCAGTCACTGGCTCCTCCAACATTATTTATGATCGCTTCTGTCATCTCATTGCGTATTTTTCCCCAATTTGAGGTGTCGAAAACTTCTGTGGGAGTGCCGAGCACTCCCCGGCGTAGCATCCATTGGATGCAGTCGCCCGTGGGCCTTTTCCTTATCGCCCCATCCTCGCCCACCTCCATTGCTACCAACTTTAATACCTTTACGAGTTCCGCGAGCTCCATCGCTGCTACCTGCAGCCGATCACGTTGGGGTCACCACTATGTAGTGTTCGTTACATATCAAGGTTATACCGGCGGATCTCCAGCCGACCCGGGCTGGGGAAGGAACAGTCAGCACACGCAGTGTGGGTGTTCAACTCCCCCGTTTATTGCGCAGTAGTTTACCTTTATACTCCCAGCAGTAGGCGTGTCATGTTATAAGGGGCGGGGACAAAGGAGGGTCGACCTTTCACTCTTTCCGTACAGCGCGTGATCTTCCGGTCGCCAGCCCTTATCTTACTACAGATAGGCACGATGCTTTTACTATTTCTCACTGTAAATAGTATCCTCTTCTTTCCAGAAATGCATTAAACTTATACTACCAAAGAGAAGGTTTTCACAATACATACCTTAATCTGTTTTATATCCTGACCCCACCCTACCATTTCCCCATCCACAAAGAACCATTTTAATTGCAAAATAAGGTTAGGATAATTTTTCTAAAGAGGCATTTTTTTGATAGCTCTAGCAGAAATAGCCCTTTTCTTTGAACATTATAGTGATAAATAGTCAGCAGGTATAAATCAGCATTAAGTGAATAGAACTAGGCCAACATATGTTATTGTTGAATGCTTTCAAATTCTCAATCTGAATTCTAAGTAACTGGAAAAAATGACATAGGAATGAAATTGTCTCCATTCTGCACCATTTTTCCAGTTTTCGCAACCCAGACTTGACATCAGTGTAGTACAGAGGAAAAATTACCTCATGAGTGGTCAGTCCTGGGCCCCTCTGGAAACATCCTACTGCCTTGGCTCCCACAACAGGTATTGCAATAGAAATTCTGTATCATGCTCCCCCCTCCCCCCCTTTTTTTTTTTAACCAGGAAGAAAGAGATAAGTAGTTTAGATCTAGGTGGATATAAATTGATGACTTTTAAAAAAAGGCCTATGAGCTTGCTCAATTCTTTCAGTTAATCTACTCTCTAGATTTTTTTTTATAGTCTGACCTTAGAACAAAAGTAACAAATGTTTCTTAATTACTCTTCTCTAATGATAGCATTTGTCCTCATAGTTTACACTAGAGAATGTTTATCAGATTAGTGTCATAACCAGAGTTAAAACTTTTCTAACTGATAGGGCAGTAAATTTGAATAAAAAAAGTATTTTAACTGGATTGGCTTTCTACTAGCAGATTGGAACTGTGTTTATAGTCAGCCTCCATGGCACATGATACATCAGACATTTTGCACAGTAGCTGGAATACAATCTAATGTAACAGATGAGGAAGAAGGCAGATTTTTCTTTGCTATTCCTATTGTTCAAATGAGGTTTTCCAACAAGGCATTCTGAATAAGTAAAACAGTTACTGAATCATTCATCTTTCTGTCAAATTACCTAAGTAAAATGTAAGAACACAAGAAGCAGCTCTGTGATCACCTCAAGCTCTTCCATGAAAACCATAAGGACAGAAGCTGCTGCTACTACCTCATTTCAGTGAGCCTTTTTTCCCTGAACTAACAATTTGCACTTTTAAATAAATCTGTAACCTTCCTTTCAGAGCCATGCAGAAAGGAAACACTGTATCATATTTACTCAGTAAAGCCTACTTAGCTTTGGACAAACTACACTGCTGAAAGTATCCTGGACAGGTGGATCCATGACTTTGTCCCCCACTGCTTACCTTAAGGAACAAGGTAGCAGATCTGTAGTCTGTATCCTTGCCTTTGTATAATGAGCTGGCACGAGAGGGTATCTCAGCTTTTTATTGTTCAGTCTATGACCATGTTGTGGATTAACCCCAGCGGACAGCTCAGCCCCACACAGATGCTCGCTCATTTCCCCCCAGCAGGATGGAGGGGAGAATTGGAAGGGTAAAAGTGCAAAACCTCCTGAGTTAAGATAAAGACTGTTTCACAGGTAAAGCAAAAGCTGTGCATGCAAGCAAAGCAAAATAAGGAATTCATTCACTCCTTCCCATCAGCAGGCAGGTATACAGACCAGTAATTTGTAAACCTGCATCATAAGTTTTATACCTCATCAGTGAAAAAGCTGCAACATCATGTTATTTGTCCTTTCTTGTCCTTTCTGACTGCTATAATTCATGTCTCTCATAGTTAACTCTGATCCTCAGAGCTGGTCATTATCACCGGTCAAGTGACTTTGCAAAGGTCTCAGGTATTACATAATTTTGCAATTTTGATATTTATAAGCTTAAGTTTTTTGATTGGTTTCTCAGTACAAATCATTGCAGTTTGCTACCTGTTATTTTTAGTTGTGTGTTGCACACCCATCCAGTGAGACATTAATCATCCAGTTAATTAAAACAAAATGTTTATTATTATCAGATTTTGTTGTTCTTAGAATGGCTTTCTACCATTCTGTCTTACTGCTTTGCAGTAACATTTCATTTTCTGTCCACCTCCATACAGTGTGCTTTGAAATTAATAAAATGATGAAATGAAAGGAAACTGATGAAAAAAAAAATTGATTTATAAATTGTAAATCAGTCAGGAGTGAGTTTTAAGAAAACACTAACTATTGTCAGTATATAGAATTTCCTGCTGCTGAAGATCATCAAAAGTAAAAGGAAAGCAGCAGAAGAACATCCACAGTTATGATTGCTGCAGCTTGCTCAGAAAAATAAATGTGCAGTATCAATAGATCATCCAAAGTAAGCTTGCAAAGAGTAATTCTCTTACTTTGAGATGCTACTTCAAGAAATAAATTTTTCTTTATGAACACTGATACTGTCAAGAACTCAGTGTGGTCATGTGAAGGTGGCGTATTCAAGACAATCTTACCTGTAAGTTTTGACAAGTTAAGCAAGGTCACTTATGCTCCATACTTGAATAGAATCCCTCTGTCAATGTCATTAGTAGCTGAGGAGGGGAACTCTATCCTATAAGTCAATTCTGAAAGCCATGTCAGGCAATATTTAAGGAACTTCTGTTGTTTCTGAGAGTCATCTTTCAGATGGAATGCAAAGCCCAAGTATTGGTGGTACACAGTAGTTAAATACCCCTTCAAGGAATTAGTTTATTAACCTTGTGTCCTGGCTAAATCCCAATTTCAGCAATTAAAAATTTGCTTTCTGAAATTCTCTCTGCAGATTTAATGCAGCACATGATTAATAAATTCCTGTCTTAATCTATGGTTCTGTTTTTACTGAGTGATGTTTAAGGGCAGTTGTGTTCCACTCTAGGGATGACAAAATAGATTCAGATCTTTTTCAGGAGATACAGCAGCTTCTATTTAAATGGAAGACACTAACATACACATTATTTACATGTACGTAAGAATCAGAAACAGTCTGCAAAGTTTTTAAAAAACAGTTACCATGTAAGCTCAAGGGAAAAACAACAAAAGCATAATAGAAGCAACTGTTTGTTTAAAAATGCTAGAGTTTTAACTGCAAAATTGTCATAGAAATTGCATTTAGAAATTAGAAATGTCATCATTAGAAATTGCATTGCTAAAATCATACTTGGATTATTTTTACATGTCAGAACAACAAAACCCAGCATAATCAAAAGAGTAACTTGAAAATAAGTAGTTGGTTCACTTACACTAAAAGGATCATACTGATTATTTTTTTTCTTTCTTTGCATCTGCTACTTTTTTTTTAATATAGTCAAAGGAAAAGAGAGGGAAGAGACAGGAGCAGCTATGTTCCAGTCTAACAAATTATGAAGTTATTTGAAAGACCATATTGAAATATTCTTATTTATGAAATTGCTATTTATATATCAGTTTCATTTGAGGAAAGGGTTCAGGTTATGTGAATGTCATATTTTATTAAGTACTACACTCTGAGTTTATTTCTAATTCCTCTCTGCATCAAATTAAAGAGGCCACATGGTTATAACTTTGATTTCTTAATTTCGTGAAAATTACCCAACCAACATCTGGTCTCTTGAACAAATGAGTATGTCAGTGGTTGATTACAGATTAATTATATATTCTTCAAAAATTTGGCAATTTCTATTAAAATTTGGTCCAGTAAAAATTTAAGATGTTTAGTTAAAAAATAGTAATATTGAATTTATTCTTTCAAACTTGCTTAGCACACATGGCTATTTCTTATTAAACATCCTAAGAATACTTAGAAAATCTTAGGAGAAAAATAAAATCTGTATTCTGGGTTACAGAATTGCTCAACTGCTGTGTATGGGCTGATCTTTCAAGCACAGCATGAAGTCACTGCTAATCAAATGTGCCTCGAGGCAGCAGACACTAAAATATTAAAGCTGGTTTATTCAGGGTCTCTCAATTTTTTACTTTAACTTTGCCTGGTACTAAATCAAACTGCCTTTAAAAGTATTAATTAAGCAACCCAAAGTATTAACAAAGCATCTATTATGATCTGGGTTTATACAATTAAAATATATTTGAAATTTTGGAAAATAAACAGAATAATTTATCAAATCTAATCTGCATGATAATGCCAGTGTGTAAGAGTAATAAAGACATATATGTCCTCTGTGTCTCTGGTATGCTACTAGTGGTTTTGCAGGTCTGTGTAGAAGCCAGGGAGACCATAGATATTAAGCTGGGAAACACAGAGAGTGACTCATCTTTATGTTCAAGATGTCAAATGAAGTTCTGACTAAATAGGTTTGCACACCTAGTAGATATCATCTTTAGCCACCAAAATAATCTTTGAGATTTGATTCTTGAAGCACATTGCACAACCTGAGATTCTAACATGTAATGCCTCCTTTGAGCTGCAAACTTTGAGCTGCAAACTCTTTCCAAAACAGATACTATTTTCTCTGGTCCTTTCTACCCAGTCATTCATTCTAAGAAATTAATCAAAGGGAGAGTCCACCATCCCTCACACCTTTTTCTAGTAAATTTTTCCTGTCTTAATCCCCTAGACATTGTTCGTTATATTTCTGCTAAGAGATTTTTCTACCTATCATCAGATATCCCTTTCTCGTGCAGGGATCTGTACATTAATCAATTAATGTATTTGTTTTATCTTGAATAAGTTAGACTTTCCTAGGTCTTTTTACTATGAGGCATGTTTTCCAGAAACACTCTTTTTAGACCATTTTTCAACTATATTCTTGAATTGTAAACACAGGGCTAGGAACACAGTTTATGTACCTATCACTGTACCTAGGATTGTCTTCTCAGTCCTACTGTTGCTATTATCCTACATAGTCTTCCAGGACCGAACAGACATCTTAGCTAAAGCCTTGTGCTTGAAGCTTATGCTCAACCAGTTATACATCACAGTTTATACTTACATATCATTGCCTCTGCATTACAGGGTAGTCTCCCCTTTTCCCTGAACTTCATTCCCAAATGTGTTCTACACTTTCTCCTCTCAGATGTATAATCTTATGCTACATCTGGCAGTCTAAAGAGCCCCTTGAGCCTCTGCTTAACAGATAGATCACCATCATAATTTTCCTGATCACCAATAAGTGTATATTTTGCACATATTGCTGCAATCAGATGCTTGAATTATATTATTTTTAGTAGACTGGTCTTTTAATAGGCTGTAATGTGAAGATATTATGGAGGTGGCTGTGCTAAAAAGTGTCTGAGAACTCCTACTATGGATTGCCAATTCAAAATCCTCTAAGCACTCATGAACTTAATATTATCTCTTCATCCTAGTCAATTTTCTATCTGAATATTTACTGAATACTAAATGCATGTCCAAGTCAGTGGTCGTGAAAGTAAAGGAAGATGCAGGACATAATCCATACTTTTTCCTCCTTGTCATTGGATTATTGTATGACAGAGACAGCTGTAAAACACACCTAAGGATTGGACTGATATAAATTGCATATGTTCTTTTAAGTGATATCTTCATATAAATATACACAAAATTTCCAATTGATTTTGGGGCACTTTGCATTAGAAACACACAGATATTAGATATTGAAACTATTTGTCTCTTTCTTGGTATTTTGGATCACTGGTGATCCAAATTTACAATAAAGGTGGGTTCTTCATTATAAAAATATAATTTTTCCTTGGTTTCATAATACAATCCTATCAATTTTGCCAAGCTTTCCTTGACAGAATATACCATAATAGGTAAAAATAATACTTGCTTGTTGCAGGTGAAGAAGCCAGATTTTCTGTGTATGCATAATTACATTAATGATGATTGTTTAGCATTATAGTTTAGGTAAAATATTCTAAATTTCCCTAGTAAAACAATCTAACCTAAACCATTTCTAGCTCTCTGGGTCATAGGTATTTCTGCTGTCACTTCTCCTTAATTAATTATCTTCTGTTGTTATTTTCCAAATTGTGTTTGAGACAAGAAAACACAGCAGTGGGATTTGCACAGTAAACAGACACTGTCTACACATACCAAGTAGAGAACTCAAGCAAATAAAACAGAGACCAATCAAGTTTTATAAAAGCATTTGTCCTGGTTTCAGCTGGGATAGAGTTAATTTTCGTCTTGGTAGCCGGTATGGGGCTGTGTTTTGGGTTTAGGATGAGAACAATGTCGATGATACTCTGATGCTTTGGTTTGGAAGAAGGAGGATGGGACGGGACATTGGGTATGATGGTGTTTGTCTTCCTAAGTAACCGTTACGTGTGATGGAGCCCTGCTTTCCTGGAGATGGCTGAACACCTGCCTGCCGATGGGAAGGAGTGAATGAATTCTTTGCTTTGTTTGCATGCACGGTTTTTGCTTTGTCTATTTAACTGTTCTAATTTATTTTACTTCAATTATTAAACTGTTCTTATCTCAACCCACGAGTTTTCTCCCTTTTACCCTTCTGATTCTCTCTGGGGAGAGAATGGCTGGGGTTAAACCATGACAGCATTTTAGAGCTTCCTAATTTTCTCATTGCAAAAGGTTTTATAAAGTTATTTCTAAGAAATGAAATTTCCTTTTCATCCTTCTTTCCCCTTTTGTTCTTTTCCCTCAAGCCAATATATTGATAGAGCATATTTCAGACATCAGATTTTACAACACTGCCAGTGTTTGATATCTTGTACCAAAGAATCGGTATGTAAAAGAAAATAGCAGCTAAAAAGATAGATAGATAGATAGATAGATAGATAGATAGATAGATAGATAGATTAGATAGAAAGATATTTACTAAGCCATTATTCTTCAGTCTGTAAACTGAATCTGAAATAGCTTTGCCCATGAGTATTAGCAAAATAGCTTGAGGGACATGGAGGTGTTGTTTCAGCTCTTTACCTCCAAATTTAATTTATCTTCTGCAGTATCCATCACATCTCATTTTATTATGCTTTGTAAGATTTTACAATTACAATTACCTTGATTCCTCCCATCATAAACTGGATGAAGAATATTTCTTTGTACTTTTAACAGAGCAGCTCACGAAGTGAAGGCTATGGAATAAAAATAGGGGTGATATAATTAGGCTTGCTATGTTAATGAAAAACCTGTCAAACTTGTAATGTGAAACTCTCATTTAGCAAAGCCACTCTCAGATTGTTTCCTCTCTTGGTGATTTTTCTGATTCTAGTCCCACACTGCTGACTGAAGAAAGTTTCTATCTCTAAGACTTTCTCCATGTTCCCAGAGTTGTGGTGTCTTGGTGTATGCTGGTGTCAATGGCATGTGTCAAGGAATGTCAGTGATTTCTGATTGCAATCACTGTTTTATACTGGCTAGTAATCAGCTCCTTACTTTAATGACTTTTAAAACTCTTCTTTTTTGTAGTTACTTGACATTCTTCAATGTACGTTCAACATACAGAATAATGTACCTTTCACTTGACTGTACATTCAGTATCAATCTGCATAGTAAAAAGACATATTGCACAAATATCTGAACAGGTTCATTTCTGGGTATTATCTAAAACCAAGCAGAGTAATTAAACACCTTGGGATGCGAGTTGGTTTAGGTTGACTGACTGTCAGCCTCTTCTTCTGTAATATTAATTCATACAAATAAATTATATATTTCTATATACATCTGCACTTCTCTATACATAGTATATGTTCATATCCACAGTTGAATAAGAATTTTTTATGCATTACTGCATTTCCTTCTGCATTGCATATTAACACTTTTTTCCAGCTCTCCTACCTCTCATCACCATCACCAGTGCCATTTAAAGTATAAGATGTTTGGAACATGGAACTTGTCTTCATAACACACCTGTGGAAAGAACACATCAATTATGTTAGAAACAAATGTTGAAAGTTTTAGTACTTGCAGCACAAGCTACTCATTCACTTCTTCATTTTCCCATTATACTGAGGAATTTAACATGAACCAAATTCTAGGTTGAAGTGTAAGACTTACTTGCTGTGATAGAATATAAAAAAGTCTTTCAAATGTAACAAAGACTATATAACACTATAAAGACTTTATAGCTAGGCTGATGAAGTATCTGCCTCTCTAAAACTGCTTGCTGCAGCTTTCTCATAGTATTCGTGAAGCAGTAGAAGGCCTGCAGTTAAAGAGCAAATGTGTTAAATTTAAAATCTTAGTTATGCACAAAAAGGAAATAAACCTTATATGTGATGCCAGGAACTTATTATTGGTATAATTGAAATCTTAACAGGAATTTGTATTGGACCAGTTCTATTACAGAAAAAAAGAAAAAAGAAAGGAAAGGGAAGAAAGGAAGAAAGAAGAGAAAGAGAGAAAGAAAGAGAGAAAGGAAAAAAGGAGGACGGAAGGAAGGAGGGAAGGAAGGAGGCAAATAGTAATGTAAAAGAAGTGTAAATAAAAACACAGTTTAAACTGTTGAACACACACATCCTAGTAGCTCCCCCTTTTCCCCTGATGCTATGTTCACTCTTTCACTGCATCACTGTGTCCTAAGGCTGATGACTTCAGATTGGCAGAGGGACAAATGTTGCAAGTTGTCAGCATCCCCAGGTCATTCACCAGGAGGAGTATGATATTCTTCCTCATTCTAAGAGCCACTAGGGGTCATTTTTAAGCATTTGCTAACATGTTCTATGCCTTGCTCTTTCTCCATTCATCTGCAGCTCTGCATTACAACCAAATTTGCAATACGAAGAGTGTCTTAGGCCTGTTGAGTACATGTTCTTTGCCCACTTTGTTATCCCTGAAACTGTTTTTGCTAAACTCCCAGGTTAGCATTTCTTTGTCTGACCTTTGGGGGATCTGCTTATAGATAGCACATTGAAACTAAGCTCCATGAAAATTAGGACAAGTTCAGACAAAGTAAGCCTCACAAGCCTCAGCCCAGAGTCCTTTGAAAATCAATAAAAAAACCCTGTGGCTTCTTACTGCCAATGACAATACAATTGACTTGTCTACAGAGTGCAAATATGGCCAGGAAACAGAAGCAGGGATGAGAGACTTAAGGAGTCATAATCCTTGGACAGACAGGAATATACTGAATGTAGGAGCTGATATTATGGTTTCTCAGTGGAAATGGCAGATCCCATTGGGTGATTACACAATAAAACTTACAGAAAAAGGTCTGTTCAAGGCAATAGACATTAACAGTACAATGGAACTGGAAAAACTAATTGAATGCATGTATGCATGTGTATTTTTTTTTTTTTATTTATTTTCAGGTTTCTATCTGTATTTTTCCATTATGCTGGAAAGTATTTCTCTGTTTTAATACAATCTTCTCTGATTAGTGCTGCAAGAATAAACTGGTATTTGCAACACCTGATTTCATAGGTGTAATGGTCTGTTGTTAGAAGGTTGGATAATTACACTATTAAGCATTTATGTCTCCATTCATTTCCAGTATTAAAAGGACACTTTTTTTTTCACAGTCTAGCTAAGGAATATTGGTTGATCTGCACTTGAGAAGAGACAACAGCTTACTAATTAGAATTGTTTTAAAAAAATTCCATTTCACTGAACAGGTGACCTGCGCTTATTAACCATTTCTCTGTTGATTTGAAAAATAGCCATGGTCATTTAACCATGATTATACAGAGCTATTTTCAACACTTTAATTTCCACAACGGGTGCTTATAAGGGCTAAGAAAAATTAAGAAAGACCATTACCAAGACAAGCTGGACAGACTGAGCAAATAACTCTATACACCCACAAGTTCAAATACTTTTGACTGAGTATCCACGTTTGCTATCTAATACTCGGGGGTCAGAGGAAGAAAATGATTTTTCAGAAAGGACTTGGAAGAAATCACATCGATACTCATGCACTGTGAACGTTCTTTCAGGAATTGGCTAGTACATGTCATAAAAAAAAAATCCAATATTGGAGGAGAAACCTTAAAATATCACAGAAATAGTATTCTTTTATTATGTGAATTCTTACTTACAGTGATGAAAGTATGTAGAAAGGTAACTCTTTTAAACAAGTGAAATATGAGTAGCCTGACAGTCTACTTGGAAATTATATGTAGACAATATACTGTTCAGTGGTAGAGAGCTTGACACAAATCATGCTATTGATGCTATTGTAGTGCTGTGTGCTAGATATTATCTATACACCCTAGTATTCATTAGTGGTTTTTTTCTCAGGTGCTGCATTTTACACTACGGAAACATTAGCACCACAATTGATAAACAGCTCCTGAGTGGACCAGAAAGTCTTATTCCAAGGCTCAGCAGCTGCAGTATGTTGTCATTGCCTCTTGTTATTTTACCCATGAAAGTTTCAATTTCATCACCTCTGGGACCTAGACAAGATATATTTTTTGTTCCTCCTTAGTATTCATTTTCTGAAATAACAATCTGAATAGTACCATTAAACTATCTGGTGCACCACCACTGCTGTTTGCAAACTGTTTCACATTTTAAGTAGTCACAATGAAAGCTTTCAAAGAACAGGGTCAGCTCTTGGAAAATCAAACAATAAGAATATGTGCACAGTTCTCCAGAAATTAGCATCTATTTCTAATTCTGAATGTGTCCTTTTGACTTTCCTTTCAGCAGACTGAGGTTAAAACGCTTACCTCATTTCAGTATTCTTTTTTTTTTTCTTTTTTTTTTTTAGTTTAACAGGCTAAATACAAATATGATTCAAAGGAGCTTTATTAGTTTGTCAGATCTCAAGCAGCATCTCAGATCAGCAGTAGCAAAGCCCTAGCAGTTATATGTTCAACACAGCACTGCTTAAACTCAAGCACAACAGACTATAATCCACTGCCCGACATTGCTTTGTCAAAGGTGTATCAAAATGGATACAACACAGACAATCAGATATTTAGCTGCAATTTTTTTTCTTGGAAATCCATCTCATGAAAGAAGTTGGGATAACAGCGTTAAGATAATACAGGGATCATGTGTGTTTGTTTTTTTCTCCTCCAAACATGAACAGGTCTATTCCGGTTTTACTGTGAAAGTGAACTCCTATATTGCTGACCTGAGTTCCTGACTCAGGCTTCTTCTGGCATAAAGATTGCAAACGTACACAATTTCAGTGTCCCTACTCAATTAGAAGCTTGTATAAGATATTTTTGGCCTTTCCTTTCCAAAATGACACTTTTAAAAAGGTACCGTTCCTCACAGTATAAACAGCCCTATTTAATATTGGTTGATGCACTGCTACTTTTTGAGAGGCTAGGAATAAAGCTATATAGCACAAAGGAGGACACACTACCTGAAAGTGATAGTTATTCAATCACATTCAATTGCTTCTTTATATCACTTCAATGAAAAAGCTTATCATATCTTTTCACCATCCCAAATTAGGCTTGAATTAGAGATAAGCTAAGTTCTTTGAAATATAAAATGTGTAAGCACAGGAGAAAGAAGCAGCCCAATGTTGTTGGCTAATGTCTTTCTGAATAGTGTAACTTGTATATGCATAGAAAATCTACCTTTTATTTTTACCTTGTACATTCTTCCCCATCTTGAGAATGTGAATCAGACATCTTAATGACAGTCACTCATCTAAACCCAGTATAAAGGTAAGATAGGCAGCAAAGAGGTTGGAGGAAGAAAATGTGTTGCAGATGAAACAACCAAATAGCCAAAGCAATTCTGCTGCAATGTGAGGATTGTGCAAAACAGTTTGCTCACTACACAGACCTGGAAGCACCATGTCAAGCTCTGCTGTGCATCCTCACTCATTGTTTTAGGAACAAAGAATGGAATAACCAACCACCATCATAGTGTCTGGGAAAAATCAGATTAGGTTGGTTTAAAAGAGATGTTATTCCTCTATATGTTCCAGCGGCTGAGCTCTATTTATTTGTCATAAAATATCAGTAAGATTTTTTGTAAGTGATGTAAGACGTAATTTCCATGACTTCATTTTAGCAACCAATGCTTTTAGGAAATGAAGGTTAAGTTGTCAAGATTTTTAAAATATTTTTTATAATAATGACAATAAGTATGGATGTTACTTAAAAATAGTACAGAAACAGAAGTACCTTTTGCTCCCAGTTTTATTCTACAAATTATAAAATGTGGGTCTAGTCTCTTAGATGTTTTCATTTAACAGAAAGCATTGATCAAAGCCCCCTTTTCTTAGGACCTACAACAGCAAAACAAGAAATATCTCCAAGAAGAGAATTGCTTCATGTCCCAACCTGTCATTGAAGAAGCAAATTTGGTGCTGACATGACTGATTTTTAAGCCCAAAACTGGGGGGGGGAGGGGAATGAAATATTAAAATAAAAGATAGAAAATTATTTTTTAAGAAATGTTCAGTTTTCAAACAACATAGCTTGCTATGCCAGAGAAAACATCACAGGGAAAAATGCCTTGAATGGAGAGTGGGTGACCATCCAAAACTACCTGTCATCTAATCTCTTATTTGAACATACTGTGAGGGAAAGAATAACATGTTATAGCTGTACAGTTATATTATTAGTATCATATTGGTACCTGTCTGTCAGGAGCTATCCTAGAAAACTGGTATTTTAAAACAAATAGCAAGACAGGTTAAAGATAAAGATGCAGCCGAGAGATGTTGGTTATTTTCCAGAGATGACTTATTGAGAGGAAAAAAAAAGTAAATATTCTGAATTTGAATTTCTGTCAGCAATCGTGGCAGATAAATACTGGATAGACACCAAATGATTTCCAGCTAGGAATAGTAATGCTGTCTACTGAGAGGAAAACTTCCTTTTATCTCATCAAATTGAGCTGGTAGTTATAGCCCACAAGGATGTCCTCAAAGCTCAGCTGAAGGGATGTGCAAAATCTTCAGACAGCAAGTCCAGTCACTAGATGGCAGAATCTTCCAATTAATTAAGTGTGATTTGTTATTTAACCACTCCTGGGAGCAAACCTGTTTCTCAGTTATGAGAGCAGTGCAGCAAGTTGCTCTGATCTTCAGTTGTGCAGTAGACCACAAATCTTTGCTACTCAATCCGGTCACAAGTTTTCATCATTTAATAGTTTTTCCCAGCTATCCCTTCGAAGGGGAAAAAATATTTTATGTTATGTAAATTATTTTCAAGCAAGCACAGAGTAGTGCTACACTAGTAATTCTGGGTCATATTTTCAAATGCCTCAGTAGAGGTTCGGAGGCTAAATTTTAAGTCTTTATAAAAATCTTCCTACAGTGCACACTCAGATTTGTTTGGTAGTGTTTGACCTAGTAGCTTACAGTGCTCACACAATTCTGAGGTGGTCAATAACAGAATCTAACAAAAATTTGAAATCTGTAAGAAAAACTTGGGTTTTCTTATGGATTCACATTTTTGTGGCAATGTGAAAGTGAAAGCAAATCAGTCTGCCCCGACGGGTAGAAAGTAGGCAGAGCTTTACTCAGCTCTACATGCAGTGATATCAACTGTGAATGGTGGTAGGTGGGGACTTAATGCGCTTCTGAGCTTCACTGTTTGTCTTTATGCCTGTTGCATCCTTGCTTGTGGGTAAATACTGCTACTCCAGATAGGAAAGTCCTTTGTGCCTTAAGTGATGTGCCAAAGCCACACAAACAAACTCCAGAGGAGCAGAAACTTAAACCTGAATTTTCCTAGTGCCAGCTGCAGACACTCAGTTGTTTGAGTGGATGTTTACTCTTCTCCTTCCATTTTGGCCATGGAAAAAGTAAGTGAAGTTAAAAGTTGTGTAGAGGGTTACATAGCACTATATCAAACCTTTATGTAGGTGACTCTTAAAATACAAGGCCCAGAATTAATACCTTCATTCAAAAGACCCTCTTACAGTAAGAGTTCCATTTAAAGCAAAAGCAGAGGACATGCACTTAGCTAGAAGAAAGGGTGATGACACCGAGGAATAACAACTCTGACAACTAAGGAGAGAAAAGGGAGCAAAAAGTAACTAGTGAAGAAACCCTAAATGATTGCTGCAGAAATTTCAGTAGAGTTCTCTCTGGTACAGACAAGTATTGCCTAATGCAGCAGAAAGTCTATTGACTTCATTTATTCAGTTTTTAATAAATGATGCAACAATGCAATGTTTACAATACAATAAGCATTTTTAGATCATAGCTGCAATATTTATCAAGGTGCTACAAAATGTGTCACTTAGAAGCCTCACATGGCTTTTGCATCTTATCTAGTTATGGCCTTTCTAAGCGGTGACTAAGTTAATTGAAGAACAGCTAACATGGCTGAAATAATGATATTTACAAACAGTTATGGATAATACTAATTAAATTTTTTTTTTGCTACATGCTAGAATTTCTCTGTTTGAATGCAGACAAGTTATAGATGCAACTTGGGACACTAAAGACAAAGATGCCTGTTACAGCTTTGTTGATCTAATGCTTACTACTACTAAAAGAGGGCAGTTTCTTTCCTTCTCTTACTTTCTCCACTATGTCATCAATCATCAGATCCTCTGCACAATCAGTACAACTTGCTGAACTGGTGAAAAAAACCCAAAACTGACCTGACAAAATTAAATCATTGGGGTAGCAAACTGAATTAGCAAAAGGTCAGAGAGGGAAGTCACAGCCAAGAGACTAAGGGAAAGGTGAAAGGACTATACATTCTGGAGTGGGAATTTGCTAGATTAGCTCAAGTGTATTTTCACTGAAATGTCTATTTTATGTAAGTCAGTGAAAGAGACCCCAGCCTGATTATACATAAACTTGTGAATCCGCAATTCCTGAATCTCTAAGTAGAACCGCACTTCTGCAAACTTTCTGGGAGACTCAGGTGACAAAAAAACCCCAGTATTTTGATATTTGCATAGGTCAAGACAATAAGGCTTGAGAGCTCTTTGATGAAAGGAGTCAGAATTACAACAGGCTGTTCGGTTTCTTCTTCCTTGCTCCCTGATGTTTTTATGTTACATGTTTTATCCCTCCCAAAAGGGGGATCTCAACTAGATACTACTTATTTTGTATTTGCTTTTGGCAGTTCAACTTCTTGTGTATTGGGTAGGATGTCCTGTGCATTTGCAGTCCCTTTTGCTTATCTTGTTCTTTATCTTGCAACGGTGTGTTTTCTGGATGCCTCTTATGTGCACCTACACACATCTTTTCTCATTTGGTTGTCATTTTACTCACATAACTACTTGCAATGTTTATACATTGTGTCTGGCTATGCCATAACATTTACAAAATACTTGTATACTGTTATTGGTTATACTGTTTTAGTATGCTAATATTTGGCTTCAAGGCAAAGTAGTATTAATTATATCCTGATTGATGAACCTTTAATTTATACATGTCCTACAAGCAGCAGAGAGTTTGAAAATCATTGCATAGAAGCACATCAGAGCAGAGCAATACTACATTATTCTAAAAAGAAAGATAAATATTCACATAATAGTCTTAGACAAATATCTAGTGCTTGTTCAGATCCCTGTGTTTTGGCTGATACCATTAGCAACAGGATAGGGATCTGCAAAATTTCGTTACTGAAATTATGCAGATACACTCTGGATCACAGCAGTGGATAGGTTTAGTTATAATACCTATTTCATTGGGAAATTCAAGTTGCATTACCATAGATAATTGGATAATATAGCATAGTATTATAGATATTGAATAATATTAGAATTTGGATAATATAATGCTCCAATTCTGCTACCTTTATTGACTGAAACATTACCAAGTCTCATTACATTTATCACCAGTTTTCAAATCTGATGTTTTATTCTTAAGTCACCAAATACTAATTTAGATGATTATGTGGAAGACTTATAGCTCTTAAAAATAAAAATAAGAATGTCCAATGTTCATGGTTATGAAACCCAACCTGGAAGGAAATAAAAGGATCTCCAAACCTCCCTAAATCTCATTTTGGTTCCTTCAGTTCCTGGAACTGGCCATGGAAGCATGTTGCGTGCCCAACTGTCATTCTCAATCCTGTCACTTGGTCTTTGAATCACAACAAAAGGAAATGCAAAGGGGAAAGCGTCCATCAGCATAGAATTTTTCCCTCTCTTAAGTGTACTTTGCCTTGGACTCTTTTTCAACTAACAGTTATGAGAATTATATGTCTTAAGGATTTGTTCATCATGATAAGCAATGCATAAAGTACCTCAGGCAATACTTCAGTTCTTCAGAGATGACCTTAGTGAAGACCTTATATCAATATAAGGCGTTGCCTTCGGACGTACGTCTTCCTACTCCAACATTAATTAGATAAAAAGGGTAAATAAAACTTGTTTAATTCCTTTTAGAGCAGCAGAAATAACAACATGAGGAACAGTAAAGCTGTGTGGATCAATGTAGATCATGGAGTAAAACCAACCCAAAAGCATCACAAAGATACATGAAACCGTAACTACATCTGTCCAGTTCTAACTGGCTAGATTAATCCAGTAATTGCTTCCAGAGAAGTAACAGACTAACTTGCTGATTTGACAGTTTCCATATTCATGATATTTGCAGTACATTTGCAGACCAGAAGGTGACAGAAAACCCAGTGACAACTGCTAACTGGCCTTGGATATCGAGAACATCAAGGAATTGGCCTGGTTATGCGATTAGCAAGGCTACTGGTGGCATATGCTGACAGTCTAATATAGAAAGTAATAAACATGAAAACACAAGCACTTCTGGGGTAAACACATCCATGGGCATCCAACACCACATTGGATGATGGAATGGCTGAGCTTCTGGTGGAACTGCTACACATGCAAGTTGAGCCGCCAGTCCAGGACCCCAAACATGCAACGGTCAAAGTGAGTGTCCTCATCCCCTGAGACCATGGTGCTGGTCTGGCATGAGTATGAAGTGTGCGTACACTGCAGAACAGAGTTCTTCAATTAGAAATCACTGTCAGTGTGCTATAATCACCCTGCTCAGAAAATAAATTTGAGGTTCTATATAAAAAGAGTTGTGTGATTTTGTTCTTGCATTTGTCCCTCATTTCCCTGTGACAAACTGCTACTCTAATCTGACAAGAAATGTTTAAGCAAAAGAACAGGAAATCTCCATGTACTTGTAGTTTTCCATTGTTTTAAAGCATATGATGCGACTTGGCTAATGTAAAACTCAACTCTTTTAGTGTACTAGTGGGCATGTATTCCAGAAGTCTTTTTGGACAGAGTGGAGGTTTCCAGGCAACAAAGAATTTAACAAATTCTTTTGGACAAAAGTCCAAAGCAAGTGCATAAGATGCCTGCATTTACCTTAAATAAAACCCACAGGCCATCAGAGAAATGCATTCTTCATAAAAATGACCATAGATCTTATTGTAAAACAATGTTATTTGAACAATATCTAAACATTTTCCAAAAAAAGGTTTCTGCATTAAATTCATACCGAACTTGCATAAAAACATTTTAGTGTTTGAACATTTAATATACTAAAATTTGTTAAGTTAGCATTTTTTGTTTATCACTTTAGAGAAGACACTAAGTTAACTGGGTATCACAAAGCAGAAAACAAATCTGAAAAATTAAGACTACTGCAGCCCAAAGTTATAGTACTAAGAAATGCAAGTTTCCAAACTTAGACACAAACAAAAGTGAAATATGATATTACTATGACAGGTTCTAACTATGGTGACAGACTAAGTAAGTTCAAGGTTTCCTTATTTAGTGTAAGGAACTGGTAGGAGAGCTTTGAAAATGTGTGTAAGGAAATATTTGGACATCAATTCAATTATCGCTGGTGATGTAAATACAATCAGCAGAAACTTATTAATCAATAAGTTCAAAAATCTAACAGCTGGGAGGAGAATATGAAGCAAGACAGAGAAGGCAGCCTCGGTAAGGTGACAATAACTGAAGCAATAACAATTGATACATCCTTTCTTTCCTGCCATGATCTGAATGCTTCACTGAAGGTAATGTGAAAAAAAAAAAAGAAAAAGAGGAAAAAAAAAAAAAAGGAAAAGCTTGCACTGACCACCATGCATGGATACTGAAGATCACCACTCTGCTAGGCATAACTCTACACTGCTAAAAATTGAGATTTAGGGGCTGGTGAGATCTGCAGGAAAACAACTTTTCATTTTCTTGTTATAGTGCAGACAAAGGGATGAGATGAAGGTTTTTCTTATCTTCAGAGAAAAACAAAACCTCTTTTTCCTTTCATGGATTTTTGTTATTCATTTTAAAAACGTTATTTATGGAAAATAAGCCAACAAGTGAAAGATTACTAAATGTATATGCAATTCATTATAACTTCTGAAATCATAGAATCATAGAATCATAGAATTGTCAAGGTTGGAAAAGACCCTTAAGATCATCGAGTCCAACCATTAACCTAGCACTGCCAAGTCCATCACTATACCATGTCCTCGAGCACCACATCTATCCGTTCTTTAAATACCTCCAGGGATGCAGACTCAACCACTTCCCTGGGTAGCCTGTTCCAATGCTTGACCACTCTCTCAGTGAAGAAGTTTTTCCTAATATCCAACCTAAACTTCCCCTGGCGCAGCTTCAGGCTGTTTCCTCTCATCCTATCACTCGTTACTAGGGAGAAGAGACTGACCCCCACCTCGCTACAACCTCCTTTCAGGTACTTGTAGAGAGCAATAAGGTCTCCCCTCAGCCTCCGCTTCTGCAGACTAAACCACCCCAGCTCCCTCAGCCGATCCTCATAAGACTTGTGCTCTAGACCCTTCACCAACTTCGTTGCCCTTCTTTGGATGCTATTCCTGATACAGGCCAGGATGCCATTGGCCTTCTTGGCCACCTGGGCACACTGCTGGCTCATGTTCAGGCGGCTGTCAACCAACACCCCCAGGTCCTTTTCTGCCAGGATGCTCTCCAGCCACTCCTCCCCCAGCCTGTAGCACTGCATGGGGTTGTTGTGACTGAAGTGCAGGACTCGGCACTTAGCCTTGTTGAACCTCAAACAGTTGGCCCCGGCCCAACAATCCAGCCTGTGGATACATTATTGCCTGCTGAATTGTTGAAGTTACAGGCAACAAGAACAAGAAAAAAAGAAAAACAAAACAAAAATCAACAAAAAAAAACCCAAAACCAGCAAGAAAAACACAGTCTGTTTGAAGGTATTAGGATGGAATAAATTGACCAGCCCCAGGTCATAAAAAATATGCAGGTTTTGCAATGCTGTTGCAGTCCTGCCACATTTGTAGAAAAAGTGCTTTTCTGTACCAAAAGCTTAGAAGGTGCTCAGCACGTTGATAAAGTAGCTGTAAAACAGCAGCAAATTGCAGCTGCCTGGGCCTCTGGGGAATACACATGCGGTAAGTTTATTACAATTTGGCAATTACTTCTGTGGCCAAGCAGTTTGTTATTAGGGAGGTAGAAAAGTGCTTTTTCAGAGAATAGGAACGACATTAACAAAATCAGCACCGTGAAGCTGCAGGAACACTTACCTACACCACTTACCCTAAAAACAGGAAGAAATCTCTTGATTGCAAGAGGCTTTGAAGCCCTCTGTGATTAGAAAGTGAAAGACCTCTGTTGGGAATGGAAGTTAGACGAGTGTTGCATGTAAATAACTGTATGGGTAACCCATGCTGACCGTCAGCGGTGATTGCACAGGGAGTACAGCCAGCCCACATTAGGGAGCTGCTCCCCTTCACCTCAGCCCCAGGGGACTGGACGAGGCAGAGAGGGGCAGAGGTACTCATTACTGAGCTGGGGAATGCCAGCCACAGCACCCAGAGAAAACAAATACTGAGGGTGTTAGGAGAAAGAAAATTAGATATGCAGTAGTGGTGCTGCCAGTGATACTCTGGGAGAATTGGGAGCATGGGCTTTGCCACTGCGACAGATGATTCCCTTGCTCTTTCAGGCAAAAATAACAAAATATTTTGTCAGATTAGTTTCACGTAAACAAATTGCTAACTATACACAAAGACACAGGGTCTAGCTTAATAAACACTGGTGCTCTAATTGACAGTTTCCAGAACACAAAAACCAATAGTGGCCATTGGAGGGCTCAAACAGATCTTAAGAACTGTTACCCCAGCCCCTGGACTGTGCTTGACCACCAAGCAAGGATGAGACGTAAATGTCATTACACAATTAGGAGTGAATATTTGAAGATCTAAATATCAAGCATTGTGGCTAGCGAGATGTAATTATGAGGCAGATATTAAGTTGTCCTGAAATTTAATTTGCATATTCCCCTTTCTAGCTACGTTTAGCTACCTGCTAAAGAATGCTAGCAGAAGGAGGATCTGCTCCTAATGGCCACCATTATTATGCTCAGTGCTTTAGACATAAAGTATTATTTCTTGGAAGACTCTCAATAAAAATCTTTTCCTTTATACAAAGGCCGAATCTGTACAAGTAAAAATAAAGGCAACTAGATAGTAATTTTACCATTTTCAAATTGCAGCAGGCTAAAGTGTAGTAATCAGAGAAGTGTGATTTCTGCTAAACTGGATGATTACAAAATTAGTATTTTATTCATTTATTTCTGAAAAATTGTCAAAAAGTTTGGCCAAACTGTGGATAAAGAGGAAAAGGTTAATTAACTAGATATTTAGTAGACTTATGACATGAAGGAGATATGTCTTACCTACCTGTTAAAATAATCTCTTATGTATTTTCATGTGAAAAAAAGTGAAAGGTCTTCACAGATCTTTCTGGGAATTACTGTCACCTGTGGGTTATTAATAATCTTTAAAAAGCAGCACTCCAGTTAAGTGTTTGGATGAAGTTAAACAAGTCCATTTAGAAAGCACATTGACAGTATCAGTTAATAATATCATAAACGATTGAGGTTGGTAATATCTTCAGTGCAAAACTAGGTTATATTTAACACTGGGAAGACCCTCACTCAGACGGGAATCCACCATGTCAAAAAATACATGAATATGCAGTGTGAGAGGGATGAAACTCTCCATGCCGAGTTGAAATTTTAAATGGCCTCCAATATAAGCAAAAGGAGATGAGATGGAGTACAATTATCACTATTTTTCAGGGAAGTAAAAGAGACACATGTTAAGATGCACAGACCATGTTTTCAAAAGGGAACAGATTTTGAGTGATCCCTACGTGATCAATTCCTGTTAAAGTATCATGAAGAGTGCCAGAATAGATAGATCTGAAACTCAGTTCCATGAGAAAACTCATTGGAAATCCATGAACGCACACCTGGTTTTAAATACACATTTACTGGTTTGGCTGGGTCAAGCTGGAGCATCCAGCTGAAATAGCTGAGCACAAGAATAGGTTCTCAAATGGTTCCTTGACATTGTCAGAAGCACTGATGGTTGGATTTCCATTTCCGTTTGTCCCCTTGGACCACATTCCCAACACTCTCTTCAACTCACTCCAGCTCAGAGAAGTCAGGATTTTTTCAGCAAACTTGTAAAGTGCCGATTCCAAGCCTGCATTTTATTTTTCTTTAATTTTCTTTCTATTCACATTCAAACTTTAATCATTAACTTCATCACCAATTGTTAAGTAATTTTTATTAATGCACTTTTATAAAGATATGCTTATATATATAAAATAGAGATATAAATCCATATCCATATGTATAAATAAAAATATTTTAGATTTATACATATTTGTAACCCTTTTAATATATAAATATATAGATATGTAAAGAGAGAAAAAGACACGTTTAAGAGTTCTCTCTATGCCCTTGAGGTACTTCTGGGCTAAAAAAGGTGGCAGGGCTTCAGCAGCCAACCAGTCCCAGAGAGTTTTGCGATCACCTGGGGTACAGCCAGGGCAAATAGCAGGACTGAGCCAAACAGTGACGTCCTTGAGGTCATCACTCTCCTCTGTCTGTTACATTTTCATGTTACTAAGCAGTATGGTTATTCTTCTCAGCCCTTCATTTGTGCCTGCAGCCAACAATGAAAGTCAGGAAAAATTAATCAAATGAGATGTTTAACAGAGGTCTATACTTCTTATTTCAATTAGAAACTAATTGGCCAAATACTTCTTTAAAGAGCAAGATCAAAGATGCTGAGTACTACATTAATGAAATTAATTCAATCGATGCAACTGCTAAAGAGCCAAGGTGTTACCATACCAATCACACCCCCACACACACTCCACGCCCCACACCAACTGTCCTGGTTTCAGCTGAGCTAGAGTTAATTTTCTTCCTAGTAGCTGGTATAGTGTTGTGTTTTGGATTTAGGATGAGAATAATGTTGATAGCACACTGATGTTTTAGTTGGTGCTAAGTAGTGTTTACACTAGTCAAAGACTTTTCAGCTTCCCATGCTCTGCCAGGTGCACAAGAAGCTGAGAGGGAGCATAGCCAGGACAGCTGACCCAAACTGGCCAAAGGGCTATTCCGTACCATATGACATCATGCTCAGTATATAAGCTGGGGGAAGAAGAAGGAAGGTAGGGGATGTTTGGTCTGATGGTGTTTGTTTTCCTTTGCTTGCATGTGCGGCTTTTGCTTTGCCTATTAAACTGTCTTTATCTCAACCCATGAGTTTTCTTACTTTTACTCTTCCGATTCTCTTCCCCCATCCCATTGTGCGGGAGTGAGCAAGCAGCTGTGTGGCACTTAGTTGCTGGCTGGAATTAAACCATGATACCAACCTGTCCAAAGAAATAAACAGAAAAGAAAACCAAACCCAAACCAGAATTTGGCCATATAAAATATTGGAAAGGATTAATCTGATAGGAATCTTTCTGAAAACAAACAAAACAATCAATAGCAAAATGTCAACTGTTCAACAACAAGAAAGTTATCAAGGAAGGAAAAATAGAAAAAGTCTTCAGGAATGAGCTTATTTAGATGCCCACACTAAATGCATGGGTATGGCATATCTTTTAGCGCAAACTAAATCAAAGGCACCTCATCCTCATGAGAGTCCATTTGTTCCTGCTCAGTGAGATGGTGTCCTCAACAAGTTTTAGCTAATCCTGGTTACCTGTAAAACTTTCCCAAGTGAAAATGCATGAACAACCTTTTATTTGAGTATAAATGTGGGCTGCAGGCTGATGCTATCTCTCAAGCCCATTGTTGGGAGCGGGGCATAACTGCAGAGGAACTCTTCTTTGGACATTTCTCTCATTATCACTAAACTTAAAAATTAAAATTTATGACTTCTAAGGCAATTGCCACTTGAATATTTGTCAGCTGTCTCTTCACTGTGGAATAGCCTGTTTCTCTTGAATTCAGGAAGAAACAAAAAGTGGGAGGTAGTTTCCTTGTCCAACAATGGATACTGAATGAACAATTCCTGGTCTCATTTTTTCATATGGCAGTACAAGTCCAGTATTTTTGGTTGTTTTGTTCTTCATTCTACGTTAGCTGTGTTTTTCATGGTTCTCCAAAATGAAAGCTGACATTTTATGTACATTTTCCCCAAAATAATGTTCCTTCATTTAAAATGTTCAAGCAGCCTTGCATTTGTTTTGAGATAGTGACATGCAACTTTTTTCTACATCTGTTTTAAATGAAAATCAACCATAGTTGTGTCTACGAAAAAAAGTCATATTTTCAAAACATGCTTCAGTGTGTAGCCAAAAAAGCTATCAATAGTATACTAACAGTATCTGTTTCTAGATAAAGGTATATTTGAAATTATTATTTGGCTAAAAATTGTAGCAAGGTTAGAATAAATGGTTAAGTTCTTTACTCTGTATTTTGTTGGTCATATATCATGAAGTTCCTGATTGTTACAGGTTTCCACAAATTAAATTTCAGAAAAAGTCGCAGTTTGCTAATGTTCTTGTTTCACTATCAAACTTGAATTGTATAATTTCCTACACAAATGTATATGAAACGTTACCTTGAAGTGTATTGCTAAATCAAAGTTGATGCATAATTAAAACAAGTATTAACAACTGCTGCCACGTAACTCAGACTATTACATTCTTTCCTGGAAAGAAAATAAAAGTCATGTCATGCAGTGCTTATTCTTGAAAGTGAAAAATTTATTATACTCACAGTCTTCCCTTGTAATAGGTTTCAGAGCAAATCACTTAACTTTATTCTCATCTCAATTTTGCAGTACTCTTCAGTGGAAAATGCTGGAAACTGAAGTTCCATATGTATTTCCAATAATAGTAATATAAATACCTTGAGGCATTGTTGCTAATCCTGTTTAGTGGTGTAGTACTGCTTGGAGTTTAAATATGTATGCCAGATTTTGCCCAGTTTAGAATCCACTTAAAGTGGATAAATAAAGTACCAAGGTTCTATCAAAAAATTGTTTCTGGCTTAAGCAACTACCCTTCTTTGTAATTTGAGAACTAAAACAGTAAGAAAAGAATACCTTTCATTCTCACATACTGAAATCTTGTACCATTCAATATCTATTAGGTAATATTTTATATTACATTAATTATACAAATACATCACATTAAAAGGAATGCTTTCACTCTCCATCAAAAAATTTGGATACATTTCTTTCTTTTTTTTTTTTTTGTATCCTAAAGTTTAATTAGGTTATTTAATCCTGAGGATTTTACCTCTTAATTTTAAAATACACTTTAAAAACATAGGCTATTAATAGCATTGTATTCACTAGTAAAATTACATACTGACTTTTGGTTTTCTGCTGTGACCACTTTTTAGGATAGTTAGGTGAGGAACTAGAACAGCAGTTTTTCAGGTCTGTGGTTCTCAGTTTTGATTATGCTTCTTGGAAAATGAGGAAATAATGAAAAATGATCTTGATTTTGCATGGAATTCATTCCCATATAAATTAATTCTTTTGAAATCCCAAGATGAGGAGTCTTCTGACAGGGAAGGAGGAACTGTCTATTTCTGAAAGGACTCTCTGCTGAATTGTGAATACATTAAACCTCACCAAAGCACAAGCTTTTGTATCCCTGGTCATTTTGGACTCTAGTTTCTCATTACAAAATTCAAGGGTTATTTGTTTCTTATTATTTTATTGATTAATTAGGTTTTCAAATAATATTTAATATATTTAATATTTATTATATTTATCATCCTTCACTGTCTATTTTGTTTAAAAAACAAATAGCCATTTCCTGAAATATAGCTCTGTGAACACTCTACTGGCCATCATACACTTAGAAGTGTCACATGTTCAAGTTGAAAAGGCAATTTTCAGCAAAAAATGTGAACATGCATGATCTTCCAAAAGCCAAATGAAGATGGCTCTGGCACTGCTGTTCAAATACAGAGAGACTACTCAAGTACAAAATGAGAACTTAAAAACTGTCAGGTAACAAATGAAATATATTTATTATACTCACAGTCTTTCCTTGTAATAGGTTTCAGAGACAAACAATTAGGGCTTAGAAAAGAAGCAGCAGTGAAATCTGTGTGCAATCTGAGTATTGCAGAAGGGGTAGGACAATGTAAATGCATGAAAAACCTATCATGTCTTCTAGATATTTGTTCATAGCAACTTTAGAGGTTTTAGGTCTTTCTATTCTATTAGCATTGTAGAAACTATACGGAGTTGGTACAAATGGAAAGGTGAGACGGAAAGCACTAGGTTAAATAATGAAAAATTAAATTAAATTTGTGTACAAAGACTTTGGTGGAACATTTTTTTTCACTCTTGATTGGCCTTCCTTCACAATCTGGATGACTGTTCCCCAGTCAAAATCGTCAAATTACCTAACTCATTTGCAATTAAGGAACACTGAAAGGAAAAAAGTGAAATGATCTCCTGCTGGACACTCTTTCCTATTCAGTTAAAGACCCAAAAGAGGACATACACAGAACAAAATCTTCCACATTTAAAAAAGCAGTCCTGAAAATCTCCACATGGGTCCTCCTTAGTCAACTAAAGAAATAAATACGTTGCTTGCTCATGAACTGTATTTTATAGTTCTCCTTCATTAAACATATATTTCTCTATTTCCACCTGGCGTGTTTCAGAGTGCTTGGTAGCTTGACACATGCCTTGTACACATAGTGCAGCAAGGGCTACTCTGGTGCTGCCTCCTCCCAGGACTGTGTGTACATACTGGGCCATAAATGTTTCACATTAACTTCATCAGGCAGCTTGAAACGGGAAGCTACTAGATTCCTTTTCTGAATTTCCATGTTCCCACTTACTTGCTGTCTTTCCCACTCTGACCCAGTAACTCTGACATTGATTCTTAAATAATTAACAGTCCAAAGTTTGTTATATGAACTGTCAAGACTGACAAAATGTGCTCCTATTTGAGAATAATTTATAACCTATGTTTTGGTCATTCCTCTTGAGGAATGTATGTTGATCTCCTCAGGCAAGGGAAGATATGAACATAGTTTTCAGGAAAGCTACAGCAATTGAGCGAGATGGCTTCACTATCCGAGCTTCCTTCAGTCATATTAAACAAGAACAATCTTTTTCTAGTCTTTGAAAAAACAGCCAGAGTTAAAACTCCAGGCTGTGGATACCAAGTGGGCAACAGCCGCCTTGTTATCTTTTCATGGGTTGCAGGATGTATAGCATTTAAGTTACAACTGTGATACAAGGATGAATTTCACATTTGTGCTATAGTTATTACTGTAGTTTGCGTACACATATAACACACTTAGACACCAGGTCCCTGGGTGGTCCAGGGACTCCTCAGTGAGTCTCTACATAAGACCATGGGCTCATTTGAGACAACCAGCAGATTGGAGACCATGGACAGCTTTGAGACAATGAACCAGTTTGAGACAAAGTGCTTGACTGAACTCCTGTCACCTTCACAACAAAGCATTTGATTAGTGTTCCAAGATCTCTCCAGGAAGGACTTTCAGACAGTTCCAGAAGTTGTCCTGCCAGATCCTGTACTACAGGGGCTGACTGATAGGCAATGTTTGTATGCTTAAATATGTTGATTTACACCCTGCACAAAGAATCGCACAGACCCAGGTGACTCCCCCAGGCAGTTTCAACTGTAGAATTGACCACACCAAACAAAAATAGATAATATTAAAGTCAGTCAATAGAGGCTTTTATTTGAGCCCACACACTCTTTGCTCTTATTGCAGTCTGAACAATCTGAGTTAGCATTTCTTTAGGTAAGCCATTCAATTGATCAAAAGTGCTTTAAGCAAAAACATTATATCTGGTAAATATTCTGATAGCTTCACATTGCAAGAAATATGATACTGAAAGCATTTTGGATGACTTGAAAATTTATTATAAGTTATTTCATCCAACACTGAAAGTAACTATAACAGCTGCTCATATTGACCCTCATTAGAAACTCAGCTACATTCTGTAAGTCAGAGCATGACTCATTCTTTTGAAATTAAAAGAGACTTTTACCAATTATTTTCACATTAAAAAACACAGCATTATTCTTTCCCATCTAATATTATTTTTAAAAATATTCTACTCTAGGTAGCCCACTTATCAGGCTTTTTCCTCAGCAGACTACTTAAAACACACAGCATTTTCAGCTATCTGTTAGTATAGAGAAATTTAAAAGTCCCTAAGCATAGATTAATAGAATTAAGAGGGTTATTTTTCAAATTTTCACCATGACAAAGACTGAGACATTTGTGTCACAGCAGCACAAAATACTTCTGTAAACATGCTAAGAATCACTTGCCAACATTTCAGAATATTGGTTGCAAAGATATTTGGGGAACTTTTTTTAAACAAGTTATTTTTTGCAGGGGAGTTTGGGACAATACAGGGAGACTGTAGAAACCATGACTCTGCTTTTCTAATTTCATTTCAGTTGCCTGAAAGACAGTGTGAAGCAGATGCTTAGTTTCCTCAGTCTCCCTGGCACTTTCTAAACTCCCACAAGACAGGTACTCAGAGTCATATGGAGGACTGTAACATGAGCGAGATCTTCTGAACTCAAACTTCAGAAGACAATGTTGAAAACACAGAGAGGGAGGCTGTAAAGGACCGATATAAAAATGCGGTTTTTGTCTCGACATTGCCGCTGTAGCGCCATCCAGCGTCGCGCTTCGAAAAGACCACCTTCTCCACAGCTTTAAGAAAAACAACCTTGTGCGCCTGCGCACAGACTAAAGGCGCGAAAAGAGCCGAGGCGGGGACAAAAAGGCGCGAAAAGAGCAGAGGCGGGGACAGCACATCCGTGGCGAGCCGCACGTACGCATTTGTGATCCGCGCATGCGTGAGCCCCTATATAAGGAGCACACGTGCGCCTCGGGCGGGGTGGCAGTGGCGGCGCATGAGAGACCACTCCTTCTATCCCTGCACCCTCAAGCCTCCCCCCCCCCCCCCACTTCGGTCCCCGACGAAGCCTGAGGCCACCGGAGACCCAGCAGAAGATCGTCAGGACTCGAGGTGGTGGCGATAAACTCCTTTTCCTTCTCTTTCTTTCTCTTTCTCTCTCCCCTATTCTTTTCCCCTCCTCCCTTTGCCCTCCCTCCTCCCTCCGTTCTCTTCTCCCCTCAAATAAAAGTCAAAGGTTGTATGACACTTGAGCGATTCCAGCGTCTTAATCTTGTCCTTGGGATCATATCGAAACCTCCCCCGACATTGGATCGGGACATTTAATTGGCGTCACGGACAGGATCCCTTGAGATGAGAGTGTCATACAACCTTATGGTGTGCTGAGCGATTGTGTGTGAACGAGACGTACAAATAAGTATGAAGCGAGTGCGGAGTTCCGATCCGCGGTTCTGCTCTCCCACGAGGGAAGCAGCCGGAGACAAACGAAGCGTAAGGAAGGAGTGGGTGTTGAGACCTTTGCACTGAAGCGCATGTACTACTTTGTGATTTGAGCTCCTGAGGGAGGATAGGGGAAACTTGAATTTTATGCTGTGACCCCCTCAGGATGATATCCCCTTTGTAGGCTCTCCTCTGTCTCATAGTAGCTGATGGTCTGGCCTCCTGGGGGAGTACAGGGGAAGCTTGAATTTTATGGCGTGACCCCCTCAGGACGATATCCCCTTTGCAGACTTGTCTTTGTCTCGTAATAGTGTGCAGATTGGCCTCCTGGGAGCGTATAGGGGAAACTTGGTCTTTTTAAGGTTTGACCCTCCCGGGACGAATTCCCCTTTGTAGGACATGGCCGCCCAAAAGGCAGGCGATTTTTGTGGAGACGGAGAGATTATATGAGTTTTTAGAAACGTACCGCTCTCGCCCCTCACCCCCAGGACAAGATTGGGCAAGGGACCACTGGTTCCAACTGCAAAGTGTTATGGACCGAATAGCGGTCTTACATAGAGAAGCTAGAGTAAAGAAAGGGAAAGGGAAAGCCATTGTATGTGCTGTGTTAGGAGCGTGTCTGGTAGCGGCGGTGGAGGATAAGAAACGAGCGCCCTGTCCATCCGAGGCTCTGGCTGCTTCGTTGCAAGCAGCAATAACACTGCTGCGAGAGCAACTACTAGAGACCAAACGGGCGCTAGAGGAGGAGAAGCGCCAGAATATGATTCTGAAGGAGGAGCTGAGGGTTCAGCTCCTGAGGGAGGCAGACACCGCCGCTGAGGTAATGCTGGAAGAGAAAGGGGTACGCCAAATTTACCCCCAGAAAGATCTAAAGCGATTAAGGGAGACTGTGGATAACCCCCCCCAAATGTGCCCCCTGGTAAAGACGGAATACATATACGAGGACGATAGTGACAGCCGTCCCCAAGTTGTAACGAAAGAAATCCCTTTTACCGCCACCGAATTGGCTAAGCTCCGAAAGGACTTTGCTAGAACAGCAAGGGAGTCCGAAACCGAATACGTGTGGAGGGTATCCCTGTCGGGGGGGGGGACGGGATCATGCTATCGGAAAAGGAAGCAGAGGGGTATTGGGGCCCCGGCGTCTTTCTCACAACGGGCGATCGCCGAGCCCCATGGTCTCTGACCCAGAGGGCTGCATATTGGGCGGGGGGGGCTGAACCCATTGGAGAGGGGGGATCCCCTAGTTCTAATTAGTTCGGTCGATCAACTACTAGAAAACATACAAAAGGCGGCTTGCCTACAAATGATGTACGACCGGGAGCTGAAACCAAATCTAAGCTCTCCAATGTTGCTACCTGTAGACCCCGAGCGGCTGATGCCGCTAATAAGAGGACTCCCTGACTCGCTAAAACCTATCGGGATCCAGTTACAGGGGAGAATTCAAAACATGCCTCGCGAGGAGCGAATCGCAGCTGCCCTGGAGGGAATGGTAACCCCCGAACAGCGGCAGTGGGGGAGAAAGGTGTGGACCTGGGGGGAGATAGCCCAGGAACTAATAAACTATGGGAGAAAATATGGGCCAGTAGGCAGAACTTACAATAAAGTGGAAACTAGGGCCGTGTGGACAGCGGAGCCAGCAAACAAACTGCTGGCTCCTTCAGGGGGAAGCCCTGACCCAATAAAAAGGGAGAAACCCCCATTCCGACAAGAATTGTGGCAGAAGGGACTGCAAAAGGGTGTGCCCCGAGACCTAATGGACGGGCTCCCCACCAAGAAGTTGGAGCTCCTGGTGCGGAGGTGGTCTGGGCAAGGACCTCCTCCCAAACTGAACCCGCCTCCCGCACCGGCATTGGACAGGGAGGAGGGGTTCAGAGGGGACGAAAGGGCGGCAGGAAACTAAAACCTCCGCCCCCTCAGGGTGAGGGGGGAGGCGGAGGGTGGATGTTCATTAGACAACTCACCTGCAACAATAAAGGGGACCTCCTCATTACTGTCGCAGTAGGGCCGAGGAAGAGGCCCGTGACCTTTTTAATTGATACAGGGGCCCAAATTACAGCAATAAAACAGAGCGAGGCAGAACGGTGCGGCATTTCAACCCCTCCTAAGCACCTGATAGTATTAAATGCCCTAGGGAAAACCCAATCTGTGCCCATGACCCCGGTAACCTTATGGCTACCAGGAGATGAGAGTCCGGTGAAGACCATGGCAGCCGTAGGACCTTTTCAAATGAATCTCCTGGGAATAGATGTTTTAAAAGGGAAACAGTGGCGGGACACCCAAGGGAACTCGTGGTCCTTCGGTGTTCCCCAGGTCAGAAGATTAGCCAGGAGCCCTAGTGCAGAAATGCGCCTGTTGCAAGCAGCGCCTCCCCTTCCTCCTTCCCGCTTGACCAATGTGAAACCTTACCCGTTACCCTTGGGAGCAAGGGAAGGCATCACCCCTGTACTAGAGGACCTTAAACGGCAAGGGGTCGTAATTCCCATACAATCCCCCTTTAACTCTCCTGTGTGGCCTGTTAGAAAACCCAATGGTAAATGGAGATTAACTGTAGATTACCGGTGCCTCAATAGCAATACCGGCCCTTTAACAGCTGCCGTGCCAAATATTGCTGAATTAGTTGCAACCATTCAGGAACAAGCCCATCCAGTGATGGCTACCATTGATGTCAAAGACATGTTTTTTATGGTCCCGCTGCAGCCTGGGGACCAGCAGCGCTTTGCCTTCAGGTGGGAGGGACAGCAATATACATTCACTCGACTGCCCCAAGGATACAAACACTCCCCTACGTTGGCCCACCATGCACTGGCACAAGAACTTGAAATTATCCCTATACAAGCAGGAGTCAAAATTTATCAGTATATAGATGATGTGCTTATAGGAGGAACCCAGGTAGAGGACGTTGGAAAAACACAACGTGATATTGTCACCCACCTGGAACGGATAGGATTGACAGTCCCACCCGAAAAGGTCCAAACTCCCTCCAGTGAGGTAAAATTTCTAGGAATCTGGTGGAGGGGGGGAATGGCCTGTATTCCTCCAGATACCCTATCCTCGTTAGACTCCCTCAAAATGCCCGAATCCAAAAAAGACTTGCAACACGCTCTAGGGCTACTTGTATTTTGGAGAAAACATATTCCTGACTTTTCGATTATTGCTAGGCCATTATACGACCTACTAAGGAAAAAGGCTCAGTGGGAGTGGACCCCAATCCACGAGGAAGCCTTGCAGTTACTAATTTTTGAGGCAAACGCCCATCAAGCCCTACGGCCAATTCACCCCACCGATCCGGTTCAGATCGAATGGGGATTTGCCCGTACTGGGCTCTCCATCCACCTGTGGCAAAAGGGACCCGAAGGGCCCACCCGGCCCATCGGATTCTATTCACGCAGCTTCAAGGATGCTGAAAAGTGATACACTACTTGGGAGAAGGGGTTGTTTGTAGTTAGCCTAGCTTTACGAGAGGCCGAACGAACTATTCGGAAACAGCCGATAGTCCTTCGGGGCCCGTTTAAGGTGACTAAGGCAGTCTTGGCAGGGACCCCACCCCCTGACGGGGTGGCTCAGCGAGCGTCCGTAAGGAAATGGTATGCTCAGATAGAACACTATTGTGAGGTCTTTTCTGTTACCGAAGGGGCTGCTAAAATGCTAACTATACAAGACGAGGCAGACTTAAATAAAGAAAACCCTCCACTGCCCCCTGTGGTCAAAGTAGCTCCCCCATTTTCAGAGCAGGTCCTAAACGCATGGTTCACTGACGCTTCCTCGAAGTGAGAAGGGAAGGTTTGGAGATACCGGGCTGTAGCCCTTCAAGTAACAACTAAGGAGAAAATAATTACGGAGGGAGAAGGCAGTGCACAGGTGGGGGAGCTGGTCGCAGTGTGGAGCGTTTTTAAACGCGAAAGCCAGACCACCTCCCCTGTGCACATTTATACAGACTCCTACGCCGTATTCAAGGGCTGCACGGAGTGGCTTCCGTTTTGGGAGCAGAATGGCTGGGAAGTCAACAGACTACCAATCTGGCAGAAAGAGAAGTGGCAGGATATTCTCGAAATTGCAAAACGGGGGACATTTGCGGTGGCGTGGGTAGCTTCCCACCAACAAACCGATAGCCCAGCGGGCCGGTGGAATGCAGAGGCGGACGAGTTGGCCCGACTAGTCCTGCTACAGAGCACCCAAGTACAGGAAAATTGGGAACACCTACTAGAGTGGCTACATGTAAAGCGGAGGCACTCGGGGATCAATGATTTGTACCGGGAAGCACAAGCTCGGGGATGGCCAGTCACTAGGGAGGAGTGCAAGACTTGCATATCCTCCTGTGAACAGTGCCGTGTCCGTTTGGACAGACACCCCCTGGAAAACGAGCCCCTGCACCTCAGGGAAGGGAAGGGTTTGTGGGAGGCCTGGCAGATCAACTGTATCGGGCCCTTCCAAAAATCCACAGGGAAACGATACATATTGGTGGGGGTTGAGATAGTCTCCGGACTCGTACAAGCCCGGGCTTGTGCAAAAGCAACTGGGGAAAATACTGTAAAGGCCCTCAAAGAATGGTTTGGGACCTTCCCTAAACCACGGACCATCCAGTCAGACAACGGCACGCACTTCACTGCCAAAATAGTCCAGGAATGGGCAGCTCGGGAAGGGATTTCGTGGGTGTTCCACACTCTGTATTACCCGCAGGCAAACGGAATTGTGGAACGGACCAACGGGCTGCTTAAGCGCTTTTTAAAACCCCACCAACCGGGATGGGCCGAGCGGGTGGGGGAGGCGGTGACCAATGTCAATAATCGCTGGGGTACAAACGGGTGCCCGAAAATTGCGGCATTTTGCCTGCAAGCCCCAACCATGGTACCTGTTTCTCAAAACCCCAACTTCCCCAGTGCATCACTTTTCTCTCCTGGCCAGCCGGTCCTGGTTGAGCTTCCCACCATGGGGCCTGTGCCTCTTGTATTAGATACCCCCCTAAACAAACATACATGGAGAGCGAAAGATACCGGTGGGAGAACCCACAAAATCCACACCAAATGGATTATTCCCTCCTTCTAACCCAAGGAGCGAGTTTTGTTCCTGTTTCTGTTTTTAAAGGCGGCGATGTGATCACGATGCACCTGCTACTTTGGATCATTTTAACTCAGGGACACCTCCATGAAAGTGATGAACGACCACTCCCTCTACCTTCCCCTCCTCCATACAACCCCTTCGAGAACAATGAGTTCGTGTTATTAGCAAAAGCCGTGAGTCAAACTTTCAATCTGAGCCACTGTTGGGTTTGCGGCGGACCCCTAGGGCTATCAAGTTGGCCGTGGACATCCGCACCTCTCACCCCAGACCAAATTGTAAGCAAATGTAGCGAAGCCGCAGACGATCCATGGGATGACAGTGGCACCTGGCCAATTCAGTTTCCAATGAAGGGGCAATATTGTTTGAATCGCACCCAGAAAGGAGGGGTCGAAGTGGGAGAAAGCAAATGTCAATAGACTCTGACACGTAAGCCCCTCGACAAGGAAAAGGACCTGTGGGTGTGGCTTAATGAAACAGGGCATAACCAGGGATTTAAGGGATATTGGTCAAGCAAAAATGAAACCTTGATTCTCCGACATTGCAAACAAACTTGTAAATGGAGGGGTACTTATGGGGCTTGGTATTGTACTGGCCGAATAAGGGATGGGGCAACCACCTTTTTCAGCCCTCTGGGTGACAAAGACACAACTTATTTTCAGTTTCCACCGGGGAAAGATGGGCCATTTGCTCAGTGAAATAAAGCCAAAAACGGGCATTATTGGATTTGTGGGAACACAGCATATAAGTCCTTACCCGCGGGGTGGTCGGGAGTTTGTTATATAGGGATTATAAGGCCCCTCTTTTTTCTCCTGCCAGAAACTGGTGGACCCCAACTAGGCATAAAAGTGTATGATAACCTCGGGGATAGAAGGATTGCCCGTAAGACGCGATCTACCAAGATAAATTTAGGTGGGACACAAATATGGGGAAATGACGAATGGCCCCCCGAGCGAATAATTGAACACTATGGGCCAGCAACCTGGAATCCTAATGAGCCAATTGCAGGGGCAAGAGAACCGATCTATAATCTAAATCGAATAATTAGACTACAAGCAGCCCTAGAAATTATCACCAACAAAACTGCTGATGCCATAGACCTATTAACTCGACAATCGCAACAAATGCGTACGGCAATCCTTCAACACCGTATGGTTTTAGATTATTTATTGGCTGAGGAGGGAGGAGTGTGTGGAAAATTAAATATCTCTTAACTGCTGCCTAGAAATAGATGATGTGGGAGAAGTAGTTCTCCAGTTGACCCAAGGTATCAGGAAAATAGCCCATGTCCCTGTTCAAACCTGGAGTGGTTGGAACGGCGATTTGTGGTCCTGGTTACCAGGGGCACCCTGGGTGAAACAATTAATATTGTATCTATTATGTGCAACCGCCACCTTACTGTTCCTGCCCTGCATAATTCCCTGTTTTATTCAATTAATTCGACATGTTGTGTCAAATATGCAATTTGTTCCCAGCGCTCCACCTGATGGTGCAACAAAAATCCGTACCATCTATCAGCCACAACCTACCTCCGTACCAATCATTTAAACCCATTCCCAATTCCTCCTGAAGGAAGAAATTGCATATTGCCAGTCACTGTTAACCCCATTCCTAATGTTTGTCCTCCAAAGTTGAAGAATTGTTAAAGTTGTTCGAGAATGAGTTTGCATTGAGCAGCACCTCAGTTCATCTGTGTTAAGATTTTCCTTCACCTAAAACAATGTTGTTCCCTTCTTCCTTCCCACAATTTTCCTCCACCCTTATCCCCAACTCCCTCAACTCCCATTTTCTTCCTTTCCCCCTTCTTTCCTCTCTCTTTCTTTCTCTTCCTCCTATGCCAACAAGCTGCAATGTCGAGCCACGGGGTGGTGTAAAGGACCGATAGAAAAATGTGGTTTTTGTCTCGACATTGCCGCTGTAGCGCCATCCAGCGTCGCGCTTCGAAAAGACCACCTTCTCCACAGCTTTAAGAAAAACAACCTTGTGCGCCTGCGCACAGACTAAAGGCGCGAAAAGAGCCGAGGCGGGGACAAAAAGGCGCGAAAAGAGCAGAGGCGGGGACAGCACATCCGTGGCGAGCCGCACGTACGCATTTGTGATCCGCGCATGCGTGAGCCCCTATATAAGGAGCACACGTGCGCCTCGGGCGGGGCGGCAGTGGCGGCGCGTGAGAGACCACTCCTTCTATCCCTGCACCCTCAAGCCACGCCCCCCCCCCCCCCGCTTCGGTCCCCGACGACGCCCGAGGCCACTGGAGACCCAGCAGAAGATCGTCAGGACTCGAGGTGGTGGCGATAAACTCCTTTTCCTTCTCTTTCTTTCTCTTCCTCTCCCCTATTCTTTTCCCCTCCTCCCTTGCCCTCCCTCCTCCCTCCGTTCTCTTCTCCCCTCGAATAAAAGTCAAAGGTTGTATGACATTTGAGCGATTCCAGCGTCTTAATCTCGTCCTTGGGATCGTATCGAAACCTCCCCCGACATTGGATCGGGACACCTTTCCATAGTTCCCTGGGAAGTTAGGAAAAAACAGTTTTTCCTTCTACCCAGCTTCTGGCAGATGCACTGTGCAGTCCCTCTACCTGAAGACCCACGGAGCTATGTCCCAACCCAGGGCTCTGCCCAAGTCAAGGCCACAGATGTGCTGGGAAGGTTTCTCCTTTCCAGTCTGGGGACCATACCCTGTGACATATCACCACCAGTTACCAGCAGCTTCTAACAGTCCTTTAATTCAGGCCAGAGCATCATATCTTGATGATATCTCTTTCAACATACAGAGCAAATGCTTTTCATCCAGAAACAAGTATCGGCGTGTTTTGTTTACATGTATATGATTACAATAAATTACATAACATTTAAATTCCATTTCAAATCATTGAAGTATATTTACTCAGAGAAAGGATGCTTTCAGTAACCTCTCCCTTCAAATATCTCATTGTTCTTTTTTTAACTGTAAATAATTCTTTTTGCATAATTCAGGTACAGTGAGGACAAGCTGCTGAACCTTGAACATCAAATGACCTACTGATTTAATAATTGCTCCTTAGGCCCTCATATCTCTTCAGTGTCAGGTTTTCAACCTCCTGTGCAGTACATATTTCATAAAGAATGGTTCAAGATGTGTATTATGCTTAGTCCCTCGTTTCAGACTTCATACAGAAAATTAAATAAATCCATAACTGAAGGCTCTCCCAAAGAAACAGTTGTATACAGGAAACTGATATCTTAATGGTAGTGTAATGGATAATTTCTTGAGAAATTTTGCATCAGTAAACAAAAAGCATGGACTAAAAATAAATCAAGTATTTAAGAGCAAAATGATGACAAAAGATACTGAAATTGATCTAATTTTACCAGGATTTCTCAGTTTAAAAAATCAGCCCAAATTTGTTGAAAGACTTCTGAATGAAGAGCTTGAATGCTAAAGTCAGGTAGCGTACCTCTTCTGTCTGTCTCTAGCAACTTCAAGAGGAACTTGGCACTCACAGTTATGGATGCAAAATGAACACAAATAAAGGAAGGAAATAGGGTGTCCTTGCCTCAAAATGCAGCATGGTGCCAACTCAGCCAGATGAAAACTATGAACGAAGTAAAGCACTATAGGAAACAGCACGTGGTGCTGTCAATATAAAATGAGTAAATGAAAGCACAAGATTACACATCATTTATCATCCATTATTAAGAAAAGACATCGACTTATAATAATTTATCTAAGAAAGTATCTTCAGAAATCATTTAACATAAAGCCACAGAGGAAATTCTTGTGTTTTTGTTAATATAAGTGCGTAAACATTTGTAACACCACTCAGTTCTGTTGGCTTGCAGGATAGGTTGGTCTTCAGACTCAGTTTGCTATTCTCAAGTAAATTAAAATTTTAAATAAGCTTGCAACAATTTCCTGTTTTTCATTCTTAAGGTCCAAAGATCCAGCACAATGAAATTTTCATGAGGAATGCATTGAGTCCCATATAGAAACTAATAACAAAAACCAAATGCTGAAGTCTGATACAATGCCTTCATTCTTTCTGCTTGCTCTCCAGATACAACCCAATGATGTTTCTGACATACCTAATTTCATGATTATTTGAATATGCAAGATCTTATCTTCTTTGTATCTCTCTGTGTACCACGAGTGCTTCCTTGCTCTGAGGGCTACCTGAGACAATTCTCTGAGTTCAGACTTTATGGAGGATTTATTCTCAATACCCGACTTAACTGAAATGCAATTCCTTCCATTTGCTTTCCTTTGAAACAATACTAGTCACAGGTTTTGCAGCTACTCTGAACATCTCAAAACCACAAAAAATGACCAGCTTAGAGTATGCAGAGCAGAAAGGCTGTTTTCATGGCTTTAACACTTTTGAACATGAGACTGGTACAGTACTCAGCTATTCAATAGCTCTAAAACATTTCCAATGCTTTAATGGACTACATGCAACAGAAGGATCGTTATGTGACGTCGGCAGGTTTTCTGCACTTTCTGCCTTCTGTTTTTCCACTAATTTTGATGTCAGTCTTTCTTCATATGAAGAGAGTGCTCCTCTCAAAGAAGCAACCAGTTGTCCTTTCATCCTCTGCTGCGTTTAATACTGACCCCCACCTCGCTACAACCTCCTTTCAGGTACTTGTAGAGAGCAATAAGGTCTCCTCTCAGCCTCCTCTTCTCCAGGCTAAACAACCCCAGTTCCCTCAGCTGCTCCTCATAAGACTTGTGCTCTAGACCCTTCACCAACTTCGTTGCCCTTCTTTGGACGTGCTCCAGCACCTCGATGTCCTTCTTGTAGTCAGGGGCCCAAAACTGAACACAGTACCCGAGGTGTGGCCTCACCAGTGCCGAGTACAGGGGCACTATCACCTCCCTGGTCCTGCTGGCCACAGTATTCCTAATACAGTCCAGGATGCCATTGGCCCTCTTGGCCACCTGGGCACACTGCTGGCTCATGTTCAGGCGGCTGCCAACCAACACCCCCAGGTCCTTTTCTGCCAGGCAGCTCTCCAGCCACTCCTTCCCCAGCCTGTAGCGTTGCATGGGGTTGTTGTGACCGAAGTGCAGGACCTGGCACTTAGCCTTGCTGAAACTCATACAGTTGGCTTCAGCCCATCGATCCAGCCTGTCCAGGTCCCTCTGGAGGGCCTTCCTGCCCTCCAGCAGATCAACACTTCCACCCAACTTGGTGTCATCTGCAAACTTAGTGAGGGTGCACTCGATCCCCTCATCCAGATCATCAATGAAGATGTTGAACAGGACCGGCCCCAGTACTGAGCCCTGGGGAACACCACTCGTGACCAGCCGCCAACTGGATTGGACTCCATTCACCACCACTCTCTGGGCTCAGCCGTCCAGCCAGTTTTTAACCCAGCGTAGAGTGCACCCATCCAAGCTGTGAGCAGCCAGCTTCTCCAGGAGAATGCTGTGGGAGACAGTGTCCAAGGCCTTACTAAAGTCCAAGTAGACAACATCCACAACCTTCCGATCATCCACTAAGAGGGTCACCTTGCCATAGAAGGAGACCAGGTTAGTGAAGCAGAACCTCCCTTTCATAAACCCATGCTGGCTAGGCCTGATCCCTCGGTTGTCCTGCACTTGCTGCATAATGGCACTCAAGATGACCTTCTCCATGACCTTCCCCGGCACCAAGGTCAGGCTGACAGGCCTGTAGTTCGCCAGATCCTCCTTCCAACCCTTCTTGTAGATGGGCGTCACGTTTGCTAGTTTCCAGTCATCTGGGACCTCCCCAGTTGACCAGGACTGCTGATAAATGATGGAGAGTGGCTTGGCCACCTCCTCTGCCAGCTCCCTCATTATCCTCAGGTGGATCCCATCTGGTCCCATGGACTTGTGCGCATCCAGGTGGAGGAGCAAGTCAGTGACTGTCACCTCTTCAACAACTGGGATTCCTGTTTATTGCCCATGCTGCGTGCATTGGTGTAAATGCACTTCAGTTGGGCTATAGATCTCTTCACCAACACAGGTATGCTACCCCTAGGCTCATCCCTAGCAAGCCTGGTTTTATCCCCTTCCCCCGTCGCATCTAGTTTAAAGCCCTCTCAAGTAGGCCAGCTAACTCCTGGGCCAGGATCCTTTTCCCCATTTGCAAGAGGTGTACTTCATCTGTCTCCAGCAGGCCTGGTGCCATGTAAACTGCCCCATGGTCGAAAAACCCAAAATTTTGTCGCTGGCACCAGCCCCCAAGCTACGTCTTAATGAGGTGGGTCTTCCTGTTCCTATTAATTAGTAATAATTCCTATTAATTAGTATAATTATAAGTTATAGTACATTTATATTGGTTATTTGAAATGTGTGCATTGTCCTACAGAAACACACATATGGAGTATAATTCTACAATACGGTACATCACATGCTGTGATGACAATTGTGATCCATTATGAGGGACCGCAACTTAAGAAATTTACCTCCTCTTTTGAAAGGTAGGTATCAGCAAGCACTGAATTTTCCACCCACCAGGTAAGTCATTGTGAAAGGATTATGGCAAGTGTATCTCAAAATATTCAAAGTAAAGGCAGAGGAAAAAAATGCCATAAATTCCTTGCAGATGGTAAGATCTTATTTGGCAGCCCTCTATTAAAAAAGAAAAAAAAATCTGTGATTTTAGGAAGAAAACAATTTTGCTCCAATTAAAATCTTAAATTGTCTTCTTAGATTTTTTGTTATTATTAAATATTATACATTAAATATGCTGCATCAAGCACATTTGCAAGTGAGAAAGATGTGCATGTGTCTGTCTACAAAACTAGAATAATCCCTCTCTGGATATACTTAAGTGAATGCACCTTTTGCTTGAAGTACAAGCATTTTGAAGGTTATACTTTTGCAATCTATTGTAATATGGAATTTTAAAACAGGTAGGATAAACAGTGTGGACCTGTCCATGAAATAAAATATTTCAGCATATTGTTGGGACTGCTAACTGTTTTTAAGCTGCAAATTTTTGAAGTCTGAAGTTAGTGACATTGGAAGTCCTTCCATGTCAAAAAGTCAGTCTAAATACATATCACTCTGTAAGGCTAGTGACCTCCCAGAAAAGGTACTCAAATTTGATATTCCCATAAACTTTTGAAAGGAGTTCCCAAAGAGTGAAGCCATCCAGTTTATAATTGCCAACAAATGTTAGGCATGTGAATTTCCTAGTTCACTTGGGTGCAATTTATACTGCTGTGGCCATTGGTTACCCAAACAATGTTATAATGAGTCCTTTAAATAGGTCTTACCCAATTCTACTCTTCCAGTTTCTCCCAGAAGTAGATATCCAGCTCCTGGCATGCAACACTGAAGATATATCATCAAATAAATAATCTGTAGCTAGACACCCAGCAAATCTATCATGGTGAAGAGGGCAGCACAAAATATAATAATAATAATTTTAGTTGAATGTCTTTCTAAAATTAGAAAGTGTTGGGTTTTCTTGTGCTTTACTTGCCAGGCTTTACTAGTAAAATACTCTGTTTAATTAATCATTTTTTAATTTAACATTGATTACTAGTTAATAGGTAGCAGCTATTGCTTGTGAAGAAAATTCACAGAATTTTTTAGTTTTGTGATAGGTCTTCAAGTGCCTAGAAAAAATCTAATGGCAAGCAACCCTGAAACACTTAAGGAAAGTAAAATCTCATGTATAAACTCATATCTTACAGAAAGTAAATTGAAGGCTTAATTGTAAAAATTCATTTGAGTATTGAATGGTATAATTCTGGAGTTAAATATTTATTTATAATGCAGAAAACAACGTGATTGCTTTGTAAATAATTTGGAGTTGGAAAATTATCTTCCATTCTTATAAAAAACAAAGAGTATTTCAGTGTATTTTGTAGCCCATAAGAAGGATAAGAACCTGATTTTTCTCTGGTCTGTAATTGCTAAGACAATGTCCTTTAATATTTTTGCCACAAAATCCCCTCTGTAAATTATGGTTGTAAATCCTGGAGATTATCCATGAAATGGCTGAGCAGCCATGAACAGATTTAACATCTTTAAATCTATGTCAAATGCTGTCCTTTGGAGGTCTTCAGGACTGATGCTTTTGTCAGCTCTTCTGGGTGCATCTTCCTGACACTACCTCTTTTGGATTGAAAACCTGTTTCTTATTCCCTCTTGTAAAATACAGAGGTACTTTGTCTAGGTTTTAAGAAATAGGAGCTGCTGGAGATCAGGAATACCAAATCCTCTGGCAAAAAAAAATTACAACAACAGTTTTAAAAGAGTATCTTTGGTCCAGATTACAGGATTTTATCCCATGATAAGGAGGGCACAAGGGTCAAGCCCTTAAATTTGCTCAAATTGATCAACCTTAGAGATTAGTTTCAGACACTACTTCCATGTCTGACATGTGTAACCTCTTCCACATCCACGTCTCAATTACCCAGCAACAAGGCTGGTCTATTAAGAGAGCATACAACCTAATTCTTGGAAGAATTAGCCAACCTAATAAGTAGTGAGATCTTTTCTAAATCTGCATTCTGCTACAAAGCTATTCTTAACAGAAGTTTTCTTGTGTATCCTTTTGTCTTTATGTCTTGAGACATAAAAAATTTGACACATGATTCTTTAGGATGTGCTGAATAAATAAAATAAAACGCAGCAGACGATTTTCATATAATTATGTGCAGAAGTGTGAGGATGTATTCCAGAAACAGATGCTTCAGCTCACAAACAGCCCAAAAGAAGCAGGGGTTAACCATCTTTAAATGTAGTACATGACTTTCTAACAGTCTAAAAGAGGAGATTTCATTCTGAAAGGAAATAACTACTTTAACCAGTTATTTGCCACACAATTTCAATTTAAAAAGTAGGATTAGTAAAGTTATTAAGGGTTGTTACCACATAAACAACAGGTATAGAAAGGAGAAATGATATCTAGATGAAGATGGTTAACCAAATTTCTGATATCAAGGGGAAAAAAATGCTGGTTTCCCAAGTTAAACTTAAAATGAGGAAAATCATGTTTTATTGAACTTAGAGCACATCTAACAGGAACAGGATTGAAGGCAATGAGAGATCCTGCTTAAGGAGGCATTAGCACTTTCCAGTTAGTCTGCAGTTCAACTTGATAGACTTGAGATCATGTAAAATTCTATTGTACTAGCAATCTCTACACACATCAGTAAACAAATAGTAGCAAAGTCATATCTTCATATGATTTATTTCTCTTTCCCCCACACTAAATCATGTTTTAGAACCTTCATAATCAAAATATTTTGCAATACTTCAGGCTCAGAATTTTGGAAATATATTCCAAAATACTCCTACCATTTTGAAGCCAATGTATATATTGGTGAAATGAATTGATAGTGTGGTTATCATAAGATACTACAATATGGTATTGTTAAAAGGTTTTTATCATACCTAGAAGTACTTTATATTTTATTTTTAACTTTTTAATTATTATTTTTTTTAGAATTGAAATAAAATTTCAGTGTGAAGATGTGCAGGAAAGTATCATGAGAAATTGTGTAATATATTGAAACCTGTAACCAGAAAGGAATATGCTTATTTGTATATTTTACTGTGATATTTTATAAAACATTGCACCAATATAATACAGTAAGCTTTGTTCAAAAACACATTTGCAAGTTGATTTTGTCTGGAGATTTATAGTGTTCATCTCTTCTGGTGTTCAGTGATTGTGATGGAAAGCAGAATAAATACATTCTAAGTAATTCTGTAGCTTAGGTGAATTGCCTTCCCTCCATCTGTGAAGAATAAAGAAGAGACTCAGCTATATTTTAATACAGAAATGTCATACCTAATGTGTATGCATTCGTATAGATAACATATGAACAGGTATGTACATAGACACAAACTACTGCACTATAAGACAGGACAGACCTATCTGTATTGATCATATTAAGTCAGGTAGTAATATATACACACCAGTATTCTGCTTCCAGAATCTTCCATGGGCCTTTCAGTCCCCCCTCTTCTTTAAAAAGTCACTGCTGCTTTTTCATTAATGTATTTTTAAAAGAAACCTGGCAAAAAAGACCCTTCACTGTGCTCCTATGTCAACATATTTCAGTCTTAAGGATTACAATGAACAGTGGTAACGGTCAGATGTAAAACACATTAAAGGTCCAAGAACATGTTGACCTTATTTTAAATGCAACCCAGGGCTGGAGAAACTTGCATGGAGCTTGGTGTTTAAGTGTGGAAAATACAAATGATCGTATGCCAGTCCAGATAATGAGAACCATTGTATATGATAGCTGAGGAACATTACATAGCGCCTAATAAGCTATGACTCTATTTAGTCTATTTTCTTAATCCTTAAACTATCTTCTGAGATCAGTCTCTATAGGATGTAAAGAAACTTGTACAGGTGGGCACAGCTTTGTCCAGTTGTGGGTCCGTTGTGGAGCTGGCTGGGACCAGCCGTGTCTGGCATGGGGGCAGCCCCTGGTCTCCTCTCACAGAGTCCACCCCTGTAGCCCACCCCCACCCCACTACCAAAACCTTGCCATACAAACCAGCTAGTTTAACTTCAGATGGGATTCAACGGTTGCACCATGTGCATCCTGCCCACTCATCAATCTGCCTATGTTCTGCTATTCATCAGTTTTGGAGAAAGCTGGAAAAGCTCTGTTATTTGCTGTACACTCAGTAATAACTGTCATTGTTTTTTTATTTTTTTTTATTTTTTTTTTTTTCCCAATGGCCACCTTGATCTATAAAAAGCACAAGGAGTCATTTTCAACCTACTTGCACTGACCGTCCCTGAGTGTCTGATCTGCCTGTGATTGGATACAACATGTATTCATACATAAACTGTGCACAATTACAGATCTAAGTTAAATTTATTTTTTATTATAAAATTAATATATTGTAGCCATAAATACAAAACCTTGATCACAAAGTTTGAAGAACAATATGTTTGCCAAATATTACATTCTGTAATCCTACAAACATCAAGTAATAAATTCACACCACTTAGTTATTTTAAATTACAATTAAAACTTCTAAATACACCTATCATATTGTATAAAATCTGAATAATACCTAAAATCTTTCAGGTATGTAGGAATTAAAAAAATCAACTACAAAATTGTTAAACACATTTTTGTTGTATCACTAAACTAAGCTTTTTCAATCTCTTCTGGAAACAGTAACAAGTGATATAAGTCCATTTTAGGAACTTTGTTCTTTCTTAATGGAGAGCTCTACTCTGCCACACCAATTTACTTCACTAATAGTTCCAGGGAACATAAAGTCTACATTTCACGCAAGGACCATGACAGAAAGTAGTTTTTCAAATCAGTTTTATCGCCCATTTGGACAACTGTTTCTTTGGAAAAGAGACTTTTCCCAGTATGTAGGATGATTTAGTCTACAGTAAAGTGAAATCTAAAATTTCTCTTTTATTCAAGGTCCTGGATTTGGAAGGGTACTGGAGAGTTACTTGATGCCAACTCTTATGGGCCATCATCATGCAGTCTAGGCCAACTGCTTGATTATACCAGAATCAGCTTCACAGGTCAATAAATGAATAGGCAAACTAGTGATCTGAAAGGATTATAATCACAATACTTCTGAAAAATATTCTGGGCCTGGTATACTTTGTGTTGAGGCCACTGCTCCCTGCGATCTACCTCCTAAAGACTGTTGCTTCTAGTAATGGCATCTACACAGCCTTTGTGAAGACTCAAGAAAACATCAACATCTGCTTTTATAGAAAGCAAAATATTTATGTAAGGAATTACTCTTTTCTCTAATTAGTATATATGATTATTCTATCCTGCAACTAAAGTAGCTCAAATTAGATTATTTTAAAATATTAAAACTTTCATACAAAAAAGGCAACTAAAAATAAGGTTGTGAGGTTTTCAATCTTTTATGCATCAAACCTAATTTGTTACTGCCACAAGAAGAAATACAAGTGATTTATTACATTCATTACAGAATTAAGGTGGATAAGACTGATAACCAGCCAAAAATAATTCTTTGAGCAATACTGATAACTCAATATGGCGATAGCTCACAGTTATCATGGAAGATGATGATTTCCATGATTTAGGACTGTAACAAACAGAATTCTGTTCTTACAGCTATGCCAGGATTAACCTGCAATATCAAGCTACTAGTCAACTAAATAGCCTGTAAGTAAGGTCAGATTATAATGCTAGTGCTTTGAGCAATTTGGAGTTTCTTGTCCATCTAAGACTCATTTACATATTTGTGCAAGATAAACACAAGCCACTGTGTTTATATTGTGAAATATGGTCAATTTTGCTGGAGTAAACTGAATAGGCCAGATTCATCATGCCACTTCAAACCTTGCTGAAAACAAGTCTTCAATGAGCCTTTCCTCAGTGGACAAGTCTTAAGACTCTCACAAGAACAAGCTGGTGTTTTTTATTTCCAGCTAACTAGGGAGAACATCCTTGTTAGATGAGTAGAAAATGTCTCTACCAGAAATGAATCTGTTGATGCAAAACATCATGAGTATGATGATCATACTCATAGTTGAATATTTGTTCCAAAAAAAAAATGTTAAAAAAATAATTTCCCTGCCATTTAATTTCATCTAGTTACTCTTGGAAAACCTAAGTTCAGGTGGGATTATTTTAGGCTTTTACTCTGCTCCTTCAGCATCCTCAGGGTGTTGAGCAGTCAGGAAGTCAATGACTGTACTAATATAAATACTGCCTTGCATTGTAAGTTCTGTATCCATGGGAGACTTATTTCAAGGTAGCATTTCAAATGACCTGCTGTACATTATTCTGTCTGCCCTGAGCATCACTTGAAGGATATTTTCTAGTTAAGTTTTATGGTCTGACTGAAACTCTTTCAGTATGCTTTCGAAAACTGAACCAAGGACATGGCTTGCAACAATGTGCTCAATAAGGTCAGATTTTTGAACCGGACAAGGGTTAAATTGACTGACTGGAGTTCTTCCAGCACAATCTGCTATTTTCTAACTTCTGCGTGACACACCAGGTAGCAAGATTTACGTTCACCTTTTGTATTGCATCTTCTAACTAGGGAAGAAGGCTTTATTTTTAACCATGCAATGTCAGCTGCGCAGCCCGATCAGTAACTCACTGAGACAAATAAAACTCAAATATACATCATTTATTTCTCAACTGCCTTATTTATGCATGTGTTTATAGACATGTGCAGATATTTCTGCCTCTGTTTTCTGGAAGTGGCCTGTCAGAATCTAATCAGAGGTTTATCTTTAAAAGCAATGACTCCTGTTTCTCCCCATAAAGACTGCAACAAGCAAAATCTTCTATATCTTAATAGTAGCCATAGACAAAAGAGACCATTTTTGGCCTAGAAATGCTGAAATTCAGTTTGAGTTGCTAGATCTATTTCTCATAAGAGCTGAGATTTGATTTTATGAGTTACAAAATTAATCTCTCCTTAACGTTTTTATAAAGTCAGGTGGGATTTATGACTTAAGTATTGTGCTTCTTTTTTGTCCTACATAAATCACAATTCTGGAAAAAAAAATATGTTGTATATAGATTTGCTTATCTTACAACATCTTTTTTCTTACAATTAGTGAAAGTGAAATCTCAGTTGACAGTGCCAACTGTCACAATAAATTAAGACTAGGAATGAGAAGTTATTTTTTTGGGCTGGACCTTAACTGAAATTTTTGATTTTTTAATCAAAAATTCTGAAATTTTTGCAGGTATTTTTACAAAGTGTAGCAAGCCTAAGCAGCTAATGGATGTAAAAGGATGAGCTGAAATGGAGTGCAGAATCTCTGCTGAAGGCAGTGTGGGACTGCTCAGCATCAGTGATGAAGTGCCACAGGGCATGTTTCCCAGCACCCACAGGAGCAACAAACCCCACACATCAGAGACCTCCACTAAGGAACAGACCTGGATAGAGACACACCCCCATGGGTCTGCAATTAGAGAGCCTGCCTGGTGCCTCTGCCAGAGGCTGAGGAACAGGAGGTGGTGTCCTCTCAGAAGCTGAGTCAGTGGGTGAAGGAGCTGCAGGCGAGCAGACTGTGCAGCTTCCATGGGGTGTTTCTTCCAGAAGGTATTTCTACACTTCCATGAGGATGAACAGCAGATCTATAGGGTCTTCACAGAGACACTGCAGAGATGAAAACCTGAATTTTGCTTTGCACCAAAAGAGGGAGAGACAGAGGTTATGCTTGTATACTTGATCATGGGCAGATGGAGGAAATCATCAATTATCAAAGCCAGCCCATCAGTCCCAGCCCTGTTATCCAGAGAAAGGCAATTTTGACTTTATCCCACTCACTACAGACTAATGCAGAGAAAGGTAGTAAAAAGGTCACTGGCATAATGCATGTGTTGCCAGCAGCTACAAGTCCTTCACACAGGATTTTGCTTTGTCTTGCTATTTCAAACGACTGTCTCCTCCACACTTGTTATGGTTAAATCCCACATTAATTTCACACTCCAACATATAGCTCAAAAATTAACTAAGAATGGACTCCTTTGTGAATTGTACTTTGGTTAAATGAGTAGTTAAGCAGATGAGGAGGATTGCTTAGGTCTTAATCCTCTTTATAAATGTTAATTTTGTAAACATTTGACTAAGTCAACGAAAGCATTTGTGCTAAAATTTAAGCACAAAGGGAGGTATTTCTATACATGCAAGAGGGGTGGAAGAGGTTAAGCACCAAATATGTTGTTATTTAGGAGCTGTATAGTTTATATTTCTAGACACCAGTTCCTCTCTTCCTGATGTCTGTTTTCTTTGCTATTGACATCAAAGCCCTACATAGTTCCCCAATCAATTTATGCTCTGAGAGCAGTAAAACCACGGAAAATCATGTGGAGTGGAACCTAGTAGTAAGGTTTTTGCAGGGATGATGCAAGGCTCTTCAGGAGATCCTTCTTACCCTCTAAACCCACGGGATGGGGAGTGGGGCTCAGCAGGGAAGAGCTGCTGGGTGTGTTTACTCTTTTGCTTTGCTGTATAAATGTAATGGAATCTGAAAATGAGGTGCTCTTCTTTCATAACACATTCATTTTCTTGATGGAGTAGGAACTGTCAAGGGTACCTTCATTCTGTTTCTCTGAAGTTCTCAGACAGCTTGCTATCTGTTACCTGACAAAGAGGAACTTAGAAAACCACTTGGCACAGCTGCAATGTTCAGTGAGTTGAAATCTAAAAGGAGTATATCATCATTTAGGAGCAGTCAGCTACCTCACAGTCTACACTTATATGCCTTATTAAAAAAACTACAGTGGAGCACAACTGACTTCCCTGGAATCCTCAAGCTTGTAAAAGATCATTATCCATTGAAAAACTTGCCCAAAGTTTGAAGTCAAGGCTTGCATTAAAGTCTAATTAACAAAGTGAATGCCCATTTGGACCACCATGCAAAATAAAATCCATCTAAGAATTTGACCTCTAAAGAGAAAGAATTTCTCTAAAGAGAAAGAATTGTCTAATTGATGCTCATGCTCAAGTACAAGTACAGCTAATAAACAATCTTATACTAGATGCTTAGTTAGGATTCTTACTGAAAGATACATTCCTCTACAAATACATAAACTTCAACTGCTCTGTGCTTAGATCTGACTGATCTACCAAAATAAATACATTTCCAAACTAGTCAAGCAAGATGAATGCCCTATGTAGTAATCCATTCAGCCATCCAGATAACATCCATGATTTGATACAGCAGCTTCTGGAACATTTACCCCAAAAAGAAGGCATGTGCTGACAAGATAAGTAAAGTACAAAATCACTAGTGCTAGTTCACTAGAAAAAAATGTTTGCATAAAAAGCTAATTTTCCAAAAGGTCACAAAAATAAGATTGCACCTTGTAATTCTGCAGATTCATCCCACTACAGGAGAGTGTAAAGAGAAAAGAATGTGAAATCCTACAAATAACCTGCAAAGTCAATTATTTATCTAGTCTACATTACGCAATTTCGGTTCTTAATTTTGTCTGTAGGTATCTGTTAGTTTAAAATCCTTATATTGATTGCATTTCCTGTTCTACTGGAACCAAACCAACAATTTTAAAAACTACACTATCATACACAAGAAGTAATTATTCTGCACAAGAAAACTGAAATGCACTATGCTTTGTAACAGATAACATGGAAATGATCGCCACAGGACAGTCTGAAAACTGTCATGTCTAGACCAATCACCTAGATATTGTTATAAATCACCACACTGTAAACTATGTACTGCTGAATCAGATATTTAGAAAAGCTGTTAAATGTATGTTAAACCTCTTGGATTTTAAAACTTTATCTCTGGGTGTTATAAATGCTTGTAAATATCCTAATTACAAAACTATTAATGAAATATGCAAGTTTGTTGCATTATCAGCATATGCAACAAGATAAATGTGATTAGCTATGAGTGCTGTCATCAGTTATCAGTAGTAAATAGAAGAATAATGGGATTTTCTGAGTGTTGCATATCTCCCCAAATACCTCTTTTAGATTAAACAATACAAGGTCTTTTCTTCAATAACTTGACCACACCGTCTCTTTTGTGTGCTCACTTCTGCTGAAGGAATTTTGGGAAGTAAAGAGAAACCATTTAATGATTTCAACGTGAAGAAGATGAATAGCTTTATCATTACCTATTGATTTAACACATATCTATGAACTATGTAAATGTTAATTTCATTACTATGAAATTAGTAAAAGATAGCAAATATTCCTTGCAAGATACTTACTGGTGCAGAAAATGTCAATATCTGGAAAAAATAATGTAGATACTATATTCTTGATATTTATATGGTTACACAAGGAGATAAGGAATTTATGTCTTCCGTTCAACTATTTTCCTTGGTCTAATGTAAGTTCTACTGTCTGAGGAGCACACTCATTAAGAAAAATGTGGGTGGTAAAGAATGTCTTTTACTAAATCTGAGCATTCTTTAAGAACAATTTCAAATTTCCACATGGAAAATAAAAATGATGGTTCCTTGCCAGTAATGAGATTATCCTTATAGACAAAATGAATCCCCCCCTTCAAAGTGTAGAAAATACCTCACATGAAAAAAATGCACATTTTCTACTTTATTTGCCTTGATGAAAGTTGTTTGAAAATCTAATCTACAGAGGTTTTATCTCCATTTTTTTTCTTCAGTTTTCATCACTTCAGGAAGAAATATATAAAGGGGACCCTCGAGTCAAAGACACAGAAGCCAATCTTAAAAAAAAAAAAGTAATTTTCACCAGAAGTTTATAAATGTAAAAAAATTTAAGATCCCTCCCTTTGAGGGACAGGTCTTCAAAATGTCTCTGAGATGCCTCTAGCATACTGCAGTCCTTTATGTCACAATGTCTCTGGGCCACCAGCAGAAAGTCGTGGATTGAAGCCCAAGGAGAAGCAATGTGATTAAATCAGGACAATGTCCTTCAATATCTGGTCTTTTCTAATAAGATGCTCCTTCACTGTTTTTGAGACAACGCTGCCTTTTTCAGCTGCAGATCCAGCAGTATATGTAATGTTGAGACTGAACTCGAGAAACAAAACCTCACAATGTCAAAAAGGCTTTGTGTTGATGTGACAAGTGTAAAGTCTCAGGATTTGTAGGCTTGCCTTGGCCTGAACTCTTTTGAGAACTTTCTAGTGGTCAAGTGCTACTTGTCTAAACACACTTGCCTTAAACTCTGGGAACAACATATAGACAAATCACCGCATAACATGAACCCTTGATGTCAAACAAGGGTGGAGAGGCTAGTTTTCAGTGAGGAAACAATAAGAAGGAAGTAGACTGTGCTGAGAGAATTTATAAAAATAATTTCCAGTGTACTTGAGAAGGAAACCCCTCTAAAATGAACATTGTATTCCTCCTGTCAAAGACATTGGGATGATGGTAAAGACTGACAAGCTACCCCATCCCATTTTTCTGTAGGAAGACTGAAGCGTAAACCTTAAGACAGAGAAAAGTGTGAGCTTAACAATAAAAACATTTTAAAATAGGAAGGCTTTATATGTAATGATTTTCACTATGTTACTAATGAGACTTTTCTGTACTGATTAGATCATTTGGACTATTAAAACATTTAGACTATTAAAACATTATTAGACTGTTAAAACATTCATCAGAGTAACCATAAAGTTTTCACTCCATAGTGTGCATATGGTGTGTTCCTTTTGCCTGTAACAAGATTCTGAGTGTAAGAGGATTTTATTTCACCATGAACTTGGGATAAAACAACAGGGCTGCTGCTATCAAAGTTTCTGTGTTCATATAAATCACAAACCAGTCTTTCACAAGGATTAGTAACTGTATGGGCCTTTGAAGGTCCAAGTCAGTTACTAGACCAAAGCCACAGCAGATGTCCAGGGGAGTGGCAAATCTGCATCCTTTGTTATGTCTGTTTTCAGTGGCTGTTGTCTTCAGAAGTGATGTTACCCAGAAACCTGTGACAAAGCCCAGCTCAGAGTAATTTCTACTTCTGTTTGAAAAAAATGCTGGGGAATAGGGAGAGACTCCTGAATTCCATTCCTAAGATATTAAAAACCTGTGAGATTTTAGTGTGACACCTCCAAATCCAAGGCAGATTTTATTTCTGATGTAGCTAACTTACAGCAAAATACATCTCCCATAAAGCATTTGCCATAAATGTTTATGAGTGACTGGGACATTTATAAAGTTAAATCTGGCATAAGTATCTCAACAGAATCATTTATTATGCCTTGCTATTTTCTACATAAGCTCAGGAAGACTAAACAATATAGAAAAATTAGGAAAGTACTGAAATCTCCTTAAGATACTGCAATATTGAGCATAGTAAAGACAATAGCCAGTTGTGAAGAACTGCAGGAAGCATTCATGATACTGAACATCTTGTCAAGTAAACCACAGATGAAACTGAGTTTAGACAAATGTAAGGCAACACCCATGGAAAGAAAAATCCTCATTTTACCTATTACTGCTACTCACGAAGAGTTTAGGGGAAAAAAAAAAAAAAAGACAGACATGAATGTTGGGCTAAACTGGTCAGCACCAACATAACTATTTGTATGTAGCACATGGATGCTGAAAGAAGATGAGAATGGTATCTTTTTACAAAAAAGCAATGCATGTCATTTTCATTGGTATGATCCCAAACTTGTCTCAATGCAAAGTAGACACTGTTCCAGCATTTCAGTCAGCAGTGCTGCACCATTAGATTTCCCCCTCTGAAGGGTCAAGCTTCAAGAAATCCTGCTTCAAGCCTAATTTACTGTGATTGGCCTTGCTGCAGGGAGCCTTAGGCTACTACATGCCAGGCTCTCAGGCATGTCATATTCCATTTTGTTGAGCTGAGACCCTTGCAGTCATAAATTTGGCAGCTGCAAGTTCTGTGCTTATCGTCACAAATTTTTGACCTGAAGAATTTCATTGAGAGTCTTGGAATAAAATTTCTACTTCATACAGAGTAGCGAGAAGCCAGAGGGGAATACAATGATTATTTTTCTAAAACAAAGTGTTTTCATGACAAAATGTTTGGTTTTATTATGTTCACAGAAGTCTGAAATTAAACAGTGAGAAAATGTAACCTAGGCTGAAAATCAAAGAAAAATAACAATCAAAAATTCAGACACCCAAGTACTCTTTCAACTTTGAAAGAGACCAGGATTATCTCATTAGAATTATTTTCCTAATATTATTTCTAAAGCTATCTGCCTGAAAGTACTGTCTGGGTCTTCATAATTTTAGGCAGCAGTGATATCATTTTATCAAGAGATAAGGGGTTAAAATACCATGCAACTGTCATATATAAAAGTCTTTCAATCATCATCATGTAAAAGAAGAAAATTCCACAGAGACATTTGGCATAGAAATGTGTCTATTATTTAGCTTTCTGTTCTTAATCAGAAGACTATTTTATTAGATAATGTATGGAATTTGGGGAATGAGTTAACAAAGAATAGGTTTACAAAACCATTTGTAAATACTACACTCTAGGTGGCTGTTTCAGACAAATATAATGGAGAAACTGGAGTCTAAACTTTCAGAGGATTTTGGCAATTTGCAGTCTCATTAGGAGTCACTAGAAAGTTACTCATTAGTAACCACTGTTTTTCAAAAAATGTGCATGGACATCACTAATCAGGAGTAGGTTTATTTGTGCACAGTCACTTAAGAATAGAAAGTTTTGTCTCATGCTAACCAGAGATGATACATTTCTGCATCTCTTTTTTCATTTAATGCAGAGTATTAGACAACGCCCTTATTACAGGATTTCCAACTTCTTTTCAGTTACTTCTGAAATACAACACAGATTCCTGGGGAAAAAAAAAACTTAAGTAAAAGAGAGAGATTGGAAATGAGTGACTAAAACCCAGTACCTACTGTTTTACCATAACTTCTCTTCTCTTTAAAAGTAACCTTTCTTTCAAGTGGATCAGTATGGATATCCTGTGAGTCACTCTAAGCAATCTGTGCTAACCAAAGATTCTATGTCAAGGGGTAAAACTAGCTGATCAATGTGTAGTCAACATTTGGTGAATGTGTAGACAGACATCCAGGTATCTACATGGATGGTACTACATTAATCTTCCTCAACACAATCTTTAAGTCATTCGTTTGACAGAATGCTTCTGAGAAGCATATGCCAATATCCACCAGACATACTGCAGTAGGTCACCATTTGCTTTATAAACAGTGATGCTTAGATATGGAAGTAATCAACCCCCTACAGAAGGGTGTGGACACTAAAAACAAAGATAAATTCCTACTGACATCAAGACTATGAAGTACATAGTCATAGAGGATGCACATGAAAAAAACGTGGGAGACTAATATCCTAATTAAGAATAAAGTCTATGACTGTCATGAAAGGAAACATGGAGCAGGTCCAACAGACACTTTCATAAAGAAAAAAAATGAGATATGTTAGCCACACAGGACTGGAATGACCCATGTTCCTATTAGTGGAAACAAGAGCATGAAAAGGTGCCTCCATGAGTGAAACAGGAGCTACTAAGAACTCAGATGTTTAGGCAACCAACTCATCAAAGCCAACAGCAAGGGAGTCATAAAGCATTGAGAAATGCTGACAGGACAATATGTCTACAGGACAGGAAAAGTAGTCTTGTAAAAGACTGGTTGATCAGCTCATGATTGTTAGACATGACAGTGAAGCAAACTCTGAAAGACTCAGAAAAAGTCCAAATTCTTCCCACTATGGTAAGAAACACAAAATAACCTGGAGGACCACAGGGAAGCAGGTGGGGATGGACAGAAGCTGCAAGCAAACCTGTTCCTCATACTGTGAGCTTAGCAGACTCTCACTGTTATTTCTAGCTCTTAGTTAGAGCTTTTCCCCCTGGAGAAGAAAAGCTCCCTAGCAAGCAGAGGGTGAACTGTGAATCCTTAAAAAAATTGGAGGAACTGATCAACAGAGACCTTTTAAAGGGCAGGTTCTGAGGAGACTGCATCTCCTTCAATACAACACATTACACATGGTAGAAAATGGGAATTTACAGCACTTATGAAAAGTCAAGTCTATCTTAAGCTGGGCTTCCAAAAGTGTGCTTTCTTTCCTATACAATACTTTGAATTATTAAATATATTTTCCCCTTTGCAACAGGCTTAGGAACAGCAGGAAAATGTTTGGTAATGTATGGCAGTTTAAATAGTCATTCTCAGTGGGAGGAGAGAGATAATAAGAGAAGTATGGAACAAACAGTTTGACATAATGCCATGACATAGATATCAACCAGGAGTGAGGACTCCTGCTCAGGATATTCCAAAGAAAACAAAAATAAAATCATTTTTTAAAAAAATATTTTTATTTTATTATTAAAATAATTTGATAAATTAAATAAATTTTATAAATTAAAATAAAAATAATAACTATTACTATTAAACTATAGTTTACAAACTAAGAAGATCTGTACACCAAATGCAGCAGAAGACAAAGCTCAAATTCCTTCTTCATATTTGTCCTTTAAGTAATAGACAAGTGTGTAATACTTAGAAAGGAAACATCTACAGTGCCAAGGAACTAATGATGTTCCTTTAATTTTCCTTTCTCTGTACATCTTGAGATAACATCTTGATTTTCCATTGAACCTAAGACTGTGAATTTGTATTGGATGCAGATATATTCCTTTTTAAAGGTTCTCATACATAATCTGTTTTCCCATATTTCTAGCATATATAAACTGAAGTCCTAAATTATTTGGTTAAAATACAAGAATTTAAATGAATGGACTCAGATTTTTGTGCATGTCTTATCAAAGTTCTTTGCTGTTTATTCCACAGCTTTTAGACTGATCAAAATTGCTCACACTGGAGGATGCTTCAAAATAATTTTTGATATACGTATGTCAGAAGTCTTCAAGCATTTCAAGTCTGGACATGACAACAGATTTCATATTTCTGTTTTCCAACAAGACTTTGATAAGGCATGTTGACAAGAACAAAGAGAATGAAGAAAAACCTAGAAATCTGGCATGAATACGTCATATTTCTGCTCACTCCCTCTCTAGCTTGGGACGTTAAAATGTGAGTACTCTGTGTTGCAACTGAATAAATGTATATATACATATCAGTAAGGGAATTGAAGAACACTGCAAAGAAAGTATTTGAAAAATTGCTATAAACTGACAGGAAAACGGAAAGTAGAAATTAGATACCAAAATCTTCAGATTGCATTTTTGGGATTATCCCAATTACAAAGAAGAAAAGTGTTGTGTATGATTCACTCCTATGGGCAAAAAAAGTAAATGGAGCATGAGAGAAAAATTTCAATCTCCACAAATGAAGGCCTTGAGTATGAGGGGTGAAATGGAACGAATCAATAGTGAAACCTCTCAGTGGACTTATTGGTTACACTATATAAGATCATACAACTCATAATTCTTCCCAAAACAAAATGAACACTAATGAGTTAAAGGTGAAAAAATAGAAATTGTTATTCATTGTGAAAAATCAGACATTCAAGGCCTACATTTTCGGGGAAAAGTTTGCACACCCCCTGGCAGAGCAACGTGATTGAATGGTGTAAAACAGTCTGATTGCTTAGACTAAATTGGAGAAACATCACTGACGTTCTGCTTAGAAACCACCAAGACCATCTGAGTTAGTCTTAACTGAATAGAACAACCTAGAGGAGCGGGGATCACCCCAAGGGACGGTGCAGTGATGTGCCTGGCACAGAGCAGGCTGGGACTACAGTGCAGCTATGGGTATGGAAAACCTGAGCATTTTGGGATTGCACAAGCCTATGTCAGCATGTCTGTGATTTTTTGTGTACATCTTGTTTATGTGAAACTTAAGGTTCAAGCCCAAGATTGAGTTTATAGTGTCAAGGTTGTACTAAGGGTATAAGTGAACCCTTGCAGTTTTACAGTCCTACCGTGCCTCCTTATTTCCCAATTCATTCCCCATTCTCCAATTCATCAGACTGAATTAAAGGCTGCACGTGTTGAAATTTTAATGGTGTGTGGAGGGTATGATTTTCCCACCTTGCAACACAAACTGACAGCAGCCAATACCTTGGTCTATTTTGCAAAAAGTCATTTGAAGCTAAACATTATGTACATTAAGTATGCTGATCTTATGAATGCCCATTGCACAGGAAAGTTTTAATGTGACAATATTTAAGCAAATGGGTAACTTTACATGTGTATATATTTTCCTGAGGTCAAAGCTATTAACATGTTAAAAATTAATATAATGAATAATATTACTGGGACTTTGAAGAAGTTTAAGTTTTCTTGCCATTTTAAGGTTCAAATATACCTCTAACATTCAAAACATTTTTATTACAAAAGAAATATCATGGTATATCATTATAGCAAAAAAAAAAAGTGACTATTAATTCCCAGAAATTTATTAATGTCTTTAGTAGACATTTTTGTCTAATCTCATGCAGTTTTGTCTATTTAATGCAGCTCAGCTGACACAAATCAGAGAAGTGAGATAATTTTAAGATCAGATTCAGGGAAAACCATTCAATCAATCTGATTCCTGAAGTTGTTTTGAGAACTGTTAGCAGAATGAACAAACTCAATATTTTCTTTATGTTGCTTTTATTCTGCTTATTGATTTTGTGTCACAGAAAGCATAGAAAAGACTTGCCCACATCTAATAATGGCATTTCTGCCATACATTTATGATGGGCAAAAACTGCAGAATCAGGTTGCATGTGCAGGTCAAAGTACATGTAGAACTGGGATACTAATAATGTGTTCATTTTAAATTACTCAAATATTTCAAGTTTGAGAGTCTGCTTGGAACTAATATATTTTTCTCAGAAACATTTTAGGCATTTCTTATATAAAGCAACACTGTCAGCTTTCTGCTTTGGACTTGAAAAGAAAACATGATAAAAGAAAAATCTTCTGAGTTTAACTGGAAAGTATTCATTCACACACAGAGACAGAGAGTTTTAAGAAAATGCTTCTCAAAAATATTTTTCTGAAGTCGATAAGTGTTATCCTAGTTCTTTCTTTCAAATCAGGAGCTTACTCAGGAACTCATGTGCAAATCCTGGATTTAGTGCTACCAAGTTTGACGTTTTCAATAACTATTTAATGTGTGACAAATCTGCCTCTCAGTTCTTAATACTGCTTCATTACAAAACCTTATCTTTGACAGGGATTGCTTCTCTAATTAGATCAAACTTCATGTTTTTCTTTTTGGATGGGAGAAGCAAACAATAAGGACAACAGGTGGAATACCAACAATTTATTACATTAAAATATCATTCAAAGCAGTCTGAAATTTGCTTTTTATTATATATTATACTATATATTTATTATATCATATATATTTATATATAATTATATAAAAAATATATTGTTTATTTATTATTTATACTTTATCATTATTATTATTATTATTTTCTCCAAGAGTAGAAAAACCTTCAGCAAATAATTATGTTGTCTCAGGAATAAAAGTGGTTAATGCTGAAGAAGACTTCTGACTAATCAGACTTGGAAATTAGTGCCTCAATAATCATGAAAAGAAAACTTAATTTAATGGAAAATGTGGAAAGAAAACATGCACACAAAACCCAGCCAGACTTCTGTTTCAGAAACTTTCAAAAATTGAGCAGCCTTTTAATAACCCTTTTGTGTCTTTGACCTAACCTGTGTTAGATCAACTGTGGCAGTATGAATGCTGAAATGGAGCTTTCTGGGGTGACTGTGAAGTACAGGCATCTCCAAAGTAATAAGAGAACGAGGAGGCAATAGAAATAATATGGAGAATGGGATGAAGCTGATAAGGATGAGGTAGGTAAAAGAAATAAATTGTGGGACTGGAGAAGATAGATAATGCAATATTGACTTTTTTTTTTTTTCAAGTGAGACCCATTGTTAGAACAAAAAGAGCTTAGTGCATGCAGCTATTTTTATTTTTTCCTCGTTTCTTACGCTCCAACATACTATAGCATAATAAAATCTGTAACAGAATTCAGCTATAACCAAAGATGGACTGACTCTGAGTATTACTGTTTAATTCTATTACATGCTAAGTAAGAATGAAATAAATATCTCTGTCTTGAGAGAAATAGAGAGTTCATCTCAAGATCCTCCTCTCAGCCCATTTTTACCCCTTCATGGATGATCATACAGAGCTCAGGAACATCTGATTCCTAATCCTGTGTTCATGCCATTTGAATACAGTTTATAAAAAATTTTGAACTCTGTGAAACCTATATAAATTCATAAGTTCATACCACCACCAGTCAGGTCATTGTTAAGAAAATAAAACTGACTCATAGTAATGCAGAGCTGAAAATTCTGTTTCTGTGTAAGTTTTGTGAAAATGTGGTTAATGCCCTAGGACATTTAAGGAAGTTTTAAATGTTAAATGGCTTGCTGGGATTAAGGGCTTTACAAAAATCATTTTTGCTCATTTACAGGGGATTGAAATGATCACCTTCTTCCCCTCTGCTGAGGCTCAGCTCTAGATTTACAAAGAAATAATGTATTAAGAGCGACCTTGGAAATTTATTACCTTTTTGTATGAGGACCTATTAAAAACTTATTCTAGATTGCAGTGATGATCTGTCAATGAAGACTGCTTTCCTGTGAGGACTGCAGGCAAATGCATACAGCTCTGTAAACTCTGGTATACAAGAAGCAAGCCTCAGGAACGTGAGCAATGCTTATGAACTTACAACACCAAAACACAGTAATCATATTTTATGCTTGGTATTAACCTTCAGAAGCAAAGGTGACACAAAAGATGACTTATATTTATGCTTGTTAATAGAGAACATACAAAGCTAAATTCAAGGGTGAAAAAAATATACATTCATTGAATGATGCTGTATATGGTTTACTGAAACAAAGCAGAGGACAAGACTAATCATCTCAAGCTGTTTCTACGACAAATATAGATTAAAGCTAAACTGAGAACAGGGTGCTTCCTTTTCAGCTTCCACAGTCTTCTGACACTTTAAAATTCAAGTAGAATAATTTCTCCCCCTTTTTCATGGGTTAGTAATACCACAATTAGAAGATATATGGCATGGTTAACCAGTAGAAATTAAGAACATCGGAAAGGTCACTAAGGTAGATGATATCTGCTATTTATAGAATATGATGAGTATTAATATTCCTGTACATTTTCTATGACAATTTTTAAAAGATAAAATGAACTACAGATTAATTCCCCTTCATCATAAAATATGGTAATAAGACTGAGAAAACAGCACTGAATTATGCCACTTGTTACTAGTTTGAAACTCCATCATTTTTTCTTCCTCTTCATCCTCTCTGGTTTAGTTTTATTTACCATTCTTTCAATATGTGCCTGGAAACTTGGATCTGGACTCCATTTTCCTTACTTAATTTTGTTTGTGCTACACAGGGTCAAAATATCAAATTCTGTCCTAGGACAGATATTTCGTCTATTTGCTTTTGCAAGATGTCACGCCCATCAGCCTACAACTTTGAACTGCAATGACTACAACTGTCTCAGGCACAAAAGACATTTGTAATAAGTATTTATTAGAAATACTGGGTTGACAAGTCACTTGAGCAATTGTAATAGAAATAAATTTTATTTTAGATGAGTAGACTGCTGCTTAAGCATTTGGTAAAGCGTTGCCTGCTAAAGGTAGTAGTAGAAAAAAAGGACATCTATCAGATTTTGCTTTGAGCTTCTTCAAGATGTTTTACAATGACAGTGTGGAATAAACAACTCATTTTACCTGACCTCTGAACTTACCTGTATTGCAGTACTGTCAATATTAGTTTTGAAATATTCATTCCACTTTTAGTGTATACATTTCATCCCACAGAGTTAGTTTTCTGCTCAGCATTCACTTTTTCCTTCCTTACAATTACCTTTTACATCATCATATATGTAGTGTATATACATAAACCTACATTTTTTTAAATTCAATCTTTAAATTTTATTAAAAGTAGTCTTAGCATCAGAAAATGTTGATAACACAGGTAAAAGTTTTGAACTTTCTCAAAATTTTAAAAATAGTTTCAATATTTCAAGGAAATTTAATATGGGAATATGTATTGACTACATACATATGCATGGGAATATGTATTGAAATATGTGGGATGGCAGTTCCTTGTAGAGATTTTTATTTACATAAAACCAGCTCCATTTTTATCCATGCTAGAATAAGTTCATTACATCATGTGTCATTCATGCAGTTTACCTATGCTGATTTTCTTTAGAGTTTCACAAACACTGAAGGGAAACAGCTTCAGAAAGCAACCAAACTTATTGACATTAGTCTGCATGCATGTTTTCATATTTTCCAAGTGGCTGAAATGCTTAGGGAATTTTTTGAACTAAAATGACCCAATAAAAATATGTTCAAATTTCATTATAATTCCATAATGCGTTTTACACCACAGTCCTCCAAAGGCTGCTATGAAGTTGAGAACAGATGACCAACTTCTGGTATCCACGAGGAAGGTTTATGGCAGAGCTCTTTTCATGCTGCAGGCTCCCAAGAAATCTTTCAGGAAAACAAGTCATAAGTGACACCATCTCAGAAACAATTTACCAAAGCATGCTTCTGGAAGACATTTTGGTTCCAGGAACTTGACATTGTCCTATTTAAATGTTATTACAAATATTACAATAGAAAAAAAATGCAGTTAGCTCTAACTTCAGATGCCGTGTGCTTTGGTGAATTATTGGAGATGTGAGTAATGTACGCTAGACCAAGCATCTGCAGCTTTCCCACTGAACTTTAAAAAACATTAAAGTCATAAAGAAAGGATGTCTGTGCTCACAGCAATTGAAAAAAATATCTAGAATTTAATTTTTACTGCCCTTATATATACACTCTCTTATGCCAATTCTATATTCATTGTGTTTAAAAGTGACAGAAAGCTCATCCAATTTTTCATCCCAGAAACTTTTAAAATATTTTCAATTAATTCACTTTCTTACTGATGCTAATAATAACTGACACTTACTTTTTGCCTATTTTTATAATTGCATTTCCAAAGAAGCAAATGGTCATTTTCATCTAACACAGGTAACTCAAATATTTTAGGTGATGTAGATATTGTGGACAAGTTAATGGCTTGTCTATAACTGCCACTTTTTAAGGACAAGAGTTTCCCATTGGTCCACTTCCATATCTTCCATATCTGAGGTCTCAGATACACTGAGGAAACACAAATGCTATCAGAAGTTCATGTTTAGGCTGCCGACTTTCCTAAAAGATCTATATTATACACTTTTCTTCTGTAAACTCATTTACAGAAACAGAATTACAGATTTTTGCAATAACAGTCTATGTAATTTAAAATATTTTGCCTAATAAAAATGTAGAATAACATATAGAGTAACAATTCTTTATGACCCTTATAAAAACTTGTGATATGATGCCTCATGTGTATCAGGGTTTTGCTAAAACAGGCTTTTGTCTGTTCTTACTGTGACAGACCTAGTAGAACCTGTAGAAAAATTTATGGTCATGCTTGGAAGTTTATTATTGCCTTGGCTCAGAAAGGGGGGCACTAATACAGGTGATGGTGTACAGAACAAAGCAGAGATTTCAGCACAGTTGCAAGTAGATGTTCACGGATTAAACTTTCATCCTAGTTGAACTTGTGAGAAGGGATTTTACAGTGGCGATGTTGAAAGACTGGAAAACTGACCAAATTTACTGCACTGACAATTTAAAACCTAACTGGCAATTCGGCATTCCATGGTGGTTTTTTTTGCTTAACAGGCTCTGGCCATAAAGCAGAATCAGTAATTTTTGATATGACTTTTTCGACAGCTTCTGTGCTGGGTAGCCTGAAGATGTTTTGCTTCTGGTAGTGGTATATTTTTATATAATCTGAGAAAAGCCTATTATTTCTCTGTTCAAAATGTCAGACCTCAGAGGTATCACAGACCCAGTACCTCTTCTCCAGTTCAGTTGCAGGGAACACCAAATGCCCCCAAGGGCTTCCCTATCACTGCAGAGGGCCTGGCAGATTTCAGCACAAGGGTGACAGAAGGGAAACATGAGCTTGCTGTTCACCCTAATAAGAAGCTTGGGTAAAACATGCCCTTGACATGTGTCCACTTTGACTTTCACCATCCCTAAATAGACTGCCAGGTGTCAAAATTCTCAAAAAATAACTTTGGAATGTCCATGAAGGTAGTTGTTGTTTGGTTTTGTTTTGATGAAGGGATAGTGACTACTAAAATCACAGGCATTTATCCTGAGCATTTCTGGGGATCAGAGTTAAGAGCTCTGGGAGCTCCCCATCTGATTTTGACATGACAGCTCATTCATGTTCCCATATAGACCTGATATTAACACCTACTCTCTTTAGGTGATAGATATTTTGTTGTGTTGTGAAATACAAATACCTGAAGGAGGCCTCTGCTAGAGGGTTCCAGTGATTTTCATAGTACCATCCAAAACAGCTCTGGGAAAGTCACCAATTACATTTGAAAGCTGCAACCTATGAATTACTATATAGCTGTCCAAGAAGCAGGCCCCCACTTCATATTTACTGCCTCATAACTCATGGCAGTTTTCAGTATTTTTCCTTCTGGCCACGTACATAAGTCATTGAATAGAGGGGCTCAAATATCTTTTATCCTCTGATGATAGCCTCCCAGTGGAAGACATGACATAGTGGTTTAAGAACCCTAAACTGGTACATGGCCGTGTAAGTCAAGTCCACTGCAGCATACAGAAAGGGATTTATACAGTGATACACTTTTACATTTTCAACCCTCTCTTTTCATGCAATGTGCAATGAGTCACCACCATAATCTCATTGCTGTATGATCTGCAGGTCTCTTAAAATGTTCACATCTTCTTAGCAATAGTAAGATGGTTCCTTCCACAGGTCAAAATGTTCTGGTGAGCTGTATGCCATGCCAAGAGATGTTTTTTTCTCCCCAGGCACTAGGTTGTCTACACAACAGCATTCCAGTTGTGGAAAAGAGCCTACATAATCTTGACTTTCAGCAGTGCTGAAAAAAATGGGGGAATTTGCCATTTACGTATACTGATGAGAATAAAATTTTGGCAAGTGAATTGAGGACAGTCTATTTTAAATTTCAAAATCAAATTCACCTGATCCATTAGTCGGTCACCTCAGGAGAATGGCAAACCTAGTTATTCAGATAATTTTATGTTCCTGTGATGCATCTGAATTCTATGCTGTAATTACAGAGGAAAAATAAAACCCCAAATAAAATCTGTTCAGAGGATAAAAGTGGAGACTGCCTGTAAAAATCAGTATTTAACTTGCAATGGTATTGTGTTGTAGAGGCTAACAGCTCAGTCAAGTAGGAATTTGAAAGGATTCTTAGCAAAAGTTTTTCTACAGAAAGAAGTTTTACCATTACACATTCTGTTTGTTTAGTAGCTTTCTAATTCAAACCTCTCTGCAGACACAAAATGTTCAGTTACATTACTGGAATAGCTGAAGGACAGAACAATGCAGTGGAGGTAATAAGACTGCACTACTCTGCTATAACTTTTAACAAGACTTGCATAATATTTTAGTTTATGAATTTCTGTGCATGAAGAGCGATTATTACTTTCACAGCATACTTTTAATTTTTAACTTTCATTTAATTTTAAAAAGCCCAAGGTTATAATTTCTCTAGTATGCTACAACTCCCAAAAACAGCCTTTAGCCAATCCTGGCAACATTCTAACTCAATTCAGCAAAAGGAACAATGAGCAAATATAAATGATCATTTCAAATGAAATCTGGATTACCATGCCAGCAAGAGAAATGCAGTTCCCATCATAAAAATGTTAAAACAGTTTAAGGATTAGAATTTACTCTGCAGGAAATAAGATACAACTTTAAAGATCAGCTAATTAAAGTTTCCACTTGCCTACGGTCGACATTACTTGGCATATTTTTTGACAGATGGCTTAAATAAATGTCATGGCCCTGAGTGCTCTAATGGGCAGCAATTGCCATGTCCAGCCTCTCCTGAGACCCCCACCTCTACTCCTTGTCCATGGTCTAGGAGCTGTATTTCAACTCAGACACATCAAGAACTTAAAGTGTCACGATTTAAGTAATCCGTAGTTATTAAATAATTTTGCCTGTAACAAAATACATCCTGATCCTTGCAGAGACCAATTATCTTATAATATATAGATTAAGAGGTCAGAATGTGTCATAATTAGTTGGTATTACGTGAAGAGAAAACGTCAATATTATTCTCCCTTTAATGTGTATTTCCATTGGCAATGAGGTTAGAGGGAGGAAATCAAACACTTTGCTTATTTCAGGGGATTGAAGAATTACAAATGGATTATTTCTAAACTCATTGGTTTTAGTCATTCAGATTTAACTACTGTATAGCAGCTCACCAGTGACATACATTTACAAACCATATTTGAACTTCCTTAAAAAACAGAGATTTTAAAAAACCAAGCAAACAAAAAGAAACTGTATTAAACAGATGCAGCATAAAATCATGCAAACAAATATAAACCAGCAAAAGGTGAATCTGATGAAACACATCAATATTAACACACAACAGCCCCATCATTGATTCATCATAGAATCGTAAGTATGAACCTTCTTATAGTATATAAGTGGAAAGTTCCTCATGTGGGTATTATTTGAATTTTAAGAAGTTTGTTGCACTCCAAATTCTCTTATGGTCTAAATAAAGACAGCATGGTCTGGAAAGACAAGAATATACTATTAGTGTAATTAAAATAATAATGCTCTATTCAAATTAGATGATGATAATATTACTCATAATGCTCTGTTCAACATGGTAGTTGTTAGTCCAGTTACATTAGTGCTAAGATTTACAGTCCAAATTAAGACAGGAATGCCTCAGTAATACCATTTAAGGTACTATACAAAACATCAACCTCCTAGGATCCATATTCTTGAATGTTATAATCACTCAGAGGTCCTCTGGATCCTGATGCTGATGGTTTCTGCTCAGGTGGTGTGGGGCGCTTTCAGCACCCTGAGGCCTCGGCTGGGAGGAGTAGGATGTTCATGGTATCTTCCTCCTCTTTGCCAGGAGGATGATGTTGATATTTCTTCCTCAGTCTTGGGATCCACTTGGTTAATTTATATACATTTTCCTAGCACAGTCTGTAAACACACTCCTCCTCTTCATTTGTTCCCCATTATTCATCTGTTCTCTTTTGTTATCTCTGAAACTGGTTTTACTTGAATGATATGAGGTTTTATCCTTGTAATGACCACTGATTGACCATTGTGGTTGGTATTAACAGCGTAAGACTTCTGGAATCACCCTGTATCTAAAATCTTCTACACAACATTTTATTCTGGATGACATAGACAATTCAATCCATGTAAAATAATTACTTTTTATCTCTATAAACTAAAGTAAAACTAAAACAAAATGAGACAACAGTTGCCTGAAACAACTGTCATCAAACCTAACAAAGCTAAAATCTACTCAGCCTAAGACAAAACCAGAAAAGGCCCAAAACCCTGCACTGTGCAGTCTGTACAAAGCATCAGGCTTTTTATTAGTAAAGGCAAAAATCTTTCCTGGCATGATAGACGTTATAATGTTGTTAACAGATCATTATCTAAGATTGTTGAGAGAAACATGCCTTTTTCTCTTCATGCCAGAAAGAGGAGATTTTAATCTATTCTATTCTATTCTATTACTTATTATTATAATATGTTTATTCTATTATATCGCAATGCAATAAATACAGCCACCTTTTGGAGTTCCACTGTAGCAGATACTGTGAAAAGATGTACAGTTCCAGATTACTTACATTTTTATGAGAAAAAGGTAATGAATAACATGGATAGGTGAAATGACATTTCATGCTTTAGTGGCATAATGGGGAAGGAGTTGCTGGTTTAATGATTAGTCCAGTTTTCTAGACATTACATTTCATCCTTTTGCCAAAGCAAATTCATAGTAAAGCTATTAGCCTATTGTTTCTTAATAATCAGATTAACCAGCAACCAAGAAGTCCAGTGTTAGATACAATGACTTCTGGATGTAGAACTACTTCTACATATTATGAGTGGATATTATTGTGATCTTGTACTTACCCTATGACATAAAACAATATTCGTGAGCAGTAGTGAATAACAGAATCCAAATGTCAAACTTCTCACATAAAGATTTGTGCAAAAGACCCATAACTTCTAAGCTTTTTTTCAGGGATTTATGACAGTCTGTAAGTGCAGCTTGTGAAGGAATTCCAAGCCATCCATTATAAGTGGGCTAATTCATTCATCCTTAAAGGGTTAATTGCAGTGTCCTGTAAAACGAACTTCTATATTAGAAGCGCTGCTTGATCCTTGTCTTTCAAAAAGCATGCTACTGGAGAGCAAACAATATAGTTGCAAGCAACTGTATTTTAAGAACTGCCAGGCTACATAAGCTTAAAAGATTTTTTTTTTTTGGTCTTGATTAAAAATTATTTTGGTAGACAATGAAGTTTCTTTCTAAATTGTCATCCAGCTGGTGTCTGTAAGGAGAATGTAGTGGGCACAATAAACTGCATATCTCAAAGCTGCAGACTGTATGAAGGCAATGAACCCAGTAAGTTACTTCAGGTTTGTTTTAGCTTCCTAGAATGTATGACAAAAAAAAAAAAAAAGCCCCAAACCGACCCTAAATGTTTCTTCCAGATCAGTACAAGCAAAAGAATCTTTCTTTTAGAAAGTTACATTGTGTTTTATAGAGGGGGAGAGGGAAAAAAGCAAGGGTAAAATGTTTCCAAATGTTTTCTAGCAAAATTATTTCTTCATGTGTATTTTGGTAGAAAATGGCATTTCTTTCCTCTGACATTTATACGTAATTTCATTCTCTTCTGTAGATTTCCTGGAACAGGAATTACATTTCAGAATATATGAAAGACTGAAGCCCCTTTCAACTTCTTGCATGGGATGGATGCATTCCTTATTGTTCTGTATAAATATCTGAAAGGCGTGAGAAATCATTTTCTACGTATACCTCAGGCCATTAACTTTGACTTAATATTTCTTTGAGACCAATATTCTGTGTTCAACTGACCCATATGTTCCTAGAAGACTTATCCTGAAGACACTGTAATATGAAAAATACCTACTATTTTGCCTGATAAATTGTTTCCTTTATAAATCATTTTTGCTCTTACTTCCTCTCCCAACCCTCAACACAGTTCCAGTTTGAATCTGTCTGTCCTGAGCTTCCAGCTCTGGTTTTCACTGCGACTTTCTCTGCTAAATTAGACTTTCTAAAAATATCTTATTGAAAAGGATTTCACTTCTTCATCAAGTTACATTTCAGTCTTCTTTTAGATAAGCTGAATAGATCATACTCTTTAAATCTCTTATGTTAATGCAATTTTTTCAATGCTTTGTGTGGTTCCTTTAAAGCTTCCTCATTTTTTTCCACATCCTTTTCTTTACATTGTAAAGAATGTATTTGTAGATGGTATTTCAACACCAAGTTAGCCAATATTACACTTTCACATGAAAATGACCCATTAAATCTTCTCCCATTCACTCTCCTGTATGGACAGATGGCTTAAATTAGTTTTCCTGTCAAGCCATTCATAATCAGACTAGAAGACTACTTTCAAACGATGTCACCTACACTTCTTACTAGGCTATGATTATCCATTTTGTAAGTTAACCTGCATTTTTGCTCCTAGTCATAGGAGTATATTTTCAGTGTATCAATAAGAGAGATCATGTATATCTATATACATGACTACAAAGCATGTTTGGTTTTTACCTTTATCCTCTAAAAAATTATAAGAAAAATCTCTTCAGTTGTAATGCGTTATTACTTTGGTCTTAGAACAAAGCATTTCTACAGGCTGTGTACCATCCATGGTGCAAACCACCCTCAAAAAACTGTGCCAAGAGCCAACACACTTGAATGAAGTGCTTTGTTCTGCTTGCCTCATACGCATAATTTTTTTCTCCAGTTCATCAGTTCTAACTCTCCACTTTCCTCTCCCTCCAATTAGATCTGCAGTGCCAGTTTAGCTGCTATCACTAACTGTGTTTCACTGAAGCAAGGTGTCATGGTTAAACCCCAGCTAGCAACTAAGCACCACACAGCCGCTCTCTCACTCCCCCACTGGTGGGATGGGGGAGAGAATCGGAAGGGCAAAAGGGGAAAACTCGTGGGTTGAGATAAGAACAGTTTAATAACTTAAAGTAAAAAATAGAACAGTAGTAATAGTAATAATAACAATAATAATAAAACCAAATAATAATAATACAATAGTATTACAAAGCAAGTGATACACTGTACAATTGCTCACCACCTGCTGAACAATGCCCAGCACGTCCCCCAAGCAGCGATCGTTGCCCCCCGGCCAACTCCCCCAGCTTATATACTGAGCATGACATCATGTAGTATGGAATAGCCCTTTGGCCCGTTTGAGTCAGCTGACCTGGCTGTGCCCCCTCCCAGCTTCTTGTGCACCCGGCAGAGCATGGGAAGCCGAAAAGTCCTTAACCAGTGTGAGCGTCACTTAGCAACTACTTAGCACTGCTTAGCAAGAACCAAAGCATCAGTGTATCATCGACATTGTTCTCATCCTAAACCCAAAACACAGCCCTATACTGGCTACCAAGAAGAAAATTAACTCTATTCCAGCTGAAACCAGGACACAAGGTCTTACTTATCCAGTAAAAAAGGAAAAAACAAATTCATAGAATCATAGAATCATAGGATCGCTAAGGTTGGAAAAGACCCTTAAGATCATCGAGTCCAACCATAAACCTAGCACTGCCAAGTCCACCACTAAATCATGTCCTCAAGCACCATGTCTACCTGTCTTTTAAATACCTCCAGGGATGGAGACTCAACCACTTCCCTGGGTAGCCTGTTCCAATGCCTGACCACCCTTTGGGTGAACAATTTTTTTCTAATATCCAGCCTAAACTTCCCCTGGCGCAGCTTGAGGCCCTTTCCTTTCATCTTATCACTTCTAACTAGGGAGAAGAGACCGACCCCCACCTCACTACAACCTCCTTTCAGGTACTTGTAGAGAGCAATAAGGTCTCCTCTCAGCCTCCTCTTCTCCCTAAACAACCCCAGCTCCCTCAGCCGATCCTCATAAGACTTGGGCTCTAGACCCTTCACCAACTTCTCTGCCTTCCTCTGGACATGCTCCAGCACCTCAATGTCCTTCTTGTAGTGAGGGGCCCAAAACTGAACACAGTACTCGAGGTGCGGCCTCACCAGTGCTGGCACTATCACCACCTGGTCCTGCTGGCCACACTATTCCTGATACAAGCCAAGATGCCATTGGCCCTCTTGGCCACCTGAGCACACTGCAGAAAGGGTTAAAAACACAAGAGCAAGAAAGATGTTGTAAATATCTTAGCCACCTAATTAGATCAGAAGACACCCTGGCATGATTTAAGAGTGCCTTACAGTTTGATATGATTCAAGGAGTAGCTAGAAGAATACTTATAAGATAAGGGGGGCTCCAGGATAATCCCATCCCAGACAACTGGACCTTGGGAGAACAAATGCATGGAAGATAGGAAGTCACAATAGGATGACAACAGCCTTGAAGGACACAGTTTACGTAATGCTAGGACTGAATTTGCGCAGAAGTAGAGGTCAATCAGCGAACACAGTGAAGAAGACTACGAGCCTTCATCTGAAGACCCCCCCAAGACCACCTGAAGACCACCACGGGAGACAACTGCACATGCAGATCGGACATTTGCATATGTTAATGAGTTCCAGGAAATCTCATGTTATGTAAATAATTTCTCAGAAATCCTGTGAATATGTAGGATTTTATAGTATATAATCTCTGAAAGTTTACCAAATCAGTGGAGCACTCATGGTGGATAATTCCCAGTGCTGCCCAGCGCTGCCCAGCGCTGCAATAAAGAATACCTGCTTGATAGTAACGTCGTTGCTATTGAGTTTCATTTCAGGGACTCTCTGAATACGCCGTTTCTCCCTTGGGGAGATTCGGACTGTGAGGAGAAGCATCCGTGAATTTTTGTATCACTGCTGGCTCATGTTCAGGCGGCTGTCAACCAACACCCCCAGGTCCTTTTCCGCCAGGCAGCTCTCCAGCCACTCCTCCCCCAGCCTGTAGTGTTGCATGGGGTTGTTGTGACCGAAGTGCAGGACCTGGCACTTAGCCTTGCTGAAACTCATACAGTTGGCCCCGGCCCAGTGATCCAGCCTGTCCAGGTCCCTCTGGAGGGCCTTCCTGCCCTCCAGCAGATCAACACTTCCACCCAACTTGGTGTCATCTGCAAACTTAGTGAGGGTGCACTCGATCTCCTCATCCAGATCATCAATGAAGATATTGAACAGGACCGGCCTCAGTACTGAGCCCTGGGGAACACCACTCGTGACCGGCCGCCAACTGGACTGGACTCCATTCACCACCACTCTCTGGGCTCGGCTGTCCAGCCAGTTTTTAACCCAGCGCAGAGTGCACCCATCTAAGCTGTGTGCAGCCAGCTTCTCTAGGAGAATGCTGTGGGAGACTCTGTCAAAGGCCTTAGCAAAGTCCAAGTAGACGACATCCACAGCCTTCCCCTCATCCACTAAGGGGGTCACCTTGTCATAGAAGGAGATCAGGTTAGTGAAGCAGAACCTCCCTTTCCTAAACCCATGCCCCAGTTGTCCCGCACTTGCTGCATAATGACACTCAAGATGACCTGCTCCATGACCTTCCCCAGCACCAAGGTCAGGCTGACAGGCCTGTAGTTCCCTGGATCCTCCTTCCGACCCTTCCTGTAGAGGGGTGTCACATTTGGTAGCTTCCAGTCATCTGGGACCTCCCCGGTTGACCAGGACTGCTGATAAATGATGGAGAGTGGCTTGACCAGCTCCTCTGCCAGCTCCCTCAGTATCCTCAGGTGGATCCCATCTGGTCCCATGGACTTGTGAACATCCAGGTGGAGGAGCAGGTCAGTGACTGCCACCTCTTCAACAAGTGGGACTTCACTCTGCATCCTATCTCCATGTCCCAGCTCAGGGGCCTGAAAACCCCAAGGATGACTAGGTTGACTATTAAAGACTGAGGCAAAGAAGGCATTAAGTACCTCAGCCTTCTCCTCATCCTTCATGTCAATGGTTCCCTCCGCATCCAACAAAGGAGGGAGATTTTCCCTGGCCCTCCTTTTGTTACTGATATATTTGTAAAAACATTTTTTGTTATCTTCAATGGCAGTGGCCAGTTTAAGTTCTAGCTGGGCCTTTGCCTTTCTAATCTTCTCCTGCATATCCTGACAACATCCTTGTAGTCCTCCTGAGTCACCTGCCCCTTCTTCCAGAGGTGGTATGCTCTCCTTTTTTTCCTGAGTTCTAGCCAAAGCTCTCTGTTCAGCGAGGCCAGTCTTCTCCCCTGCGTGCTCGACTTCTGGCGCATGGAAACGGCCTGCTCCTGTGCCTTTAAGACTTTCTTCTTGAAGAACATCCAGCCTTCCTGGACTCCTTTGCCCTTCGGGACTGCCTCCCAAGGGACTCTGTTAACCAGACTCCTAAACAATCCAAAGTCTGCCCTTCTAAAGTTCAGGGTAGCGGTTTTGCTGACCCCCTTCCTTACTTCTCCAAGAACTGAAAGCTCTATCATTTCATGGTGTCCTGGTTTCAGCTGGGATAGAGTTAATTTTCATCTTGGTAGCCGGTATGGGGCTGTGTTTTGGGTTTAGGATGAGAACCATGTGGATGATACACTGATGCTTTGGTTCTTGCTAAGCAGTGCTAAGCCTTTGCTAAATAGCTGCTAAGTGGCGCTCACACTGGTCAAGGACTTTTCACCTTCCCCTGCTCTGCCGGGTGCACAAGAAGCTGGGAGGGGGCACAGCCGGGGGTTGCTGACCCAGACTGGCCAAAGGGTTATTCCGTACCATATGACGTCATGCTCAGTATATAAGCTGGGGGAAGAAGAAGGAAGGGGGGGGGGACATTCGGCATGATGGTGTTTGTCTTCCCAAGTAACCGTTACGCGTGATGGAGCCCTGCTTTCCTGGAGATGGTTGAACACCTGCCTGCCGATGGGAAGGAGTGAATGAATTCCTTGTTTTGCTTTGTTTGCTTGCGCAGCTTTTGCTTTACCTATTTAACTGTTCTATTTTATTTTACTTCAATTAATAAACTGTTCTTATCTCAACCCATGAGTTTTCTCCCTTTTACCCTTCTGATTCTCTCCCCCATCCCACCAAGGGGGGAGTGAGTGAGCGGCTGCGTGGTGCTTAGTTGCTGGCTGGGATTAAACCACAACACATGGTCACTGAGCCCAAGACAGCCTCTGACCACCACATCACCCACCAGGCCTTCTCTGTTCATAAACAGCAGGTCCAGCGGGGTACCTCCCCCGGTTTGCTCGCTTGCCAGCTGCGTCAGGAAGTTAAACAAGTCATTTGTCAACAGATGATAGTGTTTTAACCAAAATCATAGTTTACTAAGTTAATACCTAGTAACACGAGGATGAAGTTCTGTCCAAAATATTTTAAGGTCAGTATGCACTAACACAATACTTCTTGAGTCAAGGTTCCCATGAACACTTGCCTGACTCAATCCTTTAGATTTAGAATGAAAATATACAATTGTGTGCAATATTATCTCTGTCCCTTGAAGCATATGAGATTCTGCATACTCGGACATCAGAAGATGAAAGAAAGTGAGGACTATTTTACTATTGCCCTTTCAAATCATGGCATCACAGGATGATAAAGGTTGGAAAGAGCCTCTGGAAGTCACCTACTCCAAATCCCTGCTCTGCAAAGGGCCAGCATAGATCAGGTTGCTCGGGGCTTTGCCCACTCAAATTTGGAATATCTCCAAGTCAGGAAATTCAACAGCCCTTCTGGCCAACTTCTGCCAGTGTTTGAAGCCTTTTTCAGGCATTTCAATATATGAATTACTGCAGAGGTTGTAACCATAACGCATATTTTCTGTTTTGATACATAAGCACACAAACAAATATGACTCTATGTAGTATTAATTTATGTGCCATCTGACACTGGTCCAAGCCAAGGTCTTCCAAGTCAGGTAGTGCTGCTTCATTTTGTTTTCCAAGACCATTACAGAGAATTACAATCCCAGAAAACAAAGCTAGAAGAGACTGCTACTAGTCATCTAGTCCAATTTTCTGTTGCAAGGCAATATCAGCTGCATGCAGGGTATTTCTAACAGACATTTCCCTAACATGCTTTTAAAAGTCTTCATAATAAAGTACTTCGTACTAAAATAAATTACCTGGAATCTGTCTGACTATGGAAATGTCTAACCTAAACTCTCAGTAAATTTATCTCTTTCTCTCTTATTCACCATGTACTCAGGAGAACAAGTTGTTCTCTTTTTCACAAGTATCCCTTACCTGATTTGTTAAGTGCTGCTTTCAATATCTATTCATTATTTGCAACTACTTGGATAATTTAAAAAAATTGTATAGTTAAGAACTGTAACAAACATGTCAGATTTGTTTCCATGCAAATTAAGGTTCTCTCACACATTCAAAACCACAACCTTCTCTGCTTTCTGTCCAATTGGATCTTGCAAATACTTGCAAAAATCTAGCTGTCCAGTGTGTTTCATGACTTGACTTGAGCTTGTACAGAGTTGATGCTTTTCCTACTGGAGTCTATATTAAACCACATTTGTTTAATAATTGCTTTCTTACCTTGTTCAAGCCATGTGTATTACTATATTGGCATTTGGCCAAGGAAACTAAAAAGCGCTATAAACTGTTCTGATAAATGATATCTTGCAGAAAAGGCAATGTCAAAGCAGGTTATTCTTGCCCACCATGTTTAAAGTTAAGCATATTTACTACTGTACTGGGCTGTTAGAAGTATAAATAACAACATTTTCCCCACCCTATCCATCCAAGTAAATAAGATCATGCAATGTTAAAATAACTCCTTTGTGTAATGCTTCTTAAATATCTACACAAAAATACATATTTTTAGGCAAATGAATTTATCTGTAGAGCACTATTGCATTCTTGATGGAGACCAGTGTAATTTTTCAACTTTCTGTTTTTCCCTATAAGATGTACATACCTTGTTCAGGTATATACAAAAGTACACATGTATATTTGTAAGGATTACACAAATTGTAGTGAGCCATATTTAAAAATTCAGTCAATATTGCTAGATCCTACTTCGTTGAGACAGAAATGTCACACTACACAAAGAAAGAGTGTTTTGGGAGCATGCAACCAGTGTTTGCGCTCAGGTGAATTATGACCAAGTCAAGTTCTTTCCACCTCCCCTTGGCATTTGTGTGCTTTTATTCTAATTAGAATTTGCTTATGCACACACATCTGTTTACATTATCAGGATATATTCTGATTTCTACATATTTATATAATTTTTAGAATTTTCCATCTTAAACAAACAAACAAACATGCAAACAAACACAAAACCAGTGATGTGGAAATACCACCAAAGCCTTTCAGTCAGTGCCATGCACATTAGCAGCTAGGATGCAATATCACTATATGTGTGTGCCACATCACTTGGACTATGATTCTCTAGTATCACAAATCAGTTACTGTTTCATGAGTCACTGTAGGCAAAATTATAATTTTTTTCCATTAACATAATTCATAGAATTTCCCTGAGAAGGCTTACAATTACTGGGATACTCTTTAGTGTGTACACAATCTTGCTAGTGAAACCATAGTTTACAAAATTAATTACCACATCCCGAAACTGATGACTATTCAGCTAGTGATGCCAAGGGCACTAGTATAGGATTTGTCTACCCAGCACCTCTTCTGCCTGTAGTAACTGATTGTACATATAGCTTTCTCTTGAGATGGTAGAAACTGGAATAATACCAACGTTAAGTTATTGTGTTTGACTACAAAATGTCTATGATATATTTGACTTTATATGTAACCCTAACAGAATAACTGACGTGACCAAGGAAAAATCAGTGAGATTAAGATTGACTGTAATTTTAAAATATGGTTGTGAGCTGAAAGTGCAATGAAACATCCATGTACTTTAATTCTAGAAATCTAGATTCAGCTTTTGAACTTGAAAAAACTTGTACCTTAGTTTCCTTGTTACCGCTTCCTCCCTTTCCTCATCCCCCACCTCCAAACACCACAAAGCTTTATTTACACCCTTCAACACCAAGACAAATGTTAATATTTATGAGTTGGTAGAATTTACAAGAAGGCATAGTCTAATGACATAGAAAGACTCTTTACTCTGAAAAATCATTGATAGGTTATTAAAGAGAAAAAAATACTTACATTTCAAATCAAGCACCAGAAAGAAGAAAATAATCAATTTATATTCATTTTTAGGCTACATGAATCATAAAATGTGCTGTAATACGCTGTATGTTATAAACATCTTGTTTAAGCAGTTTTCTTATTTGCAATAGGATTTGTCATTACACAAGGAACACAATCATTGGAACAGACCTTCAGCTAATGCAAAACTTAAGTTTACTTTACTGGTAAACCGTTAGCAAATAGTCATTACCTGAGCTTCAGAGCTCCAAGAATCACCAAGAATCAGTAGTCATTGTGTACATAGCTTTGATAACTATCTGACCTGTATATGCACTTCTCCTTTATATCTTTTTTTCTGTGTTAAGAATATTCTTTCTTGAATATTGTATTTAACAATGAGGTTCCTTCCTTTAAAAAGCAGTCAAAGCTAACATGATTCAATTCCTTTTAGGGACAAGCATCAGTTAGGATTTCTCACCAGTAATGAAATTGAGTTATTACCTTCAGAGTTCCATCCACCACCATTTATACAGCCTGTAGACGGAAGCTCTACCAGGTGAACAGGCAATGAGAAAGGCTCAATGGTCATGCCAAATTAATTTTGACCATCACGAAGCTGGGTTCCTACTCGCACAAAACTGCTGTGTTAGTGAATCTGCATTAACCCACTTGTTCAACCTATAAATGTGTTAATTAATGAACTCCCTAACAATCTTTGAGGTTTTATTTCTAAATTTAATAGCTACTGCAAATTTTAATGTCATCTTGTTTTGTTTGATTTAGAATGAGTGTTATGCATCCAGATAACTTTTTATTTACCTAATGCAATAATTATTGAAACAACATCATAACCAAACCTAGTCAAAGGAATTAATCACCTCGAGCTGCATGTTTACTTAAATGCAGAAAACAGTCCAATCACAACTGAGGTCCTGTGCTAGAACTATTCCAAATACCATAGATAGAGTAACATCCCAAATTTGTTCTACTTAAACTTTTAAGTCAATAATCTGACATGTAAATATTTATGAATAGGTAGCCACTTTCGTCCACTATGTGTTCATCAAACACTCTAGTGAGGTAAAGATATGATAGCGATTCATGGGAACTGATGTTGCTCCTACTGGGGATCACTGATCATACCTAATGCTATTGCAGTCAATGAAATCATACAGCACTCCTAAACTAATGAATTTTTTGCCTACAGTCTTAGGAGGCTGTGGCAAAATCTCCCTGCCTAGACTGGTAACCTTCATGTAATCTCAAAACTAGTATAATTCAGCGTCATTTTATGCTCATAAAAGGTGAAAGTATTGGAAAGAAGAGTGATATAATAATAAATTCCATTTACACCACTGTTATACTCCTCTAATTCCTCCGCTGTGATACTCCCACCTTCTTCTGTGCTGACAATACTATAAAACTTGATGTTCTATGAAAGCTGATTTCAAAGTAGTATTTTTTTCCTATATCAATACTAATATATTATATCAATATATCCATATAAAGATGTTATACTGTGGTGGGTTGACCTCAGTTGGCTGACAGACACCCACCCAGCTGCTCTCTTGCTCTCCCTCCTCAACAGGGCAGGGGAGAAAGTAAGATGAAAAAGCTCATGGACTGCGATAAAAACTAAAGACGGGGAGATCGCTTACCAATTACAGTCACAGGCAAAACAGACTCAACTTGGGGAAAATTAATTTAATTGATTGCCAACTAAAACATGTTTGGATAATGAGAAACAAAAACAAATTAAAACACCTTCCACCACACACACACTTTCCCAGGCTCAACACTCCTGCATTCCCAACTCCTCTAACTCCCCTGCTCCCCAAGTGGTGCAGGGGGAATGGGGAATGGGGAGTTGTGGTCAGTCCATAACAGCTCCTCTCTGCTGCTCCTTCCTCCTCACACTTTAGTAATTTTAGAAAGGATTAACAGTTACACATGTTTACCAATAAGTACATTTAGAAATTGCATGGGAAACAATCCATAACACAAGCCTATGGGTGATTAGCTGACACTTTTAAGAGTGATGTACTCCCCCTATTAAAATACAATGCAGTCTTCAGGGCAACGCTGGTTCACAAGCTCCATGTATTTCACAACAAGGCGTATTCCAATTTTATAGCACAACTAAAAAAAAAAAAAAGGATTACTAACAACAAAACCCAAACAAATAATGCAGATACATTCAACTTTTAAAGGACAGCAGTCAATAGTATTTGTAGAAAGAAAATTATTCTGGTGCATTTCAGGAACAGCAAAAGAACAGGCACTAAATCGGTAAACGTGATTAGGATAATAAAACAGGATCTCTTATTAAGTTTCTGAAAACACTGTTGTAAAAGCTGCTGTTTTGCTCCTTATTTTTCTGTTAAATTAGTCCTTGTAAAATAACAATGCCGTTGTCATGAAATATCTGGGGAGATTAAAAAGGAGCACTCTGCATCTATCTGTTTCTTCCTACTGAAAGAATCTTGGATGCTTCCTCCAGCTGTGAAAGCTGAACTAACTTTTGCTCTTCTCTTTGAAAGGACGTTTATGTAAATACTATGTACTTAACTACCACTCTCACTTCAACAGAAAAGTACCTACTTATATTATTGTCCAGCTCCTCTAAGGCATTTCATCACATTTATATTGGAGAAATCAGTTCCAGCATGAAGGAGAGGAAGGTTTTAGAAAGGTTTACTTCTCAGTGTACAGCACTGCCGTGATGGCCCATCCCCGTATGTACCAATTTTTCCAAAACATAACAGATAAGGCATTCTCAGGCCTGGTAGCACCATATTGCCCTGTATTTGTCTTTCTCTTTTGGTCTTAAAGTTTCTTGGACAAGCTTGCTAACCCTGCTGGGGGGTACCATAATAATCATCCTTAACACTGAAAATTATTTTAGTTTTCACTCACTCATCAAGGTGGCACAATGACATACCCAAGGAAGTGTCCAGGTGGTCCTCTATCATTGCTGCAAAGAGAGAACTAGCACATATTTATTTTCACTTACATGACATATGCCAGGAGAAGTACAAGCAAGCACACTGTTATATATACGTTCATTTTTTCAGTCAGAATACACAAAACTCAGTATTTTATTCCAACATTGCCAAAAAGAAAACAAACAAACAAACAAGCAACAACAACCAAAACAGGGTAAGCCAACAAAAAAAAAAAAAAAAAAAGCTGTTTCTATTTTAATCTTAAAAAAATCAAAAATCCATCTGGAGAAATTAACAAAAATTCGTGTGTTCACTCCAAACCTACCTGATGGTTTAGTGAAAACAGAGAAACAAAAAATGCCAATCTTGCCACACACAGTGTGGCAAAACTTGTGGAGTTTTTAATTTGCACTAAAATGACAGTTGTGATGTAGCAGGGTGTGAAGGTTGTGCCCGCATGCATACCCATCACACATAGTCCTCAATCCCTGGATCATGTAGGAGCCCTGCAGCTAATCTCTGCACAGATGAAACAAGGGACTGGTGTGAGACAACGGACTGATTTACAGAAAAGAGATAGACTGGACATCTGGCAGATTCACAAGAAGGTGATTGACTCAAGTCTGCAATAGCTCTGCAGCAAAGCAACTGAATAATGGGTATAGGAGCTCTTTGTGAGGGATCTGAGGCAGTTTTGGGGAATTGCCCAAGGCAGCTTCTCCTATGTATTATACCAGCTGAGAGGCACTGTTTGCATACCAGGCTATGTTGATGAACTCCCTGGAGAGGGAAGGACACCAGGAAAGTTAGGAGACACCATGCAGTTCCTGCTGTAGACCAAAGAACTGGGAAAACTCTATGCATATGACTTTAAATTGGTATTAGAATCTGTTCCCACATATCAGCAGAACAACAGCTCGGTGAGTCTCAGCTAATCCAGCTGAAAATATCATTGCAAGGTTGTTAGAGGTGGAGATTCCCATTGTCCCCTGGATAACACCTGGAAACCCTGTTCAAGGGATTAGATTCCCCATGTGAAGGTTAATCGTATGCTGACAATCCCAATAAATTAGTTGTGTGCATTTTTCTAGTCAACACTCTGTCCATGAACATCTGTGCAACCAGTCCCCGAACAGAAGCTGTACTCACAGTCAAGGTATGGGCCAGGAAACACAATCTGCAGTAGCAGCTTTGCACAATGATATTATACCTCCTTGGATCTTAAAACTCTAGGGACATTAGCATTCCACCTTATGTAAAATCCTCTCTATTATATGGTTAAGCACTGTTTTTTTCTTGCCTCCACAAAAATTTCCAGCTCACGGGCGTAATTTAAATACCTAAGTATTGAACAGGCTTAAATCTTTGGAGACTGAGTGCCTGAAATGCTTTTACTGTTATGCAATCATTTTTGGTAGAATGTCACCTTGTACAAAGGAGACAAAGGAATCTAAAACGTTCTCTCAGGTTCATTTGAAGAGAAGTCTATGCATTATTTTAATGTAGAAATTAATAAGCTGGAGTCTTAGACAAAATTTGCATGATTTTTTTTAACTCCTAATATTTATATGCTCTGAAGATTAAAATGACTACAGTATAGACTATTTTAATGACCACTCAATCAAGAGAGGTCACTGACTTTTAAGTCAACCTTGGGAATGAAGAACAGAATAGTCCTTGTTTTACATCTGCCTAGAAAATTAATGATGCATTAAAACTTAATGGCAGTAGAGTCCATCACCCCTCATAAATGGTCCATCTCAATGTGTCAGTATGTACATTAAAATGATGTGTCTTAGAGTAAATGAGAGTGATCAAAAATTAACCCAATCCTCAATGTAATTACTGTGAGGCGATGATTGGACTAACCACTCTAACTTCTGACAGTGATTGAAATGTTATTATGCTTCCTTACTGCAGGCCTCTATTCAGGAATGAGTTCCATATGGAGGACCAAAGTCACCCCACAAAGCTCCACTGGCATCAACAAAACATGAATCAGACCCCATTAGGATTTTATAAAACCTCATTATAAGGTCAATTAAAAGAGTAAGTGTCATGAAGTGGCAAAAAATATTTTATCTTCTGTAATATTTATTCTATACATGACAAGTATTTATAATACTTCCACTCTGGAAGTAAGCAGCAGCAAATAAAAGCATTGATTACCATTAAGTGGTATTTTTTGAAATGCAAGGTCTATGTATATGTGCATGCACAGACTGAACACATCATCTGTTACCTGAGGCAAGACAGCGTCTTTCACTGTAGTTAGTATAAAGGCATCCTCATCTCTGACTCTCCCTTATGGCCAGTGTTCGGATATGCTATATGGAGCTCACCCATTTTAGCTTCAACCATAAAACAGACTAACCTCAAAAGACACTAACAAACAAAACCAATAGATTAAAAAAAAGATTTGCTCTCAAGTGGTTAGGAAGCTGGAATTACTGAGAAAATTTTTACTGCAGACTGTCCAAGATACTTGTATGGAAGAAGCTGTTGAACATAACACTAGATTTGCTCCTGGGAACCACCAGGAAGCTACCCAGAAGGATTAAAGCCTACACATCCTCAGAAGACTGCAGGACATCAGCCTACACTGACACTGAGAAAAATTTTACAGTTCCATAGGCTGTTCAGGCATTCAGCTTTTTACAAGTAGAGTCTTTCACGTTCTCAAATGCCCTTCCAGGAAGCAAGGTGTGCATTTGGGATATTCCAAGATGGTGAGCAGGCTGGAGCACAGGCCATGCATGGATAGTCTGAAAGAGCTGAGCCAGTTCACCCTGGACAAGAGAAGTCTTAGGGGAGACTGTTTGCTGTCTACAGAGAATACAGGGAAATGGAGCCAGTCTCTTCTCAGAGGTGCACAGCAGTAGGATGAGAGTAGGTATACGTTGGAACATGGCAACTCTGTTCAGATATAAGGAAAAAAATAAATTTACCATGAGGGTGATCAAATACTGAAAGATGTCCAGAATGAAGTCTCCATCCTTGGACGTGTTCAAGACTCAACTTGAGTCCCTGATCAACCTGATCTAATTTGATTTTCTTTGAGCAGCATTTGGACAGATGACCCTGGAAGGTTCTTGCAACCTGAACTTTTTTATGAATCTCATTAGAGGAATGCTGAGCAGAGAATATGATCTGCTTTTGCAGATTTTGGAAGAGTGGGTTTGTTCATTGACAAATTCACACTCAAAGAGATTCTTGTTCTGTTGGATTGACTCCATCAGGAATGCCTTGTATTGTTCACTCTATCTCATGTAAGTGCTTAGTTAAGTACTGGTATGGTCCATGGGAAGGTAAAAGTTAGAGCCGAGTTCTCTTCCCTGTGGCATAGGAGGCAATTTCTGTTCATTGACTGCTTCCAAAAGACAACTACATTGAGCATGTGGGAAGCAAAGCTCCAGTGCTTTTGGCTGCCTAAGTACCTAACAGTTGAGACTGTCAAGCTGACAAGTGCTGATCCAGCTCAGGTACAAATCACTATTCCATAGCAAAAAAGGAAAATCACTGTCAGGTCTTCCTGTCCAAAGCCACACTGTTTCCCTGGAGAAGTGAGCATTTGAAACTACTCCCCGATCCCCTCTGGGGGTTAAATTGGCAAACTTCCCTTTCTTCCTCTAGCAACACCTTTTAAAACAGAACATATACAGTACACATGAATTAGAAACAGTTGTTCCTTCCATCATGTCCATTTTCTCTCTTTTTCTTTAATATAGTGAAGCTACTGGAAACAGTCCTGTAAAAAGAACTTTTCAAAAATAAGAACTAAGTAAAATATGACACATATATGTCATCAAAGCAATGGATTATTGATGTTAAAGAGCACTGGGAATTCTGTGAGAGTATATTATACACCTGACAATGGGAAAATCCAACACATTTCTCAGAAATAATTTTCATAGAATTTAAGAGCTGTGAGCACAGAAAAACAACAAGTGGTGAAGGATTATGGATCTATAATTTTATGTCACAGAAAAATAACACTACATAAAAACATGTATTTTTTAAGCAGAACATCTTTGGATACTGCAGGTTTGAATTTCAATGCTTCTGAGCAGTTGACTCCAGCAGCATTTAATGAAAGGTATAAATTTTTAACAACTTTGGAATGGAAAAAGCAACAAAGCCTCAACTGTACTTTGTTCTCAGAGGTGGTCTACTGTATGTGCAAAAAATTAAACTATGATTGAGAATCCAGCTTTCTTGATTATATCCTGCAGAAACTGTTTATTTTTTAACCAATATTCCAACACAAATTCAACTGCGTGAAGCAAATCCTTAACAATGTAAAAGAGAAAATAATATTTATACCTTTTAGCTTAGGATTTTAAACATAGGGAAAAAAGATTTTCATAAAAATCCTAAATATTCTGGAAACTTTTGTGTTTTTTTTTAAACTTGGCATGAAACCCATAACAGTTGAATAGTTTGTCAATCTCAAAGTGACTACCATGATTCCTGCTGAAGGTATATGTAGATCTTCAAAAAACTGTTACTCATATAAAACAGGTATGTAGCTTCGGCATCAGGTCATTATATAGTTTGACAGACTTGAAAACTGTTTATAATTCCTATTGAAATATGAAAATTGTTGAAACTTAGAATCATAGAGTCATAGAATCATTTAGGTTGGAAAAAGACCCTTAAGATCATCAAGTCCAAACATGAACCTAGCACTGCCAAGTCCACCACTAAATCATGTCCCTAAGTGCCACATCTACACATCTTTTAAATACCTCCAGGGATGGTGACTCAATCACTTCCCTGGGCAGCCTGTTATAATGCTTGATAACCCTTTCAGTGAAGAAATTTTTCTTAATATCCAATCTAAACCTCCCCTGGTGCAACTTGAGGCCATTTCTTCTCATCCTATTACTTGTTACTTAGGAAACAAGTAATCTTCCTGAATATAGACATGCAAAAATATAAAATTGACTGATTCATTAACAAAATAGAAGTTAACTGAAATAAAGCAAAACATTCACAGAAATATATCAGAAAACAAAAAAAAAAAATAGTATTGCTAGGAAAAATCTGTCTGTACCGGATTGTTAGTGTATTTCAGCAGAAGTCTAGTAAAAAAAAACCCACAACCAAACCCAGAAACTTGTTCAGAGCAGCATATCTTAAAAAAAAACAAAAAAACAAAAACACCTGTAAAGGACCGATAGAAAAATGTGGTTTTTGTCTCGACATTGCCGCTGTAGCGCCATCCAGCGTCGCGCTTCGAAAAGACCATCTTCTCCACAGCTTTGAGAAAAACAACCTCGTGCGCCTGCGCACAGACTAAAGGCGCGAAAAGAGCCGAGGCGGGGACAAAAAACGCGCGAAAAGAGCAGAGGCGGGGACAGCACATCCGTGGCGAGCCGCACGTACGCATTTGTGATCCGCGCATGCATGAGCCCCTATATAAGGAGCACACGTGCCCCTCGGTGCGGCAGCGGCACGTGAGAGACCTCTCCTTCTGTTCCTGCACCCTCAAGCCTCCCCCCCGCTTTGGTCCCCGACGAAGCCTGAGGCCACAGGAGACCCAGCAGAAGATCATCAGGACCCGAGGTGGTGGTGGTGGTAAACTCCTCCTTCTCTTTCTCTCTCTCTCTCTCCTATTCTTTTCCCCTCCTCCCTTGCCCTCCCTCCTCCCTCCATTCTCTTCTCCCCTCAAATAAAAGTGAAAGGTTGTATGACATCTGACCGACTCCAGCGTCTTAATCTCGTCCTTGGGATCGTATCGAAACCTCCCCCGACATTGGATCGGGACATTTAATTGGCATCATGGACAGGATCCCTTGAGATGAGAGTGTCATACAACCTTACGGTGTGCTGAGCGATTGTGTGTGAACGAGACGTACAAATAAGTATGAAGCGAGTGCAGAGTTCCGATCCGTGGTTCTGCTCTCCTGCGAGGGAAGCAGCTGGAGACAAACGAAGTGCAAGAAAGGAGTGGGTGTTGAGACCTTTGCACTGAAGCGCATGTACTACTTTGTGATTTGAGCTCCTGAGGGAGGATAGGGGAAACTTGAATTTTATGCTGTGACCCCCTCAGGATGATATCCCCTTTGTAGGTTCTTCTCTGTCTCATACTGTCTCATACTAGACTCATAAGGTCTGGCCTCCTGGGGGAGTACAGGGGAAGCTTGAATTCTACGGCGTGACCCCCTCAGGACGATATCCCCTTTGCAGACTTGTCTTTGTCTCATAGTAGTGTGCGTATTGGCCTCCTGGGAGTGTATAGGGGAAACTTGGTCTTTTTAAGGTTTGACCCTCCCGGGACGAATTCCCCTTTGTAGGACATGGCCGCCCAAAAGGCAGGCGATTTTTGTGAAGAGACGGAGAGATTATATGAGTTTTTAGAAACGTACCGCTCTCGCCCCTCACCCCCAGGACAAGATTGGGCTCGGGACCACTGGTTCCAACTGCAAAGTGTTATGGATTGAATAGCGGTCTTTCTTACATAGAGAAGCTAGAGTAAAGAAAGGGAAAGGGAAAGCCATTGTATGTGCTGTGTTAGGAGCGTGTCTGGCAGCGGCGGTGGAGGATAAGAAACGAGCGCCCTGCCCATCGGAGGCTGTGGCCGCTTCATTGCAAGCAGCAATAACACTGCTGCGAGAGCAACTACTAGAGACCAAACAGGTGCTAGAGGAGGAGAAGCGCCAGAATATGATTCTGAAGGAGGAGCTGAGGGCTCAGCTCCTGAGGGAGGCTGTAAAGGACCGATAGAAAAATGTGGTTTTTGTCTCGACATTGCCGCCGTAGCGCCACCCAGCATCGCGCTTCGAAAAGACCACCTTCTCCACAGCTTTAAGAAAAACAATCTCGTGCGCCTGCGCTCAGACTAAAGGCGCGAAAAGAGCCGAGGCGGGGACAAAAAGGCGCGAAAAGAGCAGAGGCGGGGACGGCACATCCGTGGCGAGCTGCACGTACGCATTTGTGATCCGCGCATGCGTGAGCCCCTATATAAGGAGCACACGTGCCCCTCGGGCGGGGCGGCAGCGGCGGCGCGTGAGAGACCACTCCTCCTGTTCCTGCACCCTCCAGCCTCCCCCCCCCCCGCTTCGGTCCCCGACGACGCCCGAGGCCACCGGAGACCCAGCAGAAGATCGTCAGGACTCGAGGTGGTGGCGATAAACTCCTTTTCCTTCTCTTTCTTTCTCTTTCTCTCTCTCCTATTCTTTTCCCCTCCTCCCTTGCCCTCCCTCCTCCCTCCGTTCTCTTCTCCCCTCGAATAAAAGTGAAAGGTTGTATGACATTTGACGGATTCCAGCGTCTTAATCTCGTCCTTGGGATCATATTGAAACCTCCCCCGACATTGGATCAGGACAGAGGCAGACACCCCCGCTGAGGCAGAGGTAATGCTGGAGGAGAAAGGGGTACGCCAAATTTACCCCCAGAAAGATCTAAAGGGATTAAGAGAGACTGTGGATAACCCCCCCCATATGCGCCTGCTGGTAAAGACAGAATACATATACGAGGACGATAGTGACAGCCGTCCCCAAGTTGTAACGAAAGAAATCCCTTTTACCGCCACCGAATTGGCTAAGCTCCGAAAGGACTTTGCTAGAACAGCAAGGGAGTCTGAAACCAAATACATGTGGAGGGTATCCCTGTCGGGGGGGGGACGGGATCATGCTATCGGAAAAGGAAGCAGAGGGGTATTGGGGCCCCAGTGTCTTTCTCACAATGGGCGATCGCAGAGCCCCATGGTCTCTGACCCAGAGGGCTGCATATTGGGCGGGGGGGCTGAACCCATTGGAGAGGGGGTATCCCCTAGTTCTAATTAGTTCGGTCGATCAACTACTAGAAAACATACAAAAGGCGGCTTGCCTACAAATGATGTACGACCGGGAGCTGAAACCAAATCTAAGCTCTCCAATGTTGCTACCAGTAGACCCCGAGCAGCTGACGCCGCTAATAAGAGGACTCCCCGACTTGCTAAAACCTATTGGGATCCAGTTACAGGGGAGAATTCAAAATGTGCCTCGCGAGGAGTGAATCGCAGCTGCCCTGGAGGGAATGGTAACCCCCGAACAACGGCCGTGGGGGAGAAAGGTGTGGACCTGGGGGGAGATAGCCCAGGAACTAATAAACAGAAAATATGGGCCAGTAGGCAGAACTTACAATAAAGTGGAAACTAGGGCCGTGCAGACAGCGGAGCCGGCAAACAAACCGCTGGCTCCTTCGGGGGAAGCCCCGACCTAACAAAAAGGGAAAAAGCCCTGCTCCGACAAGAATTGTGGCAGGTGGGACTGCAAAAGGGTGTGCCCTGAGACCTAATGGATGGGCTCCCCACCAAAAAGTTAAAGCTCCTGGTGCGGAGGTGGTCTGGGCAAGGACCCCCTCCCAAACTGAACCCGCCTTCTGTGCCAGCATTGGACAGCGAGGAAGGGTTTAAGAAGGACAAAAAGAGTGGTGGGAAACTAAAATCTCTGCCCTCTCAGGGTGAGGAGGGAGGCGGAGGGTGGATGTTCATCAGACAACTCACCTGCAATAATAAAGGAGACCTACTAAACCCCACCAACCGGGATGGGCTGAGCGGGTGGGGGAGGCAGTGGCCAATGTCAGTAATCACTGGGGTACAAATGGGTGCCCGAAAATTGCAGCATTTTTGTCCACAAGCCCCAACCATGGTACCCGTCTCTCAAAACTCTAATTCCCCCAGTGCATCATCTTACTCCCCTGGCCAGCAGGTTCTGGTCAAGCTTCCCACCATGGGAGCTGTGCCTCTCATATTAGATACCCCCCTACACAAATATGCATGGAAAGCGAAAGGTACCTGTGGGAGAACCAACAAAATCCACACCAAATGGATTATTCCCTCCTTCTAACCCAAGGAGCGAGTTTTGTTCCTGTTTCTGTTTTTAAGGGCGGCGATATGACCATGATGCGCCTGCTACTTTGGATCTTTTTGACTCAGGGACACCAACCCATTAGAATATTCCACTGTGTATATCAGTTTTTATAATTGGTGGTACATATGTGTGCATACATGTTTGTACTTCATTGCAGCTCTAAGAATAAGTCAAGATTTAATATTTATGGCAAACAGGCTAAATATTAGATGTTTCAATGCACTACAGTCCTTATGCAATAGTACAAAGACATCTAATTGTCTGGTGCATGTTTAATCATATATATGTGTGTGTGCTTATTTAAGAAAAAATGCCCAATAATTTTCCAATGACGCCTATTTATGTTAGACAGCTCAAGGATTTCAACCTATGATTTACTATATACATAATTCTTACTTTCTTGATCTTCCTCTATTTTCATCACTAAATAGTCCTGTATATGGGAAAACTTAATAGCCAAGTAACATCAAATGTTGTACTTGCTTAGGAAGTGTAATTGTTTAGTTTTCTTTGCAAAAAGTAAATATTGAATGTTCACTACTTCTGGGGCTTGGTATTGTACCCGCCGAATAAGGGATGGGGCAACCACCTTTTTCAGCCCTCTGGGGGACAAAGGCACAACTTATTTTCAGTTTCCACCAGGGAAAGATGGGCTGTTTGCTCAGTGAAATAAAGCCAAAAACGGGCATTATTGGATATGTGGGAACACGGCATACAAGTTCTTACCCACGGGGTGGTCAGGAGTTTGTTATATAGGGATTATAAGGCCCCTATTTTTCCTCCTGCCAGAAACTGGTGGACCCCAACTAGGCGTAAAGGTGTACGATAACCTCGGGGATAGAAGGATTGCCCGTAAGACGCGGTCTACCAAGGTAAATTTAGGTGGGACACAAAAATGGGGAAATGACGAATGGCCCCCCGAGCAAATAATTGAACAGTATGGGCCAGCAACCTGGAATCCTAACGAGCCCATTGCAGGGGCAAGAGAACCGATTTATAATCTTAATCGAATAATTAGACTACAAGCGGCCCTAGAAATTATCACCAACAAAACTGCTGACGCCATAGACCTATTAACTCGACAATCGCAACAAATGCGCACGGCAATCCTTCAACACCATATGGTTTTAGATTATTTATTGGCTGAGGAGGGAGGAGTGTGTGGAAAATTAAATATCTCTAACTGCTGCCTAGAAATAGATGATGTGGGAGAAGTAGTTCTCCAGTTGACCCAAGGTATCAGGAAAATAGCCCACGTCCCTGTTCAAACCTGGAATGGTTGGAACGGTGATTTGTGGTCCTGGTTACCAGGGGCACCCTGGGTGAAACAATTAATATTGTATCTATTATCTGCAACCGCCACCTTACTGTTCCTACCCTGCATAATCCCCTGTTTTATTCAATTAATTCGACATGTTATGTCAAATATGCAATTTGTTCCCAGTGCTCCACCTGATGGCGTAACAAAAATCTGTACCATCCATCAGCCACAACCAACCTCCGTACCAATCATTTAAACCCATTCCCAGTTCCTCCTGAAGGAAGAAATTGCATATTGCCAGTTACTGTTAACCCCATTCCTAATGTTTGTCCTCCAAAGTTGAAGAATTGTTAAAGTTGTTTGAGAATGAGTTTGCATTGAGCAGTACCTCAGTTCTTCTGTGTTAAGATGTTCCTTCACCTAAAACAATGTTGTTCCCTTCTTCCTTCCCACAATTTTCCTCCACCCTTATCCCCAACTCCCTCAACTCCCGTTTTCTTCCTTTCCCCCTTCTTTCCTCTCTCTTTCTTTCTCTTCCTCCTATGCCAACAAGCTGCAATGTCGAGCCACGGGGTGGTGTAAAGGACCGATAGAAAAATGTGGTTTTTGTCTCGACATTGCCGCTGTAGCGCCATCCAGCGTCACGCTTCGAGAAGACCATCTTCTCCACAGCTTTGAGAAAAACAATCTCGTGCGCCTGCGCACAGACTAAAGGCGCGAAAAGAGCCGAGGCGGGGACAAAAAAGGCGCGAAAAGAGCAGAGGCAGGGACAGCACATCCGTGGCGAACCACACGTACGCATTTGTGATCCGTGCATGCATGAGCCCCTATATAAGGAGCACACGTGCCCCTCGGCGGGGCGGCGGTGTGCGAGACCACTCCTTCTGTTCCTGCACCCTCAAGCCTCCCCCCCGCTTTGGTCCCCGACGAAGCCTGAGGCCACAGGAGACCCAGCAGAAGATCATCAGGACCCGAGGTGGTGGTGGTGGTAAACTCCTCCTTCTCTTTCTCTCTCTCTCTCTCCTATTCTTTTCCCCTCCTCCCTTGCCCTCCCTCCTCCCTCCGTTCTCTTCTCCCCTCAAATAAAAGTAAAAGACATCTGACCGACTCCAGCATCTTAATCTCGTCCTTGGGATCGTATCGAAACCTCCCCCGACATTGGATCGGGACAACATCCAAGAAAAAAAACCCAAACAACCAAGGTAGAAAAAGAAACCTCTAAAGCAAAAAACCACATACATTAAGACCCATACATAATTTGCCCCCCCCCCCCATTAGAAAAACTGTGGTAGAGAGAAGAAAAAAAAGTTAATATTACTGTACAATTGCCTATATCCATAGTTTAACTGAATTAAAGGAAAAATAACATAGCTGTTCAATACAGTTTCAGATCAATTCAAGACGGGGTGATAAAATCTTGAACATAGTAGATTAACCACAAGACCACAAATACACCAGTAAAAGTAACTAATTCAAAACTTAGGTCCACATCATATGCAAAGTGTTGGTGCCATGCAAATAAAACCCAGCAACAGAAACTGACAGTAACATGACAAAAGTTACTAAAAAATTCTTTCAGATCTTTTTAAAGCACATTTTTTTATAGCAAAGAAGGAAAAATACTTTGAAATAAGGCATTGTTTTATGTGTCTTACCTTTCATAGGAGTAGAAAATCTCTCCCAGAAGACTTTTAATAACACCTCTTGACCTCTTCAAATGTATTTCAGACTAGTAGTCCCAATCTATGGCTCTAAAATCCTTTGCTGAAAGGGGGAATAGGAAAGCAATAACTGACATCAACTGAGATCATGTTACTTGCTCAGTATTATTGCCTATAGGCTGGTGAATAGCAGGCGCTACTGTCTGGAACAACAAGAAACTATCACTGGTGTAATTTAATTCATTAAAGAAGCTTTATGGTTGATCATCCACCCCTTGCTTCTGCTTAAAAGCATCCCTTACTGACTCTGCTACACAATACTTGCAGTCAATTGACTGAAGAGAAACATGGGAATTTTATTTCCAAGGACTTTACATCCCTCCATGCGTCACACAAGATGGAGTGAGCACCAGAAGTGTGATTCACTACACTCCACATCGCTCACTCCATTCAATATAACCTAGGCATAAATTCCATTATAGCTAAATGGAAATCAATTGCACTTTTCATATGGTAACTGCAAGTCAATGGTTTTAAAGGGTGAAAATCCAAAGTTTAGTACTAGTTTCTTATTACCAAAGATACCATTCAGAAGCAACCCAAGTCCTGAATATTCTGTGACTTAATAGTTTGAAAAAAATGCAATACCTTCTGTTAACAATCATAGGTAGAGAAGCCTATTTATTATTTAACCTGGAAGTTTCAGAGATTGAAATCTAGAGATACACCTTAAGTTATAAACTTTTTTCCCGCCTATATATTTTCCACTGCAAATTATGAAGGAGCCTTGCTACCGAAGCAAACTGAAAAGGAGTCATTTATTAGTCTGAATATGACCTATACAGAAATTTTTACTGATAGCAGTTTGACATCTGAACACAGGGGTCATTCATAGGCTAGTTGTCTATGCAATGCACAGATATACCTACCTCTTCATACAGCAATGCTCTGTAGGTCTCAGAACCGGGGCATCACCTTCCTTCATCTCTGTGTGTCTATTCAGCTTTAGTAACTGGTCGTGTTCAACTGTATTTTTTATTTCATTATGTTAGATTTTAAGACCAATGTGGCATTACCTGCTAAGTGCCACAGTTTTTTTCTTTACCTTTGCAAATAAATGTGCTTGTGACCACTAAATGAATTGCTAAAAGTAAAAACTAATCAGAAATTATTGCACTCTTTGCAAAATGAAGTCTACTTCTAATGTAAAGGAATCTCTGGTAACAACAACAACAAAAAAGCCTCTAGAGCTTAATTATAGAAAATTTGTTTCAGTTAATATTGAATTATCGACCTTCTCATATAAGTACTGCTAGTTCAGGCAATTTCTGTACCAGGAGAAAAGTTTAGCACTTTGAAAAAAATACATTGAAAATAGATTGACTGCAGAATTTTGCACATTTGTGATTTCCAGATATAAGCATATGCTTTATGAGCAAAAGCACATAGACAATCACATAAATCATTACCTAGCAACAATTGCAGCTGTGCCTGTGATGTCCCAGTAACTTAAAACTGATGTAAATGTGGGCTGCTGCCCAGATGGGTGGTTTCTTCCTGAGACTTGTACTCTGGTTCATTAGGTTTCAGATAGACCACCCTCCTCGTACAGCTTCCGGCATGAGTGGCAGTACCGGGACAATGGGTGGGGACCATGCATGTGATCAGGGCTGAGAAGAAGAGAACTCCCTTTCCCATTGAGAACAACACACACATTGTTCACTTTAAATAAATCATGAAATCAAAGCATGAATCCTATGTTAATATTATATATTCAAATGTATATTATGAATAATTTACTGTGACCAGCTAAATTCTTCTTTGTATTTTCTTCAAGAAAAGTTACTTCAATCGGGAAAACAATTCGCCAGTTTCTATATTAAGTTGTCCATGATTCTTCTAAAAGGCCAGATCTCCTCAACTTTTGTCAGGGCCTTTAAATATCAAATCAGGTTCCTTGTAAAACAGGTTATTTTCATTAGCATTTATTTTCTTACCTGTAAGTATCATTGCAGTTAATTTTTCTAGTAAGTTTTATGTTATGTTTTCCTTACAATGCTGCTTTACATCATTGTCAAATTCTCGTACAAACCCATATGGGATTTAAATCTAAATGGATATGTTTGTTCTGTAGCTTTCAAAATAATATGATTGCCTGCAAAATAAAATATTAAAAGGATACATTATGCATTTTTACCTGCAAATCTCCAGTGGATCCTGGTTACATGCTATCTTCTACCTGGAAAACACTATTTCAAAATTCCAAAAAAAATACCACCCTAATTTTGCATATTTTGGAAGCTTTAAGAAGTGTCTACTTGCAAGTCTCAATCAAGCTGCCAACTTTGCGTATATTTTTCTAAATTATTAAGAAGATGCTCAAGGTTATAGGAAGTGTGTATATTTATGTGCCCTAACACTAGATCAATGTCAGATGCTCTATGTAATTGTATACAATTTCCCTATAAATATCTGTCAGTTTTAGTGGTATGTTTAACTTTGGCATTTTTTTGTTATCAGGCTTATTATTCTGTTCCTTTAAATTTGATTGGGGTTTAAATAATTACTGTCATATTCAATCTCCTCACTGTACAAAAGCATCAAAAAAATATTTGTGAAAATAAAATTTCTGTGAAAATAATTTTTTTCTGAAAATAAAATTGTCAATGAATGACCATATACTGTCAAATAATACCATGCATACATAATATCTAAAACCGGTTTATATTTTTCTGTTTTCTTGAGAAAAAAAAAAGTTGTGCCATGCTACTCTTTCATTACTTCAGTCCCAGAAGTAAAAAAAAAAAAAAAAAAAAAAAAATCTTCTGCTACTTAAGAAGATATATAAGTTGGCGGTTGCAATTTATCCCAAGCTTTTTTAGGGCATTATAATTTTTAATTGGATAGAATGTTCAAACTGAGACAAGAAGCAAAGAAAAAAGACAGTTATGATAAACAGAGCAATGATCAGAACAAAAAATTGACACTAACTGAACAAAGCTTATACTAGCAATTAAAAGTTTATAACTTTCAAAGGAGTGAATTTTTGAAATGATTTCTCAATAAGATAGCTTGCTAAATTTATCCATGGAACTGCATGATGTGGCTACATGCATGGTAAGTAATTTTTATCATAAACCAGTGATATTGATGCAAATAATAAATAGTAATAACAAGTAGTTACCAAAGTATGATATTTGTAATACATTATGATTGAGATATTAACATATATAGTATATTCTTCCAGACTGTTAGTTTTGTGGAGTGAACTGTTCAGGATGTATGTATCATTAAGTCGTGCTAATTAAAAATTAGCTTTGTTTTTACAAAGAGACATCTTGAAGGCTGTTTTTGAAAAATAAGACTGTTGCAGGGGACACCAAGAGTACAAGCACAACATGATAGGGGAGGCCATCAAAGTGCAGGTACAGGAAGATACGAAAGCCTCAAGAGTATGAACACAAATGATAGATCATAATTTTCTAGTCCTTACAGTACTGTAAATGTGACAACTGGGTAGAACCAGCTTTAGGGCTTAATCTGACAGTGTATAGATGCATGTTTACAATCTCTTATAGCTGCCAGGATCAATAGCACAGGTAAAAACAACTTTAGATTGTACGGAGGACTGCAATGAAACAAGCTGTGCAGGACTTGCAGACATCTAACTTCAAAACTAGGTACACAGAACTGATCACTCTGGTACCTTGTATTGCTACATAACTATTACTTTATGATGATTAAATTGAAATATTCCTTTATTGACTGTATCTTATCTTATATCCTAGTATTATTTTTAGTCTAATATTCTGCTTTTGAGGATTGGCTCTAATCTGAATGCAACATATGTGATTGTATCAAAATATTGAATTTGTTTAATCAAGAGGGCTTTTTGAGTCAAACAAAAATCCAAAATAAATATTATCATCTCCCTATTCAGTGTTCATTCTCAAGTGCTTCCTTCACTAAAACTGGCTTGGATCTTGCCAACATACATTTCATATTCTAGTTAGTGTTGGAGAGCCAAAACTTGCTATGAAAATTATCACAGAAAGATAAAAAAAAAAAAAACAAACTCCAACAAAATTGTCTTCAAGCTATAAACTGTCTACCTTGCAATGAGTATCATGACAGGAGAAACTACAGTTACCACAGCTTTAGAAAATTACTGTCACAGATTTTAATGCTGGAAAGGACCATCAGGATCATATTGACTGGGTTCCTATAGTATTATAATTATATACCGCCATGGATTCTTGCAGCAAATCTATTACATCTCAAACAGACAATAACATTCAATCAGTCAAGAAACTATGAGGCCGCCATAACCTCAAGTCAGTTGTTCAAATACCCTTAAAACTTACTACTGTTCATTCACCCTTAGAAATTTTCATCCAATTTCTCTAGTGAAGCTGACTAATTTTAGCTTCTAGTCATTTAGTTTCATATGCTTTCCCATCAGAAATACCTTCTCCAAGCCAGTAACTGTTCAAATAGTTCCTAAGGGTACCTTGGATAAAGAAAGTAAGTCTATATGGTCTACTCTTTTTTCAGCTTCCAATTTTTTATTTTCTTATAAGATGGGAAAACAGTCTTAAAAAATGTTGGCCAAGTAGCAGAATGAGTAATCAGTTTAATAATTTACAGATGGGTTAACAGTTATCTGAATAATACTTCACCAAATAAAATTTCCCAAATCCTAAGTATATTAAGAAAGATTAGGAGTGATTTTGTAATATTATTTAAACAAGATAAACTAACATTATTTCTAAGATGAATGCTTTTATCATCTGTGCCTAGGCATTTAAGTACATCAGTAAATAGTATTAATGTTAGGCTCCGTGCTAAACATTAAGATTGTATGGTAATGTGTCTTTCACACTCTTTACAGAGTACTTCGTGAGGAGAAGATGTAAATTAGTCTCACTCATTTTCCATTTGTTCAAAACTCACAGAATCATATTACTACAGGTGACAGAATACTGATCTTCTTTTAAACTTTAATTCATGCCCTCATACCCACAGAAATAAATTTGATTTTAAAGCCACTCAGAACATAAGCGCATTGTGCTCATTGCAATAAAATACTAATTTGCATAAATAAAAATAATTTCTATATCCTGGCTTATTATCCTATGTTCTCATCTGTAATCCTCTCATGCTGTCCAGGGCTAAAATGAATTTTTATGCATACTAGAGAGGTTTGAGTTATAATTGAATTATAATTTGTAAATAAAAAGTTTATATTAGATGGAGAGGAAAAAAAGCAAGATTAATTCTTTTTTTTAACCATAAATAGTTTAAATGATGTGCAATAACTGCAAACAAATTGTTAGTGGTGACTGCTGACTTATAGAATTGTAACAAAATTTTATTTAAACAGCATATAAACTGTCAATGCCTACTGGATACTGAGAGTTCAGATTACAAGCATTGCATTATCTCAAAATTCCTCTCTCACTGCCCTGTCAACTGACATTACTTGCACCATTAAAAAAATTATGGTAATTTTATATAAAGAACCAAGGTGGGTGTAACCTCACATTCAAAGCTTTTCTCCTCTATTCTGTTTATAATGAAAAAACTTCATTGTTATCATAACAGCTGCTTCCACAAAATTACGTCTATACAGTATACAGTTCCTGAGTGTTGTGTTTCACACTGGTTTCATAAAAATGGGTTTAGAAGACTTTTACTTCTCTTAAATGGTAGATTTTGTATTTCTGAACTGCAACTCAATGCCAAATATTGAAGTTGACATGTTATGAATGGTCACCATGATTTCAACATTTAGTAGTGGGGATATTTTGCCCCTGGTGCTTGAAACTACCACAAGATTGGGGGAACAGTACAGTAAGAACTTCAATCAGTCATGCTTAAGTCATTATCTAAATTCTAGGTATTTGACCAAAAACACTGAAACCTGGTCAAGTGGCAGCTGGCCTTCAATTTTTAGTTTATGTATGTTCTTAGCCCTCTGAGTGAGTTCACACAGAAGTCTTCTCTCCAGACCTTTAACAGAAAACAGAACCAGAACAGAAGACAAAATTTGACAGGTTGAAAAGTTGTGTCAAACAAAATCTTAAAGAATGAATTTCCAACTATGCTGCTGATATTAAATGGATTACAGGTTTACACATCCACAGCATTTAGATTTCTATTTACATCTTGAAAAGTGGCTTTTTAGATGATATGCTAATCTTTTTACTGGCTATTCAAACACACCAGTGAAATCTCACTACCCTCTCTGAAATAGTCTCCCTTGAACAGTTGTTAAAAGTATTGATGCAATCAGAATGCATTTTATATTTGTAGATTTTCTACGAAGGGAAAACCACGTGACTATGTGAACTAGTTGATCTACTGATCAAGAGATACATTCAAATTTTATTGTTGCCTTTGGGGAGAAGAAGACAGACTTGGACAAATTTTTTTTATTTCTAATTTTTTATTTTTGTATTTCTAAGGTGAAGCCACCTTTCTACATGGGAATTAGTTAACTAACTCACCATCTAAATTATCCTTCACCACAACATTTATAGAAACCTATGCAAACTAGGTCTCTGGCAATGACACATACAAATTCTAAATCAAGCCACTGTAGTAATTTTTGCCAAAAGATGGACATTTTTTAATTACAAAGTCCTCCAGAAATTAAGTTCTGAAATAGAAAGACTATCATTTTCATATCCCTTAGGATGCTATCAAAATTACAGCTCTATGAATTGCATAATTATAGTTTTGAGTTTTAATAGTTTCAGAATGATGCTGCTTGGAGATCTAATATACTGCAAAGCTGTCTTACAGTTACCACAGGATTATTCCAAAAACAGGTCCTCTAAACAGAAAACTAAATTTGGTTACTCTCTTGGTTTCTTAGCCTAAAGTAAACTTTGCCTCATATAAAAACACATGCTAGGACTCAAAGAGAAATGGAGCAGCTCAGTTATTTGAGGAAATACTAATAAAAAAAGTTTATCTCTTACTGTGAAGGTATGAAAGTACTAGAAATAGACAATGTGGATGTAAGACCACTTAAAGGATTTAGGAGCCATTTTCTTCCTACTATATGGATCTTCTGGTTTTGAAAGCAACCAAGGTCTCAGCTGCATGAAGATGAGCTGCCATATAGTCCATGCTAAGAATATACCCTGAAAGTACAGATACAACTGTGCTAAGCTCTTCCCATTTCAACCTTTAGCCTCAAGGCAAAAAAAAGTCAAGAGGAGTCGGAGGTGCCTCCCCAATACCTGTAAAGATAAATAGTCTTTATGACTCTTTCAAGACCCCAAGTCCATACTACTTCTTCCTCTTAAAGGAAGACATTTCACAGACCTGACGGCACAGCTGCAAAGATGTAAGCTGAACTTGAAGCTTTCTTTCTATCCCTCACAACGATTAACCTTTTCCCTCAGATCTCCAAAGGCAAGATGAAAGATACCTAAAGATCAGAATACCAGCAAGAGAGTGTGACCCACTCTATTAAGGGCTTTAAACATTAAGACTAAAACCTTGAACTCAATCAAAACGCCAACAAGGAGTTTGTGCACAGTAAAGCAGCTGGAAGAATCAAAAAACCTCCACCCAAACTTCATAGTAATTGCCCTATTGTATTCTACACAAGCTGGAGGTAATTACTAATCTTTTTTAGCAGCATAGTTTAGAGTACATTTGAAGTACTTTGACTGTAATATAACAAAGACAGGTAATAATGTTATGTCAAAGGAGAGGGAGTGCTGCAGTCCATTGACACTGTAAGGGTGGTAATCTTTACCAGCCTGAGCAGGACTTCCTCTTGCTTGTTCAGTGATCCAGCAACAAGCTGCACACCTTCTGCTGGAAAACTGAAGAGACCTGCAGAATGGCCTCTCTAAATTCCCATGTTAATTTGCCTATTGTTGGTCATAAACATTGTGATTTAGGCCCTGCACAGCTCCACTGGCATGAAAAACGTTGCTCAGAGTAAGCTATAGCAGAAGGATATGATTATCCTGCCTTATGATTTATGACATGATGATTTTATTTGGCATATAATCTGAAATATTGATAATATTTAAATGATTTTTTTTTTCAACTTTTGACATGATTCTTGGTAATACCAGTGGAGACCTACTTTGTGAGCTAAAAACACCTGTACTTCTGGCATGTTATAAGCAGACTACTTATTATTAATGTGTTTTTCTTAGTATTACGGAGAAGAAAAAATACAATACCACAGTCTAATGCTTAATAAAACAGGAAAAATCAAATATACTCCTGTACAACCTGTACAATTCCAACACATATTTTACTGGAGGATGAGTACACTTCTTCGGGGTGAAAACCATATGTTATTTGCAAGTGTATAGCACCCAGAACAGAAGTTTTATTCATGATGTAAGCATTTGGGCGTTATCATGCTACAAATAAGTATCAATATTATTCAAATAGTTGGTTTTAAAGTACCAATATAACTTTTTTTAAATATTTCAGTGGTATCCGCTAATGCTCTAACAGTCTTATTACTGATAGTCTCTGTGCAAGATAAAAATTCAGGTAATACTGATTACAAGGAAAGCCTTAGTCCCTGAGAGACATGCACACAACAACAGCCAGAAAGCTCTGTGACAAAAAGTCTGCTGATCTGCCTACAAAAGGGGATTCTCACACAGTCTGTATAAACTACTCCCAGGCTACTATATCTTCATGATCACTAGTTTCTACAAGCTCTCTGGAAATTTTGCTATTCACATTAACCATGTCCTTCAAATCCCAGCATTTTTTTCAAAATAAGGAACAAGAGATATATAAATATGATGGTATAGAGCATATACGCAGAAAAATTTAAGGGTAGCCAGTACAAAACCGCAAAATATTTTATGGATGTAAAGATTTTGTAAGTTTTAACATTATTTGGCTTATATATTTTTATAACAGACATTATAAAACCTGACTGTTTGGTAAGTAATATCTATCTATCTAAATACAAGATAAATTTAAAGCTACATCTTGAGCATAAAATATAATTTCATCTTCACACACAACCAACCATGTAGAAAGAATAGTTTAACTTCTGACTTCACTGCTAGGCTAATTCCTATGCAGGTGAAAGCATAACACTTGGGAACTTCAGATAATAGACTTTTCAGCTATGAAATGAATCAGTTTGCCATTGATTTATACAAAGATTAGCTCTGCAATGGTGACCGCTAATAAGAAACCAAATATTAAAGGGGTATGTCAGCTGCAATATACAGTTTCACTGGACAATGTTTTGTACTCATGATTTCTGAAATAAATGCTGCTCAGGATCTTCAACTTTGACTAAGTTTAATTGTGAGATCCATTTTAGTCAACTCACATCAGCTGAAAAGGTTTTTCAAGGTAAAAATGGAAGTCAGCAGGGATCCTGCAACTATTCCAATGTAAAAAAAATGTCCATTTTTAAAGGTTACTAATGAAGGACAGAATATCTCAAAATGCAAAGTTAAACATGGAGTTCACTGTTCTCACTGTGATTTCTTTACTTGTTTATTGTTTCCTTGTACCTTGACACCACAACAAACTTCAGACAGGACTACAGTTCATTCTGCACAAAGTATTCAATGCAGCAATGCATGCCAAGGAACAGAATTTTTTAGTGAAAAAAAATCTTCTGCCTAAATCCAATGTAGGCAAAGTACTTCTTTTCAAAAGGTAAATTTGAAAATAAATAAAAATATTTCTTCCACCAGCCTCTATTTGTCCAGGACATATCAGAAATGTAAGAACTTGACACCTGAGAAAAATTACTCACATAGCTGACATGCAGAGAGCAAAAACCCATTTAATTTTTGTGCATTGCTTCTTAAATGAGAAAAGGCTATTCTGGTAACTTTTAGAGAAAGCTACCAAATTTATTTACTTTTCATTTTTAATAATGAATTAGAGAATAAGTGACTTATCTATCCATGTTCAGGCCTATGGAGACTATGGACCAAATTCTCACCAGTAATAATTGGCTTTTCTTGGATTATGCTCATGCAAAAACTTGTACAATTTAGTCTCGTGCTTCTTTTTTACAACATAAAATGGAAAACTGGCTTGACATCATACTCATGCAGAAGCAAAATTAAAAGTGAGTTCTACATATTCTTGGAACAGAATATGTATATCTTCTATTTGAAAAATCTAGCTGAAGTTTATGTCCTTGAATTCAGTAGTACATTCAAAAGTTCCCATTAAAGCAAACTCTTATTTAAAGAACTCAGTAGCAATTTAAACTAGTTACTTAAGGAGATTTGTAAAATTATTATTTGAAGCCTATGCTCCCGTGATAAGAGTGCTTGAAAATCAACCTTGTTCCCAGGAATTCAGTGGTCAGACTCTTAAAAATGTCAAGTGGATCTTTTACTACAAATTAATCTGGTTTTGTAACACAGTAAATCACTTATGTTATACAAGACAACAGAAAAAAAGAAGGCAGGAAGAAAATGCACTGCTTTTATAGTGCTGAGGTAAACCATTTGCTTCATTTCCATAGGCCTAGATGTTTATTCTGTCTTGGTAGTGCCCTGATGTTTAAAACAACTGAAGAGTTAACATACCTTTATAAATAAACTTTTCACAATGACCTCCAAACTTCAATCACATGCCCATTTAGCTGTTTGTTGACTATCCATAGTTCCCATGTTCTTTGCCCCAGAATTAAAAAAAACCAACCAAGCAAACAAACAAACCAACCAACCAGAAAAGCTGGTATAGTAATTTTTAATATGACATATCTTTGTCAAGAGTGTTGGAGAGGAAGAAGTACTTTTCCATAAGCAAACAATCCTCAATAACATATATTTAAACATTTACATATTTTTCCATATTTAATAAATATATAGTGTCCTTTTGCATAAAAGACCATTCTGACTTGAAGGACATAATACAGCTTTTAATAAGCTCAGTCTGAAGAAAACATGAATGATGAAAGCTGGAATAAGCACTCCAAAAACCAATGATACCTGCAGTTGTTGCCATAAGATCCATGCACTGCATCTTCTTTTTCATCTTCTTTTAGCCTCTGAAGGTAAATGGCACATGAACCCAGCTAATTTCACCATTGCAAAACTGCCGTGGAATGAAAATTCCCCATGTGGTGCAACAGTTTTGCAGAAGGATGGAAAAGCCTGCTTACATCAATAAAGCAGTAGAAATTACAAGCAAAACCTCAGCTTTTCAGGAAAACATAGGAAGGAGATCACCAATGCCATTTTGTTTTTCTTTCTTGTATGGATAAGAACCAGAAGAACTGTGTGTCCAACAGAGAGTCCCCTGTGCATCACACTCCTACTACTGCACAAGAGCTGAGCCATGGTTCCTACACCATTTCCATGTTATTGCACACCCTCATTTTGCTGAAGCAAAATATATAATGCAATCATAGATAGAAGTTTGTTTAAAACTGTAAATAAAATCATGTACTCTCAAAAAAAAAAGGAAAAACCCCAAAAGAGAGCAGGGAAAGACTATTGCACTGTATGACAATTCTTAGAAGTAAATTCTGTGCAACATGTTTTACATAGACAAAAGGGAAAGAAAATAATTATGCTGAGAAGCCACACACTTTTGAAGCCTCAAAAGCAACAGACATGAGTTGCTGCAGTCTAATGACTATGACTTTTTAAGTAGTATCACTAAACTGAAAGAGGCTTTACTGCAAATACCATTCATTAACTCAAAGGCAGCTCTACTATTCAGCATCTAATGGTGTCAACATGCACAGAACATCAAAGAAGACTCTACAGAATTATCCCCACCTACATAAACAATAGTTTTTCAGGCAACCTGAAAAATCTTTCTTCAGAGTAGTTTTATCCCAATTTAGAATTACAGGCTTTATACATTCAAATATTTGGAGCTTTACATCGTTACCAATAAGCTAGAGAAAAAGCCAATATTTTATTTCTGATTAATTTATTTATTTCTTCACTCTAAAATCCAAAGTCATACTTACTTTAAATATTTTGTCAGTGTTTTTCTCCACCAGAAAAGGCAAGGGAATTTTATTGCCTCACCTTAGAAACTCTAATAGGTAAATATCAGTATTGCATTTATTCTATGTGAACTATCAAAGGTTATGTGAAATGATGGTGACTATTACCATTTTCAGTATTATCAAATTTTCAAATTATTGATTTAATGAAAGCTCTTAGTGCTTTTGAAACATTTTGAAAAGACTCCACCTGTCCCGATCCAATGTTGGGGGAGGTTTCGATACGATCCCAAGGACGAGATTAAGACGCTGGAGTCGGTCAGATGTCTTTTACTTTTATTTGAGGGGAGAAGAGAACGGAGGGAGGAGGGAGGGCAAGGGAGGAGGGGAAAAGAATAGGGGAGAGAGAGAGAGAGAGAGAGAAAGAGAAGGAGGAGTTTATCACCACCACTTCGAGTCCTGATGATCTTCTGCTGGGTCTTCGGTGGCCTCAGGCTTCGTCAGGGACCGAGGGGCAGGGGAGGAGGCTTGAGGGTGCAGGAACAGAAGGAGTGGTCTCGCACACCGCCGCCCCGCCGAGGGGCACGTGTGCTCCTTATATAGGGGCTCACGCATGCACGGATCACACATGCGTACGTGTGGTTCGCCACGGATGTGCTGTCCCTGCCTCTGCTCTTTTCGCGCCTTTTTTGTCCCCGCCTCGGCTCTTTTCGCGCCTTTAGTCTGTGCACAGGCGCACGAGATTGTTTTTCTCAAAGCTGTGGAGAAGATGGTCTTCTCGAAGCGTGACGCTGGATGGCGCTACAGCGGCAATGTCGAGACAAAAACCACATTTTTCTATCGGTCCTTTACACCACCCCGTGGCTCGACATTGCAGCTTGTTGGCATAGGAGGAAGAGAAAGAAAGAGAGAGGAAAGAAGGGGGAAAGGAAGAAAACGGGAGTTGAGGGAGTTGGGGATAAGGGTGGAGGAAAATTGTGGGAAGGAAGAAGGGAACAACATTGTTTTAGGTGAAGGAACATCTTAACACAGAAGAACTGAGGTACTGCTCAATGCAAACTCATTCTCAAACAACTTTAACAATTCTTCAACTTTGGAGGACAAACATTAGGAATGGGGTTAACAGTAACTGGCAATATGCAATTTCTTCCTTCAGGAGGAACTGGGAATGGGTTTAAATGATTGGTACGGAGGTTGGTTGTGGCTGATGGATGGTACAGATTTTTGTTACGCCATCAGGTGGAGCACTGGGAACAAATTGCATATTTGACATAACATGTCGAATTAATTGAATAAAACAGGGGATTATGCAGGGTAGGAACAGTAAGGTGGCGGTTGCAGATAATAGATACAATATTAATTGTTTCACCCAGGGTGCCCCTGGTAACCAGGACCACAAATCACCGTTCCAACCATTCCAGGTTTGAACAGGGACGTGGGCTATTTTCCTGATACCTTGGGTCAACTGGAGAACTACTTCTCCCACATCATCTATTTCTAGGCAGCAGTTAGAGATATTTAATTTTCCACACACTCCTCCCTCCTCAGCCAATAAATAATCTAAAACCATATGGTGTTGAAGGATTGCCGTGCGCATTTGTTGCGATTGTCGAGTTAATAGGTCTATGGCGTCAGCAGTTTTGTTGGTGATAATTTCTAGGGCCGCTTGTAGTCTAATTATTCGATTAAGATTATAAATCGGTTCTCTTGCCCCTGCAATGGGCTCGTTAGGATTCCAGGTTGCTGGCCCATACTGTTCAATTATTTGCTCGGGGGGCCATTCGTCATTTCCCCATTTTTGTGTCCCACCTAAATTTACCTTGGTAGACCGCGTCTTACGGGCAATCCTTCTATCCCCGAGGTTATCGTACACCTTTACGCCTAGTTGGGGTCCACCAGTTTCTGGCAGGAGGAAAAATAGGGGCCTTATAATCCCTATATAACAAACTCCTGACCACCCCGTGGGTAAGAACTTGTATGCCGTGTTCCCACATATCCAATAATGCCCGTTTTTGGCTTTATTTCACTGAGCAAACAGCCCATCTTTCCCTGGTGGAAACTGAAAATAAGTTGTGCCTTTGTCCCCCAGAGGGCTGAAAAAGGTGGTTGCCCCATCCCTTATTCGGCGGGTACAATACCAAGCCCCAGAAGTAGTGAACATTCAATATTTACTTTTTGCAAAGAAAACTAAACAATTACACTTCCTAAGCAAGTACAACATTTGATGTTACTTGGCTATTAAGTTTTCCCATATACAGGACTATTTAGTGATGAAAATAGAGGAAGATCAAGAAAGTAAGAATTATGTATATAGTAAATCATAGGTTGAAATCCTTGAGCTGTCTAACATAAATAGGCGTCATTGGAAAATTATTGGGCATTTTTTCTTAAATAAGCACACACACATATATATGATTAAACATGCACCAGACAATTAGATGTCTTTGTACTATTGCATAAGGACTGTAGTGCATTGAAACATCTAATATTTAGCCTGTTTGCCATAAATATTAAATCTTGACTTATTCTTAGAGCTGCAATGAAGTACAAACATGTATGCACACATATGTACCACCAATTATAAAAACTGATATACACAGTGGAATATTCTAATGGGTTGGTGTCCCTGAGTCAAAAAGATCCAAAGTAGCAGGCGCATCATGGTCATATCGCCGCCCTTAAAAACAGAAACAGGAACAAAACTCGCTCCTTGGGTTAGAAGGAGGGAATAATCCATTTGGTGTGGATTTTGTTGGTTCTCCCACAGGTACCTTTCGCTTTCCATGCATATTTGTGTAGGGGGGTATCTAATATGAGAGGCACAGCTCCCATGGTGGGAAGCTTGACCAGAACCTGCTGGCCAGGGGAGTAAGATGATGCACTGGGGGAATTAGAGTTTTGAGAGACGGGTACCATGGTTGGGGCTTGTGGACAAAAATGCTGCAATTTTCGGGCACCCATTTGTACCCCAGTGATTACTGACATTGGCCACTGCCTCCCCCACCCGCTCAGCCCATCCCGGTTGGTGGGGTTTAGTAGGTCTCCTTTATTATTGCAGGTGAGTTGTCTGATGAACATCCACCCTCCGCCTCCCTCCTCACCCTGAGAGGGCAGAGATTTTAGTTTCCCACCACTCTTTTTGTCCTTCTTAAACCCTTCCTCGCTGTCCAATGCTGGCACAGAAGGCGGGTTCAGTTTGGGAGGGGGTCCTTGCCCAGACCACCTCCGCACCAGGAGCTTTAACTTTTTGGTGGGGAGCCCATCCATTAGGTCTCAGGGCACACCCTTTTGCAGTCCCACCTGCCACAATTCTTGTCGGAGCAGGGCTTTTTCCCTTTTTGTTAGGTCGGGGCTTCCCCCGAAGGAGCCAGCGGTTTGTTTGCCGGCTCCGCTGTCTGCACGGCCCTAGTTTCCACTTTATTGTAAGTTCTGCCTACTGGCCCATATTTTCTGTTTATTAGTTCCTGGGCTATCTCCCCCCAGGTCCACACCTTTCTCCCCCACGGCCGTTGTTCGGGGGTTACCATTCCCTCCAGGGCAGCTGCGATTCACTCCTCGCGAGGCACATTTTGAATTCTCCCCTGTAACTGGATCCCAATAGGTTTTAGCAAGTCGGGGAGTCCTCTTATTAGCGGCGTCAGCTGCTCGGGGTCTACTGGTAGCAACATTGGAGAGCTTAGATTTGGTTTCAGCTCCCGGTCGTACATCATTTGTAGGCAAGCCGCCTTTTGTATGTTTTCTAGTAGTTGATCGACCGAACTAATTAGAACTAGGGGATACCCCCTCTCCAATGGGTTCAGCCCCCCCGCCCAATATGCAGCCCTCTGGGTCAGAGACCATGGGGCTCTGCGATCGCCCATTGTGAGAAAGACACTGGGGCCCCAATACCCCTCTGCTTCCTTTTCCGATAGCATGATCCCGTCCCCCCCCCGACAGGGATACCCTCCACATGTATTTGGTTTCAGACTCCCTTGCTGTTCTAGCAAAGTCCTTTCGGAGCTTAGCCAATTCGGTGGCGGTAAAAGGGATTTCTTTCGTTACAACTTGGGGACGGCTGTCACTATCGTCCTCGTATATGTATTCTGTCTTTACCAGCAGGCGCATATGGGGGGGTTATCCACAGTCTCTCTTAATCCCTTTAGATCTTTCTGGGGGTAAATTTGGCGTACCCCTTTCTCCTCCAGCATTACCTCTGCCTCAGCGGGGGTGTCTGCCTCTGTCCTGATCCAATGTCGGGGGAGGTTTCAATATGATCCCAAGGACGAGATTAAGACGCTGGAATCCGTCAAATGTCATACAACCTTTCACTTTTATTCGAGGGGAGAAGAGAACGGAGGGAGGAGGGAGGGCAAGGGAGGAGGGGAAAAGAATAGGAGAGAGAGAAAGAGAAAGAAAGAGAAGGAAAAGGAGTTTATCGCCACCACCTCGAGTCCTGACGATCTTCTGCTGGGTCTCCGGTGGCCTCGGGCGTCGTCGGGGACCGAAGCGGGGGGGGGGGAGGCTGGAGGGTGCAGGAACAGGAGGAGTGGTCTCTCACGCGCCGCCGCTGCCGCCCCGCCCGAGGGGCACGTGTGCTCCTTATATAGGGGCTCACGCATGCGCGGATCACAAATGCGTACGTGCAGCTCGCCACGGATGTGCCGTCCCCGCCTCTGCTCTTTTCGCGCCTTTTTGTCCCCGCCTCGGCTCTTTTCGCGCCTTTAGTCTGAGCGCAGGCGCACGAGATTGTTTTTCTTAAAGCTGTGGAGAAGGTGGTCTTTTCGAAGCGCGATGCTGGGTGGCGCTACGGCGGCAATGTCGAGACAAAAACCACATTTTTCTATCGGTCCTTTACAGCCTCCCTCAGGAGCTGAGCCCTCAGCTCCTCCTTCAGAATCATATTCTGGCGCTTCTCCTCCTCTAGCACCTGTTTGGTCTCTAGTAGTTGCTCTCGCAGCAGTGTTATTGCTGCTTGCAATGAAGCGGCCACAGCCTCCGATGGGCAGGGCGCTCGTTTCTTATCCTCCACCGCCGCTGCCAGACACGCTCCTAACACAGCACATACAATGGCTTTCCCTTTCCCTTTCTTTACTCTAGCTTCTCTATGTAAGAAAGACCGCTATTCAATCCATAACACTTTGCAGTTGGAACCAGTGGTCCCGAGCCCAATCTTGTCCTGGGGGTGAGGGGCGAGAGCGGTACGTTTCTAAAAACTCATATAATCTCTCCGTCTCTTCACAAAAATCGCCTGCCTTTTGGGCGGCCATGTCCTACAAAGGGGAATTCGTCCCGGGAGGGTCAAACCTTAAAAAGACCAAGTTTCCCCTATACACTCCCAGGAGGCCAATACGCACACTACTATGAGACAAAGACAAGTCTGCAAAGGGGATATCGTCCTGAGGGGGTCACGCCGTAGAATTCAAGCTTCCCCTGTACTCCCCCAGGAGGCCAGACCTTATGAGTCTAGTATGAGACAGTATGAGACAGAGAAGAACCTACAAAGGGGATATCATCCTGAGGGGGTCACAGCATAAAATTCAAGTTTCCCCTATCCTCCCTCAGGAGCTCAAATCACAAAGTAGTACATGCGCTTCAGTGCAAAGGTCTCAACACCCACTCCTTTCTTGCACTTCGTTTGTCTCCAGCTGCTTCCCTCGCAGGAGAGCAGAACCACGGATCGGAACTCCGCACTCGCTTCATACTTATTTGTACGTCTCGTTCACACACAATCGCTCAGCACACCATAAGGTTGTATGACACTCTCATCTCAAGGGATCCTGTCCATGACGCCAATTAAATGTCCCAATCCAATGTCGGGGGAGGTTTCGATACGATCCCAAGGACGAGATTAAGACGCTGGAATCGGTCAGATGTCATACAACCTTTCACTTTTATTTGAGGGGAGAAGAGAACAGAGGGAGGAGGGAGGGCAAGGGAGGAGGGGAAAAGAATAGGAGAGAGAGAGAGAGAGAGAAGGAGTTTATCACCACCACTTCGAGTCCTGATGATCTTCTGCTTGGTCTTCGGTGGCCTCAGGCTTCGTCAGGGACCGAGGGGCAGGGGAGGAGGCTTGAGGGTGCAGGAACAGAAGGAGTGGTCTCGCACACTGCCGCCTCGCCGAGGGGCACGTGTGCTCCTTATATAGGGGCTCACGCATGCACGGATCACACATGCGTACGTGCGGTTCGCCACGGATGTGCTGTCCCTGCCTCTGCTCTTTTCGCGCCTTTTTGTCCCCGCCTCGGCTCTTTTCGCGCCTTTAGTCTGTGCGCAGGCGCACGAGGTTGTTTTTCTCAAAGCTGTGGAGAAGGTGGTCTTTTCGAAGCGCGACGCTGGATGGCGCTACAGCGGCAATGTCGAGACAAAAAACACATTTTTCTATCGGTCCTTTACACCACCAATCGTCTACTTTACCATCTGAACTGCAGAGCTACCTTTCAAACATAAGCAGTCAATGTAAGGGTTTACCAAAGACAACATCAGCAGGGTAATTTCTAAATTAATGATTAATCAAGGCAAACTTGACTTGCTCCCTTTTTAATTTACCAAATAAAAACTTTTTTTTAAACAGATCTAATTCCAAGCATTACAATCACACATTTCTTAAGGTTTTTCACATGGGTGAAATGCACATAATGAATTGAATGTTGCCTCCAAGATGGAAAGAAAAAGGCTCCAAGGCAGACAGAATTTGAATAAAGCATCAATCTGCTGCTGCAGTCAACCAAGCCTGAGAAGAACTCATCCTTAATTTTAAAAGGAACTTCAACACATGGACTGACAGGGTGAAACATCCATATATATTCTCTGTTGGTGGTTTTGGACTGAAACCCTGGGTATTTCCTCCAGGCTTTTGTTTTCCTTTTAGTCAAGAACTGCTACATGGTTGTCAAGCATTCTAACAATACTTTCAAACAACTAGCATGCTTGTAACTACAATTTCTTCATCAATTTTCATTTATTTCATTAATTTGAACACCTACAGCTGATGACCTTAATACTAGTATTTTGAAGAAACAGTAGTTCTAGACAAATGAAAAAAACAATTGAAAGGATATCGATATTACTAGTATTGAAATCTTCACTGTTCCAAAGCCAGCATCCCCAAAACAGCTACATACAAAATAGTTCAATATGTTAAAAGCTGACTAAGAAAATAGTTTCCTGTGCAGTTTAAATAGCACTAAAAAGAAAGTAATAAGACTGTTTGTCTTATTATAGAAAGCAGAAAAAGCAGAAAAATAAGGGTCTTTATAAACTGTGAAGCTAAACTTTTTTGTTATGAAGACAAAGCACCACCTGTGACCTTTAAGAGATTTATTTTGTTCCCTCAGCCCTTCTCCCGTGCTAAGGATTAAAACATTATTCATTCCATAGCTATGAAAAAATGTCATCTACACAGCTTTTTATTTTCTTCTCAACACATCCATTATGTTTCAAATAAACATTTTTTCCCAACTCCTGGAGTTCTTAAATAACTTCTTCAAACACTGAGGAGAAGTGTTGACAAAACTGTGAATAATGTTCAGGTGAATTGTATGTGTCACAAAGAAACACCTTACCTACAAGCACACATTTCCCCTGAGACAATATGTTAAAGTAATGCAAACTTCAATTCTACAGCTCTCAAGGACAGCCATCTTACCCAGGTATGGCAAGTATGATCACGCCACAGTGTCCTTACAAAATAAAATATCCACAGCTTAGCAGTTATCCAGATATTTCAGCGTCAGTGCCAAGTATTTTAATTGGAGCATGCTGGGATTCATTTAGCAAACATCATTGCATTTTATAGTTGTTTTTAATCAGTTTGACTCATCTAATGTTTATATGACCTTAAGTATCTAGTAATCATATTTTAACAGATTATATTAGATATATAATGCATAATTTCATAGTACTCTTATTGACATATGTCTTAATAGTTTAACTGTCATTGCTGGATTGTTCCCCCATGATCTGACCTTTAAGTACATACTTACTTGCTTACACATACTTCTGTAATCTTGGATGATTTCTGGAGGTTTCTTCAGTATGGGCACAGATGTATTGGCACGCTGCTGAATGTTGCATTTCCAGTAAATCTGCAAAGCATGTCTTGGTTGTGCACCCTCTGCAGTTAAAATGAGGAACGGAACACCCTTTCCTTTCTCCTGCAAAGATCTGCTTAGACGTTATGAACAGATAATTGTGAGTGAGATATTGGCTTATATACATTTGGATGTACTGATTTAAGAGGTATTGTCCTATTCCCATCTATGACCTCTCTGCATATCTGCAGGTTTTACCTGTTGCACCTCCTACTTTCTTCCATGGCTTCTGCTATTACATTTGAGCAATAGATTTGCACTTAGATCCTGTTGATCCGTTTGAGCACTTAGATCCTGTTGCTATTCAAAAGAAATTAAGACTGGAAAAGTTCTTCTGTGCTCCATCAAGGGCAGAACTTGTCAAAAGAAAAAACAAAATGGATTCCTACTTTTTTAATTAAAAAGTTAAAGAGACACTGACATCTTATGCCTCAGCCCACGTAATAGCAAATAACCACAATGCTGTGATCTAGCTTCCATCAGAAACAGAAAACAGAATAGGCAAAACTAGCCTTTACACACTGGACAAAGGTTCCCAAATTGTTTCAAAAGCTAATGTTCCAGTGCTGGCCTGGCAGTCACTGAACAAGTTCAATCTCAAAAATAAAACTGTAAGAAGAAAAGCAAAAACAAAAACAAAATCCCCAAACAAATCAGAACAACAACAACAACAAAGAGATAAACTAGCTATGTTGCTTTTAAGAACACAGAAAAGGAAGTTTCAGCCAGGGAAATGCATTGGAAATGAGGAATTTGCATGAAGTACACTGTTTGAAAAACAAAACCTTCAAGCTAAAACACTGCTAACACAGTCTGTGAAAACATACTGTCTTCAAAGTCCTAAGAGTGATGATTACTAACCCAACAGTCTCACTGCCAGGGTAACTGTGTGGGATGTCAGTCAAAAAACAAAACAGTCAACAGCTTCTGGGAATATGTTCTTTCACTCTTTTAAAACAAACTCATTTAAAACAAACACAATCTGAAGTACTTAGGCATCTCCAAAAATAGATACTACTGTGAAAAATTCAGCAGCAAAAGGAAAGCAAACTGAAGACCAATACATCATGCAGAAAAAAACCTGATTCACACCTTTCCATAACATTAAAGATAAAGCCAAGTACACTTTTTGAAATGTTAAGAGGTTTTTGTTTTCAATCTACAGAGTTAAAAGTGGCTAAAACACTGAACGAAGCAATGGTCCCAGCTGGAGGTGTACTTGCTAAATAATTGTGGTTTAAAGTGGGTAGGCTGTCTCCAAAGCAGGCAGTTTAATGACTTTACTGTGCCCATCTGGCTTTAAAATTCATAATAGTAGTAAGCTGTCTTCATTTTTTTGGTGTTTCAAAATACGAGCCACATGATGTAGAAGAATAAGTGGCAGATCAGCATCACTTCCATCATGTGACTGAGCTATTCCCAAATTACTCAAATCAATGTTGATGAAGGGGCCTGTTTAATGCATAAAGCAGAAGCAGCCTAAGCAAAAGGTGGTATTTGCTTGCCTTGCATCAAGGCGTAATCACACTAGAATAGTGTAGCTAGCAATGTTACAAAATGCATTTTGCAACATTTTTTGTAACGGTGTAACATTCTTCAGTCTTTTGTGATGCAGCTAAGCATAAATATATACATTTACATAAATATATGTCACCACAAAGGCACCATCTGAGACATGTGGTACAGTTGCACAGAGAGGGTAAGGTAAAACACTTGGAAACAGTAAAATAAGCAAGATAAGAACAGGGAATTGAGAAGCAGGAGAGAGAGAATCATAGAATCATAGAATCGTCAAGGTTGGAAAAGACCCATAAGATCATCAAGTCCAATCGTCAACCTATCACTGCCAAGTCCATCTATACCATGTCTTCAAGCACCACATCTATCCATTCTTTAAATACCTCCAGGGATGGAGACTCAACCACTTCCCTGGGCAGCCTGTTCCAATGCTTGACCATCCTTTCGGTGAAGAAGTTTGTCCTAATGTCCAACCTAAACCTCCCCTGGCGCAGCTTGAGGCTGTTTCCTCACATCCTATCACTCGTTACTAGGGAGAAGAGACCAACCCCCACCTCGCTACAACCTCCTTTCAGGTAGCTGTAGAGAGCAATAAGGTCTCCCCTCAGCCTCCTCTTCTCCAGGCTAAACAACCCCAGCTCCCTCAGCCAATCCTCATAAGACTTGTGCTCCAGACCCTTCACCAACTTCGTTGCCCTCCTCTGGACACGCTCCAGCACCTCGATGTCCTTCTTGTAGTCAGGGGCCCAAAACTGAACACAGTACTTGAGCTGCGGCCTCACCGATGTTGAGTACAGGGGCACTATCACCTCCCTGGTCCTGCTGGCCACACTATTCTTGATACAGGCCAGGATGCCATTGGCCCTCTTGGCCACCTGAGCACACTGCTGGCTCATGTTCAGGCGGCTGTCAGCCAACACCCCCAGGTCCTTTTCTGCCAGGCAGCTCTCCAGGCACTCCTTCCCCAGCCTGTAGCGTTGCATGGGGTTGTTGTGACCGAAGTGCAGGACCCGGCACTTAGCCTTGTTGAACCTCATACAGTTGGCCCTGGCCCAACAATCCAGCCTGTCCAGGTCCCTCTGGAGGGCCTTCCTGCCCTCCAGCAGATCAACACTTTCACCCAACTTGGTGTCATCTGCAAACTTACTGAGGGTGCACTCGATCTCCTCATCCAGATCATCAATGAAGATATTGAACAGGACCGGCCTCAGTACTGAGCCCTGGGGAACACCACTCGTGACCGGCCGCCAACTGGATTGGACTCCATTCACCACCACTCTCTGGGCTCGTCCCTCCAGCCAGTTTTTAACCCAGCGCAGAGTGCACCCATCCAAGCTTTGTGCAGCCAGATTCTCCAGGAGAATGCTGTGGGAGACAGTGTCAAAGGCCTTACTAAAGTCCAAGTAGACAACATCCACAGCCTTCCCCTCATCCACTAAGGGGGTCACCTTGTCATAGAAGGAGATGTGTGCTGGAACCAGATAATGCTACAGAATAAGCAAGAAAGGAGCCCAGTGAAACCAGAAAAGGTCCTGGTCTCCAAAATAATTTAAACTGTGTCAAGGACAGATGAGATCATCCCCTTTTCTTTTGGGAGAAGAGCATAAAACATCAGTGATGGGAAAGGAAAGCTAGGGAGGAAAGAAGACTTCAAGTCCAGTTGCTGCTTTCCAGCTGGCTCTGCCACAAGCATCTTTGTTTACCTTCCGCTGGGCCAGCTCCGGCTCATCAAACTGTTGTTCTGCTGATTTCTTGTCATTCGTCCAGCCCACGGGCCTATGTTGCATGTGTTTTATTGGTTTGTATTGACTAGCGTAATCTATGCACAAAACATAACTGAAATAGTTGCAAAAGACTCTCCTCGTAACCTAACCCATATGGACTTTATCCTTATGTCAACATGGTAACTCATGTCACAATTATAACATAGATCATGCCACACTATCCAGAAGAGATATCCATATCCAGAAGAGATGCATTCTCACATATCCTCCCTCTTCCATGTTGTACAAGTAACTTTTTAGCTCTAATAAGAATCCAAAGACCTGTTGAAGCCTTAGATTGCAAGCTCTGAACTTTCACCTAGATACGCTGACCCTACATTGAACTCTTACTTAGCTAGATGAAGGAAGGCCCTGAAACAGGTGTAAACCAGGAAAATAAGGTAGCCGAAACCATTAGCAGAAGCTGCAGCTATCCAAGATAAGTAAATGAAAGTCCTGCCTGGAGACAGGGAAACGATCCAATAAGGAACAAGAAGACTCCAGACCCAAATATTACTATTGGACTGAACAATTGCATGAGGGGAGGGGGACTGTAAGGGTATAATTGCCCAGGAATTTCTTTGTTTGGGGTACCTCCCCGGAGGCACCCAGCTTGAGCTGCTCTTCACCGCTGTACCACTGTAAGAGACTGAAGTATTAAGAACAATTGTCTCAAAGCTTGCTTGTGTGTGTTTATCTGATAAGACCGGACAGCAGACCACTCTTTTGTCTGATAAGACTGGAGGGCAGACCATTCTTTGGCATATCAAGTACCACTAGCTTGCAAAGAAACTTGTGCAAACTTGCTGAAGCAGCAGGCCATTCTTTGGGTTATCAGGCACCACCAAGAATAGGACACCAACTGGTATCCGGGCCAGGCCGCTTGCCCACAAACAATATATATATTGTGTGATTAGATGTGCATGTGTTGGGTACGTGATGTTGCCCTGGGTAACCAAACCGAAACAAGAGGGCAAACTCCCTCTCCAACACCAGATAAAAGACGGCACAACGAAACCAGAGTGTGGCCATCCACCACCAAAAAACTGAAGACTGAGGACCAACGGGACACCACTGCATCCATGGGGGTGACTATCCTTTGCTTATCTCTCTGAATGCTTGCTTAATTTCCTCCTAATATTTCCTGCCTTTCCTATCGCTTTACTCTTTTATATTTACCCAATAAAATGTCTGATTGGTGGCATATGACCTTGTTTGTTTCTTAATTTTGCTCTTGGCATCATTACAAACCTTCCCCGAGCCTGACAATCAGACCGGGACTTAACAACCACTTAATAAATTCACCTGGCATACGTCATGTTGGAGACTCTGCTTCGGGAAACCTAGGGTCGAGCCTGAGGGGAGAGAAAGTGCCCAAGGGTGAGTGTGTGTGTGTGAGCAAGGAGTCGAAAAGGGGCACCCATCCGCTCAATGGAGGTGCCCGCTGCGAAGGGACTCCGGTCCTAGCAGTTAAGGTCTCAGGTGGTGTGTGTGCGACTCCCTGAATGGGGCGTGAATGCTTGGGCAGTTCCTGCTCCCTTAACATCCATATGACAGAAGAGAAATAACTGAAAAGGCATTTTCTTTTGGCTTGTTCTTTAGACAGGGTCTGTTGCACAGTGGGGTCCCCTTTCACTGACTGCTCCTTTTAAAAAATCAGCAAGCACAGAATATGACAGGATGCTCCAATAACTTATAAAAACTCCAGGAAGACATTTAATAATGCTCTCTCTGATGACTGATACCTGTGTTCAAAGAAACCACTTATCATATAATAATAAAATTTCATTAAATGACTCCCAAGTCTCAAAACCAGAAAACACAGAAAGTGAACTGACCTCAAGGCAATCAGCAATCCCAAAATTTGTCTTTCCATTCACCACAGGGAAATCAGTCCTATATTTTTAGCGATATAAAAATACTACATTTGGATTAAATAAAACAGTCCTGACAGCATAAACCAAATAATATTTATTTGCCTGGTGTAATCAGGACAGTGAGAAATGAACTATTTACACTAATATTCTCAGACTGTTATGAGTAAGATTAATTTGTTTGCAGTGGCATTCCTAAACAACCCCAAGATACCATATTATATATATGCTACACCTCTGAGATTTATGAATTATGAGGGTGCCAAGAAGAACATTGTAACTAATTTTAGTATCTGGAACAGAAAAAGAGGTTGAAGAGTCCAAATGCTTGTTCTTCCTTTCACAAAAAGTAAACCTCAAGACTTAATAGTAAATTTGCTCCTTACAGTCCAATGTTAACTCTGGGAACTATACTCAGATCTGTGAATTGCAAAAGCATGTCCTGAATCTTACTGTAATTTTCCATTTAGCAACATACCCCTGAAATGCTATTATTAGCATTCCCAAAAAGCCTACATAGCAGAAACATGCTAAAGGATGCATTTATCAGCAGATGCAATAATAGTAAATTTATTGCCCAGAGAAGGCAGTTTTTGTAGTTACATACATTTTTTTGTACACTGACTTCTGAATGCTTTGGTAATTATTTATTTGCTTTATGAGACATAGATGACCACTGCAACTATTAACTGACCATTTGCCAACACTTTTTTTGTTCTTATGTCAAGACTTGAAGCATTTGCTCTTGGCTAATTGGCTAAACCTTGTCCAAACTGACTTCTGTTTTAAATCACTTCCAAGAGTAAGAATTCAGCACAGAATGGGTTTGATGATTTGTTTCTTAACACTATATAAGAAACAAGCTATTAGAGAAATGACGCTATTTATTTTCTTTTCTACAGGATTCTCACTGGAATTCATTGTCCTTCCTTCCTTTTTCTTGTATTTCTTGTTCAAATAGTTTGGTTTAAACACTAAAGATATTTTTTAAAAGTCCTGAATGTTCTAGTTGTCTAGACCTTTTGTAAGTCTTTCTTTTTTTCTTTTTGTCTAAATGTGAACTAAGGTTTTTAGAAAGCTATCCTGCTTGGTGTTTATAACACCTACAGATCTTTTTCTGCACATACCTGAGCATATATTTTTTTGCTATAACAGACAGAGCTATGCCAGGAGACTATTCACTCAACATTGAAACATATCTTTTCTGGGAGACACATTTGAGTTTTGGGCATACCTAATGTACTGAACTCCTGCTACAAGTGACTGCCTTCCACTCACTATGAAAGTCAGGGAGGCCTAACCTAAGTTATAAATGTTCTTTTTCCTTGGACCTTTCCTATTTACTTGAAGCTATTTTTTTTTCTACTGAGGTAGGTCTCATTTCATCACTGTGACACTGATATAACTTTTTTAAAGTGCAATAATGTATTTTATATATACATGCATAAAGACATTTTATTTTATATATATGTGTGCATACACATATACATATGCAAGTATGCCTTGTGATACATATAACATTATATATATTATATAAATATACAAGTGTTGTTTTGAGAGGGGGGTTGCTTGCTTGTTTGTGGGGGTTTTTTGTAGCCAAATTCTGGTAAGTCTGAGTATTCATGTGGGTAAAAAGTAACGAAAAATACAAATTTCCCTGCCTCAGTAAACATGCTAGAGCTCATTCAATCTAGGGTGTTCATTCCAGTAAGTCTTGAAAATTCTACTATTTATAAATTCAGAAGGCAAAATGTATGAGAGACTGATTCAGTCCCTTTCCACCACTTAAGGTCCATTTCCTACAAGTAATACGTATCATCAGGGTTGCCTTTCTATCTAACACCATATTTCAGCAACATACTGAAGAAGATCTACTTCAGAGAACATGGGAGGAGTAAGCAGATAGTCATAGTTTTGGGTGACTTACTCTTCTTCCTAAAAAAAAAGGTACTTTATCATTAATGAGTTCCTTTACAGCTTACACGTAGTATCTAACTGGCAATATGTAGTAAGGAAACAATATTTGTAACTCTTCTAACAGAATGAAAATACATTGTTTGAAAGTTTTCATTATATATCAATCCTACTGTATTATTAGGTTATCTATGCTTTGTGGGGCCTTCAATTCATTTGCTGTAGATGGCAATTATCAAGAGGAAATCATAGCTATTATTTTTCAATCTAATCAGATATGGTGTAGATGTATCCCATTTACTAAAAAAAGAAAACTCTAATATTTCACAGCTTCTCTAGGATCGGTTTGTCATCATTTGATTAATTCCCTCCTCATCTTCTTCTTGCTTTCTAATGTAATAAATCAGCCTAATAAAATTATTGTCACTTTCTTCATAGCAGACAGAAAAAAGACAGTTTTTCTTTACTGTCAGCAGTTGGCAGAATTCTAAAATATTAAGTTTTTAAAATATATGAACAAGCAAAAAATACAGGCTACAAAAATGACAACTTCTTTCCAGAGCTAAATAGATAGGGCTTATATTAATCATTCATAAAATTTCATCTCCTTCCTATCTTCTGTGCTACCTAAATGCAGAAGTTTTGAATCAAATTTATTATCATAAATAACCAGAATGGGGGAAGAAGAGGACATTTTTGCAAAAACAGTGATTCATGAGGGAAACGTTGATTTTGCTCTATTTGTCTTGTCTGAAACTCTTTTCAATTGCTTGGCCTGGAGGAGGTATTTCATTTTGGTTGCTATTTACCGTTAGTCTGCAACAGCCCATAGTGCTTCTACTGTGTAGAAAACATGGAATGCCAGTATTTATTCCCCAGAATCAAAGTCCATATTTCTTTGGTAAACAATTCCTCATCTGATGTGACTTTGGTTTTTATAATATTCCACATGTAGTTTATTCTGAGAATTATATCTTCCCTATTTTATGAGTTCAAACTACTCTAGTGATTAATCTGGTTAATTTAAGTTTGGAAGAACATGCTTTGGTAGACCTTTTGATTTTACTGATTGTGCATATGAATTTTCGAAGGAGCAAGTACAACTAACTAAGAATCTTTCTATTGCCAATATTACATAATGAAAGTAAATAACAAAATTATATAATAACCGGGAATATACTGAGTCTGCTAATGTCATGATTTACTTCCCCAAAGATGAGAGGAGTACTAGGGACTAAGGGACAGAAACCTCACCTGGAATATTTTGCAATTTATAGATTCATTTTGAAGATGACAAAATAAGTTTGGAACAGGTTGTACAAATGATAAGGAAAATAATTTAGAGTTTTATGCAAGCATAGTTATAGTTGGCCTAAATCTCACACAAAACAAAAATGAGAGGAATTTCAATTAACTATACAATGTCATCAAATTCAGAAAATAGACTGATGCAATGTTCCTGATGAAAGAGTTCAGAGACTGATGTGAAGTGGGAAACTTTCTCATAGAATGAGAAGAAAATTTGTGTACAAAAAGCAAGTAACATAGCAACAAAATACTACAAGTATTCATTTTGTGGGGGGTAGGAAATTGCTATCTGTTACTTCCAGAAATAGGATCTGCAAACAGCAATTCTTCAGATTAGTCATTAGTCAGACAGCTGCTTACAAATTCACATAATCAAATCAAATATTTTTAAAGTCTTACCTCTGATGAAGTATAGTTTGCTTGCAAACTTTTACATTACTTGTTCATTCAATTTAATTACAAGAACATATTTGATTATGTCCTTCCTCCAGATGTAGTATTTATACTGATATTTTACAGTTCTGAACATAGCATTAAGAAAACGGTTAAACTTGCCAAGCTATTAGACTATAAAACTTTTATTCTCCCATTAAACAGATGGAAGATGATCCTAGACCAGACCGTCCAATACTAAGTTCTATAGAAAGGGATAAATCCAGGTAAATATAGTCTATCCAATCCATAATTGTAGCATTATCGTTTCTTCTGTTCTGCTTTGCAGCAACGGGACACCAGAAAGGTGAATTTACTCCCTTCTGTTTATCATGTAAATTTACATCTCAGTCCAGCACTGGAAAGCAAAAGGCAGATCAACAGTTTCTTGAACCCTTATCCTCACCAGATACATCCTCTGTTGTGCCTATAATGAACACTGGTGAAGAATTAGTTATCAATGAAAGAATTAACAAATATATTAGTAGACTGTCTTTTCTTCTTCTTGGAGATGGAACAGAAAGTTTGAGCAAACATTCTTGACAATTTGTCTTCCAACACACTTCAGAGATGTGTCTATCTGGATGTTTTAATGGTGAAAGCTCACACTCTAAATTCTACAAAAAATTATTGTGTGGATTCCAAAGGCTTATTCATGTTGAGTAACACCATATTCACTTTATTTGAATGGAGCTATTAATGGATGTAAATGTTTTATACAAATGTTTTAAACAATCTGGAGTTATGGCGTTTGTCTTCCCAGGTAACAAAGATGTTGACATAAGGATAAAGTCCATATGGGTTAGGTTGTCTTCCTTACCTGTCTTCCCAGGTAACCGTTACACGTGATGGAGCCCTGCTTTCCTGGAGATGGCTGAACAGCTGCCTGCCGATGGGAAGTAATGAATGAATTCCTTGTTTTGCTTTGGTTGCATGTGCAGCTTTTGCTTTACCTATTAAACTGTCTTTATCTCAAGCCACGAGTTTTCTCACTTTTACCTTTCCTATTCTCTCCCCCATCCCACCGGAGGGGAGTGAGTGAGCAGCTGTGTGGTGCTTAGTTGCTGGCTGGGGTTAAACCACGACAATTGGACTAATCATTTCTTAATTCCTGCTAAATACTGCTTTTTCTGTGTTATCAAAATTACTTCCAAAGTAAACAATTATGACGGCTAAAACAGGAGACTGTAAATGCAAGTAAAAAATAAGCAGCATACATCAAACTCTTAGGCAACAGATATCACATTTTCATGCAAATGTACGAAGTGTTAAAGAAATCAAAGATGTTCGAAGGGGGAAAATAAAACAACACAAACATGGATCTATATAGTCCCAGAAAGAGATGCCTGGCAATGTCCATGATACAATTTCTTTAGTTTATATCAAAATTACAGGGTGTATCTAAAAGTTTAAATCCTTTCTTGATAATCTCTCATGTATGGTAAGCATTGTTTTGGCACAATCTGACACATACTCTCAAAACTTACATCACAGGTATGAAAAAAATGTACAACACCCCTAATAAGTTACTAGCTGTATTATGCAGTCATAGCTATGAAATCAGTTCTTAAGCCTTCCTACCCTGCTACGCTACATTATTTACTTGTTAAAATTAAATCTGTAACCTACCTTACATTTGGCCTGAATGGCCTAGAGGTTATACATGACCTACTGGAACCTACAGCTCTGTGTGACCCAGAAAACAAACAAACAAACAAATTCAAGTATATTAAAAAGTGTGAAGACTGCCTTTCCTCTTGCATAAGAATTCGGAAGGTGATGACAATAATGTTTATTTCCCTAACATGCATAAATCTTGATTTTATCTACTATAACTGAAGATGAGCAAACAAATCTATTAATCTGAAATTAAACCTCCTCCCTGTACTCTTATAACAGTGATGACTGGGGGGTGAGGCAGGGAAGAATGTGTAATGCATTAAAATACCAGACACTAAATATTAAAAGAAAAAGAAACCACCTACATGTTATTATTTTCCAGATTTTTCTCTTATTTAACCTTTTTGTCTCATTTACCTTCATTTTGTAGATTCTACATTGAAACAAAGATTCTCGGCTTTGCATCTGCTCTATTCTTTTGATTTGTTCCCTTTTTCACACCTAGGAATATAATTCCCACCAGCAGTTCAGAAAGCACAATCTTGCTAATATAATTTCATCAAATGGAAAAATAAGTAAAGAAATTCATAGACGCTAAATACCTTGAATCTATGTATAAATAAGAGACATATTTTAAGTCATAAAAAAATTCCTATGCAGCTTCTTAAAATAACAATTTGACTTTATGAGAAAACAAATGAAATTATGTGATTGTCATATCCCCCCCATATTTAGCAGATCCTGAAGGATATTTAGCTGATGCAGATGGTTTGAAAATAAAATGTTTTACATTAGGTGCACATTTCAGCCTGACAGGGAAGAAATAGAAAATACAAGTGTTCCATGTACATGAAAGTACACAAATTATTGCAGACAGGAGAGCGTCTGCAGGGTTACATCCTTTAAAACCTGCGTGACAGTTTTGTCTCAGAAACATGAAGGTGGTTTGTATTTTCACTGGATTGGTTTGCATTAACAAAAGTCATGAGGAAAGTGACAAAAGTGTACCTTTATCCATAGATGTACCTGCTAGCATGATGCTAGAATGGTAGAAGGATGTCAATATCATCAGGCCTGGAACAGGCACTGACACATTAAAACAGTGGTGCTCAATGTACAATATAGTTGGAACAACAACTGTAGTTCATTGTCCAGACCCAGGTTATGGTTGATCAAATGCAGGGTTGCCTAGCAGGTACTGCTGCACAGTCTGGATTGCATTATTATATGCCTTATTATTATTTCTAATATTTCTTGACCCTTCTTTTCTCCACCCCAATTCCCAAATAAAAACCTGCCCCTAATTACTTTTCCTCCATTAGTCCAGTTTTGCTACATTTTATCCAAATTTGGTATTTCCAATATCTTTACCTAGGTCATCTCCGTCTTAAATTATATTGGTGATATTGGTACCTTTGTGAGACTGTACTGCTCAGAATGTCCTTCTCCAGTTATTTGTGAAGTCTGGCCACCTATCTCATAATGCCCTGTACTTAACCAGCTATAAATTTAGCCATCCCTCTAGGCACATCTGTAGCTTCTGTCATTTTATCTGTCATGTGCAGCAGTTTTCTCATGTCATGCCCAGTAGTTTCTACATTTAGTTCCCTTTGCTCAGCTTCAGGCCAGGGCATAGTCATCTGCCTGCAGACCTAACAGTATCACCATGGACAACAACTTAACTCTGCTCATCCAATTTTTCATTTTCTATATTTCAGTGAGACCCAGTATTTTCTACACCTATACAGAGGAATACATTCCCTGGTTTTAACAGTTCATAAATAAGGGCTTGGATTCCTCCTTAATCATAAAATCATAGAATCATTTAGGTTGGAAAAGACCTTCAAGATCATCGAGTTCAACTGTAAACCGAACACTACCAAGTCCACCACTAAACCATGTCCCTAAGTGCCACGTCTACATGTAACCTCCAGAGAGGGTGACTCAATCACTTCCCTGGGCAGTCTGTTCCAATGCTTGACAACCCTTTTGGTGAAAAAATTTTTCTTAATATCCAATCTAAACCTCCCCCGGCACAACTTGAGTCCATTTCCTCTCATCCTATCACTTGCTACTCAGCAGAAGGGACTGACACCCACTTTTCTACAACCTTTTCAGGTACTTGTAGAGAGCAATAAGATCTCCCCTTAGCCTCCTCTTCTCCAGGCTAAACGACCCCAGTTCCCTCAGCTGCTCCTCACAGACTTGTTCTCTAGACCCTTCACCATCTTTGCTGCTCTTCTTTGCATGCATTTCAGCACCTCAATGTCTTTCTTGGAGTGAGGGGCCCAAAAATAAACATAGTATTCGAGGTGCAGCCTCACAAGTGCTGAGTACAGGATTATCGCTTCCGTAGTCCTGCTGGCCACACTATTTCCAATAAAAGCCAGAATGCTATTGGCCTTCTTGGCCACCTGGGCACACTGCTGGCTCACATTCAGGTGACTGTCAACCAACATCCCCAGGTCCTTTTCTGCCAGGCAGCTCTCCAGCCACTCTTCCCCAAGCCTGCAGCATTGCATGGGGTTGTTGTGACCCAAGTGCAGGACCTGGTAGTTAGCATTGTTGAACCTCATACAATTGTCCTCAGCCCATCGATCCAGCCTGTCTAGATCAATCACCTGCTTTAATGTAAATATATGTTACATAGTTTATTGAATTAATTAGCAAGTCTATATAAATAGACAGAGTATTGAGTAGCAGGCACCCTTCTTCTTTTTTTTTTTTTTTTTTTAGAAAGAGAGAAAACGGAAGGCATGATTCTGACCTTCCCTGTTTTAGGGAGTATTTAACTATTTAACACAAGTCCATGGGATCTGATGGGAACATCATGGTTTAACCCCAGCCAGCAACTAAGCACCACACAGCCGCTTGCTCACTCCCCGCCACCGGTGAGATGGAGGAGAGAATTGGAAGGGTAAGACGGAGAAAACTTGTGGGTTGAGATAAGAACAGTTTAATAATTGAAGTAAAATAAAATAGAATAGTAGTAATGATGTCGGTAAAGATTAACCTTGCTCATTTTTACCCTCACAATACTATGGCATCATGAAACAGGATATATGTCTTATAACAAAGAACTCTAAAATGAATGATAATTTGCTTCGCTAACGGTCCGTAAAGGACTGCTTAGTGTTGCCAAAGTTAAGTGAACTTAGGGGAAAGGTAATTCCAGCAGGGGGAGATCACGACCACCGACTCAAGGACCACCCACTCAAGAAACCCACCCACCCAAAAGATTAAGGAAGTAAAGGTCTCAAGAATCATAGTGAGCATGCGTAGTAATTTACATGGGCGGCAAAGAATTCTAACCAATCATTTAATAAAGGACAATTAATATGTATTAGATGATTGCATAAATAATTGTTAGTTTACATCACCGGTGTGCTGGTTTGTGCCATGCACCCGTATTTGCACATTTATGTAATAAAGGAAAATACCTCAGCTCTGCGTGTGAATTGGGCGATGCACAGCAAGTAACAGACCTAAGTTTTTGGGACAACAGTTTCTGGTGACCCAGATGGGACTGCGCTGACAGCCTTGCCCGGTTTGTCTTGCTGCACCCAACAGGAGCAGAGAACTGAGTGGATTGCAGCGTGCACCGATCTGTTGATCGGGGACTCCATCGGCTCCTCTCCTACACTCGGGCGGTAAAGTGACACAACGGTACAACGCTTTGAAAAACAGGTATTTTCAAATATTAGGAGAAGGGGGGCTGGGTGACATCTCTTGAGAAGCAGTAAGCTGTTGGCAAGCATTGCGTAAGGCATATCAGGGAGGATATGTGTGTGAATTGGGTGATGCACACCAGGTAACAGACCTAAGTTTTTGGGACAACAGTAATAGTAGTAGTAGTAATAATTATAATAATAAAAACAAATAATAATAATACAATAATAATACATAAAGCAAGCACTGTATAATTTCTCACCAGCCGCCGAACAATGCCCAGCATGTCCCCAAGCAGCAATCGTTGCCCCCCGGCCAACTCCTCCAGTTTATATACTGAGCATGACATCATACAGTATGGAATAGCCCTTTGGCCAGTCTGGGTCAGCTGTCCTGGCTTTGCCCAGTCCCAGCTTCTTGTGCCCCTGGCAGAGCATGGGAAGCTGAAAAGTCCTTGACTAGCGTAAACACTACTTAGCAACTACTTAGCAACTACTTAGCATTACTTAGCACTACTTAGCAACAACTAAAACATCAGTGTATTATCAACATTATTCTCATCTTAAATCCAAAACACAGCCCTATACCAGCTACTAGGAAGACAATTAACTCTATCCCACCTGAAACCAGGACAGAATCCACCCCTTATTCTATACCATACATGTCATGCCCAGGTCTTACACCTTCCAATACATTCCAATTAATCACCACCACTTTTTCAGTCTTTTGAGATATAGATACACACACACACACACACACATACGTATCATTTCCTTAGTCTATGGGCTATCCCTCTAGAACTTTTGTTGAGTTCATTTAGTTTATGACTTTGGGCTTCATCTGTCATAACAGTCTTTCAGGGCAGGAAAGATGGTGTGTGGTGGTGGACTGCTGCATGCTGAAGCCAGTTCTGGTTCTATCACTGCTGCACTTCGCTCAGTTTCCTCAGAGTTCATTCTTCATTAATTTGGGTGATTCTTACTGCATACTGTCGATACGGCATATAGTAATCATTGAAGTGATGACATACAGTATTATATAGCAACTAACATTATACAATTCAGTTCATTGGCTATTTTCACCCAAAATCAAATCTCCTTGAGGTACACATCAGACTTCCCCATCCTCTGCATCACCCACCAAGTACCCCCAGGTCCTTGAGCAAAAGCAAACCCACGAATGGGTTTACCTTTGCCTGAGGCAGGAGTAACTCAGACTGTCTTCCCCATCATATTTTTTACGTGCACTACAGGGACTCCATCCCCCTCTACAGTACGTAAAAGTTTTGATTGGGCAGGGCCAGCTCCATTGGCAGATCCCCTAGTGTTGACTAACCAAGTGGCCTTTGCTAAATGTGTATCCCAATGTTTGAATGTTCCACCACCCATTGCTCTCAGTGTAGTCTTTAACAGTCCATTGTATCGTTCGGTTTTCCCAGAGGCTGGTGCATAATAGGGCATGTGATATACCACTCAATGCCATGCTTTTTGGCCCAGGTGTCTATGAGGTTGTTTTGGAAATGAGTCGTGTTATCTGACTCGGTTCTTTCTGGGGTGCCATGTCGCCATAGGACTTGCTTTTCAAGGCCCAGGATAGTGTTCCGGGCAGTGGCATGGGGCACGGGATATGTTTCCAGGCATCTGGTGGTTGCTTCCACCATTGTAAGCACATGGCGCTTGCTTTGGTGGGTTTGTGGGAGTCCGATATAATCAATCTGCCGAGCTCCCCATATTTATACTTCAGCCATCGTCCTCCATACCAGAGAGGCTTGAACCACTTGGCTTGCTTGATTGCAGCGCATGATAACCTGTGCAACAGTGTTCATGGTCACATCCACCCCTCAGTCACAAGCCCATCTATATGTTGCATCTCTTCCTTGATGGCCTGAGATGTCATGGGCCCACCAAGCTACAAATAATTCACCCTTATCTTGCCAGTCCAGATCCACCTGAGCCACTTCAATCTTAGCAGCCTGATCCACCTGCTGATTGCCTTGATGTTCTTCAGTGGCCCGACTCTTGGGTACGTGAGCATCTACGTGACGTACTTTTACTACCAGGTTCTCTATCCGGGCAGCAATATCTTGCCACAATGCGGCAGCCCAGATGGGTTTACCTCTGCACTGCCAGTTGCTCTGCTTCCATTGCTGTAACCACCCTCACAGGGCATTTGCCACCATCCATGAGTAAGTACAGAGATAAAGTACTGGCCACTTTTCTCGTTCAGCAATATCTAAAGCCAGCTGGATGCCTTTCACCTCTGCAAATTGACTCGATTCACCTTCTCCTTCAGCAGTTTCTGGAACTTGTCGTACAGGACTCCATACAGCAGCTTCCCACCTCCAATGCCTCTCCGCAAGATGACAGAACCCATCAGTGAACCGGTCATATTGCTTCTCATTTTCTGGCAGTTTATTATATGGTGGGGCTTCCTCATCACACGTCACCTCCTCCTCTGGCAATATTCCGAAATCTTTGCCTTCCGGCCAGTCCATGATCACGTCCAAGATTCCTGGGTGACGGGTTTCCTCTTCAAGCCCATTGTGTGATGAGTGCAACCCGCTTACTCCATGTAGCATCAGTTGCACGATGTGTGCGGGGGATCCTCCCTTTGAACATCCAGCCCAGCACTGGCAGTCGGGGTGCCAAAGGCAGCTGTTCTTCAGTACCAGCCACTTCCAATGCGGCTCGAACCCCTTCATATGCTGCCAATATCCCTTTTTCAGCTGGAGTATAGAGGGCCTCGGATCCTCTGTATCCCTGACTCCAAAACCCTAGGGGTCAACCTTGAGTCTCCCCTGGTGCTTTCTGCCAGAGGCTCCAGCTAGGGCTGTTCTCCCCAGCTGCAGCGTAGAGCACATTTTTTACATCTTGTCCTGCCCAGACTGGCCCAAGGGCTATTGCATGAACTATCTCCTGTTTAATTTGTTCAAAGTCTTGTCATTGCTCAGGGGCCCATTTGAAATCATTCTTCTTCTGGGTCACTTGATAGAGAGGGCTTACGATGAGACTATGACTTGGAATATGCATTCTCCAAAAACCCACAATGCCCAAGAAAGCTTGTGCTTCCTTTTTGCTGGTTGGTGGAAACATGGCTGTTATTTTGTTGATTACATCCATTGGGATCTGACGATGTCCATCTTGCCATTTTATTCCTAAAAACTCGATCTCCTGTGCAGGTCCCTTGACCTTACTTTGTTTTATGGCAAAGCCAGCCTCCAGAAGGATTTGGACTATTTTCTTCCCTTTCTCAAAAACTGCTGCTGCTGTGTTACCCCACACAATGATGTCATCAATGTATTGCAGGTGTTCCAGAGCCCCACCCTGTTCCAATGCAGCCTGGATCAGTCCATGGCAAATGGTGGGGCTGTGTTTCCACCCCTGGGGCAGTCGATTCCAGGTGTACTGGATACCCCTCCAAGTGAAAGCAAACTGGCCTGCACTCTGCTGCCAAAAGGACTGAGAAAAACACGTTAGTGATATCAGTTGTGGCATACCACTTGGCTGCCTTTGACTCCAGTTCATATAGAAGTTCTAGCATGTCCGGCACGGCAGCACACAGTGGCAGTGTGACTTCATTCAGGCCCTGATAGTCTACTGTTAGCCTCCGGTCTCCATTAGACTTTCGCACTGGCCATATGGGACTGTTAAAAGGTGAGCGAGTCCTGCTGATCACTCCTTGGCTCTCCAGTCGACAAATCAGCTTATGGATGGGAATCAGGGAGTCTCTGTTGGTGCGATGTTGTCGCCGGTGCACCGTTGTGGTAGCAATTGGCACCTGTTGTTCTTTGACCCTCAGCAACCTCACAATAGAAGGGTCCTTTGAGAGACCGGGCAGGATAGACAGCTGTTTAATTTCCTCTGTCTCCAAGGCAGCTATGCCAAAAGCCCACCGGTACCCTTTTGGGTCCTTGAAATACCCTCTCCTGACATAGTCTATGCCAAGGATGCATGGAGCCTCTGGGCCAGTCACAATGGGATGCTTCTGCCACTCATTCCCGGTTAGGCTCACTTCAGCCTCCAATACAGTCAGCTCTTGGGATCCCCCTGTCACTCCAGAAATAGAAATGGGTTCTGCCCCTTTATAGCTTGATGGCATTAGGGTACACTGTGTACCGGTGTCTACTAGAGCCTTATACTCCTGTGGGTCTGATGTGCCAGGCCATCGAATCCACGCAGTCCAGTAGACCCGATTGTCCCTTTCCTCCACCTGGCTGGAGGCAGGGCCCCTCTAGTCCTGGTCATAGCATTTGTTACTCACTACTTGTAAATGCAACACAAAAGTCCCGTTATTAAGATTGGAAGTAAAATCAGCCCTTGTACTCTGTCTGGGCAACTGCTCATGGGAAACTGGAGCAGCAATTTTCCTGGAAGAACCACCTTTTGTAGTTGTTTTTCCTTGCAACTCACATACCCGTGCCTCTAGGGTCGAGGTAGATTTTCCATCCCACTTCCTCATGTCCTCTTTGTGGTCACACAGATAAAACCACAGGGTGGCCCGTGGTGTGTATCCACTATATCTTCTCTCTTGTGCAGAGGGACGCTTACTGCTAATGGCTGAGATACTGGTCCATACAGGTGAGGAGTAGGACATATCCTCTTTGAATCGCTGGAAATCCTGGGATAATTTCTCAGCTAGCACGTCAGTTTCTCCACAGCCGAGATGCATGCCCGTAGGGAGGAAGAGAGACTTTGTTCGTATTGTCGGAGTTGGCTAGCCATTTCATCCACTATTGGTCTCTCTTCATCTTTTCAGGTCATTATTGCCAATGAGTTTGTGTGTGATGATGGCGCGCTCCATACAAACTTCCACTACATGGGTCGTGTGCACTGGACTTCATCTGGATCTTTGGATAACTGATCGTTGTCCAGGTCCTTATAAATCACGTCCAGCACAGCTAATTCCCTCAGGTACTGGATGCCTCTCTCCATGGTGGTCCACTTGCCTGGGTGACATATAACATCTTCCTTGAAGGGATACCTTTCCTTCACACCTGACAGGAGTCACCTCCAGAGGCTGAGGGCTTTTGCCCCTTTTCCAGTCACTTTGTCAATGCCTCCTTCCCTAGAAAGGGATCCCAGCTGTTTGGCTTCCCTGCCCTCTAATTCCAGGCTAATGGCCCCACTATCCCAGCATCGGAGCAGCCAGGTGATGATGCACTTGCCTGGACAACGACTGAAATCTTTTTGCATATCTCACAGCTCACTCAGGGGCAGGGATTGGGTGGTCACCATCTCATTTATGGGTTCTGCCTCTTCCTGCTTCTGTTCTCTTGATGGCCCTGGGTCATCATCAGCCCTTACTAAATGAGTTGATTTTCTTGTGTGTTTTTTCTTCTGTAGAGGGGCAACTGATACTGGCACGGGTTGGTTCTCCAGTTCAGCCGCAGTGCCTGTCGTGGGGGCTGGCACAGCCACAGTGCCTGTCGCAGGAGCAGGTGTAGCTGCAGCGCCTGTCGTGGTGGCTGGCGCAGCTGCAGGGACTGTTGCAGGGGCTGGCGCAGCCGCAGTGTCTGTCATTTTGTCATCAGATCCAGAGACCTTCTCTTTCCCTTGAGGGTTCTGAATAGTGTTGAATAAGGCTTGGTAGGCATGGGTCAGGCCCCAGCACATTGAGGTGATTTGTGTCTCTCTGGAGTTGCTAAAGTGACAACATACTTTACAAGTTTTTCAGGATTCTGCACTTGTTCTGGGGTGAAGTTATAATAATAATATATAAAACAATAATAATAATAATAATATATATAATAATATAATATAATAAACAATATAATAAATAATAATATAATATAATATAATATAATATAATATAATATAATAATAATATAATAATATAATAATATAATAATATAATAATATAATATAATAATATAATAATATAATAATAATAATATATAAAACAAGTGATACACTGTGCAATTGCTCACCAGCCGCCGAACAATGCCCAGCACATCCCTGAGAAGCAATCGCTGCCCCCCAGCCAGCTCCCCCATTTTATATACTGAGCATGACATCATACAGTATGGAATAGCCCTTCGGCCAGTCTGGGCCAGCTGTCCTGGCTGTGCCCCCTCCCAGCTTCTTGTGCCCCTGGCAGAGCATGGGAAGCTGAAAAGTCCTTGACTAGTGTAAACACTACTTAGCAACTACTTAGCAACTACTTAGCATTACTTAGCACTACTTAGCAACAACTAAAACATCAGTGTATTATCAACATTATTCTCATCTTAAATCCAAAACACAGCCCTATACCAGCTACTAGGAAGATAATTAACTCTATCCCACCTGAAACCAGGACAGGGATGCACCCACAAGTGCTAAGGGAGCTGGCCAATATCGGTTACCTTTGAAAGGTCATGGGGATCAGGGAAGGGATTGGGGATCTGAGGACTGGGGGAAATCAGATATCACTCCTGTCTTCAAGAAGGGCAGGAAGGAGGATCCAGTGAGCTACAGGCTGGTCAATCTCACCTAACTCCCTAGGAAACGGAGGGAGAAAATAATTCAGAAACTGTTTCCAAACAGGAGGTGATTGGAAGTAGTCAGAATAGATTTATGAATGGGAATTCATGCTTAGACAATCCCATAGCATTCTATGATGAGATGACTAGGTTGGTGGATGAGGGGAGAGCATGCTCCAGTAAAAGCTGCAGGCCAGCTGGCTGGAAAGCAGTTCTGCAGAGAAGGACTTGGGGGTCCTGTTGGACAGCAGATTGAATGTGAGCCAGAGAGGTGCCCTTGCAACAAGGAAGGACAGTTCTATCTGGGCTGCATTAGGAAGACAGTTGACAGCAGGCTGAGGAAGGTGACCTTTCCCCTATACGCAGCACTGGTGAGACACATCTGGAGTGCTGTGTCCAGTTTGGTGCTCCTTATGAAAGACATAAGCATAGTTGAGTAAGTCCAGCAAGGTATTACAAAGATGATCAAATGACTGGAGCATCTTTTATAAGAGGAGAGTTAGAGAGAGATGCAACTGTTCAGACTCAGAAGAGAAGGCTCAGGGGAATCTTACCCACGTGTATAAATACCTGATGGCAGGGAGAAAAGAAGACATATTCAGACTTTTCTCACTGATATTGAGTGAAAGGGTAATGGGCACAAACTGAAATAAAGGAAATTCCACTTAAACTTAAGGAAAAGTTTTTTTGCTCTAAGAGTTATCACACACTAGCACAGGTTGCCCAAAGAGGTTGTGGAATCTCCACCCCTCAAGGTATTCAAAAGCCTGGACATGGTCCTGGGCAACCTGTTCTAGCTGACCCTGTTTGAGCTGGGGGGTTGGACTAGATGATCTCGAGAGGTGCCTTCCAAAATCAACCATTCTGTGATTCTATGTTGCTTTTCTTAAAAAGCTCTGTTAGAACTGCTGCAATCTTTTGCTCTAGTAGGTAATATTTCCACTTCAACCATCAGACATCTGCGAAACAAAATATAACATCAATGTAGTTCATTCCTGAAATAGTCACGATATTATGATATTTCTAACTTGACAGAAACTACATTTTCTATTCTACAGACTGTTTCAATTTTTTAAAAAATGTTTCTTCAATTTAGGAGAAACATTTGTGGCAAAGGACTTCTCAGGAACTACATTTTTGAAATAGTGATGATAAATCATTGACATTTTGACTCAAATCATTCTAAAACCTACATTTTCCTAAAGGTAACCAGGAGTGGGGAAAGCATGGTTCAATGAAAATGTCAGAGGCTGTGTTGTCCTGGAGGCCTGCCTGAATTCTGACAAAATCCTTTTCCAATTTCCTTTAAAGTGGATTTGGGAAATGTTTATTAGTTCGTCCTGAAGTGCTTGTAATTACTTTTTTTTTGCTGCAGGCTGTTTTGCACACACTATCTATTGTCATTCTGTGCAATGTGCTTTGACAGTAGATATTGTTTCCAATACAAAAAAGTTTAGATGTACTTTGTGATGCTAATCCATGCAAAATTGCCAGAGCTGATTTGGAGAATTCCTTCAGATCAAATTTTACAAAAGTAATAACTGATGTTCAGTGTTACTATGGCTTTACTCACTGTCATGGTTTAACCCCAGCCAGCAACTAAGCACTACACAACTGCTCGCTCACTCCCCCCGGGTGGGTTGGGAGAGAGAATTGGAAGAGTAAAAGTGAGAAAATTTGTGGGTTGATATAAAGACAGGTAAAGCAAAAGCCGCGCGCGCAAGCAAAGCAAAACAAGGAATTCATTCACTACTTCCCATCGACAGGCAGCTGTTCAGCCATCTCCAGGAAAGCAGGGCTCCTTCATGTGTAACGGTTACTTGGGAAGACAAACACCATAACTCTGAATGTCTCCCCTTCCTTCTTCTTCCCTCAGCTTTATGTGCTGAGCATGACATCATATGGTATGGAATATCCCTTTGGTCAGTTGGGGTCAGCTGTCCCAGCTGTGTCCCCTCCCAGCTTCTTGTGCACCCCCAGCCTACTCTCTGGTGGGGTGCTGTGAGAAGCAGAAAAGGCCTTGACTCTGCTTAAGCACTGCTCAGCAATAACGAAAACATCCCTAAATTATCAGCATTGTTTTGAGCACAAAATGGAAACATAGCCCCATACTAGGTACTATAAAGAAAATTAACTCTATCATCCCAGTCAAAACTAGCACACTTGGCTTATAATTATAATTTGACTTATAGCATGCTACATAGTGCTTAAGGACTAGGTTCTGGTAGCCTTAAATTACACGGAATAGCTCTTTAGGCAAAAACTCACTCTTACTTTAGTAGTGCTGGCTGGTTTTCACAGAGTATGACTACGCTGACTTTGAGTTCGATCAGGAGAGTACTTTTGAAGTAAGACTTCATCATCCCCACTTAGCAATTCAGTTCATGTTTTGTAAGTCTGGGAGCACAAGAATTCGATTCCTTTTAGAAAAAATGTAAACCAGAAAACATTCTCCAGGAGTATATCTAAGGCACTTCAGGCACTAAGAGTCATTCAATCCACAGTATCAGATTAGACCCAGTCTAAACAAAAACCCTCAAAATTCTGAGTGCTTATTATTAATCTGCACTGCTTTGCTGTGCAGATCTGTTCCTATCTTACTGTACTATTTGGTAAGATAGACATAACCATACATCTAAACCGGGTATTTCCATGGTGTATCACACCAACTTGAAATAAAACTACATCCAAGGAAGAAGGGAGAAGCCCCATCTGGCATTCATGGATTTTATCAACATTTTTCCAGTATCCATGTTAAAGTAACAGTTACAGGCCAAATTTCAGAAGAATGTCTGTGACTGTATTTACTTCACTGATGATTTTGGGGTGTTCCATTTCTTTCCATGCCTATACAAAACTATTCATAAAATTTTCTTTTCAGGAAAACAGCCAATTTGTTGAAATGAATCAGTTTCATTCCAAATATTCATTCATTTTAGAATTCTCTTTTTGCTTCTCATCTGCATTGTGAACATAGAAGCAACTCTGCAAAGTTACACTATAATCAGTTTACTTAGGAAAAAGGTATTGCAAGAAATTTTCAACTTCAAGTCCCGGGATCTGTTAATTTTCTCTCAGCAAATAAAATTATTTTCCAGAGGAGAATTCTATCAATATACTATAATAACTATTTAGAGCTGCCATTCAAATGTTTACCACATATTGTCTTTGTGAAATGGCACAGGTAATTGCAGAGCAGATAAAGCAGCTATCTTTGTTTCTGATATCTACAGCCCAGTATCCTAAGTGTGTAACACAGTCCAGCCTTCAGCTTTAAGCAAAAGCTATTTACTTTGTGAATTTGCTTTGTGATTCCTTTTAATGTTATTCGTAATATAAAATGGATACAGATATTGAACATTAATTTATTTGTTTAGGAAGCTAATAAACCTCCAGATATTTATTCCCCTTGTAATTGTATTAAGTAACTAAAATTTTCATTCTGAAACATGAAATAGACATTAACTGAATGAAAACATTAGAAGAAATAGGAGTTTTCTGAAGTCAAAACTGCTTGAAAAGGACTATTTTATCATTTTGGATTAGTTTAAATAAAACAATGAAGTGTTTAAAATACTAATGCAAGGGGTGCAAAAAATGCAGAGTCAAAAACCATAGCTTCAATTCTTCTTGACCACTTTAAGAAAAAACAAACATTGCTGAAAGTTATAAAACTTTGTAATATTTTCATTTTCTATTCCACAATAACTCTGAGTTATCTTCTGAAATGACACTTGAAAGCACAGGGCTGATAATTTTTTAGAAATGGTGCTTTCCCAGAATTATTAAACTGGAAACAGAAGCAAAAAGTATTTCAGCAGATAGCAGCTTTTACATGCTTTTAAAATATATTTCTATCTTGAGTTAACTGTTCATGATCAGGAATGGAATGAAATACTCCATTTTTTCTAGTTTTTTACTATTTTTCTCTTTATGTCTATTACTAGCCTTTTGTCTGTTCTCATCTAATTATTTAAGGAGTTTGGCAACACAGCAACTAAAGGAAAGGCGGGTTATCAATAGATTACTTTAGTTGTAAGACTGTAGGGTATATTTGATAAGACAGAATTAAAAAAAGTGAGACCTCAGAGAACGAAGTTTATTGCCTTCTATCAAGCCAATCCCAGAAAAACACTGGAAGTACAGCTTACAAACATGACAAGAAAGGCCAGCTGTTCCCTGGTTTGTCATTTTGCTTGTAACTTATTTTTGCAGATCTCAGCCTAAGTACTTTTGTGAAGAAATATTATTCTTTTTCATAAAACAGTTCTTTTAACAGAAATTCAATTCTTTTTAATTTCACTCAGCCATAAGACTCACCTCAAAACATCCATAAAAACTTTGAAAGACTTCAGTGATTGGGAATTTATGTGTTTACTTGATTGTAGTGAGCTAAAAATCCTTAAGCCACTACCTGTCCCACAGGGAAGGGTCTTGCAATATAGCAGTTTGAATTTTGGACTATTTTTAAATACATCTATTATTTTAAATACCTTTTTAGACTACAGAAATGCTCTAGTTCAAGTATATCTCCAATATCAGCATCTAATGTTACCTAGTAATAATTAAAGAAAACACTCTCTTGGAAGAAAAGGTCAAATGTATGGATTATCATTGGATACCCCTGAGGTGATTTTTGAAAGTTTAGTAAATTGAAGAATATTTTTATGCATGAAAATCAGTTCTTTTGTGTATATCAGAAAATGTTTAAAAGGAAGTGGTTTAGATTATCTAATTTCACTGTCTTCTTTCTGCATCTGGTTTCTTTTTTAAATTTATCTAATAAAGCTCCAATTCATTAAGATTTTCCAGACTGATTTTTATTCCTTCCCAATTGTAATATAAGAGACAAATTATAAACAGGATGGTATGTCATAATCATTACGTCATTCTAGTGCAGTCATGGCAAATTACATGAATTTAGAGTCTTCCATAAGAATATATTTCTATCAAACCATAATCGTCTGCAAGAAGAATAACATCAGAAAATAGATCTTAATTGCAGTATTGGTAGAAGGCACAATATAGACTTCTATTTTATCCAATTCACCATCCCTTTTGTCTGCTAAGAAAGTCTGAATAACCATATTGGTTCAGATCAACCATCTAGATCAATCCTTCTCAGATTCAGGAGTTTTAACTTAGCAGGATTTTGGCATGCTCATTGTTATCAGGTATTTACCAGGCAATGCCCTGAAAAATTTCCTGAAGACATGAAAGCAGCTAAGTTAGCAGCAGGACCAAGAGGGACAAAATGCCTGTGTTGCTCATTTTTCATTTCAAATAGGTCTGGCAAAACATGTTCATCAACAGTTAAAGTAAAAAAAAAAAAGTTATATCAAAAGAAAGAAAGAAAATTACAGTTATCAAGAAATTTAAACTGAGAGGTACCAGTTTAAAAAGTCTGAATGACTGAACTGAATCAGTTGACCAGTTATTCCAGTGTCTTCTAACTTGAATTTGCCATGAGTTTTGATTATGGCAATTCATTAGCCATGTTTCCCAGTTTCCCAATATATTTATCTGGAATTTTTAATGAGTCAGCTGATACTGTCACAAATTGAATATGCAGGGAACTGGAAAAAGGAAAAATAAATCAGTTCTAGTCCTTTAAGAAGTGTGTGTGTATATATATATATATATATAAAGTATATAATACTTTAAGATTATGGCTAGACTGTGCTAGTCTTCTATAGATGTAAAAGATCTTTTCTTGGTAGGAGTCATGCAGTAAGGTCTATTAAAAATGTCCATTCCTCAGCTCAGAATGGCCAAAGGAAGTTTCCTGGTGCAAGAGGCAAGCACTTGCTGTATCTAGTAATTGTACATTAATTTTCCTTTCACACAGAAGAGAATTTCTACATGAATTTCTGCAGCATATAACATGGACACTTTCCTAATGCTTATTCTCTTCCATGTAGTCAGATTTTGAGCTTAAAATAGATATCTCAGGAAGAAAAAAAAAAAAAATCCATGATTTAAGAAAAAATAACATTATATGCAAAGTGACAGTTAAAAATCAATAAAAAGTCCTTAATACAAGGAAAGGAAAATGATACTGGAAAAAAAAAGACATTCTTTGATCAGAAAGGCCATTTAAAATAATAGGGCATGCAGTTATTTTTAAGGAAGTTTAAAAGCATAAATGAGGCTTAGCATTCTAGAGAATAAAAAATTAGCACTAGACAAAGTCATGTATTTTCTTTAACTCTTGGAATAAAATTCTTCCAAATGTCGGTAGCAACATTAGCATTTAAAATATAGGTCAGCTTTTCCAGTGAAGGTAAATGAGAATCTAACTTGTTCCCACCAGTTTTAAAATTAATAATATATTTCAAATTCTCAGTTTTCTATTTTTAAAGAAAACTACCGAGTTAATTTTATTTTAAAATATTACAGGAAGCTTAAAAATTAATTATATAGACTAAAATATTAAAATATAAAATAACCAATTCCAAATGAACTTTTAACACTCATTACATCAATTCTTGCCTTTGTCTAATAATTAAAATAGAGCTTATGAAAAAAACCTTCCCCAGCTTCATCTCAGATTATTTCAAATCTGAGGGTTTTTTTTTCCTATTTATTTTAAAGAAAATAGAGAATTGTTATTTCCAAGACATTTAAAGGACATTTTCTTTTTAATCTGTCAGCTTTTGGAGGAATAAAATGCCTCTCTATTTCAAGTAGCCCCTCATTCTGTGCAAGACTGGCATCACATGCAGCTTTTTTAGAACAACCTATGCCACCAATTAGCTTGTCTTCTACACAGAGTTTCAGCGACTAATCTTTAGGCCACTTATAGGAGGATTTAGTTATTATTCCTTTACAATCACAAACAATTTTGTTTGCCTCCTTATATTAGAAAACTGGTTCAGTTGCAACTTTTCCTATGGCACTGTGTCCAAATTTCATTTTTCTTTGCATGTTTTTTCTCCATAAAAAGGATACGACACCTCCTTTCTTCTGCTCTTGCCCTTTACTTTTACTCCAGGCAGGAAACTGAATATGAAAATGCAAACAGCGCCAAGGTATGGAAAAATCCTGATCCTTGCTTTAGTCTCTACATGACTATATATATCTGAAGGATATAACCCATAAATACAAATAGGACATTGCAGAAGATTCTCTTTAAGTAAACATACTTGTAGCACTCAAGTGTGTTGTATTTTCTAAATTATTCTCCATTTAGTTATACACTACCATATATAAGCAGAGGAAATCCCACAGTCAGTCTATGGATTATGTACAGCAAATGGGACTAGTGAACCAATATGTCCCATGAAGCATCTTGTCCCATGAATCCTTAAAATCCTACACACTAACTAGTGGCACAGTTGAAAACTATTTTTATTGGAATTGAAAAAAATACTTGAACTCAGGCTTCTTTTCAGCTGAACTGGAAAGTCATCCAGAATTGAGGGAAATAATCATTGGTAGCTTCCTCTGCTGTTAATACTTCCATCCTCATTTCTTGCAATAAATTATTTATATGAGTATTTGCTGATTTAAAAACAAAACAAAAAAGCGCCTTTTTTTCACAGTTCCTCATTTTAGGTAATATCTATGTTACCACACACTTTTTTCTCATTGTCTATTGTTTCTGATTCATGTCTATAATTTCAGCTCTGATCCTGAGAGGCATACGTTGACAGGGTTCAGTTGGAAACTGCAATGTTATAAGGCATAAAAGGGAAGATACGCTGAAACTGGCTTCAGTTCTTCAGTACAGAGAATCAACTCTGCAACTTCTTTTGCCACTTTCTTACAGAATGTGATTTTTGTTCTAGCAGTTTGGGTGCTCCTCATGACAGCAGTTCAAGCTGGCTTTTTTCCCAGCTTCCATCATTAATTTAAATGCTAATGATTTAGATTTTTTCCTGAAGTAACAACATGCTTTCTTTCAGTAGCAAAGGACAGTAATTGCTGACATAATTTAGAGATTTCAGTTAGGGAGCAGCAGGAGTGGAAATGTGAGCCCGGGGTAATAAGAAGATCAGCAGGTCAGTGTCCCCACTGATCAGGGTGCAATCCCGCCAAACCCAAGCAAGGTGAGCAAGAGAGGTCTGGGAACAATAATGAGGTACAGCCAAGAATCCTGGGATCAGCATATAATTCTGTGAGAAATCAAGCTTTGAAATCAAGCCAGCCAGGCATGGCCAGAAGTGACAAGGTGCAAGACCAGTCACAGCATATCTAAAATATTGCCTGGATACGGATCAAGGACAAGGGTCTGAGCTTAAGCAGTTTCCAAACCAATAGGTGGATGGTACATAGATGAAGGCCTCATAAGAAGGTTCTCACAGCTCGCTCTTACAACTTAGCTGTTTCCACAGAAATGTGCTACCTGATACAGATGAACCCTATACCACAGCAGACTAAACAGCTACCCCTAGAGGCAATGGGGGAAGAGGTTGCAGGGGAGGATAACAAAGATGGCTATATAGGCTGGTCAAGGCAATTACAATGATGCACTCAGGTTCCTGATGCTTTCAATAATAAAAGCTTATGTATCTACATTAGGCTAGTCCTTTGGACTGTAGTAACCCAGGAATGTGTGAATTTTCTCTGGATCTGCAAACACTAAGGAGTTCTAAAGTGGAAAACTGAGGACTGTTCTTGAGGGAATCTTTTCCAGAGTTGTATGTCGGCTGCAAGCAATGATATAAATAAGTGTGTTGTTTCTTCTGCTCTAAGAACATTCATAAATACAGCCTTAGAAAACTTTAGTTTGGAAGAACCTAAAGTTTTTATACCAAACTACTGCTAAAAGCAGGGGTAACTTTAAAGCTAGATTAAGTTTCTCAGGGCTTGTACAATTGACTTTTGAAAGTCTCCAAGAATGGTAAATACATCTGTCTTAGCAATCTGTCATAGTGCTTAGCGATGCTCCTTATGTCCAACCAAAAATTCCCTTATTGCAACTTGTGCCTATTGCCTTTTTTTCTTTCACTGTTTGCCTGGCCCTGTCTTCTCTAGGGCCCTCTGTTATGCAATCAAAGACATTAATTAGATTGTCTCTGTTCAGGTTAATCCAGGTTAATCAAAGCAAGCTCCTTCAGCCCTTCCTCATATATTGCATGCTCCCACCTAATGACCTGACCTTCTCCAGCTGGGAAAATCTCCCTTGTACAGCAGAATACCCAAATCTGGATGTTTTATTTCATGTAAAATCTCACAAATGCCAAACAAATGGGAATATTAACTTCACTCAACTTGCTCTTGCTAGTACAGCACAGGATACATTTCGCCTTCATTGCTAGAAGGATATGCTACTGATCACATTCAGAGATGATATATTGGGGTGTTTTAGAGCATTAGTTCATCTAAGGAAGATATTCAGTTCAAAAAGCAGTTCTGTGTTTCATAACTGAACAGAGCCTCCAACAGACTTTTGTTTTCTTTTGAAAAGTATGTTCCTAAAGATGGTCAAAGCTACTTTACTAATTTCAAGTATTCCTGTCTATCATAGGCAGGGAAGTCCATTTCAAATTCTGGACCAAGAAATGTTGGATTTATACCAAGAAAAGAGAACAAAAAATTGAAGAACTAAATTTAACTATAAACGGCTGGAACTTGCTGTTCTTTGCCCTGATACTTCAGTTATGTTGATATAGCTGTCTTTAATACAGTTTGGCTAGTTCGAAGCAGGATAAAGACAACAAGAATCAGACATTACACAGCTAGCGCATTTCTATACATTTTTTTACAAAGAACTAAGAGACCTTCAGATATTTAGTATTCAGTTTCATGTGATTTTTTTTCTTTTCCTGTTAACCACTGTACAAAGCACTCACCTATCCACAAACATCACTACAAAGTCCATATCAAAGGTACTGGAGTAAGGTAAGGCTGTAGCACAGAGAACAAAATGGGCTATGTCAATGAGGCTTTCATTCCACTTGTACACTTACACATTTCTCTAATTTATAATTTAACAATAAAATCTCCACTAATTTAAAAGGGAGCTGAATTTTTACATATAAATGTCATAATGTAACATTAATGTGCTAAGCATCATGCAATCTGGGGACACTAGAACAGGAGGCTTTAAAAGCAGTGCAAATCTCTCTATAGCTTCCCTCATCCCCACCATTTCCATGTTTAAATCAATTTAAATCTTTGCTCTGTTACTTTCTCCCTAGCTTATAAATGTGTTTCTTCTAAACATACAGTACCATCTCCAAATGTTCTTTGGCTGCATTCCAAAAAAAATTCTGCTTCAATTTGCACTTTTTCTACCAGTTCTAATGAATTTTAAAGCCTACCTAAATTTTGGAAAATAAATTCTAATGGGGAAAATATGTTATTTCAGTTCTTCCTAGACTACAGTGAGGTTAGGTTTAAGTTGTTTCAACAAATAGCAAATTTTTATTTAAAAAATAGGGGAAAACACAGCTTTTTATGAGTCTAATCTTATTTCACTATTAGCCTTGTATGAAAAAACTGAAAAAACATCTTATAGATTATTGTTCGGTCTTCTCCTTCTGAAAGGGCACTTTTTTAGCTGCTTTGAAAAATACTGAAGCAAGAGTTAACAAATTCAAGAGCTGAAAACATAAATTAGGGTAAAATTCTTCATTTAAGGATCAGAAACCATGTTAATTTACCTAAAAGTATCTCAGTGTGATGTGAAATGAAAGAAAAAGTGAATTAAAATGTAACAAATTTCCACTTACATTACTCCTACTCCAAACAAAGTTTTTCATTTTCTATTTCATATGAATTGCATTGCTCTGGTGAGCCTGTTATGAACATCTATAGAATCACAGTAAAGTTTAGTTTAGAAAGGACCTCGGGGAGTCATCTAATACTATCCTGTGCTGCAGACAGGTCCAATTAGATGAGGTTGTCCAGGACCACATCCAGCTCAGTTTTGAATATCTCCAGGGCATCTCTATAACCTATTCTATATTTGATCATCTTGGGAAAAACAATTTCCTTATATCTAACTAAAATTCCCCATGTTCCAGATTGTGCCTGTTTCCCCTTATGCTGTCATTGTGAACCTTCAAGAGGAGTTTAGCTCCATCTTCTCTATTTCCTCCTATTAAGTAGCTGTAGATAGCAATAAGGTCTCCCTCCCCTTAGCCCCTACTTCTTTAGGACTAAAATGGCCTAGCTCTTTCAGCCTCTCCTTGTACATCACAGGCTCCAGGCACCTAACCAGCTTGGTAGCTCACCTCTGGACTCACTCCAGTACCATTCTTGTACTGTAGACCCCACAGCTGGAAGCAGCACTATCAATGCAGTCTCACAACTACTGAATGATCTCTCTTCCCTGGGCCTGCTGGTTACATTTTTGCTAATATAGCCCAGGGCGCTGCTGGTCCTCTTTACCACAAGGACACACTGCTGACTCATGATCAGTTTTTCCTCCAGGACCCTCAGCTCCTTGTCTGTAAACCTTTTTTACAACCAGGCAGCCCCAAGAATATACTGTTGCGTAGGCTTTTATCTTTCTTGAACATCATAAGGTCACTGACAGCCCATTTCTCCAACCTGTCAAGGACTTGCAGCTATAGCAATATAGACTACTCTTCACCAGCTTGGTGCGAGAAGTGAAATTACTAAGAGAGTACCCATAATCCAGGTCATTAATAAAGACATTAAACAGTATTGGCCACAGTATCCAGTATCGATCTCAGAGGGACATCACTGGTAATGGGCCGTTGTAACAAAATTTTGATAACCACCCCTTGTGTCTGGCATTCCAGGCAATTTTCCACCCACCTTATGGCCTATTTAGCCAGTCCACATTGCTCCACATTGACTGGAAATATCCTATGGGACACTGTGTTGATGACCTTGCTAAAGACAACACTTACAACACTCAGTGCTCTACTTCATCCACAGAGGAAGTAATCTCATCTTAAAAGGCTGTCAGGTTGGTCAGTTAGTGCTGACTATTCCCGATGAATTCTGCTCTTTGTCTTGCACACTTCTCTCACAGTCCTATGATTACTACTGCCAGTAATGCCATTGACTCATCCAAAGTGAAGTTCTTCCTTGTTTGTGAGTAGAAGGAACAGCAGACCATCTCCTCTACTTGGCTTACCTATTACCTGCATCAAGAAAGTTACACCTTCAGTCCTAGTGTTGTTATTTTTGACACTTGAAGCTATAAACATTGCCTCACTCAGAACTAAAGAAAATCTAAACAGGGTCTTAGCGACAAACACACAGCTTCAAATTATTACTAGGCATGACCTTATTCTCAAGATTTCTCTCCTTCCCCTTCTCCTCTTTCTGTTTCATTTCCTAAGAGTAAATAGTAGAAGAGTTGATGTTTGCAGTTACTCTTTATCATGAGCCCTTAGCTACATGTCCTTAATTCCTGGTCTTAATGTTTTGTCCTATCTCATTAGCCCTCTTCCAGACATTTTTTAAAGAAAGATTGAATAAATTGGGATTGCTCAACACAAATGGAGAAAAAAAGAGGGAACACTGTAATCTTCTAGCACACAAAGTTTCTACAAAAAGGAAAGAAACAGTTTATTCTGAATATAGGAATAATGATGAACCAGGATAAATTCCTGGGATCTTTAGAGCTCTCTCTACTGATGTTTAGTTAAAGTTGGACCAATGTTCACTATGTAAGGTACAGTCAATCCTGGAGAAAAAATAGATTGCCTCCTGCAGTCCATTCTAGCCTTGTATCTGCTTCCCAAGTTTCATTTCACTCATTACTTTCACACAGAAATTTAACTAAAAAATGACATTCTGAATGGCTTTAACATGACAATGGCAGATCCACAACAGAAAGAAAACTCTGTTTCTTTGAAGATTATTACAGTATTGATGCTTCTATTGGAAAGGAAATTTCTGTATCCACTTAGAAATATTTCTGAATAAAAGTCCAGTGATACATTATCTAGAGTTAAGGGTCTTGTAAAAAATGCGGATTTTAACTCTGTCTCCATTCAGAAACATGCTTTTACATTATAGCCTATCACTAAATATTAAGCCAGATAAACATCTTGAATTGCAGATGTTTTTTACCTTTCAGCTCACAGAGTCAAAATCTGTTTCTCAGGACAAAGCAGTGTAATTATCTGCACTGCCTCTGGCAGTGCTGGCGGTATCCAAATTGTAAATACTGGATGTAAGACAAAAGGGCAACTGCCCTCTGAACTCATTTAAAATGGTGAAACCTGTGCATTACTGTATTTATCCAGAGTTCTGGAACATTCTTTTTAAAATGAGCAGGAGGAAGGTTTTTGGTTTTGTTGGTTTTTTTTTTTTCCTTCTGCAAATCATTTTGCTTACTTATTACACCCTTTCTTCAGCTGGAATAGGATTTAAAGAGTCTAATTACTATTTGATTCTTTTGTCAGATGTTGTTACAGTCATAATAAAGCATTATCAAAGTATACACTGTATGTTTTCTTATTTCATTCTGTGCAAATATTATCCATAACAACATTTACTTTAATAATTTGTTTTCTCTCAACATTTTAGAGTTCAGGTGCTGAGACAGCAGCAGTGTTAGCAAGAGGGCTGCATGGTCTTCATTACTATCAGCAGCAACATGTTGCTCATGAGGGGACAGGGAACTACTGACTGGCTATCACTTTGGAATCCAAGTTTCATACATAATCATGCTTTAAAATTAAATTACTAATTGTCAAATGTTTAAAGTGTAATGAAATTCAGCTCCCTTTGATTTTCAAAGTCAAATTTATTTCTCCCCCTAATCTTCATGCTACTTTAAGCTAAATTAACTGGTTTAGTGTGCTAAGCAAACTTCAGAACAAAACTGCTTTTTTAATTCCATTGCGGACCAACTTGCTAAATCTGAATGAAAACCTGTTCTTAATATATATATATATGAGATACATATGGAACTAGATTTGAGTCATCTGTCCCAGTGTTCTAGAGTTCGATATCTATGTTATGAAAATGGATTCTACCTTAACTGTAAAGAGCCTGGAATGGGAGGAAGGCTGAGAGAAATTTTTCAATACAATTTGGAGATTTTTATATAGTAGGACATAGAGAAAAGCTGCCAGATGTTTAGGTATGCTTGGGACAGGCTGTAAAATTAGCAGGTGCTAGGAACAGGATGAAAAACCAAGGAAAAGAAATTAATTCTGAACTATTTTATTCCCAGAGGCACCTGCAATTAAACAAAAGGTTGAACTACCATCAACCCAAGAAAAAGCAGAGCTGTAACTCATTCAGCACATTTAATAATATTTGCTGCGGAAACACAAAACTTGGGGGAAAATATTCAAGAGTAGAATACTTGCAGAGGAATGCTTATCTTTGGGAGTCCAGTTACAACTCTGCCAAAATTTGAGGTGATTTTCCATCAGTCTCTTTTTTAAAGGGTTCTACAGATCCCTTCCAGAGAGTTTAATCCTAAGGCTTTGTTTTTTTAGAATCGGTATTTAACATATGGAATAAGTCTATCTCAAGAAGTATGTTCTAAACACTCTCCTCACAGAGGATATACACAGCAGTAACCATGAATCATTCTCTCAAATTATACAGCCAAAAGGCTTTTAATTTTGAAATACCTAAGATATCAAGGAAAACTTGAGCATTTTCTAAAATAATTAATCTATTAGGTCATAGATTATTAGTCAGGATCAGATAAATCTGATGCCAAATAGAGACAATCGCCTCCCTAGTGTATGTCTGCTTGCACTGGGTCTGGCTAGGATGGAGCTAATTTTCTTCACAGCAGCTCGTATGGTGCTGTGTTTTAAATTTGTGACCAAAACAATGCTGATAATGCTGATAACCCTCAACAATAACACACTAATGTTTTAGCTATTGCTGAACAGTGTTTGCACAGTTTCTCACTCTGCCCCCCCCAGTGAATAGACTGTGGAGTGCACAAGAGGTTGGGAAGGGACACAACCAGGCAGATGACACGAACAAACCAAAGAAATATTCCATGCCATGTAGCATCATGCTCAGAAATAAAATGGAGAGGAGGGGGTTTAGGGAGGTTAGCCATCTTTTGCTCAGGAACTGGCTGGGTTAGATAGGTCTACCTGTGGAAGGTGATGAGTGATTGCCTTTGCATCACTTGTTTTGTTTTGTTTTCTTTCTTTCTTCTTCTACTTCTCTTTCACTTATTAAACAATTTTTATCTCAACTCACACATTTTCTTGCTTTTACTATTCTTTTCTTCTTCCCCTGTCCCACTGGAGGTGGGGAAGGGAAGTAAGTGGCTGTGTGGTGCCTACTGGCATTAACCCACAACACTGCTCCATGTCTAACTAAAATAACTGTCATCAGATACAAACCAGAAGTGAAGAGCAGCCCTGACTCCCAGGTCTTCTAGTCCTGTCAGCCCCCTGGAAAAAAATCCTATTTGAATTTATTATATACATAGAGAACATGGTCTTCCAATATTCATTATTGATTATAAAACCTTTTTTATAGATAAATCTATAAGAATCTGATACATTTCTTTAAAGAAGTCTTGCAACAAATAACGTGGAACTGCCCAACATAATAGTAATGATAAACCTTCCTCTAAATTTCCCTTAATACAAGCAAGATTGTCAAATGCAATTGATTTATTCCTTCTTCACATCTGTGACTGAGTGATTCAGGTTAGCCAAAGAAATCCTTATTTGCATGCTGGTGTTACCAGTTTGCTGCATCAACCATGCAGAATGCATTACATGAATTTCCACTAGTTTGTTGCACTCAAAAATCTCATTGTAGCCAAGAGAAATGTATCATTTATGCAAAAGCAAGAATTGTTATTCCAGTTAACAACAGCCTAACCAAAGAATTATTACTAATTCAACTTAAATGATTCTAATTTGTATAGTTCAGATCTCATAACAGTAAAAAAATAACATATACAAAAACTCTAGTATCTGCCCCTTTTTCTGATGTTATGCTTGCCTTTTCCCTGTCCTACCGGCTCCTGGGGGCAATTACTTCAAATGGAGTAGTGAAGAGCAGAGTCATCAGCATCCCAAGTCATTCACTAACAGGCAGATGATGATGAAGTTGCTAACTTCTTTCTCCTCACTTTAGAGTCATATTTTTATGATTGCTAACACACTACACCTTGATTTTTCTTATTGGTATTCAAGTACACATTACTTCTGAATTTACAATATATGTGTCAGAGCTCCGAGTGCACTGATAGGCCTTAGCAGCCCTCATGTAGCCTTACCTGGGGCCCCCACTGGAACCCTCTGTCCATTGCCCAAAAGCCCCATTTAAGCTCAGGCCTTCAGTCCCTGCCTGGGTCATGTATGTTTCAGGTGTACCTGTCTGTGGCCCTGCATCTTCAGTGGATCTTGAACCTATGGTGTAGGTAGCTTGTCTCCTAGGTGGGCCCCTGGAATGTATATTGCAGCTAGTCTGCAGCCCTGTCTCTCTCCTCTGCTGCACCTCCTGGCTGGACATTGCACCTGGTTTGTCATGTCAATGGACCTTGTCACCTGCACCCATCTCTGCCCTCTGTGTTCAGGACCTGTGAGCCTGGGTGGTAAGGGCACTGTGGATACTGGGTCACCCTTAGCTCTCAGCTTGTCTTCCCTTCTGGAGCCTCCCTGCTCCTTCTGCTACCTGATAATACAGTGTACTTATACATACCTTGAATAACTGTCATTTATTCTCTCTGATACCCCTAAGACTGGTCTTGCCTACTTCGCAGGGCTGCAACCATTTGGTGACCAATAACTGACTGCAGACATGCTGTTTATAGCCCTGTGGCCTCCAATATGGTCCTGTGTCTATACTTTCAAGGATCCTGTTATCCTCTACTCCTGTACTCCTCTACGCTGTTTTATTCTAGGATCACAGTTGTTTCTACACACAATAATTATTACTGTCTATTAATTACAAAATATGTATACAAATAGGTTCTACACCACACAATCGTACAAAGCTAAACCAGAGCTAGAATTGCATATGTAACAGTTACATGGTTATTAGTCAATTACTGTTACAGATAAACAAGCTAAAACAAATCTCTAAGCAGACCAAAACAAATCCAAATAAAGCCTGACAAGTCCTGAGAACCATGTTTTTAGTTTAACATAAAGCTTGTGGCATGCTAAAAGCTATAGCAATACTGTATTTACTGGGCTATGAAAGCTATGCTGGGGTTAGCAAAGTCTAAAAAAGATACTCCATGGGAAATTGTGAGGAAAATGCACATACAAGACTTAAATCAGCCATGGACATATTTCAAGCAAAAGAAACCAGGAAACTGCAAGCTGATAAGCAAGATCTTCAACCTGAAACCATAAAGAACAATTACTGCTGTACATAGCACCAGAAAAAGGCGAACTAAGATGAAGCTGAGTGTGTCTTAGGAAGATGAAGCAATGTGCCAGCCCTCTTCATAAGAATATTTAACTGCCAAGTTAATCTAGGTAGTGATGGGCTGATCTGTACTGCTGAAAAGATTGCTGAAAAATAATTATTGTTAAGCAAATATAACAAAAGAAATTCTTCTAAATGCTTTTCCAATAGACTCACGTAAGAACATAAATATCATAACTGTATATTAGAGTTATTGATGATGAAACTGCTGTTCATCCCAGCAGATCAGGATAAAAGGTAATGGTCAATTTAAATGTAAGTGTGATTGTGAAAACACCAGTATTTAATGGTAATTATGGCACTGGTAAAGGAGGAGTTAAGTGTAAGCCAAGCTAAACTTCTCTACTCAGAAAAACTTTCAGGCATGCGTGTGATGTTCTTTTGACTTGAATGACAGTTAAATATATTTTTAGGTTTGAAAATGTACCAAAATATATTTTCCCCTTTTTTAAAAATGATTTCAAATAGAAAATGCTTGACAGTTAAAATTTATAAAAATTAAATCTTAAAATTTAAAGCAAGATCAACCCTATGGCACCTCTGTGGCTGCCTCTTCTTCCTGCACTAGACCTTCTGGGTTGAACAGAACAATACTGAAGCATGAAATATTTCACTGAACATAGTCATATGAAATTTAATTATATTGAACACAGAAATTGCTCACTGCATTTGAAAAAGTAATTGGGTCTCATTAAATACAGCTAATTTATCTTTCCATCTTAAAGTTCTGCATGCCACCCAGAAGCACAGATTCTAATGAAGTATCTAAATAGTTGATCAGTGAACTGTTCATACAACTCCAGTTTCCAGTATCCTTTACCACAAAGCAGGACAAAAAGTCCCAAAGAAAGAAAAAAGACAGCAAGGATATAAATACTTAGTTTATGAAGAGCAAAAGTAATACCTAAGAAATAACCTGCAAGAAATAATTAGGATTTTTTTTTAATAACAATGAATAAGGACAACAGTAAATTTGTCTTATCTGTTAAAATAGGGTCCATCTTAAACCCATCAATGGATTTAATCAGACAATGGGATGCTCTGTAAAGTCTCCTGTGTTCTGCTCTGCCTTATATAAGCACATTTCAATAATTGTTTCCACTGCACTTTGTACCTACTAAATGAATGATGAATAGTTATTAAAAGTATGGCTCAGTAGGATTATTTATGTGACATATTTCACAAAATTCATGTTTAATTAAAAATCAGCAATGCAATTATGAACCTCACAAAGGAAACAACAAAAGCAAAATTAAACAGTTAATTAGGTGTTTTTTCCTCTTAGAAATGAAGTCAAGGTACTCCACGTGCATATATAAAATACTTCATTGAAGGTATTTCACTTCTGTTGGTATTAACAAAAATATTAATTGAAATGTGTGAGAAAACCAGTTTTCACTGAACACCACTTTTGGGAATTAAGAATATTCAACTCAAATGAACAGAGCCAGTCTTCTACTCCCTTAACTTCTCACAATTTCACAGAAAAACCTGCTGTTTCCAGGAAAGCAATCTGTCCTCCCCCATCCACATTTCAGCCTCCTCCAGGACGAGCTGCCCAAATGCTGGGTACCAGAGCTGCAGCAACTGGGTGTGTACCCCACTGTGAGGCTGGGCCAGGTCACCTCACAGCCAGCTGCTCTGCTGGACATGGAAGCTCCTCTCCCATCCTGGTCACATAAACAGTTTACTGTCTCCTTTTGCCCTGGAGGATGCCCTTTCTGCCACTGTCATAATCCACATGTTCTCAGGCTGCGCTGTGATTGAATAGCAGCTCTGGCTCTGCCTTCCTGTTCAACCTGGAAGCACATCACAGCCAGAAAGCCCCTCCCACATCCCCTCTTAGGGGCTGCTATGTTCCTTCAGCCACCATTTTCGGGTGCCAGTTTGAAGTAGCAGTAGTTTTCACTGGGGTTGCCATTTCTTGACAATGTCATACCCCATATGATCTTAGAACATCTGTTGACTGGCTAGCTGCTTTTCAGACCCAGAAAGCACCTCCCTTTCCTAAAAGGGGCCATTTTGTCACGGGGGCCACGATTTTGTTACTATCATACTCTATGTGATTGCATAAAGTTGTCTTTCAGCCACTCTCTTTTTACTGTGTGTGATTGCTGTGCAGTAAGACGTGTGAATTTAAACCTCCTTCAGTATCCACAATAAGCGGTCTCATTTCACTAAATCTGTAAATAGCCTAGTTAAAAATCAGGTAACCAACAATATGGGCACAAAGGACGGTACCAGACACTGAGGGAAAGGTTAGGGTTATGACTTCCTTCACAGGCCTGTTGCACTAGGACAAGGGATAATAGTTTTAAACTAAAAGAAGGTAGACTTAGACTAGATATAAGGAAGAAATTTTTTACGATGAGGGTGGTGAAACACTGGAACAGGTTGGCCAGAGAGGTCGTAGATGCCCCATCCCTGGAAACATTCAAGGTCAGGTTGGACGGGGCTCTGAGCAACCTGATGTAGTTGAAGATGTCCCTGCTCATTGCAGGGGTGGTTGGACTAGATGATCTTCCAACCCAAACTATTCTTTGATTCTATGCCATCTTCCATTTTTTACAGAGAATTGTGTAGTTTGTATAACTGTGTTTCGTAAATAGAGTATATAGAATATAAATGATCCTAAAAGGGAAAAGCAGGGAGTCATCAGCATATTTCTCTATCCCTTAACCCACATCACTGCAACTTTTATTCAAAGCACCATGTAATTTCTCTCTAATTTGGATTTCTTCTCTTATACCTGCACTTTCCATGTAGCATGTAATATAAGCTATGATGTGGCTTTTGAAGTGTTAGAAAAATTAACATTTTGCCTTTCCACATTTATTTCTTTACAGTGAAATCACTAATCATCTATCCTTAGGAGCTAAAAGAATAATTCTGAAACAGCTTTGCATATGATCAATATTTATCAGATTAACTGTCCTCTAAAATGCAAACAAGAAGTAGTAAAAATGTATTTCAAAATTAAAAGTCAGACAAATGCAACTTAATTGGTGAAGCAATAATTTTAATATATAGTTGTGTTTTCTGACCAGAAAATAACACCAGTCATTAGGTGTTTTGAGCTCACCAAATCCCCTACTTCCAGTTATCATGAGTACTATATCTCCAGTTTTTATGTAATTAATTTTTTTTTAATTCCACTTAGATTATACTCTGGGTTTCTTGTCCCATCATAATGATACTGCAACCTAAATATTAAAAACAAAAATAACAACAAAACCCCGCTATTTTTCTTATCAAGTTAAACATTCACCATAAAGACATACCTGTTCAAGTATTTATTCAAAGCTGATAAGCTGCATAAATTTTTTAATGGCCATTTTTTGTACCAGTTAACATAAATGACACACTGTCAATGCAACAGTGATATTCCTTACACAAAAATATACACTAATCATCAGAACAAAGAACTGATTTCTATAGCTAAATATGCAAACAAGAATCTACAAGATCTATATGCACCAAAGCTGCTTTCAGAATTGAAGTTTGCAGCACTGTGTATATTTGAAGTCACATTTCCATCCTGCTCCAGGAACTGCCAGTGCAAATGCACGAAGCTCAGTCCCACAGCAGGCAGCAGCAGGCACTACACTGCATTGGCAATCTCTGCCACTGGGCTGCAGGCTACTGCAACCCAAGTCACAAGGGCGCTCGTTATGAGGAAGATATTAAAGCTGCTGAAAAAATGTTGTTAGCTGAAGATAGGCTATGTCAGGTAATGATAATGTCTCCTCATACAGTAATTTCTCTTTGTTTCCCACTAATAGGGCTACGGATTAAAGCCAGTATAAATAGCTGGCAGTGCTTTAAGAGGAAGTTGCAACTAAATATGCATATACATATCAGCTACAAAACACTGTGATGGGAGTATTTAGATTCACCAGTCTTAATCCTTAAAAAAAAACCAAAACCACCAAAAAACCACTTTATTAAATTCATTCATTAGCAACAGAGTTTGTGCTAATGTTCAGTTGTTAATGATCATTCGTACAAACACAAAAATGTCCATTTTTGACACTCATATTCTAACTTAATCATGCTTATGTCACCAAAATCGGGAATAAACCTCTTAACACCAATGTAGCATTAAGAAGCAGGCATTCTCTTTATTGCAGTGCTGGATGCATGGGGGATAGTTCCACCTAACGTGCATGCCATATGTTGCATCAGTCAAAGCTTATATCCCCCTGTTACATACATACCTACACGCTGGATTTCCCGGAATTACTATACACATTCATTCTGTTTCCTGGAACTAATTATCATATTTGCATAGTCTTTACACGTGTGGCCTGAGTCTCTGAGGGCTTCTCTTCTGAGTCATTCTCACACATCTGGCATGATGCTCTGCCTGATACTTATCTCGTTCCTTGTTCTTTATCTTGTAACTTTTTGTCATTCAGATGCAACTACACCTTTCTTTTGTTTGCCCCTTTGGAGTGAAATTGTTCACATACTTATATAAAACATCTATGCATTGTGTCTGACTATGCCATCACAGTATTACAAAATACTTACATGCTGTTTACACTATTTTAATAAGCTTATGTTTGTGTTGGAGGCAAGCTAACACTGCTTAATCCTTATTAGTGTACTTAGAGTTTATAGGCATCACAGACTTCTGCTTTAACTACAGAAGGTGCTGGAGAAACAACAACAGAAGACTTGGAACTGAGATGTTCCTGTAGGTCTGAATTATGGGCAAGTCATGCACGTGCTTTGCTGGGCTTGGTTCAGTAAAAAGATACAGGCTGAAGGGATTTTTCAGATCATTTTGGGTCATTAGAAGAAATTGAGTAGAACAACTCACCCATTGTGTATAGGAAGTGTTGAAGGTGGCTCTGGTTCCTTTTTAAAAATATTTTATAGAAAGCCCTACATGAGAAATCAAAGTAAGGCTTCCCTCTATTTAAGTCTCTTACACTAACATTTCCTACACATGAGGGTAAAGGAAGATTCAGACCTTGTTCACAAAAGAAGACACAGGCGTGCTTATTCTTTCTCCATCTTCATGTGCAGGATGAATATAAAAACCAAGCATCCTGTATCCATGTAGTAAGCAGTGAACCTGAAACTTGCACCTGGAGCCTCGAGGAAGGGCATCTTATTTGTCATATTAATGTTAGATTACATTACCTGCCATCACTGCTGGGGTAATATTAGGCATGCCTCCCCTAGTGCTGTGGAATCACCAGGCAAAATACCCCTGACACTCCAGTTTTGCTGTTACAGCTATCACTAATGAAAGGAAAATACTTGTCTTACTAAGAATAGCAGGCTTCCAAAGCAAATTCACTTTCTGTTTCATCTGTGTTTGCTTGTGGCACAAAAAGAAGGGGAGGGGAAGAAAATGAAGGAAAGGCTGCTTCGGAATGATACATTTTGGGTATGTTGATACAGTAGTCTAAGTCTTAAAACATAATAACACTTCATAAATTTTTAATTAACAACTGAAAAAAATAATGAATTTTACATTTCTTTACATTATCAAAAGACTTTTAATCGGTGGAAAGTAACTGGGGTCCAGAAAAATAATGGAATAGCTCTGCTAACAGCTTTCTTTTTCTCTGGCACTTCCAGTGTTGAAAAGCAATAGCTGTGTGAGTCACCAAAAGCTTGTAGAATCAGTTTCTTTGCTGTGGTGATGAGATACTAGATATTGGATAGTGCTTGAAAATTGGAAAGAAGAAATTTTATACATTGTTAAAATTGGATGAAATAAACCTTTTGGGTAGCGTTTGCAGAACAAAAAAAAAATACCAAAACTAATATTTTCAGCTCAAATATTTTGGCATTTTAAAATCTTGTGCAATGTTTCTAAAGACAAAAATACTCTGCTTTTATTGCGATTTGTGGTGGAGTGTCCTTGACTTTATTTAACTGAGTTACACTCAGTGATAGGCAAACTTCTTGACTAAAATTGGAAGAGAACTCACAGAGAGGGTTTTTTAATTTGTTTTCATTACTGATTGCATCCAACCATGTTTGAACAGTTAATAGAAGAAAGTTCATAAAGTCTTCATTGTTTGGCTTTGAACCAGAGTCTGTTCTTTTATTCCTGTATTCAATGGACCCATATCCTATACAGTAGTTTGAGAAGCTAAAGGTTTAAAAAAATCATTTTTACATCAGAGTACAAATACAGACATTTTACAGATACAGAGTACCAGTGATGTGATGTTCTATAGCACTGCAAAAGGGCCAAGGGGACTTCTTTCCTGTAGGGTAGATTCTCAGATTCTTTTCCAGGCAGTGGTATCATTCTTCTGCATAAGCATTCAACTCAAACTAACATTGTGTTGCAAGAATGCACTGACTTGTCTTTGTGAAAAGAGGAAGATTTGGTACAAATGTTTATGGGTGGATAAAATAAGGAATAGACTTCAAACTATCTTAGGCTCAGAGGAAGGGAAAAACATTTAGAAGGTAAAAGATAAAACACAGGGCAAGTGAGAAGCTCAAAGAAGTGTGACCAAAGGATGGGAGGGCTGCTACTGGAGCTCACTCCAGTAGAGTTGTTGCATAGGCCAATCCATGCATCCCATTTCATTAGCCTCTGATCTCGGGTTTCTTCTAAAGGAAACACCAAGGATGAGCAGCTCAGGAGAAGGTGCCTAAGGAAAGGGAAGCTGCTACAAGAATGCATTCTCTTGGAGGTCACAGTGTCTTATAGCATCCATCGAAGCCCAGGCTTAGGTTTTTGGATAGGTGCAATGCAAGACATACAAGGGCTCAGGACTAAGAAGAGGCTTCTAGTGGGAAGGTAAGTCTAATACCTGACATGGTTTTCTAGCAGTGTTTGCTCTAGGCAATACATGTGTCCCATGGCATTTCTCTCAGCTTATGCTCAGGTGCTTGAGAAGGCATAAGTAAAAGCCCTTGGAAGGGCTCAGTAGAATCTGTCCAAGGAATAGGTAGGGCTTCTACTAGAACTAATCCTCCTCGAAGGTGGTGTCTCCAAAGACACTGGGCTCAACAAAGGCTTAGGTGACTGACAGAGAGGGATCTGAAATGCTCAGTGAGAATGCATTCACTCAGAAGAAGTTTGAAAAGTTAAGGGAGAACTACTTGAGTTCACCATTGAGCTGTGTTTTGCATGGGCAGTCAAGGTGTCCAGGGCCATTAGCATCTCTGTAAGGTCAGGTTTCTGAGGACACATCTGAGACATTCAGAAATGGAGGGGCTGAGAAGACATTACCTATGGAAAGAGAGGGCTGTTTCTAGAGCTCCCTTTTGATCAATGTTTCCCACTGAGCAACTGGAGTGTCACATGTCTTCAAGCCCTTTATATGAGTTAGAGATGGAATTCATGCAGGAAGTTGGAAGGTCAGAACAGCAAAGGGTGAATTGTAGAGAAAAGCTGAGGCCTGCTACTAGTTTGCATCGTCAAGCAGTGCTTTACCTGAGGATGTGGGTGTCCCATGGCATTAGCCTCTGCCTAGGGTTAGGATTCTCAAAAGGAGACATCAACAACATGCACTGAGAGAGAATCTCAGAAGAGATTCCCGAAGTAGAGAGATACTAATATTAATATTAATATTAATATTATTGTTACACTGAAATAATGTGTAGTTCTTCCATGGGGAGTTGTTTAATTTGGACAACAGATGAAGCTCTTGACTAAGCCTTAGATGTGAGTTAGGGTTAGGGTTACTACTGAAGGAAAGAGAAAGCCTAGAGCTTCAGTTGGAATGGATCTGGAAAAGGACTGCCAAATATAGGTACCCATTGTAGAAAAAGTTGTTCCCTGAGGAACTTTTGTATCTGGGCAATGATTAAGGGATCTTGTGTGGCCAAGGATAAGGGTTAGTTTTAGAGCTTAGGTAAGGGTTAATTTTGAGGGCAAGAAAAATCTAGAGCTCAAGTCACACCAGGACTGCTACAGGGCTTCCAGAAGCAGATGTAAGCTACAATAATAAAACCTTCCCTGAGAAATCTTTCACCTAGGCTATGGCTGGGTACTCTGGTAAAAGCTTAAGCAAGCATTGGTGTGATGGTTAGGGATAGGTTTATGGATCAGCTTGAGGGGAAAAAACCCTTGAGCTTCAGTTGAAGCAGGACTGGAAGAGGATGACAAGGGTACCTGCAGCTGCAAAAAGAATGTTCCCCTGAGAAGTTATTTATCTGGGCAGTGACCTGGGTGCCTTGTCTAAACCTCAGCTGAGTGTTCAGGCAGGGTCGAGAGAAAGGAAAAACCTTGAACTCCAGTAGCAGTGTCTCTGCTGAAGTGAAGCTGGCAAGATTCCTTCCATTTCTTCTTCCAAAGTAGGTAATAATAACAAAATTGTGTATGCCAAGCTAATTCTTATCAAATAAAAGGATTCCCTTCTCTGATTCAAATTACTAGTCCAAGATGAGCTAAGGCAGTAAGACTCTCTTCTGAAAAAAGCTGTGTGTCCCTTTGCCATATTTAATGATATAACCTATATAGAATCTGAGGCACAAGGAAGAATCAATGCTCCTGACAGTTCGACTAAGTGCATTTTTCACCAAGGATCCAGTGCATACTATGGGACAGAAGAATAATGTACTTGTGCGAGAGACAGTAGCAGTTCTGTACTCTTAATGTATTCCTCTAGAAATGCATCTGCTACATATCACAGACACTTCCAATATTTGGAAGTAATAAATTCAATTAATCTTTTTAAAAGAATGTACAGAAAGCTTAGGCGGGACTTCAAGACATGAAATATATATAGTACATACAAAAATTAGGCATCTAAGTGCCTCTCACCATCTGCCATGAAGCTTGCCTCTATCTTTTGTAGCCAATGAGTATAGCTACCTGTGTTACCCTGACTGTGAAATGTGGGAAAATTTATTCCATCTGTAAGGAAGGGAGCTTGACAGTGACTGCAGTTTTGATGGCTGAATTAGTCATAGTCTGTCTAGATTTTGTAATAGTTTCTTTCTTAACAAGAACATTTTCTCCCTTTCCAATAAATGATACATTTGAGATATTCCTCTGCTAATAACTCCATCTTCTACATATGTGATAAAATATCACAATTATTTGGTAACTGAAGGTAATTTGCTTTGTAATTTATTTACTTTTGCTTGTAATGCATAGTGTATACTAGTCCCTACAATGAATCAGACCCATAAATATAACTTACTGCACAAATATTTACATGATAAGAATGAGTCTTACTCTTAATGTGTAAAGAATAAGGGAGGTAGAAATACAGAGAGATTACCTGACTTGCTTCAGGACACGTACTAGTAAAGGCTATGGTGGGAAACTAACTGATGAATCCTAAGTCAGGCTGATTCATTAGGCTACATTGCTATTTTCCATAAAGATAATTAATTACTTTTTTTTTTTTTTCCGAAGAAAGATCAATAACAAGAGTTCAGTGATGGAGATCAAAAATATTAACAAGTAAGCAACAATTAGAAAGTCCAGATCATTTTTTATCCCTCTTTGTTTAATTAAAAAGTGACAGAACTGTCATTAGACAGTTTAGGAAAAAACATCTTTTGATCAAGCAATCCTAAATCAAGAGTCCTTGCAGTATCAGGAGAAATCCAAACAGTCCTTGCAAAACTTTAAATGTCTTTTTCCCTACTCTGAACCTGAGACATGAGAGCTATCCAATTTTCAACTCATTTTTTAGAGGTTATTTTGTCAAGAGTCTGAGGTAACTTGCAGCAAATATTTCTTTCTCAATATTTTGGCATAAATATTTTTGATTGAATCTCTACCCTTCATCTTTGTCATGAATGTCCATTAAAAGAAAAAGACTGTCAGAAGAAGCTGTTTATAAAAGTGCTGCAAATTGGGTTGAGTTGTAGAACAGTGTGCCAACTTTTTCCATTATATCATCACTGGCATACTCAAAGATGAGCTTCTCAAGGGAAAACAGACTGCATGATATCAGATCATAATGACTTAGAGTAACAACTGGTGTTTCTTTGTTGCATTAATTGTTCATTATTATTTTAATTAAAATGGAATTCAAATCAAAATTCATATTCTGATACTATTTTAAATCCAGCAAATAAAAATTTGTTTCATACTGTTAAAAATGTTTGCATAAATTTAGTTCCAAAATATATTTCACAAAAACAAAAACAAACAAACAAAAAGTGAATTAGTATAAGAAAGGGTATCCATATTTGTCATGGAAAATAAAAGCTTTTTCTCATCTCTTTATGATGTTTGATCTGCCAGTTTTATGTTACATTGTTACTACTTAGTGTACACCTTCACTGATTTAAATACTTATAGTCACTTAAGGAGTTATTTGGAAAACCAAAATCTGTCCCCTAGCATTTTGTTCATGTGCTTCTCACTCACCTGTGAATAGAACTTCTGATATACTTCTTATAAGGCTAATAATGACTTATTAGCCATTATACAAATACAGTGAAATTATGGGAGTCAGTATTTTTTGAACACGTTCTTAAGGCCATTTTAGTTTTAATTTGCAGGTTGAAGAGTTATGATATTGTTATGATGTTTATTATGTCTTTGACATATGCAAACTAGAAAGCAATTATAGAACAGTGTCTAGAGCTGAGGATTTCCCTTCACTATATGTAATTATTACAGAAGATTCTACTAATACAACTAAGAACAATACTATAGGTTGGTCTCTAATGTTTGCTGAATACCATCTACGTGTGGGTTATGTAAATCAGTTAAGCAACAACTGATATGTCTTTGGAGGACCATAATGAAAACCCACTTTAATTCTGTTTTTCTCTTACAATTTCACTGACTTGGGAATATTTCTTCCTTTCTGTCCACATACTTTAGCAACAGAAGAGAGCATTTGCGATGTAGTTCATCCCTTTATGCAGAAACCATGAGCTGGTCAAATACTCAGGAGGGCCTCAGATCTCTGATTAATAGCTACAATCTGCAAATTTTGCCCAGATTAAATTGGACTGTAGTGTCCTGTAGACCTATATAAGTTTATATCAGCAAGCTCAATTATGTAGCTAAACGTCGTCTTCTTCTGTCTGAAGATGTGCCATCCCCAAACGGGCTGCACCGCTATTCCTATCTACAAGTTGTCAGATCTGATCTAGGTCATTCTTATTCTGGCTTATTGCGCTCTAACAGAGTCAAAACCAGGAGATCAGAAAGAGCAAAAAGCTCTGGTAAATGACCAGCAATAAGCACCTTGAAGCAGATTATGGGAGATGGGCTGACTAATAAAATGGCTTAATAGTCTATTAGTTTACCCTAAGCTCCATATTACTGCAGCTGATTGTTTGTTACTGATTTTCAGGTGAGTTTACCATTTCCATAACTAAGAGGTTAGAACGCAGTGTGCAAGTGTCCCTCACAGGAGGCTGTACTGCTAGCCTAAACACTGATTGAAGAACATTGAAAATAAACTCTCATATATCTATGCTGTACAACAATAACAGTGCTCTGAATGTGCCCTAAGTCAAACAAACTGCTCTGATGACGTCAGATAGGGGAATATAATCTGGGAGATATGCTATGGGGAAAAAAGAATTTCAATAGCATTCAGCTTTTGTTCCTTACCTAGAGTTCCTAGCCCTCTAATTTTTTCCCATCTATTAAAGATAAAAGAGAAAACTCTATTGTGCATTCATCTTAACTTTATGACAATAACATAAAAAAAAAAAAAGTGAAAATTTAGCATTTAAGCAGGTGTTTTAAAATGGTCTGTAAAACATCAGCCCTTTAAGATATCTTTCCATACTTGAGAGGACTGCACTCTGCCTGATAATTTATCCAAACAATTGCTATCATGTACTTTCATAATTTAAATTTATGTTAATTAGTTTATTGCAAGGGAAAGTTTTTGTTTTGCTTCTAAAACTTGTTCTTGAACATCCAAAAACTAAATGGTGGGGAGATAAAAGACTTTTTGTCATACTTGCAGTTGCAGAATTGATCTGTTTCAGTCTGCTAAAAAAAAAAAAAATCAACCAAAAAAGTCAAATAAAGACCAACCACACTATTTTGAAGCATTTTTTCTCTCCCCTTTTAACAATCAAGTGCAGTACTGTGTTGATGCTGCTCAATGCTTTTCTAACGAAGCATCTGAAGCTGACCTCTCTCTTCCAAGTAGATAGAGCTGATGATTGCTTAGGGCAAGAAAGTGTTTACTGAATTTTATTTGTATGAATGGCTGAGGTATCTTGCACATTTTCTACTGGAAATGTCTACTTCTGACCATAGTGAAATACATTTCCTCTCTAATTTAACAACGTGTTGCATCAGAACTATCATTTGAAAATTTATAGAAGTTTGGTCCTAAGCTTGCATAATGTGTAGTCTTAAGAACAACTATTACTCAGCACAAGATTAGATATGTATGTGAGAGGTTCAAAATACAATGGTCTGATAAAGCTATGCTGCTCAAAAGGAAATTAACTGCTTTTACAAAGAGGCTGACCAATTGTTAAAGTAGCACAGTTGTGTGGCAGAAGAGTCAGTCCCATCTAGTAGATGCTGTATGGAAACAAGATTTCTTTTTTTCATGTAACAGTCGCTATATGCCAATACCTTAGTACGCTAGCTCCCTTTCAAAAAAAATCCTTTTTAATAGAATATACCTTTTGGATTACCTGATTAAAAAGAAAGTATATAAATATGGAAGAAATAATATTTTCTGCTTAAAATATTAATTTACCCTGTGTAGTGAATACCCACATGCATATGTGGGTATATAAATAAAAATACATAGATCTGTAGATCACATGTGATCATTTAGACACCAATACAGTGAGGTCCTGGAGGACATGTTTTTCTTCATTTCTTTCACATTACATCAAAATTATTCACCTGCAAAATTACTTCTAGAATGAAGGTGTTGATGCACCATGAAATTAATTTTCTAATCTGTAGAAGGCTGTTTATAATTTTTTTTTTCTTTATAGTGTGCTAATCATATCCCAGATCTGTTACATTACAAAGAATATCAGGGCCCATTAGAGAAGATAACTCAGCAACAGCTGGAAATAATCAATAGAATATTCAAGTGTTTCTTTTTTTGTTCATCAGACAGTATTATTATGGAAATTATGATGAAGCTGATAGTTTCAGAAAACATCAGCCAGACTGAGTAGATCTATATTATAATCACAGTTATTTGTCATATCCAAAAAGGCTTGTGAGTGGTGTTAGAGGTTGCCGAGTCCAACAGTTAGCAGACAGATACAAGGCCACTGGGGCTCCCTGTGCCCAGTTCAGCTGAGTGTGTGCTCCCAACATGCTCACATATATATATACAGTATATATGTATACATGACCAGACACACAGATCCATTCAGGCAGAAAATAGTGCCTTTACCAGCATCCACCTAAACACACTGCACTCAAACGAACGTGAACAGCACAGACAGCCCAATCCAGCTCTTATTCTTGAGCTGAACAGAATTTTAATCTGCTAGTGAAAATATTATATATGTGTGTGTATGAGTGTGTTTGTATGTGTGTACGTTCACTAGCTTGTCTAAGATCCCCTGTTCTCACTGGATCTAGAGCCCCTGATGTTCATGGTGCCACTCCAGCTGCTGGCTGTGAAGACTGCTGCTTGTTGGCTAGTTCAGCTTGAGGTTTGCCAGCATGCACCCATACCCTCTCACTCATACCCACGCAGAGAGTGCACCCACACAGGTGGCAGAGATAGGATTTAGTGAGAATATAGGATAGACTGCAGTGACCAAGGTGAAGGGATCAGTAGGACAAGCATACTGACCTGCTACCTGCTCACACTCAGCTGGTCCCTTTTAACCACTTATCCCTCTATTTTCCCACCTTTGTTCCTGCCAAACCACCTTGATCTCTCCCTTTCCCCACCTTTGGTACTTCTCCTGAATGTCTCATATTAAGGCCCACACATCTCCACAACACCATAGTGAGTTTTACACACTCCTCAAATGTTCTTTCCGTGCATCTTATAAGTCCCATACCCTGTAGGTAACGCCTCACTTCAGATTTCATGTGCTCAGATGGAGAGTTTATCTCTTGTCTCATCCAATTCTTCTCCTTGGATGGGCTAATCCAGCCCTGCCCTGGAAGCAGATCAGTCAGGGAGCACTGGTTTTCACTGCTTAGGTTCCCAGCATTCTCCCACTAGTCCCTGCTCCTCTGATCCTTGTGGCTTTTGTGTGTACAAAGATATTAGTCTTCAATCACATACCCTAACTAGTGGCGCTTCACCTAAGCAATACTGATTTTAGTCTTTTATCTTGAGAGCCTTTCAAAGCAATTTCTGCCATCTTCAGTTAACAAAGAGCAGTTGTTACCTTCAAATAGCGTGTAAAATAGCTTGACATGTTTCTTAGTCATGGACAGAATTACAGTCCAGGTCAGAAGAGGATTTGAAGAGAATTCCAGCAGTCCAAATGGGAGAATAAAATGATGTTTTGTCACTGAGCTAACATTGAAGATGAAACACTGGGAATGAAGTTAAACTGGCATTTTAAATTGTGAGACTAATCCCTGTCATCTATAAGGAAATATAGAATCTTTTAAATCGACAGAAATTAAGGGAGGAAAATGGTGTGTCTAAAACGTGAAAAAAATATAGTATTTTCTTTCCAAACCTACAATGATGAAAAAATACAACAACCCCCTTCACAAAAATAACTTAAAAAAATTAATGTATGGCATACAATGATTTCCTTTTTTAATAGTCAGGTTTCTAACACACTAATTTAATTTTTGTGAATAATAGAAATAGTTAACTTAGACAAGAGCATATATAAAGCTCCAAAGAACTATTTTTGTCTCAAGTTAGAACTCTATTAACTTTCCATGAAAAATTAGCACAGGAGATTATTTTTTAAATGGATCTCTAATTAGACTTCATTAATGGCAATGTTATCTCTTGCAAATTCCTTTCCTTCATTAAGGAGATGTTTCCTACTTCTCATATGAAATATTCAAATTAATTATTTTAAAATGAATACAACTTTAAAATAATTTTTATTGAAGTTGGATCTTTTACTGAAGATGGATGATATTTTCAAAGACAGAATAAGAATTGGGATTGCACTTTCATTAACAAATGACCTGACTGATTGTTTTGTCTTTAGCAATAGTCTCTTTATCTCATTTAGTATCAAGTAAATAGTGCTTAATTCACTAAGATAAATTTCTAGGTATGCCTTGATTCTGCAGGGTCTAATAAGGACAGAGGCTATGGTGTAGCCTATATGGTAAAGATTTGGCAGGGTCTCTCTCTTTGAAACCTCTAATAACCCATTGCAAGACCTTTAAATTTTTCTCTAATTTGGACAAAGGACTCAAAATTTAGCAGTAATTCTGGGGATGCACAGAAAGTCGGACATACGTGACCAGACAGCTACTGATTCTTTGAGTCATTTCCTTTATGAAAACAAGCTAAAAATCAAATTAACTTAATTTGTAACAAAATTTGTAACAAACTCTGTGACAATGCTACTAGCTCATCCAGGGCAACAAGATTCCACCTTTGTTGCCAGATGGATAGTTTTTCTTTCTGCTCTGTGAAGCATAGCAAAAACCTGTGTAGATCTACAGTATTTCCCGCATTTTCCTCATTAAGTGATGACACTGAAGATCAATGAGCAATTGCATGTTCTTGAAGAAATCAAAGAGCTGCAACAAAATCTTTTGTTTTTTTAATAGAAGAGATGGGGCGAAGGGATGGAGGAGAAGAAGAAAAAGAAGTATAGATGTTCTTTGTTTCTTGGTAATAATTCCCATAGAGATTCGAGTAAAATAGAATATATGCTTCCCTTAAAAAGGCATATTTCTTCAATTTCTTTTTCAGTGTGCAAAATGTAACAAGACTTTGTATAACCTATCAAAATAAGGTGTGCAAAATGCTATTATTATGCAAAGGAATAAAGGTAGAGAAACAAAAGGATTCAATGCTAGAGTACACAATGCACATGAATGTAAAATGTCTGAATATTCTGTATGTTGCTAACCCTCTGAATATTCTTGTTTGTACAGAAGTATGTTCCTTGTCTTCTGATGTAAGAGTGCCATTCAACTGTCACTTTTGGCAGAGATTATTTTTTAAAGAAGATGTTATAGATGAAGGATTAAAAATCCTTTTTGATTTTAGCTTCAGCCATTCTTAGTTTTTTCATGTTATTTTTTTGTTTTGTCCTATTGAATTTGTTCTCTGACTGATTATTTATTTTGATAAGCTAAAGTAAATTCCATTTTCCATTTGTGTTTCTATGGTCTCTTTTTTATGTTGTTTTATCCAATGCTGAACTTAAACATGCTGGTGCTCAGTACCAGCACTTTAGAAAAAAAAAAAAAATGTTACAATAAGGTAACTAAAATACAGGGATAACAGAGTTCTAACCATATTTAGGCAGGACTAGCTCATTTGTATTTCAAAAACATACTTCTTTCAATGAACTGATTTTGGAGAATCTGAATTATTTTGTTCTCTGTAGCCCCAATTCATGTAGACTCTTGGGAAATGGTGATGGAACTATGACAGTAAAGATCAATGGAAGGAAGACTGAAAATACCTGGAAAATTATTAGTCTTTAAACAGACTACCACCTAGAAAACAGTTGTGCTTCAGTGCTCCACAGGCCTCAGAAATTCTTTTCAGAATATTCAGTTTATCCTATTTCACCCATCACCACTTTATAATTCTTCTTTCATATGGACTGGATTTAACAAAGAATTGGTCTGATTTATTTGTAAGTAATGCTGGTGCCTCTCAATTTGGGAAGAGTAGCCTATTTTTTCAGTGAAATGTTTAGTTACAGTCATTATTTACCTCAAAGGATTCTATTTATAGAACCTTCACAGATTTTAATACTGTGAAACATTCCAACTTTTTGAGCTAGAATTACAGTATAAATGGCATTCAGATGTATTAAGTTCTATAGTTTCTTGTGTGAGACAACACTTACTAATTGGTAAAAATCAAGAAATTGTCTATATAGAGTTAGGCACATACCTCATTTGCTGCAGTTGTGTAGAATAGGGGAGAGATTTTATTAATGTCAAATTATCATCTAGTAATGACAGCATCCATTGGTTTTTGTAATGAAAGCTTAGTAAGCTTCTCTCTTTGTTTAGTTATTCAGGGATTTGTATGTGACTTCTAATTTTCAAATGCAGGATTTATTCAGATGACTTTTAAAAAATTTATTTATTTATTTATTTGCTATGGTTTGTTTACAAAACAGAAGAAATAACAAACTGAGAGGAGGGCATGGAAGAAAAATGCTCTCTGGAAAGTAAACATCAAGCTACTGGCATCAGAGAGAGATTAAGACACCAGCTTTCTTGAACAGATTTTAAAGAGGGGCCAAGAAATGGCACTTCACATTTTTGGCTGAACAAGGGGAACAAACTGCACACATCAGCACAAAATTAAATCTTAAACCACAGGATAAATAATTTCCTCTGTTGGCTCAGGCACCTGTTTCAGATCAGGTAGAAAAGGAATTGAATTCTGTTCTCCTGCTGTCTGACTAAGAACTCCTGATTTTATCAGTTGCTATAAGGTGGTCATAAAAATGGCCATATTGGATCAAACAAAAACTTACATCTCCTCCTGGATCTTGTCTTCCACATTAACCAAAACTGATGCCTGAGGAAGCTACAAGATAAACATGAGTACCAAGTGATATTCTACTGATGGCCCCCTCAGATTCCTGAGCCAAAAGAGGACTGTGTAAAGTTATGTGGAAGGAGTGTGCCTGCTCCTTTAAGGACATCAGGTCAACGACATTTTCCGGGGGGGGGGTGTGTACGTGTGTGTGAGGGGGGGTCTAGGATATGTACTCAGCTTCATTACTGGTCAAAACTGCAAACCAGCAAGTGGCCGCTGTGTCCCTCAGCCTATCACCACCCCATTCATTCTCCATTCCTGTTAGTTTATGAATATGCTGAAAAACACAGGTATCAGCAGTTGTTACCTTGCATTGTGAAAACTGACCTTCTGTTTGATTCTAACTGTTTTTAATGGATCTTCTCTTCTCACCCATCTTGTTGATGCTTGACATTGTAAGAGTTTCAAAAGTCTTTAATGAGAGACCTTGCTTGTACAAAAACCTTAAAAGTCCAGGTAAACTGTATCAATTCAGTCTCCTTCATCCAGAACTTTTTGTTTTATTCATTAAAATCATCCAACCACTTCAGCTCCACAAACTCATAGTAATCCCACCTTTTCTGTGACAAGTCAGAAAACTATGAAAAGGTTTGACTGTCGTTAAAAGAAAATAATCACAAGATCATAAAAAAATCTTGTCTTTCTGTTTATTCTATGTGAAACTCTGATCCAGAGCTCTCTGTTTTTGATAAAATGTTATTGACAGGGTGTGGTTATTTCCTCTCCCTTCATCTCCTCCATATTAAAACTGACATTACTTCAGGAAACATAATTCCACCTAATAGGACCTCCTTATCTATTTATAGATCTCTTCTCTAAGGTGTTCAAGATAAGGATTTCTTATCAGGCGGTTGTGCTTCTCTAAGCTACTTTTGAATGCTGGGAGATAATTAGTTATTTAAAACCTAGATTAGTCTCAGATTATTTTTTTTTCTCTGTTGGAAAGCTATATCAGGTGGTATCTGACGTGGTGTTAGAGTTCCCAACAGTGTACCATAAAAGATCAGTACACTACATTGTAGAGGCATCCCTCTGGTACGTGTTGACTTTTTAAAATTTAGCAGAATTTCTCAAAGAAAATAGTATATGAACATATCTGTGAAAACATGTGTAGTGATATACAACTGAGTGATCAAAGATGCAAATATAGAAAAAGAACAAATGCAGAATGGTACTCCAAAATTGTGCTTGTTTTGTGCCCTTTCAGACTCATGAAGGATGTCTTGCATACTTTACAGGAATAAAATTTTGTTGTATAATGAAACAAATATTTCATGTGAAAGAAGACAGATATTTTTTCACTGAAATATTTATTTTTCAGTCAACACTGGCAAACAATTGAGTACCATCACAAAGTGCTTCTCTTTCTTAAAAAAAGCCACTTATGTTGTTCACAAAAAGTGCTGGGTTTGAAATTTTCTCTTTTTTAATAAACTATTTTTTAGTACATTTATATTTTGGCACATTTTAGCTAAATGACTCAGAAGTTCTTAAATGACTCCTGCTTAGAAGACCTGTCTCTAGCGACCTCTTTTAAAATAAAAATGCTAAATGTCATTGAAGCTGTGGTTGCTATATACAAAAAGAGCATTTATTGTTCTACAGAGTATTAGATTGATTTTTTATTTCATAAATTTATTTTTTGATAGACACATAAGGTCTATTAGAAAAATCATGGAAGGTAGAGCAAAACCCACTTTTTTCTCACATAGACTAATGCAAGAAAAAATGCAGATGTGCATTATTTTGTTTAGGACATTATAACAACAGAAGAGAATGTTTCTGGAAGGTTAAGGTGGAGTTAGGCTATTTCATTTGACTTAGAACATCATTCATAATGAACTGTTAACATATTACATCCATTGTCAAAATTCAGACAGTAAAAATTAGTACTTTGGGAAACAACTTATGTTTTAACATGCTGTTGGTAGAAAGGGGACACTAAGGCCATAAAAACTGAATTTCTATCTCATTGTAGAGATAGTCTTCAACAAAAGGATGCTAGCTCTCAAGATTCAAAACTGCTGAAGTCTAGAGTGTCACTTCCAAAGGTGTCCCAGAAGACAGGACTTAGATCTCAAGTGAATCTGACATCTGTAGAACATAAAAATATGAACACAGTATATGCAGCAAATTCTTGCAGTGAAGTAGCTCTCTTCATTGTGATATGGTTCCCATTACAGAGCTGTCCTTCACAAACAGCAGTCTACCATCACAGTGATCTGAACTGATCATCCTGAGAAAAATCTGGCAAGATTTTCTGCTGTGGAACATCAGGTTTATTCATACAACACTCATTCCTCAGATGCAGACACAAAGCATGCATTAGTTAAAGTCTTACACATTAAAGGCACAGAGGCATTCCTGCAGAACATGTTAATAATAAGGAAGGTGTTTCCTTACAATATCTGCCTTTTCAGTAGACTGGTGATGGCTTATTAAAAAGAAATGAAACATGAGAAATAGAGTGAATTAATTTCCCAGAAAGGAGCAGAAGTGTTTTCAGTCTAAACCAGGAAAACACAACTACAGTCAAGCTGTCACTGATGATGTTCTGCTCAACCCTTTTGCCTTTCTTATGGTCAGATCACAGCCAGTGTCTGTGCATGAGCAACCACAAGGACCTTTCTCTCCCTTTCATGCAGAAGCCATCCAAGGTTGCATAACTTCACTGTTCTGCCCAGATCTTCCTCTTTGTATTGTCTTGAAAAACTGCATAGGCATGCAAAGATAGAGGCTTGCTCCCTCCTGGGAACTTCTAAATCATCTTTGCCTTCCCAGTATATACATTTTCTCTCACTACTACTACCCTGCAAGGGCAGGATGGTGGTCCATGATGAGAGTGCAAGAGAAAATCGGCATAAATTGAAAACATCTTTTCTCTGTGGGCACAGTCAAGCACAGTAGCATGTTGTCCGGAGAGGTTATGGCATCTCCATCCTTGGGGGTTTTCAAGACCTGAGCAACTTGGTCTGACCCTAGAGCTGATCTGCTCAGGACAGGAGGTTGGACTACAGAGCTCTTGCAGTCTCTTTCAATCTGAATTATCCTATGATCTTATGATTTGATAGTTATGTTTTTTCAGAATAATTTTTATATTTATCACATTGCAATATCAGACTGCTTTGGGGTTTTTTTATGTAATCACTGTATTGTATGCCAGACTGATTAAGAATATAAGGATTTCTGATTATAGATGCTTCTTAAAAGTGCTGTGTAGGTTCTGTAAAATTGCAAGAGCTTGTACAAAGTTTCTGCATGTTCAAATACATTAATATAATTTTAAATTGAAAATTCAACTGACAGCCTCATCTTTGGAGTAAAGAATTTCATGGATTAGCTTTTCCCTGTTTACAATTCAGTCAGATGTTAGATAAAAACATCCGGTAAACCCCTCGCTGTCTTTCCCTCAATATATTTCCATTTAATTTTCAGATTGAAAAAGAATTCTGTCCGTTCCCTGACACTGTTCATACTGCTGAAGAGTGGAGAGATCCACCCATTTCTATGTTCTGACCAGTAAAGTTCTATGTGAATGTTATTGTTATCAGAAGGAAGGCCAAAAGGTTTGATTCACTAAGCCATGTAATCTGAAGCAATCTTATTCGTTCTGGACGAGAGAACTTTGAAAGTCTGGACTGTGGACTGGCCTTCATACATTTAATCCTGATATTCATAATCCTGCAGGTCACTGCAGTATTAGCATAATGCTTTTAGCACAGGTGAGATTCTGCCACCTTTACCAACATAATCAACGCAGCTGTGCCTGGGGGATATCACAGTTCCACATGAGCTGGCAGAATCCAGCCACAGAAAATTAAATGTTAGATAATGAATTCATGAAGACGTTAGAAAAACAGAGGGTGTCTTACAGTGTACCTTGAGTGAGCAATCTTTTTCTGAACAGCTTCAAAGTAACTGTAAAAGTAATAGCTGTCAGATCTTCTCCATCCCCCTCAGGAGCACAGAGAGTTTCCACAATAAAGATAATGCAGTCTCCACCTATATTATCCAGCTACTTGCTGAAGCAGCATCTGTCCAAACAGAGCCATAACTCATAGCCATTCCCTTCTCTCCTCCATCTTTAGGCTATACATTCCCTGCTGCAAATCAGTTCCCTTCATAGATCTTCCTGACACTGAGACACACTGGCTTCCCTTCAATCCAGAAGGTGATGCTTCATGGTGAGGCTCTGTGTCTGCTGTGATACTCAGGTACTGTTGTTCTGGAAGAAGCCAATAACGTATAGTAGAAAAAATACTGTTTAATCAGCATGGCTGCTTTTGACTTTGAGTGAGGTAGTTTCATGAACAGATGTACACTGTCATGCAGTTGCATTCATATGTTAAGCACTTCGCTGATTTATTTAGTGCTACTACAAGCTGGTGAAGTGCTTATACTGTGGATGCACTAATAGGGGCAATACCACTGTGGGACTTGGAAAGCTTATAGAAAACAGGCATGATTACTTTACCTTGGGAGGTTTGTGCAAGCATCGCCAGTTCTTCTTTGTTCGTTTGATGCACTTTCTCTTATAAGAAATGTAGCCCTTTGCAGGCAACGCTCTTATTGACTTCAGGATTAGTCCAAATGGAACAGTTTAAAATTATTTCTCCACAATAAAAACCTTTACTGTTTGGCTGAAGTCTTTGAACAAAGGGAGCAGATACTGCTTTCTATATTTATTATCTCTGGCAGATTAATTTCTATGGGGCAGGCTAATTATGGAAGCTTAAAGCTTCACTGCTATTGGCTTTTCCTTTTGTGTCAGACTTGTTTATATCTTCTTATATTTGAGATATTTCAGAATATACCAAAAATCTATCACTTACAGAAATGTGGAGAAAATAAAATAAAATGGTAAGTGTTTTCTCTTTTTTTCATTAAGAGTGACATAAAAGGATTAAAAAAAGACAGAAAAAGCTTTCTATGAAGGAACACTAATTAGTAAAGTTAGTGTTGACCCATGTGTATTGCAAACTACACGCTGAATTTGTTTATAAAATCATGTTATGTGGCTTTACTGTGTTAAAAATAGTGTTTTCTTGTTTTGAGTGAGAGTGAACTATATGAAATGAGATAACCCTAAATGCTGAGGGAGAAATGTATGTGTTAAAACTGATACCTGGAAAAGAAGTAACTTCTAAAAATATTACAGGTTGCCTAAAATTTGAATAGGTCCAGAATTATTGAAAAGGGAGAATACTTTTTTTGTTATCTTGTATTGATAATATTCTATTAAAGAAAGAAGGAATATCCTTTTTTTATTTCTTCTCCAAGCATAAGAAAGAAGAAATGTAAGACAAGACTATAAACATTGCCATTATATAGTGCTGGGTTAGAGTTTTCAGAAATAATAAGGTATAAAAGTGTTAGCATACACTATAAAATATCTAAGGGAGTCGTTCTTTTATGCCTAGTTTTATTATTATAATAAACAGAAACAATTTCAAATAATAATTTTATGTAGATAAACCAATCGTATTAATTACTCTTTTATTCATATTTTGAAGCCCTCACAAAACCTAATGTTAGTAAGTCTTACATCTCTAAGTAAGTAATCATATACTTATTGCGACAAATATTCATTATGATAATGTGAAGCCTTTTTTATAAGAGAGATGTGTTGTTATTTGATCAGCTGGTGGACTGAGAAGTGCTGTATTACAAAACACGTCTACTGTACAAGCAGTCTTCTGGTGATTTTGAGAAATTCCATATTTGCTGAATGGAAAAAAAAAAAAAAAAAAGAAGAAAACCAAACAAAAAAATGTGGGAAACTAAGGAGACCTTAGTATTTCCTATTTCCCTTTCTTTCTTCAATGGACAAAAGTAAAACAAAGTTTCTACTGTATTGATATTTCTGAAATGCACTTTACTAATAAACATGAGATTGATGTGTCTTCTAAATAGACTGTTTCATCTGCAAAATAAATTTAATTTTCTTTTCTCTAGAGACCAGAATTCATTCTAAAAACAACTGGGAAGGGTCAAACAGTTGTCTTTTCATCATTATCTTACTTGCAATCCAATTAATACACTATACAAATAATTCATTTATCTTCAGATTCATCTATCGTCACACATTAGATATTTAGTAATAGAAGTGCTTTCTGCCTTCCTCCAGCTCCTCTCAGCTGTTCCAGTTCCAGCTTCTCTAAAAAAAAAAAAGAAAACAAAACACTGTACAGAAAAATAAAGTGCCGTCATACAAAGAACATGCAGAAAGTATTACATTATGAAATCATGAGGAGCAGGATGCCAATTAGCAAGAAATTTTCCCAGTATTTTTCTTAATTTTGTACAATTTGCTCTTTAAAGCTTCATAGAGACAGTCTTTCCTTGTTTCAGCAGTGTGACTAGTGTTATAGCATGAAAAATTGCCAGTTTGAAGAATAAATTGAGTCCCTATGTCATAATTTGAGAACTTTGTGGGTTTTAAACAAATCTGTAATCTTAGATAGCTCAAAACAGAACTAATAATTCCTTTCAGATGTTATACCATGTCTCTCATGTTCTAGGTGCATAGACTGCCATACAAGGGTCACCCTGTAACCTTACAACTATACTTTTCATGCATTGTGAACGAGGCAGTAACTACACTTGTGATATTATGTCGGTCAATCTTTTTTCTTCCCCTTCCCTCTTCAGTCTGTGAATATAATTCAAAGGGCTTTGTTCCCTGTGGTGGTTTAAGTTCATTAATTTTCTTGCAGCAGGTGTTGTCCACAGTACACTAATCAGGAACAGGATCTGTACTTTTCCCCTACCCATTGTTCAACAATCAAGCCAGAGAAAAGCTTTAATTATCAAGCTTCCACACAGCCTTAGGGGGATTCACAAGGACACTAATGGTCTGTGCTCTGATCTCACATTTCACAACAAAGAAGAGGATCTGGGCAGTGAAGCCAAGGGCACAAAAACTATATTTGCCTTTGTAGATTCATATGTGAGAACTGACTTTAAGAAATCAGAGGCAAATTGCATGCTAGCAAAAGTGTCTTCGACTGTCCAATCCTTTTTCAGAGGAATCCTATCTATTACCTAAGATTAAAAAAAAAATGCTAAGATGAGTACTCCCATGTTTTCTTGAAACACAGGAAGTTTATGCATGAATATGCGGAAGAGAAAAAAGAAAAAGAAAAAGAAGCACACCCACAGAGAAAAAAGAGAGCGAACTCATCTGCTTCTGACAAAGTTCATCTTATTTTTAGGACCAAAGCTTGTTCTGCTTTTACTGGGCATCTTGCTTCCTTCTTCCCTGAAACCATAGAATCATTTAGGTTGGAAAAGACCTTTAAAATCATCAAGTCCAACCATTAACCTAACACTGCCAAGTCCACCATTAAACCATGTCCCTAAGTGCCACATCTACATGTCTCTTAAATATCTCCAGGGATGGAGACTCAACCATTTCCATGGGCAGCCTGTTCCAATGCCTGACTGCCCTTTCAGTGAAGAAGTTTTTCCTAATATCCAATCTAAACCTCCCCTGGTGCAACTTGAGGCCATTTCCTCTTGTCCTATCACTCGTTACTAGGGAGAAGAGACCAACCCCCACCTCACTACAGTCTCCTTTCAGGTAGTTGTAGAGAGTGATAAGGTCTCCCCTCAGCCTCCTCTTCTCCACACTAAACAACCCCAGTTCCCTCAGCTGCTCCTCATAAGACTTGTGCTCTAGACCCTTCACCAGCTTCATTGCTCTTCTTTGGATGCGCTCCAGCACCTCAATGTCTTTCTTGTAGTGAGGGGCCCAAAACTGAACACAGTACTCGAAATGCGGCCTCACCAGTGCTGAGTATAGGGGGACAATCACTTCCTTAGTCCTGCTAGCCACACTATTTCCGTTACAAGCCAGAGTGCTATTGGCCTTTTTGGCCACCTGGGCACACTGCTGGCTCATATTCAGCTGGTTGTCGACCAGCATCCCCAGGTCCTTTTCTGCCAGGCAGCTTTCCAGTCACTCTTCCCCAAGCCCGCAGCGTTGCATGGAGTTGTTGTGCCTGAAGTGCAGGACCCGGCACTTGGCCTTATTGAACCTCATACAATTGGCCTCAGCCCATTGATCTAGCCTGTCCAGGTCCCTCTGTAGAGCCTTTCTACCCTCCAGCAGATAACACTCCCACCCAGAGTGGTGTCGTCTGGGTTATTCTGGTTCCACCAGACATTTTACCTGCTTTTTTCTACATCCCTTGTTTACTAGTTGTATTTGATTTTCTGCACCCTGTTTGTGCACCTCTATCACAATTTCATTTGCACCTTTGTGGTTAGATATCATATATTCATTTATGCTTAGGTGTGTTAAAAAAAGCTTGTCTGCTTATGCTATTACTGGTGTTACAATGCTACTAAATGCTTACACACTGTCACCAGTTATTTTAGTGTGTTTATGTTTAGGTACAAGGCAAGCAACTGTTAATTATATCTTGCTGCTTCTGCTTCATGGGTTTAACAGGCCTCTGCTTTGACTACATGCTGTTTCTCATAATTTCTAAGGCACAAAAATGTGAAGCAGTTCTCAGCTTTCTAAACAAACAAGCCATAATCAGCTTTTTTCTTTTCTGAAAGGTGAGAAGCAATATATCCCCTACAGGGACACAATAGTGAGATTGCAGGCATATTTCTTTTTGGGCACAGTGCAAATATCTTCAGTTTGCAATCCTTAATATCAGTTTGGTTATTTGCTGCAGTGCTTTTAGGGTTAATAATAATGAGCCCTTTCAAGGCTAATCAAAAGGGCATATTAATTCTAATTGCAACAAAAGATAGCCACACTTAAACCCAATTATGTGATCATTTCCACACTATATATACTCCTTATTCTAACATTTGCCACCTGCATATTCACATACCAGGTACACGTTTGGGATTTGCTTACTAAGGAAGAAAAGTACCTATAAGCAGTTGCTTGATACAGAATACTCTTGATACAGAATACTTTAACTTATTCTGTTAAATTCTTCATCCTACAAATACACAGTGGGCTAGCAAATTAATTATTTAATTAAAATTTATTTGGGATGGCTATAAATAAGAATAAATTGTGGTTGTTAAGAAAATAACTACAGGAAGAGGCAGATTTCTAAATGCATGTAAATATAGACTGTCATGCTCAGATTTCAGTTCAGATGCATACCTCCCTAGAGCAGAAATGTGGGAAATGTGAAGCTGGCTATCTGTAGCTGCAGAAGTAGCTGCTTTCTAACATGAAAACTGAAAACGTTTGTCTTCAAGGCAGTAAAAGATTGCAGAGTTCTGATTGCACAAAATGAAGCTGACTACTCACAAACTGGTATCATGTATGAAACATAAAATTATAGTCATGGGGAAAATACGTTTCATATATATTAATTACTTGTAAGAACAAGATATGCACTTATAATATCAAAACTTAATTTCAGATAATTTCTAAAGCAGAAAAATTTCAGTGAACAGGGAAGGAGAGGGAAAAGGATAACAGGGAGAGAATTTTTTTAAGTTAGTGTAGGTGAATGTGTCTTCATCACAGTGAGACTGCATAAGGGAGATGGTAGAGATTGTCCCATTAAGAAAAGGAAAATGTCAAATTGATGAGTAATTTAACTCCAAAAATAATTTGTAAAACGCTTCAGGCTCCTGCTCTTGAAAGAAGAGTCTCAGTCATTGGCACTTATAAAATGTTCCAGTTTCCATAACTGAAAAGGCCCTTTATCTGGTTATATACTGATATCTCTCCTGTATGGTCTACTGTATATAAAACATAGGCATTTTAAATTTTTTTCAGCACTGTTTACAGGCAGTATCTGAGAAAACTCTTTCCCTGTGAAATTTTGATCATGTTTGATTAGTTTGCTAACTTTTCTAAGGAAAAATATCCACCAGAAATTAAGCTATAATTAAATTTTAACCCTTGGTATGTAGAGAAAACAAAACAAAACACAACAAAACTTATTTATGCATTAAAAGACAACATAAATTGCAGAAATTCAAATCACACTTGTTAGCATAAAAAAGTCCCTGTTTTCCATCAGATATTCTTGATCCATGTCAGATGCCTCATACAATTCAATGTGTGCACTGAGAATCTTTCATTCAGTCTGAAGCAAAGCAGGATAGATACAAGAATGAGTCCTGGTGTCATTTCAAGGCCCAGAATTACTGTCATCCTCTCAGCATATCCCATGGCTGAAGGGGATTTGCTGAAATCCCAGTTTCCTGAGCAGTATAGTTCCTGCTTATCTTCTTTCCTTGCCATCCATGTAGTGTATATGAAACCTCAGTAGAAGGGCAGATCTCTGGAGGCAACCCACAATTATATGTTTCTGCAGTCTGACCCTTTCAATTTCATATCATCTTTGCTATATTGTCTGGGATTGTAACTAAGCCCAGAAGGAAGCAGATCTCTGAAGTGATTCCTATTCTGCAAGGTCAGTCCTGACATCATCACAGCTCACTTGAGTCAGCCTTCCCAACTATATCATGCTGTCCTCTGTACCATGCTTCTTACACCTGAAGTATCAGAGAGTGGATGTTCATTTGTCAGTTTTTTAAAAGTGGCAAACTGAAAACTTAATGTGGCCTTTCTGGAAGATACATGCCAAGGAACTTGGGACTGAAAGCTCTAGGGTTTCTAAACCTGGGTTGGGTAGTTTGTTGGTGAATCTTGCAGCATATAAAGCAGCTTTCATAACATGCTGTACATAAATATCTATATCAGGAGCTGTTCTGGTTCCTGCTGGCATTTTGTCAAATTTGAAAAGTTGCAAGTATGTTGACACATTCTGAACATTTACATTTGGACTGATCAACTTTTTCCAATCAGAAAATATTTAACCAAACTATCATCTCCTGTGGAAGGACTGAGACAGAAAATTCATAGCAGTAACAACAGGGCAGGCAAAAGAAAATAAATATACAAATAACTGCCATCTTGCTCAATGGCATGTTTGAGGAGAAAAACTTCACAAATGGTGAAGCTCAGCAATAGAATATGCTGTCAGTACTTTGTCATATTAAGAAGCAGCTGCTTTGTGTTATATCACATGACAACAACCTGTTTGCCAAAATCCAGAGATATTAGGAAAAATCCCATCCAGTCTTAGAAGCATTATAAGCCTGTGTTTTATATTTGTTTCTTACCTTTCTGTAATTTACATCCCTTCTTTATAAATACACACTTTATATACTTTCTAAGCAGTAGTCTTTCCAAGAATCAAAAATCCTCCAAGGTCTGGCCTTGCCTTGCCTTTCTTTTGCCTTTGAATTCAGCAGAAACCTCCTCTGTTTCAATTTACATCTATTGTCTGTTGTGACTCCCACCATGTACCTCTGTGAAGAGCTTGGCTCTGTCTTCTCCATCCCCTCCCTGAATGCAGGGTGCTTCTGTGAGTGCCTCCAAATCCTTCCCTGCCCCAGGCTGACCAAGACTTGCTCCCATGGCCTCTCCTCCCAGGGCAAGTGCTCCAGCCTCGACTGCCCTGGGGGCCTCACTGATCTCACCCCAGTTTGTTGATGTGATATCTAGATATGATCTAACAAGTGCTGAGCAGAGGAGACTAATTCCCTCCTCCATCTCCTGGCCATGCCAGTGTTCATGCTACCCATGATGCTGCTGCCCTCGGTGCTGCCAGGGCACTGCGGGCTCTCTTCCACTTGCTGCCACCAGGCCCCAGGGTCTTTCCTGCAGAGCTGCTCCCGGCCAGACAGGTCCAGCCTGGATAGCTGCTGGGGCTCTGCCTGCCCAGGGCAGTGCTTTGCATTTGTCCCTGTTGAGCTTCATCAGGTTCCTGTTGTCCTGTTCCTCCAGCTTGCCCAGGTCCCCTTGGGAAGAAACCCTGCCCTCAAACTACCAACTGGCCCCCATAATTCTGTATCATCTCTAAACTTCATGAGGGTACATTTCAGTACCTAGAGGAGGTTCTCTGACCTTTTGAGCCATACTTGAGGCATAGTCCTCTAACTTTACTTTAGAAGTTGATAGAATTTGCCGACGAGAGAGGGAAATTCTGATGTTTGTTATTGCAGTTAGTGTGCACAGAGTGGGAAATCCAGGCCTCTACCTGGTCTGTATCCTTTATCATGGCTGTCTTATGGGAGGAAAAAAAAGGATAATATTTAGCTGCCCACTGTGTCTTCATAATGACATGAAAGATACAATGGGTCATGTAAGGATCAAATAGAATTTTTAGTTGTCATTATTCCTCTGTAGAATCCTGAAATATGTATTATAAACTAGCCCTCATTATTTTTACACAAATGTTTATTATGGAGCTGTAACTATTGGGTTGTCCCTTTAAACAAAATGAACAACTATAAATCAAATTGCAGAATTTAGGAAAGCAAATTAATTTCCAAACTTTCATCTCCTATGAATTATGGTCGTCCATTTCATCATGCAGTGTTTCACTTAGCAACTGTTGCCAAGAAAATCTGCTACTTAATCCAAAATTCCAAGAAAGATGACAACCTCTTTCTGTAAATGATCAAGTTTATAATGTATATTTCAAATCTTCTTTCTTCCTGTGTTTCACTGACTCAAAAATAAGCCCAGTAAGTTTTCAGGTTATTTTACGTATTTATTTTTTTACTACCGATCACAAATATGTCATCCAGAAATTCCTCACTTAGGGATGCAAGCTGTAAACCACTGATTTTTCTTTATGAAAGTGAAAAAATAGGCATTATTTTAGAAGATTTTCTGGATTATTCCTAACACAAAGGAAGTGTAATGTGTGTATTTTCAGGAGGTTTGTGTTTGTTTTTTTTTTTTTTTTACTTCCCTGAGTCCAGTGGTAATATACAACACATAAAATTTCATTTGGCTCATGTTTTCTGACAGTAATCCATTGTCAACAAATACCTAAAGCAACCTTGTTAATTTATGTTATCCATTGACTCTGAAATCCATAAGAGTAATTGTTGACTAGATACAATGTAGTGATCCCTTCCCTAAAATTAGCAGTATTTAGAAAGTTGGAGACAGTGTATTTTATACAATATGTATAGTGTTTATAAAAAGAGAGCAAACAATAGAGGCTACTACCCAATAGATTACTCTATTTTTAATAGTGTATTAAAATTATTTTACAATTTTACAATCTATGAAATAGAGTTTGCAAAATATTACAAGCTAAGATTTACAAAAGAAAATCGACTGTGGAAAAAACACCTCCGAGAAGTCCTGTCCACGAGGTTGAGTGGTGCTGGCTAAGATGTTCCTTCAGTTCTTTCCATCCAAGGGTTTAGATTACATCTCTGAAAGAACATCAGAAAGTTTAATTTAGTCATACCTGCCTCTTTCATAATTTTATTTGCAGCTCTACAAACAGGTTTTTGAATTTTTTTCCTTTGACAAAATAGAACACAAGTAATATTTTACTTTAATTTTGTCTGGTGTTGACAATGACCTTGGTTGAAACTGGTGAACCCAGATATATTTCTTTCCTGACGGTATTCTTCTAAACTACTGTAGGCAAAGAAAGGTATCCAAGGTACCTCAAACCCAACATGGATATCAGAAGATGGATTTCTAGAATGGTTTTCAGATTTCTGAAGCAAGCAAGTGTCCTGAGAAGCTGCAAGAGTCTCTTTTAAAGTAAATATTACTAGATGTTGGACTCTAAAAAGCATCCTCCTCTGGGAAAAGGCAGGTGACAAATCCATGCTTTTTTATCAAAACAGCAAATGTGTTACTCAAGGTAAGAAAGGGGTGGATGGAAAACTGTAATATGAATTCAGTACAGATTCTCCAATTTTTACTATTCGTTTTCAGAGGTACAGTTTGTAGTATGCCTCTGCCTACTCTTTCCATGGGAGGAACAACTCTGTTAATAGAATCTTTGGATGTAAATGTTTTGGTTTAGTAGTACCCAGATTAGGTGCGCACTCCATTAGGTACTATTTGGCTGGCTGCAGAGTCAGGGATAAAATGAGCAGTCTGAGAGTGAAGTCATCTGTTACAAATCACATACATAATATAATAAAATACATTAATCCAAAAAGTCTTCATAACGTGTTTCCTTCTAACTCAAACCCAGTGATTACAACAACAAATTCTGAGGAATAGTGCAATAAATTATAAAGTAGGAATACAATTTAAAAGCTCACCATTGCAGAGTATCAGATAACTTCGTGTTAATGTAATCTCAAAAAGTCAGTATTAGTGTGCTTTGCTAGTACATTCTTAATAACTTTCAAGACCTTGTCTATGTGGTTTTCACCAAAATTAATGTGAGAATGTAACATACACCATGTTACAGCCACAAACCACCTGTAGTAAGTCTGTAAACCTGTGTGTTTTATGGAGTCACATTCTATATATTATCTTTAGTCCATAAGCACAATTTTGATAAACATCAGAGAAAATATTTGAACTACTGGATGCTATTTCATGACCCATATCACCCAACTCATGAGCCCATTCAGCTTCACACTCTCATCCATTGCTGCCATGTGGTGGCAGATTTGATAGAAAGTCTTTGAAAAATCAATGCCCTTTCAGAGTGGCAAATGAGAGCTAGCTGGGATGCTTGAAGATACTCCAAAGAAAACTTGAGACCCTTTTGAAAATGGTGTGGTGATACATACACGAAGTTAATTACATTTTAGGCTTTGTTGGATTGGGGTCTAGAGCTAAAGAGCCATCTGGTAGATTTTCATTACTTACCATAATATCTTTGCTGGAAAAAAAAAAAACAAAACAAACATTATGGAGTACATTCTGTAATATTAAAATCTAAATTGCAGAAAACACAAGAAATTTAAAAGTGTGATGAATATAGCACATTGTGCAGTTAACGATGAAATTAAATGCAAATCAGTTGTTAAAATGACTAAGTAGTAGAGCACATCGTTGTTTTTAAATTTTGGGATAAAAGTTACTGTAAAAAACATTGTATCTACCATATCATTATCTGTAGATTGGACAAGTAAGGAAAATAATCAAAGTTTATTATTTTGTATTGCATATGCAGATAGTAGAATAACAGAATTATGTTATTTTACTCTGAGGTAGATAATAGCCTAATGAGGTTACTCATAATTTTTTACAGTTATTTTTAAGAACTTTCATTTAGGTCCCCAATCATTTATCAAACTAACTTGCTTGAGAACTCAGGTTAAAAAAAAAAGAAATTACTTGCAGTCATGGACTAATTTGTTATAATTTCTAAGGGCACTCACATCTGGAGCAGACAAGGTGCTAAGATGCTATTCTTCCCTTTTCCTATGTCTAGCCAGCACTAAGGCTGGGCATGTGTGCCCGCTGTACATTACAAGGGACATTGTATGCATAAAACCCAAATAAACAAGCAATAAAAAATTCCCAGGTTAATTCATCCTAAGAAGATAGGTGAAAAAGATGCCAGTGACTATTTCTTTGTGTACCATTTATTAGTGTTAAAGAAGTTATTCGTATAAACTATTTGACTTTTTGATGAAGACTAATTCTATAAACCTTGAATGCTCTATTTAAAGTATGCCCCCCATGTCTTCATAAGATGAACCTTCTTATTGTTTCATAAGGGTCTCAGTTGTTGTGATACAGTATTTTTTTTAATACAATATATATGCCCTCTGGCAATGTTTCCTTTAATCTAAAAATGTTTTAACATAATATCATGTTGCAAAGATAAAGAAAAAAAGAAAATGAATTTTGAAAACAAGACACTCTGAAGAACAGAAAGATAAAGAAAATAAATGGCTAGTATGAGGTTTGATTTACCATCAACCAGTTGAAAAACATGACTGACTTGAACAAAAAATGTAAGCCCCATCATTAAAATCAGCTTTTGCACTGGAGAACACCGAGGTGGGAACTACATTCTAAAATCATACTTGTGAGCCAGTTCAATACATTCCAGTACAGCATAAATTAAATGGAACAGAAATTTAGGCCGTGTTATACAAGAAAGTTATGTAAATTATGTGACAAGAAGAAACCAGAATGGTCTCTGTGAAGGAAAACTATGTACCAATAAATAGGTGCTTAAAGAATAGGAGTGGTAGAATGATAGATTCTGAAGAAGTCTCTTTTTTAACACTGTCTCAAGCATAAGATTTCAATTGAAGCAAAACACTTCTTTAGTTTTAGGGGACTAAAAGTGATTCTTTTAAAAGTCTAAAACCTAAAGGCTTAGTGAAAATAGATTCAAGGGAGGGGGATGGGGGACAGGACAGACAGCCCCGCCCAACCCCTCAAAAGCAACAAACCTGATAATAGAGTTTATAATAGAATGCATGTCTATCGATTACTAGTACAGGTGTTATACCAGAGAATACATTTTCTCTTGTAAAATGTTACAGAGACTTCATCCTTATCCATGCTTATGTGTTCCATTTTCATTTTACATTTTACTGATATATGCTACTGGATAGTATCAACCACAGTGTATTAGTCTAGGCAAATACATCATCTAATCCTGCATGTTTAAGAAAAAAAAAAACAGAATGTAGAAACTGCAAATGTAATCTTTCTGTATATAATTATCAATTATATTTTCAGAGTATTAAAATCCAGCCTTAGAGGTTAATCATGCAATTGACAGTTGCGTATTTCTCTTTTTATGATGAGAAAAGCTCTTGTATTTTGTGAAGTAAGAAGGATTAAGAATAAAAGTAAATTGTTTCTGTGAGGAAATCTTGAAGGAGCTGAAAATAATTTCTCAGGTTTTTGCCACTTTGCTAGCATATTCTGGAAGAAAAAAAAAAGTCATCTTAGAATATAGTATTTTCCTTACTGTTATTTTCATTCATATTTTCTAAATAAGTGATTACAATATTAATAAAACTATTAAATTCTTTTACTTTGAGCCATATATATTAACTTTTTAGAAAACTCCATGAACTGCCTATGTGAATATCTACTTATTAACATCTATACTTAAACATAAAAGTGTATAGAACTTTTTACACAAATTTTACTATAGTAAAATTAACAGAGCACTAGGAATTAAACCAGAATGTAGCTTCCATTAAATGCCAATGAGATCACTGATGTCTTCGCTGCATAGCTTGAACAATGCCAAATAAGATACATTTCTCCAGAAATACACATACCCTAGACATTTTGCCTAAATGGAGAAATCCATCTTGTAAGTGTTATCAGGACAGTTACTGAATGTCCCAAGATATTGTCTGAGCTGCAAATAGATCAAATGTCACAGCTCAATCAATCAGGCTCACACAGTTTATCGATTTATAACAGTATTACATACTAGAAAGGCATAAGAAGTGCACAGATTAGCAGCATCCGAAGCACAGCGGAGTTGCATTTAAAGTTTGATCTTTATCATGTTGAAGGTATCATTACTAAAGGAAGATGTTCTTGACCATGCCAGTCAGCAGTTTGCTCAGACATGATTTCATGTCTGTATTGACACTGGCCAGGTGATTAAGTTTTTACTAATTTGAGTGATGTATTGATGGAGATTATTTCATAATAAGCAAACAAAATTTCAGTGGTGTGGACCAGATTTATTCCCATTCTAAAACGAAATGAACTCACCAAGATATTTTAATTTTTCAGACCCAGCCCTTGGAACACCCATATGGAGCTGTACTCAAATCAGTGGATTTGCATCATTAATTCTAAGCAGTACCTTCCCTGGCTTCAGTCATAAGTTCAAATACAGAATGTGTCTATTGCAAATAACCTCGGTAAGGCCTGCTTTTGAGATACTTTCTGATCTTCTAGTTGTAGACATGTCCATAGACCTTAGATTTTTGATCATCTTTTGAAATTATAGACAGCTATAAACCTAGGAACAACTCTTGAAAATGTTCATAGGTTCTCTAGGTAAGAGATAATTCATTATAATAATACCCACAGCAATCTGCAGGCCATGCAAACCCTCCTGGCAGGAGGCTGCAGGGAAAGATAACATTTCACTAGCTGTCTTTAAATTATGTTTTCGGAACAGCAGCATAACCCAAATTTACAGTATCAAGTAACTTTCATCCATAAAGATCACAATGTGTTACATAAAGAAATTCTGTCATGTCTAAGATAGAATATGTAATCTTTTTAAAGGTGTGCCCCAACACCAAATACAGACAGAAAGTGAAGAAAATGAACATATCACATTCAAAGGACTTAGGACATTTTAAGTAAGCCAAATACAATTGCTTGAAATGGAATATGGCTGAAATCTAAGCTTACACCTCTTACTCCTGAAAAAAATTATCACAGTCTTTAATGATGGGAGATAGACAAAACCTAAAATAGCATCCTTTCATATCAGTCAGGCATATTGGTTATATTGTGACTGAGAAAGTACTGAGCAATACTTTCTGCTCTATTTGTTTAATGTGTTCTGTAATGTTATCTTCATAACTGTAGTGTCTGAGTCCTTTTCAGAAGTGCATTTAAGCAGTGTGACCAGCATGTAGTTGTGTGATTTGTTCCTATTTAGTATAAACTAATGTTTATATGGTAGCAACAATTAATATCAATAATAAATATTGCTTGGAGGAATACTGCTTCCTGCAATCACTTTTAAACCCCTAAACCTTTCCAAGGGTACTGTCTAGCATGGGAATGGAAAAGTCTTCAGTGAAAGGATTTGCCCACAGTGAAGAAATATCTCAAAATTATTCTTCCTTTCCTTTTCCCTATTTTTAAGGCTGCAAATGTTTTTATGCAATGCAGAATACCTGCAGAAATGTTAACTGAAATTCTACAATGAATTGGATATGCCGTCTACTGCAGCAAAGTACTTAATACCTAATAAACCACCACATAGAACACAAAGGAAATTAATCCTATTAAGTGTGAATAGTTAAAAAAGGCATTAGATACCAGTGTGGTTAAGTAGTAATAGATAGAAAAGGTAGTTAGAATTATAATTCTCTGGAAAAGAGAAGTATGGGAGTAACTGTTGAACAAAATAAACTAATACAGGTTAAGAAAAATAATTAATGGCTCAAAAACATACACAGGATGACAAAATTGCTATAGATTGTTCAGCTGACACAGTGAATGGATTTGCACATAACGGCAGCAGGTGAAAAATAACCAAAGAAGGCACGAAAGAAGAAAACATGAGGAAAAATAACTGCAAGGTACAGCACACAGGATGAACTGTAGAATTTTTTGCTGTGGCATAAAGAAGCCCACATCAAATCCTGAGGTGCAAAGAAAAAGGAAGGCTGGGGAGGCAGAACAGCAGGCCCCCCTCTAATCCACTATTTCACAAGAGAAAGAAGTTCAAACAATATCCTTTTTGGCCAAGCCCCCATCTGGGAAAGAAAGGAAATCTAGTTCTAGAGTTCTACCTGTCAAAGTCTGAACAACTACAGAAATACATGGAGAAGAAACATCCCTTGCACACATGTCCATGTCTTTGATCTGATCACTCACTGGTTGGAAACCTTAGCCTGATATAATCTTTATTGATGAAGCACAGGTCTTACTCTGTGTTACTGGACTACATTTTTGTTGTGTCTCAATTAAAACCACTATGTGCAATGAAGGTATTTGAAGGCCTTGGAGCTTCAGTCTGCATTACCTGATCCCCCTTTGTTATTCCATAGAGCAATTTTCTTTAGAAAACAACATCAGTAACCTCAGTCTTCTGTTTGTCTGGGGCTTAATTGGCAAAGTAGAAACTAAAATTTTTTTAGAACATACTGCCTGTCATCTCCTCCATTTTCCCCACTTGGCCTTAGCAGCAGCAAGAAGAGGACTCTGCACACGCTTGTTTTCGTCTCCCTCCCTTGTACTTAAATCTTAACCAAGTCTAAAATGTTCAATTAATTTATGATGCTGAGGAGCCTTGTCCTGGAGCTGCTGTACAGCCTTCCCATTTGCAACAGAGCTGGATCCAACGAGGGCCAAAGTTTTACCTGTATTTCCATTTGTGAAGAAAGCAGATGCTGATTAATGGGGTGTTTGGAACCTGTAGAATCAATAAGTGTGTAACTTGCTTTTTCATATTCTCCTAATTTCAGACCGTGGAAAAGGCTGCATTCCCAGCATACTCTGTGTGTTCCATAATTGACTGAAGATTGAAAGTTTCCAAGTGTTAGGGAGAGAAAGAGAAAGAGAAAAAAAGGAAGTGACACCAAATACCTAACAAAAAAAAAAAAGGCATTAGAGAATAAAACTTGATAAATTATTGATTATTTAAGTAAGAGACGTGCTGAAAGTTGTAGTAGTAGTGCAAGTAATTAATTAATTCAATGAGCAGACTAAGCAGATAATTTTCTCTCTCCCTCTGTTCTTTCCACATCTTTTGCACATTTAGCTGTAGATAAGTGACAATAATAAATATTCTACTGAAAACAGTTAAGTCAAGGGAATGGGTAGATGATGATGAATTCAGGATTCTTTGTGACTTTGAGTTGATCAGTATGAAAATATTTATATTTAAAAGGGAAAAGTGTGTCACTTAAGTGATTATTCCATAATTTTCCATGGATTTTATAATTCACAACATTTCTCAGCGAAATATGTATTGCAAGACCTAAATTCAATAGTTCTTCCCACGCTGGCAAGTTTTTTTCTATGGCATTGACTAGTATAATTAAATGAAAGATGCTTTGCTATAACAGAGAAAAGCATCTTTCTTTGAGGAGCTCAGAAACTATCCTTGTACCTTCTGCCTAATAATATTGTGAAGATACAGCTTTTACAAGAGTATGCTAACTACTAACAGAAATAAAGCATCTGCCCCTTCTGCTCTTGAGATGACATGTCAGATTTCACACAAGTTATTCAGAAGGCATAATATAAATTGTTGTGACTATTGCATATTTTTTCTTCACAATTCTATTGAAAATCTATTTCCTTATTTTTATGTGTATGGAATCTGTCCAAAATGTCATTTCAGGTGGATCAATTTGTTAATTGTTTTAATAATAAAATAACACAGGAAAAAAAAGTTTCCTTATTTTGACATTGACATAATGTCCCACTAGAATTTCTACAAACTCAGTTGATCTAAAATGGATTTTAATAACCAAAAGAATTCAATTTTTGTTCAGCATGAATCATTTAAACAGCTGTTTTCTCATTAAATTGAGTAATCTATTGTTTGGACAGATCTGATGAGCAGTTGATGATGCCTACCTTTTTAACCACTTTCAGGGCCTCTGACTCATTTTCCATATTCACATGTCTACTTGGCTTAAGCTGACCTATAAAATCATCTCATCACCCCTGCCTTTACTAATCATTGCTTAGATTGTTACTGGGTTACATGAAGGAGAACAGAGCAGAGAAAGTATCTGCTGTGGACAAGAATGGAAGTGATCAGGTTTTCAGGTCATTCTATATGCAAGAATCCTGACCTGAGTTGTTTTTCTGTGGTCAAAAACATCTGCTTTTGATCACTAATGTACCTCCTTAATCATCATTTACATTCCCAAGCAATCATATCTAGCAATATGATCCTGTAACCTCTGATAAGTTCCTGGGAGCTGATTGTCTTATCAATTTTTTTTTTTCTGATCCTGGGGAAGTGACAAGACAGTCTGGAGATTTCTTCATGCACAATGTAAACCAAAGTGACAGCTTCACTATTGCTTGGACCATCTGTACAACCCCATCCTGAGCATGTGAGCTACAGGGATGAAAGAAAGTGACTGCTAGCTGCAGAGGAATGTATGATTATACTTACCTCATCTTTCTCATGTTAACATCCTGATGATTCCTGTGCTGCTGGCACAAATTAGGTCTACTTTCTTCATCTCAAACTCACACTAAGTCAAAGCATCTGTCAATGAGAAACCAGACGGATCCAAATACAACCTTCTGCCCTTTCTGTCTGTACTATGACCCTGAGAAACTCTAAAAGCTTTGTCTATTCTGGACAAGTATAGGACTGAGAATAATCTGGCTACAAATACTTCCAATATAAACAGAGGTCTTCCATTTTAATTCATTTAGAAAAAGAAAATAATAAGCAGTAGCTAGCTATGAGGTTTCTTTAACATTTTTGAAACAATTTTAAACTGTAATTGTGTACTTTGGCTGCTATAAATAACAATTAAAACTATCACTACTAAATATTCCATGTGGTACATATTTTCCAGCTGAACATCAATTTGTTAGTTTGTAGTTGCTTACGTTAAAAGCTGTGAATTTACAGTGATCTATGTACGTTCTGATAATAACAATTAAATTAATAACAAGCTTTCTTATTAATACCTTTCAATAGTATAAACAAACTCACAGATAAATGTTCCCATGTAATCCTGACCTTAACAAATGAGTAGGGAAAATATATATTTAAAGCCTTGAAAGAATTTTAAAGGAACTTTAAAATGTATTCTAACAAGTTTCTCTTCACTGTTCAATGATATTTTTGAGAAGATATACAGATTTTTTTTTCAGCATAGTCAACTTGCTACATGTCTCATTCAATGATAAAATAATTTTTTTCTACTTGCCATTGTGACTAATTTCCCGGACTAATACAAAAAACAACAGAGACTTTAATTCACTGACAATACCAAAGAATGGGAAAGTTAAGGAGTAATGAGGGGTAAGCTATGATTGTTTCATATATGCCTAATTTTCTTCTCAAACCAGGATGTTAGAGGTAGTGGTTGTCCCTCAAGGAAATCTTAGTGGGCGGATGATGTGAAAGCTGCAATTTTTACAGGAAATACAAAAAAGTACACTTAAGTACAAGAGACAGCAAATACTAAATGCTAAATATTCTTCTATGTAGTGTAAACCTTTTCAAATGATTCCAACTTTTGTATCAAATTTCAGCTGTGAATTACAAATAAACTAAAATAAAGCTTTCTACTGTTCAAGCTAATGTGCACCCTTCTGCATGCATGAACAAACTTTACACTAAATTATTTAGAATTTAATGTCTGCATAGATGTTAACAGAAGAGATGCTGCCAGGTTTGCTTAAATAAACATTATCATGTGCATCATCCACAGACACAATGGAACAGATGTACACAGTTACTATAGTCATACAACAATAAGGATTTTAAAGTCATTGAAGGACATATTTGCTTTTCTCTATACTACATTTTTGCTTCTTGACTGTAACTGGTTCCTATCAGAAAGTCTGTCTTCCCAGAGTCCCATAGTTGAGCAAGAACTACGGAAGTACAAGCATCTAGATCCTAACCAATGTCGTTATAGTTCTTCCTTACAAAGGCACAGAAAGATAATATTTTTCTTGCATGTTCTCCTATCTGTAATCTAGACAACAATTACATGTTTCCAAACGACACAGCTATTTCAAAGGCAAATCAAGCCACAAAAAAAGGAGAGCTGAATGATAATTTAAAAACAAATTGAAATACTGTCAAGAAAATAATAAAAACCACATTAGCTCCATTTATGTCTGTAGATGTCAATGTTTATGTTTGAGATACTATTCTGAAAAAAAGAAAAAGAAAAAAAAATTACCCATGACATAATGAAGAGAACAGTGAGGTCCTGATAGCATAACAAATGCAGAAATAAAGGAACAGCATTTTCAAGATTTTCACAACAGAAGCTCATTAGAAGTCTAAATACAGTCTATGAATGACACAGTTATTTCTTGGTGTCCTTGTGGATTTCAAAACTAAATTGCTGTTATTGAAAAGCAAAATAGAAAATCTCTAAGACTGGATTGATAATTAAGTCTGAACTGTAGGTCAGCTTTTCAATAAAAGCTAATTTATTTGCCTATAAATTATCTATTCCACTTGTTTAAGTCAAGACACTTTCAAAGCTAGACACTGAATGACATGTCTATATTGTGGTCACAGGTATGCCTGCAGCTTTTATATATATATAAGTATATACATTTGCACTATTCTTCTGTTCAGTTAACTAAGTGAAGTACTAATACCTGTGAAGGTGTGAGGGGCAAACCCTGCCCTGGATACATGCCAAAAATGCTCCTGCTGTCCTAGATGTGTTGCTGTCAACATGGGTGCTCCAGCTGTATCTAGTATCTGTACACAACCAGCTGTCGCACCTTTGACCGAGACAGAAACACACTGTTACATGTATTTATACCTTTATTCAGAGATTATGTATGATAGGTGTCTTTATGATAGCCTCTTAATCTTCTAAAACATAATCCTTCTTTCTCTTGCATTAGTTTTACACCCCTATGATAGCATTGGCTTTGCTTGGTTTATGTCTGATTTACACTGTAGCTAAGGATCATCAAATAGATATTAGCAAAATCCTTCTAAGTCCTAGGGTGGTAAAACGCTGTAGAGAGCTAAACATGATTGTGAAAAATCTTGCACTGGAGGTTTTTAAAATGAATGCAAGACAAAGAGTAGCTATCAAGAATAGCTAAATCATGCAATGGCAGAGGGAAGGACCAGCCAATCTTGGGATCCTTTCCTGCTCCTGCATTTCTATTATCTTGTGAGGCATTAGGGTGAGTAAGGGGCCTTCCTTTATGCAGATGTAATTGACTATCTTTTTTTGCTTGTTAGCAACTTCTATTGATTTATTTTTGGCCTTTAATTTTGAACTCTCTCTTTCTCAAGATTTTTCACAGTAAGCCCGTTATTCCCCTATTATACTGCCCATCCCATCAAGAGATCTACCCTTCTAGAGAAACAAACTTTTCTTTCAAGTGTCTGTCCCTGATTTCGCAGAACTGCTATCAACCTTTTCTTTTGCTTAGGCTACAACCCAATGTTTTAAAACCCTTGATGCTGCTGTATATTCAGGTTGTTCTGATGAACAAACCCGCGATTGCTGAGTTTATGCTGATCTTCTTTCGCATTTTCTCTTACTTCTGCTTGTTTTGAATGCTGTTTCAATGACACTCCATTACCTCATCACTTTTGAAATGAATTACTACATGCACTCAGCATGAAAAGGAGATAGAAAAACAAAAATGTTCACAGCTTTACCATAGCTGCTGAAATTCAGCAACAGATAAGACTTCTTTCATTCATTAATACTAGAGACTATCTAGGTAATTTGGAGGAGGAACGGGGAGCTGGAGAGAAAATTCCAGTTTATATTAGTCTTCCTCATTCTGAATATAGTCCTCTGGACTTACCAGTCTATATGTCAGTTTGCAGAAATCTGCAGATAAAATACATCTCTCAGTAAATGACATCCTCACCCAAAGAAAAAAAAATTGCTGAACTGCAAATACTAGATGAGGGGTTTTGAATCTTAATTTGAAAACTTTCTGCTGTTGTGATTCTTCTACATGAGTTACAAAGCAAAAAAATATTACTTACTGCTGGAGCAACACCTAGTAAAAAACCATAAGATGCAAATTCCATCTCCTATTTACCATTTTTTTTGTCATTACATGTTCCAAAATTCTGTACCTAATAAAAATTCTACTTCTTAATGCATACTATAAAATCCCCATATTTTGCTTCATTTCCCCATTACAGTCAAATTTACTGTTTTAGTTTGGCAAAATGCAGTGTGTTGATTATGAGTAAGGAGCTACACAGTGAGGTAAAAACTATGATAAGTGAGATAATACAAGTGTGATATAACTGCAGTACTATTAACACATTTAATAAATTAAATCCTTAAATGATGTAGATTCAGTAGAATTCTATTTGATGAATGTCAGCATTAGAAAGCTACCTTTCTTATTGCTGCACATTGGAACACCTTCCTGACATAAATACACTAATGACTGGTAATGAGCATTACATCTGCTCCCAGATACAGAATTTCAGATGAACCATGGGTAAAGTAGAACAGGATTAAATGAGCTGCACATTTCATTTTATAGCTTCACCCATGCTACTTCCATTCTGTGGATATCTTTTAATAAATTATTTCCAGTACTATCAAAACATTACTGCTCAAGAGTGCAGGATTCATTTCAGGAGAAAAAGAATGCATACATTTCCTGGAAATATCTTTTAGTGGGTGGATAGTAGAAATGCAAGTATCTTCCTTGACTTAATGTAATTTTTGACAGGTAAATAAAACACAATTTTAACTATGGTCATATTTGTCATTTGGAAAAGAAAAAAAAAGCCTTTTGCATTCTGCTTCATAATCTAAGCATTACTCTAGCAACTATGCTCATACGTACTGAAATATTTATCAAAATGTCTGTGAAAAGGTGTTCTTTTCTATGTGCAGCATGCAAGCTATAAAGGTAGAATATAATGACCTATTTATTAGTGCCAGGAGTTTATTTTGAAGTTTTCTTGTATTTCTGATTCCTTTGTCACACTTTAAACCATATTATTGCTGTTTCTAATCACACTGGACTATAAAAATATCAGATGTTCTTAAATGGATTTTTCAACAAAAGGCCTACAGGCTAGATATGTCTATTTTTCTGATAATGCAAACTTGACATTCTAATTAGAAAATGTAAATTTCCTATGAAGTACTACTGCAATATCTGACTTTTTTTTTCCCCCTTGAATCAACCTGCATTTTAGAATAAAATGAAAGGTTGACAGCTTCACAAGAATTTTATGTTGTTTCCTGTTCTGGTGGATACAGACTGACAAAGATGCACTGCCTGGAAGACAGTAGCTAGAAGGGATTCCAGTAATTTTCTGAAGCATGAGTTTAGTAAGTAAGAACAGGCCATATGTAGTTAGAATAGTTTTGTGTGTCTGAGCTTATAATGACAAAGAGAAAAGCATTCAAGAAATGTATTTAAGCTGCATTACCTTGCTGCTAAGGTTATTTATGTACAGCTAACTTATACAGAAAAAGGGCAAACAAGTTTCATTTACTGGAACTTCAAAATACTAGACTCAAACTTTGAGTATCCTTGTGTGTTTTTGATGTATCAGAGTTTTTGTTCTTTCTTGAAGCTCCAAAATTCCAAGAAATATAACCAAGGATCTGGTTATATTCCAGGACCAGGGGAATGTGTTGTCCATATGACAAAATATAATTTACAACTGGATGTACAGTTCATGTGTGAGTGAAGCAGAGACATGTCACTTAAAATTTAAAATAAAATTTGAAAATAGCTAAACTTTGTTAATACTCTTAATTCTTAATTCCCCTGTTCCTTCCCTGGCAAATAATTCATTTCCTATATTTAACTCTTATGAAGCTACTAAAGGTATTCTTTATGTTTGCTAAACATCTTAGATGTACTTGTCACAAAGATTTTGAAACAAGGCAAAATCCTAAATGACTAAGAATTCTAGAAAATGTTTGGCCATATTTGAATTAATGCACAAATTACTTTACAAATAATGCCAAAAAATTAACTTGTGGATTTTCTAGACATTTACAGGGGTTTTTGCCATCCTTTTGAAGATTTTCTTGATACTATTTATACATCAACTGCTCCCATGCAAGATTGTTGTTACTTACAATGTTTTTTTCAAGATTTTTTTAATATAGTCACTTATAATAAAAAAGGGAGCATGATTAACTGAAAATAGTCCTTCAAAAGGAAAGACAAGGCTAAGCAGATGTCACAGAAAGGCAGAATTCCAGTGACTAACCTGAGAAACATAGAGGAAAATCAGTTATAAAACAGAGCTAGTAAAAAGGAAAGTTTACTTAGATTACAGAAAATATCAAGAAATCAACATGGTGTAAACACATGGGGTGAATTTAAAATTTTCTGACACACCTTAGATTCTACAAAGTCAAGGGAGGACAAATCAAGTCATGCAAACACCTAGTCTGTAATGACTTGGGTGGAAGAGAATGCAGTTTCAAAAAAAGTTTTGTGGTGCACATTCTTTCAGAAATGTGTTTTCATTAAAAAAAAAAAAATTCATAAAAAATTTCACAAAAATAGTAAAGGAGTTTCCAGGTAATGTCAGTGGAAGCAATTCTGAGGCAAAGAACATACACTGGTTCTGTGCTTCCACATTTTGTGATTTCTAAACCTGTTTTGAATGAGAACCTATATTTTCAGAAACATCACAGTGCAACATGAAGAAGTCGACAAGATTATGATAAAAGGGTTGTTGTGCAGATTTGCAGCTAATGAGAAAAAAACTTGAGAACTGAGAACTTTGGTTGTATTTGTGAAGAAAAACTCAGCAATGTTCAAATGCAGTCACATGTTCCATAATTGCCTGCTTAGCAAGTGGAAAAATCTTTGTTTGGCACGGGTGAAGGAAGTTTTAGTTGTAAAGTTGTGTGACAGAGGGTGAACAAAGATTTTAGAAAGCTCTAATAACCCTCAAGGTTTTAATTTGTGAGCAAATTTACAAAAACAGGGTCAACTAAGTACTAAGACATTGTTTTGTGAAGTCTTTTTCATCCTTTCTAATGAAATCTAGATTAGGAAGAATTCATTTATCTCATAGCATAAATGATGTCTGAGAACTATGGTCCTACAAAGAGGTATTGTAAAGTTCTGATCAGGATGCAGCAGAGAAAGATGCAAAGTGTTTTAAGAAGGCTTTTACTATCCATCTTTCCTTCCAGGAAAGAGTTGCTATATCTCCCTGTGGCTTGATATGGAATTCATCAACATCAGCAATTTGGGGACTGTATTCCAACTTCAGATCACCAGACTTAGAGATATGCCTTTTTTTCCAGCTGATGGAGAAACATTTAAAATGTGAGGACTGACATGGTTGCTCTTCCAGGTTTTTCTGGTTTAGAATTTCCAGATTTTCTGTGCCAACTTGACTCTTTTTTGCCTGTTTGAGGGGCACTGAGGAACTTCCCATCAGAGCCTGAACTGGACAACTGTGGCATAATAAATCCTGGACTTCTATCTGAAATTTCCTAACTGGTTTAAAACATTTTTTGCCAGTATTTTTCACTGCATTTCTTGCATGTTCAAGCTCAGCAGGACTCTGCAAATGGCTCTGTCATTACACTAGAGTTTAGTGTCTTGAGTTCACAGCTGAAGAATTAAAAGCTACAAACAAAACTCTGAGTTTTCTTTTTAGAAAATAGATATTGGACATCAGAAGAGCCTCATATTCTTCCCATGACTAAATTAGTTCAGTCTCTCATGCTGCAGTCCCTAATATCCTTGTCAGGAAGAAACTGTGAGTTTTCCTTTCAAGGAAATGAGTGAGTTGAGATTTGGGTTCTTAAAAATATATCACCAAGATAATTCTTTATATGCTGCACAGTGGAATGAACTTTTTCTTCAGCTGTGTGGGGACTGCTGCCTCTCATTTTGATATGTGCTTTCTAGAGACAGTTTGTTATAGGCGTTGAAAACATACAAAACCCCACCAGCAGAGCACATTATTGAAATACAGTCTTAAAAATGTTCACCATTGCAACAGCAATAACAATAAAAAACTATTTCATTTCTTATTTTGATTTTTTCTGCAAGAAAAGTCTCTTCTTCTTTTCAAAAATACAGTTTGGAATCTTACTATGCATATCTCTTTGACATGCATTAAAACAATATCTTTTGTGGTGTTTTATTAGGCTGCAGGAAGTGCTAGTGCCACCTTTTCTTTGGAGGGTTATAATTTCAGAGTTTGTACTCTAGTGCAGCTTGAATAGGGTTCATGATTAACTCTTATTGTTTAATATATTAGTTTTGCTAAAAGTCTTGCTTGCAGAAGTTCAGCAAATGTTAGCTTTTCTGGAGAGACCTTACAGTAAACTGTAAAACTGTTGAAGTAGTATGTGTATCCATCAGATACTTTTCTCTTTCCAGTTAAAAGCACTTTAGAGCTCCTTATATGAAAAAGATAATATGCGCAATGCAATGTAAGGGACAAGAATAATTGTCAATTATCCTGTGAAACATGAAAGAATTGAAAAGCTCATTAATCAGTCTAAGGGCTTTGCATCAAGGAGCACAGAGCTAAAAAAGGCTTCACAGAAAGGAGTGTTTCTTCCAGATTGTGAGGAAAGAAAAACCCTGGGGGAACCTGACATTCAACTTTGTCCTGGGAGCAGTAATTTTTAAAAGCTAGGACAGGCAGCAGTGTAAAGTGGCTGTCCTATTCACCATGAATGGCTTGAGGTCTACTATAAAAGACTAGGTGAGAGCCCTTGCAGACTGAGCCAAGACAGAGTGGGGTTATTTTTGGTTGCTAGAGAGAAACTGGAAACAAAATGGCATGCCAATAATGCTCTGAAGAAGATATTTTGCCTTCTGGGTGAACTTGTGAGAGTACTGCTTTTCCGCAAGCCTGTGGCTCAATTGCATATTTATCTGTACAACTCTAAAACAGTAGCCCTGTGTCCTGCAGAGCATACTCTGGTGTTTAGCATCCCTGGACCTGTAAACACAGACCTGATAGCAACAATGGCCACTCACATAGTGATAGTTATTTTGGGAAAATATATTGTGCTGGATCCAACAGCCAAAGAGAGAAGAGGCTGCTGAGTTCTGTGCCCCACGTCCAACCAGAAATGAGTCTGAAGATGTGTTCCTGGTACATACATGCACACCACATCTTTACACATATACATGGTTGGCCATGTAGATCATAGAGAGACACAGAGCACTCATACAAACACAGATAGCGCCAACAGCTTCATCCTGCTCCCCTCTCAGGCTGAGCAAAAGAGAGGTCTGATAGTGTGAACATGTATATATACCTATGTGCAATCTGGTTTCCTCCAGCAGCTGGGTCAGACCCTCAATCTCCCCAGCAGCTGCCCCTGGTCATGCAAGCCCCCAAGGATGCAGTTACTGGTACAGACCATCACACACACATATATGCACACACACACATACAGAGCTGACCAGGATTCCTCTGGTCCCCATTAGCCAAGCCCTCCATGGTCTCACCTTCAGAGACACACACACATGCGGATCTCATCCCAAGATACTCCCGGGCCCCACAGCCTCTCCAGGAGGTGACTGGGACTTCCCTGGTCCCCAGGTGCCAACCCTCCCATGGCTTTGCCATTAGAGACATCCCTGGTTCCCAGGTCACTTCACCTACTTGACAGCTTGTCTGGCTTGATCTTCACTGGTGCTCACACACTCTCTGGCACACCCACACTTGCTCCAGTCACTGCCCCAGCAACACAGGGGTCCTCCACCCCGTGGTCTGACCCCAGCTGCTGCAGTCACAGCCCCGCACACACACATGCACACAGGACAGAGAGCCCTCCCCCAGGACAGAGCCAGGAAGGAATTTAATAGGGAGACAGGACAGACTGTGGTGGTCAGGTGCAGGACACAGCCAGGCAAGCTCACTGACCAGTCAACTGTTGACAAGCGATTGGCCCTTTTTAGCCCCTTGCCCTTCTATTTCCCCACACTTGTTCCCCTGCAAATCACCTACACCTCTCCCTTGTCTTGCCTTTGGTTCCTCCCTTAAACGTCCCAAAAGAAGTCCTGTGCCATCCTGAACTGCTTTTCCTGTGCAGCCCAGAGTGTGTCCCACCCCTTGGCATCAACCTCCTTAGTCTGAGAGGTGATCTGGAGAGCTGCTCCCCATGACTCATGGTGGTGGGTGTGCTGCCTGGACCCTGGGGCTGATGGGTCTGCTGGGACATCCCTGGGAGGGACCTGGACAAGGTGCTTATTCCTCAGGAGTCCTTGCTTTAGGTCCCCACCTCCACTGTGCATCCCTGTGCTCTTCTGGGCTTGTGCAGATGGATGGGCCTTTGATGGGCTGATGGCCCCTGGGACAGGATCAGAAGTAGCCCCAGTAGGCTAAGATTTGGGCTCCCCTTAATGCCATTGTCTCTTGGAGCTCCTTGATGGATGTGCAGATGAGTTTTATCACCTCTAAACATTATCACATAACATCACTTCTAAAACACGGGGTCTTTGATGGTAGAAAATAGCCATTGCTCATGGGGCTTCAGTGACAGGAACTCTAAAAGCAAAGCTATTTACTTATGCAAAACACTAGCTTTGTGAAGTCTTTTTTTTACTCTTCTCTACCCTAAGTTGAGAAGTTTATGGAGTGAGGTAAGATTAGCTGCCTGCATTCTTTTACTTCAGCTTTCACAACCCCAGTTGTAAACGTACTCTTCAAACGTCTTGCTGGCAACTTTGTATCTAGCAAAGATCTAGAGAGATCATTTAGGGACTCTCTACCTTGGGTAGATCTGTGCCTAATAGGAGACCAGAGACTTTTACTGATCTTTAGCTATGACACATCTTTCATAAATGTTACTAGAGAGTATGCCTAGATGAACATATAGCTGCACCTGTAAAATGAAACCTCTCTTCATCTTCTCTAGCAACCCTAATCATTCTGTACAGATCAGAAGGGGTTTTGTCTCTGCTTAAATTACAAATGGAGAAAAAATGGGAGGGGAAATCACAAACTGGGTGATATCCCTTTCTTGATACTGTCAACTGTTGGGTTTTCAGTACCATTTTATCAAGCTGAACATGTCTGTTTTGATGTAATAAATGTATACTTACTGTTTTGAACAACAAAAGTGTACTCAAATAGTAATATATAGAAAAAAATTCCATATATACTTGGATATAGCTAAAATAAATGAGGTAGTAGCTGAAGGCTAGATATCAAGGCTATTAGCCCAGTAGCATATCTAAAAAAGTCACAATTAACATCTCTCTTTTATAAGTTGTAACATTTCAATTATTTTTTTCCTGATTTTGTTACACGTTAGGATACTAAATTCGTTTTCAGGCAGAATGTGACCCAAGCATGTTGTGTAATGTCCTTGAGATGACCCCTGTCCAGAAGTCCACTAACAGGGACTATCACAGAAATCCTTTGAAGGATGAGGGAAAGAATCTGTGCTAGGAGCCTTCCTAAAACTGTGGGAGTGTTAGTTATAAATATACTTGGAAATCTGAAACTCTTAGCTGCTTCCAATTTTTGGCCATTGCTGTTATCAAAATGTTCCCAGGCACAGCAGAGTAAGATGATAAGCAGTACAGCAGTACAGCAAGCAGCAAAAGCAAAAAGCAGCCACTAATGAGCACTAGACCCTGATATACAGTAAGGAAAGCAAGACCCATGGCAAGCACAGGAGCCTGCCAATTAATAGCTAGACAGCAATAACAGCTATAAATTCAATCTACCACATTCCAATCAAACCTATCGTTATCTCAAACCCTTCGAGTCCCACACTGGGCACCAGAAAGGACTATTGTGGTTTAACCCCAGCCGGCAACTAAGCACCATAGAACTGCTCGCTCACTCCCCCCTGGTGGGATGGGGGACAGAATCGGAAGAGTAAAAGTGAGAAAACTCATGGGTTGAGATAAGAACAGTTTAATAGGTAAAGCAAAAGCCATGCACGCAAGCAAACCAAAACAAGGAATTCATCCACTATTTCCAATTGGCAGGCAGCTGTTCAGCCATCTCCAGGAAAGCAGGCCTTCATCATGCATAATGGTTACTTGGGATAACTCCCAAGTCCCCCCCTTCCTTCTTCTTCTCCCAGATTTATATGCTGAGCATGACATCATATGAAATGGAATATCCCTTTGGTCAGTCTGGGCCAGATGTCCCAGCTGTGTCCCCTCCCAACTTCTTGTGTGCCCCCAGCCTACTTGATGGTGGGGTGCTGTGAGGAGCAGAAAAGTCTTTGAGTCTGTGTAAGCACTGTTCAGGAGTAACTAAAACATCCCTGTATTATCAACACTGTTTTGAGCACAAATCGAAAACATAGCCCCATACTAGCTACTATGAAGAAAATTAACTCTATCCCAGCCAAAACCAGCACAGTAGTCCTGTAATCTGTGTTGGCATATTCATATTTTAAATAAATATCCATTCACTATTTAATCTTTTCACTGCAAACTTATCTGAAGTCACACTCATCAATAGACCCAGATGGTTCTTTCTTGTAATGTAAAATTGTTTTCCATGCATATCTAGTTAGGTGGTAACAAGAATGCTGTTAATGGTGCAGGTACAAAATAAAAAAAAAAAAAAACCAAGAAAAAAAAAGCTGGAGAGAAAGGAAGTATCCCTATTGTAGGGATTCTAGGATTCTCTCTTATTCTAGGATAGAATCTACCTAGGACAGATATTCTAGGATAGAATACAAGAGACACATGAGATCATCAAAAACCTTTCCTAAAAGCAAGTCTAAGGCAGTAGAAGATTATGACATTATCAGAATAATGTTCAATCACTTAGCAGGAGTTTTGATATGAAACACACTACCAAAGATGTAAATAATTCATCTACTACTTTTTTTTATGATTGTCCTGGTTTCAGCTGGGATAGAGTTAATTTTCTTCTTGGTAGCCGGTCTGGGGCTGTGTTTTGGGTTTAGGATGAGAATAATGTTGATACACTGATGTTTTGGTTCTTGCTAAGTAGTGCTAAGCTGTTGCTAAATAGTTGCTAAGTAGTGATTACACTGGTCAGGGACTTTTCAGCTTTCCATGCTCTGCTGGCTGCACGGGGGTGGGGGGGGCGGGGCGGGGAGTGGGAGTGGGGGCTGGCAGGGAGCACAGCCAGAGGGGCTGACCCAGACTGGCCAAAGGGTTATTCCATACCATATGACGTCATGCTCAGTATATAAGCTGGGGGAAGACGAAGGAAGAGGGGGGACATTCAGCTTAATGGCATTTGTCTTCCCAAGTAAATGCTACGTATGATGGAGCCCTGCTTTCCTGGAGATGGTCGAACACCTGCCTGCCCATGGGAAGCAGTGAATGAGTTCCTTGTTTTGCTTTGTTTGCATGTGCAGCTTTTGCTTTACCTATTTAACTCTTCTATTTTATTTTACTTCAATTATTAAACTGTTCTTATCTCAACCCACGAGTTTTCTCCCTTTTACCCTTCCGATTCTCTCCCCTGTCCCACCAAGGAGGGAGTGAGTGAGCGGCTGCGTGGTGCTTAGTTGCTAGCTGGGGTTAAACCACGACAATGATGAACTAATTTTAACAAATTTCAATGTTCTTTGCGAGAAATACAATACAGGATACTACTCCCTGCTTTTGGCCTTCATGCTTGTTCCCATTGTTCTCTATTGTATATTTAAATTATTAAAATAAATGTTTTGCCTTATCTGCTGTCAAGTACCCTGCAAAAATGCTGCTATGTTACTAGTGTAGTTATTAAAGATATGAATCGTGTCTCCTTGAATAAGCTGCATACATTATGTTAGATATATGTGTGAACAAGATCTTAGATTCTTGTCAATTTTAAAGGGCTGTACAACTTATCTGTGGGAAGAGTGAACACAGAACCTCGTGCTGACCTCCTGAACACAGGTGGCATGTGCAGATGATTATTTCAAGCCACCTGAACAGTTACCAGAAAGCAGCAAAATAATTCACTCTCTAAAACTTAATTTTGGAGTTTTAGAAAGCAGGTATTCTTTATTGTGGCGCCAGGCAGCACTGGGGATAATTCCACCATAAGTGCTCCGACGGCTTGATAAACTTTCAGTAATTATATACTATCAAAATATACATATTCATAGGACTTCAGAGAATTCGTCTACGTAAACATGATATTTCCTGGAACTTATTAACATATGTAAATGTCCGATCTGCATGTGCAGTCATCTTCCGTGGTGGTCTTCAGGTGGTCTTTGGGGGTCTTCAGATGAAGGCTTGTAGTCTTCTTCACTGTGTTCGCTGAGTGACCTTTACTTCTGCGCAAACTCAGTTCTGGGATCACGTATACTATGTCCTTCAAGGTCAGTTTGTTCTGGTCTAATAGTCGTCTTGCAACTTTCTTATCCTCATGGTTCCACATATCTGCTCTCCCAAGGCCTAGCTGTCTCAAGGGGAGTATTCAGGAGCTTCTTATCTTACAAGTATCTTAACCATTCACCAAGATTTGCTTTTGTTTGGTAAAGTGGGGTATTCAAGAGCTTCTATCTATATTTGCAGGTGCCAGAACTGTCAAAAGCCTTCACTAATTTTACTGTTTGTGTTTTGTTTTTTTCTTATTAAGCATTACTGGTTTTTCTTTCTCCTCTAAATCTATGACAAACTGAGAGTCTCTGCCCTATTTATACATCCGAGACATTACATCAGATGGGGCACTCAAGCACGTCAGCCCAAAATCGGGTGAAAGTCTGTTCCAGATAGCAAAGCAAAATATTGCTAAATATGCCTGCAAGGTATTTAAGCACAGCATGACAGACAGCTATAACAAACAGTAATGGAAAAAAGCCAGTATAAACAACAGCTGAGGAAAGACTGCCCTTTTCCTGAATACTCAGGCCTTACTACAGTTTGTGTAGAAAGGAGGCACTTTGAGGAGGGACAAAGAATTGTTGATTACAACAGAGAACAAAACAAAGAATGTTGTAAGGCAGCTTTGGTAATGGTCATTACAGTTCATTTCCAATGCTGCTGTACTGAAGACAGTCCCACCATAGAGCTCTTTGTTAAAGAAAATATAAATTTAGTTTAAAAACTGCTTTTGTGATTCTTTCTTTAGGGAAGGTAGCAGATTTCTATAAAGATTGTACTGGATTTTGATTAAAGCATACTTGTATTGAGTTACCTTCCTAAGCCATTTTTGCTATCATCATGCAATGAGCACAGGTTATAGGGAAGGCTATCTGTGCTGGGCTCTGCCATTTTATGAAGTGCCCCTCAGAAAACAGCAAGATCTGTCTCCTTTCCGACGCATCTCCCTGGAACAAGGAAAGAGCCTTCAGCTGTGCCATTGCAAAGCTTGTTAAGTTACTGAAATAGCTATACTTTTGACAATTTTGTCTGCTATGCTTGAGCTTTAATGTTTTTCAATGCCATGGTGTTTCAGCAAGGCTCCTTTGCAGACTTCTTTCCTGGTGTGTTTTGAACAAGCAGTGGAAATGCTCAGGTCTCTTATATTTTAGAAGGGGAAACTATGGTACACATATTTTCAAGCTTAGAAAAGACTATGAGTTGTGAAATTCATAAGCCTTTCCCCAGATTAGAACTCTGTTATTTTAACCAGTTGCTGGCTGAAATAATTGGAAAATCAAACTTTACTAAAAAAGAAAAAAAAAAAGCCCAAGGACTGAATGAAAAGATGATTCTTTATTCTTTTCATGCAGTAACAGTAAAACATCTAGACAGTTTTATTGCCAGTACTTTAGGGGTTATGGAATCTTTTAAAAGAAATACTCTATTTCTGAAAGGAAATAATTCTTCTCTACTCTTTGTCCAACTGCTTTTCTCTTATAAGTCTCTTTCCCCAAACAGGGGTTTATTTGATTGTACTCAAGGTAAAATACATCTTAATTGAATGGACTGGAGGTAGGTTTATGGAAATGTGATGGTATACCATCAAATATTGTGTGATATAGGACAACACTGACAGGAGAGCCAAGGCAAAGAGGGACCGTATCATAGCTTTAGGTATGGTCCTATTTTTATAAAAGCCTCGCTGAGGCTTTTCATAAAATGCACAAGAGTGTTGTCTGGTTTGGGAGATACATTTCCTTATCTACCTGAGGGAATTAAAACCAACATCCCCACCCCGAGTGCATAAACTGAAGCCATTAAGTTTTTCAGGAGAGCAGTCTTGATGTCTGCAGCTGTGCTACTGTGTAGTGAAAGATTAATGTGATCCATGAGAAAATACAAGGAATGTAACATGACCCAGAGGCAAGAGTGTTTGCGATGCTGTTCTGGTCTTCACTCTGAGGATTGTTTCTGTAGTTTGTTAAACTTTCATTAGTTGGCAGTGCATTATAAAGACCACACCAAGCTGCTCAGCTTTCTTGAAGGCACAACGTTTCTAAACCTCTCTGGAAGCAGAGATCTAGGTTCACTAGGGATACTCAAAAACAAACTGGGAAACAGATATGAAGTTAGCTATTGTCTAACCTTGGGGTTAGTTAAGACAGAGTGTGTAGGACTGCTTCAGACTTCGTCAAAGCAGAATTTATGAAGTAAAATTAGGTGCCACAGAGCGGTGGCAAGTGCTGGTTTCAGAATGGCAGTAATATCAGGGCTGGGGGGTGGGGGAGGGGAAAAGCAGCTAGTTTCTAGGATCAAAACTAGCATTTCTGCATGATGCTGCATTTGAAATTACAGCCTAGACTGTCCATGTTCCCCACCAATACTTGGATCCAAATATTAAAAGATAGCCCTTGAGGTCAAGTCCAGATGAAATACCATGTGAGCTCAAGAAACACAGTTCCCATGCCAAGACTAGAGTTTGTTAGTTTAAATGAAGTCCTTTTGGTTTAATGTAAGAATCATTATTAGTCCTTTTACAATGACAGGAACACTTACAATTCTACCCCTTCCTTTGGTTTTGTGCTCACCCTTTCCTGTTCCTCTGGATCCTGAGGTCAATGGGACCAGTCCCCTTCAGGAGTAAGGCAGAGGTGGGAGTTGCAGCAAGCAGTCAGCATCCCAAGGCTGTCCCAAGATGAGCATGTCAACACTGGGGGTTTCTTCCTGTTCATGTGGAGTCTGCTTGAGGTCACTTCTGTACATTTTCTAAGACAGGCTGCTTACTTTATAGAGCTGCAAGTTAAAACATTATGTACAAGATTTACTGCATATTTTACATATGTTCTATCAGTAAATATTTATGATTTATGTTTATAGCCTTTGGGCCTACGGTATCATGCTATGCGTGGGCTTTCAAGTCATCTGCTTTCATCTTGTGCTTGCACTTTTGGGAGCCTTTGTTACAATCTTACTTGGTTTCGTTGGTTGTGGGGTTTTTTTAAGGTGTTTTTTATTAATAACAACCTTCTAGCTGAGATTTCCTAATCACCTGAATAATGTTTTATTAGCACAATCTAACCACACAGACATCCATCTTCTAAGATCATTAACAGTTCATTCTGTAAAAATAATGACCTATTAGAAAACAGGCAGGCACACATAAAAGACATAGACACAATGCTCGAGTAATGACTTGCAACCATTGCCCTCTGATAACAGTAACTTCAGCGGTACACAGACACAACTATTTTCAGTCAGTGACTTCCCATATATACCACCTCACTTTCATTTTGCTTAGGATTTCAGCTCAGTAATACAAATACATGTAATACAAACACATGTAATACAAAGATACCCCAAGTTTTGATAAAACTAAGATTCAGCATTAAACACTTCCAACAGGAAAAAATACTCTAAACCTGACATTAAATACAATTAACACTACTGTCTATAGTTTAGTTGTTTACTTTACAAATATTGATCAATAATATGAGGTCAGAACAGAGTTATTTAAACTTCTTTTTTTCCAAATTATTGAACACAGCAAAACCCATGTTACATCACAGACAAAATGTAAAAGAGCACTTCAGATCTTTCTTTGACTATAAATGAGGGGTTTTTATGAAGCATGTTAAACTGATTAGTATTAAATAAGAGAATGATTAATGCAAAGACAGAAGTTAAAAGAGTATAGCTATGCCACTCTGGAATAGCTGTTTAAGCTCCATAGTGTGCATAAATTCTGGTTTGGTTAATTACATACTGTTTGCCTAAATGCACAGTATATTTTAAACGGGAAGAAGGTAATCCACAGTATTTCTTATTCTACTGTGCACTGCTCTTACACAGTAGCAAGCATACTGAAGGAATTTAGAGTTGAACAGGAATTTTCTATATCCCTATATAAAGGAAAAATCATATTAATATCTCACACTAAACTTCTATGATTAGCCTATCATAACATGCTTAGCTTTACGGAAAAATGTCTGCTCATTTCTACGAATATAAACTTTCAGGAGCAAAGGTCCGCCTATGAACTACTGGAATACTAGAGGTATATGGCCACTGTTTAAAAGACGGGTAGATCCTTGGTGTTTTGAATAAATCATTTATTTGCATTCTGAAGTTAAGCAGAAATTCCTCTTAAAAAGTCAAGAACTATTAATGGGGGCAGATGAGAGGTTATCTCATTACCTTGGAGGCCAGAAAGGGAGAATTTTGAACAGCAGTGCAGATGCTGATTAATGTAATAGGTTAATAAAGGGCAAGATAAAAAGAATCACCTCATAATAAGGGCATTAAATTTAAGGAATTTAAGGAAATTATTCACAATTGTTAACATTCACTGATCCTAGTGAACAGGCAGTTATGTTTTAAAATGTGTATAAACCCTAGGAAGTTGTCGTTTTCAAAACAAAATTAATCAGACAGTGACTCCATAAAAATAATAAGCTGAGGATGCATTGTCAACCACCTGCTAGTATTTGCTTTATGTCATAAAAACTATTTATGTTAGAGCTTTGCTATTTTTTTATTTTTATTATTATTATTTTCCCTAATTTGTCACCTTCCCCAGACAGGTCTTCTGACTTCTGGATTTAGTTGAAATCCGTATGTTAAAGAAAGTCAACAGAAAGATGTTGACAAGATGGAAAAGATGTTCACAAGGAAGCAAATTGCTAAAATTACCTATAGCTACCACATGTTAATTTGTTAAATTCATTCAAGCCTTGGAGGCCTTTTAAATTTCTCATTGATCTTTGGATGAGATAAGTGCTATCTCCCATGAAGAAGTGGCCAGAACAGTTGATCACATCATTTGCTCTACCTGGTGTGTTTCACTATTTCAGAGACCTGACTAGGGAGCAGTAAGGGTCCAGCATGAACTTCTTATAAACATGCCTATGCCTGGATGGTAACTTCCAGGAAACCTGATTCTTCAGAAGGGAAGGAAAGAACAGACACATGCCTCTGAGTGAGAAAAAATACATCAATTTGGCTTTTCCCTCAAACATTCTTTAAGTTTATGAAAACAGTCAAATGTAAAAATTCCCATGAAAAAAAATAGTGTCATCTGCAGACTAAGAAGACCTGATTGTTTTCTATATTATCTTGTTCAGATGCAACTGTAAATTCATATATCTTATGAAATTCAAGTTACAATTCAGAAGTCCAGCCTTGACTGTTTTATTCATGTGCTCAATCTGCCAATCTGAAGACATTTGGAATTAAAAATGGAGTCTGTTTTTCATTTTTAGTATTCATGTTAATAACTTCTAATTAAAACTTCTCTAAAATATCCATAGCATTAATTTATAAGGAAAATCTAATGGAGTTCGATTGGACTTCTGTTGTAAAAAAATCTTCAGTTCACTGAGGCCTTTAGAAAACAGTGATGTTAAGTACAAAGGTGTCAGAATGTGCTTAATTGACATCTAATTTGTGTAGAGGTGACAGAAGAGAAAGCAAACCTTAAGATATTTTGAAGTGTTTTCTCCGGGAATATATACTGCCAGTGAGCAGTGCACAGATTTCACTAATGTGCGAAAGTACTCTTGATTCTACAACAGAATTTGCCAAGAAACTCGCCTATAATCAAAGATTTTCATTAGAACTAGTGAACAAGGTGAAAAATATCATAGAACTACAAAGTGCTTTTAATTGGAGCTATTACTTTCAAATAAATCTCTAGAATCTTTTTTTATATCCCATGTAGTAATTTTTTTCTTGAAAAGCTTGACATCTGTCACTGCATCCTTTCCCTTATCGTCATATCTTGCTCCTGAATTTTGAATTTGATTGTAAGAAATTAACTAATTCTTAGAGGAAAGAAATGGTGGCAGATGAGATAGCTTTGTTAACTGAAACCAATTACACATGTATTTTAAAGGAGGAAATATCACTTTCCAACCTGTCTCACTGAAGTCAACCATCAGGTAGAACTGTATCCTGCTGAAGCAACTTCTCACTGATTTCAGTGTAACAAGCTTTTATTTAATTAGTTTTTATTTATTTCAGGATAATAAAAAATAACATATACAATACATTTAAAAGAATTCTCCTTTTAGAACATTAAAGTGGAAGTAGAGTTGCTTTGCATAACTGTATTAGTAAACAGATTAATTTGCATTTTAATTTACATTAGTAGTGTAACTGGGATCCTAAAGAGAGATATACAGGAAGGAACAAAAGCAGGAATAAAGTCCCACAGCTACTAAAGGATGGAGATGCCAAACTCTAATTAAGACATCCTTTTGTCAAGCCTGATCTCTGAGGTTTGCGAGGTTAATTAAAAAAAAAAAATGGCTGGCTTTTATCTCCCCTGCAATTGGTTTTAATTCCACAAGTTAGAAGGATTCTTTTTGAGATTAATGTTAGGAAGGGAATTTCTTCCATTGTGTCTTACCAGTAACATTGGCCATCTTTTGGGATAAATTGCATAGCTAAGAGGAATTTTAAGTCTGCCTCAATGGCCCTTGCTCTCCCCTCAAACAAATTTCCTTTAAACAGTTTTTTTACTCTGAGGCTTATATGCTGAGTAACACATCCCACAGACGTGGTTATATACAATAATGAGTGCATATGTTGGTGTCTTTCAATGGGATGATTATTTCTGTGAAAATGACTGTCCAGCTACCTATTCATGAAGTTTACAGTAAATATTTGTACAGAACATATGACAGCCACATGAAAGAGCCTCCTTCTTAGTTCATTCATAGCCTTGCATCAAAAGTAACCCTAGTGAAGTCAGTTAGCTACTAGGAGTAGAAACTGAAAGGAAGAAAGAGCCAGCTCAATGCCATATTAAACCTAAGGCGGCAACTTAAACTCTGGTATTGAACATACCAAAATGAATTTGATAGGTGCCCAGAGGACACAGAACAAGTGACTCAGTAACAAGGCTGAACCTGAATAAAGTGCTAGCCTGAAGATCCAGAACTACATGTTATACTGATAGCACTACAGACTTTGAAGTAATTATACCTTTTTTTGCAATAACAGAAACTAGAGGGTCATCTGTGCGAATTAGTCATTATAGGCATAAGTCAGTTATCACACTTGAAATTCTGAAAAACCAAGGAGTCTAAGTAAAACAGTTGTGCCTCAGATGTCTTATTTGAAGCTATTTTTAATCTAGGGATTTTGGTAAATTTTCTCCAGATGGATGTACATGCTGTCTGAAATACATTTTCAGGAAGTGTGTCAAGTGCTCACACTGAATCAATGCCTTACCAAGCTATTATAATATTTTCCAGGTAAATCCATCTTGATTTCTTTTAATTACTATCAGCCTTACAACTCTTCTCACAAGAAGGGTTTTACTGAACATCCTGAACCAAACTTCTTGTTCCTACAACAATTTGACGATTGTTTTTCTTCATATTTTCAGTGAAGCAAAGGTATTTGCTTATCCTGCATAGAAAATCTCAGTGATAAGTAAGCCACTGCTAGACTTTGTGAAGCATAAGCATTGCAAAGCATCTAGGATTGCTGTGCATGAGAGAGAGGTGGAAAACTGCGTAAGTGGTTGCTCTGATTGCAATTACATGTCATGGAAGTCTTGGACAGCCCTTAGAGGACTGCACAGAGACCATATCATGTGGTAGGGAAAGCTGCAGAAGTTCAAAGTTTGGTAGTCAAATCTAGCTAGAAAAATTTGATAAAGAAACCTATATGCAGATTGCTATAATGCCACAGACCTACCTGTGACTTGTGCAGTGTACTGTCATTGACCAAGTACAATACTAAATGATCAAGAGGACATGTAAAAATCCTAGTGTAAGAAGACATACGGAAATCAAACTGTCATTCTAAGTCTCATTGTGACCTCTAGCAACTAGGCAGGCTTAAACAAATGCCATGGTGTTAAATATAGTATCCAAAATATGGTTACAAATTTGGGAATAATATTTTCTTTGGCTATTTTGATGTCCACTCTTTTGAATTTAATAAGGTAGTGGCTTCATTAACTGTATGTGGCAGTCCCACAATTATATTGTAGTGAATATTTTGATCAGTGTTGAGCTTCCCTTTCAAGTTCACTGACTGCTATTTCAGTATTGCTACAATACCTGGTAAACAGATATTTCCCATCTAATTTCTTAATAGTATTCATTGTCATCCTACCTTCTTTCTTTTTCAGCATTTTATATTTTCCCTAATTTTCTAATAGTCTATCATTTATATTTATCCGATAAGTGTTTCGTCACAGTAATTGCTTTCATCACTCTTTTCTGAAACCTCCACATTCCTCAATATCTTCTTGGAAAAGGTGGGGGGGGATGAGTACTGTAAGTAATACTTCATGCATATAATGATAATTTGTACAGTACTTATTGTTCACATTTTTTCCATTCCCAGTACATATTCAAATAAAGCACTTGAAAATTTCATTATCTGCCTATAGGACACAGTTTGATAAAGAACTTCTGGAAGAGAATTACTCTGATATCAAAGTAAGTTATCACAAGATATAATTGACTTGCAAAACCAAGCAAGTTAAGCATGAATTAAAATGCTCTGGTGCCATAATCCAACACTATCTTGAAATATTGCTCTCTTCCTTTGGTTTAAAAAAGTCATCATACAGTGTACTGCAGTACTGAGATTTCAGTTTGTTTAGTCTTTAAAAAACACTTTCAGTGTATGAGCTTTTTAATAAGGCTTAAGACATATCTAGCTTTGTAATATCTGCTTTATTTTAAAAATATACTTTAAAAGGACATGATAAACAGCAAACTCTATTGTGTGCCTAGCTCAAATTGCTAAGTGAAGTCTCTTTGCCAGCTTTATGAATGAGGTTAATCTTAATTACAGATCAGAATGTTTTTTTCCCTCCTCTTAAACATCTATTAATATCATAGGAAATTCAATTTGGAGACTAAAAAGACTCTTCTAATGATCAGTAGAATAAATGATCATTTGACCTAACTTTGTTGACACACGAGCAAGCACCCATGAAAATAAATGTCCTGTGCAAAATCTAACTAGACTAAAACACAAGAGTGAGGTAGGCAAATCCTTAGAATTTCTTAATGGCACTCGTACTCAGCTATCAGTGCCTCCTGAGGTATTTCCAATATTTAGTGTATTCTTTTCTACAATGACCTGAAATACTTATTTTTTTCTTAGGCCAGAAAATGGAATTCTAATTCATAAATCATACTCTGGTAGAAACTTTTTTCTGTGGATAGTATCACTTCATTTCTGAAGAGAAGTATTTAGGTAGTCTAACTTAATTTAAATCATAGCTCATCCTGGGGGGAATGGGCTTTGCTATATTTATGTCAGGGCACAATGCGGGCTGGCTGCTCCCCAGGGGCCAGGAGCCAGGGAGATCTATGCTGGGCTGTCTGGGCAGGGTATGTCCCACCCCCCCTAGCCAGGGAGCAGGGCAGCCAGGGGATCTGGGGCAGCCCCAGCCCCAGGCATTGGGCACCTCTATGGGGATGGGCAACAGCCTGAGGGCAGGTCAGGACATCAGCCCCACAGGTCAGGCCTGGTTCAGCAGGGCCCAACATAGCAGAGTGGTAGTGGGGCTGGGGACAGACATCCTCGCTGGGGCAGGACTGAGGGCCCTGGGGGATCTGACATGGGGTCCTGGGCCATGGGCAGGTGTCCTGGGGGGAGATTAAGGCCAGTGTGGCCTGTGAGTGCCCACCGGGACCTGGAAGTGGAAAAGGAAAGTTAGATCTGTTCAATGTGCACATACATGAGTAATTTTACTTTTCTTTTGAATTTGCAAATTTTACTTTGGCTGTGGTGTAATGAAGCACGCATACATATTTTATAAAACATTTAGTCATACATCTGGTGTTTCTCTTGCTATGAATCTGTCATCCTCTTCTGACTTCAGTCACATAAGAATATTTTGCCTGTGAGCATTTGAATTTATCTGAATTTTATCAAGGTACACAGCCAATGGTAGAAATAATATAGTGCTCATGCATTAACCTTATACTAAATAATTCCTAAAAATCTTTGCAAAGGACTTTTTTGTATAATTCAGAAAATTCAATGTGCCACAAAATAACTGGATTGGCTGTAGGTTATCGCATGTGATTTAATCAGCCAATGAACATTGGTGTTATAAAATCATCATGACATTTAGGCTGACAGTAACTAATAAAGTAAAAATGAGCAACTGAACATGATAGAGACAGGACTTGTTGCTACAGTAATCCAATGTCATATTGCTGAGAGAAGCTCTAAGTTCAATTTATTTGGGTTAAGCATTTCTTACCTGTACATAGAGGCTTACTTAAAAGTTGAAGACTGATATGCAGCCTGGTCTGTATTTCGTGATGCTTTTTAGAGTGTTGTGTTTAGCTGTAAATGTTATAAGTGCAAGAAAGGAGTCTCAGTTCTTCAGGCCTCTGCACTGATTAGTACCCGTACAAATCATCCTAATATATTAAAAAAAAACCCAAGCGACTGAAAAAATTTTACTTGACATAATTTGAAGTAATTATAATTCAGTGTTCATGAGATTTACATTATGTCTTTTTCATACAGAATGAGTTTTCTGTAGAGGCTATAGCCTAGTTGATCTACAGACTCCCTTCCAGTCTGTGACCTGTGACAAAGTAAGCCTCCTTACTTTTTGTTATAGGTGATGGTTTCAATAATGCTTTTAAAGGGTTGCAAATTACTTTGTATTCTGGATGCTTGCAGAAACTTCCTTTGAAAAGTTATCTGTTGAAAATGATCTCTCCCTCTTCATCCCCAAGGATGTGAATCTTTCATTGAGCTTGACTTGGATACAACAGTATTATTTCATCTCTAGTCTTCCAGCTCACTTTCCCGTAGTAACCAAGTGGATGATCATTTCGCACCTGAACTGTCAGCCTATTCCACTAGAATGTTGCCTAGGGGACTTGAAAGTATGATTCTTATTAATCTTCATGAGAGTCAAAATCTTTCATAATGCCTCTCTAAATCCTCTGCTGGTGGTACTTTGGTACAGTGCACTATATGGAACACTACTGACACAGAGATCACTTGCAGTTTCTCCTATCCCATTACTATTACCTCAGCTCTGCTTTCACCTCTGCTCTGCTGTAAAAATCTGCTGAATAAATACTGATTAAAGCCTTTTACAATGCAAAACAAAGGACTAATAGTTTACTTAAAGCTAGCTTATGTTTTACCACCTTGAGTAGGCTTTGAATTAAGTGTTGCAGATATGCGTACTTAAAATGTAATACATCTATGAACATCAAGGACTAATTATATTCATGACTTCTAAAGAAAAACTTAGAGGAAGGTTCATATACCAGATATTTCCTCTAAATTCTCATCCCAGGGAATCTGCTTTACTAGTATCAAAACTACTCCTCATGGTTACTCACAAATAGGACAAATCATAGAATCATAGAATCGTCAAGGTTGGAAAAGACCCTTAAGATCATCGAGTCCAAACGTTAACCTAACACTGCCAAGTCCAGCTATACCATGTCCTCAAGCACCACATCTATCCATCCTTTAAATACCTCCAGGGATGGAGACTCAACCACTTCCCTGGGTAGCCTGTTCTAATGCTTCACCACGCTTTCGGTGAAGAAGTTTTTCCTAATGTCTAACCTAAACCTCCCCTGGTGCAGCTTGAGGCCATTTCCTCTCATCCTATCACTCATTACTAGGGAGAAGAGACCGACCCTCACCTCACTACAACCTCCTTTCAGGTAGCTGTAGAGAGCAATAAGGTCTCCCCTCAGCCTCCACTTCTGCAGACTAAACAACCCCAGCTCCCTCAGCCGATCCTCATAAGACTTGTGCTCCAGACCCTTCACCCACTTCGTTGCCCTCCTCTGGACATGCTCTAGCACCTCGATGTCCTTCTTGTAGTGAGGGGCCCAAAACTGAACAGTACTCAAGCTGCGGCGTCACCGATGCCGAGTACAGGGGCACTATCACCTCCCTGGTCCTGCTGGCCACACTATTGATACAGGCCAGGATGCCATTGGCCCTCTTGGCCACCTGAGCACACTGCTGGCTCATGTTCAGGCGGCTGCCAACCAACACCCCCAGGTCCTTTTCTGCCAGGCAGCTCTCCAGGCACTCCTTCCCCAGCCTGTAGCGTTGCATGGGGTTGTTGTGACCGAAGTGCAGGACCCAGCACTTAGCCTTGTTGAACCTCATACAGTTGGCCCTGGTCCAACGATCCAGCCTGTCCAGGTCCCTCTGGAGGGCCTTCCTGCCCTCCAGCAGATCAACACTTCCACCCAACTTGGTGTCATCTGCAAACTTACTGAGGGTGCACTCGATCCCCTCATCCAGATCATCAATGAAGATGTTGAACAGGACCGGCCCCAGTATCGAGCCCTGGGGAACACCACTCGTGACCGGCCGCCAACTGGATTGGACTCCATTCACCACCACTCTCTGGGCTCGTCCCTCCAGCCAGTTTTTAACCCAGCGCAGAGTGCACCCATCCAAGCCATGAGCAGCCAGCTTCTCCAGGAGAATGCTGTGGGAGACTGTGTCAAAGGCCTTACTAAATCTTTAAATGCATCCAATGTTAGTACATATAGATACTAATAGTAGAAAGATTCATTCTCTGAGAGCCCAGAAAACTCTAGCCTTCTCAGTTGCTAACAACCAATATTGTCTCTGCTGACACAAAATTAATGTTTGTAACCAGAATTCATTTTCTAGGTGGCCCGCTTTCTAATGTAAAACTCTAGGGAAAAAAAACCCAACAAACTATCATTTAAAGTTTAAGCTTGATATTATTTGGAAATGCTTGTGTAGCCTTAAATGTTTTATTAAGCATTCAGATGACTTATGAACTAAATATCAGATCCAGTGTACAATCCCAATAAGTAGTTTAAAAAAACCAAGTCTTTAGATGGCCAAAAAAAAAAGAAAATAGTCACAAACTGTATCCTCTGCTATGGGCCTGGGTTGCATCATTCCATCAGGTTTCCCCCAGCTGTTGCTACCAAAACATCTGTTTCAAGTCATTCCTCCACATGCTTAAAGCATAGCTGCTGAACGGACAGACTAAACTCTCACTACCTATTTTCTAATTGTCAACCGAATTAGGTCCTTAAAGGAGATAGTAGGAACACGGCACTTTAAATGCTATGAAGATTAAAAGCATGGAAAGTATTGTGGAAAGTATTTCTCTGGTCTGTGCTGACTTTAAGGTTAAGTAGAGACAACTGGTGTTTGAGTCACTCCTCCAAACTACTTTTGAGAATAGATTGTAGGGCTGGAGCTCTTCAGAAGGGAAAAGAGACTGCTGGAAGAGAATATGACTAAGAATCACAAAACCATGACAGCAGTGCCTAAGCTGAATACAGAAATGTTCTTCACCAAATCCTGCAGCACCAAAAGAAGAAAGCTTTCACTGAAATAAGTAGATCAGTTTAAAACAGATAAACTGTTTTAATTTTCATATGCCACAGTTGGTGAAATTCTGGAATCCTGTCCCTTTTTCAAGCTGCTGATTCTGTTAATGAAAAGGTCTTCAAACAGATACAATGGGTAACAGACAGAAAGGCGCCCTCCAGCATCCCTCATAAAAGGTTGTGGACGCTGTGAAAGTACGAGGGAAAAGGACCACAACTAGTTGCAAGGTTCACATGCTCTCTCTACATAGCATCTCCTACTATCACTGCTGGAGCCAGCATCCTAAACCATGCACATCATTGATCTGACCCAGCTGGGCATTAATGCTTTCATTTTAGATACTTTCTTTTAAATTATTCATTTATGATAAAAATATTTTGTTCTTCATATGCCATGTATTATTTTTCTTTCTTTTTTACCCCTTCCCTTCCTCCCCGCCCAATTTTAGTATCTAATGACATTATAGAGAAGTGGGCTGATACAAACCTCATGAGGTTCAACAAAGCCAAGGTCAAGGTCTTGCACCTGGGTCAGGGCAACCTCTGGTGTCAATACAGGCTGGGAGACAAAGGGACTGAGAGCAGCCCTGCAGAGAAGGACTTGGGGGGACATGAGCTGGCAATGTGCATTCGCAGCCCAGAAGGCAAGCCGTATCCTGGGCTGTATCAAAAGAAGCGTGGCTAGCAGGTCCAGGGAGGTGATTCTGCCTCTCTGCTCTGGTGAGACCCGCCTGGAGTACTGTGTCCAGCTCTGGAGTCCTCAGCACAGGAAAGACATGGAGCAAGTCCAGAGGAGGGCCACAAATATGGTCTGAGGGATGGAACAGCTCTCCTATGGAGGAAGGCTGAGAGAGTTGGGGTTGTTCAGCCTGGAGAAGAGAAGGCTCTGGGGACACCTTATTGCAGCCTTTCAATACTTAAAGGGGGCCTACAAGAAAGATAGGGATAGTCTTCTTAGCAAGCCCTACAGTGACAGGACAAGGGACAATGGTTTTAAACTGACAGAGGGAAGATTTAGATTTGACATAAGAAAGAAATTTGTTCCAGTGAGGGTGGTGAGACACTGGAACAGGTCACCCAGATGCCCCATCCCTGGAAACATTCAAAGATGGGGCTTTGAGCAACCTGATCTAGTTGAAGATGTCCCTGCCCATGGCGGGGGCAGGGTGGACTGGATAATCTTTAAAGGCCCCTTCCAAGCTAAACCATTCTGTGATTCTATGATTCTAAGATTCTATGATTCTATTACTGCGTACACTTTTGGCAGTTTTGGCAGTATATAATGCCTGGCCACCTATATGATAATGTGAACTAATTGACTAATAGAGGAAGAAAAATGCTTTCACAATATGAGGTATGCATTTCTGTGTGTATGGGTTCTTGTTTCAGCATGTGAAAAATTTCAAGGATTTCTGGAACATAAGGACATCTGTTTTTAAGGTTATCTGCTTAACATCTAAGAAACAGCATGAGATGAAATAAAGGGGGGGGGGGGAGGAAGCCATAAATTAGTCTCATAGATAGGCAGTAACAAGCAGTAGATAATTCAGATAACAATAAATATCAGAACACATAGATCACTGATTGATGGTCCATTGAAGGAAACACAGTTGCAGCAGTGGGGAGGTTCAACCAGAACTTTGTAACTGACAAGGAAGTAAAGCAAGATAATCACCATTTGCATGGCAAAGAGCAGACTTATGGAACATCTGAGCAGATTTGTGGGACTGTGTGAAACTTATTATGGGCTATCTAAGGGAGAAGCCAAAAATGGTGAAAAGGATTGATCAGGGTGGATCAGGGAAAAACAATCTTGTAAAAAAGCAGAGAAGGGGTTAAAATGGATCAGCCCTGTTTAAAAAGGTTGTTTATTAGTAGTCTTGTCTGACTGAGGTTTGAGCCTGATCAATGTCCACTTTATCTTCTTAGTAAATGATTGGAATGGAATGGAATGGAATGGAATGGAGCGGAACAGAACAGAATAGAATAGAATAGAATAGAATAGAATAGAATAGAATAGAATAGAATAGAATAGAATAGAATAGAATAGCTCCAGTTGGAAGGCACCTACAACGATCACCTAGTCCAACTGCCTGACCGCTTCAGGGCTGACCAAAAGTTAAAGCATTAAGGGCATTGTCCAAATGCCTCTTAAACACTGACAGGCATGGGGCACTGACCACCTCTCTAAGAAAGGCTTGTTCCAGTGTTTGACCACGCTCTCGGCAAAAGAAATATTTCCTAATGTCCAGTCTAAACCTCCCTGGTGCAGCTTTGAATTGTTCCCACATGTCCTGTCCCTGGATCCCAGGGAGAAGAGATCAGCACCTCCCTCTCCACATCTCCTCTTCAGGAAGCTGTAGAGAGCAATGAGGTCACCCCTCAGCTTCCTTTTCTCCAAACTAGACAAAGCTAGAGTCCTCAGCTGCTCCTTATAGGACATGTCTTCCAGCCTTTTCACCAGCTTTGTTACCCTTCTCTGGATGCATTCAAGTACCTTCACATCCTTATTAAATTTTGGGGCCCAGAACTGCACACAGTACTTGAGGTGAGGCCAAACCAACAATGAATACAGCAGGATAATCGCCTCTCTTGACTGGTTGGTCATGCACTCCAGGTTGTGGTTTGCCCTCTTGATTGCCAGGGCACACTGCTGACTCATATCGAGCCTGCTGTCAACTAGCACCCCCAGATCCCTTTCTGCAGGACTGCTCTCCAGCCACTCCTCTTCCAATCTATACTCCATCCCAGGTGGAGAATTCAACATTTGTTCTTGTTACATTTCATGCCTCTGCAAAGTCTCTTGTCCCTTGAGAGAGTCAAGAGCACCTCCCAGTTCAGTATCATCAGCAAACTTGCTAATGGTGCATTCAACTCCTGCATCCAGATCATTGATAAATGTATTGAACAGAACTGGCCCTAGGATTGAGCCCTGAAGAACATCACTAGTGTTCCTAGTGATATTCCTAATTATTTTCTGTGTGGTCTTGTGCTCTATTTTATGTTTGTGTGCGTATTCGTGAATCACTAACAAATCAGGCTGTTCTAGTTGATGAGAAGGAGGAGACGAAAGTCTGGAAGGACCCAACATCAGAGCTGCAAACTGAATAAATGGGTCCCAAGGTCCAGGTGACGGGGCCTGGATACTGCACAGGCCTACAGTCTGACCAAGGGTTCAAGGTCCTGTGAATGTGAATGAGCACATGAAGTGAGAAAGTGTGTGTCTACATTCTGCGAACAGACATATTTATGTGGGTGCTGGTAAAGGCACTTGTCCTTCTGTCTGCATTGATCCATGGGGCCAGCAGTGTATGCATTGTGTAGGTGTGTATCTGCTTCCTTGGGATCCATGCTTAGGTTTGCTTCTGTCTGGACATGTAAATAAGAACATGTCACGAATGGGTGATTTAGACCGCTTACAGAACCACTGCCAAAGGTATCAGCAAAAATGGTTTTACTGAAATACGATATTGCAAAAGTGTGACATAACAAAGTTTGATGGCAAAGTTCACTCTATTACTGTACTTCACAAAGGATATAACAATGATTCAAAACTACCAAGACAGAATCAAAGTTACCAAAACAAAATCAAAGTTACCGAGACAAAAAAAGTTACCAAGACAAAAATTAAAGTTACCAGTTGTCCTGGTTTCAGCTGGGATAGAGTTAATTTTCTTCCTAGTAGCTGGTATAGTGCTGTGTTTTGGATTTAGTATGAGAATAATGTTGATAACACACTAATGTTTTAGTTGGTGCTAAGTAGTGCTTACACTAGTCAAGGACTTTTCAGCTTCCCATGCTCTGCCCGGTGCACAAGAAGCTGGGAGAGGGCACAGCCAGGACAGACTGGCCAAAGGGTTATTCCATACCATATGTAAACTGGGGGGAGTTGGCTGGGGGGCAGTGATCACTGCTCGGGGACGTGCTGGACAGCGGTCGCCGGGTAATGAGCAATTGCATAGTGTATCACTTGCTTTGTATATTATTATTGTATTATTACATTATTATTATTACTACTATTACTATTATTCTATTTTATTTTACTTCAATTATTAAACTGTTCTTATCTCAACCCACAAGTTTTCTGACTTTCACCCTTCCAATTCTCTCCCTCATCCAACCGGGATGGGGGGAGTGAGCAAGTGGCTGTGTGGTGCTTACTTACTGGCTGGGGTTCAACCACTGCACCAATACAGAATCTTAGTGCACTGTAATACAAGGTTATGCACAATATCGGTCACTTACCAAAGATCTGTCATTGGTAAAAGGTCTCTCTGCCTCGGGGAGCAACCTTGAGAGGCGTTCCAGTTCAAGGGGAGATCATTGCCATGCAGTGAGCAGCTTAGCAGGGAGAGTTCAAAGGCGGCTCACTTCGGCTGTCATATTTATGGAATAAAGTGCTTTGCTTGTAGTCAAATTAGGTGCGGTGGAAAAGATGTGCATGAGACTCCTTGCACCCACAACTTTCCTTGTTCCTTGATAAATGAGTCTTGAAAAAGCTATTTGTGTGTTAATCACATGATCACTGTCCCAAGCTCATCTGCATCAATGCTCATTGTGTCATTCTGCTCCTTTGTGGCTTTTCAGAGAACAGATTGGAACTAGAGAAATTCTTGGCCCAGTTATGGCACAGGCCTTTACCTCCTTTGAAGCCTGAACCAGACTACCACTAGTTTGGTCAAGGAGTCAATTGCATCCATCACAGAACAGCAGCAACTTCATCTAGCAGAAATGAGACTGGAAATCACCCAGGCCTTGCAGTCTGCAGGATCTGTCATTCCCTAAAACTGATGTGCTATCATAGAATAAGATATGCCACAGTCTGGTTCAAGACAAATTGAACTGGAGTTTTACTCACTGTATATTTAGTAATTCTTACCTTTTTCAATAGTAGGACTGGTCATAAATTCTGCCTTCAAAAAGAAAAGCAGCTTTCCTAATTAAATTGCTTATAAATAGTAAGAAAATTAAAAGCAAATTTGGCTCCATCTGAAAGTGTCATCAAGGGTGGGCTTTAGATAGTGATAAACCCTTAAAATGTTATTGCTTATATTGGAGGAAAGTGTTTATATGATAGTGCCAGAATATAAATAACAAGCAATGGCCACCTGCAGTTGTTGTGAACATGAAGTTCATGTTGTGTACATGAAATGACTCTGATAGTACAAAGTGCTCTAGTAGTTTGACATTGTGTCTGTAATTGGATTTAACAAGCCATTTAATAATTTCAATGTAGTGCATTCCAGAAAGTGGTAATACTGATTACATTGTTTAAAATAATACATTTACTTCCATATATTAAAAATATTGTTTAGGAAACATTTCTGTGCACTTCTGAGAAAATCATGTTACAAAAATTGTAGACAGACCAGTTCAATGAAAGCTGCATATTGTTATCACCCTTGCACATCCATTACTAAAATAGGGACACATTTTATGAATTGAAGGTCTGTTCCCTAACCAACTAAATATCATGGGTGATCTGACCTATGCGAGAATGTGACTCATCTCTCTATATCTTTTGCTGTCCCCTTTTCTGCCTAAATCCACGTTCTTACCTCTTCCTTTTTAATTTAGAGTCATGTAGCTCTAAATACTACAACTGTCATCATACTCTAATTTAATTCATATACATTCTACAGCTCATTTGATATCATTAATGTCAAGACTGAATGGCCTCTTCCAAGCAATGATTCATTAGCATAGCACATTCATTACAAAGTTTGTCTTTCAACAGCATTTTCATCATTTATCTATCAGCACTAAAAATTTCCCATGAAAACCTATTGTCTATTAGTACAATGTTAAATAGAACTGTGAACATATGCTTTTTTATTTGGTGATAGTTTCAGAAACAGTTCTTAAGCAGGTTCAGATTTCGTTAACACAAAAAGGGAGATGATTGCTGATGTTTGATTTTTATGTGTGTGCTCTGCTTTTTTTTGTGTATTGCATTTACTTTGTCTTTGATTAAAAAGATAATTTACAACATCAAAATTAAGGTGTTCAGAAATTCAAAGGCTACATCTACCTAATTAGGCAGTATTGATCAATAAGATCAGATTTGAGTAATACAACAGCTGTATGTGGAGGACTTCACCTGTCTAAAATGTATATGCTAAAGGGTCTTTATTTTGGTCCATCTCTATTCTGGTGATGTCACCTGAATATCCATTAGCAAAGCACGTTCATTTCACTCTAAAGGACATCTTGTGGTTAGCTTTCATATGGAGAGAATCCAGCCCACCCTCTTAGATGCTCCACAAGGTGAAGTGAAAAACAGGAAGATGAGGAGAAGGATGTTCACTTTGAAAACACACTCTTAATTGGAAGTAAAAGACTAATGTAAATGCACCCTTAGGGTCTTAGCTGCTATCAAAACTGACTGCTTGTGTAGCTTATCAGTAAAACCTGAGGAAAAATGAAATTAAATGTGACTAAGTCCTTTTGCTTTTCCCAGAACTCTTGCAAAAGATATTCGCTAACTATAGTTAAATGCATACCTGAGTATCATTTCCTGTTTTAAAGAACTTGCACAATTTCACTAGCAAAGATTTATCATTTTACACCACTAAAAGTCTATGTCATTTTAGCTGTTTGTGCTCCTGAAAATGTGTGTCTTCATTATGGAAGGTCATTACTCTAGACATAGATTTTATTATTCGGGTAAGTCTAAAATTCTACAGGTTATAACCCAAACATTCTCATAGTACAACTTTTGAATAAGTTCATTCAAACTTAGTTCCATCCTTGAGCCCTCCTTATAGATCTACCCTATGTCATGGCAGAGATATCTCATGGAAGAGATATTAATTCTCCTTAAAAATAGCTCACACTTCAATTTTAGAGATAAACAAGAACTCTTTTGTATTTTAAATCAAAAATGTTAGACATGTATTTGCTACTGTAAAATCTGCTGTCTCCTCAATCCCATAAAAAAAGCAAAGGAGCACTCTGCCAGCTGGCAGTCTTCCAGTTCTCCCTCAAGTATCAAATAAGCTACTGAAACCAAAGACTGTTTTACACGGTGTCATGATTTCTCATGAAAAGAGGCCACTTCTTGGATTACTTAATATAACTAGCTCAAAGATTACCTGGCCTAAGATGTTATCCTTGATGCACACCAGGAATCTTCTGGATTGCCTACAGCTTGCCATGCTACTTTTCCAGCAGATGCCATCCAGAGGGACCTGGACAAGCTTGAGAAATGGGCCTGTGTGAACCTCATTAGGTTCAACAAGGACAAGTGCAAGGTCCTGCACCTGGGTCGGGGCAATCCCAGTACCAATACAGGCTGGGGGATGAAGGGATTGAGAGCAGCCCTGAGGAGAAGGACTTGGGGGTACTGATAGATTAAAAGCTGGACATGAGCCGGCAATGTGCTCTTGCAGCCCAGAAAGCCAACTGTATCCTGGGCTGCATCACAATCTCATTGTGCTAGTGAGATTCCTCAGGCTGCTCCACAAGGCAACAAGCACAATGAACCACACTTGAAGTGTTTTTACACAAATGCACGCAGCTTGAGGAACAAGCAAGAGGAGCTAGATGCCTTGGCCCGGTCCCAGAGGTACAATGTCATAGGCATAAGCGAAACCTGGTGGGATGAGTCCTGTGACTGGTGTGCTATGATGGATGGTTACAGGCTCTTCAGGAGGGATAGGCAGGGCAGGCGAGGTGGCGGAGTGGCATTGTATGTAGTGGAGAGGCTGGAATGCATGGAGGTAGCAGTTGGTGATGGCACAGTTGAGAGCCTCTGGGTAAGGATTAAGGGACAGACAAATAAAGCGGATGTCATTGTGGGTGTCTACTATAGGCCACCCAGCCAGGATGACGACACGGATGAGTTATTCTTTAAGGAACTAAGGGATGCTTCCAAGTCATCTGCCCTTGTCCTTATGGGGGACTTCCACTTGCCAGATGTCAACTGGGAATACCACACAGCTGGTACAAGTATGTACAGAAGATTCTTAAAGCATCTGGATGATACCTTCTTGGTACAAGTACTGAGAGAACCAACCAGGGAAGGTGCCTTCCTCGACTTGCTGCTTACTAACAGAGAGGGTCTCGTGGGTGAAGTGACAATTTGTGGCTGCCTTGGCCACAGCAACCACGAAGCAGTCAAGTTTAAAATCTATGGTAATAAGAGGGAAACTGCCAGCAGCACCTCAACTCTGAATATGAGGAGAGCTGACTTTGGGCTGCTCAGGGAACTACTTAGTAAGGTCCCCTGGGAAAAAGCTTTTGAAGGTGCTGGGGTCCATCAGTGCTGGTCACTTTATGAGTACCACCTCCTAAGAGCACAGGAACAGGAAATTCCAAAATGTCGAAAGTCAAGCAGTTGAAGATAGAAGGCCAGCTTGGCTGAGTAGGGATCTTATGCTAGAACTGAGATGAAAAAAGAAAATGTATGGCCAGTGGAAGCAAGGACAGGTGACATGGGAGGACTACAGAGATGCTGTTCACCACTGTAGGGAGAAAATACGCATGGCCAAAGCTCAACTGGAGCTGAAGCTGGCCTATACTGTGAAGGACAATAAAAAGGGCTTTTTAAAATATGTTAATAGCAAAAGGCAGGCGAGAAATAACATTGGCCTATTTGTGAGCATGGTCACCTCACAAACAGGGACTTCACAAACACCTCACAAAGCAGAGACGTTTAATGCTTTCTTCACGTCGGTCTTTTTAATACCGATGAAGGGCTGTGGGACCCCCAGAGCCCTGGTCTAGAGAACCATGACTACGAGAACAACAAACTCACAACCAAACCCAAAGTTGTGTGGGATTTGCTGCTCCAGCTGGATCCCTATAAGTCAATGGGGCCCAATGGGATTCATCCCAGGGTACTTAAAGAGCTGGCTGATGTCATAGCAAGACTTCTCTCAATGATTTTTCAGTGCTCTTGGGAATCTGGGGAGGTCCCAGTTGACTGGAAGCTGGCAAACGTTGTCCCAATCTTCAAGAAGGGCAACAGGGATGACCCCAGTAACTACAGGCCTGTCAGTCTCACCTCTGTGCCTGGCAAAATTATGGAGAAGATTATTCTGGGAGGAAAAACACCTGAAAGACAATGCAGTCATTGGTCCCAGCCAGCATGGGTTCACGAGGGGAAAGTCCTGCTTGACAAACTTGATTTCCTTCTATGACAAGGTTACCCACCTAGTTGACCAAGGGAAGCCAGCAGATGTAATCTTTTTGGATTTCAGTAAAGCCTTTGATACTGTCTCTCACAGTATCCTCCTGGACAAAATGTCCAGCATACAGCTGGATAAACACAGAATGCAATGGGTGAGCAATTGGCTGATGGGTCGGGCTCAAAGGGTTATAGTAGATGGGGTTACATCGGACTGGCAGCCAGTCACTAGTGGGGTTCTGCAGGGATCCATATTGGGGCCAGTGCTCTTCAATATCTTCATAAATGACTTGGATGCAGGACTTGAAGGATTACTATCCAAGTTTGCAATGACACAAAATTGGGAGAAGCTGTTGACACACTCGAGGGCAGAGAGGCCCTGGAGAGAGATCTGGACAAATTAGGGAGCAGAGCAATCACCAACTGTATGAAGTTTAACAAGGGCAAGTGTCGGATTTTGCACCTGGGACAGGGCAGCCCTGGATGTACCTACAGACTGGGGAATGAGAGGCTGGAGAGCAGCCCCTCAGAGAGGGATCTGGGGGTTCTGGTCTACGGCAAGTTGAACATGAGCCAACAGTGTGCCCTGGCAGCCAAGAGGTCCAGCTGAGTCCTGGGGTGCATCAAGCACTGTATTGCTAGCCAGTTGAGGGAGGTGATTGTCCTGCTCTACCCTGCACTGGTGTGGCCTCATCTTGAGTACTGTGTGCAGTTTTGGGCACCACAGTACAAAAAGGATATTAAGCTGTGTCCAGAGGACAGCCACAAAGATGGTGAAGGGTTTAGAGGGGAAGCCGTATGAGGAGCAGCTGAAGTCACCAGACCAAGTCTGTTCAGCCTGGAGGAGAGGAGACTGAGGGGAGACCTCATCGCAGTCTACAGCTTCCTCACAAGGAATGGGCAGGTGCTGATCTCTTCTCCTTGACGACCAACGACAGGACCAGAGGGAACGGCAGGAGGATATGCCAAGGGAGGTTTAGGTTGGACATTAGGAAAAGATTCCTCACCCAGACGGTGGTGGAGCACTGGAACAGGGTCCCCAGGGAGGTAGTCATGGCGCCAAGCCTGACAATATTTAAGAAGCATTTGGAGAACGCCCTCAGACATATGGTGTGAATTTTGGGGTTGTCCTACGCAGGGACAGGAGTTGGACTCGATGATCCTTGTGGGCCCCTTCCAACTCAGGACATTCTGTGATTCTATGATCAAAAGAAGCGTGGCCAGCAGGTCGAGGGAGGTGATTCTGCCTCTCTGCTCTGCTCTGGTGAGACCCCACCTGGAATACTGTGTCCAGCTCTGGAGTCCTCAGCACAGGAAGGATGTGGATCTGTTGGAGCAGGTCCAGAGGAGGGCCACAAAAATGGTCATAGGGATGGAACAGCTCTCCTATGGAGAAAGGCTGAGAGAGTTGGGGTTGTTCAGCCTGGAGAAGAGAAGGCTCTGGGGACACCTTATTGCAGCCTTTCAATACTTAAAGGGGGCCTACAAGAAAGATGGGGATAGTCTTCTTAGCAAGGCCGGCTGTGACAGGACAAGGGGTAATGGTTTTAAACTGACAGAGGGTAGATTTAGACTAAAGGCAAGAAAAAAATTTTTCATTATGAGGGTGGTGAAACACTGGAACGGGTTGTCCAGAGAGGTGGTATATGCCCCATCCTTGGACACAGTCAAGGACAGGCTGGATGGGGCTCTGAGCAACCTGATCTAGTTGAAGATGTCCCTGCCAATTGCAGGTGTGTTGGACTAGATGACCTTTAAAGGTCCCTTCCATGCCAAAGCATTCTATGATTCTATGATTCTGTGTCAGGGTGGTTGAAGTCCCACAGCAGGACGAGAGCCTGTGAGCGTGATGCCTCCTGTAGCTGGAGTAGGAAGGCTTTGTCAATAGGGTCCCTTTGATTAGAGATGGGTCAACAGAAGAAATTTTTGTGGTTGTATAAAACTCATTATATGAAATCAAGGGGGGACTGCGTAAGACATGATGGGATGTTCAGGAAAAGGACTGACGGTAGGGAAAAAGAGGGATAGTGGTGGACTGGGGAAGGAACAAGGATGGAGAATACAGGAAAAAAGAGATAAAAGGGACAGTCATGCATAGACAGGCTGCTGCTCGGGACACTGAGGTAGGGATTCCCTGCATCCTCAAATCCACCAGATCCTGCCACCTCTAACAATTTTCTGTTTGTGTTTTAGCTGTCCAGAACAGAACACACTCACTTCAAACAAAAGTTATTTTTATCATTGGGTCCCAGAGATGAAGGCACAGTGAATTAAGCGTGAAAATATAACCTTGCATTATTTAAGAATAAGATCAATATTGTTTCCTCTATTCTGTCTTGTCGAATTTTTCTCACTCCCATTTCCAGACATATCTTTTTGCAGCTGCCAGCTGTCAGCTCAGAGACTTTCCTTTTTCAACTCAGTTGTTTTAAGGTACCATCGGCATTCCCAATGACATTTTATAACCCTTGCAGCACTGGGAATTTTGGAACTTAATTTGTGATGTCCAGAATATTGCCTGAGGGAAATGCTTTAAAATTTATGTGGAAAAATCAGCTTCACCTTAAAATGTGAGGTCAAAGAATAAAAAATCCTGCGTTGCTAAATAATTAAGGGAGGGCATGACTTGTCATGAAGTTGGAGAATCCAGCTGCCAGTTGTAAGTAAAGAACAGATAAATGCAATCTGAGAAATATTTTAAAAATCTTTAACATGTTCTGATATAAACAAGCACTAAGTGCAGCACGCATCTTTTTTTTTTTAAGTATTAGAATTTAAGCAAAGAAGAGGAAGAACTCTGGCTACCATCCTTCAGAGTAGTTGAATGAGCAAGTAAACAGTTTTAAAACATTTTTTAAAAGTTTTTTAAATGTCTTTTTTCCCTCAGAAAAAAAAGTCCAAGAGGCCTGATTTTGATCACTGACTTAAAACAACTGGTGCAAATCAAGACTGAGAGAAAACAAAAAACATATATGTACGTTTAGATATAAACATATTTGTTTATACATTCCCCCCTCCCAATCTGTATAATCTGTTTTTGCATTTGCCCTTCATTTCATAGCAAAAACCATCTTCTCTTGGGATGAACAACGATTAAAACATTTCATTATATGATATACTTGAAAATTTTACTTTTTGGTAAAGCACATATGGATTAAATTTATTTATATTCTCGGTTTTCAAGTTTGCATGTGTTGAAAATAAGCTATGTATCTCTTGATGTTAATTTCTATTTCAGATTTATATTTCACTACATTTGAACAGAAAGGAAAGATAACCACAGTGAACAACCCTTGGACTATTGGGAAGAGTGGGAAATGACATTTAGCATTTTAAATTTGCTGCTTCATTAAATCAAATATTTACCTGGTGGACAAGCAAAATTGTATCAGGATAGTGATACTCAGATGCCAATCATTTTCTTAGGGTGTTGAGTTGCCATGAAGGATTCTCATGAGTGTTATATAGGTCTATTTCATTAGGGGAACTGTGCATTTGAAGGACTTATTCCTTTTTGCTAACTGATTTCTTTGTCTATCCTGAACTGAGCATAAGCCAATAGTAAGAAAACAAGTAGAGCTGATAGTTAAGTACTTATGACCTAATGTATCCAGACAAAAAGGTCAATGGAAATGTGATGCATTCCTTTTCAGGTTTTCTGCACCACTCAGAAACAGAGTGGAAATTTTTATGTTGGAGTTAAGGAAAACAAAGAACAAGGAGTGACTGCAGATTCCGGTTGGTAATTTAAGCTTTCAAGAAAGCAGTATGGGCAGTTTCTGGAAGTATGAAGACAAATTGGGTCTAGTATCCTTCTCAATCCTTGTGCCTGTGCTTCTGTTCTTATAGTTCTTTTAATTTTTCTCATTTCTTGAATCATGGGTAATAAAACAAAACCTTAGTCCTCATGCAAATAATAAAAAATACATGTAAACTGTAATTTCAAAAAAAGGGATCATGCCTCCTTTGAGCAGCTGCAGTACCATGCCTGTTGTTGACATCCAGCAGAGACTCATCACACCGAAAGGAGTTGTGTGCTGATGGTGAGAGCTCAGTAACTCCTGCAGCACTAACACAGTAGTGAGAAATGTGTTACTTGAGACGATGCGAGCTAATTAATAGAGCTGTGGAGAGCTACAGCAACTAAAATTTGACACAGTAGACTTAACAGAGCTTTTTGCTGGAAGTTCAGCATGTCTTGTGTCCATGGAAGATTGACAATTTTGTGGTGACAAATTTATTTAAAGGATACATATACACAAACATGCCTCCATGTGCATCTAGTAGCATATACTGTAGGAGAACATGTATTATTTTTGATAGACGACAAAAACCAATAATGATCATTAGTGCAGAAAAAGAAATAGCAATCCCTAGTTTTGGGGATACACAACAGCCTTGGAAACAGAAACAGAGGAGGAAAAAATGTAATTTGTAAATAAGCTTAACTGGAGTTTCTTTGGAAATAGTTTCTGCACTTAGAAAAGTCAGATAAACAGTATTTGGACCGTCAGCATTGCTGACAGACCTGTCAGGGTAGGACATCATTTTTGTGAGATGTAAACTGCTGGCTTCACGTTGTTTCCCCATCTGTTACTGTGCTGAATGTGCTTCATCTGGTTTGACTGAAGAGAAGTCTTCCTCTGTACACTTCATGCAATTACCTGTTCCAGTTTGGTTTATTTTGTTTTTTAAGGTAAGATCAATAGTGTATTGGAAGCTTAATTCATAACCTGCAAGAAAGCATTACCAAGTGGTATAAGAAAAAGTGATAAAATGTAAAGACATTTTTGTTAAGGAGCAAAGATGTCTGGCTTCCGTAGCATAACACAGAGAGCAATAACAACTGTCATATAAATGGAGAAGCTGAAGCTGTAAGAAAGGAAACCTGTCAGTGCTATTGTTTGCAAGGCATTAAAAAGCTACTGTTCTATCATAAAAAGTAGTCGGAAAACCCTTATTTCAGGTTATTAGGGAATATAGTTACTGCAGGAGCTCTGGAGGGTAGAAGAAAGGTGATGGGGAGTCTGGTATTTTATCATCCTTTTGCTTCCTGCAACACACCTTGTACACACACCAACGCAATCACCACAAAGCAAAAATATGAACAAGGAAGGAAGGGATTTTATCATGTGTATTAGTTTGCCACCAGTTTTCTGCAGTGAAAAGCATTCTGTGAATGGACAGCGACTTAAAAAAAACCAAACCCTCAGGTATTACTGTGGTTTTTTGAGAAGAAACTGGGACTTCATGTTTGTGACATTGCATGTTTTTATTTGACAAGGGACATGCTGTCTTGTTGGGTGGGGTTTTTTTTCAACATAATGATTTCACAAGGAAAAGTGATGAAAGAGCAAATGTCTGCTAAAGGTTTAAAACGCTGACTGGGTTTGGTTTGCTGAAAAACACACTACCAGTGAATAAATTGATGGAGAAATTACTTTTTCTACCTAAGGCATGATAGATAGTATTTCCCTTAATAGTCAGTATCCATATAATCTGAGGAAAAAAGTGGACAATAGACTTCACATTTAAGTTAGGATGGCACATGTCCTCTTTTTTTTGATCATTCAGTGTCATTTTAATTTAGTACAATTGTTAATGGCTTGACACAGATTTGAGTTTAAATAAATATAAATAACTCAAGGATAACTCACTGAAAATATCTGTTTTACAAATATTAATAAATAATCCCTCAGAACAAAATTCCAGTGGCTACAAGATGCTCATACTTTAATTGCAAACAAAAAAAAATGGAGGTAGCAAGATGGTGAGCTCCACAGTTTATGTGATAGGATAAATGCAAAGTAGCAGCATGATTTATTGTAATGCGGTTACTGAGGTTCTTTCCCTTCCTCATGCACTGCAGGGGAGCATTGTGGATTTGCACTGGTGTAGGTGTCTTTGAACATATTAGCTAAGGTTTTAAGCATCTGTGCAATTTTCTGCTTCAGGTAAATATTGCGTTGAACCGTGGAAAGCAGGGCATCTCTTATCTGAAATTACACTGAAGAGGTTCCGCTTGCAATTACGTAAAGCTGTCCATAAAGCTTTGCAGCAAATAGCATGCCTCGAACACTATCATCCTATTTTTCTGTAGCAAGTCTATCATACTGCAAGATTAATGTTCTAAGGTTTCCTAATTCTCAAAAATATGCGTGCCTAAGGCAGGGGGTTGCCTGAACCATCTTACATGAAAGTTCAAGTGATAAATTTATAATAGCTTTTGAACTCACAATAGATACATTATACCCTGTCATTTTAGGCAAGTGTGAATAAAGGCTGAGGGTGCATTAAACAGCTTTATTTTGAGATATGTATTGTGCATACAATGCATTATCATACAAGGCATATCATGCACTCAGTATTTTCTCAATGTTTGTATTTGATAATGTACATGTAATAAAAAAGAAAGCCCGTCCCCAATTGTGTATTTTGCTTCTATAGTAAAACTAGTTCTGCAATTCAGAAGTGTTTTTACATTCCTTTTTTTTAAGTCTTTTTTCATGGGTGATGTGGGAAGACGTAGAAACAATTTCTTTCTGATAGTAAAAAAATTACGAGAAAGTTGATTTCTAACAAGGGACGACTACAAATATTCCAGGTGGACTTGCTATTGCAACTTTCCTTTCATATCTGCAGTCCTTCCATATGTATACATATGCATATGTTTTTCTTTAAAGTAGAATCAGAAATTCTAAGCGCTTCAAAGGAACTTTTGTCAAATACATCAGATATGCGTCAAATACAAATTCTTCCTAAAAAGGAAAGTGTTTCTCAAATCCATGCTGTCAGATGGCTTTCTCTATCTCTGCAGAGGTCAAAAAGAAAGAAAGAACTTATGTAAAATCTTTAACAGTTATGCAACATAACAGTTTGTATTTTTTCTCCTTTATTTCTGCCATACAGCAGTGAGATTAATTACTTTAAGTGTCTAAAAACATTAAAACCCACAAGAATAATAGACTTTCAGATTGATGAAGAAATTCAGATAATTAGAATGAAATTTCCCATACCAAAGAGTCTTCCAGACTTTCTGATTTTGCACAGGGGGAAAGAATAGGTGAATGAAAGCAGAGCAGTAAGTGATTCCATTTCTGTTATATAGAACTGCAGATTGTATAGAAAAATATACACATATTGGAGGGAATACTTGAAAAGGAAAATCAATTTTACTTTTGAGAAATAATGTAATTTTGAGTGTTAGTATAATTCATAGATGAGACAATAAAAAATCAATTGAAGAGATTTCTGTTTTTTTCAAGAAGAGTTCACTGCTGCATATCTCTGTACAAAATATTTCTTATTCTAAAAGGAAATATTTCCTTCCTTTTGATAGAAGTCAAACTTTTGCAGGTTTTCCAATTTTTTTTTCTCTTCAGTGAAAAAATTGAGATAGTTTTTATGGATTTCAGTGAGATCATTCATAAAAATATTCAGTCATGTGAGGAGACTCTACTAAATATCCAGATTTATAAATTTTCTGTTAAGCAATGCAAAAGGGAAAATTCTTATAAATGGTTTTTATAATTTGAAGCCAGTCGTAACCCAGTGTCCTGGTTTCAGCTGGGATAGAATTAATTTTCTTCTAGTAGCTGGTATACTGCTGTGTTTTGGATTTCGGATGAGAATAATGTTGATAACATGCTGATGTTTTAGTTAGTGCTAAGTAGTGCTTACACCAGTCAAGGACTTTTTAGCTTCCCATGTTCTGCCCTGTGCACAAGAAGCTGGGAGGGGGCACAGCCAGGACAGCTGACCCAGACTGGCCAAAGGGTTATTCCATACTGTATGACGTAATGCTCAGTATGTAAAGCTAGGGGAGTTGGCCGGAGGACAGCGATCACTGCTCGGGGTCGTGCTGGGCATCCATCAGCAGGTGGTGAGCAATTGTACAGTGTATCACTTACTTTGTATATTATTATTGTATTGTTATATTATTATTATTATTATTATTATTATTATTATTATTATTATTATTATTATTATTATTATTATTATTATTATTCCTCCTCCTCCTCCTCCTCCTCCTCCTCCTACTACTACTACTACTACTACTACTACTACTATACTATTTTATTTTGCTTCAATTATTAAACTGTTCTTATCTCAACCCACAAGTTTTCTAACTTTCACCCTTCCAATTCTCTCCGCGATCCCACCAGGGTGGGGGTGGGGGAAGTGAGCGAGTGGCTGTGTGGTGCTTAGTTGCTGCCTGGGGTTAAACCATGACACCCAGTGTTGGTGTTGTTAAGTATTGAGCTAGCACAAGACTCCATGAATTTATTTCTTTAATATTTATTGGTATTATTCTGGCCTAGTAATTTATTAAAGATAGGATACTAGACTTATTTGGGGCAGTGAAGGGTTATATTAATATAGGCTGTACATGTTTCCGTTTATTGGCATATTCCAGAGCTAGAAGACTGTTCTTAGTTGAACCCTTTTTCATTTAACAAAATCAGTTGGGAACAGGCGAAAAAAAATTTATTGTACAAATAAAACCAAATTCAAATCACCGTCTCCTTCATTGCTGGCATATGTCCAGAATGGGCTGAAAAGCTATAATTCAGTTTGGAACAGATTTTTTACTGTTCTTATGAACTGAAACTCCCTGAAATTTTCATTGGAATGATACATTTCACCTTCTGTCTTGCCCCTTGTCTTTTGCCTTTGCACAGTTGACTGCTTTTAAAATCTATGCCTGTTTAATTGATTTTAGAAACTTTGTCCTAGGGACACTGTTTTATAAAAACAGTCTTTCACAAGCTGAAGGAGAAAACATGCTATCCAGTGAGAGTTTCCTGTATGGGGATTGCTAATGGGGTCACTATAGAAACCTAGATTAATCAAAATACTTCATATTCTTCATGGACGTTAATCTATTGGTTTAAAGACCAAAATTTTGTATCTGTCTTCTTTACCATTATAATAAAAGAGCTGTGTTTTTAATAGGAATGTCTTTAGCTGTATGTGCCAGCTGTTCTCATTAGCTTTTTATTCACCTTGGAATAAGTCTAAAATACACAGACTGAACCAGGAAGTGATTCGAGAAGCTTTCTTTCCTTCACTTTCCACTCAGCCAGCTAATAAATCCAAAGTGTAAACACCAATCTAATAAATTATTGATTAGAATTTGAAAAAAAAATGACATATATAAAAATGTATACTTTTTTTTCAGATGAAGTATTGTCTAAATAATTTTCTATTTTACTATGTGTATATATACATCTGTATATGAATGTGTGTATATATATATGCATATATATGTATGTTCAAGCACTAATTTGTATGAATATGCATGAACAGATTAGATTTCTTGAGTTCAAAAGAAGAACACCTCAGGCAAGAAGAAATATCATTTCTCGTACAAAAGAAATGTCATTCATGAAAAATGAAAACCTGAAATTAAATTGTGATTGCTGTTGATAATACTAAAATAAAAACAACAACACAAAACTGTGCCCATACGAATGAATTTGGGCCTTGAGTTAAACAGGCAGCCTTACTAATATTGAAGAGGAAATCAAACAATAAGTTTAGACACATTGGAAAGAAGAATTAGTACATTTGGATAACTTTTTCATTTAAACATTTTGGCAATGATAGGAATCATTGCAGATGACACCAAGTTGGGTGGAAGTGTTGATCTGCTGGAGGGCAGGAAGGCCCTCCAGAGGGACCTGGACAGGCTGGATCGTTGGGCCAGGGCCAACTGTATGAGGTTCAACAAGGCTAAGTGCCGGGTCCTGCACTTGAGTCACAACAACCCCATGCAACGCTACAGGCTGGGGAAGGAGTGCCTGGAGAGCTGCCTGGCAGAAAAGGACCTGGGGGTGTTGGCTGACAGCCGCCTGAACATGAGCCAGCAGTGTGCTCAGGTGGCCAAGAGGGCCAATGGCATCCTGGCCTGTATCAAGAATAGTGTGGCCAGCAGGACCAGGGAGGTGATAGTGCCCCTGTACTCGGCATCGGTGAGGCCGCAGCTTGAGTACTGTGTTCAGTTTTGGGCCCCTCACTACAAGAAGGACATTGAGGTGCTGGAGCGTGTCCAGAGGAAGGCAACGAAGCTGGTGAAGGGTCTGGAGCACAAGTCTTATGAGGATCGGCTGAGGGAGCTGGGGTGGTTTAGTCTGCAGAAGCGGAGGCTGAGGGGAGACCTTATTGCTCTCTACAGCTACCTGAAAAGAGGTTGTAGTGAAGTGAGGGTTGGTCTCTTCTCCCTAGTAACAAGTAATAGGACGAGAGGAAATGGCCTCAAGCTGCGCCAGGGGAAGTTTAGGTTGAATATTAGGAAAAACTTCTTCACCAAAAGGGTGGTCAAGCATTAAAACAGGCTACCCGGGGAAGTGGCTGAGTCTCCATTCCTAGAGGTATTTAAAGGATGGATAGATGTGGTGCTCGAGGACCTGGTATAGTGATGGACTTGGCAGTGTTAGGTTAACGTTTGGACTCGATGATCTTAGGGGTCTTTTCCAACCTTAACGATTCTATGATTCTATGATTCTATTAATAAAATTGTGTGTTATTCTGTACTCAGTTATCTACTCATTATGACATTTCCAGAACTGTGAGATATAAGAGCTTTCTATGACAGTATAATTTTTTTCTTATTTCAAGATGATTTCACGACCATCTTGTTATATGCACTAATCCAGATGGAACTTGACTTTGATGATTTTCTTTCTGAAGGGTGTGTGTTGAGAAAACCCCAGCAGGTATCAGTAGCACAACTCCGAATGTGTATTTGGAATTTTTCTACTTCAGAAATGACTTCATAAAAAATAGCATTTATAAAAACCCAATGTCAGAATAATTTCTTTTACTGTACTTTTGAGGAGCTATGTGTGCTGCCAGACAATGGTTGTGGTGGTGACAATGAATAGAAGATAAAAATAGGTAAGGCTTCTCGTTTCATCAACTGGTTGCAAGTTGCTTTAGTTTTTTCTCAGAAACACCTGACATCTGCTGTATGTCCCATATAGTTTTGATTATCTTTTTTGAAATGTGTGGGATGTCACTTCACTTGAAAGAGAAAAATAAATCAAATTATGTGAGCTGTTGAAAATAGTTTCTATCCTTTAACTTTCAGTCTAAGGTTCTTCCCTATTTTCCATAATGGATACCTGTCAGAAGTTCTTGATAATGGATATTCAAAATCACAACCTTCCCTGGTATAATTTTTATAACAGTGGAATCTGTGCAAGAGAGACCTTTTGATTTGTTATTCTTTGTAAGGATACACAGATAAGCACCATTGTTTTTCCTGTAACACAATTCACTGTGTTAAGTTAGCAGAAATGAAATCTAATACATATATATTGCACTGGCTCTTCCAAACTTCTAAAACTTTGTAAAACTATTCTAGCTCTTTAATGTACTAAATCTAAGATCTAAGTTTCAGGACTCCTTAGTGTAAAGTGGGATACTGAGTGTAGGAAAGTCTGTTGAGCTCAGGAAGAAAAGATTCCTAGGGAGAAGGGAAAGTTGTACACAGTCCATTCACTTTCAGAGTGCTATTTTCATAGCACTTATAAACATTTTATTAGGGTTAGAAGAAGGTGTATCTGTGGCTATTTCCCCTACTACCCTTTTGTGCCTCTGTTAACTGAATGTTTTTAAATGTTTTTTCAACTTGCTGGTGTTAATATTATCTACCAATTCCAATGTCAATACCAGTAATGGTATTGTCTGTTTCTACCACCTCCTATGGCAAAAATTTCTCAATTTTCACTGCTTTAGGAAAGGATATGTGAACATCTGGAATGTAATGATATATATTTGAGGATATCTGCTTAGTGCAAGGATATGTAAATATAAGTGCTCTTCTATGTTCATCAGAGAGACCCTTTCCTAGATTCAGTCAGCACTCGTGGTTCCAGGTCCAGTAGGTGACAACACTAAAGCAATTTTCTAGATTTCTTCCCAATATCTCTTTTTTTGGGTGATGAAGATGAATCAAAAGTTCCGTTTTTGTCAATGTTAGTATCTTCCCCTGTTTGTATTTGGCTTGTGATGTTTTTTTTTTTTAATTTGTGTTTTGGCCGTAACTTTCTCTAAAAGCTTTCTTTGGAAAGAGAGGTCATCTTCCCCTGAACAGTCTAAGCCTAATTGTTTCCATTGGTTTTTTTCCCCCAACAAATACATCCATTTTTCATGTGCACAAGATAAGCTGTAAAACCAGTGTGCTGACCTTTTTGACTAGATCAAGATCACATTGTGCTGAACACTCTGGCTGCTATTACTGTAAACTGCATCTCTGTATTTGTCTTGTGAAGAAATTAGTTAATAGTTGAATCTATTTTTCTTTTGGAGATTCGTGGTTTCACGGTACAGTACCTCCCAGAAGAAAATGATAAAGCTATATTGTTAATGGCAATCACATCCAGTGGGCTGAAGGACACCAAGGAGTCTCTCTTTCCTGGCAGGTGGAGCTGAACTCACAAACATATAAACAAACAAGAGGACAATGTCTTTACAGGCACTCACATAAACACAGCCAGCAAAAATAGCCCAATCCTGTTTTTATGGGTTGATGCTCAGGGACACCTCTTTTCAGGTGTCTCTGATAATGTGGCTGTGAGACCCTTGGTCTCTCCCCTATCTGGACCCCTACCCTCCTTCTACTTACTAGCTAGTCTGGCTTGAATTTCATTGTTAAATCACACACACATATATACATACACACAAAGAGAGGATACAGAGCACACTCATACAGATCATTAGAAGTAGGAGTTTAATAATCAAACAGAACATACTGCAATGACCAAGTCCAGGCTAGACAAACATATTGAGCAGCACCCTGCTTATATGCAACTGGACCCTTCCGTCACTACTTCTCTCCATTTTCTTCTGAAATCACCTCATTTGTTCCCTTTCCCGCCTTTAGCCACTCCCCTAAGCATCTCATTATCAATTTTGTACAGGCAACAAATTTTCTTTCCAAATTCCACCTCAGGCATTGTATATTAAGTCTTATATCCCATTATGCAATAGTGCCCCTTAGTATAGCATTCCTGAGAGATGTTTTTTTTCTGTTTAATAATGTTGGTGTGTTTAACATGAGTGACAAAAGCTTAATCATTTACCATCAATAGTCTTTGGAGAAGCTGATGCAGATAAGCTAGGCAGTTGCAGTTCCTTGTCATTATTAATTTGAGTTATTATATGTGTATTTGACTACATTTTAGCCAGATTCCCTTACACACCTGAATGCACTGTAATTAGAATTAGTATTTTGTCTTCATAATTGGATGTAAATAGAAAGAAAGAAAAAAAAAATAAGCCCCTTGTGTCAAAGCGATATAGGTTTTGAATGATATTTTGTCAAACTCATGCATAGATTTTTATTCTGCCTTTACTACTTTTGGTGTCAAGTGAGTTGCTGAGAAATTTGGTCTGTAAGACATCTTCATCACAGCTGTGCTTTACCTATGGGCTATTTAAACCTGCCAATCACATAGCAGTATATACAGGCCCTCTCTAAACAATTGCGGTTCATGTTCCACCGAGTCCCACAATGTGAATCTCAAAACAGTCTTGCATAACTCATTTTCATGTCTTGTGCTCAGGGTAACGAGTCTAGACCTATAAGAAGGGACATGGAAGTCCAAATATACTATTTCCTTTTAGATGGACTTCACACTCAAAGTAATTCTCAGATTTCATGTAGGTCTGGTTATGATGATGAATTACAACTTATTTCTCAATTGTCAATGTTAATTTTCTTGAAGTTCTGCAAAACAAAATTAAGACAAAAGGCTTTGTTCTAGGTGTTTTTAAGGAAAAATGATCCATTCAAATGTTTCTTTAAGAAACTTAGAGGAAGTCAAAGTAGAACTTTAGGAAAGTAAAATATAATGTAATATTACTGTGATGTCAAAGCTGCCACTTGAGCCTTATTAGCAAAGGAGAAATTTGCTTAAAAAACAGAACTAAAGAGCAGGTGAGACTAAATGAGCTAGGAGAGACACAGGAAGATGGAATAACGTACTAGAAGTGGAAAAACAGGGATAAGAAAATGAAAGAAAGGGAAAGAATGGCTGCTACACAGTCAGAATCTGTGTTGGAAAAAGGGGAGTAAACCAGTTTAAAAGAAAAAGAACTAGCAATACATACCTTGCCATAGCAAGGAAAATATGCATGAGCAACCTTCAGTGTATAGATAAGCTTGTGACTTGGCTTTTATTAAATACAAGCACGAATAAAAGAATGTTTAATATAATCAAGGTATTTTATCATTTAGGCCTCTTCTCTCTCTTCCTATACTCTAATGCTGGCACAGGAGAGACCAGCCCATGGTGTTATATTTGTTCTGAAGTGTGTAATTCCTTATTAGAAAATTCTACACTGTTAGTTTCCACAGGATTTTTAATTATTTGCTTTACTTTGTCTGGCTATACATCTTTTGTTGTAGCTGTTGTTATTTTATAGGCTATTACAGTAAGAAGCCCTCTACCTCATTGTTTCACTATTTCAGGTTTGGCAGCTCCATATTAGTCTTACTTGTCGGTACGCCTATCTTCCAGACATTAATTCTTGCAGAAAGTTGCCGGTACCATTGATTTTTTTTGCCCTGTGTGCAAGCTCTAATTACTTATTTCCTGCAAAAGCTGGCATAATTAATCAGTAATGATTTTCTTTTTTTCTTTGAGGGGGAGTACACTATGATTTGACATTAGAGACAGCTGATAGGGCAAGCCCCATAAAAAGAATGAGTCCACTGCATTTTTAAGTTGAAGCTGTTTTTCAGTTGGCTCTATCATACAGCAAAAGGCATCTTCTTGCTCTAATGGTATTGTAAAATGGTCATTACTAAAGAGTTACTTTAAACTGGATATAAATGGTCATTCTCCTTGGGTGTGTGTCCAACCTCAACTGAGCAGGTGACTTCTATAAACATTTCTATAGAACAAAGTGGTAGGAAACTGCTGATGCTGTCAGACCTGAAAGGCACACTGCCACGTTCACATGGATGTTCAATCCATCCATCTGGGTTCTCTCCAGCTGGCCAGTGAAAGCTCCCCATCCCACTCCCACCCCTGTCTTCCTGACTTCGAAAGCCCTTATGGTGTAGTCAGAAGAGCAGGTTTGGTTCTGCTCCAGCTGCAGTGATCATGCACAGGTCTGCCTGACAGTATTCCCGAACAGCACTGTATCTCATGTACCACTGCCTTAACTATCTGTGCAATCCAGCCATCTCCCATGGCACTATCTGTAATTTCTCTGCTTCTCACACTGTTATCACGTCCAGCAATTTGTCATGTCACATTCAGGGCCTTGCCAACAGCCTGATCATTTGCTTACAGCTCTAGCATTGGTTCAGGGTCTTTTTTGCTGTTGTACAAGGTGGTACAACAGCACTGGATATTTTTTCCCCTTCCCAATGAAAAAACAAAAGCTCTTTTTTGTTTTTGTTGCCAAGAACAAGGAAAATTAAGTAGTCCCATGGCTGCTGATAGATGCAGCCTTAATATAACTGGAGGAGGAAGGTTGAGAAGCTGCGTAGTCACCAGTAGTACCTCAGATATTGGTGAGTATGTACTGTTTCAGGTCATGAAACATTCAAGGCTCAAGGATCTGTTGTATCATTGTTTTGTTTTTTCTTGAGAGGTAGCTGTACGTAAACACTAAATGAAATTTAGTCCAATGAACAACTTCACTTTAAATGGTGTTTTCCCAAGTTAACTGGTTTATCTTAGTGGGTTTCTTTGGGAGAGGGTGGGTGTGGAGGTTTTTTGCTTTTTTTCCCTAAGTAGGTGTGAAATATACATTAAAGACTGACCTTCTTTTCTGTCCCCAAATGACAATCAGCTTGCATACAAGTAGGCCAAAATTTGCTTTTCTGTTACTAAAGAATAAGACTTGTCCCAGTATGCAAGAAGAGTGGGATGACCAAAATGCATCTAAAAACTGGATGAACAATACTAGGCGGTCTTAAAGTTTGTTATCAATGAAAAAATACTTGTGAAATGTAATCTTGGTGTCATTTGTGCTTTTTTTACAAATAAACACATGCATCACTCCTATTTGATAATTGTTTTTCAATCTGTGCAAGTAAATGAGCTAATGTGTATTTATCCTTAGAATAAAGTTTATGCTTGAATATTGTACTGAATCTCAGCCTTCTGATTCTAGTTTAATGTTACAACCTTTTAGTAGAAATGTAAGTGGGTTTTTTTTCCTCATAGTAAACAAGTTTGATTTTCTGAATAGATACTTAGATGTCCAAAAACATACTCTATCACTCTCTCTCAAAATTTTCTTCACAGACTCTATTTGTGTTAAAAAGATTGAACTTAAATTTTAAAAAGATAACAGTTCCAGGCTCAGGCAAACTTCATTTTCTTTGCAGGGGAACTATCAAGATCTACAGTATTCAGTGATTTGTTTTTCAAAGCAGTCCCAGTTATCACCGTTAAGTTCTCACAGCACTATGATTCCTCACAGGGAACTTGATTCTGCCCAAGGCTCCTCAGTGCTGTTTCTCACTGAGAAACTCTACCCTACATATTTCCTTATCTATCTTGCAGGCTGATGTCATTGTTACGTAATTCACTCTTAAGGTATTGGCTTGTAATTCGAAGACTTGGCCAGTTAATTTTAGAATCATGATTAACTATTACCTATAATAATTCCTTTTCACAATCACAGTAAATTGGGTGCTTGATTTCTCCTCTTCCTCTTGGTAGACTCTTTGAAATTGTGGGACTGAACAGAAAAATAATCAAAATTAAAAGTGAGAGTTCAGAACAGATGCAATAACAGTTTACAAATAGCATATGTTAAAGTCTTGGTTTTGAGAGTAGTTTTTTGAAGCTCCACCTGTCTTCTGTCCTCTGTAATTCTGTTTCCTGTATAAACTAAAATGTGTATAGGCCAACTGTAGAAAGAGACAGCTGTTGGTTTTCTTTAAGTCTATGAAAATACATTTGAAAAGAACATGAAGTTAACAGAATAGCTTCATTAATGTACAGAGCATATATGGAACTTCACTAAGGACTCATTAAATGCCTTTTGAAGGAACTTTAGTAGGAGGCAAGCACAGTTCAGACAGATGTCTTTGACTTTCCTACACAGCTCTGTTCTTGCTCTAACCATCTCAGTCACTCAGCCTTTGCAATGATTTCTTGAAGTATGATGTCATTTAACTGAACCTCTTCCTTTTGCAGAGCTGCTACTCTTTGCCTGGACTGTGAAGCAAGTTGTTTATGAGGTTGAGATCTATGATAAGGCAGGGACTTTTTGAAACAAGAACCAGAAGCACCTTCAAAGTCCAAAGGCTCTTCTTGCACTTAGGTTAGACTCAGGTGTGACCCCTTTTTCTAAAAAATGTCTTCTATGCCATAATCAATGGGATTTCTAGATGTTAGCACTGCAGCAGTAACAAAACAACTGGAAGATGATTGCTGACTTCACAGAGTTGATGCCTTTCTTTTGCTTCCAATGTTAATTGGCAAGCTAGAACAGAAGAGTTTTGTATACTTTTCCAGACAGATCACTGTCACAGAATCCTGGCAAAGAAATTCTAGCAAAGATTCTGTCCCAGTTTTTGGACAGCAAGAGGATGCCTTTCACTGAAACAGGAAGGGTTTCAACACGTAAAATGAAACACAGTTTTATTATAGATATCTTAGAACCATGAAAATGAAACATCTTGTATTATTCTATGTTCATATTTGAAAAACCTTGGAGTATTTTACAAGAAAGATCAGAAGTATCCAGTGCTTTTTTTTTGTTTGTTTTTGTTTAAAAAAATGAAATCCCTCTTCCAGGGTATGAATGAAATAATTTTCTATAAAGTGGTGGCATTCTGAGGAAATAATGTAGGTTTCTTTTGTTTTGGTTTAATTATTTAAACTTTATAATTTTGATTAAATAATAATCTTTATTCTATTCTAATAATAGTAACCTGATTTTATTTAAGTGAATGGAAAACTGTGGGCGCTACACTTAGCCTGAAAATAGTAATCCATCCATATTAGAAATCCAACTGAAAATATGAAGCTTTAGCCATCCCCATGCTCTTTTTTACAGAATTTACTAAGTGGTTCACTACACAATCCTGCCCTGTGTTGGTAATTCCCATATCTCCAATCTTCAGAAGCACTTCAGATCCCACTGAAAACTAGCAATATATATGGTGCCTAACTCCTTTACTTTAACATAGTGTAAACATAAAATTACTAGACAAGCAAAGGATCCTACTTAAATAACTTTTTGACCTTTCTGTGATACACAATTTGACCTATGACTTGACATATTGTCCATAGGGTGTGTAAATAGGACTTTTGTTTCCATGTTTAGAGAGGAATAAACATGTTCCAATGCTTTCATAACTTGCTTTTTTTTTTCTCCCTTTGCATAGACCTGACTAGAACAGATGCTGAAAAAATTTGTATGCTTGCACGTTGGATGTCGACACCATACAAGGCTAGATCAACTGAAATTGATCTGGATTAAGGTTTAACCCTTTTCTTGCTCTGGATAGTGTGAGAGTAGAAGAGCACATGGGGATATCGCTCAATGAAGGAAGACTGCAGCCTTTACCTTATAATTGTAATATTTTTGGCCATAGACTTATATTTGTAATACAAACATTTTAAAAATCGAAGCAATTCTTGCAACTGGATTACAACACTGTTAAGGACAACTGGGCTAACTTTTTGCTCTTAACTCTCTTGTAAATTATCAGAGTTTTGGTGTACTTTAATTTTTAACTTTCCAAACTCTTTGAAAGATCTTTGTTTCATAAGTCTTTGAATTGAACTTAGACTCCATTAGGAAGAGCTGCATTTCATAGCTTCAAGAATAAGGGGTTAAAATAATTTCATTTTTTATCTGCACAAGGATGAGTCCTAGTAGACCAATTACAGCAAACCCATGATCAGAGAGATCAAGGAATTTAGACCCTGCTATAAACCATTTATTCATGTAATCCAAGTGCATATGAAAAATGAGAGAGTGGGAGAATGTGCACTGCTCATAAATTAATAGATAGTAATTTTTCTGCATCTACAACACATACTGCAGTGCAGTACAACATAATCTACATACTCTGAGAATCTGAATAGATATGATTATGAATTGCATTAGCTTATATAATGCTATGTCCTGTAGATGGCTCAGACAACTGCAGATGAGATCATCAATAAATGCTGAAATAAATGCAAGATCCAGACTAATTCAAATGGGCCAGGATTTAATACTAAATATATGCTTAATGTTTGCTTTCTTAGGAAGTCTCAAGGATCTGCATCCACTGAATTTTCTCAATACCACATTGTGTTTCATTTAAGCACATGTGAGAACTAAGTAGGTGAAAGTAACCTAAAAGAATAGGATTTTATAAAGTGTCACATCATAGGCTTCCATTTTTGTATTTAAACATGTAAAGTTTGTACTTTTGCATAGTTTTTAACAGGAAATCAAGACAATATCAAATATTCTATTTCACATCTGCATTGAAACAGGAAGTCATGAGACTATTTGAATTTAAACTATTTAAAATTTTTACAGATACACTAGAATATTCTTATTTTATTAAAAAATTATGCAAACTGTCTGTGTCTGGAACATGAAGACAGGCTTTCCTGTCCAGTTACACTAGGTTCCTGTCTACAAGACAACTGATTGCAGGCATGGAGTGTTACTCACCCAGAATAGCCCCCTAGCATGCACTAATTTCTTGTCAGGAGCTTCCAAAGTCTGCACTGTCTTTAAATATGTAACAGCTCTCACACTTCTCTTCAATTGCTTCTAAATTAATGCAAGGTGTTATCAGCATACTGCATCAGGAAGTTCCACAACTCTCTACATTGTTAATGGCAAACCACTTCCTTTATTTATTTTTTAATTTTTGTATACACATTTCAATTAACACTTTTTGTGTCAAAAATTACCATGAACAGCTATTCTCTATTCATGATTTTTAGCCCTTTTTATCCTTGGCTTCTGGGAAGGATGAGCTTAGTCAGTTAATCCTCGTATAGAAGACATTCCATAACTGATTTTCCCTGCTAACTTTTTCTGTATCTTCTCTGTTTCTTAATACAAACCTAATAAAATCCTTATTCAAAGTGTTTTAGAATTTTAAGGTTATTATAAAACATTCAGTACATTTGTACAAAAACCCCCGCCATCTGTGGAAAGTTTTTTATTTTTATATTTTGTGATTTTAAGAACATGTATTGCAAGTATGACCTAAACAAATTGGTTAGTCCTTGTTTTTACTACACTTTAAGTGCTTTTATTATTACTTTTTCGTAATTCACACTGAATGTCTAATGAACATATTGAATGTCACAAAAATTCAGTCAGACTAATTAAATTTTGAAATGGAAATAATCCAAAGAGCCATTTGGGGGAAAAAACAACACCCCATCTATACTGAAAACATTGCTTATACCATTTGGCAATTCTGAGGTCTTCAGCAGTTTTTCTTTTTCAACCTTCTGTCCCTGTTAAGTGGTCTTTTTAAAAATACCATGAAAGATAGTAAATGTAGCTGATCTCACAGTTATTACAGTAATGGAAGCACACTGTTCACAACCATTTATTTTGATTTTATCATTTTTATAAAGTACATAAAAAATGGACCCTGCAGGTTTGGCATGTCAAAATTACTTTAATCTTGCAATAATTTTACACCTGAAAGGCCAAACAGCACTATTCAATATTTGCTGCAATTTTTATCCTAATTTATTCTTTCTTCCAAACATTTGTTTTTAATTTAGCGGTCTTAATATTAACAGAAAAACAGACCACCCATAGTCTTAAATAGGAACTCTGAGAATGCTGTGTATTTTCTACAAAACAGTTCTTTGAGTCTTCTTATGAAATGTGAAATTGTGAAATGCAATATTAGCAAAATACCTTTGCTTTCTATGGGTAATTTTTGAAATAATACAAAGACTACAAAACCATATAATGATTAGCAATGTTAAATACATATAAATATATGTGTATGTAACATTCAATTTAAAATACATACGCAATATCTATATATGCAGAAGTACATATTTAATATAATGAGGTAAATGTGTCTTTCTACTTATATACGTACATATTTTGCTATGCAACCCACTATTGAACCATTCCTTCTGTTCTTTTAAAAGTTTGTTTTTTGTGGATTTATGGCTAGATCATGTTCAAGAGCCATGTAACAGACTGTGGATAGGAAAGGTAGTGATAAGTGGATGAGGAAAGAATGGGACTGAAAACCCATGATTTAAAGGGGTAGAGGATTGGGATTAGCTGGGGAATAAATGTTGCACAATGACATTTGTGAAGGATCTTCAAAAGGAACTCAAGTTAAGAAAGACAAATAGGTAGCCTGTGAATGTGAGATCTTTAGAGCTATGACAAAAGAAAAAGACTGTACAAAAACTGGGATAGTGGAAACTAGATTAATTCAGATGAAAACAATGTATGAGTTAGAATGAGGAAGTCATGAGAAGAAGGATGAGGGGTAAAGAAAAGTTTGGAGCTAGAGGGAATGGGCAGTGATACCTCTACTAACTACAGCACAAACCATCTAAAAAGTGAAGTGGAACTTCAGTAGCAAAATCATGTCATTTGTCTTCAGTTGTAACAGACAGTAATATTTATTGCTTAAACTTCTGTGTCATAGAATCAACTTGCTTTCATTTAATGTAAATGAAAATTGCAGGACTGAAAGAATATGAGAGAAGGCAAAAGAAGATGGGATCCTTTGAAATCTTTGGAGAGTCCTGCTCTTTACATTAACTAGGCATGCAAAAAAGATGCAGTTATGGCACTGCTGTCATGAACTACTTCATATGATTTTGTCACGCCTCCTACCCTGTCAAGACAGATACGGAAAGTGACTTTTGCTTCTGTATGTCACACTCCATTCAGGTTTGCTAACCATGAGAAAAAATGGACTTTCAGTTGATATGGTGTAGGTAAACCATGTAGTAGCCAAAAGATGAGAGCACCTCCAACCTTATTTCCATTATAAAAACAAATCTAGGCATTTTCAATCTCATTTCATCTTTCCATTACTGCTCAAGAAAACCTTACATGAAATCACTGAATAAAACACATACTTAGAAAAACTAATCTATGTTTCGTTTTTTGACTTCTGGAAGTTGAGAAAGTGGCAATTCATCTGCAGTTCAGATTGTTTTCTCAGTTCAGGAGCCACTTTGATATTTCTTGGAAAAAGTATTGCCCATAAGTTCAATTGTTGTCTTAACTCTTTTCCCTTTGAAGTGGACAGAAGCCAATATTAAGGTCTTCTACTGATTTCCCAGAATAAATGATTTTTTTAAGTATCTGAGGCTAAAAATACCTTTCTTCAATAAATAAAGGGAACTTTTGCAGTGAATTCAGCTTTCTGTCATTGTTGTACCTTCAGAATTAGGGAACATACACGCATCAAAAAGAAACTTAAAATCTTCTTGCATGTGGATTTATTGTTTGCAAAAAATGTTGGATTTCTTTAAAACAGTTTTGGAAAACTAAGACCTATTCTATCCTTAGAGCCAATAACAAAAAAAAGTCATAGTCATGACAGCACCAGCACCTGATAGAAAAAGGAAATAAATTCTGTTTCCATGACTAAAACAAAATGAAGAATTGATCATTTAGATTTTAATTTGGGTTTTAAATGTCTGACTGGGTAGGTGGAAAATAGCTGTTCACAGGAAAATAAGGCCATCTGCTCAATCCGAAAAAGCTATCAAGAGACTCTGAAGTATTGAAAGATTTTAGGCCACCATCATCCTGCAGGAGATTGAAAACAATATCTTATTCAATATTTACTAGTCCTTTAAAATATAGTTTTGCTAAATTCAGGAGGCAGCTTATGACCATGTGTGCACATACAGAAATATATTAATTAAAAATGTTCACACAGAGAATGCACTTTAAACTTGGGCAATAAGAGCTGTAAAAGAGTTGAAAGTAAACATCTGCAGTTACTGAATTTCAGGTTATTTGTAATTATTCCCTTTGGAATTTATTAGTTTTGTGTAGGCAAAATAAACAATCCAGTTTAGAGGAGGTAATAGAAGGCCTTCCCCTGATACCCATAAACACTCCACAGTTCCTGTCTAAGCACTTTAGGAAAGGTTGGGCTTGTAGTTCCCCAAAGCCAAACCACAGAACAATGCAGTGTTGTTCTTCCAGTTTCCAGTCTTATAAGTATCCTTTCCAGCTTTCACAATTTAAATTTATCTGCAGCTAGAGTCTTTCAAATTCTGGAACTCTCTTCAGTCCCAGATGTTAAATAATTTCAAATCTCTGAATACAAATGAACAGATATACAACTGAAAAGTTTAGATTCTGGTTAATCTGTCCACTCTTGCTCCTCATGTAGTTCATCTCAAAGATTTTTATTGTATTAGTTAATCCTTCATAAAGTACTACAATAAGTTCTGATGTCATTATTTTACAAAGTTAAATACTTTTAAACAGAAGGGGCAACAAAACCTTTCTAATTTTATCATGCAGTAAAAAATAGCTTAATTTCAAGATATTTGCTTTCTCTTTTTAAGTAAGTAAGTTTCACAGTTTGAATATCAATTTAGTCTCATTGTAAAAGCAAAGATATAATAAAACAGTAAAGTCAGCTACAAGTTAGGCAGAGTTTACAGACATACCCAGTAAGTAGCTGAAGCCCTCCCAGTGAGCTCTTCAGACTTGTATCAATTCTTTCAATTGTTCAAGACCTTGAAAAAGTTATTGTCTGCATATGCAAAAAGGCAGAACTTAATCTGTTAAAAAATGTTTATCTTTATTTCCCATCTAATAATATGTTTGATTATTATAAAGTCATCCATAATGTGTATTTTCTTTTAAAGTAGCAAAATATCTTTATAATATTTTAAAAAGCATTATAAAATATAAACTAGCAAATATAACTTATCATGAGTCATAATGTGTACCATTAAATCGTTGGATAATTGTCCTGGTTTCAGCTGGGATAGAGTTAATTTTCTTCTTAGTAGCTGGTATAGTGCTGTGTTTTGGATTTAGGATGAGAATAATGTTGATAGCACACTGATGTTTTGGTTCTTGCTGAGCAGAGTTTACACTAGTCAAGGACTTTTTAGCTTCTTGTGCTCTGCCAGGTGCATATGAAACTGGGAGGCAGCATAGCTAGGACAGCTGACCCAGACTGGCCCAAGGGTTATTCCATACCATATGATGTCATGCTCAGTATAGAAAGCTGGGGGAAGAAGAAGGAAGGGGGGGGACATGGGGCGTGATGGCATTTGTCTTCCCAAGTAACCATTACGCGTGATGGAGCCCAGCTTTCCTGAGGATGGCTGAACACCTGCCTGCCGATGGGAAGTAGTGAATGAATTCCTTGCTTTGCTTTGCTTGTGCGCACGGCTTTTGCTTTACCTATTAAACTGTCTTTATCTCAATCCATAAGTTTTCTCCCTTTTACCCTTCTGATTCTCTCCCCTATCCCACCGGGGGGAGTGAGAGAGTGGCTGTGTGGTGCATAGTTGCTGGCTGGGGTTAAACCACAACAATAATTTAAGTTGGAAAAAAGCTCTGAAGGTCATATAGCTCAAACTCCTTTTCAAAGCAGGTCAAACTACATCAGGTTATTCTGAGACCTGACCAGTCAAGTTTTGAAAATTTTTGGGGACAAAGATTCCACAACATTTCTGGGCAACCTGTTTCAATATTTGACCATCTTCAAAATTTAAAAAAAAAAAAAAAAAAAAAAAGAGGAAATCCTTATACCTAATTAATTACATTATTTAAATAATTAAGTTACATTTAATTGTGTTCCTACTAGTCTCTTTTACTTCTCGTCCTATCATTGTGCACCACTGAGAAGTTTCTGACTTTGTCTTCTCCCTACCATCCTGTGATACTTATTTCTGAAAAAAACTTGATTTAACCTGTTTAATAATTAATTATCTTTTCAGTAGCATATGGATACAAGCCAGATTAATAATTTAAGCATTATTAGAAATAAATAAATAAATAAACACAATATCTTTCAAAGTTTAAGACACTGGATGTACCAAGAGCCAAGAAAATAAATAAGTAATAAGAACAGTATCGCCAACTTTTTTGAATTATGATAGCTTTTTGAATTTGTGTAGGGAAAGAGTATTTTCTTTTGCCTTTTTCTGGAGTAAACAAATATAACAATTCAGAATGAGTCTTGGATATTACTGAGGCTGTAGGTGTGCCAAACCCAGCAACACAAATCAAGGCTTTGGCTAATGTGGATCCTCTAATTACATTTATCTTTTTCTGCAAGGCTTATAAGGGGACCACCATATAAACCACAAGCTGTTTATGCAAATGGAATTGAATTTTGATTGGAAGCAGTAAGTATCTAGTCTACAATGCAATTTTCCTACTGTATCTTTCTTCTCTTCCTTTATCATGCAGGCAGAAGTGTTTGCTACTTTCAGCAGGAGAGACTCCTCTGTACTACAGAAAGCCCTTGATCACTGACTATGTCAAAATTCTAAGCACACAAGATGAAGTCAAAGACAAATTTTTATTAGTCTTCAGGAGCTGAATGTTGACTTGTACCCTGAAATATCAATTTGATTAATCAAAAGAGAGTAAGTATGGAGAACATATTGAATAAATTTGAAACAAGACCATCTCATATGAAATACTATGTTGCTCTGATGCAACTGGTAGCCAATGAATTGAACTTGGAAGCAATTTTCATGCTTCTGGTAGGCAGAGAGATGGTTCCTAAAGTTTACCTTGTGTGTGTATCTTGGCGTACTAATACTGTCTGAAAACTCTTGAACCCTGTGTGTTACTGATAATCTTGCTCCCTTAATTCATTGCAGGGGACAGCATGAGCCTACAGTATTTGAGGTAGCAACTTGGATACAAAGTCATCAGTCCATAAAATGGATTACACAGGTGTTTTGGATTTGATCTCATCATTTAAGTTATATGCACACTAAAGTTAATTTTGTCCCCAAAAGAATACAGACACAGCAGTTGTCGCTATTGGTTTTGGTAAGTTAATATAAAAATAGATACGTCAGCCATCAAAAGACGATGAGTTAGATGTAATGCAGAATTCCCAAGTAAAGGAAGAAAATTCATGAGTTTCTGTAGAATTATGTTATGATGATATCATGTACGTTACATTTTCTTTGAAACTGCAATATATTCCATGATTAGAAACTGACGTTTTGGTTTCTTCTTTCTCATGACCTGTAGTAGTTCTTCAAACAAAACCTATGTGTTTATCTAAGGATGCATTTTAAGTGAACTGAATGCAACAACACTAATGCAAAGTTTAATCTCAAGATGAAGAAACAAAATGACATTTTATATAATATCCTGATTTGTAGCTCATTAACTAGGACAGAAATCTTTCACATGTCCACCCCAAAATTTGTTTTGCAGAGGAGCCAGAAAAAAACTAGTGTTTTTTGTGTCAAATACAAGGATGATTTGAATATACACATTTGTTATGCTTTGTGCCACCCTCCTTTACTTTGCCAAGTGTTTAAATGCATTGTGGAAAACTCTTCTATCTGATTACTGTGTCCTGATGACAAAATGTGGAGGACCATTCTGATTATTAATGGCGATGAGAAATGAAGAAATCAGATAAGAGTGTTCATAAATCTTTGTGAGAGAAGACCCAGACTAAATGTTTATGTTGTTGTCATGATTATCAGAGCCTAATATATCCTCACATTTCTAATAGCAATACTAGGCCAAATTCTCAGTGGGTATAAATTATTCTAGTTTTTTCACTATAAAGTGGTTTTGCTTGGCTGGCTGGTTGGTTTTGCTTTGTCTTAGTATTTTTGGTTAAAGAATGTTCTATAAAATTAATTAAGGTAGCTTTCCTACTACAGTACATCTCCCCCCAACAGGACACTTGACTAGTGTATTTGAATGTATATTTTGCTCCAAAACCAAATAATTTTATAATATCACATTTTACAAATATTTTCAAATAACAACTAGTTTTAAAGGCTTTTTTCTATATTATTTTGGTCATCTTTGGCATAGCCAAACAATAGTTTGAAAAGTCCTATTTTAAAAAAGGCAAACGAAACACAAAGACTGACCTGAAAATGCTAGCTATTTTACCTGTTGACTTTGCTGTTAAATCAAAAGCCAACAACAGTAAATCCCCAATGTTTAGTATGTGGGAGACAGTAATATTTCTTTTGTTAAAGCAGCAGTTCTGTCTTGTTGAGAACAGAGACAAAGATGTCTTGTAACTTGCCCAGTCAAGCACTGAAGAAAAATGACTCAATACATTTTAAAAATCTGTGTGCTTTCTCTCCAATTATTTTTAATGCGCCTTTTGACAAATTGTCAAGAAAGAAAGTTAGCAGACTTTGCTTTTATGGTCAGCTGTGCCAAGCAACAAGGAGCAGACCTCTGAATGGGAAGCATGCAGCATGGAAAGGGGGTTGCTGTACAGAGCTGATGCCAGTCTGGATTTCAGGGCAGAAAGCAAATGTAGGCAGTGGTGACAATCCTGTTCTAGATGTCTTTCTGGGGTTCACAGCAATCTTGAATCCTGGCAGGAAAGAGCTTCAGAACTGACCAGAAAATCAATTTTTAGTACAGCTTTTATAAAAAAAAGATATAATCTATCCCTAGAGAACTCTTCTATTTTTATGACGAGAGATTCAGTCCAAAGCAAGGGTCTGTGTATGCATTCTTAAATGTATATTTTGATAATTGCAATAAAAATAATATCTAAGTAAGGTAAGTGATTTTAAAATACATGGAATTTGCACTGATTTCATGTATTAAAGGAATATATGTTTTGCCTAATTTAATGTGTTGTGTCTTACATGCTTACTGGGAAATCAGAACAAAGAAAATGGCATAAGAAACATTTGCATCTGACATAAGAACATCCAGCTTTGTACCTTTCTACATTTATATAATACTTTCAAGCCTCTATAATACCTGAATTGTCAGAACTTAAAGATTTTGATGACATTTTGCAAAATCAAAATTTAGGACATGGACATGAATTTCTACCTAGGGTGGTCTCAAAGTGAAGGTAATCGTGCTGTCCTGCTGTGAAGCAGATTATCCTTCAAAAGAGGCTGAGGCTTTGATTTATGAAACAGAATACAAGAAACCAGTGTAAAAGTACCACTGAACCACTCGGAAATTCCCTGAAAGTATCTGCTGAAGAAGAGGCCATACCGGAGCGGTAGCCTGAAAGAGTGAAAAGGAGTATCTACACTAAAGCAACAAGTGTGTGAATCACATACTTACCTGTGAGAGACATTAAAGCAAATTCAACTATGTGAGTTTTATATTGTGTGCTACAATTTTACTGAACTTCCCCCTTGTTGATAACAACCTATTTTGTTTTTCGACTTTTGGACTCAACACCATTGAGAGCCTTCGCAATGACTCTAGTAGGTTAAGAAGCAAGCTGTCCATTTAACCTCAGATGGCAGTTCAGTGACAGTTAAAATGCTTTCATTTAATACCTGTGCATCTATCTAGGCTTATAAAGTGCTTTTAGGCACTTCCAACACTATATAAATGTGAGATACTTTTTATTATTGAAAATAAAGGTTTCAAGTATTTATCATGAGTTCCCATATAAGGTTAAGAGGTTTTAGTTAGAAAAATTTTGTCAATATGGCTAGATAAAAAAACTACATGATTTAATACAGTTGTTATGGAAAGTGACTAGCAGGGAGAAATAAAGGGGGAGAGCATGTCTTGTTCATCCAACAGCATTTTGTGTGTGCTTATTGCTAGACTTACTAAAAAAAAATCAGTCCATCCTGTTAGAGATTTTCACTGTCCTCCTTCAAGAATGGAAGACTAATGTAATGCCTATGACTTCTCGTTGACCGTTTGCAATATCAGTAGAGCACCATTCACTTGAAGTCAGTTCAACTTGTATGAAAATGTTAAAGCGCTGTCCTTAATGCTTGGACACACGCTTCTACCCCATGAGATACCAGCAGTCAAAAAGAAGATGTGCACATAGAAGCCTCAGGGGTTACTCACAAAAGGGCAAGGAAATTTATCAAAATTGAGATAAAGTCCTCTGTACTTTCAAGAAAAGTTAAATCTTGCATGACAAATTGAGTCTGTTTTGAGCAATGTAATTTAACAGGGCTGCTCAAGTGGAACTAAGCCTGCTCAAAGGGCATATCATACAGTGGGAAAGACTGACCTACGCATACTGTGTTCACAGTAAACATGCAGGTCTGTGTTTTAGAGCTGAGTAAGCATGCAATTTTACTGGTTTAATGGGGATATGATTAAAGTTAGAAAATGTGATCATCAGGGGGGAAAAAAAACCAACAAAAACCCCACCAAAAAGCAGGCTTTTATGGGCAGTTTCAACTGTTTTAAGGACAAGTTTTGAGGGTTGCATCATTGTTAAAAATTGTGTAGCCATCTACATCTTTCTTTTAGAAAATAATGGATCCTTTCATTTATTTCTAGATAGTTTCATCAGGCTTTTGTTGATTTTTTTTTCTAAAATGGCTTGTACTAAAAGATCTATAAACCGAAGTTGCACCATTCCATTCAATAAATTTTGCAAGGTTTTTCTCCCAGAATACCAATTAACACAATCTGTCATTTCTCTAGATGCAGTTACATAAAGCACGGCAAATACCAGAAAAAATTTATTTTCTGCAGGAGCACAAAAATGCTGGTGAACAGGTTTCTTACTCAGCTAGGCCTATTGAACACAGCAAAGTTTTAAATTCTTAGCGAATGACTGTATTTCATTTTCCTTCCATTTATTTTGGCATGTTTGAATTCCTCTAGGCAGTGCCAAATACCTTTTTCAGCATTCTGCTCCACGTTACCCAGAATGTAAGTAATGACCCTAAATGTTTTTGGGTTTTTTTCTGCTATCTACCTCCCTCGTCGCCAGTCACTGCAGGTTATTGGTAGATCTCTGGTGTCTCCACAGTTGAGTGTGTTGACCTTTGGTAAAAGCAACATCAGCTCTTGCACCTTTTATAATAATCTTCATATTTTCATTCAGTGCAAATTGGGCATATGCAATTTTCTCCACCCCCCCACCCCCCCTTTTTTAATGAATTGAGAAAAAAAAAGAAGAGGAAATATGGTCGTAGGGCATAATAGTTTCTCATGAGTCAATAGGTTTGGAAATATTTGAATCCACAGCACAGGTTCAGGAGAGCATAGTGTCTACAGATTTTCATGAGTTTTGTGGGACAGAATTTTTTGGGTGAGTAGGAGGGATGAATTTCTAAGTTTTATTCTATTTGCAGACAGCAGAAGAATGATAGAAGACAGTAACTACAATTGTACATACCGAGTTTTTAGCTTCAGGAGGAACATTATACAGTGATTTTTTAAGTCATATCTTAACTACTTTGCAATATATAAATAAAGTAGACAAATATTAATAATATGCCAACTTATTCAAAGAAAGAGTTGTTAAAGCAATCAAATAAAAATGGATATCTTTGTTTAGAATTATCAAAATATTCAGGGAAACAAGTTTTATTTAAATATAGCACAGTGCAAATGGAACAGATGCTGTCTCTCTCAGTCACCTGCATAGTAACCACCAAGCAACAGAATGTATTGAAAGAATGGTAAAAAAAAAAAAAATTAAATTCAGTGACCATAAAATTCATTAAATTCATGCCATAAAATTCATTCCATAAAATTTTGGGAGCCTTTGTCTCAGAGCTATCATAACTTGAGAGGAAACAGTCAGCCAGTGCTACTTGGTCTCCTAGAATTCTAATACTTTGCTCTTAGCTAAAATGAAGTATTAGATGTCATGGTTGTGCGCATTCAGATGTCTTGGGAAGTTTACTCTTGTGTTATTAATGTTTAATGAATACTGAGGCCATCTATTCTAAGTTCAGTATCTAGTTGGGATGTACATGCAAACCTGGAAGATCTGAAGGGTTTTTGGTGATTTAAGGAGCATGGATTTACGTTTTACTATCTCTGTTTCCCATTTTGTTGTCAGTGATACAAATTATAATGAAAAATAAAGAGGTCAGAAAAGCACAGAATAAATAAAACAGTGTAGAAATTCTGAGGGGTTTTGCGGGTTTTTTTTTTTCTTAATAGCCATTTAATAAAGGTATCTATCTAGGTAAGAAACATTTGATAAGAGTATTTATTGACTTAGTAGAAAAAAAAATCAGCAATAGGAAGTTGTTAGGTTGTTAGAGTGAAAAAAAGTCATCGAACTGACACTTGGACTAATTACACCATTGTAAATGAGAATTCATTCATGTAAATGGACTAGATTGTTGTAACATTTTGCCTTGATAAATTACAATGATAATTTTATAACATAGCAGAACAACAATGTTGCATTTTTGCAAGAGGCTCATAAAGATTTTCAGCTTCAAATTACGGAACAGAAGGAGGGCCAGAATGCACAGAAACTACCTCTCCAGTGCCAAGTCTGTTCTTGAGAGGGAGCTGAAATATAAGTTGAATTTGCCACAACAGTGAAATACCAGGTCTATAATCCCTAAGCAATCTACTGGCCATCAATATTTTTAGCTGATGAATAGAACTGATGTGTGTTTTGTGTTTAGAAGTTGAAATGTGGTATAAAGCCTTAGAAAGTTATAATTCTTATTCTGTACGTATTTATAAGCTCTGTTTGATACCCTTTGCTAGCAATGGTAATGGACAGCTACAGATTGGCAGAAGTATGCAATATACATGAATTTCTTGAAAGGTCCAGTAGGCTGTAAAGTGGACCTCCATTCCCTACCAGGACTGGCTGGTACTGCAAGCTGGTGGCAAATCTCTCCTGCATTGCTGTGGACTCACCTCAGGCCTTACACAAGCCTTAGCCTAATGAATCTAAAGTTTAAACATGCACCAACTGTCTGCAGTTCCCAAATAAATTAACGGAAATATGTATTTGGACATTTAATTCAGAAGTTTTGATTTTGCAAGCAATTGAATTCATTTTACCTCTGATCAGAGGTGCAGGAGTGAGGAGTGAAGAGAAATATGTCTCACACTCTTTCTTCCAAGAAGGAGGATCTGGGCCTAGTAAAGAGGATGTGTGTGTTGTTTACATCCCAAGGAAATGACGTTTATAAATGTTCCCTCTAGCCCCTCCCACTACTGCCTTCATATGTCAGACTAATTTAAACTGGCTTCAGGAGAAAGGAAAATTAAAAAAAAAAAAAGAAAGAAAAAAAAGGGGAAAAAAGAGAAACATTTTAACAATATTAAGTTCCTACAAGTTACATGAAAATAAGTGTCTGGGAAGCATAGAGACAAGAACTTTTAGCAATGCCCTGGCTAATTGAGAGGAGGAAGCACAGTTCTGGTTAAACTCATGCGAGCTCTTAGAGATTCCCAAGTTACTGAGTAAAACACAGTTGGAGTTTGCAGCCAGTCATGGGAGAATATTTAGAAACAAACCTGCAGCAGTACAGATTACATGAATCGTACTGCTTACAGAATTTGTGTTTTAGCATTTTAGGTAATTTCTTCCTGTTTTTGTCTCCTGTATTGTCTTCCTTGTAATAAACATTTTATTCTCCTACAGACTGTATCCTACTCCTCCATTTCACTCTTTTTCAAGCCTCAGTGTCTTAATCCTTTCTCTGGTAGAAAACTTCACTCCACGCCTGTGTTCCAAGACATGTAGAGGGAGGTTTTTGGTGCACTATCACAGTTTCTGAATAGTTTTTACTTCACAAACATTCATTCTGGAATGGCATTGGAAAAGGCAAGTCAGATACCTCTAGAAAAGGCAGGACAGATACCTCCAGTAAAGGGCAGCTTGCTCTTTTGATCCATTGATTGGCAAAAAAAAAAAAAAAAAAAAAAAAAAAAGAAGTTTTTGCTTTAGTCAGAAAAGAAATTGCCTTTAATATAAAAAATACTAGAGAGAAAAGTTGATAAAGAGAGAAAGAAATTGCTGGTTCAGTGGTTGAAGTTATTGGCAGGAAATGTCCCATAAGGTAACCTATTACTTCTATGTGTGCTATAGATTTCATGTATTTTCATAGTATTCTGTGTATTAAATACATTCTGTGTTATCTGTTCTGTATAAGATATCTACTATTCTTAAATCCTTCTCAGAGGCATTGATAAAAGATGAACTAAAAGAAAAATGTCAGTGGGAAGTCAGAAGGATACCTGCGTACTTAAAACCACGTTTTAGTATTCTGTTATATCTGTGTTTTTCCTGGAAGAAAAAAAAAAGTAAGGATTGGTAGGGCACAAAGTTTTTTGGTTCTCCACAGAATAATGTATAGCAATATTCATGGTGCAGGGAAGGTGACTTTTTAGATGCACATTTGTTGGGAGGGTTGCTGGATTCTCTGATATTTTTTTTCCAATTTCCTTCTACTATAAAGTAAGTAATTATTTTATAGGAAGATCTTCTAGTTTTGCATAAATTAATTTGTTCATGGACATTCAAGAGTAGTGTGTTTTAGAAACTGAAAAGCTAAAACTCCCTAATATTGTCAAGTGTATGTATACCCAGTGCCTAAATTGATGATTTTCTCGTACTCTAAATATAAAGGGTTAGACACTAGGGAGATTAATATTCTGATTAACATGCCAAGATGATGTTTTACATTTACGGCAAAGAAAATTTAATTCTACTGCAACAGCAGTTCCTGGAGCAAATGACTTCTGACATCATTCTTCAGACTGGGAGCTATATGCCAGGAGCTTATGGTTGTTTTACCAACACCTAGTGTGCCAGACACCTATGAGCTTTTTTCCAAAAATTTCTCTTTTTCAGCTGAGACTGAAGAAAAAGCTGATTACAGAAAGCAATGAATGTTACACTAACAGTATAAGCAAAGAAACAAGCAGCAGCAAACAAACAGACAAAACCTAAGGCAACACATTTGCAATGGTTTCGGGTACTTAATTTTAGCTGCTCAAACTGAGACACTAAAGGTTTTGATTTCAAGAAAATTAAGGACTCAGACTGTTAACAACAGACTCATTTGAAACAATGCATTCTGAGCAAACACAAATTAAGTGCCCAAAATAATGTTCTGTTCTGTTGTGTTTTATAGGGAAAAAAAAAAAAAAAAGAGCTAGCAGAATGTCCTTAAAGCTGAAGTAAAAATTAAACAGATTTATGGAGAGGTAAATTGTGCTGAGTGCTTTTTTACTCCATCAGGTCAGTGCAGCACACTCAATAATACAAAGAAAACAAATAATTGCTTTTACAAACAAAATCAAGTAATCATCAGCCTAACTTTGTAAAACAAAGGAAAAAAGAAACTTCAGCAACAAGAATAGCAATGGCTAAATATTCAAGGCAGTTTTTAAATCCATATATCTCTGACTGAGATATGTAAGTCATTCCACTAAATCTCAGTTAGGAAAAAAGTCCAAAAAGCATCTTATTAATCTTCCTGAAGTAAAAAAAGATCCAAAATTATTACTAGAAAAAAATGTTTGATCTTTGTATTCATAGCACATATTTGCTCTACAATCTGAAACAGAGATAGGACAGCTTGAAGTTTAAATGAAAATCTGCCAGCGTGTATAAAGTCTGAGTCCATTACTCTTTAGACTGTAATCCTTTGGTTTGTGGGGGCAGTCCAGAACTCAAGGATTCAGAAGCAACCTCATACTACAAACACACAACTTTTATTCTTAGTGCTACTCAGACTTAAGGCTTGAAGAAGTAATTTTCTGTAACGACATTCTTTTGTTGGTTTCTCCAGTGAGCTAAAAAGTTTACGAAAAATATAGGGAATATAGTGGTAATTCTGTGATGTTTATATCATTCTACCAAGAACTGCACTGACCTACATCAACACACAATATGCCTTGCTTTGGTCACCCAGTTTTCCTTAATATTGCTTTTTCCTTTTCTCCTTGTCTTTTCACTTATACACCTGATTAGCAGGAAAAGCTACTTGCCCTGAGAAATGTCTACTTCGTTTCCAATAATGGGCAAAAAAATACAGACCCAGTGCTTAGATGAACTGAAACCAGAATACATATTTTCTTGAATAGTGCATTTAGTTTAGCTACTGCAATTAAAGCAGGATGTTATAGAGAAAGTCCAAAGAGAAAAAATAATTACAGCCTTGGAAAGGCTCATAAGAGGAACTGAAGATGCTCCAGCTGTAATTCCACAGCAATTCTAACAGGCAATTTAATAAGAGGAATCCTGCTGTCATCAATGGGCTTCTTCAGAGAAGTAGCACACTGCCTTAATATGGAGAGTTATGGTACTGGGTTTTGCAGCTATATAACCTGAGGAGTAGAAGAAAAGGTAAATTAAAGAGACTAAAGAAAATTAGTAACAAAAGCATTATAGAGCAATAAAATTCAAATAATTAAAATAAATTATTTGCAATTAATCAGTAACTTCTTTTACTATGTAAAGAAAGAAAGATTCTTGAGAAGATACAGAATTTATACCAATAAAAAGAATACAGTTTACAAGCACATCTAGCTTAAAAATTAAGAAATCAGGTATTATATCTAGGAATATAAAGGCCACATTTAACTGTCTGGGACAAAAAAAATAGTCTTCCTCAAAATATTCTCATGTTTGGTATCACTGTAGGTTTTTCCTTGCCTTACTCATTGACAGCTAAGAAACACCGGGCTAGGCAAACCTTTGCTGTAGCATGTTACTTCAATTCCTTTGTTCCCAGGTCAATAAAAGTAAAAGATATGACAGATTTTGTGCCCTAGTCTGCATCCAAGATTCCTGGACCTTCATCAGTGTTGGAAAGTTCTCACAGAAACACAACATTCACAACATATTTTTTGCAACATTGGCTCACTGGTTTAAAAAGAAGCACTGCTTTTTATGCACAAACAAAAATATGCTTTACAATAAATTGCAATATTTGGCTGATTATTGTGCTGCTGTCTAAAGACTATGCAACTATTCACTGTCAATAAATGTATTACTCCATAAGGAAAATATGAAATTCTAATTTTTACATTATGTCATTGAAAATTGACTTTCCAGCAAGAATAGTTTTGGGGTTTTTTTTATTTTTTTTTTTTTATTTTAGGCATTCTGTTATTATTATTCAGCATTCTTTCCTTACCTTGAAAAAGGAGATGTTTGCAGAGGTATGCATTTGAGAAGGGATTCTGCCCAAAAGTCCGACTAAAAAGACTCTGACATACCCTGAGGAACATTATGTACACTAAAAAAATTATGTTAAAAACCATAACTGTGAGATCCCTGATTAGATATTTGCTTCTTCTGCTTCCTCAGTTGTGCATATATAGATCTTTCGTATATAATACATATAATACTTTTTTTGTCAATACTTGAAATTATTACTCTTTTTTATGATTTTTGGCTGCTTTTTAGGATCTTCATTTGTTCATCCATCTGCTTGGGAAGATCCCATGCTGGAGTGGATTCAGTAAAGCCAAAGCTTTACCTTACATATATTGTTTAATGTCTTTACATATATTGGGAATGTATATGTACATATATTGTTTAATGTCTTTATTAATGACCAGGAGGATGGAATGAAATGCACCAACTGAAAGTTTGCAGAGAGGGATGAATGACTGATAAGTGCTGGGGCAGGATTGCTCAACAGGGTACAAGAGACTTGAACAGGGTGACCACAACGTCACAAGGTTCAACAGCAGCAAATGCAAAGCAGTGCTGCCATGCAGACCAGGTGCTGAACAGCTGGAAGGCGGCTTTGAGAGGCAAGAACTGGGAGTCCTGGTGGAAAATGTGTTGAGCTGTGTGCCAAATACACCTGGCTGTATTTGCAAGAGTGTAGCCAGCCGATTGAGAGGAGTGATTATCCCCCTCTATTCATCACTTGTGAGACCACATCTGGAGTGCTGTGTCTGTTTTGGGGCTCCCCAGTACAAGAAAACCATGCAAATACTGGAGGCAGCCCAGTGGAGGGCCAAGATGCTCAGGACGCTGGAGCACATGAGACACAAGAAAAGGCCAAGAGAACTCAGTTTGTTCGATCTTAAAAATAAATTGACTAAAGGGAGATTATGGCTGTCTTCAGCCATAAACTTCATAATACAGTTGGCTGATTGTGCAGTACTGATGTGGAGATAAAAAATCCTTCCTGATACAGTTAATACAATAAAGCCAATGATATTAACTACCAAATTTATGCACTAAATCATAAAATTATCCATCCATTTTAGAACTTCAGCCATACCATTTGACTCCTTGACCTCCAGCTGCAGAGAATTTCACCAATCGACTAAAAGATGTTGGAAGAATAACTTCATTTTAATTATCCTTTTTCTTCATAATTGGGTTTTTAGGCTATAATTCAACAAACATAACACCTGCCATTGTCTCCTTCTTGATGTTAAATCCCACACTTTTTTTATTCTGAAATGTTTAACCAAGTGAATGTCTCTCATTGAACTTGATAATCAGATGATGGAAGTCATCATGTTAAAAGGTAAAGGGCCAAAATGCAAACAAATGTAATTTATTATCCCTAGGTGTTGCACGTTTATCCTTTCCTCCTTATTTTCAAGTTAAATAAATTAATTTGTGAAACAAAACCGAAGAACCATAAACACCCTTCTCTCTTGGTAGCCTGCAAATGTACCCACTTACATGCTGTAATTTTTAATACATGACATTTAAAGACAGGTAATATAGTGGTATGCATTATAGAAGAGGCTTAAGCAGAAATGTACATTAGGCCTGGGGTACATGCTATTAAGATGAAAGCATAAAATGAACAACTAAGGAAATAATAACATAGGTTGAATGAAAGGTATTTGGACTAAATTAAACCATTTTGATAATAACTCATTGGAAATTGTTAAAAAAAGATTCAATAAAGAACTAACATTGTTCTTAACATTGAAAATATTGTTTACTTAGTCAACATATTTTTTTTTCTACAAAATGAAGGCATTTAGTTGACTTAAACATTTATAGCATGAAGAATGCTTTTCTGCATTTCTGCTACATTAGTTGCGAAGAAAACTGAAATAAGTAATATTTCAGGTTTTTTTAGTGTAAAAAAGAAAAGCTAAAAGTTATATATTTCTTATTTATTTGAGCTTATTACTCAGAAAGTCTGCTCTCAGGTTCTTTTTCTCACTGAAAAAAAATCAGAAAGTAAACTCTAAAATAGTTGACAAATGTTTTATAATATGAAATTTTGTTCCAGTTTACAGGGATAGCTTGCAAGAAAGACTCAGAGGAGTCTTCCTCACAAAGGTGGTGCAACTGAAATTAATGTAAAATGAAACAAAAAAGAACAATTTTTTTTTCATGCAGTGCATATTTAAGCTGTTAAATTAATTGGCATAGTACATTTTGAGTAATAGGAATTTGCATGTTTTCAAAAACTTATTTGACAAATTCATGGCAAAATTCTACTAAGATACCACCTCTGGTAAAGCTACAGACTGGTAGAAGACAACAGTGAATATGAGGGAAGTAGCACTGGGTAATTCTCTGATATTTTACTCTCCCTTAGAACATGCTACTGACCTTTGTCAGGTCATAGAAAGAGCTAAATGACTTATCTAGTACACATGTTTCATATTTTTATTTCCTTTCAAGTAATTAGGATGATTTTTGTAGGATATAGGGAGACAGAAATTCAAGTCCATCTTTTCCAGAGATCTGGAGTAAAAAACTGTGCTACAAAGTTCTTGTTGAGCATATAATAACATGACAGAGGTCTTGTTGAAACTATAATAATGTGCTTTCATTAAAAATATCTGACTTTGGGGTCAGAGGATGAAAATAAATTCCCTGACATCCAAACTGGCTGCTCTCTGGAATTGTTGTTTCTCCAATTAGCTTTGTAAATGAGAAGGATGACAGATTTTCTATCAGTAATGATCCTGGAAGGCTGCACAACCTGTGCAGGCCAAGAAGTGAGTTTTTATAGTTCTTGCAAAATGGAGTCTGCTGAAAGTTTATCAACCTGCACATACCAGAACTGAGTCATTAAAACTTTGAAAAATCTGTGAGTCCATTGCAATTTCCCTTCCCATGTTTAGCATACACTAGGAATCAAACAAGAGTGTCAGCATCATAAATTTCTCTGATCAATCATTCCATTTGAAGTAAGTTGGTTTTTTACTCTTTACAACTCTAAATTACAAAAGCACTAAGTATTCTCGCAGGGAATGGAGTCATCACGTAATCAAAGAACAACCCTGCATCTGTCACCACAACTTTCCTCTATTTTAACAAGGACAGATTTAAGCTATATATATGATATATATGACTTTAGCAAGGCAGATATAAGGTATATGTGCAAGGAGAGAGATAAGAGATATAAGACACAAAAGATAAACGATAGATGAGCTATATACGCAGGGGACAGATGGATAAATTCATAGCTGTGTCAATACACAGCTAGAGATTTTAAGTTACCTTGGGAACATGAGTGTTAAATATGATTTTAGTGTTTCCATTTAAAACAGTGAAAGTTAACTTCTTTTTTCTATTCTAGTTATATACTGAGAAGTGGTATTACTGCATTGAATTTTTACTTATTTTTATTTTGTTTTTATCAAGCAGCATGAGTAACGATATAACCTTTCAATTTCTCATGCACCTCTAGAGAAGTTTATATGTTATTACTGTTTCATATTTTTCATTTTACTGTAATTGGGAATGAATTAAAGTTTAATCTTTTCTTTTCAATACAGCCAAAACCAATATCAGAGTCCTCAGAGGAAAGCTCTTTGGGAAACAATTTGCAATTAAACAGAAATGGAAACAGGGAAGGTGATTAAAATGAGAAATAACAATAATAAAGTGTAATGACTCTAAAGAGATGAGACCAAAGAATCCCCGTGTAAGAAAAAATACACTGTAATGATGACATCAAGTTTTGGGGACTTGTTTTTGTTTGTTTATTTATTTATTTATTAATAAAAAGAGCAGACTTCAGTCACCGTAACACTTCATTCACTTCAATACCAGCTAATATATAATAACTGGTCAAACATAGCAGCTAGCATTAATACCATCAAGAACCTCCTCAGATAAAGTATATTTTCTGGCTGTGTAGGAGGAATGTTACAAGAAACTTCATCATTGTGACATTCAAGTTCATTTACAGGCAGCGTTTCTTTTCAGACCTTGACAAGTTTCATTCAGTAGGAAATGTTCTCTTGTGGTATGAAAGATCTATATTGAGATCTGGGTGACTTTCTGTTTTTATTTGCAAGTTTGCCCATATTGGAACATAGCTTGCCAAGCCATGTTTCTCTGAAGCTAGGTGGAAAGCCAAGAACTATCTGTCCTGTCAAGTTACAGTTGTGCAATCCTAGTGATGATGGAGAATATTGAAAGGAACCCCAGAAAGCTCCACACATTTGAAGACAGGATGCAGAAATATTAAAGTATCAGTGAAATACTGAAATATTAAAATATTTATTTTATTAATTATTATTTATTTGATTATTATTATTTATATATTAATATGATCTATAATATATAGCATATAATATATAAATAATGTATTTAGATATGGTATATAATATATAAATATATTATTATATATTATATAGAATATATAAAGTATATAATTAATAGTATTTATTTTATTAATTATTTATTAATATTTATTCTATTAAAATATCACTGAGAAGCTGCAATGAATGTGAAAAAAGTAAGTTTTTCATGCAGACAGTAGCAAATGTCCATTTCTATCAAGATCTTAGTGGTCCTTACTCAACTGTTGCTAATATAACAATAAAACTAAACTTGTTTGACAAGACCTTTTCAATGCTTGGAGCTATGAGTTTGATGAGAAAAGCATGCACTGCAGGTTGAAATGTGGCACTGGGATCATTTGGTCAGCTTTTGTTGCTAACAGAAATTGTTAAAAGCAAAAGCTCGGAACATTTTACTTTTGTCTTGGTAAATTTAAATAATCTAGAGAATAATGTGGTTTATAAATCAGAAGGTACAGGAAATTAAAGTCACTCTGCTCACTATGGAATACCCTTTCTAAATACGAAAACTCAGCAAATCCAGCACCCTCTACCCTCTTTATTTCTAGTCTACACAGTTCTTGGTAATAACAGTTTTCAGTGGATGTCATGCTGGGATTTTTTTGTAAGTGTGAAATGTATCCTTGTGCCTGATGCCATACCTGAAGTACTGGAAAGAACTGGAAGAGCTCTGTAGACTAACTGCAGAAAAAGGAATGAAAAGCTCAAGAGCATGACAACTCAGGAAACCACTTCAGCTGGAGAACAAATTATCTTCATCAGCTAGAAACTGAAAACTGTCCACTTTACCAAGTTCACATGACATGTTCAGAAGATGTGAAAATACAAGCTCTCATTTATAAAGGTTAGAAAATACTAGTATAAACTATTTCCCTGTCCTCATCCACCCATCTTCTTCCAGTGCAACAACACTCATGTATCTCTGCATATTATTTCACGGCACGCCATGACTTTCCCGGAGTCTTTTATTATTCAGTTATGTTCTGAAATTAAAATATTTAACCTTCTTTTGAAAGTATTTTAAATTGCATTCTAGAAACAGTTCTGTAAGGTCTTGCATTCAGACAGTTATCTTTACTGTGTCTTCACTGATCTATATGAACAACAGAATATTTAAAAAAAATTTTTTTCTTAAAAACACTTTGTTTTACAAATGTTACCTATAGTGCCTCTTTTATTACATATCATATATATTTATTTTTTTAATGTACACATAATTATAAACATAATGAGCCTCTGTCAGGTTTCTTATCCCTCAGTTTATCAAGGGCATTGAAAAGAAAGAAGAAAGGGAGTGAAAAAACCTCTGTAACTCGTTCTGCAATGAAAACCCTTGAGTTCACCACTGTTGCTGACTTATGTCAGCCAATCCAGGAAACAGTACTTCCCTAGAGCTCAAGGGGGAATATAAATCTTTCAAAGTACACAATAAACATTTCACAATATCACCAACGTGTAGGATACGTACTGCAATCTTTGGAGACATGACTGAATTCAGCACTATATAGTTTTTGTTTACAGTGCATCCATTGATTTTTGTAAATTATACTTAGATTTCAATCTGTTCAGTACAGAACCATGTAGCTATTGTACTAGAAGCCTTCTGAGTACAAATCAAATCCATTTGATGCATACATTTTTCATAACATTCATAAAAGTCAGGCAAATAAGCAGAAATTCCAAAATTTGTTGTATTTAGTAACACCTAAAATTCATGAATAAACTTTATATAAAATAGAACAGTTTAAACTAAAAGTACTGGACAGTCTATTCAGAATATGCAGACTATTCCCTTAGAAGATTCAGATCTTTCTTTTAATTTCTTTAGGCAAATGAAAGATTAAAAACACAGGTCTCCTACACCCTGGGAAAATCCTATTCATCTTACCCTGTAGGAACTGGCAGTGATGAATTCTTTTCTGACAGGTTTCCCGAGTATAGTTTCTCTTTCTCCTGTTTATTTTTCACTGAAACTCAGTGAGTTTTGTATAAAATAGCAGTGTGCAGGAGGGAAGGGCCTGATGGATAGACTTATTTTGCTGAATGAATTAAACTTAAATTAAATTAATTCTGCTGAATGAATTAAACTTAGCCCTAGGCAGAAGTAAATGCTCCGCACTGATTCAAAGTGAAACATCCTGGAGGACTAAAAGAAACCTCTAATTTTAAAATATTTTTTCCATTTTCTAAATAGTAAATAATTTTCAGCTCTATTCTTTTGTTTGCCTCATCTTTTTCCTCTACATCTACATTTTCAGATTTTTGGAAGGAAAAACGCCAAATCCATGTGTTTATGGTCATTGTGTGTTTTCTGATTTTTATCAACAGTCCCATTCTGCATACTTTGTCCACAGCACCAGTTCAGCTGTTTAATTCTTTCAAATTAATGGCAAAACTCACTTTATAAGGATGTCAGCAGACAGCAAGTGCCCCATTTACCAAAATCTGTATGCATTTAAAAGTGTTTCACTCATAGTTACCCCTCTATTCTTATTCTAAGAACTTTAAGGTCAGCAGGTAATATATTTATAAATTTTTCAAGTTGTTCAAGTTCAGGTAAAGATGTCGCTAGCTTTAAAAATACATAGGTTTATGGTCCCCTCTTTATAAAGTTCTAAGATATTCTAGTATTTGCATACACTTTTTCTTGTTCTATTGATTTTATTTATCTAAATAGCAAGGTAACAGAAGGACTGAACAGATAACTTGTAGAAAAATAATGAAGACAGAATGGAGAGAGAGAGATTATACTCATAGATAGATTGTTGGTTTTTTTTTCTTTCATCCTTCCTAAAATTACTCAGCCATGCTAAATTACTGAGTCACATATTAATGGAAAATATTACATAAATATGTCTACCACATGCCTTGTTTTTCTAATAATAGAAATGAACAATAACAAGACTGGAACAAAATAATCTATTGTCAGTGAAGAACAATATAGAAAAAGCAAAAAATCAAAACATTTTCTCAGTTTAATCCTACATAAGGAAAGAGTAGTCAGAGCTTTTCTGTGAGCAAGCTGCACTTCTGTACTTTCACTATTGCTTTTGATGTTATGTGAGGTCATTCATTGCTGAAGCATCTTTTCATCTTTTAAAGGAAAGCCAAATATTTACTTGTCTAATAACTGTTTTAATCATTATCCATTCACTTGAAGAAAATTAACATCAGGAGAAAAGACCAGATTATTTCTTTATCTCCAGAAAAAGAAGAGAGAAAAACCCACACTGATTAGATTCCTGATGACACTCACTGTATTGATTGCTGAACATCAGCCAACTTGAGGGCACGCTGCTGAACTCTTCAACTGAGACAGCTTGCTGTAAAAGATTAAAATATGGCTGTGAGGCTCTTGAAATTTGGAAAATTCAAAGCAGAATCTGTACTGTTTGAAGTAGGGAAGAGGGCTAAGAAAAAGTGTCACTTACCAAGCTCAGCTGCTCCTGCAGAACAGACAAAGCCTTTAGTTTGGCAGGTCCACACAGGGGAACATCAGTCTTAGTCTTGCCTGGCACCAAAAATTAAAATAGGCTTTTTTTACTGAGGAAGAATCTGCACACAGGCATGAACTCTCTGTTTCAGGTACAACAGATAATGCAATGTTGCTAGTCTTAGAAGAATATACAATCTTTTATTCCTGTTTTACCATGCCACTCTGGTTTTGGACAGAAACTATTTCTTTAATATTTGGGATATTAACCCAGGTATAGTTATTATTGACAAATAATTTAATAATAAAAAATGGTAGCATAAATGCTACAATAACTTTCTTCTTTGTTGTCTCATTTTACCATTATTGTTTGAAATTTAAAAACTTTGCTTGATTAAATAATTTCTTTTAACAGATCCTTATTTTCTAAAACTTTATGAGAAGTGTCAAATTCCATGATATCATTGACATTGCAATGTCTTTGCTTGTAATTTGTTTTGCATATGAATACAGGTATTAGTACAGAGATATTTTTAAGGAATAATTTCATAATTCTCTGTGAAAACTAATAAGTAAACTATTAACTGTTCTTCACTAGCGACATTTAATAAAAGCCTATAGTTTTACTTTCCCGACTGCAACAAGCATAAGGAAGTGCTATGTTCTCTGTTCTCCGTACCAACATAGGTAGCTTGACAGGACATGGCAAGTAAAACAGGTACCATCTCTTACACACTCTCGGTATAGAACATGGTTCAAGAAATGGAATAATTAATTCTAAAGTGAACATGAAGTGAAGCTTAAAGGTCAACTGAGCTGACAGGCATGTTTTGCAGCATAACAATTTCTGAAATTGTATTGAGCTTCTGCAGGTTACACACTGCTGGAAATGCCAAGCATCTGCTTGCTGTTGAGCTTCAGCTTTAGTTTTTGAAGTTACACAGATTAAGATCAGTCATGCATGGAAAGGAACAGTAAAGTACAATTTTGCAGGAGGAAAAAAAAAAGAATTTTTAAGCTCTCCCTGTTGCAGAGGACTTCATGCCACAGCTAATAGTAAACTAAGTCTTTAAATGTCAGTCCATTGTTCTGCATCTTTCTCAGACCAGAACCAAGGAAAAACTCTTGGTACTTGTAATTTAGCATTCACCCACTAGGAAGGGAGTCAATAATCACAGTTTTCCTTGCTGCTGATCTGGAAAAGATGCAAAGCAGTGCTCTTGCAAGCCTCATTCCTCAGGGATGAATGTTGCATTCCATGCCACTTGATTTCAGACACTTCAGTTTCCTCAAAATAAGTACCCAAAACTGATTTGACCACAAAGTTTAAAACACTGGCACTGAAAAAGTAATTTGTCCAGGTTAGAAATTAAGTACATTAACTAGACAAAGCAGAAATGCTTGAAAATCTGAAAATAAACAGTCTTACTGATTTCACTGATGTCAATATAGGACATTATATCAACAATAAATTCCCTGGTAACAAAAAATAAAGAATAATTAGCATTCTCATAATAACTACAACTGTAATTTAAAAATACTTACACTATAAAAAATTAATGCCTCAAAATTACAAGATGTGAAACTAAACACAAAAATCAGACAGAATCATAGAATCGTTAAGGTTGGAAAGGACCTCTGAGATCATTGAGTCCAAGGAGGACTCTCCAGAAGGAGACATTAATTTTAAATATGAACTGTGTATAAATAGTAGATTAAAGCATTACAGCAAGTAATTTTTTCCTGTTGTGAGATACTATTCTCTAAATAGCAGAACCTCCTGAGGAAACATAACAGTTTTGACAGAATATATTTTGCACATATTGGTAGTAATTTTGATAAAAATACACAGCATTCTGGTTTTATTCTCATTAAATAAAAATATGTGGAATTTTAATTTCAAAATTATAACTTTGCTTATATAATTCATTTCCTGTTAAATAAGCAAAATCAACCCAGAAATTTAATATTTTGATTTTATCAAAAGAGAATGCCATTTCTTTAGAATATTTTTTAGTTGTTGAAAACACATATTTATTTAGAGATTTTGTAGGTCTTCTCGGTTTTTCTTTGGACCAAAACTTTTTATTAATACATCAGAATTACACCACTTAAGTCCCGAATTTCAACATGTTCAAATATCATCCTACAGTGTTCCAAGGCTGTGACAGATGCGCTCTATCCTTGACCGGACAGGCGGTGTTTTCGTGCAGGCTCCAGAACAGGTAAAGGCCTGAGCCATAGCTGGGCCATGAACTCCTCTAGTTTCAATCTGTTCTGTGAAAACCCACAAAGGATCAGAGTGACACTGAGCATCGATGCATATGAGCTTGGAACACCAATCATACAATTGACACATAAATAGCGGGTGGCTTTTCCAAGACTCATTTATCAAGGAACAAAGTTAGCTGTGGGTACAAGGAGTCTCCTGCATACTTTTTCTATGACATGTAGTTTAACTACAAGCCAACCATTTTATCCTATAAATATGGCAGCCTAAGTGACCCTTCTTTGAGCTCTCCCTGCTAGGCGGCATGGCTGCATGGCAGTGATCTCCCCTTGAGCTGGGACGCCTCTCAAGGTTACTCCTCGAGGCAGAGAGACCTTTTACCAATGACAGATCTTTGGTAAGTGACTGATATCATGCATAACCCTTTGTCTTGGTAACTTTGATTGTATGCTGAATTGATGTTAATGAAACATTATATAAATTTTGCATATATAATCCTTTAGACATATACCATTGACCAAGTCTGGGAGTAGGACTGGATCCAGCTGCACCTAGACTCCTCTCTGAAGAAGGAGTTTAGAAAGTAAAGGGGTCCTTTCTGAACCTCATGACTCAATCAGAGGGTCTTCCTTACCCTTTGCATTTCTTCCTTTAGACATAAACTGTTGTCCAAGTCTGAGACTAAGATTGGACCTAGCCACACCTAAGCTCCTATCAGGAGTTTAGAAAGCAAGGAGGTCTATTCTGAACCTCATGACTAAACGGGAGGGTCTTCCTTACTCTTACATCTCCGGTCTCTCTGTGAGTCATTCTAACTTGAGTGTAACTCAGTTTTCCTTTGTATGTTTCTTCCATGCAGTAATTAATAGAGTGAACCTTGCCATCAAACTTTGTTAAGTCACGCTTTTACAACTTCATATTAAAACCACTTTTGCTGATACCTTTGTTGGTGATTCCTTAAGCGTTCTAAATCACCCATTCATGACAAATTGGCATAGTCAGCAGGATCCTAAATCAGGATTTGCAACAAAGGTCGAAGCCAAAGATTTCATACTTGAACCACCTAATAACTTCTCATTCCGTCTTTAGCAACCCCGCCATTACAAATGCTACTTATACTAAGTAAAAAAATAAAACATTAAGAAGCTTAGTTTATCCCTTTCATTTGATTCACACAATTTTTTACATGAATTGTTAAACACTAATCTTTTACTCACTCTTTGGGGCAGCAGCTGTTCTGTTAATGAGACAGAGAGGTTATTTTGGGATTTCTGCAGCTTAATGAAGTTCAAATAAAAATCTAGTAGAGTAATCATGTAATTTAATTTCTTCATCAAGTCAATGAGTTAGTGTTCTAATAAACCTAATCAGTTCACCTTTCCTTCCTTCCTGCAGTCAGGTCTATCAGTGTGGTCTTGCTCCCACCACAGAGGACTTTATCCCAATTAATCAGATCACTTCAGCTTTTCCTCACTCCATTTAAACCTTCTGCCGAATGCCACCTACACTGTAAGATTTATTGCCATAAATAGCTGCATTATTTCAGCTCATTACTATTGAACTTGAACCTATTTTCATGTTAATATGTTTACTTAAGCACAGGGCCGTGGTGATTCAGCTTCCTTAATGTTGTAGGTTGTTTAAGGTTTATGGCTGCAATGTGTGTATTTTGAGAAAACTCACTGCATTTGCGTACTAAGGGTTAAAGAGGACTCATTTCTCCTGCACAGGCGACAACACCTCTCAGCATTTCTTTCTCATTCATTATAATGTGCTTTACCAAAGCTTCCATTGCAGCAGCAGTTAAGATTCACAGTTTTGTATCTGTCACTTGTCAGCAAGACAATTTCAGTTTTCTCATTCATTGAGCACACAACTAGGTGGAAATGGACATTCTTGCAAGTTACAACCACACTGGTCGCCATACTACCTGATAGTTTTATTAGAAGTCATATTCATCATACAGATTTTTGTACTAGTGTGAAATGATGTCATATGTATCATCATACAGCATCACACCACCACCAACAGAAATGAGAATAATCTGAGAAACAATCTGTAACTGCAACTAAAGCTCTGTATCTCTCTGAGGATTACAATGTTTATCTCAATATGGCCCAAAAGTGTAGGTGGACTTTCTGAAGTTACAATCAACAGAGCTGAGTAGCTCTATTACTACAATAGCTGTAGATACTATTCAGCTACAGTCTAAAAATGTAAGATATAACATCAAAAAGTCATTAATTGAATTGCATAAAACCTTATTTCATTTAGCTTCATGCTTTTGGGGAGCAGCAAGTATCACATTAATACACACACAATGACAAGGAGTAAAAGCGAGGTTCTCCCAGTCAACATACTCTTTGAGAAGGATGAGTTTTTTAAGAGGTGAAGAATGCTTCAGGAAGTGTGAATGTTAAACTGATTATAAGCTGTAAATTAGTACAATCATTACTCTCTCTTCACAGAACTAATTGATATTAACATTGTAGCACTGCAACTCATCTGACCATGTTTCAGTAATAGCAGCCATATTTAAAAAGGGTTTTTTTTGTTAGTTTGTTTTAGTTGTTAGTTTTCTTAGTTTGTTTGTTTTTTAGTGTAGAAATAGGCTTCAAAAAACTGTTCAGTGTCCACATACTACATTTAGAAAATGTAATCTGCTTTGTACCTATTGACTCTCTTTCCTGTGGATATCACAATTGCTCCCTGGGACACAAAAATATACATCCATTCACGGTATAGTTATGATGCAGATGTCCCTACATAGAATCATAGAATCATCAAGGTTGGAAAAGACCCTTAAGATCATCGAGTCCAAACGTTAACCTAACACTGCCAAGTCCAGCTATGCCATGTCCTTGAACACCACATCAATCCGTTCTTTAAATACCTCCAGGGATGGAGACTCAACCACTTCCCTGGGCAGCCTGTTGTAACGCTTGACCACCCTTTTGGTGAAAAAGTTTTTCCTAATATCTAACCTAAACCTCCCCTGGCACAGCTTGAGGCCATTTCCTTTCATCCTATCACTCGTTACTAGGGAGAAGAGACCGGCCCTCACCTCGCTACAACCTCCTTTCAGGTAGTTGTAGAGAGCAATAAGGTCTCCCCTCAGCCTCCTCTTCTCCACACTAAACAACCCCAGTTCCCTCAGCCGCTCCTCATAAGACTCGTGCTCCAGACCCTTCACCAGCTTCATTGCCCTTCTCTGGACACGCTCCAGTACCTCGATGTCCTTCTTGTAGTGAGGGGCCCAAAACTGAACACAGTGTTTAAGGAATCAACAAGCATGATGGAAACTGACTGTGTGTCTATGAACCTGGTCTAGAGACAGGAAGGGCATGCAGCATGAGACCCTCAAATTCTTCAGTGAGCAGTCATGCACCTCACCTTGGCAGAAGATTGGGTGTCATTGACCTAGACTTGTCATACCTCTATGTAGACAAATAATCGAATAAGTGTTCTTTACCCAGCTATAAAACTCTTGGCGCTTCTGTTTCTCATATGCATAATATCTCAAGCTAGCTTGTAAGGGTGCTTTTTCTGGGAATCTCTCTCCACCGGGCTCATTGCAGAGCCCAAAGCCCGCTGACGTGACACTGCTGAGGCTGAGGTTTTGCTGAGAGACAGAAGATCTCAGACCACACAGTGCACCCTCCCTGTGGCAACCACTGCAGAGGGTCATCAAAACATTGATTACTCTGTATTTAGTCATGCCTTCACGTCCCATAATTTTCTACCTCTTATTTCTTATTTAAGGTACAAGGAGGATTTCCAACTTTATCATCTGGCTTATAGTTTCTTTCAGTTCTCAGATTTGCATGTTGTGCTTGATACAGTGTCATATTACTTTTTTTTGCTTTTTTAATTTTTATATCCTTTGCAAAATAGGCATATGTACACACACACATGCACCTGATATCAGCAATTCATGGCTTTTCATCCAGTGTAATTTTCTACAATAATTTGAAGGGTGAGTACAGAGGAAGATTTATATAACAACCCTTCTCTGAAATAAAGATGTTATTACAATTTTGATGAAAACATAATGCATAATAATAACAAGAATAACTCATGTACATTACAATTACAATCTCATTTAAAAATCTAATATTTTATAGCAAAAATAAAATGAAGGAAAATTAATATCAACGCTATCAATAGATTGTGTCTTGGCCTGTTGTGCAGATGCCTGACTTTTACATGACTATTCCAGTGCACAGGAAAATTACAACATTTATTTCCAAGCTGGCTTGTACATCATCTTCGTTTTGTAAGCAGTAATGTAAAGTTCCAAAGAAAAGTTGTTCTGATTATGAGTACTTAATAATATAGCCTCAATATTTGACATTATTTATGGAAAACTGCACTGCATGCCATATTCAGCCATGCATGGTTTTATAGATGGCTTGAGAACAGTAACTAGAAAAAATAAGGTAAAAAGAAAAGCAAATTGTAGTTATGTCTTGCCATATGGCCCTTGTTTAAGGAAGAAGAGTTTCTTACTCTATTTTTAATTCAAAATGAGCTACCTTTTGCTAATACAGCAACAACAACATCTTGAAGAAAATATGTCCTCCTAAAATTCAAGTGGGCCACTTCTGTCTTGGACATCCATTAATAACTTTGATAAAACAGTGATGATTAATGGACTTCAGGTGTTCAAACAGGACAAAGTGAAAACATTTGAGGCATGCCTGAACTTCTCAGAAGGAGATGAGATGTTGCTCTGAAATTGAATTATATAAGGTTAAAGTTACAGTGAAGAATATGACTGTAAAACCTGGGACAGACTTCTACATTTTCAGCAGTCTCCACACCACATAGAGCTGCCTGATTTTGCCTGTTTGAACTTCAGCCTGTTCGATTTCTTTTCTGCCCCAGCACTGAAAGAGAGAGATTTCTTGAAAGCTTTGACAGTAATATGGTCAGTATCCTTTGCAACTCAGAAGCCAGATTAACTGCTTTATAACAGAATAGTAAAAATAGAGAAGGAATACCATTTTGTAAAATGCAGCACTGTTGATCCTTGGATAACATGAGCTAATTACCTGTTCAGAAGACAAAAAGGAGAGATGAAATAAAACTAAGTCACATTTTTTCCATTTTCTTTATACAGCCTACCACAACAAAGGGCAAGTTTTCTCTGACTCAGTGGTCTTTGGGTATAATGGTTTAAACTGCAAGCATCTCTCACATACAGATAGTGTGAATTATTTGCAATAAAGCAGTCTTTAATTCAGTCTCCAGAGCAAAAGATGAGTAAGTTTTTGTAACATGGTTATGGTTATGGTGGTATAAAACCTTAGTGCATATTATTTTCATCTTGCATCTACTTGAGGTGAGCCTAATATTTCCCATCTGGAAAATAATTACCTCCCACCATTTCCCCATTAGGGACAAAGCCATCTTGAGTTACTATCCCAACGTAAATGCATGCCTATTGGTTGCATGAAAAGCATATAGGAACATATTTTACCCTTCTGAAGCTTGATAGCTTCTTTCCATGAGACTTTCCTCCTCCTTAAAAACAGAAAGACCAGCGATTACCCTACTGTGTCCTTAAAGTCTTGTCCTTGTGCCTTCCTGTTTTCTTGGCTCACTGCTTCAGCCTCCCCAGCCTTTGTAGAGCTCCTCACATGCTGGTGGCTGAGGCACCTCTGAAGCATGCTGAGACACATAGCATCCAGCAAGCCTTTTCCCCCAAAATCTTCATTTTTTCTGAAATTGGAACTGAACACTACAGCCACCTTCTCCTACAACCCAGCTTTCCTTTCCCTTGTCAGCTCAGTGCTGGGCACCTCAGCAGGGTTACTTCAAGTCTTGTAATTGTGCATGCTCAGTATCCTGCACGCAGATAGAAAAGAAATATTTGTGTCTATACTACTTCCAAGGAAATGTCTGGAATATAAGAAACACCTTAATTTTGTGAGTCCAATACAAATGAAAGGTAATAATTTCAATTTCCTGTTATGGATTTCTGTTAAAATCAGCCTAGCTGAAAGCAGGAAAAGAAAAACATTTAAATGAGCAGACTTTTCTCTTTGCAATTTGTGTAACAAGTAAATCCTTTAAAAGGAAGGCTAAGGTATTTTTTTTCCTATATAGGTAAGATTTCTTTCCCACACACACCAATATTTCTTTCTTTTACTCTCCCAATAAAATACATGATTTCTGCTGCTTGAGTTTCTTGACTTATATTTGTAACTGGGCCCATGTGAAACTCATGAGGTACAACAAGGTCAAGTGCAGGGTCCTGCACGTGGGTTGGGGCAACGCCTGGTATCAATAGAGGCTGGGGGATGAAGGGATTGAGAGCAGCCCTGCAGAGAAGGATTTGGGGGTACTGGTGGATGAAAAGCTGGACATGAGTCAGCAATGCGTGCTCACAGCCCAGAAAGCCAACTATATCCTGGGCTGCATCAAAAGAAGCATGGCTAGCAGGTTGAGGGAGATGATGCTGCCCCTCTACTCTGCTCCGGTGAGACCCCACCTGGCGGACTGCGTCCAGCCTTGGGGACCCCAGTAGATGAAAGACATGAACCTGTTGGAGTGGGTTCAAAGGACGGCCACAAAGACAATCAGAGGGCTGGAATACCTCTCCTATGAAGGAAGGCTGAGAGAGTTGGGGTTATTCGGCCTGGAGAAGAGAAGGCTCCGGGGACATCTTATTGAGGCCTTTCAATATATAAAGAGGGCTTATAAGAAAGACAGAGAAAGACTTTTTAGCGAGCCCTGTAGTGATAGAACAAGGGGCAATGGTTTTAAACAGAAAGAGGATATTTTTAGAGTATACATAAGGAAGAAATTGTTTCCAATGAGGGTGGTGAGGCACTGGAACAGGTCTCCTGGAGAAGTAGTGGATGTCCCATTCCTGGAAGTGTTCAAGGCCAGGCTGGATGGAGCTTTCAGCAACCTGATCTAGTTGAAGATGTCCCTGCTCATTGCAGGAGAGTTGGACTAGATGACCATTAGAGGTCCCTTCCAAGCCATACCATTCTATGTTTCTATGTAATTTAACCACTTTTATAATTATAATACTAACCATATTTATAATCAAGAAGGTTATTGTTATATTTTATCAACAACTTCCTGACAATTTGGCCAGTTTGTATCACCTAATTATTTTTCTAACTCTGTTGCCTGTGGCTTTGCTATAATCTTAAAAAATAAAAATCAACCGGAATACTCTTCGCATCAGTAATACCATGTTTCCAAGTACCCAGCTTGAGTTTTGTTTTCAATGCTCAGAAGAGCATCTACCATATAAAATTGTCTTGACATTTGCTGTGTAAGGAATGTCAGACAAAAAAAATTTCAATATTATTCAATAAAATTAATGATATTTCTGGGAAGAAAACTAGAAAGTTCAAATTTAATTTTTTTTTTAAATAATATTAAGCTAAAGTTTTCCTTCACCCCACTGTAAACCTAATAGTCATGATATAACAAAAACTGGGGCTTCATAACCACTGTCTAGTTGATCAGTCATATATTAGTATTAGGCCATATAGAAATGATTGTGTTGATTGACAAAGCCTTTTGTAGAAGACTGGAAAATTTTGTACTTCTGCCAAATACAACTCATTTTCCCAACATAGCCTTCTTTTCCTGACAATTTCCTGATGGGATTCAGGATAGGCTGGAGATGTGACCATAATTTTTGCTTTTTTGTGTTGAGCTGTCGAATGGGTGTGTCTTGTAAGGTGGCCTGTTAGAGCATGATGAAGTCTTTTTTACAGAATTCCAGTACCAGTCAGGCAGGTTTTTATGGGTTTTTGAAAGCAGAAGGGGAAAACTGGCAGAGTAAAGATAGTATGTGTAAGGCTGGTATGATAGCAAGAGGATAAATATCAATGCAGTTTATCTATAAGCCATAGTTCTGGGCCTGTGATACTGGTTGAGGATAATTTCAATAAAATTATTTGATGCAATAAGGTTAAAAACATCAAAAGAATGGTTTCATTCCTCATATGAAATGTTTAGATGCACAGCAGAAATTGTGTTTAGAACATTGACTGATCAGAGGACCTTAATTTGCCGCTTAATAACATATGTTGCTGCACTCCTGTCTGTGAGAAGCAGTTCAGGAGTAGCCGCATGCTGGTTTTCTCTTTCTGACTGTGGGAAATGTTAAACAAAGAACCTATTTATGCCATTATCAATAGCAGCAACCTTCTTAAATATTCTTAGTCTTTTTCATTATTATTTATTTGCATTTTTTTATTCCTAACTTTGTGATTGCCTTCACATTATGTGTGCTCTTAGCCATGATCTGCATGTACTTGCAGCATACTGTGTTTTCTGCAAGATACATGCTAAGAAATAACACCTTGTGACAATAACGAGTTTGGGGGGAAAAAAAAAAAAAGAGAGAGGAAGCAAAAAAGAAACTATGTCTTTGCCATGAGCAGGGTTAAGATTTTTCCCTGTTTAATTATTGATATTTTAAACTTGTTTTATATATACTTGAAACATGGTATCACAGAAATAGCCATCCTAAGAAAGACAAATTCCATGTTTTTGTTGTGTGCGACACAGGTAGCAGGGTGAAATGTTAACATTTGCCCTGTTTGCCATACAGCAGATAATAAGATGTCTGGATAGAGTATACCTTTTTTTTCTCTGTACTTTTGTATAGGAATTTGTTTGCTTTTCAGTGGTTAACATTTACCTAGTGCACCACGTCAAGAAACACAATAAATTGCATGTTTTTCATAACGTTGATAGCATTTCATAACATTTCGTAGCAGAGTATACTCAATGAAGGAAGACCTGGATTACAGGGGTCATCTGTAAATGCTTCCCCAACTGTGGTTAGTTAGAAATATATATGCTGAAGTGAAGTGCGGCAGAAGACTTTTTTGATCAGAAAACGTACTTTTGATCAGAAAGTAGAGTTTCAAAAAGAAAGTTTTTGTCAGATAGTAAAAATTATGTTAATCATAAAGATTAAGTAAGGGGGGCTTCCACTTCCACTGGGTTAAATCTTTCCTGTAGATATGAATTGCTTATAGAATCAGTAAGAAATCATAAATACTTTTTTATTATGATTTACAGAGTACTTGAGAAGCTTCCCTACATACCTAAGATGGAATATGGGAACTACATTGGAAAGATTGCTGTGAATTTATTTTATGCAAATGGTTGTAAGTGGAAAGTATTTTAATTTATTCCAAACTGGAAAGTAGTAGGACTTTTCCTGTATTGCTATTACCTTGGAAGATTTGTTTTTCCTTCATCAGAAGAAACAAGTAAAAAAGCTATTGAACAATAAACAGAGGAAGTGAAATATCCATGTCATTCCTCAAGAGCCTAGCTGAAACTATGAAATGATCTACTGTGAAACTAAATGTGTATCTTCCTGTAAAAGAAGGAAAAAAAAATTAAAAACTGAGTTTCACAAGTTTATTGCACATCATTGTCAGGAGAATGACAGCCCCAGTTTTACTTAGGCCTACAAAGGCATTTCATACTTGGCATTACCAGTATGCACTAATCTCATCAGTCCTACTCTGTTGTATCATTCTAGGTTAACTAAACTCATATTAACATTTTTTTCTAAGAACAAAGAAGGTATTGACCGGTAGGAGAGAGAAGTTTATTTAGAGAAACCCCTGAAGAAGAGAGGTTAAGGGGTAAGCGAATTTCTTTTTTAACAGAAACTACGGATTGAACTTAGTTCAGCTCAAATTTATTTCACCAAAATGACACCAAACCCTACACTAGTGAAAAGTGATGCAGCAAGCCTCTTTTGTCATATTCTGTAGCTAGACTTAAGATATTGACATGCAAATTTAATACAAGAATACTGAGAAAATCAATATTTCTGTAATGAGTTTTGTGCCTCTGTGTTTGAAGAAACTTGCTGAGAAATATTCTGAAGAGTAATAAATTTGATCTATAATGATATTGGTAAAATAGCAACTTATTTCAATTTCTGTTACTGAAATGATGAAATGAGCAAATTAAAAGTGAACATTTGTTTTCAATTTAAATGTCGTCAGTGCAAATACTGAAAGGAACCCCAGTATTTGTTCTAAATCCAGATGCTTACTAACATCTGTCAACTCACTGAATCCATTGACCATGTATCAGACATATTGGCTTGAATGTTCCTTGTAGATTTTTAACTGCTTGATTTTACCAGGCCTTGATGTTTCCTGCTGTAAAATACTGATAAGACATAACCAATGACTGTTTAGTACAAAAAAACAAACAAAAAAGTTAAAACATTATCTAGTGAAATTGGAATAGTTCCACCGCTTTCCAGCGAGACACATTGTTTTTTTAATCCACTGCAGTACATCCAAACTAACCCTAATTTTTTACTTTAAGGTTTGAAAGTGACTTCCCTACAGGATGAGCAACTTGTGTCCTAGATCTGTCATATCAACTCTATCATAGCTAGATTCACTTTCTCCTAGAGCTTGTTTTCTAGAGCCTGCTTTTTATTATATATAATTGTTTATTCATTTGCATAGATTCATACCCTATGATAAGTGATTCCTGTATATTTGGCTTTTGTGATTCACATTTATACCTAGCAGAACTTCTCTTTCTGGTGGAAGAAGAACAGAGAGACATAAAAATTAGATAGCCCAAAGCCTCCACAGTTTTCTTATGTTTAATTTTTTCCAAGCTGCTTTAGTAACTCATTGGGGAAAAAAAAAGGAATATTCATGTTGTATAAAAAAACCTAGATCAAATAAGAAAAATTGATAGAAAACTAAATTAAATCCCATTCCAATAGAGGATGTTGTAACACATTAAAATAAAATGGATAACACTATATTTCAGAACATTATGTAAAAGAAAGCACTTAAAAATCTACAGATGGCGATAAATCTTTAATCTGTAGCAATATAAGCAAACAGCATGCACCCAGTTTTAAATTTGCATTGTCTGTCCCAAAGGATTGATTTGTGATGTTTAGCTTCCTGCTCATTTCAACTTCTTCATATGAACTTATGGAGCTATACAGAAATTCAGCTATAAAAGTATAAAAGGATTTAAAAAAACACAACACCTATCCCGATCCACCCCCAAATTAGATAGGAAAATGCTAAGTAAATAAGACCTCCCAAAATTTGTGCTGCTCCAAACAAATGTATGATAATTTCATTGTAAACAAATGTGCCTTCTTAATAATCTCTATCAGATTATCTATGTCTTTAAAATGAATATGTTGATGCTACTGGGAAGACTGATACTAATTACCTTAAAGCAGAGGAATTAGCATCTCTGTATTAACACAAAAATACAAAAATGTTGTTTGCACTTCCACCTTTCTGGAAATTCATGTAATGTAATCCCTTGCAATAAATGATACGCTAAGAATGACATACTTCTCTGAATATGAAATGAAGTTGACTTAATAGAAATCTAAAATCTACAAAGAAAAAGCATATCAAACACTCTTTACATCCCTTAATATCTGATTAAACAGTGGCACTGAAATACTGATCAAATTGTTTCCCCTTTAAAAACTTTGAAGATGCTCCATGAAGAATGAATTCCTGTATGGAAATCTATGTGAAACATTCTTAAAGAGAAAATGAAAGGATAAATGAAGGCTCAGGGAAGCCTTGTAGATGATCCTTTTGTGGACTAAAAAATGCATGTTCCTTATCATCTTATAGGCCCCTGTTACCAAGTTTCTCAGCCCGTATTCATCATGATGTGTATTTATACACTAAAGTTCATTTCAGACTATCTCTTTCTCTAATAAAATAGTGAAATATATTGTTGTTCACTTATATGGTATTAATCATGTATAAGGTGCACTGATTCATTAGGGCTAGTCCTCAAAATATGGAAAAAGTATACTGTGTTCAGTTTTCGGCCCCTCACTACAAGAAAGACATTGAAGTGCTGGAATGTGTCCAAAGAGCAATGAAGCTGGTGAAGGGTCTAGAGAATAAGTCCTATGAGGAGTAACTGAGGGAAGTGGGGTTGTTTAGCCTGGAGAAAAGGAGGCTCAAGGGAGACCTTATTGCTCTCTACAACTACCTGAAACGATGTTGTAGTGAGTTGGGTGTCGGTTTCTTCTCCCAAGTAACAAGTGATAGGATGAGAGGAAACGGCCTCAAGTTGCTCCAGAGGAGGTTTAGATTGGATACTAGGACAAATTTCTTCACTGAAAGGGTTATCAATCATTGGAACAGGTTTTCCAGGGAAGTGATTGAGTCCCCATCCCTGGAGGTGTTTAAAAGACATGTAGATGTGGTGCTTAGGGACATGATTTAATGGTAGACTTGGCAGTGTTAGGTTAATGGTTGGACTTGATGATCTTTAAGGTCTTTTCCAACCTAGATGATTCTATGATTCTATGATTCTATTTTGGTGCAGTGAGGAAATGTTAACTTAATAAAAAGGCAAAAAGAAATAGCTCAAAAGAGATAAGGAAGATGTGATGATAAGTTTTTTGGCTGGGGGGAAATGATCCTGTGGTATTTAAGATGAAAGCTGAAGAAAGAGTAGACATTTTCTGAGTAGAAATTTAACTGGTAGATGAGGGGGAATAGTTGCACATTAAACTTACTAATCAGAGAACAGTCAGTAGAAATTAGCATGATATCTCTCATGTCAGCATGATATAGAAAATCAGATTTTAACATTAAATTAATGTTGATTAAAACATGAGAAACTGATTGCAATGAAAATAGAAGTCCCTTCTTCATCCATGGAGCACAAGCACCACTAAAATTAGTTATTAAAAAAAGTTCAACTACTGAACTATTTAATATGCTATAAATGGTATGCAGCTTCTTGCTCAGAGCAAGAGTGGTTTTCTTTATCAGTTCAGTATTGCTTTGCTTGTATAATCACTAAGAACAATATTGATGGCACTGTGGAGTGTATAACTGGACTTTTTTCACAACATTGAGACCACTTACTCATGACAAACTGGAACACAAAGCTCTAGGATAAATGCAAACTATCAAACACTAGCTTATTACTCTCAATAGGGGAAAATGTGGACAGTCTGTTTAAATAGTGCAGCTACTACACTACGTTTAATTTATTAATCATAATTGAGGTGCAATATGCTGCATTATTTAAGGCTTTTTTGCATTTTTACTTCTACAGTTATTTCAGTTAAATTCATAACTGTCAGCATGTGGAGCAGTCACTATTCTAATTAGGAAGGAAAATACCAATGGCTTGGTTCATCCTCCGACAAATCAATATTTAATTAATAATATGTCAAAACCCAAATGTCTGTAATTAAATTTTGTGTGGGTAAGATGACAATACCATTCTTTACTGATAGCACTATATATACTAAAACACTAGGACACATAACTGGAAATGTATAAAAAGGATGTCACAATGCATTCAGGCAGCCAGTTTCCCTTTTAATATATCCTCAGATTCAAACAAGTATAATATAATGATTTTTTTTTTTAAGGCTCTATATTTCTCCCTTAACCCAGATTCTTACCAGCTGTATTAAAAAAAAGTTTCCCAAAATATCGGTGTGTAAAGATCTCTTGCTACGAGATGTCAAGCACATTTAGCTCCTTCAGTGCCTGTGCCATGTGAAATTTGGAGCAGAGTTAATCTTCATTCACATCACTGTTCCCCTGTTGGGGAGTTTGTAAGAGCTAGTACGTAAATGCAACCTGTACTATTTAATATAGGAGGATAGCAAAGTTCCTGAAGGAACTTTGGAAAATCTTCTGTAAATGCCTCATCTCTGTTGAAACGCTTTCTGAAAATTTCCACTGGAAACCATTACTGCAGAGCAAAAAATTGAAGTGGGCCAATCTCTGGCTCCTGAATATGTCTGAGGTACTAAGCAATTCCAGCAATATTCCTCTGGTTTCCTTCAACCTACTGTCTCTGGTAACCAAGTAGAACGTTTAGGAATATTTATTTATTATGAACATGATTCTGCAACAGTATGTATGACAGGCAAAAGAGTATACATATGGAAGACGAGAGAGAAGACAGGATTGATAAAGGACACAACTGCAGTCGAAACAATATTCTTAATATAGAAAATATGCTAACAATCTTATGTTAAGAATGTCTAGTACATTATCAAATATTAATATTAATATTAAATATTAATTTTCCAGAAACTCACTTTCCAGGGGAGAAAATACAATCAGTACTTTCTTGAGCGGAATTGCAGTATAAATTAATTTGGTAGTTAAAGGTAAATTATTATTTTTTTGAACCTAATAGCTGCCCTTATATTCACTTAGAGATTGTGGATTTGTTGTTCATTCATGGTTTCCTATATTTATTTATCTTAAAAGAAAAGAGAATCTTGCTCCTATGTTATGTTCACAGTCTTTCCTAGTCTTGATTGAATTGTCACAGCTTGGGTTTAACCCTTTTGAAATATTAGTTTAAAATTGTAAGCCCTGAAGACTTTAACTTTACAGGTGGTAGCAAGTTAAGCCTCCTCCCAGTTCTCTGCTTTTCTCTGGTATATGACCACCAGGCAGGATATAATCACTGTAATTCCTTCAAAGACAGTGAAGAAGATCAAACACTGCTTTTCCCTGCAATAACTCAGCAAATCCTATGTGTGAATTTTGAAGCTTACTGAGGGTGCAGTTGCACATGCACCAAGGTCAATACCAATGCCATATTAGAGCTCTGGATTTTGACCCTTGTCAAAAACAGTGAAGTGACCACTTTATTGCAGTGGAGCTTTTCCTTTCTTACTGAAAAGGAAATTAGATTTACTCTTTAGGAATGTACTAATATCCGTAGCACAATATTACGACCAATTGTTGTTAGGATTTAGTACCACATAAAAGTGCTTTGTTTAGAGTGGGACCAATTCTGAAGTCCAAATCTCTTCTTCAGCAGAGCTCTAAAATCATGTTATGTGTTTGTAGGATGGGCTTATAGAAGCATATTCCCCAGATGGATTTAAGACAGAAATTTACTAGATTTTTTTACCGAGCTTTGCAAATTACTTTCTTGGAAATGCATTTCAATTAGTTGAAACTAATTTCTCAGCTCCCTCCATTAATAACTCCGTAAATTATGCTTAAGGTTGTGGTTTCATGTGCAAATGCTCAGAATCCATCATACCACGTTCTGAGTGTTTTCAGAGCATCTCCACTTTTCAATGCATTTCAAACTCTTCTTTTGACCCTAAAATATGGAAACTGGAAAAAATATCAATTACTTTGGTACCAGGTAGCCTCTAGCTTGGCAGTCACAGAATCTGGATGTGGACTGGTCTCATGCAATGAGTTACTCATTCCCCACCACCATGCTTAGTTGAAGCAAAGCAGATTACATGAATGCTTCTGCTTCTGGCTATTCTTCCTCTATGTTTTAGCATGGTATCCAGGCCTATACTCAGACTGGAAAACACAGGAGCCAGAGAAACAGGACCACATTTCAATCCATCATTGTAAGTTTGAGACAAATAGCCTGTAAGAGAATATTTTATCCTTCTGTTGACATCACACTACTTGCAAAACAGAGGAGAAACCTTTGATTTTATTTGAGACACAAACCATGATCAGAATTGAATTCCAAGCATGTAAACTATTATCCCAAAGACTGGCTGGTGACTCTGTCTAATGACAGTTCCATTTTGCAGTACTAACTAATATACATAATTGTTAGCAAATAGTTAATCGAGGCCTTGAATATTATTGTGCATTTAAGAATAGTTATTGTACAGGGTAATTTAGAAAAGATAAATTACATGAATTGTATAACTACAGGTGTTTTATATTAATCTAAGTCCATGCTATACTGCTCATTTTGTCCCTGTATAGCCCTATCCCATGACTGGATTAATCACCAGCCGAGTTAACCAGTAGATAAAGATAGATGTATTAAGAAAAGATGAATAATTGAACAGCTGATTAAGACATTTTAACTGATGTAGACATTAGATAAGAATAAGGGTAAGGTAAGCATTTATAATATAAGTTTAGAGGTCAGATTCTTAGAATGCATAGTGGTTGAAGTGGTCTACGTGATCAATAAACAAGAACTGAAATGGAACGCAAAGAACTGGTTTACCGATGGAAAATCAAGAACTTACTGCTGACTAGAAGAATGAAGAACTGAGAACACAGTAGAAACCTTAGGGGGACTTTGATAATCATGTAATTGTTATAGAAACATATATAAGGTGACAATTGTAACACTTAGTTGCCACTCACTGAGGTGATGGCCCAACTCTGAGTTTTTAATAAAGCAAACCTAGAGATACCCACTTTCTGGTGAAAATTCTTCAACAATAATAAGGTATTTATTTATCTTTTTGTCTTGGAAACATAAGAGTGAAGCAACGAAATCAGATGTTTCATCATGCGAAAAGAACCAGAAACAGAAAAATGGGCTTCTGAACCTGATCATCTTGTCTTTCAAGAGAAAAAAGATAATCAAAATCAGAAATTGCTCTCTATATTCCTGACCTGAAAAACCAACTGCATGTGACTGTTTTCTTCTCTGTTGCCAACATGAAAGCTGTTATCACACCTCACTGGATGAAATCCAAACAATAAAGTAAGAAATGCTCTATATTTTAAGGATTTTAAAAATATTGTGTGTTACTTAGATAAAGGTATGCTTTACATTCAGACTATTCTCCCACACTCTCCACACCCCTACCTAAATTACTATTCACCTCATTTATAACTTTCAGTAAATAAGATACCTGTAGGTGACTGTAGTATATTCTCAAATGCTATATCCTAGTCACTGGTTTTTTTCTTCATAGTACTTTGATGCGCAAAAATAAAGGTCCTCTCTTGATATTTGCCTCCCTAAACCCATATAGAACAATGCAAACATCATCTGCAAATAATTTACTTTCTTTTACCTAACATATCTTCTTAATGTCATTGAAAACTTCAGAAACCAAAGAAATATTTGAGTGGGAATTCTGAAAGATTTGTATAGTGTGTATTCCTGGTGTACATTACATACTGCTTGGCCAAGGGTGAGGATGCTGTTTCTGCTGCCTGAAATACAACAGGGACAGCACTGGGGAGAAAGGTCTGATTGGCCCTTGATAGCTATGTATGGGTAAGAGTAAAAACTGGCTCTTTTTTTAATTCCTTCAGATACCAGTTTTTCTGAGGTAAGCATTACATAATGAGGGTGCATATAAAGATATAAAGAAGGACAGTGCCTTGACTCTATATGGGTACAAATGCAGAAATGCTGACCTAGAAAGGGAGATTTTCCATGTGCAGGAAGGTTTTATTATTAATTCAATTGCAGCTGTGTTAGGCCAGCGCTGAAAATCTAAGCTGCTACAATTAAATACTAGGGACAGCTGAATAAAAGCAATATCATTTTCAATTCCCTCTTTATTTATGCATATGCAATGTGTATTGGTGGTGTATCTGCACCACCGCACGTGAATTTGTTACAGACTCCTTTCTAAGCAGTGGGCTGAACTCCCATGCAATTCTAGTGCCTGAGGCTGGAGACTGTCTTTTAACTGTGCAGGATTTTTATCAGTGAACCTGTGATACTCACTATCTGGCCTTTATAAAAAAAAAAAAAAAAAACAACAAACTGTACTGTTACCACTTAGAGGAATTTTATTGTAAGTCAAATGATTAAAACCTGTGATTTTGGGAGTGTGAGTCAGGCCTTTCTTCTTCCTACACCAATTAGTGTGTGATTTGTCTAACTATTTTTCCAGTTGTCTATAGAATAGGACTCCACTCTTTATGTATCAGATCACAGGGAACAACTATCTTTTGTGAGCTCTTAATTAAAAAGCCAGCTAGGTCTAATTTACAGGTAAGCCTAAACTATAAAGCTCAGCTCCAGGTTTCAACCCCTTCCTTCGTTTTACTGCCTCTCAAAACAGAAACAAAGCCAGACATTTATTAGGATTCAGACTCGGGATTGGCCATCTGTGAAATTTAAGTCTGACTTTGTACTACAAAAACCTTAGGATGGCAGACTTGAAGGTTGTTTTGGATATAACACTCCAGATTTTGTTCTTATCTAAAAAAAAAAAAAACACTCCCCAAGCCCCCCTAAACTACAAAAAAACTTTTTAATTTTTTCCACTAAGTAGCTTCGAATTTTAAATTAAAACTCTATTTACTGATATTTAAGAAGTTTATTTAATTTATTTCTAGAAGTTTATTCTGTCTTATCTAAGATGTAAATAAACCATGCTACAAGATAATGCTGGAAAGAATATTTGGGGACGGCAATTAAAAATAAATTCTTGGAATGCTCTTGAGTTAATGTAAAAAAATTTTTTTTAATAAATCTTATGCTCAAAATTTCATGTGCTCACATATTCATTAGTATTCAGAGCTTAATGAAATAATTTCATCTATTTATTGCATTAGAGTATATTTATTATTGGAAAATCTTCATAAGAAGGAAAAGAAAAAGAAGAAATACCACCAGACTTCCACTGCTCAGCTTTTCTTATCTTTTCCCTGGCAGTGCTGCTGAAGGCTCTGCTGGATGGATACCCTCAAAATCCATCGAGCTTCAGGCATGTGTTTTCCCTCAGTTGTACACATATATCTGATATGCAGAGAACAGGAAACAGAATTGGTGATTTTTAGGTTGAAGCTTACAGCATCGCCTAGTATACCTGAAATGTTCCTTCAGATTTTTTTTTTTTCATGAACAAGCTTTAATTATTGCGTTGTTTTAGGAAAGAAAGTGATCAAAAATTGCCTGGCCTAAAAAAGTAGTCATGCCCTGCATATGGTTCATCCCCAAATTGTATTTAGAAGGCAAATAACTCTTGTGGAGAGTCCTACACTTTTGCAGCTACACCAAGTAGCTCTGTAACTCTCTCCCCATGGTGAAATTGCCTTTTCCATTCAGAAAACCTTCCCAGGGCTCATTTGCACGATAGCTGGTGCATACTCATTCATTACAAGTGAGTATGTGTGTGTATGTGTACATATACATATAGAATGTATATCAGTTAAAGAATTAAAGTTTATTGTAACAGGAGAGTTTAGAAGACTGATAATTCAGGCTACCTACAAACTTTAAAACAAGGATTCACTAAATTAATTTATTAACAATGCTTTTCCTGCTAATGGTCAGTTCTTAACACATTATTAATCATCACTGCATCTACAGAACCGTTAATCTTTAGCAATCATATCCTGAACTATCTCTGGGTATAATATCAGCAGTTGGTAGTTAGCAGTGATGACAGTGGTCCTGGATGGTTTAGCTATGAAGGTTGCTCTAGCTGGTCTTAATCTCTGATTTTCCATGATGTACCTGATGTTCTTCTATTTTGTCCCTTCCAGAGTAAGTATTTAATCTGTTGCTAGTGCTGGTTATCTTGTCTTTGGTTTTCCTGACTTACAGTCCCTTGCATCTATTTTGCTCTCTATCTTACAACTTCTTGTCTTCCTGGATACTTCCCATACACAACTACACACATCTTTGCCCCTTCAGTGGTTGCAACACTCGCAAGCCTACATAAAATGCCTGTTACAAAATATTTGTGTACTGCTTACACTATGGCTATGCTATTTCGGCATTCTTATATATGGGTTCAAGGCAAGCTAATTCCATCCACCATTATTAATGCACTTATAAATCATAGGTGTCACAAGCACCTGCATTGGCTACAGTAAGTTCAAAGGCTTCCGGTAAATCACCGATGATATTTGCTTTTTTAGACTTTTTTCTCTGAAATATTCTTATGGTTGGTCTATATTTACCCATTCCTCCCAGTCAGCAGCCCCTGTGAGGGAGACCTGAAGTTATAGTCATTCCCCTTCAGATGTTACCGCACTGTTTAGCAGATTCTGGATGGATTTCTTGCTCCCAAGGCACTGAGTTAGAGTTCCTTTCTTCGGGAAGTGTGTTGCCAGCAGATAAGCCCTACTTTGTCATTCATGTTTTCAAGTGGTATGATCATACCTTCCATATACTGAAAATTAAATTATATGTTTATGGTAAAAATATTCTGTGTGTCTACAGAGATAATTGTCATAGATGACTCAGATAACAACATAGGTTGTTTTTAAAATTTATTTTCTCATTTTCATGGCTCATTATTATGGGATTAGTCTGCATTGTATTATATGTATAGTTATTATCTATCGTACTATCTGTATATGTGAAAATAATATGTAATATATGATTATATAATATTCTGTGTTTAATTATTATGCATGCATGTTACTACAGAGTACTGGGAGAAGATTTTGAGGGTAGGGCCCTGGGGTTATTCGTGACCTACAGTATGGTTGCCCATGCACGTAAGGAGCTGGATTCAATGATTGACTACTTCTGTCCCATCTTATGGTTCTAATTTAGGTTAAAACAGAAAAAACAGAAGGCAGGGAAAAGAAGCCCTAAGTTCTATGTCTTTCATCCTTGAAAATCATCTAAGTCAGAGCCTTTTGCCATATAACTTAAGTTAGCAGCAAGATGTGAGATTTAAAAAAAATACTATTTTAAATGTTTGCAAATAGTAACATATTCTACTGCTAATGTTATTTTAACATTTCTTTGGACATTAAAATAAAAAACTTCCCATTTTTCATGCTAGTTGTTATTTCTAATACTAAGTACTAATAAAAACATGAATCATGAATGCCCAGAAATCATTACATTTGTCTACAAAATAAAGTTGGGTATTTTTCTGTTGTATTTCCACTGTTTGAAACTTTCTACTTTCAAGCTTTTTTTTATAAAGCTTTAATGACTAGAGTCTTAACAGGACTGTTATGTTCTTTCTTGATAACATTGAGGTCTTGAGAGGACAACATTAGTCCAGGAGATCATCTTCTATTGAAAAACACCAAATACTTCATAAAATGTTTAACAATGTTAATGCTGCATAGAGCAGGGTAGTATATGTTTCATATGCAATTAAGACAAATTACATCATTAAAGTTTAGTGTCGTGTTCTTTATCCACTACAAGCAAGCACACTAGCCTGGACTTCAGGAGAGCAGACTTTGACCTCTTCAGGGATCTGCTCAGTAGAGTACCATGGGATAAAGCCCTGGAGGAAAGAGGGGCCCAAGAAAGCTGCTTAATATTCAAGGATCACCTCCTCCAAGCTCAGGAGCGATGCATCCCAACAAAGAGGAAGTCAGGTAAAAACACCAGGAGGCCTGCATGGATCAACAAGGAGCTCCTGGACAAACTCAAACTCAAAAAGGAAGCCTACACAGGGTGGAAGCAAGGACAGGTAGCCCATGAAGAATACAAAGAAATTGTCTGAGCAGCCAGGGATCAGGTTAGGAAAGCTAAAGCCCTGGTAGAATTAAATCTGGCCAGGGGTGTCAAGGGTAACAAGAAAAGCTTCTATAAGTATGTCAGTGATCAAAGGAAGACTAGGGAAAATGTGGGGCTTCTCTGGAAGGAAACGAGGGACCTGGTTACTGGGGATATGGAGAAGGCTGAGGTCCTCAATGACTTTTTTGCCTCAGTATTCACCAGGAAGTGCTCTAGCCACACCACCCAAGTTGCAGAAGGCAAAGGCAGGGGCTGGGAGAATGAAGAATCTCCCACTGTAGAAGATCAGGTTTGAGACCATCTAAGGAACATGAAGGTGCACAAGTCCATGGGACCTGATGAGATGCATCTGCGGGTCTCAAGGGAACTGGTGGATGAAGTTGCTAAGCCACCATCCATCGTATTTGAGAAGTCGTGGCAGTCCAGTGAAGTTCCCCCTGACTGGAAAAGTGGAAACATAACCCCCATTTTCAAAAAGGGAAAAAAGGAAGACCTGGGGAGCTACAGGCCAGTCAGCCTCACCTCTGTGCCCGGCAAGATCATGGAGCAGATTCTCCTGGAAACTATGCTAAGGCACATGGAACATAAGGATGTGATTGGTGACAGCCAACATGGCTTCACTAAGGGCAAATTGTGCCTGACAAATTTGATGGCCTTCTGCGACGGGGTTACAGTGTTGGTGAATAAGGAAAGAGCAACTGACATCATCTACCTGGACTTGTGCAAAGCATTTGACACTGTCCCATGCGACACCCTTGTCTCTAAATTGGAGAGACATGGATTTGATGGATGGACCACTCGGTGGATAAGGAACTGGCTGGATGGTCGCACTCAAAGAGTTGCGGTCAATGGCTCGATGTCCAAGTAGAGATCAGTGATGAGCGGCATTCCTCAGGGGTCGGTATTGGGACCGGCATTGTTTAATACCTTTGTCAGCAACATGGACAGTGGCATTGAGTGCACCCTCAGCAAGTTTGCTGATGACACAAAGCTGTGTGGTGCGGTCAACACACTGGAGGGTAGAGATGCCATCCAGAGGGACCTGGACAGGCTGGAGAGGTGGGCCTGTGTGAACCTCATGAAGTTCAGCAAGGCCAAGTGCAAGGTCCTGCACACAGGTCAGGGCAATCCCAAGCACAAATAGAGGCTGAGCAGAGAATGGATAGAGAGTAGTCCTGAGGAGAGGACTTGGGGTGTTCGTTGATGAGAAACTCAACATGAGAGAGCAATGTGGGCTTGCAGCCCAGAAAGCCAACTGTATCCTGGGCTGCATCAAAACAAGCGTGCCCAGCATGAAGTGATTCTCCCCCTCTGCTCCGCTCTCGTGAGACCCCATCTGGCATGCTGCGTACAGCTCTAGGACTCCCAACATAAGAAAGACATGGACCTGTTGGAGTGAGTCCAGAGAAGTGCCACAAAGAAGATCAGAGGGCTGGAGCACCATGATGACAGGCTGAGAGAGTTGGGGTTGTTCAGCCTGGAGAAGAGAAGGCTCCAGGGAGACCTTATAGCAGCCTTACGGTACCTGAAGGGGGCTTACAAGAAAGCTGGAGAGGGACTTTTTACAAGGGCACATAGTGATAGGACAAGGGGTAATAGCTTTAAACAGAAAGTGGGTAGATTTAGATTAGATATAAGGAAGAAATTCTTCACTATGAGGGTGATGAGGCACTGGAACAGGTTGTCCAGAGAAGCTGTGGATGCCCCATCCCTGGAAGTGTTCAAGGCCACATTGGATGGGGCTTTGAGCAACCTGGTCTAGTAGAAGGTGTCTTTGCCCATGGCAGAGGGGTTGGAACCAGATGATCTTTAAGGTCCCTTCCAACCTAAACCGTTCTCTGATTCTATGGTGGGGTTGCATGGCATTGTTGTGACTCAAATGCAGGACTCAGCACATAGCCTTGTTCAACCTCATACAGCTGGCCTCGGCCCATCGATCCAGCCTGTACAGATCCCTCTGTAGAACCTTTCTACCCTCAAGAAGATCAACACTCCTGCCCAACTTGGTGTCATCTGCAAACTTACTGAGGGTGCTCTCAATCCCCTCGTCGAGGTCATTGATAAAGATATTAAACAGTACTGAGCCCTGGGGAACAATACTTGTCACCAGCCGCCAACTGGATTTAACTCCATTCACCACAACTCTTTGGGCCCAGCCATTCAGCCAGTTTTTTACCCAGCAAAGAGTATACCCATCCAAGCCATGAGCAGCCATTTTCTCCAGGAGAATGCTGTGGGAAATGATGTCAAAAGCTTTACTAGAGTCCAGGTAGACAACACCCACAGCCTTTCCCTCATCCACCAAGCGGGTCACTTTGTCATAGAAGGAGATCAGGTTAGTCAAGCAGGATCTGCCTTTCATAAACCCATGCTGACTAGGCCCGACCACCTGGTTGTCCTGTATGTGCTGTTTGATGGCACTCAAGATGATCTGCTCCATAACCTTTCCCAGTACTGAGGTCAGACTGACAGGCCTGTAGTTCTCCGCATTCTCCTTCTGGGCTTTCTTGTAGATGGGCGTCACATTTGCTAACCTCCAGTCAACTGGGACTTCCCTGGTTAGCCAGGACTGCTGATAGATGACTGAAAGTGTCTTGGTGAGCACTTTTGCCAGCTCCCTCAGTACCCTTGGGTGGATTCCATTTGGCCCCATAGACTTGTGTGTGTCTAAATATTTTTCGGCTTTTCATTTTTTTTCTAAGAAGTGCTGCAGCTAGCTGCAAAGATGTTATTTTTCCAGAACAAATAGGTAGTATAAAAATGAGAACACTTTCTTCATAAAAGCTTTACTCTTAGTTCTAGAAAGTATGTATTTCCACTGAGAATTGTTAACAGTGCGAGAGAAAAAGTATCTAGGCTCTTAAAAACATCTTAAAAGTGCCTGTACTATGCAGCCTAACTTCTTTGCCATATTTGAGGCTGTCACATTAGTCTCCTCTGCAGTTACTTCATGTTACATAAAATAAAGTTGTTTTTCCAGCACAAGATTTTTCCCTTCAGATGTGAAACCAATGGCAATATTTCCATGCTATAGCTGCATTTTTATTCCTACCTCTTTTGCTTTACATACAAGATTGCACTGTATCATCTTACAGTAGAAATTCACCTTGAAATCCTTTTTCAAAGTTTCTAAATAGAATTCAGCAGTTTTCACATATGAAAAAGGAAAAGAAAAGATTTCTTAATTACATTAGCAAAACATTTCTTCTTGTTAAATATTTTCTTTTTCTTTTTTTTTTTTTGTTGTGGAAACATATAAGAATAAATTTACCTATCAATTAACAACACTCTGGATCTAGCTTGTATGTTAATGAGTATAACTATGGATCAATAGGAACTCCCTCTTTGCGTGTTAGCTATATGAATTCTAACAGCTATAAAAACTTCGCCTTGGAAGATAACGAAGGCTTTATTAACAATAACTTTGTCAAGAAGTTTTTTTCCTTGTTCAAAATAAAATATTTTTGCTTTTTTGTTTGTTTTTATCTTACTTGCCTAGGAAAGGGGTTTTTTTGAGCAGAAGAAGAGGTTTTCCTGAGATTTTCCTTATTTCTACTGACTTTTGTCTAGCAAAGTAATCCTCAGGATTTCCCCCCTTCTCCCCAGGAGAGATTCTCCAGGGCTTTTCTCCCTTTATATTAGAGAAACTTCTTGATGATGTAATATTTTTGTGTGAGTTGTGACACATTTTATGCACACACTCAATATTTCAGCACATAAGGTGTAAATTTAGGAGTACATAATTTACCTCAAGCCAAAGAGGCTGACAGCATTTTTATGGGCAATACATTGTGTGCAACATCTGCCAGGCTCTTTACCATCACACTGCAGTTCTCCACAACAGTTTACAAGAAGAAATAAAGAAATTTTAGGGATGAAAAATCTATCCAAAGTAGGAGAGTGTAATTATCTCACTGGGGATTTAGCTAGGACAGCAGACAAAAACACTCTTGTAAAGCTGTCACATTATCTTTAACAACTACGTGTGGCCAGATCCATAACACAGTTTTCTGAAAGACTAACAGTTTGTTGGGAAGACTGAACCAAGTGAATTGCCGAAACAGCATTCAGGTGGTCTTTGTGATTTCTCAACACACAGCTCAATAAACACAACGTTAAGATCTTGGATGTTGCCTGCAGGTTATAATACTTATATTGCTATGGGATAAAAATACTTCAACATGGGGTAAGCAAATCAAGAGAAAGTCAGATGGGTACCTTCCTTCATAATCAGTCCTCGCCACAAGATAACAGGGACAGATTTGACTTTGTAGGCTTGCACCCACTCAGTGCCCACTCTCCTTAGCAATAACCTGCAGAAGATGTTTTGGTCTGTGCTAATTAAAACCAAATAAAATAATGGAAGGAAGTACAAAATAGTTTCATGTAGATTACTGTGCTGCATTGGCACAGATCCAAAAGGCCTGTTCATACAACATTCATACAGCAATTGCTGCAAAATGTTAACTGTTGAGGTTAAGAAAGCAGAAGCAGTATATCAACGTTTGGTAGTCAAAGCCTGTCCTTCGTGCCCCAAATCAATATTTATGATCATCAGTTAGATATAATGTGATAACCAGGCATTTGAAAGATCAGAAACAATATTTTTCCTCTGTATGGTGCTGTGGGGTCTGTCAGTTATGACTCTGTAAGCGTACAGGATTTTGGGAACTGTGACCACCTGGCTACCTTTTGGCATCTGGTTTGTTTCATTTATTAGTTCATGCAAGTTTGTCCAAACAAACAAACAAACAAAACCCCTCTAGCAATATTTTGGCAAATTTATTCATGAGGATTTTAAGGTACTAATGTATAAGAACATGTTGCATGGAAGCCATTAATTTTTCATTGATTTCATTGCACAAAGAGATGAGGCAGAACAAAGCGGTAATTAAATGGATTGGTATGTGGCATTTTTCACATGCTTTTTCAAAGTTCAAAGTTACCACAAAGTGCTAACTATCTGGATTAATAATGGTTGGAATTTTTATGTGAAAATGGAAGTATTTATTTTTAAAAGCCTAATAGTGTCTCTTTTTGATATTTTATTATTATAAGTCTAGAGTATGGAGGAAATCATAGTTTGATCCAGATAGGTTGAAACAAGATGCAGCAATCCAGCTACTCTATGTTTGCTACATAATGGTCTATTAACATCTATTATTTACAAATTAATTAATGTATTTTTTGCATCTGCAGTATTTTTTCCTTCTGTTATTTGCCTTTATACCTTGATATACCAACTGCCCTACATAATCCCTTTTCTTAATTTATAAATTTCATTGCATGTATCCCATACATTACTATTTCATACACAAGTGCCTAGTTTTAAATGAATGCATTAATATAAGAACAAAGGTTTACTAATAGTGATATAGAGTTTTTTATCAAAAAATGGTGATGTACTTTTTCTTCCCTCTTAGATAAATTGAGTTTATATAATCTAAGAGTGACTCAAGGATATATATGAAATATATAGTCTCTTGCTATTATAGAAATGACGGTAAGCTGACTGCATATTTTCCTGTCAATTTTAAAAGAGTTATTACATAAATTTTGCTAACACCTATGAAACTACATCAATAAACAGTTTTTTAAATCCTATCAGAAATATCCTGCAGAAGGCACTAAATGCTGGGGGACCACAAGAGAGATCTTTGCTTTCACTGAATAGTTGAGTTTTGTATGTGCTCAGAGACAGAGAGAATGTATAGAGATACATAACAACATCTTATGCACAGAATTGCCACAGAGCTAGAAAAAGCAGTCATGGGAGTCTCTAATGGCTTTTGTCCCATGTTAATGGGATGTTGCCTTTATTTGACCCTAGATTCCAGTACTTCTCTCGTGCTTCATATAGACATTTGTACAGGACAAAATGCTGTAAAATCCTACCAAACTTTGTGTTTGCTTTGTATGCATGTGTATAATGATACTTCTAGAAAACCAAAGCATGTGTTATGCTAAATTCTGAATCTGTTGAAGACAACTGAAAAGTACCTTACTATCTTCAACATAGTCTCCTATCCCAGCAATCTCTAATTCCATTATATACATATGTACACATACATATACTTACTGTGGAAACAAAGCATAGTCTGACTTTGAAATAGAAAACAAAAGTTAAAGTTTCAATCCCATAAAAATAAAGACTAACACTATAATCATAAATTTAATTCAATGCATTGAATTTAAATGGCTTTATAATTGCATTTTGAGAATATAATTTTTCTTTTTTCTTAGTTGCAAATATTCCCTGCTATTCATAGTAACATTTTGGCCTGAGTGTAGTCAAATAGAATTAATAATTTTTCATACCATTCTTGCTCAAATTAAATGATATAGAAAGGAAAAATATGAGCAACTGATGGTTTATTTACTTTGCTTTTGTTGTTATTTTACACTTTTCTTGTTAAGGTCTGAAAAGTATAATCAAAAGATTAAAAACAAAAACCAGGGTGAGATAGAAACCATATAGTATCATTTCTATCAAATTATAAGATAAAAAAAATTGTACTCCTGTAGAACTTTTTAATTTTTTATGAGTTCCCAAGTTCACTTTTTTTGTTTAATTTTTTGTTTGTTTGTTTATTTTTAGTCAAAAGTTAATTCTTTCCCATTAATCCCTACCATTTGAGGAAAGTAAACAGCATGATGTAAAAGTATTTCACATTCACATGTGTTTTACACAACAAAATGTTAGTTGGAGGGTCTTTTCTAAGAGAAGGGAAGTTGAGAAAAGTGAATGAAGAAGACTGAATCAATGTGCACTTTATAAAACTGCAGCATTTTCAGCATTTTTTTTAGTTACTGGGGTGTTTTCTGTTGGGTTCACAGACAGGGACAAAAGATAAAGTGACTAATCCAGTTGAAGTCAGGTCTCCTGAGTTCATGGTAAATGCTTTAACAGCATGATCAGCAGACACAGCACTGATTCTCTGCATGTTTCTAGTTTCCCATGTATTTAGCTGCCTTTAATCCAGAACATTGGTCTTACTACCAGGTTACTGTCAACAAAATGGAGTCTGTGATTGTTACAACTAAAGCTGTATTTGGATATCAGTAGGGTGGAAATTCAGCATCATGGATGAGAGTTTAGCAAGAGTTTATTGCAGCTTCACTACCCCAAGTGCCATTGACTCTCCCCTTTAAATTGTGGGGGAATGGCATATGTTGCCCTTGATACCACGTCACTTGGCTCATCTCAGCATCCCATATAGATTCACTCATAGAGAAAAGCTTCGGGTGTCTAAGGTATCACAGGCAAGGATGAATTACCCTTTGCATCCCTTCCTGTGAAAAATATCCCACATGTTTAGAAGATTGAATCTGACCATTGATGAATAAAGTACCATGATAATATGATTACAATTGTAGTTCATGGATTTCAGAGAGAGGGGGACTCTAAATTATTTATAAGCAATAAGCAATATTACTTATAGCAAGCAAAGTGATATTGCAGAACAAAAAAAAATCACATTTCCAAACTAATTTTATTCATTAACTTAAATTTATATTGGCTAATTTACATATATTCCTTTCTCACTCTAGCTGTGTCTAGTCTTCAATTATCTTAATTTAACCAGAAATCTCTAGATAGGTTGCAGCTCTCAAGTTTAATAAAAAAATGAGTGAAACAGGCTTAATAGAAATTCATAAGTTACCGATGTTCTTTGGAGTAACACATACGTTATTTAGTTCTGAGTGATGCTCTACACCTTTAACCGTATTTAGTCAACTAATTGTACTAGATATAATGCCCCTGTGTGAGGATCTTTCAAGATATGACAGCTACTCACTTAACTCACTGGATTGCTCACCAAAGCAAAAAAACAGCTCCCGGATATTGATTAATCGTATTAACAGTTTTAATGATAGAAGAATACTGCATAGAATAAACTAGAAAATCCTTAATTACTTTTAAGGTCCCCTGAACTGCTTTAAATGAAGGTAAAGAGATAAAGAGACAATTTCTATAAAGTATGTTTTAAAGTGTTTTGAAAGAACTAATTTATTTGTTCAGCCACTGAGGATATTCTGTCTTCAACACTTGCTGTCAGTAATTTCAGTAGAAGTTAAAGGTGCCTCCATTCTGAAAATAAGATCTTCTCCCTTTTATCTCTCTTATGCCTTGTTTTACACTGAGAAGGCTCTAATAACAAACAGTATGCAAACTCACTAGTGAGGCATCACTAGAGAACTAAATTAGGCAAGGCAAGGAAATGTGATATACTCTAGAGTGTATGATCCAGATTAGCTTAAAAGGGATGTTCTTTCATTAGAATTTTGTTTCCTTTCTCCCAATATGGGATTGCATTTGACTTTGTTCTGGGTAGACAAAATCAAATTGAGATACTGAAAACCTGGAGAGGGGAAATGTTGGTATTCTAAGGGGAGAAAAGGATAGAGACAAAAACACAAAACAAAACAAAGCAAAAGAGGTAACAAGAAAAACTTGAAAAGAAAAAAAAGGTTGAATTTTCCCTTGAGTCATTAAATTAAGTATGTTTAAAAATGTTCAAGTACAATATGTGGCTGTGTTGCAAATAAGATTTTTTTTAGCAAGAAAAATATCCATGAAATATTTCATTCATTCTGAAAAATACAGATAGTGGCAAACATTCTTTTGGCAAAAATGATGGAACAGATTTTTTGAAACCATTTTCAAAAGTCAAAAGTTTTCAACAACTTGAAGACCTTTTGTAAAATCCCAGTGAACTATGTATAAAAAGAGACAGTAATACAGAGGATTCTTTTAGCCAACAAACTCAGTTTTCAAAACTTAACTGAAAATCATCAAAGGTGTTGTACCACTGGACTGGTACAGATTTCTAAGCTGATGAAAACATTTTAGGGTGCAAAATTTATTTTTATTATATCTTAATACTGTATTAAAGGAATCTACTTTCTACCTAAAACATAATCAGAATCCAAATGCTTTTTTTCATTTTGTGAGAGGAACTAAGAATTCAAGAAATTTGGAACTGCATATTTTGATTGATCCTGCTAGCTGCCACACAATTCAGAGCCAAGAGAAAACAATATTACAAGAGTTCTCAAAAGCCTTAAAAGCTAAAATGGTTGTATTCACTATTAAATTGTTTCTCCTGTTATTAAAACATTGGGACATAGAAATACAAAGAGAGAAGTGTATCCCTTAACACTTGTGGTTTTGTCTAAGCATTTTCAAAAGGAGTTCTAGCCACTATATCTCACAGTTCAAACCGTTCACTCAGCAAACACATGAAAAAAGATTTACCTTCTTCTCAGCTGGGAAATTGAAGTAATTGGCTTATAAGGCATCAGAGAAAGTCATTACTTTAGGTCTAGTGACTACCATCATTATTTCAGTAGTGACCCAGAGAAGGTCAGCAGTAGAATCAGAAAACCAGTTTGCATAATCATATCCTAAATTTGATGTTGGAAATAGAAATTAATTCTTGTCTCCAGTTAATATAGCTTCATTCTTTTCATTTTCACATGCTTCTTCTAATCAATCATAAATTGGAATTTTCTTCCTGAACATAAGATATTACTCTGGTTTCCTTTTCTAAAATACATTGAAACTGCTAATGTGGTGATTGATTGTACATTTAGATTTCCTTTCATTTTTTTCTTTACTGGGGAATTTAAGATGGAATGATCTTGCCTGCCTTTAGATGTCTACAACATAGACCTTAATATCTGAACTAATTGTTTAAGGCTGCACCTGCATTAATGCCTTAATTCAAAGCAGTATTTTTTTTTTCCAGAGAAGCCCTAGTCAAACACTAATTAACCCTAATTAACCGTAACCCAATGCTTACAAAGCATTGATTTTGTTTGCAGAGCAGGTTCTGCCGTGTGCAATCCTTTTCAAATGAAACTGAACTGGAGGGGGTTGACCCCAGAGTGTCCCAAGTGCTATCAGAGACCCAGCATATTAGCCAGTGACTGCTCCATTAGACAACACGGAGCCATGTGTGTGGTGATGACACCATTTGATTTGAGGACTGAGCATAACCTAGTCCAAAGGAAAATTCTCTTGTGGTCTAGGGAGTGAGTCATCTCAGAGTTGTCATTACTTTAGTCTTCTGAAATCTGTTGAGCATAACAGGAGCTGCAGATATTAAAAACCAAGTGAGAAGGTTCCCCCCACAGTGACATACAGGTTAGTGATATTTTTCTGCTTGTTTTTTACTTTATACAGTCAGGGTTTTTATCCATTTCATTGCTTTATTTAAATTTTTGGTGAAGTTATGCTCCATAGTAGGAATGTACAATCATGTTGGCAAGAGCTCTCAATAAAATCCCTTTTTCCATATAAAAATAAACCCAAGTGAAACACTGAAATAAACCATTTTACATATCTTCTGATTAGGCAAACAACTCAAATAAGTTTGAAATACAGAAATTCAGTGGTGGTCCCAGTAGGAAACTAGAATACGTTTTGAATCACATGGAGGTACTCTGTGTATGGAAAACAGGTACCCAAGAATCTACTAATAGGTGCAGATCTCTCCTCTACATTTAGAATAAGATATCTTATCCCAAAGATCAGGGTATTTCTATTAATATTGAGGCTGATATAATGTACACTGAAATCAATGCTATTCATTGGTCTGAATCTTGAAAATACTGAGCACAATGGCAGCTGAAGACATTTGGCACATCTAATGTATCATTCAGTCAAGACCAGAAAGGATTATACTTTCATTACAAACTTTTGACACATTTTTTTGTGAAATCAGTATACTATACTGGATCATCCCTTGATATTTATATCATTACAGAGACTTGCAAAAATGATGCCTTGTTATGATACTGTCATTTTAGTCCTAGCAAAGAAGAAATTGAGACAGGCTAATAAAGTAATACTCGATTTATCTTGTAGTTATGAGTTTAATGCTTATTTATGTGTAAACTTTATGCCATAAATAAAGCTAATATTGCATGTGACAATACAGATCTGTGGTACTGACATTTTTAAGAGGGGTGCCTGAATGTGCATAGTAATACTGCCAAATGAAACAGCAATAAAATAACAGCATTTCTTCCAGAAATTACAATGGTTTCTTTTTTCTACTCAGAATGAGGCATGTCTCAGTTACAGAATTTTCACAATGTGATAAAAAGAATGTGTAGTACAAGAAAGCTGAATCAGAAGGAAATTGTTTTAAAATTAAATTATTTTCTTACGAAATTACTTCATTATTTTGTTAAACATCTATAGCATAATTCAATGTTTACAAAAAGGATGGGCTAACCCCTTTGATCACGTGTCTACAGGAGAGGCACATTGATTTATGAATTAGGTTGCATGTCAAAACTAATTTAAACTTTTCAGTTCCATGTGCTACAGACTAACTATGCTAGGGAATTCTTTATGTGGTTAGAAGTGTATTACAGAGTAATCAAAAGTCAAAGCCTCTATTTGTAAATTAATATACAAAGAAAGATGGCAAAGCTAGAAAATGATGAGTTATTGATGCTCTCATTGAAAAAGGATGTTCCATACGTAAAACCAAGTACTCCTATTAGAAAAAAAAATCTATGTTCTGTAAAGGCATCTGCAGGCAAATCAGTTTTCACATGAGGCATCTATGTATCAATAGTAAATGCACCAGTATTTCATATAGCAGCAGAGGGTTATATGATCCATTAAATACAATCTAGCCATATCACTCAATCCCTTAATAGACTGGCTAAGTTTGGTGTTGAAACATGCCCGTTTGTTCCCCCACTTTTCTTAAATTCTCACATAGTTTTCTAACTGCCCTTATTATTAGAAACTTTCTGGGGTTTAACATAAATTCATAAATATTCATGGCTAATTTAAAGTTCTTGTTCTTGTGCCATTGTTATCATTTCACAGGAAGTTGCTCTTCTCCAGTGACTGTCTTCTAATTATTACATATATGGAAAGCAATAGCATCTCATCTCAGACTTTGGTTTGCTTGGATGAAAAGAAAAAAAAACAAGTTTTTATCCACATTTCACAAGGGAGGCACTCAATTTCGTAATATTCCTGTGACCTTTCCTCTGCATCCACTCCATCTGTAATTAATCCTTCCTGAAAGCATAGTGCCACAACGGTATGCGATGCTCTATACAAGGTTTAAACAGTGCCTGGTATAACATTAATAATTCCCAGTAATTAAGAAAAATGCTCTTCCCAGTACATCTTATCATTTGCCTTTTCCATGGCTTCATCAAAGTGGTAGATGATTGTCGCATAATCATCAAAACAGGAGATAGGCAAAGTCCTACAAAACAAACATCAATGCTTCTGTTTTAGCTGTTACTAGTGCCAGGAACATGCTATGAAGGGTTATAAAACAAATATAAAAGCTGTTGTGCCTATTGGCAGACCAGATGTACAAAATCATTACTTTTATTTTTGTGACAATATGGTATGGAGATTAATAAAAGTTCTATAACATAATGCTGATAATGCTTTGTTTTCTCTTAGCAATAGCATATGAGTGTGTGCATATGTATACGATTCAGGGAAGAAAGAGAGATGGGGCAAATGATTTGACCATTAAGTTAAAGCATCTGATAAATGAAATTGCAACAATGACCTAAAGCTACTTCTTCAGAGCCATCTTCTTTTATATGAGTCATTTCAACTCAGCTCTTCAAATGTACAAATTCATTACATTTAATATTTCTTTTTTATTTTTAAGTGAATAATACATTATTTATTAATTTTATGGCAAGAGTAGTATAAAGGGTAATACTACTCTAGTTTGTTTAGTACATGGCAAAGAGAGTTGAGAGTGTCCAGAACCAGGACTGAGCAAATATTTTGAATCAGTATTCCGAAGGTCAGCAGCAAGACCAAAAAGTGGGGAAAATACTGGTAGAATCTGAACTGGAATAATAATGTTCAGTCAGAAATAAAGAATAAAATGTGCTTAAGGATAAAAATTGGTTTCCTTTTGGTGGGTAAAATGATTCATCCTGCAGGTACTTTTTGCCACTTAAAAAAAGCTAAGTTTAGGCATTCTTTTTATCTACATTTGGGTTTTTTTTCAGCCAAAGTGATGATACCACTTTTGTGAATAAACAAACAAACAAACAAACAAACAAACAAAACAACTTTAAGGAAACAAACTTGCCCAGGGAAAAAAATGTGTCCTGGACATCATTTAACACATCACAGAAAGCAGACAGAATTTCATGGGCTGATGAGGCTCTAAAGAGCATCCTTAAAATTCAGACCTTCAGAAAGCAAAACACCTTCACTTCACCCGTAAACGCCAAAGAAACTATAGGCAGTTCCAATTGGAACTGAATATAAAATAACCCTGTCAGTTGGAGAGGATATGTTTTCACACTGTGCTTTGCTGGGCTACGGGCAGAGACCTCAGCAGGCTATAAAATATAATGTGTATTAAATAAATATTTCAGTGTAACAGTATTAGTAAAGTTACATATTTGATATAAAGTTCCTAGGTTCACTATATATTGAAATTAAATATATATAATGGCATTGCAAGTGGTGGTGAAAGTAAATTTGAAAACATTCATGTTACTCAGGGGTGTTTTTTTTAATACTTATGTGTTAGGAGCATAAACAAAGTTTAATACCTTACTTCTCTTGTTCAAAATTTGCCTATGCCACAAACAAATGCATTTTTTTGGAGGTTATATTAGGAGACAAACCCAGGTTTATATTGATCTACACAAGCTGTTTATATTTTTTAGGTTTTCTGAAAAGGCAGCACACTTTTTAGCAGAGCACAGTACCAAGGAAAATACCAAATCATTTGTATTCCTAACAATAAGAATGATCACTGAAGCGGTATCAAACACTCATAATCTCCCTTTCTGTCCAGTGTTTTATCAAATGATTTAAAAATTACTCATGTAATTTAAATTCTCCATGTTGTGGTTTAACCCCAGGCAGCAACTAAGCACCACACAGCCACTCGCTCACTCCCCCCACCCTGGTGGGATGGGGGAGAGAATCAGAAGGGTAAAAGGGAGAAAACTCCTGGGTTAAGATAAGAACAGTTTAATAATTGAAGTAAAATAAAATAGATAGTAGTAATAGTAGTAATAAGAAAATAATATAATAACATTACAATAACATAAAAAGCAAGTGATACAGTATACAATTGCTCACCACCCACCAACCAATGCCCAGCTCATCGCCGAGCAGTGACTGCTGCCCCCTAGTCAACTCCCCCAGCTTTATATACTGATCATGATGTCATATGATATGGAATAGCCCTTTGGCCAGTCTGGGTCAGCTGTCCTGGCTGTGCCCCCTCCCAGCTTCTTGTGCACCTGGCAGAGCATGAGAAGCTAAAAAGTCCCTGACTAGTGTAAGCACTACTTAGCACCAACTAAAACATCAGCATGTTATCAACATTATTCTCATCCTAAATCCAAAACACAGCACTATACCAGCTACTAGGAAGAAAACTAACTCTATCCCAGCTGAAACCAGGACACTCCATAAAAAAGGCTTGTGTTGTTCTCTAAAGTTTCTAGCTGAAAGATATGATTGCAACATGATTTGTTACATGAAGCAAAATAATTATCAAACCTACAGAGTTCCACAGAGCTATCAGTCACACAAACACCTGAGCAGAAGAAAACTCACAAACGCACAAGGTCTAAGTTATGCTTGCACCTTGGTGACACCTGCAGTTTTAAGTGGTTACTTGCACACATAGTGTCCTAAATTCATGTTAAGTGCTGTAGTTGCTCCATCATTCTCCACAGATTTGGGAGACTTACTGGGAAATGTCTATAGCACAGAATGGTTGAGGTTGGAAGGGACCTCTGGAGGTCATTTGGTTCAACCTCCCCCTGCTCAAACAGGGCCACCTGGAACTGGTTGCCTGGGACTATGTCCAGATGGCTTTTGAATATCTCCAAGGATGGAAACTCCACAACCTCCCCAGGCAACCTGTGCCAGTGCTTAATCACCCTCACAGTAAAAAAGTGTTTCCTGATGTTCAGAGGAAACCTCCTGTGTTTCAGTTTGTGCTTATTGCCTCTGGTCCTGTCACTAGACACCACTGAGAATAGCCTGGCTCCGTCTTCTTTGTACCCTGCCTTCAGGTATTTATCTACATTGATAAGATCCCCTGGAGCCTTCTCCAGGCTGAACAGTCCCAGTTCTCTCCACCTTTCCTCATAGGAAAAATGATCCAGTCCCTTAAATAGCTTTGTGGCCCTTTGTTGGACTCTTTCCAGTATGTCCATGTCTCTCTTGTACTCCGGAGCCCGAAACTGGATACAGAACTCCAGGTGTGGCCTCGCCATTGCTGAGCAGAGGGGAAGGATCACCTCCCTTGACCTGCTGGCAACATTCCTCCTAATATTATATTATATTATTAGCCTTCTTTGCAGCAAAGACACACTGCTGGTTTATGTTCAACTTGGTGTCCACCAGGACCCCCAGGTGGGGGGGTGGCCCCCAGCATGTCCTGGTGCCTGAGGTTGTTCCTCCCGAGGTACAGGACTTTGCACTTCTTGTTGAACTGCATGAGGTTCGGAGCAGCAGAAAGGGCATTACAACTAATGCCTGTACTTGGCATTCCTCAAAGAAAACCGGTGTGCCTTCAGAAGAGCTCAATATTAACTGTTTCTACCAGCAAAAGTACCTGATCTGCAAAGTATAATTTAAGTGTTAAGTGGAGTATGGAACTATTATATCTTTATTAGTGAATCAGTAGCCACTCATCAACATTGCTATCAAGGCAAAATGTCAAATATCCCTGGAAAAGACCCTCAGACATTATTACAGGTGTTGGCAGGACAATACACATATAATGGATAGAGATGTGGCAGTGAATAATGCCAACGTGCATATTAGATGGCTTTGTACTTTCCCATTTCCTGGCAACAGTGCTCTGTTCTGCTTGCTGATGTCACCAGGAGGTAGAATATTGCAAGGTTAAGGCCTAAATTTATATCTATTTAAAAGACATTTTGTATAGCTTCAGAATTCATTCTAGCCTTGACTCTGTTTGTGCAAGTGCCCTCAAACACTGGCAACCAGCAAGGTCTCCTTAATTTAGCAGACTTGCAACCTTGTCAAAGTCCTCTTTCAGTTTCCAAGAGCCCTATCTTTCATTTTCATAATTGGTAGTGCAGAGAAGGCTAAATGCAAAGTCAGGAAATTAATTTAGATATGATGCCCTTATTTGCATTTCTTTAATTCAGGCTGATATACTCAACTATGGGTCACTTTCAGTGATATTGGACCAGAAATTTATAACTAACGAGGCCAAAAGTTGAATCTCAGGAAGAAATAGTTCGACCTGCCAAAACAACAGAAGCCATTTTGAAGGGTTTATATTCAGATGTAATGTTCAGTCATAGAAAGAAGAGAATCAGTGTATATATATATATATATATATAAAAATCCCAATTTAGAGCAAGAAAGTGAAGTACATAACAAATTTTAAACATGTAATTCTAAGCCTGTATAACATGTGCTTAATGTTAAATGGAAGATAAAGAACTTTCATGATTTAGAGCCCTAATTGGGATGAAAAAAGTTGCTTTTTCCTTCTACCTTTAATATTTCATGGCCTGGGAAAATAAAGAGAGTCAGTATCCTGTCCTGAAGGATGCGCAGGCACAGACATGTTTCAGAATATGAAGTCTCTTCCAGAAAAGATGCATCCATAGTCTCTCCTCCAACAAGGATGCTCTGAGCCTGGTTCTTCACCCTATTCCCAAACAAAGGGGGTAATCTCACCTGTCTCAACATAGTTTACCTAATTGGACTTATCTGAGGACTTCCTCTGACTTTATCAGAGTTTACCTCTTTTTTCTTTGTTCTGTTGGATTATCCCGGTTCCACTGGATGTTGTGCCTGCTGCTCTCCATTCCTTGTTCTGACCTTACAGTGTGCTTGTTCTCATTTTCCTGTATCCTGTTTGTGCAACTATACCACAAATCTCTGGTTTTTCCCTTTGTGGTAGCATGTTCCTTTATATAGAGAGAGCGACAAACACACAGGTAGCTGTGACGGAAAATGCTTGCGACACTGGTCATGCTATTTGTACTCTTACAACATTACAAAATGCCTATGGGAGTTGCTGGTTATGCCAGGTTAGTATGCTCATGTCTGGATTCAAGGCAAGTAAATATTAATTATATCTTCCTTAATCACTTTCTCCTTCATGACTGCAACAGGCGTCTGCTTTGGCTACAAGGTTTTACCATTAGACTGCACTGATTTTTACCCTTGATGTTCTCTCTTTTGTCTTTTTTCTCTTTTATTTAGAAAATTCAATTGAGATTTTTTTTTAAATGTATTTATTTTCAGAATTTTTAAGACAGCAAAGTGCTTCAGAACACTATACTAAACAATTATTTATGTGCATATTGGATGCACTTCAGCTTCAGCTTCCTCTCTTTAATCTTTTTTTTTTTTTTTTAAGTAACCATAAATTAGATCTGGTGGGCAATACATATTTTCACCAATGATTATGTAGACAACAGAGGAAAAAAAAAAAAGAACTTGTGAATAATTTATAAATTGGATAGGAAAAAGGCAGATTGATCTGTTAATGTATTAAGTATTAATAATTCTACCAGCTTGACATGATAGCATAATTTGGGATAATTGTAAAGTTTCTTATTCAGGGAAAGAATAATCATGAACCATAACCTCATAATGAAACAATGAAATAAATAAAATAAATGCCAAGGGTGACAAGAAACTAGATACCAAAAATTTTAAAATATAAATATGATAATATACCTGATAGACTGTAAACACAGTGAATTAACATGAAATGTTTTCTGATAAGGGATGGTTTTCTAGGGCACCGTTATTCTGGAATTCCCCCTTTATAAGAAAAACATTTTAATTATTTGTCCTAGGTAAAATGTTATCTAATTCAAAAAAAAAAAAAAAAAACAAAAAACACAACAAACAAACACCAAACCAAAACCACCAAAAAAACCCTTCAGGGTAAAGAATGAGGTTTCTGAATCCTATTTAGAATATGTATGTCATAATTGCTTTTAAGGAACATGTTTTCGAAACAATTTACTCATATTATTTATAGATATTCCCAGCAGATTTTCTGTAGTTTCACTTTTATTTCAGTTTTTGAAGACAAAACAAGACCCATCCATCATTCCTGGCCCTTCTGCTTGTGGAACCTCTCCCTCTGACCCCTCACAAATCCTGTCGTATCAAAGCAGTGTAACTACAGTTCACGCACTATGCTTCCTCCAAGATCTGTTTCATCTTGTCTATGCCCCTACACTTCCAGAGAATCTGGATGAAAAGAAGGCTTTGTGGTGAGTGCTAAAGATCAACAGTTCAAATTATTGCAGATGAAGATTCTAAAGGCAAGAAAGAATTTCAAAGGTGAAGTACAAGTAAGATAGATATATTATTTTTAAAATCCAGCTAAACCAAGCCATCTGTTACTCGTGTTTGAAGTGGGTATATAGGCAGAAGACATAGATAGTTTCTAAAACAACTCCGGCTGCTCCTGGATGTCCTGGGTGTTTATAGCAGAAGTGTTGAATGGAGACCACCATGTATCTCCACTTGAAGGATGTCATCACATCTTTGTGTGCTAAAACTGTTGCCGTGGTTTAACCCCAGCCGGCAACTAAGCACCACGCAGCTGCTCGCTCACTCCCCCCTTGGTGGGATGGGGGAGAGAATCATGAAGGGTAAAAGGGAGAAAACTCGTGGGTTGAGATAAGAACAGTTTAATAATTGAAGTAAAATAAATTAGAACAGTTAAACAGGCAAAGCAAAAGCTGCGCAAGCAAACAAAGCAAAGCAAAGAATTAATTCACTCCTTCCCATCGGCAGGCAGGTGTTCAGCCATCTCCAGGAAAGCAGGGCTCCATCACGCATAACAGTTACTTGGGAAGACAAACGCCATCACGCCCAATGACCCCCCCCTTCCTTGTTCTTCCCCCAGCTTATATACTGAGCATGACGTCCTATGGTATGGAATAACCCTTGGGCCAGTCTGGGTCAGGCCCCGCCCCGGCGGTGCTCCCTCCCAGTCCCCCCGTGCACCCGGCAGAGCAGGGGAAGCTGAAAAGTCCTTGACCAGTGTAATCACTACTTAGCAACTATTTAGCAACAGCTTAGCACTACTTAGCAAGAACCAAAACATCAGTGTATCATCGGCATTGTTCTCATCCTAAACCCAAAACACAGCCCTAGACCGGCTACCAAGAAGAAAATTAACTCTATCCCAGCTGAAACCAGGACAACTGTGAAATGTGCTCGGGCTCTATGCCCTTTTTTATACCTGTTTAGCTAAGTGGTAAAGAAAACAAAATAAGTTAGCTTCTTAATATCTCTCAGTTCTCTTATTCTGACAACCTTACAGCAGCCTTTAAAAAGGCTCATTATTTGGTACCTGAGAGGCAGAAACATTTAGATACATTAGAAAAGAAAGGGTTTAGAGGGGATTATCTTCCCAAATATCAAAAATCCCATACTGGTCAGCAAAATCTCAAAGCTGAGACTGGAGTTTCCAGCTTAACAAAATATAAAGAGAGAAAAAAAGGAAAAAAGAAAAAAAAAGACAAGAGGAGAAGAAAAAAGAAAAGAAGAAAAAAGAACTGTGTTAGCTCTGAAGTTCATGCAAACACATTAATAGGATTAAATTCAGTCCTTGTCCTATCCAACCCCCAGTGCTCATTTTCAGTGCCTGAAGTCTGTGACAAATAAGCACTAATTTCTGAGGAGTGCTAATATGGTAACTGTTAAAATGGCAGATCCCTTACTCTTGAGTTTATGCTAATAACATTTAGTGGAGTTAGCAATCACATTGATTTCCCATATGTAATAAGAAGAGTGTAATGCTACATTCCTAGTTAAAGTTTATTGAGCAGGCAGGATATTAGAAGTCAGAACTGATTAATTCAGGGTATAAACAGTCACCCTTTTTTTTATCTTTTTCTTCTTTTTCTGCACAATCTTGTCTCCCAAACACTTTACCACATATCCTTATTAGTGCTCTCGTTTCTGATGACACTTCTTTCTTTTACTTTCCTTTGTGAGTTCTCACCTTTACATTAAAGAACGCATTAAGTACTCATGGCTTAGTCTTGATACATGCCATCGGAGTCAGATTGAACTCAATGGTTCAGTGTTAGGCCCTTAAATGGACCACCAGTGTGGCTGGAGCAGATAGACCTGTAATATGGTTTCCAGTTCACACCAATAGTGAAAGCCTTCAAAATATATTACATAATTAAAAAAATATATTGTGAATTGTCTATAGACTCAAATGTTGGGGGTTTTCTACACTAGAGACAGAGGGGGCATTTATGCTCTTTTTCTTTTTATCTGTTTTAGGGTCAAGAGCAGCAAGAGAGTAGCCTATAATTTGGGTAAGCCCATTTCAGGTTCCTTGGGAAAAAATTTTTAACTAAGTGGAAAGCACATTGTCAACTATCCTAATCTAGGTACAAGTATCTTCTAATGCCCTCCTTGCTCAATAAACTTCTACTAGAAATGTAGCAGTCTATTCTTATTATTACTTATGGGAAATCAAAGCAATTGCTAACCCCATGATATGCTATTGCCATAACCACAGGAGTAAGGGATCTGCCATCATAGCAGTTGCCATATGAGCACTCATTAGAATTACTAATTTGTCACAGAATTGGAGTGGGAATGAACACCTGGAGTGTGACTCGATAATGATAGAGCTCTATTCCAACAATGAACCTGCTGCCTTAATATAAGTCTTTTTCATAACTTAGGGCAGCTTAAGAAGAAACCACTCTCTGTCAGTGTGAAAACTTAAATATATATATTTATGTTTTCTCAAGTTTCTATACATATACATACATGCACATTACATATATAAAAGAAGATATCTTACTGCTTTAAGACAATAGTGAAACAACAGAAAGAGCACAAGAAGGCTATATGGGCTTGCTTCCCTGTAAATAAGGGCAAATCTGCCACATGGCAATTATTTTTATCATGTTCATAAGAAAAAAATAAAAGTAAAAACACAATTAAACTAAAGATGATTTAATAGAAAGACAAAGTAAAAGCACAAAACATCCTGACAGACTCCAAAGAAAGACTGGGATGCAACAGGATATGATGTTCTGGTCCTCTCACAGGCCACAAGGTCTCCTTCCTTGTGCATCATGTCTCATGCAGCATTTTAAACAGGCTAAGGTAGTGTAGTAACCATGCTGACACCTAAAAAAAATTAGGCTTCTCAACTTCTATTTTCCTTCAGCTGTTCCTGAAATATCTTCCTCCCTAGGACAAACTGACAGATTGTTTAACTCTAGCTGACAGCTATACTTGAAATCCCATAGGATTTTACTGTAATGTCATACTTAAGATGCCTCTCTGTCCACCTGTATGGACAACTTTTTTCTCTAAGACTGTATAGATCCTTCTTTCTGCGCATGCTGCCTTACAGCAAGATGTCTCTTTTTTGGTGTTTTTACATTTTATGTTCTGGTTTCACTAGGAGAATCCATTGGCTGTTGCCACATATTACTGTAGTCCCTTTCCTATTCTCGCCTTATGGGAATCCTCCCACTCATCTCAAACAACTGAATTTCTTCATGGCATTCAGTACCTAAGTAAAAGGATTATCTCAGGCTACTTCTTCAAGAAGGACAGGTTTTATTCCCCTCTGACTTGAGAGATCAAGAAATGCATCTTCTTTTTTTAGGGGTACAGTTATAATTGCTTTTGAATAAATAGTAAAGGTGACGTGGCAAATGAATGAAGCTTGTAGTGGCAGGAAGAAAGAAATACAATTAAAACAACAACAAAAAAGGTTGAAGCATTTAATTACACATTTCAAAAGATATCATAGTCAGGTGTGCCTTGTGGGATGTTATAATGAAGAAACAAAACAGTGGCTACTTATTATATGGCTTACAAACCTAGGAACATCCCGAGTTTCTCTCTCCAAAGCATTAAGACAACGGTTCAGATTTTGCAGTTACATCTCTGGATGATATTTGTGACATTTTCTGGTATCTTCTGATGCTTACAGTTATAGCTTGTGATTCTTTGTGTTCAATGTATAGGTCTATTCTTTATACTATCCAACTGCCCAAAGGCTTTATTCTGCTGTTGTGCTCAGAGATTATCTTTAAAACCATATACTTCCCCAACGCATCCCAGAATGGTAGGATCATTTTTTCTTCCTATTTACTCTAAACAGGTTGAATCTTGTACATGTTATGAAAGAGATCATACCTGTATAATGATGTTCTTCACTGAGTTCTCTTCAGTCTTGAGTGCAGGATTTCTAAACAGTTGAACATTTATGACATCAGTGAAGGAATCCGTGATATTCATTTAAAAGCAAAAGCCAATCCATGATTTATCATGTCAGTAGGGCCACTAGGCTAGAGATAAGAAGTATACCACTTACACTGGTTCTTCATGTACAGAGAATTTATCCATCCCACACTTGCCATCTTCTTTGCAAACAATCATCCATGTTTAATGTCTTTTTTTCAGCCTAAAAATGGTCATACATTTACATAATAGCATTCCCATGAAGTGCTGACTCAAGTTCCCTATCATTTTTACATCAGATATGGACATAAAACCATTGAATTAGTTCTGGTTTGTGTGAATTAGTATTTTTTTCTAACATGGAACAATATGTTACACCAGAGGGGTATGTGTAAGGCCGTGCACTCAGATGTGCACCGCCATGTTTTAACACATAGTAAGGTGAAAGAAGGGTCATGTTATATTTATTTCAAAAAACAAAAATCAAAAAACAAAATCCCAAAACCAATATATATTTAATCCAGAGTAAAGAAGAGTATTTAGTTTCTAAAATTTGTGCATCTTCCAAAAAGTCTGAGAAAATCTATGAAACAATATGGGGTTTTTAATTAATCTCTGCTTCCAGAATTACTTTTTAAGAGAAAAAAAAAGCAAACGAGTTCCCTGTCTTGAGGGAAATCCTGTGGGAATAAGTAGCACAATTTGGAGGACAGCAAAATTTAGTATCTCAGATGAGATGTGAAGAGTTCAACTTTTGGCTACCAAAAATGAAACTAACTTCTTATGAACAAAAAGAATTACCAGGAGAAAAGTTCTATTTTTCATTCATTTTTAACCCAGAATTACAGGCAGTCAAAAGATGTTATGCAGCTAAGATTGCTGTGATGAAGATATGGTGGGGTGACCCTGACTGGATGCCAGGTGCCCACCAAAGCCACTCCATCATTCCCCCTCCTCAGCTGGACAGGGGAAAGAAAATATAATGAAAATCACGTGGGTCAAGATAAGGGAGAGATCATTCACCAATTACCATCATGGGCAAAACAGACTCGACTTGGGGAAATTACCTTAATTTATTACTGATAAATCAGATTAGGATAATGAGAAATAAAAACTAAATCTTAAAACACCTTCCCCCACCCCTCCCTTATTCCTGGGTTTAACTTCACTCCCAATATCTCTATGTCCTCCACCCCAGTGGCACAGGGGGATGGGGAATGGGGGTTGCGGTCAGTTCATCACACATTGTTTCTGCCACCCCTTCCTCCGCAGGGGGAGGACTCCTCACACTCGTCCCCTGCACCAGCGTGAGGTCCCTCTCATGGGAGACAGCCCTCCATGAATTTCAACATGAGTCCTTCCCACAGGTTGCAGTTCTTCATGAACTACTCCAGCGTGGGTCTCTTCTAAGGGGTGCAGTCCTTCACGAACAGACTGCTCCAGCTTGGGTCACCTGCGGGGTCACAAGTCCTGCCAGCCAACCTGCTCCAGCGTGGGCTCCTCTCTCTATGGGTCTACAGGTCCTGCCAGGAGCCTGCTCCAGCAGGGGCTTCCCATGTTCACAGCCTCCTTTGGGCATCCACCTGTTCCAGTGTGGGGTCTTTCATGGGCTGCAGGTGGATATCTGCTCCACTACTAACTTCCATGGGCTGCAGGGAGACAGCTTGCCTCACCATGGTCTTCACCATGGGCTGCAGGGGAAGCTCTGCTCTGGTGCCTGGAGGATTTCCTCCCCCTCTTTCTTCACTGACCTTGGTGTCTGCAGAGTTGTTCCTCTCACATTTTCTCACTCCTCTCTCTGGCTGCAGTTGCTGTTGCGCAGAAACTTTTTCCCCTTCTTGAATATGTTATCACAGAGGTGTTACCACCATCGCTGACTGGCTCGGCCTTGGCCAGCGGTGGGTCCATCCTGGAGACAACTGGCATTGGCCCTATCGGACATAGGGGAAGCTTCTAGCAGGTTGTCACAGAAGCCACTCCTATAGTCCCCCTGCTACCAAAACCTTGCCACGCAAACTCAATACAGAAGACAAGACCCTCCCACTAAAAATCAGAAGGGGAACAATGAAAGCTTATTAGTACCACTAACCATGCTTGTTTGGGGCGATGTTAGAGCATGAACTGTTAAGAAGGATATTTCCCCCTTGAAAATCTACTCAAGTTATCAGGAAATATAAACTACCACAGTTTCAGGACCACCTCTGTGATGAAACAAAGTAAGACAGATGATCTTGTAGGCTTATTAGGCAGAGAAATATGAGTCAGTGCACTCTCTATAAACGTTGCTTACTCCTTTTGGTTTTTTTGTTTGTTTGTTTTATTTTTATGAGCTACTCATGGGAAATCTCAGTGTCAATAAAAATGGAATAGCATGTTAAAGCTATCACATAACCACTGCTATATGGGAGAAGTTAGAAAATTGGTGCACAGAAGGCAATTCTTTGGTTTCAGAAGTTGAGCACACAGCGAGTGGGGCTTGGGTTTTTTTTGGGGGAGACGGAGGTCCTGTCTCCTTCTCACATCAGAGTTTCCAGCTCTTTTTATGACATTTAACTTTATTAAGTGAACTGAGTCTGTAGTCCTGCTGAGATCGAAGTGATCTTTTTTGTAAAAAGTGTTGCAACACAGAAATCATTATGGCCTTTAGGAGAAAGGGTGTTGGGTATTTGGGGCTTACTGTTCTGGACACTCCTACTTCCAATTCCTCATCTCTTTGCAATGTCCTTAGTAACTCAGTAAACATTCCTGTGTACTTCTGATGTAGCTTTTCCTGCATTCATAACCCCAAACAATTCTTCCATCCCTGGAGTAAACCTTTAAGGTACTTAAAAGGGCAGGTGATAACTGACCATTCTCTTGCAAAAAAAATGAAACCTGCAGATTTAGAATCATAGAACCATAGAATTATAGAATCGTTTAGGTTGGAAAAGACCCTTAGGATCACCAAGTCCAACCGCTAACCTAGCACTGCCAAGTCCACCACTAAACCATGTCCCTAAGCACCACATCTACACGTCTTTTCAATACCTCCAGGGATGAGGACTCAGCCACTTTCCTGGGCAGCCTGTTCCAATGCTTGATAACCCTCTCAGTGAAGACGTTTTTCCTAATATTCAGTCTAAACCTCCCCTGACACAACTTGAGGCCATTTCCTCTCGTCTTATCACTTGTTACTAGGGAGAAGAGACTGACCCCTGTCTCGCTACAACCTCCTTTCAGGTAGTTGTAGAGTCAGAAAGAAATTATTATTATTATTATTAGAGTGAAAATGAAATTGTAAAATCATATTTTTCCACACTCCTAATAAATCAAAAGCACTTCATTGTTGCAGATGTCAACATCAATCATACTAATTAGACTTCTATAACAATAATTATAAATGAATCAATAAATGCATAAGAAAAGTTAGATGAATTCGGTTAATGAGCTCTTTACAGTCTTTTTAGTGAGAAAGGTTAGATAATTCAGAATATTCATTCTGATGCATTTCCATGTTAAATTTCTGTGTATTGATATGTATTCCAATAACAAAGACCCGGTTAGAGGCCTTTAAAGCTTTTCCTCTAAAACTAACCTGCATTGATCTGACTTTGATATAAACAAGTTATTATGAGATAAAGAGTACATTTAAGTGTCTGTGGAGGTCTTCTTGAATCTGTTTCTATTACTTGGAAATAATATAATAGATCTTGCTGATAACAGTGTGATGGGTTGACCTTGGATGGCCACCAGGTGCCCACCAAGCCGCTCTATCATTCCTCCTCCATCAACAGGACATGGGGAGAAAATGAAAAACCTGTGGGTCAAGAAAGGAACGAGGATATCACCTACCAATTGCCATAATGGGCAAAGCAGTCTTGGCTTGGGGAACACAATTTAATTTATTGCCAGTTACCTGTAACAGAGTAGGAGTAAGAAATAAAACAAAACTAAAATCCCCTTTCCCCCACCTCTCCCTTCTTCCCAGGTTCAACTTTACTCCTGACTCTTCTACCTCCTCCCCTTGAGCAGTGCAGGGGGACAGGGAACGGGGGTTGCAGTCAGTTCATAACATGTTCTCTCTGCTGCTCCTTCCTCCACACACTCTTCCCCTGCTCCAGTATGGGATCCCTCTCATGGGAGACAGTCCTTCATGAATTTCTCTAACATGGGTCCTACCCATGGGCTGCAGTTCTTCATGAACTGCTGCAATATGGGTCCTTTCCATGGAGTGCAGTCCTTCAGGAACAAACTGCTCCAGCATGGGTCCCCCATGGGCCATAGGTCTTGGCAGAAATTCTGCTCCTTCATGGGCTCCTCTCCATGGGCCATAGTTCCTGCTGGAAGCCTGCTCCTCTATGGGCTCTCCATGGGCTGCAGCTTCCTTCAGGGTATCTCCATCTGCTGAGGCATGGGGCCCTCCACAGGCTGCAGTGTGGACATCTGCTCCAACATGGTCCTCCATGGGCTGCAGGGGGACAACCTGCTTCACCATGGTCTTTACCATGGGCTGCAGGGGAACCTCTGCTCCTGCATCTGGAGAACCTCCTCCCCCTCCTTCTTCACTGACCTTGGTGTCTGCAAGGCTGTTTTCCTCACATTTTCTCCCTCCTCTCTCATAGCTGTTGCACAGCATCTTTTACTCTTTCTTAAATATGTTATCACAACATCACTGATGGGCTCAGCTTTGACCAGTGGAGGGTCCTTCTTGGAGCTGGCTGGAACTGGGACAGGGGCAGCTTCTAGTGTCTTCTCACAGAAGCCACTCCTGCAGGCCCCCCTGCTATCAAAACCTTGCCATGTAAACCCAATACAGACAGCAATAGTAACTTTCTTGAAATTTTAATTCCCAACATCATAATCATGCCACCTCTGTATTTCCTTAATCATCCATGAGGCAGCCTAAACCTCAGAGAGACAAGTACTTCCTTGGACAAGTACTTCTGCAGGAAATATTTCACATGAAAATTCTTAGGACTGTTTTTACTTTATTCAGGTCTCTAGCCAGCCTGTAGAGGTTTAGGAGATTTTCTCTCCCTGTCTCTTTCAGCTATTTTTAATTTTTTACTAATAGCAGACATCCTTGTTATGCAGCATGGTATTTTTTCCTACTGAATTTCACTTCATTCCAGTTTTTGAGCTCATCCAGTTCTTTCTGTGCATTACCCTACAGTAACAATGCCTCTTTTGTCATCCACACATTTCATCAGTGCACTCCTGCTGTTTATGTCAAGGTCCTTGATGAAATAGTAAATCATTGCCTTTCTAAAATGTAATGAATAGATACAGCAGCTTGCATTCTCTTAAGTATGACTTAAATGAGTTAAATGTATAATACAACTTTACCAGCAGATCTGTATGTATGCTTTCCATATAGCTGTGTGACCACATATATCTTTTTCATAAATATACAGATTTTTTAAAAGTTCAGACATTATTAGACAAAATAATAATATTAGCTAGATCTTAATTTGTCTTATGCAGTGTTAACATGTCTAAATTCACAGGCAGGATCACACTGGCTGCTCAGAACTTTTATCCTCCTGAAGATATAAGTAAGATTTTGGCTAAAGTGTTTCTATTTCAGTTCAACCCATGAGTATTTAGAGCATTTTGAAAAGATTTATGACTTCTACATTTTCTTTCCCTTTAAAGATTTTCTCTCAGCTTTAACAACCAGTGTGGAAACTGCTTCCTTTCCCCAATCACGGCAGGACTGAAGCACACGTGGGCAGGCCACAGTGGGAAACCGTCCCACGTTGGTCCTGTCTCTTGCTCTGTTTTGCCCATGAGGTAGGCAAATAACCTTATTCTCCCATGTCTTAGTTTTCTCAAATGTAAACTGAAAGTAATGACATAGCCCTTTTTTCCATAGTGTTATGAGATGCATGGATGACAAGTGATACTGAGACACATCTTCCACATATAGAGGACCACTGCAGCTCACTTTATATGATTAAAATAGAGGAGTTGAGATAGTAAGAAGCTGAAGCCTGTAAGTACCCAGTCTCCAAGAACAAAGTGGCGTATTTCTAAAGGCATTCTTGATTTGATTTCCAGTAAATGGCTACTGAAATTTTGACTGTGAAACTCAGTAATCCCTAAACAGTCTGGCCTTCTATAACAGAATAGTGTAACCGCTTCAGAATTCCCATTCAGTTAAGGGAAAGCCATCTCTGAAATGAAGCCTAATATATAATAGGCAATACTAAAACAGCTCACAATTACTGTAATTTATCATTTAACTCGCATTCAGCTTACAGAAAAAAATAAAGACCTAGCTACTTGTGCTGTATACCTTTGTGCAACTTCCATTAAAAAATGTACAAACAACCTTGTTACGTGAGACACAAGAACACTTTCCTAAATGTCATATTAAACTCATTACTGGGAGAATGAGAAAGCTCTCTAATGTGATTGCTCTTTCTTCATAACAAAGGCAAAAATTACCAGTTCCTCAGAGCCTAAAATGAGTTATGATTGGAGTTAGATGAACTGATGCTGATGAATATTCACTTGCACTGGTTATGTGTGTGAAAAGGCATGTTAAAATGTAGAAGTTTCATATGCACTAATAATTTCTATTCATCAGATGAAACCCTTTCTTCCATTACATACTTAGAGATTCATCTGAAGTCAACGACAAGCATACACAAAGCAAGCTATAGAACATCATTGGTGACATCCTTCGTCTTTTGAAAGCAAAAAAATATTGCAACCGATAATGATATCGGTATTTATTGGTTTAGCTTGAGTAAATTGAACTGTGTCTTCAGATTGCTCATTGTACAACTATAATGTGAGAAGAGCCCTTCAGTTTCCAAAAAGATTAGATCATAATAACTGGTTTTGTCTCATTTGTGCACTTGGCATGGATATACAAACCATAATGCTGAAAGGAATTCATGAAAGTGATCCCAGCCTGGACCACCTATTTAGATACAACAGCATTTCCCCAACTAGGGCAATATAGAAATACTGCATTTGGAATACAGTCCAGATGGCCCTTCCTGGTTGTTGCCCATATAGCTGCGGGCTATTCACATTCATAGGTCCTAGATACAGTATATGGGTAACAAAGTGACAAATAAATCTAGAGAAATTGGAGCACCGCTGACATACAAAGTGTGTTGAGATCACTGAAAACCCTCAGTGACCATAAGCTTACACTGAACCAGAAAGTTAATATATTGATACATAATGTAATGGTCCAGAAGAAAATACAGTGATAATTCGTTTTGCTCTAAAAAGCTTCACCTAGACTGGCAGTTTTGGGAGAGTATCTGAGTAGCATCTTAACAAAGGGATGGCACTTGTGTTTCCAGAAACAATGCTGTAGGCCAACAGAGACTCACCTTTTCCTCACTTTGCTGTTTAAAGTTGCACTACCACAAGTTACTTCGCCATTCTGCTTAAATTTTTCATCCCATTATTCTCTTACCTATTTAGATTGCAAGAACTGCCCAAGAGTTTTTCTCTTACCAGATGCTTGTAGACAGCACAACTCAGTAGAGTCTACTGCTCTCCAGAGTTCTCTCCATGAGGAAATAATATACAGATTGCTCTTTGAGCGGGTATGATAAAAAAATTTAAAAAAAGAATGCACTAAGTGACAAGGGAAGGGGCCTGGCAGTCAGGAAAAAGTAACAGGAAAAAAAGATTATTTCTTGGAATTTCACAACTGTGAAGGAGGCACAAAGTCCAAACATTATGCCAAAGCATAATCTATAAACACTGTGAAGTGTTTTATTTATTCCTCATCACTCCTGTGTTCACTTTTATCCAATCCTCTCTTTGATGCACCAAAGTATTGATAGTAAAATGAGATCTATTATTCAGAGAAGATATTTAATGACCATTAAACATTTAGGTCAGGGCCACAGTGCTATGATTTTTCTTGATTTCAACCAGGATCCTTCCTTATTTGATGTTTGCCTTGGCATAAGTGTATAAAACCACATTTTTAAGAATATAACAAAAGCTACAGAATAAAAACTGAAAAACCATCTCTGAATACTTTAGAAGATGGAGCTGTATAAATTGTCAATGATTCTATAACTTTTCAGGAAAAACTCAAAATCTTTGAAAGTCTTTGGTTGGTTGGGTTTTGCATGATTTTCATATAATGCTAAGTTGCTCAAAAAATATTTTCACAAAGTGGGATCATCTGATTCAAAGCAAAAAAATTCTGCCATGACAATCAAAACTTTAGGTGAGTACAAAACCCACTAATGGTGTCTGATTTTAGAATAGTCTATCACTTCGAGCTTACTTGTGACATAGTTTATAATAAGCCGAAAATAATAAGTATCAAGCAGAGTGAGATGAAAATGCAGGCTGAGACAAAAAAAAGTATCCCAGTATTCAATGTAATTAGGTCTACTATGTGCTAACCATAGAAATGAAACTAATAATAAAAATAAGAATGTTATTTTCCATGACATAATGAGAAATCTGCATATTTTAATAAACACTAACTTAATGAGTTTAGAAGCAATGAAATTCTTTACTAGTATTAGGAATATAGCAGAATTACATTTACCTCAGGTGTATTTCTCTTCCAGTGTAACTATAAAAATAAAAGGAAAAATAAGGGAAAATGGTTAAGCTAATATGTCTATCTCAGAAACAAAAGTCATGGCATATTTATTCTTGAGAAAATTTTTTAAAACTTATTAAGCACTGTCCTGGTTTCAGCTGGGATAGAGTTAATTTTCTTCCTAGTAGCTGGTATAGTCCTGTGTTTTGGATTTAGGATTAGAATAATGTTGATAACACACTGATGTTTTAGTTGGTGCTAAGTAGTGCTTGCATTAGTCAAGGACTTTTCAGCTTCCCATGCTCTGCCAGGTGCACAAGAAGCTGGGAGGGGGCACAGCCAGGACAGCTGACCCAGACTGGCCAAAGGGCTATTCCGTATCGTATGACGTCATGCTCAGTATATAAACTGGGAGGAGTTGGCCGGGGGGGCAGTGACCGCTGCTCGGGGACTGCTGATGCTGGGCATTGGTTGGCAGGTGGTGAGCAATTACATTGTGCATCACTTGCTTTGTATATTCTTTATATATATAAAGAAACACATATATATATATAATTATCGTTATTATTTTACTTTATTTCAATTATTAAACTGTTCTTATCTCAACCCACGAGTTTTCTTACTTTCAGTCTTCTGATTCTCTCCCCAGTCCCACCAGGGGTGGGGGAGTGAGTGAGCAGCTGTGTGGTGCTTAGTTGCTGGCTAGGGTCAAATCACGACAAATAGATATGACAAATGCTGTATATTAAAATGCAATTTGTTTGTATTCTGAGTGAAAGAAAGAGATTAATGAGATGCAATTTAGTTACACAGGGTAGGTGCCCTCTGTAGGATACTAGTCTAGTCAGGATAAACTAGTATTTTTGCATTAAAAATCAATGTGTCTATACACCCATTTCTGTTCATCAAAGAACTGCTGAAATATCACATTCATAACCATGTTTTTAAAAATTGCCACTCTTTTTAGTTTGATTTGAATTAGTTTGATTTAGTTTGAAAGTGGAAAAACACCCTTTTCTCATAGCTCCATCCTGCAAGCCAGATACATGATGGGATGACCTGCCAAAGCCACGGTGGTGTTTTGCAGTCCTTACACTTTAGAAATTGTTAGACTTTCTTTTTCTTAACTGAAAAAAATAAAAATTCAGGCAATTCTCAATCCATGGGAAGAAGGAATAGACGGAATCTAAACATGTAAGTACTCCAAAAGAAAAAGACAAGTTTTATTTGGTGCTGGCAGTGCCCTACCTTGGCCACTGTCCAAACCCTGAGCTGCTGTATGTCAGCATAATGCTACTTATTGGGTGAAGTTTTGACCGTAAATATTTCAGTTTTCCAGTTTCATCTTTAATAACTGTCCTGGTTTCAGGTGGGATAGAGTTAATTTTCTTCTTAGTAGCTGGTATCGCGCTGTGTTTTGGATTTAGGATGCCAATAGTGTTGATACACTGATGTTTTGGTTCTTGCTAAGTAGTGCTAAGCTGTTGCTAAATAGTTGCTAAGTAGTGATTACACTGGTCAAGGACTTTTCAGCTTCCCCTGCTCTGCCGGGTGCACGGGGGGGACTGGGAGGGAGCACCGCCGGGGCGGGGCCTGACCCAGACTGGCCCAAGGGTTATTCCATACCATAGGACGTCATGCTCAGTATATAAGCTGGGGGAAGAACAAGGAAGGGGGGGGTCATTGGGCGTGATGGCGTTTGTCTTCCCAAGTAACTGTTATGCGTGATGGAGCCCTGCTTTCCTGGAGATGGCTGAACACCTGCCTGCCGATGGGAAGGAGTGAATTAATTCTTTGCTTTGCTTTGTTTGCTTGCGCAGCTTTTGCTTTGCCTGTTTAACTGTTCTAATTTATTTTACTTCAATTATTAAACTGTTCTTATCTCAACCCACGAGTTTTCTCCCTTTTACCCTTCATGATTCTCTCCCCCATCCCACCAAGGGGGGAGTGAGCGAGCAGCTGCGTGGTGCTTAGTTGCCGGCTGGGGTTAAACCACGACAATAGCATATAAAACTTTTAACAATTTTTAACAATGTTGGGGTTTGAATTTTCAAAACGTTTAGAAGTAGGCAAGTGTCCACTTGCCATACAAATACAACTGGGTAATATTTTCCCCTTTAAAAGTGCCACATTGATATCTAATGATTTTCCAGAGAACTCTTTTTTTTTTTTTTTATGTTCAATTTGTTCAGTGTCAGATTTGCACACATTGATTTCCAGACAAGTTTTGACTTGCTGTTTCTCTGATCCTGTTGATCCTGACAGTTGCACTAAAATGAAATACATTACCACTTTACACTAAAATGAAGTACAAAAGCTCTCCTTCATCTCAGTAAGAGAAAAATTAGGTTCTAAAACTGACCCTTGTTCCACAAAAATCATAGAGACAGAGAGATATCAGCTATGCGATCTGCGATTCTGTTATGGTTTTCTTTCTTTCCATAATAAGAAAATATGTAATATGTTAACCTTGAAATTTGACATGTTTTTCTCTCAGACTTGCATGCCTCACAGAAAGTACATTTGACCTTATCCTCCTCAGGTGCTCCATTACTCCATACGTAGCCTATGACAACCAGAGTTTTCCATGTGATGGAGTGTGCTTTGACTTCTGTTATGGGAATCGGTCTTGGGGCTAAAACATTTCTCTAGACAAGTGTCATGATACAATCTTGGTAGCTTTTTCATTCTCTGTCTATTCTTCTTTCCAAGAGTACCTACGAATGTATTCATAGGTAATATTTTACCCCAAAACTGCTTGAAAAGAATGCAGAACAGAGTGCCTTGTTTTCATTCTGAAAAATATGCACCTATAAGACTTACTCATTTGTTCAGGATTTCCAGCAGTTGCACATACTGTTCTGCAATGCGACTGTTATCCATGGTCTTGTCACTGAATGCATTACAGGAAAATAATAATATTCATTAATTACGTTTTAATGTGCACATATCTCAAATGTAGTCGCATTGGACTAAACTAGACACCATCATAAATTAAATCTTCTATCTCCATGTTACAAAGAACAAAAACTTTTTTTGTGGAAAGAGAGATACTGATGTTTGTAATTTAGGATTAAGAAAATGCATGTACAAGTCTGGTTCTTGATATGCTCTCCAGTGTGTTCCTGAAAGACATTATTTTTTTCAGGTACTTTTCCTCATTTCTGCTTCTTCCGAACTCCTTTTATATTAGCTTCCGAGGACTTGCTTACTTAAGGGTCATATACTGTGAGTACAGCTGAATGAATTCTATGTAATAAAAGATGAGAATCCCTCTGGACTTCATTTAAAGTTTGCTGCTAAAGAGGCTGGAAACTTGCTATGTCTTTGCTCTTTCCTCAAGTATTCCCAAAAGCTCAAACCACAATAGATCACTTGGGAGCTTGAAATGATATGTCTGTTGCCTACAAACCTTGGAGCAGAGAGCAGGGAAATTGAGGTCTTGACCTGTAAGTCCAAGTCTGTATGGAAAAGGCTACTCACCAAATGCCATCTATATTAGAATCTCTCCCGCTTATTTCAGTTTGTTGGTAAATTACATGTTCAGTAACTGTCGTCCTTGAAGTCTCTCCAAGACTTACTCAACCTCAGTGTTAACCTTTTGTCAGCCTGAAAATTGTCCGTTTATTTCTGCTCTTTGTTTTCTACCTGTTTTAGGTAGTTTCTAATCCATTGCAGACCTTTACCTTTCACCTCAGGACTACTTAGTCCCCATAACATCCTTCGGTGAAGGACTTTGCTGGAGTAATTTTGAAATAAAGACAAATTATACCTACCATTTCCCTTCATCCACTCCATTCCAGACAGTCAAGGAGTTGTAGCAGAGGTGTGATGAGCAATGAGGTGTGATGTGCAATGATGAGTTCTCAGTCAGCACAGCCAAACCATCAGTAATCCTTCGTAGGTGGAAACTAGGGGAACATGTTACAGGAGAGAGCGGAGCTTAGAAGGAAAAAGGTGAAGGAGGAACCAAATTGCATCTCATGAATGCCTTTTCCTCCTGGTAAACGAAAAGCTAGCGTTTTGGATCAGATATTATCACTTTCTCTGAGAAAAGAAGTAGTTGTGGTGTTTCTTAGAATCTGTATGTAGCTAAAGGTTTCTTCTGCTTGATTATAGTATCAAACACAGTGAACGCACAAGACACTAACAGAAAACATCAGGAGTCCTCTCAGCATGCTGGTGGAATGTATTGGTTGTCAAGTGTAGAGAACTGCTAGTGCAAAACAAGATGTCTCAAACAGCCTGGGTGCTAAAACCACAATGCAGAGCGATGGTTGCTAGGACCCAGGACCAGACAGTACCCCGGAGTGAGGGTGCGGGAGGGAGCCCTGTGGAGACAGGAGGGCCTTGCCTCGGCCCTATTCCCTGTGGTCTGTGAAGGATCTTATTCCCCCCCACACCTGCTGCCTGAGGGACAGTCCTGGTATGTCCTGAGGGACAGTCCTGAGGGACAGTCCTCTTGGTTTGACTGGTCGCTCCCCTTAATTTGACTGGTTGCTGATGTAATTTTCCAATTAGCAAAACCACTAACCACTTGTGCCTTGGGAAAGGAATTTGGGAGGGAGCTAAAAGATATGAAAGTGTTCATATAAGTAACGAACTGTGGAAAACTAATGGCTCTAACCTTGAAGAAGAGCTAACAAGCCGATAAAAGGGAACATCTTGGCACCAAAGACTGGACAGTGGCCAGAGAAGCATGAAGTTTGATAAAACTGCAGAAACTGGGTGAAAGGTAAATGTGGCAAGGGGAGATTGCAATCACTAACTCAATTCAGGACCGAAAAGACTTGCCCCCCCCCGCCCCGAAAGGAGCATGCGTGCTAATTTATATAGCAAGCAAGGCTAATTTAAATACTGTAAACCAATAGTGTATGAAATGTTAATCACTAATCAATAAGTGTAAATTTAGGCAGGTTTATACTAATCATGTAGCCTGATAAATGTGCTGTAGTTTGTATGACGGTGTACGTGCTTGATTTGTGGAATTATCACCGAACACCCTGTGCAGAATCAACATCTCTATAAGAACGTTCACTTCTCCTCACTCTTCTCCTTTTTCCTCACCGAATACCCCTCTTGGCAGGACCAATGCTGAATCCAGGACTGGTGATTCTCTTTTCCCCTCTCTGTCTCTCTCTCTTTCACTTTTCCTAAGGTGATTAAGTTGTTAAAGTTGTTAAATTGTAGTCAACTACTGCATGGTCTACCTTGACTTTCCATAAAGCTGCATAGCTGGGGTAGATAAAACCGTGAGAGGGCTGGCGGGTATCGAATATTTGTACTCAATATTTGTCTCTCTAGAAGCTTTCTATTAAAGCTGGTGTTTGTGTACGGACCTTGAGTGTTGGCCCACCTTAATCCACAGCGAGAGGATTTGCAAATCTTAGTCACTCCTCCCCCATCCTCCCCAGGTGGGACGTGACAACAAGGAATATGCTAGTTTGGTTAGATTAGTTAAAAGCATGGGTTTTAAACAGATCTTAAAGTTTTCCAATAAAGAATAAAAAAAGAATTTTAAATATTCATCACCAAACCAGTGCTGTAGCAGCAGAAAAAAAGATAAAAACAGAAAAAAAAATAAAAAGAACAGAAAAACTTAGATATCTCATTCTATGTGTTATGAACCTGCCCACAAAATAGCAAGAACAAGGGGTCCTGAAATCTTTTCCTTTTCTCTAATCAGTGGCATGCATTCACTTGCTTCCTAAGGAGAAGAACAGAATCTGGAGTCCTTCATGCCATATTCAGCAAAGGAGACCATGCAGATATGAGCAACAGCCCTGGGAGTACATCTGGATTGTACATAGGAATGAAGAATAAAGAAGCGCTAAGAGCAATAAGAGGTCTTTATTGCCTGTGACACGCTCACCAGTGAAGGTGAAGTACTTCATGAAAATTACCTAAATGCCTTGGGGAATTTCAGAATTTAGATAAAAACATCTGATCCCATTTCTTCTTCCACACTGAGTTTGCTCAGCTGGCTTTTCCCGAGGCGTATTTCTGCTCAGCTTTGCACAGGGTCTTTGCTGAGGTATCATTCAGCAATTTTTCATCACTAATGAGGACAGGGTCTGAACAGAGCATCTCCTGTAGCAGTGTAAAGAGATGACATATGCCTGGCAAGTGTAGACAAAATGCTGTGTGGACTTGAACCAGAACCAGTTATGAGCTGACTTTTTCTGAAATGTGTGCTATGGTGCATCTGTCTTCAGCAGCCAGCATGACAAGGTGTGCACACACTTGTGTAAAGAGGCCTTCCATGAGTCATGCATGAGTGCAAAGGGGCAAAATATTAATTTCTGAGAAACATAAGAAAGGTGCCATTTGTCTGAACTATTTTTAGAGCCCTCAGATTCAGAAAGATTTTTTCTCAATGCTTTTTCCTTTCAAAGGCATTCAATCCGATCTCCCTGCCTCCCATTTTATAATTGACATGCCTCTTCTTAGGAAAGCAGGAGAGCATCATGAAATACTACTATTTTTATAGTCTTTATTCAGTTCTCTTAAAATTAATCATTATGCTGTACCACGTTTTCTATACCTGCCAAACTGTAAACCTTTCAAAAAAGCCATGAAAACATTGGGGTTGGCATATTGCTTGCCCTGTAACTCTGTTGCTTGCAGATTAGCAGTTTGTCAAGCAGCAGCATGAATAGGCAGATATCACAGTAAACACTGAGGTTTTCCAGCAGTAATGTTCTTGAAAGCTGTATATGCAATACACTGGCTTCTGTGGGCACTTTAAGCAAAGTGCATGTTTTTCAGCTTGTTGACAGAGATGTGAGAAGCTTTTTATCCTGTCTAGTGTATTCATTACTTTAGTTAACCCATTCTCACACATATTCCTTTTCCTGAACCTCCCAGTCAATCACAAAGAAAGGGTAGGAAACACAAGGACATTTCTCTCTCCTGTCCTGCTTTTCACTATCCAGCAGCAGTCAAAACATTTTCCACTTCTTCCTCCTGATACTCCAGAAAGAACAGATAGCATGTTATGAAAAGCTTTTGGGATAAGCTAATAGAAATGGAATAGATTGTACCTTTTTACCTCCCCTTTCCCATCCCCTAACTACTTTTTCTCCTTTGTTCCCTGTTTTGCTAGGTCTGCAGAGAAATTTGGCATTTCTGGTACCAATGCTAAGATAGTCATGGCCTTACCTGGTGTTACTGATGCAGTCCTCTAGGTGCTGTTGGCCTTGCAAGACTGCACTTGCCCAAACGCCCTCAGTTGCTCCCTTCCAGTTATCTATGAAGCTTGGCCATTGTCTCACATAACTGACCTTTATGTGGCTGTGAAAATCCAATCACCTCTAACAGCTCTGTTGGACATTTTTGTTGCCTTGTCACACTTCTTTGTCACGTTCAGCAGTTTCCCATGCCCTACCCAGTAGTTTCCCACATCCTGTCTGGTTAGCTCAGCTGTGGGCTGGGACCCAATCAGCAGCTTAGCTGTTTACCTCTAGCCCTAAGAGTTTCATGATAGGCCTACAGACAGTCCCAGTATCCCTGGAAAATTAGATGTCTCCAGACACCTGATAGTCACTACCTTTTAGGTATGCTTAGACACAGGAGATCTGGGATGACTGCTTCTGCAAGGTATTTGCCTTCACAGTCAGCAAGTCCTCTCTGAAGAGCAATCACAAGGCTATCTTCACCTGCAAATATAAACATAGACTTCTAGACTCCCATGAATGGTGTGGTCCAGGTCTGAGGAATGAATTTAGAACACGAGCTGCAAAAGCAGCTGAAAACTGTGTTTTTATTCTGCCTCTACTTGCGTACAGAGCATGTCACAGACCAGAATGGTAATTCTGTTGAGGAGCTATTTGGTAAAAAGCAACACAATTTGTAGGACTGCTTAAAGAACCTTTTCCTGTTAAAGACTGAGAATAACCACATACTCGTTTTGCCATTATGACAGACTTTTTATTATGTTCTCAACATGTTTTATTTTGGAGGAAAAATTTTCATATTTTTGCTGGAGCTGGCAGCTGAAACAAGTTGATAGAAAGATCTCAATTAAGAGACATTCCATCTACATGTTCTTGACCCAATGTATAAATCAATTTCAGGTGACAGAAATAGTCTAATGTTATCCAGCCTCTAATCCAAACAGCCTTTGTCTTCAAGCTATTCACTACTTCTTAGCTAATTTCGGCTGATATATATATAAAAGACTGCCATTTGTTAACACCCTTTTTTTGGGTTAGCTTGTTCAGGCACCATGAGCCAGGTACACAGAAACTCTGGAAGCAGGATATGTGTGACACAAAAGATAGTCAGGATTTAAGGAGCTATTAGGCTGAGCATGCTCACTGCTCAGAACAAGGACTCAGAGACTCTTTTCTGGCCAGGCAGGCATCGATCAGGAGGGGACAGATTGCAGCTCTGCAACACCTGAATGGGTCCTTGGTGTTGCTGAGCTGCCATGCTCCACCAGCTCCATTGACATGGGCAGCCCCGAGGACTTGAGCTGAGAATCTGACAGCTCCTATCCCCCACTAGCCTCCCTATTTTTTCCCCATAAGCATTTAATACCTTCTCATGTTGGCGATTTTCTTCTTGAATCCTTGAGCTGCTAGCGTTCCCTATCTCAGCTGTACGACCTCTTTCTGTAATTTCACCTCTCTCATTTTCCTGCAGACTTTTCATAGCTCTTGCTCACAACTCAGCAATGTTCTCAGAGGCCTGAGTCAAGGTTAAGTACCGCGCTGTACCAGAACAGGGCTTTGTGTCCTTGGGTTTGCATCCCTCCCGCAGGGAGGAAGTTTTGGCAGAACTTACTGAGTGATAGAGTCACAGTTTTCACTTCAGCAAGAACTATAGTAGGAAACACCACAGGGAAGGGTGGACAGGATCCATATTGTTGGAGAAGTCAGAGAATAAATCAGATCTATTGTACTAAAATAGCCCAAGGAAATATATTTTAACTGTAATAGTAAATGACTGAGAAAGTCAAATTACATGCTAAAAGCATGTAAATATTTACTAGAACACTGACTAGAAATATTTCCTCCAATCGATAATTTAAAAAAGCTCCTTAACCCTAAGATATCATTACCCAGAGCTAAATTCTTTGCTCATATTATGAGCATGCTGATTTTGAAGGTACTTAGTCCTAAAAAAATTGAATATTGTGCTGAAGTCTACTCTCCTGAAGTCCAGGGCTGTAATCTTCCTTTTTGTTTTTGTCCCTCCCCTCAGGATCCTGAACTCCATCTTCTGGGCATTTCAGCCAAGGCTGCCTTTGACCTTCATATCCGCAACAAGCTCCTCCTTGTCAGTGAGTATGAGGTCTTGCTGAGCACCTCTACTTGTTGGCTCTTCTGTCACTTGGGCCAGGAAATTGTCTTCCATGCTCTTCAGGAACCTCCTGGATTGCTTATGTCTGGCTGTGTTGTCCCTCCAGCAGATATCAGGGTGGAGGATGTCCCCCATGAGGACCAGGGCCTGCAAACATGAGGTCACTCTTATCTGTCTGTAAAGGGCCTCATCTGCTTGTTCTTCCTAGTCAGGCAGCCTATAGCAAACACCCACTACAATGTCACCCTTAGCTGTCTTTGTCTGCAGCTTTACCATCTGCTTATTTTGAGAGAACACCAGGCCTGGAAGAAGACATGCAAAAGAGTTGGTACCCATCTCAAAAATTGCCTGGGGAAAAGCCAGAGAGGGTTCGTACCTGGTGGTTATGCAGTCCTTTAAGAAAAAAAAGAGACCCAAAGAACTGTTGGGATGACTCTATCGAGTACAACAAAGGTGCAGCAGTCAATTTCCCACTTGTAAGCACAGGTCTGTGTATGAAACAAGGAAACAGAATTAAGAACAAGCATAACATATCCAACTTATGAAAAACCTTCAGCAATTTATCCTTCATAAATGATTTAAAAGGCCGTTCACCTCTAGCAATTTTGGTAGTTCAATCTACTAACCAATGGACAGGGTTGGGAAACCTTTTTTTCTATTAAGTACATATTACTTTCCTTTCTCCTTGCTCACTGAACTCCTGCTTTGATATCAGGGAGTACTTTAGTCCCTGTGGTATGGTCCCTCATGATGTGCTAATTCATCCTTTCTTCTAGCTGCTGTAGGATTTTTGAGCTTTATTTAGAGGGTGAGTGGAGTGACTTCACTCTGGTCTGCTGCAGTTACCACAAAGTGTCCTCGCAGTTGTACCTCTTCAGCAACAGTTTCCTCAGCTGCCTTCCAAAGCAGTGCAGAGAAAAACATCGCCCTTTCCTACTTATTTTGTTTGTTTGAAGAGCATACGGGAACAGAAAACTAAGATATATGTGCACCTCTGTAGGCTAGTGAAATTGTAGTGTTAAATAAATTTACAAGGTGGATATGGAAGCTGCTTATTTTTCAATCAGAAATTCGAAGACATCATTGCACTTACCTCACTCTCCCCTATGGGAAGGGAAAAAGCAATTGTTAGTGCTTTGAAATTCCACATGAATTCATTTCAGTTTTGTTTTTATGGCCCTCTGAAAAATAATTCAAAGAGAGCAGGGAGAGAAGGTTTTACTTTTATGGTTCTTCTATATATCTAAACTGACATGAATGGTAAGTAGCATAGCTATGATTAGAATGAAGGGTATGGGAGGCAGGGTCATCATCAAGTATTTATAACGGCAAGTTGTGTATTTTCCCTGTCAGAGAAGAATGGATGGGGAAGCAGTAAAGCTGAATTAAGTTAAAGATATGAAATGTCAGTTGGTGTTGAGAATCCTTGATGTTGGGTTGGTTTGAATAAACAAAAAGAAGGACAAAACTGTTTGAGAAGAAAAATATCATAGTTCCTTTCTTTCCAGTGACCAGTGAATTTATTCTGAATTAACAGTTGCACATTTTGACCTCTATTTTTCTGGTGCTTCAGATAATCAGCTTCTGACATTTAGTTCACATATGCTAAATAAGTGTTTTACTCAAACCCTAGATGTTGGAAGGGATAAAGGTGAATACAAACTTTAAATGCTATAAGAAATAGTTTTATGTGTTAAAAAATAAGAGAGTAGATGAAAAATCATGATCAAAATGTTTTAAGCACTGGAGCAAAGAGTTCTGCAAGATCTTCAAATATTTTACTATTTCAAGTGTAGGCAACTATACAGCAATTATAAATAAATATGCTTCACTAAGTAATAATTCTGTAGTGCATTTCAGCATACTTTATATTGAAATCACTGGAACTGCAGCATATGCTACACTATCCTAAAGAATTGGACTTTAGCTACTATCTTAACCATTTTTTAGTTGCTACTATGAGCTATGTAGACGTTATCTTTTTTAAGATATACTGTCCATTTTTCTTTAGAATATTTCTTTAGGAAAATATTTTTATTTTTTAGGAAGGAATTATTTTGTAAAATGCAAGCATAACCAAACTTGTGTTGCTGAAGGGAGTGAAATTCCCTTTCCATACTAGTGACACAGGCCACTAATGTGAAAATGAAGATCTGGAGGTAACTGATTTGCAGAATCCCCAGATGACTGTAATTTGTTGTAAAGATCAAGGTATTCTAGGGGCAACAGGAATAAGGATAGTAGGGCATATGAACTAAGACATGCTTCCTGGCAGACCCTAAAAGGATTGGCTGTACTTTGTCTTTTCAGGTAGAACCAAAATTTATCTTGCAAAAAACCTGAGGAGTAGTGCTAGCTGACATTTTTCTACATATGGCATATGTATATGTGTATGCACTTGCATGTAGGTCTATAGTCAGGGGAAGCAGATGCTTCAGAGATACAGTTTTTTTGATTTCACTTTCTACCAGCTCTCACTGAAATTGCAGGGGGCATAGGCACATCAACAAGCTAAAAACAGAAGAAGGCATGGATCTGGGACAATACAGAGACTTATCAATTTAATTACCTTGAAAGAACTTTTTGAACAACTGCATTCTCAAGGAAAATATGCTGTTAGTTACTTGCTAAGGTTTGTAACAAAGGCCTTAAAGACCGTATGTCAATTGGTCATTCCAAGTTTCCCAGAATAATTCAGGAACTACGAATATAAATATTGTAATTATCTGATTATAAAACAATTCAATTATCTCAGGAGTTTCCCAAATATTTAAAAAAATATAATTGAGTATTTTGATGATCAGGAAAGATATGCTCATGTTGATCGCTCCTACACGCATGATTTTGCATATTACTGTGAAATTGCTAAGAAAGCATTAAGGAGATGTGAAAATATTTGCAGGCTCAGAACAGAAGTGATTGACAGTAGTATGTATGGCTTTAGCAAAATTTTGGAGGACTGAGGTAAAAGTGTTTTGTGATTCATATTGAATATTCAGATTTCTTTAAATATGTGTAAATCAGCAACCACAAAGCAGAATCAACTACAATATACTATAGCCTATATCACAAATACACTGCCAGGTATTACTATATTGGAATCCCAGTTGTCACTTCTAGTAAGCTAAAAATACCAGTTTTGGTTAAAAGGTATTATCTAATACAGTTCAGGGGAAACATAGATGATGAAAACTACTTCTAATCTTTGAGCATTCTGTTTGACAGATTGAGCAATAAGTGATACAGATTTTTCCTAAGGGGATTAGCAGAGGATCTGGCATTGGCAATGGCATTACACTGTGAATATAGCCTGGTTTTAATTGCTGTTATTTTATTATACTACTAGGGATTAGATAATCTATTTAGTTGGAAAATGTGTATGCTTTGGACAAACAAAGTATTTCCTATTAACAGTAGCAAATCTCTTAATAAGGGCAAAATTACAAGGAAATGTATTACATCTTGAACTCGTCAGGGATTTCTTCCCTAAAATATTTTATACATGTCTTCTGACTTAATTTTCTTGGAAAAAATATAGTCATTTGAAAGAGAAAGCTTTGCGGCTAAGCAGAGAAAATGCTGAAGAAAAGCACACAAGAGCTAGGTTTTATTCTTAATACTGTCACTGATCAGTTTCATCCTCCTGTGTTTTTTGTCTCTTAGATCCATTCACTACTCTCTTGTCTATTTAGACTGCAAACTGTTTGGGTCTGGGAGTGTCTCCATACCTCTTCATACTGTGGAATTCATGCAAGTCTTAGGCCTCACTACTGAATTTTGCATTGACTTGACCTCCAAAACTGAGAAACTGTTTTACAAAGAATGTTCAGGATCCTGTTTCATCAAATTCCCTTTGCCAAAAGTCTCTTTTTCAGGAGTGTTTTACTAAAAAAAAATTTCCTTTACTTTGGCTTTTATTTATTTTTATGCCAGTGATGGAGCTCATTTGCTTCCTCTTGTACTTGCAACAGGGTGCCTGCTCTTTCTTTCAGATGTGCAGATCCATATTCCTTCAGCAATCAGGGGACCAGATCTTGCATCTGTCTATCAGTCTTCATGGAAAAGGTTTAGGTAAGATTCATGCATTGTCAGGCAGCCATATATTTTGTAGAGGCTCCTGCTGTTTCAGCTATTGTATTCCATAAAGCATCCTGACTGTTTCTTAGATTTTTTTCTGAATAATGTCATTGACAGCCAGGATTTCACCGAGGAGTTTTGTACAAACTCTCATCATAGACTTTATTATTTTATAAGCATAACTGACAGTGTTCTTGCTGGTGAATAAATATTACTGGAAGACTTATTGTGATGAAACTGGAATTTTGCTGTTCATTGCTAGAGATATGGGGGTACAAGCATTTAGCAGTCTTATAGGTAATGGACTATTTGATTCATCAATCACAGCAGCAGAACCTGAGCCTGTGCTTAAGAAACTGTGGAAAAATTTCCCATGGCCTTCAATGATCTTTTATTGGAGCACTAAGAAGGAAATCATATTTACAGAAAGTCAAGTCATAGGATTTTTTTTTTTTTAATTAGCTGTGACACTCTAAATGTTAAGTCTCATTACTTGTTTGGTTGGTATTCAGTCACACATCCTAAAATTAATAATATTAAATAAAATAAAGTCAGGTTACATTGAGAACTAGATAAATCAGTGTTAATATGATTTGAATTTGCTTTTTTTTTTTTCTTTATGTATTCAACACTGCAATAAAATCCTAATGGAATTTTCCCTTCAAAAGCGTAAATCCAGACTAACACTGTTAATGATAGTACAGAATTATGATTCAAAAAATAGCTTAATTTTTTTCTTAATGTTTTAATGAGATGTAATTGCATTATTAATACAGAAACTATTCATTGTAAGTTATAATAAAAAATTTCATGTGTTTGCAAATTGTAACTGGCAGCACACCATGCTAAAAAAAAAGAACTTACTGCTATTCTTTTACTGCTGATTAATGTTTTCTAATTAAACAAATTTCTTTCTTAAAAAAAGAAAAGAAAAGAATGAAAAGATGCGAATTCAGGGATATTCTGGAAAAAGAAATATGCACATGTATTTAAATGTAGCTATTTCATTACACATTTATAAAGACAGCATACCTATAAATTAAAAGCTTGTAATGTCTTTAAAAGATACTGTTGTTCCATTCAACAGACAGGTAGAAATGTATTTGATATATAGGGTATAAGATTTATCATAACCTTTCAGAATTAATTCCTTTTGCTCTGTAATGAACTTAATGATATTAATGGAATATTGGCACCAATACACATACTGTAAACATCCAATAGCTCAGTAAACAACTAACAAATGAGTTGCAGTAGGACCGCTATGTGTTGAATGAGCTATTAGTACAATATATCCCTTCTCCATTTAGAGTATATGTACTGTTAATTGTACATACAGACACTTTCCTGAAAAGAAGCTTTGGTTACTGCACTGTCAGAAAGTCCTGGAGACAGAGAAGACTTCTCTCTCCTCTCCTCTCACCTGCAGTGCTAACTTTGAGTAGTCTGCATTCTTCACCTTGGATTATTGAACCATTTATTCTGATTCTCTGTTAGCAATGTAGAGTTTGCCAGACCTTGGCAGTTTTGTTCCTTTTTGTGAAATGTGTTCTGTTTTAACTTCTGTAGGTTCTGACCACCTCTGTAATTTCCCTCCTTATGTCTTGCTTCCTTATACCCCTAATTCATGGACACATCTGAGTGAGTTAGTTACATAAAAACAGATTTGCTCTCCCTCCAAACCATAAAATGAAATTGTGGGTAGAAGCATATCTGACAGGTGCATGATGTCATGAGCATGATGTCAGCAAGTCTTTGGGAAGTTTGGATGTCTATCCTGATGTTGCTGTGTTAAATCCTGTTGTTATAAACAACCTATAGCTATAACAAACCTATACTACCTTCTGGAGCTAATCTTTCCTTATATATCAGGTAGATATATATATATCTACCTTATATATCAGGTAGATATATATATATCTACCTTATATATCAGGTAGGTGTGTGTGTTTTCTTTTCCCTTTCTGAGGTTTGTGATCAGCTTAAAATAAAGTCATATTTAATCTCAAAAGCAGGACTAAACATAGTATGAGAAAAAAAGATTTTATTTAAAAAAATGAACAAGATTACACATTTGTTTATTTTACTCAGAAATCCATATAAGCATCCTTTAACCAATGTTTCAGGTTCACCTGAAACTGCACTAGCCCAACAGCACCCTTCCTCACTCCCCTTTCTCTGAGGTCTCCCCTTGCCCTGCTCCCAGCTACATGGTCTCACTCAGTCTTTGGCCTGGCTTTAGCTCGTTCACTGAAAAAAAATGATTTTACCAAAATTTCAGAAAGCTGCCCTTTTATGCATACATGTATAAATGTATCTGTATATTTGCGATGGATAATATTCTGCAGTTCAAATTAATAAAATTGTCTAACATAGCTGGTACAATGTTAGAAAACAAGAGGATGAAAGAAGATGACAGTAGAAAGACGCTACCCTGTTGATAGCAGTGACTCGAGACTTACCCTGACCGCTTAGGCTGTAGTCTGAGCACCTGATGCTTCACAGAGCTTCTCTTACAGAGCTTGCTTTCCCTTCTAGGTGTCCCCATCAGATGCCTCGCTTGAGATCACATCACCCATCATCTTCTGCACAGCACCAAATCCCTCGGTTTATAGACAGGTTTTCATTTCTACCAGCATGAGAGACTTACATATCCTACATAAGAAAAAAACCCAACATAAACCCCAAACAAAAAACTTCAGTTGCTCAAAAGATCTGCTCAGGAAATGTGTGTCTGCATAGACAGAACAGAATAACACACAGCCTCAAACTCTTTATTAAGTTCATATGAAGACCCTTTGTAGAGCTAAAACTTGGAGCTCTATTCGTTACGTTGCATGACGAAATACTAATGTAGCAACAGTTTCAGAAGAACTCAGTCTTGGGACAAAAGCAAAGCAGATTTTTTTTGGGGAAAAAAAAATGTCTGGAGGTAGTCCACAAGAATGTTCATGTGGGATTGGGAATAAGGAATCTGTTCCTATGACCAAAGGGTGGGGTGACAGGATCATTGTCTACAGGAACAACTGGGACAGTATGTGTGAGTGTAATAGGAAGCTCCTGAATTAAAAAAAAAATATAATATATGTAGCATAATGTAACATATTCATTCATATTCTTAGTGCTGCAGATAATTCATGTTGGAACTATCTACCATGGATTGCACTGGATTTTCCCTCACTGAAAAAGTTATGTGTTTTTTTCTAAAACCCTTTTCTACCTTAAACAAAACCCAACAACTTGTATTTTTAGGAGGCCTGAGTAGGAACTGTGGAAGTAATCACTTCTGGGGTGTGCAGATCAGCTATCAGGAAGGATATTTTGAATTGTTCATAACAATGTGCCCAAGACCCATGAAAAGTGATTTTAAAAACATCAAGACTTTGCATAGATTCAAAGGCTTCAACTTCTCAGATAAAATTGTAGAAACAGGACTTTGGTTATCTCTGTAACTCTTGCAAAGAGACAGGATAAATTACTTTGCCTTATCTGGTGCCAAGTTTGTAAACAACATTAAGCTATTCTTTTTCCTCTGTCTCTGACATATACAATTATGAAATCAATTGAATATGTCTGGGGAAAGAAAGAAGAGCAAAGGGCAAGTGATTAAAATAAAATGCAAGGTGTAAAACAAAATTCACGTGGCAGGTTTAGAAAAAAAGGAATTACGGTTAATGCTGAGCTATGTAAAATTACAGTCTTTCAAAGCTGGAATTGAAATGGCAAGAGAAACCATAATTTTTTTTTACTTTTTAACTTAAGCAAATCACTGATTTTATATACTTGAAAACAGTTCAACAATTTTCAGTATGTTTAGAAGTGTATTTTTTGCTTCTACTAAACTTGGTCAAAGAATAACCTATATGAAATCTTCATGCAACTTGGTCTTTTTTAATTACCTTTCTTCTGGTATTTTGTTTTGGGGGGTAAATGCCATGCCTATTTTTAAGAATCTTTATGAATTCTGGATATTTGAAAGAATAATATTGACATACAAATAATTCTGTTCAAGTCTTTTCTCTGTACACACACCTTTGCCAAAGAAATAAGTCTGTATTAGTAATTTAAAAAGTACGAATAGTGTAGAAACTCACATACCGGGTACTGATGGGGTACAGCAAGATCTCACATGTTATATCATGGCACAAACTTCTATACCTTCTTTTGACAGAAAGAAGTCAGTTAAAAACATGGAACCATCACCTTTTGCAATATATTTGAAAAGGACAGTGAGAAATTGTCGTGGTTTAACCCCAGCTAGCAACTAAGCACCACGCAGCAGCTCGCTCACTCCCCCCTTGGTGAGATGGGGGAGAGAATCGGAAGGGTAAAAGGGAGAAAACTCGTGGGTTGAGATAAGAACAGTTTAATAATTGAAGCAAAATAAAATAGAACAGTTAAATAGGTAAAGCAAAAGCTGCGCAAGCAAACAAAGCAAAGCAAAGCAAAGAATTCATTCACTCCTTCCCATCGGCAGGCAGGTGTTCAACCGTCTCCAGGAAAGCAGGGCTCCATCACGCATAACAGTTACTTGGGAAGACAAACGCCATCATGCCCAATGTTGTTGTTGTTGTTGTTGTTGTTGTTGTCGTCGTCGTCCTCGTCCTCGTCCCCCTTCCTTCTTCTTCCCCCAGATTATATACTGAGCATGACGTCATATGGTATGGAATAATGCTTGGGCCAGTCTGGGTCGGCATCCTCCGCCCCCCCCCCCCCGGCAGTGCTCCCTCCCAGCCCCCCCGTGCACCCAGCAGAGCAGGGGAAGCTGAAAAGTCCTTGACCAGTGTAATCACTACTTAGCAACTATTTAGCAACAGCTTAGCACTACTTAGCAAGAACCAAAACATCAGTGTATCAACACTATTGGCATCCTAAATCCAAAACACAGCACTATAACAGCTACTAAGAAGAAAATTAACTCTATCTCAGCTGAAACCAGGACAGAAATGTAAACTGCAAAGAAATGGAGATTGTTATACAAGATAAATGATATATTTTTTCATCTGCTTCTTTCACTGGCTAAGTTTGAGACATCAGCTTCAGCTGTAAACCCCCCAATATCCTATTGTTTCCTATAATCAGTTATTCAGAAAAACATCCTTTTGCTTTGTATACAAGTTAATTTCTTTTTATATTTTTTTTTTTCCCCAGTGGATATGGTTTTAGAGAAAAGCATTTAAAACCTTTATAGAAACTGCCATCCCTGAAAATAAGATTGCCCTCACCTATGTAAGTGGCATCTCCAATAAAGTGTGGTTACATAGCTATAGTTTGAACTGTTTTGATAGGAAACTCTGATAAAAAGTTAAGGCTGGAAAAAAATTTAGTTCCTACTGGAAATATTTATTTGTTGATGTGTTCTGATATGTGATCTGATTTCAAAAATTTTTTATTACAGCACTAAATTTGCATTAATTACATACTCAAATTAAAAAAATATATTTGGGCTTGTAGCAATTTGTGAAGGAAGCAATGTGTTTTGCATGTTCACATTGTATTGCATGCTGTATGTGATATTTCTTTGAAGATGGCTTGACCTGGCAAAGGGAGGGAAGGATCCCCTTTTTGATCTTCTGTCAGCTGCTTTGGGACAAGTGGAAGTCACTGGAGGAAGGGGGAGAGCTGCTCCTTTCCTGCTCTTCCCCAAAACTTGCAGGACTGGGGCAGCTGTCATGGAGGAGTTATGCAGAGAGAATGACTGCAGCAGACACAGGGAGAAATAAGAAAAACAGACTTTTCTGGTGCTGGAAAGAGCGAGGTGAAATTTAACACAACTCAGAAAGCCCCAGGAAGAATCCTGGTTTGGGGGTGTGCCTGGGAATCAGAACCTTCCTACAGAGATGCATCGAGCAAAAGGTTTATTTATAAACCTTTTTTTACTTTCTTTTCATCAGCACCTCTGGGTTTCTCTGTTTTCATCTAAATGATGATTCTTATTTTTGTTCTGCCACAATCTGATTTTTTAAATTCCAGGTTCTTCTGTGTCTTGGAGGGAATTAACCTTAAAGAAAGCTACAGATGGGCAGATAGACTTTGCAAGTCTGGCAGATATGGGGTTCATGTCATAGTCTTGTATGAACTGATTAAAGTTGTTCTATGGGGAGGGTAAGAAAACAAACAATCAAAAATCCTAATTTATTTTTCTGGTTATAATTGTTAACTTAGTTTACACCAATTAGTCACTGTCCAAGGAGGACACTCAGTGTGGACAGACCCAGACTGCAGAGCCAGCTCCAAGGACCAGCAAGGTTACTTCATCTGGCCAAGCTTCATACAAAGTCCCTCTTTTCAGAAACTGAATCCAGATCAACTGGATATCTACCAGACCCTACATATACGTACCATAATAGTAAGTGAAGTGAACTGCCATTTTGATAATTCACTAACCAGCCAAGGTACTTCATAAGTGCATCTTTTATAAATTTATATGATACCTTGAGGAAGCTCAACTTGCTATAGTCTCATTGCCGAGCAAGAAGGATGAGTCACCTTATCTCTCACAGGTACCACTGGGCAACATAAAAACTTATATTGGATACACAATGCTTGGTTATTGATATTGCTCACAGTAGTTGCCACTGGGGAAAGTAATTTCATTACTGACCTCCCTGTGAAAAAAAGATAATCCTCTTTGGTTTTGCTGAGAATAAATACTAATAAACTTCAGCTGAGTGGATCGTCCTGACCCAGTTCTTTGCCATTAATTTAGTCTCTGCATATATGTGCGTTTTATAGTATTTATCAATTAAGCGCTATTACCAGCTTTATGGCAAAAATCATTATGTTCCTATTTCTTGGTAATTTAGCTTTTGTGTTGCATCAACACTTACATTTTGGTTTTTTAATTGTATAACCCACTGCGTAAGTATCCTCAACAGTTAACTACTTATGCTAGTGAGTCACCACATTCTCCTTCCCCAAAATTGTTTTATTCATTCACTGGCTTCACAGGAAATTCTGTTTAGAGGATATTAATTTGAAATGTGAAGCTGTCCATAGAATTAACTTGTGCCTTTTGGCATTTTTTTTTCCCCTCTTGTAAATTTCTGTGGCCATATCATTAATCCTTTTCTCTGACATATAGTATACGTTACCGAAGAAAGATACTTAATTCTAATATCAGTAGACCAGAAGATCTCTCCCTGTTATTTGTCTTCAAATAAAATTTGTATATTTTCTTACATTATTTTGCTGAACATAGAAGATCAGAGCTTAATAACACATATATTATCCCAGTAACTTAAGAAACTGCAGAGACTGCACTGAAAAACATAACCATGTGAAAGTGGTGAAGAATGCTTAAGTAGTGGTGTTTTCTTTTTATTCAGCAGATATCAAAGCGAACTTCTATATTCATCACAGTAAATGCTGATTAAAATATCTTATTTAAATTTTAAATGAAATTACATGTAACTGTAATGTTTGGTATTGGAATTTTATGAAAAGTGAGAGAATCAGAAAATGTAGAGGTGAGTGTTTTGAATAGTGAGTTTATTTAGAAAAATGAGTACTTATAAGCACTGGATGAATAATCATAGTTTGGCCATCATTGCAATCTCCTGCTTGTCCACAGCATGAAATATTCTGAGAAATAAATGCAGAACATTTTAGTGAGAAGGCCATAGTGGGAGAGAAAGTAGCTCCAACAAATGATTTTATTCTTTTATCTGTCTGCTTATGAAGTAATACACTAAATGAAATCTTGAAAATATTAATTTATATGGTGGTATAGGTACACTCTTTACAGTCTTAGGATATTTCACAAGATAATCTTCAAAGTATTGAAATAATGAATTGTGGGGGGAAAAAACAAAAAAGAAAAAAGGAAAAGTGTATTTTCAGTTTGTGTTACCATTGCAAAGACCATGTGGTAACGTGGGTTACTAGAAGATTTTATCCTAGGCTTAAACCTGACCTTCTAGACTACCAGCAAGAATGCTTCCTTGCTTTCAAAGTTATGCTGTAACACAAATTTTGTTGCAATCATTTTTAGTTTAATTGATGATTAGATAAGTCTACAGTAGAATTTTTAATAACTTTATTCCTATGGGTTCTTCCCATTGCAGAAGTGTTACTAGAGTCATAGAAATAAAAAAAATAATAATCCCAGTGGTCGCTAGTACTGAGTGAAAATCTTGTTTTCGCTATTTTAATTATTAAAAATAAAAAGAAGGTTAGACTTTTTTATATCACCTGAAAACAAGTGTCTGAATGAGAAATTAATGCAGATACAAATTATTTCAGCTGTTGCATTGGAAAAAGTGAAGTTATATACTTAAAAGTCTGTTTAAATTTTATGGTTTTCAGTAACTTCATCTAGGCAAGTAAACATACGCAAAAGATGTGCAGATGCTAACAAGAGGTTTGATTCAGCAGAAAATTACATAAAAAAACATAATTATTTTTATTGTTCCCATTTGCCTTTTTATAAGAAAAAAACAGTAGGAATATTAAGTAGAAATATTCAAATTTTCTATGAAAGAGCAATAAGAATGAAGAGAGATACAGAAATATGTTTCTTCCTCATATTTTTGTCTTTAAGATTTTTTTAAAAGTTTTCATTTTGGATTCATTCTTTTTCTTTGGTTTTTATTATACTTTACAGAGAATAGTAGCTTTGATGCCTGTTTTTTGCCCTGCATCTAGAGTACCCTGTTTTTTTACCAAGGGCTTGTAACTTACAATGTAATCCTTGCAATGGATTTGCTGTTAGAATGCACAACATAGCATGCATTGTTTGTAAGAGATATGTCCTTGAAAAATTCTAGCTGAAAACCAAAAAATAACTAAGAGAGAAATTTCTATATAATTGTACCTCATTGGTAAGCTACTATTTCAGTTCAGTGAGATCAAAAATAAGTAAAATAAAATATTTCAGTTCGGTCTAAAAAATAAGTATTGAATCCTGATTTTCCTGACAGAAACTCATAATCTATTGTCAAAACAAAAAACCCAAACAAAACAAAATACCCAACATAGGAAAATCATTCCAACACATTTCTAATCAGATAATATTTAAGCATGTACTTGTTATTAAACCACAGGATTAGCAGTGTTAATTCTTCACACAGTAATCCTTTTTGTAATCTGCTTGCAGTATAAGGCTATAATGAAGGTTTTGAAACTTTGCCCTGTAGGTTTTGTCAGGTCCATGTGTCTCACCATAACGCAACAACTGTAGTCTAACAAGAGTGGGGAATTTTAATTCCCTTGTGCACCACAGTCTAGGGAATAGGTCTTAGTCCATGTTAATGGCTGTTCAGAGTATACTGCAGAAATGTACTGTAAGGAAGAGATGCACAGTCCATCTGAATACATCTGTCGGTAGTGGTACACCTCATAGTAGTCTTAATTTGATGAGATAAGATAAAGATACCATGACACAAATGACCCCCAAAGGTATTCCTGCAAGTAACCCATCAAGTTGGCAAGGAAAAATTGTCTTCCCCAGTTTATTCTGTGGATCACAAATTCTTGAGTTTGTCTCATGGATTTTCTGGCTGAAAACAATGCAAGAGATTCTCCAAGGAACCCAATGCCATTGCTAATGCAGGAACTTGAGGTCTAAAATTGTTCAAAATCCAAATTTGTTTACAGTTACAGAGGAAAAGGCCATTTGACACAACAAGCCTGCACTTTAAGGTTTATTAATCTCAGCATCCTCCCTACTTCTTTCCTACATTCTTCGATTAATAACCAGTTGTCTTGAACTCATTTATTATATTTGCTTTAATGGCTTTATGGAATCACTTTGCATGTATTAATTGAAGAGACTAAGTGCGAACACTTTAAGAATGGCATGCTGTTTTGGCCACAGAAAGCTGTTATTTTAATGGAAGTCTTGTGGTTATAGCCACATGAATCACTGTCACAGTGCAAGTGTTAAAATGATACCTCTTAAATAAACATGTATCTTTATCTCCTGGCTGTAGGATAAGTTCACTTTTTTTTAAAACAAAGATTGCACTTCATCCCAGTTGAAATAATCTCCATCTACAACATGAGAACCCTTAGTTGCAAGCTTATTAACTGATTATCTCACTAATTGGAGTATGATTGCTGTTGTACGGCTTCAAATTAATTTTAAACTACTTGCATTAAAAAAAATACACACAGATCGCATCTATTGCAATTTTGAATACAAATATAATAGCAAGAGATATGAATGACAATTACCAGTTTAATTAGCCTTTCAGCACGGAAATGACTGTAGATATAACACATTACACATCAAAATGTTCATGTTTGGTGTTTTGGTAAGGGTATGAATCACTCAGGATAATTGGCACTATATGAAGAAGGCGGCTACGGCACATTTGGCTTGTCTCCATATCAGTGTGCTGTCAGTTGTTCACTTGTTTGCTTCACTGCACTGAGCTAAATGCCAATGTGTGCAGAATCTTAAGACATACTTATTAATTATTTTTGGATTTGGCCTTAGGAGAAAACCACAGCTTTCTTATTAAAATGCTTTCTTTAAAGAAAATATTCACAATAATCTGACTGTAGTAGGGCTGCTCCCAAAAGAAATAAAAAAAGAAAAATTTACTTGAGTAGTGAAATACATTCTTATTTACGTTTTAGAAGTGTATTTTCTCTTTATTTCTCACAAGCAAACATATACTCATTGGGATGAGTTGGGATATTATAGGAACTGAGATGCTGAATGTCACCTGTATATGTATCTTTAGATATGTATGAAGAAATATATAAAGAAATGGATTGGCAATTTGGTAGATGGCAGACCTTCCTCTAAAGAATCATCCTGGAGGTTGGAGGAAGGACTTGCTGTTACATCTCAGAGCTTACAAACTCCATGTAGCTTAAATCTGGCACTGTTTATTGTCTTCAGAAATACAGAGAGTTTTATGGAAGAAAATATTTTCTGATATTTAGACTGACAATTCCCATTCTGGGTTTTGGTTTGGGACTTGTGTGTTCATGTTTAACAGACAACTTCTCAAGATGTGTTAGTGAGGAGGGGTGCAGTAGTCAATGGTGCAAAAATACACCATACATCATGATTGTCATTTTGGTGCATAATTTTTACTACCACATTTTTAAAAGAAAGTGTCACATGAGATATGTGAAATGCTGATGCCTATGTCAGGAGGGAGATATCCTAATGTTTAAGGTACCAGTGCAGCACCTGTGCTTGGCAGGTGTGAAAAAAGTCTCATTCATGCGAGCCATCAGGGAAAAGGGCTGAGGGACAAACGGTCTGGAGGGCAGCCGCAATACGCTGCAGCCAAGCTGGAGACACGACAGACCCAAGGTTGTCTTGGGATGTCTTTGTTTTCTAACAAGATCCCAAATGGCTGGTGATCCTTTATCATCTCTACGTCTCATCTCTCTAATAAGTAATTTTTCTTTTCACCTTTCTTCGCTGTTCTGTCTACTAGGGTGGCAAAGTCTGAGACACCAGACTGGGGACTGTAATGAGCCTTTGTTTCTGCTGCTTTGTTAGCACTGCTGTAATACAAATATACCAGTATTTCTAATGTTGCAGCTTATTTTTAGGTATGCTGCCATTCAGTTCTTGCAAACTTAAAAATGTATGAGGACCATTAAAAAAACTGAAAAATATGTATCCAATTGTAGCATATCTATATCCAGTTTTAGGAAGGTTTTAATTTACAATTTCTGTAAGACATTTATTATGCTATTAGTTATATTTTAGTTTTTGCTATGCCAAGGCTATCAGTTTAGTTCTTTTCATATCAAACCTATGTGAATACACAAGTTACTACTGGTAACCCAGTGAAACACCTTAGTGAGTATCTTCAGAAAAGAAAGTGGGTCAGTGTTCAGGCAGTCATTAATATAATGAAGTGTATGATAATTGTAAACAGTCAAAGTTTGAGTCTATAGCTATTCCCTTTAATACTAAAAATCCCAAGATACTGAACCATATAATTCTATAACTGAATGCTTATGTAAGTTCAATAGCCTATTTTGTAAATCTTCCAGTCTCAGAAGGATACAGATTGATGATATTTGGTACTAAGTTCTCAGATCAGCACTTACAAGGCATTTCTTAAATCTTTCTTGCCACTTTCTGTCTAGTCAATTGGAAAAAATCTGTCCTGAGAGTAACTGAAAATTGCCCCAGATTGTCATTGAGTGATTTGCAGAAATACCCTTTGATTACAGTCCCAGTCAGTTTTATATTTTACTGGCCATCATACTGCACTGAGAAAAGATAAATAATGCATCAGCTGTGGACAACCAGATAATTGGTGTAGTTTATTCAAAAAAATTATGTCTATTTCTGCAGGTGAACTTCTACAAGGTTAAAAAAATCAATACCATAAATCATGTTTCAATGGAAATATGATGGCCTTACAAGGTCTGTTAAACTGTATCCAAATGTTTATTTTGCTTCAGCAAAATGCCCAGCATCAAGAAAATAGATTTTAGTCCTAATTTGAGTATTAGATTTGCGCAATGACTGATATTTGTGAAATTTATTTTCTAGATATTCTGTAACAATGCAACATGAGGATATATACTGAAAAATATTATTAAAAACAATAAAGGATAATGAAACCTGACAGAAAAAAAACAAAATTCAGATTCTCAGACAGACATACCATTATTGCGAACATAAGCCTAAAACTGCCCAGTATTCAGATTTGTATTGTATGTGCAGCAGGAAAATATCTTCAGCAAAAAATATGTCACAGCTATAACCCAAAACACATTTCAGATGAAGAAACAACAAACCAGCGAAGTGGAGGTCTTGCAGGTCCAGCAATAGGCAAGCCAGTTACTTCAAAGTGACAAAGGCGGTTAGATATTAATGACATTGTTTAAAATGAAATGGGGAAACATTAATATTTCTCTTGGGACAACTGTTAGTATTCCAGCAAGAAACTTTAAGGCAAGACTTGGGATATAAAATGCTGGTAGAAAGATAGGTTGTTTACTCTTAAAAAAAATAAGTCCTGTGCCACTTCAGTCCCTTCTTTTAGCATCCAGCATTCACCAGATGCTAGTGCTGAAAATCTGCCCTAGGGTTTGGTATGCTGGCTTTGTTTTTGTTTTGAAATTGTCACAGGAGCATATGCAGAATGCCTCTTCTTGTCTGCACAAATTACTGTATCTTCTATTTATGATATATTCTGAAAGCTGGTTTGTCCTGCCATATATAAGTCGACAAATCACCAGATAAAGATGTGCACCTTCAGAAAAATCGTGGTCTAAATATAAATTTATTATAAAAGAAGAGCTACTTATAAACAAGGTTAATTCTGTTAGTATAAATATGGTAATATGAATTGGTCTTCTTGCTTTATAATGTACTGATTGAACTGGATGACAATAAGGGGAATGTCCTGAAGCTTTTCCCTTTTCGGTTTGGTGGTAAAAATCTCTTGAAATAAATTTACATAACAACCACAAAACAAATATACTTTTGTTATTTGATACAGCATATGGAGTCTGGCAAGTAATAATAAACAAATTAAACTCTCAGACAATAACTATAAATAAACCCATCATTTAGATATTATAAATGAAAGCAAATGCTTATTTTTTTTTAAGGAGAAATTGCTTATATCTGAATGAATGACAAGTGATTGAATAAATTAGTTTAAATGAGCTAAATATTTTTTTTTTTATTTGGGTTAAAATCCTTAAGAAACTACAAACTGGAGAAGACTTTTAAGAATAGGAGAAACACCAAATGGTGAACTTCCAATCTAGAATAATGATCCAGTTGTTGATCCTGAACAAGTAACGGCAGGTGTTGCCACCCACTTCTAAAACTTCAAATACCCACTTCATAAATGTGAGACTGTGAGACTTTCCTCAAAGACAGACACAATAAGTACAAAACTGAAAGAAGTGCTCAAAGTTGGCACTGGATATGAGAACTGCTATCTGCAGAACTTCTTGTTATAACCCTGACAAATATATATGATAACCCTGACAAGGATATTGTGAAATTATTGACTTATTAATATCTTCAGTCTGTTTCTCCTTTCTTCCTCCCAATAATCTAACTTTACCCAGTTCATGTAAAACCTGTGGGTGCCTTCCAGAGAAATGTCTTGCTCTTCTGTCCTCCTATGATAAGCATTGGGGAGCTGGACAGGTGCAATCTGATTCCTAACTTTCCCTCATATAATGTATATGTTATGGCTTTCAATGTCCATGAGGTAATACCACAGACCTGACCAAACATTGCACATCATTTTCCATAAAGGGAAGAAGAAGATAGTGACAAGGTCTTCTATTAAATTGAATAAAGTCTTTTGATGAGCTGTTTTCTGTGGCATGTGATGATGCAGTTAGCACAGTTCCTGTGCAATAGCTGTCCTCTAAAGACACATCTTGTTTCACCTGTGTGAAATTTAATTATAGGTGTCATCAGTAATTGTGGAGTAAAGTGGCTCTCCATTATGTTTAGCTTATGTACGCCAAAGGCAAGAAATGTATTCTGTCCGCAACCTAGACCTTTACAAAGACATCCTCCAGTGCCTATTTCCTGACAATGACAAAACATTATAAGTTGTTTATGGGAGTTTTGCTTCTTTTTTTTTTTTTTTCCCATCTGAGAACAGCAAGAAGATGCCTGTAGAGAGAACAAAAGCCCAATATGAGAAAAATGATGAGGATTCCTATGTGAAGGGGGATAGTATAGAAAATGAATGTTGGTTTAGGCTTTGGGGTAGGGAAGTCAGACTTCCCTGTGTATATGAGACAGGTTTTTAGCCAGTTAAGGCTGTTTCAGAAAAAGCTGTCATGGCAACTAGAATATTGGACAAAGCAGAAGAAATAGAATTAGGCCTTGGTCACTAGAGATGGGTGCTGCAGCATCTGAGAAGAAAGCCTGGACTACTGTGAAAAAAACCCCACAAACTTGTGGAAGTTTTGCTTGAGTTTTGATGGAAGTCTGTTGTTTAGGGAAGCACAGAGTTGTCTATTATTGATCAAACAAATTCAGGTAGGTCTATGGGTTCACAGAATACAAAATTGCCTTAAAAACCTTTAAAAATATATGCATTTACTTCTTGCTGTATCAATGAAGAAATAGCCAAAGAGATTTGCCTGTCATCTTCTGGCTTTGAAGTACAATGTCATTCTAAATAAGATGTGTTTCCATTCATTAGTTAATTAAAATAAAAATTGAATAAGAGATTGAGAAATTAACAAAAAGAGGAAAAAACTGTAATAATGGTTGCACAGGAAAAAGTTCAGAAGCATGTATTTCTGCTTCTCTAATTGTATTAGTTTTGTCTGACCTATTTCTCAGCAAATACCCTACTCTTGAACAGTTTTGCTGGAGGAGATTGCTCAACTGCAAGAGGTATTTCTTAAATAAAACCCGGTTAATACACATTAATATGAGCCAGCAACCAGGAGCTGAAAGAAGAGGTTCATTTCTCTTTTTGTTATGATGTGTCAGACATACCTCAAAAATTTTGAATCATATTCTAAGCTGACAGGATAAGTAAACAATATGAGAATTAGACATATAAAGTCTAAACAAAAGGTCAACATTTCCAGCAGCTGGAGTACAACTGCCCCCGCTGCTTTTTTCTTTTCTATCACAGTTACTGTTATAATTTGCTGGCAAGGACTGAGGTAAGTACATTGCAGCCAATATCCTCCCTGTAGGCATTAAGCAGTTTACCTGAATGATGCACATCACTTCTGCCAGCTTAAGGCCTTGAGCCTCAAAATCTTTTTCCTTGGTGTTTGATCGTTTGCACAAAAGCGCAATACACTCACAGCTGCACAAGAAGGCTGGCTCCCCTGCAGCTGGGGCCAAGAAATCACAGCTGTGTGAAGTGGCGTGTATCATAAACAATTAGGCAAGGGGATCGTGTTTTCTAAAGCTTTTATCCCCTCAGATGAACAGCCATCAGAAAATAATGAAATGCCTTCCTACCAAAGAAAAAGGTATCTTGGAACCCGATTAAGCAGACAAGTTGGTTTAGTAACAGGTTGCGGTGACATTCACCTCCCCGGCACCAGTACCTGTTGTAAAGCTGTAAGAATTTAAAACCTCTCTGATAGCCTATTAGATGTGACCTATTAGCCACATCCTTACTAGCCAGGATGTCTGGTCCAGCTGCCACTGAGAAGAAATCCACTCCCAAAACCCTCTTGGGGGACAGAGAAGAAACAAAGGAGAGTCTAAGCTGTTCTCATGACCTTTCCAACACAAAGGTTGAGCCAAATGGAGATAGTGTGGGGGAGTAAACATCTTTGTAGCTCTGCATCTGTACATGAACAGAAGATATGTATTTTTAAAAATTATTATCAGCAGCTTTTGATTAGTGTTTCTACTTTTGAAACACTCTTCACCTAGGCTACCAGTTCAGCAGCTTCATCAACAATTGATTTAAGTTAATAGTGAGAAGGATGCACATATATTCGCTGCAAATATTCCATACTAGAATCTCATAAAATTATCAGATGTAGACCTGGAAAGTCTCGTGCTAGAGTTCAGGTCCTCAGAGACAGGTCTGGAGGAAGGGGTCCTCCTGGTCACTTTGGTGAGGTACTTTGGCTGTGAAGGCAGAACTAAGCCATGGATGGGGAGCACAGTCAAGCTGACTGCAGACAAATAGTCATAGCAGTGGCAGCAAGTGAAAACATACTTGAAAGTATCAGCTGCCATGTAGGTACTGATGGCTATTTTCTAGACATATGTATTCTGTTCAGTTGGAGAATTTGATTTGTACAACTGTATTTCAACAAATAAAAAAATTAAAGGCACCATCAGTTCAGAAAAATAAATTTTTCATATTAATAGTTATCTTCTACTTCAGCACAACCAACCATTAAAAATGGCAACTGTTAATAATGGAAAAAAAAAAAGTAAAACTGTGGAGAAGTAGGAAGCTGAAAGCAATGCATAGGTGGTTAGTGGGAGAGCTGTTATGCATGTACATTTTTCTCTAAATATATAGTTATGAACATTTGGTTGTGTCTTGGATGGTATTCTACTTGACACCAGTCCCACATAGAATTAAGTACATGCTTCACATAAAGTGCAGGGGTAGTCCTGCTGCAGAAAAAAGACTTTATCTAACTGAAAACTACACATACCTGAAAACATTTTTTCCAACTATAGAAATATCCAGGCGTTTTCAGGCATTAGTTGTTTTTAAGTTAAATTAAGTGTTGCCATTTCTACTTAGTGGTATACAACTACCATTATAAATTATTAGGAGAAGGATGCAAAAGCTTATGGATTTTGAAAACTCAGTTGTACAAGGTGAAATTCTAGACCCAGGGAAGTGAATGCAAGGTTCTTCACCTGGTGGAAGCAAATTGCTAACCCCTTCTGTTCCTTTTATCAAGAAATGCAATCCGGTATCTGATAGAAATAGCTTTGGATACCAGAGCTTGATTATGATATTGCTTGTAAAGCAAACTTATTTTTTTTTATTTAATCATTATGTATGTTTATCAAAAACAATTTTAAATATTTTGATATTTAAAAATTATATATTATATCCTTATAATATAGAGTAAGCTTAAGAACAGAAATCTAAAACTGACCTTTTTGCAGCTGTGTTCTATCTTTTCCTCGTGAATTTTTTACATTATATGCTGTATAGCACCTAATGGTCTTACTGACAATGCATGCTGTCCTGCCTCTGGCATTACAAAATCAAAGAAGAAATTTATTCCTGTTTATTTTAGTAACAACAAAATTTTACACTATGAGCTCTACATTTTTTACTCTTGAAGGTGATATATGAAGCAGAAAAAACAGTTCGACTTTCAGATAGATACTCAACAGAGGTTATGCTGGCAGTAAACAAAATCCTCTTTCAAACCTCTTCAGGAAGGAAGCTTGGTGCAGAATTCACTAAGAAAAAAAGGAACATGGAATATATGTTGTTATCAGAAAATATTCCCAAGTATCTTGAGGAATGTGAATGAAAGATGATATGGAAATATTTGGAATTGCAAATTGTTGTTTCTGTGTGTTTTCCTACTCTACTATTTGCAGTATACATATAACAGTTCCGTAAACATTTACTCACCTGTTAAAAATGCAGTAATTAAAATGTTTCCAGTTTCAAAGAAGCATATGGTAGTTGTGTAGTTTTGTTTCTGCAGACAAAATATATATTATGATTGTATATATTATTTGCCAGTATTGGTTTTTAAAACATGTAACCTTTATCTAGCATACTATTCAACAGGTTTTTATTCCTGAATTAAGAGGGGAAAAAAAAAAACATTAAAAAAAAAAAGTACAGTGAGTAGTTGCTAAAAATACCCATAAAAATGCTCCATACATAAAAAATAAAACTGAGCGAAAGGTGCAATAGTTGTAATAGGCAATTGGCATAGTAATATATCCCTCAGTGTGTGAATTGATCAAATAATTATCAGATAAATGCTCAATGTAGTATATAATAAAAATTGTATTTGTATTTGTAAAAAGATTTGCTGTTGGAAATGTTTCTAAGAGGAAGAAATAATTTGCCCAAAACTACCATGACGTACTACAAGGTCACCCATTTGAGTATTTTGGTGTTAGGGATACATCTTCAAAAAGATATGCTAAATGGGGCAGCATAACTGTTATGAAATTATGAGCCTTTCCCCATTACTATAGTTTCAGAATATCTGAAAGGTTTTTTGCCTCTTTGTCACACAGGCTACACTTTTTGAGCATCCCTACTGATAATGAATGAGACCTCTTGTTTTAACTGTGTGCTATTATGCATGTAGAGGTTTCCCATGCATAGCATGTGCGTTAAAGGATACAGTGCTATTAACTTAGAAAATGGATAATAGAAATGTCTCCCCCTTTTTCTGTGACACTTTTCTTCAACCTGACTTTCATAGACAACCTATATGATGTTGTACATATAAATATGTATACGTGGACCAGAAACATTGGACTAATTTTGATCTTCTGTTCTGCACCTCACTTCATGCAAAATGATTGATATTTGCTATTTTAATTTCTACATGAGTTGACAAGTGAATTTGCCTTTTCAAAAATGCAATCTGGCAGCAGGATCACTAGCTTATCCAGGATACATGAATAGACAGGAAACTGATTTTCTTCTAATGTCTTGTGGCGGGTTGACCCTGGCTGGATGCCAGGTGCCCCACCAAAGCTGCTCCATCACTCCCCCTCCTCAGCTGGACAGGTGAAAGAAAATATAACAAAAGGCTCGTGGGTTAAGATAGAGACGGTGAGAGATCACTCACCAATTACCGTCACGGGCAAAATGGACTCAGTTTGGGGAAATTAGCTTAATTTATTGCCAATCAAATCAGAGTAGGATAATGAGAAATAAAACCAAATCTTAAAAACACCTTCCCCCAACCCCTTCGTTCTTCCTGGGCTTAACTTGACTCCCGATTTTCTCTACCTCCTCCTCCTCAGCAGTGCAGGGGGATGGGGAATGGGGGTTATAGTCAGTTCATCACACATTGTTCCTGCTGTTCCTTCTCCACAGGGGGAGGACTCCTCCCCTGCTCCAGTGTGGAGTCTCTCCCACAGGAGACAGCCCTCCACAAACTTCTGCAATGTGAGTCCTTCCCACAGGTTGTAGTTCTTCATGAACTACTCCAGCGTGGGTCCCTTCTACGGGTTGCTAGTCCTTCACGAACAGACTGCTCCAGCTTGGGTCCTCCACAGGCCAAATGTCCTGCCAGAAAACCTGCTCCAGCATGGGCTCCTCTCTCTATGGGTCCACAGGTCCTGCCAGGAGCCTGCTCCAGCAGGGGCTTCCTATGGGGTCACAGCTTCCTTCAGGCATATCCACCTGCTCCGGTGTGGAGTGTCTCCACGGGCTGCAGGTGGATATCTGCTCCACCATTACTCTCCATGGGCTGTAGGGGGACAGTCTGCCTCACCATGGTCTTCACCACAGTCTTTACCATGGGCTGCAGGGGAATCTCTGCTCTGGTGCCTGGAGCACCTCCTCCCTCTCCTTCTTCATTGACCTTGGTGTCTGCAGAGTTGTTTCTCTCACATATTGTCACTCCTCTCTCTGGCTGCAGTTGCGTAGGGTTTTTTTGCCCCTTCTTGAATATGTTATCACAGAGGTGTTACCACCGTTGCTTATTGGCTCAGCCTTGTCCAGCAGCAGGTCCATCTTGGAGCCAGCTGGCATTGGCTCTATTAGACACAGGGGAAGCTTCTAGCAGTTCTCACAGAAGCCACTCTTGTAGTCCCCCAGCTACCAAAACCTTGCCATGCAAACCTAATACATACCTCCTTTGGATGTACATAGTGAAAGAACCCAAAATCCAAATCAAGCATTTAGAGAAAAGGCAAAATCAACACTGGAGTTTCTAAAGCAGAAAAGACTTTGATGTGAAGGATGTATGTGATTAGTTTTTAAAAGCTTGACAGTAACACAAGTTTGTCTGACTTTTTTCACTCTTTTTCATTGAGACTGGTCATGCTATCTGCAAAGGGAACTCAGACTCTATGATATCAGAACGGATCAGGTAGAAAATTCACTGGAGACCTGTGCTCTGCGTAAGAGATGTCTCTTGCACAGCAGCAGGAGATGATTTGTGGAGTTGTATTCCTGAGGGAGTTTCTTTTGATGTCACAAAAATATTGGTATACGCATAAGAAGTACTGTGGAAGATGATGTGAAACAAAAGAAAGTAAAAGACAAAACTGTTTGAAGTCCAGAAAAGCCCAAATAACTTTGAATGATGAGAATGGAAATTATACAGTTGCCTTGAGGTCTGAGCATCCTCTGACTAGCCAAGTGCCTATGCTGAGTGGCAAATCAGTTTTCTTTCCCACAAAGTTATTCTGAGGTTTCATAAGTGTGGTTTAAGTTCCTGCATACAAAAAAAATTGCTTTCAAAACCTTTTGAAGAAAAGTAAGCGGAAGAATCCCTAATTCATAATGAATCATCCAATAGCTCAACAATTAGGTCATCTAACTGGGATAGGTGAGGCCCGTTCAGACCAAAGATTTGAACTACAGGTCCTCATACATGTAACAAGCACAGACTCTGATTCAATGTCTCCATTGGATCCAGGAAATATTTTACACTGCCAGCTTTATGGAACTTTTAAAAAAAAATATTTAAATGCATTTTTAAGGGCTCTTTGTTCAATCAGCTCTAATTTTGACCTGAAGCAGCTCCATTATTGTCTGCAGCATGAGTGCATGAAAAGAATTACGGTTTTTTACCAGTCTTCAGGCTAAGCTTGTCTTCAAAGTGTCCTCATAACCAGGCAGAAGAAATGTTTCATCTAGTAAGCTCTTCTTTGACATCTCTGATCCTTTTTCTTCCTTTCCTCAAATTAAGATTCCCCTGCCAACACAGGCTGCTATGATTCTGGCTGGCCTTTTACATTACATCCACTCTACCTGTCTGAGCAGAGCAAAGAGCGAGTTGCTCTTGAACTCACTATATCATTCTAAAATACCAGTCTTATCAGCTTAATGCTGCAGTAATTGTTCTTTTTTCCTGTTTGTACCATGCTATTTCTCTGACTGCAGGACAATCCCCTTATTTCTCATTCCATTTTTCTGAAAACGTTGCTGTTACTATATGAGTTATCTCTACTTTATAGCATCTATCATTCAGAATGAAGTTCAGTATCTGAACTTTGCAGCCTCCAGCACGTTATCAGCTGCCATCCAGGTAGGTCAATCATTTATAACACGTTTAACTTCAATCCTTTATTTTCCTTCATAAGTTGCAAGGTCATCTTAAACCCTGGAAAAGACCTAAAGAGCGGTGGAACGATGAATGAGCAAGGAAGCGGTGCAATCACTGTTGCTATAGGCTGGTTGTTTCCAAGCAGAATGGTATCTAAGGTACTCATAATGTATAATAGAAAGGAAAAGCAATTCAGAAAAATCCTGCACTGGTCAGTCAGATCCTTCTCTGCCAGGAGTTTCATCTCTGGTCCAAGAAAATGCCATTGCAGCTGAGTACCATTTTGCCATCATCCTACCCAGACCCACAGTTCAGAAAGCAGCTCTCCACAGCTTTTCTGGCTCCTTCCTAGACTTTCAGGGTAAATCCAACAGGTTATTATTTCTAATCTAATGGGAAAGCCAAATGTTAACCTGTTTTCACTATACTGAGGAAGCTGTCAGAAATGCACTGCTTTTTGCTTGGGTTTCAAGGACCTAATGTTAAGTAAAGCCCTATTGACCAATGATGTATGTATATTTGTGACAGTTTCAGCTTCAGTGCTCCTTTCTGTACTGGAGACTGTGGGGCTTTTTTGAACATTTGTACCTGTTCTGGAAAGATGAGAGTTGTGAAATGGCAAATTTTCCATGAAAAAATTTTCTCAAAACTATCAAGAGTAGGTTAATCTACAAAGGACAGAAGATCTTAACAAAGCATGGTATCTCAGCAGCACAATAGGGGATGAAATTCATTGTGACAGCTGCAAGGTAAAGCACACTGGAAGGAACAATTGATACATTGATGGGATCTAAATTAACTGTAAGTACTCAGGGAAAAACGTCCAGGCTGTCATTGTGAACAGCTCAGTGAAAATCTCTGCCCAGCATTCAGTAATGATTAAAAACCAAACAAGATGTTACAATGTGCTAAGGAGAGAATAGAGAATACTTTTGAAAACACTGTAAGGCTGTTCTGTAAATCAGTGTGTGAGCTCACCTTGAACCACGCACTCAGTTTTATCACCCCATCTTGAAAAGGATGTATCAGAAATAAAGAATAGGAGCTCTGAAAGTCTGTCTTTTCAGGGAGATTGTTGGGTCAAATTCATTCTTTGATTTATACCCTGTGCTGTCCTATTGAAATCAAATTGTTCTCCAGGTTATAAATCACTATGCAATATGACCTATTTAATTTAGTGAAGGGATGCATGAAAATGCTTATGATGAAGATATACACAAACTAGTAAATGGCATACTGCAGACAGAGAAGCTTTTATTTTCCATGCTGAGCAACATTCACTCTGAAATGACCAGCAACGCATAAAAGCAAATACAAGCATACCATTTTTACATGTAAGTAGGCATCTGATACTTGTTCCATATGAAATATATAAACTTTCCCCAGCTTTTCCTGCTCAAAAAATAATTTGGGGGCACAGGAGTAGAGGAGGAAGAGGATTTAAACTTCCTAAGCAGAGGTAAGGACTGAGAAACAGTATGAAAAATTGATTCTGGAAAAATATGCCTCAAAATGAAAGGCAACTCAGAGCAAGGCACAGGGAACTGCAGGACAAGGATATCAACACCATTGATACAGAGGGTAAAAGTAAGGTCAGGGAGCAAAGGTAAGGTCAGGGAGCAACGCAAAAAAAAACCAACCCAGGAGATGGTAAACAGGGTAACCTGGATTGGAGCACAATTTGAGAAACTTGACAGAATCTTAGGCAACATCATGTGCTAAAATGGGGAAAAGCCACAAACTGCACCCTCTCCCATGTTGTGGGAGCACAAAAACCCCTGGTCACTGAACAAATCAGTCAGTGTCTTTGGGTTTTTAACAGCCTCTGCAGCCTGTATTTACACTAATTTGTAGCTAGTGCAATGTAGAATATTTAGACACTAATTAGAAGTCTTTGTGTGCTCCTTTGTTTGAAATGTCTGAACTCAGTCAGAAGTTCTTGCTCTAGCAAGGCAGAATGAACTGGTTATTAGTAATGAAAGCTGATCACAGAGGGAAATACTCAGACTGTGAATCTAATTCATAACAGGCAGGAGAGCACAATTTCAGCAGGGCAGAAAAGGAATATTTCATTCTGTTGTTATATGCCTTGGCAGGGGAGAAAGTCCAAATGGAGCATGTCACAGAGACTCTGAATCTCTGTGCTGGATTATGTGATTTATCAGAGAGAAGAGGTATGGGGGGGGGGGAAGAGAAAAAAACGCTAAAGACTCATCTCTCTTGGTTTGGTTAATAGATGCTATGACCCATTTGTAATGATGGTTCACGTTCCTGTCTCCACTGAACCAATGCAGAAAGGGGCAAGCCATGACATAAGCTTTGTCTTCCCACATCTCCCCTTTTCTTTCCTGAGATATTAGAACCTGAGAGATCCCATCTTGAGGGGTTGTTGTTCTGATTGCCTTTACATGGGTGCATACAAGATAAGGAAGTGTTTCCCATCCACGTTAAAGGATAAATCACAATGGGCACCATTTTCCCATTTAGTTTGGTATCAGGCAGCTTTAAGTAGAATTTAATAAGGCTGCACATTGTATTTTTCTCTTAGGTTTGCTGTTTTGCTAAATTGTTGAATTTAAAGAGCAAATAATTCTGTTTTGGGGTTGAAATAAAGACCATGTATTTCTTCCTGCTTTTCCACTAGGTCTTGGTTCAACTATTTATTACAGTGACAGGTATATTCATCAACTGCATGTGTGAACAAATTTCATCCTGTGGGCTGTGCATGACAGTTGGTTATGGTCACTAGAGCCACATGGCCGTGTGGCTCGCTACTTGAATGACATACCCTCTGTAACTGCAAAGAGTGCCTGAACAATTCCCAGCAACTTTGGTTTGCCCAGGTGTCTTCAGGGAGCAAAAAGGAGTAGAAGAGAAGCAGGCTTCCAGAATTTAATTAAGGATGTAGGAAATAGTTTACTTTTCTATTGCAGGACCATGATATTATGCCTGTGTAAATGGCCTTGGTTGTCAAGTGAGGATTTGCATAGACTTTATAAACATTAATGCATTCTCTTGAGAACTGCATCAGTCCAACAGTGTGTGCTGCAAAGGTGAAATAATCCTTGTGGTGTTCTTAAACAGTGTCCTTTACCAAAAACAATTACACAAGTGCATCTACTGTGTATGCAGCAATCTATAGTTAGATATCACTTGAAAACTCTAGGCAAATGGACAATTACAAACATTTCTCATGGTAATTGGTACCTTCTTCAGTAAGGTCACAGAAGGTTTTGCAAGCTGTCTATTAAGTGTGCATCTCAGCTTTTCTTACATAGTGTGAAGCACATTTTACATATACTTTTTCAAAGTTTATGAAGTATTTTAAGTTTTCAGCAGTAGTTTTGGGAAGTCAACCAGAGAAGTTTTGCATGACAATAATAATAGCTCCAGTTCCTAAAACCAGGAGCAAGCCTGACAAGATATTAATAACATCAACACCTCTAAAGTACTTCTGTTTTGTCTCTTCCCTTCTCCTTTCTTTGGAACATTTATAAAGAAAGTGTGACACCTTTGCATAAAGAAAGGAGTTTCTTAAGCAGTATTCTACTGTCTTCAACACAAATATAATTAGGATAAGAACAAAAAATATTCATCAATGTTATTACAGTGAACATAACACTCAGACTTGTGACAACTGAGCTCTTGTAGTGAAGTTTCTAGACAGCAAGCCGTAGCAGGTGCAGACAATAAACCCAGTTGGGTACACCTCACACTATTTAAAATTCTTTATAGAACTGCTTTGTGAGTGAGATTTCAGAAGAAGCAAGCAAAAGGTGAAAAATCTCTGTTATAAAAGTTTCAATGCAATTTCTAGAGAGGGCAAGCATAAAAGTTTACAGTTCCCATTATGGCTTTCTCTGAACCAGACAAACCCTTGAGATTACAGTAAGGCAGGCATGCCAGAGTTATAAATATATTTATAGGAAGCACTGGTGCAGTGACTTAAGGGGCTGTTGCTTCCAGCAAGCTCCCAGGAGTAATCACACATGGACCCTGCAGCTTCTTCAAGGGCAGGCATCCTGACTGGTGTGTCCTACCAACAGCAGGTAGCAATGAACTTTCAGCAGTCTCTGAGCGTGCCCTGAAGTAGATATGTCATTCAGGCTCTTTCTTGCTGCAGCAAATAACTAGTCTACTCAGCCAGATACACTCTCTGTGAGAATATATAACCTACACATGTACTTATTGAGGTCCTTAGGTACATTCAAGAAGCAATGAAGCCAGGAGGAAGTGGGAAGAGATGAAGAACTTTTTTATCTATTTTTGTGACTGTTATATGGAGATATCACATGGAAAACTAAGTTAAGTAGACTAATAATGACTGAGTACTCTTTTTTTTTTCCTGATATCCTTAAAATAGTATCTTTCCTGCATATTACTTTCCACATGGGTAGACATTTAGTTCAGACTAACCATTCTAGTTTAAAACTGAACTGTTTGCATTGTAAGGCTCCAGCTCCTTGCATTTAGGCTCCCTCTGAATTGCATTCAAGTTGTAAGTGGATCTGAAACAGCAAGAAGAGGCTGGGTACTGTCCACGTTCCACTGTGAACCTGCGGCTCTGTCCTACAGCATCTCAGCTTTGATTAGAAAGAAAGAAAAACTCACACTGTTACAGCCCCAAAGTAAATCTATTTATACCATGAGTCTGGACAGAAACTGTCTAACATCTTTGGTTACTCTAACGGTTAAAGGAGCATTCTGCTGCTTGTTTACTTCTATGTGCACTTTATCACTTGCAGAAACATGCCCTTTTTAGCACTTCATAAGTTTCTGTTGCTCTGTTGGTTTTAGCCAGCCATCATGCCATACTGGTGACAGGCTTTTATTGCCACCAGCACATGTTGATTTGATGCCTTTGATGCCTTTGAGCCCTTCTGTACTATCACTTCTTGAACTTGTCTTAACTGAGGCTAAGAGTCCGTCTGAGATCAGGTGTGCCAGTTCAAGACTTAAGCACATTATATAACTGCCTATATCTTAAGCAGACTGTCAGTGGAGTGGGAAAGAGCAAACTGCCTCTTTTCTATAAGGCAGGGAAGACAGGGAATTAACTGTTCCAACACAAACAATGTGTTTCTTTTTCTTACTTGCTCAGCCTTTTCTTTTCTGCTGTTGCTGCTAATAGAGATGTGGTGTGCAAGGAGTGGCAACGACTCACTCACAGACTCCTGCATATTTTTTTTCCTCCCAGTCATAGAACTAACTGTGCTGCAACAACAAAATACAATTTTGCTTATTTTCCTGAGAAAAACTGCGACTGCACAAGACCTATAATATCGTGCCTTTCTACCATGCTAATGTATCCTGACTGAGGCCTTTTATCATATAACAGGAATAAAAAAAGAATAGTTGCATCATGTAAGGGGAAAGCTCTTCATGTAATGATGATGTTTTTCAGCTGTTACCATAAGTATCCAGGGAGAATAGTACAGTGTGTTTGTACAGACAGGAAGAAGTCTCAGTACTGCAAAAACCTTCTGGGAGCTAATGTACTACAAGAATTTACTACTATTGCTATGAATAAGATTTTGCCTGCTTGGAGTCAGAGCGAGTGCTGTCTTGTTCAAGACTGTGTTAAACTCTTTGGATATTTATTCCATTCAGGTAATCTCTCAATATCAAAATTTCTAGAGAGCTACCTTATTATGATAAATTGATTGCACTTCTGGACAATTTTTTGTGTCCATTTCTTTTCTCTCTATGAGAAGACTCAAGCAACAACTTAGTTATTAAAATAAATGTGGAATTATTATGGGAAAACACTTACTTATTTGATCCATTTATGCTAGATCATGGTAAGGTCTGCATTGTTGTAGGATTTGAACATCTCATAATCTTGAAATTATTTATTCTCCCCACAAACCTTTGAAATGCATTGATATCCCACACATTTTACAGATAAGGAAAAGGCAGGATGAAGTACTTAGAAATAAAAAAAAGAAATTAGATACCATTAAGTTTTTGAAAATCAGAAAGTAGTGTTGCTCAAGATAAAGATTAATGAGTCTCATTTAACAAGACTGTGATATTCACATGTCACATCTAACATTTTCATGAAGAGTTTACTGCTGATAAAGAAGTCATTTCCAAAAGCATTAAGGACACTAATGAGTTACTTTGAAGTGTTTCAGTTTTATCAGAGTTAGAATAAAACCCAGCAGCTGGACAAAATATCATAGAAACTTCTAGTACACAGTAGTTGTTTTTTAATTTTTTTTTAATGAAATTGATGCTAATGTGAAAATTTTTCTCTAAAAATGTAGTGTAGAGTGAGCTATGTGCTAAACTAGAAAAACTGGTTTACCAGTTTCATCCATTATCTTTTCATATTTTGAACTCGGTTGTTTATGGTCAGCCATATAAATCACAGGCTACTGTTGTTATTTCCATGGTTTGGGGTGAGGTACACAGGATAAAAGGTGGAAGCTACTGTGGTTTAATTTTAGCAGTCTGAAATGTAGTAGGTATGAATAACTTTCTCCATACAACCCTTCCTACCTGGAAATAAAAAAAGCAAACTTCAAGACAGGTTTCAGTAAGGACATCAGCAAAAAAAAAAAAAAAAGAAAAAAAAAAAACATGGAGAGTCTTGTTTACCAAATAAGAGCTGGAAGACAGGAAAAGAGGGCAGAAACAGAGAGATTACGTATGGAAAACTATATGCAGTTTACAGATCCTCCAAATATCAATAAATCCTTAAGAATCTGGTTTAAAATGTGCTGTGGTTGTGTGTAATCCTACCTCAGCAAAGGATTCTGGGACAGTCTTATCTATTAATTTCTTTTTTCCCCAGTCTTTCTCAGTAGACCTTTTTTTCCTTCTTTTTTTTTGCAGTGGTTGAAGACATCTAGTTCTTAATTAGTGTATCAGTAGGGAATTTACAGGTGAAACTTTTGCAATTCACACATTTGTCTTCTTCAGGAAGGTTATTAGACTAGAGCACAGATCATTTGTCTCCTCTTGCAGGCTTCTGACAAACCATTCTTTGTTCCCTATGGGAGTGTGGGTATTGTAATATAGGCAGAAAATTGACCCTGTGTGAGTGGGTCTGTGAGAGAAGGAATGCATTTGCAAACACTCTTAGAACAACAAGGGAAACTCCAATTTGCAACACTTAATAAAGCATTTGAAATTGTTAAGGAAAAAAAGAAAAGGAACTCTTCTTTATAAACCATTAAAAAGAAAAATTATGGCTTAATCTTGAAATAATTTACCCCTTGGTTTTGACATTTCTGCATCCTTTCTGAAAACAGAACATTTGGATCTTTCTTACCCTGATGCGATGGAGGGTAGGCAACAATTTTTTTTTCTTTTCTCTGGTCTTACTGCCGGAGAAATGGGGCTGCTTTATGCAGAGAGTCCTGCTCATGGGTACATTTTTCTTAAAAAAAATCTCACTAAACCAAGGAGACATGATGCTTATGTAAACTGTGCTTCTAGGATATATCTTTTCTATTCTCAGTTTACTGGACCTTGTCCTTTGATGTCTCAGGCGTGAGAAGCACCTACCAGCTATTGCAATAGCTTCTATAACTTGAGTCAAAGTTCTTGTTGCTGAAGTTTATGCAATTTACTGCTCTGAATATGTTGTCACAAAACTGGAGGTGGGATCCATTAACAAACCTGCTTTCAAATAATTCAACATTACAAGTTCTCTCAAGTCCCTAATTCCTAAGGAGGAATTGTGTCTCTCTTGATGGTACATGTATGTTTTAAATCCACCCTAACTCTGGATTTTGTGAGTGATTCTGCATCCCAACACATGTCAATGTTAGCTGTCATTGTAAGAGTGAATTGTGGAATGATGGTTGTCCTACAGAAGTGGGGTCACATCATTCAGACCCTAGTAGTGTTTAATGGTCTTTTGTTTCAGACTTCTGCTTTTGCCACAATGTCTACTCAATTTTAAGTCAATTAATGATTATTTTTAGTAGTAGTAGTATTAATGACTAATGCAGCTTGGTTTACACTTCTCGTGTTGCAAAACTTCACTTATGATCCCCAAAGAAATGTGTTTTATTTCTACCTCCTAACATTGCTATTCACATGGCTAGGTTGTATTTTTCCAGGACACCTTTCCTCATTTCTCTATCTGTTGTTGTCTTCCTTATAGGGCAGTCACTGTAGGGCAATTATCACAACAATAGGGTCTGAAAATTAATGATGAAGGTGATGTAATGGAAAACTGCTTTATAGACGGCTCCGTTATTTCCACATTTAGACAAATGCCTATACCTGATATAATAATCAATAAGCATCAGGCATTTAAAGCACTATGCTTTGTGCTGGTTGAACATCTGGAAGGCAGTACGTTTTTGTTCATTGAATTATGCTGAAGGAACTTTTGGAGGAGCAGAAAGTTCACTGATGCTTGCCTGACCTATTCCATGGAGGCCCTTTGTTTATGGAAGATTGCCAGGTTACCTTCTGCTTGGTCATTGAAATTGCTTGACATGAATCTTTTATCTGCTAGTGGAAGGTTGTTGACCATGCCACTTATTTCAGTAAAGAGTTATTCTGTCACTTTTAGTCATAGCTGCATAAATGTTGTGATGATAATAGTAGGAAACTTTATCTCTTAAAGTAGCAACTGTTATTTTACCCCCTGGAGCAAACTGTCAGGATTCCTAAAGGTCTTATATTAAATTGCAAATCTAGCGCCATTGTGTCTGAATGCTAATTTTAGTTGCTCGTTAGAAAGTGTAGGTCTGAGCAAATGTGCACTTAATTAAGGCTATGTTTTGGAATTTTTCATCTAAGAAAATAAGCTTTTTCAATTAGTTCAAAATTAAATCAAAACATTTCCAATCCAATTTTTCTGAAACATAGTAATTAAAAAAAAATCATTAATGTTCTATGCACTCTAGAGGCCTTTTCTTTAATATTGGATTTTCTGTACACAGAAAGTTGAAGATTGTTTGCCTGCTAAGGAAAAAAAGCAGCTGATGATCCAATAACTGAAGTCCACCATCCTTTTATTAACAGCTGATCAGAAACGCTGGGACTCCTTAACATCAATCCCTAAAGCTATAATTCAACTGATACAAATTCAAAATGGCTTTCAGCAAGCCCTGAATTAACACTTTGTCGGCTATTCCACAATAAATGCCTCTTCCTAATGCATATTTATCACATGAGGAAGACAAGTTTTAAGTCCTCTTTCTACCTTGTCTGCAGAAGAATAAGTAGGTTTATTGAGGAGTCATTTGACTTGTTTAGTCCTGAATTTTCCAGTTTACTCTCCAGTGAGCTGGCCATGACTTCAGCTATCACAGAAGAACATGATAAGACTTCGTTTTGAGAGGAACTTCTTTTTGGGAGATTCCATTTTTGAAACATGGCAGAGGTCTATAAAATCCTAAGAAAAGGGTGAATAGGATCAGCTATTCTCTTTCAGTGCAAAATCTTGGGGCATCAGTTGAAGCCAGGAGATCACAGGAGATTGTGCTTTACACAGCATACACTTAAGCCATGGTGGAAATGCTAAACTTCATGTGAGTGCAAGGGGAGCTTGTGGAAGAAACAATTACTGACAAAAATTTACAATGCACAAGGAAAGTGGAAGTGTTCAGAAAGCTTTTTCCTGTATTGCAAAGATTTCAGTTAAGAGGAAGTCACAAAATGTGGATTGGGACTCTACTCTTTATCATTGCATGGTACATGAGCTGGTACTTTCTGTAGTGCCCTTCCACCCTCTACCCCAGCTGCCAAAGGTAAATCTCAAGATATAATTCTTTTTTTCCTGGTCAGTAAGACATCTTTCCAGGTGTCTAAATAGGCACTGGCTATGTCTAGATAGTGGGGAGTTGTCCTCATAGGGGAATCTGTTAAAACACCTAAGATCATTCCTGTGAGAGCATGGGGTCGGAGGGAGTCAACAGTGTGTCCTTGTCTCTTCCCAGCAGTGAGCTTCTTCCACGTCCCCAAGTTTAGCTACAGCAAAAGCCATGAAAATGCATTACACAACTCAGATAAGTTATACAGTCGAATATTAAGCTGCAGAAACAACAAAATTTGATGACACATATATGTGGTAATAAATCCTCTCCTAAGATTTTGAATGAACTATTACATGCTGTAGCTACTTCAGCAGCCTAAACTGTCTCTATTTGGTTCGTAAAGGCAGTATGGATACTCATTTATATGAATAACAAATAAAATAATATACTTCTTTTAAAAATGAGAAACTGACAGTCTAATATATGCTTTTTTCCCAGGATATTTTAACTCCTTCAATAAAACTTCATTAAGATAACTTATATACATGTATAGACAAAAAGATTAAATTAAGATCCTTGTCAGTTTATTTGCACCAGTTTCAACACAGGCTTATTCTCAGAATGACAATTCCTCTACACAGTAACAAGAATGAGCTAAGCTCTCCTGTGTGCGTGGGTTTTTTTTGGGTTGCATGTCATAAAGAATAGGTGAAATCCCAGAATAAAGCTCAGATTTAATTAGTATACTGATTTTAGTGTTGAGATCATTTTCCTTTAGGTTACAGCTTTCTAAAAGTTCTAAACCAGATGCATCTCATGATTCCTCTTCCACTTACTATAATGCATATAGCACTTTACCACTCTCAATTAGCACTTTAAATCACTCCCCGATGCCTTCTCATTACATGCACACACACACACACAACTCCAGTGTTGATGTGACCAGGAAAATCAAACTCATTCCTTTCTTCCTCCTGCCAAATACCTGTTACCATTCCAGACAGCTTTTCTTTGCTTACTGCTACAAAATGAAGCACGGTTTCCAAATTCTTGTGTCTCAGAGAATAACAGCACTCAACGCAAAATACAGGGATGTGCTCTTTTTCTAACAAAAACTGCACAATCTCAAACAACATAATTTTTACTAAAATGTCAAGGTTTCTTTGCAGCTTAGGGTGCCTTTTGGTCCATGATAATGTTGCAGTAGATGGAAATTAATATAGAATTATACTCCCTCAATACCTAGGGTTTGGTTTTTCTTTTTATTGGGAAATTATTTAAAGTTATCAACAGCAGATGTCCTTTTCTACTTCCTGCTGCTTTAATGCACATCTCAGTCTAGCTCCTTCCAGGTACCTCTTACACTGCACACCCAAATAACTCAAAAGAGGTGTAAAATTATGACTTCTTAGGAGGATGTCCATTACAAGCTTGCTGAATGGGGGAAAAAATGAATATGCCTTGACAAATTGCTTATTAAAAGTGGTCAAATGACAGGATCATTGCTCCTATCTTCTGATGACTCTCCAACTGCCACTAGCTTTTTCTCCAAAATAAAATCTGAACTGCAGCAACTACTGTATTTCTAATAAGCATGGTAATTCTACATCCTCACCATTTCCCCGAGGAGCAATTAAGAAAAACATCAAAAAGTGTAGTGACTTTAATTAGCCAGTTATTCAGCATGTTTTTATTATTAGCCTGCTCTGTAACCACCACCCTCATCACAACTATAATGATGGAGTAAATTAAGCTATAGATATTGACCATATTTAATAAACAATTCCAAACCAAACTGGATTTTATCTGAATCTAGTGGGTCAATGGGTGTGACTGCAGATCACTATAGCTTTACGGCAGTCTGAGCTCACCTTCTTTGAAACCATAGCTTTGAATTTGAAACTGTCTCTGTGAATTAGAACACTACAGTGAACTCTCAGGGAGACAGTATTCTTCAATCAATGAAGACAGTATCCAATCAATGAAGACTGATTTAAGAAATTTTCATAGAATCATAGAATCATAAAATTGTTAAGGTTTGAAAAGAGCCTTAAGATCATTGAGTCCAACCGTTAACCTAACACTGCCAAGTCCACCACTAAACCGTATCCTCAAGCACCACATCCACCCGTCTTTTAAATACCTCCAGGGATGGAGACTCAACCATTTCCGTGGGCAGCCTGTTCCAATGCCTGACTACCCTTTCAGTGAAGATTTTTTTCCTAATACGCAACCTAAACTTCCCCTGGCGCAGCTTGAGGCTATTTCCTCTTGTCCTATCGCTTGTTACTTGGGAGAAGAGACCGACCCCCACCTTGCTACAACCTCCTTTCAGGTAGTTGTAGAGAGCAATAAGGTCTCCCCTCAGCCTCCGCTTCTCCAGGCTAAACAACCCCAGTTCCCTCAGCCGATCCTCATAAGACTTGTGCTCCAGACCCTTCACCAGCTTCATTGCCCTTCTCTGGACACGCTCCAGAACCTCGATGTCCTTCTTATAGTCAGGGACCCAAAACTGAACACAGTAATCGAGCTGCAGCCTCACCAATGCCGAGTACAGGGGTGCTATCACCTCCCTGGTCCTGCTGGCCACAATATTGCTGATACTGGCCAGGATGCCATTGGCCTTCTTGGCCACCTAGGCACACTGCTGGCTCATGTTCAGATGGCTGTCAGCCAACACCCCCAGGTCCTTTTCTGCCAGGCAGCTCTCCAGCCACTCCTCCCCCAGCCTGTAACATTGCATGGGGTTGTTGTGACTGAAGTGCAGGACCCGGCACTTAGCCTTGTTGAATCTCATGCAGTTGGCCCCGGCCCAACAATCCAGCCTGTCCAGGTCCCTCTGCAGGGCCTTCCTACCCTCCAGCAGATCGACACTTCCACCCAACTTGGTGTCATCTGCAAACTTACTGAGGGTGCACTCGATCCCCTCATCCAGGTCATCAATGAAGGTATTGAACAGGACTGGCCCCAACACTGAGCCCTGGGGAACACCACTCGTGACCAGCCGCCAACTGGATTGGACTCCATTCACCACCACTCTCTGGGCTCGTCCCTCCAGCCAGTTTTTAACCCAGCGCAGAGTGCACCCATCCAAGCCATGAGCAGCCAGCTTCTCCAGCAGGATGCTGTGGGAGACAGTGTCAAAGGCCTTACTAAAGTGCAAGTGGACAACATCCACAGCCTTCCCCTCATCCACTAAGCGGATCACCTTGTCATAAAAGGAGACCAGGTTAGTGAAGCAGGACCTCCCTTTCCTAAACCCATGCTGGCTGAGCCTGATCCCCCGGTTGTCCCACACGTGCCGCGTAATGGCACTCAAGCTGATTTTTTTTATTACTAAATGTAGAAATGCAAGATGAAAAAAACTTTATGGAAAGAAGTATATGACTTCTATGTGTGTTAAACAGTAGATTATTTTATTTGTTGGTATCTGTTTTGTCTAATACTAAAGCAATATCATTGATTAATGAGCATTATCAGAGAAAGAAGAAGAAGAAATGGAATAAATCTGAGGAGTGTTAATAAGGTTTTAGGAAAAAAAAATCCAACAACTACCAGAACATCACAAGCCATAAGGTCTTTTGGGGGGGTTTGGTTTTGTTTTTTTCTTTTCTTCTCTGTGATATACATATAAGTGACAGAGATGGAGTCCATATTCATCTGTTCAAGATACCCATACGATCTCTGTTATTGTTATCTCTCTACATCACAAAAGCTTTTACACTTCTATCTTAAATTTATAGAAAATGGATGTGACTTGATGAGAGTCACAAAAACAGAGCCAAGGACTGACATATTTCTATAAAGTCCTAGGCTGGCATTTTAATTTGTCTTGTATGTCCGTACTCTGTGAGTGTGTGCTATACTCACTCACAGATGTGAAGAAGTATATAATAAACTCATTTCAGAACTAACTTAACTTTTGTGCCAAGACTGATGCCATCAGGCTGGAAGATGATTATTTGAACTCCCACATATAAAGCAAAGACAATGTGTCTCAGCCCCAGTTTCCAGTGGGGTGGTAAGACCCTGGTGACTGACTCTTGTCTCCTGACAGACATGCATGCTTCATTGCAGTGCTTTAAAGCACCGTGAATGAGTCAAATCACCCCTGGCCATGCAAAGATGTTCACGTCCAGCTCATAAGGCTCAGGACTGACCACTCCTCCAGTGCCAAATTCATGCTAAAGAGCATTAACCTTTGGGAATTTTAGGACATATATCAGAGTTTCGAGCTGAATCTTACCAAATGCTGTATAATGCCAGTGAAGACTGAAGTCAGTACTGAGACATCATAACTACTGCTACTAACATTAATGGGAGCTCTTATCCTGAGTACTTTAAGGCAAAGAGAAGCGTCAGTTTGTGCTGGTTTTGACTGGGATGGATAGAATTAATTTTCTTCATAGTAGTTTTTATGGGGTTATGGTTTTGATTTGTGCTGGAAAAAGTATTGATACTACAGGGATGTTTTAGCTAGAGTTAAGGTCTTTTCTGCTTCTCACACCTCCCTACCAGCGAGTAGGCTGGGGGTGCACAAGGAGTTGGGAGGGGACACAGCTGGGACAGCTGACCCCAACTGACGAAAGGGATATTCCATACTGTATGATGTCATGCTCAGCAATAAAAGCTGAGGGAAGATGACAGAAGGGTGTGACATTCAAAGTGATGGCATTTGTGTTCCCGAGTAACTTTAGAATATGGTTTCACTCACAGTGATCTGGACAGTAGGCAGTAGGCATGTAAATGAAGAAAACAAAATACGATTTTATAAAGCAGAATTTCTAGTCCTCCACGAGACTAGAGATTCTACAGACCTAGCTTTTATGGGTTTCATTTTCCAGAGGAAAACCACAGTAATATGTAGACACCTGGCAGTCCCACTGACATATTGATACACAAAGGGAGTGATGCTAGAGAGGCATCATGGTCCAGATGATGTTCTTCTACTTCAGAAATTTGGGACTCTGTGGGTAACTGACTGTTCTCTTCGTACTCCGTAAGTGTAAAGAAGCATCTGATATATCTAAAGATCAGTGAATATCTATTACTAATGCTAAAACTTCAGAGAAATCTTTTCCCATGCAGTTTACTAGGGTGACATCCACCTGCCCCTACTTCATTTTTTTCATTACTTTTGGCATAAATATGCTTGCATGTCAAAATTACAAGCTGACATTTAACTGCGTGTTTCTCACTCTCAGACATGTAAATAATAAAGAGTAACCTATTCAAGGGGATGCAATAATGTAAACTAATGATTCAAGATGAGTATTTATTGGGTCAAAGTCAAGTTTTGGTTACATCAGTAATTATAGTGAAGTCAGTAGATTACATATAAAATCAATTCTATTCTCCATAGCAAAGATTTTGTTTTTAATAGAAATGTAAATCTGTAGGCTGGCTATAGGGTTATTATAACTGTAGCGTTATTAAAGTGCTTTACATTTTTATTCAAGCACAAAAAGAAAAGAAAAAAAAAGAAGAATTTTCTGTTTACAACATATTTCACTCTAGTTAACTCCAGGCCAAAGTTAGACACAAAATGCATTGCTAGGAAGGACATTCAGGTGTTTCCACTACAATTTGCCATTCAGAGTTACCCATTATTTTGTTTTTAAAAGTGAAAGTATACAAAGTTGTAGCTCCTTTCATTCCAGATGACCTTAATTAATTTTGAATAGGAATGCTGTATCAAAACCCACATACATTCATGTTTGTGTGTGCAAATTGTATGGCCATCGATGAGCTATACTAATCAGCCTGTAGTAATTTAGGTGCAATTGCAATACTGACAAATATTGAACAAAGTCACAAAGGATCACGTGCAAATGCACATTTCCTCTCAGACACTGATAAGCATTTAAAAAGAAATTAATCTCAGCATATATGAAAATGCAAACTGATGCAAATTGTTTGCTCATGATGACCAATTGCTTAACCTGTATTCAGAAAACCATACTTAATTTTATAAGCTCCTTACAAGGAATGCATTTGAAATTTCTGTGCATCAGTATAAAAATCAGAATGAACACGTTTCTCAAAGCACTTCAATCAATTCTTATTTCCTAGGCTAACATCTCTGTCTATCAAAGCATGAAGTCTAGAATATATTAGCAAAGTATTAATTATGGTTGAAATCCTCAAACATATTTTAATACTTAGCTGTTACCAAAGTGGTAATAAGTGTCATCCACTAGTAAAAATCATTCTGTAGCAATGCTTGAGGCATAAAAATGATAAGACTGTTCTATTATTTCTTAAGGAAAATTACTAAAATTAATTCTATAAATCATAAAGTTATGTATAAACCAGTAGAACAAAATATTCTAATAGATCAATTTTCTAGTGCCAATTGGCAGACTGTATTATAAGTGTAACGCGAGATCAAAGCTAAGAACTTCTGTATCACTATTAAAAACAAATTCAACATCATGTTCTAATTCCATAATATAGATATAAAAAATATGAATCCACAAACTTATCTTTGCTGGAAATAAAATCAAAATAGAGAATGAAATTATTGTTTTCTGATGCACAATATTTAAAATTCATTTGTGCTGGAGGTGCCTAAATTTGTCTGTTACATCCTCGTCATGGTAAGGATCTCTAAATATGCAGAAAATAGGCCTTGAACAAGCTGCTGTTTTTTCAATATCATGGAAGTTATAATCAGTTCTTATGTCTGTCCAGTAATACTAATAATACTGATAATACTACTACTTATAACAACAATAACAATATTGTTTAAAAAACCTACAATTGATTGACACCCACTAACTTCTTAACATATAAAGTTGTCTTAAAATAAACTTCCTGTGCCACCCTTATCAGGAAATAAATTGTCCAGTCTGTCCTAACATGCTATTGCAAAACTTGTCGTGTAAACTCTGGTGGGTTAACTCCTCCTGGCAAGTAAGACCCCAGCCAGCCATTCGCTCACTCCCTCCACATTGCAATGGCAAAAGCGAGAAAACTCATGGGTTGAGATAAAGACAGTTTAACAGGTGAAGCAAAGCCACATGCTCAAGCAAAGCTAAAATTCATTAACCTCCTCCCACCAGCAGGCAGATGTTTAGCCATTTCCAGGAAAGCAGGAATTCATCATGCATAACGGTTACTTAGGAAGGCAAACGCCATAACCATGAATGTGTCCCCCCCTTCCTCCTCCCTTCCTTGAGCTTTTACTGCCAAGTATGACTACTTGTGGTGGGGAATATCCCTTTGGTCCATTGGGGTCAGCTCTTTGGGCTGTGTCCCCTCCTAACCTCTTGCCCATCCCCAGCCTACTCATTGGGGGAGCAGAGTGGGAAAAAGAACAAAATTTTAAAAGTTGACACTGTGCTAGCATAGCTCAGCAATCACCAAAACACTGGTGTGTCATCAACACTGTTTTGGTCACAGATGCAAAGCACAGCACAGGGATTGCTATGAAGAAAATTAACTTCATCCCAGCCAGACTCAGGACATAAACATATTCTTTATTAAAAGAATATAGATGGATCATAAAGATTTTCTTTCTAAACATCCCATGAGTTTCCATGAATCCTGGAAGAGATTTCTTGATAACCAACCAGAAAGCTTTATTTCAGCAATATGAAGTGTTTTCTCTCAACTAATATGAAAAGCTTTTAACAATCTACATTCATCTAACCTGGATATAAACTCTGAATTGCTAGTGATGGTTTATTGGCATATGACCATGGAGCTCTGAGAAAGAGATTACAGTAGCTCATATGAACTTCAGTTTTTCCTTTCCGGCAAAGAGCTGTTAAAAATACTTTAAGTGTGTTTGAATGGTGTAGTGTAACAATCTCCCACAACCACTGCACATTATCCTCTCTATTCCCCATTGCCTCAAAACAGCAAATAGAAATTGATGAGAAATGTCCAGGAACAATAATAGTTAAAGATCAATTAAGAATCCGTGCAGCTAGGAAGCTTAAATATTTATTAAAATAACAACAACCTCTCAAATAATAGTTCAAACTTCATTACCCTAATACGTTCTTGAACTTCTATTTTCTGCCTCACTTCACTGTAATTGCAAACTGTAATAGTGACAGTGAATGTTTCAGACTAAAGTACATAAAAATCATAAAGCTCTTACATTACAGTGACAGTGGTTAAGATTTTGAAAACATATTTGAACAGTCTTATTTTTTATTTTCCTGCACATTTCTGAAGTTCTTTTCTAGTGTAAAATGACAAAAATCTCCCATTTAGCTAAATTTAACTGGAATTTATAGCATGCATCCATAACCTTTCCCTTGTAGTCAGATGGACAAGTGACCATAAGCGTGATGTTCCTCTTCAGTAGCAGACCTGGAGGAGAAGAGAAATTGGGAAGCTGTGTATGAGGTAAGAAATATTTTTGCAGCAAGAACAGGGCTTTTTTTTTTTTTTAATTCAGTGCAAAAAGTGAAAGTTTCTGTAAGGTTTCTGTAAGTAGATGTGGCCACTACAGGTCAAAGTGGAAGTTCTGTGTGATAATAGAGCGTCAGCTACAGTTTCTATCCATGCCTGCTTTGGGGACATGCAAAAAGTGTGCAACCCAGTGTTGCTCCAACACATAACCCAAAGGTCTACTCTGATTCATTTAAAATGGTAATTTAAACCAAAACCTGATGGAATTAGGGGCCAACAGATACAAGTTTTGGCATCTATAAACATAAAGGGTGAAAAAAGAATTCATTAGCATACCATCAAAAGGGGAAAAAAGGGAGCATCTTTAGTTTGAATGTCACACACAAAATGTTCAGAAACCACACAGCTCATGACATTTAAAATTCAGCAAGAAAACATTCTTCATCGGGGGAAAAAGTACAACCAGTAGGTTTAGGCTAACATGGTTATCTTGTAATTAAACTGCTTAGCACTAGATGAAATGGTTCATTGGGTGACACACAAAGGTTTTATGCAGCCCTCAGACTGTATTGGCTGGGAGAAACCTTCAGCACGCACCAGGGGAGCACCTCAAACTCATGGCCCTGGAGCTGGAGTGAACCAGTCTGGGACTGCATCAGCAAGTTACATGGAGGCCACAAATTCTTCTCCACATACATATTATTTGGGCTTGACATGTTGACATGGATACCCAAAATGGCATTTTTTTTCTTGACCCTTTTCTCTCTATATACATCATTAAGAGGTGTTAAGATCAGCCACCTGCTCCAACCACACTGGAGCCCAGTATAGATCAGTACCAGCCCGTACAGTCCACACACAGGACCCAGATCACACACCAGCACTGACAGCCACGTCCCCTCCTCTGGGGCTGGCACAGACAGGAGGTCACTAGCACAGGCATACACAGCACACTCTCGGGATTCACAAGCACATGCATGCTCGCGAGTCTCCCAAGTCGAGGTCCCACACTTAAAAAGACTCAGAAGACTTCATTCAAGCATTAATTCTTAATTTTCCAGGAAAATAACAGCTTTCTTCAGAGTGACATTTTCGAACTATTTGAGAGGTATATTCACTACAATATCTACAGAAACAGCTTTGTGATCCTTTCTGTCTTACTGCCTGGAGCTGGCTGTCTTTCTATAAAGTATACAGTTAAGAGAATCTTTCCTTTACCGCAAATAATTTAAAACATAAATGAGTTTAAGGTTTTGATGCTTATTTTATTGAAGAAATGTCTTATTGAAATATGTCTTGAAATTTTAAAAGAAAAAAATTCAATACATTTTATGTTAAATGGTGGGGAAAGAGACACTTGACTCTCTTGCTCTGTTTCTCCTTTGGGGGAAAAAAAAGAGATGGAAGAGCTGAACACATCAAAAATTATTATGTCATCAAAACAAAGTTTATTTTGTTTAATAAAAAGAAGTAAAACTGCTATTTAAGCTAATCATTGGAAGAAGTAGGCAATAATTCTAAATGCCTTTAACATTTGAAAATGCACATCTGTTCAAAACATTATCCTAATGTTGTTATAACACTCTTCTATAAAGGTTTCTTATAAACTGCTAACAACGGGAGCACTGCCGGAGCTATGATCTACATAAGTCACATAGCAGGGCAGGCCTGTGGTAGTATTTATTTCCACAGCAATTACTGATGGAAAAGCCGCAAGAGGTACTCTAGCTGATACCCACATCTCAAAAACAAGAACAAATACGAATGCTGTTGTCAATGGATATCCTTTCCAGACTTTATGCATACTCCATGTGCAGAAATGTCAACTAACTGCTCTTCAGCAGCCTTCCAGAAAGTTTCTAAGGGAAGCTTTCATCTTGATAAAAGATTTTGCAGTGATGATTTGGCCTAATCTTTGTATCATTGATCCCATAAGGCCAGCTCGTCCAGCCAGATACACAAGAGACAGTACTATTGGCAGAATACTCAGCTTTTTCTGGAACATATGGAAGTTGAATAGAAAATGCTACTTTATTCTTTCACCTAATAAGAATGCTTTCAGTGCTTGTAAAGGATATTAGCAGAGGGCAACAAGTGATACTGATACATCAGGTGATCAGAAATGTGCACAGACATACCTTTGCTGATTTTCATTCTTCAGTTCTTCATTGAAATGTTTCCTTTGCCCTCCCTCCCCCCAAAAAAAGCAAAGGATGCTGAATTTTAGTCTAGTGGCAACATAATGTTATAAACCGACTAAATTAAGAAGCATTTGTGGGCAACTTATTTCAATTTGGGTCTTTTATGACAAACAAACAATACTTAGAAAAGTACATTTAGAAAAAGTGAAACTATTTACATGAGTATAAAGATGTCTAATGGATTTGGCTTAAACAAGTTTCATGCTTCAAATCTTTTGTTTTTGCATGCCCCAAAATTCTATCTCTTATCTTTAAAACCCACTGTATTTCTCTTGCTGGATCTATACCTTAGGGAAAACATGCTTCTCATGCTTCCTCATGTGCTGAACTTATTTCCCTCTGTCAGTTCCACGCATGATTATAATTCGATGATAAGAGAAACAATTTAAAACTTCAATTATGAAAGCATTTCTTTGTTAATTCCCTCCCAGCTAAATGACTTCCTCTCAAACTAGGAAGTTAAACATAGGACAGCATGACTGAGCTTCAGGAACTTCAATTTCCATTCACAAAAGCCTGCTTTTCTAGCTGTTTTTCACAGTCTTGTTGGAATTTATACTGATTTGCTCCCTCCTTTACTCATAGACTCGAAGATCCCTGAGACACTGAACCCAGAGCCAATATTTGCAACTAGGTTGGACCTCTGACTCTTTGTTTTAGTTGACATTACATTGTGTATATTTCATTAACTGGGTAGATGAAGAATATAAACCCTTTTGGGGACTGTTCCTTTGGGCATCGTCTAGCTAGCTTGGCTGCTGAAACAGGTCAGAGTGGTATAACACAATGCTACCGGAATGATTAGGCAATAAGAGTAGGCTGCATTTTGTGAAATAAAAATAAAAACAGCTCACAAATCATCCTATCAATATCACAATATTGCAATGAGAAAATCAGAAGGTAGAACACATGGTGGAATGAAAAATTATGTAATTGTTACCTTCATATAGGTAAAATTATGTGCCATGATGATGGTACTGTAGTTCAAATACAGGATAAAAAGTGCAGGAATTTGACTGGGTTAAACTAGCCATAAAAGAGAATAAAGAACAACACAATTCAAATGCAAGTGCTAACGTAATAGGAAATAAAAATTATCCTCATTTATCTACTCATCTTTCTTTCACTATTGTGAGTAGATACTAGTGCATGACTTGCAGCAAATATAAAATTTATATGCTTTCTGCTAAAAATATGTAACTTTGATTTAAGGTAATTTGTTCAAAAGCCTAATGAGGTTGATATTTGAAGCAGGTTCCTGCCATTTCTATTGCTTCTGGCTTCACTGAGATAAAATAAAATTGTGGCAGGTGACTCATAAAATGAGTTGACCTGCCAGGGCAGAACAGATATTCTGAAAAGTCCACATGGAATGATGTTATTTTTGACCTTTATTGGATATGGTAGCAAGTTATTCAGTGCTGCTTGATTTGGGCCAAGGACAAGAAAACCTGGAAGGACATGGATGGAGGCTCCCGTGTGGAGAGGATGGGGTACAGGGGCGGGAGGAGGGACAGGAGAGCCATCATTGGTGTGGCAGAGAGGGGAGCAGAGGTGGCGAACTGGGCATGGCAGAGGGTCCCTGCAGGCAGAGGGCACAGTAGTAGCCGAGAGCAGAGTACACTGGAAGAGGTTTGTAGAAATCAGTTGGGAGGTAGCTTTGATTTCCACAGTTGACCAAACCACACCAGATAAGAGCACCTCCCACATAAGCTTAGAGGATAGGAAACTTCTACTGACCTGCAGTAGAATATCAGTGGAGGAAAATTACTTTAAATTCATCAGTATTGCTTCCTGGGACATGATTTTTATCCTCTTGAGGTTCAGCTTAGTATATTTATTGCAGTGGTGGGGTTGAATACCTGTCTTCATGTTTTCCATTTCTCTTGAGCACCATGGTGGGGAAGTAGATGAATGTCTGCATGGTACACTGATCATAGTTATTCTTGACACTAATGAACATCAGCACCATTTATAGCCATTGAAATAAACCATCGTCCATGGCTCTACATGCTTTGTTGTTATCTCTAGATTTCAAACTTTTTCACATTGAAAAGCAGTGAGCAAACCAGTGGAAAGTATATTGGCAATGCACACAGGTGGGATGGTATTTTGGTACTCGCAGACCATAGGAGCTGTTATCACAGTTTGGCAAGTCTTGAGATGTGTTCAGCCTAGACAAGAATACCATGGCTCTTACACACTACCCTGTCATCTTTATAAAAAACAGAATGTCTTGCTTTAGGAAACAGGATAATGGTGGATGGGTATCAAGCACTTCAGATCTAGATTGTCAAAAACTATCTTTAGATGAAGAGATACAAATTCTTCCATATAAAAGAAATTGTAAGGACAGCCCTTTAACAAAGACAGGGAAATGATATCAGGCAATGAAGATACAGGTAAAAGAGAAACTTAGGCAGATGAATGGGAAAATGTAAGCAAACATTTTTCATGAAATAGAAGGATTTGCAACATTGAAGGATTTTTTAAAATTATTATTTATTTTATCTAGGGCTGAAGTATTTCGCTTTGAATTTGTATTTCATTTTGTTTAAAAGGTCCTTTGACTTATATGATAAAGCTATATTATTGAACATGCTATGAAGGGTAAACTGCTGATGTAGAAGAGTTTATGGACAAAGTCTATGCTAGCAGGAAATGACTGAAGTCGGCTGAGGAAGTGCTGAGAGGGACTAAATCAAATGGTTTCAGTGGTTTTGTGAGGAATAGGATAAGAGCAGAGAAGTAAGAAATGCCTAACATTTCTCTTTGAAACAGAGCAACAGAGAAACTTTATGCATTCTATACTGGTCCTGTGCTAGGCTCAGTGTTAACATTAAGAACCATCACATACAGTGTAATATCTTATGTTGCTTTTTCTTGATTTGACTCATGACTATAAGCCTTAAAGGTAATGAGATCTGAGATAAGGAGGTTTTTGCTCATATCTGTCTCTTCTCATCCTAGAAAGTCCTGCTCAAAAGGTCACAACATGGATAGTAGTCTTTGAAAAAGACCTAAACAGCTCATTTGGGCCCCTCTTATTTTTTGTCCCACTGAAATCTATAATAATCAACTATCTATAATAAGCTTTGCAAGCAATGCCCTTCTCAAATCAGCAAAGAGCACATATTCAAATAAGAATTGTTTTTCTCTATCTAAAGATGCTGTGTTCCAGTATAATCTGATTTCGGTTTAAATTCATGTTCAGCCCATGTATGCTTTTTGGATTTGTTTTTTTACATTAATAGTGCCAGAGTCACCAGTCTGCACAAAATCACACTTTTAAAAAGGAGAGGGTGGAAAAATAAGCTCAATGTACAGCTCCAAAATCACTTTTTGCAGTGAAAAATAATCAGGGAAAAACAACTCTTAAAACACCTAAATTTTAAATGTTTTTCTATCAGTATTGAAATTGATTAAATTGATTAAAACAGTGATTTCTCTTGACTGAAGTGTGCTGGGAAAGTCTTGGCTGCAAAAGCACATTAGTCCACCTCAGGAAGATAACTGCTAAGATGAACACATTAAACAGAGTTGTGCTGAAAGCAAACAAAATTGCAAAATAAATAAATCCTTTGTCAGAGTTTACAAGCTCAGAGTCATATTAAGCTTTGTATACAATTTGGCCCAATGTTTAAATACCTGTATGATGACATATTGAGGTCAGAGTTCCCAGTGAAGCAGTGTTGTGTGTCTTATGGCATTTGTATTGATTTTATCACCAGATAGCTGCAATGTGACAACTGATGGATTGTAGGGAACACACCTCGTTAACTCTGTATGCCTGTGTCTTGCAAGTAGCCTTTTTAATCTGCTCACTTTTTAACACCCCACTCAATTATTTCTCTCAAGAGCATGTATGCCTGGCTTGTCCTTTAATGGTCTTTCTAAATGGGGAAATTAATGGCATTAAATACTGATGGAAAGGGATGTAAATAAGCAGCTATAAATTTATGTATATAGTTTTTAAAGTATTTTTGATTCAACGATACAGTATAGGAGCCTGCATTTTTTAATATTGATGATTATTCTTCCAATCATATAGCTCTTTTGAAATTTTTATTACTTTCTTCACTATTTCAGTACTATATTTAATTGTAGTTTGCTTGAAAAGAAGAAGAAAAGCAAACAACTGAAGGGAAAAAAGGATTTACATTTAAGGAACTTGAAATTACATTCTGCATTTAACTGCATTTTGTCAGATCAGTTGTAACCAAACTTTAAACCAAAGAAATGAACATCAGAGATGACAAATTAATAATCCAACTAATTGGCAACATTACCATGTTTTGCCAGGCATTGCCATCAAGCTGGGAAAAATTTCAAACTGGAGGCACTTGGTGATGAAACAGACCTGTGTCATTTTCTATTTCTGGTTTATATGTTTTTGCTGTTTGAAACACATGCATTTAATTGCTTTGAACAGTGGGACTCCAACATTATTCTGATGACTACTGAACTGTTAAATTGATCAGAGTACTGAGAATATGTATATGTTTTTAAATCAGCCCAGTGGCAAATTTCCTTTGCCTTAATGCTTTCCCATTACCCTTAATTAAATTTTTTTCTTATCCATTGCCTCCCAAATTATATCACTAACCCCTCTCTTTCTCATCTTGGTAGCATCTCCAAAATTTGCAAAAAATTAATGGCTCCTCAAGCTTTTAAACACTTTGGGCAAAATTCACTGCATGTAATTTCGTTAGGAACAGATGGAGCTGCACCAGGAATGAATTTGGCTGCTAGGAATTACTGAGCGACCTGAGGACTAAACTATTTATGCATTCTTGTTTTGCAGATCTGATTTCTCCAGCAATGTCAAGAAAGATAAAGCAGCAAAAACAAAATGCTGAAGACGTTATGATCTCTGTGAGGCATAGCCTACCCTCAATTCACACATTCACAACTCCCAGTGACAGTGATGAGAAGTCTACCATGGATCAGGGATAGTCATAAGCCTGTGTGTGTTGGTTGGTTGAAGCATCTATTTATCTAAATATATTTAAAGCTTTTTCCCTACAGACATTTTTACTACCTGCTGTGTGTGTTGAAATTGAATTACTACTGCCTTATTTTAGTTTTATACCTTCATAATGACATTAAAAGCAACATTCACTCAACATAAAACTGGAGAAAAGTAATGGTGAATCAGGCTCAATTCACTTTACTGTAATTGTGCTCTTTAAAAGGGTGGGAAGTATTTGAGTATGAAAGAAGAAAGCAATTGCAAAAACTAGTAGCTTCCCCTAAAAGATTGTGTTTTCTCTTTTTTTCTTTTTTCTTTTCCTCCACAACATCTTGAAAAAGTTTGGCTTGGAAACATAAAAACTATCTTATTGAAAGCTTTACTTTGACAATAAAATATATGTATAACACAATTGCTGGAAAAGCAAAATGACAGCAAAGCAATATGCCTGATTAATTTTGAAACATTTAAAACAATCAATTGAAAACCTTTTAAAGCAACACCTTCTGATGAAACATAGCACTTTACAACATCAAAATAACCTGTGGATATATTTTTGAACTGGAAAACCTGGAAATGATCTTGGTAAACTGCAAAGAAAGTGCTTTGAGGTTCTGGAAATACAGAATGACACTTGTAATAAGTATTGCATATTACTTGATCTGGTCCAGGAAATGGGGAAAAAGTGTGACAGTTGGCTTTGTGGGCACTTGAACACATTTCCCTCCAGAAAGCTGTCAGGCAAAACCAACTTTCTTGTTATAATTAAATTACATGATATATATTGTAGAAAAGTCATCTCTATTGGTTCTTAAACATAATGAATTGTTTTGAGTGCCGAAAATGCTGTCATTTTACAAAATTATATGTTTTCCACTTTGAACTTCACTGTTATTTGAAAAATTAATCATAAGGAGGGTTCTAGCCTCACTCTGTCACACAAAAAAACTCTATAATTTAAGAAAATGGTTTGCTAGGATTGATTTATAGATATTATATAACATAACATAATGACATGTAACAAAATTTCCTTACACAGTAAGGTTAATTTGAGTTATGGTTTGTTCTCCCTGGTAGGCAGTGGGAGATATTTGTGTTCAGTAACTGCTGCAGTATTTTACACCAGCATTTCAATGAACTGTAGCATTCTGAAAATGCAGCTATTAGCTATCCTGAAGATAGAAAGCCTAAGTGATGTACTAGGTTTTAAAGGTATATGTTGTTTAAATGTAATTACTACAACATATGCTGAAAATCTGCTACTTCAGAGCAGTCAAAAAGGTAGTAGTACGTAGAAGAGGAATTGAAGAAAAGTGATATGAAACAAGAATAATGTTTGGTATTTGGTGAATTATTTCACTGTGTGGAAAAACAAGTGGTTGCAAAATAATTGCTCTAATGCAGATGGGCAAGATCCCACAAGAGACCCAGATTTCTTCCTGTAGTCAAGAGCCTGCAGTCCTCCATAGATGTTGCTCCTGAATGTGCTGCTCTCCTCTTTGGAATTAAATGTAAGGACAAATACAAGAGACAATACTTCAGACAGAGTTTGCTGTCACCTTTTTCTATTTTTAACTGCCTTATGTATACAAAAATGGTAACTGGTGAGCAATTTACAAGCGGTTTTATACTTAGATCAATTATTTGTCAGTTATGTCATTCCAGCAATATCTGTGACTTAGCAGATTCTGTGGTAAAGTATTTTATGACAATACACAGCCACAAAGAATTAAGGTATATTGTAATATTCAAAAAAGGGATTTTGGGTAGATCATAGAATGATGCACAAAATCTGATTCAGGAAAGTAATTAAATAAGCCTTTAGAGAAAGAAAGAAAACAAAACAAAAAACCAAGATATGTTCTATTGAAAATAGCAGATTTTTGGAGATCACTCCAAAAAATCAAAACACTACTTTCACTATTTACAGAAAGGAATGCTGCAGAAAGAAATGTTTCAGCAGCAAAACTGTGAATAGAGGATCTGGAAATCAAAGTGGTTTTGAATTAACAAAATGTTACAATTAATTATGAATTGAACAGTTTGGGAAATTTCCCAGCACTGTGAAATCCTCCCTAAGCTTATGTACAGTAGAGTGTGAGTCTTTGTATTATCACATTTCTATTATATTTTCAAAAATACACCTTTTTATCAGGTCATAGTATCAGAACATTTCTAAGAGGGGATATTCAAACTCATACAAGAATAATTTCTGCAGGCCTGATATGACATGGCAGCCCACATGTCTTTTACATCATTGAAAGTAAGTCATTTTCTAACTCACAACTTCACAAGTCCACGGAAGTAGGTTCAGATTGGGCTGCTGGCAAAAGCAGCAGGGACAAAGAGAGGAGGGTTTACCAAGAGGAAAGGGATGCTGGAATAGACATCCCCATAGATTCCTTTCTCCTTCTTACAACCAACCTATCCTGCTACTGACTTGCAAGTCTTTTTCACATAACTTACAGTTGTAAATGTGAAAGAAAACTAACAATGATTTCAGTCAGGTGCCAAGAGAACAACAAAACATGAGTTCTTAGAACCTAAGGAACAGCATGAAGTAGTTAAAATGACAGAAAGAGGTCAGGTGCGAAGAGATCCTGGTTCTTTCTGTTGCAAGATTAATACATGGGAGTATATACAAAGAGATATACAAAGGAATATTTCTTTGGAGACTGAACTACTTAAAGCTGGGGAATAATGATAGGGTCTCTGCCATGAGGATCTGCATGGATTTTTTCAAGAAATTACAATTCAGATTCTCTGCTATGTTTTAAAACTAGATGTAAGAAATACCTACTTGCTGGAACTCAGTGGACTTCCACGATCATAAAATTGGTGCTACAAATGGAAGCAGACCCTGAGAAACCATTCATGAATGTAATAAAAGAAATGGCAAGAACTTTGAGATCTGAAAACAAAATTGAGCTCTTGTCTTCTTCAATATTTCATTTTCCCTATAACTGTTTACGAAATGATCCAAACTTTACATTTCATTGTCACCATCAGTTAAAGATTTTACAAGATGACATGGACTCCCTGTCTATGCTAAATGTGACATCTCTGAAAACACTGCAACACATCATGGGGGGTGGTGAAATCCAAGACAAAATGTGAGGTCTAAAAGACAGCCTCAGCCACCGGCAAGTTTTGTGGATTTTTTTTTTTCTTCTTAAGAAAGTAGAAACCTTTCTAAATGTGAAATATATGAGAACTTTATGCCCTTAACAAATGAATGAATATGAGAGAGAGAAATGGAAACCAGGCCTGTGGGAATGTTTGATCCCTGGTTCTTAATAGATACACAGAATGTAGTGCCTGTATAATCAGACTGAGTCTGTTGAAGAAGAGAGATGTGTGGTACACCAATTACCGACAGCAGGGAAAACTGAAAGAAATTACATTCAGGGGAGTGTGAAATATGAAAGTCAAGGAAATAAATTAGATGTTGTATGACCTCTAGTGTAATATGTGGAGAACTAATACATTTAACCTAGTTGTAATCATGTCATAGCTAGACTACAGTAGGAACTTTTTCATTTAAATTTTCCTCTCTATGGCTCTGTGCTCAACTTTTTGAAATGGAAAATAACACAGCAACAGAGGCAGCTCCAGAGTTGGCTCTGGAAAGTGAATCTGCACAAAGCTTGCACTGTGCAAAGGAGCCAAGCTCAGAATTTGTTAATCATGCACCACTCAAATCTGATGACATTAAATATTAGTGTCACTGGAGGTTTCCTTGAAGAAGAAAAAAGACAATATATCTGCTGCAAACTATGGCACATCGTAATAGCCAGTAGACTAAAGGATTTACAGAGTAAAAATATCTTTACTAGTATCAGAAAAGGGGAAGGAGTGGCTTAAATTGCTTGAAGATGTGATTGGGGAGCCTTATGTATAATGAGACTTCTTTAAAGAAAGAATGGATTTTGGCAGTCATCTGTTTTAAAGAAGGCTATAAAAATGGTAAAAGCTCTAACTAGAGAGAAGCAAAAGACTTTGGGAAGCATCTGATGATGTGATCATACTGAAGCTCTGAATGTCTTAAAGTCTGCCTGATACCTGATTTAAGTATTTCAAAAGAGTTTATGTCCATTACTTTTTGTCCTAACCATCACAGACTTGGAAAATAGGACTTCCTCTTTGCAAAACCCTTTTATTTCTTGTTTTCGGATAAGCAACTGCCATTCTTTCATTTTTTCCTCATGATTTCTGCAAATCATTCTACTTGTGCCCTATTTGATCCATGTTCCTAATGGATGGTGATGCAAAAACAGCTTTCAGTAGATATGAAATCCATTTCTTAAGTTCCTATCATGAGCTCACCTCAAGCAGAATTCTGACTAATCTGCCTGCCTGAAAAAAAAAAAAAAACAGCATTGTAAGAACGTTAATTCGTAAAGGTACTTCTTGAAGGTGGTATGCACATTGGCGGGAAGGAGGGGAAGAGGTAATAAAAGATGCCCTATTCTGTGATGATGTGACAATGCACAAGAATATGTCTTTTGTCCAGAGTTCTCAATCACAAACAGAAAGAAAGGCTTTGCTCCTACAGGACAGTTGTGAAGGTGGGTGGGACAGCCCAGTTGTCATAGAACTTATTTGTGTGTCACTAATTAGCTTAGTTAACAGACTGTACATAATCACTTCAAAGGTTTTAGTATGTTAATAGTGATTGTTAATTTTTATGGATATGTCTAGCTCAAAAATGAAATTTTGGGGACCTGTACCTTTCAGAAACACTGGCACAAATGATGGTTATGCACCTTAGTACTGATTAATTAGAGCTCCAACAATGCTAAACTAGACCTCACTAAAAGACTTTCTTGGCGCTGAATGACTCTGATCAGCCTCGCTCTAGTGGCTTGTTGTATTTAACTAAGCTTTGCTTGATAATGCTTAAAACAGGTAAAAAAGCAATGTTTCATGTCCTCATAATTCTTGCACCAGAAAGATATCTTTTCTGACATAGGAAATATAATTTTACTCAGCACATTCTGCATAATTTTGAAATAAATTATACCTAAAATATACCACAAACCCACACACAATATTCAAAGGATTTCCAACTACTTTTGTCTGAAAATCTGCTTGTATTATTTGGATGAAGCATGACTATCAAGTTAATACATCTTTGCCAAATGTCTCTTTACACATAAGAAAGAAACTTTGGTCTTGAATTTGGAAATTATGCAGATTGCCTATTTCTGTCCCTTCCCTTGATTCTTGCTGCTTTTTTCAATGAAAAAATCAACTTTCACAATTAAAAAACAGACCAGTTCTCTCAGCCAATCCATCCGTTCTTCCGTCTCTCAGAGCCCAGTTTTCACACCAAACCGTTCTCCTCTCAAAGGTATACAGGCTCTCACGTCCTTTCTGGAGATTTACACAGCAGCACTGGGTTTGATGAGGTGGGTGTGTGAGTGGTCTTCCCAGCTCCCAGGGGCAACTGTTGTGTTGGTGCAGGTTGCCATCCACTGCTGACCACAAGCATGTGGGACAGCCAAACTCTCTCCCTGCCCCAGACATGCCATCAGCTGTGCTCCATGTCCTGCCCATTGCTACGGGTTCTTCTGTGTGTCTCAGGCAGAGGTACAGGAATCTTGAATTCTGAAAACACGGGAAAATCCATATGACCTGCTAAGCATGCGCCACTGAAATGATAGAAAAAGGTCTAATATCCATTCTCAGATCTATTTATTTTTATACTACTTATGTTCATGCTATATGGTGAGTGAACTTCATTTTTTTTTGTGTACCCTTTTGTACAAACTTATCCTGGTTTTCAGCAACACACAATTTAACAACAGAAAAATCCAGAAAGTAATGCATCTGTACTTCTGTGTAATTATAGACCTTATTTGGAGCAATTCAGCCTGTCTGTAATCTTGAAAGCCGATGTACAAACTTTACCCACTCAGCTGCTAAATGCTTTTCTTCACCTTTCAAAAGACCGATGGATAAAATCAAAAGATTTTTCTTGTGAAGACTGTAACAATACTGTCTTCACTAAGGTAAAGGCAGCATCACAGTAAAGTAAATCCACCAGAGAAAATAAAAAGATGTAAAAAAATAGTTAAAAAAGTAAAAAGTAAAAAAAAAAGAGGGCTGGAATGTAAAATATGGCTGGGACATGGAAGACTGTAATTTCACTGCAGCCTACAAATGGAAGACATTGAGTTTCAGTGGTAAGAAGAGGCTCTTGAAAAGAACGCAGAAGGAGCTTGAAGCACACTTAGCTTATGGCAGGACTATTATCCTTTTTAGGCCACTATCTCCAGTCATCTAAATCCAATTCTGGTGACCACTAAGCTAAGAAAGACAATCTGAGAGCCTGAATTTTCTTCCAGAACGCATGATTAAACTGTCATCTGGGTCCAGACTTATGTGGAAGTAGACTAGTGTAAAACCTGAAAGAGAGGATTTGGCTCCTGCTTTTTCAGCTGCTGCAGCAGGCAAGATTTCAAGCATTCTATGAGATTCAGGTAATTCCTGGATATAATCATATTTTCAGAAGTAAACTTACTTATTTAAATATTTACATTGTTACTGTCCACTATGTCATTCTGACAATGGCAGCTTCTAACTTCTGTCATGTAATTTGGAAAATCTGCCTTTTCACATGTTTAAACAGTAATTTAATGCTGATAATGAGTAACTGATTTTTTCATCCCATACAAAAGAAAGAGGATTTTTAGAAGTGTCTTCCATGATCCCCAAAACTCTTTGTTAGAAACACTCCATGCTGCATGAGACATGCAGGGACTCTAGGAGGAAGCACTGGAAGAGAAATAGCCTTCTGAGGGAATGATAATTAATCTGACAGGCCACTTGATATCTAGTGGTGAAAGCAAACTTCACCAATTAATCACTGTGACGTCCAGAGGTCATTCACCACCTCTTCATACGTCTTTGCATCTCTGGACATGAGGTAAGAAAATGCATTGTATCCTTCCAGTTGCAGGGAATGATAAGGGAAGAAACAAGAAGAGCCAGCAGATCAATACCTGGCTCCGAGCCTGGTGTCACCAACAGGATTTTGGATTTTTTGATCATGGGTCGGTCTATGTGACACCAGGCCTGCTGGTGACAGACAGGGTACACCTGTCTCAAAAGGAGAAAAGGAACTTTGCACAGGAGCTAGCAGGGCTCACTGAAAGAACTTTAAATTAGATATGAAGGGGGAAAGGGATAAAACCAGTCTCACTAGAGATAAGCCTCAGAGCAACATGACAGTGTTTGAGGGATTGGTGTGCTAGCGAGGTCCCTGGGTCTGCTGTCTCAGTGAAGGTAGGGGATGGAGAGCCATGTGGCAGCAAAGACACAAGGGCTATGGATGTAACAGAAATCATGGAAGTGCCTGTGAATGGTCACATAGGAATTAGGGCTTCTCCCCCAAAAAGGGATCAATAGCTCAACTGAAGTACATCTATATCAATGCATGAAGCATGGACAATAAACAGGAGGAGCTAGAAGCCATTGTGCAGCAGGGAAACTATGATATAGTTTCCATCACAGAAACATGGTGAGATGACTTGCACAACTGGAGTGCTGCAATGGATGGCTATAAACTCTTCAGAAAGGATGAATGTTTATGGGTAAGAATCTGGGGGAAGGCCAACAAGGCAGATATTATGGTGGGAGTCTGTTATAGACCACCCAACCAGGATGAAGAGGCAGACAAAATATTCTAGAAGCTGCTGGGAGAATTCTCACAATTGCTAGCCCTTGCTGTCATAGGGGGACTCCAACTTACCAGATGTCTGCTGGAAATAAAATACAAGGAGGAAATAGTCTCAGAGGTTCCTGGAGTGTATGGAAGACAATTTCCTGACACAGCTGGTGTGGGAGCCAGCTAGGGAAGCTGCCTCACTGGACCCGTTTTTTGTGAACAGAGAAGGCCTGGTGGGTGATGTGACAGTTGGAGGCCATCTTGGGCATAGCGATCATGAAATGATAGTTTTTGATTCTTGGAGAAGCAAGGAGGGGGGTCAGCAGAACTGCTACCTTGGATTTCTGGAGGGCAGACTTTGACCTCTTCAGGAGCCTGGTTGACAGAGTCCCTTGGGAGGCAGTCCTGAAGGGCAAAAGAGTCTAGGAAGGCTGGACATTCTTCAAGAAGGAAATCTTAAAGGCACAAGAGCAGGCCATCACCATGTGCCGAAAAATGAGCCGGGGGGGGAAGAAGACTGGTGTGGCTGAACAGAGAGCTTTGGCTGGGACTCAGGAATATAAGGAGAGTTTGTGACCTTTGGAAGAAGGGGCAGGCAACTCAGGAGGACTACAGCGATGTTGTAAGGTTATACAGGGAGAGGATCAGAAGGGCCAAAGCCCAGATGGAACATAATCTGTAAAAGACAATAAAAAATGTTTCTACAAATACATTAGCAACAAAAGGAGAGCTAAGGAGAATCTCCATCCTTTATTGGATGTGGCAGGAAACAGTGACAAAAGATGAGGTAAAGGCTGAGGTACTTAATGCCGCCTTTGCCTCAGCCTTTAATAGTAAGACCAGTTGCTCTCCAGGTACAAGCCCCCTTGAGCTGGAAGACAGGGACTGGGAGCAGAATAAAGGCCTGTAATCCAAGGAGAAATGGTTAGTGACCTGCTACACCACTTAGACAAACACAAGTCTATGGGGCTGGATGGGATCCACCCAAGGGTACTGAGGGAGCTGGCAAAAGTGCTCACCAAGACACTTTCAGTCATCTATCAGCAGTCCTGGTTAACCAGGGAAGTCCCAGTTGACTGAAGATTAGCAAATGTGACGCCCATCTATAAGAAAGGCTGGAAGGAGGATCCGGGGAACTACAGGCCTGTCAGTCTGACCTCAGTGCTGGGGAAGGTTATGGAGCAGAGCATCTTGAGTGCCACCACATGGCACATACAGGACAACCAGGTGGTCTGGCCCAGTCAGCATAGGTTTATGAAAAGTGGGTCCTGCTTGACTAACCTGATCTCCTTCTATGACAAGGTGACCCGCTTGTTGGCTGAAGGAAAAGCTGTGGATGTTGTCTATTAGACTTTACTAAAGTCTTTCACTCTGTTTCCCACAGCACTCTCCTGGAGAAACTGGCTGTTTATATAACACCGTGTTCTGTTTTGGGGCCCTCACTACAAGAAAGACATTGAAGTGCTGGAACGTGTCCGTAGAAGGGCAACGAAATGAGGAGCGGCTGTGGGAACTGGGGTTGTTTAGCCTGGAGAAAAGGAGGCTGAGGGGAGACCTTATTGCTCTCTACAACTACCTGAAAGGAGGTTGTAGTGAAGTGGATGTCGATCTCTTTTCCCAAATAACAAGTGGTAGGATGAGAAAAGCCTCAAGTTGCACCAGGGGAGGTTTAGGTTGGATATTAGGAAAAACTTCTTCACTAAAAGAGTAGTCAAGCAGGAACAGATTGCCCAGGGAAGGGGTTGAGTCACCATCCCTGGAGGTATTTAAAAGCCGTGTAGATGTGGTTCTTAGGAACATGGTATAGTGATGGACTTGGCAGTGTTAGGTTAACTGTTGGACTTGATGATCTTAAAGGTCTCTTCCAACCTTAATGATTCTTTTATTCTATGATTCTAAGTCGAATATCATGACTTCCTCCTCAGCATTGACGTCCACTGAAACATGCTGTTAAAAGGCTGCCAGTTATTTCAGTAATTTGAACTGAAGAACAGACAGTAGGTGGTGCTGGCTGTGTTGACTCATTCCTGCCTATGCACTTTATTTCCTACCAAAGGAAATGTGTGTTCTCAGCAGATCAGCACTTCATCAGAAAGCACAGCCTTCTTCAGACAGCGTCACGAAGATAAGTGTCTAAGAAATAAAAGTGAAATGGCACAGAGAAAGTGTCAAAGGCTGTGAGACACATTGGCATGGAAATTTGGAAAACATGCATACTTGTAGTGCCCCTGTTTGGTTCTAGATTTGTCAGAACTCTACCTGTAACATAGTGCTGGACCATGTTGATTTCTCACTATCCAGGCAGGTTCAGGTCCATCCCAGATGTGGGACTTTGCCTCTGTCCATGTTGAATTTTGTGAGATCCTTCTCAGCCTATTTCTCCATCCTGTCTAGTTACATATAATAACTGAGTGAGTGGCTTCTGCAGATTTGGTGTTGCTGCTCTGAACTCCATAGATAACACTGATCCAAAGGTGTTTCTGATAAGCTGCAAACTAGAAGTTTCCAAAGCTTATCAGCAGAGAAATACAGTTTGTTATTTCAGGAAAGGGTCAGCAATCTGCTCATAGAAATGTGTGGAACTATTTAGAAATTCAGCTCTTTGAGCCCATTGTTATCATTGACTGTCATACGTAGAGGGGATGGCAATGTGTAGCTATTTAATGCTAATGTTAGAAGGCAACATTGGGGAGAGCATATTTTTATTGCAAAATTATAACATTTTTCAGTATCTGATGTAATAGAGCACCATTATCTTCAGTGAAAGGTCTAGATGCCACTATGCCTACTTGGCTTATAAGAATGTATTTTTATAGCTACATGTAAAGTCTCCAAGACACATGAAAAAGTTGTAGCCACACTTCAGAATTGCTGCTCTTTACCTTGTCCACAGTAATGCTGACTGGAAATAACCATATTGAAAACCCTAAAAACAATTATGAACAACTATTTTTGTGAACTGTAGTGAGAATGGACATGACAGCAGTGAAAAGAAGTGACATTAAGTTTACAAAGGACCCACACCAAAATGTTCAAATTGCAGAAATACGAAAAATATGTAAAAAATTTTTGACATTCATTGTGCATGTACATCGGCCCTTGTTTTCCTTAGCTAAGGAACCTGAGTTTGAAGTCAGAGGATGTGAAGTTGTCACTTCAAGACAGAAGCTATTAAGCAAATTAGAAGGTCTGAGAAGGGCTTTACATGGCCACGTTCTCTTCAGAAGAAATGAAATTTGTCGGCTGATCTTTTTAGCTGAGAGTCACATGTGTCCTGTCAAAGGGACTGGTATGAAGAAAAAAATATAGATAATAGACTGGTACAGATATTTATCTGATTTTTGTTAATTTACCCAGTGCCAGTGAAAATATAAGCCACTTTTGCTAATTAGGACTTTCTTGCCTTTTTGAAGTCAGGTAACAGGGACCATTCCCTGTAACACAGATAGGAAAAAAAAAAGAAAAAGGAAATAAATAGAGTTTGGACATGCCTAATTTCCTATACATTAAGCTGCAGGATGCTAAAGAGCTTAACTTATAAGGGCATGAGGAAGCTAAGGAAAGCACTTGACCCAGTGAGTAAGGGAGAGAGAGCATACTATGGGGAGCCCTGAGAGTTTAGGTTTTTTCAATTAAGAGAGGACGTGAAAGATAATTTGAAGGAAATAAGGCCTTCTGAGTTTGAAGAAAGGATGTGGAGTACCCTCAAGTGAAAGAGCTCCCAAGCAGAGACTTGTTCCTTAAGGACTACCTCACCATAGATTTGCTGTAATGTAAAACAGCTATAGGGGAGCTAATAGGATATTGCATTAGGGGAGCTACTCTCATTACGCCAAGCTTTTACCCAGCTCCATCTTTTCTCTTCCCTCAACATATGGGAAATCTATAGATCCTTATCTACCATTTTCTTTTCCCCAAGGAGGCTGAATATTGATAAGCAATAATTGTAGGGGGTTTTTTAGTCATATCAGTAATAATAACAAAACTGCCACATTAACAAAAAGTTTCTTTGTCTGCTTATTACTGTGCTGACATATAACTACAATAAATCTGGTATAATAACAAAAACTTGACTTTCATGTGGTCATTTTAATCTTTTATTCAACATTCTGAGATAACCATTAGGAACAATTTCTGGAAGGGATTTTTTTTTTTCTGCAGTACTGTCCCTGATAAAATGTATATGTAGTAGAACCGAATACAGATAAAATTTCAGAGTGAACTGGGACTACACTATTAAACATATGCCAGACTTTCTGAAGTTATATTATCTAATCAATTTTCTGTAAGTCAGATAGATATGTTTTCCAGTCTGTATAAAATAACTATGAACTTTACAGTCCTCTTAAGTTAGGACTGTCTTCTGAATATTTCAGGACTTCTTAGTTTTAGCCAACTGGTTTGACATGCGGTAGAGTTTTAACTAAAGCATAAAACACACAAACTGAAACACAGGAAATTCCACTTAAACATAAAAGTTCTTTACTGTGAGGGTGATCAAATGCTGCAACAGGTTGGCCGGAGGGGTTATAGAGTCTCCATCATTGGGGATACCCAACTGGACACAGTCCTGAGCAACTTGTTCTAGCTGGCCCTGTCTGAGCAGAAGAATTGGACTAGGTGATCTTCAGAGGTGCCTTCCAACCTCAGTTATTCTGTTATTTTGTTAGAAATGTCAAATCCTAGAAGATGTCAGCACTGGGTGTTTCTTCCAAGAAATCCCAAGGTCCACATTCATCCCACATAGTTTCAGGCAGTTCAGATAAAAACCTAAGTGCTTCTGCAGTTAATACCAACGCAGAGAGAAGCACATCCAGAAGAAATTTGAAATCTGCTTTAGCATAAGAACCCCAAAACAAGGGCAGGTTACACCAAAAGCAGTAACTTTATGTTACAATTTTGGAATAGCTATTGCTTTTTAAAGAATATCTAGAAAAGTTACTCCTCACAAAATTAGAGACTGAGGTTATGATCTCATATTTCTAGTTTGAAGCAAGACAGATAAATCTCTTTATATTTCTATCTGCTGTGAATACTTTCTTGTTAAGGCTGTAGAGCTGTGTCTTTAATGGATACATGAATGCAAGATGTGTATCAAGGCAACATCACGAGCAATATACATCACTTCCAAATGCTTCTCTGCATTTCAAATTGTGCCACTTAATTGACAATTCATATAAAAAAATTCTGATCATGTCAAACACAGAATTCCTGACTAATTCAAGTCCATGTGCAAGTTTTATTATGCATAAGTCATATAAGGGTGATTGTTGGCTTATACAAACTTGTATCTTGACAAAAGGTTAAAATATGGCTTTTTGAAAGATTTTTCAAAAAATGCTTTAGGAGAGGTATAGGATTGACAGAGGGGATATATATCAACTTTTTTAGGCTATGATGATGCCACCAGGTTTTATATAAGACAGGTGTGAAGGATAAAATTAGGCAATTACTGAAAAATAATGAGCAATGCAAAGATGACTTGTCTGTGTTATAGCCCACAGCTGCGGTTGTACATCATGGAAAATAAACTATCTCTATTATCAACTTGGCACAAATAATAATGGTTGTGAGTCATAATTAAAGCAAGTTGTTTGAACTGATTTTGCTGTGCTTTATGACAAGTAACCTGCAGGTGAACATGAAGTTTCCCTTTTAAGACCTGCTTCATAATTTAGACCAGATTAACATTTAACATACTCTTCATGCTCCTTTGTGCATTTAGCAAAGACTTTGTTCCAAAGAGCAGGAAAAATGCAGAAAAAAAGAAACCTTCAATTTGAAGGGGATACTTTTAGAGGTCCATCATACTGTCATATTTATTCATGCTACTTTCTTACTACATTAACAACTTTAAAAAGTCTTTTTGAGCTACTTCACTGTATTTTTCTAATTACCTGCCTTTCTTTTCTGGAACTAGTGATATAAAACATACTTCAAGCACTGGAATGAAGTCGTTAATCAAATTGCAAATTTAACTGTCACAGGGAGCAACAAAAATTGGCAGGAATAGATGGTGGGTGGTATGAAAGTGTTTCTGGCAAAACTTGACTTGACTTGTGACGTTTTGCAAACAAATCACTACTTCATGCGATTACTGTTACCATTTCTCATCTCTCAGGTATCTGGGTAGGAACAAATAGGAAAAGATTTAGTCAACTGCCATCACTGCCCAGGCATGGGAAGCTTGTGAAGGACTGGCAGTGTTGCTCCTGCCACCCCATACAATGTTGGCAGAAGCTCAGGGCTCACATTAAAATTACAACAGAGCCCTTCTACCTCCAAAACAATTCTCTCATCTACAACCACATGGGCTAGTGGCAATGCTCACCAGACTGGGAATCACAGCTCCATTTTTTACTTTTCTAATGTTGCACAGAGCTCTGCAAAAGTGGATGTACAGTGTCTAAGAGCTTATTTTAGAAAAAGGCTTATGACATTGTTAACTTTGGATATACACACAGTTCTGCTTTCTTCAGGTTACTAAAGGCTCAGGGCCCAAAATATAAGGGCAGGTAGCTCCTGAGCCACAGAGCCAATAAAATCTATGGCTTCCCCTGTCATTGCACAGATCATATGCTGCCTCTCATGGACTGAGACTATAAGGCGGTTTTTCTGTCAGTGAGAAATATTAACAGAATTTTTCTTCTATTAATTTATATATATATTTTATAAACTTTTTATTAATTTAAAATGTCTTTGAGGTGGTTTCCTGTCTGTCGAATTTAGAGTGAAATTGGCCAGTAACGTTAAGAGTTTTAGGGAAGTGAGACAAGCAAATACATGTAAACATTCAATTTTCTTACAAAATCAGGCTAAAAATTACCAGTTTGATCCCACATTTTGTATATAATCAACCGTTGCAAATATTATTAATTTTTATTGTGTTCTTACTTCTGAGACATTCTCACTCTTCCACCCTTGTGCTGTATAACTTCTTTTTCCATAACTAAAACCTGTGAACTGGAAATCTTTATATAGTTTAGCCTTCTGGTGGCAAGTTATCTGTAAGAAGAAAGCAATCTTTTTCATATAATACCAAGGAAATTAATCCTTAATATTTAGTCACTTTCCAGTCTGCTTTCAGATATCTTAGCAATCCACTCAAATAAAACAAGCATTGTAATTTAAAAGGAAATATATTTCAAGGGAGTTTTCATTAATGCACACACTTCTCTCAGTTAATCATGCTCTGAAATCAATATATTGAGTAATATATGCCTAATTCAGTGCTAGTGCGTTAATCCTTTGGGAATGGCACCTTAACAGTCTTGTTTAGATTGAACAGTCTTTGCATGAACATTATTCATTCAAAGCGTGTCATTCACAATTCATGTCAGATATCTGATATCATCAATTAATGGGTATGAACTTGCTTAAAACAAGAGTTGGGTATATCATAGATCATTTTCCATCTACTAAGTAAATGAAAATTATATGATAGTATGTCTGACTCCTCTAATGATTTTTAATCTAGTTTAGGCTTAATGGAATTTAAAAAAAATTTCAGAAAATAAAGGTCTAGCAGAGTTCTGGATTCATTCTACTACAACTTGGGAAGCAGGCTGGTGGAGGATCCAAGCTTTGCCTTTTGTTTTGATCAAAATATTTATTGCTGAAAAATTGGTAAGTAGTGAGATATTTCCCAAAACAAGCCCTGGCTCTCCAGCAAGACTGAATCACTGAGGACTTGGGTTGATGGTAGGAGGGTGGAAGAGAGGAAAGGGTGAAAGAGGAAAAGACCTTTCAACTTGGAAAGCATAGCTCCAAAATACACACATTTATTGTCCAAAAGATTGAATAGCAGGCTGATCCTGGGCAGTGTCATGACACTTTTTGGCATCAGTGTTATGAAAGATTCAACTTACATTGCCTGTCGCTACTCCTCAGTGTCTTTGATGCTGGCTTGCTTTAGAGTAAAATAAAAAGTAGCAGACAGGTACTCAAAGGCCTGTTGTCTGTATAAAGACCCGTTTTCAAGCTGAAGCAGCACTAACGGATGCATGGCTTAATTTCCCCCTTTGAACCAAGGAAAGCAGGAGTACAGTTTTGAAAAGATATCAAGTGCTCGTTTCCCCTGAACAGCATGATAATTTTGGTGTTCAGGGAGTAACCTGAATCACATTATTTGAAGGCAGTGAAAAGTGGTGCTATGTAATTGAAACATGGTGGAATGAGTGCATACAGACAAGTATAGATCAAAGATAGCACCACTCAGGTACTGGTGGTGATAGAAGGGTAGAAAGAAATCTGCAAAAGATGATGGAAAAACAGAATTAGGATGAAGTGGCTAGTGTGATCTACAGCAGGTCTTATCTACACAATAACATCTCATAGGGTAGTAAGACTTGATTACATTTTAGAATTAGGATCCACTCCTTCATTTTGCAGTGCTGGTTAGCTATGATGTGGTTGTGCAGGAATTAGTACCACCCACATATGAATTAAGAATGGTACATGAGGAAGCTTTACACCAGGTGATTGCACTGGGACCATGCACTGCTTATGTGTCTGGTGACTGGTGGGATTCTGTCCCCATTATGTTCTGCTGATGTTTGTGGCTTTTGTTATTAGGGGTGTATTAGTGTTCCTCCACTGTCTTAGGTGCTGACCACACAGAAGGAAAAGTGCATGGCTGGAAAGGAAGGTTGCAAAAAAATCAATATCTGCACACACAGAGGGTAAGAATGAGACCAGGAAGGGCAGAAGAAGAAAAACCCATTGGACTTGCTAAAGGAAAAGTGAGGTGGGGAAAATGTGGATGCAGTAACCAGTCTGGCACAAACTCTGCCAGAGCTCTGCAACTTCTAATCCCTTTCAGGATATGCCTTTTTTAGGATTGTTTGAAAACATTTGATCCAGTAGAGCATTTTCACCATGGAATATTGCTTTGTGCTGTTTCATTGCTGTGGTTTTAATTCAACAGCAGGCACCCAGAAACTGGATTTACTATCACGAGGAATGACCTGATCTAAGTACCCCCAAGAGAGCATGGAAATGTAAATTAGCAGTTAAATTGTAGCTATATGACTCTAAAAAATGTGTTCAAAATACTGGATTAAAACAATAACTAAAAACATCCTCAACATAAACCTTTGTAATAGAAATCCTAATAATGGTAGATTATATTACATTACTGGGTAAGCTACATGTGAAGAAACATATTTTAATCTACCTAATGTCCCAAAACATTCAACTTTTACTGTAAATAAGCACATTTGAATGTAAATAAGCAGTTGGTTTGATTTTTAATTGAGAAACAAAAAGACAAAATAATTCTGAACAAAGCATAAAAACTTTCTTTCTATTACAGCCCCTGTAATATCATGTTTCTCCCATTTTTTTATGAGGAAATCACAACATTTTAGTCAGATCTATCCATTCTTTGTAAATACAAGTTCCTAACATTAATGTTACCAATATGCTCTTCAGTTAAAGCAGTGTATTCATATTTTAGGCCTGGGCTGGAACTCAAACTGCCACTTCCCACAAAGGAAGTAATGATCATGGATCATGGCGCTTCTATGTAAAAAGATTTACCTTACTTCCCTGTCCCCCAGCCCCCATTACACACTGAGTATAAATACAAAAATCTACTGAATGTTTTTGCAAACTCAGAAGTTCCATTGGTACCTTTGTGTTCTCATTTGAGAAATCCGAAGATCTTTATTTTTTCTTCTTGTCACTTGCTTATTTTCTGGCCAAAAGTAACATATTTGCTCACTAACCAGGCTAATTGAGCCAGTATATAGCCAGTAGTACTCTTGTGCTGGTCTATGTCAGTGTAAATTTACTGCTGCTTAGAAGCAAGAAGAACTACAATTGTGAGATGTGTCTGATTCGTGTTAAATCTAGTCATGCAGATTAATTATTATGGCTTGCTCTGGGATGTGTCTTAAAACTCACTCAAGTCCATTATGCTATAGTTGGAAATAAAAAGTTAGATTTACAATCAAGCCCATAATTTCCTTTTTTTTTTTTTTCCAGTTTTTAACTAAATCCATCTTGTCATATGATCTTAAGGGTCTTTTCCAGCCTTAATGATTCTATGATTCTATATGTTGGATCTCATACATGTAGAGAATATTGGGGATAGAAAACCCTAGACTGTGTAAATAGAAGAAACAAAATGGCTCCCATTACAGATAACGGGTGAACATTTATTTGAATTAAACATTTAAATGTGGCTAATTAACTCATTAACCTTTACATTAACAATTATATTTCATACTGTGCACTACACTGCTGCTCTGCTGTGCTTCATGGGATTCTTAATTAAATCTAAATCCAGTGGTCTTTCAAAGATTTCCCATTAATCTACTGCTATCATCCACAAAGTGGGGAAAACAGTCCTCAAGACTTTGTCTTCTTATAGGCTTGGGGTTACGCTCATCCCTGCAAGAGCAGTGGTTTGCCTTTATTCATTCTGTTAGAACCACAGAATACTCCGGTATTCTATTTAAAGAGTTTATGAAGCGAAAGTCATAGGAAGAGTTTTGTGACAGTGATTAAGGTTTTCACTGCCTCAAGGTATTTGCCGTTTAAATAGAGTTGTGTTCTCCTCTGACATCTCAGAATGACTCTTCTGGGTCCTGTTCAGAGTTCTGCAGTGTTCGATCCCTATTAATATTCCTCTCTTAACTAACTCCTAAATTCTATGTGTGTATCTGCCTTTCCTTTTTGAGTTAACTTCTAGATGAGGATCAGGATACTACTTCAACATTTGGAAATGAGGGATCTGGACAGGCTGGATCAATGGGCTGAGATCATCAATGGGATGATCATCAATGGGCTGATCATCAATGGGATGAGTATGAGGTTCAACAAGGCTAAGTGCCGGGTCCTGCACTTGGGCCACAACAACCCCATGCTACAGGCTGGGGGAGGAGTGGCTGGAGAGCTGCCTGGCAGAAAAGGACCTGGGGGTGCTGGTTAACAGCCAGCTGAACATGAGCCAGCAGTGTGCTCAGGTGGCCAAGAGGGCCAATGGCATCCTGGCTGGTATCAGGAATAGTGTGGCCAGCAGGATTAGGGAAGTGATCGTACCCCTGTACTTGGCACTGGTGAAGCCAAACCTCAAATCCTGTGTTCAGTTTTGGGCTCCTCACTACAAGAAGGACATTGAGGTGCTGGAGCATGTCCAAAGAAGGGCAAAGAAGCTGGTGAAGGCTCTAGAGCACAAGTCTTATGAGGATCGGCTGAGGGAACTGGGGTTGTTTAGTGTGGAGAAGAGGAGGCTGAGGGGAGACCTTATTGCTCTCTACAGCTACCTGAAAGGAGGTTGTAGCGAGGTGGGGGTCGGCCTCTTCTCCCTAGTAACGAGTGATAGAACAAGAGAAAACAGCCTCAAGTTGAGCCAGGGCAGATTTAGGTTGGATATTAAGAAAAACTTCTTCACTGAAAGAGTAGTCAGGCACTGGGACAGGCTGCCCAGGGAAGTGGTTGAGTCCCCACCCCTGGAGGTATTTAAAAGATGGGTGGATGCAGTGCTTGAGGATATGGTTTAGTGGTGGACTTGGCAGTGTTAGGTTAATGGTTGGACTTGATGATCTTGAAGGTCTTTTCCAACGTTATCAATTCTATGATTCTACGATTCTATGAAATCTTGCATTGAAAACCTCTTCTGGTTAGGAAAAAAAAATTATCCCAGCAATTATCTGAGGTGAAAAATGTCCAGGTCTCTATGTATAAAAATTGTCTAATGTTTTGGCCTCAGGTAATTACACAGTGCCTTCTAGGAATTCATATAACTGCCCTTGCTGAACTAGTATAAATACCAGATAGCTCAACTGACCTACTGCAGCGCTGATCATCTTCTTGTGTGGGACATTACCCCTAGCAAGGTCTGCAGCACATTAAAGCACAAGATTTTCCACAGGAATGTAAACCAGGTTTATAATACTAACATATCGCACTGTTCTCAGATGTGAATATTGTCAGCCAGAGTCCTTAAGAGACAAAACCTCTTAAATCACCTTTTCCTGGAATGATAAAAAAGAAAGAAAAATTAATTACTGAAGCTGAAGGTGTATGACAGCTTTTTAAGTGTAACTATTCAATGACAGAAACAATTTAAGAAGTTATTGCAAAAATGATGACATTAGATTTATGTCTTCTCAGTTTTTGCTCTTTTTCTTTTGGCTTTCATTCAATTCATCAGGTACAGTTTACTTCCAGACTAACAGTCTGTTTCATTAGAATAGCTTCTATGTCTCTTTTTATAATCCGTTTTTTCTGTACACAGGATGAACTATAACATTTCAAGTTTTGCTGTTTCTTGATCTGATCGAAAATATCAGACACTGCTCCGTAAAACATCATAAGCTTCCTGTTTCTGCCCTCTAATACTCTTCCCACTTCTAATAGTTATCCATTGATGCTTATTCTATCAGTTTATGAAGCTTCACATTCATCTCAAAGTACATTGTAAACAGTTCCTGAATTCGGGAGAGACGAATATTGACACTTTTACCTTACTTTTCATCACTTCTAGATGAAAAAAAAAAAAAAAAAAAATTACAGTTCTTCTATTTTGTGATTCTAAGCCAGAATTGCAAGTAGAGATGTTATAATTTGCTGGTAGAGAAGCTGGCAATAATATGAAAATAAAACAATGCACTAAATCATTCATAGAAAAACATAGACATGGATTCAATTTAACACTTAATAGGAAAAATGACAAGCCTCTTTACTGCCATGTTCAGATGTTGGCTTGGAGCAGGCTCCAAAGGAAATGAAATATCCCTTAGGAACACTACTGATTATTCAGAAATATTAAGCGTCAGCCCTTGTTCCCTAGAACACAGCTGCTGATGTTCCCTTGACCTAGCTTGACTTACCCAAGCAGAGTTACAGTAGAGAAATACTGAAAAATAGAGTTTGTGTTGACAGGGCAGTGTAAACCAGTGTTTCCAAAGGGAATTTCAGTTTTCTGTGAAAAGGCCTTTCTGTTGTCCATCATGATGATCTTGTATTGTTTGAATTTTGCTTCAAGCTACTCACAGCATAAATGAAATTTCACTTCTGTGTTTTTGTTCACTCTTCACACCTTATTTTTTTTCCTCCGTGTGACATCAAGTAGAGCATAGTGGAATGACAGAGCACAGTTACAGTCTTATTTTGCAAAACTTCCATAAGTGACCCACTTCTGGTTTTGCTAATCAACATATTCTCATTCTTACCTACCTCATCCTACCAACATTTATAGCCAAAAATTGTTCATCTTGTACACTTGCTGAAGAGTTATTGAGTAGTACCTCACATCTCTGTGACAGACTAATGAACTAATGCCAAGTAGAAACACTTAAGTTTATTCATAAAATATTGTCCCTTTTAAGGGGCTCATTCACTTTGTGTTACACTGATGAATGCATTCTGCATACAGAACTATTGCCAGAAGTTTTTCAGAAGTTTTTTTTTATGAGGATTTTGGTTTTATTTTCCAGAGGTTGGAGAAAGGTTGTCTGGCTTGCTTTCAACTGGGGAACTTTTATTTTTTTTTTAATCCTAGTTTCATTTACTCACTGAACATAGGCACTGAAACGTTCATAAGGAGGCAGTTGCATTTTAGGAGTGCTAGAAAGATTGACCTCTCTCTTGTAGAGACAAAGGACTTTAATCTACTTTCAAATTGTGATAAACTATTTTCAGGAAAGAGCATAGTGGAACTGACTTTGAGAGACCACTGCAAGCTGATCCCACACTGATCATTATCCCAAAGAGAAAGATAACCTTTCTGCACATGACCCCAAATCTCCTATCCTTCCTGAGGAAACATACCCTACTTTTTTGGGGCCGAGATCTAATGACAAAAATTCAGCCCAAGCTGCAAGACTCTTGCGGTATTTCAACACCCCAATCCACCATTTCCATATCCTAAGCAGGTCAGAAAGTTAAGAAAATGATTAAGAAGCAGGTTTGGAATGTTGCAAAAAAAGACTGTGCTGTGATTTATTTATGCAGAGATGTAATCCAAACTTTTATTTCATTTCCTGAAGGAAAAATATCTCTATATTTTAGGTATGACAAGTTTTTTCTATCTACTGAATGTCTCTAAATGCAACTAAACTTGTCCTGCAGCTGTTTTAATCTGAATCTAAAATGCAAGCAATGTCACAGGAGAAACACCTCTGATTTGTCTTCTGCTTCTAGGCAGAGGTGCATGGCAGCAACAGCAACAGCTGCCAAAGTGAGGGGTTTGTGCACTCCCTTGACACAAGGAGAGGTTTCTGTCTACTGTCTCAAGCACTAACAACAGCTCTTTTCCTGGGTAGTTTTACTACTTAAGAAATTCTCCTCTCCACCAACCATATTTGTTTCATGTTCAAATGATTTGTTGCTAAACAAATAAATGGAAATATTTGTCTAATCAGATTATTTTCTTTTAATTACACAGAAGGAAAGAATTAAAAAAAAAACCAAACAGACAATAAGAAAACCCAGGAAAGTCAGAGATGCAGTTAGCATGACAACCTGTTTCTCTAAATTCAAAGTCAGGCTGGTTTTATATTTTAAACAAACAAATACAACAGTTTTTGGTTTTCATTGGGCTTTCTTTTTAATGAAAAGCCACTGTTCATTATGCAAAACAGAAAATAACAATGCTATGCCTAGTATTAATGAATCTCAAAAGATAAGTGTCATTAAAAATAACTTTTGGGGGCGATGTAAGGACTGAAGAGTGAAAAGAAATGTAAATCTATCTGTATCAAGTTGTTTAGCAACTGGATATAAAAGAGTCTTTTTGAGTAAGTTCCACAAATCCTTTAGCTTTTTCCATCGGTTTGTTCAGGCACCGTTAGCCAGGTACGCTGAAACTCTGCAAGCAGGATATGTACAACTTCATAGCTTCCAACTAGCCTCCCTGTTTTTTCCCATCAGCATTTTATACCTTTTCAAGTTTGTGATTTTCTTCTTGAATCCTTCAGCTGCTAATATGCCCCATCTCATCAGTCCAGACTGTCTGTGTTACTTGTGCGGGATTTGCTGCTCCAGCTGGATCCTTATAAGTCAATGGGGCCCAATGGGATTCATCCCAGGGCACTTAAAGAGCTGGCTGATGTCATAGCGAGACTTCTCTCAATGATTTTTCAGTGCTCTTGGGAATCTGGGGAGGTCCCAGTTGACTGGAAGCTGGCAAACGTTGTCCCAATCTTCAAGAAGGGCAACACGGATGACCCCAGTAACTACAGGCCTGTCAGTCTCACCTCTGTGCCTGGCAAAATTATGGAGAAGATTATTCTGGGAGGAAAAACACCTGAAAGACAATGCAGTCATTGGTCCCAGCCAGCATGGGTTCACAAGGGGAAAGTCCTGCTTGACAAACTTGATTTCCTTCTATGACAAGGTTACCCACCTAGTTGACCAAGGGAAGCCAGCAGATGTAATCTTTTTGGATTTCAGTAAAGCCTTTGATACTGTCTCTCACAGTATCCTCCTGGACAAAATGTCCAGCATACAGCTGGATAAACACAGAATGCAATGGGTGAGCAATTGGCTGATGGGTCGGGCTCAAAGGGTTATAGTAGATGGGGTTACATCGGGCTGGCGACCAGTCATTAGCGGGGTTCTGCAAGGATCCATATTGGGGCCAGTGCTCTTCAATATCTTCATAAATGACTTGGATGCAGGACTTGAAGGATTACTATCTAAGTTTGCAATGACACAAAATTGGGAGAAGCTGTTGACACACTCGAGGGCAGAGAGGCCCTGGAGAGAGATCTGGACAAATTAGAGAGTAGGGCAATCACCAACTGTATGAAGTTTAACAAGGGCAAGTGTTGGATTTTGCACCTGGGACAGGGCAACCCTGGATGTACCTACAGACTGGGGAATGAGAGGCTGGAGAGCAGCCCCTCAGAGAGGGATCTGGGGGTTCTGGTCGACGGCAAGTTGAACATGAGCCAACAGAGTGCCGGGGCAGCCAAGAGGTCCAACTGAGTCCTGGGGTGCATCAAGCACTGTATTGCTAGCCAGTTGAGGGAGGTGATTGTCCCGCTCTACCCTGCACTGGTGTGGCCTCATCTTGAGTACTGTGTGCAGTTTTGGGCGCCACAGTACAAAAAGGATAGGAAGCTACTAGAGAGTGTCCAGAGGAGAGCCACAAAGATGGTGAAGGGTTTAGAGGGGAAGCCGTACGAGGAGAGGCTGAAGTCACTTGGTCTGTTCAGCCTGGAGGAGAGGAGACTGAGGGGAGACCTCATCACGGTCTACAGCTTCCTCACAAGGGAAGGAGGAGGGGCAGGTGCTGATCTCTTCTCCCTGACGACCAACGACAGGACCTGAGGGAACAGCAGGAAGATATGCCAGGGGAGGTTTAGGTTGGACATTAGGAAAAGATTCTTCACCCAGAGGGTGGTGGAGCACTGGAACAGGGTCCCCAGGGAGGTAGTCATGGCGCCAAGCCTGACAATATTTAAGAAGCATTTGGAGAACGCCCTCAGACATATGGTGTGAATTTTGGGGTTGTCCTATGCAGGGACAGGAGTTGGACTCGATGATCCTTGTGGGTCCCTCCCAACTCAGGACATTCTGTGATTCTATGCAGTTTCACCTTTCTCGTTTTTCTACAGACTTTTTTTCACAGCAATATGATCCAAGGTTTTATACCTGTGCCATATCAGAGTTGGGACTTGAATCCTTGCTAAACAGAGAGCTAAAACTGTTGTGGAATTTTTGGTGGTTTTTTTTTTAGGGTTTGGGTTTTTTTCTTTTTTTTAAAGTTTAGTTTAAGACACCAGGATTACAGATAAGGAGGCTCATATAATCGCACTGGCTTTGCTCCCACATTTTCCAAGACAATTGTATTTCTTTCCTTTTATTCTGTCCACACTTTTTCCTCTTCAAATTCCCTAGCAGATAACTTTCCTTCCTTCATTTCCACATCTTATACGATAAAGGTAGTTTTCCTCGCATGACTATGCATAGAAAATTTCCTGACATTCAAACGTAGGCTGTAGTACCAAAAGAAAGGAAGAAAACCGTATTGAAACAAAAGAAACAATGTGTCATACAGCTAAATCTGAACTAAACCCGTGTTTAGAGAACATTCATGCTCCTTTTGGGGATTGTTCTGTACAGTCTCTCTGGCAGGACTGCACATCAAAACCCCAGCCTCAGCTCCCCAGGTAGGTGTTGTTCCCCTCCTTTGTCTGCCTTCAGCCCCTCGGTTTCAGTTGAGGTTACTATCACCTGCTTCTTTTCACTCTTCTCCCTTAGGGGAAAAATAACACAGCTGCACTCACTGAGGATATGAATTCTCTCAAGAAACAGTCATTGTAGACTTTCCAATTCTTTACAAGAATGTAATGACTTGGGTAAACAGCTGAAGATCTGGGGTTTTTTTCTGTAGTCCCTTCACATCCTATTTTCAAATAAGCGTCACTTATTTTGAAGGCTTTCAGATCCTTTGTTCTAACCTAATGGCTGTGCTTTCACATGCGAAGGTATTAGCTGGAGGTATCAATCTGAATCTTACTTACTGTCTTAAAAAGGCAGGGCACATTTTTTATAACTCCTTCTAGACTATATGTCTGGTTTATATCAGATATGATTTAATAGACTTTTTAAAGCTAGCCTGTCATCTGCCTTTCCTGAATATGAAAAGAAGCATATTTATAAGCCTTCCATTGTCTTAGAAATCTCTTACTGAAGCATCTATTCAAACATACATGCTTTTTGGAAATCTTAAAGCCACTTTCCTTTGTACCAATATCTTAAAGTTTGTTTGCTGTTTTCTGCTTTGCTTCTTATCAGCTTTGAGAATGGTATATTACACAGGCACCCTGCAGTATGGAAGGATTTCAGAAATATATTGGTCTGCTCCAGAATCCATCATTTATTAATCACTGCACCTGGTGTTCTTCCTGCCATCTATCCTCAGCCACAGCCTGAGTCTCTTCAGAAGCAGGTTTTCCTTTTTTTTGTATTTTGTATCCTACAGCAGGAGTGAAGTCAATCAGCTTCAATCAATGCTGACACTATGAAACACAAAAGCAGTACATCAAAATAGGACGATTTGAGGCCAAGGTTGCTTTATGAATACACAAATAATAAACTCCAGCTGTGTCCTGCCAGTGGCTACATCAGCTAAGCAATCTGTTTTATTTGTTTGTTTGTTGGTTCAGGGCTTTTCTGTGTCTGTTTGTATCTGAATTCAGCCTTACGTAGCTAAATCGAAGAGTTTGCCTATAGAAAGAGTTCTGTCTTTGAGACGGAAGATCCATAAACATAAATGAGTTTTTTTCAATAGCTAAGTGAGTAGCAGATATCTATTTCTTAGGAACAAACTTCACAAACAAGCTTCTACAAACCTCCTTTAAAGAAAACAGAGGCTCTGCAAAAGATATAACGACCTGCTGCTTCTGGACATAAACTGGTTTGGATAACCATCAGCTTCTTTAGCAATTTCTCTAGAATACAGCTAAATAGTGGTTTGCAATCTGTGGCGTATTGTGTACTCGTGGCTCAAGGGCTATGATCGGTGATCTAGTTTGCCTACAGAGCTATATTCCTTGCCTAGGAAGGTCCGTGTGCTATTCTGAGTGTCCACTGTCTGAAAGGTGGATGAACACACAGGTCTCTGCTGACCCCTGATGATAGTAGCTTTGAGACATAACATATAGAATAGCCACTGAAATATTCAGGATGAGGATAACAAGAGTTAGTCCATGGGTAAAAATTGTTTGTTTCGCTTGAAGATAGACTATTCACATAGCATAGTACAGATAAAAGAACAAGACACTGAACAGAAGAAGAAAAATCTCAATAAACTCTTAACTGCTAAGTAACTATGTGAACTTTTGAAAGCAGCTTCATGAAGTTTTGTTTTAACTGGGCTTCTCTAAAGATCTTTTACTTAAATAGGTGGAAAAATCAAGCACCTGAAATATGTATTGTGCACCTCAGGAAGGTGATTACACCTCCTTAATAACTGGTTATTTCTGTTTCTCAAAGGTCCTATTTCTAGCTGTCCTTCCTCAGACCAGAGTTTTTTCCTGTGCTAGCAAATATTGGATTAGCTGTCATAGACTTTGCCTACAATAACTCAGTACTCACTGGAAAAAAAAATGAGGTGAGAGAAGTAAAAATCACCCTTCCCTCCTTATTTTGACCCACTAAAATCACTTCTCTATCAAGAGCTACTTTCATACCTTGGAAGTTTATAAGACATAGAAAGATGAGAATTACATTAAATTTCTTGCTACATGTAAATTTGCTATAACATATTTCATCTTAGGGTATATTTTAAAGATATTTCAGGGAAATATCTGATTGCAAAACATTCCCAATAGCCTTGCTTAGTTTAAACCTGTGAAAACGTGTCTCTGATATGATTTCCAGTACTTTCAAGTTAACTTTTTGGAGAAGTCAGCCATTTTGAGGATTGTTCTATTAGTTAAGAGACAAGAACAATTGCATGAAGAACCCATGTGTAAGGGAACACAAGGTGTGCTTGTCCTATGACACTTTAAAAGTTGTGCTTCATGTGCTTCATGAATGAGCACTACATTTTAGTATTTTCTTTGCTAGGGAATTTTGCTAACATACGTTCCAAAGCTAATGCTTTTACTAACATACTTTTCATAGGAGGACTCATGAAAATAGCTGCACTACGGCATGAAGGAAACTAGTAGAACTTGCATAGATAGGAATGAGGAAAAGGACCAGGAAATCCAACATTTTGATGGAAAGCCCTACAACATGGTAGCACCAGCTCACAGTTTATGGTTTTGTATATACATGAGTTTAGGTGCACTGCATGTAAAGGGACATCAATAAAGTCTCTAAATTTTCATGGAGCTTCCTTACGTGTGGAGCTTTCTTACAAACTTCCTCTGGTGACTTAAACAAAAGTGCTCAAAATTATAATGGTTGTGTCACTCATAACATCATATCAGACAGAATAAAATGAAGATTTTTAGGGCTTTTGGAGGACACAGTTACTAGATACCTTTTTTTAAAAAAAGGTATGTGACATTTTTTTCTTGTTAAATTTGAAATATTTGTGGATGAAAAAAAATCTTTTTGAAGCTGAGAAATTGAAAATGTAACATCACACTTTAGCATGAAATATCAACCATTTTAGGCAAAAGTGTGTTCACTGGCAGGAATTTGATTTGGCTCCTTTTGTTATGACAGGAGTTGCTCATAGTTTTGAGTGGTTTAAATTAGATCTTGGTACAAGTTTATAATCAGTCTTTTGGTAGCTAAGCTAATTAAAGGCTTGTTACTTCTATTATGTCTAAAAAAATTAATTTAAGAGTCTATTTTTCTGCACTTGAGAAAAGTATTTGCTACATTCGCTAATAAGCCCAAAACTACTTCAAAATCAAGCTGACCAAGAAACTTTGCTGTCAGTGCTTTTTTAATACCACAATATCATGTTTTCATGAATATTGACACAGAAATTACTAAATGTATTCTTCAGTCATAGGCTTTCTTTACAAGCGCCATGATATATGGTAGCTGTAGCTAATGGAATAAATTGAAGTCATTGAAAGTGAGAGAGCTTTTAATTTCCATCCCATGACTGACTGAAACTGGAGACAGACCTTTTTTACCAAGTGTTTCAAAACTCAAGTTGCTTGACAGTTTGGTCAGCCTTGCTGTTTGTGTATAGATGGAGATACAAATTCATTGCCTATGTGATTTCTGTTGTTGTTAAGTTTCAAAATTTCAAAATTTATGAAAATTTTAGACTAAATGTTGGCTGAGGATGTTCATACCTTTTACCATATGGCCTGCTCTAAGCTACTATATAAGCTACTAGAACCCAAGTCTTCAGTATTTCCCAAATCTTGGGGTCAGATATTTAAGGAATGTGAATTTAAGAAAATTCCTTTAGTCTGGGACCTTGATCTTGTCAGTATGACTGAGGGCTTTAAAATGATACAAAGATTAGGACACTTTAAATACCCTCCACAGCGTCAAGTGCGTTATGAGATATGGTTATCTTCCATATATCAGTAGAAATGCAAAGGATCATTAACTCCAATGATGTCAGGATGTTTTCACTATTACATTTACCGTTTTTACTGAAAATCTGCTTTTTAGTATTATATTTGACCTACTGCATGTGGAAAGCATTTGTCTGCCAACAATCACGACATATTGGTCCCTTATCTTGACCCACAGGCTTTTCATTATATTTCCTCTCTCCTGTCCAGCTGAGGAGGCGGAGTGACAGAGAGGCTTTAGTGGGCACCTGGCATGCAGCCAGGGTCAAACCTCCACACTGGTAAGGCATAAAAAGGACTTTCTACAGGTTATCCACCATGTTTTAGATGTTGTAAATTCATCAGCTTAGTGTCTGTTTGTCCTTCTTGTCCAAGTTAACGGGTATCCTCTGGGAACCTCGGAGTGCATCTAAAGTAGATACTGAAATCACACAAGAGTCTGTGAGAGTCCAAACTTTCCAAATGCTGTGTGTCTATGAACTACAGCTCAAGTGGAGGTTTCTGATGAGTGTTGACATTGTCCAAAGAGAAAGAAATCTGAGTCCAAACTCCATCTGGAATTGGACTCACATACATTTCTTTGTAATGTGCATGAGTTGTCACCACAACTCCAAGTTAGCCTTATGGCAGCATTACGTGATTGATTGATACCTCCAGGTTTAGACATGGATTTCCTACAATTGGTGATTTGAATTTGTAGTCCTGACCAGGTATTTAACCCTATCTACAGTCAGATGTCTAAGGACGATGATGCTCCATGTACTTTATCCTTCTTCCTCAGGCTATTTGTTACCTGATGTGGCCTGATCTGACTGCACCACAGCCAGGAGACTTCTTGAAGGCTTTGCATTATTTGATTGAGCAGATGGCCTACAGTTCTTCATATAGCTTTGTTGTAAAGATGATAAGGTACTGCAAGGTGTAGTATTCTTATACCTACCAGATATATCACCACATATAGGATTGGTTACAATAAAAAGTAGAAAACCTGACAGCTGACTGCCTTCAGTTATGATGAAAAAAGTTGTAATGTAAGGCTTTATCACTACCTCCTGGGATGCCATAAAGCTTAAATAACATATAAATGCAACTTGTCTTACAGCTGGTATGAATGATAATTGCTCTATTTTGCCTAAAATATCCATGTAATGATAATAGAGCAAATGCTGATAGATAAATGATCACATTTTCTCTTGTTTATCTATCAGCATATCATTAATCTGATAGATAAATTATTCCATTTTCCCTCCTCCCAAAAGCATTTCAGTCTGAAGTCAGACTCTGTGCTATTTTCTTTATTTAGAGTAAAACAGACTCCTCTGTCAAACAAGGTGACATGAACAATTATTGTCAGTGTTAACTTCACACATACACAGCAGAATCTGGCTTGAGATTTCATCACTGCTGAAAAAGGTAAAAACAAACATTATGATAATCCTTAACTTTTTACAGCATCATTCATTCAGAAGCTTCACAATGGTTTACTAAAATACGTTGATTCTCTCCACTTATTCTTGTCATTTAAACTAAGCAATAGAACTGGTTGAATGGGTTTTTTTAATCCTTTAATTTTAATAAAAATTGATTAACAGAAATGTTCGAGAAAATCTTTATTTCCTTTGAAAATATACTTTCGGGATATTTTAGAGAATGTTTTCAGGAGGAAATGCCAAAAAAATATAGGTTTCATACTGGACATTCTTGTTCCATGCCTAATGAATAGTACTTTACCGCTTTTTACAAATAAGTGAAGAGAGAGTCAGAAATACATTATCTTTGTGTCACATGTTTATACATTGTTTTGTTCACGCACTGGGAATTTTTTATTGCTACATCATCATACAATTATATAATACAAAAGCAATTTACTCAGGGTCACTAGCAAACACTACCTCAGTCAGGAACAGGGCCCAAACCAATTGCCATGCTTCCCAGTCCGAGACCATAATTACTGTCCATTTCTTTCTTGCACGTTATATTAGCTGTGAAATATTCACTGTGATTAACAGTAATGACAGATCTTTCCTATTCTAGTATGCATAGGGTTTTTGTTATATGCATTAGAAATTATAGAAGAGTTTGTGTAAAAATGAAGAAAAAATTCTGCGTAAGAGTTAAGGTTCATTGAAATTAATTCTTTATCAGTTTCCTTTCCATAAGCTCTCTAAAATAATTATCCACACATTCCTATAAAATTCCATTTTATTACAAAAAAAAAAAAATAATCATTTGTAGAAAGTGCAGTCAGCTGGGTGAGAAGCTGCATTCATTCTGAATACATGAACTCCATGGTTTCAGAGTACAGGAAAAAGATAAAAGCGTCTTAGTAAGTTAAATCAGATATGAATTTACTGAGTAAATTTATAACATTGTATTAAAAAATGACATGTATAAATGGTTTTATCCAAAGATGCATATATTTGGGGCCCTGTGAGAATAAAAAATAGGAAAAATAGTTGAATTAAGCCTGATTTCTTTCCTTGAAATATTTCAAAACTAAATTTTCAGACTTTTACAAAATTACATAAGAAACTTAATCTTAAACATAAAGGTCTAGGACAGCAGAAAATGTATGCAGTAAGTTATCCACAGAATAATGCTCTGAGATCTTGTGCAGAAAAGAATGACTTAAAATTATAGTACCTGCAGCTTCACCTGTGTGTTTATTCTTTGGCATAAACAATATCATTCCGAATATAGGTTGCATGTCAAGATTTATTAAGTGGGAAGTTCTTTGAGTGAGAGTAATATTGTTATCTAATTACTTATAAAACAACACCTATTTATTAAATAAAAGAATTGAACTATTGTGTTTATGAGGTGTACAGAGACTTCATGGTCCAGAGGTTCTGATTAGTAAGATTTCAGCCTGAATCTTGGGTCATGGACCTGAGGTAAGAGTTGATATGCAGGAAAATGTCTGATTTGGGAACTTGAACAAAAGCTCAGGAACTCTGGATGTTGGGAGGCCTTGTTACGGCTGACCTAAATTGAATGGGGTTTTGTTAGCTTACTCACTGCCTGTTGCTAAAAGTGGTCTTTTGGAGGGTTTTTGTTTGGTTGGTTGGTTTTGGGGTTTTTTTGTGGGAAAAAGAAATATGATTCTGAAGCAAGCTATCACAAGATTTCAGAGTTTCAAGCCTAAAATACTTTTAGTTTCACAGCTTGGTTCATGATAATAGGTTTTCAAACTTTATTAGGGAACAGAAATTTGGATTTCCAACCAGCCATAGTGAATAAAGACACTCCTCTAAACCCTCTAAAAGGGCTTTTGGAAACTATGAATTTTATGAAGGCTGAAGGTGGAATCCTACAGAGCTGGACACACTGAGCACACTTCTGCAAAGCATCTGGATGACAGTGAATCTTACAGTCTTCCAGTATAAGCAATAAAATTGTGAGCAATAACATTCTATAAAATATAATTGATTTTAAACACTAGTAACTATATAATAGAAGTGATAGTATTTTAAAGTCTACTAAAGATACTTTTGTCTGCAGGCAGTCAAAAAGACCTAATTAAAATGAACTGTAATAGTGTTTGACCAGCATGTGATTTGACATATTATAAATTCACTCCCATATTAATTGAGAATACTCTTTTTTTTTGTGGTCTCTGGATTAGTAATAAGAAAGAGGGAAGAAAGACATAGAGGTAATTTATTTGCTCTTTCTACAGTACTGACATTTTTCACCTTAATGAGCACTTAAAATGTAAATTATACAGTCAGCTTAAAAAATAGAACAAAAGACGTGTGAGGTTTTTTCTTATTTTTCACATCAAAATTAGCTGCAGTTATGATAAGAAATTTTCATTTTTCCACACCACACTTTGCCCAGAAGTACTGGGTATCATGAAATACCTTAAAATATTGAGGGTTCTTGCTGATATTTTCCTTGATTTAGAGCTGAAAGTTAAGAACAAGGGTTTTTTTTACTTTAGCTGAAGACAGAAAACTGAATCAAGAATAGTTTTAAGTATTTTCTTCAGTGTTTTGGGTTTTGGTTTTGGGTGAGGTTTTTTTTCCAAATATGAATGCGCTATTGAACCTAGGCCTGGCATCTTCTACTACGATCTTGAAGAAGAGACCAGACCTCAGGGAAGTTGCTTAACCTCCCTGCTCAACCTGTCTAACTCCTTTTATTGATATCTAGTGTACCATTACTTCATGGTTTATAAAGTTCTTTGAGGTATTGAAGTGAAATGTGCTTTAGGAATGAGGTGGTATTAATAGTTATTATTATGCACCTATTTCATAAACCTCAGAAAGGAAAGATTTGTTTATAGCTTCAGCATTTTTCACCCATCTGTAGTTTAATTTAGACCTCTGAGCTTCATCCACTGGCTTTTTCTCTTGACTGCTAATTGATGCTGTTCTACTACCCGACTTACAAGGAGAAAATGATGCCACCAAAGAAAATGTGCCTTAAAAAAAGTACTTCCCAGTCGAAATGCTTCAGTTATTCCCTAAAACCTTGGACAGCTACCACCGAAGAAAGATGATCAAGATCTGTTAATATTAGACATATTGTACATTCATTTTCCCAATAATATGAAGGTTATTGATGCATTTCTGCTTTGGAAGATGTGATCCTCTTGAAATCATTTGGAAACCTGGATAAAAAGGTTTAGTAAGGCTACAAATGTGAAAAATATAAATATCTCTGAAAACCAATATATCGAGAAAAAACAAGCAACTGAAAGATTGACTAAAGAATTCTACTCCAGGACCTGGTTTGTTCTTTGTTCTCAAGATTTATAATCCTCTCTGAGAAAGCACACAGAGTCTATGAATAATTATTAGAAAAAAAAGTATTGTCAAGTTAAAAAAAGAAACCTTTGTATTTCTTTGATGAACAATTTTATTACTATTTTTACAACGAATAATATTATGAATACAACACCATGATTGTTATCTTTTCCCATCTTCTAAATTAATCTTCTGGGAAATTTCATATTTTTGTACCAGAAATATTTAGCACTATACCTGTTATAAATTTCAATGAGTGTTCCGGATTATCTTGTAACACACTGAAAACTTTTCCAAATTACTCTTTCTCAAATAATACACATAATACTGAAGGGACGCTCCTAGAAAGGAAGCCTGATCTTGTAATTAAAGCTAATCAAAGCTACTTCAGTATTCTCAGTCCATTTCTTAGATTTTCTGAAGACATTCCCTACAATTTCAATAAGTGGCATTTCTTCTCCATGTGCATTTGTTTCCTACCAGTGTAATTCATGTAATAAAATTTCCTTCCATCATTTTCCCTGTCTGTTTAGCTTGGAGTCAATGGATGTCTCTTATTATATGGTTATAAACTTAACTGATCTCCACCAGCAGCTAAAACATAAATCAAATGGAAATAGCAACAAGCATAACCACATTGATATGACTAATAAAAATGGTTGCTGTAAGAAAACTGCACAATTTTCAAGTCAGTTAGATCATATCAACAGATTTTTTTTCTGCTTTTTCCATATTAGACATGATTCATCTCATCTAATACATCCCCTTCTTTAATGGCACAGTACTTCTAGGACTAGTCCACTCTATCGAGAAAATAAACCACTGATTCAAATGTAGCTAAAAAATGCACTTCGGGGTATGTTGAAAGTATATCTTCAATATTGCTCTGAGATTCTCACTTCTAAACTTCAACTGGAGATACACTAGATAAGTGGGCAACTGTTTCCTCTTCTAATCCATGCCTTATAAATACAAGAGTGAGGTATTGAAGACAACAATAAAATATTCATTGAATGCAGGTCATAAAAAATAATGATCATCAAAAAATGAAAATTTATTTTTGCTACAAATCTCAAGATTATTTTCATTTCCAAATGTCTAAAGCTAACCCATATTTTTCATGTAAATATGTGTATATTGTTAAATTGCTATTTCATACTAAATTCTTATTGGAATATTTTCAATCACAATTTCTTTAATTTTTGTAACCTTGTTTTATTTCCTGAATGAACTTTTTAAAAAATTCTGTATTTGTGTGATTGCATGGACTAGGGTAATGTTAAAATTTTTTGTTTATCAAGTCATAGTTATACTTTTAGCCAACTTAAAAATAAATGTTGTCCTTATTCTGCTCTCTCTCTCTCTCCCCCCCTCACTCCACCCTAATCCTGCTTCAAATGAAGTTATGGGTCTGTTACACAAAGTGCTGCTCAATGAAGTAAAAATCTAGTTGAGAAATTCCATATAAAAATTTGTATCTTTCCTTATCACGTGTCACTCTTCATCTCTTCCTTTCATGCCTTTGCTGTCTCATGCTGTAGCCATGGTTTTCTACTGGTGACTTGATGTTCTGTGCAGCCATTTTAGGTGTAATTAATTTTTTTGTGGAGCAAACACTTAATCAGCACTTTCAGGGGCATCTGCAGCTCTGGGGTTAACTAATTACATGTCAACATTTTGATAGTGTCTATGTTGGCTCATGTACTTTATTCCTAACCTATTGCAAGCAAGGAACTGAAAGGAAAATCAATCATGTTTTGTGTTCATAGCAGCTTTTATTAAATGTACCAAAAGCTAATTTTTTTTTCACTGATTGGTTTAGAGCTCTATTGCAATTCCATTTTTAAAAATTATGTATATTAACATATACATGAGTGCACATATGAACATATGCGTTTACATATATAACTGTACAGACATACAGCCCTGCAGCCCTGTGTTTCCAGATGCCCTGGAGACTGTTTTGAACTTTGCAAGGGGACTATCACTAGAAAATATTTAATTACTACAGAAAAAGCATCTCCTTTCTTCAAAATTCAGGAATGCCTACAGCGGGTATTTATAGAAAGGAGAAAATGGATAGAAAAATCTCAGGACATGATCAATGTACGAATTTCCAGCATGAATGAACTCTCCAGAGTTCTCGAAATGGATGCATATTTATCTTCTGACTAAATCAATATTTGTCCTACAGAAAACTATTGATAGTCTCAAGATTTTCTATAATATGATTGTACAGCTTTCAATTACTCTCTCTTTTGTTGATTTCATGCTGAAAACAGAATCTTTTTTTCCATTGTTGACTTAAGCTATGAAACTCTAGCATTTTAAAAATTGTTTTGTGTGACTCCAGGAATATTAAAGTTCCCAGAATAATTTGCAATGCTTTGCCAAATATTGGTTGCTGGGACTTCTGTGTTAATGCATTTCATACAACACCTTGCCATTGTTTACAAATCATTTTTCATTATCACTTTTATGCCTCTATCCATTCTACTGTATTGATGAAACCTGGGAATTGAAACATGGTGTTTATTTTGTGGGGTATTGATATTTTTGGACAGTGGGTGGTTAACTTTACTGCTGGTGCTATTTGATCAGTATACAAGTGCTGATCAAATTTCTCTCATGCTGTCTTCTCAGGTTGACTAGGAAGAAGTAACAAAACTTACAGTTTGATCTACTTTGTCTCAGTAGGCTTTAACTATAAACCGTGTCGTACCTTTATGTTTCAAAAAATCATAAATCAAAATACACTCAGTTGCAGCATCGTGAATTTCAGAGTTTAAAATGAAAACACATGTAAATGTTGATTGCAGGTTGTTCCTAATTTTCTCCATCTTCATACAAAAATATGTTTCTTCTCAAGCTCTTAGTATTACCTGTACATGGGGAATTGTTTGCATTCAAACTCATCGTGTTTGTGTTCAGATTGTGTCACAAACTAGGAAGGATGAAGTCTCTGGAAGTTGAGGACTGTCTGTGACTGACCACAGTACAGACAACTTCATCATCACAACATACACAACATAGGACAGGACAGGACAGGACAGGAGAGAACGGAACAGAACGGAACAGAACGGAACAGAACGGAACAGAATAGAATAGAATAGAATAGAATAGAATAGAATAGAATAGAATAGAATAGAATAGAATAGAATAGAATAGAATAGAATAGAATAGAATAGAATAGAATAGAATAGTTGGAAGGGACCTACAACGATCATCTAGTCCAACTGCCTGGCCACTTCAGGGCTGATCAAAAGTTAAAGCATTAAGGGCATTGTTCAAATGCCTCTTAAACCCTGACAGGCATGGGGCATTGACCACCTCTCTCGGCAGCCTGTTCCAGTGTTTGACCACCCTCTAGGTAAAGAAATGTTTACTAATGTCAAGTCTGGATCTGAATGGCCTCCAAAATTTCTAACAGGACAAGTTCAAAGAAGATCATCACTTCAGCACCCTGCTTTGAATTCAACTACACACTTAGAGAGAAACAACCAAACCAAAGAAAAACTCTCTTAAAAGATTATTGCCAAAAACCATGCCAGAAATTAAGGGATGACAAAACTGAGCCTGATTGTAGAGCCTGAGTTTTCACACTCTCTTTCTGGGTGCCAGGGAGCCTTACAGAGTGATTTTTATCTGCGTCTGCACGTCTGCCCTCCCCACCTGAGCACCCCATGGGTGGATGGTGTGAGCTGAGCCCAGGGATGCTCAGCACTGCTGAAATGCAGGGGCTGTTTACCATTCTCAGAGTAGCACTGGAGAACTCTGGGGAATTTTAGGGTAGAAATTTGAGGCACTTTTAGCAATAGCTGGGGAAAGGCAAGTGAAAGCAAAACAAGTTTGATCTTCTCAGAGGTAGTGCTTGTAGCACTCAAGACTAGCAATACAGACTCTAAGGCTGGGAACTGCCTTCCCGCAGTGGGGATCAGCCCCTGCAGGGCATTACTAGAGAAGAGGGGCTGATAAAGCTCTTAAAGAAGCCATGAAACTGGGCAAATCTACCATAGCAGGGACACACAGCTTGAGAGATCTGACCTGCTGTGTATGATACTGCCTTTGAATTCACACATATACACCAAGCAATTGAGTCACTTCTAACGGCTGTGACCTGAATCACAAAATTCTGTTGAATCAGCACCCTTGAATAAAGTTTCTGGTATTTCTTTTGCTTTTGTTACTGCTTGGTCACCTCCATGACATTCTTTATCCAAGCAGATGCTGCTTTGGTATTTCATTTTAGATTGCTTTTGCCCCTTTTCTATATAGCATCTCACAGTCAACAAGACAGAATATAAAATAGTGGTTATTTATTGGTTCGCGGAATTGCTGGTGCTATTGTTGGTTCTATCTCCACTATTTGCAATGTTACAACTGTGCCATTTCCAAATTAACATATATTCATATACACACATATATTCATATACACACATATATATACACATATGCATATACATATACACATACACAGAGAATTAGTTCAGTTTTAATGCAATATGTCAGAGTTTAGGTTTTCTCTTAGAAAGACTGCATCAGAGCTTGATTATATATATAGTTTTTTGATGTGTGTATAGATATATAGATATATTTTTATGAATATATGTACATATAAGGCAAATATATAATGCATAAAATCCTGAATTAGATAAATTAATATCTACAGGCATCTTTTTCCTTTCCTTTCATAAAGAACCTCAGGAGACTAATAGAAAAATCAGATGTCTTAAGTTAGGTAGCATGAAAAGCTGTCAAAGGCTGTTTTCTTCTTTGTTGCTAAACACCATTAAATAATGTTATATATATTTCCTGTTATTTTTTTATGTAAATGACCAGCATAGTTGCCCTTGCACAGACATTTGTAACAGAAACATTAAGGTTCATATGAATGAAGAATGAATGGGAGAGTCTGGGTGTGGAAGCACCAGAAAGAGCAGTCTAAAGTGAGAGACATTAAACCTCAGATTAAAACAAAGGACAGATCAGAATCACTATGAGGTCCTAAATCATACAAAAAGGCACATCCGAAAACCTGCACATAGTTACCAGTTCAAGGATAAGGTAAGAGATGGGATGATGACCCTATATTGAGCATCACCTATCCTCTGTGCACCTGCAATTAACCCTGGCCAAATGACTCAGCCCCACACTTCATGGTGCTTGTGGGTATTGTAGTATGAGACTGTTTTGGTGAGTGAGTGAAATCAGTTCTGTTTTAAAATTAAAATGTCTTTCCCTGCTTAGTCTTGCTCTGAGCCTTGTGACCTGACTGTTACGATGCTGTGACACTAATTGCTGCAAAGCATGATCTATGTAAAAACCTCAGAACCATTGTTTTTAGTGTAGCACACAATTATAACAGGATATTTTTGATCATTTAGTCCATGCAATTTCAGTTTTCAAGCCTTTCAAATTTGTGGGCAGTTATGGTTTCTCTGAGAATAAGGCTACAGATTCTTGTAGGCACCAGAGAGTCATATTAAATCTGTGTCATTTAAAAAGTCTGGTCTAGGTGAGAAATAAATTGAGTTCATAATGTTTTCTTGTCAGGACATTGCTTCAGAAATAACCTAATCTTGCAATCTCAGCTCTGCTCCAGCTTCTAAAACTTGTTATAGCAATAGAGTTCACCGAGTTCTGTCATTTAAATGTTGTCATTAAGCTGTGATAGATGAGGAAAGACTCTTAATATGCCATTGCTCTTTTTTTGTTGTTGTTTATGTAAGCTCCATCCAGATTAAAATATTTCTCACTTCCCCTCATTTCTCATTACACTTGAAAGGTTTTTGTGTATAATTATTGGCTAGTAAAGATAAGTGGGATTTTTTATTTATCTATTTTTGTTCTGCAATTTGTTACACTGTTTATCTCTCAGTCAAAAGAAACCAAGGCTAAAAATTTTAATGAATTGTGTGTATATCATCTGTGGGTTTCAGTTCCTGATAAAGGAGGTTTAATTTATGTATTATTTAGCTAACATGCACTTCTTTGACTAAGCCAAAGTATCAGGAAAAATAAATAGAAGCCTTAATTGAGGTTTTCTTAGAGATAATTAACTGAAGGGCATGTAAGATATGAGCAAGGGTTTGTTATTAGGAAAGGGAGAGAAAACTCATATTTCATTCAGCTCAGGATCATTCTACAACAACTGCCCCTGGAGGAAAAGTAATTAAGAAAACCTGGAGTTTTGCAATGGATGTCTTTTCTAATGACCAGAATTAACCTTTATTTTTTACTTTTTAGTTAAAATTGAGAAGCACGGTATTGTGCTGCATTTAACGTTTGATGTAATATAATACAAAAAAGATTTTCATCAAGTGAAAACCAGGAGTCACTATTTAGATAATACTTATTTTAACCACTTACTACTTACTTTTGATAATACTTACTTTAACCACTTTACTTACTTTTAACTACTTTCTTTAAATGGCAGAGAAATCTCATAAGTTAAAAACAAGAATTTATTTTGAGAGACCAAACTTTCTTGAAGTAGATGGAGACAGGTGGCAGTGCTCCTTAGCAATAAATTTATTTGTTCAGGGAACAATTCTTTTTCACACCATCTCCCCACCTAGGAAATTTATCCTCCAGGGAAAACAAGATGGTATGTTTCATTAGGATTGCAACCCTTCTCCAGTCAGCCCTCATTCCTCCTAAGAAAAATACCAATGTTCCCTTTTACCAAGGATAAAAGCATTTCTCTTCTCTAGCACTTACTTTTCCTCCTTTGTATGAGTTTTTCATTTCAGCCTTTTCTTCAATTAGTTGCAAAGTTTGGGGATTTTGAGGGGGGAGAGGGAAGAATCTTTGGGTTTTTTTTTTCCCACTTAGACTTATGTTGACTGAAATGAAGAAATAGCGTTTTTTTAAAATTAAGAATAAAAAGAGGAAGAAATTTTATGTTGTGGACAAGAAAGAGCCCATGAGGTTAGTATAAAATATGTGCAACTTTTTAGTAAAATTTGTGCAATTTTCTGGGCTACTAATAATGACTAGTTTATAGTTGTGCCATCAGAAACTCTTCCTTATTCTGAGTCACTCTTTGTTTTTAGGAGAATCCAGAAATGTCCCCAAACACTTATTAGAAATTATATGCAGCATGGTGTACTCCCTACCATAATACACATATGAGAAGCTCTTAATCAACAAAAGAAGTGTAGCTATCTCAAAAATACTAAACTTATAGTAACCAAAAAATACATGTTTTCATAACAAACATTACCTTAAGAAATTGCAAATGATCCATGCATCAAGACTTCACATTACTATAGAGGTAAAATAGGGGGAAAGGCTAAATGAATCCATACGTAGGAGATGAAGTGCTTTTTGCTGTGATTACCCAGATTTTTTCCTCATTAAAGGGCGTGCCCATACCAGCAACGTGCACAGTCTGTAACTGGTAAGACATAACAGTGAGAGCCATGCATAGCTTAAACTGCTCTGATCATGTCAGTGTTTTGGCAAATTACTTGAGTGTCGATTACTAACAGAATGGATGGACAGTTGTTTCAGTGTTGCTGGATCATACTTTTAGTTAGTTCATTCCTTGGATTCAAGACCTGCTTCCACACTGAGTGAGACTGAGCACGGCATCAGTGTAAAAATTCAGAAATGTCTCTTTTAATTATAATTAAATATTCTTTAGAAAGTCTTAGATTGATGATGATGTATTTCAAAACCTTTCCTGTCCCACATTATGCAAAGAAAGTGCTGACACTTCCAGCACCTCAAAGAGACATTCCCAAGCACAAACTACAAGAAATTAAGCCTAGAGGCAAAAGGGGATGGAGGTAACTATGATAAGGAAACTATCCAAAAGGAAAGGACTACAGCTGAAAAAAAGAAAAAAAAAAAAAGAAAAAAAAAGTTATAGAAGAATTTCTTCTAATGTCTATAGAGTCTTTTTTTTTTTTTTTTACTAGTGTTATCAACTTTCATCTGACTGGGGAGTTTTTCAAGTCTTTGGAGAGCACACCAAATAAATCTCTTTGAAATTTATGTATTTCTGAAATGACTGCATATACCTACTCTTTCCCACAAGTGATCTGTCAGTGTCTTAGCTGAGACTTCCCTTAATAGAGCCTCAAATAAACTTTCTGTGTACTGAGAGTCTTTCAAGTTTCAGAACTTAGAAAATCCTGTGATGCATCCCTCCCCATTAGTGCTGCTATATTCTGAGTTTCACAGTTCACATTCATTCCTTCATAAAACTCTCTGGCTGGGTCTTGAATTGCCTTTGTCACCATATTTTTTGAGTAAGTGGGACAACTTTATTCTATTGTTGAATTTTTCCTCAAGGCAAATTTGATATAATTATATTATTTGTTATAGTTAGCAGAGAATATTTTTATACCTGTTATCCAGAAGCTATCATTTGTTCCTTTAGAGAAGGTTTAATTTTCTGCCAAGTTGTATTCCAGGTCTTCAGCCATTCTATTCACTTTCATTCTGACAAAAGTAACTCATAGTCAATAACGAAGAACAAATCTGACAAAGAGGAAACGGGACATTTCTCTGGGCTTTTCTGAAGAAGCTTGTTCAGAAGGATTTGCAGCTACTGGAATAAACATAAATTTCCAATTTATCTTATGTCTGTCAGTAGGTCAAAGTCATTGTTCACAAGTCAAAATTAGTTACACTCTAGTTATCCCTTGCAAAAGAATGAATTTTACAGGAAGACATCAGCTATAGTGTAATATCTGCATCAATACTGAGGGAGAACATTATTGAAAACACTGCTACGCGGGTGTGGTGCGGAGTAAGACTGCAGATTTTCCATGCTCAAGTCTTTGAGAAGGTTTACATGCACTTTTTTTTAGTGGGACAGTTTAAAGACTTGTTTCTTTTGCTCCTTGCAATGTAGCGATTAGCTTCAAGGTATCAATAACACACACATAAGAAAATAGCAAAACAACTGCTGTCTCTGTGATTTCTAAATCCAAGTAAAAAACTTTCTAATCAAGTCAAAAGTTTAGAAATTAAAAGGGATATTTGAGCTCTCAGAAAGTGGGATCCAGGTTTTCAAGAAAGTTTAACTCTCATTTATGGCATTAGGATGCAAATATTTAATTTCTAAAAAATCTTTTATATGTAATAAGATATTTTTGCATTAATTGAGATCTGCATAGATTCTTTTGAAATTTTGACTTTACACGTTCTGCATCTATGTTATTGTCATTGATGTGTGGGAGATTTCTTGCTTGAATGCATGTTGAAATAAGCCAAAAAGCGTACAAACTGAAAGGATGTTAATGTAGAAATAAATTTATTTTCAGTGAAATTATTTCTTCTAAGTTAGAAAAGTTTTCTATCAGAAATCTGTAGGTCTATGAAATGGAGCTGTTTTCAGTAGACACTGCTAATTTCTAACATATTCCTAAAAAAATTTCTTCATATTACTGAATTTAATTTCAATACATTCACATTTGCCTTTTCCATATTTTTCATAGTTTTTGAATTTTTCATGTCATGGCATACTGTGCAACACTGCAACCACCAGAGCACCTCAAGTTCTTCTTAATGATCTGAAAACTTCAATAGTATGGTCTATATGTGGATGCAGTCAAATCCTGAAGACCTAGATTTGGATAATATAATTTCAAGTTGTGTGCTTCAGGAGGTTAGGTGAAAATGCTTTTAATTTTATGTTACAGAAGACAGAAGTACATGAATATAGCAAAGGGAAATTTGCTGTAACTGACAAAAAAATTCAAGTATCAAATCAAATGCTTTTACTTCCTTGAGTATAATTACAAGAGGTATCTGAATTTTCCAGTATCTTCCTATTAGAGTAGACTGGACATCATCTTACAAGAAAAAAAGGCTTTCCAAATTATTACCGTTATCGATATGTTCTCCTTCAAAGTTTAGCACTACACAAGATAATTTATTTCAACACTATTATTTCCAAATGAAAGTTTTTTACATAGATAAAAGCTTGTGTATAAAGATAGCTTTAGAAATCAAATTATTGTTTTCTTAATAACTATTCAAACATGATCATTTGTCAAAATATATCAGTATATATCAGTTCTTGTCAACTTTAATGCAGGACAAAATGACAAGAAGTGAATGTTTCAACACAAAATAGCATCATGTTAATTTCTATTTTTATTTAATGGAATTTCTATATAAATGCATCATCATTTTAATAATTGTTCTCTACATTCCTTGTGATTTTATTCTGTACAAATAGGCGTGGAGGTTTTTGCTTTTTTTTGTTTTGTTGAGTTTTTTAGGCTGGAAATACAGTACTGCATTTAGGCACTTTTGAAACAGTGATAATTTCCTGAGATTTGAGAAATATTAAAGCTACCTTTTCTGACTTTTTATACATAATAAGAAACAATTGCACATCAACACATAGCTCTTATTTTTTAGAACCAGGTTGTTAGAGGTATATATAAAAACCTAACAGTTTTGTATATATAGTGATAAGTAGTGGTAATGACCCAGAAAGTGTGTTGTTAATGAATGAGTTTAATACAGTTTTGTATTCAGTTGCAACAGTTCCATGTAGATTTTCTTTTTTTCCTCTTTTTCTTTCTTTCTTATTACAAAAACCACAAACACTAAATCAAATTAAATGCACACTAGGGCTCCTTTATAAGACTCCAAGAGAATTTTTCTGTGTGTATGTCTCCTGTCTAGGAGGCATGAAAAAAAGGATTTAAATGAGAATATGAAATATGTTCCAGTCTTGTCACTTTTTTTTTTTAATTTGACTTTAGACTGAGAAACTCATACCTTTCAGTGAGTTTTTGTACTTTTTTAAACTGTCTTTTAAAGGCTTAAATGCTACATTCTCTTACATATACAAAGACAATTAACAGGTTTTAATAATTCATTCAAGTGACATATTAAGTGTCATATTTTATTTTTTATAGCTTAACCAGACGGTATTACAAAAAAGTATGCAAAACCTGCTAGTATTACACCTGCTGATTTTCCACACTTGTCAAAAGGATAAATTGATTTTTTGTTCAGACAGGAAATGAGAAAAAAGCCAATCTTAAACATTGTAATACAGAGCTAGAATAACTTTGGACAACATTTGATCTGGTTTATTTCACCTCCCTTGAGCAGATGTACTAGGGTCTCTGACTGACACCAGCACTTTCATCATGCTTCTAAAGCTATCCATGCATTTTAAGATCATTGAAACTGGATATCCGTATCTGTATTTATTGACTGATAATTAGATACATACATGCATACATAAGTAGATATCTGTTAAGGAATTAGAGGTTTTTGCAGTGGGGGTGTAGCAGGCTTACAAATCCAGACAGTTTTAAACTTCAAAACAAAACTTCACTCTTCATTACTATTGTCATTATTATCTATTCATTGTTATCATTATCACTCATATCATTATTAACATGGTATTATTTTATTATTATCATCATTGTAATTCATTCACTCATTTACAGCACAATCTATGTTAACAGTTAAATCTTACATGTCATTGTCATCATCACTATGTAAATAGAAGGGCTACTTTTTAACACTCATATTCTAAATTAGCTCTGAGTATGCAATACCATGGAGTTGATGTTATGCAGTTAACACTGATGGCTGCGATCTTTATTGGCTTTCAGTCTCAGTGGCCAAGGCTCCCAGGCTGGAGAGTACTTTGGCGAGAGATGTTGAAATCCAAATGGGGTTGTCTTCTTGCTTCTCCATTGTTCCTCTTCAGGTCACATTTTTATATCTCTCGCAGAAGGAGGAGTCAGAGTCACTTATGCTTCTGATGTTATTTGTCTTGGTTCTGTCTTGCTTGTCATCCCTCTTGTGTATTCCTGATGATGCCCTACCTATTTCCAGTCCTTGCACATAAATAATGTGACAACTTGTTGTCACTCTAACACACAGCTACACACATATTTGTTTGCCCCTTTGGTGGTTACATTGCTCACACATGTATGTAAAATACTTACACATTGTTCCTGGTTATGCTATCATAGTGCTACAAATTGGGTTAAAGTCAAATTAACATTAATTATATCCCCATTAGTACTCTTAAATTTTAGTGATAAATTGAGTATGTTTAAACAAAAATGGCAACAACAAAAACCTTTTAAAAGGAAAAGTGAACTTCAACTTCTAAAAAACTGATATGTATCCAGTATGTAATAACTTATATAAACTCATTGAGTTTTGCTGTCAAAAGCACACAGCTGAGTGTGTGCTTTAATGTCTTTATTTATGTATTGTATCTCTGTTGGGGCTCCTATCCACCTAAGAGTCTTGGTCAAGGTAGACCTTATTGACAGGGAACATGCCACCCATGTGTCATGTTTCACATAATGTGAAAGCAATGTGGTCCAGTGATGTGTCCCAGCAGGTCTAGGAACATCTCTACCTGCCTGTTAATGACTGCTACTCTGCACAGATGTTGCACCTAATAGGAGCAGATTGCAGCACAGCAAAACACATATAGATGAGTTAAGGCATACACTATTTCTGAAGTAAAAGTATGCTAGGTTTCATGTTGGCTAACATCTACATAAAAGTAGATTTCTTTTTTTGCTTGTGTAGTGAAGACTGTAAAGTAAGAGTAATAAAGATTGAGCCAAAGATTAGAGTAGTAGTTAATAATAATCAAGGTGTACAAATGATTTTTAAATATGGGAAATATCTTAACATTAGTTTGGCACATAATGTCTACTTGTTTAATTGAAAATTTTTCAAAGAGTTGCTTTTTCCTTAGGAGCTGACATGAGATCAGCAAATTGTATATGCTGGAGAAATTGATACAGGACCAACTCCTCTCTCTCTCTCTCTCTCTCTCATTATATTGGAGTCAACAAGAATAAAACTTGAGCATTTGCGGAGACATTGTCTGGTAACCTGTGAACTTTTGGACTTCAAAAGTTCCAGAAGCAGACAAGTCCTGAAATTCAGCCTTGAATTTTATGCCAATTTAAGCCTGATTCGCACTACCTAGCTCTTCTTTTTTAGTGCTTTCTATCAGCAGAGGTCGGTCTCTCTACCCTCATTTTGCTGATGAAAAATAATGAGGCACAGAGAGATAGAAGTGACTTGTCTAAACCCATCCAGCAGTTGCAGGTGAGTTGGGAGCCTGAGTTCAGAAGGTCAAGTGCAGCCAATTTGTTGCATCCAAGATACAGAATAGGTTGCTTCAATTCCCGCAAGTTTCTTACACTTATAATCTTTCTAATGACAAAAGAAACACACCTTAAATACAAAGCCAAAGATTTATTGCTAGTCTAAAGTCTTAAAAGTCTAGTCAGAGCATTAATACTAGTACAGTTACAATGATGCTAAAACTAACAGTTCAAATAGTATGCATTTAAAATGACATGTGCCTATGCAGACTTCTTCACCTCCTTCTGATGTCATGCTCATTCTTCCACTGCTCGTCTGGGTCTTACTCTCAATGGCTTCAGACTGGGGCTGGGCTGGAGGGCATTACAGTCTGTTATTATCACCATGAGTCCCTTGCCAGGAGAAGTCAGTTGACAGTTTCTTACTCTTTGCTATAGTATTCTTTGGAGTAATTTTTGTGTTTTTCTTAACCTGCAGTTATACACTCCAACATGCTTTTATACTTTTGCTAACCTTTTTCTTACTTTGGTGATGTGTAAATCCATGTTACATTTGAATCTGATATATAGTGAGTTTTATCCAACTCCCAAGGTTGAACTCCTTTGGTGACCAGTAATTGACTACTGGTGAATTGTTTCTATCTCAGTGCCCTCAGCTATCATCCTTTGTATTTTCAAGGCCTCTGCTATGATCCCACACATGTCGTCCTCTGTGCTAAATCTTTCTATGAATACATTAGCACCAAAAGGAGAGCTAAGGAGAATCTCCATCCTCTATTGGATGTGGCAGGAAACATAGTGACAAAAGATGAGGAAAAGGCTGAGGTACTTAATGCCTACTTGCCTCAGTCTTCAATAGTAAGACCAGTTGCTCTCCAGGTACCCAGCCCCCTGAGCTAGAAGACAGGAATGGGGAGCAGAATGAAGCCCCCATAATCCAAAGACAAATGGTTAGTGACCTGCTACACCACTTAGACAAACACAAGTCTATGGGGCTGGATGGGATCCACCCAAGGGTACTGAAGGAGCTGGCAGAAGTGCTCACCAAGACACTTTCAGTCATCTATCAGCAGTCCTGGCTAACCAGGGAAGTCCCAGTTGACTGGAGGTTAGCAAATGTGACGCCCATCTACAAGAAAGCCCAGAAGGAGAATGCGGAGAACTACAGGCCTGTCAGTCTGACCTCAGTGCTGGGGAAGGTTATGGAGCAGAGCATCTTGAGTGCCACCACATGGCACATACAGGACAACCAGGTGGTCGGGCCTAGTCAGCATGGGTTTATGAAAGGCAGATCCTGCTTGACTAACCTGATCTCCTTCTATGACAAGGTGACCCGCTTGGTGGATAAAGGAAAGACTGTGGATGTTGTCTACCTAGACTTTAGTAAGGTCTTTGACTCCATTTCCCACAACATTCTCCTGGAAAAAATGGCTGCTCATGGCTTGGACGGGTATACTCTTTGCTGGGTAAAAAACTGGCTGGATGGCTGGGCCCAAAGAGTTGTGGTGAATGGAGTCCAATCCAGTTGGTAGCCAGTCACAAGTGGTGTTCCCCAGGGCGCGGTATTGGGGCCAGTTCTGTTTAATATCTTTATCAATGATCTGGACAAGGGGATCAAGAGCACCCTCAGTAAGTTTGCAGATGACACCAAGTTGGGCAGGAGTGTTGATCTTCTTGAGGGTAGAAAGGCTCTACAGAGGGATCTGGACAGGCTGGATCAATGGCACGAGACCAATTGTATGAGGTTCAACAAGGCTATGTGCCAAGTCCTGCACTTGGGTCACAACAACCCCAGGCAACCCTACAGGCTTGGGGAAGAGTGGCTGGAAAGATGCCTGCTGGAAAAGAACCTGGGGGTGTTGGTCAATAGCTGGCTGAATATGAGTCGGCAGTGTCCCCAGTTGGCGTAGATGGCCAATGGCATCCCAGCTTGTATTGGAAATAGTGTGGCCAGCAGGACTAGGGAAGCGATTGATCTTCCCCCTGCACACGGCACTGGTGAGGCCAGACCTCAAATCCTGTGTTCAGTTTTGGGCTCCTCACTACAAGAACGACATTGAAGTGCTGGACTGCGTCCAAAGAAGGGCAAAGAAGCTGGTGAAGGGTCTAGAGAACAAGTGCTATGAGGAGCAGCTGAGGGAGATGGGGTTGTTTAGTCTGGAGAAAAGGATGTTCAGGGGAGACCTTATCACTCTCTACAGCTACCTGAAAGGAGGTTGTAGTGAGGAGGGTGTCAGTCTCTTTTCCCGAGTAGCAAGTGATAGGATGAGAGGAAATGGCTTAAGGTTGTGTCAGGGGAGGTTTAGATTGGATATTAGGAAAAATTTGTTCACTGAAAGGGTTATCAAGCATTGGAACAGGTTTCCCAGGGAAGTGGTTGAGTCCCCATCCCTGGAGGTATTTAAAAGATGTGTAGATGTGGCACTTAGGGACATGGCTTAGTGGTGGACTTGGCAGTGTTAGGTTAATGGTTCGACTCAATGATCTTAAAGGTCTTTTCCAACCTAAATGATTCTATGATTCTATTCTAGGTCACGGGTAACTCATTCTATGCAGAATAACTTCTTGTAATCAATATCTAATAGCTGCAACAATACAGTAAATGTCACACCATGCAATTGTATAAAGCTGGGTAAAGAAAATGTAGGCAAGTCACCTGGTGATTAGACAATTGCTGTTACAGCTAAACATGCTAAAACAAATCTCCAGGCAAGCCCAGACAAGCTCAGGAGCCTGTGTTGTTAGCTTAACACAAAGTCTGCAGCCTGCTACAAGAACCTGCAACACCTTTGGTAGCAATGAATGATGATGCCATTCACAAAATTCATAAATATAAGGTCGCTGCTTAGATATTCACCTGAATTCATAGCCAAACAAAACACTTTTCTGATATTTTACACAACTATATTATTCATTTCGGAAAAAAATTCTCTGAAGATCATTCTGAAAAGACTTCTAATTTCATTTGGGTGAAATATATAGAGACTCAAAGGCAGTTCATATTGTAAATGATGCGTAGTATTCTGTTAAATGTATTTACAACAAGTACAAAGATGTAAGGCATGTCGCAAAGATGTTAATCCATAGAATCATAGAATCATAGAATTGTTAAGGAAAAGAGCCTTAAGCTCATTGAGTCCAACCATTAACCTAACACTGCCAAGTCCACCACTAAACCATGTCCTCAAGCACCACGTCTACCCGTCTTTTAAATACCTCCAGGGATGGAGACTCAACCATTTCCGTGGGCAGCCTGTTCCAATGCCTGACTACCCTTTCAGTGAAGAAGTTTTTCCTAATATGCAACCTAAACTTCCCCTGGCACAGCTTGTCCTATTGTCCTCTTGTCCTAGCTCTTGTTACTTGGGGGAAGAGACTGACCCCCACCTCACTACAACCTCCTTTCAGGTAGTTGTAGAGAGCAATAAGGTCTCCCCTCAGCCTCCTCTTCTCCACACTAAACAACCCCAGTTCCCTCAGCCGATCCTCATAAGACTTGTTCTCTAGACCCTTCACCAACTTCATTGCCCTTCTTTGGACACGCTCCAGCACCTCAATGTCCTTCTTGTAGTCAGGGGCCCAAAACTGAACACAGTACCTGAGGTGCGGCCTCACCAGTGCCGAGTACGGGGGCGCTATCACCTCCCTGGTCCTGCTGGCCACACTATTCCTGATACAAGCCGGGATGCCATTGGCCCTCTTGGCCACCTGAGCACACTGCTGGCTCATGTTCAGGTGGCTGTCAGCCAATACCCCCAGGTCCTTTTCTGCCAGGCAGCTCTCCAGCCACTCCTCCCCCAGCCTGTAGCGTTGCATGGGGTTGTTGTGACTGAAGTGCAGGACCCGGCACTTAGCCTTGCTGAATCTCATACAGTTGGCCCCGGCCCAACAATCCAGCCTGTCCAGGTCCCTCTGTAGGGCCTTCCTACCCTCCAGCAGATCGACACTTCCACCCAACTTGGTGTCATCTGCAAACTTACTGAGGGTGCACTCGATCCCCTCATCCAGGTCATCAATGAAGGTATTGAACAAGACCGGCCCCAACACTGAGCCCTGGGGAACACCACTCGTGACTGGCCGCCAACTGGATTGGACTCCATTCACCACCACTCTCTGGGCTTGGCCCTCCAGCCAGTTTTTAACCCAGCGCAGAGTGCACCCATCCAAGCCGTGAGCAGCCAGCTTCTCCAGCAGGATACTGTGGGAGACTGTGTCAAAGGCCTTACTAAAGTGCAAGTGGACAACATCCACAGCCTTCCCCTCATCCACTAGGCGAGTCACCTTGTCATAGAAGAAGACCAGGTTAGTGAAACAGGACCTCCCTTTCCTAAACCCATGCTGGCTGAGCCTGATCCCCCGGTTGTCCCGCATGTGCCGTGTAATGGCATTCAAGATGATCTGCTCCATGACCTTCCCCGGCACCAAGGTCAGGCTGACGGGCCTGTAGTTCCCTGGATCCTCCTTCCGACCCTTCCTGTAGAGGGTCATCACATTTGTTAGCTTCCAGTCATCTGGGACCTCCCCGGTTGACCAGGACTGCTGATAAATGATGGAGAGTGGCTTGGCTAGCTCCTCTGCCAACTCCCTCAGTATCCTTGGGTGGATCCCGTCTGGCCCCATGGACTTGTGAACATTCAGGTGGAAGAGCAGGTCAGTGACTGCCACCTCTTTGACAACTGGGGCTTCATTCTGCATCCTATCTCCATCTCCCAGCTCAGGGGCCTGAAAACCCCGAGGATGACCAGTCTGACTATTAAAGACTGAGGCAAAGAAGGCATTAAGTACCCCAGCTTTCTTCTCATCCTTCATGGCAATGTTACTTGGGAGGGTCTGTACCAGCATCACTGGAATTTTTGAGTACTTCAGTAATTTCCAGCACAGGCTGTGAAAGTAGAACGGAAATTTACTGATACCTAATGTCAATCATCTCGTGACCGTATAAACAGCGGTACCAAGTGAGACCCTTTGAGCTCTCCTGGGCCTCAGCGGGCTGCACCAGAATCTCCCTCTGAGTGGGACGTCTCTCCGAGCTGCAAACTCTTAAGTTTGCGTACAGAGGCCTGGCAACAAAACCTGAGCTGATCTCTGGTGCTCTTGAGGTTCGACTTTCGCCCATTGAGACAGTCATTTACAGTGAGTATTTCACTAAACCCAGGGGGAATTTTTATTGGTGCCTTGAACTGCAAATAATTCAATGGGTACCTTCATCTGCACATATAATGAATATATATATATATATATTTGTAAAAACATTTTTTGTTATCTGTAACAGCAGTGGCCAGTTTAAGTTCTAGCTGGGCCTTTGCCTTTCTAATCTTCTGCCTGCATAGGGGTGTGTGTGTGAATTGATTCAAATATTGTAGTAAACCTCATTTAATTGCTTTGTAGATGCCAAATTAAGCAATGATTAGTTGTTGTTAAATTCTTGTGATTTTCTCCTTGCTGCAAACAAACCTTAAACTGCTGCTAGCTTTTTTTTTTTTTCTCCTTTATACATATACTCCATTCATTTAATAAGTAATAGAGTGAACCTTGCCATCAAACTCTGTTAAATCACACTTTATAGATTTGTATTAAAATCACTGTTTGCAAATATTCTTTGATTCTTTGAGCGGCCTAACCGCTCATCTGTGACATGGTGTTGAAGAGGTTATGAACAATTATTCCTTATTTACTGCTGCTCTTGTGAGACCCCAGCTGGAGTACTGCATCAAATTCTGGAGTCCCCATGAGAAGAAAGACATAGACCTGTTACAGCTGGTCCAGAGAAGGGGCCACGAAAATGATCGGAGGGCTGGAACACCTTTCCTATAAAGAGAGGCTGAGAGAATTGCGGTTGTTCAACTTGGAGAAGAGAAGGCTTCAGGGAGACCTTATTGTAGCCTTTTAGTATATAAAGAGGGCATATAAGAAAGATGGAGAGGGACTTTTACCAGGGCCTGTAGTGACAGGAGGAGAGGCAACAGTTTTAAAGTGAAAGAGGGTAGATTTAGATTGGACATAAGGAAGACTTTTTTTTTATGGTAAAGGTGGTGAGACACTGGAACAGGTTGCCCAGAGAAGTTGTGGATGCCCCATCATTGAAAGTGTTCAAGGTCAGGTTGGACGGGGCTTTGAGCAACCTGATCTAGTGAAAGATGTCCCTGCTGATGGCAGAATCGTTGGACTAGATGATCTTTGAAGGTACCTTCTAACCCAAACCGTTCTATGATTCTATACCTTTTCTGAGCTGCTCATTTTTATATAGAGCTCTGTAATACTACATTTGAATCATCTGTTTTACAGGCTGTAGGGTCTTTCTCTGTTTAGTAATTGCTTATACAGACCTTTATTCATTCTTGTTCTCTCATCTGGATGACTCCCAGATATGTCTTTTTGGAGGAGAGATCACAAATCCAGGCATAATATTCACAAGGTCTTGGGTTCACCTTGGATTTGTTAAGTAGCCTAATGATGTTTTGATCCTTACCTCTCCATTAATTATTCTGAATATTTCCATTACTTTTCCGACAATGACCAAGTACACATCTGATATTTTTCATGGAATTATCTAATATAACCCAAGATCTCATTCTAGAGTACTAGCACTAAGCTTTCAGTCCTTCATCATACTAGTCAAGTCAAACTGTTTCTCTCCATGTGCTTTGCTTTACTTTTACTTACATTGAATTTCACCTGCAGCTTAATTATCCTGTCATTCATTCTCAACAATTCCTTCTGCAGTCCTTGGTCCCAATATTTACTACTCACAGCACAGTAATGAAATCTGTAAATTCTGTTCTGCTCAAAATAAATTGTAATATTGCTGCTTAAATTGTCAAACACCACAATTGCATAAAAATGGTTCAGAAAATTTAACAAGCAAAATGTGAAGGGCTAAGTGGGTCTCATGTTTCAGAGAGCATAGGGAGCAATTCCACATAGATACAGAATGTTTGCTGCTTACCTTTTTTTCCCAAGAGAATAGAAATTCTGTTTAAAATTTGGACATAATGAATGTAATCATCTGATATTAGATAATCATGTTATTCCTTCTATAAGAAGAACAATAGTATTTCATAACAGTTTTATGAACTAATGAGCATACAATATAGGACAGTGTAAAAAATGAAATTTGATAACAAATTATATTGACAGGTGCTAAAATAACAATTACTCATGGAGAACCATTTCAAATCAGTTTATAATGGCACTATTCAGCTCTAGTTTTGGTGTCTACTGAAAGTTGAGCTTCTTTCAGAAAATATATTTTATTCACAGTTTTGATAGCAAAATAATTCCAGTCTGCAGGTCACAATATATGTAGAATTAGATAAATGTGCTGGGTTAGAAAAAGACAAAGAAAACAAATGCATGAGCCTATTAGCATAACTTTGATTTTAAGGTTACAATGACTGTTTTCTCAATTTTCATTAAAAAATTTTTTTTTTATTTTTATTAAATGGTAATCCCTTGTACCTGACAATATCTGAAGATGCAACCTAACAATGGAAAATTAAAATGTGCAGTTTCAGCTACAGGAGGTTATTTTCAATAATGGAGCTATCCAAGCAAAACTTTCCTTTATTGAGAGTTTCACTAGCAGATAGTCTCTGTCCAGAATGAAAGCTTACTGAAGGAAGAAACTTCTTTTCTGATAACCTTCCTGATTTCTTTTCTATTTATGCCCCACCTTTTATACTCATTACATTTGTTGAGGTGCTTTTTCCTATCTGTTCACCATGAAAGCCAAGTAACGCACAGTAGACATTGTCATTTATGCTTTACAATATTTTATACAATTTTTTCATGCTCTTTGCCTGACTATTAAGCAACTACACAGATTATACATAAAGAAAAAAAATCAGGTTTTAATAGACTGCTGATTTAAGCTAATATTTTCATATGCTTAAATAAATGGGGCTGTTAACACACAACTTACTGCTTGAAGTTGATAAGTGACTTGGTCACACTCAGTGTGTTTGGAATAAAGTGTGATTTAGATTTTGGAAAGGATAATGATTTCCTGATAAGGTGAGGGGGAAAATTTCTCCTGTTACAAGTATACTTAACATGACAAGATATTAACTTGATGCACTAACATTTGAAGGACTGGAGAAACAAGCAGAAAAATACTAAGAAAGACTCAAATGAGAATGGCATTTTCCCTTGAATATTTTTTACAAAAAAATGTTTTGTAATAAACAACATTCGTGTTGAGCAAAATACTCTGGACTGATAAACTCCTGCAGGTTTGACTGTTGTTCATAGGAATCAAACCCAGCTACTGCTTTTCTCACGTCCATATTAAATGAAAACAGAGAAGTACAGACACACAATCACACCTACACATAGGTGTTAAACCTCAGGTTATGCTGATTTTCGAAGAAGTAGTACCAGGTCAAATAAAAATCTTTCTGAAATGTTCATGCACCATTTACTGGTATTTTTCTTGGAGAAAAAGCATCTATTTACATGAACCTAATTTACTGTAGATGTAAATTTGGTAATAGCACTTGAAGCTAAAGAGTGATCTGAAGCTATTAATAAAACTTTAAATAAAATTATATAGTTAAAGCTGCACTGAGAACATGAAACAAATATATGCATATATCTCTTTGTATGTGGTTAGATACTATGTCCATCATTACCTAGTAGACATATGAGCTACCAAAATAAAATGTAAATGCTGTCTTGCTGCATGAGGGAGAGAATTAAGTCTTCATAGCTGGATTTACTAGAGATGCTTTGAAATCAATCTCTTTAAAAGACATTTTAAGGACATAAACAAGTGTTGTATATATCCAGAGCAAAATTAAACATAAAAACGTATTGCATCTGAGGCAGAACAAAATAGTTTCTTGCAGTGAACAATATTGCAGAGTCGCAGCATGGGTTTTGAATTCTGTTTCAGCAAAGAGGCTTCAAAAAAGAAAAACACATTAATAATAAGGTTCTGCCTGTGCTAATGGAAGTTTTGAAATTCTTGATTTTAGTGTGCCAAGTAAGTGAGAAAAAACTTTAAGGTTTTTTTTTTCTTCTTTCTTTGTTTTGTTTTTTTTTTTTTAATGCAAAGCAACGTCCCATTCTCTATACTATTGGTGACCATGTTGTAATTTTGTTTCACTTAACAGACAGCTAGCAACAAAAAAGATATGAGCTCACTCATCAGGAAATGTTTCTCTTTTCCTCTCTTCTCTTTTTCCCCCCACCTTTCCCCCATCTAACTGAGCTGATGCCTTACATTGCACCAGGCAATATATAACTTTACTGAATCAAATAGAGAGGGAAATAGCAATTCTTTTTAATATGATTCCCATATGAGAAATCTGAATCTTTGTCAGATGAGAGCATCATAAACAATATGACAGCACAAAACTACAGCATGTTTCCATAAAACCTTGTAATCATTTTCCTTTTATTTTAACTTTGCGTATATATGCCTGTTATAACCCTTCCCCACCTCTGCACTGCCAGTGAATGACTCTTCCACTGGAAGAGGTGAGCAAGCATTTTCCCCCTCAGACTGGGTAGAATCATTAGCACTTGGATGAATTCAAATGTGGGTGAGTTATTTGGGAACAAACACGGTTTACAATCCCAAATATTTAGTCATGTCCTTGCAACAGGACATGGGAAAGAGTCAAACCAGATTTCTTCCAATTTTTTTATTGTGGCACCAGGACGGATGGCTTGAGTAAAGTATTTATTTTACTTGTTTCCTAATGGCTGTTTGTCTGGTGTGCAAGATAATGAAGAAGAGGAAATGGAATATGCAGAAGAACAGCTGAATACACATAATCATCATGGAACTTCACACTGTGATATATTATCTTGATGCTCTACAGCAGATGTACTATATTTACTTTAATATCTTCAAAACAGCATGGATGCAGTGCTGTGCATTCTGTGGTCCCCATAGGAAATCACTGCCATTTTCCATATTTCTTTCTTTTGTAAAATCTTGGAAGACTCCCTTGCTTATATATTCATTTCTCCACTCCACCACATCATTTTTTCCTTTTTTAGAGTCACTGTAACTCCTTTGAGAAGTGTCATATTCAGTGTTCTTCCACTGATGAAAACTTGAATTTTAATTCTTATGAATCATGTTATAATGGATCCAACAAGGAGAATAATAAGCATTGTGTGATTAAGCTTGTTTTCCTCCCAAACAAAACAAAATTTTCAAGGTCTTAATTTACGCTGGGTTTTGTTTGTTCGTTTATTTGATTTTGTTTTTTCAAGATATCTTTTCCATAGTTTGAGTCCTGTTTTTGTATTTGGCTAGTTAAATGCTTTTCATCCACACTCCTTCTGCATGCTGTACATATTTCCCTCAGGAATACTAATATCTGCCAGTGGGAAATAACTGCTGAACAGCAGCTTCCTTTGTACTGAGTTAATTTAGGAAGGTATTCACCTTGCCCTCAACTTTGTTATACCAACTAGTGGTTGGAGGTTTTGACCTTTTATTTCTAAATATAAAAATAAAAATGTCAATGCAGCTGTAGGGAACCGATTAGAAAATTGCCCTTCCTAGGAGACAAGAGAGAATGACGAAGACCGAATTAGAGAAGATGCATATTAGAGAAGATATTAATCCTCCCTTTTCTTCCTCTTTCTGTTTATAGCCAGGTAGGAGGCAATTATAGACTTATTGCATTGTCTGTCTAGTGTTTAGCAGTCACATGGAAGAATATAGTCAAATTCTTATGTAAGATGATCTCAAAGCATTGTACATTGTACAAATTAACAAATCCAAGAAGATGCTTGAAGGATCAGCTTCTGGGACTGCTGAGGCACTTTGGCTTGGTTCTCTCTTTAGTCTGATTTGGTGAATGGTGGAAAGTCAGGCTAAATTATAGTTGTGAGGCATTAACACAGGACAGGAAAAAGCTATTGTAGCAAAGACAAAACAGACCAGAAATGGGCAGGACTTTTACTTGTAGAAACAGTGTGGAAACACCAACAGGCAGTACTGGGGAGGGATTTGAACTGTGGTCTTGAAGAGAGATTTCAGAGTGCACTGAAACAACAGAAATCCTGAATCATTACACCTGATTTCTTTCTCTCGGGAGAGGTAAAATCTGGACTACAAAGAATATGCAGCAGCTAATCATGGGCATGGAAGGAATGGTTTTCAGAGGTTGCAACAGAAGTGACCCTCAGAGGAGATCACAGAAAAATTCCCCAGAGGGCCAATTGTCAACTTCTACGCTAATATGAGAATTAATCATCTGTACATTTGCATCTTTTCTGTGGTCCATTTTCATTGCTAAAACTAATACTACCTCATGCTGGTGAGATTGTGACTTCAGTCTAATCCCAAATTAGAATGAATTTTACACAATATATTTCTAAAGTTAGTATTTTTATGACAAATATTTTTTTCTAAATATAGAAGATTCACACATTTAAAGTTTTATTTTAAGTTAGTGAATCCATTAGCTCAGGAGGCTATGCTTGGTGAAACCTTGAATAAAGACTCTTTGTGTCCAAGATGAACTAATTGTGTTCAAGAAGAATAAGATCTTGCCTAATTTATGACAGTCTGTGAAGGGTCCATTTGCGCCATGAAACTCCTGACATGCTTTATCCATGGTTTTAAGGCCAGAAGGCATCAATGTTTTACATAAGACAAGGAACCCTTGATCAGTTGGCTTCCTCATTTATTTATGTGCTTTTTCTCAGACATCTGCAAACAAGCAGGAAGCAGAAGCCCAAGCCATTGAATAATAAACTACTTGTATCCTAGAACATGTTGTGTCAGAAACTAGTGTATAAACGTTCTGCTATCTCCTCATAAGTAATTTGCTCCATAGGTGCATCTGGAAGTTCAGCAGTTTCCAGGGTTTTTTTTGGAGCTTACATTCATTGACACTGTAATGAAAACTTGCATAGTTCATTACCCCTGTATGATAAATCCAGGCAAAGAGTTAATTTGTCTAGGCAGGAATATATGAAATATATGAACCAAGGACCAATTTTAATGTAGTTCATGAGACAAGGTCTGTACATACCAACAAGCACCCAATATTCAAAGACAAATATTCGATATTTGTCAGAAGAAAAGAAAAGCAAAACAAATCATTTAAAAAAGGCTGAAGATTTGAGATACTATCAATAGATCATACACATACATAGAAAATGTATGGCTGAGCTGGACAATTATAGATTTTCTAGTTCAACACTTTGTCGGCCAACATGATAAGCATTTTAAACACATTAAAAGGTTTCTTCAATAAAATACTGCATTATTGTAGAGGAAAGCTGATACTATTCTGTGCATCAGTTTAAAAATTGAATTTGTTTTTCTTAAATTTATTAATAGTAACCTTTCATCCAAAGTCATTTGGTGCACTTAGACTCTCAATATTCTTTCTGTTTAAAAGCCATGTGTCCAAGCATTATTTTGCCCTGGACTCTCACCATTTGCAATAATCTCTGCAACTGCCAATATGAGTGAATCCCCCCAAAAAGAAATATCACCCTTTCTCTCATGTTGTATGGATTATAATGTTTCTTCATCATTCCTTCAACCAACTCTTGCCTTGGCTCAGTGCTTGCTCGTAGCTTAGGAGTGGGGACTCAGCTGCTCATGGAGATTGTAGGACCAAAAGCAACACATAGGAAAAATATTCTTGTGTGGGCAAAATGTCCTTCAAAGTTGTCTCTATTTAGTCTCATGTTTTTGCACAGATTCGGGCCATCCCAGAGACAGACCAAGGGGCTTAATATACTCAAGAAAGCCAAGAATTGCTCCCTTCAATATTCCAAGTAGTCTCCATGTCCTAAAGTAAAAAGACTGAAACATTCAGGTAAATCCCTTATATTCTCTACAAGAGTAAAGAATACACTGCTGAAGAGAGGCTGTGTGGGGAAGAAAAGGAAGGGAGATTTATTTCTGCACTAATAAGAACAGCACTATGCTGGGAAAAAAAATGTGTAAGAGAGAAATCCTCAAGTGCAATCTGAGATATGTGATACTTGTCCAGACAGGGAATTCTCACATCTGCTGGACCTGGCCAGGTAGATGTAAAGCCTTCCCTTGCCTTAACGGTCCCTTCTTTTGTTCAGATGGACGTTGCTTTTAAATCAGAAATTCTTATGCTGTGATCCATGGTGGTCTAAGGAGGACTTGTTGGCTACTAAAACATGGCAGCAAGTTTCTGAATGAATCAGCATTTTCCGGCAAATGGCTTATCAAAACATTTCTTAGGAGAAGTATGAGTTAAAAAAAGGTTGAAGGATTTGTTTAATTGTGGTGTATCTGATGCCGGTATTTCATTAAGAAGGTGTTATTTTATACATTTGCTTTAATTTTCACCTTTGGTTTTTTTTTTTTTTTTTGGGGGGGGGGGGGATTGTGTAGAAGTAAAAAAAATTAGCCAGACACTAGTCCAAACTAGTATTTTAAAATCTCAAAGCCTTTTTCAGACACAAAACCTATGGCCCACTCATATTTGCTACTCCTACATTTCCTCCTAGCTGCCAGCTAATAGCCTAAAGAATAATTAAAAAGTGCAGCTACCCCAATTATAATGTGTTATTATGAACAGAGGCTCTTCTACATGATGATAAGTGTATAGGCTTAATTAGACTGTTGATAAAAGACCTATTTGAAGTCTACTGAATTCTTAAAATTATTACTCCTACAGACCTCAGTGGACTTCAAAAAAACTTTGACTTGGTGTCTGGGGAAAAAAACATATTGTTTGGTATATCTGGCTTCTGTGATAGATGGCTGATTGAGGGCAGAGACAACCAGCTCTTCTGGGAGTGAGCTTTTCCTTAGAGAGATAGAGGGCTACAAAACTTGTCATCAGACACATGCAATCATCTTGCAGCTGTAGCTTCCCTCCTTGCACCCAGACAGCCCAGCAGAAAACGTAGCCAGCAGATATTTGAGGTCTACTGTATGTTTTTTTCATGCATCAGGTACGTTGCTGTGATTTTGTATGACAGGTTGCTGGAGGTTAAACGTCATGATTTGCCAATTCGCTTAGCAACAGCTGTGACGACTATATAAACTACTGTAGTCCTTTTACTGTCTTGCCAAATGACTAAGCCAGGGTGATTCATATTATATGTATTTATTAATTTGTTTACATAGTAACCAGCCAAAGACTCTAATAATAAGGAGAAACTGGATTCATCCATATGGCATTTACTCTACTCCAATTACTTAAGGTGGAAGCATTAACAGGAACTTCAGCAAATATAACTGCCAATCTTTCTTAATCTAAAGCCTTGATAAACATAAATTAAGGAATTTTTAGCCTTTGAAAAATGGTAAATTGATAGGCCCAGTGAACAAAACCTTTTCAGTATACCCTCAAAAAAACATGCTATTTTAAATAATAGGTCTGGAAAGAATGCCAATCCCAGTGGTGCAGCATAATTTTATTAAAATACTGCTTTTAAGGTAACAGACTAATATTGTTTGACATCCAGGTTCACTAAACTATGATCTTCTGATGGAGCTTCCTATTAAAACTCCAAAGAGCTAGTGAAAAAGTGGGGAAGGCGTAAAGTGCTGTGAATGGCAAAAATAAGTGCTTTAGCATTACAAGATTTGAAACATAGAGTTTTCAGGGAGAATTTTTATAAAAAGCAGAATTCTATGGTGAGAAAAATAATGGAAATTATATTTTAATAACATTGATTTTCCAAATTTTAAGCTGATATTTTCTTTTTGAGCATTCTGTCAGTATTAAAAGCCAAATAGATGATATGAAATAACTACACTAGACACAAGATTAGCTTTTGATTGTTAAGACCTCCCAACAGGCTTGTGTGCCGTGCCATCCAAGGTTTGCAGTTCAGCCAGTGCCAACCTATGCATTATTCAGAGCTGTAGATCAAGTCATCTCTTCTATCTACTGACTCTATATTCACTGCAGCCATTTCAAAACTGAGTTAGAAAGGAAAGGTAATTCTGGGTTTGGTGCATAAAAGGAGACAATTTCCATTCTTTTGGTTTGCCACAGCAATTTCAGTGTCATCAAAGCTGGCAGTTAGAGAAGGAAGGATTTGATATAGAATGGCGGGGAAATATCTGGATAGAACCACAAGTGGTGACTGAATTCACCCTCACATTCAGAGGAGGGTTTCTTTGTGTCTATGCAGTTCCAGGCAAATTTTTGTCCTAATTGATTTAAGACAATGCTACAATTTTTCCAACCTTCTTAGAAAAGTAATTTCTTATCTTCTGTTATCTTTGCTTCAAACAGAGTTTTCCTGCTTTCCAGTCTGTAACATCTTTTTGTGATTTCAGGTTCATTAGTTCTTATGCTCTCTGTAAGGGGTGCGGGACAGAAAGAGTTCCTTTTTTTGTTTGCTGCCCTTTGTTATGTTGATGAAGCATACAAGTAATGTCAGTTTCATCATCAGATAAAGTGTTGTGTTAAGCATTAAGGAATGTGGACAGGTGACTATGCTGTGGCCTGAACCCAGTTACCCCTGGTAACTGGGTAAGGGGCTGTGTGTCCAGGCATGGATCTCAGATGGGTTTAGGGCCCATGCCAATATTTGGAGGATATGTGAGCAAATGTAAATGAGCATTACTTAACATACAAAAATTGTCAAAAAAACATAGAGGAGAAGAGGAAAAGAACATTCTGATTGGTAATAAATTCCATCAAATACCTTATTTGAACCACCTGGAAAATATTCTGATTATAAGATGACATTGAAAGCTATGACATACACTCAGTGTCACTCTTTAACACTTGATGGTATTGCTTAAATCTCTATTTAGCAGAGAAAACTGTGTTGACATATTGTAAAAAAGGAATAGAAATGAGAACAAATTTGCTAAATAAAGCCTTCCAGCTCCTCAAAGCTAATTGTGTGCATTTATTCTGAATGTGGTCTAGTTGTGATTGTCCACACCATAGTGCAGTAGATATGAAGGTATATATTTCAACCGATGAGGAATAATAAATGATTAATGCATTCTGATATCAAGCCAGAACTTTTCAAGTTAAATCTTCATCGACTGATATGAATTTAGAATCCAGTGTTTGATATTTGTGTTTGTTTTTTTAAGCATGAGACAGGTAGAGAGGAAGCTGGGATAGTGCCATGTACCTTCCTCTGTTAATTTTCTAGGGTTTATTCCGGTATAATGAATGTTGGTCCAAAACTTCTGTCAGCTCCAGCACTTCCCTGAGAGCGAATCCTAATGGAGAGAAAAAGCCTTGCTCCTATCGCTGCTGATCCTGTTACCCATGAAGGATGCTCAAGAATAAATGAGTTTAGCAATGAGGAAAAAGGACAGAAGTTTTAAGGAAAATTTAGAACATTAATAAATGCATTAAATGGTGTTCATTACTATTTAAGCCACAAAAAGGAGCCAGGAAATGCTGATCACCACTGAATGTGATTGTCTGTAGTGTTCAATTATCAGAGCAGTCTCTGGAACAGATCTGGCTGAAGTCTCAAAGAACTGTCCCCAACCATTGCCAGATGTGGAGCAAGCACTGGCTGTTTAGCTGTGACCACGCTGTTTTGGAGAGTTAGACACAGATTTAGCACAGACACAAATAATTCTGTGGCAGTTGGCTTTAAGTGAAGAGAACACCCATAGACATATTTAATTTACAAGTCTAAATTTAGCCAAAGTGTTTCAGTATGGCTCTGGATAAAACACACTATTGCTCCGTCTGGTTTAACAAAATGAATGAACTTTGATATCAGGGGAAATGTTCCTTTTTAAATAAGAGAAAAGGATGATCCAGTTAAATATTAAATGAATATTAAAGTGAAACAGCTTCCTTCTGGGTGTGAAAAAGGAGTATTGATAATGTGGATCCCAGACCTCTATAAAGCTACAATTCACCGCAGGCTTCAGCTCTTGAACAAATGGCAATGTAAGTATTAGGCAGCAAAATATTGCAGATGCTTCAGTACACCTCTGGGAGATACTGTACTTATGGCAAGTCAAATATAAAATAAATGTAAGGTAAAACCAAAGAAAACCCCAGGATATAAAGTTACAGTGGAGCTGCAAAAATCAGACAGGCACTAGCCAAATATTCCATGTGATGTCAATTTGATAGGGATACACAAATGCCATGAAATTACATCCATACAAAGAGCAAGGACAGTCCTCCCCAAGTGGATGAAACTGCTGCAGGAAAGTTTACTGAACTAACAGTCATTAGCTCCTAGCTGAATGTGAACAAATTTTCATGAAGCTGCTGTTGTCTTAGAGATGTCCTCCAGGGCTCAACTAGCAAACTTTGGGGGTGATGGTACAATGAATGTAAGCCCAATGGATCTCTTAGACACTTTTATGAACTATAGGTTTTTCTTTTTTGTTTTGTTTTAATTAAGGCTGAGAATTATATACAACAGAAAGACATTATGAATATTGATTGGTGGGAAAAAAAAATCTTTGGTATTTATCCTACTATGATACTGATGATAAGGGAAGTAAAATAATCCATGGAAAATTTATAAATCAGTGAATCCCCTTATAGATTTTCCTGACACTTGTTTGTTTACAGAAAGAATTTGTTCCTTGTTTTCACTTCCTCAGCCGAGTCCAATATGATTTTCAGAATTAAAAAGTATTTAAAAACTAATATCCTCAAATAAGGTCTCATATTTTCATGTACCAACTGTCAGTACATCCTGTCAAGTATTAAATGGGTTATTGCACAGTGATTAAAAAATTCTACTTATTCTGAAGCAGCCATAATATTATGCATTTGGGCAACTAGTTTCATTTATGCTAAACATAATAATACAAGAGTAAAAGCTAAATCTACACTAGAGAAATATTAAGTATTAATACTGTTTGTACGTAGCAATATCATCATATCTCATCCTTGAAATAGTTAGGAGTGTTGAGATTGTTTTCTTTCACATGTTGAATAAGACCACATTTTATATTTCTTGAACAGCAAACCTGCCCACCAGACTGTTCTAAACAGAATGAGCTTTTTGCTAAAACCTGAGGTCAGAAATTTTTTCTTCTGTTTCCTGGTTTACCACCACTCTAGTACTACTGATTATACTGAAATGCATAGATATGTAAAGAGAGAAACTCAACAGTCACTGAAAGGACATCAAGTGTCCTATTTCAGCTATTTAAACCTTTTAGTTTAGTTGGCAGTCACTAGCTATGCATCATCCAAGTTTATTTCATAACAACATCCACAAAACTAGATATTGGTTTAAAAGATTTTAGGAACAAAAATGTAGTCTTAGGCAAAACAGGTTTGGAAAAGCAAAATTTAAGAAAAAGAGGATCCTTCAAATCTGATTCAGATGAAACAGACTAACAACCAAATGGTGATTTTGCATTAGAAACCTCTTCTTTACTGTCCTTGTTGAGAGAATCACAAAAAATAAGGCTAACAAAGGCTTCAAGAGGTTATATAGGCTGAAATTCAGTACTTTAAGGGAAGTAAATACTACCAAGGATGTTGTCTTTGAACTATCTCCACCGATGTTTCATTGCCCTTTTCATAACTTGGTTATCCCTGGCTGCAGATTAAGCCCATTACTCTTGTCTTATTCACCTAAGAAAAGATTTTTTTTCCTGCTTTTTGCAGCTTATTACATATTTGACGACTGTTCCCACATCTCCCTTTAGTCTCCCCTTGCCTAAGCTATCTCAGCTCTTTCAACCTTTCCTTGTAGATCATGTTTTCTTGATGTCTAATTATTTTTTATTACGTTTTTTTTTTTTTGGTATTTCATTAAAAATGTGAACACATCTTTTCATTATACAAGATTATTTCTATTCTACTGTCAGCTTTCTTCAAGAAGAAGCAATGGAGTAATTCTTCACCTGCTTTATTCACTTCTCTTACTATTATCTTTATTCTACTTGGTCCATTATTTTAGATTTATTCTGTTATAACTGCTTTTGATTCTTTTCTAGCCTCTGCGGTCTTTACCAGACATCTGTGGATGACTAGGTCTCTTTTAAAGTTTTCTTTTCTATTAAAGAAATCTGAGTAGTGAGCAGTTTAGTGTGCCTGATATACAAGAGCTTTCACAACCTGGAAAATAAATTTGAAAGGGTCCTTTGTATCACTGGTGAAGAAAAGGTAGAGTCTGTCAGAGAAGTGAAAGTTCTCAAGATGTATATTTTATATCATTTTATTCCTCTTCACACTCTGGATATTGCAGAATTTGTATTTAGGATCCCAAATAGGGAGTAAGGCTTAGAGAAAATGGAATGGAAAGCAAATAAAACCCACATGTAGACTCAAAAAGCAAGATGAAAAGGAGAGAGAGCTGGGAAAGAAAACATTTTCTTCTCCTCAGCAACATTTAGGTATTTGAAGATCTTTCTCATCCTGAATCTGAAAACCAGAAAACCAGAAAAAACTCTTTCAATATATTCCTTTCTCCTTACCCCAAAAAGTTCATAGTCCACTGAACAGTAAGGGGGCAGTAACTCTGGTTGAGAGAAAAAAGACAGAGAAAAGACTTAAAGCTTCAGGTCCCAGACTGCTGCTGCCTGGCATGGCATAGTTTGGTGTGGTGAACCATGACATGCCTGCCAGGTTTTACATCATCTCCCTCTTCAGAAATTTCATTCTGGCCTTGAGGATACCCTTTATGGCTGTAATTTCAGCAACAGTGCTACATGTCCATTCAAAACCTCAGTTTTCATTATTAAGTGCTGATTCAAAATAACCTTAGAAGACTCCAACTAGCCATGAAGAGTAGTTTGATAAAGTGAAGTGAAGGCAATAGCTTTGGGGCTTTCAAAGTCATGAGCTAATGTGAGCATAATATTCTGCCATGGGTTGGATTAGATGTTATTGAAACAGGTAGGTGTAAGAGATGCTCTCCCATCCAAGCTAAATGGCAGGATGGTGTATTCGGGGCTGGGAAAACAGAGGCCACTCTCCAAATCACAGTTGTACATGGCAAAATTCAATACACCCTGGGCCATGTGGACAGATGGTTTTCTAAGGACAAATAAAACAAGTGAAATCAGGTGCCCTTGCTGAAGGTGTGGTGAGACAGTAGAACTCGAGAAAAGTGGAAGAAAAGAGTGTTGGAGCAGGACAGACAAGGGCAGTGCAACACGTAGCTTAGGTAAACTGTGCTTACTTCTGTGATCACTTAGAGCTAATACCTCTGAAGGATCCTACTTAGATCAGACAACATTTTTTTTCTTTCGTAAGATTTTTTCCTGTGCCGGGGAACCCAATAAAGGGCCTGCCGTGGCCCTCGCGCCAAAGGAAAACTGGTTGCTCTCTCGAGTGAGGCAGAAGGGGCTTGGGCGTTGCTGGGGCAACCGCAGGAGATTTAAACGGGCCCCTAGGGAGCGGGAGCGACCAGGAGCGTGACGAACAGGATGGGCAAACAGGGCATGGCGCGGCAGTTTGAGCGACAGTTTGTGCAGGCAGAGCTAGTAGGCAGCTGGCGAGCTCTCCTTGCGGTCTACGCCCTCCCAGAAGAGACTTAGTCATGGTTTGCACTCGGACAAAAGCTATCGCAGAAGGGATGTGGCGACGCAGATGGAGCTCCCACTCAAACATGCAGCCACCCAGGTCTCTGTCTGCAGAGAGTGTCAGAGTCTTGCTCTGGTGATGGAGGGCTGCCGAGACAACACCTGCATGAGGTGCGAGCAGGTGGATGATCTGCTCAGCATGGTGGCAGAGATGAAAGAACAAGTAGCAAGACTGAGAAGTATCAGGGAGTGCAAGAGGGAGATAGACTGGTGGAGCCACTCCCTACCATCCCTGAGATGAGCACTCCAGATGGAAGCATCAAGAGAAAGAGAGGCTCCCCTACCCTCTTGCCCCCATGTAGAAGGAGGGGACCGAAGTGACGGAGGAGGATGGATGCAGATCCCTGCTCAGCGCAGCAGGCAAATCCTCTCCCGGCCTACCTCGCCCCCCCTCAGGTGCCCTTACACAATAGATATGAGGCTCTGGAACTCAAGGGCCAGGAGGATGAAGATACAGACAGTGATCCATCCAAGGGGTAGACTAGGTTGACCAGTCAGCCCCATGCATTACAACGGCTACTGGTAAGAAAAAAAGAAGGGCAATTGTCATAGGCGACTCCCTTCTGAGGGGAACAGAGGGCCCAATATGCTGACCGGACCCATCCCATAGGGAAGTCTGCTGCTTCTCTGGGGCAAGGATAAGAGACATTACCAGGAAGCTCCCTAGGCTGGTAAAATTGTCCAATTATTATCCACTATTGGTTGTTCAGGTTGGCAGTGATGAGGTAGCTGATAGTGGCATCAAGACAATCAAAAGGGACTTTAGAGAACTAGGGCAATTGCTTGAAGGATCAGGAGTGCAGGTAGTGTTTTCTTCTATCCCGTCAGTAGGCGGGAGGCATATGGAAAGGAACAGGAAGACCCACCTCATCAACACGTGGCTTGGAGGCTGGTGCCAGAGGTGGAATTTTTGGTTTTTCAACCATGGGGCAGTTTACATGGCACCAGGACTGCTGGAGACAGATGAGGTTCACCTGTCGCAAAGGGGGAAAAGGATTCTGGCTCAGGAGTTAGCTGGCCTCATTGAGAGAGCTTTAAACTAGATGCGAAGGGTGAAATGGGGATAAAACCAGGCTTGCTAGGGATGAGCCTAGGGATGGCATGCCTGTGTTGGTGAAGAGATCTATAGCCCAACTGAAGTGCATTTACACCAATGCACGCAGCATGGGCAATAAACAGGAGGAGCTGGAAGCCACTGTGCAGCAGGAAAACTATGATGTGGTCGTCATCACGGAAACATGGTGGGATGACTCAAACAACTGGAGTGCTGCAATGGATGGCTGCAAGCTCTTTAGAAGGGACAGGCAAGGAAGGAGAGGGGGAGGGGTAGCCGTATATGTTAGAGAGTGTTTTGACTGTCTAGAACTCAACAACAGTAATGATAAGGTTGAGTGTTTATGGGTAAAGATCAGGGGGAAGGCTAACAAGGCAGACATCCTGGTGGGAGTCTGTTACAGACCACCCAACCAGGACGAAGAAACAGATGGAGTATTCTACAAGCGGTTGGCTGAAGTCTCACAATCCCTAGCCCTTGTTCTCATGGGAGACTTCAACTTACCAGATGTCTGCTGGAAATACAACACAGCAGAGAGGAAGCAGTCTCGGAGGTTCCTGGAGTGTGTGGATGATATAACTTCCTGAGGCAGCTGGTAAGCGAGCCAACCGGGGAGGTGCCCCGCTGGACCTGCTGTTTACGAACAGAGAATGCCTGGTGGGTGATGTGGTGGTCAGAGTCTGTCTTGGGCTCAGCGACCATGAAATGATAGAGTTTTCAGTTCTTGGAGAAGTAAGGAAGCGGGTCAGCAAGACCGCTACCCTGAACTTTAGAAGGGCAGACTTTGGATTGTTTAGGAGTCCGGTTAAGAGAGTCCCTTGGGAGGCAGTCCTGGACAGCAAAGGAGTCCAGGAAGGCTGGATGTTCTTCAAGAAGGAAGTCTTAAAGGCATAGGAGCAGGCCGTCCCCATGTGCCGCAAGTTGAGCAGGTGGGGGAGAACACCAGCCTGGCTGAACAGAGAGCTTTGACTGGAACTCAGGAAGAAGGGGCAGGTGACTCAGGAGGGCTACAAGGATGTTATGAGGTTATGCAGGCAGAAGATTAGAAAGGCAAAGGCCCAGCTAGAACTTAAACTGGCCACTGCTGTTACAGATAACAAAAAATGTTTTTACAAATATATATATATATATATTCATTATATGTGCAGATGAAGGTACCCATTGAATTATTTGCAGTTCAAGGCACCAATAAAAATTCCCCCTGGGTTTAGTGAAATACTCACTGTAAATGACTGTCTCAATGGGCGAAAGTCGAACCTCAAGAGCACCAGAGATCAGCTCAGGTTTTGTTGCCAGGCCTCTGTACGCAAACTTAAGAGTTTGCAGCTCGGAGAGACGTCCCACTCAGAGGGAGATTCTGGTGCAGCCCGCTGAGGCCCAGGAGAGCTCAAAGGGTCTCACTTGGTACCGCTGTTTATACGGTCACGAGATGATTGACATTAGGTATCAGTAAATTTCCGTTCTACTTTCACAGCCTGTGCTGGAAATTACTGAAGTACTCAAAAATTCCAGTGATGCTGGTACAGACCCTCCCAAGTAACATTGCCATGAAGGATGAGAAGAAAGCTGGGGTACTTAATGCCTTCTTTGCCTCAGTCTTTAATAGTCAGACTGGTCATCCTCGGGGTTTTCAGGCCCCTGAGCTGGGAGATGGAGATAGGATGCAGAATGAAGCCCCAGTTGTCAAAGAGGTGGCAGTCACTGACCTGCTCTTCCACCTGAATGTTCACAAGTCCATGGGGCCAGACGGGATCCACCCAAGGATACTGAGGGAGTTGGCAGAGGAGCTAGCCAAGCCACTCTCCATCATTTATCAGCAGTCCTGGTCAACCGGGGAGGTCCCAGATGACTGGAAGCTAACAAATGTGATGACCCTCTACAGGAAGGGTCGGAAGGAGGATCCAGGGAACTACAGGCCCGTCAGCCTGACCTTGGTGCCGGGGAAGGTCATGGAGCAGATCATCTTGAATGCCATTACACGGCACATGCGGGACAACCGGGGGATCAGGCTCAGCCAGCATGGGTTTAGGAAAGGGAGGTCCTGTTTCACTAACCTGGTCTTCTTCTATGACAAGGTGACTCGCCTAGTGGATGAGGGGAAGGCTGTGGATGTTGTCCACTTGCACTTTAGTAAGGCCTTTGACACAGTCTCCCACAGTATCCTGCTGGAGAAGCTGGCTGCTCACGGCTTGGATGGGTGCACTCTGCGCTGGGTTAAAAACTGGCTGGAGGGCCAAGCCCAGAGAGTGGTGGTGAATGGAGTCCAATCCAGTTGGTAGCCGGTCACGAGTGGTGTTCCCCAGGGCTCAGTGTTGGGGCCGGTCCTGTTCAATACCTTCATTGATGACCTGGATGAGGGGATCGAGTGCACCCTCAGTAAGTTTGCAGATGACACCAAGTTGGGTGGAAGTGTCGATCTGCTGGAGGGTAGGAAGGCCCTACAGAGGGACCTGGACAGGCTGGATTGTTGGGCCGGGGCCAACTGTATGAGATTCAGCAAGGCTAAGTGCCGGGTCCTGCACTTCAGTCACAACAACCCCATGCAACGCTACAGGCTGGGGGAGGAGTGGCTGGAGAGCTGCCTGGCAGAAAAGGACCTGGGGGTATTGGCTGACAGCCACCTGAACATGAGCCAGCAGTGTGCTCAGGTGGCCAAGAGGGCCAATGGCATCCTGGCTTGTATCAGGAATAGTGTGGCCAGCAGGACCAGGGAGGTGATAGCGCCCCCGTACTCGGCACTGGTGAGGCTGCACCTCGGGTACTGTGTTCAGTTTTGGGCTCCTCACTACAAGAACGACATTGAAGTGCTGGACTGCGTCCAAAGAAGGGCAATGAAGTTGGTGAAGGGTCTAGAGAACAAGTCCTATGAGGATCGGCTGAGGGAACTGGGGTTGTTTAGTGTGGAGAAGAGGAGGCTGAGGGGAGACCTTATTGCTCTCTACAACTACCTGAAAGGAGGTTGTAGTGAGGTGGGGGTCGGTCTCTTCTCCCAAGTAACAAGAGCTAGGACAAGAGGACAATAGGACAAGCTGTGCCAGGGGAAGTTTAGGTTGCATATTAGGAAAAACTTCTTCACTGAAAGAGTAGTCAGGCATTGGAACAGGCTGCCCACGGAAATGGTTGAGTCTCCATCCCTGGAGGTATTTAAAAGACGGGTAGACGTGGTGCTTGAGGACATGGTTTAGTGGTGGACTTGGCAGTGTTAGGTTAATGGTTGGACTCAATGAGCTTAAGGCTCTTTTCCTTAACAATTCTATGATTCTATTGTTCTAAGTTACAGCCGAGATAAGATAGGCCCCAAGGCTATCAGGAAGCGATTGATACAGATGAAAAATATGTTCCAAGGTTGTCAGTGCTGCCTCCCTGGTACAGACAGTGCTGCTCCCACCTTGGCCATGTAAGAGTTTCTGATACATTCAAGGAATGCTTAACTGCTAAAGTCATTACACAAGGCCCAAGTTTTGACAGGAGTTACTGAGATTGTAAAGCAGCTTCGCTTCCCATGCTCTGCCAGGTACACAAGAAGAAAGAGGTGGGGAAATGCACCACCACACACCAGAAATAGAGAGCATCAAATAAAACTAGAAAACGGCAGCTTTGAAATAAAGAAAAAGAGGTGTCTTTTCATACAGGATGTAATTAAGTTGCAGAACTTCTTGAAAGAGAAGCAGAAAAAGGTGACAGAATTAAAACACAGCAAAACCAGAACTTCTGATGCAGGAAGTCCTTAACATACATATGAATGAAACCTTTCATGTGGAGTAATGAAAGTACCATAGGAAATGTCACGAATGGGTGATTTAGATCACTTAAAGAATCACCATCAAAGCTATTTACAAAAATGGTTTTAACATGATGTTGAAAAAGTGCAACTTAACAAAGTTCAATGGCAAGGTTCACAATATTACTGTATGGCACACTCATTTGAACAACGATTCCAAACTAGCAAGGCACAAATCAAAGTTACCAAGACAAAATCAAAGTTATCATAGTACAAGGTTATGCACGATATCAGTCACTTACCGAGGATCTGTCATTGGCAAAAAGGTCTCTCTGCCTTGCGGAGCAGCCTTGAGAGGTGTCCCGGCTCAAGGGGAGATCACTGCCGTGCAGCCACACTGCCTAACAGGGAGAGCTCAAAGAAGGCTCACTTATGCTGTCATATTTATGGAATAAAATGGTGGGCTTTTGGTCAAATTACATGCGATGGGAAAGGTATGCATGAGACTCCTTGTACCTAAAACTTTCTTTGTTCCTTGATAAAACAGTCTTGGAAAAGCTACCCGCTATTCATGTGTTAATCGCAAGATCGGTGTTCCAGGCTCATATGCATCGATACTCACTGTGTCTCTCTGCTCCTTTGTGGGTTTTCAGAGAACAGATTGGAACTAGAGGAATTCTTGGCCTGGCTATGGCTCAGGTCTTTACCTGCTTTGGAGCCTGTACCAAACTCCTGCTGGTTTAGTTAGGGAGTCGAGTGCATCCATCACAGGGAAGTATCGCTATCAACAACTTGTTCTTGTATCTGTACCTAGCTATCTACTACTGGTTATTGGCAGAGATTAAGCTAGATCTATCTCTGGTTTCAGTTCAGTTGCTTTTGCACCTTGCAGATAGAGTCTTGCAGATACAGTGTGAGACTGTATGATGGATTTATTGAACAGTGTCTTAATCTGGTGTATGGTTTTCTTATGCTTTTCTCAGTTACTGTATCAGCAGGCACCTCTTCAACTTACTTTCACAAAAGTTGAAGCTTTACTTCACTTACTTTCAAGCAACCTTCTCTGAATTCATGCTTTCTGGAGTGGGCTTAGTATAAAGGGGTTTTGATTGTAATGCATTTATATTATCAGCTTTTGTGGCTGACTTAGCTTATTTGTTTTATCTTCTGATATCCTTGGATAATTTGATGCAAATCATGCATAGAATGGTTGAAGGAGAAAGAAAAATAAAGCAGAAAATATCGATGTCCCACTTTCTATTCATTACCCTGTTGAAAAGTGATGGAGTTGCTTCTCATGTCAATGAATTTACAATGATGTAAATTGGTAATAATAGACCCTGATATGTAGGTTTTAATATTTGCTGATAAACATAAAAGAGTAAGTATTTTATGTGTTTCTCCCACATGAAATATTCCTTTACATTCACTGACTTTCTACAGTAGCATGGTTGACGTATTAGAAAAAATGCTTTTCGGAATTAAGAGCTCTGTAAGTTTTCCTATAGTTAGGTGTTCTACTAACTTTGAGAAGGAAATATTTACCTGTTAAACTGTTAATTCTCATATTTTTTCAAGTTTACAAGTACTCTGGGTTTAAAGTAATTTGGTAAATATGAATCTGTTGAATGATTATGTCAGCATAGGCATTTACTCAAAGAGAGAAGACAAATGTTCCTGCCAATCTAGTAAATCCTCCGTATGTTATAAAAATAATTATGGATGGTAAGCATGCTCTGAAGTAGTATTTGCTGGCTATAAATCACTGATAAAATGTCTGTTGGTATGATCTGATACATAAACATCCTGCAGTTTGAATTTTACTTATGAATTCATCTATGGCTAAGTGATTCTACCATTTCTTCTTTGAAAAACATTAGTTGCTTTGTTCAGCTAAGCATGCTTCTTTTTAGAACTTTAGATCTCCTTTCCATACATAAATGAGAATGGGAGTCAAGAAATCTTTTCAACTCAAATGTTGTAAATTGTTCATGCTCACAAAATAAGGGGAAGACTTTCAGGGAAGTCATTGGAAACCAAGTATTTTGGGCTGGCTTTTAAAGCTGTATGGATCAGCAAAACCCACAGAAATTAAAGATCTGGCTAGGAAATAATCTGTTACCCTTTATGCATGCTGTTAAATGTAGAGGGTCAGGTAACTGAATAAAATAACATTTTATACCATCTTACTGTCCCATAAGCTCAAGGCTCACTCAAGTCCGGTGGAAAACACTTCAGTTTCTGCCTTCATCTTTCTGGATTTCTCTAGACTTGAACCTGGGCTTTAACATTAAAAAAAATGACAACATGGGCCAAACCACATAATACTGGCTCAAAAAAAAACAATTAGGGGATTTGTCCTTTCAGGGTTTTGATCCATGTAATCTCTCAACACAGGCCAAATCCCAAAGTTCTTAATTATCTCGAGTCCACTGTTAGCTGGGCAAAATTCCCACTGACTTCAAGTGAGATCTGAGTTAATACTTCAAATTTGTATCAGAATGAAACTGAGAAGCTGTCAGAATATCATAAATTCAGCATAGAACATGTACATCAGTTGATTGGAGCCTTTTCTTCTATGATTTGTTTTTTTAATGGCACCCAGCCCATACAGCAGCTGAGGGACACATTCTTAAAATATTTCTGTTGATATATAAAATTAGATTCTAACCTATTAAAATGCTTAAACTGTGCTTTTCTCAAGGAGCTAGCAGTAGGTCATATTTTTGTTAACATTTGCTTAATAATAGAGTTCATAAACAAAACAGCATGCCAAAAATCTATGGATTATAGCTATTAACAGCAAAAGTGCATGTTACAGTGCATGTTCGTAAGGTTACTGTTATGTTGCGTTTAGAAGTGAGACATTTTCTCCTGCAGAAAAGGATGTTAGTGGAGTAACATAAACCATCTCATTTAAAATTTCCACAACAATATTTATTTCCTTACCAATTTAGTCAACCCTGAGTGCATCAAACTTAATTTATGATGTTTAATTGGAGCTGGATGCTTGAAAATAAAAATAGGTATTCCTTACTTTCTAATTCCACATTGCATTCAAACTCACAGTAAAAGGAAAGTTTTTGAAATGGAAAGTCTTTAAAAGCATGTTTGAGATTTTTAATTCCTTTCAGACAGTTTTCAAGTAACTGACTAACTTGGGAAACCAAGGTCTTGCTGTATGTCAGGCAACATCATCTTATAAACTGTATAAAAATCTGTTGTAAGTTATAGTAGATATAAGTTTTTTGTGTAGAAAAAGAGGATATATCCTTTTTATAGCTTACTGTAGATGAGATGTACATGTCATGCATAAAAATACACATTTAGGGAGGACTTAATAGTTAAATAGCACTCTTGCAAATAAACTAATAATATTACTTTTCAACTAGGATACATCAAAAGTTACTGAAAGACCATCCCTTCCCCCCCTCAATTAAACAAACAAGTAACATTTAATATTGTAATTGTCCTTGAAAAGGAGTGTCCTGTTGTAGGATAGTAAAAAATCTGGAAGCACTGGCATTAAAATTAAGCATTACATGTAGCTATTCCACCATGGTTTTCCCCTAAAGGGAAAAATAGGTCTGTTAGGGACCTAAAGACGATTATTTCATTGTTAAGTAAGACTTTATTTTTAAAAGAGCACAATCTTCCTGAAATTTGAGCTTAATATTTGTCAAGGCAATTTTAGCATAAGGCTTGGGAGAGGAAAGTACCCATTTGGGCACAAATACTACCAGAATAGAACCACTGCATAGGTAATGTTTTTCGTAAGTGAAACGAAAGGTAACCATGGGAACAGCTGATTTTGTTCTGTTCAAGAGTGTCCCTTTTTTTAAGTTAGGAGTGTATATACACTTATAAAAAAAGCCTTTTTGGATTTTGGTAGGGAGTCTAGAAGATGCCAAGGCCAGATGAAAAATGGGGCGAACATTTGCAAACAACCCACATCATTGGGTTCTGTGGATATAAAAAACATATTTATCAGTCTGGGAATTCATTCCTTCCTAAAGGCTGTTAATGACTTGAGCTAACGAGAGATGTAGAGTACTATTTATAGTAGTAATGTGCCTTCAGTTCTTCCTTTATAGCACTAATGAGGCATTTCTTAGCTGCTGAAGGGAAGAGATTTTAATTCTTCACTCTAAAATCATGGCTGAGCTCTGTAGTTGCAGATCCCAAGCATCTGGTAGATTATTTGCTAGCTGTAAGCAGTAGAGACTGTCTATTTTCTGGATCAAACCACCAGAATATCACAGCCCTTTAACTGGGGCTCTGAAAAAATAAAACTTGGAGGGTTATAAACTTTTATTCAGTTACACTACAAAATAGGCTGAATGATATGCACGTCTGCATAAAATCAGGACAGTCTCTAATCCTTTCCTTCACTGATTAACAGGCTCATTTTCCTTTGCAGATTTAAGGCATTAGTGTAGGTAACTCCTGAAGCTATTGTGTGGCTTAAAACACATTGTTTTTTCACATATTGTTTTTTCAGCTGTAAAAGTACTGGTAGGGAACAGTTCATCTGATTGTTGTCTGAAGATGCCGCAAAAATATTTGAGTGCTCACTATTCTAAACATATTCTGATGGAGAGCTATGGCAAATTAATTCTTTTCTCAACTTTTTCTATGTTGGGTTTGCTCCTCCTCCCTTTTCTATCTACCAGAGGTCCGTCTGGGATGTATCAGCATCAGAAGTGTGGGAAGCAAATGCGAGCTGTTATGTCTTGAGTAGACTAACTGAAAACTGAATAGCTGGAAATTTCATTTTGAAAAGTGATTTTGGTCTTGTCAAGACTAAAAGCAAGATTTTTTTCAGTTTCTTTGGAAGCTTTCAGTGCTTGCTGGAATGGATTCTTTGGCAGCCATGCTTTGCAACATGCAGCAATGGTCATTTTCCACCTTCCCCTTGCAGATTCCTTGTATCTGATGCACCCTCCAAATGTCTCTACCCTCAAGCTGAGGCCTGGGGCAGAAACCAGCCTCCTCCCTGGCCTGGGGAAATCCAAAAAATTCTGCCTCAGAATTCAAATGTAAAATTTGGCATTGATTTCTATTTTTTTTTAGAAAATTCAGTATAAACTCTAATACTGCCTTTTGTTCTATCCTTGGATAGCAACCTGAAGATGAAAATACATGGATTTTGAATGACTGTCCTCCTAAAATATTCCCAAGAACAGATTATTTCTCTACATATAGCTGTACTTGCAATGTAAATCTTAAGATAAGAGTTGCTCATAGATGAGTTCACAATACTTTGTAATTCAGTAACTAAATATTGCACAAGGCATAGGACAGCACAGACTTGGTCTAATGGACCTCTGATATCACACAAATTTGACCTCAGTGAGGTTTACTGTGGATGAATATTATGCATTACTCTATGTGTAAAAATACTTTCATTATTTAGTTAAATGATCAATAATATGTTTTTTTTTTACCAATAATTCAACTTTTGTCTAGCAGAATGCCATTAAGAAATACTCTATCACTTAGTAATATCACATCATAATATCAAACAACCTAATTTTCCCACACAAGTATTTAACACAGCTTTTTATGCTTTTCCTCACTTAAGAGTCTTCTGTTGTATTAGTTCACTGCCAGATGCTGCTGATCACTAGAGCAGCTTCCACTATCAAGTGTATCAAAAGGCTCAACTACAAAAAAGGAAAGAGCAGATCGCACTCATAGACTTGTCAGTCACTCTGACAATAGGCAAAACTACCTAGAGTGAGGTCATATTTCCATGATTAGCCACCCTGCCAGGAAGGATACTTCTTTGATTGCAGGCCGGTAGCTGGTGCTTGCTTTGCTATTTAGAAAAGTACTGGAACTGGACTTATATGCTCTATAATATAGCACTGTGTGTGTGTATGTGTGCATCCAGAAAGGGCACTGTCCTGAATTTAAAAAAAAAAAATCTAAATACTTTTTAACATACCTATCTCAGTGCTACCTACTCTCATTTGTAGCAAAAAACCTCCACCAACAACTCCAAGACCTGTCTTATGTTCTCATTCATACCTGGCTTGGTCGTCTTTTAGCTTTTAACCTTTCATTATCTTGAAGATGAAGGAATGATCTCCCACTTAAAAACAGCAGGACACTTTGTTTGGGGAATAAACTGATTTATGCAAAAACATTCTAGTTTCTATTAGATAAAATTCTGCTCTAATTACTTTATGTTACAAGTATTTTAGAATAATTAGTATAACATATAGTTACTATCCTTATATGTTTCACAGGAAAGGTAGGAAAGTGTTATCACTTTGCAAGTATTTCCTTCTAAATTTTTAGACTAAACAGATACTTTATTGTTAAACTCAAAATAATGCAGTGTAAAAGAGGAACTCATGGTTCTTTATGAACCATGAACAGACACTCTTCCTAAAACCTCGTTACTATTTGACCCATATTTTTACTTTTTGAACTGTGTTTTACTAATGACAGGAGATATGAGACCATTGTTTCTGTCAGAAAAATCCTGTGTTCAGTCATTACCCCAAAAAGCTTCAGATCTCTTCCATTTAATCATAATTTTTTCAGGTATGTATTTGTTAAAGTTGTCACCACAGTAGGAGACAGAGATATTTCACACTTCTCAAAGCAGTTTATCAAAATATCCACTTGCCAAGTTACCTATTAATTTAGTCCTTGCCAGTTGTCACTTACAAGATTTGAATAAGAAATGAGAATTTTCAATAATCTTAAGGCAACTCAGAATGCAGATGCTAATTTTGCATTCATATTCCTTTGAAAAGAAGTATCTAAGTACTCAGATAATGAAACCAGCAAAGCAACAAAAAATGTGTCTCTGTTATTCTCTTTTAAGAAAGACACAATCAATATAATTTATCTCTCTTTTAGGTTTTTATTAATACTTTACATACAATCTTACACTCTATAAAACTGGCAAAAACATGTTTAATTCTGTTTGCCTACCCAGGTATACTTTCTGACAATAAAGAAGTAATTATACAAGTAGACAGCAGTTAAGTAACTAAGAAGTAGGCATATCATTTGAAATGTCAGAATGGGAAAAGTACTAATTTTGGTTTATTGTTAAATAATGGGCAATTTTGCCTGGCTGTTCTCCTCTCTTAATTTACCTTGCAAAATGCAGTACCCTGTATCTGTCCCATCAGGGTGTTATTACAATTTCACAATATGTACAGGAAAGTTACGTCTCATCATCTGTTCTGTTGTCTCATTCCAATTTTGTGCCACAACTGGTCTTTCATCAAAATCACTCCTGTAATTTATTGACTTTGAACCAATTCTGTTCACCTTGTACTCCTGAAACAGTCCATGTGTTATAATCTTTCTGAATTTCTGTCTCATTATTGTCAGTTCATGTTATTTTTTCACCATGGGTGTATTCACATGACGGATGACCATGTCAGTTTGATCTAAACCTTCTAGTCTGGAAACTGTGATGTGCCAAAGACAAATGACTCCTCTATTTCCACCTTTTATTGGGCAGTGATTTGTTTTACTTCTATACGGCCCTTGGCAAAACGGGGACCCCTATCAAGTTCACGAGGCCTGGGTTCTATCTTTGATGTAAGCATAGGAAACACAAATAACACAATATATTAGTTGTGAGTGTCTCAGCAAATAGAAATTAAAGAAGAGTCAGCATTCAGTTCTTAGGTGCAGAGGATACTGCCATAAAGACAGATCGTTCCATTTATGTCGAGTAGCAGTGATGAAGAATCAAAGCCAATCCATGGAAACTTATTCCCAAGAAGCATGCCACTGCGAATATGCACTCTGTAAATGTGCTGAAAAGAGGAACTAATTAGCAAATAAGTTGCTTCCACTGAGTTGAATGGGCATCAATCACATTCTGCAACTGGGGCAAATCAACATTGGGCAGTCCTGCTCAGCTGCTGTTGTTTGGTGAATGTGCTCCCAAGGTGCCCAGTGAGCTGCCAGCTGCACTGTGATGTAGAGGTAGTGTGCCGTTTGTCTTGCAGGACGTGAGTATATTTTATTTACTCCCTTTGTGTTTTGTTTTTTACTGCAGGAAGACAAGCTGCAGTTCCATGATTAATACTGAATCTGTTGCACTTCCAAACCACTCAGCTGTACAAATACGATTCGGATCAAAGTGCCTGTCTGTTAAATGAGCCACATCACCCAATATAGACTTTATGTTGCGTTTATGCTTTTATGATGGCTTTGTGCCAGCTGCTGCAGGACTGGTGATATCTGATCTGTCAGAGAATCTGTTGGCAAAAAGTTAATCCATCAACATTTTTGAACAAATCTGAACAAGTAGTGTGAATTTATAGCATACCAATGATTTGTATTATGCAATCATGACCTTTTTGATCTGATAGCAAGGCCTTAGAGATGCACTTACTATTTTGTCAAACTGCAGACTCCATACTGCTCACCCTTTCACTGCAATGGCAAAAAGTTGTGATCACGGAGCTGACTGACAGCATGAATGAAAATGTACAAACCAACGGGCCTGAAATGAATCCAACATATGTCCACATCTACCTCATTCACCATCAAATATTAATCTACAAATGCAATTGATTCAGTAGCTGAAGAGTAGTTCAGTCAACAGTCCTGTACAAGTATTTCCCATGCAACGTAATATACTTTTCAAAAACTTGCTTCCACTCCTACTAAAAACTCAACCACTTCAACAGGAGCAGAAGCAGGCCCTGCATATTAAAGATACCCTGCTTTGTTTTCCAGTCTGAAAAGAATATATAAGAGAAGGTTACAATGAGTCTTAATGATCCATAAAGTGGGATTAGAATAGAGAAGTGTATCTCATGAAGTACAGCAAAGCCTGTATGTGGGCAGGTGGGTGTTTTTGAGGGGGCCCTTATTTCTCTGTTGCTGAATGGTTTCTTGCTCTACATTGTCATGCAAATTTCAGCTTGAGGTGGTGAAATGTCTAAATTGGCAGTAACATATTTTTTACGTGTAGTCTCTGCTTTATTTCCACAAACACTGTCAGTGTCTGCTCACTCCATCACTGCTTTGTATTCACAAAAAGAATTAAATCCTGTCAGTGTCAGCAGTGCCAGCATTTGCAATTGAATAAAACATCTACATTCTTTTCCAATTAGCCATTTTGAGATTGCATTTCCTAGAGTCCTACTCATGCATATACAGCTTAAGGGCAAACCTCCTTTTTTTCCAAACCATAATTAACCTCTCATCTGAAGTAAAAATCTCTGACACAGAGTCCACACCTATGCTTGCACAGGACTACAGGTTTTATGTTAAGTATTGACCATAGTCAGCTTCTGGGGAACTTGCTCACGATGTGAGACTAATTCTGAACAGGTAGCTCTTTTTGTTTCTCATTGAAGTGGATCTGTGGGTTTCAGGACAGTTTGCTTTGTTTTAAGTTTTTAAATAAATTGTTTATCAGTGACCGACACAAAACTGCTTCCCTCTTTACAGCCGTATCACTGTTAAAGATATTCAGTGGCTTTGTTTCATTCAATTTAGACAAAAACAAAGCTTTGAAGGCATTTTAAACAGTTACATTATAAATGTGTTCCTTTGTAGGAAAAGAAAAAAAAGCTAAAACTTAGGGATTTCAAAAGGTTTCTAGGGTCTTTTGGGGGTTTTGTTTGTTTGTTTGTTTGTTTGTTTTTCTTTTCCTCATTCTTTCAACTAACTAAACAAACATCAAACATTAAATGGGGAGGCAACATAAAAGTGCATTTTTCTGACACTGGGTATAATGCATATGAAAGGTATCAGACTCATAACCTAGAAAAATGACTTTCCAACTATCCAACAGAAAAGGTTCGGACCAGACATTGGTGATATGGATACCATCTGCCTGCAGCACCAGTGTGTTCCTCTCTGGACCTGAAGAACTGCCCTTGGTGTAGTCTCTTTGTCCATTCAGCTCTTCTGCTGACACTGTTGACGCAAGTGACTGGGTAATTAGCAGCGATGTGCTCATGCAGATGTGTAAATCATCTCATTTCAGTCTGGTCAAGAAATGCCAATAGATAACACAATTTCTGTTGTTATGCAGCCAGGCAAGCTTCAGATTAGTATCCTACCAATGGTAAATTTTTAGTCAATGGACACAGGTTATTGACATGTGAGCTTCAAATTTTTGAGACTGTGGAAGACACAGTAACTAAAGTGACTGAAAATCTGGGTGAAATTCAGTGTGCTTAATTTTATCCTACTGGAGTCTACTGGAACACTTTAGGGAGACACATGGTGGAAAAGGTTGAAAAACTGCTGCCCAGTCTCCACAAAAGATAATAGTCTGCACTTTAGGTGACTCATAACTACTTCTTTTCCTCCCTACAATAAGAAACCTTTTGTAAAACATAAACAATTTCCTTTTTCACGTCTCTTCTACACTTGACAGATGAATTGCTGTAAAAATTCTTTAAAAGAAGCATCTGATCAAGTTTCCCCCTCCATCTTCCATTAGCAAAATTGCTATGTGTGCAAAAGATCACAGAAAAGGAAACAAACAAAAAATCCAGGATTGACTCTGAAGTAAAAAAATCAATGTAAGAACATCCACAATGTCCTTATTTTCTCTTATGGAAAGACACAGACCTTCGGGTGGGAGAACTTTTACCATCAGTAAATCAACATTTGCCTTGCTTTTTATAGGTCATTGACCACTCAAAGTGCAATCAAATAAAATCAAGTAGATGCTCGTCTACATTTTAATACTGGGTCTTTTTTTTTTTTTTCCTCAAAAGTTACTTTAGAAGTACCTTTGGTGCAGTCAGCTAGAAGTGAATGAGGCCACGATTTCTGCTGTATAACACTGAAAGTAGAATGGTGTTAAACTTCTGCCAGAAGTCAAACGAAATCAGGAGAGTATGTGAAACCCTGACTATGAAACATTAAACTGCAGTGGGTAGAGTGGAGTGACAAAGAAGATACTCTACCAAGCTTTTATTGGGTGCATGGAAAGTCAGAGACAAAAAGTCAGATCTGCAACTGGGAGAATGTATTGGAGATAAATTGAAGTCAGTGGGATTTGGTACATATGTCTGCAAAATCTAAGGGGAAAAAGGCAACAAGAAAAATTCATCCAACAGTTCTGTATTTTAGCACAACAGTCTGTGTTGTTGCATGACTGCACAGGTCAGTTTTCCAGAGAATGTGATTGACACTTTAATTCGGATTCTCTTACCAAAATACTGAAGCACCTCATACCTTACAGAGCATTTCATCTTGTGGACTGCTTGCAGATGATCTCCCCTCCAACCCTATCCACAGTTTTCCTGTGATTTTGAAATTTTAATTGCTTAGAGTAATATAACGAAGGTATAAGGAAGGTATATCTTTGACACCAGAGTGCTCGACACTTCTGTAAAATATTAGAAGGGTGTCAGAAAAATAAATACTAATATTTTCTAAGGAAATGTTTCCATTTAGTGATAAAAGCTGTCTGCAGACACATAAAAAGTATGTACAGTGCTGGTAGAGAATGAATACAAGCACTTCTGAATTTGTATGATGTGTTATACATTTTGGGTATCATGTTGAAAGTGAGGTAGAGCAATCAGAAAAATCTCAAGGTTGAGTGGGACAGAGAGGACCTGGTTTTCCAAGGGCAGAAGGCTTCAGAAAAGTGACAAAGAGGTACGTGCTGGAGGTGTTCTGAAGGGTTTGTGGAAAGAGAGTGTCTGCTCCTTTAAGGACATTTAGCCAAGGGCCTTTTTTCAGTGCAGCAAGAGAAATAAGAAAAGGAGGAAGCCATAAACAGGAACATGCAGGGTCACAAACGTGACCGACAAATTATAAGGGGGGCAGTGATGAGAACCAAACCTGGTCAGTCACACTAATTGATGAGGGCTGTGAGAGTGTTTATTCCAGCGAGGTTATCTGTTCTGGGACCTTGTAAATTGAGAAACTAAGTGAAAAAAGGGGAAATGGGAAACAAAATATACCGAGACACAGAAGTGACAAAACAAGCATGATGAGAAAGAAAGCTCACCACTCACACTAATTGGTGGGCAATGGAGAAACTACAGGTGCCGCTTCCAGGAAGATCAACCTGGACTTTGCCACTGATGTGATTGTGAACTGGGGGATTCCAGTCACAGTCATGGGCTGGGAGGGGTGTGGGAACAGATAAGACCTATACAAACTCATGGGGGGACATGCAAGGGAAGGGGAGACAGGAGGAACAAGGCAGGTAGGCAGAAGAGGGTATAACAGGGACTGGTTGGGTGCAAAATGGTTCTGGTCAGTGCATTTGTCTTGCTGAGCCTGAAGTATCAGGTATCATGTGGGTGGGGGTATCAGGTGGGTGAGAGGTCCATTCTGGGGGACTTGCCATTATGGGGTGCCTGTGGGACAAGTGCATGGGTGCTGCGTGCTTACAGTGAGCACTGAGCTGGACCAGCCAGTGAGCCAGAGAACCATGGGGTGGGTCAGAGGGGTGGGATCAGAGGTACCGGGGGACAGAAGGGCTGCCACCGCAATACAGAGGGGCACCAGTGAGTGCGCGTGTGCTTGTGAACCCTGAGAGTGTCACGTGTGTGTGCCTCCCCTAGTGACTTCCTGACTGTGCCAGCCCCAGAGAAGGAGGGGATGTGGCTGTCAGTGCTGATGTATGATCTGGGTCCTGTGTGTGGGTGCTGGTGATGGCAGCCTCTGTCACTGGCTGTGTCAGTATCCTGAGCGCATGCGTGTGTGCGTGTCTCTGGGGCACGTGCTCAACTTTGCTGCTGGTTGAACCTGCAGACGGGAAGGCAGCAGTCACATCCCTCAGCCTGGGCAAGAGACCCCAGGACACCAGGCTGGGCTCCAGTAGCAGGGAAGGACCATACTGGGTGGTACTGGTCTGTACTGGGTGGTACTGAGCTCCAGCAGCTAAGCAGGATGACACTGCAAAGTTCCGGTCCGATTTTGGGCTTGGGGAAGGTTTGTAATGATCCCAAGAGTGAGATTAAGACACAAACGAGGTCAAATGCCACCTATCAGGCCATTTTTATTGGATAAAAGCAGAAGAATGGAGCGATAGGAAAGGCAGGAAATATTAGGAGGAAACTAAGCAAGCATTCGGAAAGATAAGCAAAGGATAGTCACCACCATGGATCCAGCGGCGTCCCGTTGGTCCTCAGTCTTCAGTTCTTCGGTGGTGGGTGCACACCGCAGTTTGTTTCCACGGTCTTTTATATATGGCACGTGTCCACAGTCCGGTACATGCGTATATGCCCCACGCGTTGTTCACACACTCTAGGTCTCGCCTATACGTGACCATCGCTAAGTAACAATGTATATTCTTGGCAGGCAGCTGGCTCAGCCCAGACAATGATTGGTATCTTGCTTTGATGGTGCCTGATAATCAAAAGAATGGTCTGCTGCCACTGTGTCTTATCAGGAAAGCATACACAAGCAAGCTTTGAGACAATTGTTTGACATTCCAGTCTCTTACAGACACCAAGTTGGGCGGAAGTGTTGATCTTCTTGAGGGTAGAAAAGCTCTGGAGAGGAATCTGGACAGGCTGGATCAATGGCACGAGACCAATTGTATGAGGTTCAACAAGGCCATGTGCTGAGTCCTGCATTTGGGTCACAACAACCCCAGGCAACCCTACAGGCTTGGGGAAGAGTGGCTGGAAAGATGCCTGCTGGAAAAGGACCTGAGGGTGTTGGTCAATAGCTGGCTGAATATCAGTCGGCAGTGTCCCCAGGTGGCGTAGAAGGCCAATGGCATCCCGGCTTGCATCAGAAATAGTGTGGCCAGCAGGACTAGGGAAGTGATTATCCCCCTGTACTCGGTACTGGTGAGACCGCACCTCGAGTACTGTGTTCAGTTTTGGGTCTCTCACTACAAGAAAGACATTGAGGTGCTGGAGTGCATCCAAAGAACAGCAAAGCTGGTAAAGGGTTTAGAGCACAAGTCCTATGAGGAGCGGCTGAGGGAACTGGAGTTGTTTAGTCTGGAGAAAAGAAGGTTCAGGGGAGACCTTATCACTCTCTACAGCTACCTGAAAGGAGGTTGTAGTGAGGTGGGGGTTGGCCTCTTCTCCCAAGTAACAAGTGATAGGACAAGAGGAAATGGCCTCAAGTTGCACCAGGGGAGGTTTAGATTGGATATTAGGAAAAATTTGTTCACTGAAAGGGTTATCAAGCATTGGAACAGGTTTCCCAGGGAAGTGGTTGAGTCCCCATCCCTGGAGGTATTTAAAAGATGTGTAGATGTGGCACTTAGGGACATGGTTTAGTGGTGGACTTGGCAGTGTTAGGTTAATGGTTGGACTCAATGATCTTAAAGGTTTTTTCCAACCTAAATGATTCTATGATTCTATGAATATCTGGAATGGGCAAAAGCTGTTATATCTTGAGTTACAGTTCTAAGCCATATAACCGACTAGCTGAATAATTAGTTTTATGTTTGTGTTTAGAAATTTCACAGTAGAAACTGTAAGCAAGAAGGGGATACCTCTAATATCTTAAAATATTTAGGACTATAGAAAAGGTGTGAAAGGTATGATTAAACTAGTAAGCAAGATTTTGATGGAAAAATCAGCCTTTCAAAGGAGCAATGCTGATGTTCACTGCAGAGGGCAGATCCCCGGCTCTGTCTTCACATTATTTGGGAGTGTTATTGTTTCAGTGAAGCACAATCCTAATTGATTTGCTTTTCTGCTAAAGAAGAAAGTACAGAACACATGATAGACTAGCATAGGCAGAAGTAAGTATTATGGATGGACTAACAGATCAAACCAAAAATTATATGAGCTGAACCTTCCAAAGTTATCCGCCAGATTTATTAATCCAATGCTTATTAAAAGTGAGTGATAAATTGAAAATCCACTCCCTCTAAGAAGTTTGGAAAATCCCATTGGTGGTATGCAATGATTGATAAGAACTCAAAAGCTGATATTATAATACTTTTAAACTGTGCTTACTTGAATATGGAATTCCTCTGAACAGATGAAGAACAGAACTGCTTGAAGTAACACTACTCTTTATGTGGTCTTTTCACTTAGGAAAAGAATTAGACCTTATATTTCCAACAGGTTTTCCACATTCATTACTGAAAACCTTAAAATGTATTGAGATTATAGAAAACAACCATTTTTGGTTTGATCAAACCATCTCTGAATGGACTGTGCAGGGGAGCACTGGAGCAGATATCTATGTAGTCATTGCATGTCTCGTTATGTGGACAACTCGACTATCTAGTCTTGTACAATTCAGCTAAGAACCACAACATTATTTCCTTAGTGGTATCTTTAATTATCCATTTTAGCAAAACCTGCTTCTCCTCATTCAAGCAGTCTTTAAATTCTTATTTATTTCAACCAACTAATGTGCTAGTGATCCAAAATCAGAGTTTTCAGACTTCATTCTCAAACGTCTGTTAACATACAGAAATTAAGGTGAAGAGGATAAAAGAAATATCAGATGAAACTTAGGAAACATGTTTCCTTTTACAGTGTTTACAGAGATTAATATTATCACCATGCTGTAAAAGTGAAGAGAAGAAAAATAGCATTACTAGACAAGGCTATGATGTGTGTCTGTATATATAGCTATAAATACATACATACATTTAGAATAAAATGTTGCTTTTAGAATACTATGAATTTCAGTGCATACCCTCAGCAAGATTAGTGATAAGTTACCATTCAAAAATTAATGCCTGAAAAATCTATTTTCACTTCATGCACAATCTAATCAGTCTTCCTGTCCTCTGACAGGTTGGGCAAAATTCAGAGATTGCTCAGCAGAAGACAAAACGTTCAGTATTTCTTAAGTATGTAAGACTTTTTGATTTCCCATAAGGTACTACACAGTGAAAAAATTCCCTGAATTATCTAGCCCAGCTCTTTAGCAGAACAGTGAACGTGGCCCAATTTCTCTATCTCATTGGCTAAAAATTATATCCCCCAGAAGTGGGTAAACTGCCCCCAACTATGCTGCATGATTGCAGGAGCCATCAATATCTATGACAAGAGTTCATAAACAATCAGATTATGACAGCCATAAGAAACTGTGTCACTGCATGTACAGGTACTTTAATCTCATTTCTAATATGAAAGTTTCAAATCAGTGCAGATTTATATGTCATATATTGAGAATTCTGTATCAACGTTTAGTGACACTTTTCATACCTTGGAAGTTTTAAATGTTTATATTGATTTGGGTCAAAAAGACAGTGTTAAAGTACCAATATCCCTACAGATAGAAATTCTGGATTTGATGCTACCTGGTCCTTTAGGAAATACTTTAAAATCTCCAGTATGATCTTACTTGCAGGCATGCAACTTGGGAAGGGCTTACAAAAGGGGAAGAGGATGTTTCTTTTATCTTCTTATTTGAGACTTTCAGCCTATGCTGCTGAGATAGGATTTACTTTGCACTTTTTATCTTAAAAAACATAAATTGGAGAATTAATTTTCCCATTGTGGATCCTATCTGAAAGAGGTGCCTTCTGAACATTGAAATAATCGGAAATCTTTTACGTTTGGTGCTTTCCAAGGCCTTCTGTTTTGCTGACACAGAGAAGCCTCCCTGGCTCCCAGTGCAAATCAAAACAGTGCCACAATTCAGGGGCTGCTTTTCCCTGGTCTTAAAAGCTCTGGAGAAATGGACACCACTAACGGCGTGTGCTTTGTCAGCAAAGTGGGGTGCTTGCACTGTTTAACAATAACCCATCATTCCCTTTTCACCCTGAACTTACTGAAGGAACTGAAAATTCAGTGCTTGCAAACAAATTCTTGATGTACACATTTCTGATTGCTTTTATGTTTGTTTTAGTTTTAATTAGACATTTTAAATAGAATGTTATGATGCGATTTTTGTTCATTTATTATTCCTTAATTACTTAATTAATCTATTATAAATTAAATATGTATTCTGTGGTCTCCTATGAAAAGAGATTGAAAAATAAACAGATACTCATTAGTGTATGCATTAATTTAGAAGTCAGATAATCAATAAAAGGGAAAACTGAATTAATCTCAATTTAAAATACTCATGGCAAAGGTATTGAATAGAAGAAATTGTGGGATTTCCCCAGCACAAATTAGGCAGCGTTGTGTTCTGGCTCATAAAAATGTGCAGGACAAGCTTTGGGTGCAGACACTGGTGCAAACGTAATTTGCAAATGTAGCAGCACATAAAATAATGTCACTGTGCTTGCAACAGCAGAACCTCCGTGGTTATTGTTGCAAGCAGTGTGCATGTACAGAAGGAGACGATCCTCTCACCCTGTCCCTTCTCATCTCTGGAGGTGAGTGATCTGGTGTCCAGCCCTGTAGTGACTAGGGATGCACACAGTCTCCTTTGCCAAATCTGGAAATGGATAACTTACCTCCCTGGGAGTCAGGGAGAAAATAATGGGCTGCATTTTCCTGAAGCACAGTGCTAAAGCAGGGTCACTGAGAAGCTATTCCTGATGGCTGTTGTGGCTTTTCAAAGGTGGCCCATCATAGCTGTATTTTAGCGTAAAAACTGTAATCATGACTTTCTAACACAGAACTGATAACCTAAAGCAAAGCTTATTACATGTTCTACATTGTTAGTAGAGCTGCAGAGATCAAAATGCACAAGTTTCCTGCCCAACAAAGAAATAAAAGGATAGAAAGGTCTAAATAGATGTCTGGTGCCTGGTAAACTCAAATAGTCATCCACTTGCTTCACTTAGGGCCTATGCATGCAGAACACAAAAGATTTAGTGGAGACTGTCAGAAATAACTTGTTAGAACAGGGTGACTAACAGTATCACTGGCTCAACTGAATCTATACAGGAACCGTAATTATTGCTTTCTATTTTTTACATGGGTTTATTCTGCAGGTAGCATTCTGCTCTATTTCTTTAACATTTGCAACTGCCCTGTAACTGCCCCTTTTAGGGTTAGTTTTGTACTGTATCCTTCAGAAGGGAAATAGGACAAAAATAGCATGGTCTTTTTCTGGCTTTGGATGTATGCTACTCACAATGTTCTTACCAAATTCAGAGATGAACATTTCCAGTGCTGTAACCTTTATAATTATATGCAATAGCATCTAAAGATGTAAATTAATTTCTTATCATGTTAAAATGTTATTAAATATTCTAGTTTGAACAACTTTCTTGAATTTTAATGTGAATCCTGTTCTATTCTATTGAGACTGCAACAAATACTGCATGCACAGATTCTCTGATTTGCTCTACAGCAACAAATTGTTTTCTTCCTCCTGGCCCTTTTATTTCTACTGCTAATTTTATGTGGACTCAACATCTTTAGTTCTCCTGCACCATAGCAGCTGCAGAGTTAGCACAGAAAAAAATGCAGAAGTAGCCTCCTTGACTGTTCATCTGTAATTTTTGCTGTGGAGAAGAGAGCAAGAGATTGGCCTCTCTGGTCTTAAACAGCAGGTGCTTTCATTAACTGTCACATTTCTAGTACTATTCCTGCAATTTATGCATTAGCAGCATAGTGTTCAGATTTCTTTTACCTCCACCTTTTGTCAGCAGCTGGTATTGATAAGTCTGTGCATCACATGCATTCGGTGCCCAAGAAAAACTCCTGCTTCCTCCCACAAGCTCATATTCAAGACATATCCCCCCTACCCCCACCACGATTTTCTTCAGTGATTTCCAAGATCTTTTTCTTTCTACAGTCTAATAGCTACTTATTTCCTTCCCTTCCTTCTCTGCTTACTGTGTTGATTTGGTGCATAAAAAAATTAGCCAGTAGGGAGTGGAAAGAGGCCAAAATAGACAGAATATACCACAGCAACTAAGGATGTTCTATGAGAAAGTAACTTCCTTTTTCCCCAAGGGAGATAAGAATTTCTATTTCACCTTTAAAAATCTGGGATCTTGCATTACTGAATCTTTGCAATGATGAGTAAAAAATATGTATTCAAAAACTACTCCCAAGAGCAAGCACCTTCCAACAACTTACACACACATTGTCTGTGCATAGTTCAATTCTCTGTCATTTCCTGCTCAGGAAAAGAACAGTGCATATAGCATGACTGCATTGCATTGGAATGGTTTGAGGGGTTTTTGTGCATGCTAGTAAAGCAAGACAATATATTTTAAATCAAAACCCATTAGAATTCGGGTGCCTAAATACTTCCAAAAGTATAATAATTCTGGGTAATAATTAATTCCTGTGGATTTTTTGTGCCTAATAGGATTTTACTATTTCATTACTGTTTAATTTTTAGAAAAAAAAAAAAAAAAAAAAGTTTGTTGTGCCTGAGGAGTAAAATTAGCCACTGATAACTTAATCTTGGAGACTGAGGAGATAAATGGGCAAGAGCATTGAGCTTCTTTGAAGTTTTGAAGCAAATCTTTCAACTAGATTGAAAATTCTATAAAAAGTGAGACCAAAGACCCCAGGACAGGGGTTGATACGCTTACAGTAGCGTCTGCTGCTTAGGAGATGCCATCTGAAAACCTGTTCATTTACAATAGAGAATAATTTAAAATCCAGAACAATGGTAATGGAGAAATCCTTTCTGATCTTAATAATGTCCATATCTGTGATGAGTGACACCCCCTTCAGAGATTTGAAATGCACAGGTGTGGATGTGCAACTCTCATATCCTTTATGGAGAGAGTGGAGCTGGATTATCAGTCATTTCTGATCCTCACTGGTACAGCTGTGTAAACCAGAAACATTTTGATCTTTACTCTCTGATAGTCAAGATGATTCACCTTTCTTACCACAATCTAAAAAGAAAGTTTCCTGGAATGAAGCAATTCATAACAATAAAAATGTTTTTGCTCTGGGCAGGAGCTAGCATCCCTATGAAGGGAAGTCTTTGAAGGAATTTTATTAGCAGGAGGAGAAGCCAAACTAATATGTTTTTACTCCAAACAAAACAAATATTTATAAGAATATCTGTTACTAACTGCTATTTTATATTCATGGGAATCTAGCGTTCTAGAATGGAGCTGTTTTTATTTCTCCCCCCCCCCCGCTTTACTTCACTGCTGTCATGTACTTTGGAACAGGCTTTTCAAATTGTATGTTTGTGATGAACACACGTCTTTCCAAAAATTAAATATCTCTGTTACTGTCCATGGGCATGCATCGACTCTAATACAGAAACATGGACAAAAAGACTTTAAATCCATACATTACATGGGATATTCAGAATGAGTAACTTTAAATAGTCTGCTCTTCCTAGGCTCCATGTATGGTCAGTGCAGACTAACTCAGAAAAGAAGCTAAGTTACAGTAATCAAGAAGTTCATCAGCCTTATTAATCCTCTCCATTTACTGTAGAAGGAACAAGGGAAGATAAGCTTCATCAGACAAATGTTGGCCTTCAGAAATTCTTTCTTAGTATGTTTGCGTACATAAATTAACTTAAACAGTTGCATGAACCCAAAGGTTTCAATTATTAAAATGATGGCTATGTAAAAAAGATACAGGAAATTACAGGGAATTGCTGTGCAAAATATTTATGTTTTTTAGGCTAAATGCAGGCTATTGAGCTGCTTCCCACTTTTGCCACATGATTGGCCATAGAAGAACTTCTAGTAATCATTATAAACTAACATAATGGAGGTTTCTGCTCATATTCATCAAATAACATATAGCATAGAAGAAAGGCAGTAAGTGAATACTGACATGGTTCTGTACAGATCACTGAAGAGACTGAATCTGATCCTACTTATTATTCGTTATTCCTATGCTTTAATTTCCATGTATCCCTGCAGAATTAAACACTTAACAATAAATGTATAAAGCTGATCTGGGAAGCAGATAGAAAACACAAATGTTCAGCATATCAAAACCCAAGAATGTTCTGTAAACTGCAGAGACATAATAGCATATCACAGTTTGCACACTGAACATGACTGAGTTATTTCATTTTTGAAACACCAGTTTCAGTATGATAAAATACTTAATAAGCCATTTCTGGAGCTAGGTGCCATTTAACATGTAAAAAAGAAGCAGAATTAGAAGTGAAAAGTGGTTTTTGAGAGTATTCCTTTGCCAAGATCCAAATTTTAGTATCTATACCTATTTATTCTCTATTTGCACATATTTATTAGTCTATTAAAAAATAAACAAAATATAACTAACATCAGTAGCGAAAACCCTTTATTTTTCAGATCAGATTTTTTTTTAAAGAATCTTTTCATAGAAAATAGTCTACATGTTATTGAAATCCCAACACTGAAAATTTTTGCAGATTGATCACAGAAGAAAAGTGTCTGAGTTCTTTCAAAACAAGAAATAAATTATGCTCTTTTACAGCTTAATTTTTGCTGAGAGTATGTATTTTTTTATTGTAATTTCAATGTAGTTCATTCTAAATGCACCCTTATGGAGAGCTAGAAAGTTTCATGCAGGTAAATATAGATGGAGTATTTTAAAGTTTAGTTACTGTCAAGCTTGTTGCATATAATGGAATTGATGATCATTCTCTTTGCAGAATTTAAAGTTCATTAACTGCTGTGGGAAAATAATGAGAGTCAGTACAATTTCTAATGTATTGATAAAAGAATTAATGTAAAGGGAACAACTCACACCTGATAAATGAATGATAGAAAAGAAAAAAGTTGTGCAGAGGAGATTAGCATTCACAGTATTTCTATAGAGTAAAATGCAAAAAGAGAAAGAAAAATTATCAGAACCCTGTGGCATGTTAGTTACACACATAAGTATCAGTGTAGGCCAGAATTAATGCACATGTACTGCCAGAGTTTCTTAAGTCCAGAGTGGCTGCTTGAACAAGACAACATGTAACTTCTTCACTATATAGACCAAGTAGATAAATTGAGCAGCAGCAGGTGTTCATTTCTCCCAGGAAACAGCCATAAGTGCTTAAAACCAGGGGGGTATCTATTTAACCTTACTTTCAAGGACATATCAGAAAAGGAAATAAGTACTTCCTGTTGGATTATTGGGAAGTGTTATACAAAAATTTAAAGACATATGTTGCTCATTATATTATAGCCCTCCTTTTAAAGCTGCAAGATATCACCAAGGCCAACAGCTCTGCAGAATTTAGAAATCAATTGGATAATTATAGTGACCCATGAGTTGTCATAGTAAAGACTATACAAAGACTATTTTTTTCTATCTCAATAAATAAACACACGCCTTGGAAGGGATAATAAATTTTCAGCCTTCAAGGCATAAGCAGCCTCTAACTAACAGGGTTTTGGAAGAAATACTCAGGAAGATACACTGTACCCAAAATGGTTACTGGCTTAATGTAGGAATTACAAGTTGCTCAGCCATTAGGAAATCAGAGTTTGTAGCTGTACCTAGTGGTGTCTGCAACACTCCCCATGGGCTGCCTGCTCACTGATTGCCTTGCACAGAATTTCTTTACCTTTCTGGTAAAGAGAAAATTTTATTACCTTTTTACCTTTCTACCTAGGGCCCTTCTGAGACAGAAACTTGCTCCCTCCTGCGTGGAAGAGCTGTGTGAATCAGCTTCAGTACACTGTGGAGGGACAGAAATCAGGTCATTAATTAAAGTGAATTAGCATTTCAGTGTCTGTGTAAAAATTAGATTCTCTTTAACTGCAATATCTGCTGAAAGGCAGAGAAGACTGTCTGATACAGCCCTTGCCAGACATGGAGAGAAGACTGCTTCTGTTAGCACATGGGCAGAGACTCAAATCGTAAAGTTAATAGGCACTTAGCAACAGATTTAAGATTAGTGAAAACTTTATGTAAGTAAATCTAGAAAAAAAATAGTCTGAAGGACCTAATTCACAACATTTTAAAAAAATTATTCATCTCACCCAAGGCCAATGTTAATATCAGACTCCCCCTGAGCACTTTGGCGCTCCAGGGACCTGCAGCTCCCAGGTTTCATACACCTTCCTCTGAGGGAGTTCTGCCAGGCTGGCTGCATTTTCTGTGAGCTAAAAATATACTATTTAGGCTTTTTTTCCCTAAGTGAATGCATAGGACCGGAAGTGACCTTCTATATCATCCATCTAGTCCCCTCATCTCACAGGAAACCACTTCACTTAATCATTTTTATAAAAGGAACAATCTCTGTTTACATGATAGGAAACAGTCAAATCTATTCCTCCACAAACTCCTCTTGGAATTCTGTCCTTTCCCTCTCCCCACCTCAGTTCTAATTAAAATGTAGATATGCAATGTTTGAAGCAATAAATAATTTTTATATGTGTGCATGTGTGTGTGCATGCATACATATATATATATATATATATATGGTTGCAGATATATACACGTGTGTGTGTGTACAGTATACATGCAGGGTTTAGAAAGATAATTGCCAGTGTACCTATGATCTGCAATTACCTTTCCAAATCCTGTTGCTTTCATTCTTGAAAATCTGAATGTTGCTGTGATCTGGTCTACTAATTGCAGCAGGAATGTGTGCTACATGGTGCTCAAAGAGAGAGAAATCCTAGGATGTGATTCATACCCATAATGTACCAGGTTGGCTGGTTAAACTGCAGCAAGGCTGCAAATGCATTTGGAGAAGAAAGACTACAGGATAGACACAACTTTTTTGCTTCCCATTTGTGACTACTTCTGCAAAGAAGTGGGTCACCCCTCAGGTGTAGCCTGGAAATCAGTAAGATATGTTGTTCCTAATAATCTCATGGCAGACTGTGCTCCTGCGATGTGAGAACATTGTTTCTGTTACTGCAGTGAAACCTGAAAAATAAGCACCAAATGCCCCCTTTGAGAAGGTAGACTTCCCATTTATGCATGATGCCATTAAAATTAATTACCTGTGAACGAGTTCATAATGTCTACAGATATGGAAATAATAAAAAATAATTGACTGAAAGTATTCATAAAATATTTTGAGCAAAGGTCATTAATTTGTGCTTGACCAAAATACATCAGCAATAAGACAAACAATAAGTACTTATAAAATAACTATACACTTTCTGGGTTTTAGATCCCAATTCTAGGAGGGCAGCGGCCAGCAGTGCAGGAGGTTGGTTACCTTGACAGTCTCTGTGAAAGGCATACCCAAGGAAAATAAAGCAGCAGGTCAGTGCTGTGACCTGAGCTGCTGATGAGACAAATGACCACTTGTGGGCTACAAAACATAGGCTTTTGCAGAACAAGCCACTCTGCAGCCTCTCTGTAATCTGTGTTGCAGAAAATTTTTCAGATGCCTGAAGTAACCACTCTACCGATCAATTGATCTCTGTGTTACAGGTGAAATCAACAGAAAAATGTCATAAGACGTCTAGCCAGTTCTGAAAGGGACTTTCAAAGTACTCTGTCTTGGTCAGATTCATTTCTTAAGAGAAAAAAAAAGACGAGAAATTTGTCATTACGACACCTGCAGCTAGAATATTATTTAAGAATAAAGCATAAATGAAAAGATGAATTCTCTATTTCTTTTCCTACATTCAAAAAAAAATGTACTAACATCAGGAAGAGCTACATTTTCAGACTGGATTTTCTGAAGATACATTTCTTGCTACTAAATAAGACCTATTAAATGAGCAATTAGCAATGTTACTTCTTTTTGAAGAAGCAGATTGTATTCTGATGTGATTTCTCAAGTCTGATGGAGGCAGGTATCTACCAAACTGATGGAAAAGGATTTTTTTTTTAAATAATTTCCACTTCACAGTTGACATTTAATTATTGTGAAATAAGAAGAGTAGGATCTAATTTTAGATGCTGAAACCTGAATATTTTCTGGATCTTGTTGCTGGGTTTTTTCTGTTGTAATTGGCAGAATGTATGTATTTATAGCCATTGTCCGACTTCAATAATGCAACTACAAAAAAATCTAATTTTTTAATAGAAATTTTTTTACCATAGGAACATATCCATTAGTATTATATGTCTGCTCAGGTTGTTTATAAGTAATGATAATTATATTCTTTCTGGTTTATTATTAATTAATTTCACTCTTGCCACCAGTAGTCTGTATTTATATCTCCCAGAACCTAAACTAGTTTTGCAGAGAGTGGTTAGTCCCAGCTTCAAACCCAAAGTAGTTAGGCATTGCACTCTACACTGAGCTAAATGGAATAAGAACCCATGATTTTTAAAAGCATTTATGGCTTTCATATAATGAATATGGTCTTAAAGCACTAGTATGGTCTGGATTTACACAGTCACCACCTGACATTTTCAGACAATGATTTATACAATCAATTTTAGAATAGCAATTGCAGTATCTGTGTGGTAAATTATTTAATCATGGTTACTTGAATAAGTGTATTCATCTTAATAAACTTTATGAATGTAATAATTAATAGGAAAGGCAAGTCTTTGACCACAGCAGCATTGAAACAGTAAATAAATCCTAGCATTATCATTGGATGAATTGTTAGAGGTTGATTATAGAACTTTTTCTGAAGATGAAATAACCCTGTAGTTGAGGTTCTAGACTGGAACCAGTACAATCTGTGGGGTGATTGTAGAAAAGCCATTTCATTTATCTTAATTTTCTTTTGGTAGAATACTCATTTTATCACGTCATGTGATGAGATTCTGTTTATAAAGAATTTTGTGTAGGATTGATATATTATTATTCTTTTAATATTATTGTTTATCAATCATATACTTTGAGCGCACAGTAATTGCTTTAGAGTGCCACATTGACAATACAAAAGAGAATTATCTGGAGATTATTTCTTTTGTATGCAGTATAATCATTGCATGTAATTAGGATCAAAAACACTGCAAAAGTCTGAATTGACTGGTTTTACTTCAGATATTCAGATTTGCAATTACCAAAAATATAAGTATTTTGTGTCTTTAATTTTCTTCTCTCTAATTTTATTCTACTGCTTTTTTTTTTTTCTTAGTAACTAAATATATGTAATTTCAAAATAATTTTACTGTTGTGGGGAGTATATTTGGAAAACAGAACTTTAAAGAATCCATTCCTGAAAGACAATCATATACTGATAAAATATGTACATTTAACCTTTTCCTGTTGCATTTCTCCATCGTGTATCATCATAGCTGGATTTGTGGATCTGTGTATTAAGCTACTCTTTTACTATTTCACTATTTCTTTCCTAAAGGAGTGATATGAATATCCCTTTTCTTTTGCAGTTCTTCTGTACATACCTTCTCTTAAAAGAACCTCCATAATCTCTTACTTATTTCCTCTCATGTTCCTTTCAGTTATTGAAGGGATAACCTGTTTTCTTGAAGCTTTGTCTGGTTTTAGTGATTTTTAACTTAACTGGGTCTTCTTCTGCAATGCTGTCCTTTCACTTGTACCACTCAGCAGTTGGAAAATATGGTTCCTTTTATTGACACTATTTCAACTCATATTTCCCTCACAAATACTAAGAAGTGCAAAACTCATTTAATTTTCCCACTATACTCTGTTCACTATATTAAGTTTCTCCCTAATCCCTTAGTGGGCTAATTACTTCAGTTTTCAGCCCTTTATCTCTTTCCCTTTATATATTTAAAGAATCTTACATTGTTTTTAGTCACTCCCAAGGTAATAATTCCATTTTTATTATATTTTTACATTGCAGCATTTTTGGGGCACTGACATCCATCCTCCTTTACTTTTATTAATTTTCAGGGACATTAATTTACACAGCTCAGATACATTTTCTTCTGTTATCACTCCCTCTCCAATGCCTCCTCCTCTGGGATAGCCTCTTTTCTTAAAGTTGTCCCAGAGCAATTACAATACAATTAAAGGGGAGCCAACTTCAGTAAAATTTCAATTTCCCCAAAATATCGCCTTCCTTCCTTCCAAATCTATGGCAGAGATTTTTTTTCTCTCTTTTCTTAGTCAAGAGAAGACAGGCCAAAATACTGAGTTACAGGATTTCCAGGGCATGTAGTCCCAGAAAGAGCCATGTGTCAGGCAGGTAAGTACATGCTGTCTTTCTGCCCAGTGCCACTCCTGGGATCACCCCATTCCATGAAACAACCACTTTCCTTGTATTATCTTCCATCTGCTACACTTCTTGTCTGACTTCCAGGCAGTACGCTTTAGGTTTCTTATGACCACAGATGTAATGTGCTCAGCATGCTCCTTCTCCTTGCAATACCAGATTTGGCCCAATAAAATATAAAATAGAGTAACTATATGATGTAAATTTGCTGTTTTACTCGGATCAGTAAAATTAGGAATTTCATACTAAGTATATCTCCAAAGAGAGAAAACTAATATGGTTAAAGCCTATATGTCTCTCTGAATATATTTCTCTGCACATGGTTATAATCTTATAACCATATAATTACGTATGTATAATGAGCATAGATTTTTCATAATTTTGTGTGTGCTTTCACTGGAGCTAGGTTTGAACTTTCTATTTCAGAAAGCTGAAAAGCAATATGAACAAATAATACATTCCTGATACGTTCTTTTTCCTTTCCTGTTTTTTAGCACGTCAAACACAATTTATACTGTAGGTGGCTGAAGTCTGTCTTGCTAACTCAGCTCCACAGTTAATCACCAACTCATCCTGTTCCACCTAAAACATATACATAGTAAAGCAAGTAAACTGTGTTTAGGTTTTTTGTTTGGTTTGTTTTGTTACTAGTAATGCCATCTTTCCTAAGGTTTTCAAATTTTGTTGGCTGCATAGTTTGAGTTTGAAAAGAATTAGAGTAGGCATTTTCTGAGATAGAGCAAAACCTTTGAATGATTTTGTAGATTACCATTAATTAATCAGTGTGGAATCCAATCACTTCCTTAATCTCTAAATGAGTGCATGCTCTTTGGAGCACCTCCGACATTCTCTATCTGCAGACATTTTCAGTACTATTACACTCTTTAGCTCATCCAAATTAGAACAAAAATAATCTTATCCTCTGTTAAACAAGACTAATAAATATTCCTTAAAATACAGATTTGATTCCCCCAGTTCATTCAGTGTAGAGCCCTAAGAATTTTTAATATTCATCACTGTTCAAGGGAGGTAATTGGTATAGCAAAGGAAAAGATCTCTACAGGCTTAATACGCTTAATACCTGTATAATGCAAACGTGACTCAGGGCTTAGGCTCCATATCCAGCACATGGCAGAGAAAAAGCATGGGGAAAGAGGTGAGATGAAAGCATTATCGCTTATATCTCCTTTCATGTTCATGCACGATTCTAGGATTTCAGATTTTGCACAAAGCTAATAAGCATGTTATATATGTATTTCCGTTTATTGTAACACATTCAAGTGTTTCAGCAGATGGACTTCCAAATAATTTAAGAAATATAAAGGTCTGTTTCTAAGCTATTCAATCTCACTCAGTTACCTAGCACAGGCAAGGCAGTTCTGATTAGAAGTGTCATGGGTGAAAAATACTGTCTGAACACTTTTTACAGAGGGAAAAGAAAGAGGTAAACAATGCTGGCTCATAATGCTTTCCAAAATACTATCATTGTATTTGGAATTGGCTTACAGAAATACTTCAGGACTGTTTCAGGAAGGACTTGAGTTAGGGTTGCTATTTTAATTTGCACCCTGAGAACTGGGGTTTGATTGTATAAAACAAAGGCAAAGCAAAGAATTGGGAGATGGCTTTGTCTGTCAGCAGAAACATGTTGCCGAACAGATATGCATATACTATACCACGTCTCCACCAAAACTAGAGCAAGTCAAGCATATAATTTGGAGTGAGTGTAAGATGTACTCTGTTTTCAATATTTGGTTTCAGTGATCAGAAAGAGTTCTGGGCTTATTTCTGGAAGGAGGGCAAGTTGATGAGATTATTATGTTATTTGAGTTATTGTCTATATTCATCCAGTGAGTAAACCAAATCAGTCTCACAGTGACATATGATGATTTTTTTTTCCTTTTTTTAGAACTATTTTCATGCAAATAAAAACATAACTTCTATGAATTTATGTTTATTGTTCCTGGATAATTCTGTGGATGCTTGTGAGTACAGAAGAGCCCCATTGAATGAGTGAACAAGGAAGTTTTAATCTGAATCCTTGGAGTAAGTAGAGAAACACAGCTCAGCCAGAACTCACGAGAGGAGTCTTAATAACACAAGAGCCCTAATGAACACAGCTTCCCTGGGATACGTTTCCCCAAATAAGATATACGTTACTATTTGAGGATTTCTTATGGCTGATTTTTGAAGTGATTGATGGTAGAAGGGATTGAGTGACATGTGATCTTTAAGCAATGTCGTAGTGAATGTTTAGAAATCTGGATTTTTGCAGGAGTGTCTAAACTGGTCGAGATAAAAAATTAATATATTTAAATTGGAAAATGTGATCCACCTTAGAGCTGCTGGCACAACTATGTTTTTGTGGGTTCCAAAGCTAGCTTCACTTATGTGAGGAGTTTAGAAACTGGCTCATTTTCTGGAGGAAAAGAAAACCATTTCTAGATACACTGGTGAAAGATTACAAATGAACTTGGTATATAGTATACTGCACAATTCTACCTGTTTAAATTACTCAACTGGCAAAAGGAGCCTTTCTATATGATTCTAGAGGAACAAGCCCTCTGTAAGTCTATGTTTACAGAAAAACCTGGTGGATGAAACTGGAAGTTTGCCCCAGGTCAATATATAATTTGGAAACACCAGAAGGTTGTGCATTTTAATTAACTTTCTGCTCTTTCTCTGGTGCCTTTCCCCTCTGTTTCCTTTCTGCTCATAATGATTAAAAGACAAAATCCTGCCCCAGTTCCATGCTCAGGAATGCTTCCTGATTTGTTTTCATTAACTTCTACCATGCAAACATCTTTAATTATTTATCTGCTTATTTTCACAGGAAATCCTACAGAGATGTAAGTCTTGTTTGTAGGGACGTCATGTCAGCAGGAGCTGGAAAATCCAATCATCCATTGTTAAGGGAATAGAAATAATGCATTCTCCAATTTGTTTACTGGTAAAGGAAGAATACTTCAGTTTAGGTTAGAGTTTGATGGCCAGAGACATACTGAATCAGTTGATACTTCTAGTATAAGCTTCACAGTTTTCTATTTGGGGAGCTGGAAACTACCCCTTTAAAGACTGTGGGAGAAGAATGTTGCTATAGTACATGTATGTAGTTGTCTGTGTTCAGGTTCACGCATGGGATATAAATCACAAATGTGATTCTGTTGTATAGGCCAAGCAATCTGGATCTCAGTGGTTAGTGTGGTAGACTGCCTTACCTAATGACCCATGAAAACAAATTTTCTCTGCCCAAAGACACTCACTGACTCTGTGAATGATTTCATGCCCAGCTCTACAGCACTTGTGGGACAGGGAAAAGATGTAAGGATGTTGCAGGTGACAAGGTCTTTGAGAAGCTGCCAGTCAGCACAAATATATGGTTTCTCCACAGAAGAGTGCTTGGGATTAGAGTCTTGAGACACATGCTTAATTAAAAGCCAGTTGAATTCAATGGGAATCTCTTTAGTTCTGTCTATAGGACTTTGGCTTCTGAGCCTTGAATTTAGGTTTGAGTTCACAGAGCCAAGTTTTTTAAGACAATCACCTCCACACTGCCCACCATACCAGGTTACTCTTCCCATGTCTCAGTTCAGTTTTCCTGTGCCTAATCTTTCCTGTCTAGAGGGTGACTTGGCCCACTCCAGACAAAAGCCAATGTTTGAGTCAGATCCTGTGTCTGTGGACAGTCAAGGAGTTTGGCTTGGGCTGCAGGACCATGGAAGTATCAGGTGAAGATAGTAGTGAGTTTAGTTCGCCCTGGGTCAAGCTGCACAAAGGTTGGTTTGTCAACATTTGGTAAATGTCTGCATTTGATGCTGAAAAATCACCTATTTGTGATTTGGGTTCTTAGCCACTTTCTTATGATTGCTATTGACAGTAATCAATACAGCACCTGTTGGTTTTGCAGCTCTGTCTTTGCAGTGTCTTTCCTCACACAAGATGTAGTCAGTATGAGGTATAAGTAACCTATCCTATCCTCATAGGCTTCAGAAAGAGGTGAGACACCTCTAACAATTTATAATTGTTCATTGAGATCCATTCATAGGAATCCTAAAAGTCTGGGATTCAAAGCTTCATGACAGGGACCTTTATCTAATAGGTAGGACTGGGAAAAAGAAGTCTTGTGGCTTATCATCCCATCCCACCATGAGATATCATGTTTCATCATGTCCTAGCCACTGTCAGAGAGATCCTGTGTGATACTAACTGAGTGTTCTGTGTTGCTCTGGCACACAGTGAAATTCCCTCTTCATTTTCTTTCAACTTCTTTGCATTTTTGATGTCCCTAATACCCTTCTTCCGAAATACACCAAGTGCAGTATACCTATGGCTCTTCTGCCTACCTATATTCCCAGTTCTGGTTCTGTCCCAAGTCAGGACATTGAATATGTGGAATATCATCATAAACAAAGGAAGCTCACTGACCCTCTCCAAATTCAAGGGAGATCCTGGTCCAAGTTTCAAATAATTATTCAGGCAGTGTTCTTGAAGTATGTTATCCTAATCATATAATCAATCGTAATTACAACCTGCAGTAGGCTTTTTAGTCAGATCCTGTATTTGCATGACACGGCTTAACTGATGATTCCTTTCACCACTAAAAATGCAGAAAATATGCAGAGGTTCCTCAAGACTTCACTAGAGTATTGTATATGAATTAGATCTGGGTCAGACCATCAGAGTGCAGACAAAGCCAGCTGCACCTAACAGCCTGTAACTCAAATATTGGCATTTGGAATTAAGTTGGAAATTAGTTGCAGTACATAGGAATAAGCCGTTTAGTGATTCTGGATTAGGTCGTGCCCAGGAGGAAATTGGGTTTGTTCTTTGGAGTAAATATAATGAGAGAAAGAAAATGAAAGACAGACTTAGACTACAAAACTGATGGCCATCTATCCCAACACCAATGGTGTACTTAAAATTATTTCCAAAATGAAATGAGAGGAAAAAGAGAGAGTAAATTCTCTGCAGTGTGTAGTATTGAATTTTTTTTTGTGTATGTGCTGTGAACCTTTATGAAAGTAACATCTGCTCCCATTTGTATGTTAATTTTTTTTGGCATTTAAAATTTGGTTTTTAAAAATCATTCCCTCTCTTTTCCCTTAGAATGAGAAACTGAGACATAAAGCAGGTGCTGTACAGAACTATAAGAGCATCTAAGTTAAATTAGAAATAAAATTATCTCAAAGGAATAACTTCAGTTATCATAGAAAGTGGGTGTCAAATGCCAAGCTAGGGCATGCTAACAAAATTTGAACCCATACTGCCAGATTAAATATCTTTGTGTTCATTTTGTTTATATTTTATTTTTGAGATTAGTCTGTCTTTTCCATTCTCCTTATCATGCTCTATATTCCCTCTCAAGGCAGCCATCTGAGGCAGAGAAAAGATCTGATTCCTCCATTCATACTGCTGTTACTGTGATACTTATGCTCTTGACTGGATCGCATTTCCACTTGTTAGCTAATGCTAATGTTTTGTATGCTTGTTCCAGAGCTTAGAAAACTTCATTCCTCATTTTAATTAGAGGACAAACACTTAAATCCACAGCTCAGGTGTTTCTGGTAATGTATTGCATAATTGTCCCTTGAATCCTCACCATTCCTGTGCTCATCACCCCTGTGCACTTGGTACCTGTCTCAGAGCCCATCTGTGGAGAACCCCAAAGATCACAAATTAAAGGTGCCTATGTTCTGAGTGGCAGAAAAATGTCCAAATGTCTGTCCTGTTTTTTCAGTAGTTTCTCAAACAGAAAAGATCTTCAGATCAGAAAAAGGAAAATATAGATTAATATCTTGATATCTTCAAGCACCTGCAGGAGTTCTACTTAAAAAACTGTTGACTATTCCTAACACAAATATAGATATGTTTATATCCTGTGGGAGTGAGATCAGTTATGCAGATCTCTGGATTGCCCTCCTTCTGGTTTAATACAATCAATGCTTTTAAATTTTATATGGCTTTTTCATTCCCCTCTGTTTTTTTAGTTTAGTTTTGTTCTGTTTTGTTTGTTTGTTCACTTTTTTATGTTTAAACACTTAGGCCAGTCAAAAGGCTGAGCGTACACCATTCAATGACATGGTTGGGTTGGTAGGCCAGAATGGCCTTGCCTTTCAGTGCCAACCACCTTGATTTAAGACCAGTACGCAGGAAAAGTCTTCAAAAGACAGTATTATATATTCTTCTTAGTGTTTACTACAAAAAAGTAGGAAGGTTCTATGTGTTTGATTTGAATCCTACTTCTGCCTTTTGCTTCAATAGCAGAAATTCACTCTCTGGGATCCTAGAGAGGAGTACTCGTAAAGCTGGAATGTATGAGTGGTGACAATTCTACAAATTTACTAATTCAGTTAGTCTATATTTATTATTTCTACAATGGTAGTAACACATTATTCTGTTATGAATTGTAATGATTTTCTAAATCCTCCTTTCCATGGATTATTTTTTCAATTTAATGCACTTTTCCTCTCTTTTACAAAAATAAACCACATTAAATAAGCTTGGAGAAAAGTGAACAAATTTAAATAAAACCCAAACTGTCCTTTAAGGAAAATGTGCCAGAACTCTGACGATCTCTCTCAGTACCTTAGTGCACAAACACTTAATGAGCAACTGGCATTCTGGATCAGGAGAGGAAAAAAGAGTCACCCTTCGTTCACACCCAGATTTACTGCTCCTGGAGTAAGAGGTGACATGATGATAACCAAAATTAATTCACCTCCCAGAAAATATCTTCTGGAGTTTACAAATAAATCAACCTCTGATCAGACTCCCTTACCTAAGAATAAAAATGCATTACAACCAGCATGGGACAAAACATAACTTTGTAAATATTAAGGATCTAAGAATTATTTTAGTCTGAATTTCCTCCTTTTCTGAGTGTGAATCCAAAGATAATTGGGTTAAACCCATAAAACACAAAATTGGAGTCATCAAATGGATGTACTGTTGTAATATAATATTCCCATTCACACTGCTGAAAAACCAAGTTCATCCTGATTCCACACTTCCACAGAATGAGGTTATCGCCTCAAGAAACAAAGGTGTTTACAGAGCAAAAGACTGACCATTGTGCAGAGGGCAGAGGTGCTTCTCTTGTGTGTGCAGAATTAGGCCCACAGTATAAAGTGACCGACTTAATTACTAAACCTTTCAGAAAGTGTTTCTTTAGATGTGTTTTCCAATTTTTTAATTTTTTTTTTTTAATCTCTAGTATTAGCCATCTTGCCCTTTGCCAGCCTTTGGCTATTCCCAGCTAAATTTGAGGAAAACTAACAAAATTGCATAACAATCTTTGACTTTTCTTACCGTTTCACTTTGGTCCCAATGCCTGCTTCTAATCAACCTTACCTTGAACCTCTCACATTTATTCAAGCCATGAGTGCTTTATAATTTCTTCATGATATAATGAAATTCAGTCACCAGAAAAGGAGAGGTGCAGCGTTTGACATAACTTTAGTAAATGCCACAGTCAACTGGTGTCAATCATAAAAATTTGTGTCAGTTGTGTGGAGGTGTGTGGGGGTGATACACAGGTGGGAAACAGAATTACAGCAGAAATATTAGGTAGATAGGTGTAGATTCAGATATTCCACCCTAACCTCCTTTCACATTTTTGGGTTATCCTTCCAAGGCTTTCGTCTTGCTTCCAAGACACTACTGTATTTTAATAGGAGCAAAATAAAAGGATATGTGGAAATAAAGTTCATGTAACAGGCAGGTTTTTTTTTAGATTTGGGCTTTTATTGGGAAAAGGTATGGGAAAAATTTTTGTTGCTTTCAGAATTCCTACTGAACAGGAATTTCTTTCTAATTAAATCTTCAGATAATTAGTGATTTTCTGTCATAATAAGTTTCAATGATTTGATAGTGAGAAAGCCAGATGCTGAAGTAGCAAAATTAAAATTTAACCTTTTTGTTTCATTTAAAATTGATTTTTTTGTTTGTTTCTTTCTTTTGAAAGACTTTGTTTCTTCTCAGTTGGACATTGATCTGAGTGATGAAGCTTGATGGAGATGTAGTTTGAAGTCCATAGTTTGGGCTACAATCTTCTCCATGTACTGAGCTCACCGCTCAACCTGCCTCTCTGTCAGGGTATGGTGAAGGCTGGTGGCTCCCAAAGGAACAGCACTGGGAGCCATGTGCACTTACACAGCCCCCTGGGCTAGCAGGATAATCCAGGCAGCCCCAGCTCTGATCACCACGCAGGGCAGAGAGGACAGACATGGGCTGAGGCCAGGCTGGGACATCGTCTCACAGCTCTGGCCTGGCGCAGCGGCACCCAAAGTCCTGGGCCAAAGGCAGAGGTGGAGGCCTGGTGGGGCTGGTCAGAGCCAGTATGGCCTGTGAGTGTCCTCTGGGCCCTGACAATCCCTTTTGATTTACTGTAGTCTTTCTCATTTGAAATTTTTTATGTCATGAACATCTTATGGTGCTAGTGTATCATAAGAAATACAGCCTGGACTGGGAGTTTTTCTTATCAAAGAGGCTAGAGGCAAGAACAGCCTCAAGGTGAGGAATCTACAAAATCTTTTCCTGGCAGGATTATGTTTTAAAAAATTGAATATTCTCTAAATAAATAATGCTTGAACTCCTCAATTTTTAAAAACAGAAAAGCTTGGAAATCTGTCCTGATTCCACAAAAAATTCTGGTTCTAGGATGCTAGACTGAATTGCACCCATTATAGGCCTGTTGGCCAGTATGGCAGCAAGACTACAGACACCTTAGAAAGAATTATCTATCACCCATTTTGTATAATGCTTTTCCCAAAAAACTCCTGTTCTGGCTGGTTGTTAGATGTTTCTATAGGATCATGTTCATTAATAATCTCATATCAGTATTTTTCATTAACTGTCCTCTATTCTCCTCTTTATTTTGTACATCACATTTACTTGGGGTAAGGGACTTCGTGGTGAGATAAAGGACCCATTTCTTTGCTGCCATTTTAACTGTGGTGAACTTAGCTGAAGGAGAGAGAATTTGTTGCTTGTTCTTTGGTTGTTCTTGCTATTAATTAAGGAACTTAATTTTCTTAACTTCTGAACTTTGCATGTCTATACCCTGTGTGACATAACTAGAACTGAGGCCCTGCCTGTTCTGAGTTAGTCAGGACCCTTTAAACTGAAGTTTCACATTTAATAATCAAGGACTTCTAGATTATAAGATCTTAGCCTGCCTGAGATATCAAACCACTTCCATGAAATGGAAAGATAGCAGCAAGTGAAAACAGTCCCAGTTTTGTAAGCTGCTCCTTGCTGCCAAACTTTAAGTGTTTACTTCCATACCAGTATTTTGCCATTTATAAATTGGAGTGTACAGGGAGAACATATACCTAGCTTCTCCCATCCCCCAAATGTCCATAAATCGTGGGTGGTTTGTATATGAATGCACATGAAACCATCCAGATTTTGTGGGTTTGTTATCATCCAAAGCTAAATTACACTGCTATCTGTGACAGGGTTTTAAAATACACAGTTGTATAAAATCCAGTAGAAGCAGCTCACTTCTGCTTCTATTTTTGCAACAGAGTGTTTTGGGGAAAGGCCATGACTACACATCCCTTCATACATTAATCTAAGCTCTGTGTACAGAGGTTTCAGCTACTTTTTCTTGTGATGTTACCGTGATAATGCTTCACATATTTGCATTTCTCCAAACTTCCAGCTTCAGGGATCATGTGATTCTGTAATACTTATCTTCCTTTTTGCCTCTAAGAAAAATTTTATAGCCACAGGGAAAAAAAAAAGAAAATACCTTTTGAATTCAGTATGCATAGTCAGAAATTAGAAGTCAATAACAAGAAAACTTCTTAAAAACAAGCATTCTAGAATTCTCCCCAAATTCCTAGGCCATTTCTGCGCTGCAATTGAATCAAAAAGGAGAAACAGAGCTGTTTTGAAATGAGTTTCTGAGAATACAGATGCTGATTGTGTTCCCTTTTGCTGATATGTGTAATTTTTTATATGATAACATACCAAATATTATAAAAATTCACATCATTATGTAGAACACATTCTGCAAAGATTTTTATTGACATCTCATTTGTCATTTTTAAGAACGTTAAGGTTTATCATTTTTAATTAATATTGTACAGTGAAATGTTGAAGTATTTCTTCAGAAGAAATTGCCTGGAAATTTGATCCTGTGAAATGTGATTTGTTTTCAAATAAAAAACCCAGACCACCAAACCAAAATTCCCATCCCATCTTGTCCATTACCTATGTTAAATAAAAATGAACCCCATCCATTCTCCCAAAATGAAAATTACTTTGGAAGGCTATGCTCTGAATTCTAAGTGCTAAGGACAGTGCTGAACAGTTTGTGATCCATATCTCTTTAGAAAATCAACATTTTTCAGGCTGATGTAAACAGCCACTTCAGAGGAAATATGGTTTATCATCTCCTTCATTTCCTTTAAAGTGAATGTACTGAGTTACAACAAACCCAAATGTCTGATATTCTTAGATTAAACTGATATAGTTTGAAGCTATTAGAACTAATCTTGTGTTCTATATATATATATAAAAGTGTACTTTTAGCTGTATCCTTTCATTCCCTCCAGAGACAACACATTATATCAAGCCTAATACTTGATTTTTTACAGAAAGAAAAAAAGCGTACAGCACAGCAGAGGCTGGCTTATATTTAACTCTTTCTGAGGACTGGTCAAGGTTTGAGATCTCTGTACAGAAGTCAGTAATAATTTTCATTAAATGCTTCCAAAGACAACCACTGAGTTACTATGGAAGGCCTGAACCCTTAGAGGAATATGTTCAGCAATTGTTACACTCAATAACTGTGGTAGGTGTATAGTGGGTGGCCAGCATTTGATTGAAAATGCCCAGTTCATTCATACTCCACAACATGTATCATCATTCACCTCTATACTAAATGACTATGGCATGCCACTGTTATGTTTGGTTGGTGATATAGGCTACTGAGAGCTTGGCAGATTAGTAACTCTAATGTTTTGAGGACTAATATCAAACCTCTGTAAGGTCCTAGGAGTTGTGACTTTCCCTTTCTAATTTAAATGAAAGTCTATGAGCTCATTGACTGGCTAAACGGTTCTACTCTCACATTTGCAAACTAGGTCTTTAAAAGGTGAGCTAATTTAGCGTGCTGGGCAAACACCAACTCAACGTTCCCTCTTAATATGAGGTGGAGAACAACTTCATTCCACTTATGTCTTCAAGGTCAGAGCTCAGGAATCTTTGAGATTATTGCTCATCTCTTTGACCTCTCAAAGCAGAACTTGTTTCAGCTTTTTCTGTCAAAGCCCACAAAGATCAGGAAGAACACATATTGCATACAGTAAATCAAGGTCAATTTGGTGGTCTGTCAGTATTTTCAGCACAAACTCCAAAACATGGGAAAACCTCTGGGATTGTATGTTCTAACTTGTAGCTGAGAGCTCAGTATTGAGAAGTTTTAAATTCTTATTTTCAGGCCCTGTAATGTTTGCTCTTAATTGCATTCTCTTGCTCAATGAGGGCCGTGCATGTGCATTTTTAGCATGGCATTGCACTGAAAATGGAGCTGGGTAATAATTAGGGCAGACTCAAACTATACACTAAAGTGTCTCACCATGCTTTGGTTTATGTCTTCGTTTTATACCCTGCAATGTCTAATCTAAAGATTAAAATGCATTTTGTAAAGGCAGACTTAACACAAAACAACAAAATCCTATATTCCTGATCATTTGTTGATTATAACTTCAGATTCAAAAACAATGTAATAAGTCTTGGGAGAATGTTTTCTGGACTTTGTGGGTTTGTCACAGCTGCTTTTACGTGAGTCCTTTGCTGCTCCTAAAAAAAAATTGCAGTGTTGTCCAGAAATATCTGAGTGTGAAACTGCTGAAGTATGTCATCAACATAATACTGCAGATCCTAGGCTAGTGTGCTTTATCTAGACTATTGGGGTGCTTTAGGGCTAATGGAAAACAATCATTAATTGTGAGATTTTTTTTATGGCAATGTGCTCTAAAAGTAGCAACTTATTTCATTTTAATTTACTTCTGGTGTTTGATCTGTTAAGACTCTCGTTTTCCAACTTTCATCTGCTGTCCTAAGGGATATAAGTGCATTTTAAACAAAAATGATGTCTGGATTTTTTTATGCAACCACAAGGCCAGGTTTCAATTTAAAAAAGTGAAGTATCTTGAGGCTAAGAATAAAATCATAGGCATTGGTAACACAGACTGTCACCTGGCAGCCCAGGGAGAATGGTACATATAACAACACTGGTGCATCTTTCTGTTGGAGTTGTGTGGCAAGGTTTAGGCAGCAGGGGGGCTGCAGGGGTGGCTCCTGTGAGAGGAGACCGGGGCTACCTGTGATGAACACAGCTAGTTCCAGCCAGCTCCCACTGCCTGTCACTGGCCAAAGCTGAGCCCATTGGTGACGCTGGTGGCACCTCTTTGGTAACATATTTAAGAAAGGGTAAAAAATGCCTCACAGCAGCTATGACAGAAGAAGGAGAAAATGTGAGAGAAACAGCCTTGCAGACACCAAGTCAGTGAAGAAGGAGGGAAAGGCGGTGCCCCAGGTGCTGGAGCAGAGATTCCCCTGCAGCCTGCGGTGAAGACCATGGTGAAGCAGGTTGTCCCCCTGATGCTGGTAGCGTGCAACAGTAGAGCAGATATGCACCTGCAGCCCATCGAGGACCCCATGCCAGAGCAGGTGGATGTGCCCTGAAGGAAGCTGCAGCCTGTGGAGAGCCCACACAGGAGCAGGCTCCTGGCAGGAGCTGTGGCCCATGGAGAGGAACCCATGCAGGAGCAGGTTTTCTGGCAGGACCTTTGGCCTGTGGAGGACCCACACTGGGGCAGTCTGTTCCTGAAGGACTGTATCCCGTGGGAAGGACCTCATGCTGGCATAGGGGAAGAGTGTGTGGATGAAGGAGTGGCAGAGATGAAGTGTTATAGACTGACAACAACCTTCATTCCCCATCCCCTGTGCTCCTCAAAGGAGGAGGTAGAAGAGTCAGGAGTGAAGCTGAGCCTGGAAAGAAGGGAGGGGTGGGGGGAAGGTGTTGTTAGTTTTGTTTTTACTTCTCATTGTCCTACTCTGTTAATGCCAGGCAATAAATTAAATTGATTTTCCCCAAGTAGAGTCTGTTTCGCCTGGTAGTTGGTAAGCGATCTCCCTGTCCTTATCTTGACTCATGAGCTTTTTCATGAATTTTTCTCTCCTGTCCTGTTGAGGAGGGGCAGTGAGAGAGCAGCTGGGTGGGTGTCTGGCAGCCAGCCAAGGGCAACCTACCACAATCTTCTATTTTCTCTTTCTCAGGAGTCACGGGATTTAATCTTGCTGAGCATCTGGTTGGTATTATACATGTGACTGCAGCTGTGTGTGGTAGTATGTGTTTTCTTTCTTATTTTCCATTGATGTTGCCTTTCTTGAACTAGGGTCTTTTCTTGCAGACATGATGTGAGCATCAGGTAAGGCTGAGTCACCTGCAAAGAGGGGTTTGCTAGTGATAGGGATTTTTTATGATTTCCTATATTACACAGCAACTGTCAGCTGTGTTATATCACCCATTGCTAATTTTCTTTCTATGCGGAATCCAAGTGTAAAGGTTACTTGTATTGTTGTAGAATGTAATGTTTTAATATAGAAAATAATGCAATGAGAGGTGGGAAATGGAGAAGGATAGAATGTCTTTGTTCTCAAAATACTGTGCACTGAAAAGCTGCCCATCCCAGATTTTTACGCATCCACTGATACAGCAAGATGCAAATCCTGTTGTCTATGATACAGTTTCACAGAATTTATGCTATAACCCTTCAGCTCATTTTGGTCTGAATTTTCTCATTTTTCCTCCTTTTTACAGTGTTTCTATTTATTTATCTCATTTCTTAACAGATCTAAGAAATTGTTTCAGAGATGTTTCTGTAGCTTGAATTTTAAACTTCCATCCATATTGTACATAAATCTTGCGGTTCTTAGAGTGATATTCAGCAGTTTGTAGTCCTGAGACAGTGGCCCATCAGCAACAGTTTTTAGAAGCAATGTTCACAAAATATCTTCTTAGGGGATTTTTTCTAAGTTTATTTAATTAACAACACAGATGTCCTGAGGCAGAAAAGACTGGTACCTTTGAATGAACCCACTTTGCTTATTGTGGTTAAATTGACCCCTAAGAAGAAACAGTCAGCCTTCCAAATATGTCTTTGTCTATGAGCTGTTGGTATAACTTTTTTTTTTTTTTTTATAAAGTGATTTAAAGTCAACATGTTTATGACCTAAACTAACACTGTACCCACCTGTGTGTTGCCCATACATCATTTTTTTCCAAACACTAGCAGGTACTTTTTGAATTGTTCTCTATCTCCATTCTCAGAGTTATAAATGAGACAGTGCTTTTGCTACAGTATTGAACAGAGTGTTTAAATTAAAGGAGGTTGCTGAGAAATCAATCTGTATGCTGTCTGATGTTATTTGCTAGCTTTCCCTTAAGAGTTGATGTTTCCAATTCTCCTCTAATGTCACTAAATGACACTGTGTAGCATCCTTAACAAGTGATCTATACCTTCATCTTAAGATAGTGGAATTTATTACTTTTAATTAGTTTGACTGCTCACTCAGCAAGCTTCTTTCTTTCCAAGCTTTTTTCTATCTAGTAAAACAAAAAATTAAATAGGAGAACCAACTTTGCATTTTAATTATGTCAATAACATGCAATTTTCTGGTCTTTTCTTCTTCCCTGAAGTTTAATTAATTTTGAGTAAGTAATAAATTGTCATAGCTTTCAGTTCAGTTCCCAGATTCAAAATGAATACACTTCATTCAATGAAATTAGATTTCAGATCTGTTATCATCTCCATGAGCTTCAGTTCCTGGCTAGAAATCAAAATGCAAATATTTCACAAGGAAAACAGCTCAGTACTCTGTGTTAATGGTGATCAGTGTGGCCTGTGATATTACTACAGTTGGACACATTCTACTCATACCATGATTCATACCATATCTTTCCAATCCTGTCACTGCCATGGTATTGTCCTGAGTACTACTCCAGTACATTCTTGCAGGGAATAGTCCTGTCTGCTTCTTGCAGTTGTGCCTGAGATCAAGCTGAGACAATTCAACCAAAATAAGCCTTTGTCCTTTGGAACAGCTGAACAGACCAAATTGTGGTGACCAGTCAAGAAGATCTGAGATAGACTGTGCTTTTCCTTGCCAGAAGGTCATCCAGAGATGAAACACACATGCCTACACCAACTAGAGATTTATTGTTTCCTGCTTAAAAGTCACCCTTGTGAGCAGTTTCCAGCTGCAAGAGGTATTGAGATTTTTCTCTAGGGAGGGATAGACAGGAAACTATAGCAGAAGTTGTGAGAGGATATTTCCCAGAGTCTCCCATACTTTGATGGGTGTCTCAGGATGATGTTTCAAAGGAGCCATTCTGTCACCACCTTTTGTTTCAAAAGCCACTTTTGCTAGGGTTGCCAGCCACAAGCTGGAAGAAGCTTCATGGGTGCAAGCTCTTTATGCTTTTTTTAATTATTGCAGAAAAAAAATTAATTTGCAGGATAAGTTTATATGAAATACATTAGTCTTATTTGTAGTGAAAACCTCTCTCCACCATTTCCTCCCCCTTCCATCCCTAATTCTGTAATGGTCACCAGTTTCAATGGAATAAGTGTTTCACACATACAGAAATCTATTCAGTCCCTCAAACCTTTATTAAAATGATTGGAAGATGTAGTTATGTTATTAGGGATGCCAATCTATCATCTTCCATTAGATGCTAGTTCACTTAAGAGAAACCAAACCAATGATTACGAGTATCTAGCTCTTCTGTAGCAAACACATAACAAAAAGTACAACTTAGGAAAAAAAGAAATAACTGTGCATTGATCTCCAATGCAGATGACTTTGCATGAAGTTTCTCAAGTTCGGTATTTAACTTTGTCATATATAAGAGGAGCAATGTCTGTTAACATTTTTTAACTTGAAACACTTTCCAAATTTACTGACATAAGCTCCTCTTGCTATTCGCTATTCCTAGCAAGAGAGGTTCAGGAAGTCTTTAAAAAATTAGTAGGGAGTACTGTTATTCTCAATAAGCACAAACTCCCAGAACTCTAGTACCTGACTGGGAAAGTCTGCAGCTATATTTCTAATAAGCCGAGAGATCATTTTATATGCTGAGAAAGATCTTGTTCATCTAGAAAGAAGAGTCATTAAACTGGACATGTGAAACTTGGAATGTCGATGTATTAATTTTGTGAAAATTTTCATTATCTTCATAAACTTTATCAGAAGAATGGATTAATGCTGGCTCATCTTGTGTGTTGGGGGAAAAAATAATAAGTCATTGTCCCAAATAAGAAGAGTAGCACTTATAATAATGTGAAAGATTATTTTGACTTTTTCAATATTCATAATTTTGTTTGAGTGACCATATCTTTTCTGCTAAAAAACTTACTGTAACTGGTGCATATGAGTCCTGGTATAGTGTATCAGGTTTTTATTTGTGGAAAAATATTAAATATGTTATGAGTACTACAATACTGAACTATAATGGCATAAGGACAGTGTTCAGATGTCACTCACTCATAGTTTCTGCTGCTTTAAGTCTTATATTTTTTCTAGTTTTGGAGCCTGACCCCTGTCAAGGTCTGACCATTGTGCTCTCATCTAGCAAGAGTCTTGGGCAGGCATGTAAGTCTGTACTAGTACAATCTAAGCCAACATGCATAACTAGATTTGTGCTTGGCAATCATTACTTCTCATGGCAGCCTCCTTTAATAAAAAAAAAAAAAAAGATATGAGAAAAATCTGTTAAACCGTCCTGCCTCAGTAGGTTGGAGACTCTCAAAGTATGGAGCATAACAATGCATAACATTAGCATGCTAAGATATAAGAAATAATAAATCCTAATTGCAAAGACTGTAAGACTACTGAATTTAAGATTAGAATCTTTTATTCCACTCAGTAGCATCATCTAGTTTTCCCCATTCTTAAGACATAAATCTCCATGCAGTTTGCAAGGGAAGTAAGTATTATTGACGTTATTATAATACTATCAGTATTAATTTATTATAATAAATGTTATCATGTTATTATATATGCCATCCAATACTACAAATAGAAAAAGGTAAAGAGATGTGAAGTGAAAAGCTTGGAACATGGATCTCTCCCCACGCCAGCCCTGCCCCAGCCAGGTTGAATGCTGTTTCTTTCACCTTGCACTGACAAAGCAATTGAGCTTCTGTGGGACAAGAAATGTCCATCCTAGGTCAAACTTACAGACTAGTGCATTTTCTAAGGTCAGATAACTCTTTTCAGCAGGGCTCCATAGTTGTACAGCTCTGAATTTTAGTGTTTGACTGATAATGAGACAATTTGCAACAGTGAAATGAATAACATTGCAGCCTGTCCAAGTTCTAAAACTGGAATAAAAACTACTTTACTGAATAGTTGTGTTTCTATACTAAAGAAAATGCTTTCTGTTCAGAACATGTTGCAAAGGTATTTTGTTCATGTTTTTGTTCTCTTACAGTAAGACTGCAGGCAATCCCCATTTTCTTGCAAATGGAGTTACATGGCATGGTTTTTTCCTTTCTCCCTTGCTTCTGTCATTCCTCGTTTGCACCAGAAATCTTATTTCCATTTCTTTCCATCCAGCAGGACAGTGTTATTTATTATTTTGCTTCCTGCCGATTATTGATTCCACTCTACAGAACAGATTGCAGTTGCTGGCTGAATTATTTTTTCCCCTGGGAACAGAGAAAATCTTTATAAAAAGAAAGTGTTTAGTAAGCTTATCTGCTGGTCCTTTCAGTGTTGAGATTCAGATAAGACCTAGCTGGAAATTCCAGGCTCTTCTTGTTGGGCTTTATTTCCAGTGAATGTACTGATAGCCATGTCAGGAGCGCATTTCTTCCATTAGTTGCAGCAGAGGTAATGTGTATCTTTATGTAGTTCTCTGAAAGAATTTCTGATTTTAAGCACTTTATCTTCAGTCACAGAAGTTTTTGAGAGATTAGCACATTTTTTTTAACAAAGGTGTTCTTCAGCATCTTTTTTTGGAATAGAGAAGCACAATTACCTCAACTTTTTTGATTTTCAGGTTATATCACTACAGAGAAAAATGGTGAAGTCCAGTTAAAAAGCCTGGGAAATTGTAAGTTAGAAGCCAGCTGTGCTATGTGTGTGGAGGTAGTGTATTGGGGGCAGATCTTGTGAAAAGACGCTTGAATATCTGAGGTTAATGCAGGATTCACCTCAGTGTGCAGGGATGGAAGAAAGCAGTTGTTTATCAAAGATTTATATCATATATCTAGTTTTGTTGTAGCTATCAGCCTCCTGGGTGTATTTCAAGTCTGGGTTATGACTCTGGTTAGGGTTAAGATTTGAGGGAAGAAGACGTGAAGGACACATTTTCTATTAGATTCTTCTTAGCTAACACAGATAGATAAGAGGTTATAATGGGGAGTCATTGCCTTAAGTTGCATTTTGCTGTAGGTGCTGCCTATGTAGTTGTAATTATAGCTTTGATTTCTTACCCTGATCATGGCTAGATGCTGCTAGTGAATATGCATCCATACATTGAAAGATGTGACAAGGCATCTAACACTGCAGAGTCCCATTTATTATTGAATTTCTTACACCCACAGAAAACTGATTTCAAGAAAGAACAGACAGATTTGTTGTCGTTTAGCAGAGGAATATTACCCTGATGTAAAATAATTTTAGAATTTAAATTTGAGTTAGATTTTCAGATTTAGAGGTGGCTTATTTTTGCATTCTTCTAAACCCATTGAATGAGGAAGCAGTTTGCTGTTTGTACTGGCCAGTGCTGAATTGTTACATTTTAACCTAGGCCCACATTGCCTATATAAGATTATATAGTGAACTTTGTGTTTAGAGTGTGGCTTTCAAAACAAAACACCCAAGAACCCAGCCCATGACTGCATTCTGCAAGGCCTACAAAACAAGGAGGTGAGCAGAGGTCAAAAAAATGTTATTCCTTTTTGTTACCTTTTAGTATGGTGAAAGGTTTCTTGTATTTTATCTGGATAGGGGTTAGCAACTGGAAAAGTGAAACCTCAGGAGCCCAGCCTGCTTTTGAATTCTCCAGTGACCCTAGAGGCAGAAAGAAGGCTAGTTTCTGCAGAGGCCTTATATTCTCTACTTGTTCCCTAGTTACAATGTAGATTAGGTTACAGCTGGGTTTGGGAAATTAAAGCTCCAAGAGCTCAGTTTATTACTTGATTTCGTACTTCCCACCCACTCACATAGATGGAGAACTTATGCTGGGAGTGTTGGACTGAAGCCTTTGGGAAATAATCTTAAAGAATTGAAATTGTTCCATTGTGTTCAATTCAATTTTATATCATTGCTAGAGACAAGAAGAGGTCTATTAGAGCTGGTGGTTTCTGGTGACATAAAGCCTTATGGTGTCTTTTAGTGTTACAGCCAATGTGATAATTTTAATTAAGGTTAGAGTTTGGGAATCTGAAACTAGCTATTCTACAGGACCAAAAGAATAAAGAAGAGGGCCAATAAAAGCAAGTACTTTATGTGGTCTTTTTGTTGAATATAATGAAGGTTACTGATAGCATTCTGGTCAGGAACAGGGCTGGCGAGCTTAAAGATGATACAAGCCACTCTCTTAATGGATTCTCCAAGTCCCTCGGTGTTTCAGTAAGAGACAACAGTTCAGCTTTCCTTACAGCAGGATCTGGAATGCTGAAATCAGAGCACCTGGAACTGAGGTTTAGAAAGAGGCTTAGCCTCGGTTAGGTTATCCTGGTGTGATGATGCAATGTAAGGTCACTTGTGTTTGACCTTCCCACAAGTATTTTTTGCCTTAACTGTGATTCAACTGGGAATTGTGATTAGTTTTAGGCCTTTTTGAACAACATTTTAATGTGAATCGCCAGTGTGGGAAGAGACTTGCTTTTATTCACTGATGTTTTACATTTAACTATTTGTAGTCTACAGTACAAGAACTTATGAAATAAGGTTATCCACATTATAATTTAAGCTAAAAGTTCTTTTCTAGTATTTTCACCGTATGTCATTAGAGTTAAATGAAAACACTATGTTTTTAAATGAAATCTCTTTGAGTCTATAATATTTCTTAAGAACCCAGGAGATGTAAAAATGTATAATAAGATTATCCTAATTCATCCACAGTGCATGTTTCCATAATGTCAATTAGTACAATCAATAGTGTATAGTTAAGTGTAAAAGAAAGATCAGGATAGTTGTTTTTATGTCATTGTCTCTGACTATACTATATTGAAGGGTCAGATAGTAACCTGAAAAACTGATCACATGAATGTACCCAATAAAAGATAACCTTCCTTGACTACTGGTATGATAGATGCACAAAATAAAATGTTTATCAGTATACTTAGTTGGATAGAGGTTGTTGAGGAAGACATTTAGAGTGATATTATCATCATCATAGAATCACAGAATCCTTTAGGTTGGAAGGGACCTCCTTGTACACACACACACACACACCCCCCCCCGCTCAACAGTGTCACCTAGAGTAGGCTGCCCAAGACTACATCCAGTCAGGTTTTGAATATCCCCCCTACACAACCTCTCTGAGCAACTTGTTCTAAAGTAGATCTAATTTATCTGAAGATTACATAAAATTAGTTCCCATTACATAAAAACCTGCCATGTTTGAATGAAGTATCATGTTTACTACATTACCACCAGCTATCTCATGGATTCTTGTTTTCATGAAAGCAAAATCTATCCAGGATGGTTCCCCTCAAAGGCAGTAGATATGTCTGAGAAACCCTCAAAAAGTGGGAGAATGCTTTGAGGAATGCTAGCCCTATTTTCATATGCTTCCCTAGGCATCCCCTAATGGCTATTTTCAGCAATAAGACAGGTATTGAACCAGGGAGACGTTTGATCTAACCTAGAAGCTATATGGCAGTTCTTATAGATTCTTATGTTTAGGAAGCAAATTTGTAGCTACTATCCAGGTGAGTTGAAGGTACAGGGGAAGAAAGCCAGGTATTGACCCTGAGTAGGAAGAAAGAGTGAGATGAAAGTCTAAGAATCAAAATGAATTTACTCTAGAATAAGGTGATTATAGTTAGTGCTGGTAAATAGATGCAATACTGCTGCAACAATTTGCAATTAATTTCTGTTCGAAACAAGGCATTGTTTGGGTTTTTTTTGTGGTTTGTTGTTGTTGTTGCTAGGAGTATTTGAGTGTATGAGGAAGGAGTGAAGGTCTGCAGCGTCTCTTGTATTCTGTTGGGAGGTGAGGATCACAATCTACCCTCTTAGATTTCAAAAAGAAAAAAATCTTTTTACCCACTTCTTTCTCCCTTTTTTCTTCATCTTCTGTGTCTGTACTTCTTTGTCTGCCTGATCCAGTGAGGTGAATAATGAATTGACAATCCTCAATCAATCAGGAAGCACTTGCAGGATGCAGAGAATACCAACAGGGATATAAGGAAGACACAAGGTCCTGGCTCCAGATGCTTAGGTGGTTTACTCATAAAGATGGTTGTTGCTTTGAAACACTGCTTTCTTTTCTTCCTCTGCTTCTTTAATTTATGTTTCCTGCTGTGCTGCACAGTGAGGAGTAACAGATACTCTTTAAACTCTCATACACCCTGCTTTAAATCTCCTTTCAGCTGCTATGCTCATAAAATCATGCACAATATTATTATGAAATAATTGATCTTTGAATAAAGGATGGCAAGATTAAATGAATTGGAAAGGATTTTTCATGTGAAGCTTTTCCAAAGTTATGTTTTAATTATTTGCAAATCCACAGTCTTGCGTAGAGTCTTTTATCTCACAGGTGTACACTAAATCTACCATCTTGTACCATTTTGTCAAATGAGCTGGAGATGTTTTTCTTTTTTTACTAAATTGAAGATTCAGAAAATCTGTTGTGCATTAGAATGAACACTGTCTATATATTTTGTAAAAAACCTCCAACTTCTTAAATGTTTTTTGTGAGTACAGAATCCAAATTCTCTCCAAATCAGCACATTTGAATTTATAGTCTCACTCTGTCTCTCATTTTAGTAATTTGATTTCTCATTGTCTAAAAATATAACCTGCAAGTATTTAACATGATCAAGGGGCACTGCAGGAGTACTTCTCTGAAATTCCAGCACTGGTAGTTTTATTGCAGTCATGAGTAACCTCATCATAAAGCAAAATAAGCTTTAAGACCTAATGGAGAGGTGGTTCAGCGTGGTACTCAGTAAGTGAGGTAAATGACATGTTTCAAACAAAGGAAAGAAAATGGTAGAAAACAAGCTTAAATATTTAAAGAACACATTCTCCTTTAAGATTAGCTTCCATCTGTAGTTAAAAGTTGGTATTTGGAAGTAGAACACCTTTCACATAATAAATGCAAATGTTTTGTTACTGGTTTTGGTTGTTTTCTTTCTTTGTTTTCCTTTTTTTTTTTCTTTTTTTAATCTTCTTTTGCTTAAACAATAATCTAAGCTTATTTTTCAAAGGGCTATTTGTTTCATTTCAAGCATAAATCAAAATATTTCCTGAATACAGACCTGCTGTAGCAGCCAGCTGGTTAGTCACAGCTCAAAAAAGCACAGCCATGAAAGTACCATAATTGTTGAACTATAAGAATTTTTAAATTATTTAGCCAACATCCTCTGTGAATATTTCTTACAGAAATATTTACAAAATGTACATAAATTCCCAAAAGCTTCAATATGAAACAGAATTAAAGTGTGTGCTTATCTTTTTAATTGTGTGCTTAAATGTTTGGCTGGATATTGCTAAAATGAGCTTAAAATTTCCATATGTCACCTGAATCACCTGTGCAAGTAAATTTTTACACCAACTGTGAGCATGTGATCTGAAAGATAGTTTTCTTTCAGGATGCATTCAATGAACAGAGTGAAGTGTATTCAGTAGCATTGAAAATAACTGAGGGGAATGTATATATGCAAGAAAAAGAATGAGAAATAGAGGTACAAGGCACAACTAGTGGCATGGACTTAGAAGGAAAAATTAAATTAGGCAAGCCTGGTTACCTTTTCAGGAAATTACTGAAGTAATAGATCAAGGCAATGATGTACATGCAGAGCTATAGGAGACAAAGTGAGAAGACAAGCAGGGAATTTTACTTGAAAATGAACTCTAAATGATATGGCTAGATCGTATCCATGGTTTTGAAAGGCACATGAAGACCTCGAAAAAAGTGTGGTGAAAATGCACTGAAAACAGTCTTGGTCTAATCTTATCAAATGATGGCATTTCAACCCATCTCTCAGAAACAGCACTGATAAAGGTTTCTGCATTCATCTGCAGGGCATTACAAGGCTCACTATGTAGTTTACTGAACTCAATTTGTAATGAGTTAAAATGATTTAAATGATTAAAAAATATTTTGTATTTTCAATACATTTGACTTTTATTTGCTTTGTAAGAATTGCAAGGAAAAAGTACATATGGCATAATGCAAAAAATAATTTGAAGAGTTTTTTTCTTTTTAGCTTTATAACCATTTTAAGAATATATATCTGAACGATAATTTTTATGTGTAACTGAGAAGTTTCTCTCAATATCTATTACAAAAGATCTGTTTTTTCAGGTGAGCACATTACAATATAAAATTAAATAATATTTTAAATCCTGTTGATAAATTGAATGTAACAAATTAGTAAATTATCTTTTCAGGTTGTACCTGTGGATTTAGTATTAACAGCTTTACCTGTTCTAATTCATACTAAGCTGTGGTAAGTATATTTTAACAGTTTCTAAAAAAATACCTGCAATACCTGTAATATCTGTGTATGAAGTAATAGTCTAGTATGTACAGCTTACCTAATCACTGAAAATCACAAGTGCAAAAGAGAATTAAATTAGATATCATTTATTGTATCATTTGGGATATGTGCATTTATTGAATTAAATTACCCCTTTATTGCCTTTTAATATATTTTCAAAGATGAAACACCTTCTTTGGGGGAAATTAGACATATGTTTCATAACAAAACATGACCTTACAGAATTTTTCTAGTGTTTTGGGCATGCAAATATTCAATTTGGGTTTTTCTTTTTTTCCTCTGCAAGGTTGACCTGGCTCAATATTGTACTGCCATTTGAGAATTCCATCTCAGAAATACACATTGCTGCAAGAGAAGGAATCAGGGCACAATGCAGAGGTTTAGGAGTCCACTTCTCCTACAGCTGTCTCCCACCCACTGTTTGGAATAGGTAGAATACTCAGGGACAAGTGAATACGCATACAAAACTAGGCACATTTAGATAAGCTAGAAGAAACATTCATGTCACTTTTAGAGGCCTTTATAAGGTACTCATTGCTACATGAGGCCACCTAGTGCACAGCTAATCTGTCACACAAAATGAATAAAACCAAGCTTCCTCAAAACCTCGTGCTGTTGTTCTGTAAGAACTCCAGTGCATGGATACTGAGTGGCAATTTTGGTGCCTCTCGACACCACAATCAGAAGTTCAATGTCTTCCAGTGGAACAAGAAATTTTATTCCTGTCAACTTAATACTATAAAAAAATCAGACATTTAACTTGTGCAAAATAGACTTGTAGCCATTGTTTGTATAAAATAGGCAAAAAAATACCCCAAACCCCCAAACCTGCTATTTTGGAGTGAAAATTTAAATTTAAATAACATCATCCCCTGATGCTCCCTCTTTATATGTTAGATCCACCTGTCCATTGACCTGTTACACTGCAACATTGTTCCTCTAGACATAACCTTAAAGGAACAGCAGCTCTTCAAGAAACTGATTACAGTGCAATAAAAGCATGGCATTCACTACTGTCTATGGATTTCTTGTTAAGCAGGTAGCAAAGTACTTCCTTTACCTGAGGGTCAGTAAGTTTAAATCTTGTGACTTTTGAGAGATGTCATCAGTATCTATAGTCCTTAGCTGTGAGTTCATGATATAGAATTGACATTTAGAAATTAAACTGGATGTCTGACTTCACTCCTTCTTAACCTGTTAAATTTCTCCGTGACTCAGTCTGAGGAAGGCTGCTAGGTGAATATTCTTTTCAGTCTGTGCAGTTCTCTTCTTTTCTCAATGTGTACTACACTGCCTGCAACTCAAGGGTCTGGTGTTTTGGTCAACTGAATACAGAGCTTGCGATATGCTTTGAAAGCTTGCTAGGCATCAGTCCCTAAGCTAATTGTATTTAAGTCTTCTTATTGCAGTACATATTGTTTTCTTTGGCTTTGTGCAGGCAAGAACTCCACAGTCTTGTAGCGTAAATATTACTGAGAAGTTCATTTATAACCTTTTTGTACTTTCTCATCCTGGTAGTTTTTAAAAACCTACAAAATACAAAAGACTACATTTCCTTTTACCAAGGGAGTGAGGACACATTCCTAATGCATGTAGTACACTTAGCTCCTTTCTTTTTCTTGCTCCTAGGTTATTAGAAATTTCCCCCCTTTGTTATTTGAATATGGATAAATTGACCTTGCATGAGAAAATGTTGTTTACTGCAAAAAAGGAAAACTGCAGAAGGTAGGTGGTATGGCAGTCATAGGATATGGTTAGGAAAGGAGGATTACTTACTTACTTACTTATCATTTCAGTCTCACCAAACAGGGATCCTGGTGAAATCCATTAGTCCTGTTGTATTGCCTTGCCCACTGGCAGCCAGATAACCATTTATGAAAAGATTTAGTATTAAACTTCAATGAAAATTCTGCTATAAATAAATGGGAATTTTGTGTGTGTGTGTGTGGTATGTTTTTTTCCCCCCTTGAATAAACAAATAGGACATCATCAATACAGAATACGGTATTTACCAGTTAAAATCAAACTACTTTTAGGATAGCCTGAAGCTCACAAAAGTTCTTCTGTTGCCCCTCTGAAATGACACAGAAAATTCAGACCGTATTTTAGTAGGCAAGTGTCTTTGCTGAAGTATTAGATTGAAATCAGTGCCAATTAGAAGGGAGAAGGAATGTAAAGGCATATAAGATTTAGAGATGAACATGGCAGAGTGGGAGAAGAAGATTGGTCTGGTCTTTTCATGGATCTGCAAAAGTCATTTGCAAAGTTATTTCACTCATATGAAACATTACAGATTGTGAGGTGCTGAGATACTATTAGTCTAGGCTGTAGTAATATGGGGAAGGTTGTACTACTGCAGTCTGTGATATAATAGGAGAAAATTTTTTTCTGGAAAATTGTCATTTTTAATGAGATATGCATCTCATGTCCTGACTCAGAGAGAAAAAAAGAAGAAAAAAGTGAATAAATACATGTCACACCTTTCACCAGCGCTAAAAGCTCATTTAAAAATAATTTTGAAAAATTCATTTTGAGAAAAGATTAAAGATCAACTCAAGCACTTTTACAGAAGCTAAGGCACTTCACTCTGGAGCAATATTACCTCACACAGGCAGACACTCGGCAAGGAAATGAAATATATTGGAATCAACAGAGTACCAACAAGCCGATAGAACCAAAAAATCATGTTGTTAAAATGACAGCTAAAATGGGAACTGGTACATTACCAGTTGCAATCATTCTCATCTTCTACTCTTATTAAAACTTTCATTACAAGCATGAAACATTAGCATTTTAATGCCTATTTATAAGATAACTTTTTCTTTTCATTTGCTTTCCTTTGCACTTTTTTTTTAATTATAAGATAATGACTGACTAGCCTAAATATTTTGTTAAGCATATCTTCTGGTAAGTACTTTATGTTTTTCCTGATATTATTTCCTTCACTGTACATCTCATGCAATATGAGTGGTTAGGTCACTTTGCCTGGTTCCTCAGGACCTTGCTTAGGACCTTAGGACCTTTATCCTAAGTAGTATTATACTGTACTATTACCTGGCAGAGGATGAAGTCAAGACAACAAAAATGCTACCTTTCTTAATGGAAAGGAAGAGAAATCTCATAAACACCATGGCTGGATCTTTTTATTGTGATGCACAAAGACTGGTCTAACAATAACAGCTTAGTAAGTGAAAGCAATAAATAAACAGATTAGGGGCCAAGCCTTCTAAAAATAATAAAATGTATGAAATATCTCAGAATCATTTAGAAACATTAAAAAAGAAAAAGTACTGTGATAATAAGGGTAGCCACTGTTGTATGTAACATATTCTCAACTGTGGAAAGAAGCACTTAGAAGGGTTTGCTGAAGAACACAGTGCCAGACCATTCTAGTACTCAGTCCCAGTAAATAATTATACAACCTCTCTGTACAAAAAGTCATCTAAATGTGTAATTGTCCTTGAAATGCCGAATTGTTACATATTTCTTTTTTTAAATGATATAATCTCATTCTCAAGATTAGCAGTACTGTCTGCATACACATATATATATGCATATATATACACACACACACATACACACTTTGCCTAAGGTATCTCTTTCTGTATGTATCACTGCTGCTGTGAATAGCTGTAAATAGTTTGTTCTATCTTGCAACATTATTTTCAGTGTATTTTCTGATGATGGCTTTCTGTTAGCAAGTATGCAAAACAAAAGCTGTAACATATTTCCTCATAAATGAGGAGATGTCGGAGATGTCCAGAAGAGGTAGCATGAAGATGTTTGTTTAAGTATCTAAGCCATGCCATAAATGGCTGAGGCACTTCAGCCACAGACTTTTCAGACAGAGACAACATAACTTATCCTTACATCTTGTAATGAAGTTGCTTCCAAGTGAGAGGAAAGGTATGGATTCTACTCCAAGGCCCATGCACGTTTTCATTTATCCTCATAAGCAGTTCATCTTTCTCTATGAGCCCTGACTGGTTTGGTAGAAGATCTGTTTGCAACAGTGGTAGCCGTTGTTTCACCCAGCTCCTGCCTGCTCATCAGCTACTGAATGGCCAGCTGTGCTTTGCATCACTTGTGTGGCAGCTGACTCCAGGGGTGGAAAGCATTGCAGCAGCATGCAATTGCTAACATAACAATAGTGTTATTCTTTTTCTCCATTAGTGCTTGCAGTTTCACATTCCCTTTCTAATCTCTGCTATGCACCAGCCTCTCTTTGTCACTGGCCCTACAGTTATCAAAGTTATTCATGTTATTATGCTGTTGCAGGAGATATAAGCTAGACTGCTGCACAGAGAAATTCCAATGTGTAGCTGAAACTTGATGATCTAATGCAAAGGGAAAATCAAATACATGTAGAGAATAAAATAAATATGGTCAGTCCCGCTGTGAAAACACTGTAAAATACAACCAGCCTCTAAATAGTTTGTAAGTACACTGACTAAATAAGCATTTAATGTACATCATTTCACCTACTCAAATGCTTAATCATTGTCCTACTCCCAACTGGGACAACTTTGACAACTTGGAATTTATACAGTAATTAAATGCACCCCATTTTAATTAGTCTTTTTTTTTTATAAATATGGCACTGATAATCAGGTAATTTCCTTAATCCCTTTTTCAGCAGAATTTATCCACTAATCATCAGTTATTCTTTTTTGTTCTACTACACCTGCCTCAAGATGACAGTAGCTTATCTCTGGAGGAAAAAGAATTGGTCATAACTGTGGCCCTGATTTAGACACAGAGTGATGTTTTTCAAACACAATGTTATTGTGTTTGACAGCTTCCAGCTTCCCTGCACCCTGGTAATAAAAAGCCATTGTCAGAGGCACTTAACAGCAAAAAAAATTAAGCAGGCAAATAAAGGAGCTGTAATTGAGCTAAATCCTTATTTTCAGCTCAGGAATTTTTCCTAAGGATGACCTGTCAGCTCCTCAAGATGCAGAGCAGGAGTCTAAGGACATAGATCAGCCCTCTGGGAAAGAGCTTCAATTAGACGTTGCCATGGATTGAGGCAGGATGTTGGCCTGTGAAACCTTTTCCAAATAGTAATGGGACAGAGATGGTCAATAAGAACAAGGATCTGGGAGGGAATGGCTATTAAAAAATGGTATGCAGCAAGAGAAAATGTTAACAAGTCAGAAATTGCTACCAATAGACATCAGAACTCTGTTTTCCTTCTGGCAAAGTAGAAAGGTCCCTTTTGAGGTCCCCAAGTGTAATGAGCATGTGTTGAGACGAAAGGTGTGCTGTGAAAAATGAAATGCTGTTAAAGATCATTTTGTAATGTACAGATATACAAGGCTCTTATTCAGGGTTGCTTTGGCAACTTAGATTTTAGATCTTTAAAATATGCTTTCTAGTATGTCATTAGTTATCTTTTTATCCATTAGAGTAGGAGGAAAAAGTCTCTGAATAGCATGCTGCATTTAGAGTTATTATCTGAGAAAACAATACCTGCCTTGCAAAGTTCATAATAGGCAGGACACAAGCCCTGTTTGCAGTTAACAGTTCTGCATTTAAAAAGCACCTTCCTATTGTTTACTTGTCAGCTCCTTTGTTTCTGCACCATCCTTCCAGAGACAAAAGAACAAATGTCATCCTGTAAACAATGCGGGAGTACAAAACCCACATAAGTTGGCAGCCAGAGCTTTAGCATAAATAATAAGGTTTTCTTGTTACTGCAACTCAGAAATTCAAGGGCATGTCAAAAAGGAGCAGCATGTTTACAATTAATGCTATTGACATTTGTTATACTGTCTTTGAAAGGAGGTTAATATTTCAAATAATAAAAATTAATGGGAGTGTCATTCCTCAGCTCAGTTATAAAGTATGCTAAAATGGTCAACACATTTCTCATACATCATTGGCTGGGGAACGTGGGCTACAGAAAGGAGAGAGAAAAAAAATTTCAAGAGCAGGTTTCTGTAGTGAATAATTTAGTCATATGGCTGTTTGGCTTGTGACAATTCATTGACAGGGATGTCAGGTATTTTATGTTGCACCTGGATTACAGAAACACCACCCAAAAAATGGCATTTTACTACAAGTGGGGGACAGAAGAAACACCATAGGCTGACAAAGTCTCTTTATTACTTTTCATTTTAGAGTTCACTATTTTATTCTGACTCTCTGAGGAAGCATATTTTCTTGGCTATATTATAAATGCCCTGTCCAGATCAGTAGGATTGTAATGCTATTAAAGCTTCCTATGGAAGAGTGAAACAAATGCTTTCAGTGAATGCTTGAAAAATCATGACTTTTCTGGAAAGATCCTGTACAGTTTGGAGGACATCTTCAAAGGCAAGGAACTACTTATGCTCAGCTTTAATTCTCCTTCATAAGACAGTTGCAAATATATTATGTACCTTGAAATACATGGTTTGGGAATCTAACTACAATTCATAAAGTTATGATTAAAATATCTATGTTTTGTAGCTTATAGCATGTGTAGAGGTGATTTACCACATATTTGTTAAGGACAAGGTAGTTTTATTAAACTGCTTTTGAAATTGTTTAACCTTGCTGCAAAACACGAGTACCTGATATTGAGAGATTTATTAACCACTTATGTTAAAAATTTAAAATTGAAACTGAAATATTAGAAATGGGAGACTTTGCTTTGTCAAACATGTAAACTTATGGATCACAGATTTGTGAAAGCATTTACCTTTTCATGCATTTAAATCCCATTGGCTCTGAATTCTGAGCTAGGGCATATTGTAACGATTTATTCTTACTAGATACATACTCACTCTGGTAGTCTTGGCAGAAGAAAATACACATCAATTAAGATAGCAGACACAGAATAATAAGGACTGACAACAGAAAAAACACATTCTCTCCTTTCCTTCTCTCATCCTCTCCAGTCCCCTCCTCCTTCCCATAGTGGTTACTTAAACTTGTTTATAAGCAGAGACTGTGTTTCATCATATTTGATGAATTTTGTGTATACCAGCATTCAAAGAAAACAGAATTCAAGAGTTTTTGTGAAAACTCAGAGGTTGTCAAATCCATAGCAATAATTCTGTGCAGATATAGACACCTGCTGCTTTTTCTTTAAAAAGTTTTTTTAAAATGCCAATGACACCTCAGTGATTCCTTTACTTGATATTTTACCTTAATTTATCCCCTAGAGTCTATAATTTCATGGTGTGATACTCTGTTAAAAATGTTAATAAGATTTCAAACTTACCAAAAAGGAGCACCATGCAGAGTTGGAAAGGCAAAGTAAAATTTATCAGGGAGAATTAAAGCAGCCATTATAGAATAAAAGTTACATATGATACTAAATAGTTTTCCTCACTGTGTAACGAGCACCTTAAAAAAGGATAAAACAGAACAGGACTCATCTGATATATTGGCACAGATTTGCTGTGAAAAATCAACAATAAGTAATGAATCACAGAATCACAGAATGGTTGAGGTTGGAAGGGCTGTCTGGAGGTCATCTTGTCCAACCCACCTGCTCATGCAGGGCCACCTAGAACCGGTTTCCCAGGACCACATCCAGATGGCTTTTGAATGTCTTCAAGAATGGAGACTCCACAACCTCCTGGGCAACCTGTGCCAGTGCTCAGTTATCCTCATAGTGAAAAGGTGTTTACTGATGTTTAGACGGAGCCTCTCATGTTTTAGTTTGTGCCTATTGCCTCTGATCCTGTCACTAGACACCACTGAAAAGAGCCTGGCTCTGTCCTCTTTGAATCCTGCTTTCAGGTAAGTATCTACATTGATAAGATCCTCCAAGCCTTCTCTTCTCCATGCTGAACAGTCCCAGCTCTCTAATCATCTGCTCACAAGAAAGATGCTCCAGTTCCTTCATCATTTTCCTGGCCTTTCATTGGACTCTCTCCAGTATCTCCATGTCTTTCCTGTACTGGGGAGCCCAAAACTGGACACGGTACTCCAGGTGTGACCTCATGAGTGCTGAGTAGAGGCGAACGACGACCTCCCTTGAACTGCTGGCATTACTTTGCCTAATGCAGCCCAGGACACCCAAACAGATCAGTAGCCTTTCTTTTCCTCTCCAAATCACAGTACAGATCACTGATATAGAACTGTACAAATGAGAAAGAAGAATCCTGTTTACATTTACTGTTGTATAATGACAATATGTCTAATCAAATCAGAATTTGGAACAAGATTCATTTGTCCTGTCAGTGCAAGTAACAATATATGCCTCTTGCTAACTAAGAATGAAGGAGAAGTTGAAAAGACAAGTATCAGTTCTCCAATGTAAATGCCACCACGTTACTGAATATATGGGTCAGAAGGATGTACTTTGTAGGAAGCTTTCACTAATAAAACCAGAAAATTCTTGATGGACAGCTGGAAATGTGTTTTCAGATTCTTACAAAATGTTATTGAAAAATGTTCCTGCTACCTCACACCTTCAATTTATATGAAATCCTAAAAAATAATGTAGGTGATTTGCTCCTTGCATGCATAAGAATTGATGCCCAAATTCTTCAAACACTTCAATATGCCCTCAATTTTGAATACGAACTGAGCTGAACTAATTTGAACTCAGGAGAATTGTGTTCAAATGCTTAAAGTTAGGCCTAGCTCATGGGAAGTTTTGATTATTTGGTACACTGACTCATGTATGACTGAAATTTTTAATGCTTCATGTTTCAGTGACACTTCCAGAAATGCAACTCTTATCTCCAGATTATGACTTCTTCTGTTGTTCAGCCATGTGTTACCTCAAAAATACCCTGTCCCCTCCCAGAAATCAATAGCAGAATAATTTTAATTCTTTGGGAAATAAAAGCATGTCATGGCTTCAGCTGGGATAGAGTTAATTTTCTTCTTGGTAGCCGATATGGGGCTGTGTTTTGGGTTTAGGATGAGAACAATGTCGATGATACACTGATGTTTTGGTTCTTGCTAAGTAGTGCGTAGTAGTGCTAAGTTGTTGCTAAGTAGTGCTCACACTGGTCAAGGACTTTTCAGCTTCCCATGCTCTGCCAGGTGCACGGGGGGCTGGGGGGGAGCACACCCAGGGCGGCTGACCCAGACTGGCCAAAGGGCTATTCCATACCATATGACATCATGCTCAGTATATAAGCTGGGGGAAGAAGAAGGAAGGGGAGGACGTTCGACACAATGGCGTTTGTCTTCCGAAGTAACCGTCACGCGTGATGGAGCCCTGCTTTCCTGAGGATGGCTGAACACCGGCCTGCCGATGGGAAGTAGTGAATGAATTCCTTGCTTTGCTTTGCTTGTGCGCGCGGCTTTTGCTTTACCTATTTAACTGTTCTATTTTATTTTACTTCAATTATTAAACTGTTCTTATCTCAACCTATGAGTTTTCTCCCTTTTACCCTTCCAATTCTCTCCTTCATCCCACCAGAGGGGAATGAGCGAGCGGCTGTGTGGTGCTTAGTTGCTGGCTGGGGTTAAACCACGAGAGAGAGTCCTTAAAAAATAAAAAATAAAGACCATCCTTCTATGTCTGTATAACTTTCTTTGTTAAAAGGCACAGTCTTGGTTAAAAGATTTAATTACTTTACCTCTCCTGTACGCACAGTATACAAAGAGATGTAACCATCCAAATAACAAGGCCATAAAAGATGAATGTCACAAAATAAAATATCTTCTTTTGTTTTCCATCTTCCCTCTTCAAAAGAAATAATCTCAGGCAATACAAAGAGAAGATAAACACAGAATGCAGTTAAAAGTGAAATGAGAGATAAAGAAAATATTTGCTTCCTGAGGTACTCCCACCTGATATAAAAGATAAAAAATTGGACTTTCAAGATTATATTGTCTGAAATATTTACCTTATTTATTCTGCCATCAGACTTCCTTAGGGTGTGTGCAGAATTTGGTGTTCATTAAAATAGTAGCATTTTCTGGTCTTTGAGATAATGCTAACTAATCTTTCCTTGAACTGTGGAAACAGTAAGTCTAGATGTAATAAAAATACCAACCAAAGCAAGTATCTTGCTTTTTCTTTCTCTTCTTTACACTGTTGTTATCATAACAATATTGTAGTTGTACACTTTTTTTTTGTTATTTGATGGTTTATACATATTGAATTTGGCAGAATTAGCAGTTAATGTGTTCATGAAAATCATCTCACGCACACCAAAAGGCAGCTATCACTGGGGGAAGAATATGCCATCCACTATAATAGCTTGAGTGTGGAGGATAAACAAGTGAAGAATAACTTAACATCCCAGCAAGTCAGCACTAGAAAGAACCTACTAGAACTGAATTACCAAAATGAGTGAATGTTGAAATACTATCTGCTTCTTGCATATTCATTTCAGTCTTCAATGTTTGGGTGGTTGCCATTAAATTGTCTGCCATTCTATTGTAGGTAACACCCTTTATGAAATACTCAACACTAAATCATTACAGAATTTTAAAAGGTGCACATAGGATGAAAACTGAACCAAGAAGGTAGCCAGGAGGTCCACGGAAGTGTTCCTTCCCCTCTATTTGACATTTGCGAGATTGCACCTGAAGTGTTGAGTCCAGTTTCAGACTTCGCAGTAATAAGAAAGATATTGACATACTTAAGCAGATCCACTGGTGGGCCACGAAGACGATGAAATATCTGGAAAATACGATATACCATGACAGCCTGAGAGAAATGGCTATGTTCAGTCTTCATAGGGGTCTACTAATTTCTAATGCTAATTGCTTACTTAATTAATTTAATTCATTAGTCTATGGAGGGGCTAATCATTGTTTTCTTCTACACCTTGGATGCTTATATACCAGGTGGGGCTAGACTCTTCTCTGAGGTTCACAGAGAAAAGATGAGAGAAGGTGATCACAAGATGCAATGAACGGGATTTCAACTGGAAACCATTAAGGGCAGCTGAGGCTGGCAGATGGAAGGACCTGGAGCCAGTCAAGACAAGAGGCTGCTCTCTGTCTCCAGTCTCATGTCCCACCAGTAGCAAGGCTAGGCATGAATTCCCAACAGGTACATGCACACTCTACAGTCACAGCTGATCACAGACAGGTTAACACAGACAAGAGCACAGTACATTCACAGACACTCATATAAGTTAAGACAGCACTGATAGGGCAATCTTGTTTTTAAGGATTTTTGCTCATTGAAGACCTCCTTTCACAGATTTCTCCAATATATGGCTCCCAGATGTTTGATCTCTCCTGATCCAGCTGCTAGACCCTTTGTCTCCCTGGGAGCACACCCAGACCCATAGTCTCTCCATTATCTTGCAACCAGACTTCTCCTACCCACCAGCTAGTCCAGCTTGAAGCTTTCTCACAGATCATTTGCACATACACACACACACACATACACAGAAAGTAGTAAAAGTGGAGTTTCATAAAAAGATAGATCAGAGTTCTGTGATCAGGTGGAGGCCTCAGCCACACAAACCATCAGCCTGTTCACACACCACTACTCTTTCACACACCACCACCCTTTTATGCTCCCACTCCATTTCCTCCCTGGTCCACCTTGATCCTTGCTTTCAGTAGTTTCCTGTTTTCCCATCCTCTCTCTTTGTCATTAAACTCAAAATGCCTTCTGTAAATCATGAGAAATGTAAACATGGTGGTGTTTTGTTTTGCTTTCTTTCAAATATTTTTTCTTTCCTTTTTTTTTTTTTTTTTTTTTTTAAACTAGAGCATTTTATGTTTGAGGCTGGTGCTGTCTCCTCCAAAGGGAAAAGTCAAAAACAACTTGAGAAGGGCTGAGGAGTTTCTGAAACATCCATGGTCATCCCTGACCCATGGAAAAGCTGGGAAGCATTTGTACAGCTAAGGTGAGAAATTCACTGACTGAACTGAGACCTCCTTCTTCCTGTTACAGAGACTGTGATATTTGGCAAGGCCCTGCTATAATTTACTTGAGCAAAGCATTTGACATTGCCTACATATCCCTGAGCAGGACACAGTGTGTAGAGGGGTGCTACGGTGCTTGAGGCTGTATGAAGGTCCAGCCAGGGACATGGTGTCAAACCTGCGGATACACTATTCATCCCACCACCAGCAACAACCATTCATCTCTCTGATAATAGACTACGGGACAGAAGACACAAAAAAAAAAAAAAGGGACTGAGCTCAGAAAACTCAGAAAGAAGCATCTGGGGAAGGAGAGGGAAGCACTTATCTGATGGTTCTCAAACTTCTCTGTGAGAAATCAACATGTTGAAGGATGACATGAGAATGATGCCCTGCAAATGCACTTTGAGCACCTAAACTGGAATCCCCTTCTGGGGAGTATTTTTTTGACTGTTCATAGGTTAAGCCTAGAAAGACTAAACACCCTCCTCCTCACACTGCTCTTGCAATAGTAAAATATTTTGAGCAGTGCAACGAAGCACACATACCCTGTTTATTTAAAAATTGTCTTCAGTTAGTCTGCTAAAACCAAGTTTAAGACTGTTCATTTATAAAAGCAGAGAGACCTTTTTTCACAATGTGCTAATTCGCAACAACCTATTAAGGTTCCATTGCGTGCTTAGACACAAATTGCTGAGAGAAAATGTTTTAGTGCATTTCATTTCCATGTATTCAGTTGGAATATATTTACAATTCTGTGGATTGTGAGGTAGATGTAAATAAGTTTCCCCCTTGTATATAAGTAAGCACTTTTTGGTATATTTCCTTGCTGATTGAAAGTAAATTACAACATTACAGTGCTGTAAATCATAATTTCTGCCTGGCTTCTTGGATCATCAATTTCAAAATATATCAGAACATATTGTTATAGAATAAACAGTATGACTCAGTTTGAGGCTTTCTTGCTCCTTCGGATGCTGAAAGTATTGCAAAGTGCTCCAGAATTCAGTCAGTTGCCTCCCTTCAGAGGGGCTAATAAACCGAGGTTCTTTCTCCCTGTGTCTGGGATTAGGCTAAATCCAATTGCGTCTTTCAAAATAAATACAGCTGCTGGTTAAACATCCTTTCTGATGTATGAGAAAAATAAGAGAGTTGAATTCTTCATGTCTTATCAAATCCAATTAAAACACAGGTGCCTTCAAGGTCTTTAATCTTATACCTTTACACGTACAGAAAATGCCCATAAAAGCCAGAAACCAATTATTTCTGACATATAATGGGGGCCCTTCCCCCTCACCCTTTTGAATGGAATCAGTGTTAAGGGAAGTTCTTTTCTAGGTCATTTTAATCACTAAACCAAGAGCAATGAAAATTATAATTCAATTGATCTGCCTTTGTCATCTCTAAGTATTTGCATTACTGACTTTCTTTTCAGCTTAAGTTGAATCAAGATCATCCCTGGTCAATCTCGTTGACATACACTCCTCTACTAATCATATTTAATGAAAATTGCAAGGATATCAAAATCATTTATAAGATACAGAGGGGAAAAAAGAGCCCTTCTCATCAAGGACCAAGGACAAAACATGACATATCCAAGAAGCATTGACTATACTGCATATAAAAACAACATATTTTTGAAGCTTATTTTGCCTCTGCAGGGTACATAATGAATGATCACAATTTAAAGTATGTCAGATTCAAAGAAAGACGTGGGCCAACTTATTATATGCATAATAAGGAATACATAATATTTAGGAAATACTCAGATAATGTTTTCTATGGCATAATTTTACACGTTGTTTCTCAGAAGTATATTTTTTACAGGGAACAGTCAGATATTCTTCTCAGTAAACCAAATGGGCTCCTATGAAGACAATGAAATTAGATTGCCAAAGGACACTGGTCCATCATATTTTAATTTCTCTTCTATATCCAAAGTGACGAACCAGTCAATATGCTTCAAAACCAGTTTTCCACTTTTATTTGAGATCTTTCCTGCAGTAGCTTTCTTTTCTTTGATAAAGTTTCCCAGTCGATCCAGGACATTTCTAGAGTGTGCATATAACAGTTTCTTGACACAAGCGATCAACAAGATAACAGTGGGAGATGCCTTGCTGGACCTGTTACAAGCAAGCAAGGAAGAACAGGTCAAAGACGAGAAGGTCAAGTGTGGCTGTGGCTGCAGCAACCATGAGATGGTGCAGTTTTAAAAACCTGAGAGAAGTGACCAAGGAGATTCACAGCCCTGGACTTCAGGAGATCGTATTTCAGCTTGTTGGCAGGATCCAGTGGGAGACTGGGTAAAGGAGCCCAGTACACCAGTGGTGAAGGACATGGCAAAGACTGAGGCACAGTGCCTTTTTGCCTAGGATTTCAGTGGACAGGTCTGCCCTAAGGACTTCTAGGCCCTGAGCCAAGGAGCAGAGTCTATGGGATGAAGCTGTACCCACAGTCAGGGAGATAAAATTAGGGCACATGTAAGCACATTGAACATGCACAAGTTCACCATCTGGGGGTGTTGAGGGAGCTGGCTCATATTGCAAGGCTGCTCTCTATCATCTCCATCACTTTTGAGATTATGGGAGGTGCAGAAAACTGACTGGAGAAAGACACCTGTCCCACATACCTGCAGGAAGGGCAAGGAGGATTGGGGAAATTACAAGTCTTTACCTCATTCCCTGGGAAGGTTATGGAACATAGACTTCTCAAGCCTCCTCTTCTTCTTAAGTATCCAGGCACATGCAGAACAGTTTGAGACTGGGAAGAGCCAGCATGGATCTTCCAAGGGCAAACCAAACCTGACCTGATTGCTTTCTATGTTGAAACAAGTGGCTGTGTAGACACGGGATGAGCAGGAGGTGTTGCTTACCTTGGTTTTAGCCAAGGCACTGACAGAGTCTTCCATAAAATCCTTCTAGCCAAATTGCAGAGACATGGGCTGGGTAAGGGCATAAGGTGGGCAGAAAATGGACTGGAAAACTGGGCTCAAGGGGTGGTGATTGGTGGTACAAAGTCCAACTGGTCGGTGGCCAGTTACTAGTGGTAACCCTCAGGGATTGGTACTGGTGGTCTAGATGATAGGACAGAGTACACTCTCAGCAAGTTTGTAGACAATGTCAAACAGGGATTTGCTCTCATACCCTGTAGGGCAGGGCTGCTGTCCCAGAGGACCACAACAGTACCGAGAAACAGGCCAAAAGAAACCTCATAACCCAGGGCAAATGTCTCCAGTTTGTCATAAGCCCATGTAAGAATACAGGCCCCAGGGCAACTGGCTGGAAAGCAGCTGTGCAGAAAAAGACTTGGGAGTCCTGGTGCACTACGAGCTGAATCAGCAGTGTGTCCTTGCAGCAACAAAGGCCAACCAGCTGGGGAGGGATCCTTCTTCTCAAACTGATCCTTATAAGACTGTATCTGGAGCGCTGTGTCCACTTTTGGGTACTTACTACAAGAAAGACTTGGACATACTGGAGCAAATCCAGTGATAATTAGGGGGCTGGAAAACACAACATATAAAGACAACTTGGTCTTTTCAGTCTGGAAAAGAGAAGGCTTGGGGAAGACCTTCCTGCTATCCACAGCTGCCTAATAGGAGGGTGTAGAGATGACAGAGGCAGACTTCTCAGAGCTGCACAGCAGTAAGAAAAGGGGCAACAGACACAAGCCGGAACATGGAAAATTCTGATTACATACAAGGAAAAATTCTTGTCATGTGGATGGTCAAACATTGGCACAGATTTCTCAGAGATGTTGTGGAATTTCTACCCTTAGAGATAGCCAAAACTCAACTAGAAAAGGCCCTGAACAACCTTCTCTAACTGTACCTGCTTTGATTGAAAGATTGGACTAGGTGACCTCTGGAGATCCCTTCCAACTTATAATACTACTCTCTGACTCCAAGATATGGCAGCATATTTGGTAAGTGTTATCATTTTTTCCTGGATGGAGTAGAAAAGAAAGAAGAGGGAAATTTGTTATAAGCCACATGTGTCTGGGTTACCAGTTCTTTGACATTATCTTTCAATCATTAACCAGAGGCCATTATTTCTGCTTGTCTGAGTACCCTTGATGTGTATAAGAAAAAAAAGACTAAAGTGCCTAAAATGCTTTTCCAATGAGAAAATTTGATGATAGAATGTCTCCTCAAACTGTCCTTGTCCTGTTTTCTCTTTCCTGTGAAGTTTCTAACTTCTCTTACTTTCCATTTTAGAATATCTATGACTTTGTCCAGTGTTCATCCAAATTAGATGGAAGAATAAGCTGTTGTTAAGCTGTATCTTGTCAAACTATTGCAAGATCATAAAAAAAGGGAAAGACTGTCATCTTTTCTCCTTTCTTATATGATTCAGAGCAACACAGGAACTCTTGCATAACAACTATAGCAAAGTCATGCCTTGATGAGAGCAGTCAGAGCGTTTGGAACAGAGAAGAAAAATTCAGTAACTAGATCTATATCTGAAACAACAGCTGAAAAAAGTATTCAAAGGAAAGATAAATTCATAAATGTTTTGTAAACTTTCCCTAAGCTTGATTAAGAACCTGAAAGTGCCTAACTTAATTTAATAGCCTGCCAACTTCAATATGTCTTTTACTCTTCTAAGCAACTGCCTGCACCAGAATCATATTCTCCATCCTTGGAAAACACATGTTAACGCTATTAGCAGACAAAATGGAAAAACTAAAGTTGAAAGCTCTTCTCGCTTGATCTGCACATACACTCTGAAAGCTGTTGACGTGTTTGAATTAGAGTGTAAGTCTAAAGCATGTTAAAACTACACATCTGGCATTTTTAATGAGAGTGTTTCAAGTGACTTGATTAACTCTGAATGACAGCTTTGAATCTTTGCCTAATGGGAAGTTGATGGTAAATTAATCTCTTTAAACCTGACAGAAATGATCAAAACTCTAAGTTAGCAGAAGTTATTACAACTGTATTTTACTATGTTGCATGAAAGTGTGTGGAGCAGCCTGTGAGGCAACTGGTCTCATTTTCTTTTGTGTCAGCTAATTTTTTAAGATTACTTATTTACTGGTGACTGTAAGTGTTCCAACAATTTGCTTCTCCATACAAAACCATTGCCCCGCATCCCATAGGTGGATGGGATGCCTTCTCAGAAGGCTTTTCAGAAGCTTTATGATCCCTTTACTGAACATATGTATATCTATAATAAAGCCCACAGAGGGCTGCAATGGCTTAGTGCATCCATATGGAGCTCTGGTACTCCCACAGCAAGACAGTTTCTGACACTGAGTTCACTCAACCAGAGCTATCATGGCCATCTGTTCACTGTAGCATGGATGATGGGCATATCCAACAAAGCAGAACTTGCACCTAGTGGAAAGCTAAAGAAGTTTTTAGCCAGTTTTACACTTCCCTTATGTTAGTATTTTCTGAGATTTTAAGTAGTTGAATCTGCGTGTGAGTCTTTGATTCCTAGCATACATGGAGACTGGTAGGACATCCTCAAGACATAGTCTTACAGCTGTCTGCTACAATAGCAGCAACAAAGGAATCATCAGTAAGATCTGGAGTTCATAAAATCCTTTTATTTCACTACTTTTTTTTTTTTAATGATAAATAAGACAGGGCAGAGATGAGGATCTTGCCATGTTTTCAGATTTTCCATTTTACTTCTTCTGCCTCTTAACTACTTTATTGACATATGCAGTAGCTGTATAAATAGACCTCACCTACAAAGTTAGTGAGAAAACAGCTCCATGGAAATCTGCAGAGTGCTCAGCTGAAAACCTGTTTCCTAATGACTTATACAACAAAAAACAGTATGAAAGGAGTTGTCAAAAATGTTTTGAGGACAAGAATAATTCTATTGTCCTGATATGGCAATAATATGTACCTGTAGATAAGCAAAATTCATGGCGACAAAACATGTACTTAGGAAGCAAGATTAAGTTGAAAAATGCCATGTAATCAATAGCTAAGGAATTTTTTTTTAATTGTAGTCTATATCTATGAAGCAGCGAGATTGACAGTTCTGTTGGTTAAGTCAAATATAGGGATTAATACAGATGCACATGACATTCATGCTATTTCCCACTGCATATAGCCACCATCCCACTCCAAGAAACAATAACAAGAATACTCTGAGAGGTTCCAATCTTTTAAACATAACTTAAGCTTAAGATACAACTTATTCCCTCATGTTTTCATTATTGATTTCATATGTTTATTTATTAAATTTACTGAGAAATAAGGTTGTGGTTTCCATGATACCCATTCCCATGAAAATGATATGCTGATCACAGAGTAATTATACATGTGAATAAAAATCAATAAAATAACTCCAAAACTATGAAAGTTCAAGCTTGTTTTGGACTTCTTGCAGCTGCTTGACATCACAACAAAGATGAACATAGAAAAGAGGCCATCACACTGTTTCTTCTAGCACATTTTCAAGTGCTTTTTTCTAGTCTTGTATTTTTGTATGCAAGTACGGACTTGTAGGATAAGCACAAGCAGTACTAACAAATGCTTCATGTCTTCTTAAAAGCATGTAAGTACTAAATTCCAGGTGCCTTCATCACTAACAAACTCGTCTATCAATCATATTTTTTCTCTGTGAAGGGCTTTCATACTAAGACGAATACATGAGGAAGTGGAGAGGGTTTCCAAGTCTATAACTATTCTTTAAATTATACTCACATCTGTGTTTAAACACTCAGCAGTTCCATCCTCTGAAAGTATTATGGCATAGAGAAATGCCTCCCCATTTTATTTCTCTTCCTTCCGTACACAGCAGTGTTTCACAGACAAAATGGTTTTTAGAGAGTGTATATATCAATTATTTTATCCTTTATGGAAAGAATATCTAGCCATAGCTCATCTTATAAGGTAGTAGAGAATGCCATTAAAGAGTGACACTAAAATGCAATGTAATTTTGTAAAGAATAATAGCTAAAAGAAATATTAAGGGAATGTGTTCCTTTTTTGTATTTCTGTGTCAGTAACTCAGAAATTTCACCACCACTGGCAAAAAAAAAAATACAGCATTTTTATATTTTTCAAAGTGATGGGAGCAAACAGTAGCTGTAGTAATATGGAGATTAAAATCACAAACACAAATTTCACAGTTGTTGATGGGTTTTTTTTAATTTTTCATTGAATTTGTGTCAAAAGTTTCTGTTGCCAAAAATGCCTGCATTCTTTTATAACACAGAAGAATAAAGGACTGGGTTAGAATTTAAAATGTGTTGCCAAAAATACCATCTGCAGATAAAACCACGTGTTCACATGTATCAGTAAGTATATTTCAATCTTGTCTCTGCTGTACGTAACCTAACACTTCTTTTTTCCATGTAACCAAAGTTTTTATAGTTGCCGTAAGGAATGTGTGACAAAATGCTTTGGGAATTGGAGAGAGAACGTATCCACAAGACAGTCTTCGTCTACACTACAAAAGTGAAGTGTTTGCAGTATAGTAGGTAGAAATGTGTAAACACAGCTGAGATAGCTGGAAGAGATTTCACATTGTGCTCCTATATCTGTAGAATAAATCTGCCATTATGTGTTTGGCATACCTTGTGCTATCTTACATCTGTAGCTTTAAGATTAGAAAACACACGATTATGAAGGCATTGCACTTCTGCTAGGGAGAGAGTGGGACATTGTCCAGAAATTGCCAAGAAGGTTCAAGGATGGAAAGAGGAAATTCTTTTAAACACACACACACAGAGACAAAAAGTAAAATTTGCATTTTGTTTTAATACAAAATTCTGCTGGAATTCTGTATTGGCAAATACTTGTACTGCTTTATTGGTACAAATGGCTGTTGTCTACTTCAATATACCAATAAGTATACCAATAAGGTTACCAATAAGTCTGGCATACCTAGTCTCTTCTTAGATTGATGTAAACAACAGGAATACACCACCTTGCTTCTGCATACTGTGATTAAATGTCTTTTTAGAGGTATGTATGTATGTCTGCATGGGACCAAAGTAACAAAGAATTAAAGAAGTCTTCCCACCCCCCGCTTTCTTTCAGTTATTTGCAAGGGAATCTAAGAATGGAATATTGCATTTTCCCCAGAAATATTCTCCTGAATGTAAAAGTAAGCCTCTTTCTTCAAACAGCCCATAGATACTTTTTTAACAAAATCTTAAATTATTATCCTATTTTCCTTTGAGACATCCTGAGTGTATGTGTATACATATTTAGGTATGTGTAAAATATACAAAGAAAAAGCTATCCATAAATAAAATATGTATATATGAGCCATACAAAATAAATATATACCTTTTACTCACTCTGAATTTACTTATTACTGTAGTCTGATAAATGGTGGTGCATTAACATTTATGCAGATTTTCATGCAACTTCATTTGCAATTTCCACAATTTAACCCTACCATTCCTTCAAAATATGTGGATGATGTCAAACACCTCTGCAGCTTATTCTTCCTGTGCTACAATGGCAAATTTTTTTTGTTGAGTCGTCTTCCTACTTGTAAAAGGATAATGAAGTCAACCTACTACGAACGAGAGTTCAGATTTGTCTGTCACTGAAATACACCGGGCTGAATGTTTTTTGATAGACTTAGACACGGCTGGACTACTCATTGTAGAGATGCAAGTTGTTTGGAACATGTCAAAACACATGGAGTTTTATGGGGTAGAAGCTTGGGAATCTAGGGAATATGGAGGCTTCAGGCAGGCAGGGACATTAAACATCATCACACCCTGGTAGTGTTCACAGTCCGAGAGGTAAGGGTCAGGTGAAGAGTATAGTCAGGACCCTGAATTTTAGGAAAGCAAACTTCCAGCTCTTCAAGGAGTTAATCAACAGGACTCCCTGGGAAATGGCCTTCAGGGACAAGGGAACAGAACAGAGCTGGCAGGTGTTCAAGGATGCTTTCCATAGGGCACAAGAGCTCTCAATCCCCAGGTGCAGGAAATTGGGCAAGGAAGGGAAGAGGCCAGCATGGCTGAGCCATGACCTGTGGGTCAAACTAAAGGCCAAGAAGAGATTGCACAGGCAATGGAAGAAGGGATTGGTATCTTGGGAAGAGTACAGGGACGCTGCCTGGTAGTGTAAGGATGGGATAGGAAGGCCGAGGCTCGGCTGGAGCTGAACCTGGCGAGGGATGCGAAGAATAATAAGAAGGGCTTCCACAGGTATGTCAACCAGAAAAGGAAGGTTAAAGAAAGCGTACCCCCTCTGATGAGCAGAAGTGGTGAGCTGGTAACAACAGACGAGGAGAAGGCTGAGGTATTCAACAACTTCTTTGCCTCAGTCTTCATGGCCAACCTCTCTCCTCACACCTCCTGAGTCAATGGGCCATTTGACGGGGATGAGGGGGGCAGAGGTCCTCCCACTGTAAGAGAAGACCAGGTTCGCGACCACCTGAGGAACCTGAACATACGTAAGCCTATGGGTCCTGACGAGATGCATCCGAGAGTCCTGAGGGAACTGGCTGATGTAGTTGCTAAGCCACTCTCCATGATATTTGAAAAGTCATGGCAGTCAGGTGAAGTCCCTGGGGACTGGAAAAAGGGAAATATTGCAGCCATTTTTAAAAAGGGTAAAAAGGAGGACCCTGGGAACTACCGACCTGTCAGCCTCACCTCTGTGCCTGGGAAGATCATGGAACAGATCCTCCTAGAAGCTATGCTAAGGCACATGGAGGGCAGGGATGTGATTTGGAACAGTCAGCACGGCTTCACTAATGGCAAGTCCTCCCTGACCAACCTAGTGGCCTTCTATGATGGAGTAATTACATCAGTGGACAAGGGAAGAGATACAGATGTCATCTATCTGGACTTCTGTAAGGCCTTTGACACAGTCTCCCACATATCCTCCTCTCTAAATTGGAAGGATATGGATTTGATGGGCGGACTGTTCAGTGGATAAGGAATTGGCTGGATCCAGAGGGTAGTGGTCAATGGCTTGATGTCCAGATGGAGAACAGTGACAAGTGGTGTCCCTCAGGGGTCCATATTGGGACCAGTGCTGTTCAATATCCTCATCAATGACATAGACAATGGGATCAGGTGCACCCTCAGCAAATTTGCAGATGACACCAAGCTGAGTGGTGCAGCTGACACGCCTGAGGGACGGGATGACACCCAGAGGGACCTGGATAAGCTGGAGAAGTGGGCCTATGTGAACCTCATGAGGTTCAACAAGGACAAGTGCAAGGTCCTGCACCTAGGTTGGGGTAACCATCAGTATCAATACAGGCTGGGGGATGAAGGGATTGAGTGCAGCCCTGCCGAGAAGGACCTGGGGGTACTCATAGATGAAAAGCTGGACATGAGCCAGCAATGGGCTCTCGCAGCCCAGAAGGCCAACCATATCCTGGGCTACATCAAAAGAAGAGTGGCCAGCAGGTCGAGGGAGGTGATTCTGCCCCTCTACTCTGCTCTGGTGAGACCCCACCTGGAGGACTGCGTCCAGCTCTGGGGTCTTCAGTACAAGAAGGATATGGACCTGTTGGAGAGGTTCCAGAGGAGGGCCACAAAAATGATGAGAGGGATGGAACACCTCTGTTATGAGGAAAGGCTGAAAGAGCTGGGGTTGTTCAGCCTGCAGAAGAGAAGGCTGAGGGAAGACCTTATTGCAGCCTTTCAGTACTTAAAGGGGGCTTATAAGACAGATGGGGACAAACTTCTTAGTAGAGCCTGTTGCAATAGGACAAGGGGTAATGGTTTTAAACTAAAAGAAGGTAGATTCAGACTAGATATAAGGAAGAAATTTTTTACAATGAGGGTGGTGAGACAGTGGAACAGGTTGCCCAGGGAGGTGGTAGGTGCCCCATCCTTGGAAACATTCAAGGTCAGGTTGGATGGGGCTCTGAGCAACCTGATCTAATTTTAGATGTCCCTGCCAATTGCAAGGGGGGATGGACTAGATGACCTTTAAAGGCCCCTTCCATCCCAAAGCATTCTATGATTTTATGATTCTATGATTCACTTTGCACTTTCTAGCATTGAACATATATGCTAGATACCACTCTACATCCGGGCAACCAGAATCACAAGCTGTTTGCAGCTTTGGATGAAGGGGTCCAGTTTTATGCCTCAGAGGAGACTTCCATCACCAGCTGCATTAATGGAGTGACCCTGAGGTCTGAGCCTTGCAGCACCTAATTGCCTGAGAGTCCAACTATAAAGCATTGTTTTCCTAACCCATTGTAGCACCTCTGTGAAGGGCCTGGCTACATCTTCTCTTCCCCTCCCCACAGGCAGGGTGGCTTCTGTGAGTCCATCTGAAGCCTTCCCTGCCCCAGGCTGGCCAAGCCTTGCTCCCATGGCTTCTCCTCCCAGGACAAGTGCTCCAGACCCGACTGCCCTGGGGACCTCACTGACCTCACTCTAATTTGTCAATGTCCAAGACTGGACAGAGTATCTGGATGTGTCCTAATCAGTGCTTAAGAGAGATGGACAATAATAATCATTTAATTGCATTTATTTATCATCAAATTCCACATAGCTTCAGGTTTTCTTAAAAATCATAGTATTTCCTAGATTACAGCAATACTTTATAAAAAAATGTCTCATAAGAACTTTCTAACTAACTTTCATATTCCCTTTCCCTGATACACAGACCCTGAAGCACCTAATTAACTTCTGAAAGAGGGAGTTAGGCCTCTCTGGGAAATATTATCCCAGCTTATATCAGAATTAATAACATCCTTATTGCAAATATCTCAGTGCTTGAACAGGTTTATCCTGAATATTTAAGTTATGAAAGCAGGCTGCTCTGTTGTTCCACTTTAGACACAGCTGAGAGCTTACAAAAATAGGGACTAGCATACTTTTTCCACCATTTAAACAGCGTAGAATGGCATGACTTTAGTTCCATGTGGAAACACAGTCATGTGTTTAGTAAAACTGCCATATGCATTTGAATGACAATTCTTTGGTTCACTGCCAAAGCCTATATGTGTGTATAATGCTGGTCTGGAAACGAAAATCTTCCTTGTGGGCATGAAGAGCAAAATGATAAGTTGCTTTTCTTTTCATTCACCTTCTGCTCCTTTAATCTATTAGAAGCTCAGAGATTGTGAACTGTGGTTTTTGGATGTACCTTTTCATTAGCTATTTCTCATCCCCAACTTGAAACCCCATTTTCTTAGCCTACATTACAGCATTACCAGATACCCTCTAGGGTGAACAATAAAGCTAGTCCTGTGCACAGCTTAAGCAATTTTCCATAGCCAATCAAGCAAACCTCGCATATTTGGAAGGGTGCAATTGTTTGTGAGCTTCCAAATGCCGATAAAATAGGTAGTTTTCCCACCATCTTTGTAAATACACACCATATTAGGTCCCTTTAAAAATCTGTATATAATGACATATTTCACCTGAATCCATTTATCGTTTTCCCTTCTTTCCATCACAGTGATGTGAATTACTTGTTTTGTTACAAAACATGTCATTCCTCATAAGAAGTCAGTGGTTTATAGATAAAAAGAAAATTAAAAAATCTCACAAAATCTAATAAAATCTGACAAATTGTTAAACATATAATAGGTTTGTAAACTATGGCTTTCCTTTGCTAGTGGGGGCTTTGCCATTAAGGGATATTAACAGGACATGCATTTAAGCTGTTCCTGTAATCAGTTGCTCGGTGGTAGGTGATGACAATCTTATCCAATTAGAAGAGCAACAAGTGTATAATTATTGGATTTTCAAGGGAAAAAACCCCGATGCCTTAGTAAATTCAAGCTAATTCAAGCTTCAAGTAAACCCAAGATTGTAATTTAAGATTTTCTTAAAAGTCATAGTATTTTCTAGATTACAGCAATTCTGTCACTCACACACACTCTGTTCAGTCACTTGTGATTTACTTCACAGCAGAAAAAAATTACAATATATGCAATGGATAAATATATGTAAAACAAAAAAGAATAACAAGAATTCATTCATGATACTTGCTTCTGATAAATTAAGGCATTATTTGGCAAACACATTCATAATATTAATTCTTTATTTTGTTTGATCTTGTTTTCAAGGCATTGATACTACAACATACGCATTCGTATGTTTGAGCTTCTTTTGATACATAGCATGGACAAAGTTCATAAATATATATTAATATGCATGTGCAGTGAATTAATTTATGCCAGTGTAAGGTCTTTTTTTATGCCATGAAACATTAAATATATTTATTGAAAAAATGCTATTAAGAAACTGAAATGTATTCTTGAGTGACTAAGGATTTGTAGAAATAAATTTTTCAGTTGTGGAAATACTGGTATAACAAGGTTATTAAATCATGTTTGGGCATATATTTTGTGAGGTTTTAATGCATGAGTAATATTCTGGTTTTGTTTCTTTGCTATCACTTGTTAATTCTATCGTTATCTAGCAGATCTGTAGTAAACCCTTTTTTATCTGCCTGCAACTTTCTAACTACTGATGATCCTTGCTGCCTTGTCATCAAAACTGAAATTTCTGTCGAGACTGATGAAACAAGGGATTGTCTTCCTGACATTGGCTTTTTTTTTTTAATGAATGGATTTAAGTAACACAAGGTGGAAAAAAAGTCCTTCCTTTATCTGCCAAGTAGTTTATTTTTGTTTCAACAGGAAGCCAGCAAATATTTTATAATCAGGAAATGTGCTTTGTGTGGGGAGTATTCACCAGAACATAGAAAAAAATACCCTTCTGCATTGCACATAAACTTACACAGCAACAGATTTTGACGAAAAAAAAAATTAAAACCCACACCATTAGCTAATTGCACAAAGTCTCAACAATAAAGATAGATTGTAAAGTACTAAGACCAAAATTCACTCACTGACTCAAGAAGTCTCCAGTTCTGTCTATGAAGTTTGAAGGACACTTCCAGCACCAGCAGTTTCATGACATTAGTCTTTCTTTTCTTTGCCTTTCTTATAAAGGAGACAAAGAATATTCCTTCAGGCAGTGTGGTGAATTATTTACAATCATAGCTTTGTTAGAGGGATTGACTGCTAGTGTTTCATTTCACCAGTAAAAACATATATATTTCAATTGGGCACCCTCAGAATCTGCCTCAGAAGGTGCTTAAAAATTATCAAATAAACACATAAATATTTCTATTATTAAATGAGGCTCTCGACTCCTGACAATAGATAAAAATCCTCTTTTCTTTGCTATGCCCCAAAACTAGTTTTCTCATAAACCTTGACCTTTTGCCTTAGAACTTCTGAAATTGAGCCAAAAAGTAACAAGCTTTTTCAGGAAAGCAGGAGAAATACAACATAATGACCTTGCAATTTCCACAGTCTCAGCTAACCTAACCCTTCAAAAATGCTGCACTGAAGTGAATAAAGCAGATTGTGAAAAACACTGACATTCAACATAGTACCGGTTACACTCCTATAGTCAAAATGGCCATTGCACCAGAAGGTTGACCCAGATGAGGGTAAAATAACAGCAAAAAAAAAATAAACACACACATTTATTTTAGTTGGAAATCTAAGAGCTCTTCCAACAGCTGAAGCTTGTCTCATTCTCAACACTTGGTTTCTACAGTAATAACATTCTTATTAAAACAATAGTTCGCCAGAACTTAAATAAGCACTTTTACTGAAAGTATAAGGATTAATCCTTTTTGCTATTACTTTCAATATTCCTTGTTAAAAAGCCACCCATATATGACATTTATAAATGTGTGTACACTGTGTATTAATTCAAATTAAGCCCTGCAGTGACTAGTTTTAAGGCCCTTGAATTAAGCTATTTAATTCCTTTCCTCGTCTAATTGCTGAGACTATTATTTAATGTCTCTTGTTTTTCTCTCTATTAATCTGTTTGCTTTACTAAATTGCATTCAGTTTTTCAACTCAGAAATTGTAAAAAAGAGAGGGAAAGTAAAAGTTTTAAACAAAGGAGTAATGCATTTATTTGAAAGAAGGAGTAAAAGGTGGCTGAGGAAACATTCAAATTATAGGGTACTTGTCACAAGTGGCCATCTATAAATTAGGGAAGAGCTGGAAAAGGTCAGTTAGGTGAGAGGACTATTAATAACATGAAGAAAGATAACCAGGGACCTGAGATGCAGTTGTAGCTCCAGTGGATGTTGGACCCTGCTGCCCCCCGGGTCTGCGCAGGACAGCAGCTCTGGCCAGCGTTGAAGTTGCTGGGTCCAGCCCAGCTGGTGGACTGGAGTTGACAGAGATTAACTACTAAAGCCAAAAAGACAAAATACTGCACTGAACATTTTAATTTTAAGCACAATTGTGTCACCACGCTTTTCATATGCTATTGTAACTAATGGCTATGAACACGCACTGCAACAGAGAAAGCTCTAAAAAGCTTCTCTCTCTGTGTGTTATCTGCTCAGGTCATTCAGTTTGTGAATTATTGCTTGCATTTAGCATATAGTGGGGTTTTTTAAATTCTTTTCCTTTCTCCTGAAGGAAAGAAGCAGAGCAGAAAGGTTATGTGGAATAAAGATATAGTTCCTGTTCATTCAGTAGTTTTCTGGTGTAGCTCCAGTGCTGTTTATACCACATTGTATCAGCCTGTCTCAGAAAATGCAGCAGACTGCTGATGGGGATGGCAGAGACCCACTATATGCTTCAGATAGGACAGATAGCTCTTCCAAAACAGGGATAAGATATTGTGCCTGTAAATTGGCCTAGGATGTGTTGCCTTACATTAGACTCCACGCTAGTCCAAGAAGACTCAGCTCCTATGAAAGTGCAGCAGGAAAGGTTTGTTCCTACGACCCATATACCTTTGTAAGACCTTGTAAAGCAATTTAGCCAAGAAAACAATAATTAAATAAATTAAGCCTTATTTTACTATAATACCAATGGTTTTAATGTAGTCTGCAAGGACTGATTTCAGTATTCCTTTCAGTCTGTACGCAAGGAACATGCATGTGTTTGAAGTTCACGTTGTTTCTGGTATGACTAAAATGTTCTGTGCAATAAGTAAGTAAAATGATTGTACCATTTCTGCAGATTAGTTCTGTTTTCTGGCATAAGCTATGCTGTTCCAGAGAGTCTTGAATTTTCTTTATTCAGAGTTTCCCTTCATACTGATAATTGTATACCAGGCCATTTCCACAATATTTTTCCATCAGCTCAGAAAGCACCTTATGTTTTTCCCATGACATCAGTCAGCACGGACATATAGTATGAAGGGCAACAGAAATAACATTGATCCCTGCTTTGAATTGCAATCGGTATGTGTACTTTAGTGGTATCTGACTTTCTTAGGAAAATCAGCACTGCTCATCGTCTGAGCCAAAATACTACACAAAATGGCCTATTGTCCTTTAATGTTATGCCAATTACTGTGCTTCTAGTGGGTAAAAAATTTCACAAAAAAATATAGTCTTGATTTCAGATCCTTTCCAAAAGTTATAATCTCACCAATAATTTTTTGATTGATTTGCATCAATCTGCCATTTTAAAATGGACAGACACACTCTTTCTGCAAGCAAATAGTAGCATATGAATAGTACACGAGCTCTTTGCCACAACTATTTTCTCTGCTGTCTATCACACAAAACTTACTTGTGTACATTTTCTTAATAGTGAGCTGATTATTGTACCTGCACAACTTAACTTTAGAGAGCATAGAAAGGAAGGAAAACATAAAAACCTTGTTTCTTTCCACCTACTAGATAGGGCTTTCTTTTTTCTTAAATTAATGCTGTGCTGCAGGGTTAAACATCCTTTGCTGTGCTTCCACAAGACACTGGCCACAGCATCATTGACAAAATCACACAAGGACATTTCAACAGCTAGAGAAAAGAGGTAGCTTTTTGGATGCTTGTCTGCTTTTCTTAGCAACGTGTTGGGAAGACTGGACCTGCTAATTGAGTTTTCCACACAGAAAATTTAAACAACTTGGAAATTTTACTTTCTGTGGGGTTTTCTGGACTTGTTTGGAGGAGTTTCTTTTAATTTTCTTAATAAGACCAGACTGTAATGCAATGTCTTCTTTCTGCCTGCAAGCTCCAGCATATTTATGTTTCTGTCAACAGCCATGCACCAAGGTAGGTAGTGTAGTAAAATCATATTAACGCACCTTTCTGTCGAGGGCTGCTTTTGAACACAAACAGATGGCATTTTTCCTGGCACCAAAAGGACAAGTCTCTGGGGATCAACAGTGTGGGCATTTTGGTCCTCCCCATCTGATTCTGCCATGACGACACATTTGTGCTCCCATATAGACCTGATATTAAAGCCCATTCTCTTCAGGTGGACTATATTTTCTTGTGTCATGTAAACACCCAAAGGTGGCCCCTGCCAGAGGGTTCCCATCTTATTTATGGTGACATCTGATATAGCCATACGAAATGCACGAGTTAAATTTGAAAGCTCTCAGCAATCCATCAGTAACTGCACAGCCATCCAAAAAGCAGGCCTCCGCTTGGTATTCAACACCTTGTAGTGCATGGTAATTTTGAGTATTTTTCTTTTCAGCCACATGCATAAGCCATTGAATAGAGGGGACCAAATACCCTTTCTTCCTCTAGTGGCAGCCACTAGTGTGAGAGGGGATGCTACCATGTTAGGTTTAAGGAATATAAAGAGGTGTGTCTCTGCAAATCTTTGCCCGGCAGCAATATACTGAAAAGGATCTATAGGAATTCACACCAATGCTCCTCCTCTCCCTCCCACAGGAGGATGGAGTGGGGAGAATCAGGAAGAAAAAAAGGAAAACTTGTGGGTTGAGATAAAGACAGTTGTAACAGGACAGCAGAGGAAGAGGAAATTAATAATAATAATAATAATAATAATAATAATAATAATAATAATAATAATAATAATAATAATAATATAATTCTAATTCTAATTCCAATTCTAATTCTAATTCTAATTCTAATTCTTATTCTAATTCTAATTATAAAAGAATATACAAAACAAGTGATGCACAATGCAATTGCTCACCACCCGCTGACCGATGCCCAGCCTATCCCTGAGCAGCGATCGCTGCCCCCTGGCCAACTCCGCCCAGTTTATATACTGAGCATGACATCATATGGTATGGAATAGCCCTTTGGCCAGTTTGGGTCAGCTGACCTGGCTGTGCTCCCTCCCAGTTTCTCGTGAACCTAGCAGAGCACAGGAAGCTGAAAAGTCCTTGACTAGTATAAACACTGCTTAGCTACAGTGTGTTATCAAAATTATTCTCATACTAAATCCAAAACACAGCACTATATTAGCTACTAGGAAGAAGATTAACTTTATCCCGGCCAAAACCAGGACAATGATCACAACGCCTCCCTCAAAATTTTCATTTCTTGTTCTCAATAAGAAAGTTCTTTTGCAGGTCAAAAATCCTCTCATGATTAGTTGTGTGCCACACCGAGAACTGCCTTTTCATAGAATCATCTAGGTTGGAAAAGACCTTCAAGATCATTGAATCCAACCATTAACCTAGCACTGCCAAGTCCACCGCTAAACCATGTCCCTCAGAACCACATCTACATGGCTTTTAAATACCTCCAGGGATGGGGACTCAGCCACCTCCCAGGGCAGCCTGTTCCAACGCTGACTACCCTTTCGGTGAAGAAATTTTTCCTAGTATCCAACGTAAACATGCCCTGGCGCAACTTGAGGCTGTTTCCTCACGTCCTATCACTTGTTTGGGAGAAGAGACCAACACCCACCTCGCTACAACCTCCTTTCAGGTAGTTGTAGAGAGCAATAAGGTCTCCCCTCAGCCTCCTCTTTTCCATACTATACAACCCTAGCTCCCTCAGCTGCTCCTCATAGGCCTTGTGCTCTAGACCCTTCACCAGCTTCATTGCCCTTCTCTGGACACACTCCAGCATCTCAATGTCTTTCTTGTAGTGAGGGGCCCAAAACTGAACACTATTCGAGGTTTGGCCTCACCAGTGCCAAGTACAGGGGCACTATCACCTCCCTGGTCCTGCTGGCCACGCTATTCCTGATACTGGCCAGGATGCCATTGGCCTTCTTGGCCACCTAGGCACACTGCAAGTCATATTCAGCCAGCTGTTGATCAGCATCCCTAGGTCTTTTGCCACTGGGCAGCTTTCCAGCCACCCTTCCCCAAGCCTATAGCATTGTTGTGACCCAAGTGCAGGACTCAGCACATAGCCTTCTTGAACTTCATACAGTCGGCCTCAGCTTATCAACCCAGCGTGTCCAGATCCCTCTGTAGGGCCCTCCTACCCTCCAGCAGATCGACACTTCCACCCAACTTGGTGTCATCTGCAGACTTACTGAGGGTGCTCTCGATCCCCTTGTCCAGATCATTGATAAAGATATTGAACAGGACCGGCCCCAACACTGAGCCCTGGGGAACACCACTTGTGACCGGCCACCAACTGGATTTAACTCCATTCACCACAACTCTTTGGGCCCAGCCATCCAGCCAGTTTTTTACCCAGCAAAGAGTATACCCGTCCAAGCCATGAGCAGCCATTTTCTCCAGGAGAATGCTGTGGGAAACGGAGTCAAAGGCTTTACTAAAGTCTAGGTAGACAACATCCACAGCCTTTCCCTCATCCACTAAGCGGGTCACCTTGTCATAGAAGGAGATCAGGTTAGTCAAGCAGGACCCACTTTTCATAAACCTACGCTGACTGGGCCCGACCACCTGGTTGTCCTGTATGTACCATGTGGTGGCACTCAAGATGATCTTCTCCATAACCTTCCCCAGCACTGAGGTCAGACTGACAGGCCTGTAGTTCCCCAGATCCTCCTTCCAGCCCCTCTTGTAGTTGGGCGTCACATTTGCTAACCTCCAGTCAACGGGGACCTCCTCGGTTAGCCAGGACTGCTGATAGATGACTGAAAGTGTCTTGGTGAGCACTTCTGCCAGCTCCCTCAGTACCCTTGGGTGGATCCCATCCAGCCCCATAGACTTGTGCGTGTCTAAGTGGTGTAGCAGGTCACTAACCATTTCCCCTTGGATTATGGGGGCTTCATTCTGCTCCCCATCCCTGTCTTCTAGCTCAGGGGGGCTGGGTACCTGGAGAGCAACTGATCTTACTATTAAAGGCTGAGGCAAAGGCAGCATTACGTACCTGAGCCTTTTCCTTGTCCTCTGTCACTCTGTTTCCCCCCGCATCCAATAAAGAAAGGGTGGAGATTCTCCTTAGCTCTCCTTTTGTTGCTAATGTATTTGTAGAAACATCTAGTGTTGTCTTTTACAGCAGTATCCAGTTTAAGTTCCAGCTGGGCTTTGACCCTTCTAATTCTCTCCCTGTATAACCTTACAACATTGTTGTAGTCCTCCTGAGTTGCCTGCCCCTTCTTCCAAAGGTCGCAAACTCTCCTTATATTCCTGAGTTCCAGCCAAAGCTCTCTGTTCAGCCAGGCCGGTCTTCTCCCCTGCCAGCTCATCTTTTGGCACATGGGGACAGCCTGCTCCTGCGCCTGTAAGATTTCCTTCTTGAATAACGTCCAGCCTTCCTGGACTCCTTTGCCCGTTGGGACTGCCTCCCAAGGGACTTTGTCAACCAGGCTCCTGAAGAGGTCAAAGTCTGCCCTACAGAAGTCCAAGGTAGCAGTTCTGCTGACCCCTCTTCTTGCTTGTCCAAGAATTGAAAGCTCTATCATTTCATGATCACTATGCCCAAGACGGCCTCCAACTGTCACATCACCCACCAGGCCTTCTCTGTTCACAAAAAACGGGTCCAGTGCGGCACCTTCCGTAGTTGGCTCCCTCACCAGCTGTGTCAGGAAGTTGTCTTCCACACACTCCAGAAACCTCCTAGACTGTTTCCTCTCTGCTGTACTGTATTTCCAGGAGGTATCTGGTAAGTTGAAGTCCCCTTATGAGAACAAGGACTAGCAATCATGAGACTTCTCCCAGCTGCTTCTAGAATACTTTGTCTGCCTCTTCATCCTGGTTGGGTCATCTATAACAGACTCCCACTATGATATCTGCCTTGTTGGACTTCCCCCTGATTCTTACCCATAAACATTCAACCTTATCATCACCATCATTAAGTTCTAGACCATCAAAACATTCCCTAACGTACAAGGCTACCCCACCACCTCTCCTTCCTTGCCTATCCCTTCTGAAGAGTTTATAGCCATCCATTGCAGCACTCCTGTTGTGCGGGTCATCCCACCATGTTTCCGTGATGACAACCATATCATAGTTTTCCTGCTGCACAATGGATTCCAGCTTATCCTGTTTGTTGTCCATACTGCATGCATTGGCATAGATGTACTTCAGTTGGGCTATTGCTCCTGTCACCTTTTAGGGGGGAGAAACCCTAGTTCCTACGCGAACATTCTCAGGCAGTTCTGTGGTTTCTAACAGATCCATAGCCCTTGTGTCTTTACTGCTGCATGGCTCTCCATCCACTATCTCCACTGAGACAGCAGACTGAAGGACCTCGCCAGCACACTGTCCCTTAAATGTTGGTGTGCCACCTCCGGGCTTATTTCTAGCAAGCCTGATTTTACCCCTTTCCACCTTCCAATCTAGCTTAAAGCTCTTTGAATGAGCCCTGCTAACTCCTGTGCTAGGATCCTTTTCCCCCTTTGAGATAGGTGTAACCTGAGCATCATGCTGTCCACCCTAAAATATTCAGCTGTGGGACAGAGTTCTGTTTTTCAGTGGTGTTAAAAATAGAGAAAATAATTGTCTCTGAAGTATGAGCTATGCAATGGGGAATGGGGACATAGTGCAATCTATTACTTCTTGGTCTCTCTCCAAGCAGTCTATTACTTTCAAAGGTTTCTGTTTGCATAACTCTCAGTAGACTTCAGCTTTGCTTTAAAGAGGTAAGGTGGTTGCCTCTTGTTCAAGCTATGATCTTCTCTATATTCTTCAGAGATCATAGTTGTAGACTAATCTTGTAGCCAGAATCAATCTTCTACAAGCAGAAGACTACAGTTACATGCAAAAGCTTTTGGTTTAGGATCTTAGAGCTTTGCTTGATGAGGTCTTAAGAGGCGTTCCGAGTTCTAAACTTTTTCCACACACTTGCTATTCACTTCATGAATTTTCCTCTGGAGCATCCTCTGTTGTCTCTGATAAGCTACAAGATAGTGACTGTGATGGCCACTAATATGAAAGAGTAATTGTTTCTTAGACTTTTGTTTTGTTTAGTTCTTTTTTTTTCTCTCTTATACATGGCTGGTAAATCTTTAGCTGGAATAAGTGTGATTATGGAAAAGGCAAATCAGGTCCACTGCATATTAAAGTGTGCTGTGCTTGCAAAACGAAAACCTTATGAAATAAAGTTAGAAACTGGTTGAATGTCTGTGAACTAGAGTTACACTAGTTTCTTTAAACTCAGTTAATTCATTTCAGCAAAACTCAGCCACTGACTGAGTTTATTGGAGTGACAGAGAAGGGCTTTACTACTGTTGACTTCAGTTAAGACAATGCACAATGAGATTCTTTAAATTAGTTTAATGTGTTTGGACAGCTAATATCTCAAAAAAGTCTGTTATCTGTATTGACTACAACACTACAGAATGTTATAAAATCAATTATATTCTTCATAGCTTAACAATGATTGCCTCATTTAGAAATATAATTACTTATCATTGATGTTTTCAGCCAGAAGGGTTTTTTTTAGCAGTGTACAAGAATTTGGTTTGCCAGGCTTCATTTAAATCGCTTGCCTCCTTCTTCTCCTTGTAAAGGTTTGATATTTTAGGTGACTCTTTTTTTTTTTTTAATACCAAGACTTTATTCCAGGTATTTAATGTCATTATATGCAAAGGACAGATTGACACTAAAATAGCAGCCTGGCTAATAAAACAAGAAATCACCAAATGACAGCATGTTATGGGATGCTTTGTAATATAATGGGATAGTGTGAGCAGTGTTCTCCTTAAGATTTAAAAGCAGGACAAATTATTATTCAGGAACAAAAAATATTATATTATAAATATTCAAAATATTATATTATAAATATATTATATATTGTGTATTATGTATTATGTATTATATATTGTATATTATATATTATATAATGTAATATAATATATATAAGTATTATTCAGGAACAAAATTTATTCAGGAACAAATATTATTCAGGAACAAAAATTACAATCTATCTCCTAAAAGGGTCATTAAAAGAGACAAAAATAATAAAATTGAAAACCTGAGGTGTTTTCCAAAATTGCCCAAGAAAACTGTTTCAAGGATTTTTGTTCAAGTTGTTTAAAATTATTTTTGAGAAACACAACTATTGTTCCCACAGACACATCAAAACCAAACCCACCAGATTTATCCTGATATAAACCATAATTTCTATGTGCAATTACAATGCATTCATAGAGAAAATAATTGCTAAACATTGTCAAGCATAATTAGAAGGCATCTATCTTTCAGTTATCCAAATCATGGCAACCCTGCCATCTTGTTCACACGTTCATCCTCCTCATCCAGTGAAGAAACAAGTAGTTGAGAAATATTGAAGAAAGGCAGAGAATACATTTTGTTACTATTATTTTTCCTGTAGACGCTATTCTTTCTCCTTGATAGTACCAGAGATCATCATTCTCCAGAGCTATTAATCTGGTGTGTGTATTGACATTGTGTGACTGTAAAAGCTGCTATTATTTCCTGCTGTTTTATAATTCAAATAGAAAGGAAATACTGAGATGCCTGAAACCTTAGGAACAATATAAGAAGAGAGGAAAATGATGAAGCGTGATAATTTAAGTTCAGATCCTAATACTTGAGACATTGTTTTTGCTTAAAAACTACAGATTTTTTTTTTTCAAATTTAACTTAAAATCAGAATTTGGATGTTTGGATTTAAGCCAATTTAGTAGGCAAGATGCTGCTTTGTTCCAAAGTATTTTTTGAATAAAATACAACACTAAAAATTGATGAGTCAGTAAAACGCATACGACGAGTGTAACGTTTCCATGGCTTTGCATTCCCTCTCATGGGTGTAGGCGATTATGTAAAATGCATCTGTAAAATGAACACAGGCTGTTTATTACATAGAGACAGTATGTCAAAACAAATAGCATAAATCTTTGTCTCAGGGTTGGGCTTTTTAGTATAACCCCTTAAATCCATTATAAAATATGATGCTGTATATAGATATTATATACATTGTTGATTACTTTCACAACCACAGTGTCTAAATATGTACTTACATTGAATGTTTTAACACATGAACTATAACATCTGTAGAACACTTTACCTGAGTATTTGTGAAATTTTATTTCAGTTTTAGCAACGCCTCAGTTTAGTAAAGTGTCAGCATTATTCAGAAAACAAGCACTCTTTAACCATGTAATTATATCCACATAGTAAAATATATAGTATATAATTTAGAAATACATGAATGCCTGATGGATCTTGACAATTGTTAAAGTGCAAAACAAATTTTCCTTGACCGTTTTTCATATTCTTGACTTACTATAGGCTGTACTTCGGAAGATTTTTTATTGTGCATTCAAACCCATCAGGACCTCAGCATATAAAAACTGAATCCCATTATAGTCTGTCATAATGTAAAGAACAAGCTGCTGTATCTAGGTGCAGAAATTAAGAGTTATTAAGCATCGTGGGGCAAATGCCCCCCCAAAACCTAGGCTTCCAAACTAAGGGATAGTTTCCAAACTATGGGTGTTGCAATTGACTTAACACAGGTAACAAGAAACATTTTGAAAACTTCAAACCCTCTCTGAGGGCTTCTTAAGGAAATCATCAGGTATGGAGTATGCTTGTTTTATGGTGATGGTCCCACAGTTTTATCAATTTCTAATGGTGTTACGAACTAAGTCAATACGATTTCTAAATGAAGTTGTGTACAATGTGAGGAACAAAGGCAATACAAACCACAGGTGTGAAGAAGCTATTAGAAGACTTTCATCAATTAGGAAAAGTTACACCGAGCACCTCTGCTTTTCCCTGGCAGATTTTGTAGTTAAAGGACTTTCCCTTCCATCAGACATATAGACTAAGGCAGCCAGTTCAGACAAGGACCCAAGAACTAGTCTTTTGGGGGACTTTTTTTCAGGCAAAATGCCTATTGTAGCATGTTTTGTTGAAGAATTTTCCTAAAATTTAAATTTTCCATACAGCCTAGTGTGACACTATTTGAATAAAAACTAATTAAAATAAACACAAAGACCAGGCAAGGATCAGAGGAATGAAAGCACGTGAAGGAAACTCAGTAACCTAACCACTGAAAGCAGCACACTAAGTGTGCTGCTCCTAAATCCATCAGAGATGATAAGCACTTTGTCGCTAGCGTGAAACCAGGGAGGTGATTCAGTAAAAGGACCCCTCTGCACACAGGGTGGGGAGCGCTGCACATGCATGCAGGGGCACAGGACTAGCTGTAGGATGCAGCAAGAAGAGAAGTTTGGGATGGGGCCAAGAGAGCTTTGTGAGTGTGTAAAACTTTTTATAGGATATTTTAAGGGGATTATGGAGACATGCAAGACTTAATAGTGGATGTTCAGGGGAAGGACAAAGGCAGGAAAAAAGGGGGGATCAAGTTGGAAACACGGAAGGAAAAAGGAATGAAAGGGGCCAGTCCAATGTAAACATGAGATCAGTCAGCACACTTGCCTGACTGAACCCCATGCTCGGTAACCACAGTCTGTCCCACAGGCTTATTAAATCTGTTTCTGACTATTTTTACTTAGACTTACCTGTCAGCCTACCTCTGTGCCTGGGAAGATCATGGAACAGATCCTCCTGGAATCTATGCTAAGGCACATGGAGGGCAGGGAGGTGATTCAACACAGTCAGTGTGGCTTCACCAAGGACAAGTCTTGCCTGACCAACCTCGTGGCCTTCTATGATGGAGTGACTATATCTGTGGACAAGGGAAGAGCTATGGAAGTCATCTATCTAGACTTCTGTAAGGCCTTTGACATGGTCCCCCACAACATCCTTCTCTCTAAATTGGGGAGATATGGATTTGATGGATGGACTACTCGGTGGATAAGAAATTGGTTGGATGGTCAACAACTCAATGTCCAGATGGAGATCCATGACAAGTGGTGTCCCTCAGGGGTCCATATTGGGACCAGTGCTGTTCAATATCCTCATCAATGACATAGACAATGGGATCAGGTGCACCCTCAGCAAATTTGCAGATGACACCAAGCTGAGTGGTGCAGCTGACACGCCTGAGGGACGGGATGACACCCAGAGGGACCTGGATAAGCTGGAGAAGTGGGCCTATGTGAACCTCATGAGGTTCAACAAGGACAAGTGCAAGGTCCTGCACCTAGGTTGGGGTAACCATCAGTATCAATACAGGCTGAGGGATGAAGGGATTGAGTGCAGCCCTGCCGAGAAGGACCTGGGGGTACTCATAGATGAAAAGCTGGACATGAGCCAGCAATGGGCTCTCACAGCCCAGAAGGCCAACCATATCCTGGGCTACATCAAAAGAAGAGTGGCCAGCAGGTCGAGGGAGGTGATTCTGCCCCTCTACTCTGCTCTGGTGAGACCCCACCTGGAGGACTGCGTCCAGCTCTGGGGTCTTCAGTACAAGAAGGATATGGACCTGTTGGAGAGGGTCCAGAGGAGGGCCACAAAAATGATGAGAGGGATGGAACACCTCTGTTATGAGGAAAGGCTGAAAGAGCTGGGGTTGTTCAGCCTGCAGAAGAGAAGGCTGAGGGAAGACCTTATTGCAGCCTTTCAGTACTTAAAGGGGGCTTATAAGACAGATGGGGACAAACTTCTTAGTAGAGCCTGTTGCAATAGGACAAGGGGTAATGGTTTTAAACTAAAAGAAGGTAGATTCAGACTAGATATAAGGAAGAAATTTTTTACAATGAGGGTGGTGAGACAGTGGAACAGGTTGCCCAGGGAGGTGGTAGGTGCCCCATCCTTGGAAACATTCAAGGTCAGGTTGGATGGGGCTCTGAGCAACCTGATCTAGTTGTAGATGTCCCTGGTCATTGCAGGGGGGTTGAACTAGATGATCTTTAAATGTCCATTCCATCCCAAACCATTCTATGATTCTATGATGCTATTCTGTGAATTTTTCTGTGGGTACGGTCTCTATTCTAGGGGGTCGGTGGGTGGGTGGGTGAGGGTGTGTGTGTTATTGTAGTTGAAGCTGGGCTAACTTGCCAATAGTGGGAGACCTCCATCAGGAAAGAGCTGGCAACTGAGTAATGGACGGATGGTCCAGGCATGGATGCTGGATGGACTAAAAGTCCCACTCATATTTGAGGGATCCGTGACTGTGGTGTGAATCCAGAGAATGAGGGGTCAGTATGCTCCAGTGATGAACTTCAGCACTGATCAGGGAGGGAGGATCAGATGTGGGCTGCTTGCATTGATCATATTCACATGGGTGCAGCTTGTGTGTGCTGATAAGGCCACTGGTATCTCTGCAGTGACCTGTGAAAGTCTGTGCAGGTACTATGCACATGTATGTGTTGGTTGGGAATATGTGCTCAGCCTCTCCCAAGAGCTCTCCCGCCAGGGCTGGGCACCCTCCAGATTTGGCTGCAGCAGTCCCAGAAGGAGATATCTTGGGTACCGAAGTCTGCTGGGTTTGTCTACTTCTAACATTGGAGCATAGCCAGTTCTGCATCTGTCAAGCGAGAGAAAATGAGATGTGTTGGTAACTTTGCCTTTGGAAATGTTAGTACTGTCAGGTCTAAAGATCACCTAAACAAGAATTTAGGGGAATCTCTCTGATACCCATCTGGAAATCTAGCTTTAGGAGAATTTGACTTTTCTTGCCCTTTTTTGTAACCTTCTGTAAAGTTACTAGCAAAAGTGCTTCACCAGACTCTCCCAAATGAATGTCTAGCTGCAGTAAATTGAGGATTCTCTACGTAGAGTGGAACAAAGTCTGTACTGTTGAGAGGTGTATTTCAGAAGCGTTGTGACACACATCTCTAAAGGAAACATAGGAAAGGATTCATTCTGTATACTAAGGGATTACAAACACCTAAACACATTCACATAATTAATCTTCATCCTTTTGCTTGTCAAAGTGCAGGGAACCTTGGGCTATTGCATTTCTACTTCACAAGATGTAGAAGACATCCAGAATCACCATCCAGGGCATGGTACAAGACCTCCTCATCTCAAGCAAGAGATTTCCTCTGAGCACTGCTCAGTCTACTGGACCATTTTAAAATAGACTTTTAGCTTTGGAAGTATACTGTTCAAGATTTTGTGTTCCTGGATAATTAAATTCTTAATTTCACACTGAAATTTTTCAGCTCCTGTGCTGCTGGCACAATAGACTAAGCTTATAATCTCCATCACAGTGATGTAAATATGCAGTAACACAGCAGAAATCACTGGAAATATATTTCTGTAGCAGAAATAAGTGTCTTATCAACATCTTAGTTACTCAGACAGCTGTGTCTTTGGGGAATATTTTTCAACTATTCCTTAAAAAGCAACCTGCAGCTGAACATTTAAAACATTCATATATATTATGGTTCATGTCAGTTGATACAGTCCTTCATTTGGGTGGCATGAAACTAAGCAATGAAGGAAGTTTGATGGAGAAAGTGAGAAGACATTCTTATTTCTTGAACTGTGAATTAATTCCTTCACCTCTGAAAAGCAAAATATAGTACTGAAGGTCCTTGAAACTTGTCCTCAACCTCCCCCAATCTGAAACATCCCATGAAATAAAGATATTATACAGTATGGAGGATGATGGGAAGAAATAACTAAACTTATATAATTTAAATATCTTTTAAATATTTGGTCAAAAATACATAAATCCCTACACTGTGCACAGCTAATAGTCCTGTCAACATCATCTGTTCTGGCTGCTGGCACGTATCAGTTTATTGCATCATCATGCAGCTTTGCACTGCTTTCTTCTAGGTAGCCTACAGCACTGAACCTTCTAGCATAATCTTTTTTCCTACCTTGCAAGTTTTGCACTCTTTTGGTACACCAAGCACACTAGCCTATCTGCTCCCTATACCCTCCAAATGGAATAAAAAATAAAAAAAAAAAAAAAGAAAAAGCACGGTTTCAAACTTCTGAATTCAGACAATTAATTGTATTCTCACCTAGTTTTATCAAAATGATATCAGAAAGTTCACAAATCTTTTCAACATTTGTCCTCAAGCATCTCCTGCTTGGATTTTTCTGCAATTGGTCTAATTAATATTGTTTAGCAAGAATTATAGATATTTATTTTTCTTTTTATTGCAGAAACACCAGAAGTTTCATTCCTGGCCTGAAAGTTATTATTTTAGTAATGACATTAAGTAAAGACAAATAAATTAACTTTAAGAAGGTAAAATATGGAAATGGAAATTCAAGGACTTTTTTTTTATATATAATCACAAATATTTCACTACCTTAAGCATCTGCATTCATATCGGGGAAGTCTATATCATACTGGTGGGGACTCCTCCTCCTGCAGTCGGCGAGGCACGCGGCGGCAGCAACGGTAAGTCCTGCGACTGGGCGCAAGATTGGGGTGGAAAAGGGAGTTTCCTCTGCCGGGGAACCCAATAAAGAGCCTGGTGGGGCCCTCGCACCAAAGGGAAACCGGCTGCTCTCGCGAGCGAGGCAAGCGGGGCTTGGGCGTTGCTGGGACAACCGCGGGAGATTTAAACGGGCCCCAAGGGAGTGCGACGAACAGGACAGGTAAACAGGGTGTGGCGCGTCAGAAAGGGCGTGGCGCGGCAGTTTGCGCAGCAGTTTGCGTGGCAGTTCGCGCAGGCAGACCGAGCAGGCAGCGGGCGAGCTCTCCTTGTGGTCTACACTCTCCCGGAAGAGACTTAGCCATGGTTTCCACTTGGACAAGAGCCATTGCCAGAAGGGATGTGGCGACGCAGACGGAGCTCCCACTCAAACATGCAGCCACCCAGGTTTCTGGCTGCAGCGAGTGCCAGAGCCTTGCTCTGGTGACAGGGTACTGCTGAGACAACACCTGCGTGAGGTGTGAGCACGTGGAGGATCTGCTCAGCACGGTGGCAGAGCTGAAAGAAGAAGTTGCAAGACTGAGAAGTATCAGGGAGTGCGAGAGGGAGATAGACTGGTGGAGCCACTCCCTACCATCCCTGAGATGACCATGCCAGATAGAAGCATCAAGTGAGGGAGAGGCTCCCCTGCCCTCATGCCATCAGGCAGAGGGAGGAGACCCAAGAGGAGAAGGATGGATGCAGATCCCTGCTCAGCGCAGCAGGCAAATCCTCTCCCGGCCAACCTCACCCCTCCAGGTGCCCTTACATAACAGGTATGAGGCTCTGGAACCTGAGGGCCAGGAGGATGAAGATACAGACAGGTATCCATCCAAAGGGCTGACTGGGGGAAAGCAGTCAGCCCCAAGCATTACAACAGCCATCGGCAAGAAAAAAAGAAGGGTAATTGTCACAGGTGACTCCCTTCTGAGGGGAACAGAGGGCCCAATATGTTGACCGGACCCATCCCATAGGGAAGTCTGCTGCCTCCCTGGGGCCAGGATAAGAAACGTTACCAGGAAGCTCCCCAGACTCATGAAAGCTTCCGATTATTATCCACTAGTGGTTGTTCAAGTCGGCAGTGATGAGGTAGCTGATAGTGGCATCAAGACAATCAAAAGGGACTTTAGAGAACTAGGGCGATTGCTTGAAGGATCAGGAGCACAGGTGGTGTTTTCCTCCATCCCATCAGAAGCCGGGAGGCATATGGAAAGGAACAGGAAGACCCACCTCATCAACACGTGGCTTGGAGGCTGGTGCCAGCGGCGGAATTTGGGGTTTTTCGACCATGGGGCAGTTTACATGGCACCAGGACTGCTGGAGACAGATGAGGTTCACCTGTCGCAAAGGGGGAAAAGGATCCTGGCCCAGGAGTTAGCTGGCCTCGTTGAGAAAGCTTTAAACTAGATGCGAGGGGGGAAGGGGATAAAACCAGGCTTGCTAGGGACGAGCCTAGGGGTAGCATGCCTGTGTTGGTGAAGAGATCTATAGCCCAACTGAAGTGCATTTACACCAATGCACACAGCATGGGCAATAAGCAGGAGGAGCTGGAAGCCACTGTGCAGCAGGAAAACTATGATGTGGTCGCCAGCACGGAAACATGGTGGGATGACTCAAACAACTGGAGTGCTGCAATGGATGGCTGCAAGCTCTTTAGAAGGGACAGGCAAGGAAGGAGAGGGGGAGGTGTAGCAACTGTATGTTAGGGAGTGTTTTGACTGTCTAGAGCTCAATGACAGTAATGATAAGGTTGAGTGTTTATGGGTAAAGATCAGGGGGAAGGCTAACAAGACAGACATCCTGGTGGGAGTCTGTTACAGACCACCCAACCAGGACGAGGAAGCAGATGGAGTATTCTACAAGCGGTTGGCTGAAGTCTCACAATCCCTAGCCCTTGTTCTCATGGGAGACTTCAACTTACCAGATATCTGCTGGAAATGCAACACAGCAGAGAGGAAGCAGTCTCGGAGGTTCCTGGAGTATGTGGAAGATATAACTTCCTGACGCAGCTGGTAAGCGAGCCAACCGGGGAGGTGCCCGGGGAGGTGCTGTTTACGAACAGAGAATGCCTGGTGGGTGATGTGGTGGTCAGAGACTTGGGCTCAGCGACCATGAAATGATAGAGTTTTCAATTCTAGGAGAGGTAAGGAAGGGGGTCAGCAAGACCGCTACCCTGAACTTTAGAAGGGCAGATTTTGGATTGTTTAGGAGTCTGGTTAACAGAGTCCCTTGGGAGGCAGTTCTGAAGGGCAAATGAGTCCAGGAAGGCTGGACGTTATTCAAGGAGGAAAACTCAAAGGCGCAGGAGCAGGCCGTCCCCATGTGCCGCAAGTTGAGCAGGCGGGGGAGAAGAACGGCCTGGCTGAACAGAGAGCTTTGGCTAGAACTCAGGAAAAAAAGGAGAGCTTACCGCCTTTGGAAGAAGGGGCAGGCGACTCAGGGGAATTACAAGGATGTCGTGAGGATATGCAGGGAGAAGATCAGAAAGGCAAAGGCACAGCTGGAACTTAAACTGGCCACTGCCGTTAAAGACAACAAAAAAAGTTTTTGTAAATATATCAGTGACAAAAGGAGGGCGAGGGAGAATCTCCATCCTTTGTTGGATGCAGAAGGTAACCTGGCCACGAAGGATGAGGAGAAGGCAGAGGTACTTAATGCCTTCTTTGCCTCCGTCTTTAATAGTCAAGCTAGTTTTTCAGGCCCCCGAGCTGGGAGATGGAGATAGGACACAGAGTGAAGTCCAAGTTGTTGAAGAGGTGGCAGTCACCGACCTGCTCTTCCACCTGGATGCGCCCAAGTCCATGGGGCCAGATGGGATCCACCCAAGGATACTGAGGGAGCTGGCAGAGGAGCTAGCCAAGCCACTCTCCATCATTTATCAGCAGTCCTGGTCAACCGGGGAGGTCCCAGATGACTGGAAGCTAACAAATGTGATGACCCTCTACAGGAAGGGTCGGAAGGAGGATCCAGGGAACTACAGGCCTGTCAGCCTGACCTCAGTGCCAGGGAAGGTCATGGAGCAGATCATCTTGAGTGCCATTATGCAGCAAGTGCAGGACAACTGAAGGATGAGGCCCAGCCAGCATGGCTTTATGAAACGGAGATCCTGTTTCACTAACCTGGTCTCCTTCTATGACAAGGTGACTCGCCTAGTGGATGGGGGGATGGCTGTGGATGTTGTCTACTTGGGCTTTAGTAAGGCCTTTGACACTGCCTCCCACAGCATTCTCCTGGAGAAGCTGGCTGCTCATGGCTTGGATGGGTGCACTCTACACTGGGTTAAAAACTGGCTGGAGGGACGAGCCCAGAGAGTGGTGGTGAATGGAGTCCAATCCAGTTGGCGGCCGGTCACGAGTGGTGTTCCCCAGGGCTCAGTGTTGGGGCCGGTCCTGTTCAATACCTTCATTGATGACCTGGATGAGGGGATTGAGTGCACCCTCACTAAGTTTGCAGATGACACCAAGTTGGGTGGAAGTGTCGATCTGCTGGAGGGTAGGAAGGCCCTGCAGAGGGACCTGGACAGGCTGGATCGTTGGGCCGGGGCCAACTGTATGAGATTCAACAAGGCTAAGTGCCAGGTCCTGCACTTCGGTCACAACAACCCCATGCAACGCTACAGGCTGGGGGAGGAGTGGCTGGAGAGCTGCCTGGCGGAAAAGGACCTGGGGGTGTTGGTTGACAGCCACCTGAACATGAGCCAGCAGTGTGCTCAGGTGGCCAAGAGGGCCAATGGCATCCTGGCTTGCATCAGGAATAGTGTGGCCAGCAGGACCAGCGTGGTGATAGTGCCCCTATACTCGGCATTGGTGAGGCCGCACCTCGAGTACTGTGTTCAGTTTTGGGCCCCTGACTACAAGAAGGACATTGAGGTGCTGGAGCGTGTCCAGAGGAGGGCAACGAAGTTGGTGAAGGGTCTGGAGCACAAGGCTTACGAGGAGCGGCTGAGGGAACTGGGGTTGTTTAGTGTGGAGAAGAGGAGGCTGAGGGGAGACCTTATTGCTCTCTACAACTACCTGAAAGGAGGTTGTAGCGAGGTGGGGGTTGGTCTCTTCTCTCTAGTAACGAGTGATAGGACGTGAGGAAACAGCCTCAAGCTGCGCCAGGGGAGGTTTAGGTTAGATATTAGGAAAAACTTCTTCACCGAAAGGGTAGTCAAGCATTGGAACAGGCTGCCCAGGGAAGTGGTTGAGTCTACATCCCTAGAGGTATTTAAAGAACGGATTGATGTGGTGCTCGAGGACATGGTATAGATGGACTTGGCAGTGCTAGGTTAACGGTTGGACTCGATGACCTTAAGGGTCTTTTGCAACCTTGACGATTCTATGATTCTATCATTCTATATACAAGGTGAGTATATAGTTATTACTGAGCTGCAAACTTTAGACTGTACCATAGTTCTTAAGCTCAAAGTCTGGCCTTTCTTCTGTCCTTAGTGACACAGGGTGGCTATTCTACTTGTAGCTGGCAGAGCACTTCCGGGTATATAAAATTACCCAAATTCTTTCTTTGTCTTTTTGAAATAGCAGATGAATTATATTTTTTTTAAGTATTTAGTGGAAGCTAAGTGCTCTTGCCTTGCAACCATAGCACATAGTCATATATCCTGGGGCACAGATTTTTTACATGGTGCTGGAGAGGTAGATTACTTATGCTTAAATATTTTTCTCTGAACAAACGTGTGTGCACGCACACACAATCACACACATTTAATGTTATGAGGAAATTACTCAAATGCATGTTGCAGTTCTAAAAACAGAGGCTTCTCCTTATGAACCATTGAACGAGAAAGCAAACGCTAGAAATAACGACTGTATCTGAAGCTTATCACCTTCAGTCCTGGAAACACTGTGAAGGTATAGGGTTGTCAAAAAAAAAAAAAAAAAAGGAAAACGAACAAAGATAAAAGAGCTCAAGATGTGCAGAAAGAGCATTGTTAATGTTATGTGAACTGAATTCAGACTTAATATTCCCCCAAAATAACAAAAAAGAAAACATTTTTTAAGAACTCCACACAATGCAAGAAAAAAAAATAATTTAATCTTAAATCAATATTTGAAAGTGGTAAGTGGAAATTGCAGCTCAGTAAGGATTTTGGCTCACACAATTCCATTTCATTTTGCTTTCATGTGGTGCAAGACTGGGATAACATTCCAAATGTTGGATGGTACAGAGGGAAAAGAAATACTTGCACTACTTACTCTGTACTCTATGTTAATATATAACATTTAGATATCATACACTGTGCACTATATGTGATACATCATCAATACCTATAAAATATATGGTAATAGTTTAATATATTGAGATACCAGACCATGGATTCACCTGTGAAACAGAGCTCAGCTGATGCCAGACTTGTTTTGCCAGTTGGTGAATATGAATTTTGTCCATATATATATACATATTTTGCCCATATATATATATACATATGTTGTTGTCAGTCGACATCTCCTGGCATAGAAGCAGTCTGGGCTCAGTGTTGCTGCCTGTGTTGCACTGCTACAGGCAGAGCTAGACTTCTGAGGCCAGGGAGGGGTCAATCTCAGTTCCTCAAATTAAAGGAGCTGAAGTTCTGCTCTCTCATATAGGATATGGTAACAGCCCAGCTGTATGCAGTGTTATGAACAGAGACTGTATTTGTTCCAGCTCGCTTTAGCCTCTCATACTTTACTGGCAACTGTCTGACCCCAGAGTGGGGCAAAGAAGGATCTTCTGCAAATACTGAATACTCAAAGCCCTCCAGTCTACATGTCCTTCCTCTTCAGAAACTGAATCGCAGCTTATTGATGTTGGTGGGATGAGCCTACTGGCTCTGCTGGGTTTTGGGTAGGCTTTAAGGGAATCCACAAGATTTTTAAAATAATCTGCAAAACAAACCAAAAGGAGGCAGCATCTCCTAACTGGCAATGCCATGGATGGAGAAGAGGACATTCCCATCTGCTGCTGTGTGTCCCTGGTTTCACTTCACCTTGCCTCCTCCTCTCCCATCCTTTATCTGACCTGTGCACATAGATTGTAATACTTTCAATTTAATAGTGATTTTTCAAAATGCACTGCTTTTTCTCTCAGAGGAAGAGATTCTGACACAGATTGAACTCTGATTCTGAACTGAGATTCTAATACTGATTATAGGTGACACTGCTTTGCAAATAATAATAACAATAATAATAATTCTAACAATAACATCTATTAAGTAAGTAGAAATATAAAAGAGGTGTGGTCTAGGGTTTTTTTTGTTTTTGTTTGGGGTTTTTTTTGTACTTCTCATAGTTACAAAAAAGAAGTAAATAAAAAGCAGACTAATGGTTGGTTTGACCCACTTTACCCCTGACTTCTTTTGTCCCTTGGTTTGGAAAAAAAGGAAGATGGTTAGTAGTATACACAACAGAATCAGTGAGCAACAGGAAAAAAAATCCAAGGGTGAAAGTATAGGAAACTTACCTTGCAACAGCTACAACATGTAGAGGTGTCAGAGCTGTGCCAGCAGTGGAAGAATTTGCTTAATGAAAATTTTCCCCAGGCATCCAATAATGTAGCTTGTGATTTTCACTGAAGATTACCCATCAGTTAGCACAAATTTGCTTTTTAATTGGCCTGTATTGCACCTGTCACATTCTGACTCCCCAGTCTCTGAAGTGTTGACAAAAGAAGGAAGGTGGATATCTGGGGGGATTTAATCTTAATACACTACAGGAAGGGTATGCACAGCAACAATCAATGTTTAAATGACAAGAATGTGCGCTAGCATGAAATGATGAGGAAGAGGGAATGGGACTTGGGGAGTAACTAATGAACAAGATTAATTAGCCACAGCAGAAAGATCTAAAGCTCCAGTGAATTCAGTGGGAAGCTTTAATTCTGTTGACTTTTGTGGGTCCTGGGAACAGCCCAAGGAGGCCAGAAGTAGAAAATCCAACAGCAAGGCTACGTTTATCTAGGCTTATTTTTAAAAGAAGGCCAAAGTTAGTGTGTGCTGAAGGTAAATTGTAAACAGCTGGACAAGCTAACTAAAGGGCAGTGCAATGCAGGAGGCTGACAAGCACATAGCATGGCAGCACAAAACAGCAGCAGGTGTGCAGGGAGACAGAATGACTCCATGCGCTATTTGACAGTAACCCAACTACTTGTTTATGTTGTTCATGGTGGCATTGCTGTTGTTGGTTTGTTTTTGGGGAGCTGGGGAAAGAAAGAAAGTAATTACCCTGAGAAATAGAGGATATTTTCATTTAGACGTGCAATGGTGTAGAGGCTTTGCCTCACATCAGTCCTGGTGTGCTGCAGAGTATACAAACATCCAGTAAGAGGTATTTTCCAATTTGGGAATCTTAAAAATGAACAAAGGAAACCAAGGGTGAAAAGGAAACGGGCACAGAAACAGGGCCACACCAACCTGCTGGAGCTCAGAAGAAGGCTTCCAGGAACCCAGGTGCAGTTCACCATTGCAGGTACAGGACGCTCCAGGTCACCGTTTCCCATCTCAGAAGGAGCATAATGCAGTTGACTTCACATTCCTGGGTGCCACCTGACATGCTGGCTTTCTGCAAGGTCAACCCATAGCAAAGGCAACCAGGTTGGTACTTTGATACCTCATGGCAGCAGGGATGAATGAGGGCAAAAAAGGTGACAGTGGTGATCCAGGATCAGGGGGACAGGGGAACAAGGGTCCAGGAGGACAAGAAGTCAGTAGTTTTGAGTAAGCACAGTAGGACACTGAGGAAGAAACAGCAGAGAGATGAAAAGAAAAAGGCAGCAAATCACCTTATTCAGGTAAGGGAGAAGGAAAGGCAGGGAATGGGAGGGGTAGACAGGCTCTCTTGTCTAGCTTAATCTAAATAAATTATTTACAGCTAAAATATCGCCTTATTTGTTGGATTGAGTAAGAGCAGTTTTCCTCTAGAACTTGCGTAAAGCTTGTTATTGCATTCAGGTTCTTCTTCCTCAATTTAATCTATATGTATTTTAAATACTTTTAATTTTTTGTCTCTCTTGGCTCAAATTTTCTGTTTGGTGTTTGTCGTCTTTGGCCTTGCAATTGTTTTAATTATTGTCAAAGTGCAGTGTTGGCTGGGTTAGCAAGAGCCACAGCCTGCCTGCTGTGCCCAGGGTAAAATGGACACACAAGGCACAAGGACCTCAGTAATCAGAAGCTATGGCTTTTCTCTAAAGCTTTCTTCTTCCCCATTTTTCTAGTGGCCCCATTTACTGATGTCCATATTTGAATGGATAATTTTATTTTTCTTTATAGGGAAGTGTCAAATTTATTTGAATTACTTAAGAGCAAGACAAATTGAACTTCAAGTGTGAAAGTTTGTTAGAGACTGCTCAGTTTTGCTCATATGTTCAAAATATTTATTTTTCTCCCCCTCTTCCAGAATGGTTAGATTCTTCTTGCTATGTAAGTCTCAGAGAAAATACATTTATATATATAAATATGTATAAGTTCCTTGAAGTGACTTGCTGGGAAATTCTTCTTCCAAACTGTGCAGCTTCCTGGCAGCACTGCCAGCCGAAGGAGCATATGACTCTCCACAGCTCCCAGATGTTGTAGCTCCAGAGAAATACTATCACACAAATAGCACAGGCAGCATAGATGCTAATTTCTAATGTTTGCATCTCATAGGCGGTTCCAGGAACTGCAGAAGTAGGAGAGTAGTAAATCTTCTCAGGGTTGGATTTCTAAGGACAGTCTCAATACAATATAAATAAATATTTTGCTTTCAAATGAAAAATAAAATTGAAAAATTAATTCTAGGCATTTGTTTTTACTGTTGTAAACTACTTCAAACTCACGAAACATAGATTTTAAGTTTCAACCAGTTTTGTTGAGGACTTTCCTAAAACTTACTGCATTTCCTTACAGTGGAGTTTCACAACCAGCTTTAGCTAATGGATTCTGCACTGCTGTGCAGAGGCAGCTTCTCCTTCTTTCTCCTGCACGCTTATCCCTTGGGTGTGTCCTCTCACTTGTTTCCTTGGGGTGGTTAAAATAACTGCAGATGTGTAGTGAGTCACATGAGTTGGCAGAAAGCAATTTTTTTCCCTCCAGAATTAAATTTCAATCAGGTCGGTGAACTAATCTGCCTCACTGGGTCCAAGCAAGTGTGAGATGGAGGTGGGAAGAGATGGCTGCAGGCAAAAGAGAGGCAGTTGCTCTCCACAACTACCTGACAGGAGGTTGTAGCAAGGTGGAGGTCGGTCTCTTCTCCCTAGTAACAAGAGCTAGGACGAGAGGAAATGGCTTTAAGCTGCACCAGGGAAAGTTTAGGTTGGATATTAGGAAAAACTTCTTCACCCAAAGGGTAGTCAGGCATTGGAACAGGCTGCCCAGGGAAGTGGTTGAGTTTCCATCCCTGGAGGTATTTAAAAGATGGATAGACGTGGTTCTTGAGGACATGGTCTAGTGGTGGACTTGGCAGTGCTAGGTTAACGTTTGGACTCGATGATCTTAGGGGTCTTTTCCAACCTTAATGATTTTATGATTCTGTGATTGCACCCAGATTTTGTGTGATATGACACTGTTTTATGCTGATCATGCACATGGCATCTATTCCTTGTTATTCTTCCTCTTCCCACCCCGTCCTCTTTCGCCAGGTGCCTGCTCTCCCTGCCTTTAACTGTTTATTGAGTCCTTGGTTTATTTGCAGAAGAAATAAAGTTATTCAATAAAGATATTCAGATAGTAGCTATATAAGTATGTATATTTGAAATTCTATCTTTGCGGTACTAGTCTGTGTGGTAATATCTGTGATATATTGCTGTTCCCTTTACATTATAACAGATTGTCTATTATAGAGGCAAAATTTAATAAGGTCATGTACATTAACATTATGGCACAATTTCCTGGCTGCCAGACAGGAGATATTTTGAATGTTAAACTGTGTTTGATATGTTAATATATGATGTAAGTACCAAATGGGGCTCTATTAACATCACTTGCTTAAACATTTTCCAATTTTCCTGTTAAGTCAGAATGGGGGGAAAAAAGGTACTTGGTTCAAAGCGAAGAAATTGGGAGCTATTTGATATACTTTAATAGCAGCCCAGTTGTTACAGTTAGTAGTTATCTGCATGAAAATCAAGCAAGTAGAACACACCTTGCTAATGGTATAAGTACCAGCAGTGATGAGTCCACGCACAGAGGCTTTCTACTCAACAGAATAAAATGAAAAATAGTTGTCATCGTCCACTTGTTCAGCTGTCAGTCATCATTCAGAAATAGATGGACTCTACAAGGCAACTACTCCACCTTGTCTCTTGAATTTACGCTTCCAAGTTATCTGCATATTTCCTTTTTATGTAATGTGTACAATGTATTATTTAAAGGAACCATAAAAGATTTAGGAAAATTTGGAAGTGCTGCAGTTGCATAGATCAACATCCCTAGAAGCAAATTCCACTTCTACCAGTGGCCTTCAACAGACATCTATTTTGTTTCTATATCATTTTTAAATCCTTTTGGTTAGGTGTCTCTTATTTTTGGTTGGTAAAATCCAGACATGATGAATCTATGAGCCTCTGGTGTCCTTTGGGGTTTGAGGCAGTACCAACATGGAAATAATAATTATAATTAATAATAATAATATGTAAGTGTAAGTATAGCAGTTTATGTGTGCATAGAAAATAGTGGCTTTTTACTGGACTAGATTAAGGCAGTTTCTTGACTTTTTATAAATCTACAGGTTAACTAGCTAAAGGTCAATTGTATCTGTCTTCTATTTCAAAGTAAAGCAAATACTATAACACCTGAAAAGACACTGAGAAAACTTTTAAATCAGTCTTCGTTATGCCTGAATACTAGGTACAGTTCAATGGTGGCTGTATCTAATCTCCATCCCTCATATTACTGCTTGTATGTATAAATGTATATATGTACGTATGTATATATGTATATTGTATGTTTGTATGTATAATGGCTGAAATACATATGTATGACTAAGATATAGCACAATCTTGGTACAGTGTGTCCTCAGAAGGGTTAATGTCCAGGATCTGAGCCTCCGCACAGGGCTGACACTGAAGTACAGCATACTGGAGATTTGTCTTTGTCAATCAAATGTGACATTTAAACTAATTTCCCACTTTCATAGTTTTTTCTGCCTTTGGTGCAACAACTGGTAATGTCAGAAACAGAGCACAGGATGTTGTTAAAAATCACAACTTCAGACAAATTTGCCTTCTGCCCATAGTCATTGAACTTAAGTATTTCCTTTTCTGCTCTGTGAATTGTTTGGAGATACCCTGAAAACAACTAAACAAAACTTTAAATCTGTTCATGTTTTAGTTATGGTAACAACATAACCCACTCTATCTGCTGGTGTCAAAACTGTCTCACTAAAATCAGTGAGAAAACTTTGTGCTGGTTTTTTTTTTATAAAGGGTTTTATAAAGGTCTCTACCTGTTCTATCTGCAACAGATAGAGATGCTTTTCAATCACAAATACATGCAAGAGATTTAAGACCAATAAGAGCATCAACAACTGCAAATCAAATCTGATCTTTATTTTAGAAATACTCTAGGGATTTGCAGCTCTAGAGTTCTCAGCTTTTCTGTCCTGGGCAATAAAACAGTCCATGGAGGACTTTGAATAATTCCTCCGTACAGGTTGCATACGATTTCTGAATGTGTAGGGTTTGATTCTGCAAAATCGTTAACAACAGGAATGTTTAAGGTGATGAGGCGTGGGGGGAGCAAAGATGCAAGGAATAAAGTGTTCTGAATTACATGCATTCAGGAATCACTCTGAATCCAAAGATATACAGCTGCAGATGCGAATGCTGTGCTTCAGCAGGGGAAGGAAAGATGTAACAGACAGCAGAAAAAAACCACCAACATACCTATTTTTCATGACATTGAGACTATGAGGATTCAAATAGCTGATATAATAGTAATTTTGCTAGCTATGCACACTTGACTTACACTATTCATTTTCAGTCCTATGACCTTCATATTCTTCATGCATGCCCATAAGGAAAGGATGTCCTAGGACTTCCTCCATAAGGAAAAACTCTATCATAATAGTCAGACATTCAGATGATTGTTAACTAAGTGCATAAGCTTATGAACTGTTGCTCTTATTCTAGTTTTCATTAACTCCCTAAATAAGCTATTAAAATGACTGTTGTGTGAGCTGTTTTGTTTTTTTGTTTTTTTTTGTTTTTTTTTCTTAGGCATCCATTGGAATGTCTTACAAATAAATTACAGTGTGGGAGTTGCAGCAAAAACCTGTGATTTTCTTTTTTTTTTAAGTGTTGAAACTAGTCATCACAAATGATGAAACTGGAATCAGGCAACCAAAAGAAAATGAGTTTTGACAAAACTAGAGCCATTCTGCAAAAACACTGATACTTCTGTACAGTAGCACAGACTTTGAAAACTTGTGGGGTTTTTTCTTCAGCCATCTAATTTCTGCAATTTTCAGTTTAGGATTTGGGGCATTTACAGTACACAGTATATCAGTCCCAAGATGTACTGTGAATTGACAATGTTGGTCATTGAAGCAATGACCACTCCAATTTGGGGAAGGTGAGAAGGAAGTTAGTTGAAGGTGGGGGATTTGTTTGGTTTTTTGTTTCTTTTGCCTTTCCATTTTCTCCAACTTCAGCTGAACATGTTCACTTCCATCCTCATCACCTTGATGAACGTGCTGTCCTTTTTTCTCAGCTCTAGTATCATGTTCAAAGGAAACTCAGTGTCTGAAGACCTGCCTTACTGCTTTTTCTGAGCTTTATCCCATATTTATGAGTGTAATAAAATAGCTACAAGTTGCCTCCACAGAGATTTGTTTGTTTGTTTGTTTGTTTGTTTGTTTGTTTGTTTTGGGGTGTTTTTTATAAACATGCCAGGTAATTTATTTAAGAATTTTCATATCAGGTTCACCTGACAGAATACTGCTGTAATAATTTGCATATTGTTTCAATTTATGTATTCTTTTTAGCACATCCTGACAGCGGAAGACCACTAATAAATAGGAGATTAATTATATTAATCCTTTCTGCCATTTATAGAAATGTTTTTTCCCCCTCCATATTTCAGCTCATTCCCTAGTCATATCATTCTTTGTTGAGTTATAATAATGTGGAAAAAAAGTCTTTTTAGAAGTAGTAGTGATACTTTTTTTTTTCTCACAGGGACACCAAAGATCTGGCTTCAAAGATAATGGCAGCAACAATTATTTGCATCATAGCTCGAGCTAACTTGATAGCTGAAAGCTGCTATTATTATCTCTCAGCCTCCTAATCTGTCCCCAGCAAGATGATGATGTATGAAACACTCTGCCATTTCTCTTTATGATACTAAACTTTATGAAATGCATGGGACCTGACACTGAAGAAAATTGGCTGCAAGGTTGCCTTTTTTGTTTGTTTTACATACATAAATGAATCATGCAGGCTGAATCTAAATAAATAAATAAAAGCAAATATTTAAATGTTGTTTCTCAAAAGAGAAGTGCAAACTCATAATAAATTCCCCTAACAGACAGTCAGCTGCTCAGAGGCATTGCCTGCAGAGGAAAAATGTTACCTCAGAACAGCAGTAATAATGAGTCAAGTTGTTCTTACTCATTATCATGAAAAGGATCCACAGGGTGAACAACTCAGATCTGCAGTTTATCCAAGTCACAATTCTGCCACTTTTATTAATATGATCAAACATAAGACATTTACTTGGTGGTAGTTGGACCAGTGCTACTTCCCAATGTAGAGTATGCAGCTGCACGAAAGATCTGCTAACAGACATCCTGGCACCCTACTCACATGGTGGTGTCATTTTGGGCTTCACTGACCCCTCTGAGCAGCTTTCACCCTGTGCCAGCCTGCGTTTGGGAGTGGGAGCTGCATATGGTTACAGAGGACTGAGGGAGGGGAGAGATGCTTCAAAGCCTCCCTCCCTCACTGCCCGTTTTCTTCTAAGCTCTGTGGTGCTCTTTCTTCAATTTCTATGAAAATGTGAGGAAGTCAAACAGGTTAGAAAACATAAAAGGTCTGATTTTCAAACTCTGCAGTTTTAGTAGTGCATTTGTATAAGTTATAATATATTAATCTAGAAAAGGTTATATAGGCAGGAAATGGAAGTGATAAGATCCAGATGGGACAAACAACTATTTTTTAATATTGTCTCCCAACCTTTCCATTGACTTCCTGAAAAAGTTCAGTCCTAATGCAGCACTCTGTCAACCAGCTACTAAAACCCATACAGAATGTAAGTTTTAAGAGTTCCACCATCAAAAAGCTACTACCATCATTTTTTTAGACTGATGCTGGATGCCCCTCCTTTAAATTCGGCAAGACGGTTTCATCAATGTGCAATCACGTGCACACATATTGGTGCCTCTGTGTTTGTGTGTGTACTGTCTCCAAGTGGTATTTTTTAAACAAAAATATCTTGAACTGGTTGACATGATTTATTTTGCTTTGTAAAAGGAGCAATTTGGCATGGACAAAAGCTACATTTCCCCATGCTGTTATCAACAACAAATAGCTCCATCACTAACAAGGCTTTCACATTGTCAGCTGTTATAACACCTGCGTATACATCCAGTGCAAGTATCCTGTCAGACTTTTTATTATATATATCCATGCTCGTGTATATCTTAGCTATATCTCTCAGTATTCCCTTATTTCCGATACAGATTTATCTCCGTCCCTTCAGAACTGTCATTTGCTCCCATTTATTACTGTGAAATATTTGCAGGGTGAGAGCTGAATCATAAAACACAGGTCAAGGAACAGTACCCTGTGTTCACAACATGCAAATCCAGTTCTTCCCCTTTCCCATCCTTTTCAGCTTTGTGGATTTTCAATGTTTTCCTTTCTCTAGGTCCATTTGTTATGTGGTGTTTCTCATATTTAGAGCTTGGCAGGCTGAGAAATGTGATCTTGGTTCTAGCAACAGACTACAGAGTCTTGGCACAATTGTCTGCACAGATGCAAATATACTGAAAGAGCTCGTCATCTGAGAAACCCTTAGCTCTTCAAAAGCAAACAAACCTCTTTTCTTCTCCCCTTCTTCCCATTGCACTAAGCTTTCATTTAAAAATAAGGCAAGAACCCCATTTTAGAAATACCTTCCATACTTTATAAAAATACAGCAAGCTCACAGCCTTTGATTCCTCTCCGAAACATCCTATAAATCTTATGCAATTCCCAAATGCTTTTCCTCTGCATCCCCTAATGCATCCTGTGTCCCTAGGCAGTGATGCCCCTCAGTCTGTGAGATGACTTGGGGAGCGGTGACTCACCACAATGGGTACCACCCAGCCCATGGGGCAGATGGTCTCCCAATACTGCCAGGTCAGGGACTGGGTTACTGGGGTTCATCCCATCCCTCCCCACCTTGCCCTGTGCTCCTTAGTGTGTATGGAGATCAGCCTTTTATCACATAACCTAACAATGGTTGAAAAGAATACCCAAGTTTGGAGGGTTTTTTTGGTGTGCTGTCCTGAAAATGTTAATGAAGGTATTTCATATAATCAACACTCTTCCTTTCAGACAAATGCTGAACCCCATTTGGAATAAAAGAGCTGAAAAAAATTTCATTCACCAATGAGAATATAAATAATATCAAGGCTGACTAGTGGTGAAAGGACTGACAATATGAGAGATGGCTGATGCTGTTTTCATGGCCCTGTGCTCTACTAAATACAGAAAAGAAGTATCCTGCCATGAAACAAAGAACAGACAGAGCAGGGGCAGAGGGCTTAGGAGGGCAAAACAAAACTTCTGTAGATCTTATTTTTGTGGTATAATGCAGAGAGGAAACTGAGGCTAAAATGCTCTTGATGTCTTCAGGACGTGATCAAAATCTTTGAATCCACTGTGATTTTTCAAGTGCAAGTTGAACTGAGCTGAAAGGGTGCTAATCAAGTGAGGAAGAATGAAGCTCAGAACTGGGACCATACTCAAAATTTGGTCTGCTGGCCACCTTTGTCATAACTACTAACATGATTTAAGTCACATCAGTGTCTTAGTGACAGTAGAGGTAATAGGACATACTGCAAATTTTCTTCTTGCCTTATTTTCTTATTTTGTTCTTCATCCAAGATGATCAAAGAGAAAAAGGAAACAGCAATTAGGAACTTAAAATAGCATTAGCAATATTAGACTTTCTGCCAGAAGATAGATCTTTGGGAGTAAGACTTCAGGTACTTAGCAAGCTATTTCATTTCAAAGTATCTGACACATGAAATGAACTCAACAAAAAGAAGTTATTTGAGAAAAATGTGGATGAATGTGACAGCACCATTTGTGCATCCTGGTTCCAAAACAATTGGAGTCTGGGGATGATTTTCCTAGCCTTTGGCATGCATAGACATAAGTGTTTCTTTTAAGGATAAAAGTTGACAGCTATTTATGATGAAGCAGAAGGCTCTTTCTTTCGAGTTTACCAGGATACCTCCCTGAGTTAAATAACTTTTCTACTGGCTCAACGGTACATTTATAGGCACCAGATGCAGAAAAATGGTAAGTGACTACTTTTTCCCTGCAGGAGTTCCCGCAAAGCTAAACAGTCAAGACCAAACAGGGCCTCAGCACACATAAATGCAGTGCTGGTGAACCATGACATAATTTTTAAAATGAAATGCATCCAGGCACATGCAGAGACTCATTCATAGAAATTACACTGCACATGCTGTCATCTGCATGAGTGTAGCTTAACAAAGAAGCAGCCACAGGTCTGGGGGAGCAGAGGTCGGTTTATTTTCTAGGTTTTCTTACCCACACCCAAACTCCTGAGGGAACTTTAAGGCCAGTAATGGAGTGGAGACCTGCGCAGGAGGGACTCATGCCAAGGTGGCACACTAAAGCTGCTGCAGAGGTGTCTAACAACACTATTTTCTACTACACTTTACTACTTGCAAAACCAAATAGTATGTTCTAGAAGTGACTAGAGGGTAAGCAGAGGGTAAGCAGAAAGATGCCAATGAGATCAGGAGACCATAACTAGAATTGTAACAATCCATAGGAGGAGAGTAGGAAAGGTCAAAGTAGGAGGAATTTGTTGGACAAAATTCATGAATGACCTACAAAAAAGCCTGCCATGCACCACATAATGCAATTAAAAAAAAAAAAAATCCCAGCCCACCAGTCTGACAGAGGCTGGGGAGCAAACTCCTCCCTCTCTTCTCAAGCTTGTTTGGTGATTCCAACATGAGGGCTACTTACACACCACGAGCTTTGCTTTGTTTTCCTTGATTCTGTTATATACCCTCTTCCACAAAATTTTCAAAATCAGGAGATATTTTTATTTCTTAATCATTTCCTTAACAAAAAGAAAAGGAAAGGAATACTACAATGTAATTAAAAAAAAATACTAGTTGTTGAATGTTGTCAAAACTCAGATGAACTCCCTGGAACAAGGGAGAATTAACATCATTTAAGGGACTGACTAACTTTATCTTGAACTCCCATTATCCATCTGAACATTTGCTTTCAAGAAGATCCATGAAGTGCATTTGAAGTGTCTGTGCAATAAGAGTCATTAGTATTCCCTGTCAAAATTATGGGTACTGTAAATTTGTCAGGTAAGATTAGAGGGATTTTTTTTTTATACATTTGGCCACATGCATTTTGATAAGACTAACTGATCAAAGGGTAAGTCTTCCAGAAATGCCTACAGTGAATTTCAGTAAGACTTGAGCTCCTGTGCCAGTTTTGAAATGAGGACAGTAGTTGCAAAGTTATTTGGGTACTTTTGAGCTTTAACCAAGACCTTGTTTTATATCTCATTCAAAAGCTAACAGGTCCTTGTAAGAGACTGGAATGTCAAAGAATTGTCTCAAAGCTTGCTTGTGTACGCTTGCCTGATAAGACACAGTGGAATTGCGAACCACAGCACACTGCAGCCTGTGGGGAAACTTATGCAAACTTGCTGAAGCAGTAGACCATTCTTTTGCTTATCAGGAACCATCAAAGCAAGATACCAACCATTGTCTGGGCTGAGCCAGCTACCTGCCAAGAATATACATTGTTACAAGAATATACATTGTTACCTGCCGATGGTCACGTATAGGCGAGACCTAGAGTGTGTGAACAACGCGTGGGGCATATACGCATGTACCAGACTGTGGACACGTGCCGTGTATAAAAGACCGTGGAAACAAACTGCAGTGTGCACCCACCACCGAAGAACTGAAGATTGAGGACCAATGGGACGCTGCTGGATCCATGGTGGTGACTATCCTTTGCTTATCTTTCCGAATGCTTGCTTAGTTTCCTCCTAATATTTCCTGCCTTTCCTATCGCTCCATTCTTCTGCTTTTATCCAATAAAAATGGCCTGATAGGTGGCATTTGACCTCGTTTTGATACAAAAATTCTCCCCAAGGGAGAAACGGCGTATTCAGAGAGTCCCTGAAATGAAACTCAATAGCAACGACGTTACTATTAAGCAGGTATCCTTTATTGCAGCGCTGGGCAGCACTGGGGATTCTCCACCATAAGTGCTCCACCGATTTGGTAGACTTTCAGAGATTATATACTACAAAATCCTACATATTCACAGGATTTCTGAGAATTCATTTACATAAACATGAGATTTCCTGGAATTTACTAACATATGCAAATGTCCGATCCGCATGTGCAGTCATCTCCCATGGTGGTCTTCAAGTGGTCATTGGGGGTCTTCAGATGAAGGCTCGTAGTCTTCTTCACTGTGTTCACTGATTGATCTTTGCTTCTGCACAAACTCAGTCCTAGGATCATGTAAACGGTGTCCTTCAAGGCTGTTGTTGTCATTCTTTTGTGACTTCCTATGTTGTCATTTTTTTGTGATTCCTATCTTCCGCGCATTTGTTCTCCCAAGGCCCAGTTGTCTGAGATGGGATTATGTTGGAGCCCCCTTATCTTACAACCATTCTAACTACTCTCTAAATCACAAAGGCCTTTCTTTTGTTTAGTTAAGTAAGATATTTAAAATATCCTCCTTGCCCCTAGGCTTTAATTCTTTCAGGAGGCATTTTGATGCAGTGGCATTGTCTATTTTGGCTTCAACCCTTTCGGTTTGTGTCTTAATCTCACTCTTGGGATCATTAAAAACCTTCCCAGAGCCCAAAATCTGACCGGGACTTTACAGTCCTAAACACACAGTCCTCAACACACAATCCTCCTGGAAGCAGTTCAAGGTGTGCCATGCAATTGTGCTTGTAGGTGAACTTTATTTGTTGGCATTTGATTTGTGTGGGAGGGCAGCTCTCTTCAGTCCATGTCATGGTCTGCTGGATCCCAGATCTGTCATTCCTAAAAATATGGTGTCTCTTTCTAGGTCTGGATCGGATCTCTAATTATTGCAGATTTGGGGATCTGTAACTACTGTAGTGTTGGGATCTCCAATTACTGCACTGTCGGGATCTCTCACTACTGTCCTTCTTAACAGTGTCTTTAAAATATGTGTTATTTCAGCTGGAGAAGGTGCAGCTGGATTAAGTATAATTCTGTTTTTCTGATAAATGATTCACTGTTAGCATCAAGCTAATAGAATAACATTTTTCTCTTTTGAGAGGTCTGAGACAGGGTAATCTGTGGTTTAAAAATCAAGTTCTATGTTTCATACAAGAGTTACTATGTTGGTATACTATTTATCCACTCTAGCTGAATATAAATAACATTTTTAGTAAAACAAATTTGGCTTTGTGGTTTTATTGCTCTTGTCCCTTTTCTTCTAACAAAACCGCTGGAGATTTTTCACTTCAAACTGTATTTGAAGTGGTATATCCAACGGATCATTTTTCAGAGAAGATCATGGTGACTCATATATGGTGCCAGGCAGTTGTATGAGGTAAATGGTCAAGATAAAGCTCAGAGCTAGCTGCTGTACAGATGTAAAAATTAACCTTTATCTAAATACAGAATTGCACTGCTGGCATTTTAAGGAAAACCCAACCAACAAAATAAAAATAAAACAAAGCAGGGGCATCAGCTTTTCTTCTTTTAGTTTTACACCAGCTTTACACTGGTAGGTAGTTCAGCAATTCTGTGATGTCAAAGCCAATCCTAATAATTTCACTCAAGATATCTCCTTTGATGGACTTTGCAAGCGAATCCAACAATCATTCATGGGAAGGGGTATTTTGGGAAGGAAACCTGTGCTTAATTTACAGCATTTTTACTTTTCTTCTTTAGGAAGAGGATCAGGAGAGCCCAAGGACAGAATCAGGATTTCTTTTCCGTGTTTACTGCTATTAACTGCTAGCTTTGCACTGAATTTGGTGAATATCTGGGTGTCCACATCATCCAGCCATAGATAATCCCAAAGGGACATTGTATTTCACTGATGAAAGCTTTCAGTCCTCCCAGGCTAACGTGGCTTTCCCCTAAGCATTACCACACTCCTGCATTGTGCTGGCATTTATGCCTAAGTATGTACCTCTTCCTGCTATGCTTACTTAGCCACTCCAGGAAAACTATCATTTCCATGGAGAAAGCAGAGCTGCCCAGGCAAAGTATCCCATCATGAGACTGTGGTTTGAGAATAAAATAGGCCAAGGCTATTTTTCACAATACAATGATTGTAGATTGCAACTAAGACAACTTTTGTCCTTGTACAACATTTATTTTTCTTTTAGCCTATATATTTGTTCCCATAGCTCAGAAGAACATGAAAATGCCTCTAGAGATCCATCCCGTTCTCTAAATGGAAAGAATATTATTCTGTTTTCCAGTTCTGGAAAAAAAAAAAAAAAAAAAGTTTAAAAATAGTGCATATGTACATACTTTCACTGAGGTTGCCCACTACGGTAATTTTTGTTACTCCTGAGTTTTAGGCCCTAGAAATGGTCATGAAATACAGTAATGACCTCCTTGAACCCTGTAAATCCCACTAACATCACTGTTGTCTTTTCAGCATGACTGGGGCTTTAAAAACAATAATTTTTATTTAAGGCAGCATATTGTATTTCATTGATATGTTTCCATTTTTCTTTTGACTCTAAATTTTTCTACCTGAAATAAATTTTTTGCTAACATACCATCCAAGTTTTAATTTCATTTTTATTTCATCATTTCACTATTATGGCAGAAAAAAAACATGCTTGCATTCTTTTTGTTACCCAATAAAGAGGATTGTGCTATGTGCTGTAAAAGTATAGGATTTTACATTCAAGTTGTCACATCCATAACACCCAGCTGTCAGGATGCTAAATATTTATAAGTAGAAATTGTAAATACACTGAATTAAAAAACAAAACAAAAACAAAATAAAAAACCACATTTTGTTTGATTTGGCCTTATCTGTCAGCTGAGACAAAATAAAAAGTACTGTGAGCAAGAAGTCTTGCTGGTGTGGTGGGCTCTTAACAACATAGGGCTTTTTGCAAGAAGGTCAGCAATCATTTAAAAAGACCACGCTGAACTATGGGATTTGTGGTCTTACAGCACTGTGCATGCAAAAGGCTCTAAAGGTGCAGGAGGTGCAGGGAACCGCCGCTGGATGGCCATGGTGTGTAAGCAATCGCTGCTACAGTGTTGTCTCCAGCCTGCATCCTCATGGGAAGAGAAACAATGTGGGATGGCAGCCACAATGGCAGCAAATACAAGACACATTCTCTTGACAAGAGTATCTGGCATTTGGGGTTTTCTCCCCACAGATGTCTAGATATAGGAGATAAAAAAGTTACCTTGAATAATATATCAGAAAAAAAATTAAAAAATGGGGGAAAGAGAAGATGGCTTTTTGTCTTACTGTCTCAATGGACATTTTCATGTTGTGTAGAGTGACATGTACCCCTGTACACTAGTGGGTAGAAAACCGGAGCAATTTTTCACCTGTTATCTCTGTTTAATAAAGCAGTGTCCTATATATCTTTCCTGACTTGTACAGATCGAATTCTCATTTGAGATAGCAATATTAATTACTTTCCAGATTTTCATGTTTCTTTGCAATAGAAGGCAGGAACATCATCTTAATTGTTGAAATCTTCCAAAAACAGAGGAAATGCAAATAAGAAACAGAATGAGTGTTAGGCCATTGGAAGCTTCCACATGTGCTCTCTCACTGAAGGCACATTTTCAAAACAGAAACCGACAGCATAAAATACTTTAATAAAAACCATCACTCTGCTTTATGCTATCTGGAAAAGCATGCATACACATATCTTTTATAACATCTTTTCCTTCACTGTTTTGAGTATTTATTTCTTAATTCAGAAATACAAAATGACAAATACTTGTGAGCATTATACAGTGTAGCAAATCTATTTTATACATGCCCTCACAAAGTATTGTGAGTTTTCTAACTTACTTTCCTTCACATTTGAACTAAACATGAAAAGAATACATTTCTCCACAGGGAAAAACCAAAATGATCAAAACTTTTCATTTAGACAAAATTAAAATTCTGATTTTAAATGCTAATGATATCAAAGAGTTTCAAAGCAAAAATTGTTTTCATAGGAAAAAAACACAAGTTATATGAAGTACCATTTGACACTGTCAAATCTTTTTTTTTTTTTTTTAAGTCATTTATTGCTTCTAAAATTAAGGTTTGCTAATTGAAATCCCACCAAAACCAAATCATAGAATCACAGAATGTCCTGAGTTGGAAAGGACCCACAAGGATCACCGAGTCCAACTCCTGTCCCTGCGTAGGACAACCCCAAAATTCACACCATGTGTCTGAGGGTGTTCTCCAAATGCTTCAAATATTGTCAGGCTTGGCGCCATGACTACTTCCCTGGGGACCCTGTTCCAGTGCTCCACCACCCTCTGGGTGAAGAATCTTTTCCTAATGTCCAACCTAAACCTCCCCTGGCATATCTTCCTGCCATTCCCTTGGGTTCTATCATTGGTTGTCAGGGAGAAGAGATCAGCACCTGCCCCTCCTCTTCCCCTTGTGAGGAAGCTGTATACCACGATGAGGTCTCCCCTCAGTCTCCTCTCCTCCAGGCTGAACAGACCAAGTGACTTCAGCCGCTCCTCATACGGCTTCCCCTCTAAACCCTTCACCATCTTTGTGGCTCTCCTCTGGACACTCTCTAGTAGCTTCCTATCCTTTTTGTACTGTGGCGCCCAAAACTGCATGCAGTACTCAAGATGAGGCCGCATCAGTGCAGGGTAGAGCAGGACAATCACCTCCCTTGACCAGCGAGCAATACAGTGCTTGTTGCACCCCAGGAACCAGAACCCCCAGATCCCTCTCTGAGGGGCTGCTCTCCAGCCTCTCATTCCCCAGTCTGTAGGTACATCCAGGGTTGCCCTGTCCCAGGTGCAAAATCCAACACTTGCCCTTGTTAAACTTCATACAGTTGGTGATTGCTCTGCTCCCTAATTTGTCCAGATCTCTCTCCAGGGCCTCTCTGCCCTCGAGTGTGTCAACAGCTTCTCCCAATTTTGTGTCATTGCAAACTTAGATAGTAATCCTTCAAGTCCTGCATCCAAGTCATTTATGAAGACATTAAAGAGCACTGGCCCTAAGATGGATCCCTGCAGAACCCCGCTAGTGACTGGTCGCCAGCCCGATGTAACCCCATCTACTATAACCCTTTGAGCCTGACTCGTCAGCCAATTGCACACCCATTGCATTCTGTGTTTATCCAGCTGTATGCTGGACATTTTGTCCAGGAGGATACTGTGAGAGACAGTATCAAAGGCTTTACTGAAATCCAAAAAGATTACATCTGCTGGCTTCCCTTGGTCAACTAGGTGGGTAACCTTGTCATAGAAGGAAATCAAGTTTGTCAAGCAGGACTTTCCCCTTGTGAACCCGTGCTGGCTGGGACCAATGACTGCGTTGTCTTTCAGGTGTTTTTCAGTAACTCCCAGAATAATCTTCTCCATAATTTTGCTAGGCACAGAGGTGAGACTGACAGGCCTGTAGTTACTGGGGTCATCCGTGTTGCCCTTCTTGAAGATTGGGACAACGTTTGCCAGCTTCCAGTCAACTGGGACCTCCCCAGATTCCCAAGAGCATTGAAAAATCATTGAGAGGTCAGCCAGCTCTTTAAGTGCCCTGGGATGAATCCCATTGGGCCCCATTGACTTATAGGGAATCCAGGTGGAGCAGGAAATCCCACACAAGTTCGGGGTTGGTTGTGAGTTTATCATTCTCACAGTCATGGTTCTCTAGCCCAGGGGGTCCCAGAGCCCATCATCGGTGTTGAAGACCGAGGCGAAGAAAGCATTAAACATCTCTGCTTTGTCTATGTCCCTGTTTGTGAGGTGACCATGCTCACCAAGTAATGGGCCAATGTTATTTCTGGCCTGCCTTTTGCTATTTACATATTTTAAAAAAGCCTGTTTTATTGTCCCTCATAATACTGGCCAGCTTCATCTCTAATTGAGCTTTGGCCGTGCTAATTTCCTCCCTACAGTGGTGAACAGCATCTCTGTAGTCCTCCCATGTCACCTCTCCTTGCTTCCACTGGCCATACATTTTCCTTTTTTGCCTTAGTTCTAGAAGAAGATCTCTACTCAGCCAAGCCAGCCTTCTACCTTGCCTGCTTGACTTCCGACATTTTGGAATTGCCTGTTCCTGTGCTCTTAGGAGGTGGTACTCATAAAGTGACCAGCACTGATGGGCCCCAGACCTTCAGAAGCTTTTTCCCAGGGGACCTTACTAAGTAGTTCCTTGAGCAGCCTGAAGTCAGCTGTCCTCATATCCAGAGTTGAGGTCCTGCTGGCAGTTTTCCTCCTCTTACCATAGATTTTAAAACTGACTGCTTCGTGGTCGCTGTGGCCAAGGCAGCCACGAATTGCCACTTCACCCATGAGACCCTCTCTGTTAATAAGCAACAAATTGAGGAAGGCACCTTTCCTGGTTGGTTCCCTTAGTACCTGTACCAAGAAGTTATCATCCAAAGAGAAAGTGAACTTAGCCTCACAGCTAATACTTACAAAGCAGCTGATCTGTAATAACCAGTGTAAGTAAACTGAACAAGGCTACTTGCTGAGGGCTGTATTTGAAAACTGTGCTAGATTTTGTAACCTCACATGAAAAGAGATCCATAGCAGAACAGAGATGGCTTTTAAGCCATTAAACCTTTTTCTCCCCATATTTGGCCTTTGCTTTTCACCTCTGCATTTTGTTGGACAAATACTTTATTTTCATCTTATTGCACCATTATACACAAAATAGATTGAAAACTTTGGTGCCTATGTTGTTAAAGAAAGGATGTGTCATGTTGCAATGTATGGTCAGAAATGATGGCAAGAGTTAGAATTTTCAGTTCATTTTTCCACACTCTGTGTAACATTGAGGATCCCTTAGGACATTTTAAGTGCCTCTGCATGATGTTTTACTGGCCTTTTTTTATTATTTTTTAATACAGCCTATTCATCTTATATCTGGTACTGTATCCTGCTTGTTATGTGCCATTTCCATCTACCAAGATGGCTCCAGCTGTTTGATTTCAGATTGCACCCAGAGACATGCCTATGAGATAAATTAATTGCCTGCCCTTTACAAATTCAAAAAGACTTCTCTCCCCAATCTCTGATTTTGTTCTCAGATAGAGGTATTAACCCTCCCACAGAAAGCATAACCTCCATCACTGAGGTGGAATATGAATGAGCGATTAACCAAAACCATACACTTTTAGCACTGGTTTTCTACCACGTGATTCTCTAATGGGGCTTTGACTTGGTGATGTATACATCTTTACCCCGTATGGAGCAGAATTTTAAACTGAGTTGTAACAACTGGGAACAATATGAGAGCTTTCTCAGAAAGTAAATGGCAGAGAAAACTACATGCCACTACCTTAAAGGCCATTAATGTCTGTCAGAAAAAGAAAGGTTATTTAATGCCAGAGGAATTGATACTGTACTTAGGCCAGCCCAAATGCTTATCCCACTGGTGAGATAACCTTCTGTTCTGTGAATTACTTTATGAATCATCTATGAAGCTGGAAAACTTCTCCAATTACTGTTTGTAGTAACCAGCAAACAGTCTCTCATTTGGGAAGCTGCTTAGGAAGGGAAAAGTTGAATAATTCTGTCTTACTACTGGCTTTAATTTCTGTTTTTCTTATATTCCATATAAAAGCACATTTTAACATATTTTGGCTTTCTGGTGCTTCCTGAGGTATCATAGACACCACTAAGAAAACATCTTGATGCATCTCCTGCAGACACATGTCACACACTCAGATGCCTGCTGTGAACATTTTGATCCTATCATTATCAAGGTGCTGAGAAGTCAACACTCCAAAATTTTCACCCTAATTCTCACTGCTAGGTGTGCCCACCTAGGGTGCCGAGCATGATGCAAAATTAAGAACTAAGATTACACTTGAAGACAAGACTGAGCTAAACAAGCTATATCTGATTGGCAATATCAGACTATTTTAGAGCTGCAAAGTCTCCTGTGGTGGACTCAGCAATAACAATAAAACTTCATTAGTATCTGTACAGAATAGCAATACTTTAAAAGTGAAATATGCTACTCGAGGCTGGTGTCACTGAATTTGCACTGAAGCTATCTGCCAACCCAGCAGTGTCAAGCAGTCACAGCTCTTCACACCCCTGACTGACTGAACCTATGCCACAGAAATTCTGCATTGTAGCTGCATGCTCAGACAAACAGAAGCATTGCATTTCTTGTCAAGCTACCATGACTAAAAAGCACATTGAGTAGCCAACATATAGAATAAGAAAGGGGAAAAGGTAAGTCTGCTATCAACAGAAATGTTCTTGGTATTTAAACCTTCTTCAAAGACTACTGAAGCAATAAGAGTTTGCCCCCATCATAACCTAGGTGTACCAGTACAAATCATACTTGGCTGAAACTACTTATTTTTGTATCAGGCTTTAATATGTGTTAGTGGAAACTATTACATCTATGATGCTGTCTTTTCCTTCCTTTATATGCCCACCTGGGAAATATGGAGGATGTAAAACTCTGCTAAGATCAACTTTCCTTGGCAGAAATATTTTTATTATCACTCTATTTCTTAATACCCAGCACAAATGTTGAGTAAAACTAGTTCCACATTAAGAAACTAATTTGCTTCCTCCTCATTATATTCACAGGGATTGCATTTCGACAGTTGGAAAGAAGTAAGGTAATATTAAAATCTTTAGATAACTGCTGACAATTACGTGAGTCTGGAAATATTGCCTATAAAGGGAGGAGGTCTCTCATGCTGCATTGTTTGTGACTGTCCGAACAGCAACAGGCAGGTAAAATGCCTGAGTCGGGATTCCCTCATCAGAACACACACTATCAAAATTCAGCAGAAAACCACTGTAGCATATTAGATCCACTAGTCTCAATTAAGGACAATTAACAGTGCCACTGTGCATATGAGTGAGACAGATTATTGTGGCACCAGAGACAAAACAGATTCAGAACAAGAAAGAGAATATGGCTTTAACATCCTAAAGTGTTGTTTATGGTAATTGATACCTGTTTTGCACTGTGTTTATCTGAAATTTATGATGTTCTGAAGCAAGAAAATGAAACTTGCCAAAAAGAAAAAATGAAGTATTGAGAGAGCAAAAGAGAACTATCCCAGCAAATATAGCCAATGATCTTTCTGCTTAATCAGGTTGTTTCAAAATCTACCTTTCCAGAAAACAGATCAGAGCTGATTACAGCTATCAAAGCTAAAACACAGCTGTCTTTCTCCTGATCATTTGGTACACAATAGAAAGCCACACAAAATTACTTTGATGGTGAATTCAAATATTACGATATTTAAAAGTGTTTTCTTTTAGCAGTGAGAACTTTAAAATCAGTAGTTTCACAGTGTTCAGTTGAGATGAGGGTTCAGATTTAGATCAGGATTAGAAAAATTTAATTCAAGAGGAGAACTTCTTGCTATGTATTTTGGGGCTTAGTAGTTGGAAAGAGCATTTTCTCTGGCTCAAACTCCGTTTAAAGCTACTGCTAAAATCTGAGTTAGGGTCAAGAAAACTAAAGGATCAAGGGCTGAGTTTACTTCAGTATGTCGATAGTTTGAAGGCTGAGGAAGAGTCTGGATGTTACCTGGACCTGTAACTGAATAGCTGATTTAAGAGAAGGAGCTGTGTCCCATAGCAACTGTTTAGATTTTAAGTTGTATATGTTGTTCATGATAAAAAAGCAAAGGCTCCACAAAGGATCTTAGTATTTCATGTCAAGAGAGCTGTGACGACTTGGAAGAGCTGATGTTGGTTGAATGCAAAGAGCTTCTTAGACAGAAAGTCCTTGATGCACTGATTCAGACTCACATGAAAGTTCAGTGTTAAGAAGGTAAAATTAATATTGTATGTTCCTGGAGTTGAAGAAGTAAAAGATGCCATTTGGTTCCAAGGACAGTAACGGTACTCATGGGAAATGTTAGTCCCTAAGGTCAGATTTAGTCTTGGGTTTAGGTTTAGGAAAAATGATGAAGAAGAAACAGTTTGGTTCAGCCTATACAGACTGTTACAGACCTTCCTCAGGCCCACAGACAGAGGAAGAGTTAGATGTCAAAGAAATACTTCATTTGATAAGAAATAATTGAAATATAGCTCTCTATCTACCTGGGACTGCACTGTTCATCTTAGAAAAGAATTAGCACCTGGGCAAAGTTTCTTGGTTTTTTTCTGAAGAAGTGTACAGACTTAGGAAAAAGTTAGACCAAACAGAAAGGAGCTCTGATCTCGGAAGACATCATCTTGGGGTTGGGTTTGAGGTTAGTTATGTTAGGTAATCTAACAGAAGGTTGAAGAGGTGAAACTGCAGCAGTAAATTCAAAGGACTGCAGCTTTTGTGTTTGACAGTGCCGTCTAACACACTGGATGCAATGGATATGATGGATACGATGGATACGATGGATACAAATTCACACTGAAAGATGATAGTCTTGGATCAAATTTTCTTAAGGAAATTCAGCTAGAATTGAAAATGCAGAAAGAGTTTTGCAAAAGTGTGATGCTATGAAATAAGAGCTTGGCATGTGTCACTTTGGGCAGAAGTTGCCTGTTCCTTTGTGGGAAGAAAGAAAGGTGTCCCAATTTAGCTTCTCTTCATATTTCCAGGGTTGAGAATAGGATTAAGACATCACCTGGGCCTAAAATTGCCTGCCTTACCTTGAGGGGGGAGGAATGCTCCAGTTTTGTGCCTCTTCATGGCTTGGAAGGTAGGATTAAGGTTAGGCAAACAAGGGGTTATCAAGACAGATTTACTGCTGAATATTGGTGGGGAAGTAAGGAGAAGGCTACTGGCTATCAGCTTCCAGGGGCAGCTTCTTTACTGGTTGTCAGCTTTTGCCTCCTGAAATCAACTTTGGCTCAGCATCAGGCCCACAGACAACTGCCTTGTCAAGGTGGAGGACAATTACCACAGTTCTGTGCATGTCTCAGAGTATTTCACTGTGGTGTCATAACTTCATCCATTGTTAAGGGTGGAAAGCTAAAGGCTCACGAAGGGAATGTACTGCTGTTTACTCCTGCCTGGGCTTACAGGGTCATGAAGACAGCTGGTGTCAATTGTGTCCAGGAGACAAAAGCTTACTTCAGGGATGAAGCAGTGCCGTGGGGCTTTTTTATTTATTATTTATTTAATATTGCCTAAACTGTGATCCCTGTCATAAATAGTCTTCTAAGGTATTGCAGCAACAATGAAGTGATTAGGATTAAATAATATTAACTCCCCCATTACTAAATGGGTCAGAGCGTTCTGGTACTTAAAGCGGGGTTTAAAATTACCATTTTATGAGATATTCATCCTTACTACTGTTATTCCAAAATCCTGAATTCATTACTCACATCAAACTCCCAGAGACTACATAATTTATTCCATATTTATTAACATGCCTTCTAGAAGTACAAACCTTCTTTATGAAATTAAAGAATAATATACTCAGGAACAGAATATATTTCCCCTAAACCACCAATTTAACACAGAAAATTTTACATAGACTTTGAATTTCATAGAGGTGTGACTAAGAGAACTGCAAGTAAAAACAATGATTCTTTGTAAATGTGTTCACTTGAAAGCAGATCTGAAGCCTTCAAAAAAGTAGTGCTCTTGTGACCAGACCCTCCATTATATCAATAGCTATTTCCACATCTGTACCTTTTATTCTGCTTTAATTGAATGTAAAGAAAGCAATGCTAACTAAAAGTAACCACAAACCTTTGTTCCCGCAATTAATGGAGAGAGAGACAAGGGGAGTCTCACAGAGATTCACAGGGGGTCATGGAGGGTCTTTTACACATAGAGAGTCTCAGTCGGGAGATTAGAGTGCACAGCTTGTATATCTGACAACCAAGAGGATTACTTATCACAGCTCTCAGCTGTCTGTGTGGACAAAGTTCGGTAATTATTGCTAGACCACGATGCCTTTCTGCCAGTGTATTGTTCTCAAAGCAGTTCTTTATCTGATGGCCTTTTCAGAGAGAGAGGTGGATTCTCCACCTGCAGCCTTTCCTGCTCCTGGTGCTTTTCACCACTGTTGACTTTGTGTAATACGTGATTCACATCAGCCAGCGCTCCCTGACAGTGTCAGTTCTCGATGTTCTCAAGTGGTGATCTAAGCACAGCATTAAGCCCATAAAGTCACAAATGACTTGGCATAGATGTGAGTGGGCATTAATCATGTGGAATTTTCCCTGTTAGGGGATAGTTTTATTTTGATGCACACACACACACAAACACCCACATGCCTATATTTTGTCATGGTTTTGTGTGTCCGGCACAGTCAATATCATTCAGTCCAGCCATTTCAATGGCAGGGCTCTTCTTATTAAGAAAATGCAGAATATAGTGCCATTGTTTGTCATTCCACTTTTGATCATTTTTCACAAAGGCATAACATCTTTACCTACTATTTCCAGCCCAGTCAAAAAAAGCAGATGTGTTCTTCTTCATCTTCCTTTGTCTGTCAGTGACCCTAAAATGTATCTCATAAAATCAAATGAGTCAGAATAGCCAAAAAAATAGCTTTCATCCCCAGTGAAAAACTAAGTTGGTGCTCAGCTGGGAACCTGTTCAAACCATTCTGGATCCATACATTTCTTATGCTTCTTTGATTCTGTTAGATAGAGACCACGTCTCACTCAGCAGACATCGCCACTCACTGTTTTAATCTTCTTGCTTAAAACTGTATCTTTACTTTATTCTCATTAATGACTACATTTTCCATGGCACATATATTTTTACGTGTAATTGAAGTGTCACCTTGGTTTCAGTAACAACATGAGGCATAATTTCTTCAGTTCTCACTAAAGGCCACTGTAAATCAGTAAGGCCAATTTAACATCTCGACATGTCCCTTTAGGCCATTCTCATTTCATTTCATAGATGGTTCGAGTCTTCTGCATCATCAGCCTGTTCTTCAACTGAGGACGGTAAAGCACTTCCCAATTCAACATTTCATACTTGAAGAGCTCTCCCCATCAGATTCACAAACATACAGCCTTGTTGAAAGGTCTCATTCAGCATTTCTATTTGGCAGGCTTGGAGCTTTCCTACAAGCCCTCACATACAGTTAATTTGCAGCAATGCTGTCTCAGGAGTAGACTGTAGAGAAAGCAGTGGCTGAGTCTTCTCTCACTTCCCAGTACTCTACGTGATAATACCATATTTTCTGCCACGATGCTACCATGCCCACACTCGATGAATGGGAGTGATGAAGTGATACATCATCCATTCCATGCTCTTCTTGTTTGCCTGGAAGGCAAAGTCAGGGTCCTATCCTGGTTCATTCCTCATTTGCACTGAAATCTGAAGAGTGTATAATATCCACATTGACCTCTGGATGAATGACAGGGTTCACTCACTCTTTTCTGTCAAAGCCCAGAAAGCTAGTGACAATTTCACTCTACATTAAAAAGGCTGCAGATAGGATAATTACCTCACAGAAGCCACAATTAATCTTCCTAGGTGTCCTCCAAAAGCAGTGGTAAGACATGTGCCTACAGTATCATGTAGGCATGTGGGTCATGACACTGTCTCAAGCACTTGTCCATGACAGTCACTGCTTCACTCTTTAACACTCCTTGGTGTAACTTTGGCCCATGATAGATAGCATCATCCCAGACACAGGCCAGGTTTTGTTGGCAACAGCATGGCAGCAGTTTGGAGGTGGTCACCATGGTTTGAAGCAGAGGAGGGTGAGGGTAGGTACTGCTCAGCAGGGCTGTTCTGCCTAATGACTTTTTACAGGTTTTATTTAGTTGCATGTGGGGATGGACTGACTTCCAGAAGGCATAAGCTCCTGTCTTGAACAAGAGAGGACACCTAATCTTACAGTACTTAAATTAGTCTTTGTGAACACCTACACTAGTATTTTATCTGAACATCAGGCAGTGACTAGTCTTTTCTTATGAGCCTGCTGTGACAATGCAGCAAGTAGCAAGTATTTTTTAAAAAAATCCCTTTTTTTGCTAAGCTATTTCATGTGACGTGTCAAGTAGCTATTTCTGTTGCAGTGCCATGTTTGGTGAATATATTAAGTGCCCCAGCAAGACTTCTGCACCATCGTCATCCATTTGTCTTCTAGCTATATGTTAATGAATTTGTCTTTCAGTTTGCTAGTAGCTTGTATTGTCTGACATGAATGCTTTTATTGAAAACCTTGTTATGTACTCCTTGAACTACTGCTGCTGGGCACCAGCAAACATCACTGACCATCTTCATTTTATGGTGTATCTGTCTCCCTCTTTTCTGTCTACTCAGTCAGTGTTTCATTCATTTATTACTGTATACTTTATCTCTGTCTCATTTTGCCTTATTAACTGCATGAATTCGTGCTTTCTTATTGATTGCTAACACATTTGAGAAGCAAAATTTTCAGCAGATCCATTTCAGTCTCTCATTAACCACAAAGTCACTTTTTATTATATTCAGCTACCTCAGTTTAATGAATCGCTGCTTATGCAGAAAGGAAGTTGCCAACTCCAGTGAGCTTTGGAATTGAAAGGATGCCTCCTTTCTGGCCCATCACAGCCTGGCACGGGGCACCCTCACACCCAGGAGTTTATTCTCCCCTAGCCCGACAGACACGCCTGCTGCTTGGTCCCAGCCCCTCTCATCCCCCTTCTCTTCATTTTGCCAGGCTCATTCTTCTTCAGCCTTGACCCTTGTCTGTCTCCATTGTAACTGCCACCCAAATAAACATCCTGGCCCTAATTATTTTTTCTCCATTAGTTCCAGTCCTGCAGTATCTGCACCAAAATTTGGTATTTCTGATATTGTTACTAAAGTCATCATGGCTTTACCTAGTGCTACTGATAGGTTACCAAGACCCCATTGGCCTTGCAAGATTACACCCTCTAAAGGGTCCCCATCGCTCCCCTCCCATTATCTGTGAAGCTTGATTGTCTCTCACATAACCCCCCTGTGCAATACAGCCATCCCTCACAGCACTGTCTGTACCTTTTGCACCACCTCACTTTGTTATGTGCTATGTCCAGTGATTTTTCATGTCATGCCCAGATCTTTTCCAGGGTCTGCTCATTTAGCTAAACCTCAGGCCAGGGCCAAGTCACCTGCCTGCATACCTTAACAATTTATAAGCTCTGGTAACTGCTCAAATTAACAAGCTTAGCTTTATAGCATAGCTTTACAATATCTGTGATCTTACTTGGTTTTTTTAATGTCAATTTTTGTAAATTGCATTATTGTCTAAATCCTGGAATTAGTGTCTGACTTTTTGTCTAGTGATTTACAGTTCTTCATATGCTGCCATAGGAAGCTGCACAGATCTTTAGTGTTGCTGCATGTTGAACTGTGGATGATCTCAACTTTTCCAATTTCTCTGCAGCATCTAACCCTTGGACACCTCAGGCCATTATTTGCCTTCACCTGACAGATTTTTTCCCACAGTGAGAGACATAGAAGATGTAAATTCTTCCATTTTAGTGAATGATTCAGTTCATACCAAACACCAGCTAACAAAATTATCACTGATAAAAGTCCTGGTAAGGGACAATCAGACTTTTTATATCTTACTGCAGCTTCAGTAACATTGCAAAGCTGTAAGGTGGTCAGCAGAGGTGTTAACACAGGTGCCTCTCCCTTCCAGAAATTATTAGAAGGTACATACAAACTCACCATACTTTGAACGCTTACAGCTGCTCATATTTTCCTATAATATGTTAGAAATGCTTTGAAATCTAATATAAAGGTGTATTCTAAAAATAAAACTATGCAAAGACCACCTTTGTTTGCGTACAATATTAGCCAGTGCCTAGGTAATTCTGTTCATATTCTGCTAGATTGCCTTAAGATATCACTGTGTGGAGCATTTCAAGGTTAATATTTTGTTGAAGGACCAAATACCTGTATTAACCTATGCTTTGTAACAGACTTTAGTTTCACAATTATAGTTTCTATCATTTTCCTGATTCACAATATTAGATCTGAGAAAATGACACTGTGTGAATTCATCTGCATTGTAACGCTTTTATGACCAGATCCATTACCTTCCTCATTGCTGCTGTGTTGTTTTACAACAGTTACTGAATTAGAAATGGATGCTTTTCATTTCATTTACTTTCTAGGCAAAAAAGTCTAAAAATTTCTAGAAGTTATTTAGTGAATACATTTAAATCCACCACAGAGAGAAGTAGTTACTTACTGTTCTCGTTAAAATGATTGGATGGCAGAACAAGCTTCTAATTTTAGAAAAATAAAAGTCATTATCTGGACTCAACAAACTCAGTTCCTACAGAGGTCTGATAAATTGCTTCAGATCATCTTTTCTTATTACTTGCAGGCACACAGGTTGGAAAGAAATGATATATAACTTTTCAGGAAAAATGTATGCAAGTAATATATAGGTGCATGCATATTTAAGTAGAAATATGTACATTAAAATGTACATAAATAAAAATATGCACAAGTATATACAGAAGTATATACACATACAGGCAGAAAATATATGTTTATCATAACGTAACCTTTGAATTCAATAGTACAGTAGTTCCTTTCACATCCATGGAATTGTTATATTCATGATCTGGTCCTGTGACTTACATTGGATCGCTTGATTTTTATCACATAAGGAATGGTCCTTATACATTAAATAAAATTTATTAAAATACACATGCACAAGTCTACACACATTATATTCAGGTATATCCACATGTCCATCACACACGAGAAGGAAACAAGTCTTTTCTATCTTAAACAAATACAAGTATATAAAATAGGTTGCAGAAGTACAGAGAATGATTCCATATTTAAACAAACATCAAGATTTGTTGTTGGATCTGACTTCAGGTCTCATAACTACTGCATAATTCAGGTGGATGTGTACTCTGTAGTTCACAAACAGAAAATGTGTATTGTAAAGCATGGGATCTGGCCTTCTTTTGCTCAGTACTTTATCTTTCCTATAGATTGTATTTTTTAATACATTGTCATGTACCAAAATTCTAAATAAAGAAAGGAAGACAACCAGCAGGCATGTCTGTCTGTGCTTTTTTTCTCTGTCCTACATACCTCAGCTAGTCTTATCATCCCTTGCTTTTGTCCTCTTTAAATCTTTTCATCATATAAGCTTCCTCCAGCAAATTCAACAGTTATTCTTCCGTCTGTAGCGTTCTTCACATACCCTGTCAGAAATGTGTGACAAGTTCTCTCTCCACCATGCTTTCTCTGCAACCCTGGATAATGTCTATACAAGTAACAACCTATATATCCTCCCTTTTCAGTCTCATGGTCCTAATTAGCATTATTTGGCCTCTTAGAACTGCACTTCCACAAAATCTACACACATTTTTACATGTATTCCTCTAATAAATCTTACTAAACACAACACTCATAAAAGCAATAGAAAACTAAAAAAGAGAATGCTAACGCTCAAGGTGAATGTTAATTAATTCAAGAGGATATTAAATCTGCTTATGGTAATAACACTTAACAGTCTGCATTTTTCAAAAAAACAGAACATTGCATATCTTAATGCAAATGCTGTTTGTGTGCTTGTTGCATATGTTGTTGCTCCAAAACTGACATAATTCAGAGCTAGACATATCTCTAATATAGCAGAGCTGGTCCCACCTAACATAAATCTGACTACTACTGTGGGTTAAAGAAAAGGATTATTGGAACTCTAATCTTTTTAGTAGTTTGGTGGATTTTCTTGATGTGGAAACTATGAAAGACGAAAAGAAGTGTTTTTTCTGCAGAAATGTTAAAGTTGATTTTCATCATATGTTCCATCCACTGACTGCCTGAATGGGATGAGAAACCTTCAACCATCCATCACTATCTCAAGCCTTCCATTTTCCTATTTGTGAAACAGAGACAGTAGCAGATATCTGTGTCAAAAATATCTATAAATAAATACGAAAATATTTAACACTTTTTTAAGGAAATATGTTAGTGCCAGCGCTTTTTCAGTTACCACAATGACCTCTCACGAGCATCAGCTGAATTTTACCTTTTTAGAAATAATTGGAGAATAGTCTTTTCTGAGATGAGTGCGTTCTTAACTATCCTTTGGCTTTCTGTGTTGCACCCCATAAAAATAGTTAAGCCCTAAAGGGAGGTATATGCCCAAGTGGTGTTCCATAGTCATTGTCCTTAAAAAAATATTTTAATATAAAAATCAGAAATGAACCTGCCTATACTTCACCTAATGTCTGAATCCACACAATCATTTTTATTTTTTAAGAAAACTGTTCCCAAGGCAAATAAATCTGATTTCTATTTCATCTCACAGCCTGGCAACAATTCACTTTGATGTTTCTTGGTTGATACTTCTCTTCTTTAGTCAGTATATAGGGAATCATGAACCATTATAGGGAAAAAAAACCCCAAAGTTCTGCAAACAAATCCTTAAATTATCTAGCAATGTATATAGGAAATTATATATGATACTCAGGGACTTTTAGCCATGCAAACATCAAAAGCCTGGAAACAAGATCAGAGAGAATTTTTACAAAAACACCTGTGACACAGGAATGAAAACAGAGCCCCCAAATAACCTTCAGCCAAAATGATTTTGATGTAAGATAGGTCGAAAATTGATCTTAAGACTAGCAGAGGAAATGAGTTAAGAACTGGGAAGAATTATATTCTATGTCTCTTATCAGTGACTACAACTATCAACTGAGAAAGAAATGCAACCTCCACAATTACATGTAGTAATTGTAACCTCACACATCACAGGCAAAGTTGAGAAAGAGGCTTAAAATACTCATGAAAGGTGGTTACTGACGAAAAGTGATGCTGGAAATGCTGAGATGTACATGTTGTTATGATGAGACTTTCACATATATTTGTCAGACCCTCTAAGAAAGGAGCCAGAAATAACATCCAGAATAATTTAAGAAGAAGCCATAATACTCCATATGCCAAGAAAGGTGTTGAAACAGCTGTGATATTCTCCTCCTTTCAAGGAGAAGTAAAGGTTCTCTAAAATACTTCCATTTCAAGTGTACTTAAGGAAAGAACTGGTTGGATTTCAAGCCAGTCTAGGGCGAAAGTCCCATGCAAAAAAAATTCCCTTCCATCAAGCAGTATTCTAACAAATCTTAAGGTATATAACAGTCTCTGATAGATGCAGCAATTAACTGAGATACAAAGGGGTGGTGGAGATAACACTGTGCTCTGAAAAAGCTTGGTTGGTACAACAGAAATTCAAAATATGAGAGAACAGTTGGATAAGAACATACATTGTAAAGAAATAGAGTTCTGCAAAGCAAAAGGTAAATTTGCACCTGAATGCATACATATATGTATGTAGAACATGACTGAGATATGAGAATGAATGGAAAAAATGCCTTGGAAGAAAAAAAATGTGCAAGACAGACAATTGCAAAAATCTCATTTACCAGATATCAATGAAACCTTTAGGCACAGGTCATAGGAGAAATAAGAGATCTACAAAAGCAACCAACTAAGTCAAACCCAAATTTGAAAGTGGAGCGAATACATGAGTATTTATAAACATGAATGGAAAATACCATAGAGAATCAAAGAAATTATACACAACCACAGGAACCCGTTACAGCCTCCTCTTCTACAACAACATCATGGCCAGGACCCCTGGAGCACTACCTCCATGTTGTCATTCAGTTTCCCAAATGAAATCATTCATTCTGAGTTCATGTCAATAGATGTGCATATAAGCAGCATGGCTGTCCGCCGCTTACCATATGTAACTTTATAACAGTCAAAGAAATAACGACAGCAAAAAAAACAATTAGCTAAGACCTCTGCTTTAAGGAATTCTGCTACAAGAAGTTGCTCACATAATTATTACTGGATTATTTATTTGTTTATTCCCTCACTTACCAGTTATCTACTGATGTCCATTTTATGTTTCCAGGAGCTCTAGTGTTACCTGACAGCTGAGGATCTTCAATGGATAGTGCCTGGAAAGGAGCTGGGTACCATCATAACCAGGGTTATAACAGAAATACACTGAGTCCCTCTGTGGTGGAAATCACCAGGCAGATTTAAGAGCCAGTGCCAAAGCAATGATTTTAGCTGTGTTCCAAGGTATAAATTAACTTTTTAAGGCAGTAGAGTGGCTGCAGATCTGTGTTCATATCTGGGCTAAACAAAGATTAAACAGATGGCTATTATTGTGGTTGTTATTATTATTGTAATGTATTTTGCTTTATTGTTTCTACCCTCAAATTCAGGCTGAAGTGAAGGCCCTTTCAACCTGAGGCTGCTGATAAGATATCTTTGGTTTGAAAGATCTTGCAACACCACTCTGAAAGAAATATTAACCGTGCAGTGGATTCAATACAATTATCGATGATAAGGAACTTGTTTCCACGACTCCTTCAATGCAGCCTGGGAGATTTTCCTACATCTAGAGGAAATTTCTAGAGATTCTAGAAGATCCTGAAGTAGTACTTCTGGAAGATTGGCTGACTTACTAAATCACCCTTTAAACTAATGAACTTGGGGGTGGGGTCCAAAGCCACAACACTTGTGTACTCACAAGAAACAGAGTGGATGAGCACATCTACCAGAGTAGTAAGGAATGCCCTCCAACCCTCCAAAAAGGTTCTGCCAAAAAGATGAGACAGTTGACAGTCCAACTGAAGTGTATCTATACCAACACACACAGCATGGGTAACAAACAAGAGGAGCTGGAAGCCACTGTGCAGTTGGAAAGCTATGAACTGAAGGCTATCAGACTGAAACTTGGTGGGACAAATCACATGACTGGCGCACTGCAATCGATGGCTATAAACTGTTCAGGAGAGACAGACCAGGAAGGAAAGATATGGGAGTTGTGCTTTATGTAAAAAAATGGATTGATTGCACAGAGCTATCTTTGAAAAACAGCAATGCAGAGGTTGAGAGCTTATGGGTGAAAATTAGAGACCAAGCCAACACAGGAAAGGCATTTACAACAGGCCAACAGATCAAAGGGAGGATGTCAATGAAGCATTCTTACTTTAACTACAGGAAGCATCATGCTGGCAGGCCTTGATTCTGGTAGAAGACTTCAACCACCCTGATATCTGCTGGAAAAGTGGCACAAGCTGCAAGCAGTCTAGGAGATTCTTGGAGTGCATTAGGATAACATCCTAATCCAGGTGATAGAAACTGCAACCAAAGGAGATGCATTACTGGACCTATTGCTCACTTAGACAGAGGAACTTACTGGAGAGGTCAAGATAAGTGGTAGCTTGGGCTGCAGTGATCATGCCCTGGTTGAAATCATGATCTCAAGGGATATAGGCCAGGAGAAATGTATAGTAAAGACCCTAAAACTTAGGAAAGTGAACCTTCAGTTGTTTAAGCAACTGGTGGATGGGACCTACTGGGAAACTGTCCTCAGGGTTAAAGGAGCAGAACATAGCTGGCAGCTACTTAAAGACATTTTTCTTAAAGAACATGAACTGTCAAGTCCCATGTGCAAGAAATCAGGCAAGGAAGGCAGGAGACCAGCATGGCCGAGTAAGAACGTCCTGGTAAAACTGAAACACAAGAGAGAAGTGCATAGGCAGTGGAAGCAGGGATACACATCCTGGGAAGACTATAGGGATACTGCCTGGGACTGTAATGATGGGATCAGGAAAGGTAAGGCATAGCTGGAGCTAAATTTGGCAAGGGATGTGAAGAATAAAGAGAAGGGCTTTGACAGGTGCATTAGTCAGTAAAGGAACACAAAAGAATTGTACTTCTCTTCCTGATAAATGAGACAGGATCTGGTGACAACTGACATGGAGAAGGCTGAGGTACTCAACAACTTTTTTTGCCTCAGTTTTCACTGGCAATTGCTCTTCCTACATCTCTCAAGTCTCTGAATCTCAAGGCAGGGACCGGGGGAATGTCCCATCCATCACAGGAGAAGATCAGGTTTGAGACCATCCAAGGAACATGAATGTACACAAGTCCATGGGACCCCATGAGATGCAAATCAGGGTCCCGAGGGAACTGGCGGATGTAGTTGGCAAGCCACTCTCCATCATATTTGAAAAGTCATGGCAGTCAGGCGAAGTCCCCAGTGACTGGAAAAAGAGAAACATCACACCCATTTTTAAAAAGGGTAAAAAGGAGGACTCTGGAACTACCAACCAGTCAGCCTCACCTCTATGCTTGGTAAGATCATGGAACAGATCCTCCTGGAAGCTATGTCAAGGCATATGGAAGGCAGGGAAGTTATTAGAGACAGCCAACATGGATTCACTAAGGGCAAATTGTGCATGACTAATCTGGTGGCCTTCTATGATGGATTGACTGTATCAGTGGGTAAGGAAACAGCAACTGATGTGATCTATCTTGACTTTGGCAAGGCCTTTGACATGGTCCCACACAACATCCTTGTTGCTAAATTAGAGAGACACGGGTTTGATGGCTGGACTATTTGATGGATAAGGAATTTGCTGGACGGCCGCATCCAAAGAGTTGCAGTCAATGGCTCAATGTCCAAATGGAAACCAATAACAAGTTGTGTCCCTCAAGAGTCCATACTGGGACCAGTACTATTTAATATCTTCATCAATGACATAGACAGTGGGATTAAGTGCACCCTCAGCAAGTTTGTGGATGACACCAAGCTGAGTGGTGCAGTTGATTCGCCAGAGGGAAAGAATGCCACCCAGAGGGACCTTGACAGGCTTGAGGAGTGGGTGCATGCAAATCTCATGAAGTTCAACAGGTCAAGTGCATTGGCAGGGGCAATCCCCAATGTCAATACACGCTGAGGGATGAAGGGATTGAGAGCAGCCCTGCAGAGAAGGATGTGGGGTACTGGTGGGTGGCAAATTGGACATGAACTGGTAATGTGTGCTTGCAGCCCAGAAAGCCAATCATATCCTGGGCTGGATGATCTTTGAAGGTCCATTCCAACCCAAACCATTCTATGAGTCTGTGATTCTATGATTCCTAAATCACTGATGGATGTACACACATAGCTGTAGATTAGAAGGTGAGATTCTCCTCAGCTGTTCCATTCCCATGAATGATGAAGACAACAGCCCTATGTTGCCTATCCAGGATAGGCTCACTAGATCAGCCAGCACTGGAAAACAGAGAGGTTTCTGTCTGTTCCTACCCCAAAAATTCAAGCAATAAGTCTTCAAACTCTACCAAAATATACTACTACCCTGGATACTGAAGAGGACATGAGTAATATGTGACAGATGCTAGTCACACCATTTGACGTAGAACCAGCAGGTGCTCAGACATTGCTGTTCTAAGGGTTTATGAGAAACTCATCTTGTCTAGAAGAGACAATGCAAAATTGGCTTACAGGGAAGCAGAACTGTCCCCAATATAGTTCAATGGCAGAGAGAACAACAAAATGCAGGAAGAATTTTGGATAGTGAGCCATAATGTGTATGAATTTTAGATCAAATTTAAGTTGAATTCTTCAGGTAGCCTTGAAGGCAAGTAAATGGTAGTAAGAAGAAATCAATATGATATCAAAAGTGTATTCAGTATTCTGAAAAGTAGTTTGGTGGGGATCAAAGCTCTTTATAAACAATATAGGAAGTTGAGAAGGTTGTTTTTTTCTTCTAGATTGGAAAATTAGAACAGAATTAGTGTGCTACAGTTCTTATTTATAACGTCAGGATTTTCAACACAGATGCATTTGAAATACCATCCAGTGATATTGGAATACAATACAAACACTCTTATCAGAGGTTTGCACTGTAACTACTGACAGGTAACATATGTGAGTCTGTAGTGTCTTGCACACTGGGAAAGCATTGACATCCATTCAAAATGATGGGAACAATACCAGAATAAAGCTTTACAGTTTGCATTTGCTTAAATAGGTTTTTCACAAGATGAAATAAGAACACTGCATGCCCCAACTCAAAGCAGCTTTTAAAAAAATGCTGAGAAAAAAAGCTTATTTTACATCTTCTTTTAAATTAATACCCTGGATTGTAATAAGCAACTCAATGTACAGGGATAGTGTCATTAAAATGTGGGAGGATTCATTTCATCATGGAAGAAATTAAAAAATGCAATGTATACATTGTCCAATTTGAAATAAATTTCAATTGGCAGTGTTACTGAAATGTCACATTATTTTGGAGTTACTCAACAAATGTATTCACAGAAGTCCTTGGTAATTATTTTTTATAAGTTTGGGCTCACACTGGACCTCATAAATTCATCTGACTCTTTCACATCATATCATTATCATAGTTAAATAATTTAAGAAAGTAAACTGAAAATGTGTAAAACTTCAATTACAGACATGTTCATTTATAATCATAATACACGTGCATATCACCATACATATATGTGTGTGTATATATATTAGTAGTAGATTGGAAAAGATTTTGCAAAGCATAATGATCAGTATATCTATTTTATCAACGGAGAAACAGAAGACAAATTATGTAACAGCCTTATTCATACCACATTCATTATTTCCTCGTTTAGAAGCAGAAGGAAATGCATGGAAACAAGAGAAAATGCATTTAAAATCAGACTATATTTCTTCTGCCAAGCCTTCTCACTGAATCTATGTACACTTACATATTTGACATTTTTACTCTTAATTTCCCTCTGGCATGTCTAAGACACCTCCAGAAAAAGACAGATAATGAAACCGACATGGTCTAATGAAAATATTTGTTGTGGTGTTGAACAAATTCTCCAAAATAGTTCAGTTACAACTAACACCCATGCGGAATGTTCCTTTTCTTCCATTAACTCCTTGCTTTGTTGCTTTCTGATCAACTCCTACAAGCTTTTTAGTTGTAATGAAGGAAATTGAGGCTAATGAGTTGACAGGGCATCAATGATTGATGCATAATGTAATGCCTGACCTTCTGGAGGGCAATCTTTAGCAAAGGCATTGAGAAAAATAGATTAGGCTGTAAGAAGGAATTTAAAAGCTGCAGTCTGAAGCTATTCAGAAGTAGGCAGACAGGTAGGTTATGCAAAGGGTTTTTATATAAGAGGTTAACAGCACTCTGAATGCCTGTTGATGTGAAAGGGGCTGGTTCACCGGGAGAGTTTGAAGAAAGAACCAACTACAAAGAAAGCTTCTTTATTAATACATGAGGCTGAACATATTTCAGAAAGAGACCTTTAAGAGCACTTTAAAGATTTGGGGGTTACAAGATGATGCCATGCAACACACACAGAGAAAATGTTCTTCTGTGGTTTACATTTCATTTTGCTTGCAATAGTGTCTCAAATCCATTTGCACACTCATTCACCTTTTCAGTAACACAGCTAGAGTACCTCAGCAGCAACTATCCTGACACCTCATTTCACTTGTTCTCTTTTAAGAACAATTGGGTTCTACAAACTGAGGGGCATCAAGTGACATACTGCAGAAAGGATGTTAATTTCTGTACAAGGTTAATTTCCTTTCTTTATACTTCTTTAAATATCTATCAATGCAACACTTGTTGGAGATTGCTACTATTTTACATTCAGCAGAGATGTTATTAGGAAGAGGAACCTGTCCAACAAAGGGAGGCCAGGCTTGGAGGGACATCCATAGCCTGGTTCTGGCCCTTATGAGATTGCAACTATTAAAAAGAGTATGGCGGTGTCCCTTTTCCTGGAGATATATGTCTCAGGAAGCCAGACGAGTGTGAGACAAAGACAGGGAAAGAGCAGGGATGAATTAGGCCATTTCAATGCATATCATTGCTAAACCATAAAATTACAGCCACAGAGTTTTTAAAAGTTCAAGAATCCCATTGCAGAGTTTACAAAAAAAAGCAGAGTGTTTTCTCTACTTTCTCTCCTCTGGGAGAGGGAGCATTTCTAATTTCCATTTTGACCAAAATCTCACAGAATGAAAAGGAAGATGATATCATCGAAAAGAGTGTTCATAATCAGTTTTTTTACTACATGCCCCAAAACAACTTCATATAAAATTCTCTGAGTTAAGAACTTCCTCAAACTAAATTAAACTTAATTTTTGAAATAGTAAAAATAGATTTCATTTTTCAAGTCTCAAAATATTTGTTTTGTTTCAATTGGAAGAAAGCTCATGACCGCTTCAAAAAGTCAGATACCACTGCCCTATCTTTTCATCATTGCTAAATCGGTGGCAATGAATTTAAAAGGATACTGATTTGGGATAAAGAGATGTGAAAATCTATTTTCCTGGAAACTTCTTTTTATATTAGCATGCAGTACTTTCAATCATCAGTAGCATATTAAAGTATCTCAGCTTAGTTCTGACAGCAATACCTTTTTATGGCCAGATGTTAATTTACAGAAAAGTAAATGCAGGAAAGGTTGAGCTGACCTCCTAAATGATTGACTGTCATGACTGGGAAATGTGTCATGAGGCTGAAAGTCTTTAATGGACAATCACTTTAATTATTTAGACAGAAGTGTCAGCTGAGCAGGCCATACAGTGCCTGCTCTCAGTTTGAAGTTAAACAGAAATGGTCCCAGAATTATGTCACAAAATTACATGAGACAAGAGCAAATAAGGAAGACATGTAGGAGGGATCAATAAACATGGAGACAAAACCCAAAATTTCAACTCTAAACTCAATATGTTTTACTGCATGTTCCGTTGTATGATACTGAGTATAGATACCCATTTTTATCAAAATCTGGTTAAAATCCTTCATGAAACTGTTCTTTAAATATCAAACAAAAGGAATACACTGAAGAAGACTCCAGTGCTTAGCCTATTTGATTAACATCATTTCCTTCCTCTTTCTAGTTACATTATTTTCTAAAAAAATTTGCTGTGGAACAAATAAGTTAAATCTCCAAGGACTGATAACAACATTGACCAAAAAAACAAAAAACAAACAATGAAGAAAACAATGTATCTATATCTGAGGGACATTGTAGCTATTCTCAATTTATTGTGTTGTGAATCCATAGATTTTTAGTGTCTCCAGATACAAATAAGAAATCATAATTCTTACACGCAACTTTCCTATCAACAGAGTAAACTGGATTTCACCTGACATGATTTCATTATGCAGATACTTCATAGCAGCGTTCATGACATTGGTGGATTTGACAAACAAAATGTTATTGGGAGGTTGTTCTAGTTGTTCATGTCCTGACTTTTTTCCAAGGCAGACCACTTAAAGTTCATTTTTTATACTTTTCTGGCTAGAAAGCTTCTTATACTGTTGGAGAAAATTAATACCTCCCCCTGCCATAGCATGTATCTATGTTATTATGCTTTCTGGGGTTCACAGAGAGAAAGAACTGTTTTGAACCACACAATGCTACAGTTTCCAAACTGAAAACAAAGAAGGTCAAGCAGGGAGTTACATTTTTTCTTCTTTCCTCTTGTTTTCTCTGCTTTTCTCCATATTTCTTGTTCTCTACCTGGACTAGATATGAAGTTGTGCAAGAGTTTATCCTCACAATATGGCACCTCAAAGCATAAAATTCCAAACGATGCAACGGATCTCACCACTAGCAGCAGGACTAGAACTCATTACTTAAATTACAGATACATGAATGGATATAATCTTCAAATAAGTATGACAAAATTCAACAAAAAATTTAGTTTACTTATGTGGAGTTTATTTTCAAATAGAATTTTTTATAGAGTATCTGATTTCCAGATGTCAGATACACAGAATTTTTTAAACTAGTTCCCCTTTTTATTTTTAATTACAAATACCATAAACGTAGTTTAGGAAGGATGGATGAAATTTATGAATTTGTCATTCTCAAATAGTGGGATCCATGTAATGAACACTCAAAACATCACAAGTAACATAAAACTTCAACTTTTCATTGTTCATCTGGACTGAACTGAAATCAAGGATTTTCCAGATTTGAGTTTGTTTTGAGGGACACTCTGAGGAAAATTAGTATTGCAAAAGGCATGGGGTTTGGTGCTGTTAGAAATATAATCAAGTTTTGAGAAATTAATCATATAAGCAAAAAGGAAAGCATATTTTCCATTGCTTCTCCCACTCCCAAAGTTTCCAGTAAATTGTCTATTAAGACAGTTTTTAATGATCTTTTTATGCTGCTTTGGTAGCATTTTCTACACTTAACTTCATCACATCCTCTAATTTTACTGCAGGAACATCAAAATGTAATGATCTTATTGCCATAAAGCAAAGTATTGTCATAAAGACATCTTTTCACAATCTGAAAATGTTTAAGTAGGGCAAGCAGGCCAAAAGAAAAAGTTTCCTTGGCACTCAAAGGCAAGGCACAAACACTAAACCCACAAGAAAAGCTAACAACTTATACATGAGTGTGTCCTGGTTTCAGCTGGGATAGAGTTAGTTTTCTTCTTAGTAGCTAGTGGAGCGCTGTGTTTTGGATTTAGGATGAGAATAATGTTGATAACACACTGATGTTTTGGTTCTTGCTGAGCAGAGTTTACACTAGTCAAGGACTTTTTAGCTTCTTGTGCTCTGCCAGGTGCATAAGAAGCTGGTAGGGACAATAGCTAGGACAGCTGACCCAGACTGGCCAAAGAGCTATTCCATACCATATGACATCATGCTCACCATATAAGCTGGGGGAAAAAGGAGGAAGGGGGGGACATTTGGAGTGATGGCGTTTGTCTTCCCAAGTAACGGTTACACGTGATGGAGCCCTGCTGTCCTGAGGATGGCTGAACACCTGCCTGCCCATGGGAAGTAGTGAATGAATTCCTTGCTTTGCTTTGCTTGTGCGCACGCGTTTTTTGCTTTACCCATTAAACTGTCTTTATCTCAACCCATGAGTTTTCTCACTTTTACTCTTCCGATTCTCTCCCCCATCCCACCGGGGGGGAGTGAGCGAGCGGCTGTGTGGTGCTTAGTTGCTGACTGGGGTTAAACCACGACAGAATGACAAGAGGGTGAAAAATTCCAAGGACTTAATTTTTTTTTTCTTTTATCTCCTTTTTCCCCATTTTCCCAGATATTCAGGACATCTCTGTTTTCACAATTGTTAGTTATAATTCACAAATTAGCATTACAATTCACATTTCTATTTCCCACAGTGACCATGTACCTCACAGTAAATATAAAATAAAATGCTATAATGAAAACCTTAGAGTATTGAATATTTGAAGTGTGAAGTAGAGTTAAAAAAAATCAGTCTTCTCACCACCATCATCATGAAAATAATGCAGAAAAAAAATATGAATCTTTTAAATTTCACTTGCAACTGGGCGAAATTGCTGCTAATGTTGCGAAAGAAAAAACCTTTCTTCCTACTATGGCACCATACAAAGAATAATAAAAACACATGAGAAATTGTTGTAGATTCAGTTTCTTTTTTTTTTTTATTTTAAGGGGAAAAAAGATTATATAAGGGTAAGTAATATAACCAGAAATTGTATTTTCTATATGACTTTGCAGTCGATCTAGACAAACAAAAAATACAAAAAAACACCCAAACAAAACCCTATGATTATTTGACATTACTTCAACTCGTGGTTTAATATGTGGTATTTTTTTCTGGAAAAAATTACCAGCTGATACCATATTAAGGATTACCTTTTCCTGGAGCAGTTTGGCAGACTCCTCCCAGCTCTTTCATAGAATGATTATCAACAAAATGCCATCTCTATCCTGGACCTGACCATGGTCAGAAGAGACTCTAGATACGGGAAAGATGGTGCCTAGTGGTGATCTGGTGCTCTCCCAATCTTGTCTTTTCATGAAACATTACCAAGCAATAGTAGGAAAAGAGGTATGGAAAGTCAGCAGCAATTCAGTTGGTGATGCCTTGCAGCTTTGTATCTCAGTCAATATGGCCTTGCTGGTGCACAGCTATAGAAACAGCTGTCTAGCTATTATGTTTTTTGTTTTTGCTTTTGCTTAGCTTTGTACAATTGTGTTATATATATACACTTCTCTAAGTAACAGAGAGCAATAACAGAGAATAAAATGCATCACACAAGAATAGAAGCATGAGATGACAGCAGATAATTTGAAAATACATAAACAGGATTATACTGGAGGCCCCAGGACCTGTATATCACACTATGTAGTAAAATCATATGGACCATGGAACTGCAAACCAAGAGCAAGTAAAAGATCTGCATTAGCAAATGCATAAAAATTAACTTAACTGGACCAAAAATACAGACGAGGAAACACCCACCATCAGCAAGATACATCTCTTGGCAAGGGACATTGGATGCCGACAACTCGCTGTAACTCTCCTGCCCCTGGCTAAGATCATCAACCTCAGGAGTCAAATGGGCACTAAAAAAAGGAGCATAACATCAGAAAAAGGGGTAAAAGAGAAATGTATCAGCTTTAACCGCATATAACGTGAACTTTCAGTGTCAGCTTCATTGCAACAGAACTAATAATAATTCTTTGATTAGACTGTTAAGACTTTAATTAAGCTAACAATAATTCTTGGCTTTGCATATAGATGTATTCCTTTGGGCCACATAATCTGGACAGGCAGTAATGCAACAAATTGATGGAGAATTTGAGCAATGTAATCTGTAAATTGGATGCAACAAACTGGTAACAGACTGGTAGACATGACCATTAACACAGACAACACAACAAATTCATAGCAGCCATAATATACAAATTTCCAGGAAACAAATCATGTTCTCTGCAGGGCACGACTGAAGTAGTTACAGTGAGTTAAATTCTGATTCCTTCTGTTCTCCAGGTAGAAAAGCAACTCCCTATTAGCTCTTTTTCAGAGGCAGATTTTACTCCTTTCGTGCTGTCCTCTCATTGGTAAGATTCCATCCATATCAAGCCCAGCAGTACAGAAGGTTTAGAAGGACGGTGAATTTACTGTTCATCTAGACTGAAATCCTGATGCAAGTAGCCTCTTCAGTGAATCAGGGTCACCTTTGCCTCTACAAGGTTCAGTAATGAGATTATTTGAATTCTAGTCTAATATTAAGCGCAAGCCTTCCTGAGCTGCTTTGGAGTGGACTGTGAAATTGTGCAAGATGGAGTTAAATTGGGATATATTCTTGATTCTTCCTTTTCCTTTATGTTTTCTTTTGACATCTAGCCACTTCTCCAGCTGTTTTCTACCTACTTACTTGATATTCTAAGAACAGCTTCTTTGCTTCTGTTCATGCTTTTTTTTTCTTCATTCTGTTATTACAGAAACCAAATTAAATTGTTTGCATGATATATGCATCATGTTTTTGTGGGTTTTTTGAGATAAGAGTTACAAACAGAAATGTTCAAGGTTCCTAACCAAGAAGGACAAACAGCAGCGGAAAATCACTTGTTCATATACTGACCTTTACTCATTGTGATTTGTCAGACTGAACAGGACTTTGGATGCTTTGTATTCTCTTCCTTCATTCAGACAATGCCTTTTACCAGAAAATACGACATAACTCCTTAAGGGTGGGGAAACTTCTTCCTTTCTCATAGGGAATAATAATTTGCTTAGATCACATTACAGTACTTTTAAAATCAGTGAATTAATTAGCTTAATCAAATAGCTTATTAACTTATTAACTTAATGACTGGGGTTATTTTTGTTGTTTTTGACATATATTTCCAGTCTTTTTTTCTGAATGTCCCTGGGCCCACAAAATACTGATCATCAAGTTCTACCGCTTCCTGTGTCATCTTCTGTTCATGCTTTTGCAGGGCAAGGTGTTTCCCTCCCTCTCTCTGCAACGGCCACCTTTCCGTGCCATCAGGCCATCTTCAGTTTTCCTTTGGTTAGAAGGGGTTACATTCGCTCTTACGTCTCTCTGTCTTCACTACTATGTGTATTTGTGCTATATTCTCTTTCATTTGTCACTTGTACCACTTCTTATGAAGCAAGGAGTCTTTTCAATCTTGCTTCACGCGGAAGTTTCATATGCTCCTAATCAGTTTGAAAAATCTGACTGGCAAGCAGAGAGGTTATAAGTTGGCAAAGCTAATGGTTTACTTTAAATTGCTGCTGTATTGTAAAACGGCTGATTCATGACCATCCGAGCTGTCCGTGCGCTGTTGGCACTACAGAGAGACAGAGATGATAACTTTGTCAGTCAGCTGATATTATTCCATCTCTGCATGTCAAGCAGAGCCCTGATTCATATCTCTAAATATCTTTTACATCTGTTGAGTAGTTCTGAGATGGAGAGGCCTGAACTGAACATAGCCATCCTAGGGCAGGCATACTTTTTATAACATTATAATAATAATATCATTTATACCATTTTTCATCCCATTTATTAAGAAGTTCAGCATTGTATCTGAGTTTTAATCACAGCTGAAAAATGAGTAGATACCTTCAGAGATATCTCCACAAATGACTGTCTTGATTGCTTCCTGAATATGATCTCTGAATGCACACGTAATGTCCTGAGTTTCATATCAGACACATTTCATCTCAGAGCAAAGAGTAAATTTAGAAGCTACAAGTTATATTTTTCCTTTCCCAAGAACACCAAGGTAGCTTTGGATGAAGACTTCAGACATTTTATAAGGATCTCAATTACCTAAGGAAGTCAGTAACTGACCAGGAAATACAAACAGTTTTCTATTGTCTGGCAACAAGTTAATTTGCCAGAAAGGAACTTCACCTGTTTTCAGGCTGATGTGTCACTAATTGGTACACTTCAGAAAGGCCACATAAAATCCTGAGGACAATTACTGCTGCAGTGATATTATCTTCAGTAGCAACCTCTGGAAAGGCAGCAGTGTTACCCCATCTGGCCTTTCTAAATTGTAGATCCTTACCGTAAGCACTATGTGATAAAGTAATTATTTAAAAATAATTTTAAAGCACATTTGGTGTGGAGAAGGTATTTTCTGAGGGTTTTTTTCTTGATAAATGCATCAATATTCAGTCATCAGCAGTTTTAATATGCATAAGTAGATCTTTAAGTTCTTGATATTCATAGGGTCATGAAATACTAAATTAGCATTAGCTGTTACTTATTTCTTCTAAAGATCAATGCTTTAACTATGTGAGATTAACTCTAGCCCTCTCCCACCCCCCAAGAAATTACTGTTGTCATAGCACCGTTTCTGCATAGAAAAAAATGATGAAAATGGTATAAGAATTTAGTGTAGTATTCAAGGAAGTACTTTCCAAACTTGCAGAACTGCTTCTTTACAATGGATATTTGAATTCTGAATTTTGGTTTGCTGTATTCAATTATTTGGAATAAATCACATATTTAACAAAAAAACCTCCAAAAAGTAAGCACTTGTATCTACTAGATTACCTAAGACTATCTCACATGAATATTCATTTCAGTAATAAACCCGATAATTGTTTCACCCTGTCCATATTCCTCTTTGAGACGACTGTGACAGATATACATCTTGCTACAAAACCTTTTATGAAGATCAGGATTGTTCCATTGGTAGCATCAGTGGAAGTTTCTCTTCTTCAAAATTGTTTCCTGTAAGAGAAGTACGTACATTTTCTTTTTCAAGAAGCTTAAAATACAAAGTTGAAACAAAAGTTACGCAGAAATCATTTATTATATGCAAAAAATAGCAAGAAAAGTCAAGATGTTCTGTTTTCCATGAAAAAGCCCATACTGAAGTTATAAATACACATGGCCAGGTTTCATTACAAAACAATGTACCAAATCTATGTACATCTCTGAAATAATCTTATTTATATTTGAATACGGTTTGAATGTACGTCACTAGACATCATGTGAAGATATGCTGAGAAACTTATTTTGCTGATTAACTGAAAGTTTTCAGGCACTCAGCTGACTATATTCAAATCTGGCAAAGATTATACAGTACGTGCCTGCAATGTTTAAACGTAGGACAGCCTGAAAATTCAGAGTTTGTCCAGATTGATTCAGTCTGTGATTAAGCAATACTATGAATTCAGGCTGGGAAATCTCAAATCTATGCTGAAAGGCAAAAGGAAACTATTATGAAAGTCTGAGAAACCTGACATAGTGTGTCTAGGAAATTATTGCAGTCTTTAGAGAATTAAGCTCTCTAAAATGAATGGCTGTTGAAAGGTAGTTAGTCCTCAAGCTCTTACAACAGAGAAAAACAGTACACACAAATCAACAGAACAGTCAGTAGCCTATTAGCATCCTCTTGTTTTCCAGGAGTGCAACAAGAGCTGAAAATGAATACAATGAAGATTTTAACATCAAACTTTCAATTACAGTTTAAATCTCCATCTCTAACGTGTTCATGAAACTTTTTTTGCCAGAAATATTGCACTAAATATTCTTAATCACTTTCTGTCTCAAGGTAGATGCTGAGATGGGGTAGGTTAAGTGTGGATAACAGGTCTGTAAGGAGAATGAGGACAGGAACAGTAATTTCCTCATGCTGCCTTTTGTGATATTTTTTCCCAGTTTCTTCTGCCACTAGCACTAACTCCATCAGATGGACACACAGTGTTTTTTAGTCATGAAATAGTATAGCACTGGAAGGCTCAAAGCTGTTTTTTTGCTAAGGACAGGTATCAACCAGCAGCTCTGGGGTGGAACACACATGCTATGAGGACAGGGTTGGACTTCCCTATTGATCACAACTATTGGGTATTTCATCTGTCTTTCCTTTATAACTCCTAAAGCTTCAATCCCCACCCACATGAGTTGCAGAACTGGAAATACTGCAGGGCTTTATGTTACTTTCTGTAAAAAAGATACACTTTCCACCTCTTCTGGCAAGGCTATGTCAGAGCCCAATAGCTTCACCAGAAGCAAACACTGATTATTACTTCACAGGATAAGGTCATTAGACATTTCCTAAAAATGATAGCATGAAGTACACTAGTGAAATAATTAAAATAGAATATTTTGCTTCTCATAATGCAAAAGCAAGCTTGGTTTTAGAAAAAGGAGGGGGTTTTATTATTTTTTTATGGGATATATCAGTAGCACTGTAAAATTTCAGTTTTCCCAGCAACAGAATCAATGGAGTATTATATCTAAAATCTTTTGAATTCTGTAGATGTACTAAGTGATTCATTTAAGTCATTTTAGAGGGCAAACTACTGCAGAATTGCCTTCCTGAAAAGTTCATTATGCCAGCCTTACCCCTTCTCCAGTTATTGAATCCTTCCATAAAATATATGAAAACATATAGATAGTGTCACAAAAATAGTGGTTGTATAGGAAGTTATTGCCAAATAATCCGTTAGTGAAGCGTGTGCGTAGAAGAAAGTATTACTCCATCCCATCACATAGGAAAGTGAAAAGATTTTCCACACACTGAGGCAGCCTTGAACATATATGAATCACCAATATCATTTGCAATTAAGCATACCAAATCAAGTACATACAACTACGCATTCAACAGTTATTACAAACCAGCACATTAATACTTATTCTTTGCACTTAATTGTCTATTCCCACCACATAACATATTTAGTTGTAAACTCTTTGAAGTGCAATGAATTCTTTTAGTAGCTTTACTGCAATTCAATTTTAATTTGCTTTTTATGTAGCTTCTTTGATACAATGTATCTTGAATTGTGTGATAGTAAGGTGAAAATAATGAGAACGCTTTTCAGAGTTGCCTACTCTCATTTTAGAGCAGTAAGGCAAAAAGATATATAGACATAAGCTAGAGGTAAAAAGAAAATGAATCTATATTTTAAATCAGAAAAAACAACATTCAACTACTGCTCCATTAGCTTTCATCTTTCCTTCATCAAATGCTTTTGGAAAGGCATCTTATAAAAGAATAGCACTCAGAAATGCTTGTACTGCTCAGAAAAAGGAAGAAACTTCATATCTCATGAATCTAGTTATTTTCTTCCTGGTTTCATTCCGTGTAGAACAGAGCAAGGAAGGCCTGTAGATGAAGTATGAATTGCTAACTTCACTGTCTTTCAGGCAAGGATGTCAGAACATATTTCTTAGATGGGCTAGAAACTTCAGAGTTTTGCAACTTAGATGACGATGCAATTATCCATATTATGTGGTATAATGACCTTTGTTAAAGCAGCCAAGGTCATGAAGTCATGTCAAGAGTCCAGCAGGCATTGTGTTTCAAGCAGAAATGAAGCCTTGGAGACCTGTAAGAGACTGCTGGTAGAAACTCACAGCAAGGTACAGACACATGGAAAGTGCAGGGAAAAGATGAAACATGCCATTTGAGATTACATTTAACGCTGCCTCACCATCCCGGTCCACTATGTCTAAAGATCACTTGAAAGTAGGAGGAAGGAAATTCAGGGAAATTAACAAGTTGTTCAAGGGGAGCCCAGTTTTATTTGAACAAATCCTAGGGGATGAAAATCATCCTTATGTGGACAGATTTAAAACTTTCCTAAGTACCTAACTCCACTTGGTTTCAATGGGATTAGAAATCAAGAAGATACCTAAGATGCCTAAAACTTGAAAAAAACTTTTCTTTCACCATTCTGACAAGTATAGTTTGTTTTTTTTTTCTCTTTTCTGAGGAGCTGATCAGTTTCTACCCTGGCCAAACAATTGTTACTATCATGTTGGGCCACCAAAATTCTGATACCCCCTTAAAAAAAAGGAGGAGGAGAAAGCATCTGTGTTCCAATGCAGGCCATAGTTACAAGAGGTGTTACTTATCAAGCAACAGATTGTATAGCTGCTTTTATTTACTCTGAGGGCTCCTCAAGTTCAGAGAATGCCATCTAGGAAAGAAAGAGTTAAACCATGTAAGTTTTTTAATTGCATACAGTTTCTTAACTAGACTGTTAAGTAGCACAAGGCATACCCTACACATTGGCAACTCGAAGTTATAAACGAACAACAATAAATCAATGAAAAAATCAAATGAATAACAACATCCAGTTAATCAGCTTTCTACATTGGTAAAATATCAAATGCATCAACAATTCTTTGTAATTTCTGTGCTATATATCTTCCACCTCATCCCCCAAAGTTGGCTGACTCATTCAGTAGTCAGTCCCAAAAAAATGACTGGGGAAAGGCAGACATCTGCCAAATGACACACTTCAAATCCAAATAGATAGATGGTACAGGGAAGATCACATCCCTTTTAGGCTGATGGGACAGCAACTCTTGTGCTAAGCAGTCTTCCCAAAATAGGGGTCGCTAGCTGCTAACCAGTCTTTCATGCCACCTGCCAACCCAATATATGGTTTCCAGGAAACATTCTGGTGTTACATGGTATTTACCACTTAATCTTAAATAAAAAGACTTTGACTCCTAGGCTGTGAAATATGCATGTGCAGTCCTTGTTTGACCTAGGGCTGATTCAAGTATCTAGTGAACTGCTCTACCAACATCAGTCTCAAATAAATTACCTGTGCACACAAAATTTATCATGGACTTCCTTCCAGCCATTTTATGGCATTAAAAACAAGTGCAAGAATGCTGAAAGAAATGGTATCACCAGAAATGAACAACACAAAACCACACTGAATCAACAAATCGCTTATTAATGAAGACATTGTTACAACTTTCATGTTTTCAATCAGCTTCAGGAAGATCATATATGTCTAGAAATCTGTAAAGCTGATAGACAGAAGGACTTAAGCTTTGTTGATATGAAATATTCAATGGGCGTGTTAGTAAATTCTCATTTAAAATCCTACTTCAGTGGCTAGGGGTATAGAAACACAGATTTCTTTATTATGGTGTGCTGCCCTGCTGGATTAAAAAATGCTGACAAGCAAACTGGAACACTTTTTGACATGGCTTCTTATAACCCACAAAACTGAATGCAGTCATTGTTGAATCAGGAGTCACTTCTGAGGCATGAACAAATATAGAGTAAAAATTATTAGGTTGCTTTTGTGTGACCATAGTCACAAATGGTAAGTATGCCTTTTCATTTAGAGATTTTTCTTCTGTGATGGTGAGAGCTTCATTTATTAAAGATAAACCAAAATTATCTTCAAAAGAAAAGTATCATCTTCCTTTCATTTCAGAACTGTACTGAAACATTAGGAAAGGTGTGTAAGTATCTTGGCTGAAGTGTCAGCACTCTATGACTGTTCAAAGAAATATTTTTTATCTAACTGATACCCGAAGTACATGCCAACCCTTAGAAATGCTTCCATTTTCCTACAGCAATCAAGGAATGGACCTGTATTTCTGTCTGAGATGAGCAAAGGTCAGTTGTAAATGCTGTGGCCTATCACTCCAATCTGTAATCCCATTAACCCTCAGGCTTTCTTGGTGTTTTGGAATCCTTTTTGTTTGTTTGTTTGTTTTTTTGTTTTATTTTTTAAAATATATTATGAATGCCCTGAACATTATTGGTTCTGCTACTGTTATTGTTATTATTTTGAGTTGTTTTTCCTAGGAGCTTTCTTATGACCTTGGCTGTAGGGGGACTGCAGTGTGCAAATACAGACAAAAAATACTCCTGCTCTTCTGGATGCATCCTTAAAGGATGTGCTTTGTTCTTCTCTCTGCTCTTATTTTCTTTAATTCTTTACTTTACCCCAGCTAAACAGTATTTTTTTTAATTTACACAGTTTCATGCAATTTCAGACCTGAGGATTTTCACCCATTAATTTAGTTCTCAGGTCTGCAAGAACTGTTCCTTTGATCTCATTAGCATACAAAATAAATCAGTGATCACAGTGACCACAGGTTATTCTCTGTTTATGTTTGAGAAATTTGCTACGAGATTCATGATCATTGGTCAGTTTGCCCACTTCAGCTCTTTTGTACAATCCTGCTTTGTATACTATGTAGCCTTAAAAAGAGTTCTTGCAACAGGAAAGTATTGAGTACAATAACAACACAATAAACTGCACTCAAGTTGATTCCAGGATGTTATTGCAAGTCTGAAAAAACACTTCATGATTAAGATCTGTTAAAGTCTGCTGGTTGTTATGTAACTTCTTAGTTTATGTCTGTCAAGACACTGTGCAGTCTATTTAGAATAAAACATTGCTCACTCTGTATCAAGCTGGGCTCAGAGAGTGAAAAGTTATCAGAGACTTTGCACTGGCAGAGAATTTTGATGCTTTGAACTATTCTTGTTGTGAATGTTATCCACCAGTCCATGTTTATTTTCCAACTGATAGTATATTTTGATGATGCTAATGACAAAGCATGGTGACATCAATTTGAAGTTTAGGTTTATCTGATGAAATGTCAAATGCACAATATTTGTTCACAAAGCAAAATATACATTATTAGAATACTCAAATTAAACAGCATCAACAAAACAAACAAACAAAAAACTCAACAGGAATGCTTCCATTCCTAGAACTGAAGTACAGTTTTTCTACACCTGTGATCAACATTAGTGAAATATTACTCCATCTTGCTAAATTTTGCGTTACTTGCTTTTGGCTAGTGATTTCTTCTGACACATACCATCTAGAAACAGGAAGAGAAAGCAAATCAATACTCCAGCTAATCTGCGTTTTTGAAAGCTGTTTGTTTCTTCCACATAATTTTCATTTTCTCTTGATAATCCATACAGCAGATTAACGTAAAAAATAAAAATCTAAAATCCATAAAAGCAAGAAAGGGAACATTTTGTAATCAGAAATTTTTCCTGGACTGAAAGAAGTGTTACCTATGCTGCTGCAGGATCTGAAAAGTTTCCAGTTTGTTTAACATGAATATTAAAGTCATCTAGAAAAGCATGATAGCAGTAGCAACATTGTGTATGATGATAACCCATAAAGCATGCTAATTTCTTCCCTCTATTTTTAATTCCACTCAGCCGCAAGGCGTCCACTGTTCAGTACAAGATTAATGAATCACACTCTAATTGCTTTTCACATGTCAAACTCTACTCTGAGTCTTAAGATTTCAAGAATATAATGTCAAAACACTTTTTCTTTTAGCTAAATCACAGGAAGCTAACTCCATCAAATGTGATGATGCATTAGGAATAATATTAATTACATAGTTTCTGAATATTTCAATCTGTTCTACAGTTTCAGCAGGTTACAACACTTAGCCATTAGTTTGAACAACATAAATTGCTTCAGCCCTGCGAAGGAGGTATGCTAGTGTAACAGTTATGCTTCTGTGTATGAAATCATTATGATCATCTTCTAATCATCAAATCAGCTAGCTTTTTACATTAAACATTTTTGTTCAGCAGACAGGCTTCTGGCAAATGATTCTCCAAACTCAGTGTGTTGGATCTCTGCATGCACAGTACCTTGGAGAGCTTTTTTTATGGGGTTGGATTAAATTCAATGACTTTGCTACTGTTAATCTGCAAAAGTTTCTTCTGTTCCTCCTTCATACTGACAACAAGGCATGGCAGGAATGAGGACAGGAGGTCGATATCTTTATCACACTGATTACAACATGGGGTTTTGACACTTTGTAGATGATAGCCAACATTTTAAATCAAACCAGGTTTTTAGATCATTTAGCATCTTGCTCACTGTCTGCCACATTAGCACAGACTCGTCCATATTGCTCATGCCCTTTATACTTATCTGTACATGGTATATAGCTACATGCTTTACAAATAGGAAATATGAAGCCAATAAGGTGGAGGTGTTTTTAAAATCCTTTTACAGTTTTGTAGATATGACCATATAGTATAGCCACATTCTAGTGGTTGCATTTTGTCTTATAGGTAAATGCTATAGAAGTGACATAAATATGAAAAAGTGATTGCTAGTTTGCGGTGTATTGATTATATTAATTTGACCAGAAGACTCTGGAGAGGGAATTGCACTGCCTATTCAGCAATAATTTACTTCTTTTTTCCTACAGCCCTGAATCAGACAAGTCCCTTAAAGAGCTTGTAAGAAATGCAGCTCAGGCCTCCAGAGACTCATTCTCTGCCCAGAAGTTTGAAAATAACTATCTTCAACTGAATTAAAAATTTCTCTAAATACATCATGATATTCCAAAATACTGAGCTAGTTCAGATATGCTTCTTGTTTTGCATGGCCCTGAATAACTCTTTTTGTCTAAAGGATTTTCTAAGTTTATAGCAGACTAATAATTTCAGCCTCAGAGCTATTAAAATATTAGCAGTATTTTTTCTACAGAAAAGGAAATGCAGAGGTCCAGCCTACTGAATGAACATGTCACTGACATTTTTGCTGTGGGAATGGTATGTGTACCTGGCTAGCAAGCATACACTGAATGCTGTGTTGCGACAGGTACAGCTCTGTCAGTGCAAACCATACACAGGAGAGACACAGCAGCAGCCTGATGGCAGCCTTCAGAAATAGGAGTCCGTGATTACTGTTACCTGACTCTGTGTTGTCCCCCTTTCAAAGAGCTACATGCAATCAAATTACATTGAAAATGAGTGAAGATTGGGTGGGTAATTCCACCACTCCTCTGGAAACCAAGGAGTTGTGCTTTATAGGATGCAGTAGAGGAGCATGTGAGCAGTATATGTGGTGCTTTAAGTACTTCAGTTCACACAAGAAAACATATTGGTTGAGCTAGGGTCCCAAATTTTCTTTTATTTGGACATTCTAGGGCAATCATCCAAGTGAGAGGGTCAGCTGCTAGGATCTGCAAAGTACAGTCTTATTCCATCAACATGCAATCTCCCTTCACTTCTCTCCTTATCACACTCAGTACAAGAAGGGGCTGTCAGAAGGCAAATTAAATTAAAAAAACCCTTCAGTTTGTCACTGCACTGAACAGAGAGTGTTTTGGACTCCATTTTTTGACACAGAGCTGCCATTTTATGGCAGAGAACAGCATTTTGCTAAAAGTGATACTGCTCTGTGATTGGCTGCCAGCCATTTCTTGACACTATCATACCCACATGCTGTCAGGCAGCCCTGTGATTGTCTGCCCACTTCCTTTGGACCTTAGGAAAAAAAACTGTCAAAAAATGGAGTCCAAAACGTAATGGCAGGGCCCTGTGTAGGCAGGGGAAGGGCCTCCCACACCTGGTGTACTTCTTGGTAAACTAGAACGGGTGGCTGGTGCTGCCAGCCAATCACAACACAGCGTGTGACCAGATGAGATGAGTAATTCTGGGGGACATGTCCCCTGAGGCTGCTGGGAGGGGCAGGATTTCTCCTGTCACTTCCTAGCATGTCTACAGGGGTACCTGTACTATACTAATGCATAATCAGCTGCGAACAGTATTATTTATTGTTCCCCATGATCTAATCAGGGTTTCTGTAGGGTGGAAGCAGTTTTATAACGTTTTTTAATGCCTAAAAATTTATTTATATGGTTACATGGGCAAGCTCTGCTGTGGATAGAATGTTTCCAGTACTGGCATGATTACTGTATGGCTTCCAGGCTGAGAGTTAAAGAGAGTTGCTATTTCTGGGCTCTGTGAGACATTTACGTAGTAGAAGGAAATGACTCAGAGCTTGCTTTTATACTTGCTGCCTTTTGCAAGTTGCCTGCTAATAGCTAGACAGCACTCCCTTATGCAATACATTTTATATATGTGTAACTTGAAAGAACCATCTAACTTTGCTCATAGCTGCCTTCAGTTAAGTAGCATAACTCTACCCTTTTATTCTTTTTGTAGATGCCACTTGGACAAATGACTTCTTGTCTGTATTTTTTCCCTATTGTTTCATATACCTCTGGGCAGCTGCAGGCCAGCTGAGCAAATGACACCCTGCCTCCTCACACCCTGCCCTTGACCAGTAAGGGCAGCGTAGGCAGGATGCCACCCACATTATCCATGTAAGGAATGATTCTCTCCAATCACACTGCCGCTGGTGGACCCAGCTCCCAGTGCGGGGCAACTCTCACCCGCATTCAAAAGGCATTTGAAGGATTGTCTGTGGCTGCTGGATGACCCGGACACCAAGTGTCCCTGGCAGTCCACTGGAGCCGTGGCATCATTTATGATGCTGTGTTTGGTGTCAGTGGTCGGGTGAGTGGCTGTATAGGCACATTGTTGCTCATCTTTCCTACTGCCTTCATAAAGCTTTGTTTTATAAGGAGTTATCAGACTCCACTACTGTTGGGACCGCAGCTAGCTTCCTCTTTAAGTGGTGTGAATAGGTGTTAAGTTGCACAGCTAAAATGGGTTTCACACAAGGTTTCTGCTCAGAGGAGGCCCATTGGTTCTGGGCTTATTGTGCAAAAGCAAAACTTCCCTTCAGCTCCTGCATTGAGTGATTGGAGTAGAGTTTATCATGTACCAGTGCTACTTATTCCACTCTCACAATGACGAGGCATTGTCCCCAAAGGCTTAAAATATATTAAACTACAGAGATTTCCATGGTGCAAGTCTAAAAACTGAAATTCAGATGCTCTGAGTTCACTTGAGGGGACGATGTCTGCAGGAATACAGTCACAACTTGAGCGGTGAGGTTAAGATCGTCAAAAAGAGTTAACACACCCTGCCAAAAGTGATTTATGAAGGTGACATGAGAACAGTGAAACTAGTTACCGGTGTGCTAGGAAGCCTTTCTGCTGTGAAAGTGATCTTACCCCATTCTCACCAAAGCTTTTCAAGTGCTGCAAGCAACGAGGGGTGTAACTCATTTTCAGTTTTCGACTCAGTGGTCCCTGGGGAAGGAAGCCTAGCTACTAATAATGTTCACATTGTGTTTTTCACACAGTACTACTAGGTGTTAAGGGAAATTCTGTATTTAAATTGTAGTGAGAATAGGAAATTGGTATATATGGAGCACATTCAGAAACTGAAATAATAAAATTCTCCTCTTCTGGATGCCATTCAAGTGTCAGACACAGCAACTAATTTTTGAGTCCTCTTATGAATGATAGTGTATTTGAAACCTGTTAAGAAACCATTTTGCTGAATCACTAAATCCACATCTGGATGCTATCTGGTAACTTTGAAGAAAACAGTCTGTGATACATCTTAAGGTGTTGCATGATTTTCAAGAGCACATGCAGTGATCACAGCAGTCACTGGGTTCATTACACCACATTGTTGATTCTTGTACCACAATACAGTACCACAATAATTTATTACAGAAGCAAAAAGAACCAAACCATACTTCCAGATCAATCTGTCTGACACGGTTTTAAACAGAAATGATGTCTTCTTATGGCAATTGCTCTTAGGATCATAATGTAGAAGGAACGACATACATTTGGAGGAAGCGAGGGCTGTAAGATTCAACAACCATTTAAAACATGAAACATATACTAAACAATGTTCATTAGATCAATAAGGCCAATATTAATGGATTCATTTTCCTCTGTGGCATTTGATGCCTGGTTGCACAGAAACAACAGTGAAGACTTATGCAGTGAGGGGCAATCAGATTTTTTTTCTGAAATTCTTAACATGAATTCCTATTGATAATGACATGCTACAATATCCCTGTATTTGCTTTCCCGTTATTATCAAATAAGCATTCAGAAATAATACTTTAACAAAATATGCTATACTACATATATATTTGACAGATACAATACATATATACAAAATATGTATATGTAACTTATATACCTCATCACTATGAGTCTATGGACCACAATCTGAAAACCAGTGGACTTAAACATAAATATGCAAAGACTGATATTGTCCAAGAAGCATAAGATTTAGGGTTCTAACTCATACCATTATTTATTAGCAATTATACAAATCATAATTAGGTCTTTTTTAAAAGCTCACACTGGAGGTGTTGCATTTATTTGCAACAGCTCTTTATAAATCATTCATCTGGAGATTTCTCTCCCATGTGTCATGAAAACATTTCTGTAAAATCCTCTTAATGGAGTCTATGAATCAATGCACAGTAAGTGTCACAGGTTGAATCTATGGCTTAAGAACCAAAAAGACTGAATTAGAAACTTTAATCTATGGCAGTCAGTGAAATCTATGCTCCAAAGAGGTAATTTGAAAGTCCTACCTTTTTCACTGCTATGGATATTGAAGTTCTGTCAGGACCTAAAAGAAGGGCCATAGGAATGAGAATTATTTGGTCTAGAAATGAGAAGACTGAAGGAATATATGATAAAATTATAACAGTCCTCAAATACCTACAAGACAACTGAAAAAAAGAAAACGAATTCACAGTGCTATGGGGCTTAAAATGCAGAAAGGGATGCAGAGGTTGGATCATTGGAAACACTTTCCAATAGTGAAGACTGAAATACTGGAACAGATTATATGGAAGCCTGTGAAATCTTTGTCACTTTTTTTTTTTTAGGTCCAAGCCAGTCAAACAATGTAAAGAATGATTACATTGCAACAGATTCTTCCTTGGCTCAAAAAAAAAAAAAAAATCTCTCACAGTCTGTTACAGATGTATTGTTTATGATTTTTATTACCTTGACAATGAAGAGGATTCAATTGCTGCTGTGACTCATGTCTGTAACACCCAACAGCTTCTGAAATACCAACACTCTATCATTAGCACCTACTTTGGAGTCCTTTTGAACCTACTTTTGGACGTATTTGAAGGGTCTTTTTCCCCCCATGTCACATCTCATCAAGCAACCCCTGAGAAAATGGGATTTTGGTAAATGCAGTATGTATTTAATACCTAAGGCAGGTTTGAAAAGCTGATTAGTCAGGTGAAATGATAAGAACCAGAAAGAAAATGTACAGAGGGGTAAGAATATTTCAGTGCTAATGAAGAAGCTAAAATCCAAGCACAACCTTATTGGTGAAAATCACTCCCCTAAACCAAAATTCAGTTATTGAATAAAAATGACCTCACTATCAGTTATTCCAGTGTCATGAGTTACAGCCCTGTTATCTACTTTGAATGACAAGTATTCAGTGAAATAAAAGGGACATCACCTTGGTGCTCATTTATCCATGGAGATGCTGCTCAGATTAAATGAAAGCAGCCCTCAAACCACTCTGTGGTTCTGCAGATTTATTACAGTTGCCAGTGGTCTCTTAATTGTAGCTGTAGTATCCCAAGAAGTTCAGTTTCATGTGTCACTCTCTGTAATAGGCCTGTTAAATATAAGGAATTTCTTAATATTGGCTTTCAAGTTTTTGGCTACTTCTTCAAATTCCTTCTTCACCCTGATAATTTCAGTTTGCATTTCATATGCCCTAGTTTATGCTCTTCTTACTGTCTTCATTGATTTTATGATTTTGGTTTTTGAAGCAATTACAAAATATTAATCGAGGAACTATTTCATCACTTGTTTTGCCAAGAATTTATCCTCACTTACTTTCAAAGATAGTGAAATGAGAATGCTATATATGGAAAAATGATTTCTGATGTATAAAAGAAAACTAACTTTTAACTTGGTACAAAATGTGGTGTCTTTTTTTAGAAGAGTCCAGCATAATTGGCTGAACAGGGAATTAAGAGCTCAGACAATGAAAACGGAGAGTACTGTGTATGTATGCAAAAAGCTCTCTGAAGAGTTGTAAAAATCTATTGCCATTGAGTGTCACCTGATCATGAAAACATTAAAGCAATTAGATGCCACTCTGAGTTGTACAAAAATGGATACAGGTATAATTTAACACGCAGTTTGTTTAATTCCTCAATAACCTCTATTAATGTTTATTAAAGGCACTTTCAAGTACAAAGAGCGATAATGTTTCTGGAATCTATAAAGTTAACAGTTGGTGACAGTCTAGGAAAATACACCTAGGACAGCCTACATTACTCAAAACAGTTTCTTCTTCAGTCTATGGCTATTTAATAGAGAGGAGAATGAGTCTGGTCTCCCACAGAGCAGTAGAACATAACTCTGTCCGATGGTTTTAATAAGCATAGCAGGTCATCTAGAAGGATGGCCAAGGTTTTGTTAAGTTGCCCTAGGTTTCTCACAGTCCTGAGTTTCCTAGGGACTGAAGAGTGGAAAGGAAATTCTTTAAGACCCTGTTAAGGACAAAGCATGCAAGCTTCTATAACCCATTTTTTCTGTATTTACCCTTCTTTTTAGTTATTTCTGTCAAATCAAAAATTCTAAGATAAATAAACATTATTTCATAGGCTTCTTAGGAAGTTCAACATTACATAGTCTGAAATAAAAGCTTACAATTAATGTATAGTGTCGGTTGCCTTATTTTGATTTTTCAAGAAACTAGACATTTTCAAGTGATAATTTATTCTTGGTTATCATTAACAGTCCATTATTTCCATATTCAGGATAATTGTTTAGGTCCATGAAGTCTTGGAAATAAAACAAGTTGAAGTTGAAGGAAAAAAAAATCACTAAGCATCCAGAAAAGTAATTGTATTTTTACTTCAGCTTTTTAGAGAAAACATGGTATTTTCTCTTTACTATTTTTTACTCATTAATTAAAGCTGACACTTCCAAAATCAGTGGTAAATTTAGCTGTGTTTTAAGAACTCATCTGTTAAGCTCATCTATTTTAAGTTAAGGTGACTAGACACCAAACCAGCTGCTGCTTTTAATGGAAAATGAAGTTTACAACTACGTATCACATGCAAAATGTCATCCTCATGCAGAAATGCTCAGATTTGTTGATGGAAAAACCCTCTACCCTTAAAACAACATTTCTGAATCAAACATCAAGAAATCTTTCTATCAGCTTCTGGGTTTTTGGTTTTTTATGCTGTGTGGTTTGGGGTTTTTTTTACTGTTGTTGGGTGCTGTTTTTTAATAAAACCCAAGTATTTTCTACAAGGACACAAAAATATGTCCAGATAAAATGATTAACCAGTGTTTAGGCTCAGATTACATCATGGTGTAACAACAATCTACAGATACAGGATATGGAACAGGTATGTGGTGATTTTACCTTTACTTTAGAGAAGCGTTACTGAGTTGGACTCAATGCAATCAACTCCCAGCTTGTTCTGCATGAGTTTTTGAAAATGCAGTTTTCGTTATGATCAATTAGAATTTGCACCATCACATATAATAGTTTTAGGACTTAAAATATTTAGCTGGGATTTTCCCATGGTAGATATGTTTTACAGAAAATGAAAAGGCTGCACAAGTCTTGGTTTGTTTTTTTTTTCCTCCCATGAACATGTTTGAAGAAGGGTGGGGAGAGGAAGGGTTTTGAGGTTTCATTTTGGTTTTTTGTTTTGTTTTGTTATTTTTGTGTGTTTGATTGATTACCTGGGAAACAACTCCAAAAGAAACTGGAATTGTTTTCCAGTTTGATAACCCTGTGAACTGTACAGGAATCTAATGCATGGCAATGAAATTGATATTTGCAATGGTGCTCATTTTCAGGTATGCTATAACTTCCATACAGCTTCTTAGGAAATGAATCATGTTGTAGTATGAATCTAATTTTAGCAGACTTGAGGAAAAAAATAGTCCATTTGCTTTAAAATCATGCTGGGTGAAAGCAAGAAGTCATTTAAGTTGAAATTGTTATATAAGTTATGGTGAGAAAACAAGTCAAACAGAAAAGCATAACAAAAATGATCACTACATAAAAACTGACTAGCTTTTTTTAATCAGCCTAGTTTCACTAGGCTATGTTTGGACACAAATGTATGCATGTTGTACATGGAAAAAAAAAAAGACAGGAATGCAAAAGACAGGTAGATACTTCTCACTAATTAAGTTTCCAATCAACAACGCAATCGGCACAAGCACAGAGCTACCATTAGTACTGCTCTGAAAGTGTCCACGGTCCTACAGCAGTAGCTGACATCAGACATGCCAAGCTGAAAGCCTTATGATAACACACTCCTACGCCCCAGTGGTAAAAAAGGTACATGTCTCCAAGCAAACCTTTTTATTCAATCAGGATAAGCAAACAAACAAGCAAAACAGTCTGATGAGCAGATACAGACTTGGGATTTTTCCTTAAATATTTCATTAAACCAAAGGGGATGTTTGCAAATGCTCTAGTATTTCTTTTTCAATATTGGGATGGCAATCAGAATTAAGGTTTATGCAGTGAAAAAGTAAATAAATCTCTTCATTACAAAGTCAATCTTAATATGAAAAAGGGCTAGTGCTCTATGTTATACAGGGCTATAACAGTTCAGCTCTTATAATTAATGAGAGTGTCCTGGCTAAATGCCATCACACCATTTTAGATGTCCTAGGGCCTAATGCAATTCCCACTGAAAACAACAGGGATCAAATCATTCAGTTAACTTCAGTGGCCTTTGGATTGGACTTAAGAGTCTACTTAGAATGAGATGAAGTTCTCCATTGAGAGACTAAGCACTTTCAACTCCTGTTAAGTTTGGCAGCTTCTTACTGAAGCTGAGTATCCAAAAACAGGGTAGAAGAGCTTGTCTTTTCTACACTTAAAATGAAATTGGGGATGTTTAAAGGAGCCTAGGGGATTTTGTCAACTAACTGCAATCATTTCCTTTGAAATTCTTGAGTAAATTGTTTAATTGAAAAAAAAATCATCTTCTTTCTTAAGATGCAAAAAATTAAAGATTATTATAGAAAGAACATAATACAACCTATATGGTTTTGTATTCAAATTTTGCCTTTGTTTTGTAGCACTCTGGGAAAAATTAACTGAGAGCTTTTTTATGTGGTTATAATATTATGCAGGACAATAATATTACAACTTAACTGTTACAATTCAAGTAAAATTTCTCAGCAGAAGTATGTTTTTCCATATATTTAATGCTTGTTTATAGTTATGTAGTTAGTCCTAAAAAGGACAAAATTCTGCTGTCATCTTCAGAGTATCAGAAAATATATACGCAATAGACAGGTCCAAAAGCCAGCAATAGAGTAATTGACAGACAAGATTACTGGGCCCTCTAGAAACATTCAGAATGACAGATGATGATAATTTCCTCATAAATCATGTTTAAAACATAAAAAATGCAACGGCACCTCATTTTATTAATATGATCTTATCAGTACTAATGGAGGAGGTAGAATTTGGGTCTGCAATGTTTATCATCTGACTTACTTTCATGATAGAATTTTCCAGAATTTGCAGTCATGTATGTACAGGAAAATAATCTTATTTGAGATGAGCAGCACAATATATTTTGCCTCTCCTGTGCTGCTGTATTACTGTTACTGATTCCTGATGATTGACAGGAGAGCAAAGCTGCAGCCTACTATTTCAGAACAACTTACCAAGATAGCAGTGGAGGTTTTTTGTTCATCAGGACTAGAGGAATAAAAGAAAAAAGAGAACATTTTAGACTGAGAGAATCCAAAGTAACAATCCTGCATTTTCTCCACGCTTTCAAGCTGGAACGTTTTCATTATTTTTAATATAAAGAAAACTTTTTTATATTTTTGACTGTATCCATTGAATGAGAATAAGGCTAGCCTCCCCCACACTGCATTTTTATTCAGTGAAAAGCTCATCAATTGAAGTTCCAGTAACTTTTTTTAACATCATTATCTCCCCTATTCCACCTACATCTTCTAAGATTTTCTATTCATTATAGAATGTGGTTCCAAGTTGACTCCACAGTTCAGAAGTGTTTGATTTACAGGTAACAGGTTGGGCTATCTTGGTGAATAAGCTGAGAAGTTTGAGCCTTGAACAGATCTTCTCCGCATTTGGTTTATTTAAATTACAGCTATTACAACCAGCTTCCCTGGCTCACAAGGAAGATACTGTTGTTGGTATAGCTCTGAGGCCAAGGAGAGACTATAACAACTATGTCTGTTTTGAAGAGATACCCATTATGTTAATGTTAGTAACTGCACATTGCTTAACATGGGCTCAAATTCCTCATTACTTTATGAAAAATTCCTGTGGTAAATTTCATATGCCTCACAGGAAAAAGAATGGAAAGTTTTATACTGCAGGAAAACTACCTGACCAATGTTCCTAAGCATATGCCAAGTACTTTGGGGACTATGAGTCCATCTCTGAGAAGCTCTTAGAGGAAAACATGAGAGATTAATACATGAATTAATACCAAAATGTCCTTAGCAAATAAAGAGCTTCTATAAAGGAACTATAGACCCAACCTGCTCACACAGCAGTTGAAGTTTGATTTCTCACCAAAATCTCAGGCTCCACATCTTTATTTCAAAATCATTGATTTTCATGATACATCAATGTAAACTTTCCTAAGAACCTGAAGAATGAGATGGAGTAACTGGCAGCATTATTCCCCTTACAAGGCAGATTATATCACTGTAACGTTCTCTGTCTTAAATGTGAGCTACCTATAGAATGAATAACCTTGCAACTGTCCTATTGCTATTGGCAAATAAAATTGTTAATTATTACCACAGCTCCCATTTAGGCTGCAAAGTGACTACATTAATAAGACATCTGAATACTGGACTCTTCTAAAAATCTTGCTGTAAATATTGCATTGACAGCTTCTGGGTGATGAGTTGTTTTCTAGGGATTTAATAGGAACTAAAATCTGTTGAAAATAGGAACTGGTTCTGGGTACTGAATAGGTGACAAAATTCTTATGCTGGTATGTTACATCTAAAATTCCACCACCAGCTAACATTTCTTATTAGCTTTTAAGAGAATGTCATAATTCACAAAAATATTTCTAATTGCCACTCAAATGGAGTAAGTTATTTGATTGGTGCTTTTTCCTATCAGGTTTGCCTTCTGTCATTACAGAGTTAACTCATGAGTCAGGAGGATTGCTTTAATTGTCAGAGAAACTCAAGCAATCTGTAGATATGAAAGACTTAACTCATACAGGTGCAGACTATAAATAAGTGTTATAAAGAATAAAAGATATTACTGTAGTCTATGAAACTGTGGACTAAATTTGCCATCTTTGTTTCCTAGGAGAGGGATAAATGTATGAAGACAAAAGTCTTCAAGTCATTAAATCACATGACACTTTCATTCCCTTTTTCTCCCTTCTTCCCTCACAAAGTCACAAACAAGACAATTACTGGACTTTCTTTGCTGAGCTACTTGGCGGACATCATTATTTCCTCCTTTGGTCCAGGTGAAGATCAGTAAAGACAGAAGAGAAGTCAGGACAACATGTTGTGGTGGGCTGACCTTGGCCAGCTGCCAGAACCTCACCCAGCTGCTCTCTCATTCCCCCTCCTCAAAAGGACAGAGGGAGCAAATAAAATGTAAAAGCTTGTGGGTCGAGAAAAAGACAGGGAGATCACTTAACAATTATTGTCATGGACAAAACGGACTCAGGGAAAATTAATTTCTTTTTAAATAAATATAGAGTTAGATCGTGAGAAACAAAGACAAATTAAAACACCACTTTCCCCATCTTTTCTTCCCAGGCTCAACATCATTCCTTCACTACCAACTGCTTTACCTCCTCCCTCACCCCTGAGCAGCACAGAGGGATGAGGAATGGGGGTTGTGGTTAGTCCATAACAGTTCCTCTCTGCCGCTCCTTCCTCTTCACAATTTTCCCCAGCTCTCCACGCATCACAGTTCTTTCAAAAAAAGCCTGCTCCTGTGTGGGTCTTTCCCACGGGCTGCAGGGAAATACCTGCCCCACTGTGGTCCTCCACAGGCTGCAGGGGAATCCCTGCTCCCGTGCCTGCAGCACCTCCTTCCCCTCTTCTTCACTGACAGGGCCAGGCAAGGCTAACCAAATTAGATACAGAGAAGATACTGTTACATTTTTTAAATAAAACACTCAGGACAAATTGCTGATCACTTTACTTTTCTCATCCAAATTGGAACCAAAAAGACAAAGGCCTTTGGGCAATAGCTACTGCTTGCATTTGTGATATCCCAAAAAGACTCAGAGGGTTTATCATCATTAAATTGTTTATATCCCTAGAGCACCGCTGCTGGGGACCACTACCTCCTCTCTTCCAATGTCTTCCTCTGTCAGCATCTTCAATGTTGAACACCCCATTTGCCTCCAAGTTACAGCATTGGAGAAAGGAAAGAAAAGCTTTTAAATATGAATTGCAATTTTCCCCATTGTTTCTGCAAAACCCAAGTTTGTTAATCATTAGACATGCTGCAAGGAAAAGCTATTCCTAAGGACTTCTGCATAGATCACAAGATTTACAATACCTCTTAGGAAGAAAACCTACTGCTTCTCTTGGATACTTAATCAGCATGACAGCTACTTATATAACTTGAATTCAGCAAAAGTTTAATTGTATTTATGCATGTTTAGACCTCCATTAATATGCTCCATCCTGTAACTATAGGTTATGCAATACAATGTTTCCTGCACAACTGCAGACTAAGGGCCTGAATAGATTGCAGTTCAGCCAAAGTTTAAGCAAATACTAGATGTAAAAGCAGGTAAAACACCAGTTAAATCTATTGTGGTTTTTTTCAAATCTAATAAAATAACAGACATCAGATAATTATTATAAAAGACTATAATTACAGTAGTTGATTGCACTACCCGCCCCCCCGCAACACACATGCAGAGTTACCTCTAAAGTAAAATATAAGCAGGCTTTCTGTTTCAGTTAAAAAAATTATTTCTGTACCATTATGTTGTAAACACTTAATTTTATATATTATGATTATAGGAATTTCATTTCTGAATGTCTGCTTTTCTGTGAGCACTGGCTTTGCATAACGATAAAATAATAAAGCAACTGAAAGCATGCCAGCATTAAATCTGAACTGAAATCTCCTCCTCTATTTGGTGAAACCACCTGAATCTCCACACTTTAGACACAGCTTCTGTACACCAGACAAGGTACAGCAGTGTCACTTACCTTTCAAGTTCCATTCACAGACTGATCCTTAAGAGTGTATTAAAAGAAAATTTACTGTCTATATAGCTACAAACACACACATCCACATAGGCGCCTTTGAGACAGCCAACAAATGACCCAAAGTGGGGCTAGGCTCCCCTGGCCCCATTGGGCCCTTGCCCATCCCTGAGGCAAGGCTTGTTCAGTGCACAGTACTGGGGTGAGTGTAGTCTCAAAAGAAAATGGAGTCCATCTTAAATGGCCTCCTCTTCAAAGATTTCCACGTAAGATATTGAATTCCCCAAAGTGAAGAACAGCAAATGCAACAATTTCAGAATAAAATCCCAGTGAAATTAAAGTTTCAGCTATTTAAAGTCATCACTGCTTTTGGATAAAAAGATTTTTGGGTGCTGAGCTAGATATCTATCTTCCAACTCAACCCACAGTAAGCGATAGGTGTAGTCAGCATAAGCTGAGGAAAACCTTTTGAGTAGTTTGTTTATTTACTGAAAAGAGCAATTCAGGTTCAGGAGCCCCATGGCTTTGCATCAAACTCAGTGCAGAATCTCTGCTGAAACAAAAAAAGTAAAGCATCTCAAATGCCCTAAGCATTTCTTTCATATCAAAAGTGAACTGCTTTGATGTTTTGAAAGAACTAATATTCCAGTACTTGTTACAAAAGCCATAATCCCAATCATTAACCTCCACAAAGGGAAGAAGGGGAATGATGGAGAATGTCCCCATATTAAAAAATAGTTTAAGCAGTTATCCAGGAGGTAGAAGACAAAATATTGAGAGAGTCTGAAAGTCTAAGTGCAGAAGTACATTATGAGGATGTGCTTACCAGTAAGCCTATAAAGCCCTTAAGCATACCTATTGCAGTCTTTTAAGTCCACTCTATTGCACCCTATATATAGGCACAAGCGATTATCCCCTGGAATATTTTAACAGTAAAGGGAAGTGCTTGTCTGAGCATGGACTAATAGTATGAGCAACAGAGATAACAGTAACTTCTATTTTAGCCTGGAGAAAAAGGAGTATAACCACTTAAAAGAAAACATAGCAAGTTGTGTGGCTCAAATTGCAATACAATAAAAGGTTTTGAAATATCAGCACTTTTAACTCCATGTAATGAAAACTACTGTAGGTCAACAGTGTATCTTTGAATTAGGCAGTAGGTTCAGATCAACTCCAAAAATAACTCTGGCACAATATTTGCGAACATAGTGGCTTCTCTGAGAATGAAATGAATCTATACCTATGTGTAGCCATGGGGATAAAAATTAAAATAAATTGCTCTGCTATTCAAACAGCCGATTTTCTTTCCTTTTCTGGCACCAGCCACATTTTTCATCAAGAATTCCTGCTTGCTGTAACAGAGGAGTACAAATTACTCTGAAAAGTATTTCCCTGAATTTATAAGCATCAATAAACTGAGCATGGGCCAGTAGTACTTTAGCCAATAAAATTGAACTGTTCTGCCTAAAAGGTTACTTATCCAGCAGACTATCTCTCAAAATCTGTTTATGTACATGTGCATACTGCATTGTGCCAAATACAGTGTAATAATATGTTACGTAAATTCCAATTATAGGTAAAATAATAGCAGCATTGGTTTATTGCAAGTTATTAGGCTATAGGGCACTTTTTTTTTTTTAAAGTCAATAGCAAAACTTTCATCAATTTAAACAGAAGAAGAATAAAATCTTCTCACAGAGTTGGCCTTGAAATAAAAATTAGTTTTGCAACACTGGCTCCAAGACAGTGTAATTACAACATTGACTTCAAAAGGAACTCATTTCTACCTGTGATGTACTTGGGCTCTGTGTTGGGATTCACTATGAATTACTCCTTCATCTTTGAGAAATCCATTAGATTCTTAAAGATATTTAGGAACCTGATTCCAACAGATGTTTCTTTAATCTTTATACACCTTGAAAGGCTTAAGTTCTGTTCATACTTCTTTCTGAATACTTTCTCGATTTTTACTTTCCTCCTTTTTCCTAGAGAAGTTTACTGACTATGCATAAACATTTAAATTGTCTATATTATTGCAAAAATTGGATGCAGGATACAAGAATGTATAAAAGTCAAGAAAATCAAAGCCAGGCTGTTAGTAGACTCTGTAAGATACCACCATATTATATGCAACAGTAGGTGCCTTATTTCCCTCCCTCCATGCTTTTGTACTCTACTGTAATATTAGCATACTCATTCATCTTGTTAAATATATGCAATAAATATACACTATGCCTTCAGTTAAGATTTCCACAGTAACATTCTGGAATATTATGCTGTGCATATATGAATATGAGCATGTAAGTGTAAGTCTGTGTGCATTTGCACAAGTTTTTTTAATTATCATTTTACATTAAAAGAGAAATTAGATTTTGAATTTAAGTCATATTAAAAACAGTCTTTCTAAGTGTAGCTCAAACTACACATAAACATCTTAGTAATAAACCACCAATTACAGGAATACCATTCTGTTGATCAGTTTTGGACTTGAAGTGTCTTTCTTTTCTTCCCTGATGGCCAGTAGCAAAATATTTACAATACTCAGAAAATCTTTCATGAGACAAGAGTCAAGAAAAAATCTTCTGTATACCTTTTCTCTCATTCCCAAGTTTAATTCAGAACCTTTAATGTTACTTTAATGTAGTTTGCATGTGTTAATCATATCATTAATGTTATGACCAACAGATAGAAATTAGTTTAATGGAGAGTTCAGGGTTCTTAAAATCAAGACAGGTTTTTGGGTTCTCATGATTAATAGAGCAATACCCAAGCCACATATGCTCTAACTGAAAAGCAAGTTGGATAATGAGTTCCTGCAGCCATTGAAGGAATTTTAAAATATATGGTGGACTACATTACAATGATAGCACATTACACTGGAATTAATGCATGATAATTTGTCTGTCATAGTCAATGTTAAAAGAAAAAGTGCAAAGACTAAGCAGGGATATTCACAAGTTAGACTGCAAGGTATCTAGTGAGATGTAGGATGAACGGAGGAAAAAAAAAGGAAAAAAGTACCACTGGATTAATTTAGAGACTTACGGAAAATTCCAGTCCCAAAGGGATGGTTTAGGTCATGCAAGAGTCTCATGGCTTGTGCAGTCTTCACCTAACAAATACCCAGGTCCTCACCAGGCCTCTAATGAAACAAGTATGCTTGTACATTTTCTGTTCACTTCTTATTTCTTAAGAGGAATCATATTTCAGACAGATATTGATACCCCTCTCATACCTGTGATGAGGACATTTCAATGTAACTAATTGTAAGGTTTAAGTAAAGCACAAGTAATTTAAATATATGTTGGCATGTATAAAGCCAAAGATAAGGAAAGCCAGCAGTTAACAAAGAACGAAGAGAAGTAATTCAGGATGGTACAAAGCTAGAATAGGACTCACAGAGTGAAAAAATGATAGAAAAGCTCTGGCTGAATAATCTAAAGACCATAATGAGTTTTAAGTTTCTCTCATTAGCAAATTATGAGTCCCCAGAGATGAAATTTTAATATCTAATTTTATAATTGGCATTTTATCACAGCAATCACATAACTAAAAAAGCTGATTTTTAATCTCACAAATTTTGTCATGCTGGTATGTTTCATTTTGATCTGTCCTCCTTCCCACCCCAAATAAGGAAAAAAACACAGAAAACAAAGATTTGGACAGAATTTCACTGGATTTTATAAGCAAATATCAATATACAAAACTCAGGCCATTATATTTTATTTTATTTTGCTTTATTACTTGGTTATCTACTGAAATACAGTCCATCATTTCTGTTCTTTACTGGTTTCATCATTATTATGTAACACATTACAAGATAGAGATTTCTTCTTAAACTTATGACTTCAGTAAAGAATTATAGCACTCTGCTTTTTGTCTGAATGGCGTGAAAGTGTATAGGAAAGTAAACTAATCGTATAATTTCCAACTAAAGTGAGCAACAGTGAGGAAAGCACTTGAGGTATGCTTAAGTGTTTATTTGAAATAAGGTTGACTCGAAGAAAGAAGAGATTTTGGAAATTTCCAAAAATTTCCACAGAAACAGTGACAGTACCTGTCCAGTACCTGACAGTACCTGTCAGTACCTTCCACTGAAAACAGTGACAGGGCCTTTAGGCTCTCCCCATCATATCTGTGGGAATACAGATCACACGGAGGGTGCTAATAGATAGAAAGGAAGGGGTACATCTCATTACTACATATGCACCTGTGTGCTGTTAGTGATCTCAAGATCACTAACAAAAAATAAAAACAAAACTAGGAGGAATAGAAGAAAATTACATATTCCTATAATTAGAGAATAAATACTGCATATATTGAAGTCTTTTTTCCCAAAGAGATGATTCATATTACCAAGAAATATCAAGTACATTTCAAACTTGTATCTTTGCAACATACATAGAGAACAATTACTCTTTGTACAAAGCTAGCAAAGTGTATAAACTAATTTACTGCATCAATGCAATGTAATTAATGTTTCTTAACTCATCTCAGATCATATATACTTCATTACACCTGTATTTTTCCCAGGTCATTGATAGTACATTACTGCAGTGCTGCTAAAAATCCATTCACATGCTGTGTCTTCTTTCTGTAAAACAAAGATTACTGCTCACACTGTCTTACAACCTGTTTCCCTAGAGTACTGCAACATCACCAAAACCATAAATTCTTTAAAGACTGTGTAGATTTGATAAAGAATTAAGCAAATTACAGTAGAAATGAGAGAAACAGTGGTAGAAGAAAAATGGTGCATTATTTTCCTCTGCATATAATAATCTTCAAAATATTCACCTTCTGAATGCATCATGCCACAGGAGCTGAAGAGCTGAGAAGAATGTAGGAGGCTGCTTATAATCACCTGACCATTGGAACAAGCACAAACATCCCTTTGACCTATGATCAGTGGCAGACCACAGTCAAGAATGTTAACTAGAATCTCATCTTCTTCTGGTTCCAGTAAACAGATATAAAATGTTCAATGTTTATTGGAATCCAGTGTACTGCATCAAGAATAAAATCATGTCAAAGACTATCCTAGCTGGTTTTATTAAACCATTCTAATTTCAGATGTGACAACAATCATAATTTTTGAGGGAAGATTCTCCACCATAAGAAGGTCCCGTGACCACTGCTGCAGAATGACCAAAAAATAGGATAAGCTCCACAAGAAGTAGCTGAGGCCTATAGAAACAGTGCAAACTACTGTTGGAGATACACAGTGCAAGTGAAGCCAAAATAACAATCAGGCAAAAAAAACTTCATCAGGCAAATGGTTAGTGAATGCCACAGGGGGATGGCATGTGTGCCACAAGACAAAAGGGGGGGTACAGAGGTGACCAAGGGACCCCAGCAATGTCTCAAATAACTCACCTTACACTTCTGCATCATACTTCAAATACGCAAAAACTTCTATTGCCAGCTTATTATTAGCATTACCTAAAATTTCACTAAGTCCAACATGAGAAGATTAAATTAGAAGATGACACTCAGCCGTAAAAATGTAACTTGACCTGTGAAGGACCTTGTTTTGTTTGTAAAAACTGCCACGTAATTTGTTTGTGATGCAACACTGAATGTGTACTGAAAAAAGTTACCTGAGACGTTTCAAACTCAATAATTTAGGATTTTAAGAATTCACCTTAATAATGTCTAGTTGATTTAGGAAAAAAAAAAAGAAAAAAAGAACACTGTATTAAATTAAATCATTAGTGAAGGTTTTTATCTTGAAAAAAGAGTACAAGAAGGGAAGGAAAACTTGAGAGCAAGCCAGTTACTTCTTACACCATCTCCAAGAAAAGGAATATTGTTGCTGGGATTACAGTAACAATGAGCAGTGAAATGCCTTATGAGTTGTCAGCCCCAGTTGTGATGAACTTGGCACACAAGTGATGACTCTTATGTTACAATGAATACCATATTTGGTGAGTTTTTCATGTAACGTGTAAGAACATTTTAATATTCCCAACGAACTGCTTAACTTCCGCCCTCATCATTTAGCTATCGTTAAATCAGGCTCAGTTGAGAGACTGAGTAAACATGGTGACAAAGTGACAATGATACTACAAAGCTTGCCTGATCTATATTAGATAGTGATTCAAATGATATGGGGCAAAGGGACATAACTGGCAAAAAGTCAGCTCTGGTTGCTACTCTAGAAGAAATTTTGGATTGAAAACTCTTCTGGTACCATCTGGAGTCCTCTCTGCAAAAGACATAACTTTCTTGAACATTCTGCTCTCCTCTGTCTGTTGCCTCAACAAAATTCATTATCTGCATTGGCCCAGGGGTAACTTCATAATTTTTTTCATGGAACTAAAAAGAATTAGCATGTAATTGGAATTCTTGTTGGTTGCCCAATGAAAAAAAACTTCTCAGAAGGTTTTATCTTTCTGACAAGTTTTTGAAAACCAAAAAACCCACACTGTTAAGACTTTTGATAGAAAGGGGAAAAGTCATTGACAATTGCAATAAGGCAATTATTGGATAACTTACCTTCAGGGAAAGTGTTTTGGTAACTTCTAATTGGAGATTTAGTTAAGATCTGAATCAAGAGGGTTTATATTCCTTCTGTATATTATATTTTAATTGCTTTTTACAGTCTGGCTGAAAGTGCCACAAGGTATAGAGTTATAATTTGAAGATATTATAAATTTTCCTTTGGGAAGTGTGAAAAGTCAGCAGCAGAGGGGAGCAGAGAGAAGGCGGTACTCCAAAAGAGCTGCCTCCATCCAGGCAGATGCCTCTCGGAATTAATTACATTGCTTCCTTTACCAATTTTAAACTTGTCCCTCTGCTGAAACAGCTATTACATTATTTGAAGGTGCATTTTTTGCTTCTTTCTTGGTCTTTTCTCTCATTTATGTTTTACATGATCAGCTGAGAGAGAGTTCCTTAAGAACTGTTAAGGGCAAAAATATAGCTTGGGCTTCATGCAAATGAGAATCAGGCTCTACATTTTAATGACTGATGCCTGTAAACTTTCTGCTTGCTCATTAGCAGAAAGATAGGTCAAGTTACATTAGTGGTTTGGATACTGACAGTAGATGAGTTTCAGGGGGTTTTGGTCTGCATCTCCTGTTTCCTAACATTTTAGTTACTCTTTGCAGACTCTGATATGGTACAGTAGTCATGATACCAGCTGGCGTTTGCGGAAATTACTGTAAAAGCTATAACTTTTTATAGTGAATCACAAGTTCTTACTACAGCTAGTAAGCATGTCCTTAGTACTTCCATAGCCTGTCATAAAAAAATTCTGCATGAAGTTATTCTCTATTAAATTGTTAGAAAACTTTTTATTAAAACAGTCCAAAAGCTTCCTGGAAACATTAAAATAAAATACTGAGATTACTTTTAATACTAGACTGTCTCTTTGAAAGGTCACAGTTTTGGAGGATAACCTGTTTTACAACCAGATGCATTGCTGAGAGAGCAAGCATGTAATAGTGTTAGTGCTATTCAACCCGGTATGCCTTATAGGAGAGTTTGGTGTGTCTCAGCAAAAATTCATTCCAGAAGAATTCAATCAGTTCTTGGGAGAACTTTCTGATGTGAAAAAATAATTGAGTGCTTGACATCTAGCTTTATAGGTCAAACACTGAAAAGGCAATATCTCGGCAATAAATTGGGATGAAATTGTAGAATTTTAGTTGTGAGGTAAGTCTGCAGTTTTGTGGAAGAGATGGTTTGGATGACATGGGTTTCAGAGAGTGCTTTCCATTAGGACAATAGCAAACCAAAAGCAATGTATTTGTGGGGTTTTTTTCTCAACTTGATAGATTTTAAATTAACCATTTTATCGCTGAGTACTCCAGAAGCTAGCTGACCTAGAGCTTAACTCAAGAAAGGACATACCTGTTTTTGAATCTACCATCTTGGTCCACAACTTTGTGTGCTTTTTTTACGGGGAAAAAATGGTTCCAATAAAAGAGATTATCTCCTTCTCACAGTATGACTTGTTGTACACTCATAAATGACATAAATGATAGCACATACACAAACTTAATTGCAAATGTTATCTACATTCTAATTTTGCTGACATACATTTGACTGATGGGTTGGTAAAAAAAGTCTTAGTAATCAGGTATTTTATAGGATTACTCTAGTGACTTTTAAACAAGTGGTGATCTAATGCTATCACAAGACCTTTTCACACAAATAGCAGCTTTAGCATATTCCTTTGACAGGTTTTCATGCTTTATTTTACTTTGTTCCTTCTTAGGAAAGGGAACAAATAAAAAATTCAGTAACTTTTCTTTACAGGCTTAAATGGGATTTCTACCTATACTGACACTACCTATTTATAATTCTGGAGGAAAAAAAAAAAAAGAGGAGGGAGTTGCATGGATCTAAATGAGACCTTGCATTTGTTTTGCTCAGAGTTTGCAACAGTGATATAAAGAAAAAAGAGGTTTTAAACCACAGCTCTGTTTAAGAAGTGTCTGCAAAACATTGTTTTTAAGGTTAAAAAGCCAATGTGAACTCTAGATTCCTGGGACTGATCATGTTTGGGAAAACCAACAACCAGCAGCAAACCAACCTTCTCTAATCTTTGGCCAGTGTCCTGTTGTGTGGTGGAATATAGCTAATGCACCTTTATATTAGTGAAATATCACATATCTGCTGCTTATAGGTAGTTCCAGTCCTACTCTGCAGAAGTCCAGAAGGGTGAAAAGCATGTTTGTGTCTGACCCTGCCACAAGAGAGACATTCATACATATTTGACACTGCTATTAGTAAGCCATAAAAGCAACAGCATGTAGGTATACATGCTTTTCTATATTCAAAAACCCCTGAAAGTAAGGAATAAAGGAAGTTGCTTAAAATGAAGACATCAGCATAGATTATGAATGCAGAAGACAATGATACTCAGATTATGTATTAGTCACCTTGACAGTCACACTGAAAGGCCATAATCCCACAGATCAGGAAAATATTCTTAAAAATCCATCTAGGATATGAAGAATATTTAATCAATGTAAATTTTGCACAGATCCAGAAAGGTGATCCTGTCCTTTTAGGAAAAACAGTGTTTCTCAGTCTTTTTTGGGTATAATTTTTCTGTTTTCTTTGGACCTTCAGGATGATCTGACATAAGTGACTTGAACATTTCCTATTCCAAATTTGCAGGTTTGATTTTCTAGTGAATGTGAGATTATAATTTCACCTTCATTTTTGCCTATTACTGCTTTGCACTGTGCTTATAATAAAGTTTTCATTGATCCTTACACAAGTTTAAATGTGAATTTTGACTAGACAGCCACCATAATACCATGTGTGAGGGTTTTTTTTCCTATTCCACTACTTAAAGCAATTACTTTGCCTTTGCTTGAAAAACATTTGAAACCAATGGAAAAGACCATATATTTCATTTTCTCAGCATTAAACAGAGGAGGTTGTTTCTTCTCCTTTGAGATTAGACTAACATTCAGGGTTCACACTTGTGACTTTTTCCTTGCAACTCCTACTGCAAAAATAGTATTATTTTTGTCTAGGAGAACAATGTGGAAAGTCTTCTTTTAAGAACCCTCAATTATTTTCCATGACATTGCAAGAATCCTGTTATACAGCTTTCAAAGCTTGTTGTATAATCCAAAACCAGAATCTACCAGTGCAAATACTGGATCTAATTTTCCTGTCATCACAGTCACTCAAGTGAACAAAATCAATCCATCATAAAGGATAAGAGTTGAAACCAGATGGCAGTGGTAATCCAATAAAGACATAAATAAACAGGGGGAAATACCCTATATCAGTGCAGAATTTCAGATTTACCAAATATGAAGTGCATATGTACAAATAAACCTGCATTGTGTTTTGGATGGCATTGTGTTTTGGATGGCATTGTGTTTTGGATGGCATTGTGTTTCATCACAACTTCAGGGTTTTTGCAGCATATAAATATTCACCACTGGGAAGAGCTATTTAGCATCTAATTAGACATATCTGACTATTTATTGCACCACGGTTGTACTGCTGTAAATACCGTATCATGCCACAAAACTGAAATTAATGTGAACTTGTTCTAAAAAGCAATTCTTTCCATATAGAAAAGGAGTATCAAAATATGAAGTCTTGGTTCCAGCAGTGAAACAGTTTCCTGAATGGAGAGACCAATACCCACTTTTGTATTTCCTCTTCAGTAGCTGACAGCTACAGCCTCTCATATCTCCAGTCACAGAGAATTACAAAGCTGCAGTAGCCCATAGGAGAGAGTCTGCAAAGGTGGTTTTCGATCTCTAGTCCCCAGATTATCATCGGGGACTAGTGCTGGGTGTCCACAGGCAGGAACAAGGAAAAGCCAACCTCCTGTTAGATTTAAATTCACAGTACAAAGAAAAAAATAAACAAAACAAAAAAGTAATACAAAAAGTTGTTGAAACCACTTATAATAATAACCACTGTCTTGGTATCAGGCTGGTAAATTTTAGAAACGTAATTACTAAAAAATGTAATGGTAGCTACAGTTTTAATGGTTTGTCCAAAGATTTTTTGGACAGCAGGGATGCTGGGGGCTTTCTTTGTTTGCCTGTTTTTGTTAAAGAAATCCACACTATCTAGAAGAGTCCTCCAAGGTTTCAAAATTGCAGACAGTTTCTGCTCCAAGTACTTCCAGCAATTGTTGGCATCTTTTAAGACTGTCTGGATAGAATTTATTAACATATATAGCCAGAGCTCTATCCTCTATTGAAAGGCAATATAACACACGTTCCCTGACAGATTAAAGCAAGCTGTACTATAAATTGTGCAGACTGAGCCCTCTTACATGGCTTATCCTAATCATAGCTCTGCCATTTGCTTCTCATGACAGGATAAAAATAAAAGTCCCATAAAACTAAAATAAAATAGACAGTCTGCCATTCCTCCCTTAGAAAACATTTGTCAGAATCTCTTCAAAAATAATTGGGAAGAAAATGTGCTGAATTCTACAATCTATTGAGTCATTTTTAAAGCTTGTCCAAGCATGTTAAAAGGCGGCATTCTTTATGATCAGCTAGCTTGGGAGAGGATGTATTTTACATTGTCAAAAGCCTTTCATAGTTTGCTTTTTTTCACCCTTAAGAAAAAGTTTCCCCTGACTTTAAACTTAGCTATTTATCCAGTGAGCAAGAAACAGTGAAACATTTAGGTTCACTTACCGTTCCACAGTCTTCAGTGATCTAAAGCATGGTTTTCCCCACACTTTTATCCTACAGCCTCACAATTTACATTTTTTTCCCTCTCCACAGTGTCTGCTTTTGAACTGTTGTTGCTTAATGAAAGCAGTGTGGAAATCTTCTTTTGCTATATATGAAAAAAACCAGCTTATGGTACATTCTTCAGCTCTTTTCAAATACAACTGCTGAATGAAACCTGAACCCTTCTAGTGCTGTGGACTGAGGTTGGCATCTTCAGCAAGGGCAGTTCTTTCCCTTCTTGGTAAGGAAATGGCCTCTGCAATTATGGGCTATTCTGCAAAGGATGAATTCTGGAAACTCAGTATTCACCTGTAATTACAAAGACTGACATTTGGCAGATGTTGTGACATTCCAGTGACACAGGGAGACAGAAACATTTCAAACAGAGATTGCTTCCTAGAGATGGTGTGGTAGAGAAACAAGCCAGCACCAGAAACTGCTTCTTTTCTGCACAAGTGGAGAAGATGCAATGCTCTTTCTCAACTCTGACCACGCAACAGGAGATGAGGAAACTAGGTTGACCCATTTGACTTCAGGTCTGTGCAGAAAGGCCAGGGACATCCTGAACATCCTTCTTTGCATTTCTCCCTACCGATATGAAATAAAGGTGTCTTGGTACAAGACAAAAAGCATGAGATTTGAGCTATTGCCCCTGAAAATGACAGACTGTGACATCTACTTTATGACACATAGGATAGCCCTAGAATAACAGTTACTATGGTTTTGATATAGAAAGATCAAAATTAAACAGCTTTGTTTTGCGTACACAGGGACTTTTCAACAGCAACGAGTGGCTTAGTACTTGAGAGTTCATGATCGATTGCCCTAATTCAGGATTGCAGGCTACTTCTACATAATCCTGTTTTTAACAAGACTTAAGCTTTACTAGAAGCTTTATAAGCTTTTGTAATCAGAAAGATGCAGTTTAGTTAGCTACACAGAATTTATTTTAAATAATAATTTACAGCAATTGAAACTGTTTCAGCCACTTCTGTGGCACTTCATTTAATTTTTTCCAATATCCCCATGTTCAGGTATCTCTACTGGCAACCTTCCTTAGACAGGAATATTGTGACATTTCCTTTTGCAGATGGGCCACAACAACTGGTCCAGAGAAACCAAGCAGAACAGTTGATGCAAATCAGGGCCCAGTATAGTTAGAACACTGCAATTATACAAAATAAGCAAAATAACTGAAGCAGAGAGTAATAAAGTCAGCCTTAATAGTGCTTGGCTTCACTACAATTTGTCACATTCAATTGGATTAATGTCTCAATAGCTACAGGCAAGTTAGGTAGTTTAAAATGTGTATCAGTTGTGAGATTAAAAAGGATTCTCTGCCTGATATGCAAAAAATATTGTCATGCAGTAGATTCAGATTATAAATACATGGGTTCTGTTTAGGCATTAGAAATTGTGCATATTGGCCAAGATTGGAAAACCATAGGCATGACGGATTGGTACTGGTAGGTGCATAGCATCTGCCACAGAGGACTGAATCTTCCCTTTGCCTTAGTTCACGAGAACTGAGGATTTTATCTTTTCCCTTTTAATACACTTGAAAACACTGAGTCTTTCAGCCAACACCATTTCTCTTTTACATGACTACCAAAAGCAGAAGAGTTACAGCATTGTAAAACTGGTTTGCCACTCCATGTATTCCAGCTCCTCTGAGTGCCTAGCATCTGCTTACTGATTAGGGAGCCCATTCAGCTATGCACAGATTACATTTTAATTTCTAATTCTTGGAGGAAGCATGTGCATGAGACAAAATAGATAAACAAAGCATATGCTTTTCTATAAAAAACAATTATAGTCAGTGTCCATTGTGGCATATTACCATATCACAGATTTTTTACCTTAAGAATATGCATTGCAACGCATGTGTATGATTAGTCATCTCAAGCATGTTGTCTTAGTAGATTTTCACTGAGGCAGAAAGAGCTAGATTTGCAGATGGATTTTAGTGCCACAAATGCATCTTGAGGCACCTGACACACTGAGTAGAATCCAATGTCCTGGCGTAAGCATCTGGACAGGAAAACCGTTATGTGCCTCAAAATGATTTCCACAAAACAGACTGGGAAGCTGTCTCTGCTAACCAGCAGAATAGGGAGTTTTGTACCATCTAGTTGGCATGGCTGAGAGCACTCCTTCTTTCAGTTTTCAATACAGAATGATCTCTGCACCTGTGCAGCTGTTTAGGATGAAAACTGAACAGAAGAAGATGGGGTTTTGCATAGAAAAGAAGCAACCTGAGTGGCTAGGGCAAAGCTGTGTAAATAGTGCAGAGGCAGAGAGCCGTGATGCAGCTTCTTGCAATAAAAAGCAAGTGAAAATAATGGGTTTGAACATGCTGCAGCTTTAAAGAAGTATGTTTTCACATCATGCATAGCTTTTAAGTTGTGGAATGCATCACTGCAGGCCACAATATATTTATAAATCATTACAAATTATAAATAATTGTGGAAAAGATTAAAAAAAATCAAAGAACATAATTTCATTGGTGTCTGTTAACTGTGATAATTGGCATGTATTCATGGCTGTTCCTAAATCACAAGGTTATTACCAGAAGCTGAGGGGGAAGATTACTCCATACTCTTCCTGTGCTTGTTCTCTTTGCCTAAGCATCTGCTTTGGTTTCCAGCAGAGGGGCAGACCTAGCCCAGTTCTGAAACAAAACATTTCCACAAAGTTTAGGGGAAAGGAAGGAAAGAGGACAGGACTGGGGAGCCAAATAGGTTTGGGACACAGATAAATAAAAGAAAATTGGGTTGCAGGTTAGAAGTAAATAGGGATGTCAAGAAGAACATCTGTTAGTCATTGATCATAGTGGTTTCCAGTTGTAAGGATAGGCCCAGGCATGTCTGGGAAAAAATTAAAAGCCTTCCCAGGAATGACAGACCTCAGGATTAGGGAACAATATGTAAATAGGACAGAAGAGATAAAAAAGAAGAGGTGAGGATAAGGTATTAAAAATGAGGTGGCTGGAGTGACACAATCCTGTGTTGTTTAGACACTCAATCTGACTGAAAAGAAACAGTTCTTATATCCCTACCAACTTTAAAAATTCAGCCAAAGGTGATACTGCTCCTTTTTCCTCCAGTCAGCTAGTGGTTCACAGTCCATATCCCCAGTGCAGTTTGTCTTTGTTCCATTCCCTCTTCCCCCGTGAGGATTCAGCCCCAGATATTCCAATCTACCCTTCGATCAAGTCCACTTCAGAAGTTTCCACCTCTATTTGGAATTTAACATCTGTCCTCAGGAGCAATTGTCCAATCAGGAGTTTAATTTATCCTGCCACACTTTAGAAATGAGATCAAAATAAAATACTGATTCCTCTCTAAACTTTATCCCACCATCTTCAATAGGATTTGGAAGTTTCCATAGAGATGACATTTTCTGCTACCGTTTTCCAGTTTCAGCTGGGCTGCAGAGCAGCAAAAGCAGCATAATAAAGGAAGCACTTTCTGCAAATTTCTAGAAAAAAATTAGGTTCAATTTCTTTAAGATTTGATTGGGTGACAAATCATCCCGAAACCACTCAGTGTTCACAGAACTACAACTGGATGCATCAGGTAAAGAAAATATGATAAAGGATCTCTTCCCACAGCTCTTGAGAAACAGAGAACCCAAATGTGAAGGTCTTTCCCTGAGCCAGAGAAGGCAGAGAGAGACTTCATTTAGTTATACACACACTCACAGAAGAATTTCCTTATAAAAAAAGATAGCTGACCGACTAAAAAATGCAGTCTCTCTTACACATATAACATGTGGAACACTAAATTTAGTATCAATGACTATGATATGAAAATATTGTGCTAATTGGGAAGAATGTTTTCCTTCCTCCAAATTTAAGGCTTCTATAATTTCCCTGCTTATAATGTAGAGTAAAACATAGGAGACCTGACACTGTTTATGAATCAAAGAAAAAATTTCTAGACCTGAGCCATTGGAATATAATTTCAAAAAAAGGCTGAAATACCCACATAGGTCCAATTTAAACTGGAAAACTTCAAGAAGAAATAATAGTGACTATTCCAATGAGCTACAAAATACTGTGAAACATTTAATGTCAGTATGGAGAAGTCAAGTAGGTCCTGGTTAGAGAGTTCAAAGGATAACATTTGATGTATATATGTATGTTAGCACTTTCTCATGGTCAAGGAACAGAAGGAGATTCTTCTAAAATGAAATCTTGGGATCCTATAATCATTAAATATGGAGATTTAATGTGTGGCATCTACAAAGAATGAATATGAATTAGGCTGTGTGTCATATTGTACAGTAGGCATTAATTTAACAAAAGATATTTAAATGATAGTAAATTTACTCACAAACTCTGACACTTAAACTTAAGTCAGAATGAAAAATAATGAGTCAGATTTAGCTCTCTAAAAGACTACACATATTTTATAATTGTCAAATTATAAACACATAGAAATAGGAGAACCCACTGAAGAAAATTAGTAAGAACACAGCAGTATCACCTAAAATTAAAAGATAAAGCAAAGGTACATTGAAGCCATTTGGTATTTCCCTAAGTGAGTTAAGGAGATCAGCTGCACATAATGTTTTTAATGCATCAGGCATAGTGTGCTAAATGTTAATGATTACATTTTAAGAGTTTAATGGCTTACTATATTTTTAATGTGAGAAATAGCCATTCTAATGGGAATATACATACCCTTTATTAGGCAGCTAGTTCCCCAGTTAAAGTTATAAAAAAAGATTCAGTGTTCCTGAGGGGGAACCACAGAGTTGTAAAGGTATCAAGGTTAATTGTCTGAATTATTGGGACACTTTTTTCATGAGCTTAAGTTATTAAAATGGGATGCTTTGTGCAGTGAACTTTAGATGCGTAGTTTTGTCTAAAAATACTAGCTGATCTTAGGCTAAAAGACTAATTTTTAAGATGTCTCTGATCACAGAGTTTTATAAGAGAAAAAGCATGAAAGATTAAATATTGGATTCTTTAAGAATTCTCCTCTGGAATACAAATCTAGCAGACAAGAATCCTCTGAGTGGTAAGTTAGGGTTTTCCCAATTCTTGATTATTTTTCTACTGTACTCTCAATAGATTTGGGGGAAACCAAGGGAGTTGGAGAGAAAGAGCAGAAAAGAAGAGGGAAAAGGGTCTAGAGAGAAAAAATATATAAAAATCAAACCACAAACATTTTAGAATTATCTTCTCCACCCCACTCTCAAAATAATTCCAAAGGAACACAATGTTCAAGTTGGATTTTTCTGACTTGGCACACGAAATTGTGGAATTCTAGGATTATTTTTCAAGTTCCATGAGAGAAGATGTGTATAAGTGTATGCGCATGTTTGAGATGCCTTTAGTGTAAAAGGAAAGCATTGAAGTGAAAAGGGATTTCTCTTCCTCTGTTCCTGAAAGATCTGGGGAAAAGAGCTATCCTCATAGGCAAGAAAGAAAGAATTGAAGTTTACTTTTAATTATGCCAAAAGAAAACAGGGAAAAGCACAGCTGAATTCTTAAAGGAACCATGTGAGAAAGCACTGCCTAGAAGAAAAAAAATGCTTCCCTAGAAACAAAAACCAGAGAATACATGTGGTGTCTTACCCAGCTGTAGCTAGTATTCATCTGTAATCTTGAAATAGATCTCTATTTCTTACACAAAATTGGGAGATTTGGGGTTCATTATTTAAAGTCAGCTAATGCATTAAGTGACTTTTGTTCTTAGCTACTCACTTCTTTAAGGCCTTTCCAAAACTATTAGAAAATATGGTCCTGCTCTAAGGTATAATTAGGAGGCTTTCAAATAGAAAAAGGAATGGTAGTAACAAACACAACAAATACAATCACCTATTATTCTTTCATACACCCACATTAAAAGGACATTACAGCTGTGAAGTCAAGCTCTTTAATGTTAGGAAATGCTACAGTTAAGATTGGCTCACAGTCAAGCAAGAAAGGTTAAATTCAGTTCATGTGTGACAACTCTTACCTACTTCTTCCACTGCACAAACACATACTGCAAAACTCCTTGCTGAAACAGTCCTGTCCAGCCTGAAAAACAACCTCTTACACTGATCAGCTGTACATAGGGACCCACCTTAGGTAAGTAGCTGGGACTCCTGGAGGGCTTTGTCACAGGCGTGTGGGAGGTGCAGGGAGTGGGGAGCCTCAGGGGTCCACATGCGGCTGGAGCACCCACATCTCCCACACAGGGTGTGCAAGGAGGGGAACCTACACTGCCAGGAGAGGGCATGTGTGCTAGTAACACATACTGCCTGGTGTCTGTGCGTGTATGTGCACATACACATGCAGGATTAGAATTTCTTGGGATTACAGAAGGGTGTTTAGGAATTTGTAGGTGCACATTATCATTTCATAAGTGTCTGGTATTGTGGTATCGTGGTTTAACCCCAGCAGGCAACTAAGCACCACACAGCTGCTCGCTCACTCCACTGCCTGGTGGGATGGAGGACAGAATCAGAAAGGTAAAAGTGAGAAAACTCGTGGGTTGCAATAAAGCCAGTTTAATAAGTAAAGCAAAAGCCATGCACGCAAGCAAAGCAAAACAAGGAATTCATTCACTACTTCCCATCGGCAGGCAGGTGTTCAGCCATCTCCAGGAAAGCAGGGTTCCATCACACGTAACAGTTACTTGGGAAGACAAATGCCATAACTCTGAACGCCCCCCCCTTCCTTCTTCTTCTCCCAGCTTTATATGCTGAGCATGATGTCATAAGGTATGGAATATGCCTTTGGTCAGCTGGGACCAGTTGTCCCAGCTGTGTCTCCTCCTAACTTCTTGTGCACCCCCAGCCTACTCGCTGATGGGGTGGTGTGAGAAGCAGAAAAGGCCTTGACTCTGTGTAAGCACTGCTCAGCAGTAACTAAAAAAATCCCTGTGTTGTCAACACTGTTCTCAGCACAAGTCCAAAACATAGCCCCGTACTAGCTACTATGAAGAAAATTAACTCTACCCCAGCCAAAACCAGCTGTGGTCTATCTGTTGTACTGCTAACATTGATCCTAATAGTCCACTTAGTGCTTGTTAATAACATCATAAAAACAATAGACATCTTGAATCTTCATCTGATATAAACTATGAGAACTGGGCACTTTTTCCTTGCTGCAGTCAGTGCCAGAAAGCAGCCTTTTCGACAGATAGTGCAGAGGACATTCAGAAGATCAAAACAAGGATATTCAGTTTTTTTACTTCCCTACCACCACTAAACAAGCTTCATTTCTTTCATCCCTGGTTCCTGCAACCCAACCCATCCTCAATCCTTTTTCTACTTTGACTTTTTTTTTTTCTTCCATTCACAGTCCCTTTTATTGCTTTTCATGACTTTCAGCACAGTCCAAATCTAAGCAATCATACCATTTCTCACAGCTTCGCTTCTTTTTGGTCACTCTCTTCCTTCATATGCAGGCTCGGCCTCTTTGCCAGGCTAGTCCAAAAAAGGTGTTTAAGAACAATTCTATTTCTTCCTGAGGCAAAAACCTGACACTGATCAAAGTATGCTCATACTTCCCATCTACCTGAGTATATATGAAGGCTAAGAACAGCATTAATCTGGACAGCTGAACCCAACTGACCAAAAGGATATCCCATGCCACACAGCAACAAAAGTTTGGGGAAAGGAAGATAAAAGGGGGATGTTCGTGGTTACATCATTTGTCTTCCCAACCAAACACTACATGTGCTGAGGTCCTGCTTTCCAGGAATTGGCTGGACATTTGCCTGCTGATGGGAAGTAGTGAATGAATTCCTCTCTTTGCTTTGTTTGTGCTCACAGCTTTTGCCTTCCCTATTAAACTATCATTATCTCAAGCCACAAGTCTTTTCACCTTCCTTCTATTTTCTCCTCATTCCAAGGGAGAGGGTAGAGTGAGAGAGAGGTAGGGTGAATGTTTGTCCGCTGGCCAGGGTCAACCTACCACAGGTACATAGATCAGATGCCACTCTAAGAGCCTTGGAGACTTGACCTAGAAGATGTCCAGGCAGATGAACCCAGCAAGGCTTTGCACTACACAAACAAATGTACAAAGGTTTTGACATCTCAGAAGAGAGCACACAAGAAGCCAATGGCAAGGATGACAAAGCTTAAAGGGTGGGCAGCACGGAGTCAATGGGGAGCAATGTTAAGCCTGACAGTGATAATACTTAGGAAAGGACAGAGCTTCATTCATCCTTGTATTCAACATTGCACTGCTGGCTAGCAAGGAAACCTCTGCTTCTGGCTGTCTCATGTATATCTTTAACTGCACTCCAGGATAAAGGTGCTTAATTTGAAGTTACAGGGATGTACTGAGGCTTTCCACTCCTATCCCTCCTAAAGTAAAATTTTCTCCCCCCCAAAAAGGTAAGTTGGGGCAAACAAACCGTTTCATTAGAAATTCTTTTATGCTGTTGTCTTTTGAAAGGACTGTGTTTTATGGTGTGTAGCTCACATTCCCTCCTTTCCAAAGCATAACATGCAAGTCGACAGGGAAGATCTGTCTTAATTCTCCTGCCAGCTCTACAGAGACACGCACTAGTTACACCAGAGCAAACAGTGCTGAGAGGAGCCCTTGTCCCAGGAGTTACTCTGGAGTCTCAGCCAAAGCTCTCTGCAATCAAAGCTGTAGTTTCTGAAGGGTAAAAGTCAAAACACATGGAGGGTCTGATAAAGTCTCACAGTCTGTGGAATGACTCTCACAGATCTCTGTGGTCTTTCGACCAGGATCCCAAAGGTTTTGGAAGGAAAAGAAAAGGGGGGGGGGAGAACATTTCCAGTGCTTTTAGGCTGCAAAGGCAGCCTGTTCACAGAACACACAGGGTAAAACACACTGAGAACTATATTCAAATTGCTGCTTGTAGAGAACCGGTACCAAATGTGGTTTTGTCTCGACATTGCCGCTGTAGCGCCATCCAGCGTCGCGCTTCGAGAAAACCCTCTTCTCCACAGTTTTGAGAGAAACAACCTCGTGCGCCTGCGCAGGGACTGAAAGCGCGAAAAGAGCAGCGGCGGGGGCAGCACGTCCGGGGCGAACCACACGTACACATTTGTGATCCGCGCATGCGTGAGAGCCCCTATATAAGGAGCACACGTGGCTCTCGGCGGTGGCGGTGCGCGAGACCACTCCACGTCCCCGACGAAGCCTGAGGCCACCGAAGCCCCAGCGGAAGACCATCGGATTCGAAGTGGTGGTGATAAACTCCTTCTCTTTCTCTCTCTCTCTCTCCCCTATTCTTTTCCTCTCCTCCCTTGCCCTCCTTCCTCCCTCCATTCTCTTCTCCCCTCAAATAAAAGTAAAAGGTTGTATGACATCTGACCGATTCCAGCATCTTAATCTCGTCCTTGGGATTGTATCGAAACCTCCCCCGACATTGGATCGGGACACAGCTATAACTCTCAGTCCTGAATCCTGTCTTGTTTGTCTTGCACTTTTGTTTACTCTGTATGTCTTATTTGCTTATTGTATATTAAAATTGATAAACTCAGGTGAATAAGGGGTAAAATAAAAAGCAAAATGGTATGTGAAAAGAGTTTGTGAGAATCCTTTGAAAAAAATTACTACTGGTATAAGAGGTGGGGTGATTTTCTTTCTTCCTGCAGAAAAATAAAATGGAGAGAAGGGCATACAGGTTTCATAATGGAAATCCCCATGTACAGTTCTTCAACAGAGACTGTAAGTCCTGATTCCGGATGATTGCTCCAATACTTACAATGAGTAGAAAGACAACATTTAGTCCTGTTGACTGGGTGTCTCAGCTCACCCAAGGGGTCCATCCATGAGACAGGACAGAGAAGAGGAGGATCAGCATCTTACCGCATCGCTGCAGCAACACCAACGGCCCTGGGCTGGCTGAAATGGGGCTCCTGGGCCCACGGGTAGGGTGAGGGGTGCATGTAAGACTGGTCAGGGTCACAAAGGCCTATTAGTGCTTCAGGACCCTTTCAGACCTCATTAGGAATTAATTATCTGGACATGATAGCAGATTGGTAAACGCAGGCAAAGCGTCACCATTTCTGCGTTACACAGATTATCTTTCGCTGGAGGCAAATGCTTCTCTGTCTTAGAGTAATTGCCATTTATAGCATCATGAAAGAGAGTAAATAAGGGGGAAGAGGGTTTTGTTGGGTTTCCCCCTCCTCCTCCTGCTCATTTGGGTCTTAATAGACTCTTTCTAAGGTAGCTATATGTGCAACACATTGAACTGAGGCTCTGAACTCCTGCAGACCATTCAAGAAGCTCACTGTCTATTCATTTCTCTCTAGAACAGACACAAATACACAAACAATGGCTGGTCTGAGCCTCCACTTCCAACTCTGAGTCGCTAGCATACAGGCACAAGTCAAGTAGAAAGGAGAGGAAGTGGCACAATATTTTGTCTGAAAGCTTACTTAGAAGCCATGGACTAAGTGAAATCACTAAACTCCACTGATTTTAATCTGTTCTCCTAATTTATCCTCTTCAAGGAGGGAAAAAGAAAAAAATGGGGCTCCCCCCTCTCTTTTTTAAGCTGGAATCGAAGAGATGTGAGAGAAATTAGTTCTGAAAAATAAAGCTGGGGTAAAAATGCTACCCTTCCTCTTTGTCAAATGAAGCTGACATTAGACAATGGTGTTAGAATGTGTCCCAGACCTGGGAAACTTCCATCAGACGTAAGTAAATTATATATGCAATCCACATTCTAGCAAAGCCATATATTAAAATGAAGTAATAGATGATAAAATGTATTCTGTAGGGTATGACTGTATAATATTCAGAGAAAATATAAAATATTGCTTTTAAAAATCATTTTTAAAGTTTTAAGTAGGCTTACATATTTATGGGTAGCTATTCTTCAGCCCCCTGTCTTGTAACATATTCTACTGGCATCTCTTGCAAATTTTCAACTCTACAAAAAAACGCATGTCGCCAGGAGTACCCTGCCAGCTATCATGTTTCTTTTCATAGGCACTGTATTAATCAAAGTTCAGGCAGAAATAATGCTTCTGCTTTCATTTATGCCCTTGAGAAATCAGGCTTTTGTGAGGCCCATACTTTCATTAGTCTCCAAAAACCTCTCTGCCACCTCATGTCACCTCAGTTGTGCTTTCCTATCCTGCTTGCTTGAGCCTGTAGATGCAGGAGTCTCTACAGTTTCAAGGTCTAATCCCAAGTGGCTCCATTGAGCTGATCAGGCTATGTCAGCCACCTTCCTCACCTGATAAAATGAACATCACAAGGTCTAAAGCATTTGAAGGAAGCCTTTAACTACACTTAAGACAAAAAGTCTGAATGCCTATGTAAGCGTGATGCAAGCAGAACTTCATTGCCAGCAGTTCATATTGTGTAAATCACTTAAGCAAATGAACTAAACCTGGAATAGGATTATTCAACTGCCTTCCAGTCAACCACCTTTTCAGTACCATTGAGTACCTTGTTTAAACACAGGAGCAACATTGCTCTTCAGCACTGGCAACACGAGAATACATAACACATGGGTCAGGCCTTACAAAATCCCAGGCCAGCCCACAGAAGTATGGTACTTCCATTAAGCTGCACATTTATCTTTTTGCCACTTGCCTTTCTGTGTTCTGAGAATTTGAAACTGGAAATACAACTGGAGATTACTTAATTTTGCAACTATGAGAGGGTGAAAGTTACTATTAGGTTGCTCTGTTGCTCAGATATTTTTAAGGAAAGAATATTGTAATGCTTATGCAACCATCAAATTCAAAGATTCTACATCATAACAATGTCAGGTACCACAAAACTTACAATAAAAGCATGGAAACCAGAAACATTGGGAAGTAAATACAAAAATGGATCATGGGAGGCCTGAAAACCCAGTGTTCATCTTTCTAGAAAGTCACCTTAGGCTGGCTGGCAGCCAATTTACGGGAAAACAAGATGGACGTGAAGGACAAATGAGCAGAATTTGCTCTTCTTAAGTAAAGCTACTTTTGTTTAAAAGGAGAATAAGATTAATAGAGCAAAAAAACTTTGATCTTTACCCAATTCTTAGAGTCTTTTCTTCCTTTTTTAGATATATTTAGTATTTATGTTGTTTGTGTTAATAAGGTCTTCACAGCAGGTCCTGTCTACTTATATTTGATAATAGCTAGCACAACAGAGTCACCTGAGTTCCTAACTGGGGTTTGTAAGAGCAGTGGGAATATACCTAAATAGGTATTTATAATTGATACTATTTCAGCAATGCCCCAGCAGCAATCACCATGCAAAGCTCATATAAACAATGGGAACATTTTCAGTGAAACTTATTAAGAAGATACCATAGGAAAAAACCACACATGCAGCAGTTGCAGCAGTATCAAGAAAAATGAGGCATGAGCTCAAAGGCCCCTTCAACCCATTAAAAGCTGAGACCTGAACTCAGGTCTCCCATATCGTCAGCAAATGCCCTTATCATCACATTTCTGCTGCGTCAGTAAGGCTGCCAGATATTTCAGCTGATGCTCTCCTACTTTAAAGAACTAATACACTCATCAGGTCTGAAAGAGTACAGTGAAGCAATTTCTGATTTTCATCAGGTAGAAGAAAGACTGGGCAAGATCCCTGTGTGAGTGCACTAATGATCACTGTAGTGATGATCACAGCAGCAAAGGTAAAAGGGCCATTTTTAGACTGACACCACTACTGAATATCTAAGCAAGCCCAGCCTAGAATATGCAATAACTCTGTAGCAAAAGCAGAAGCCTGAAACATCTATAAATTATAAGCACACTGATCAGGAGAGAATTAATATTAGCTTCCATTCAACCCAAATATAAGCATTTTAAAATAGTGTCATGAACAACAGTATGTTAGTATTAGGTAACACTGCGATAGCATAGCCAGGCGCAATGTGCAAAGACTTTAGAGCAATGTGACAGCATCCTGCTCAATAGAAAAGGATGACTGTCTAATCCAAAACCCAAGAAAAGTAGCATGGGCAGCAGATGAAACCACCCTGCTGGGAGGGGGAAAGCAGCATAAAATCATCAGCGTGTAGTTCCATAGAGAAGCCAGAAAACAAGCCCACTTCATTCCTCATTTCTGTCTTTAAAGAGCTCTCCAACTTGTCTTTTGGCTACTAAAACCACCAAGAATCATAGCCATCTCGGCTAACTATGTGGACATAGCTCTGTGACATTTTATACCCTTAGATAATTTAGAATATAAGCATTAAAGATCAACAGTTCTGTATATGTAGTGACAATGTTAAATAATGTCTAGGATCTAATCATTGTCATAAAGTATACTATTAGTGAAAGACTATAGCACAGTTTTGTATTAAAGTTTAAAATTGGCCTGATTTATTAGCCTTCTAAACACTACCATCAAAGCAATCTCTGCATCTCTCATATACATACATACATATGCATATAGACATATATTCAGTTGCAGTGAATTTAATAGCACAGATTGTTGTTTGTAACTCATTGACCAACTGACATGAAACATAGGTTTACTCTTTAAGCTCCAGCGAATGCATTATATGACTTGGGCATTCAATACCTGCTACTTTAAGCTTTAAGATCAAAAACAGTTAATTTCTGCAAGATGTACATGGAGCACTCAGAATCATTGAACTAAACAAGCAGGTTACAAACAAGGTCACTTGGACAGTCTCACTTCTGCCAATTACTGTGTTTTGTGACAGAGGGGTTTTTTTATAAAGACTGCAGGGAGGAAATTGGTTATTTCAGTTCCAAGAGCAACCAGAAACATTCATTTTAAGTATTTCTGAGCCTGAAGTAGAGACACAATAAATGTATCCAAGCAAGTCAACCTTCTCATTGCATACTCTTTGAAAAGGGGAAAAATAGATGTGTAAAGGTGAGCTGCATGCTGAAAAATTGGAGAAAGTTGGATGCTCTTTTTAGAGACACATGGAATAGTCCTCAAATACTGGATGCTAAGTGGCAGCAGTAGTATAAGTTTTTCAGAATAACAAGCATCACTTGCAAAACTTAGACCAGATTATGACCAGCCCCCATATGGTAGTATAAAGGAGCATACAGGTTCAGAGGACTTATACTGCTGTACAGAACTTAAGCGACTTCCTTGCAGAGCACAAGTCCCTTTCATTTCCTGATGTACTGTAATAACACCAGGAGTCTGAAAAATAGTCTGGTAAAAGATGAAAAACTGTCTGTTACTGTGCCTGAAATTCTACCAGCCTGTTGCTGGCAAGTGAGGCAGACCAGGTAACCAACTTAAAAATAATGCAACTCCTGTGCTCAACAGGAAATCCTGAAGCAAAATTGAAGTGGATAATTTTATGAGAAATCCACCTCAAAGACTCATCTGCAATGCAACACTTACTGATACATCTTCTAATGTGTCTCAAGGTTCTAGAGCTAATTTTTCTTTCCAGTTTTTTTCCCCACACCAGTTAAAATGTGGTATCACTCTTGCCCAGGACCTGATTTTGGCCACCTAGAACTGCAGCTCATTGCATTGGTTACTGGTGAAGGGCTAAACTTCCAGGCTTGCACTTGTGTTCTCATACACTAGTGCAAAATGTGAACTTGCATATTTCTGTGGCTACAGAGGGACCTACTGGACATAAAATTCGTATTTGGTAAGACAGGTTCGCTTCCACCTCATCACCAGGGAAACATTGCCAGGGACTGTTTTATTCTTCAGGATGAACCACTACTACCAGACTTGCAGACCATTTGTTTGTGTATTTGTCACAAGTATATTGCGGTGAGACCAAAATATGCAACTCATTTCTACTTCTAATGTAAGTGATAATAACATAGTCTAACTTATTTTCACAGTTCATCATCAGTTTAAAGTTAACGGTTAGACTCGATGATCTTAAGGGTCTTTTCCAACCTTAATGATTCTATGATTCTATGATTCTATGATTCTATGATTCTAGGTCAGACAGCACTTCTTTAAGTAGCATGGTACCTGTTGTTCCTCTGGAGTGCACCATATCTGAACACCCAGCAGTGAAGCTAGAGAAGTACTTCTAGCCTCCTTCAAGTAATAATAATTTTCAGAATTCACAGTGAAAATCTGCCTCAAAATATGTGTGGGTATTCAAATGAACACAAGCAATAAGAGAAACACAACTGTCTCAGCTTTGACAGAAAGGCTGCAGAAACTATAGGTGACCAAATTCATCCCGCTCCCTGAATGAGGACCAAAGCTGATCTGGGCTGCCTGTGATTATAAATCAGCTAAAAATAAAATGGGACATTAAACACTGTACAATTTCATCACAGTAAATCACAACAGCTATATATTAAGTATTGAGTAAATAAGCATCTCTGATTTTCAGGCTCATTTTCATGTAAGCATGTTTTTTAAAGTTATTCGTAAAACTTTAGATATGTTAGATACTTAAACCTCTTAGAAGTTGTTGGGGAATTTTTATTGTACCCCTTCAGGTGAATTAAACATACGCTTGTGCTTAAAGATTAAAAAAAATAAATGAACAATGCATTGGGCAAAGTCCTACCACCATAAGCAGTTCTACAAGGAGTCTGCAAAGACACATCACTAGCCAATTCCTTATATACACTTGCACCAGCACCCATCCCATGAACAGTGGCATGGGGCGCCTCAACGTGGCCTTGGGTCCATCCTCCAGCCCAACTCTGCTGCTCAAGGGTGGCCCCTGAGCATTCCAGGATGGCTACAAGACACTGTTGTGGCTGTTCCTTATCTCATCACCAAAGGAAACTTCACTCCCTTGCAGGGAGTCCTTCAGTCTCTGGCATTCCTGCTTTCAGCCAGTTTAACCCCTTCTGCAGTTGGGCCTTCTTGCCTGATCATTCCTCTGCCACAAATCACCACTGCTGAACAGTTGCAATTTTAATTTCCCCTTCAAAGTAAAAGTACTTTTAAAGCACAGCACTTCCCAAAGTTACTATGAGTTAGACCACTGAAAGCTCCTGTAAATCTTTTTATTTTACTGATATGCAAGAATTGTTAAAGCATTTGCTTACAGTCATATGGAAAGCTTGGTAGAATCTGGCCTTAAAAACCCAAACATGTGAGACTTGAGCCATGTCCAGAGAATTAGGCAATTTCACTTTTTCTGCAAAAAGGCCAAAGAATTACATATGCCCATCCTTTCTTCCAAGCATTTAATCCCATATTCATGACACTTCGCACAACCAGCTGGTATCCTACTCTTCTTTTTTCTTTGCTAAAAAATTCTGCCTTCTTTTTTTAGTCACTAACTGTGAGTAGTCCTAAATGCCAACTGTGTGTTTGGCCAAACATGTTATTAGGAATCATCACTTAGAACCCTGGCAAATATTTTCATGAGGCTGAGAATGGCCACTAAACATGAGAAAAAAACAGGTGATACCACAGATGAATACTGGCAATATTACACAGTACACATTGGTAGGAACTTAAAGCTGGAAAATAGGAGGGAAATGTCTTTCGCCTGCCATCAGGAAATCACAGACACCAGAAGGCTTCACTTCAAGATACACTTTGTTTGCCAATCTTTACCTTCTGTTTAGTCAATTTACAAGCTTGATGAAATCCTTTCCAAGGTAGAAATCTCTGAGGTAGGTCTGTTTTAAAAAGAAATATCTCCTCCTCTTCTCTCCGTGTCCTGCAGAGCATTCAGCTTTCCCAGTTGGCAGTGATCTGAGATTGTGAGCACTTTAGTGATAAATGGGTAGGTAATACTTGCTGGCCTCTTAGTGCAAGAGTGACTGCAGAGCTCTGATCTTACCAGCTTTCCATTATTCTTTCAGTTCATTTTAAAGACTCAAAATGCCTACAATTTGAAGTCTGGCAGGAGGATGGGCCATGAATATCTTTTCTGATCTGGGAAACTCATAAATTTCTAAATGTTTCTGTTCTCATTTATTTTTTGCTCAGCACAGCTCGTCCCTGGCTTGCTGCCCAGTAGACATATTGCAAAACCACCATGCCAATCACTCATCTCCCCATACCACTCAGAAGTACTTTCAATTCAACCCAAACAATTTAAACAAATGAAAAAGAGAGCTGGTTCTACTCTTATAGTTCTGGGTGAAAAAAAAAAATGCTTGTGAGAGGAAAAATGCGTTAGTGCGCAACAACTGAGAACTACAATACATGCAGACAGAGGGACAGAATTAAACTTGCAGAGAAAAACATTCACTAAACTCACTTTGGAGCCATAAATACATTCTTTCCAGGTAATTTTGAGGGCTATAACATATAGTTAGAGCAAGAAGAGATAGTATTTCTTATGAGAAAAAACAGATGAAGTAAATTGATATTTTGTTCTTAGTGCATCTACTTTATCTTAATAGACACATTAGTATATGCGCTTTAAACCAAATCGACAAAACCAACTTTATAGTTTATAAAGAAACACTTACCAATTAAAAGAGTGAACATCAGTATTTTCTTTTATAAACATTAAGCAAATTACAGAGTAACACGATTTTTTTTTCTTCCAGGATTTATTAGTAGTATAAGGCATTTATGCTATCATTGACTGCAACAAGAGTTTTAATTGCAAAAAATTAGAAAGCTCCAGAAGTACTCAGCAGCTTTTCATAAAAGATCTCCTGCAAACATTTTAGGGTACATTTTAGGAGAAATTCTTCTCTTATTTATGTCCATGCAGCCTACTGCCTTGCTGATGATCTACAGGTGTTACTAAAAGGAAAAATCATGTTCTAAGGCAGACCTCAGTACACATGCTTTCTAGTACAACCCATGGTGAAGGGACCATGTTAAAAAGGACAGTTCCCCATTCCCAGTCCCTGCAGACCCTGAACAGTGCCTTCACCTTTCTGCCTATGTCTAAATTAGCTTATATGTAAATCACCAGCTAGTGATGAGGACTTGGTCCACAACAGATGCATTTCAGGGAGCTTTATCTTGGACCAGCTCTTCTCTAGTACTGTGGACCAAGTACCCATTAAGGGCTGGAACATTTCAGAGTGTCTCCTCTTCCAGTTTAGTTTAATCCAAAAGGAACAAAGTTCATCACTCAGTGATGTACACCAAAGCACAATATGATAAAAAAATATATTAAAAAAATTATTAAAGAAAATCAGGGTTTCATTTCCAAAGTGATTATACCTAAAACACTGAAAACACTTTAAAGGGTACTTTTTCCTTGTTGTATCTTTTACCTAAGAATAGCAGAATTGGTTGATCTCATGAAAGGTATGAACTCCTGAAATGCTGTGAACTGCAGTGAAGTCTTGGCTGAAGCTGATTTTTGAAGTGACTCTGGTCAGGATCCCTTTAAGGTCAGCTGTGAAATTGTATTAACTGATATTGTATGCTTGACTTCAACAGAGCAATGCCAATTACACTAGCTAAAGGAGTCAGCCTTTAAATGCTTATTAATATTTCACCTCACTCTGCCTACTGCATTTATAGGCAGAGGTGTAGTTACAGATGCTTCTGAGGCAAACTATACTGGGCACATTTCTGTTTCAATTCATGCCTTCCTTGCAAAACACTAGTATACATGTTTGTTTCTGTTACAAAGTGGTTTTCACAGGCTGGACTCCCTGAGCTTTGATTATGATAAGAAAAAATCATTCTAACTGTTCAGAGTAGAAGAAGCATCTGCTGTGATGAGTAATCACTGGATCAGTTCACTAGAAGTAAGTTTGATTGGGTAATAAGAAGGTTAACAGCCAAGACTATGATAAATGCCATCATTTCCTCTGAGCTTAATGTTGAATTGTACACATGCACACAGAGAGACTTTTCCTTACTTAAACTGAAATTGGTGATGTTTAGTCATTCAGACAGAAATGAGGCCATTGATTAAATGGATATATAGATTCTAACACAGTACCTTCATACCACAGGTAGGCTGACACAACAGGCAGATAAAGTTTTTATTCAGATGGCAGTTCTGGTGGGTTGACCTCGGCCAGCTGCCAGACCCCACCCAGCTGCTGTCTCACTCCCGCCCCCAACCAGACAGGGGGAGAAAATAAGATGAAAAAGCTCATGGGTCAAGATAAAGAGGGGGAGATCACTTACCAGTTACTGTCACAGGCAAAACAGACTCAACTTGGGGAAAATTAATTTATTGCCAATTAAAATAGGTTTAGACAGTAAGATACAAAGCCAAATTGAAACAGCACCTTTCCCCCAAAACCCCTTCTCCCCAGGCTCAACTTCACTCCTTCATTCCCAGCTTCTCTACCTCCTCCCCCAAGCAGTGCGGGGAAGGGCGGGGAATGGCAGTTGTGGTCAGTTGGTAGCAGCTCCTCTTTGCAGCTCCTTCCTCCTCAAAATTTTGCCCTGCTCCAGCATGGGTCCTCCACAGGCCACAGTCAGGAATACCTGCTCTACTGTGGTGTCCCCACAGGCTGCAGGGGAATCCCTGCCATGGAGCCTGCAGCACACCGCAGCGGCATCCCACCCCACCCTGGCTGCCTTCTGCTCACCTGGGTGTCACAGGGCCATTTCTCACACTTTTCCCCCTCACTCGTCACTGCTCTGTAGCATTTTGCCCTTTCTTAAATATGTTTTCTCAGAGATGTCACCAGGCTTAGCTGTGGCTGTGCTAGGGCGATTGTGGAGCTGGCTGGAACTGGCTGGGACTGGCTGGGACCATCAAGGGGTCTGGTCTCCTCTCACAGAGGCCCCCATACAGCCTTCCCCCTCCAGGTGCCAACACCTTGTCAAATACATTCAATTTCCAGTCTTTCAGAAAACTGTCATCACCAAAATATATTGAATCAGTGAGAAACTTCATAAGGGGCGTACTGATTGTGAAAAATAAAAATTAATTTCTGCAGTTGAGCAGCTGGTGATCTGAATTGCAAAGTATGGGCTACCTTCATTCAGTCCAGGGCTATGGCTGACAGGGAGAAAGGCAGGATCCACGGCTAGTACTATTGCAGCTCACATTCAGTTCTCGATTGCTTTTTCTGCTGCAGACCTCCCTCGTCAACCTGAGCAAGGCATTTTCTCTCCTTCAGTTCCTCACACTTCAAGTACAAACAAGGGGTGGAGAAGGGTAGGTTGTACATAGGATAGTGCTGACCCATATAGTGAGGGGTATCATCTCTCTTACATGAGACATGTTTATCTCACCTAGATGAGCTCACTGGTCAGTACACATGGAGGAAATATATCTAAGTACGGTACTTGATCCGGGTTTTTAAAAGCTTGTGCCTCAGTACTTCCTTCTTGTCCTGCCTGATATGAAACCAACTGTTTTCAGAACCCAGAAGTAATGTCACCAAAAATGAGCAAACAAATTAGGGAGCACAGTAGGCTATACAGATGAAAATCTGCAGTATATTTGCCAGCTATAATTGACTGTGCTCAGTCATCTAAAAGCAAGACAGACAGTTGCCTAAAGCTCATCAAGAAGTTGATGGATTTTTTCCTGCACTAATAAAGAAAGGATGGCTGCTATGCTCAGATATTATTAGAGGACTATGGTTTTAAAATGGAGTGCAGAGATATTTTGGCTCCCCAGAAAAGTGACTTGGGCTGTCTTCCATTTCTTGAGGAGTTTAATGTAGGTTACCTTAAAGAACAAGGCTTTTTGTAGCGGAAGTGCCGGGATTTTTCTGAAAATAGAAGAGTCTCAGAGCCTTTGGAACCCATTAGGTGATCCAAAAATCAAGTACCGTAATGTTGTTAGTCCCTTTTTGGCCAAATGAAAGGATTGTCATGAAATTTAATCTCAGACATGCAAAACCATTGTGTTACTAGCAAGCAAGTCACATAAATTAAAAAAAAAAAATCATATAGATAAAGATATAAAGTCATATAAATAACAAACCATAACAATAAAACTCAAATCTTTTAATACCCTGATCTGTTTTCAGTCTCCTGGGCCAATGGTTCCCAAACTGCAGTCCGCTAGAAATCTGCATAGTAAGGAGCCAGTAGGAAGCTCATAGCATCATATTACATACAGCACTATTTTCATGTTCTTCCTAAGACTTCCAGTGACACACTTTGTAATAAAGTTACATGCTGAAATGTGAACAGTGGAAACACGTTGACAAGCTGAAGAATTAGGGAAGCATTGCACTGAAGTACAGCGCTGCCTTCCTTTTGAAAGGCAGCCCTGCATCTCTGGGGGGCGGACTGGGTGTGATGTAGTGACTTTTCAATTCAAAATTCTAGCTGCTGCTCCTTTTCAGAAAGTTCTAACATTCATTAGGGGACAATGTGCTCATTTGAGATACTTCATGAAGCTAAGATATATGATTCAAAAGCTCTACATTATCCAATTATATGGTCCTGAAATGAAGATGTTAGAAAAGAGAAAAATGTTCATTTTACAGTTTCCCTGTCTTGCAAATTAGTCTGATATCCATTCCCATTTATATCATTTATATGCAGAGACCTGTGTACTCTGATGTTTCATGTCCCATTTTGGATCAGGTTTATAATGAGAATAAAGGGAGAACTGTGGGGCTGATTTTCAAGGCATTTTGGGGACATAAGTGCCCATATGTCATTAATCTTTAACAGACTTGGGCACCTGCCCACCCATCGTGCCTCAGAAAGCCTCTCCATATATATTGTGTAATTACTTTGGAAGATCAGTTTTTCTTCCTCTTTCTTCATTTCTTTAGCAGGGTCATTCATTACTTTATGCTGCTACCAAGTGTGTGGGAAGACACAACAAAGTTACACATCTATGCATGATTTGTTGACGTGCCTACTAGGGCATTTCCATTACCCTAGTAGGACCTTTTAATAATGATATCTTGCATTTAGTTGTGCGTTACTGTAAATTTGTCATCGCTCTGTAACTATATATTATTTGTAGTACTTACGCTCATTTGCTAGATATTATTTGTAGTCCTAATGCTCATTTGCTAGATAACTAAATTGCCTAAGCACTGAAGACTGAAAATGCAGTGGCCTGAAATATTAACAGGTTACATCACCTCTTTAAGCACAAGAAAATGCTGTCTTATTCAAAGCCTGCATATAGGTTGACAATGCATTTATCCAAGAATTCCTTCATGCCCACTGAATCTTTAAAACAGCTTGAGTCAGACATGTTTTATTTAGCTTAAGAACAAGCTAGAGGTCCTGTTTTACAGGTAACAATTTTTCATGCAGCAAAGTAAAGAAACTTTCTGGGAGCTGAAAATGTCTTCTGTATTTCTCCCTTGTTTTCCCAAAGGCAGAAAAGTCTGGCCATTGCTCTAACTTCCAGTAACAACATGACCCTAAAGGTGGGGAGCATCAAGCAGGAACTGCTGAGAGACTTCGGAGTTTGCTCCTATGCTCCAGCTCTTTCACCTCTGTAGCTTTCCTGTCCGTAATGTATTTTGAACTCATGGCCAGATGAGGATGAAAGAGTTGTGACTGTGGCCTTTGTACGTATGAAACCATGAGGACTCAGGACAGTACTGGTGTGGGCTATACGCCCCAGCATTTTGCTGAGCTTCCCAGCTCATGCAGAGCTATAATCCTTTATTGGTAGGCTCTACCTGACTAGGCTGGCTTAAAGTTTGCTTGGGTATGGCCATATCAGCTACCATCACTGTGCTGTTTACATCCTCATAAAAGGACTGCCTGCTCTCGAACCTCTGATCTCTGTGTCTCTGTCTCTCCATCTGAAGTCTACTGAAGGCATTAAAAAGAAAAGTCCAAGATTGTCCCTTTTTCTACTTTCTTGTCATGAGACTCTGTCTGCTTTTCTACTTCCAGCTGAGCAAATATCCTGGTGGCAGTCGCTGCAGAAGCTTCACAATTAATGAGGCAGGCTGGTGATAAGTGGGTTTTTCCCCTCAAATTCATTATCATGGTGCAGTACCCTTCTACCAATTGACTCTTCAGGTGTCCGCAACTTCTCTCGCATCCTCACTCTCTGCATATTCTTCTCTCAATTTTCCTGACTCCAGTCTCTCTGTTCTCATTCCTGACAGCTCCAGACCTATCCTTTTGCTCCTCTGGACACTCACTTTTTTTTTTGCATCTAATGTAGTGATATCTCAGGCTCAGTCAGCATGGGTTTATGAAAGTCAGGTCCTGCTTGACTAACCTGATCTCCTTCTATGAAAAGACGACACACGTAGTGGATGAGGGAAATGATGCTGTGTAGTGGGCTTTAGTAAAGCCTTTGACTCCGTTTCCCATGGCATTCTCCTGGAGAAACTGGCTGCTCATTGCTCAGTAAAAAACTGGCTGGATGGCTGGGCCCAAAGAGCTGTGGTGAACGGAGTTAAATCCAGTTGGCGGCTGGTCACAAGTGGTGTTCCCCAGGGCTCAGTATTGGTGCCAGTTCTGTTTAATATCTTTATCAATGATCTGAGGGGATTGAGAGCACCTTCAGTAAGTTTGCAGAAGACACCAAGTTGGGCAGGAGTGTTGATCTGCTTGAGGGTAGAGAGGCTCTACAGAGGGATCTGGACAGGCTGGATCAATGGGACGAGACCAATTGTATGGGGTTGAACAAAGTTAAGTGCCAGGTCCTGCACTTGGGTCACAACTACCCCATGCAACGCTATAGGCTTGGGGAAGAGTGGCTGGAGAGCTGCTCGGCAGAAAAGGACCTGCCGATGTTGGTTGACATCCAGCTGAACATGAGCCAGCAGTGTGCCCAGGTGGCATAGAAGGCCAATAGCATCCTGGCTTGTATCAAAAATATTGTGGCCAGGAGGACTAGGGAAGTGATCGTTCCCCTGTACTCAGCACTGGTGAGGCTGCACCTTAAATACTGTGTTCAGTTTTGGGCCCCTCACTACAAGACATTGAGGTCCTGGAGCGCGTCCAAAGAAGGGCAACAAAGCTAGTGAAGGGTCTAGAGAACAACTCCTATGAGGAGCAGCTGAGGGAGCTAGGGTTGTTTAGTCTGGAGAAGAGGAGGCTGAGGGGAGACCTTATCGCTCTCTACAGCTACCTGAAAGGAGGTTGTAAGGGAGGTGGGTGTTGGTCTCTTCTCCCAAATAACAAGTGATAGGATGAGAGCAAATGGCCTCAAGTTGGGCCAGGGGATGTTTAGATTGGATGTTAGAAAAAATTTCTTCACCCAAAGAGTTATCAAGCATTGGAACAGGCTGCTCAGGGAAGTTATTGAGTCCCCATCCCTGGAGGTATTTAAAAGACATGTAGATGTGGCACTTAAGGACATGGTTTAGTGGTGGACTTGGCAGTGTTAGGTTTATGGTTCGACTCAATGATCTTAAGGCTCTTTTCCAACATAAATGATTCTATGATTCTATGATTCCTGAGGTCTGGTACCTCTGGTCTAGATTTTTGAAATGGAGCTTTTCACATTCAGTAGCAAGCAGAAGTGTTACTTTTAGTGCTGGTTGTAGAAGCCCTATTTCAGAGACCAATTTGGACCTGAGCTTCTTACTAAGTTGACAATACGAGACTCCATGGTGTGGTGCAACCCAAGGGATGATGTTTTGACTATACACTGCAAAAATCCGATCAGGGCACTAAGCAGGTTCAGGGAATGGCTGAAATCTAGGAAAGAAGATTTTATTTTACTGCTAATCTTAAACATACTCTGAAAATTAGGATAGAGGGGGTTTAGCAGCCTGTGGTAAGTGGAACAGAGGATTTTTTTCTAATTTGATCAAAAGATTATTTTATCTGAAGTAAAAAGCTCTGAAAGGGAAATATGCATGAGATGCAGGAACTGTTGGGGATGGGTGAGTCAGGAAAAAAAAAAGTCTGCAGGAGATTTTCATTCTACTCCATAGTCACTGAATTTCAGTCTGAAAACTGAAAATGAAGAATGGCGTTGGATTGATTGGCAAGGGAAGCAACAGATGTCCTAGGACAGGAGTAGCTATTTGAGCTATTAGAAAACAAATATTGTTTTTTACATACAAAGACTACTTTTACACATTTTGGAATATTAGGACGGAAAATGTAGGTCAAGATACAGAAAGAGGTGGAGAACAAAAGAGAAGGAGAAAGGGGCACGTGAGAAGATATACAAAGGAAGACACTGCTTTCATATGAAAGCTGTAAAACAGCAACCCATCTGGGTTAGCACTGGTAGAGATAAGGAGACAAGTCTGACAGTTTCCTGAGGACCGATGCTGAGATCAGCAGTCGGTTGTTTCATAATCTGTAGCAATCCCTCTTCTCCTTTGTTTTTTCCTCTTTATTTCTTCCCAGAGCATGTGTCAAATTATATCCCAACTGTGATAATAAAAAAAGATTGGACAGTTGGGTGTTTCAGTGTGAAAGTCAATGCCATAAAGTGAAATCTAAAGTTATATTTCCCAGATAACTGCTAACAAAATGTAAATGCATTTACCCTGATATTCATGGCAGTTGCTTGTCTTTATTGTATTAGAACTGTATTCAATAAGCTTGAATGTTTGATTGAACCTTTTCCGCTGTCTTGTGGAGAAGCATGAGGGTCACAAATTTTCTGTTGGATTCTGTTCTTTTGTATTGTAAAGGACAGTGGCAAATTGATAGCTGTATTTTTTCTAGGCCTACAACTTAAAATAAAAGATCATACTGGGATAGGACTCTTACTGATATGGAAAGAAAGAAGGGACCTTTTTGACAAAGCAAGCAGTTAAAAAAAAACATTTAGCCTTTAAGGTGCATCAAGACCTCAGTCAACTCTATATAACTTCAGAATAAAATGATGTAACCTTTTTATTTTTCCCTGGTAAGAAAAGAGAATTTTTTTTCTTGCCCATAAGAAGTTGCCCAACTGGTTTCCTGCTTACTTCTCAGGAAATTATATCTACTTTATTGCTTTAAACATGCTGAGTGGAGTCTGTACAACCGCAAAACCAGAAAGAAGTTATTTCCTTGAGCTATCACATGTGAAGAGAAAATTCAAGACTTTTTCTTTTTTCACCTCACCAATCTTTGTGATAAACACTTAGAAAAAAATAACACCTTGAGGAAATGTGTATTTAATCCTAAACTCTAATCCAGACTTAGAGAATTGCAACTTCAAATAACAGAAAACTAATAAAAGCTCAGACTTTCATGAGGAAGCTCTGCATATTTCCAGCCATCTAGGCCTATACCAACTTTCAATTAGTTAATAAAATTCTTTCTAACATTTTATTATTCAGTAGTCTGAATATTGACCTAAAACCACAAACTATTTTTGCAGATACAGACATGGTGAAAATCCACAAAAAAACCCCAAATATAGAATATGCACTCTTCCAGCAGCTCCTCCAGAAGAGCGTACCAGGTCACAGGGCCATCAGAGGCAGACCCCTGGCCTTCAGCCCTCACTGCAAAGTCCTGGTCATTCAGGATGCCCTGAGCAGTGCCGACAGTTGTAGCATCATCATCTGCTGCCTGGGGCACAGCCACAGGCAAGGGAGGAGACAATGACTGTGCATCTTCAGGAGCTGATGCAGGGAGAGTCGCATTTTGACTCTCCTCACAGGAGCCTTCAGGCGATGGAGAGGATGAGAAGCTGATGTCCTCAGGCGCTGATGTGGGGAGAGGCTCACTGTGCCCCTGGTCCCTGGGACCTCTGGCCAGGGGAGAAGCTGCTGGCTCTGCATCTGAGTCTTCTGACAGGGCACAAGATGCACACTGTGAGTAGCCATCTGCCTCTTTTGTAGCGTTTCTGGCCATGCTGCTGGGTGAGCCAGGCACCCTCAGGAGGCCTGCATCTGGCTCCTGGCTGAGTCTTGGCAGACTGGGGCTGACGCAGATGGTGTGGATGGAGATGTCTTCCTCCAGCAGACTCTCTCCTAACAGGTCTTCATAAATTTCATCATCATCCTCTTCCTCCAGTTCTTCCAGATCCTCTGTCTTGATTTGCATGACCACCAGATGCTTCAGAGCATCCTCGGGCCCTGTGCGCAGCGGCTTGCCCTGTACAAGTCGCAAGGGTGGCAAGCGATGGCCCCACACAGCCTCACAACCAGGATCCCAGAGCAATGTTATGGGTTGTGAGGCTGTGTGGGGCAGGTCCCCATCTCTCAGCCCTCACTGCCATGCTCCAGTCATCGAGGATGGCCCGAGCAGGTGGCACAAGCTCTCGGTGGCCACTGGCCGTGAGGCCCACGGCATGTGCTCTGCCTCTCAAAAAAGACCCAGAGGCTGCTGCTGGCAGAGCGGGCAGCTTGATGACATTTGCAGATCCTGCTGTTGGAGCCGCAAGTGCGTGCCAGGGTGCAGCTGCCTGTGTCACTTCAAGCCTTGGAAGAGATGGCAAGTCTGGCATGGGAACTCTTTCTCACCGTGTGACCCTGCTGCAGGGCAGTGCCTCCCAGCCCTCCAGCCTGTCCATCTGCAACAGATGTGGAGAAAGGCTGCATGACTGTGGTCCTTTTCCCCCCACATCACAGCGGGAAACCCCCTGCACCCAGGCCGTTCTGCCAGCTATGGAGGGCAGTGCTCAGCCCTGCGGGTGGCTGCCACCCTGCTCCCAGAGACGGCTTAGGAGAGGGCTGGACCCCACGTGGCCCTCACCAGGTCCAGGGAGCACCCCCAACATGCCCGGGGCAGCCTGCCAGGCAGAGCACGAGGGTGTCAGCTTGCTGGGGGCCAGTCCCACCTGTCCCCTCTGGTACCTCTCACCTTGCCATGAGCACCTCCTGGGCTCAGGAAGGCATTCAGCCCCTTCTCCCTTGAGCTCCCTACCTGTGTGCAGATGCTCCAAGTGCTCTGTGAGCTTGCTGGGCTGGGGAGCCGTGGCAGCCTGTCCCCACGGAGGGGCAAGATCGTGGTCCAGGTGTGCTGAGGTGCTGCCTGTGGCTGCCTGTGGCGCGCCTGTGGGGATAAGGAGGAGGCATGGGATGGAGGTGGCTGTGTTGGCACAGTGGCCCCTGCAGTGCTGGCACACCTGGCCCCGGCATCAAGGCAGCTGCTGGCCATGACAGCCAGGCTGAGCTCTGTTCCAAGCTGCTCTCTGCCTCTGGGGCATTGCCAACAGACCGCGCGGTCCTTGGCCATCTCCCACACAGGCTCTGCCCCAGAGAAACCCCCAGGGCCGGGCATGGCTGGCTGTCTTCCCCCTCCAGCCCTCCCCCACGTCCTACTGCCAGCCTCTCCCTCCAGCCCCATCCCTCACCTGGCGGCACTTGTGCAAGGAGCGGCAGCCCCTCATGGGGCTGGGAGTGGGCGTTTGCCTCCTGCTTCTCTGGCATCTTCAGAGTCCTCTGCTGGACACCTGCCACAGGCAACCAGGGGAGATGCTGCCTCCTGATGGAGCTACTCTCCTGGGAGTGAGCACCCTAGGGCTCTGGCCCCATAAGAGCCCCCCTACGGCTGCCGTGTGGACCCCCTGTCACAATGGCCTCTGGGCATGATGCTGCCCCTGGTCAGAAGGCACAATGCTGGGACAGCCCTGGAAGGAAGCCAAACAAGGTGCTCTTTCCTCTGGAGTCCTTGCTTTGTGAAAACCACCTCCACTGTGCATCCCTGCACTCTGCTGGGCTTGTGCAGATGGATGGGCCTTTGATGGGCTGATGGCCACATGATGGGCTGGTGGTCCCTGGGGCAGGCTCAGAAGTAGCCCATTAGGCTAGGTTTTGAGTTCCCCCTTGTGCCATTGTCCCTTGGAGCTCCTAGGTGGGCATGCAGACGAGCTTTCTCCAAAGAGCTCCCTAGCAGTTACCAAACAGGGCCTCTTCCCTTAGCAGCTCTTGCTGGGGCAGTAGTGGCAGAGTCAAAAATTGCTGTTAATGCTGGGCTGAGTCAGGGAGTGGTAGATGCTTCTCTTCCTGGGAAGTCCAGGAAGGTTCTTTTGAGCCATTCCCTTAGAAAGCCCACACACAGGAGGATCATCAGTAGCTAAGAGCTCCTCCAAGTGCTGTCCTGTGGTGCTGGGAGTGATTTGTCTGGGTTCCCTGCACTGAGGTTGCTTCTCCATTCCCTCTTCAATGCAAGGAGCCACGGATCTCCCTGCCTCATGGAAATAGCATCTGTCTGACCATTGTTGAAGAGAGAGGTGAGAGACTGGTCGCCAAACAGAGCCAGGGGTAAACTGCAGCTTGAGCCAATAGCCATCCTTTCTGTTTGTGAATTAACGTGCTCACCAGTTCAGGTTGTGGCAAACTCCACATCAGAGGGATCATTCAACCCTGGCCATATTACTGAGTGGAGACAGGTGACCATGTGACAGGGAGGTGGTTGCTTCATTGGGCACATGGTTCGGTTCCGATGGTGGTGGTGCAGATGACAAGTGGCTCTTGGGAGGGATTTGGCCAGGGCAGAGAAATGGGCTGCCAGGGACCTCATGGAGTTCAGCAGAGGCAAGTGCCATGGACCCCCACAGTTGACATGGGGATCCCTGTCACAATGGCATTTGGGCACAATGCTGCCCCCCATCACAAAGGCTTGGCAGTCACCATGAGGACCTCCATACCTATGCCCTGGCAGTCCCCAGGGGGGCACAGATCTGCATTAAAGACTCCAAGTTTTATGTTCTGTTTACCTAATGGATTAACACAACCATTAACATGAACAGTGCCTTCCTTAACTGTTTCTTGGGATTCTGGAAAGGTCCCAGTCAACTGGAAACTGGAAATGTTGTCCCGGTTTTCAAGAAGGGTAAGAAGGAAGACCCTGGTAATTACAGGCCTGTCAGTATCACTTCAGTGCCTGATAAAATTATGGAGAAGTTTATTCTGGGAGTTATTGAAAAACATTGGAGAGACAATGCAGTCATTGGTCATAGCCAGCACGAGTTCATGAGGGGAAAGTCCTGCTTAACCAACTTAATCACCGTTTATGACAAGGTCACCCATCTAGTTGACCAAGGGAAGCCAGTAGATGTGGGTTTTTTGGATTTTAGAAAAGCTTTTGATCCTGTCTCTCACAGTATCCGTCTGGATAAATTGTACAACACACAGCTAGACAAGTCCATAATACATTGGGTGAGCAACTGGCTGACAGGTTGGGCTCAAAGAGTTACAGTAAATGGGATTACATCAGGTTGGTGGCTAGTTACCAGTGGGGTTCCCCAGGTCTCAATTTTAGGGCCAGTGCTCTTTAATGTTTTTATAAATGATCTAGATGCAGGAATCAAATGTATATTAAGTAAGTTTGCCGATGATACTAAACTAGGAAGAGCTCTGGACTCCCTCAAGGGTAGAGAGGCCTTACACAGAGATCTGGATAGCCTAGAGAGCTGGGTAATCAGCAACCGTATGCAATTTAACAAGAACAAGTGCCAGATTCTCCACCTGGGATGGGGTAATCCTGGTTATACATACAAATTGGGGGACAAAAGGCTGGAGAGCAGCCCCACAAGAAGAGATCTGGGGTTTTGGGTTGATGGCAAGTTGAATATGAGTCAACAGTGTGCCCTGGCAGCCAAAAGGGCCTACTGGGTCCTGGGGTGCATCAAGCACAGCATAGCTAAGCCAGTCAAGGGAGGTGATCGTCCCACTCTACAGTGCACTGGTATGGCTCCACCTCAAGTATTGTGTACAGTTTTGGATGCCTCAATATAAGGACATCAAACTATTAGAGTGTGTCCAGAGGAGGGAGACCAAGATGGTGAAAGGCCTCAAGGGCAAGACTTACAAGGAGCAGCTGAGGTCACTTGGCTTGTTCAGCTTGGAGAAGAGAAGGCTGAGAGGTGACCTCATCGCAGTCTACAACTTCCTCAAAGGGGGCAGTGGAGGGGGAGGTGCTGATCTCTCTGCAATAGGACACAAGGAAATGGAATGAAGCTGCGTCAGGGGAAGTTCAGATTGGACATTAGGAAAATGTTCTTCACTGAGAGGGTGGTCAGTCACCGGAACAGGTTCCCCAGGGAAGTGGTCATGGCACCAAGCCTGTCAGAGTTCAAGAAGCATCTGGATGATGCTCTTAGTCATATGGTTTAGTTTTAGGTAATCCTTTGAGGAGCAGGGAGCTGGACTTGATGATTCTTATGGGTCCTTTCCAACTTGAGATATTCTATGATTCTTTGATTCTTCCTCTCCCCTTCTTCTCCATAACATTTACAACTAATGGGTAATTACAGTGATGGGAAGCAAAATTCTCATTCTTACATTGAGAATGTCTGCATATTTTTTTTTCTGGTCAGCTCCAACCAGTCTCTCTGGAGTACACCCAGGTTGACTTGAACTGGGCTCCAACACAGAGATATGTTCAAGTTCATGAGCTCGTGGTCAGTTGCAGTTCTCCCTGATCAAATCTCAGGTGAAACCTTCTGAACTAGTTTGGCATTCAACAATTTTTTTTTTTTTTCAACAAGGAATTGGCCTTTCATTATTCAAAGATGAAAAATGAGGTAGATTTCAGATGTCTTTTGGCCCAGACAGGGTGTAAGATTATGAGATCAAATGGAAATGTTCATGTGCTGTTATCAATGGTGTAGTATATTACCATCTGGTGAAAACTTAGTGCAATTGCAGTTTGAACTTTGAGTGCTGTGGTGAGAGACAGTGCTTGTCCAGATATTTCTACCATAATTGCCATTGTGATCTCTCAGCAAGATGGACCCAATCAGAGACTGTCTAAATGGACTTAGAACCTCTTTGCATTGATATATGCTTTAATGTTACTATGTGTTAAAAAATCTGACGTCAGACACTGACTTCTCCACTTCTGGAGCATCTCTTGATTAGCACAAGGCACATCTATGTCAGGATATGTTTTGGAGCAGCCCTTTGCCTAATTACCTGCTGTTACATACCAGCTTGGAGACTAAGACAAATGTGAAACTATTTTAAATATATAGACTGCTAGTAAATAAAAAGGGAACAGATAAGTTTTGTATATGACTGAGAAGCAGCTTCTCAAAGTAATTATTGTATTTTAGTGGTATTTCTACAACTGAAATGATTTCTTAGATGTAATTTTCAGATTTGAACAGAACAGCTTTCTTTTACACTGAGGCAAATTGGACAGCCAGGATCAGCTCAGCTGGACAATACTAATTTACTAACATGTGTATACCACAATTTTTAACCATGTTTTTGAACCCTGAGCTCAGTGGGCACATTCTAGTTGGAGATGTTACAGAGTCCTAGGTAATTCAGGCAATATTTTTAAAATTAAGTAAATCACTCTAGAACAACATGTTGTCTTCCTTTAAAACACTTTCCCATTAAAATGACATGCACAGCTATATGAATGCTAATTTTAGAAAAGGTTATTTGTGAGAAACAGCAATAAAACCCTATTAAATTAGCTTATTATTGAATTAATGTACTATCTTGATTCTGCCAGTAGCTGAACAGATGTTTCAGAGAAAGGTGCATGAATATCTTTTGATACCAGTCGTTACATAGCCAGCTACCTGAGGGAAGCCTACTTTAAATACACAACCAATTACTGCAGATTATCCGTTTCCAAAATGAAGAAAGCCCTACTGCTAAATTTATTATGTTTTCCCTTGTTTTTGCTGCATAAGCTCAAAGATTCTAATAAGTGGTCACTAGCAGTATATCTACTATGACATAAAATGATAAATAAAGTTTGGAGTCTTATTTAGTGTATTACAGCCTATTTATCTGCTGTGATTTAACCCCAGCCAGCAACTAAGCACCACACAGCCACTCACTCATTCTCCCCAGTGAGATGGTAGAGGGAATCAGAAGAGTGAAAGTGAGAAAACTCGTGGGTTGAGATAAAGACAGTTTAATAAGTAAAGCAAAAGCCACGCATGCAAGCAAAGCAAAACAAGGAATTCATTCACTACTTCCCATCGGCAGGCAGGTGTTCAGCCATCTCCAGGAAAGCAGGGCTCTATCACATGTAGCAGTTACTTGGGAAGACAAATGCCATAACTCTGAACATCCCACCTTCCTTCTTCTTCCCCCTAGCGTTATATGCTGAGCATGGTGTCATATGGTATGGACTATCCCTTTGGTCAGCTGGGGTCAGCTGTCCCAGCTGTGTCTCCTCCTAACTTCTTGTGCACCCCCAGCCTACTCGCTGATGGGGTGGTGTGAGAAGCAGAAAAGGCCTTGACTCTGTGTAAGCAAGCACTGCTCAGCAATAACTAAAACATCCCGGTATTATCAACACTGTTTCCAGCACACATGCAGAACATAGCCCCGTACTAGCTACTATGATGAAAATTAACTCTACCCCAGCCAAAACCAGCACATTATCTTATTATAGAAAAGCACAGTGTTCCAGACTGTAGAATGAGAATCTATTTCAGTTTAAGAGAAAAGCTTTCAATACTTCACAATGAAAGATGTCTTGCTGTGATACTTAAGCAGATGATCTTGATTCCTCTAGTTTTGCTGTTTTTCTTTGAGTAACATGAATAGTGAACCCCAGATGTGAAAACTTACTCTTTCAAGTCTCTTAGGAATGTTTTTGCCTTAATTTGAGCAAAATGTCTTCTTTCTTTTCTGACAGTTGTCACTTTTAATTCACTACAAGGTGTCAATTACTTTTTCTGATGTGTACTCTCTTCCATCTTACTTTCAGGCACCCTTTGAAATCCATACGCTATACAATTTAGAAAGAAGCTTATTACATGTGTAGTAAGTAATTGGCAAAGAGAGAATGATAAGAACTTGTTTCCATACCCAACAAGACAAACTAGGGAAAGGCAACTCTTTTCATTATGTTGCAGTATACGCCTTTTTATGAAGAGTTTTACTAAACCTCTTACGAGTATACAACAAAAAGCTGGTGCGTGAGCACAGTGCCCTCTGATCAATTAATGATGACACCAAAAACTGACTCTTCCATCTGCTGTTGCATACTAAAAATTAGTGTTTCAAATGTACATTTACATTTTAGAAATAATTTTTCCAAACAAAAGGAAAGTGATTAATTTAAGACTATAGTCTATAGTGAACCTTGAATGCATATGGTTTTGTAGTTTCCTTGTATATGGTGCTACCATAACAAAGTGAATATTTGACAAATATCATGCTTTTCCCAGTGACTAACTGGCTCTTCATACAAAATCATTAAACATTATTTTTAAGACTCATAAAAAATGATCACCTAGTTTTTATATCTATCTATCTACCTCCCCATCACAAGGGAAACGTCAAATTGCACAGTACTCTAGAAAGGCAAAAGTGATCTGACAAAACACATTTATAAAATAATGTCCAACATACTTCTAACAAATATAGACTAAATCTGCAGGGAGACCGAGTTTTCAGGACATTCAGGAAAGTGGCACAAAATTTCCAGCTGAGAGGTCCAGAAAGTAGCATTCTTCATGACATGAGAGATTTCAGTGGTCTGGAACCATCTAACCACTACCCAGCTGGATTTAGAAATAACGAATTGTTGTTAATATACTTGACTGGCTTCTGGCTCATGGGAGAATCCAGGAAAGTATGGTAATGTAACATGGGCTGCAAACACAACCTACAGTAAATAGGACCACTCGTTACTTCTAAGAAGTTAGCCACAATTCCACAGGAGTTTCATGACCTCTTTTTGGAGAGAAGTTTAAGCTGAGTCACTTAGGTGCATTTGAAATAAGTACCATCACAGAACTGGCACCTTTCCTAGGGAATATCACATTGCTTTGAACGTATCCCTGATAATTCAACAATGCCTCTGGTGATCAAATGGCTTCTGATGTGCATTGTTAAATAGCTTACATTAGGTTAAATAATTCACTATGGAAGGACAACCAAGCTTAAAAGGAAGAGCAGATGGCTAACTTAACAGAGCAGAACATATTGCTATGCTAAGCAGTAATTAATTCAATTGAAAACTATTGCTTAGGCAATGGCTGATCTCCAAAAGAGAAACTGGTAGACCTGAAAGCATGCACTGATATATTGACAACTGACAATGTGAACTGCTTATCTACTGTCATTCATAAACACTTGTTATTTAAGATAATTCACAGGCTTCATGTAAAAACAGTACACACGTATAACAACCTCTGAAATCCTGGAGCAGGGCAAGGGGGAAAGGGTTTGGTCCAGGAAAGAAGCAACAGGCTGACTGGCATGTACTTTCCCTAAGGGAAGAACCCCTATTCTTGTACTCATCCTATTAAAATTGTAAGTAGAGCAAAACAACTGTATGTAACATACACATAAAAGCTCAAAGGGGAATTAAAAAAATGCTGGCATACAACTTACTTATCCCTTGGGAAGCATACAGGCACAATAAGGATATGTCTGCCTAATGGAGTATAAAGTGCAAATAAAGCAACCTGTATAGATACGTATGGAATATCTAGTCCACAACTTCTTTTATTATGTGATTTTTTTCACTTCATTTTTTAAATTTTGTTTCCCCTCCAGCAGTTGTTTGTGGGGTTGGTTTCTTTTTTTTTTTTTTAATTATATTGCTTTTAAATTGTGATTGTTGGTTTTAGCCACTTCTGGTAGCTTCTAGGTGCTTTGCCACTTATAGCTCTAGTTTCCAGTTTGTCCAGTTGTTGATTAAAAAGGGTCTTTAAGTGCCTGCTGGTTAGTGTTGGGCTACCATACAGCTGCTGTGGGGACAGTGAGTTAGCTGCTAGGATTGCAGTAATTCAGATTTTTGAAGTTAGTAGGGCAACTAGTGCTAAGGGGGTGCAGAAAGAAATCTAGATGCTTCTCCAGACAGAATGGGACTGAACAACAGTGGTAGCAATGCCCCACAGGGCTCAGTCCCCATTGCCACATGGCAAGTATGTGCAGAGAGTAATCCATCACAGAGGCCTCAGCCCTCACGGATGATGCCCCCATCTGGGTCTGGGTCTACAGGGAATGCTGGGGACTCTCCCTGGGACTGGGGGTGATGGTGACCTTCCCTACGGGAGGTGCACTCTGACCAAAGCACCAAGCCACCAGGTGAAGGTGCTACCACACAGTGGCTGTTACTCATAGGAGTGTAGCCCGTGGATGGAGAAACATTATTATCCCCCTCTACTGCATCCAGTTTGGGGGCACCCACTGCAAGAAAGGTATCAAAAAACTGCAGCAAGGTCAGTGGAGGCCCCCAGGGTGTTTGGGGTTGGAGCAAGAGTGGGGCTTGTTCAACCGAGGGCAAGGAATGCTTCGGGGGCACCCAAGAGCAGCCATCCCTGCCTGCAGGCAGGTGATTGAGAATCACAGAACAGTTGAGGTTGGAAGGCATCTCTGGAGGTCATCTGGTCCAACAACCCTTCTCAAGCAGGGCTACCTAGAGCCAGTTGCCCAGGACTATGTCCAGACGGCACTTCAATATCTCCAAGGAAGGAGACTCCACAACCTCCCTGGGGCAACCCGTGCCAGTGCTCAGTCACCCTCACAGTGAAGAATTGTTTCCCGATGTTTAGCGGGAACCTCCTGTGTTTCAGTTTTTGCCCATTGCCTCTGGTCCTGTCACTGAGCACCACTGAGAAGAGCCTGGCCCTGTCATCTTCGCAGTCTCCCTTCAGGTATTTATATACATTGATAAGATCCCTCTGATCTTTCTTTTCTCCAGGCTGAACAGTCCCAGCTCTCTCAGCCTTTCCTCACAGGAGAGATGCTTCAGTCCCTTCATCAACTTAATGACCCTTTGCCTGAACTCATTCCAGTATGTCTATGTCTCTCTTGTAACCAGGAAGCCCAGAACTGGACACAGCATGCCAGGTGTGGCCTCACCAGTGCTAAGAAGAAGTGCCTAGAGAAGGTGGAGCCAGGCTCTTAATGGAGTCGCATACTAGGAAAAAAATAGACATAAGTTATAAGCTGAAACAGGATGGTTTCCAGCTGGATATATGGAAAAATATTTGAAGATAATCAAGTGACAGAACAGGCTACTCAGAGAGGTTGTGCTGTCTCTATCCTGGGACTTTTTCAAGGCCCAATGGGATCAAGGCTTGAGCAACTTGGTATGACCCCAGAGCTGACTTGCTTTGAGCAGGAGGTAAGACAAGGACCTCCTGAGGTCCTTTCCAGCCTGAGTTATACTCAGTTAGTATATAGTTATATAGTTATATAGTTATATAGTTATATATAACTCAGTTATACTGAGTTATATATAATAGTGCTGAATACACCCCACACCCCCATAGCTTTTCCCTACATAGGAAATATGCATCTGGGCATCAAGATACTTTGAAAGAAAAAAATGTTTTGCATTGTTTAATCATATTTATGGTTTAAAATTTATTTTTAAATGCAAGGGAAATTATTCCAGTGTAAATAAAACTTATCAAATAAAATTAGGCAAATGTCATGTAGGATAGGACATTGTATCCTCTATTATAACTTGCAACGTGAACCAACTCGGGACACAAAGTCCATTAGATCCCAGAGATAAGAAGACTATCTACTGTCCTCAGTGGATACAGGGCCAAGCATAGAACAGTTATTTTTTCCTGACACTCAAGGGATCAGTTATCTAATTTCCTTTATTTTAACGGAAACCAGGCACTCAAAATGCAAATCTCTGAATTTGAAAAAGTCTTAAGTATAGCAGGAAATAAACCAGCAAACATCAGAGCAAATGAAAAAAAACTTACAATGCCATCAATAACTTCAGCAGTTTTAAAACAATCACCAAGAAGGCAGAAAATATATCAGAAGATTTATGTCTTCATACTTAACACATATTTATTTTACACAACTGTATTTTTGAGGAAAACTGATAGATAAAGCTAAGCTTAAAAACCCTGTAAATTAAAAATTTCCTTCAGCACTAGGCAGACAATATGGCTAGAGGGTTTTTTGTTTTTTTAAAATTTATTATAGGGAGGCAATTCATTACAGGCAAGGGAGGTTAGTAGTATTTTTTCTTTTAAGGCTAGTAATTGTGCATTACAGTAGTGGGGCTGAATAGTGGGTACAGCCAGCTTAGACTATGTCATTTAAATATAATTGAAAGCCTAAGTTTTGGGGTTTTTTTTAATATCCCCAAATAAGAGTTCTACTTAGATTTCTGGATGATTTCGCGGGGACAGAAGTTCCCTGTGTAAAATATATTCTGCTTTTTCAGAAAAAAATGTTTACTATAAGCACAAAACCCAAGGATTGAGTCAAGTGTAAGAGGGAAAAAAATATAACACTCAGGAGTCCGACAGCCCTTCTGACAGCACTTTCCTTCAGTGAAGCACTGCTGCTGATAAAACCTGCAGCACTAGAAAATAAATTCTGCAGTATTTACTTCTTCACTACAAAAGTCATGGTCGTCATAGGAGGCCCAGCAAATCTTCCTCACTCAACTCTCACTCGACAAGGAAATCATAAGAATTCTGGACTTTAGGAAAAAAGGACATTACTGCAAAGATAGAGGAGAAAGCAGTGTCTGGATACAGAAATCACAGAACCATAGAATGGTTTGGGTTGGAAGGGACCTTTAAAGATCATTTTGTGTCATTTAGATGATCTTTAGATATCATCTGGTCTAACCATCTAGTCCATTTATCACCGTGAACATATATCACCCTGAGACATGGGAGAGTAGATGGGAAATAGAGGACTATGGTAAGGAGAAGGAGAATGTGGAAGAAAAAAGGGGAGCCCAATGAGAAAATGAGGGATGGAATTTACAGTAGTATCAGTTGCACCTGCATGAGGCATTTACGCATATTACTGACCAGCTAATAGAAGTCACACAACATAAAGCTATTTCCTCAGCTTTCTTATAAATTATGCGACAGAGACAACCGTGAAAAGGAACAAGATAGTCTGGCTTAAGGACATTGCTGCTTACACATCTTCCAGAAATTCTGGGGTTTGGTACATAGCAGATCCAGTAATTTACCTTACATCACAAATGAGAAAGCAAGACTTTTTGGAAGAAGACACGAGCATTGAGACAAAAGCAGCACCAGTATTGCATTTTAGAGGAGTGAGGGAAGGGAAAACTGCTGATGAAACATTTCAGTGGTACCCAATACCTCTAGGAAAAATGGGTCCAAGATATTTAGTTAGCGGTTTCCTGAGGCACCTTCTCCATTTTGTTTTAAAAAAGACAGTGTATAGCTCCTGCTATTAGAAATCACGCATCCAGTCTCCAATATGATTGTCATGAACACCAATGCCACAGAAACAGTCTTTCTCAGGATGTTTTGTTAAGGACATATGCTTTGAAAATGTGGTGAAGTATCAGGTCTTTTTTTGTATTTTTTTCCCCTCCAGCAGCAAAAGAAGGCCTAGCATTTGCTTCCTACTAAAGAAATGTCTTCCTTTTCACGTTCCAAAATTGTTTTGCTGCAATTTGGATGCCATGTCTTCCTGGTGCTGAATGAGTAATTGTTAGCCAAGTGAAATACACCAAAAAGCATTGTGCTCCACTGTAGAAATGATACTTGGATGGACAACAATGCAGACACTGCATGAATGTCTTTGATAGCATATTTATCACAGATGCCATTTGGTGCAGCCAGTTATATTCTGGATGGGTACATCTAGGAAATATTAAGGATCAATTATTAGACATCCATAATTTTAAAACCTTCTGATAAATAAAAAAAATGTTTTACAGCTTCTTTACTATATAGTATACAGTCAGTAATGATTTGCCTGTAAGAGGCAGGTTTGGACAGAGAGGATAATTATCAGTTTCTGTGTGCATACACACACATTGTATTTAGCTATTTGGTACTCTAAAAGGGATGTATACATAAACATACTAATATCGATATTTGGGAAAGATCTGTTGCAGAAAAGAGGGTAAAAAACTCTATGTCCACTGGGGATAGGTAGAAAAGAATGAACTTCCAAATAGCAAAGGGTACAAGGCTAGGAAAAGCCTTTCATAGGAAGGGTAGTAAAGCACTAGGATGAATTATCTAGGCAGGTTATGGTATGTCATTTGAGGTCTCTAATAACATTCTTAAACAGCCTTCTGCCAGAAAACTTTAGACAGAGTTGATCCTGGTGTAGAAAAGATGGATAAATAAGACGACCTCTTGAAATTCCATGAGCGGCCTGTCCAACTTCACATATGCAGCCTTCTTTTTCCCTCTAAGGCATTACAGAACTGTGGTGCACATGCTAATCCATGTAAGATAGTCATTTATTATTTTAATGTTTAGGTTTTAGGTGCCTAATCCATAATAAAAATATCTCTTTGTCCAATATTCTTTCACAGTAATGGAGAGGTGTGGCTTTATGGGATGGAAGAAAATGTGAAAAATTAGAAAAGCAGATTTTTTTTTTCCCTGTTTTCATCAGGCAGTGAGGTACATATGACACAGTTTGGCCTGGAGCTGTATCTGCCCCAGTGGAAAATGAAAGGTGGATCAGAACCTCAGCTGAAATAATAATAAATAGCATAAAAGTGATTTTAGAGATGTCATAATGAATCACATCAACTGAAGTAAAGAAGTTAACATCTTCTGTTGATACCTGAGGCAGTCAGATAAAGGAAGACATGAGACACCAGACCCAGTCTGCCTTTGCCACAGTCCTGATCCACTTTATTAACAAGCATACCTGCAACATTGCTCAGGCGAGAGCTGAGGCTGAGGGCCTGAGCTTAAATGTAGCTCTCAAGTAGTATTTAGACATCCCTGCTGCCTTCAGGAAAGGAGCTGCAGGACTTGGTGCCCTCAGGGCTCTTAAATGCCACCCAGATGACTAGGGCACACATGAGGAGAGGCTGAGAGAACAAGTTCAGCCTGGAAAGAAGGCTTCAGCAGCAGATCTGACATCTGTTTTCAGCTACCTAATGGGAAGATTAGTGAAGACAAAGCCAGACTCTCCTCAGATTCCCACTGTGCTAGGATAAGAGGCAACACAGACAAGCTGCAACACAAGATATTTCTCAGCTATAAGGATTATTTTTTTTCCCCATCATGTGAGTGGTCAAACACTGCCACAGGTTGCCCAGTGAGGCTGTGAAATCTCCATCCTTGCAGATATCCATAACTTGACCAGAAAAGGCCTTGAGCAACCCTCTGTAACTGGAACTGCTTTGTATGAGGGAAGTGGTCTAGATGACGTTCAGCAGTCTGACCCCACCTATACAATTTTGTGACTCAAGCTACAGAAGCTCTCGTGATGTGGAAAGGACTGATACTGCTTTGGGCACAAAGGATAGCAGAATGAGTCTTGTAGTACTGGATAGTGGTTAACCTTTTTTTTGCCTTTATTTATTTTTATTTTCAAAATACCCACTCTGTTCTATAGAAATGCTGTTTCATGTAGTTAAGCCATATCTACCTATTTGATGTTTCTTTATTTACATTTAGATGGTGAGCACAGATGGGAACAGAGGTTTCAGTCTTGTTTCATAGTGTTTAAGAACTTTGATCCATAGCATGGTATAAAAAAATTGCATTGTTTATCAATTCATGTGGCTCTACAGAGCTGACAGAAAAGCAAACTACATTTTGTAATGCTGTTAAACATCCTTTATATGATTTTTTAACATTCTTATGAACTCAAATGTAAATGCTAATGTTCTGTCACATACGTAATTGTGATTTAAAAAAGAAACTGATTTCAAAGTCCAGAATCCAGTGCAGGATAATACATGAATTTTTTTCTCCCCATATGTAATTTCACCCAGGAGTCAGCCCCACTAATTATTAACAAAGGATTTCTCAAGTTAATCATCCTCTTAGAAGACTTTTGGGAACTTAACTGGTGTTTACTGCAGGGCCTTTTGAAATGCAAATCACTTATGCAAACTTCAGAAAGCCCCAAACTCTATTTGGATTCATTTGTAAGTATTTAAAGATCAAAGTCACTCCATCCCAGAAAGAGGACGCAAAGTCTTTTTTCCAAAATGCTGATTTATTTTCCCCACAAACTTTCACAGAAGTCTTTTGTCTCATGCTTTTTGGTGCCTGCAAATAGCAGTCAGAAATCCTTCTGACTGTTTGTCTACAGATTAATAAGTTGTAAGATATGCTGCTTTATTTCATAACCTTTACTATCGCAAGAGGCCAATCAATCTATGAAGGTGACAGCTGTGGATATAACTTTACAACATTCAAAATGGGTGACCCACAGTAAGTTACACAGCTTGTTCTTTTTTGGGCAATGGCTGTCAGTGTTTTTCATCTGTGGCTTTTCTGCAAACTAGCTGAGGTCTTGCAGCCCTATTTGTCATATAGAAAGGACTCTGTGGTGGATCCCATTAAAAAATTCTCATGGACCACATTTTCAGAAGTGAAGTGTCTGAACTTATCTATTACACAAATTCAGAAGAAACTGTAACTCCTCCAAAATATATCAAGTCATTTTTATCCAGACCCCTGCTTGAAACTATTACACTAGTTCTTAACATGCATTAGATAAATTATTCCAAACTGCAAGTTCTAATGCCATCTGGATGAATTAACTTCAACATGTCACCCATATTATAATCTCAAACATAATGATTCAGTTATTGATACATTGATTTTTCCAGCTTCTTTTTCATTTTTTAACACTGAAAAAGGATGGCTATGAAGATCAACGTGTATTATATAGATTCATTCAAATACGGGAAACAACTCAATTGTTACTTTTAACTGTTGTAACACACAAAGGTACTTACTGCTAGACCTGTAAGTCATCCCTGTGGGAAGAACTGCTCTGGTGTCATAGACTAACTCTGTCAAACCTCCAAAGGAGATTCAGTGATCCAAGTGCTATTCTCTAAATTCATTCAAATATCTGACCCAGTCAGACTTCACAGAAGAGACCTCAGAGTATGTATTAATGTCAATACAATACTTGACCTAGGATGTTGTAGATGTTTAAAGTACTCCCAAGTTCATAAGTGACTGGACAGATTCATGGAAGAAAAATCGAGATAATACTATCAAATACTATTAATGCTATCAAATGCTATCAAATATACTATTTCTGGCTCCATGCCTCCTTGGCTTTGAAAGCACTGAAAGCCATGAAGAAAGTGTATAGTACTGTTCTTAAAGCAATGGCATGGTGATGGAGGAGTCTGGGTTGACTAATATTACTTAACTCTAATATGCATTAATACACACAGTAATGTTGTGCACTGATGCATTATGCACATGAAATAGATGAGAACACATATCAGCTTCTGACACTATTAGCACAATACCAGTATCATGTCAGGAGTATAACCTTTCTGCATCTCAACACAGCATTTTGGCAGCAAAAAAAAAATTATCAAACTTGGGCATATGAACGTTTTTTGTTTTCTCTTTGTGCTGGTTTTGGCTGGGGTAGAGTTAATTTTCATCATAGTAGCTAGTACGGGGCTATGTTCTGCATGTGTGCTGGAAACAGTGTTGATAATACCGGGATGTTTTAGTTATTGCTGAGCAGTGCTTGCTTACACAGAGTCAAGGCCTTTTCTGCTTCTCACACCACCCCATCAGCGAGTAGGCTGGGGGTGCACAAGAAGTTAGGAGGAGACACAGCTGGGACAGCTGACCCCAGCTGACCAAAGGGATAGTCCATACCATATGACACCATGCTCAGCATATAACGCTAGGGGGAAGAAGAAGGAAGGTGGGATGTTCAGAGTTATGGCATTTGTCTTCCCAAGTAACTGCTACATGTGATAGAGCCCTGCTTTCCTGGAGATGGCTGAACACCTGCCTGCCGATGGGAAGTAGTGAATGAATTCCTTGTTTTGCTTTGCTTGCATGCGTGGCTTTTGCTTTACTTATTAAACTGTCTTTATCTCAACCCACGAGTTTTCTCACTTTCACTCTTCTGATTCCCTCTACCATCTCACTGGGGAGAATGAGTGAGTGGCTGTGTGGTGCTTAGTTGCTGGCTGGGGTTAAACCATGATACTTTTTTACAGCTTAACTGAAAAGTTAAATGGAAAATGCCAATAATAACAATAATAATAATAAAAGACATAAATATTAATTTTAAAACACAGATGGAACAAATCATCTTGAGTGCCATTATGCAGCAAGTGCAGGACAACCGAGGGATCAGGCTCAGCCATCATGGGTTTAGGAAAGGGACATCCTGCTTCACTAACCTGGTCTCCTTCTATGACAAGGTGACTCGCCTAGTGGATGAGGGGAAGGCTGTGGATGTTGTCCACTTGGACTTTAGTAAGGCCTTTGACACTGTCTCCCACAGCATTCTGCTGGAGAAACTGACTGCTCACGGCTTGGATGGGTGCACTCTGCGCTGGGTTAAAAACTGGCTGGACGGCCGAGCCCAGAGAGTGGTGATGAATGGAGTCCAATCCAGTTGGCAGCCGGTCACGAGTGGTGTTTCCCAGGGCTCAGTGTTGGGGCCGGTCCTGTTCAACATCTTCATTGATGATCTGGATGAGGGGATCGAGTGCACTCTCACTAAGTTTGCAGATGACACCAAGTTGGGTGGAAGTGTCGATCTGCTGGAGGACAGGAAGGCCCTCCAGAGGGACCTGGACAGGCTGGATCATTGGGCCTGGGCCAACTGTATGAGATTCAACAAGGCTAAGTGCTGGGTCCTGCACTTGGGTCACAACAACCCCATGCAACACTACAGGCTAGGGGTGGAGTGGCTGGAGAGCTGCCTGGCAGAAAAGGACCTGGGGGTGTTGGTTGACAGCCACCTGAACATGAGCCAGCAGTGTGCTCAGGTGGCCAAGAGGGCCAATGGCATCTGTAGCAAGAATAGTGTGGCTAGCAGGACCAGGGAGGTGATAGTGCCCCTGTACTCGGCATTGGTGAGGCCGCACCTTGAGTTCTGTGTTCAGTGTGGGGCCCCTCACTACAAGAAGGACATTGAGGTGCTGGAGCGTGTCCAGAGGAGGGCAACGAAGTTGGTGAAGGGTCTAGAGCACAAGTCTTATGAGGATTGGCTGAGGGAACTGGGGTTGTTTAGCCTGGAGAAGCGGAGGGTGAGGGGAGACCTTATTGCTCTCTACAACTACCTGAAAGGAGGTTGTAGCGAGGTGGGGGTTGGTCTCTTCTCCCTAGTAATGAGTGATAGAATGAGAGGAAACGGCCTCAAGCTGCGCCAGGGAAAGTTTAGGTTAGATATTAGGAAAAACTTCTTCACCGAGAGGGTAGTCAAGCATTGGAACAGGCTACCCAGGGAAGTGGTTGAGTCTCCATCCCTGGAGGTATTAAGGGATGGATAGACATGGTGCTCGAGGACATGGTATAGTGATGGACTTGGCAGTGCTAGGTTAATGGTTGGACTCAATGATCTTAAGGGTCTTTTCCAACCTTAGCGATTCGATGATTCTATGATTCTATGATTTATCCTAACTAGAACTCGGTTACTCAAATACTGAATGAGAGGGGTTCTTTTTTAGTGAAGTCCAAGTCATGGATGCCAAACTCACTAGATAAAGCCAGCAAGTATTTCAGGAAACATTAGAAAAGTCAGGTCAGAGACTAGACAAGAAGAGAAGAGGATATAAAACACAGGTCATTCCTGTGCATGGATAGGAACCTAAGGTACCAGCTATAATTAACTAGTACTAGAAAGCATTTCTAACTTTCCTGCCGAAATAAATGAGCACAGATTTACCAAAGTCACACCTGTGACATTTACACTGGTAGAATGTTTGACCCACATAACCACAGGTTCCTTCAAACTCCTTTTGGCCTGCTAACTACATAATTTTCAGCCGTTCTGCTGCCAGCCAAGCTGATTCCTGCTGCTGCCTTGCTATTCTCCCACCTCCCTGCTTTTTTCATATCAACTCCATTTACAATCTATATTTACCTTCTCTGCTGGGGGACAGAGCAAGTGGATTAGCATGATTCCAATCAGATAACTTCTGGGATACATTTCTTTCAAAGATAAGATTAAAAATGGTGCAGTAGAGCTGGTAAGATATTTTTAAAAAACAAGAAAAGACAGTTGCTGCTCAACATGGGGGTAGGGATGGTAGAAAGGTTAACACACTCCATAGAACCGTTGCTTAAATTAAACTTGTCCTTTGAATGATATCTAGCACTCAGATATACTGGATAGTATCTTAAATTGCCTCAGTCTTGCTTTTTTCCTCTCTCCCCTTTTATCCATTCACCAAGTCCTGACTCCTTTCAAAGGCACCTGACAAAAAACCTGAACTCCAAAACTTTCTCAGAAAATAGCTTATATGTTGTTTCTCTCTTTCCACTCCCCTCTCTTCCCTCTCACACGCACACATTTTTCTACTCACACCTTGACTGCAAACTGCTAATTCCTGTGCAGAAAGGTTTAGCCAGAGCTCCTCATAGAAAAGGCAAACACTGGCAGACATCTGGAACATTAAAGAGCAATGCACCTCGAGAGGAAAAGTGAGCAAAGCCCTCTCACTCTGATTGCAGAGATAATACATACTCAACTAACCATTTATATTGAGCCACATGGAAAACCTAATATCTGTAGAGTATTTTCCTTAATAGGGAAACATTGCACAGCATTTGTATAGTTACTGTGTGCTACTTTAGGGGAGGAAATTCCAATGCTCTGATTGCTTGCCAAAAGTGGAGAGCTGAACTAGGGTAACAGCAAATTCCTGGAGTAGGTCTCTCTCCCCTTCTCCCTCTTCTCACTTCCCCTTCTCCCATTGTCACACAGAGGTAAATATTTAAAAAATGCCCTTTCATTTGCACAACAAAGTGGGACCACGTATTCCTGGGCACTCTTTACAAGCAAACTGAACTGTGTACTTATTTATTCTGATGCAGTGACAAACTGGAGAAGCTTTGTAAGTTGTTCATTGCTCCAAAGTTAGCAGTTTATATCAGTTTAGGCTCAGGCTTCAAAAGGCATTTTACTATGGCCATAAAGACATACATATGTATTTCAGAGTGTTTTGATGCTATCAGTGGATGCACAGATACCAATATCATCTACAAATTTGACCTCATACAGGTGTTAAACTGTGTAAGATGCTGAAAAACTGTTAGCTCCTGAACAAAGTTGATATGTATACATATAGGTAATTGCCATTTGCATTTCCTTGCATGTTAAAATAAAAGGAGATAAGGTGTTATGCTCAGATGAAAGTCTACTGTCTGTAGTCCATATTTACAACATATGCACTTGCTTTGGGCCTATTACATTTGAACATTTCTAATTTTATTAAATGTGAACCCAAAGAATGAAAGCTTCAGAATCATAGTCCAAAAGGCTATAAGCTGAGGCAATCAGGAGCTTGGAAGAGGTAACGAATGATCTTCATAGCCTCAGACTTCACATGGGCCTCCAGAAGTAGAACATCTGTACCACAATAGGCTCCTAAACTTGTAGGATTTCCAAGCATTTAAAAACTTCCTAATACCCACACCATAGCTAGCAATTCAAAGCTAACTGTGAACTGACAAACATCATAAAGTCCAATTTCTGGAATCTGAATGGAATAATCCATCTCTAATTCAAGAAAATTGACATACTTACTCAAGATAATTAAATATTATGTGCATGTATAATTAATAGATGTCTAAGCCATCCAGAACAAATCTATCTTCATTTAAATTTAAAAACAGAGGAGATTTAGATAGAAATGGATCGATGCAGTCATGATTACTACTTTCCCTGCCCCCCCCCCAGTCCTTGAGAGTGATTGTTTAGAAGCTCTTGGCACTGAGAAACTCTGCTTCCATTGAAGTCAATAGTAAAAACCCCCATGGGACTAAACTTGACAATGGATACTGACAGCACATACCAAGGGGTTTGAAAACTCCATCCTAATGTTTCTTCCAGGATGTGTACAGGCTACCACACTGGCAATTTTCATATACAATAGCTTAGTTATACGACATTTTATATTGAAGCTATTTACAGTTTTAGAACATATACAAGTATTCTACATATATTCATAGGAAACACACCTTAGTAAGGTTACAGTTCAAATTAATGCAGGAAGCAGGCTGTCTTCAGTTCAGACTGATTATATTTTAAATGGGGCTTCAGTGCATAATGATTAATATTTCACTATAATTATTTGTTCCAATTAAATGTAGCACCATTAAGTGACATTTTCCCCTGTGCAGCTAAACTGCATTTTTTTTAAAAAAAGTAATGATAAAATTAATTAAGGAAGTTTTGACTTGCTAATTTTGCAATTTGAACTGCTCTTCTTTTTCAATTGCTAATTGAGAAATTTAATTTCTCCAGTATAGTTCAATTGTAAACAAAAGTGGCTGCAATCTGATAATTAAAAAAGAAAAAGAAATTATGCTTTCCATCAACATAAAAAAAGAGAAAAAGAGATTCATCATATTAAGACTAAAAACACCTCCTGTTGACTTGGTCACCAACTTTATATTTGATAATGATTTCTCAGTGTTTGGTTTATGAAATACACTAGATACAACAGCAGAAAGAAACAGACTGTTTACAAATCCAGTATTTGAAACTTCTGTGAAATAAAAATAGAATAACATTAAAGGTGCTGAAAAAACTATTTTCTTATTATTTTTCTTATGCAAGCAAGTTGCTAATAGATTAAAGGACTTCACTTCTAAATTTTAAAGGAAAAAGCAGATGTGCAGAAGGATAATTAAGTGTATGGCTAGGAAGGAAAATGAATGAAAATGTAAACTAAACACTTCTCAGGGATAAGAGCCATAAGCACATGCTATGAGAGAAAAAAAACAAAACAAACCAAAACAACAAAAAACCCCAAAAGATGAGGTTGACTACTGGCAGAAGAACTTGACCAAATGCTTCAAAAGAGATACACGCACTATTTGATGGAGCGTACTTATCCCTGTTGCATCTGTTCTTATTTGGGTGGTGGTGCCCATTCTGGCAATCATACACCACCTGTAGAAGCCATGAGCACAAAGAAACCTACTGGATCCCCCAGTATTTCCAGGCTTACAGTCAGATTGCCAGGGCTGATCCTAAATATTCAGTTATTGCTATCTAATGTGGATGCTGCAACAACATCATAGGCCCATGAAATCTTTATAAAACACTAGCATAATATTCCAATACTGTACCAATGAAATCTGTGTGTCAGTGCTCCCACTTGAGGACAGCTATTTGACCTTCAGATGCACAAGCTGCTGTAATTTAGCACTGAGAAGTCACAATTAGGCTTACGCTGCTTTCTTGCTTTCTTAAGGCATAATTCAAGTTGTTGATTGACTTCTGAAGAACTGTCAGAGGCTTGTTTTTTTCTGAGACATCAGCACTTGTGACTCCTGACAATGCAAAGCAACAAAACAGCTCTTTAACAGACCTTTTACAGCTGAGAAGTTCCAACTTGCTCTGGAATTCCTTTCCCTTGGATATTCATTATATTCTGGCTGATATTTTTAAACCCGCCTATGGGATTTGGATGCCCAGTTCCCATTAAAATCAACGTAAATTAATGGGAAATGAGTAACCAAATTAATTAACTGAATTAAAATTAATGAGAGCTGGGCATCCATATCCTTAAGGCAAGTTTTAAAATTTCAGCCAGTGAGTTTTAGGACAACGCCTAGACATAAATATATGCTTTGGATATGCATTGATCTACAGGAAATACAGAAAAGTATTTCTGCCAGATCTTTGAGAACAGTTAGAAGTCAATTCGGTCAATGTATGACTGAGATTTCTCCAAACACTGACCAATGCTAAAAAATGATAGTATTAAAAAACCCTATATATCTATATCCACATCCTGGGCAATGGCTGTTCATAATTCAGCTTAATTCCAGATAATAAGAGCTATCAGAACATGATTTAGAGCTGTAGTTTGATTTTTAAAGAGGGATTGTCATAATATATTTAAACATTAGCATATACTATTATTCAGAACTTTCCACAGATTTCACTGTCACTTCTAGCATTAGTATTTTATATTTCTAGAATATATTGATCATTTCCATTTAACGTATTTAAAGCTACTGATTTCCCCCACATACCTGCATAGCTAGCTCTCCTATCATAGAAAAACAGTCCATAAAGTTTATAAGCCAGCAAGAAGCTGGCTAATAATACAAATCATGTATTTATATTAGCTTTGGAAGTAGAATTTGGGTCCCCAAAAGCATTTTTACTTTTTGCTGACAACTAAAAATCACATAACAATAGAAACAACAATGTATCTGTGGAGATCAAATTGATTTATTTTAACTTCATTTTGCAGTTTTTAGAGTGACCTTCCATTCACTAAAAGACTTTCAGCTGAGTTTTTAACTACACCACTTTCATTTTTTCTGTAGTGAAGAACTTCTATATATTCAGGGACCTCACTACCACAGTCAGCCAATTATTAAAACAGATTCACTTCTTATAAAAACAAAGATGTCATATTTCACTGACAGAAACAGAATTCTCTTGTGAGATGAAGGTATGGCAAACGTGAAACCTGCATACACCATTTCATTAAAGAACAGAACTTTCTGTAAAATAAATGATCTAAAGTATCTGCTTAGTATTGAAGTAAATATAATAGTTGGACTAAACAATATATAGCTAATGTCTTGACATTGAAAGTAAGTTCTCTTTTAATAAATTCTATAAGCATTTTCATTTACATAGGATGTCAGAGAATGAAGTTTTTTGTGTAGTTCAGAAATGGAAAAGCACCACCTTATATAAAAAAGAAAACTTTCAGATTACATCCTATGTACAGGACTGTCTGTATTTTTATGTCAACATTTTACAAAAGTAACTTTAAATGGGCTGTTTTGAGCACTCTTTCATTTTTCAGACTCTGGGATTATATGGAATTTTAGGCTAATGGAGTATAACAGAACGAACGCTAGTTACAAATGCCTACAGAATAGGAGGTAGTCATGTCACAAAGAGGAATTTTGTTCTTGCAGAAATCATTCTACTCCATCACAATTGTGACAATACTCCCACATTACAATACTGTTAATTCCTCTTTAAACCATTCTGTCTCAGAACAAGACAAACATCAATGGTCATTTAGGTGCAGGAGAAAAATTTTACTAGGTAGAACTTCAGGATTTCCTTCATGCCTTTCAAAGAGTCTGTTAATCTTTTATGACCAAAAAGTACACATCAGCAAAGCAGCTCCAGCTAAGCTACTGCAGGTCCCAAAGTTCTGGACATGCCCACAGCATGACTAATTCTCATGCCCCATAGCACAAAGTGCTTTCTTGGTGGGGACAGGGAGGGGGGCACTGCACATATATGGTACAATCAGATGCTGAAAACATTATTTAACCTTGTATGCACAGCTGGACTGTGGGGGAAATAAAAGGGTGTCATTGGTCCAGCACTCCCTGGAAGCGCTGGCTGTCCTGCTCGGCAAGTGCTAGCAAACTCCTGTCCAACAGGAAGCAGTAGGGTACTGCTGCAAACCCCACTAACAGCCTCTGCTACACAGTACTGATTCTGCCCAAAATACATCTTGCTCGGAATCAGAATTGAAAGAGGGTATTGATTTTTTTTTTTCAATTATTTTATACGGTAGACACTCAAGTGCTATACAAATAGGCCACCATATTATCCCACCAGAAAAAACAAGATGAAATGTTAATTGCAAATTCATTGTCCAGAACATTTGCCTATTTCTATGTTTGACTTCCATCCCTCAAAAAAACATCTCCTATTGCAACTGTGATAAGTGATAATAGGTTGGTTGGTTGGTTTGTTTTAACTGATATTGAGTCAATGACCCAGTGCAACATAGCCTATAGGTAGTCCTCTTCCTTCTATGTTCAAACACAAACCTGATAACTGCTGGTGGAAAAAATAAAAATTGACAAAATTATGAGGGTTTGGGAAAAAAACTGCAAAGACACAAAGGTTTCACAGTTTTTTCCTTCTGCTCCATGTTCTTTTTTTTCCTAATTTATCACCAGACCTATCTAAATAAGAAGTTGTGTCATCTTAATCACTTTAAAGGATTTACATTATATGCTTATTACTGAAAATGTTGAGTGTCATTAATAAAACTGCTGCTAATTTTAAATAAACTCTAGAGTTTCACATAGGAACATGCACAGATATAAAACTTGAAAAAAATCAGATTTATAATGTCATAAAGGAGAATTACTGAGAACATTATCAAGGCAAAATTTCTACTATACTCTCTGTAATTAGTGTCCAAGGATCTATTTAAAATTTCTGCTTCCTCCAGATAACATAACATAGCGGTTCAGAGGAAACACAGCACAACTCATTGACTTAACTAGCATATTCACAGGTTAGGCCTGGTTTTGGTGATGGCAAAAGATACACACTGTTTTTTTGAGCTTTTTCTAGCACTGTAATTGCTACACAACTATATGTTTTATTGCAATTATTAAATGAGAACTTTTTAGATATTTATGCATTCTTAAACAAATTTTCCAGGGGAATACAGAAGATGTACAGAAGCAGATACAGAAGATACAGCTCTTACAGTGTGTCTTGGTTTAATCTTAGTCAGCAACTAAGCACCACACAGCTGCTCATTCACCCTCCCCCTCCCACAGTGGGATGGGGGGGGGAATTAAAAAAAAAAAAAAAAGTAAAACCCCTAGGTTGAGATAAAGACACTTTAACAGGACAGCAGAGGAAGAAAATAATAATAATGATGATAAAAGAATATACAAAACAAGTGATGCACAATGTAATTGCTCACCACCTGCTGACCGATGCCCAGCACGTTCCTGAGCAGCAATTGCTGCCCCCCAGCCAACTCCCCCCAGTTTATATACATCATGTGATATGGAACAGCCCTTTGGCCAGTCTGGGTCAGCTGTCCTGGCTGTGCTCCCTCTCAGCTTCTTGTGCACCTGGCAGAGCATGGGAAGCTGAAAAGTCCTTGATTAGTGTAAGCACTACTTAGCAACAACTAAAACATCAGTGTGTTATCAACATTATTCTCATACTAAATCCAAAACACAACACTATACCAGCTACCAGGAAGAAAATCAACTCTATCCCAGCCGAAACCAGGACAGTGCTAGACAGCTAGAAAATAGTGTCCCAAAGAGCTTCCACCCACATCTCAGTTTTAGCAACAAAAAAGTCTCTTTTTTATTAAGATTACCTAAACAGGAAGTGTTTACAACCACCGACTGCAAACTCTGAACAAATCCTGGCAATCGGCAGATATCATAATTTAAGAAGAAAGCTTAAAGTTCCAAGTTAAGAAATTACTTCTTGAAAAGTTTCAATGAAGTTTCAATGAACTAGGGTTTTTTTGACCATCTCTATAAATGAGAGAAATCTGGAGATGTTTCCCCCCCCTCTGCAGATTCTAGTCAGATTTTCATTTTTTTTTTGTGTCAAGAAACAGCATCTTAATTCCCCAGGGAGTCCTTTACCTGCCCTCAGACAGCCTGCAGGTGCCTGAGAGGAGAGAGGAGCCTCACACTGCAAGCCTGGGCTCCTGTCCCTTCATCCACTGGTGCTGACATTTTGACATTGCCACACCCCCTGTGCTTTTTCCAATGCCCTCTGATTGGCTGGCAGGGGTGGCCACGCCTCCTCCGGCAGGCCCTGGGGCAGTTGCCCTCCCTCCACCCCAGGGTGCTGCCATTCTTTTACAGCCATACCCTGACTGAAAGCTGTACTTTAACTGCTGTCCATGGGTGCTGGGCCCATTTTTTTTTAGTCACTCACTTTTAATAGGAGTTTTATTGGCATAAGCAGGTAAATAGATCCCACCTGCCCACTAATTTTCAGTTTTGAGCTGCCAGTATGCAGCAGTTTTCTGCTGCATAAAAGAAACAGTTGGCTTAGTTACCAAAACAGGGTACAAAATGAGTGTTGTGACTGCCACTAAAGCCTGGGTCTCCTTTTGAATCTCTGCAAGTTGTATTCCCAAGTGGCCTTAAGTTGTTGAAGATGTTCTTCATAATGCATGTGTTAATGCTGCACACTAAATTGGCTAGGTACTGACGTATTTTACATGGGATGTTAAGAGGGGAAAACTACTTTCTCAACCAATTCATATCACCACTACCCTAAATTCCTGGAAGACGCTGGGAGGGCTAGGATCTACAACAACAGCATCTCCTGGCAGCGCTGAAGTTAAATTTCTATAGATGTTAAAAAGTTCCAATCCAGCCAGATCTGTAGGATGAACACTGGCATTCACTAAGCAGTTACAAGCCTGCAACAAGCCTCCAGAGACCTTTATTTACTACAGTGCTATTCTTCCTGGAGCCTAGATAATTGGAACAATCGAATTTATAGTCTCTCTGACAACAGTAATACATGTTGCGGTGTTATATTGGACCTTTGACATGACATATCAGTAAACTGTATCTGTATTTGAGGAAAGGTTAAAACAAAGTCTGATCTATATTTTCCCTAGAGAATTTTATGCTACTTTCCAAACCATAGACCTGTCCCATATTTCACCCTTGCTGCAAATCCCAATTGATTTATTAACTGCATGTGCTCTTTAAATGTTTCTTTCCAACTGTTTCAGATGTGCATGTTATTTTCCCATTAGCAAAATGTTAGACACTGTCCATGGGAAACCACTGCAAAATCATTATTGCTTGCACACTGAATGTCTAGCCCTGTGCATTGAGGGCAGCTTTGGTTTAATTTGGTCAAGGATATGCATTTGCCTTTTGCAGACAGCGATTATTAGCTATTGCAGCTCTTCATTGAGCATACTGGATTTCATAGGGGTTGGAAAAATTGCTATGATACATGCAGTCATATCTGTATTCACACATACACTCCTCATCCTAAGCCTCCTTAAAAAAAAAAAAAAAAAAGGAAAAACAATTCTTTATCTTATGTGAGGAGTTACATTTGCTACAATGAGCTAGAGAAATAGTGGCATTTACTTAAGTACCTTCACTGTTTCAGCCACTGTTGGAGGTAGGATGCCAAACAATACAAGATGAGGCCAAGAATGTGATCTTCTCTTCATAGAAAACTCAGTAGGTCAAGATAAAAATTCTTAATGTATTTTTGGGGACATCTAGAAAGTTAAGCACTGCTTGCCTGTTACTTAGTTTAGTATCTAAGTTGATCATCTGCTTGTTCATGACTGAAAAGTCTTTGAAAAAAAGTCAAGGGACATCAGCATTACATCTAATATATGGACCAAACTTAATTGTCTCTTGGGTTTGTTTGTGTTTTAAATGTATCAGTCATTCTAAACTACAAAATTACTTACATTAATTTAAAAACCTTTTTAAAGGGTGAACACTGAGAACTAGTCTTCAGTATTTCCCATAAATGCATATGATAGACAAGTGCTTAATATTTAAAAATTCTAAGCAAGCTATTCAATAATAGAAAGGCTCAGTCTGATTTTTGCTTTACACTAGTAGATTTTTTTCCAACTATATGCATACTAAAATCAATAAAACAGCCTCACGTTGACTAAACTCTATGCATACCAAGACCAATAAAACAGCCTCATGTTGACTAATATTTTTTACTTAAGCCATGAGATGAAGCTTCAGGTTCAGGTGAGAGCAAGCAGTGGCCCTACAAGTTGAATCACTTGGAATACTTTTCATGTATCGGCATGCCCCGGAAACGCCCCTGAATAACAGTTCTTGCCATGCTTGTCTTCTGCTCTGAGGATGTACTTGGAAATGACCAGATAGCATGAAAATGTAAGACCCCCCCTCTGTTAAGTCCAACGTGTTGGTCAGCATACCCAGGCAAGGCACTGCGGAGGTTCCATCCATACCTGCAAAACTGGCTTTCCAGCTGCTAGAAGTAGATACAGCAAGAGAAGGCAGGGGGAGTAAAATCATTTTCACCAAGCTCTGTGCTAGCAATTGATCCATATTTGGCCAATCAAAAAAAAAAAGAAAAAAAGAAAAAAAGAAAAAAGCATAGATTGCAATGAGAAAACTTGTCACCTAATAAAGACTGTATACATTTGTGACTACAACATACAGTGTTGTGAAAATTCAAGTATGTTAATTGGCACTGCCTGGAACCAGCTAAAAACTAGGAAATGGACGTCTGAAAGAGCTTTTCTTTGTCTCAGTAGAAAAATCTAATAAATAATAATTTTCCCAACAGAGAGCACACTAAAAAAAGATAGCATATTCTTCTATCAGCTCTGTGTTCCTCAGAGGTTTCTTTCCATACTTATCACAGACTTTTCACACAAAAAGGAGAAGGAAAGACAATGAGCATCTGGATTAGATTAATTGTGGTACGCCCAGAAAATTATTTTTCAGGTGTGAGCATGCCTGAACAGATCCTCATACACACCTTTCTATAAAGAAGATACCTTGACCATGCCTTTGAAGAGCGTATCTTTGGACAGACTTTCAACTGAGTTGAGCTGACACAAAGTTTAGATCATTCCAACTGCATCTCAGGAGAGAATCCCTCACTTTTTCCTGCATTTCTATGTGTTTTGGTCTATGACTTAATACAAATATATTTATGTAAAATTTATGGAGCATATGCAAAAATAGAATAGAATATTTCGGTTGGAAGGAACCTACAGCAATCATTTAGTCCAACTGCCTGCCCACTTCAGGGCTGACCAAAAGTTAAAGCATGTTATTAAGGGCATTGTCCAAATGCCTCTTAAACACTGACAGGCTTGGGGCATCGACCACCTCTCTAGGAAGCCTGTTCCAGTGTTTGACCACCCTCTCAGCAAAGAAATGCTTCCTAATGTCCAGTCTAAACTTCCCCTGGCGCAGCTTTGAACCATTCCCACGCATCCTGTCCCTGGATGCCAGAGAGAAGAGAGCAGCACCTCCCTCTCCACTTCCCCTCCTCAGAAAGCTGTGGAAAGCAATGAGGTCTCCCCTCAGCCTCCTCTCCAACCTAGACAAGCCTGAAGTCCTTAGCCACTGCTCATAGGACATGCCTTCCAGCCCTGTCACCAGCTTTGTTGTCCTCCTCTGAATGAATTTGTGCACCTTCACATCCTTTTTAAATCGTGGGGCCCAGAACCACACACAGTACTCAAGGTGAGGCTGCACCAGCACTAAATACAGTGGGATAATCACCTCTTTTGACCCGCTGGTTATACTGTTTGATGCACCCCAGGATGCAGTTTGCCCTCTTGGCTGTCAGGGCACACAGCTGGCTCCTATTGAGCCTGCTGCCAACCAGCAGCCCCAGATCCCTTTCTGCAGGGCTGCTCTCCAGCCACTCCTCTCCCAATTTATACTTGTGCCCAGCATTACCCCGTCCCAGGTGCAGAAGCCAGCATTTGGACTCATTGATAAAAATATTGAGCAGATATGATTATTATTATTATTATTGTATATTTCTAGTTCAGTAAGTGCCTTGTCTAGTGTAAATGTGTTTTTCACTGACTAGCACTTTCCAGTTACCACTGTTCAGTGGCACTACTGACTCTTAAAATAATGATCTTTCTGTACAGAAAAGCCACTAGCAAAAAGGCACTTTCATAGATTTTCCAACCTAGTGTTGGAACCCATGTGTGTCTGTAACTAAGTAAAAGTGTGTTTCCTTAATCTTAGACAGTGGTTTGACAATGCACTAAATCTGACTGTGGGCTCCCAGGAAGTATTAAAAATACTGCAGTCACATGATAAAAATTCTATTTACTCACTAACAGTATTTCTTGAACAGTGTGAACCAGTAGAGAAAATTTTATGCCAGATAAGTTCTTGCCTGTCTGCAACAATAAACTTTATACTGGATCAGATATCATCTGTCTTTCTGCAGCATAAAACTTTTGAATCATCTGGGAAGAGCAAGCGTACCAGTGTCTGATACAGATCACATTTTTACTGCTGGGTGACCTAGTCACATATGGATCTGGTATGGAGCACTGTGGCTTTAGATGGTACTTTACTATCATTTCCACTACCAAGCAGTAGTTGTAGAATGACTCGTCATTCAGAATGAGGCATTGAGTACATGTAACAGGGAATCACCTTTATTGTTCACCCATCTCCACGACCCTTAAAATGAAGTAGTTGTTCTTGCTGTTTGCCTATTCATATGAAAATAAATGTCTGGCATTTAAATGGCATTTGCAGTGTGAAACCCTTACTCTGGATATATACTGAATCCTTGTAGATGGATGTATCAACTGCACTAAATCTGATGCTGGAGCGAGCGGTGACATTTCTGGGAGCCACAAACCTGATTCAGTGCAACTGGGGACCTTTGAACTTCAGGATATGTCTTGTCTTGGTCCTGCTCTTCTTGCTTAGGTCAGAATAAGCAACCAGGTTTTCTGATGTCTTATTCAACTTAGAATGAAACCATAGAAGTAATTTTTTTTTCTTTCAGCATTTTTCTTTTTCTGTTTACAAGCTTATCCAACAGTCAATCGTTTCCCTTTCACCTCCTTACACTGTCACCTAAGACACAAGGTCAGTGTGAGCATAAGACAAAAAGACTTCATAAATTTATTTTTATTACACAAATGCCTTGAAATCTCAAGAAATGTAAAAGTTGCTGTGTAAATGCTGTAGGTATACATTCTATCACAGCCACTGTCTCTAAAACCTTATAAACTCAAGATAATGAAAAGTATAATAAAATAAAGTATTTTTATATAGGAGCATCTCATTGAAACTGTGATTTTTTTTTTTTTTTAAATAGTACTTCAATTCAGGAAGCGGCCAAATTTGAAGGTAATGCTAATTAGATTATTCAAGTCAAATTGCTTGTTCTAGAAAACACGAGTAATGAAACCACTTATTATATTTTACTTTTTATACAAGTCAAATATTTGTTTCAAAAATTTCCCAGATGTAATAAAAAGGGATAAAGCCAGAAAGGAACTTTAGGAGCAAAAATCAATTGTTGAGATGAACCTATTTCTTCTCTAGGTTTTTGTTTGTTTGTTTTCCCTATTTCACCAACCATTTGTTTTTGGTTAAACTACACCTCACTATTGCATGATTTTTCACTGTAGCCAATGAACCAAAACAATCAATCAGCTTTACTATCCTTCTAAAATCTTTGGAGTCTCAGAAAGTGCCAGCCAAAGAAATTGAGCAACTTACCCAAGGTCACAGAAGAAACTAGGAAATTATACAAGTCACAGTCCAATGCCTTAGACATCCTCCCTCAACAGACCTCATTAATAAAAACTGGCTGAATTATATTAATAGAAATTAATTTTGTCCAGGCTGGAGTTGAGTATGATAGGAATATAGTATAATTATTACAGATGGTTCTTTATGGCATTTCTAACACTTAACTATAATATATATGCGTAAGTCGGTGACACTATGACAAGTGAAAGGTCTCACATGAGTATTGTTATAAGAGAAAAATGAAATATATAGGTTAATAGACACTCAAATGCAAACCAGTTTTCTTGTGTATTTGGACCATGCAGTAGAAGTTCTAGTGTTGTTTTATTTGTTTTGCCATGGCAGGGGCATTTATACAGGCTCCCTCTCATGTCTAATAATTAATGAGTTTGTGTTCTCATATTCCATGGCATAACAGATGGAAATCACTTAGCATCCTTTTACATAGTTCAAAACTCAGATTTCAGAGCATCAGGATGTATGTTGCTAGCCTATGAACTTCATACATGTACTTAGTACATGTGTTTTTTTAGACTTGAATTCTGTCTAAATATGTTTTCCACAGAGTTTTATTATATAAAAAACAAGAAGAAAATATTTTTAAAACAAGAGATACAGGTGGTGGCAATGAAGATTTTGCACTATTGCTAAATAAACTGTTCTTTTTTAATGGTTGCTGTTTTAGAAATGTTAAAGCAGTAGCTTTCAATGTTACCAGATAACATTGGAGATCTGTAATAAACATATTCATGCACAGTTCATGAGTCTCAGCTTTTGTCTTTTGTTTGGGTCTTCCACACACAGACTGTTTTCTTTTTAATAATCAATTTTAATAATCAAATTTTCAATTTAATAATCAATTCCCATTGGACCTTGCTTGGCAAGATTTTCCCACCTCAGCTCTGTACTGACAAGAGTCTACAAAGTATACTTTACCATCAACTAAAGTGAGGTATTGTCTGTTCCCTCTTCAGTTTCTATGCTCCTTTTTCTGTCAGCCAATGACTTTTCAGCTCAGGAAATATCCATTCTGTGCCAATTAATAAGCAAATTAATACAGCTTTAGTTTAGAGCCTCTTGATTTCCCTTATATATTTCCTTTACCTTACTGTATTAGCTGATGACAACCCTTATCAGATTTATTACTTTTGTCAATCAGTATATTATAAGCATTCATCTGAGGCAAAAGTTACCTACCAAAGCCAATGTGAATTTGCATGTGAACAACTTGCTTAATTTCTACCGATAGAAACTAAGCTGGAAATACTGATTCATTAAACTTGAGATTCCAGAACTGAGGCCTTTTTTGATCCAAAATGACATAATCCTACACAATTCTCATTCTTCTCCCCTCCATTAATGCAAAATCCCAGAATAGCTAATATAGATTTTGCCCGATGTGCATCTATAACTGGCATAACGTGTCTATAAATACTGCACAATGTGTTTCATTCTAAACTTCCTGCAAAGTCAATTTGTCTTTTCTTAAAAGGAAAAATATTTAAGAAAATCAGCATAGAACACCCAAAAATCTAAACCAAGCAAAACCAAAGGATCAACTACAGTAGTCAACTGCACATGACTAAAGTAACAGGGCTTCTAAAAGTGTCCAAAATTAAGTAAAGTCAGATTCCTCCAAGATTACCACTGTACAACCATTAGGTGAAAGCTTGCATTTCCAGTTTCCTACTCAGATGATGTGATCTCCATCATAACCACAACTCAAACAAAATATGTAGTTATTACAGTTAACCACTACTAGTCATTATTAATCACAAAGTTAAGTATCCAAAACTTCCCAACATGATAGAAGAAAGAGAAATAGAGGATGCTGAAAATAAGGTAGTCTTTTCATAATTCCCCAGGCCCTGTAATTAAATTTCTTCAGTAGTACCTACAAACTGTAAATCTATAACCATTGACACCTTTAATACCCTGAATAATTCCCAAACATTAAGGCTCTCACACAGTTGACAATATAAAGAAATATATAGCTTACGATATTTCCAGCTGATTTAACACCACAACACAAGATTTATTCCCAAAACACTCAAAACTTTTAGAAAATTCTTATTTGCTAATACCCATTTCAATACTTTTAAATTCAAATCCCTCTGCCCATCCATATCCATAATCATAGCTGTTTGCCTATATACGCTGTGACTCACTGTTGTACACCAAGTTGATGATGCACAGATAAATTGTATCGGAAACAGAAAATCTGCTCAAGTTTTCTTTAAGTGAATTACAATACAAGGCCTAACCCTGAAGCTGTTATTCAGCTGCATAAACACAAAAGTAATTATTTGGAGTTAATGCACTCTGTAACACTGATTCTGCCCCCAAAACATGGTTCTCATGTCATTATTTCAGTCCTAAAGTAATTTGTGTTCTACAGTGATGCAACAATTTGTCGTTTCTACCTCTGCAGACAATTTTCTTCAGTGAGAATGGAGAGTTTGAGACAGACTTGCTTACACTGATGAAATAAATTCCTGTGTTAATGTCTCAGGCATGAATTATTCTTATTTCTTCTCATGGCATGACTTTAGCCCATTATAATAGCACATTGAAACCCACAGGTCAGCCATAACAAAATAGCAATCAAGGTGTGTTCATGTTGACTCAATGCCTGATCCTGAACTTACCCCTGCCACAAGCTCTGACTAAGGACTGCTCAATCATGTGAGCAGGCATAAAAGACTGGGATTCAATATAGCTTTCAAAATTACTTTTTTTTTAATTAAAAAAGGTTCTGCTAGAAGTTCTTCTAAAAGGAAAGGGTTTCTTTTAGAAAAAAGTACTTTTTCCTTTTGTTCCAACTTTACCTGGTCATTTATTTCCAACTTTTAATTCACCATCACCTTTCTGTTTGGAATTATTTAGCTATTAAGAACAAGAAAACTAGATATTCCTGTTTTCATATAAATATATATCCAAATCGCAAGTAGCATGGAAATAACTTTCTTAGTAATTGCCATATCAATTGCTTCCTCCCAAAGTCATTCATTATTGGAATCATTACCTGAAAGACCTTCCTTACATTGCCCTACATCAGAGCAGGGCTTTGTTTCCTCTTGGAAATCAGTGATTTAGTTAAGACTTTTAATCTTAAACCTGCTAAATTGTGATAACAATTAGGTTGATTTCCTTCCCTCTGCAAATGCTATACAAAAAAACATCAATCAAGGTGTATCTAATTATGAAACTAAGTTAAGAGGTGTTTGAACAAGATGGCTAGGATTCTCAAGGGACCAGAGAATTGAATTAGGACTTCAGACATATCAAATTAGTTAATGATTTGGGGACCTTTATTCTGCAAGAGGATGTAAATTAAAAAAGAATAATGAAATTCATTAAAGCTTGGTAACATGAAGAAAGGAGGACGTTTGGGCCTCACTGCACATAACTTTTAGAACCTGCTTTATCTTAGTAGAATGACAAGCAGCTTGGTGAGGGGAGCACTTTTTTTTCAGAATTCACATTACAGATGGCCACAGTTTGCATTGGATATCTAATTATCAAACAGAACTCATCCCCTGAACTGTTTCAAGCACTTACAAACTACTGTGGCTCAGACTTGTTATAGACCCTTTGTTGGGTTTGTTGGATTAGTCCTTGCACTTCCAACATCCAGGGAACTTGGGGGGTCATTTCCCAGCAAGCAAGCAAACACTTTTTGGAGGAGCAAGAAACTAGAGTTCTGGAAGACACTCTGCCATTGTGAACAGAGAGACGCTGTCAGGATACATGAGTAGTATAGGTACCTGCCCTTACAGCAGCTGTAGGACACTCTACACCTGAGCAGAAGTTTATTTAAGCCAGATGGTTAGAAACACTGCTTATGCTAATCTTGCATTCATCCCCTCTACATTAAGATTCTGTTTTAAAAATTGAGCTTACTGCTTACTCTTGTGTGTTCATTTTCTGGCAATGAGCGGTTAGCGTCTGTAAAGTCCATCCTGAATCAATACACAGAAAGCAGCTACAATCTTTGCATTAAGGGGTGAATAGCTTGACCACAACACCTTTGAACAGGGTTGGAGATGTCTACATACATTCAACTTCAAGGTAGTTTAGTAGAACATTTTAGCTCACACTCTGTACTGAGTCCTTTTAAAACGTCAGATTCTCTTCTAGTTTCTAATTAAGCTTCAGTTTGGGAATCTACCGTACTTTTGTGAAGTACCTGATCAGCACCTATTTTAGCAATATTCTTGAAGTGCACTGTTATAAAGATGGATAATAGAAAGAACGCCCTATTGCTGCATGTGAGGCATTTTTTTTTCTTTTTTTTTCCCAAAAGGAAGTAGGAAATACAGCACCTAAATTTTAGTAAGCACTCAGAAGATGCTTTTAGACAAGGAAAAAGCAATCAGGTAAATTCCTTGCATAGTCATACATGCTGTAATATAGTTGCTCAGTAACACTGTTGGTATCAGTTGATATAGTTTCTCTAAGTAGAGCAGTTCCAAAATACAACAGTTTCAGGACTTGACCTAAAATACAGGTGGAAATTTAATATGCGCCAACTCAGAGTATTATTATACGTTTTTATTCTGACTGCTGACAAATAGCTAGCCTACAAATGTATGCTCTACTCTGCATAACTTCCAGAAGCATCGTTCAAAAGTGTATGATACCTGCATGAGATAACCTCAGACTTTAAAAGGTAAGTGCAAGTTTATCACCTGAATCTAGCTGTCAGAGGATATTAGACACTAACCCAAATGTTTTCTGGTTGGGCCTCATTTTGATGAATCTGTTCAAAGAAATGGAGGATAAGCAGCTAACCCCTCTTTCTCAAACAAGCCTTGACGCGTGAATGACTGCAAATGGCAGCAGATGACTTAGCATCGGAGTCACTCCTCATGACAGGCACTGAATGTTGTAGCATGCTTTTTAAGGACCTGTTGTGACTAAGCTCTTCGGGCTTAAAATTGTGCTTATACTTGTTTTCCATCAGCAGAATCCTGAAATGTTGAAAAATGCTGCATGCTTCAGAGACAGATTCTTACAGGCTTGCAAACCAAGAACAGATTTCAAACTGTAAGCAAACCAAAACACCCATGTTCACTGATGCTACCATCTTTCTAAGATCCTTCAGAATTGTCTGAATGTGGCATAGTTCTAATACTCATCAATAACATATTTAGAATCTGCTGGCCTAAACCTGAAAGAGGTGTAGGAGGTTTTTGAGAAGATTTTGTGGTTAGCCTGAAAAGACCAGACACATTTTGCAGAATTGAATGATGTAGTACAGCTCAAATTTTGCTTCCATTTATGTTATCTGTCATCTTTTTATTCCCATCCACACTGCTGATGATGTACAAGCTTTTGGGGATCATCCACTTCAGATACATTTGCAATACATGGTTGCCTAGGGTTACCACCTAACATAGCAAGGTGTATTTCCAAATAATTTTTCTTTTGAAAATTAAAAACAATTATTTAAGTGCCTATTAGGAACACATTTAACCCAGGTATTTCATATACAGGGACTTACAGCATAACCAGGAAAATACTCAAACATCTAAACATTCACTGTAGAGACTGCTTGAAAAATGAAAAATACTGATTAGAGAACCAGCAAAAAAGAACCATAATAATTGAATCCATTAAAAAAAAAAATAAAAGAAAAAACAAAGAGAAGACATCAGAAAATTCACGCAGCCAACAAAATTAACTTGCACACAAGGTTTTTATGATTGATGAAGTATTTACTGAAAGTGGCTTGAATGGTTTTAGCCAATGCAAGTAGATTTGGGTTCATGGCAGCTTCAGTTCTAAACATCTGCTATTTTCTTGATTAAATATGTTTAAGAAAATTATTACAAAAGTCCATTTCTGGTACCTTTGGAATTCACCCAGTAAATGACTGCTGAGTAAACAAGGTGTTAATCTATAATATCTGAAAAGTAGATTTCAGTCCCTAAGCATGCTTTAGCACTGTTCTGTAATCCACAACCTTGCCTTAGCTGGGAAAACTAAGATACTTCAGACTTGAAAATTCCCTTTCAAACCACAAATGTGCAGTCGAACCTGCTGCAAGGGTGGTGAAGATTACCCTAATATCATCAAGGGACCGGTAACAAAATTAATTTAGATCATTCCACTAGAAGTGCATGTCAGATTCCACTATATTACTTGCTCTTAATTTATGAAAATGCTTTTAAATCCCTAGGTACACAAAGACTATGACTTGACCTAATCTGTTTCCTTACACTGTGTTTTCCTAGTTGTTTCCTCATCTTTAATGTCACTTTCTAATTCCATGGGCTTTTTTTAAAAAAAAAAAATGACATGATACTAAGTAGCATGCTTAGGATTAATGTTGCTAGCACTAAGCTGCATTAAGCCATTATGTTGTCAAAATTCTGCTGTATTCCTTGCTATTTGTGCACAATTCTTGAAAGACATGTTCTTTTTTGTTAAAAAAAAAACAAAAACATTGTGTTCAGAAAAGTGCCAAGTAAGACACAGCACAATTATTTTTGAGAAACACTGTTTTGCAATCTAGGCTACCACTGACTGAAACCTTTTTGTGTTGCTCCATGGTTTGTGGAATCAAATTGAAGAGCTCCTACTGATTTTAGGGGGTTTTGGAACATACTTTGCTAAATGAAATTTTATTTCTTTAGGGTTCCAATGGACATATTTCCTCATCTTCAAAATCCAGTTTGCAGAAAGCAATGCCGCAAGCCTTTGTTAGCACAGATATGCCCTGAACAGACATCCTGAAACGAAGAAAGACTCATGAAGGCACATAATCCTATAACAGAAGTGCTAAAGCCAGTGTGAGTTATTCCATTTTCTTTCACTAAAGAACTTGAGAACAGAGACACATATTCTCACTGGCATTAGTCAGACCCCTCAAACAGAAACTTCAGTAAGAAGAAACTTTGTCATTTCCCCACTTTTTGATATTTTGTCATTTATTTCTATGGAGACAAGTCATGCACAAGAAAAAAATTGAATTACATTATAGTAACTGGCCTGATACAGTCTAACAGGGTAAGGTACCTCACATTTGTTTTTATCTTAACTGGTCTCTTTAGCCTAAAGGGATATCATACTTGTATTTTTGAGATAATTCACTTTGAGACTTAGAGGAATTTTGAAAAGAATGTTAGACTACATGAGTAGAAACTAACATTCCTTCTAAGTTATATTAAAATTCCTGCTCTTTCATGGTTTTGTAAACTTTTGTATAAAATACATTCTGATAAAATGTTTTAATAATGCTGTATTGAATATCTTTCTTTGATCCAATTTATTAATAATTACTTTAGGGTCAAGCAAATCATTAGTCTTGCTGTACCCATGGAGATGTATTAAATATTCACTAGCATTTGAAAAAGTTTCATAAAATATATCTTTATTATAAGCATAATTCTCTTTCACTCACATGTTGATAATCATCAAGACTACAAAGTGAATTTGTATGGTAAAAGTCTTACTATTTGAAATATATATAAAACTTTATATATATATAAATACATATTTTAGCAAGATTTTATATCCTGGTGCTGGTGCTGCTGGGGCAAACCACTGCAAGTTGAGGAAGGGAGTGCTGCCAAAGGACAGCCCTCCTGTGAAATTTAAGAATGCAACTTGTCATGGAGTGCAGCTTCTGGCAAAGCCTAGAAATACCAGTTCTAGCCAATATTTCACACTGTCAAACATAAAAACAAATAATACATTTTAAAGGGATATTTCCAAAGCAGGCAAATGTAATGTTTAGTGCCAGAAAGGCCTAATTCCCGTTAATTCTGTTTTACACTAATGTGCTAGGCATTTCCTCGTAGGGTAGAGGCTTTCATGATGAGTATAAACTGGTTGTATTACAAATTGAAATGAGAGTACCGGTATTTCTCTATGAGGAAAAGATGGACTTTTTTTTTTTTTAAATACAGTACTGCTATGTGATACACTTTCTTCCTAACAATAAATTCAGGAGATGGCTGAGCAAGCTTTGCAGTCACTGCGTGAAAAAGAGTGACAATATGTCCCTGAATCTGGGCATGCTGCTGTTTCTGGAGAAGAACTGGACAGAGGAAGAAGTAAGGAAGGAAGGAAAATGCAGGTAAGAAGCAGCATAATAAAAGCTGGCTGCATACCTGAGCAACTGGAGTGGCCCTAGCAGATGCTTTTTAGGATTAGAACTATGCAATTTGTCTATACACTGATTCATATATAAAAAGTTCTGGGTAAAAAGCACGTACGATTTAAACACATACCTTTTATTCACAAAACACTCAAGTCAGTCATCTAGAAAATATAACCTCAGGATTTTTTTTTTTTTTTTTTTTTTTGCAAACGTTTTGGTTTCAAACAGTAAAAGAACAGACCTAGTTTCTGTGCTGGTTCTTCATGATAACGCTTCCATGAAGATATCAGAGGTGAAAAAGAATCTGCTTTTTGAGCTTAATAAAAAGATAGATTGCTTGATGAGTAGGCCTAAAATTTGTAGAGCCTTCAAAAATAGTCTGACAAAGAAAATCCTTCCTTAGTTTGTTTTGAAAAGTGCATTTTTTTTCATTACAATCCTGAAAGGGGCAGAATGAGATGGGAAACTGCAATTCCAGAAAAAGAAATCAATTTTCGTATGCAAATGTAAACAATAAAAGACCACATTTTGCTTCATTTTCTTGGATACTTATCAGTCAAAGATTTTTTGTTAGTTTCTCCTTTTCAGTACAGCCTTCTGCATGTGTGAAAAGCAGAAAGCTTTATACTGGGACATTTGACAGATGTGAAGGATTTCTTGCTTCCTACACTGTTTGTAAACATTATTGTATCAAAATTTGCTTTGCCAAGGGCAAACATTACCTCTGGAAAGAACTCAGCTTACATGAGGAAGAGAGTATTTTAGGAACTATCTACAGAGTTTCCATTATCCAAAGGTACATTACACAGATCTCCAAGGTTACATGCTCTCCGAGGCACATTACTGAATACGTGCAAGGTTTCCATTTTCCTGACAGGAACAATTACAAATGCCATGCGAGAATAATTTCATACAAAGAACTGAAACAGGCACCAGAAATTGTCTTAGGTAGCAGTTACAAATGTTTATGCTAATGCAACAGTTGCAAAACAAAAATAGTGACTAGTAAACATATAGGTATTTATAGTTATCTTAAAACTGAATTATATGATTTTATAACAGGGCACTAAGTAGGTATTATTTGACACGATAATAGTTACCTTCAAAGTTTTAGCACACCTTGTTTTTAGCATACCTTTTAAACTAATTTTTTTGTTCAGATACCAGAACTCTCCATCCTGCGTCTGTTACTGTTCCAGTAACACTAGCAAGAACTGCCAAGTGTCCTGTTAAGACTGGCACACATCACACTAGCACTTCTTATTAAAAAAGAAAAGCACATGGAAAAGAAGCTTGCTTTGATCCTCCGACACCTGCAAAGCTGAAGAGTCAACGCAAGTTCACTATACAGGATTGGAGTCCTGCTTTTTTTGCTGACTCAGTATTTGGTTTGTAATTCTTAATGAAGTGATAGTATATGCAGAATGCTCAAGTGCTGTGTTAGTCTTTTATAGGAATATTCAAAAAAGATATTTTAAAATATACTTTGAAATACAGCACTATGAATAAAACATGTTGTTTTCAACAATCATTTTTGTTTCAAGGATATGCTAGCACCATAGATTCATTTTTAATTTTGCTCTGGACAGCTCCAGGATGTTTTGGCACTTTTCCCACCATTTTTTCCCTCAGCTTCTATGTCTGTGGAGTGAGGAATAACCAAGCAGAACACTTCTTTAATAAAGCACAGAACTAGAGCAGGGAAGATATATAAGTAAGTGCTAACATAACTTATCTGAGCCAGCCTGTGCTTGCACTGGAGGTTACTGACATTTGAAAGTAGGCTGGAAAAAAGGTACACTGAGAGTTGACAAAGGTCTTGCAGCATGTGATCTTAAGACAAGGTTAATGGAAGAGCCTCTCCCACCATTTATTTGTTTCACTGGACTTTAGTCTGTTTTCTGTCATGTTGTAAAGGACCGATAGAAAATGTGGTTTTGTCTCGACATTGCCACTGTAGCACCATCCAGCATCACGCTTCGAGAAAACCATCTTCTCCATAGTTTTGAGAGAAACAACCTTGTGCGCCTGCGCAGGGACTAAAGGCGCGAAAAGAGCAGAGGCAGGCACTAAAGGCGCGAAAAGAGCAGAGGCGGGGGCAGCACGTCCGTGGCAAACCGCACGTACACATTTGTGATCCGCGCATGCGTGAGAGCCCCTATATAAGGAGCACACGTGCCCCTCGGCGGGGGCAGCAGTGGCACACGAGACCATTCCTTCTGTTCCTGCACCCTCAAGGCCTCCCCCCCTTTCGGTCCCCGACGAAGCCTGAGGCCACCGAAGCCCCAGCGGAAGACCATCGGACTCGAAGTGGTGGTGATAAACTCCTTCTTCTCTCTCTCTCCCTCTCCCTCCTATTCTTTTCCTCTTCTCCCTTGCCATCCCTCCTCCCTCCATTTCTCTTCTCCCCCTAAATAAAAATAAAAGGTTGTACAACATCTGACCCATTCCAGCATCTTAATCTCATCCTTGGGATTGTATCGAAACCTCCCCCGACATTGGATTGGGACACGTTTGGCTGGATTTTGTATTCTTTAAGGTTAATCTCTTGATATTCACCCCCCAACCAACTACTTGGTGCAACAAAATTTTCCCTTGAAAAATGCCATCTCATCAAAACGGTAATGATTTTTAAAAGCAGCACAATACACCAGCAACAAAGTCAACAGGAAGCCTCTTCAGGTTCAGGATGGAGTTTGTGATTCCTCATACAGGAGAGAAATGTAACTCTACTATAACTGGAAAGTGAGAGATCCCATTTCAAGCCTATCTTCTGCCTGACTCTGAAGAGGACCTTGAAGCTACACTGCCTACATGAGCTCCTTAGCCAATGGCTACTGCGGGCTATGCTAGAGTATGCAAATTCTTTCCAAAAGCAAAATAACACTGAGTTTTCAAAACAGACTTGTTCTTTTATGTTCAGATGTGCTGAGCAGATGCCTTCAACTTCAGCATAAAATTAGGGACATCTTTAATTACCTGAGAAGGTAACTGCATACTGCTTCCATGTTTCAAGCTTAAGCTATGCTTAGGAGTTTTAGGACAACCATTGCAAATGCTACTTTCTTGTAGTAAAAATATTTTGTAAAGCTGAAAATGGTTTTCCATACAGCCAAAATAATAACAGTATTCCTTAGCCAAGTATTAGTGAAGAGTGGAGACTGAAGAGTGATGGCTACCATGACTTTTCAGGCAGAAGTAACAGTCAACCCAAATCCAGAACATTTATTTTCCTTCTTTGTCATTATCTATCTCTTCTCTAGCCACTCTTCTTCCTTATTCATCTCCAGGCAGGCGTATAGAATGTTTGTGTTTTCAAAGTGTTCTTCAGTTTTAGGTTCTTTACTTTTTTGTGAAACAGCTTATGCATGAAGCTTCCCACACATTAGCTATACAAGCTTCTCAAATACAATGCAGTATTTCTCAAATGTATTAAATCATGGCGCTATTCAGGACATAATAGTAACACTGCTATCTCAGGATAATAAACCATTGTCAATTTTATTTTGTTAAGAAATCAACATTCTGTAAGAAAGTGTTTAGTAGGGTAGATTGTGAATCAGCTGCTGTGTAGTTAAAGCCAGCAGCTGTCTTGAGCTGCAATATTTCTTACCTACTTAAAGTCTCTCCTGGAGCCATTTTTAAACCTCAAAATATTTTCTTTTTCTGCCATTTTACACGCCAATATGTATTATTTTCCACATTTAAATATAGCAACATAAACTTCATACCCATTTAAATGTATAAAATACTAACAAACCCATTTCAAAAGGTAGTGCACCACAATTCTAATGTAAAGAGAACTTATGTAAATCCAGAATCATGGAAACAGACTCAGAATTATGGAGGTAGGAAAACACCTGCCAAGGGATTTAGTCCAATCTCCTGCTCAAAGCAGGTCCATTTGCCACAGATTGCTCAGGGCTGTGCCTGGTAAAGTTTTGGATATGTTGTTAGAGGTTTCACAGCCTGAGAAACTTGTGCCAGTGTTTGACCACCTCCTGGTAATTTTTTTCCCCATCCTTGTACTACTGGAGTTTCCTGTGTTCTGACTTATGTCCAGTGCCTTTCATCCTACTGCTGTGCACTTCTGACAAGAGTCTGACTCTATGGTGTGTCTTCCAATCAGGCAACTGTAGACAGCAATAAGGCTTCCCATGAGCTTTCTCTTCTTCAGAGAATAATCATGTGCTGGTGTTTGTCAGATACTGATAGAGCATTGCTTTTTAACAACTCACAAGTTGCAACAATCTGATCTGTGAATCTTCCATGAAAGGAAGAAGAAAGCCAGCAGCAAAAATCCATTTATTAAATGCCTATAGTTGTTCCCATAGTGCTGTATCTGAGATGGTGTTTCAGAAAATTCTGCTGTTTCCACTCACGTCCTGAAGGATTGTTTTGATGACCCTGTCAAGGATATTAATCATGTATGGTTGATACTATACAGAGGAAGGATCTACTGTAGTTGAAGTAAATAATTCCTCTTTTTCCTTTATTTTGAGTGTTTTGCTCAAAATTTACCACATCAGCTCATTGTTGAACAGTTACACAACAAGCCTCAATGGAGAAGTACCATATCATTAAATGCAATGTATTTCTTCTAAACCTGCAATTTTCAACTGATAAATGAGTTATACTGTGTTTTAAGTAGCCACTCCTAGGACATTGATAAGTATTTTGAAGAGGACTCTCATAGGTCAATGTATTTTAGGCACAAAATTTTTCCTCAGTGTATACATTCGAGAATCCACTGTGAACTGCTGCTTGAGGGTGCCTCAGCATTTAGAAATGCAGTATACTTTCTCTGACTGGGAAATCATCTCATACCTTTGTGGAACAGGATGGTCATTTATATATTTTGGATATCTTGTATTAAACCAAGGTGTATGGAGATTTTCTTTAATAAAATAAATCCTTTTTGTTCCAGCAAGGCAGAAAAGAAGTCCATGAAATTTTATTTTATGTTCTGTTCTTTAAAAGAAGAGCCTGAAGTGTCCTAAACCTTTCAGAGCCATCCCAGCTCACCATTTGTAATGCTTTGGGACTTTCATATATCCCCCCAAATTTGATGTCTTTAACCTTGAATTTTCTGAGTAGGGAATTAAGCCTTATTTGTAATGAAAAGTCAGTTCCTGTTCAGATAAATACTAGCTCCTTTTTTCTCCTTAAATGGGGAAAAGGTTGCAGAAAATGTAAGACATTGGTTTTTAATCATATTTTTTTACTTTAGCCATCTGCATGACTCTCTCAGTCCCAAAAAGCTAATAAAGTCTAAAATCAGCAAAATGGTATGCTCTGATATCTGCCATTTAGAAAAGGTTAGAACTTCTCTCTTAGAGTGGGTTTAAGTAACATTTCGACTCCAATATTAGCCTTCTAGAAGTTATATGAGCATTATTTCTTCACTAGCGTGAGCCAATGTTTCATGTTTGTCCTGCTTTCAGATATTAAAAGTCATGTTGCTTAACAGTATCTTTCTTCCTATCTTAAACTACAGCTGCTCGTTTCCTGAAACTTGCTCCATGGTCCTATAGGAGTCAGATGCTGCAATAACCAGGGTCCCTCTCTTCCTGGAAGGTTCACAGGCCATGGTAAGATACCAGCCAGATGCCTCATCTATTTCTAGCTCTCTTTACAAGCCAAACTCCACTCACAACTGACAGAAAAATTGGAGTCTCATCATACTGCAGTGATAGATCTTAACATTAGGAACAACTCTTTTCCTTGGATGTGCTAATCAACTGCAAGAGCATTCAGCATTCACTTTAATACCATCCTTCTGAAAGGAACAGGAGAAGTCTCAGGCAAAAAGGATTTCACAGTTTGCACTGGACTCACATTTTGAAAAAAGCAGTGATTTCATCTTTTTAGATAAAAGCTTTGACTTGAGAATTGAAAGGTAGAAAACACTAGGAAAGTACTAGTTAACAAGACAGTACAAGCCAGACCAATCTGACTAAGATTGGACATGCTGAGCAAGTAAAAAGACATTATCTAGAAATGGGGTCTCATGTAGGTATTTCATTTATGGACAGAGTTATGCTGACCCCCAACTGTAACATCCAAGCAACAGTCACACATTTCACTTGCATCTTGCCTCAGGCCTCACAGCTCTTTTCATACATACATGGCTTGCAAAGCCAGCTAGCTCCTCGGACCTGCGTTGATCAAACAGCAAAGCACATATCTACCAGAATCACCAAGAAGCAGAAATTTATGTTCTGTATAGGTTTTAAAGTAACATTTAGAATCCCTTTTGACTTGGTGTTTCACAGTAAAGAAATATCACACCTTGTTATGAAAGAAAGCAGCCCTGTTTTCCGTAAGCCCTTCAGAATATGTTAGGAAGCGTGTTTATTTAATCAATAGTGAACCTTAATTGGTGGTCTGCATAGCCGTGCCGTACTGTACTGTGAGACAATTACATCATGAAGTATTTTTTAAATTAACAGCCTGTTTGTTGCAGATAACCATGTATGTAATCATGGTGCAAAGAAAAAAAAAAGCCAACCAACCAAACAAAAACCAACCACCCTGAAAGTCATAACAGGAAGTGCAGTTAAGGGTTACAATTAAGAGTTTAAACTTAATTTTAAATGTTATACCTTGTCTATAGGACATTTTTGATCAGGATTAGGAGGCATAAGACATTCTGTCTGTTTCCCTGAAAGAAATGCCACAAAGGAGGATAGGGAGTCATGAATAAACCCCAAATTATGTCACTTCATCATATTTAGATTACTGAAGTTCTCAGTCCACTAGGATGTCTGGCACGGTATGACATAAAAACCTCAGTTCTACAAGGTGACTTCAGAGGGCATCATTGAGACTTCGGCATGGGTAACCTTTACAGCTTCAGGAAAAGAGGAACAGAAAACCTGTGAAAGCCACTGGAAGAAAAATGGAGCTTGAGACCCATTTGGACTAATCATGAAAGGGTTGTAAATGAGTCATGGCACTGTGACAAAAAGATTTAAGGAGATAAAGTGAACTTTTCCATCTAGTGGACATGGCTATGCAGCCTTTTCAAAGTATTTAACCCATTATTAAAGTGGTTGTGCAGTTTTTGAACAGAACTTGTCACTGCAGCATGGAATTTCCTGAAATGCCTTGCTTTTCACTCAGGAAATACAGTGATGACTTAGAATAAGGTGGGAGAACTTAAAATATTTCTCAGCTTTCCTTCCCTCCTTCCTTTCCGACCTAAAGATCTTCTCTGCAATACACAAAATAATAAAAGGGTTCTGTAGAAGCAGTGATTTAAATACTTGTAATTTAGAAAAATAGAAGAAAAGGGCACAAGCAGGTTTCCAAAACAAAGTTCTCACAGGCCTCTTAAGGAGGCTAAAGTGGCAGAGGGAGGAGATTTTATATTATTTGGCATCGATTAACTCATACAAATACATATTTGTGTTACAATCCCACAATTCATTCGTAAAGACCTCAGAGGACATTTTTCCAAGTGTGATTTTCCACTTGGCAACCTTTCTTTTTTAGAAGTGAAACTATAACATTCCCTTTCTCTTCCACCTTCATCTCCACTTATAAGACAAGCATCTTCTGTAACAGGAGAGGCACCACTTCAGTGGTAGGAAACTGGTGTTAGCAAGAAAAGAATCAGATCCTTAGCCATTGAAGAGTACAGATGTGATAAACTTCCTAGAGACGTGAACTCTTCCAAAACTGTCATCATCATGTTCCTCTAAATTATATCAAAATTTCTGTATAGCAGTGTTGAGACTACTGACCCAAATGTATAAAACTAATTTCCCTTCAGGAAAACCCTTTATAAAAAATAAATAAATAAATAAAAGAGTAAAAACTATTTTTTACATAGATTTCCAGGTACAAACCATGTTAAGAGAAGTCTTAATTGTACCTACGATACAATTGCTCCTTAAAAATGTGTGGTGGGTTGACCTTAGCCAGCTGATGGACCCTCACCCAGCCACTGTCTCATTCCCTCTCCTCAACAAGATTGGGTAGGGGGAAATAACATGAAAAGGCTCAAGGGTTGAGGTGAAGACAGGGAGATCGCTTACCAGTTACCTTCACAGGCAAAACATACTCGACTTGGAGAAAAGTAATTTAATTGATTGCAAATTAAACTACATTTGAGTAGTGAGAAACAAAGACAAACTAAAACACCTTTCTCCTGACCTTCTTCATCCCTGGCTCAAATTCATTACCAACTACTCTTTCTCCTCCCCAACCCCAAGCAGGGCAAGGGAATGGGGAATGGAGGTTGTGGTCAGTCCGTAACAACTCCTCTCTGCTGCTCCTGCTTCCTCACACTTTTTCCTGCTCCAGCATGGATTCTTCCCATGGGCTGCAGCTTCCTTCAGGATAGACACACTCCAGTACAGGTCCTCTGTGCACTGCAGCGAGGGCACCTGCTCCACCATGGTCACTCCATGGGCTGCAGTGCAATCCCTGCTCCTGCACCTGCAGCACCTCCTCCTTCTCTCACCTGGTTAGTGTAGGGCTGTTTCTCATATTTTTTTTTTTTTTTTCCCTCACCCCTCACTGCCTAGGCAGTGGTTCACCCGTTCTTAAATACATTTGCAAGGTGGTGCCACCAGCATCACTGAGGGACCTAGCTGTCCCTGCAGTGGGGCTGCTGCAAAACTGTCTGTGACTGGCACGGGGCAGCCTCTGGTCTCCTCTCAGAAGCATCTGCAGCCCCCTCCCGCTGCCGACACCTTGCCAAATCCACCCAATGCAAAACATTTAATTTCAGGTTTAGGTTACTGGACTTAAGAAAGCAAAACCATTTTAAGTTGTGGAAGTCACACTGAAGGAACTCTTTTCCCACCTTAGATGGGCTATATGAATCACTCATGCAATTACCATTGTTTAAATTGTTTTGTAGGTTTACACTAAATGGATTTTCAAGTCTGTTTTCCCTAACCCTTTCCCTCCCACATCCATAATAATCAGCATAAGATTTCAAAATAATCATGACATTCACATCTCTCTCAAATATGAAATATTGCTAGTGTGTGGTCTTCAGTTACACTTGATGTTTTTCTGAGAAAGTGCTTGGTTCCTTGCATGGAGGCATTCAGACATGAGCAGAAAGAGAAACCCAGAGAGATTACTACTGCAAGGCTTTCTCAAGCTGTTAGGAATAAGCTAACACTGGCTAATTTTAGCTTTTGGGGTCAGATTCATTTGTGCTGTCTGGTTTCTTTGTTTGTTTTGTTGTGTTATGCCAGATGGGCAGGGAGCATACTGAACATACCGGATTTACAACTGCCATGCATCATCAGGGTAGCTCCAAGCAGTGGGAGCTTACGATTCACTGCTGCCTGAGACAATCCCTAGCTCACATTTTCCCCTCCTTCATGCTGTTGCCCAGTATGAGTTCACACACAACCCCAGCTCTCCCCTTCAGTTAACAAACTCAGCTGAAGTGTATTCAGCTGCAGCCAGGAGATAAGAATAAGAAAAAACAAAGAGAAAAATATCTTATATTTCCACTCCAATTTGTCAGTATTTCCCACATGGAGAAATATACATCCTGCCACATCTGTTCCATTGTCATGGAAAGACCAAAGACTTTGAATGCTTTGCTTGCCACTAAAGTCATGAGGATAAATTTTGATGTGTTTCTAAGACAACTGTCATCTCCTCTCCAACCCACTGTTAAGGTCAGGCACTTGTCCTCGGCCTTACCTTAGCCACATTGCAGGTATTTTTGTGCCCAGCTGCTTTACTGGTCCTGACCCACAGATTTGACTTCCCAACTCTACCTCAGTCCTGCCCCATCACTGTGGGCTTGCTTAATGACCACCAGGTAGCGGCTAGGCCTGGTCACTGTCAACAGACCTGCTCACTCACCTCACTCAGATGCTGCAGGACTATGTCCCTCATGGACAAGAGCATGGCCAGCCCAGCTGGAATCCTTGGCTCCCTTTGCCTCACATAGCAACCAGCTCTTGCTGCTCCCTGGCATTGCATTTCTCAAAATCAAGTAGCTGCATCCTCACATTATGTGGGTCAGGGTCTTATCTTTACTTTAAAAGTGGGGGACAGGTACTGAGAGACACAGAGAGCTTATTCCCTATTGAAGTCCCCAGTACTAGCTATGCTGATAAAGTTTCCAATCAGAAGTATTTCTAAAATTTATTTTCTGATTCTACTTAAGCCATTTCTCAGCAAACTGGCCTAGAAAAAGAAATGTGTGATTCTGGGAAAATAGTGCCTATATGGGAACATACATTGACATGCTAACATCACTGTAACAGTATAGCCCCATTAAAATAATTTTCTCCATGTAAATAAACCCTATGGTAACATCATGACATCTTTGATGGTGTTATGCATATGACAGGCTGATGCAGATTTTGCAGACATTTTTATATAAAAAAAAAAAAAAGATAATCTTTGCAGCAAATATACTCATTGGAAGCAATTGATAAAAGCATGGAAAGAAAGCAAAACCAAAAAATTCCCCAAGGAGGCACTTGACAAGAATCCTACTACTGCTAAAAGGAAGAACAGGGGATTAGAGTGGAAAGTGCTTTTACATGAGTTAAGCAAACATAGATGTAATATACATAGTAAGGACTAAAAGAGGACACTCATAATCTTAGAGAGTTTACAGATTTTTTTATTTCACAGTTACTGGCTTTCTCGCTCATATCTTCTAGTGTTAGGGTCATAAACAATTTTAAAAAAGCAGGTAAGATAGTAAGGAGCAAGACACCTGATGAATACAGCTCTTCTCCTCTTCTCTTCTCTTCTCTTCTCTTCTCTTCTCTTCTCTTCTCTTCTCTTCTCTTCTCTTCTCTTCTCTTCTCTTCTCTTCTCTTCTCTTCTCTTCTCTTCTCTTCTCTTCTCTTCTCTTCTCTTCTCTTCTCTTCTCTTCTCTTCTCTTCTCTGTACTCTAAATGTGATCACAAGCTCCCGCCAGCTGCAAGCATCAGTCATCGCTCCAGACAAGCAAACACTTTCTCCCACCTCCTACACATCCTGACCGTGCACTTTCCAATTACATTCTTGTCTCCATTATTTTTATTCTGTCACATGTTCTTGGAGTCTGGCAAGTAAGTACCACTCTGGATACAGCACAAAAGTTGTTCAGCATACACATATTGTCTGCATGATTTCAACACTTAAAAGTCTGCTTGCTGGCATGTTCAATAACATGTCCCTATGAACAAGGTGGCAAGCCAGGCTTTGTTCTTAGCTTAGGTGCCTTTGCCTGGCCAGTGCTGCAATAAATGTCCCTCAGCAAGTCAGTGTGGCAGGCATGAGCAAGTACAGGTGAGGGTAAATTATCACTGAAAGAATTTAAAAACAAAGGAAAAATATTTTGGCATTGTATCCAATTTTTGTTTGTTTCCCATAATGGTTGTTTGCCAGCTCAGCATATTCCAGAAACAATTGTGCATTGTTTGCCTGCATTGTCAAGGTAGCTGCTGTGGCACACACAGACGCGTTCCAACTTGCTTCCAACTACATAAGGCCGTGACAAAAAGCAGTGCCACCACAGCTGCCAGCAGCTCAATGCATTCTAGTGGCCTTTTCATTTATTCATCTCCTTTAACATGCTTTGCAAACAGCCCTGGGCTGCATAGGTCCGTGGAGCAGCACACCTGCAGACCAAGCTCTAGCTCAGGCAGGGGTACATGAACTTCTGTCAGCAAGCTAAGCTTGCAGAAGAAAGATTAACAGTTTTCCTGAACCGCAGGAAAAAAAAATTATTAAATACTTTGCTAGTCTTCCTTTCACATAGGCCTTATTCCAAAGTGACTTGGAGACCACAGTGTTTTACTACAGGTAAATATCAGTTAAATATCAATTTAAGTTGCCCATGCAACAAGTAACAAAGACTGTATCTACTTACTTTTTTTGCCATTTTTTCTATGTATTGAAAAATTTATAAATCTATACATAAATCTCAAATCCACTAGTATTGCTAAGTAAAGCCCTTCATCCCAATCTAAACATTTTTATTATATATATGCTTTGCTGAACAGCCGCCAGGTGCTCAATTAATATAAGTTGTCTCAGCAACACTAAAGCCAGGATTGACTCCTCATATATAAAGGTGAGTACAAACATATATATAGGTAAGAAGATTAGTTTAATAGAGCCCAGGCTGTATATAAGAGTTTCACAAACAGAACAAACATTTCACTAAAATATAAAGTCAATATACATTGCTTTTCTAAGGCAGATGCTTAAATGAAGAAGCTCTACTCCATTCCTCAAAGTCAGTGGTCCATCTTGCTTACAGTTTAACTTGCCAGGAAGCAGACAGCAAACACACACAAACAGACTGCAGAAAAACTCAGGAAGTTTGTAACTTGCTTTACTTAAGGATACCAACACACAAGACTTCACAACCCCGTAGAAAAAAAACCCACAAGACCGTGTTTCTTCACCTCTTGGAAGTTCCATGTGAGTCCATCTGTATTGATAGGTAATACTACCTTTCCTTCAGCAGGCCCATGGTGTAAGTAGACAAACCTCAGTTGATGTAGATAGCTAACCTGGAGCTCTTCTGTGCAGCCAGCTGGGACTTACTTGATGAAGGAAATGCACCATAGTAAGTTCTCCTTGAGCTATACTAGACTGTTCTTTATGGTAAAAAAGTTTCAAGAAGGGGTACAGTTTTTGGGTTGGAACTGCAGTGCAAGATGCGTGGTTATAGGAGAAAGGGGAGGTGAAAGCTGCTGAATGGATGGATGTGGACACAAGGAGATGTTGTTATCTCAAATGGAAGCTGTAACTCCAAACCACCAGAGTTCCTGGTCTTTCCTGCTCAGTTATAGGCAAACTGAACTGTCTAAGCTGTATTGTCACATGCGTTACCTGAACTCTTGTGCTGCAGCTGTTCCCTAATATCACTGGAAGAACTCATATCTGGGGCTTGATTAAGTCAACAGTTGTTAAAGGGACCTCTTTTGCTGTGAAAGGCATTAAGTCAATTATATTAATTGCCAGCCGTTGCAATTAGAAGACTTCAGAAGCTAGTGATAGTCCAAAACACAACTGTGAATCATGTCCTTTTCCTTGACCCATTAAGGATGCCAGCCCCTTCCCAGGACTATGTATTAGATATCATGAATTAATTGCTGCACAAAAATGACAGCAGGACAAGGCCCATAAACTTCAGTACATACCACCAAAAAATCTTAAGAGAATGAGTAAAAACCCGGAGCAACTAATTATTCCTCCACTCACAAACAAAAAAGAACAAAATAAACAGGAAGATAGGAAGGACATGTTTTATCTATCAAGATTTAACTGCACCATTACTTTGGCCCTTTATGGGCCAAGATAATAATCTTTTTAGGTGCTTATGTCAGGTAGAATCAATCATTAATTTTTAATATGTGCTTTGTAACCTGGTTCTCTTTTCCTAACTATCAGTTACCTAGATTACTTCACAATGTTAAATCCATAAATATTATATGCCATCTCTTCAGGGTTCCAGTGATGTTTTTAGCTATTAATCAAGCTGTGTCATTTCTTGATTTTAGTTGTCTGGCTCCAGACTGACTATTAATTGTTTGTTTGGCATTAGGACATAGGTAGTAGAAATCAGCAAGTGACATTGATGCCAGCAGTAATGCCTGGTTAATACTAAACATGCATACCAAAACACAATAGCCTTTTATTTTTAACACAAGAGAAAGGACCTACTGATATAATTTTTAAAACAATTAACTATGGAGGTGGCAGTTACAAAGAAAAAGCAAAAGGATCACAGCTCAGTAATATGTCAGCAGCCTGGAGGATTATCTATCCCCCACAAACTGGGAAAGGACCTTCCTTCAGGGCTTTAAACTACAGAGGTAGCAAAACCTCTGCAATTACTGCATGTACAAAATGTGAGTTCTCATACTGCAGATGGAAACCCGTGAGATCTCAAGTGGCTGCTGGGTTCTTCCTGTGTACAGCACATCTCGACTGCTCAGCACTGACAAGTCCACCCAGGAGAAGGTTGCGATGACGTTTCTGGCAAGATGCATGTGACCTTATCAGGCAAGAATTTGGCTGCCCTTGTATCAAGCAATCCACAAGGGTCTGCTTTTCCAGACAGCAGTGTCCCAAATCTGTAGGAACTAGGGTCACTCTTCTGTTACTATTTATTACATCCTGAGTCAAAATAATGACTGTACTAGGTCAACCCAAAATTCATTCCAGATCTCTATGCTGTTTATGACGGTAAATCTTTAGGTTTAGTAAGCATCCTTTCCCAACCTCCAGCAATTTCTGTCTCAAGAGCTTCCTGAGCAAGGCTATGGTCTTTTATATTCAGCTGCCCTTGCTGGCTTTTTCTTCAGTTAATTTGCCCAACCACATTTTTGACCCACACAAATTTTTGGCCACCCTAAACACTTTGTTTCGAGAACTTCTACTGTTGAAACATGTTGTATGGAAAAATACAGTTTTCAGGGGGTAGAGTATTTGTTTCTTTTCCTTGGGCCTGAGACATTTCCATTAATACTTATAGTTCTTCTATCAGAGGAGACAGACAATGAATAATAATCACATATTCATTTTCTCTATTCCACTTATGATTTATAAATCTCAATCTCATTCCCTTCCCCAAGCCTGAAATGCCATTCCTTGCCTTTGATGATCCTTCCTGCCCTTCTGTGTTCCTTTTCTAGCTCTCTTACATCTTTTTTGGGGCAGGGGATCAGCACGCCAAATAGTACTCAAGATGCAGGGACATTATAGTTGTATACAGTGCTGTAATTACATCTTTGGGGATTTTTTTTTCCCTCTGTTCCTTTCCTAAAAATTCCTAACTTGATTTGATTTTGACTGTAATGGAGAAATGATGTGAAGATTTCATAAACATATATAATATAACTTCTCAAATAGTAATATTTTGGAGTTCAGTATTGAAGCCTGGACTGGTTTTCCTGTATGCCTCACGTAATAGTCATCATTGTTGAATTTCATCTACTATTTTATTATCTGTTAAGTTACTGTTCTAAGATCCTTCTGCAACTCTTCTTAACTCAGCTTTCCTCTTTTTTTCCTGAGTAATTGAATATTACCAGCAAACTCTGTCACCTCACTGGTCAGTCTCCTAGTAAACACTTAAACAACACCCAGCATGGATGTCTGAAGGAGGCTATTGATGATCTTCCTCCACTTAGAAAGCTGGCCAGAGAAATCAATTCTTTGTTTCCTGCTTTTTTAATCAACTGATAATAACCCATGTCAGGGCTTTTGGCTCTTACCACCAGCAGCTTTGTTTCTTTCAGAGATTTTGAGGAGGGACCCAGGTAGATGAAAAGATCAGACAGCAGTACTGGATTAGATCAATCAACAGTCCACCTGGTAAGGTGGCCTGTCTTTGGCAATGACCAACAGCAGATGCCAAGGGAAGCATGCATACAAGGCAAACGTGCAGTGATGCTTTCCCAGAATATTTACCTCCAGGCTCCAGCAGTTTGTAGATCAGTAACTTCTTTAGTTGATTAAATTGGCCAGGTTTCCTTGTCCACATGTTCAGTGACTCCTTCACAGAAGTGCAACATGTCTCTCAAGTACAATGTAGCTCTATAAAAGCCATTTGGACTATATTTTATTATTTTAGATTTACCCATGATGTCACTAATTCTTTTCCTTATTATGGAGAGACAGAAACTTGAATTCTAGAAGGCAGTCATGGGCTTACAGACTTAACAATTAATTGTTATCCTCACTGGAGCTCCCTCTTTTATTTCAGCATGACAAAAAAATGCAGAAAAAAAGTCTCTGAAGTACAAATTGAAAAACTTTTTTTTTTTTTTGTCCAAAAAGGAACTGTTAGCATTAATATGATGTCAGTTAACGTATCTCCGACAAGGAGTATTCACAGTTAGCTAAGATTGCTGTTCAGAAATCACTATTTAAAGACCTTTAAAAACATTATAGTAAATAACACAAAACACTCTTTCTTCCCAAACACCTGATTTTCTCTACAGTATAACATCTGTATATTTCCCCAGATACTTCTCTCTCTATTAAGACATTAAAAATACCTTTTAAATGAGCATGAAATAGTGAATTGTTGAATTTTCATTGTACTTAATTTCAACAGAGGTTTGAAAGTAGTGTACGGATCACGTTTGCATGAACAACTGATAGGCTGTGGAAATAACAAAGGTATCAGGAGAACCAATTAAACCTTCTGTAAGGTTATTATGCTGAAAGGAAGCATAGTTATGCACATTTTTTGCACATTTACAAAAACTGCAGAGTGATATTGAAACGGCTTAATACCACCTGCTGAGTAACACCAATTACAAAGCAGAATGTTGAAAGGAGCATCCTAGTTGTTTTCGCAAACTGTTTGATATTTTAAAAAGGGATGTATTTACTTTTTTCTAACAGGATAAACGTAATGAAGTTGATCACTTGAAATTAGAACTGAGTTGCTATTTTTACAGGACTGAAAAAGCTACAAGCAAAAAAACCTTACAAGGCAGACGCAAGTCTGGTATCTGAAACTTTCCACCTTCTATTCTCTTCTCTCTTTGCTTTTTCAGTGCCTCAGGAGGCACCTTGCCATTGGTCAGTAGCTTATTCCCCCGTCTTGGGGGGTGAGAAGATATTCCTGCGGGTAGCCCACAGAGTGCATCACTTCATCTCGCCTGCAACCGAAGGCCTGAATCTGGGTCACCTATTGGAGTTTCCTGCACTGAGGGTGCTCTGCCCATACCTGTTCATCCCTGGCATGGGTAAGGGAAGGCAGGATCCCATGCAACAGAATATCCTTCAGAAAATATGCCATGTTACTGATTACTAATAGCTATTATTAATCTACTATTAATATCCCTGTTATTGGTGGGTTTTCACCTTTTGCCACAGACACATATGTAGAAGTGTGGGAAATGGGAAAATGCCTTTCTGAAGATTTCTCTCATCGTCTAAATGATGGGCCCAGGTTCTTGGTGGTTATTCAGAGGTATGTGTTAAATGGCATGAACAAAGACAGCAATCAAAGATGCTAATATGATCCATCAGTTCTAGCTTCTAGATACGTTTGTTCTTGGCCAGCCTCAGGGACCAGAATGGCTACTATAGATTGCAGGGAACCAACAAGCCTCAGCAATACCCCTTTTTCCTTTTTCACCCTAAATATAATTTCAGCATCAGCTGCTGAAGAAAGTACTGCAGTACTTCACCAGCTCTGTCCTCTCAGCTCCTCCCTTTGCACTGGGATCATATTATTGCATGTCCATACCAGCTTCACAGTATCTGTCAGTGGTACAAAAAAAAGATCATAAAATTTGATTCATGTGTCTTAAGGATTGGCCTGGGGAAACATTTTTGTTTCATTTATCACAGTAGCTAAGGGAAGAACAGGAATCTCAGGGAACTGCAACAGAAAAGAAAAGAATCATAACACATTGGCATACGCTTTAATGGGAGTATTCCTTTCTTTATTGCAGGGACAAGTCTTAATGCCAAAATGGGAATGCCTATGACTTTTGAAGCTGGCAGCTGGCTTCAAAAGATATAATGCAAGTTACAACAAAGCACTAGAGCTCTAAAGGAAACTTTCACACTTTACAGATCCAATTAAAAATGTAAAAATAGATACATGCTCACTTGCTTACTATATGATAATAACCTCCAAGGCAGACCTTTGCCATCTTGCTCCCTAGCAGGATAAATCAGGTTATACTAGATTCTGGGCTGCCTCATTGAGACTAATATCAGGATGTGGCACGTTGCTAATGAAAAGCTACCTGAGGTACCTGTATGTAGCACTGCAGTAATACTGTCTAATCTCTCACGGCTACTGGTTTTACAAGCACTCTGAAGCTTGATGCTTTAAGGCATTGTTGGTTCATACTGAATATCACTTTTTTAAGTTATGGTCACAGGTGTAAAAATATTCATAATAGAAAAGTACATTTGTTTTCTCCCAAGTTCCTTGAGGGGGAAGAAAAAAAAGAACAAAACCAAAAAAACCACAACACCCCCCCCACCAAATACCCTCAGATTATTGCTGGTTCCCATTTTGATGGGAAACCTCATCATCCCTATAGAACTCAAGATGTTGTTAAGAACAACAGCCAGACCATAGGGACTCCTTTGACCAGAAGAGGCAACTAATGGTTTCATGTTAAGCAGCAGAGAAAATGAACAATCTGATCGCAACATAAGGGAATAAGTAATACCCAGACAATAACATTTTAAATCTCTTTTCCACATGCTTGTCAGATATGTTCCACACACTAGGGTAACAATAGCAGAGGCACAGCATGCCTCATATAAAATACATGTGGCAAATGTTGTAGATATATGGCTTTGTCAGCTTGCAAAATTCCATACAATTATCTAAATTAAAATTTTAAGACAAGGTAAACTACTGCATTAGCCTTTCAAAAGTACATTTTAATTATTCTCTACATGGTTTGCATTATTGCAAGCTTTTGGTCGGAAATAATATGTCATTCCTCTTAATTGCTTTAAATGACACTAGGAGATCTGATTTATACATGCTCATCAACACATCAGGGTTTTTTTTTTCTAAATATGCTAATTTTTAGAAGGCTTTTCCATCACTATAATCACTGTCGAAAGAAAATGTAGCTGGAGTTGGAAGACCATCATCCCTTGTATTTACTGTTGGGCACCAAATGCTTGCCAGAGCTGTGTTTCCACTTTTCTTCGTGTTTGTTTATTTGCCAATTCAGTGGCTCTAATCTTGCTCCCATTTCAGTAAACAGTGACTCGCATGCCAGAGAGGAGCACACCTGATCTTGGATAGGTATGACAGCAGATACATGACATGAGGCAATCTCTCAATTACTTGTAAAATGCCTCCAGTTCTGTCTGCTACCAGTATATAGACTGATTTCCTCTAAGTCACATCCTTTCTGATGTCTGTTCATACTTTTTTTTTCTTTTTTTGGCAACATATATTTTTTTCTGGTTATATTGATAGGTCCTAGAAAATACACAAAAATATATCAAATAAAATGTATGCACAGTTAGTGAATAGAGTAACTACAGGACTCAGGGGAGGTATCCTCTTTTGTTGTTATCATTTTTAGATAAGATTATTTTCAATAATGGAGCTACAGCTACAAAAATAGAATAGCTGTAAAGACACAAAGAAGATAGGTCAAAACCATCTGTTCCCTCATTTTCACCACCCATCTATAAACAGTGCAACACTTTTCCTCTCTGTTCCCCATCCTCAAGAATTTTAATATTACTCAGTGAAGAATCCCCAAAGACCACCTAAAATATCTATCTTACAGTTAGGTCAGTTCTACCAATATGTTATGACTTACTGTAAATTGGAAAGGTATCCCTTTGAGGATCTGATATATTGAAGTGTTACCTTTCAGGCTTACTGTAGCCAAACACAATTCAATAGTTTTCTCTGACTCACTGGTCTTAATCCAGCAGAATGAAAAAGCATCTTATTATAAGATATTAGCCCTCTTTTGAGCACATGATGCACTGTTTTGGGGATTTTTTCTGGGTAAAAACTGCTGAACACAGTTAGTTCTTACCTGTCACAGTAACTCCGTAATGTCAAAACTACCAGTTGAGGTCTGAGAAAGAGCAGTTCAAGCTGTTTGCCTGAAGTGGGAAGCAGCTTTAGGATGATGAAGCATTGAGACAAAGAGTTATTCTTGTTATTCACTCGTTTACTTCCCTCTATTTTAGTGAGTAAATCTAGGGACAGGTATATTTACTCCTGCAGAAATTGTGTAGCTCTTTTAAATCTACTATATTGTGATTTTCCTGTCAGTTGAGAGCTGATAATAAGCCCATGTGTTTCTCCATTCAGTCTGTCTTTAGCAAAACCTCCAACTGGTCCATCATACATCAGAAAGATGAAGGCCCTGTACTCCTAACTGTCTTCTGGCATGCAGCTGAAGGCATCAGCAGAGCAGGTTGGGCCCCAGCATGCAGCTGACAGGGAGGACAGAGGTGTCTGGGTGATAAGGATTAGATGGGGGTCAGCCTGACCAGCCTCCTGTGTTTTGCAAGCTGCTCATTCTGCAGAGGACATTCCCCTGTTAGAGGAGCAGCAGAGACGTCACAACCTCCATTCTCCCCACTGGAAACAACCAAAGCAGAAAGGCATTTTATCAAGTGTTGTTGCTGACCCAGCTCTAACCGTCTGCTCCCATGAGCTGGAACTGCCTTTTCCCTTGCCTCCTTCACTCTGCAAAAGAGGGCAAAAAGATAAGAGGGGGCTGTTGGGCAGGATCCTGCAGTGTTGAACCCAAGAGGTGAGTAAGTTGTACTAAGAGCCAGGATGGGAAACAGATCATATCCTCTTCCTTCAGCAAATCACATTGTCCTGTCCTAAACTCTTCTGTCCCTTTGGGTGGAAGCTGCATAGTCCTCTCCTCTGCCACCAGCCCATTCTGCCACTTCCCCTGTATTGACTTTTGTCTACTCAAGTTGCACTAGGGTGAGAGTTATTGTCTTCAAAGAACATGATTAATTATTTAATCCTGAAATCCCCACCAAGTCATCTTCTTGTTTAAGTCCTAATAGGGCAGCCCTTGAAAAGTGTTGTTTCCACAATATGTGGATGGACACAAATCTTTTATTATTTTCTGTTTCTTTATCTTGTCCATTTCTGGCGTTGGCAGTGGTTTCTCATTTTCAGGAATCCATATCAAATGCATCCTCCACTGATACTGGGGATTTTCACTCTGTGACAGATTGTGAAGGCTCATCTGTATTTATATTGGACATCCGCTTTCCCCAGTTATGTTACATATTCGTCTTGTAGAAGTGCTCTGCTGAGACCCAACAATATCTGGTTATTAAACAAACTCCCATTGGAGCTCTGCAGTGTGCTCCAGGAATGGTTAGTCTGACTCCAGCTCCAGAAATGGCTGGGGATTAAGATCAGGAAGAGGCATACAATTCTTTCATGGCTGACAATGACACTTCTTGTTTTCAGGCTTCCCAGTTCATAAGTTTTCCTCTGTTCAGCATGCCAGGCTGCCTACTAGGGAGGTGGCATGTCTCCAAGATGATCACTGGAGAGCCAAACAGTGAAGCTGAATCATGGCAGCAATTAAAGGTGAAAGGAAGCCTTAGGTTGACGTGGCTCTAGCAAAACCTCATAGGGGACACTGCAAAATTATAAAAACAATAAGGTAAGAAATAACTGCCCCAGTATGGAGAGCACAGTGTTTTCAGGCTGGATTGTTGCAACTATTTCAGATATCAGGTATCTAAATCTGCTGTGACAAACAGTCTTGACCTTCTAACCACATTGACAAGGGGCAGCCAAAACATGCAATAACCAGAGACAGCTGACTCTAACAATTATTTCTGAACTGCTGGGCATATGTATTGCAGTACAACTTTCAAATCTCCACACAGAAATGACACATCAGGTTAAAATTAAAAATGCTTTGTGTGTCTTGCACATTGTTAGCCCACAGTTTCAGACAGATACACAAGTAAAATAAAGCCAGTGTCTTTTATGTATTTTAGTTATTCCTGAAGCAGGAAAGACTTGCCATAGCAATCTCTCATAGTCTGACATCTTACCTGATGACTAGGTAGATTTGGGTAGGCTCTCTACAGACACAGCTGAAAGACCTCTTCATTTGTATTTGGGCTATTCTGCAGACAGAGTTGCTTATGTATGTTAAATCCCTGAATGTATTAAAAGACCAGACAACATAACAGTAATGAAAATTTGCAGGATTTATAAGCAGATAGTTGATATCAAATATCCAAGATGCCAAAATTTCAGAGTAAAAGAATATAAAGAAAAAATCCCATACCAATGCTAAGGTGAAGACAATTGATCTTGCATACACGTCTCAAAAACTAAAATAGTATTAACATTTTTGAAGACTGTCAACAGATTTTCTTTTTAACCATATGTAATAAAAAGTAATCTATGTCAACCAAAAAAAAAAAAAAAAGGAAAATAAAAAGAAAAGAGCCCTTGGAATTCTCTTAGTTATCTTAGTTATAGAAGAACAGAGAATGGAAACCAATAGTGTATGATGAAATGAACAGTCAGCATTCTGCCTTTTGGGGAAAAGTCCTCCTATATCCTGAGTCCAGATATGTCAGGTCATCAAATGTCCTGCTGTTGTATTGATTAGATCTCCTCTCTAGAAAGCAATGAAGTTGCACTTGCTTACTTTTCCCGGAATTCCTTCCAGACAACTATAGAAAAACTGTAACACACTTTTCAAACTCCTTACTTGACGCTTTTTAAAGTACTGTCATAAAGGAACACTTTTTCATTTCTAACGTGATTTAAAATGGGTGACCAGTAATGAAAGAACACACACAGGCACATATGCACATCTTTCAAATTGACAAATCTGTGTTAAAACCACTGCTATTAGCAACCGCTGATCAACAGAGTATTTTTTTCATGCAAGGGCACAGTAGGCTTGACAAGGTGTCCTTAGGCTGGCACATTTTGTCATGCTTCATGTTAAACTGCAACGAGACATGATACCTTACATGTAAAGTAATGCTTGTATGGTACCTTCCTTAGCTCAAGGGATGTCCTTGAAGATTTGATTTACCTATTTAAAGAAGTCTCAATAAGTCACAAGTCTGTCCTGTTGAGATAAGACACCATCAGTGAATGGAGTGTAACCTGTACATTATATAGTGCTATGACACATGCACTGAACACAAATATAGGCCTAATTCTGCCCTTCTGTGCAATTCCCAGGCTAAATGCAGTTTAACTCTCCAACTTGTAAAGGACAGTAATAACTTTAATATAACAACATGTTACTAGAGGACTGAATAGATAGACATTACTGGACTTTATAAATATAGCAGGTTTTGCGAGACACATCAGTTTATGGCTAAAAGCTACAAAGATTTTCATTTGATTTATTAGTTGTGTGTGCACCAGAAATGTAAGATTCCTGAGAGCCATATTTTCAAGAACTCAGCAGCTTCCCTGAGCAGTGCAATACACCTGTAAAATTTCCCTGTATGCAGCAGTTCCTATGGTGATCTAAAAGGATTAGATTTGACTTAAATAATTTGTGAAGCTGTTTTATTATCTTGCAAGACAGAGAGTACAAGCACCTAATGAAGCTGCTTCTATGGCTAGGGCTGCACAACTTTTCTGTCTGTGGATTTTCTGGAGTCTGATAAGGGCTGAGGTCACATGCTGCCTTTCGCTCACAAAGGTCTCTCACTTCTAGCTGTCACTGACTTTCCTGAGGCTTACGGAAATTCAGTATTTTGGGGTCTGTACCCTGCTGTTGGTTTTGATTGCATTTGACCTTTGGGTCTGAAGTTGACGCCTTCCCCCAGTAATGTACTGGGATCTGTGTGCTCTTGTGACGTGCACAGCATGATCACAAGTCTTGCTTTCTTGGGTTAAAAAAAAACTCTTATTGGTGTTTTAAAGAATGTTCCTTCCCAGACGTCCTCCCTGTGGGCACACCCAGAAGCATGCAGAATCTTCCCCCTTTCAAAACACTCTTTCAGAGTAACCAACCTTTCCTACTGATACCAGGCCTTTCAAAATAAATCAATCCATGACACTTCTTGAAATGGGAAGTCTTGGTTCTTTCTAGTCGAGCAAGAAGGTTGTTAGGTGATTTCAAATTACTTAACAACAATACTTTCAGACTCTCATTTCTCTTGTTCAAGATGAGTAAACACAGATTTACAATAACTTGTCATAACATCTCAGTCTAATGAGAAGAGAGCAATATCAGCTGAATATACAGTAGATAGCCCTATGACCCAGCTCACCTGAGTGTGGTGTGGAATAAAATTCTTTACCAGTTGTTTCAAGGAAGACAAAGACATTGAACAAGAAAACATACATCTTATTTACTGGAATAGCACTGTCTTTTAAATGTTGTAAACTTTGGAATATAATAAAACTGTATTTCACTTGAGTGGAAAACCCTCCTGCAGTAGAAACAGCAAAGTAGATATGTGAACCAACCCTATATTTAAATATCATTGTGGCTGTGATTAAACAAAGGAGTATCTGGGAAGAGGAAACATCTGCACTATAGAGAGCGTTTTGGACTCTTAAGTACCTTCATTGGAAATTTAATTTTTCTTCGTGACGCAGGAGTAACCAGAGCTATAAAAGCATAACTTAACACTACAGTAAAAATAAATTTTAACACATTTATTCTATATCATATTTATTATGAATGTTTCAGCTCAGCAGGATAGTTAAAAATTAACATACTATAAGTCACTGAGTGGAAGTTTAGAAGGCAAGAGGTGAATCTGTCATTTGCCAATAGATCTAAATTTTAGCAGAAACCAGGTATGCTACTGTGATATGTCTTTTATGTACCAGAAACAGAAAAAATTGTGGAAGCGCCAAATAACTAACTCATAATTTGAAGGCTATACAAACTGAGTTTTTAAATGTATATGTTGTGGTTTTGGCTGATAGTAATAAATAAAACTATCCTAGGAACTAATCCATCCAAAGGACTTACTGGCCTTTGTTGTCTAGCCTGAAGAGGACTGAGGATGTTGAACATGACCCTAGAGTCAGTGGTGTCAGGACTTAATCCGTAAGCCCTATGGATATGGAAAGAAATACAAAAACATCGAGCTCAACAACTTGGGCTGTTAATGATGCTGACAGTAGGGTGGATGCGGAGGAGGCACAAACAAAAAATTTATTCTGTTTCATCATCTCTGTATCCTAGTGTGTAGTTACTCATGTTGTCTCAGCAATCAGCTGCTTTTGAAGGGGATTATGTATATCTTTTTCAGTCAGAAAAATAGTTAACCTAACTGTTGGCTTTCTTCCCAGTTTACCAACTTCTCAATTCTCTACTTCTGTCAACCTGGGCCTTCAGAGAAAGACTTTCAATCTCTCACATCCATGTCTAAGCTGACAAATTCTTTTGTCTCTTCACTGTAGGTCATTTCTGTACAGAAAAGAGTCTAATTTTCTTTTTTTTTTTTTCTTGCTGTTGTTTCACCTTCTGGAAAATGGAAAACAGATTAATACCCTCAGTAATGCTGCAGGTGCTGAAGAATCTGCATATTCCTTGGATATTTTCAAGAAGACTGAATTAAGGTCACTAGAGTTTGCAAAGATTTCTTATACACTTTAAATGGTGCTCCTGCAAGGCAATATTTTCCCATAGCGATATGGTATGTGTTAATGCTTCAGTGCTGCAGACAGAAACCTATGTGAAATGAAGACTCAGGACTGTAAACAGGGGCAATGGTCCTGCATCCCGCATGAACCATGGCTCCAGCAGCTGGTGCAAGGAGGGACAACTGGAGATAGCTCCAGCCCTGATTCCCAGAGCCGCTCCCAGCCCCAACACTAGCGAGAACTGCTGGGCAGAAGCTCCAGGCTCTGCTAGGGAGGCAGCATTTTAGGCCAAGGGCTGACTGAACAGTCTGGAGCGCTCCCTGCAGCCATCCCTTGGTGTGCCAGGGGAAGTCCCTGCTAACTAATGACATCCAGGCCATGGCTCCTTGGTGCCTGCTGAGGCCAACATGGAAGAATTCTGTCCCAGAATTACATTAAATGTCATAATCAGCAGTGTACTATCTGTGATCCTCATGCCTACAGTAAATAAATAAATACATAAAAATAATAAAAAATATTTCTAGCTGATTTTTACCACCCAATTCTGTTCATCTCACTGGAAATGCATGCTTATGCCAGTTACATGTTTGCTCATAGCAGAACATCAAAGGAAGTGGGGTAGTATTTTTATGAAAAAGATTTTGATTTCCCATGAGAAAGAACAAAATTATCTTAAATCACCTTCTACAACTGTCTTTTCGGGAGGATGCTGGAGAATGTATCAATCATTTAAAAGCTAGATTGCTCAGAGCACTTAGTTTCTCCTAGCTTCTTCTGACTTCCGGGGAGAAAAAATACCTTAAATTGCCTTCTGTCTTTCTGTAGTTCCAGGCATATCTTTTGTGCTTTATCCATCTCTGCTTTTATTCATGAGTTGTCACTAAAGTAAGAAAGCAAGTAGAAAACAAAGCAAAGCAAAACAAAACAACAGATAGTTCAGAGAGCTTGACAGTAGGTTTTGCCCTAAGGCCACCAGTACAAACCCATCATAAATCAGCAGTAGCTCAAGTATCTGATATCTAATGGCTGTCTGACAACCTTAGTAAAGTGTTGAGCATGTTGGTTTCGTATGGCAGATCTAGGCTGTCACAGCAGGGAAGTCTATGCAGAGAATGTGGAATATGCTCTTGCTGGGTAGGTGACCCTTCCAGTTAGTAATGAAGAATACATTATGGGATACAGGTTAGAAAACTTGCTATTCCCCAGCAAACACAGCAGAAACCACTGCCTGTTGTTAGTATTGAAAAGCCTTGATCAGAGCTAGGTCACCCCAAAAGAGAGTAAATGTGTAGAGAGTGAGGTCAGAAATGAAAACATAAAAACCCCCGAAAACACACAAGTTAGGCTCCTAAATGTTTTTTTAATTGCACTAAAGTGCTATTGTTCTAAATGCCAGTTGAAATATGCTATGAGTGTGAAAGAATCAAACTGTTAATGGAAACTGGATAAAAGGTTTTAAATTAATGCTTCTAACTACTCTTACAAAACAACACAAGACAGAACAGGCTAAAAAACACCCAGGAAAACATAAGGAGTTAAAAAAAACAAGATAACCCTGTTCTTTCCTTACTTACTGAAGTTACCTCCTCCATTGCTTAAGGAAAAACAAATATATTTTTTTACTGAAACAGCCTCTATGCTTAAATACAATCTTACTGAAAATCAGCTTTATCCTTCTTTTGACAAATCCCTCATAGAAATCATTAAAGTTACTGCCATTGGCACAGACATTATTTCTATGGGAGTTAAGTCTAGTTTCCATCCACACACTCAGGAATGGGACAGGGATACCACTTCCCTCTACACAGGCACACGCAGCCCTTCTACAGCAAAGCCTCGCCTATCCTGTGCTCGGTCTGTCTGGGAGATTTTCTGGCTCTGGTGGAAAATGCCTCTAATGCTTGCACTGGATTGCTGCAGCTCAGCAGAGCTTCCCAGCCTTCTAAATGAGATGCTGTAGTGGTTTAACCCCAGCCAGCAACTAAGCACCACACATCCACTGGTGGGATGGGTAAGAGAATCAGAAGGGTAAAAGGGAGAAAACTCATGGGTTGAGATAAGAACAGTTTAATAATTGAAGTAAAATAAAATAGAATAGTAGTAGTAGTAGTAGTAGTAGTAGTAGTAGTAGTAATAATAATAATAATAAATAATATAATAATAATAATAATATGCAAAGCAAATGATACATTGTACGATTGCTCACCACTCACTGGCCGATGCCTAGCACGTCCCCGAGCAGCGATCGCTGCCCCCCGGCCAACTCCTGCAGTTTATATGCTGAGCATGACATCATACAGTATGGAATAGCCCTTTGGCCAGTTTAGGTCAGCTGTCCTGGCTGTGTCCCGTCCCAGCTTCTTGTGCACCTAGCAGAGCATGGGAAACTGAAAAGTCCTTGACTAGTGTAAGCACTACTTAGCAACTACTTAGCAACTACTTAGCACTACTCAGAACCAACTAAAACATCAGTGTATTATCAACATTATTCTCATCCTAAATCCAAAACACAGCACTATACCAGCTACTAGGAAGAAAATTAACTCTATCCCAGCTGAAACCAGGACAGTATCTACCCCTTATTCTATACCATATATGTCATGCCTAGGTCTTACACCTTCCAATACATTCCAATTAATCACCACCACTTTTCCAGTCTTTTGAGATATACACACACACACACGTATCATTTCCTTAGTCTATGGGCTATCCCTCTAGAACTTTTGTTGAGTTCATTTAGTTTATGACTTTGGGCTTCATCTGTCGTAACAGTCTTTCAGGGCAGTAAAGATGGTGTGTGGTGTTGGATTGTGGCATGCTGAAGCCAGTTCTGGTTCTATCACCTCTGCACTTTGCTCAGTTTCCTCAGAGTTCATTCTTCATTAATTTGGGTGATTCTTACTGTATACTGTTGATATGGCATATAGTAATCACAGAAGTGATGACATATGGTATTATATAGCAACTAACATTATATAATTCAGTTCATTGGCTATTTTCACCCAAAATCAAATCTCCTTGAGGTACACATCAGGCTTCCCCATCCTTCCGCATCACCCACCAAGTGCACCCAGGTCCTTGAGCAAAAGCAATCCCACAAACAGGTTTACCTTTGCCTGAGGCAGGAGTAACCCAGACTGTCTTCCCCATCATATTTTTTAGGTGCACTACAGGGACTTTATCCCCTTCTACAGTACGTAAATGTGAAAGTTTTGACTGGGCAGGGTTGGCTCAATTGGCAGATCCCCTAGCGTTGACTAACCAAGTGGCCTTTGCTAAATGTGTATCCCAATGTTTGAATGTCCCACCACCCATTGCTCTCAGTGTAGTCTTTAACAGTCCATTGTATCGTTCGGTTTTCCCAGAGGCTGGTGCATAATAGGGCATGTGATATACCCACTCAATGCCATGCTTTTTGGCCCAGGTGTCTATGAGGTTGTTTTGGAAATGAGTCCTGTTATCTGACTCAATTCTTTTTGGGGTGCCAAGTTGCCATAGGACTTGCTTTTCAAGGCCCAGGATAATTTTCCGGGAAGTGGCATTGGGGCATGAGATATGTTTGCAGCCATCCGGTGGTTGCTTCCACCATTGTAAGCACATGGCGCTTGCCTTGGTGGGTTTGTGAGAGTGTGGTATAATTAATCTGCCAGGCCTCCCCATATTTATATTTCAGCCATATCCTCCATACCAGAGAGGCTTGAACTGCTTGGCTCGCTTGATTGCAGCACGTTTCACATTCATGGATAACCTGTTTAGTAGTGTCCATGGTTAAGTCCACCCCTCAGTCACAAGCCCATCTATATGTTGCATCTCTTCCTTGATGGCCTGAGATGTCATGGGCCCACCAGGCTACAAATAATTCACCCTTATCTTGCCAGTCCAGATCCACCTGAGCCACTTCAATCTTAGCAGCCTGATCCACCTCACCTGCTGATTGTCTTGATGTTCTTCAGTGGCCCGACTCTTGGGTACGTGAGCATCTACGTGACGTACTTTTACAACCAGGTTCTTTATCCAGGCAGCAATATCTTGCCACAATGCAGCAGCCCAGATGGGTTTACCTCTGCACTGCCAGTTGCTCTGCTTCCATTGCTGTAACCACCCTCACAGGGCATTTGCCACTATCCATGAGTCAGTATAGAGATAAAGTACTGGCCACTTTTCTCGTTCAGCAATATCTAAAGCCAGCTGGATGGCTTTCACCTCTGCAAATTGACTCAATTCACCTTCTCCTTCAGCAATTTCTGCAACTTGTTGTATAGGACTCCATACAGCAGCTTTCCACCTCCAGTGCTTCCCCACAAGACGACGGGACCCATCAGTGAACAGGGCATACTGCTTCTCATTTTCTGGTAGTTTATTCTACAGCGGGGCCTCTTCAGCATGCATCACCTCCTCCTCTGGCAATATTTTGAAATCTTTGCCTTCTGGCCAGTCCATGATCATGTCCAAGATTCCTGGGTGACTGGGGTTTCCTATACGAGCCCATTGTGTGATCAGTGCAACCCACTTACTCCATGTAGCATCAGTTGCATGATGTGTACAGGGGATCCTCCCTTTGAACATCCAGCCCAGCACTGGCAGTCGGGGTTCCAAGTGGAGCTGTGCTTCAGTACCAGCCACTTCCAATGCGGCTCGAACCCCTTCATATGCTGCCAATATCTCTTTTTCAGCTGGAATATAGAGGGCCTCAGATCCTCTGTATCCCTGACTCCAAAACCCTAGGGGTCAGCCTCTAGTCTCCCCCGGTGCTTTCTGCCAGAGGCTCCAGCTAGGGCTGTTCTCCCTGGCTGCAGTGTAGAACACATTTTTTACATCTTGTCCTGCCTGGACTGGCCCAAGGGCTACTGCATGAACTATCTCCTGTTTAATTTGTTCAAAGGCTTGTCGTTGCTCAGGAGCCCATTTGAAATCATTCTTCTTCCGGGTCACTTGATAGAAAGGACTTATGATGAGACTGTAATTTGGAATATGCATTCTCCAAAAACCCACAATGTCCAAGAAGGCTTGTGTTTCCTTTTTGCTGGTTAGTGGAAACATGGCTGTTATTTTGTTGATTACGTCCATTGGGATCCGTCGATGTCCATCTTGCCATTTTATTCCTAAAAACTCGATCTCCTGTGCAGGTCCCTTGACCTTTGTTTTATGGCAAAGCCAGCCTCCAGAAGGATTTGGACTACTTTCTTCCCTTTCTCAAAAACTTCTTCTTCTGTGTTGCCCCACACAATGATGTCATCAATGTATTGCAGGTGTTCCAGAGCCCCACCCTGTTCCAGTGCAGTCTGGATCAGTCCATGGCGAATGGTAGGGCTGTGTTTCCACCCCTGGGGCAGTCGATTCCAGGTGTACTGGATGCCGCTCCAAGTGAAAGCAAACTGTGGCCTCCAAACTCTGGAGGCCGGCAAACTCCGCCACCAAAGGGATTGAGAAAAACACATTAGCAAGATCAGTTGTGGCATGCCACTTGGCTGCCTTTGACTCCAGTTCATATAGAAGTTCTAGCATGTCCAGCACAGCAGCACACAGTGGCAATGTGACTTCATTCAGGCCCCGATAGTCTCCAGTCTCCATTAGACTTCGCACTGGCCATGTGGGACTGTTAAAAGGTGAACAAGTCTTGCTGATCACTCCTTGGCTCTCCAGTCGACAAATCAGCTTATGGATGGGAATCAGGGAGTCTCTGTAGGTGCGGTATTGCTGCCAGTACACCGTTGTGGTAGCAATTGGTACCTGTTGTTCTTTGACCCTCAGCAGCCCCACAGTAGAAGGGTCCTTTGAGAGACCGGGCAGGGTAGACAGCTGTTTAATTTCCTCTGTCTCCAAGGCAGCTATGCCAAAAGCCCACCAGTACCCTTTTGGGTCCTTGAAATACCCTCTCCTGACATAGTCTATGCCAAGGATGCATGGAGCCTCTGGGCCAGTTGCAATGGGATGCTTCTGCCACTCATTCCCGGTTAGGCTCACTTCAGCCTCCAGTACAGTCAGCTCTTGGGATCCCCGTCAGTCCAGAAATACAAATGGGTTCTGTCTCTTTATAGCTTGATGGCATTAGGGTACACTGTGCACCCATGTCTACTAGAGCCTTATACTCCTGTGGGTCTGATGTGCCAGGCCATCGAATCCACGCAGTCCAGTAGACCCGATTGTCCCTTTCCTCCACCTGGCTGGAGGCAGGGCCCCTCTAGTCCTGGTCATAGCATTCGTTCCTCACTTCTTGTAAATGTGAAACAAAAGTCCCTTTATTAAGATAGGAAACAAAATCAGCCCTTGTACTCTGTCTGGGGAACTGCTCACTGGAAACCGGAGCAACAATTTTCCTGAATGAACCACCTTTTGTAGTTGTTCTTCCTTGCAACTCACATACCCATGCCTCTGGGGTCGAGGTAGATTTTCCATCTCACTTCCTCATGTCCTCTCCATGGTCACACAGATAAAACCACAGGGTGGCCCATGGTGTATAGCCACTATATCTTCTCTCTTGAGCAGAGGAATGCTTACTCCTAATGGCTGAGATACTGGTCCATACAGGTGAGGAGTAGGATATGTCCTCTTTGAGTTCCTGGACCTTCTGGGACAGTTTCTCCACAGCTGAAAGGCAGGCCCGTAGGGAGGAAGAGAGACTTTCTTTGTATTGTTGGAGTTGGCCAGCCATTTCATCCACCGTTGGTCCCTCTTCATCTTTCCAGGTCATTATTGCCAATGAGTTTGTGTGTGATGATGGTGCGCTCCATACAAACTTCCTCCACATGGGTCGTATGCACTGGACTTCATCTGGATCTTTGGGTAACTGCTCGTTGTCCAGGTCCTTATAAATCACGTCCAGCACAGCTAATTCCCTCAGGTATTGGATGCCTCTCTCCATGGTGGTCCGCTTGCCTGGGTGACATATAACATCTTCCTTGAAGGGATACCTTTCCTTCACACCTGACAGGAGTCACCTCCAGAGGCTGAGGGCTTTTGCCCCTTTTCCAGTCGCTTTGTCAATGCCCCCTTCCCTAGAAAGGGATCCCAGCTGTTTGGCTTCCCTACCCTCTAATTCCAGGCTACTGGCCCCATTATCCCAGTGTCGGAGCAGCCAGGTGATGATGCACTTGCCTGGATGATGATTGAAATGTTTTTGCATATCTCACAGCTCACTCAGGGACAGGGATCGGGTGGTTACCATCTCATTTATAGGTTCTGCCTCTTCCTGCTTCTGTTCTCTTGATGGCCCTGGGTCATCATCAGCCCTTACTAAACGAGCTGATCTTCTTGTGTATTTTTTCTTCTGTAGAGGGGCAAGTAATACTGGCATGGGTTGGTTCTCTGGTTCAGCTGCAGCACCTGTTGCAGGGGCTGGCTCAGCCACAGGGGCTATTGTTTTGTCATCAGATCCAGAGATCTTCTCTTCCCCTTGAGGGTTCTGAATAGTGTTGAATAGGGTTTGGTAGGCATGGGCCAGGCCCCAGCATGTTGCAGTGATCTGTGTCTCTCTGGAATTGCTAAAGTGACAACATACTTTTTCCAAATACTTTACTAGTTTTTCAGGATTCTGCACTTGTTCAGGGGTGAAGTTCCAAAACACTGGAGGTGCCCACTGTCCTAGGTACTTGCCCATGCTCTCCCACACACCCTGCCACTCATAACTATACAGCCTTGGAGCAAATCTCTGGATGATATTCTTAAACTGCTTATTAACCTTTGACAAAACTGAAACAATATTCCCAAGAACTACCAATAAATATATCTTAACTACCCAAGGATGTTCAAGATACTGAAAAGTTGTTGCAATGAAGGATGAAACATCATAGAAGAAAGCAACGAAGGTGCCATTCTGTATTTCTGCCATAAAAAAAAAAAAAACTCTCAGAGGAAGAGGTATAATTGCTAATTGTCTCCATGAGGTGGTACCCAAAGTACAGTAATGGTTTCACTACAGAACCCAAATACCAGATAGCACTCAAGGTCAGAGTTTTAACAACAAAACTCACAGGCGAAACATCGCTAATCACTGCAGAGCACAGCAAACTGCAAAACCCAACACCAATCTTCAACATGCACAGCAAAAACAAGAGCATGGTGCAGATCAGGTAGACTAATACCGAGAACAGATGGATCAATGTTATGACTGGCAACTGTTAACAGATACAAATTCCTTAATACACTCTGGTTAATCTGTTATTATCTCAAACCCTTCGAGCCCCATGATGAGCACCAAAAAGGATTGTCGTGGTTTAACCCCAGCCAGCAACTAAGCACCACACAGCCGCTCGCTCACTCCCTCCATCCCGGTGTGATGGGGGAGAGAATCAGAAGGGTAAAAGGGAGAAAACTCATGAGTTAAGAACAGTTTAATAATTGAAGTAAAATAAAATAGAATAGTAGTAATAGTAGTAGTAGTAATAGTAATAATAATAATAATATTACAATAATAATATACAAAGCAAGTGATACACTGTGCAATTGCTCACCACCCACTGATCGATGCCCAGCACGTCCCCGAGCAGCGATCGCTGCCCCCCGGCCAACTCCTGCAGTTTATATGCTGAGCATGACATCATACAGTATGGAATAGCCCTTTGGCCAGCTTGGGTCAGCTGTCCTGGTTGTGTCCCATCCCAGCTTCTTGTGCACCTAGCAAAGCATGGGAAGCTGAAAAGTCCTTGACTAGTGTAAGCACTACTTAGCAGCTACTTAGCACTACTTAGCACCAACTAAAACATCAGTGTATTATCAACATTATTCTCATCCTAAATCCAAAACACAGCACTATACCAGCTACTAGGAAGAAAATTAACTCTATCCCAGCTGAAACTCAGACAGATACTCCATCTCGAACAAAATTAGATGCTTGACAGAAGAATTATTATATGAACGTTTCACGCTAGGGTTATCTGGAGTGCAGATTAGACTGCCATAAAGGTGTTTTCTGGTCTTGAAATGTATGACAACATACAGAGCACAATTAAGCTGCTTTATTGCTGTTTTATTAGTAAATTGATTATCAGGGCAAAATTTATTGGTGATGTTGTTACAAAGAGGGGATTTTTATTATAGCTTTTGATTTAAATAATCTGACCATTTACAGTCATTAAAGAAAAACTATGTCCTCTCATTAAATCAATAGTTTTAAATGTCTTTTGCTGTCAAACTCTGTTATGGTGTACTGATAAAACTGTATCTGATTATTAATTAACCACAGATGAACCCAGGGAGACCTGCTGCTCGTTTCTAATGGCTGCTTCAGAGAGCAGTAGTAATCAAACACACAAGTTATAAATCAATTAAATAACATTGTCACCATCATAAGTAGTCCCATGGCATCAGTGACATGCGAACGCTTCCACAGCTTAAAGGTTAAGTGTGGACATAGCAAACCTTTCTCCTGGCCATGACAATTCATGCAGCTTCTTCTAGGAATTCAGCGTGAATCATCCCGTGGCATTTTCCATACTTCTCTCAAGGACGGAAGTTTTTGGCATATAGGTCCTTTATGTTATGAAGAAAGAGCTAATCTTTCGGTCTTTGATGCATAGTATGTGCATACAGAAATACTGCCACTGCACTAGAATAGTGTAACTGATCCCCTTAGTCTCTTTTCGCAGTACTCCTGTTATTAAAGCTTCAGTGTAAATTCAATCTTTATCAAATCCCAGCAAACTCACCTGGCTGCATGACTGCTTACTTTTTTGAAGTGTGGTTGGCATTTAATATGAGCTTAGGAGCCACTGAAAAAAATCATTCCTGTGGAAAAAAACAAACAGAGATCAAGTTCATTTCCTAATTCCTCTTCCCATCCATTTCAAAATAACCACTTGGCGATGCAGCCTTTAATCATGTCATCTAGCCTTAATGTTGTTTAGCTTCTCTTCATATACTTGTTTTGGGAAACAGTGCTCTTTACCATATTCATCCATGAAGGGGTCCTGGGAAAGGCTGATAGTGTTCACCTTCTAACAGAAAAAGACCGGTAAGTTGGGACCAAGAAGGGAAATTGGCAGTAAGTTTGCTACCTCCACATTCAGGAACCTTATTACATGTGATGAATAGTAGCTCTAGATAAATAAGTATGTACTCCTTTTTCCAGAATAATTGGTTTTATCTTTTGCCTACCAGCTATAAGCCATACTTTTAATTTACCTTTTTTCTTATTCAATTTTTGATGTAACAGTTCAATGTGGATTTAAATTCCTTTCCCCATGCAGCCCTTTTATCATGCTTCTAATTACCTAGCCTAATTGCTCTGAACTGGTATGAGCCTGTGCATTTTTAAATTATTTTCTTTAATTACAATTCTTCACTGAAGAAAATGTCACTGAAATACATCTTACTAAAACAAAAAACACCACTGAAATATGTCTTCCAACCTCTTGGAAATGCAAGCACATAATATGGAAGTTTAACATACTTTACATTCACTCTCAGCTTGTCCACAAAATCCTGCAGCATCACATATAAAAATACAAAAATACACAAAATATTAAAATAAGAAAATAATAGAAGTAGTAAATGATAATGTAAGTATTTTAGTTGAGCATGAAGAGGGCTAAACTAGTATAACTACAAAAAGGAAGGAGAGGGGTGTATGTAGAATATTCTCCAAATCTCACTGTCAATGTTTTTACACTTTGAAGTGCAAATGCCATCCTCTGTCGGGGAACAATGTCTTCATTGTGCTGAAGCATGTCTTTGAGTATGTATTAGAATCAATGGATGTTAATTGGTTGTGAACAAAACACTTGACATTTCCAAAATGGGTCCTATGTATGAAAATTAACAACTGTTTATTTTATGTATTTTATATGAGCATAAGATATGTTTTGGGTTTTTATCTGTGAAATATTTTCATAATTCTGCAACAAAACTTCAGCAGTGAGAAATTCAGAAATGGCGATAAAAGAGGTGCAATTGTAATTTAAGGTGACATTATAGAAACTTCGCTGTAAGATATAGGTTACTGAGAAAAAAGAAAGATTTTTTAAAAATTAATCTTCAAATTGAGTGTATCACATTCCATACCATGCTACAAAGATATACCTTGTTCAAAATTTCCATAGCCACTAGAATTGTGTTCTGGAAATTTGATAATGCAGCAGTTTTTATATTTACATTTTAAAACATAAACACTTCTAAACAAACAATGGTATGTTTACTTAGGTTTGGGAACAAACTGATGTATTGTCTTTTTAAATAATACAACATATTGTCTGAGATTATTCCAATACAAATCCCCAAAAGGGAACAATCATTTATTTGTTTAATGATATGAGAAACTGAAACTCTGAAGACCAGTGCATCTTTATGTACATGTATTGGCTCATTTATTGCCTTGCAAGGCTTAGCTTCAACTTTTCCATTAGCAACCAGCACAACAGATAAAATAATTTCTATCGCCTAGGATATTTTTTTCTGTCAGTGATCTGTATCACAGCTGCTATATGAAAGATGAATGTTACCCCTCATTGATACTCTCTACAATTTAATTAATTTCTCAGCAGTATATTAATTAGGCAACAGAAGTAGGTTAGAACTCTGATACTTATAAATGAGATCAGAAATTGACACCAACTTTCCTAACTCAGCAAAACAAAGGCATGTGTGAGGATATTGCCTGTTTATTATAAGAGACATCTGTTGTCTGTTAGGACCACGAAAGGCAACTCAGCAAACGACCAGCACTTGCAAAGTTGGCTTGCAAGGAACATTGGTTTCTGTCTTCTCTAATGACCAGATCACATAGTATGCGTTGGTGAATCTGCAAACTGTTGCTAAATGAGGATAGCCACAGACATGCTGAGAACAAAGAGTCTAGTGGCTTCAGTACTGTCATCCTTGGGAAAGAACAGAAGTCAAAAGGAGAGAAATCTTCCATGACAACCCAATCCAAGCCCCTCTGATGAGCAGAGAGACTAAAAGCATTCACTGTCCATCATCAGGGGCAATTCTTTCAAACAAATATAGTTTTATTTTTAGAAGAGAGGCACTAAAAACAACAGGCTGAAAGAGGATAAAAGTTTTTATTGCCATGGCCATACACTTTCTGGCAATGCCTATTGCCTCAGGGACAGAGCTGTTGCAAACAGGACCTTGAAAATCAGAACCCAGCTCAGAAAAGGACTCAAACTTGCTTCAGGCAGGGAGCAATGGTGAAAGTTTCCTGGGTTAATGTGGTCACGTCAAGCCAACAAAAGTTCTAGGATTAAAGTGCTTCAATACATGGAATACACTGTAGTCACAAATTCCCAACACTATGGGGCTCTACAAAGGACAATTGCTGTTTTCTTGCTTACATAGCTGGGTTAATACAGAGTCCACGGGGATAAAATGACACAGCTCCTCTCTTTGCTCAAGGTGGTCATCCTTCAGGAAAAAAAAAAAAAAAAATCCTTCTTTAATGGAAGGATGGCTCATTTGGTATGTTTATTCAGGAGCAGTTTCCTCTAATTTGGTTATCAGGGCTTAATATGAGTGTCCCAAAGGTTTTCTTCACTGAAGAATCTCATAGCACAAAGCAAACATGGCTTTTTGTCTAAGGTTGCAGTAAGTCTTTCTGGTGTTACTTGAATGGTAGACTGCTGCAAAGCTAAGAAAGATTTTAAGAGTTATTTTCATTGCTTTAGATAGGATGTAAATATACATGAAGTGCTTAGACAATTGCTTCTTGAGTTCTAAGGGAAATAAGAAAGATTACCCTCAAGTCAGAGGTTCCTCTCATCAAAAGACTCTTACACTCTCCTAGTGTGTCCTGCTAAAAAAATAAACAACACAGAGACAAGTGGCTGAAGACATACCTATTGTTAAGCTATTATCACAGAACTGCAGAATAGCTTGGGTTGGAAGGGACCATTGAGGGAGCTTGCAGGACCTGGAAAGAAAAGCCAGTCAAACAGAAAAGCACAATAATCACAGCTGTAAGATGAAACAGGAATAATTAGGAAATCATTCTACACCAGAATGATTTCCTAATTACTCCTGCTGGTTTTGTCAGATTCCCTGGAGTGCTGGAAGTCTCAAGACTGCAAAAAAAGCTAAAAAAAATGATAGTAGTACTCTTTCTGTTGGTGTACGTACAGTTGCTACACAAGTTATGCCCACCTATTTTCAGCTAATAAGAAACTACTTTGGTGCTATACTTGCCTTTAAAAGAAGCCTATGAGGATATCTGAGAACAATATACAAAACCTAATTTTCATATCTTGGAACTAGCAGGATAATCAGAACTAGCAGAATTAGCAGAACTAGAACTAGTGACATAAGTGCTTTTAATGTACTAATAATGCCTCAGTACTTCAATCAGGACCTTATTTGGCTAAAAGTGATGTACTTTTCAAAAAATAACAGAGAAGGCAGTCCCTGTGCCCCAAAGCTTGCAATCTAAGCAAAAGCATAGGTTGCCATGAGGGCAAACCATGTGGAAGAATCAGAGTCCTCTATTCTCTTAGGATCCTTTGAGAATAGCAACAAATAATGGATAAAATTAGTCAAAGTAATTTATTTGCATTTCCAAAAGCCTTTTGTCAAGTTCTCTAGAGAACATTAAACTCAGCAGCCTTGCAAGAAGAGGTAAAATAGCAGAAATGAATGATTTACTTTAATCACTGAAAAAAACCAGAACGCTTGGGAGCTGCAAAATTTCCATACTCAGACAGAAATGTATAGACATAATTTTTTTTGACTAGGGGAGGAGCAGTAATGTAGCAAGGTTTGCCAATTATTTCAATAAATTTAGATGAAAGGAGATGCATTAAACTAATTCAAAGGAATCCAACAAAGCCAGGTGAACGGGAGGGATACTGGCTCATAGGCAGGTACCGATATTTGAATAAAGAGTTTGAGCTATTCAGACACATTCCTGATCCTGGGAACTAGCAGAATAATCAGAACTAGCAGAATTATTCAAGACAGCCAGAACGGTTTCACCAAGGGCAAGTCCTGCCTGACGAACCTAGTGGCCTTCTATAATGGAGTAACTACATCAGTGGACGAGGGAAGAGCTACAGATGTCATTTATCTGGACTTCTGTAAGGCCTTTGACACGGTCCCCCACAATATCCTCCTCTCTAAATTGGAAGGATATGGATTTGATGGGCGGACTGTTCAGTGGATAAGGAATTGGCTGGATCCAGAGGGTAGTGGTCAATGGCTCGATGTCCAGATGGAGAACAGTGACAAGTGGTGTCCCTCAGGGGTCCGTACTGGGGTCAGTGCTGTTCAATATCTTCATCAGTGACATAGACAGCGGGATCGAGTGCACCCTCAGCAAGTTTGCAGATGACACCAAGCTGAGTGGTGCAGCTGACACGCCTGAGGGACGGGATGCCATCCAGAGGGACCTGGACAGGGTGGAGAGGTGGGCCTGTGTGGACCTCATGAGGTTCAACAAAGACAAGTGCAAGGTCCTGCACCTGGGTCGGGGCAATCCCCAGTATCAATACAGGCTGAGGGATGAAGGGATTGAGAGCAGCCCTGCCGAGAAGGACCTGGGGGTACTGATAGACAAAAAGCTGGACATGAGCCAGCAATGGGCTCTCGCAGCCCAGAAAGCTAACCGTATCCTGGGCTGCATCAAAAGAAGTGTGGCCAGCAGGTCGAGGGAGGTGATTCTGCCCCTCTACTCTGCTCTGGTGAGACCCCACCTGGAGGACTGTGTCCAGCTCTGGGATCAGTACAAGAAGGACATGGACCTGTTGGAGAGGGTCCAGAGGAGGGCCACAAAAATGATCAGAGGGATGGAACACCTCTGTTATGAGGAAAGGCTGAAAGAGCTGGGGTTGTTCAGCCTGCAGAAGAGAAGGCTGTGGGAAGACCTTATTGCAGCCTTTCAGTACTTAAAAGGGGCTTATAAGAAAGATGGGGACAGAATTTTTAGCAGGGCCAGTAGCGATAGGACAAGGGGCAATGGTTTTAAACTAAAAGAGGGTAGATTCAGACTAGATATGAGGTAGAAATTTTTTACAATGACGGTGGTGAAACAGTGGAACAGGTTGCCCAGGGAGGTGGTAAGTGCCCCATCCTTGGAAACATTCAAGGCCAGGCTGGATGGGGCTCTGAGCAACCTGATCTAGTTGTAGATGTCCCTGCCCATTGCAGGGGGGATGGACTAGATGACCTTTAAAGGTCCCTTCCATCCCAAAGCATTCTATGATTCTATGATCCCTCTTCTGTAAAAACCACACAAAAAGAACCTTGGTTAGGGGAATTTTTTTTCTTCTTAAAGCTGAATATTGAGACAAAAAAGAAATCCACAGAAAAAAAAATCATCACAGAATTAGAATTATCACCTAAACCGAGCTGTCTCATAGACCTAACCACATCTCAGACTTTTGCTTTCAAAACATGTGTGAATTAAAGGTACTGGTCAGAACTCTTACAAAAGGAAAAGTTCATATGCAAAATTCAGGTCTGGATCTAGGAGACAGGCATGGCTAATTCTCAGCACCAAGTCATCTTTTCTTTTGGTATTGAAAAGCACCTTTCCAGCCTGCAAGGGGTGGTTATATCTGAATTCCTTCGGGGAGGACAAGCCACTGTGTTTTTTACTGTGGGGAAAGCTGCTCTGAGTGGGTTATCCAGGAGGCTTTTTTGTTCAGCTTGCTTGCTTGTCCATTTAACTGAGGTGTCATGCTACACACTATACATTGATGGTCAATACTTTAAGACATAATTGCAGCTATTGCCTGCCTTTAAATATATCATAATAACCTTTCAACTGAAGACTCTTAATGAATAATTTGTCGTATCTTCAATATCCTTGGATCTATCTCAGGGATGCATTTGTTACTAATAATATCCTCTCAAGGTTAGTGAAACAGCAATACAAAAAAGTGTCTTTTCTGTAGCGAGGGGTCAATAATTTATCTGCACAGACCATTCAAGAATGTAGTCTGAGCTCATAGCAGCATATAATTGATTGCTGTGTTAGGGGGAACACAAAAATTATTACTGTCATGTTTACCACTGCATTGATACTACACTATGTTAAATAAAGTACATTGCACCAATTACTTTAAACTAAATTAGCAAAACCGAGATTGATAGACAGTATCAAAACACATAATACATACAGAGCTATTGAGCCACAGCCTTCTAATATTTCTGAGCAGTCAAATTCCAGTACTTTTCAAGGTTTAGATCTTTGTACTTTTCCATTAAAGTAGCCAGCCTTTGGCAGATGGAGGTATTTTCTACACTGAATACTTCAAAAAATGTATTTGCTGTTCCTCTGCTGCCATCTGCCCTCAAAAATGTATGTGTGCAGCCAGATTTGTCCTACCTTTACAAAGTTTGAAAGGCATTAAGCCAAAGACTAAAACCAACAAACAAAGGGTCCTAACAACAGGTAGCTGTGTTCACCTCGATTTTCTTAAACACATTTTTGAAAAAAAGATACAATAACATCGAACTAGAAAATAAAAGAATGACTTGAATCATTATCCATTACAAGGAAACTCCCTAAATAAAAAATAATTTCAGCCATTTAACTCATATAATGGTATCTTTTTAAAAGCAGACACAGCATGTTTGATTCAGTGGGTATGCAGAGAAATTTTGATCTGATGAATGTTGGCAGTAACGAACAGAAAGTAAAAGGTATGTTAATTTTCTCCACAAATTCATTGCCTTCTTCAATTTGTATCCTGTTTGGGTTGTGTTCAGGCTCCATGAGAAGCATTTATAAGAAATCCACTCTCTTTTTTTTTTTTTTTTTGTCAAAAGAAACATATTGAGTTGGATCCTCTCTTGCAATATATTTCTCTCTATGTTCTCTAACAAGTACAAAAACTCTAGAAACTCGCCACCTTCACCTAGCATGGAAGCATGCTCCACTCAAGCATGGAGCATCTTCATTTGTGTACAGCTCTGTGTCCCTGCGCCGCAGCTGGTGGTGGGGAAGGAAAGGCCACAGTTAGTTTGATACAATGGTTCTGACCAGGACTTTACTGTGCCCCACTCATTCTCATCTAAGGCATAAGACCTTTCTCTTCCCCACCACCAAAAAAAGGGGCATGCGGGGATGAAAAGGAGATTTTTTTTTCCTATTTCTGCTTTCAGACTTTGCCAAAGTATCAATACACTTTTTCAGGGAGGTGTGACCTTTAGCTATTCATTTGTCCACGTAGCAGCCAACTGACGGGGGCAAATAAACTATTACAGTCTTGAGATAAAACTAAACTCTGAGATGTGCACCACTCTACTCCTCTCTCAGATAACCGCAAAGTGATGAGAACACAGTTTGCCACTCACCCCATATAAGAGGCTCTTTCCTTCAACTGGAAAGACAGCACTGGGACCTTAAAATCACACATCACTGATCCATGTCCTCCAATGTCAGGTTGCACTTTGTGTGATGGGGTCGGCTTATATTCAGTTACCAGTTTTAATCCTCTCCTTATCATGAGATCTTTTGCAGCCATGTTCTAAACCAAGACCAATGATAGAAATAAAATCAAGAAAAATTCCAAAGCAATTAAAACCCAATATATGGTTTTATAAATCTTAATAGATAAATTTGTTCCCGAACAGAAAGCATTCAGGCCCTCTGAAGGGCTGTGGCACTGGTTGATATAAAGTACAAGGTGCCACATCTGTCTTTACATCACAAAAACCACAGGCCAAATGTTTCCTTTGGGATAGTTTTTCGCCTTTCTTACATTCAGTCACACTGAAATTGAAGAGGAATAATTAACAATATGTGTTTAATGCCACATTCCTAAAGCACACAAATCCCTGAAGTGGGAAGAAGGTGTTAACGGAAGTCAGGACTAAAAGACCAAAGAACAAACCATTTGTATTCTGTATTTTTAACATTCCTCCTTGGTATAATTCAGTCCGAATTTTATTTAAGTATTGTGGCCCACACTGCTGTCATTTCTTAAATGGAGGAGCGTGTCCATTGCAGATGATAAGCCTTAAAGAAAGCCTTAAACATACCTGAGATGTACATACTCTACCGGACATCCAGGACACATGGGACTGAACAGGTCCTCAGTGCCAATATGCCGCTCCATCTCCCCAGGCCGGATACTGCAGGCAGCACAGGCTGTATGCCAAGCATTTGGAGAGAGGACAAACAAATGGTTATAGAGGCTCCTCTTCCCAGACAGAGCAGACCCAGTTACTACTGAGGCAGGTTAGAAGAGAATGTACTTTCTACACCAATGACAAAATTTCTTTGCCCTTTGTGCGAGTGCCATGTGTTATTCACCAGTGCCTCTTACTCTATACTGTTTTCTCAGTCTGACTTCAAGAAAATACCTTACAGTTTTAGAAGACGGACAGATCCTACTGTTCAATATCCAATGGAAAAATGACTAGTCCATAGATGACCGCATTGGTTTATTTCTTTAATGTTTATTTCCTTGTTTCTCCATATTCCACAGAATATGAAGCACAAAATAGTGTTATATTGGATTAACTGAGACATTAAAGAGCAAATATACCTTTTTTCTGGTTATATCTCTCCTCCATGAGCTCCTAGCATTGCAGCATGTTGCCAAAGAAATAAGAAAGAGGATTAGATGGAATTCAGTTCAAAGCTCTGATAAAAATCCAACAAAAGAATATAACTTATTTCAGATACTCTGTCACTCCTTATCCACCTATTGCTGCCAAGAGCTACATTGCCAAAAGACTGATGGAAGAATAAAAAAAAAAAACACCTTCTGATCCAGAAAATACATGCCAGTGTGTTTGCACCATCTGTCATGCAGATTCAGAGATGCCCAGCTGAAGATGGGCTGCTGTTGATCCATCTGCAAAACATGTCCCAGACCAATTGCCTGACTTATGGTAAATTTGGAAGGCTGTTCACCAGAAGATATCTGAAAAACAGCCTGGCATTTTCTCCATCCCATCCAGTGTTTTCCTTTTTCTCCATGTTTACAAACAGAGATCCTCCATACAAATGTATTAATTCATGACCTGCTCCCATTCTGTGTATGCTAGTGTCTTGCTTGTCCTTGATGGAGAAATGGGTGAAATTATTAACTGGACAGTTTTGTTTCAACTAGACTTTTGTATTTTCCTCCTGCCATTTATTTTCCACAGAACTTTTTTTTGTCTTTCCTTTAAATAGACAAATGCAATTTTACTTTATTTTGATGGTGTCAGTGGGGAAGGAAACAGGGAGAAAAAATTTAAAATCTTCAATGGTTAGGCTTATTAGAGAGACTTTTCAAACACCCCACTAATGAATTGCTTTAAATCACATAAGTTAAAAAAGCAATTACATGTAATGATAAATTACTTCTTCAGATGGGTTGCAGGTGTCACATCTGATGCATAGTAGAGAAATGTAAAGTACATGTCAGCTGTTTCCCTTGTACGTGGATTACTTTCAAACAAAGCTATCAGAAGTACCTTTGCTTTCCTTGCTGTCCTCTCTACAGCACTGTTAAGGGATATGTGAAAATTTCCATTACTAGCAAGAATACATTGATTAAACTAAAAAAAAAAAAATAATCCCAAAACCTCCATCTTTTTAGATATCATTAGTTCACACATTTTCACAGAGATCCACAAGCCTCAAGTGATTCCAGTGGGAGATAACATGAGGGGCTCAAGTAATAGTCTAAGAACAAGTTAAATTAAAAATATAAGCTATGATCCTATTAGAAGGCTGCTCCAGCAGTAGACTGACCTTACTGGCTAATAACAACTTTTTTTTTTTTTTTTTTTTTTTTAAATCAGAATAAGGTGCCAGATGGGCAAAACAACGAATATTCATCATCATGTGCAAACCCAGAAATGGTGTATCTATAATATGAAAAGATAACGTACCATATGTGCTCCAAAAATTAACCAAAATAAAATGCAGCTAATTCACTTCATTTTCATTTCACTGGTCTCATCCTCTGAGCTTTAATTTGCAGGCATTGAAGGTGAAACTCAAACTGCTAATCTTAATCATTGTTATGTACATACAAAATTTATGATTACACAAGTTTTCATAGAAACAAAGATGATAATTTACAAAAAATATAATGATACAATGAGCATAGGGAAATATTTCAGTTAGAACAAGGAACTGGATATTGTAAATCCTTGCTTCTGCCATTCATAACCTATATGAAACAGGGTTTTGGGACAAATACAAACAAATCTTCTGAAGACCTGACAGGTGCTTAATCCTGCAGTGAAGTTGGGACTTGCAAAGGTATAGAATCTGGAGTGAAAGTAATTAATATGGAACTGGCCATGAATACAGTGAGAGTGAAAATTAGAGCAATGGGAACAATTAGGTTTCTGAAGACACTGTTATTTTAGAGTGCAGGAGTGAACCATGCTTGTCTTCAGCATAATCATTTCCTCTAGCTGTCCCTTGACTGCCTGCCATCCCTCTGCATGTGTCACCTTGCCACAGCTGAGCTGGGGGAGCAAAGGTGTGCTGACACCCCCACTCACCTGAGCCCCACTGTAATTGCCAATTTAAGGTAGGAGACCTCAGTTTTGCACCGAGGCTTGTTCACATGCTCGCATCTTCCTGCTCTGGTCCAGCAGAAGAGCAACGGTGATTAAACATCCCAGCCACTTGCTAGTGAACAGATTTCCCCTATGGCAGTCACTTGGGATCTGACACTGAATCCACAACTGCCTCAGAGACAGAGAGGGTTAGTTAGAGGAACTTAATGGGAGAAACCTGGCCCTCCTCTACTTGACAGCTATTTCAAAAAGGATTTCAGTCATGCCTGCATGTTAGCAGGCTTCTTGGGGATTATATGAAGAGGCTATCAAGCTGACCATCTCAGACAGGCATGGTGAGGGACTAGCTGCTCTCCAATTCCAATGAGCTGTGGTTAATGCAACATCTGCCTTGTCTGTCTTCTGCCTGCCCATGTATTAATGCACAGTTTTGTGCCGTTTCGTGAGTCTCACAAGCATATAATAGAGTTCCAACTTGCTGAAAGCTCCTGCAGCAGCTGATATTATAAGTTGTTTTTCTGTGAGTGCTCATTTGGAAGTTCCTGATTTTGGCAGGACAGCAGAAGTAACCACAGTTGAAAACATGCACTTCGAAAGTCAGTGGCATTCAAATGAGCTCCCGCTAAAGCTGCAAGCAGAGCAAACTGGCTCAGAAGCGGTGTGGCATGAGCAGCCCACCTGCACCCTCCTGGAGCAGGGAGAGGTGCTAGGAGGGAGTCTCAAGCCTGGGTAAAAAGGATGGAGGATGTATGTGCACACACAGGATGCGCGTTATTTTTGCAATGGTTTGCAATTTTCTGCCACTTGATAGCGTTAATCAATGAGGGAAAGCTCTTTTGTTTTCTTTTCACTGTAATCAGAGGTTGACTGTCATTTGTTTGCCATGAAGTCAAAGAGCTTATGGTGATGAGTTTTCCTTGAAATAAGAAAGTTTATGCTGTTCATTATCTGTACTCTTGAAATAAACTGTTCTTGCTTGAGTCGATAGAAGCTGTAAATGACACCTTTCTGACAACGAGGCTGTTTCTAAAGTTAGTCCCTCAAGTTTTTTCTCCACAATCCAAAAAAGACTGATCTTATGCTGCATCTTCTGCTTAGCAGATAGACTAATAGCATCTCATGGCTTTATTTAGCCACGTATTTCAATGAGACCTGTAGGAAGGGTACTGTTTTAGTGATCTCTTATCCACAGTTTATTGTGGTTGAAATTGGCCACTGGATTCAAAAGATATAAGAGGAGGAGGAGGGTGATACAGGTGGTCTGGCAGACAGGCAGAGCATTCCCCCATCAGCTTTTTTCCTTAGGACAACCAAAGCTACATAACTGAGAAACACACCCACCGCAACAGAAAAACAAAACAAAACAAAACAAAACAAAACAAACAAAGTGTGCTGGCCTGTTTTTTTCTTAGCGAGTTTAAAACTGGAGCACAGACATTGGAATGTATGGATGTGAGATGCAACCTACAGTATCTGCCAAGTGCACAATTAGACAAAAGTGTCGGCTCCTGGATAAGAATGGGTAGCGTTACCGCCTCCTCTCTGACTGTGTGTTTTGAGATAAAGAACCTCAGTAAGTCCTTATGGGGAAAAAACATGCATGGAGCTTACGCCCCATAGCCACTTCAGGGGTTTCTTCCCAGCACACTGATGTCTGCTGTGAGGCTGGTTCAGACTCTCGCTGTGAATTGTGTAGAAAGCTCAGCCCTAGGAATCACGACCCTAAAACCAGCTCCTGCCATGCCTGACTTTTTGGTATCTAAATCCTTTATGGGCTTCAGAGCCCAGAGTTCAGGATAAAAACAGCTGGCTCATCCAATAAGCTGTCGACATATAGCTTAGGGGGAAAAGAGATGGATATCTTCCCATTTTGCTGCCAAAGCTATTAAATACTGGGAAGATCAGTTTAGCACGTACCCATTTTGGAAAGCCGTTGTAGATGGCTATGGCCATGTCTACAGCATAGACGTAGAGGTTATTATTCTCTGTGAAACTAACTCTTGCAGTTGCTGCTGGTGCTACTTTTCTTCTGTAGTAGTTTAAATAAATCTGCTTTCTAGGCAGTTAAACAAATACAAATGGCAGTACTATTCCCCCCACACTATAAGCTACCATCTTGTTTCTAGCAGCCTATGAGAGTTAAAGTAAAAATCCATAAGAGTAAATTTAGTGCAAATAAACCAAAGCTAAAAATCCATAAAAGTAAGTGTGACATCTAGAAGCCAAATGCAGTTGGCAGGCAGGAGCAGCCCTACTCTGTCCTGTTAACAACCCAAGTCATTCACTCCAAATCCCTGCTCTGACAGGTAGTCGCCTCTTTCACTCGCTCCTCCTCTCCTCTGGAAACAGCCACCACGCAGAGCAGAAAAGAGAGACTTGCTGGTAATCTTCAACATTTTTTGTAATGCAATTAATGGAAATGTTCCTTCTGCAAAGAATGATGCTGGTGAAAATATACCGTTCCGGTTTTAAATGCCATGTAGGAATATGAGTTTATTCAAGTGTTTCCTGCTGACTTTACCTCTAGCTCAATGCGCAGTACTGGGTGACTGAGGTATGGTTTCCAGAGCCATTTATTTTGTGATCTAGCACCCACAATAACCATGTGCTCAGTAAGAGCTGCCACTTCCCTGATGAGTGAAAAAACCTCCCTGTGGCTGTGGATTCTTGTCTGTGATCATAGCAAAATTCATCCAGGATCCAATATTAGCATTTGACAAATACCCTGATATCGACAATCTTTGCATTGCAAATACAATATGCATATAGGTATATCAAAGATCAAAGCTTCTAAAGCAGAGGCATGAATTTGAGACCTGCTATATTTCCTTACCTCAGGCATTTTAATGAGGGCTCCTCATTAAAGGATATGGTTGGGGGCTTCTTGCATAGTTTAAAGGAAAGTGAACATCACTGAAGCCATTGCAGTTTGTTATCTCCTCCCCAACCAGGGCTATCATCACCTAAAAGCTTTTCAAGCTAAAATAAAAGTAGCTTGGAAGGAGTTGCGAGATTGCTGTGAAAAGGCAACTTGAAAACAGATTCTAGCCAAAAGTAAAATCTCTCCTGGGAAACTTTCATCTGCTGATCTCAAAAAAATCCAGAGGGTTTGCTTTCAATGCCTGCTGAGATCTTAAAGCCATTGTAGGTGTTAATGATTCCTGTGTCCCACGAACATGCTAACATTGCAAAACAAACCTGGACCAGTCTCTGACTACCATATTTTCAACAGGAAAAAAGATGACAAGTGGGGACAGTCCCTCACTAAAAATAAAACCCAGTTGCAGCTGCCCAAGTGGCAAGGTGTCTTTTAATACCCTTTCCTCCTCCTCCCAGCAGTCTCACAGCACAGCCAAAGTTTCAGGGCTTCCCAGCCCAGAATTCCTATTTACTACCCCAAAACTCCATTCACATCCAGTGTTCTTCCCTAACTTTTCCACCTTGGAGCTGCTTTCTGGGAGCTGCATTTCTTCCTTCTCACTCATCCACTCAATGCTTCATTTGTTTTTCAGTATTCTTTTTCCCATCCTGGTCCACTTTTCTCTTGGCTCACCTCCCTTTCCACCTGCGCCCACTAACCTCCTCCTCTAAACCTTATATTGAAAGCTCCTTTGTTTGCTGCAATCCCAACTACCCTAAATTGGCTGCTGCTCCATGATGTCCCCAGTGCTTCTGCTAGCCACCAGCTCCCATCACCACTGACCACTGCAGAGATCAGACCTGCACTGTGCCTGACTGACTGGATATCCTCTTAAGAGCTTCAGGGGTACTTGAAGGCTGAAAAAGAGGTGCTGTCTGCATTTTAAAAGCCTGCATGGATGGAGGACTGTGAAAACAGGTGTATGGTAGCCCTTTCCAAGTATCTACGAGCAACACTCACAGCAGGGAAAGTTTCCGTGTTGGGATCGCAGAATGTAAAGCAGCACCATAAACTCTCACACTCACAGCAGCGCAGAGGTAACAAGCCAGGCAGGCCCATATTTCCTCCCCATTCTTCAGCCCTACTGTATGTTGAACGGCACAGATCTGTGCTGCACTGACGGACAATGGGAGCTTTTCAAGGAGCTCACGCCAGAGCAAAAGCTACCAAACTCCGAAAGAGCATAGAAGTTTGAATGAGAAAACCACTTATTCTCAAGCAATTTATTTCCCAATCCCTTCAAAGTTACCTCATTTCATATGTGTTAGACACCTCCTTTTCCTCTGCAGAAGGTGCAAAAGGTGTCGGGAGAAAAAAGGAAAGAAACAATTTATTCTAACTTAGACCCCATAAGTGTCACTTACTGCATGAAATATAGTTGAAAAAGGACCATGTTTGGCTGCAGGTTTACATGTCATTGCTGCCATGCATACAGTGCCCTTCTGCTGCTTCTGGCCACAGTTGGCTTCTGCACACTGATTAGTACCGTGGAATTTTTTAGCACTCTCTTTACAAACAAGGCTCTGGGAAATACGAAAGCAAAACCACTGAAATTCAGTGCTTCCTACTCATATATTTTTTGCCAGGGAAAAAAAATGATGTGTTAATCAAATATACACAAAATTTACTTACCCACAGAGAGCATCAAGTTTTTTGTCAATACATATGAAATCAATAACACAACCATGTAGCTTCAACGGGCACAATACCATCAGCTTTATGACAGACATGCCAAGTTCAGTCTCCAAATAAGCTGAGATTCATTAATTAGCCCCACAGCCAATGTAAGGTCACATCCAGAAATTACAGAATGAAGAGTAAAATCCCTTGAGAAAGCGTCAGGCAAAACACCTGTGGCAGCTGTTGCCTGGGCAGAAGGCTGCAGACATATGAATGATAAGAAAAAAATAAAGTTTTAAAGAGCAGTATAGGACTGGCACGGGTGGTGTGGGAGGACTAATGTGTCCAGCAGAAATTTATCCAGCACATTGTCGGTAGCAATATGCAACCAACCATTAGGCAGGGTCTCTGGTGTCATCAGCATTCCTGTCTAGAAAGGCTTAACTAGGAAAGCTATTTAGAAAATGTTTTCTTTTTTACTCCAAAAATTCTTAACTTATTAACATGAAAAGGAAAAGTGATTTCTTAGCAAAAGTCAAAATTTCCTGCAGGAAAGAGGTCGTTCCCATAGGACATACTTGTTAATTAAAAACTGTTTTTCCCTCTAAGAAAAACCAACTGCTTTAACCTTAAATTTCTTACGAGCCTTTAAAGGTCTCTTCCTGTCACATAGCTGCTGTGAAATGGCTGCAAAAGGAGAGGGATGGGAATTTGAAAAGTGGTCTCTTCCCTTTTCACTAGTTAGAAGGGAAAAATTGATAACGAGAATTACTGTATTGTCCCTTTTCTCCCCCTCATCAGTCGCTTTTGTTGTATGTACACGTAAACTGAACCCTGATGAAAGGGCCTCACAAGTCTTTGGATAGCAAGTGAACCAGCATAGCAGCCCACAAGCTTTTTAATGAGCTCAGGAGGTCAAAACTTGCTGTGCCAGCACCTCATTGACCATCTCTCCCCAATGGCAATGGGCAGAAGATCAGTATCGGTGCCTGGGGAGCAGCATCGCCCCAAGTCACAGGAGCCCTGGCTGTGCTGCATGGCTGGCCAAGGCATTGGGTCCTCTTCTGAAGCCACCACGACCTTCAGTGGCCTGTGAGGTCTTCAATGGAGCAGGAGGAGCCATCGCTACATGCTTTTTTCTTTTTTTTCTTTTTTTTTTTTTTATTGCTTACTTTAAGTTCATTAAAAAAAAAATCTTTCTGGAGTGATTTAAAAGTATTTATAATAATTTCTCACAAAGTTGGGGGCCACATTTCATTTAGCTTTGAGATATAAAAAGAGATTGTTTACTCTTTTTCATTTGAATCAAATATGTACTGTTTCTATAGCAACTCCAACACTTCATAGCTCTAACTGTTGCACAGACAGAAAGTGTTTAACCCTTTGAAGTGTACGGATCTGAATCTTTCAGAATCAATACCAGAATAATTACTCTTCATCATGTTGCCAGACTGCATCTGACAAAGGATGGTGCAGGCTTTTTATTTTATTTTGTAAAAAATATCCTGCCCAAGTATGTGGCTTATTAATTCATGTGAGCAAGAGAAGCAAGGAGTTATTATTATGCTTGAATTTATGACCAGGTTGATTCATCAGTGGAAAAAAAATGTTTCAGCTTTGCGAGCTTGCAGCGCTAAACTCCCCAGTCTAAGAAGTTAACTGAAAATGTGTGGGATCCTTTAACAATAGATACAAAATCCATCAGGACAACTTTATTTTTAGAATAACTTGATATAATACAAATCCCATGTTGGAAACTGCAATACATGGCAGTCCTGACCTCACATTTTATTCATCCCTCTACCAAGCATTCATATGATGATAACAACTTCATAAAACAACCTTCTTTTCTTATTTCTCCTAACCCCAACCACACAACCCCTTTCTTTCAAAGCTGGACCTGAAGCAGCTTATGGCACATTACACCTCCGTCTGGTTAAACCTCTTATATCCCCAACTGGGTAATACAAGTATAGATAACATTGGAAAAGATATCTAAATATTCTTAGCTTTCAGAAAGGTTGTGTTCTGGATTTAAATGCTGTGACTAAACAAATGGCTCAAATGTGCAGTATCATACAATATCTGGTGATGAAAAGTTCAAGGACAATCAATCTGTGACTTATGATGCTGTCTTCACAGTCAGAATTACCTGCTCTAGAAATCAGCCTCATTCCTATCCTTGATTTAAAACTGAGCGTCTGATGATGCAGTGTTTCTGTATTTATTCCTTTATGACGTATTTATTCTTTATGAAGCAAAAGCTTCCATCTTTTTAGACTGCAATATATTGCACGAATTGACAATACCTTTTGTGAAGTATTGCTAGAAAAATAGTGTTTCAGTAATAACACAAAGTGGAGAAGGAATAAATAAAATAATTTTAAAAGAACAAAAGCAATTAATGAGTTAAAGCATCCTATTTTTAAATATAATAGCAAGAGTGAGTCATGAAGAGTCCCTTTATTTCTGAGCTAAGCTAAATGTATGCATGGATACCCTTGGAAATAGTTTCTCCCATAAAAGAGGTGTGTTTTGCAGGATATTTCTTATGAAACATAATTTTAAAAAGTCTGTATTAATATCTTGTAAAGTGTGCTGGTGACTTTTTTATTGTGTCCAGATCTAGAACTCAGAAGAGTTGTTGATGTTACCAACAATCCAGTTCAATGCATGGCTAAAATGTCAGACACCAGAAAACATCAGTAAAAACCTACGTGGATTATAAATGTTACATCCACGTCTTCTGCTATGTTCATATTACACTTCCAGCTAGCACTGTAAGTTGCAGACCTACATAGCTGGCATCTAGGTAGGTTCTTAGCAATACAAATTCATAGTGGTCCTCAGCACAGATTTACAAGGGACTGGTGTCACAGGCTAAAGACCATGCAGTTATATCATCAGTCCTGTTGATGATGCTATGCTCTTGATGATACAATCTAGTTGACTAGTCCCCAGGATTCATTGTTTTAAAGCTAAACGGGGTTCGGTCCACCTGGGACCCCCCAGTTATATTACCCCAATTAACATGCCCGTACCCCTATGCCCACTGTACTCCAGTCCAGAAGATGATGTTGCTGCCTTCCCCCATCAACAGATACCTTCAGGAGACTGGTCAAATCACAACCTGGATATGAACAGGACAACGTATTTTCCTTCAAGAAAACAACAATATTGTGATGAAAGAGCATTAATTTTGCTTCAGCCTCTTCTATTTCTTTAGTCATCACTTGCAGCTTCTAGGGGAAGCTGTTGTGCAGGAGAAAATGCTGCAGAAACCACCAAGGAAACTGTCCTCGTATACTGCCTTATAACACGGGTTATGAAAGGACTAAGGTAGCTCATGGATCTTTTCTATGAGCTTTGCCAAGGTTTCCATGAGATTTTTTTTTTCTATAGGTCTGCCAGAAGCCATAATATTGATTGACCTAGTTTTTCCTTGTATGAGACAAGCCATACACTATCCCTAAATAATTTTGGCCTGATTTCAATGACTACACTGATAAGGAAAATATCTTTCTCAAAGCAGGACACCTTCAAACATTGGTTTGGGGAAATGATTTGCCTTCTTCAAAATCATTGTAAAAAAATTCATTGCTATGGCTGAGGAAGAAAAAAAAGAAACAGTGACAGTATGCACAATAGCAGCTTTGTGATTTATCCTTTCAGCTAAATTACTCCATTTCTTGCTCTTCAAGCTCTGAATTGGACAGATTTCAAATATATATGTATATTTTCTAAATGGTAACTATATGTTTTTCAATACCTTAAAGTTCAGAAATAAAGGAACGAAGAGGATGAGAACAGACATGCAATAGACAAAAAGGAAAGGATAACACTCCATGTCATAATAACCTGAATATATGTACACCATGAATATACCACCAGAGCATACTTTTACTGATTAATTGGCGGACAAATATCTCACTGGGAATCACAGCACTGGTTGCCAGATTTCCCTGAGACTTTATTTTCCAGCATTCAGGCTGAGAAAGTGTTGAAACATGTAAATTGCACTCAGCAGTCCTAGCAGACGGGCTCAGCACATCAGTGACTGACCTTGCAGACTACGATGCCGAGTTCATGGCCAGGCACTGCCATGAATGTGAGGATTCAATCAAAGTGCAGAACAGAATGATTCTGGAGTTTGATTGCAGCAGGCAGGGGTCATGATGAGAAACAGTGGTTATTCACCCAGAAGAAATTTGAGAAGAGCATCCTGTCCAGGCAACATACCTGAAGCCATCTTATTACCATTCACAGGGAAAGCTTGCAGGGAAAAGGGGAGAAAATGAAAGTAAAATGAATGTATGAATGCAAAGCCCACCCATGTATGCATTTTTATAGAGTAAAGGTGACACTGCATGTGGATGTGCATATGCAGAGGTATTCATGCAGCATTCTTCACTTTCATTGCCAGCAAAGAAATCAGTGCAAGACAAATAAAGTGTCAGAGATACAAATAAAGAGGATATTACTACCAGGGATCCTTAAAAAAAAAAAGGCCAACACACATACAGGCAATAAAGTCACAAAATTAACACAAGTGACAAGATAAAATTGGTTGCATCACTTAAAATATTCTTTAATGTTGTGATCCATAAGGATGGCAACAAAAATATAAAATGAAGGTGGCAAGTCATAGTCATAGTAAGGGCAAACTGGCTTAATAGGGGACTTGTCCTTAAGTGGTTTTCTGGAGTGGAAGTTAACTGAACCAGAGCCTATGCAAAATATTAGACATGTTCTTCATTGATGATCTGGATGAGGGGATCGAGTGCACCCTCACTAAGTTTGCAGATGACACCAAGTTGGGTGGAAGTGTCGATCTGCTGGAGGACAGGAAGGCCCTCCAGAGGGACCTGGACAGGCTGGATCATTGGGCCAGGTCCAACTGTATGAGATTCAACAAGGCTAAGTGCCAGGTCCTGCACTTCGGTCACAACAACCCCATGCAACGCTACAGGCTAGGGGAGGAGTGGCTGGAGAGCTGCCTGGCAGAAAAGAACCTGGGAGTGTTGGTTGACAGCCACCTGAACATGAGCCAGCAGTGTGCTCAGGTGGCCAAGAGGGCCAATGGCATCCTGGCTTGCATCAGGAATAGTGTGGCCAGCAGGACCAGGGAAATGATAGTGCCCCTGTACTCGGCATTGGTGAGGCCGCAGCTCAAGTACTGTGTTCAGTTTTGGGCCCCTCACTACAAGAAAGACATTGAGGTGCTGGAGAGCGTCCAGAGAAGGGCAACGAAGCTGGTGAAGAGTCTAGAGCACATGTCTTATGAGGATCAGCTGAGGGAACTGGGGTTGTTTAGCCTGGAGAAGAGGAGGCTGAGGGGTGACCTTATTGCTCTCTACAACTACCTGAAAGGAGGTTGTAGCGAGGTGGGGGTTGGTCTCTTCTCCCTAGTAATGAGTGATAGAATGAGAGGAAATGGCCTCAAGCTGTGCCAGGGGAAGTTTAGGTTACATATTAGGAAAAACTTCTTCACCGAGAGGGTAGTCAAGCATTGGAACAGGCTACCCAGGGAAGTGGTTGAGTATCCATCCCTGGAGGTATTTAAAGAACGGATATATACGGTGCTTGAAGACATGGTATAGATGAACTTGGCAGTGATAGGTTGACGGTTGGACTCGATGATCTTAAGGGTCTTTTCCAACCTTGACGATTCTATGATTCTATGATTCTATGTTGGTTCTCTAATGTGATCCTATTAGGGTAGACTTGATTGAAAGGTTTATTTCCATCAAGTTTAAAACATAGATGGCCCTGTACAATACACAGAGGTTTTACATTCTACCTCTGAGTCCATAAGAAAATAACATTTCACTTTTAAAAAGTTGATTTTAAAAGTCAAGCCACACCAAATGTTAGTAAGGAGGGTTTTTTTTTTTTTTTTTTAAATGTGAGTAATTTAAATGAGCATTGCTGCACTACAGCAACATTTTCATTGAAACCAGACTTACTGAGCTTAACTGCCTATGCACTAATTAAAGCATCTCTCATCCTGTTTGTCCTATTCACTGCATTACACTGCAAGCTTAGAATAGGTTTCGCGAAGCTAAGGCAGTGATAAGTGTTAATAGTTTTTTATTATTTCTCAGGTACAATGAAGATATTTCTTTGGTTGCAGCCAAGAGCCTCCAAGGAGAAAAAAAATCATGAGTGGGAACATACCGTTATAGCATTGTTGCTTCACTGCTTGTGCTCTGAAGTCTGACTGTAAAGCTTTTCACTACCACTCATGCAATGGAAAGATGTCCATACATTTATCTAGAAGCTGCCTTTATGCACTGTGTCTATCTAGAGTGGTGTACTTTGAGAGATATGCAAGCAGCTAAGTGAATTATTGGAAGGCCACATAAAAGAATGGGCAATGAAGTTGATTCAATGACTGGCACTGGGGAAAAAGTGACAGGATCACTTGGAACAAGAATAGTATTCATGGTATGCTGTTTTATATAAATAAGAGCCTTCAGAAAGAGGTGATGGTGACTCGAGATCTATATGAATGGCCCCACTGCTGTCAATGGAAAGGCAGCTGCCAGTGGAAACCTCAGTAACAAGAACACTTAGAAACGTTCCTTCTACCATCTGAGTATTTGTACTTTCAGTGGATCTGCAATGCAGCATCACTTCTACCCTGCACAGGATCTGAGCTGCTGCAGGAGGCAAAGGCCAGAGGACATCACTCCTCATTCAGCCGCTGACCTGCTGCCATCTTTGGAGAGGTTGGTTCATTTTCCCCTACATCATTCCTTCTCTCAGTACAATGAGGAAACAAGATTCAGTCTCTATATGATCTGCTGAGAATAGCATTATATTAACACTAGACATTGACTATTAATTAGGAAACTATGAAGAAGAATCAAATTTTTTTAAAAAAATGTTGTCTCTTAGCAACTCAACTTCTCCAGCTCCAAATAAAGAATTAGGATATGACAATGTCACATTATTTTCCATAGTAAATTTGACCTATGGCTTAATTAAAGCTTATGTTTTACCTGGATTACCAAACAAGTAACTAGCAGTTACAGGGATAAATAATTTCTGTCCATCTATGTAACTGAAATAACAGTCCTGTGTTCATATTTCATATATGATACACCTGGAGCTGCTGCATATTTTGCAAAATCCATTAGGAGCTGTGCTCCAATATAGTTATCCAAATATAACACAGCCCAATGCCTTCAAAATAAAATGGTTCACTTCAGCTGCATGAAGACGATTCTTAGGTCTCAGTGCCATAATTTTTGCATAGGTATCCATTGAGTTGCAATAGCTGGGCTTTGAAGAGGAATGAGCCCAGAAGGCTGGCAAAATGTTCTCTGAAACTCCCCAAAATTGGACTGTCATTGATGTGACACTTCTCTGGGTCCTTCAACAGAATCCTCATCTTGGTGGTATAAACAGGGATAACTTTAAAGCCAGCATGTTTATATCCATTCGCACCAGCAAAGTTGAGTACAGTTCAGTGATGCTCAGCTTCAGAGGATCTCTAAGCCTGTTGCACTCCAGTCATGCAGTTTGTTTGCTGACACAAGTCATGAATCAGAGGACTTCACCCACCCCAGCAGTGAGTTACCAGCAGTTAGATGAAACCAAAGAGCCCACCATGAGCCCTCCAAGTCCCCCTACATGCACCTGTGGTGCACAGCCATCATCCACACCCAGCATGCTCTACGAGCCTTCAGTGCTACCATGCATCACAGTGATTCATGGGAGAACGAGGGAATCTTAGGCTGTTAGTATAGGCTTAATACAAAATTAAGTGGTCTGCACAGATATATATTAAAAGTCTGGTGCAAGGCAAAACCCACAGCTTTGTAACAGAGCCAGAAACAGACCATGGCTCTCCCAAGCCCCAGTTTAGCACTTTACCTATCTAGTCATTACCCCACCACACCATGGAAATAAAATCCTGGTATTCATCTCCTGATAAATGCATGTTATTATTCCCATAAAACAAAATGAGGCAAAGGAATAGCCACAGTTCTGTTGCCTATGGCATATGAAATACATTTTTAAATCTTCCCAGCTCATCATAAAGGCTCATCATTGTTTAAAATGGTAGAAGATACATCTTTGAAACTTATAAATATTTAATTTGCATCTTTTTAAATCCAAGGCAAAGTTTGGATTGCAAGGTACAATGAAGAAGGGGAATATTTTTGTTCTGGTAAACACAAGTGTAGCTTGTTTCTAATGAGTAGCAATCAAGAGACACTGCAGGGACACAGAACATAAAATAAAATAGCGAGAGAATCCAATATGCTGCTATTCCTGGCAGTTCTAAAAATTAATTCAAAACTGCATCCATTACAAGAGTAATGGAAGAGTAGAGCTCCATGTCTGTAAATATTAAGACTGTGGCTGATAGCTTCATTTCCTCCCCTACCTCAATTAAATATGGCAGCTTACAGCTCAATTACACAATGTGGCCACAGTTTGTAAACAAAACAATCAATGTTACAAATGTTTGTGGCTAATAAATAGATATACTGCTGTATCAGTTAGAATTATGCCTCATGCAATAGCTGTTCACTTCCAAATAGGTATATCTCTTATTAAGTATTTGATTATTCGTTTTTCCATTCCCAGCACAAAATGATAGAATAGAAAGAAGCCTTCTGCTGTAACATCTTTTGCAAATCACACCCAAAATCTTAATAAAGTAGCTCCAATGTGTTTCAGATCTAATTCTCCCAGACAGTTGTATGTTGTCAGCCTGACCCAGATGCTTAAAATGCATTAATGTTTATGCTTTAAACTGGAAAAAACAATCACTCAGTATGATAATCCAAGAAGCAGCCTGTGCCCCATTGCACCTTGGTGGATTTGACTGCCTGATCTTTTCTCATCCTTGTGTAACCCCAGCATCCCTGGTTCATTTAATTCCTTAAGCTTTAATTAAAAAATAGCAATGAAAGGCAGCAAGACAAAGCAGCTGAAAATTCCTTTATAGCTTGCAGAACAGCTAATACAGCTTTGAGAAGAGACAGCAAACACTGCATTCGAGCACAAAGGTGGCCTACTGAAACTTAATCTCTCTTCAGTTGTATCCTGCTGAGGAATAGTTTGCAGAGCTGGTCTTTTCTTTATGTTCTTGCGTCAGGGAAAGAGGAAACCATAAAACTTGTAGAGGAGTTTGTGCATCACAGTCACTATTCTTTTATCTGGTTTCCTCTTCCTGTCTTTGAATGGTGAGTCTGGAGTCTGCTTAAGTTACCCCAGAAGAATAACAACAAAACGTTATTAAAGGTGCACGTTTTTTAAAACACAAAGTCCCTGCCTCAGTGAGGGGCTACAGGGATACTTTGTCATAAACCACGAGGTGCTGGTTTTGTTTGGTGCTGCAAGAGGTGGAAATGGAAGAACCATGTTGGAACCAAGCTTCAATGCCCAAGGGTGGTCAATGCCAGGAGAGCCCAACTGGCTATTGTCATATCATAGAATCATAGAATGCTTTGAGATGGAAAAGACCTTTAAAGATAATCTAGTCCAACCCCCCTGCAATGGGCAGGGACATCTACAACTAGATCAGGTTGCTCAGAGCCCCATCCAGCCTGGCCTTGAATGTTTCCAAGGATGGGGCACTTACCACCTCCCTGGGCAACCTGTTCCACTGTTTCACCACCGTCATTGTAAAAAATTTCTTCCTCATATCTAGTCTGAATCTACCCTCTTTTAGTTTAAAACCATTGCCCCTTGTCCTATCGCTACTGGCCCTGCTAAAAATTCTGTCCCCATCTTTCTTATAAGCCCCTTTTAAGTACTGAAAGGCTGCAATAAGGTCTTCCCACAGCCTTCTCTTCTGCAGGCTGAACAACCCCAGCTCTTTCAGCCTTTCCTCATAACAGAGGTGTTCCATCCCTCTGATCATTTTTGTGGCCCTCCTCTGGACCCTCTCCAACAGGTCCATGTCCTTCTTGTACTGATCCCAGAGCTGGACACAGTCCTCCAGGTGGGGTCTCACCAGAGCAGAGTAGAGGGGCAGAATCACCTCCCTCGACCTGCTGGCCACACTTCTTTTGATGCAGCCCAGGATACGGTTAGCTTTCTGGGCTGCGAGAGCCCATTGCTGGCTCATGTCCAGCTTTTTGTCTATCAGTACCCCCAGGTCCTTCTCGGCAGGGCTGCTCTCAATCCCTTCATCCCTCAGCCTGTATTGATACTGGGGATTGCCCCGACCCAGGTGCAGGACCTTGCACTTGTCTTTGTTGAACCTCATGAGGTCCACACAGGCCCACCTCTCCACCCTGTCCAGGTCCCTCTGGATGGCATCCCGTCCCTCAGGCGTGTCAGCTGCACCACTCAGCTTGGTGTCATCTGCAAACTTGCTGAGGGTGCACTCGATCCCACTGTCTATGTCACTGATGAAGATATTGAACAGCACTGACCCCAGTACGGACCCCTGAGGGACACCACTTGTCACTGTTCTCCATCTGGACATCGAGCCATTGACCACTACCCTCTGGATCCAGCCAATTCCTTATCCACTGAACAGTCCGCCCATCAAATCCATATCCTTCCAATTTAGAGAGTCTGTGATTCTGACCTTTGACCTTCATTCAATGTAAATGTTAGTCTTTCCCAAAAATTGGTGACGATGCCTTAAAGTCTTCCTTTTCTGATTGAATATATCTGTAATGTGCTGACATTGAAGTACAGTATACTTCTGCATTTCATTTTTATATAGTTGACTTCTTCAGTTCAGTAGTTTTACGGCTTTCAATTTGACTTTTTAAATATGAGTTTATAGCGTTTCACCTTTCTCTCAAATGGATAAGCCTGTAAGAACTTTGCTGTTTGATTAAGTTATCATGCAGGAAGAACCAGAAAAATTTAAGACAATTGTTCATTTAAATGGCTGTTAATTACATCCTCCTGACATAGTTATTGTACTATGAGCACACTTTGGATAAAACTGCTGTATTATCTAATTGAACTCAAAAATATTTCTGACATTTTAATGAACACACCAATTAGTTCTGTTTTATTTTACAAGACTTTCAAATGAACCACAGAGGATTAGAAAATGACATTCAAGGTCTGCATATAATTAAATTGCATAACACAGAAGGGGGGAAACGTAGTCTCATGTTGAAGAAAAAAAATGTAGGGACACATTAGCATTCAAGATGTGTTAGAGTAAATACGGTCTTTGTAAAACAGAAGCCATTCTTTTTTTACCATGAAGTAAAGTTCATGTTAGTCAATGGAATTACACAGCATCATTGTCACCAGTCACAGGTGACAGCCTGGGGACTCCAGAGCCATTATCCTATTCCTTGTCAGAGACCCCATTTCGATTTCACTTTTATGGAACTTTTGCATAATTATTTGCATAAGTCAAGTCGTACCTCACAGAGCCAGTGGAGCTATGCTGTAATGAACTAGACGTGAGAAGACAAATAGTTGCCTGGACTTCAAAACAATCATGGTGCATGTGAGGCTTTCTACATGAGAGATCAACTGGATAGAAACAGAAATTGAAAGCATTTAAATCAGTTAAATTAGACTTATAGATTTCACAGTTATCCAGCTGTCCAGATGCATTTGATTAAGCATTGAAGAAGAGGGCCAGATCACACATGTTTTCCATGGAAATAAAGAATTCAATGTCATGGACCTCTCTCTACAGCAGTAAACTCATGTCAAAGGAAGGAGTAGATGGTCAGAGCAGCCTGTTTTCCAATGATCAATAGTTCTGTAAAACAATCATAAAAATGTGGAAAGTATAAATAAAATAGATATACTCAAGTGTATGTACACACTTTAGTATGCAACAAATTTTGCACACATAAATCTTTGGTCTCTTTAGTCAGCGGTTCTTCAAACTCTTTAAGCTTTCTGCTAAGCCTCCAGTGTCTCTAGGTGCTTTCTGTGCTGCAGACACTAATGCCAAATGCAGCATCTCAGCTGCATTCTGAATAAGACAGAGACAGAAAAAATCATTGCTTTCCTGATCATAGAAGTCATCCTTTGAATTTATCACAGACTGGTATTTGCTTTCTTTATATGAGAATAACTTGGTGTGCTAATATTAAATTCCCTCACTGTATTTGTCTTGCTTTCACTGTGACGGGTAGTGACAAAATAACCATGGTAAAGGGAAAAGAGGAAAAAAAAAAAAAAGAGGAAAAAGGAAATTTCAGTAAACTTGGAACAACATTCAATTATAAAAGTGTGTACAAAATGCTAATAATTCAATGCTCAATAGCACCCATCTGAATTTCATTATACTCTAAGTGGATTCTGGTATTTGGTAAAGAAGACAAATGTTCTTAAAAGATACATTGCTCACAATCATCTCATGATAAAAAAAATGAATAAAATTAACCATTTGCTCTCTGCATCAAACCAAAGAAGAAAAGGAAAAGGAAAATAGAAAAATTCAAGGATGAATTTCCAACAGATGCAAACCACTCCGGAGGGGGTTGCTGCTTTGACAAATAAAGACTCAGGATATCAGTCTCATTACTCAGTATGTACCACAATGTATGAGCAAGTTTGGACAACACTATATCCTGGCTGATGACATGTGGATGGAGAGTGGCAACCCCCACTAAAGGACAGGAAACCAAATGAAATACTAGCAGAAAACATTGTGAATCAGAGTGCAGGCTTTTGCTCTATTTTTTTCTATGAACACAGATGATATAAAACTGTTTCCAGCAAGTTTTGTTTTGCATATTATAAGAAAAGAAATGAAGGGGGTTAAGGGAACTATTGAAACTGTTTATCTATGGAAAGTTGGGATTGGAAAAATGAAAACTCAAACAGGAAAATATTGCTAACTTAAAAAAAAAAAAACAACCTCTTTTCACTAGAAGACAGATTTCCCAACTTTTGTCCAGTGAAAAATAGAAGTTTTTATTCTTGGAGATATTGTTTGCTTGTTTTGGACAGTGCATCTTCACTTCCATCCCCCAAAATACAGAAGAAAGGGGGAAAAGCCATTGCTATAATTTTAGCTAATGTATCTGGATGGTTAGTAATGCCTCTCCAATTTTTCAGGTTCTAGGACATTGTCATACCCCTAGAAAAACCTTAAAATTCTCACACTCATCTGTCTTAACAAGAATTTAGAAATGAATAGAAATTTGTCCTTGAAATAGTAGAGAGAATTCAGCATAAGCCAGATAAGGTAAAATAAATAAATAGCTGAGTAACCTCAGAGAAACACAACTGATTTAATTTGTCCTGAAATTAGGCATCTGCTGTCATCTTTAATTTGCCAGATCCCATATAAACATAAAATAAAAAAGTCCCTAAAGCAATTTCACATCCTAATTTTGATAATTTTATGTCACTGTAACTATTCAGTTTTGTAGCGTTGTTCCCAAACTCCCCCCAAAAGTGAAGAACTAGATTCTCTATTTTAACAGTTACGTGTATTTACTTTCCTAAGTAATTTGGTCATTTCCTACATGTGAAGCAACTGTGCAAATTTAAAACCTGAATCTTATTCAATGTCAATCAAAATAGCTTCACCAGGGAAGAAAAAATAAAAGTATGACACTCCTTACTGAGTAAGGTTCTCTCACTAAATGCATCTTAACATCAAAGACTGCTAAAAAAGTACTTATTGACATTTAAAACAATTCAGAACCTACTTAACAGATATGACTGAAGCATGGAAAACTGCATGTAACATTCAATACTCAGTAAATCAAATGTAAGTTTTCACATTGGAAAGCCATAGCTGCAGCCAGAAACAAAACCATTTCCAAAAGTATTGCCTAAAATATGTTTTCACATTGCTTAAAAGGAGTTCTTTAAAAGACTCATTCCTTGTGCATGGTGGAGAGATCAATAGAGATTTTAAAGATATTTGAAATTCACTGTACAGAACAGAGGCACTAAAATTAGGTAATGTCTTACCTGTATCAGCATATGCATATTTGACTTTATTTATGAGCTTTGGCATATTTTGCTACTTTATATGCAACACAAGGTTGGGTGTCTAAAACTTAAGGTCCCAAATAGGTTTGTGTTTATTTCTCATGCCTATTTTAGAATCTTCAGTGGAGCCACATTGCTTCTCCACAGTAGAACTTTTAGAATCATAGAATAATAGAATAGTTTGGGTTGGAAGGAAACTTTAAAGGTCATCTAGTCCAGCCCCCCTGCAATGAGCAGGGACATCTACAACTAGATCAGGTTGCTCAGAGCCCCATCCAGCCTGGCCTTGAATGTTTCCAAGGATGGGGCATCTACCACCTCTTTGGGCAACCTGTTCCACTGTTTCACCACCGTCATTGTAAAAAATTTTTCCTTATATCTAGCCTAAATCTACCCTATTTTAGTTTAAAACCATTGCCCCTTGTCCTATTGCAACAGGACCTACTAAAAAGTTTGTCCCCATCTTTCTTATAAGCCCCCTTTAAGTACTGAAAGGCTGTACTGAAATTTAGTCCATTACCAACGCATCTAGAAAATATATATTTACCATATAGAGTGTAAAGTCTATAAACCAGTAATATTTCTTATCTCTTGTTATTTGTCTACTGCTTAAAAGATGCTTATAGCTTCCAAGAAAAATCTGTCTATAATCGTATTAGTTACCTTCTAACTCTATATTTACATCACCAGAGGTCTACTAATGTGATCTCTGCTGTCAGTGTCCTTCTCTTTACACTGAACACAGTCTCTAAGAGGAAATCCACCCCACGAAGCTGAAGACTGCTGTCTCCATCTTCATTGGGAGAGGGAAACCACGGAAGTGCCCATGCCATTTCACTACTGCAGACCCCTCCCCAGCTTCTGTGGCTGTTTGGGCTTGGTCCTTTGCTGCCCTCCTTTCCCAGGTGCAGACTGCAAGGCTCACCAAAGCTCCTCTTGTCATGCATGACCAGAGTGAGAGTAAAGCTGAGTTTTTGAGAGCACTTAAATGAATACAGAGGATCACAGCAAAACTCTGGACATGCAGCCGGGAAAAGATTTAAACTGCTTCAGCCCATGTCTGCAAGCAAAGGGACAGGGATGGTGGCTGGAAGGGAGCCATGATTCTGATAACTGCTGATTCAAGAGCACTTCATGTGTTTAACAGTTCACACCAGGAAGGCTGACTACGCTCCTCACAGTAATGAAATCTGAGACTGACAGATTTTTGTCAGGTTCCATAGGGAAACAAGGCCAATTGCAAATTGCCGGAGGCTTCACAAGTATCCTGGGAAAATGTCACTAAATGCTTTTTCTATTCTTACCTTCTTCCCCAGGCACCTGATGTTGGCACCAGTTGGAGGGAGGACACTGGATTAATTGGGTGGCTGATTTGATTGGAGTTAGCTGTTCTTGTGAGATGATCATGTTGTGCCTTGTACCCTGATTAGTGATTGAACTCATTGGCTGACTTGCTCTGGTTTTGATGGAGGGGTCTCAAGGTGTGTTTCGTGCCATGTTTCATTCAGAACTAAAAGAAGAATTCTGAGGGTAAAGATGGTTATGTGATCAAAAGTCAACCAAGCTCACACAGGGCACTGGCACACACCAAGCAGGCATTTGCACACAGATGTCAGACTTCCAAGAACAGTGAAAGACCCTCAGCCATCACCAGGATCCTGCTCGCCATTTTGCCTGTGCTAGAGATCAGAGCTGACTGAGTCAAAAATGCCATTTGACACCCATGTCCTACCTCCTGCCTGCGGAGCTGGGGGCACCCCTGGCCTGGGCACCTTCCCTCTTTCTGACACACAGGAGGGGCCATGGTTATGGATGCAAACCTCTGCCCCTGCGGCCAACACTGGCAGCAAGAGCAAAACCAGGGAATCTGACTCATGCCTCTTCCAGGCACTCTGCCATGGGGCTGTTTCTCATCTAACATGGAAACAGCCCATGGTTTTGGGGAAAGTAAGGAGAAGCTGCGATGGGGAAAGGAAATAGGAGCACCAGAGAGCAGGAGGCATCTATCTCATGCAGAGGCAGCGTAGGGAGGGGGATCCTGATAAAATGAGTATAGAGAGATGGGGATTAGTGAGGTTAGGGAACAGACATCACCCATTTTTCTTCAGCACAGGCAGACCTTGGACACCCCCACCCTCACCACTCACCAGTTCCACTCCAGACCTTCCCTCCCAGCATTTCCCCAAGCACCAGTGGCCTGTCCCAGCCCCTTTCCCCTGCTCTGATGTGACAGGGCCAAAGTGATACATCGCCCCCCCAAACCTTCCCTCCTTCTCTGCTATGCCACAAAATTGAATTTCACCTATACTGCCAAACAGGCTTAAACTGCTGCTGCTAACAAGACAGTAACCCATCAGAAAGCAAGCCTGTCTTCTGCTGCTCATAAAGCCAGATATTCAGCAGACAGCAGGAACACAAGCCATGAAAAACTTTTTGACTTATTCAGTCCTCCTGAGTCAGCCTTACAGTTGTGAAGGGCTACGTCCATATGAAGGTACCCAACTCCAAATGCAACATAAAATCCAGAGGCAGACTGCTGTGAAACCTTGATAAGGAAATTAAAATTTGCCTTAAAAGTAAGGCACCGAATGCACACCACTGAGTACCAAGATAGTCTAGCAGCACTGGCGCTAAGAAAGGTTAAAAATACCCAAAAGACTGTGCACTCAGACCATCCTCAAGGAAGGTTGTAAGAGATGCAGTATCATTTGTATGTGGGTAATTTCCCATTCCACAGTCCCATCCTGTGAGACAGTAAGGTACTGGAGATTTGCTGTCAACTGAAGATTAGCTGGATGCATCTGGGTTCTGGAAGACAGCTCTCATGCTGGTGAAGAGAAAAGTCTGGTTTAAATAAATGATCACCAGTATCTCCGTTTGTGCTAACACACAAGATAAGAGTTTAGCTTTAATTTCAGGCAACAACAATGATGGATACTAGTACCTGCACCGAGCGCATGAATAGAGGAATAAAAATACATATAAAGGGCCACAGATGTATACCTGTCAAACACTCAAATGACTAATACAAGAAGAACCACAAAAAAGAATTAAGCATGCAGTAGACATTGGCATGGGGTGGGAGGACATCTGATTCTTCTCAAACAATCACAAAAGAAAATTATTTAAGAGCCAAAAATATGGAATGGGGGACTAGGATTCAATTGCAAAGGCACTGAAGACAGCAGGTTTTGAATACAGCCTTTAGTTAGAGTTTAAGAAATCAAAGTTACTGTATTATTAATATGCCTTAAACAGCAGGTAAACTAGCAATTTTTTCGTCTACAGGCATCTGGTGTTCTTCACAAAATAACACTCTGTTTTGACATCCCCGTTGCTTGGCACAGGCTGTCTGTCAAGAAGAGGAACTGACAACAGAGGGATCCTGGTGTGTCTTTCACAGCTGTTGCTGTGTAGACCTTAAAAAAAAATAAAAATGAAGCAATAGATAAGTTTTATCTTCATGGATGTTGGCACCTTTGTTGTGGCACCTACGTGGGCTGTGGTTAGCACCACCCTCCAGCTCTGCTCTGATGAGGAGGCTGTGTTTCCAGGGTACGAATAACTCAAGCTAAGGTAACCCTGAGAAACATCCACATCTGCTCCATGAATATCGTGGACCTAAAATGTAAAAACTGTCAGGGGTCTATCTTTTTACAGCAGTCGAAGAGGAGGGCAGAACCTTAAGCCCTTTATCTCTGTGCACATGCTTTGCAGAGAATGAAACCCAGAAGTAGTGCACGGAGCAGGGACCACATATCCTAACTGCTTCCCCACACTAAAAGAGTATTTTAAATACTAGGATGCATAGATGCATAAATTTTTCATCTCCTCCAACAAACTGGTATGTCAAGAGAGCTGGGCTTTACAAGAATGTCCTGGTAGTCTCCAGCAAGTGCAACCTGCATGTTTGGACCCTCTTGGGATCAGAAGGTCCCTCAAATTGGATGGTCATATTACCTGAGCACTTAAAGCACAGCAAAGAGATTGTACCATCACCACTGCCTCTGTGAGTCCTGCCCAGCTCTTCAAAAGCAAAATTGTAACTCTCTGCTCCCAGGAATGAACTCAGGATGCTATGTGAAATAAATATGTCTTTTGTAAAAAACAATATTTTATTTATTTATTTGTTTCTTCTTTTGTTTGTTTAAAATCAATTTGCAGAAAGTGGTAGGTTTCCCTAGAAACCTCTGAGCTGGATGAAACTGGATTCTCTATAAACAGACTGTTTCATCTGAAAATGCTAATTTACCTTCCATCTAAAGGCACATTATCAAGGACTGTTATGGAACCAGAATTGTCTCGACATTGCCGTTATACCTCCATCTTCTGGCTTCAACATCCAGCCCCCGACGACACCGCCACAGGACGCCCGCGCAGAGACCAGGGCGCAAAAGGCGGAAGCACAAACTGCACGTACGCAGACACGTTCTGCGCATGTGCATGGCCCTATAAAAAGACCACGTGCGCCTTTTGGGGGGACTTCTCCTCCTACCTCGTGCACCCCTGGGAACCTGCTCCTGCAGACACTTCGACACCCGGACACAGAGGCTGGACCGGCTGGACATAGAAATCCCATCGACGGGATAACACTGGACTCGGAGTGGTGGTAGCTAGTTCCCCCACGTGGCCCTCTTCTCACCTGCCTGAGCCCACTCTTTCACCCTCTCTCTTGCTCTTTTTCCCTCTCTCTCTCTTTCCCCCCCCGGCTCCCTACCCGGTCCTCACCCCTTTGTTCACCGAAATAAAGTCAAAGGGTTGTACGGCATTTGACCTTGTTTGCGTCTTAATCTCGTCCTTGGGATCATATCAAAACCTCCCCCGACATTGGATCAGGACATTTAATTGGTGTCATGGACAGGATCCCCTGAGACGAGAGTGCCATACTACCTTGTTGTGGTGTGCTGTGTGATGGTGTGTGAACGAAACATACGACCAAGTACGAAACGAGTGCGGAGTTCCGATCCGTGGTTCTGCTCTCCTGCGAGGGAAGCAGCTGGAGACGAACGAAGCATGAGGACGGAGTGAATGTTGGTTCTTCTTTGTTGATAGCTTACATATTAGTGTACGGTCTGACCTCCTGGGAGCGTATGGGGGAACGTGGACTTTAAGGCAGGACCCTCTCAGGACGACACCCACCTGTGTAGGAATTTTTGGGTATTAGTTCACGGTTTGGCCTCCTGGAAGCGCATAGGGAAAACTTGGATACTGAAGTGTGACCCTCTCAGGACAATATCCCCTTTGTAGATGATGGCTGCCTGAAAGGCAGCCAATGTTTGTGACCATGTGCTTTCGCTGGATGAAGGGACAGAGAAATTGTATGGCCTCTTGGAGGTGCACTGGTCTCGCCTCTCGCCCCAGGGAGACAAGACTGGGCAAGGGAACACTGGTTTCAGTTGCAGAGTGTGGTGGATAGAATAAGAATATTGCAGAAGGAGGCTAAGGTTAAGAGGGGGAAGGGAAAGGCTATAATTTGTGCGGTGTTAGGAGCGACTTTGGCTGCCACCGTGGAGGAGAAAAAGCAGAGGTCTTGTCGGACAGATATGGTGGTGAACTCCCTGCAGGTGGTAATAAAAATCCTGCAGGAATAGTTGGAGGAGGAGAGGTGCCAAAATGCGATATTAAAAAATGAGTTCAGAAATCAACTTTTAAGGGAAGCGGACACACCGCCAGGGGTAGAAACAACCTACACGGAGAAGGGGATATGGCAGATTTACCCCCAGGGGGATTTGCAAAGAGCAAAAGAGACCACAGAGAGCCCCCCCACACACATGTACCCGCTGATCAAAACGGCGTATGTGTATGAGGATGAGGGTGACAATTGTCCCCAACTTATTACTAAAGGGGTCCCATTTACTGCAACTGAACTAGCAAAGCTGAGAAAGGACTTTGCGAGGACTACAAAGGAATCAGGAGACCGAGTACATGCAGAGAGTGTCTTTATCGGGGGGGGGATGGATGGGATCTTACTGTCAGAAAAGGAGGCGGAAGGGTATTGGAGTCCGGGTGTGTTTTTAACTACGGGCAATTGTCGAGCCCCATGGTCGTTGACCCAGAGAGCTGCGCACTGGGCCGGGGCTTGAGCCCCCTGGAAAGGGGAGACCCCTTAGCTATAATGGGCACGGTAGACCAATTAGTAGAGAGTGTGCAAAAGGTGGCGTGCCTTCAGATGATGTGTGACTGGGAGCTCAAGCCCAACCTGGGCTCCCCAATGTTAATGCCTGTAGACCTGGAGAGAATGACTGCCCTGATACGGGGACTTCCCGACTCCCTGAAACCGACTGGGATCCAATTGCAAGGGAGGATTTATAACACCCCCGGTGAAGAAAGGATTGCAGCTGCTGGGGAGGGGATAACGACCCCTGACTACCAGAGGCCAGGGAAGAAAGTATGGACATGGGGGGAGGTAGCTCAGGAGTTAATTGATTTCAGGAGGAAATACGGCCCTGTTAGTGGACCACCCCAAAGAACCAAGACCAGCGCTGGGCGAGTTAGTGGGTGGCAGTCATCCCTTGGGAGTGGCCGGGACCCGACCGGGAAAGAAAGACCCCTGAGTCGTCAGGGACTGTGGCAGCTGGGGCTCCAGAAAGGTGTTCCCCGAGATTTAATGGACGGGCTCCCAACCAAGAAATTAGAGCAGCTCATGCGGAGATGGTCAGAGCAAAGGGCCATTTTGAGGCCAACTCCTAGCACCCCACCCCTGATAAACTTTGGGGAGAAACCAGCCAGGGGAAGAAAAGGTGGTGGAAAACTAAAACCTCCGCCCCCTGAACGTGAGTGGGAGGGTGGAGGGTGGATGTTCGTAAGACAACTCACCTGCAATGCAAAGGGAGACTTGCTGCTTACGGTAGCAGTAGGACCAAAGAAAAGACCGGTAACCTTTTTAATCAACACGGGGGCGCATATTACTGCGCTGAGGTGAACAGAAGTGGAACAATGCGGAATCTCAGTTCCCTCTAGAAACCTGATTGTTTTAAACGCTCTGGGAAAGACACAGTCGGTATCTATGACCCCAGTGTCGCTGTGGTTACCAGGGAAGGACAGCCTTGTTAATACTATGATGGCCATAGGATCTTTTCAAATTAATCTCTTAGGCATAGACGTTTTAAAGGGTAGACAGTGGCGCGATGTCCAGGGAAACTCGTGGTCTTTCAGCGCCCCCCAGATCAGGCGGTTGGCCAAAGCCCCCGGTGCGGACGTGCGCCTGTTGCAAACAGCGCTTACCCGCTACTGATAGGAGCCAGGGACGGAATCGCGCCAGTTCTGGAGGACTTAGAGGGGCAGGGGATTATAGTTCTCACTCACTCCCCCTTTAACTCCCCGGTATGGCCGGTCCAAAAACCAAACGGCAAATGGAAGTTAACAATAGATTACCAGAGGCTGAATGCCAACACAGGCCCATTAACAGCCAATAGATTACCAGAGGCTGAATGCCAACACAGGCCCATTAACAGCCGCTGTACTGAACATTGCTGAGCTCATAGCTGCCATTCAAGAGCAAGCACACCCTATTATGGCAACTATTGACGTTAAAGACATATTCTTTATGGTCCCCTTGCAACCGCAGGACCAGGACCGCTTTGCCTTCACTTGGGGGGGCAACAGTACACCTTTACATGGCTCCCTCAGGGATACAAGCACTCCCCCACTTTAGCCCACCACTCTCTAGCACAGGAGCTGGAAGCAATTCTCATAAGGGCGGGCGTGAAAATTTACCATACCAATACATAGATGACATGCTCACAGGGGGGAATCAGGCAGAAGAAGTTGGGGAAGTCCAGAAGGACATCATCACCCATTTAGAGAGCATAGGATTGACAATCGCACCAGAGAAAATACAAACCCCTTCAAGCGAGAGGAAATTTTTAGGAATTTGGTGGAAGGGAGGGATAACACATATCCCACCAGACACCCTTTCCTCCCTCAACCAAATTAAGACACCAGAATCAAGAGAGACTTACAGCATGCGTTAGGGCTACTTGTGTTCTGGAGGAAGCACATCCCCGACTTCTCAATTATTGTCAGGCCCCTGTACGATCTACTATGAAAGAAGGCTCAGTGGGAGTGGACCCAGGTCCACGATGAAGCTTTGCAGCTTCTGGTATTTGAAGCAAATGCTTACCAAGCCCTTGGGCCCCTTCACCCGACGGACCCGGTACAGATTGAGTGGGGGTTTGCTGCAACCGGGCTGTTGATTCACTTGTGGCAAAGGGGGCCAGCAGGGCCCATCCAGCCCATTGGCTTTTATTCCTGGAGTTTCAAGGACACAGAAAAACCACGTGGGAGAAGGGGCTGTTTGTAGTCAGCCTGGCTTTACAAGAAGCAGAGCGCACCATTCTCCAGCAGCCAATAGTACTCAGACGTCCTTTCGAAGTGATTAAACCAGTTTTAACCGGGACACCTCCCCCTGACGGGGAGGCACAAAGAGCTTTGGTATGAAAATGGTACACACAGATAGAACATTATTGTGGTATCTTTGAAGTTTCTGAGGGCACTACCAAAAATTTAGTTATCCAAGAGGGAGTGGCCCCAGACCGGGAAGGTGACGTGCCTCCTTCTGCTGCGCAGATAACCCCCCCATTTTCAGAACAATTACAGAACGCTTGGTTCACCGACACCTCTGCTAAACGAGAGGGCAGAACTTGGAAATACCGTGCTGTCACCCTACAGATAAGGACCGACTAAAAAAATAATTACCAAAGGGGAAGGCAGCGTGCAAGTAGGGGAATTAGTGGCCGTATGGAACATCTTTCAACATGAAGCCCAATCTGCCTCTCCAATCTTTATCTACACCAATTCCTGTGCTGTCTTTAATGGGTGTACAGAGTGGCTCCACTTTTGGGAACAAAATGGGTGGGAGGTTAACAGAACACCTGTATGGCAAAAGGAAAAGTGGCAAGATATTTTAACCATTGCCAGACAGGGGAACTTTGCAGTAGGGTGGGTAGCCTCCCATCAGACGGAGGAAGATCTGTCTGGTCATTGGAACAACAGGGTTGACGAGCTGGCCTGCTTTGCCCCCTTGCAAAGTGATCCAGTAGTAGAGGATTGGGAATGACTCCTGGAATGGTTGCACCTTAAGAGAGGGCACACTGGAGCCCAAGACCTCTACTGAGAGGCTCAGGCCAGAGGCTGGTCAGTTACCCCAGAGAACTGCAAAACTTGCATTTTGGCTTGTGAGCAATGCCACGTCCACTTAGACAGGCACCCCCTGGAAAACGACCCCCTACATTTGAGAGAGGGAAAAGGTTTGTGGGAGGCCTAGCAGGTGGATTACATTGGTCCGTTCCGCAAATCAGAAGGGAAGTGCTATGTATTAGTGGGTGTTGAAATAGTATCTGGCCTAGCACAGGCTAAAGCCTGCACTAAGGCAACAGGGGAGAATACGGTGAAGGCCCTGAAAGAATGGTTTGGGACCTTCCCTAAACTGCAGTCGATTCAATCTGACAATAGTATGCACTTCACAGCCAAGACGGTTCAGGAATGGGTGGCTCAGGAGGGGATTTCATGGGTATTCCATACCCCATACTACGCGCAAGCAAATGGGATCATGGAGACAACAAACAGCTTGCTGAAGTGCTTCCTGAAACCACACAAACCAGGATGGGCTGAGCGGGTGTGAGATGCAGTGACTAGCGTCAATAGCCGTTGGGGAACAAATGGATGCCCAAAGATTACAGCATTTTGCCCACAAGCCCCAACGATCATGCCCACCTCACATGGCCCTGACCACTCCGACAGCCCATCGCATTTCCCCGGACAACCCGTCTTAGTTGAACTCCCTACTGTGGGAGCAGTGTCATTAACGTTAGACGCCCCGGTGAACAAATACACGTGGAGGGCAAGAGGTGCTTGTGGAAAGATCCACAAAATTCACACTAAATGGATTGTTCCTTCCTTCTGACCCGAGAAGCGAGTTTGCTTCTACTTTTGTTTTTCAGGAGGGAGCAGCTGATCCGGACACACACCACCTGTAGAAAGCTAGACAAACACCAAATGTTATTTGTGGTTATACTAGTTTGGGAATGTACCTATAAAAGTGGCGGAGGGCTAATTCCTTCACCCTCCCCCAACCCGTTTGATCCCTTTAAGGACAATGAATTTGTATTATTAGTCAAAGCTGTAAGCTGAGCCTTTAATTTAAGTCATTGCTGGGTTTGCGGGGGACCTCTGGGGCTGCCAAGTTGGCCATGGATGTCCACACCCCTCACCCCAGCCCAAATTGTAAGTAATTATAGTGAGACCACAAATGACACTTGGGACGATAGTGGAACATGGCTGGTTCAATTTCCTGCTGTGGGGCAATATTGTTTAAATTGTACTCAAAAGGGAGGAGTCTATGTGGGAGAAAGCAAGTGCCAATGGACACTTACGAACAAGTTGGCAAATGCAAATAGGGGTATCTCCATATGGGCGTGGCTTGATAACACTGGACGCAGTCGAGTGTTCAAAGGATACTGGGTAAATAAAAATGAAACATTAATTCTCCAACAATCCAGGGACCGTGTTTACAAGCAAATCTGCGAATGGAAAAACAACACCAGGGCCTGGTATTGCACCAGCCAAACAAATAATAACCCAACCACCTTTTTTAGCCCCTTGGGCAACGATAACACAATGTATTTCCAGTTCCCCGAGGATGCAGCAGGGCCATTTGCCAACGGGACCACAGCTGAAAGGCGTCATTATTGGATTTGTGGACATACTGCCTACAAACAACTACCAGCGCATTTGTCAGGGGTCTGTTATGTAGGAATTATCCGTCCTTTATTCTTCCTTCTTCCAGAAATGAGTGGCTCTCAATTGGGGATAAGATTGTATGATGACTTGAGAGACAGAAAGATTGCCTGCAGCAAACGAGCTGTTGAAGTTAACATAGGCGGAACACAGAAATGGGGGGAAAATGAATGGCCTCCTGAAAGAATAATTCAACACTACGGATCTGCTACCTGGAACCTCAATGAGCCAATATCAGGGGCAAGAGAAGCAATCTGTAATTTAAACAGCATAATCTGATTACAAGCAGTTTTGGAAATTATCACCAATAAAACTGCTAACGCTATAGATCTTTTACCTCAACAGTCTCAACAAATGAGCATGGCAATCCTTCAACACTGTATGGTTTTAGATTATTTATTAGCTGAAGAGGGAAATTAAATGTCTCTAACTGCTGTTTAGAAATAGACAATGTGGGCAAGGTAGTCCTCCAATTGACTAAAGACATTAGAAAACTGGCCCACATCCCCGTTCAAACCTGGAATGGCTGGACTGGCGACTTATGGTCCTGGTTACCAGGAGCACCCTGGGTAAAACAACTTATACCCTACCTACTATGTGCATTTGCTACCCTAGTGTTTTTACCATGTATTATTCCCTGTTTTATCCGACTGATCCAACATGTGGTGTCTAACATGCAACTTGTGTCCACTGTCTCACCTGACGGCATAAAACAAATTTGTGCCATCCACCAACCAAAGTTGGCGATCGTATCAATTATCTGAAACTTTTTAGAGCTGTTGGCCGCCTGCCTTGATAATGAGAAAAGACCACATGTTTGAGATTCTGCCACACCTCCTTGATATTTATTTTGTAACTGCCCCTACAAATGTCTGTCTCTTTCACCTAATTCCCCAAATCCACCTTATGAAATAAGACATTGTTAAACCCAAGAGTGTTAGAAAGAAGGATACCTGCATTGTGCGATGTTTTGTTTATTAAGCATTTCATCAATATAAAATAAGCTGTATATTTTCTGCCACATCTTGCCCTGCCTTTTGCCACGTACATAGTTCAATACCGTTACAAGAGTTATTATGTGCCTCCTCTGTCTTTCTCTCTATAATCTCTTCTTTCACACCACCACAAAGACAGCAATGTCGAGCCAGCAGGTGGAGTGTAAGGGACTGCTTTGGACTGTGTCTGTCTCGACATCGCTGTTGCACCACCACCCCCCACTTCCTGACCTTGACACCCCGTTTTTGGAGGAGCTGCTGGACCAAACTGCGCTTGCGCGTGAGTTGGCAGGAAAGGAGACCGCCACGTGTAGCACGGACGACACGGATGACACGGACGACACGGACAAAAATGGGCACTGCACATGGGCGAACCCCACTATAAGAGGACTTCGTTCTCCTCCCTGGGGGGTGCTGGTTGGCCCTCGCTCCTCCCTTTCCCTCTGAGGACATTGGCTACTTGCCTGCATGGTGCGTGAACCCACAGAAGGTCGCTGGATCGATGGTGGCGGTAGCTATCCCTATCGCATCTCCTCCTCTGATTCATTAGGCATTCTCACTCTCCCCTTCCTCCTTCTCTCTGTCCTATTGTTGCCCCATTGTTTGAGAGAATAAAGTTGAAAGGGCTATATGGCATCTGACCTTGTTTGCGTCTTAATCTAATCTCGTCCTTGGGATCCTATTGAAACCTCCCCTCACATCAGATCGGGACACACATAAAGGTATTTTCAGATACTATCATACCTTTGCCTTTTCTAAGCATCTACCTGTACTTTGAAAAGATCACTATACTTCTTCAAAAAAAAAAAAAAAAAAAGTCCAATGTCTAGATGCAGTTAGTTTCCTTTATAGAGAAGCCTTTCACAAACAGCTTCAGTGGACATGTCAGCTCACTTTGTGACAGCAAGTTAGGCAAAATAACCTACCATTACTGCTATTATGAAAGTTTTCTTTCCTTTCTTAGTGCTGACAAATGCTATTATAAAATGAACAGAAGTTTTAGCAAGGATATTTTTCAAATAGACCTCTCTTTAATTCTATTAATGCATTACAAAAGCATAGTCAGACTGAACCAATATGAATACTGCACAGAATTGCTCACTGTCCTCTGGCACAGAGGCACTTCCCTTAATAAGAAAATTCAGAAGAATTTTGAGCTGGAGACACAAACAAATAATTGTTGTAGTTCGTGGCAATACACTTTTTGAGATTTATTTATTAACGTTTCAATTTAACAACTGTACTACTATATGAGAAGTATGTTGTGATGCTTGAACCTAGTCAGCATGTTCTGATCCCTGCAGTGGCTGAAGGGTCGTGCAGAATGTATGATTCAAAGCCTTGAAGTACATTATTCTTCCCTTTGTTACTCAGTTGGATTCAAGTGCTAAAAAAAACCCCATGGCCTTAAGAAATCCTCTTTTTCTCTGGTGAAGTATCTGCCTTGCCTTTGAATGGAATGTTTAATGGGGAAATGTGAAGATGCAGTAACCTGAAAAGTTAGCTGAAAAAGTCTTTTCAAGAAAGGTTTTCTAATTTCTACTCCAATAGTAGGATCAGGAGAGGGGTGGGGAGAGTCACCAGGAGTATTTTGTGAAAAACTGGAACATGGGCAGTTTCAACAGATCCCCTTTTACTATTTACTCAGATTATAGCACTTGCTCCTGAAAGCTCATGATTCCCTTTTCAGTTCATCACATCTAAGTTACACTCCAAAAAAATGAACATATGGTGGTTCCTTCTTCCCTTTTCACTCTCATCTCTGCAACCACTTTTCTATCCATATTCCTTTAATTGGAAACATTAATCTTCATTTTGATTTGCACAGGATAAGCATTTTGTCTTTAATTGTTATGGGGCACCCCCCGATAAAGCCTGTAGAGTGAAAATGCACAATGCCTAAAACAAAGTTCTGCTATCTGAACTGCTTTTTAGTCACTCATCACCCAGAAATTTGGACCTGCAGAAGTGTGGGATGTACGACGAAGATAGATAGCTGAATTTTTAATGAGCAGTCCTTTAATATTTATGTGGTTAAAAGACAGTGGATGCTTTATCTTGTTTGTCATAACAAATACATTCCTCCTGGCAACTCAGCATCTTGTGTTTAACACTACATTGACAAATGTACCTCTTCCCCTTTTGTGGTGAATGCAGGCATAATTTTAAAGGGAATAGGCCTGTAGGTTAACTGTTTTTTTTCTCTATTCTTCTTTTAATTTTATAAATGCAGTGCTTATCCTAGAGCTAAGTCATGTCAATATTCTCCATATAAATTCTCAGCTTCATGCACTGCTCAATAGCATAAGTCAATTGAAATAGAAAAGCTAATGCAAAAGTCCTGAAGTCAGGTAATAAGGACCAGCTTCTCAGCCAGCCTTGCAGGCAAAATTGCATTTGCCACTCTTTAAGTATGAGGACAAAGTGACACCTCCTTATACGTGGGGTTTATCCAAAGGGTTCCTCTGTCCCTTTCCCCAGCATCGTCTTCCTTGCAGACCCCCAAAAAGGACCTGAGTAGGCTCAAAAAAAAAATGTCAGGATGGTAAAGAAAAAAGAGGTCTGTCCTTCTTGCCTTACTTACTGTTCTTCCAGCAAGTTTCCCCTTGCCAGTGGTGTGTTATACATGACCTGGAGTAGCATGGTCATGCGGATGTGGCTGCAGGAAAGGACAGCAGAAACTGATGGTTCTCAGCTTTCTGAGACACCTCAACAGTGATGGATGGGCATCACATTTCCTGACATTATTTCCCACTGTTTCATGTGGATGTTGCCAACCAAGAGGAGAGTTAAGAGTGGATTCGTTGAGCAATGTTTCCTCCTTTCACAATCCATCTTAAGATGACAAAGCAATTTTCAGGTCAAGAGAAAATTCTTAAGTTATGGAAAAGTCACAGGTGACAAGAATAATCAATATGAGAGATGGCAGAAGAAGGAACGGATCTAGTATGGGTTTTATGGGTGAGACACATAGGATACGGCGGGGGAAAGAACATGGTATGGGAGTCCTGATGAAGCAATGCAATAATACGTTTGCTTGTGCACAGCCAGCTCTTGTTTTACTCGCAGATCACACAAAAATGCATAGACATTCACTTCTCCAGTCTTCTGACAGCAGCAATAATATAAAAATATATCTATGAGTATTCCATCTTCCCCCAGTCAAAGTCCAGCCAAATTCACTATTTATCATCATTTATTCCAGTAAATAGAAGCCACACCCAGGCCAATTATCTTGCTGTCACAGCTTGTAAATAGTGTTTTGGTATCATGGGATTCCTGTTCAGGAGCTTTGTTTTGATTTTGAGGCCTTTAATCTTTATCAGATATTACACACCACTCATCACTGTCAGTATCCAAAGCCACATCAGCATCTGTGGCATTACTAACAGGACTGTTTTCAACATGTGAATCATCCTGCAGCTTATCCTCCAGATTCATACATGCCTGAATAAAATTAACTCTGGATGACACTCCAGATAGAAGCTGTTCACCACCCTCCACAGAATATGAGGGCAGGGAACAGTTTGATGAGTAATAAAATTAACTAGTTGGATGGCTTAAAAAGGTTTTCATAGCAACAACACTTGAGTGTGGCCCAACAAGACTTTCTCCAGAGTTGATGGGAAGAGCGCAATTCCTGCTTATTCACAAAAGAAACAGGCGACACTTTCAGAAATACTCCGTAACGAAAACTCCTACCACATCACAGACTTAGTTGCAAGGTGGGAAATAACCACTATGCCTGGCAAACTATCACCTTGCAAAGTGATGTTCTCCCACACAGCTCAAATGCACCGAATATACGGTTCTCCCTGCAAGTCTAACTGCAATGTGCAAGTCCAAGTCTAAAAAAACTTCAGGCACCCCGCTTGAGTAAAATAACAGGCAATGTAAATGAATCCTTGCTCACATTTAATGCAAATACACACCAACTTCCACACCACCTTTCTTTGCTTCTGGTCATCTGTTAGGCTTTAGTTCTGCATCAAAATAAAACTGCTTTATTAAACAAGAAGAACTAATTACAGCACAAGCAATGTGAGATTAAAGTGACTGATGGCAGAAATACTATGTGTTTAAGAAATAAATATGCTTCTGATTATAAAAAAGTATCATTTTTCATCATACTAACTTTATCAAAAGGGATATTAATGCTGTAAAAAAAGCACAGCTTATTAGTGGAAAGTGTGATGTTCTGGTTTGCTCACTTCCTTGTGAATTAATTTCATTATAAAAGTTCCTTTTCTCAACCTCTTTACATTTCGCTATGAAGACCAAACAGAGGAAAAGAGGTGGATAAAAATATAAACTACTTTGGAAATATCAAACTCAGAATTCTTTGGGTTTGGTTTTGTTTTTTATAATACAACAACAAACAAAAAGGACATTTTGAAATTGAGTGAAAGTTTTGATCCCATTTATAAGCAGAAAAATTAATGAAAATTTGCCTAGGTTTAAAAAAATGATAAAAAACTATTTTAAGCTTGAAAAATATTATAAACCTATAGTTCCTGGTTTGGATTTAACAGGTAAACTGCTTATGGTAGCTTCCCTTGCCCTTTTCTTCTAATACCACCTATGTCAATAGAGGTGGAAAGAGAGCCTTTAAAATTTTCCCAACAATTTTACCTGTTTTTCCCAGTAGACTTTTGCTGGTGGTTGACTATAGCCAGGAGAGCAATAGTAGCAAGACAGTCCCTTAAACTTCCCTTGACATCTCATTGCCTTCTCTTTTTATGACTATACCTCACTCATGAACCTTCGTCTACAGCTCAAGCATCTGTCAGAATATAGAATCTGGAAATATATTTATTACAATAGATATTATAGAATATTAGTCACTACTGCCCACTTCTTTTCTCACTACAAAAAATACTAATGGCCAGCTAAGTCTCCAGGATGACAGATAAGTTTTAAAGTATCATTTTAAATTGACAGAGTCTTCTCTTGTCATAGGACATTAGCAACTGCAAAAATGGCTATGAAATATATAGAAGAGAAACAGTACAACACAGACCCCTTGGGCTTTTATTTCTGTATTACTTTTCCTCTTGATAGTGCATTGTGATGGCTTATTTTGATTCTATTATCACATGTAGAGAAGACCTGAATGCAAATAAGCTGCAATTTCATGTGACTGAAACCATACAGTGACTCAAAACACTGAACAAAACCAAGCCTGAGATGTCTGCTATTATCAGATCAGCTTGGAGGATGATGTTGGGGCTATATGGATCCCTATAATGGATCCCTTTTGCTAGCAATTAGCGGTGTGGCATTGAGGCCAGCTGAGTGAGTCTGCTCATTTGCATGGCTTGTACGACTATCCTGATCTCAGAAGTGTTGTCCTTTCTGTAGCACACACCATTTTACAGGTATCAGCTCACGTTCTCTTTAGAGCATGAAGCAGAAAGTGCTGCAAAAAATGACAAGGTGACAGGCATAAAAAAAAATCAAAAGGAGTGATTTTCCACAGGTAGGAACTGACAACCACAGGAGATTTTGGTGGGCAAAAGTTTAGGTCACTTCATAAAATGTTTATATAGAGTCATGGATGAGAAGCCACTGCTTGCAGGAAGGCAACAAGGTCTGCTAAGAGAACAAAAACTGTACTAAAGAGCTGCTCTGGCCATGGACAGAAAGTAGTCAGGATGTTTTGCTTCCTCCCTCACTTATCATCTTTTAATTTAATTCTTCTGAACACTCCTGGCTGCAAGAACACGGGGGAGCTCGATGTAATCAGTGTCAAGGCCATCAGTCACTCAGGACAGAAACAGTTGTCTTCTGTTTATGTCAGTTTGGCCAAGGAGGATCCCTTCATCCTCCCTGAAAGAGAAAATATCTCAAGGCACACAGCTGCAATTGATATTTCAGTCATAACAAGCTGTACATTTTCACCTTAGAAACATGAACTATGGAAGAGATTTTTAGTACCGTTATTTATTAGACAAGTTCTCTAGATTTTTATCATCCATAACGCATGCCTTTGAATGGATTTGCTGCTGATTCCCCTAAGTCATGTACAGAAGGTCTTGAAGTACAGTAGTTCTAAAATACCACTTTTTAAATTTCACATTTACATGCATTCCATCTGCACACTGAGAACATTAAATATCATAAATTTAGAGTTAATGTCTCATTTTTAAAAATTATGTAGTTTTCTAATTACATTAAATGAGGGGATACTGACTTTTAGAAACTAAATTCCAAGTCTTTTTCTATTGCCAAAGCAGTCAGGAATATCTTTAAATAAGTTTATGCTATAGGGACCCTTTAACGATCCGTCTGCTGAAACTAGAAGGAAGAGGAAAAAGTAGTAGAATCATAAGAAATGAAACTTCAATTCACCATACATTAATAAAAAGCTCAGCTAGTGATAATCAGCAAGTCTTTAATGAACTTTCTGAAAGTTATATCCATTTACTCTTAATAACAAGCTTCCAGTAGTTCTCTCCAACACAGAATTAAATATATGAACTAAAAAATTTCTTACACAAGTCTATCTTTCATGATTCTTGGATAGAAAACCATTATAAGACTCTCAGAAAGTACTTTTATTTCTAAGTGAATTATTCAATTTTTCAGTGTTTACCTAATCATATACATTTTCACAGACACCATAACTGCATGGACACCTGTATTTGATTTAACTTTGTTTCTTTTTTTATAATTGTAAATGTATCTACAGAGTTTACAGTAAACCACCAATTGTAATTTATTCATCTGTCAAAGCCTTTCAGAAAAGTCTGGGAACAGTGCAAGTATATATGACTTAGCTAAAATTTGGTTATTGGGTTTAGTGAAAGAATAATTGGTGGAAGTCTGTAGATGACCTTACAGTCATCGAGAGGCTGGCATATATAGTCCACTTTAATGTTGCAGCATAACTTTTATGCAGAGTTTATTCTCCAGGTTAAATATAATTCAGGTTAGATGGCAACTGTAGGGACCCTGTTTATTTTCATTCCACAGAATAACGCTTCGGTACGTGATACCTCATATTTGTGGGAAGATATACAAAGCAGTAGATTTTCCCCTGATTGCTTTTTGACGGAAATATATTCTCAGACCAAAGATGGTTCATGCCATTTAGCAGTGCTGCCATGAAAAAACAACTTCTTTGACTAAAACAAAAATAGAGATTAGTAGTTTTGATCATGAAGCAATGTCTGGTGGTGCCTTAGGTTGTCTTCATAGAATCATAGAATGCTTTGAGATGGAAAAGACCTTTAAAGATAATCTAGTCCAACCCCCCTGCAATGGGCAGGGACATCTACAACTAGATCAGGTTGCTCAGAGCCACATCCAGCCTGGCCTTGAATGTTTCCAAGGATGGGGCACTGACCACCTCTCTGGGCAACCCATTCCAGTGTTTCACCACCCTCATTGTAAAAAATTTCTTCCTTATATCTAGTCTGAATCTACCTTCTTTTAGTTTAAAACCATTACCTCTTGTCCTATCACTAAAAAGCCTGTCCCCATCTTTCTTGTAGGCCCCCTTTAAGTATTGAAAGGCTGCAATAAGCTCTCCCCACAGCCTTCTCTTCTGCAGGCTGAACAACCCCAGCTCTTTCAGCCTTTCCTCATAACAGAGGTGTTCCAACCCTCTGATCATTTTTGTGGCCCTACTCTGGACCCTCTCCAACAGGTCCATGTCTTTCCTGTGCTGAGGACTCCAGAGCTGGGCAGAATCACCTCCCTTGACCTGCTGGTCACACTTCTTTTGATGCAGCCCAGGATACGGTTAGCTTTCTGGGCTGCAAGAGCCCATTGCTGGCTCATGTCCAGCTTTTTGTCTATCAGTACCCCCAGGTCCTTCTCGGCAGGGCTGCTCTCAATCCCTTCATCCCTCAGCCTGTATTGATACTGGGGATTGCCCCAACCCAGGTGCAGGACCTTGCACTTGTCTTTGTTGAACCTCATGAGGTCCACACAGGCCCACCTCTCCACCCTGTCCAGGTCCCTCTGGGTGTCATCCCGTCCCTCAGGCGTGTCAGCTGCACCACTCAGCTTGGTGTCATCTGCAAATTTGCTGAGGGTGCACTCGATCCCACTGTCTATGTCACTGATGAAGATATTGAACAGCACTGGCCCCAGTACGGACCCCTGCGGGACACCTCTTATCACTGTTCTCCATCTGGACATCGAGCCATTGACCACTACCCTCTGGATGCAACCAGCCAGCCAGTTTGGTATCCACCAAACAGTCTGCCCATCAAATCCATATCCTTCCAATTTAGAGAGGAGGATATTGTGGGAGACCATGTCAAAGGCCTTACAGAAGTCCAGATAGGTCAGGCAGGACTTGCCCTTGGAGAAGCCATGCTAGCTGTCTTGAACCACCTCCCTGTCCTCCATGTGCCTTAGCATAGCTTCTAGGAGGATCTGTTCCATGATCTTCCCAGGCACAGAGGTGAGGTTGGCAGGTTGATAGTTCCCAGGGTCCTCCTTTTTACCCTTTTTAAAAATGGTTGCAATATTTCCCTTTTTCCAGTCCCCAGGGACTTCACCTGACTGCCATGAGTTTTCAAATATCATGGAGAGTAGCTTGGCAACTACATCAGCCAGTTCCCTCAGGACTCTCGGATGCATCTCATTGGGACCCATAGACTTATGCACGTTCAGGTTCCTCAGGTGGTTGCGAACCTGATCTTCACTTACAGTGGGAGGACCTCTGCCCCCCTGATCCCCGTCAAATGGTCCATTGACTTGGGAGGCGTGAGGAGAGAGATTGCTAGTGAAGACGGAGGCAAAAAAGTTGTTGAGTACCTCAGCCTTCTCTTCGTCTGTTGCTACCAGCTTGCCACTTTTGCTCATCAGAGGGGGTACGCTTTCTTTAGCCTTCCTATCCCATCCTTACACAATTGAGCAGTGTCCTTGTACTTTTCCCAAGATACCAGTCCCTTCTTCCGCTGCCTGTACATTCTCTTCTTGCCTTTTAGTTTGACCAACAGGTCATGGCTCAGCCATGCTGGCCTCTTCCCTTCCTTGCCTGATTTCTTGCACCTGGGCATCAAGAGCTCTTGTGCTCTATGGAAAGCATCCTTAAAGACCTGCCAGCTCTGTTCTGCTTCCTTGTTCCTGAGGGCCATTTCCCAGGGAGTGATTAACTCCGTGAAGAGCTGGAAGTTTGCTTTCCTAAAATTCAGTGTCCTGACTATACTCTTCACCTGACCCTTATCTCTCTGGACTGTGAACTCTACCAGGGCGTGATCACTGCAGCCGAGGCTGCCTCCAATCCTGACATCACCGATGAGCTCACTTACATTGGTGACCACCAGGTCCAGTGCTGCATCCCCTCTGGTAGGGCTATCTATTACCTGGCTTAAGAAGTTGCCCTCCATGCACTCCAAGAGTCTCCTAGATTGCCTACTGCCTGCTGTGTTACTTTCCCAGCAGATGTCAGGGTGGTTGAAATCCCCCAGCAGGACAAGAACCTGTGAGCGCAAGGCTTCCTGTAGCTGGAGAAAAAAGGCTTCATCAGTAGGCTCCCCTTGATCAGGCGGCCTGTAGTAGACACCAACTATGAGGTTCACTTTGTTGCCTCAGTCTCTTAATTCTTACACATAAACTTTCAACGTGCTCACGGTTATTCTTCAGGGACAGTTCTTCACATTGTATCCATTACTTGACATAGAGAGCAATGCCTCCACGCCTCCTACCTCGCCTGTCCCTTCTGAACAGCCTGTAGCCTTCAATAGCTGAACTCCAGTCATGGGATTCATCCCACCAAGTTTCAGTGACAGTAACTAGGTCATAACTTTCTAGCAGCACGGTAGCTTCCATCTCCTGTTTGTTGCCCATGCTGTGTGCCTTAGTGCAGAGGCACTTCAGCTGGGCTGTCATCCGTGTCACCTTCTTGGCGGAACACCCCTTGGTTCCCTTGAGGAATTTCTCCGATATTTCCCTGTTAGCTCCTATTACCTCAAGAGCCCCCTGCTCATCCCCATAAGACTTCGACCATGCTACAGTGTCTCCAGCACGCCTGAGATCAACAGGCTGAGGGCACCTGCTAGCATCCCATCCCCCGCTAGTACCCCGTCCCTCTAACCATGGCGTGCCATCCCACCCCTTATCACAGGCAAGCCTGATATCGACCCGTTCCCCCTTCAAATCTAGTTTAAAGCCCTGTCAATGATCCCCGCAAGCTCCTGAGCAAAGACCCTCTTCCCCCTTTGAGAAGGGTGAATCCCGCTGAATGCCAGCCAGCCTGGTTCCATATAGGCCATCCCATTGTTGAAAAACCCAAAATTGTGACATTGACACCAGCCAAGGAGACATGTATTAATGGACTGGATCTGTTTGCTCTTCTCAATATTCCTGCCTGCAACGGGAAGGAGGGAGGAAAAAATAACCTGTGCTCCAGATTCCTTCACCAACTGTCCCAAGGCCCTGAAGTCTTTCTTGATAGCTTTTGGACTACAGGTTGCAGCTTCCTCTCCACCTACATGGAAGATCAATAACAGGTATTAGTCTGAGGGCTGCACCAGGCTGGGAAGTTTCCTGGTGATGTCCTTAACCCGGGCGCCAGGGAGGCAGCAGACTTCCGTTTGAGGAGGGTGTGCCTGGCAGATTAGACCCTCTGCCCCCTTCTGAAGGGTGTCACCTACAACTACAACCCTTCTTTCCTTCCTCGTGGAAGTGGTCATGATAAAGGGGTAGGCCTTTCTGACCTTGGTGACAACTCTGCTGTAGATGGACTGTCATCCACATCATCCATGGACTGGCTTTCCACATCCAGAGCCTCATACCTGTTGTACAGATGTACCTGGGAAGGCAGGCTGGGCAAGGAAGGGGTTCGCCTGCCGCCCTGAGTGTGGATGTTCCTCCATTCACTCCTTTCCTTTAAGCTACTGCCTTCAGCCTGGTAGGGGAAGGATACAGGATCCCCTTGATAATGTTTTTTTTCTGGTGGTTGTTCCTGTTTCTGCTCAGGTAGAGCATGGGTCCACCAGTCTATCTCTTTCTCAGCCTCCCTGATGCTCCTTAACTTTTCTACTTCCTCTCATAGCTCTGCCACCAAGCTGAGCAGATCATCCACCTGTTCACACCTCACACAGCTGTTCTCACTACTGCCAGCCATTACCAGTGAAAGGCTCTGGCAGTCTTTGCAGCCTGAGACCCGGATGGCTGCATGGTTTGTTGGGAGCGCAGTTTGGGTTGCCACATCCATTCTGCTGGTTGTAGAGGGCATGGCCTTCGGCCGGGTGGAGACCATAGCTGAGCTCCTTCTGAGAGGGTGATGACCACCAGCTGAACTTACCTTTTGAGCTGGCAGAGCTTCAGCGTCCTGCCTGCATGCCCTGCCTGCACAAACTGCTGTGCAAACTGGCGCGCCATGCCCTGGCTGATGTGCCATGCCCTGTTTGCCCATCCTGTTTGCCACATTCCTCTTTGTCTTACTATGTCCTGTTTTGATTTTGAGACTGAGTCTTTTCATATTTAGAAGAAGGCAAGTTACAAACCATCAAAGATGAAGAAGATGGCAGGATAATGCAGAAGGTTACCAGCCACTAGCAGCTGTCAAGCAACAGTACTTAATTAGGAGTAGTATGTTCTTTACATATGTGTGTCTATATTTATGTCTGGTTGCATGTGTGCATGGGCCACAGTGTCAGCTAGCATAAATGAACATTTCAGCTGAGCTGTATTTACTTTATTTACCAGCTATGGACATTATATCCCTGGAAATTCACTGCTCTACCAAAGGATTCTCATGTTGTAGTCAGTCTGTAGATAGACCACTAAAATGGCCAACAAAAGCAGTAACAACCTAATCCAAATACTACCGATATGTTGAGCAAAATTATGAAGTTAACCCTGAAAGTATTTGAACCGCATTTGGAGAAGAGGCCTGGATTTTGTATGCAAGTGCTAAGGAAAGTCTAGTATTTAATGTGCTGTGGATAAGAACCAGGCTACAGTCACTGAACTGTGTATCAAAACTCAATACAAGCTCAAGGCGAGGGGGTGGGGGTGTGTTGTGTGTACCTCCCTTTACCGCATGTCCATGCCACCAGCCTCACTTTTCCAACTCCTCCTTTTCTCCTTTTCTTTTTCTTAGTGCCACCGCACAATTTTAACAGTAATGTTACATACATAGCAAAAGATGGAAAATATCCAAACTGGAAGTTATGATGTTGCTGTGAAAATAATGCTTTTCAGATAAGAGTAGCTAAGGTAACATCACTTGGTACCACAGTCAGATATAAAAAGCTTAATTAGAAGGCACAGAAAAAGTTCATTTTACTGCAGAGTGAAAGACGTAGTGCACAAGAGCAAAAGAGGACTGGGCTTTTATGGTAAACAAAAGCAGTTTCATTTTTTTTAATGAAGACATTGTCTTGCAACCTCAAAAAATTTTTGCATGTTGCACAAAATGGTGCACAGTGAAGGTATAATTTTGCCAGGACCATACCTGCAATGTGCTGTGCCATAAATATTGCTTTTAAAAAGGTAAAGAAATTTAAAAAAAGGGGGGGAAATGACAGTTTTGGAGCCAATTTTCTAAGACGCGTGGTGTCTGCAGCTCTCACTGAAGTCAGAAGCAGCAGCAGGTACCTACCACCTGAGGACAGACAGGAATGGACTCAAAGCCCCCTGAAAACAAAGGGGTCCTTTCCGCCTACTTCAATGGCCCTATATCTGGCAGGCTTTTTGAGTGCAAATGGTTGATGATCTGTCATTGAAATAAAAGTTTGCCCCATTTTGAGATGCACTAAATATACAGTGTCAGCAGTGAACTGTAATCTTTCCAAGTGGCCTCAAAGCTCAAAGGCCAGTGCAGACAAAGGAAGGTGTCTTTTCTTCTCTCTTCTCCAAATTTTTGCTATTAGAGACTATTGCGAAAGTAGTGCTTGGGGTTAGTTTGTTTGCATCTGTCTTCCATTTTTGACCTGGCTTCCCCAAAAGTGAGGCACACACTTTTAGTGTAGCACTAAAACCAGTGCAGGAGAGGCACTAAATTATTCATTTGCTTCAGGGTTTCTGATGAATAGACAGCATGCTCCAGACCTGGTAGGATAAGACCTGTATTTCTCCCTAGAACTATAGGGTGTTTTGCATATAGTTTCCAGCCACTGAATAATAAAATAGATCAGTGTAATCCTTTTGCTTAGCTTGCAATACATAATCACCCTAGCATCTTCTCATGATCTGATCCGGACTGACAGCAAATCAGCATATAATTATTATTCAGGTTACTTTATACTATTCATTTTAACTCTTAGGTGCTTCGCGTTGGTTTGTTTCTAATTTAGGTCATTTCTTTTGAGAAAAGAGCCTTCTTTTCCATTCTACTTTCCTTCACCTCTGCAAGACTCCTCTCACAACCTAACCCTAGTCTTTTTAAAAGATTTGTTGATTTTAAGGTCATAAGGGACACGAGTCATAAAACTTCCCTGAATTAATTCCTTTCATCAAATACCATAGCTGTACACTCGAATGTCTAGGAAAAAAAATAATCCACCCTTGGTATAAATATTTCCTCTGATGTTGAGTCTACTGCTATCAGTAAGATATTCCAGTGGTTAATTACCTTGCCTGTTTTAAAAATAAAAAAGTCTCCCCTAAAAAAAAAAGAACAAAACCAAACACCCAGAAACCATGTCTGTCTATGTTGTACATTTGTTTAGCTTCAACTTTGGGACATCAGGTCTTGTTATAGTCACCTGTGAAACAAAATTTCTCTTTAAAATTTCTCTTTCCTGTGTTGCAGGTTACAGGTTACAGATTATGCCCCCTCAAGAGAGAAGTGGGTCTTGGTTTCATTTCTGGTTTACAACAATAATGGCTCTTCTTTCAACTCGCTCCTGTTTTCCTGTAGTACCTTAAAACACCAACACTAGAGCTGGGCATCAAGACTAGACACTGATGTAATGCCACTTCCTCACCTTTCTCCAAGTATTCCCCACCAGTCCTCAGACTCTTTGCAAAATCACTGCTTCCCAGAACAAGCATCACCTACATTTTTTATTACTAAATGCAAGACCTTTCCTTTGGATGTGTTAAAATGCACATTGTTTGCAGTTGCTCAGCCAACTAAAAAATTAAGTTTAAATTTTTATCAACTATCAGTCAGCTTAAATATGTAATGCCCTTTTCCTCCTTACTTTTTGCGTTATGTACCAATTTTTTTCCCCTCTACCAATCTAGTCATCTCTTCCAATTGATAAAAGTAATAAATTACTGTCATGGGGTGAACCTTCCCTGAAAGCACCACTCAGAACCTGAGACCTTGGTTACATTTGCTCAGCTTAAACTCATTAGCTTATTCTGGTATGCATGGGGAAACAAAGGCACAGATAATTTTCATGGGGGAAGCCTACCCAAAAGCTCTCGACTGTGTCTGCCTTTCTCTAAGGATTCATTTTTACACCCTTCTAACACATATTGGGCAGGAGGCTAGAGGATGATCATGACCCAAATAACAGCAGCTAATAGGCTTTTGGTACGGAGGAAATCAAAGAGCTTGGCCCAGGTCTATGTGGTTAATAGGGCCATTGCCAGCTTGTGCCAACCAGCTAAGTTATAAAACACTAAATAGGGAGGACAAGAAGTCCCTTGTGAGATTATCTATACACAGCCATCCAATATCATGTAGCAGTCCAAGCCCACAGTGGGACCATTATATGCAGTGTCCAGGCTGCATCCCAGGACTGGACATGTTGAGCAGTGGGATGTGCATGTCCTGGTCCCCTGGGTCTGTGGTGCTGGTCCCAAATGGGGTGGGGGGCAGGGACAGGACTGGGGAGTGTGAAATCTGTGACTGTCAGAGAATAAAAAACATACAACAGAAACCTTATCAAAGAAATTACTATCCACCTGCTATACCTATCCCACTTAATAAATTATAAATGTAATGTCTCTGAGTGGCGTGGTTCTGTTCTTGGGACTATCTCACCCCTAAATTCCCTTGAAACACCAACAGAGAGCACAACACAATCTACTTCACACTGTGCTCAAATATGGCCATTCCTCAATAAACCTGTTTTGGTTTGCTGAAGGGTATGTTGTGGGTGTTTTGCTTTCTTTTTGTTGCATGCAACTTCTTTTTTTCCAACTGAGACTGAGTGAGTAAAAAGCATGAGAAAAAAATAATCCCATAAATATTTTTTAAGTGATTCCAACTAGAAAGAACTAAGTATCTTTTTAGGATTTTCAACTTTACTCAACTATGAATAACACACATAATCAAAGAAATTACTCAAGTGTAAAAGACATTTACCTGAACAAGTAAATTACAATGGCACTGAGAACAAGTCCGTCTGTGACTTCAATTGCCAAAATCCTTTCCTGCTTTTTTGCAGTTCCAGCATGAAAGCAGGAAAGCTAGAGTCAGGTACTAACTCAGTTCAGCACACCTGTCTCCAGAAGCTTTTGTGGCAACTATACAGAGGAAGAGAGACTGGGTTATTGATGGCCCAGAAAAGAGAAAAAAGAATATATCTGAAGGAGCCCTTTGCATTCTCTCTTTTCCAGTGATAGGGATGATTCTGTCTCTGTTGGCATTCATATGTGTCTTCCAGTGTAAATTAATGACTTTCACTGATTTAAGTGTGATAATTCAATTGTTTAGAGGTAAAAATGTGTCTAAATGTGCGACAGAGGGCCTTCAGATTTTAGTGAAACATTTTATACGAGTCACCTACGCTTATTAATTATAACAAGGTTGTAATTTTACCGTGTCCTTTGTCCTTGTTTTCCAGCATAAGGACAAAAAATTAGGTGCAATATTGAATACAGAGATGTGCTACCTTTGTGTTAGATAAATGTCCATGCATTGGCAGTGTGACCCCACTTCCCTATATTACTCCAAAAGGAACATTTAAGCATACTGCAAAGCGAGTGATGAGTTATCCAAGGTGTTACCTGCAGCAATTACCAAGACTTTAAGGGCAAGTGCTACATAATTCTTAGAGCTGAAAAAGGTGTTTCTGTGAGATAAAATTGCATGGTTCAAAATATCAGAGGTTATCAGGCAACTGGGTGTTAAACTGCTGGAATTATTTTTAACACCTTACATTAACAGTACCTGAAGACTGCAATCTAGCATTTATTGATTTAAAGTAGTGCTGTGTGGGACTAGAGACCCTTCTAATCCTTATTTTGCCAATAACCCACTCCACGTCCTTATACCAGCCACCTGACCTTTGTGTTTCTATTTCTTCTCAAGCATTTGGTGGAGTCATCATAAAATTCATTAAGGCAAGGACTACTCATCTTTTATGATGAGGCCTTAGTGTCCAGGGCCTGTAGTTCCTGCAGCTATACAAATAAAGGCACAGTAAGTACCAAGTAGAAGTTTCTCTCCATACTAGGGCTGTTGGTTGTTTCATTGTTTTGTTTTGTTTTGTTTTTTCCAGAGAAACTGTGGAGAGAGCTGCTGCAGATACAGAAGGGTCACTCTGGTCATCAAAAATCCCAACGTGAAGTGGAATATTCATTTTAGGGATATTTTAACCTGCTGACACAGTCAATTACAGTGAGTGGATGGCATTTTAAAAGCATTTCTTTCCTTTGAATTGAAATAACTTTTTAAGGTAGGAAAGCCATGTGAGTAGTCACCATCTGGATGCAGCTAACCTCCCAGAGAATACATTGAGCCACAGGTGTATGCATATAGATTATATTTGTTCTTTTTAGTCAGTGATTCTAATTTTTTTGGTTTCCCATTTGACCTGTCTTGACTGGCAGCTAAAAATTTCAATTTAAACAACTGGTTGAGATTCATTTGCTATAACTTATAAGCAGAAATAGTGTTCTGATTAGCAATGAGGCTCTCACCCTCCAAAGAATAAAGAGAAATCAGTTTTGAAGAAGTGTATGAATATGTATACAATACCAAAGCTGTTATACAAGAACCAGATTATTGATTTAAATTACCTTCGGTTATTTACTACACTTTTAAAAGGTTTTGCAGTCTACAAGAGGAGGCAAACCTGCACAAAGTGCTGGTGTCAGGCAGGTAGCAGACATTACGCATACTTGGTAATGCACTTTAGTCCTGGTTTACAACCTTGCTGTTACATTGTTCATTTTCCCCTTCACCAGTCATGCTGGTTATGTCTAATACTGGCATTTTAATGATGGAGATTTCACCAGCACATCTTGGGTTTAACACCACGGGGTACGCAAAATAAGTGAGTGAGCAGGAAAGAGGTGACCACAGACTTCAGGGGTTCTCTCTTTGTTATAAACTTACACCATTTGACCACTAACAAGCGATTTTGTTTTGAGCTGGAAATCTGATTTATAGTCATCTGTGATCTTTTATTTTACCAGGCATCAAAAAATAATAAAAAAAAAAGAACCTTTAAAAATAGGTAGATTAACTCAGAATAAAAATCAAACTCAAAGCCAGGGCAGGCTGTAATCCAGTCGTTTCTAGCTGAACTGTTTCTCCTTCCCTTTCCCCCCCAATGGCCTGTTGTTACAAATGCAATATTCATGGCTCTATATTTCTTGCAAGTTGCTGTGATGGAAATAATTTCTCCAACACAGGCACTTCGCTGCCTGCCCGAGCGCCTCAACCTCGTTGCATTTTTTTCTTGGGAATTTCCCACCTTGGTTTTGCCGTTAGGTACCTGAAACAACTGAAATGAGTAATGTGATTGAGCAAGGTAGATTATGAAAAGAAGGTAAAGGGAACTGAAGCCAAATGCAGTATTTTCATTACGTTCAGGCTATCAAAAAATTCATTTTGGTTTGGAAAAATTGTTATTCATTTTGAATTCATACATCACATGAATGTATATATTCATATAAAAATGTTGCAGTGGTATTATATCTAAAAGGTAACACTGAATACATTTTCTCATCTGAATTTAATTTTGTCCAACTAAATAACATTTATTAACGTAGACATTAAAAGGATCTAATTGAAACAGCTGACAAATGCAATCCTTTAAGATTAAGACTGATATTGACTAAATGTTATTATGAAAACTGGTTGCATTCCTGTTTGAATTGGCAAACCTTCAATTGATTTCCAAAGTAAAGTGACCACGCATTGACCTGTATGAATAAAAGCGCCAACTTGAGCTGTCCCGAGAACAACATTTGCATTACTCAAATTCACAATACCTAATTCAGCAGTTTTCATGCCCCTTCTTGTTTCCCAGCTATTAAGTGTTCATGCAAACAGCCTATTTGCACAACTCCTTGGCCACAGCCATTTATACGAATATCTGTACCCACATGCAAACACAACTGTACCTGCACAAACAATGGTTCGATACTCATTATTTGTGATTCATGGTTTACCATTTGTTATTTTAATTATCTTTGGCTATAATCTTTTCAGCTGGCTGATCAGGGAGCAGTCAAGTCACCAAGGAGAAGACTGCACATCCTGAATGACAAACAGTTCAGGAAGTCAGAGACTGATGTGACCATTGTGGTGAGCACTGCAAATAAACACATCTATAAAAAAAAAACAAAAGCAGCATCCAAAACGTGTAAGACCTAGGCAAAAAATACATTTGACTAACTAGCACACAGCAGTTAATACATCTAATGGCTATTCTGGGCCTAATTTAACAAAAAAATGTTCAGTACTTTTTCTTTCTTTTTATGATTGTGAAATATTCAGACAAAAGATTAACAGGCATTTTAAACACTGCCAGAGCCAGCTTTCCAGCAATCAGCACCATAGAAACATCTTTGGTTTAACTACTTTTCCTCCCTCCAAGCTTCTTACTGCTTTGAATATCTTTAAATTCTCTGTGTACAAAGCAAAGGAGTTTCTCTGGGGTTTTTGGTTGGTTGATTGGTTTTGGTTTGGTTTGTTTTTTTACACTGATTAAGTTGTTATTTAAAAAAACCCAAAGAAATGAAAACCTGTCATTTTTCACAGCACTGCTGGACTGTTGGTCCCTGGGAAACACAGAGCTAGACTAACGGCTTGAACACAGCATCTATTTTTAGTTCAACCATAGAAGTCCAAATGACCTAAATGATTAAATCATGAAACAGGTGTCCTGAAAGAAGTTGTGACATTGTGTAAAAATCCGAGCATTTTTGCAGCAAAAACAGCCAGCACAGGTCATTTTGTCTGATCTAGAAATCCAGCTTTGCCCTCCCTTTCTTCTTTAGCCTTGAGTACTACCAGCAACAAAAGGATGGAGTAGAGCTGCCTGAAGTTCATCCTTTTCCATACTTACAGTAACTGGCTTACCTATAACTAGAAGTGCAACATTAGGTACTGTTAGACAATTGCTTGCAATTGATTCTGTAGGTTTCTCATTGTTATTAAATTCAATTTCTTTTTCCTTTTTGGAGATTAAGATTGAAGCCCGTTTGGTGCCAACACACATGCACTACCATGTAAAAATCATAAATTTGACCTACTTCTTCGAGAAACTAAAAGATAAGGACTCACAGGTGTTTGCATATGTAATTACAGGAAAACATGAATTTATTCAAACTTAATGTCTTACAAGTAAAACCGAAAGTATGTAGTCAGCTAGATGATTTGCCTGATAAGTGCATTTGTCTTCTTAGTGAGCCTCTTTTCCTGACGTAGTCTGAAGAACTTGTGTCTGAGCACATCAACAGTAATCTTGAAAACTAAAAGTCAATATTTGGGAGAAATCCTTTCACCAAGATGCAGAAAAACTTAAAGCTGAAAACCTCAGTAGGGACACCTGCTAGCTGATGACTAGGCATGTTTGAAATGTTGTTATTTAAATAGGATTAAGCATACAGAGCAAATGATGGGAGTGTGTTTAAAAGTTCCCTTAAGCAGGAAAATTCCTCAATATTTCCACATACATTTGATCATCCCGGTGCCTCAGCTGACTGCTGCAGATCATCTCCTGCATCCCAAATACACTTTAACAAGACAACTCAGAATGCAAAGGGTATAGAGTTGGGTTTCATGTCACTTGGCAAAGCAAGTGCAAATTGCATTTGCAGGAGCATCTGCTGAGATAGCAATTCCTCTCCGTCAAAGAAAGAGCACGTGGGTGGAAGCACTGTTAATACATATTGTGTCTTTCAAACAAATGACGTTATGTGTACACAGATCATGTTGTGATATTTTTCATTTAGGATGATGTTTCTCCGAGGGCACCAAAGTAATATAAAGTTTGCATCCATATGAAGTTTAGGGTTGTTTGCCCCATTAATCAGCAGACAGTGCAAAGTATATGTGCTAATAAAGCCTTCACATTGCACAGGCAAGAGTAATGTTCCTGTATCTTGCCTGTATAAGAAGCAAACTGTTCTTATGGATGGGGAAAAAAACAAAACAAAACAAAACAAAAAACCAGATCTGGCGAGGAAGGAAGCTGTGGCTGTAACTTGGCTGGACAGTGATGTGCTGCTTGACCTCCTGAGGTTCTGCTGGCCAAGAAATTTTCCAGCTGAACAACCTTCCCTTGAAAAACAGCAATTCAACAGAAATACAGCATTTTGAGCTTTTTGTAGGAGTGTGTCGAGTATATCAAGACATTTGACAGGATGAAGCAGAGATGGTTTTATCTGTAAATCTTTTATTTCGCCCGTGAAGGAAAGGCTTTCAACTCAGGCCCTAGAAGAAGGAACTCCAGTTCCTGCATATCTGCAAGTCCACATGCAGGTCTGCAACTTTTTTAGCATCATCCCTAGCTATTTACTTGTGGCTTGCTTGGGGAATGGTACTACAAAGTCTGGGTTCTGTTGTCCTTTTGGCATTTTAGACCAAATTCTACAATGGACTCTGATTACCCTCCTGCCTTCACAGATTACTCATTATTACTCGTTATAAGATATGAATCACGGATATTGTAATATGAGAAAACAAAAAAGGTCTAGCATGACTTCCCTACTCCTAGAACTGCATATTGAGGTCACTTCCAAGTAGAAGCACCTGAGACCCCAGGGAAAACAAGGAAGCGCCAGAAGACGAATCCTTTTCATTTAAGGGTAGTGAGGTAAATTTTCTTACTTGAAAAGAACAGTGATAGGTAGCAATGATTTTTTGTTTTAAATTTTGGAATTTATAATTCTACTAGTCAGATAGCAAAATCCAAAATCAAATACCTGACAGATGTTACTCATCATTGGCATATTAGAGAAAGAATTAATACCATGGACAGAGTGGTGCTGTTACTATAGGTATTTTTCTTTAAATAAATTTTAATTAGTGCTCTTAATATGGCCGCAGCCTAAACACAGGTAGAGATTTTACTGTTTCCCTTCATTCTCCCTTGCTGATATTTGACAGCTTTTGTTTATCAGCTAGTTGTATTATTACCAGCCCTAACATGCTCCAGTAGCCTCAGTGATCTGAGAGCAGTGGAAAAATAAACCTCAAGAATGACAATGCTGGCAGCTTAGTGCAACAAAGAAGCCAACAAGCTACACTTTAAAATGACAATCAATATTAACTTACATCACACTTTAGAAAGAAGATAGATTTGACAAATGGTATCAAAAAGCTACCTCCAATTTACTTTTGTAAAGAAATGTTTCTTCGATATTACATTTATATTTCTACAGGTTATTGAAGCTGTTTAATAATGTTTTCATGTCATGAGAGAATTTGTTATTACAACTGAGTATTTTCTTTTTTGTGCTCAGAGGAAGAAAACTTTAATCAGTGAAAAAAAGACAAAGATATTCCAAAGAGCTCAGTAACCTGTAAGTAACCAGGAGACATTAACATATTGTTTGCTGTCATCATAAGATAGCTTCTTACTCTTGGATGAGATTCACTTTATTATTTAGGCAAAACTCTTTTTCATAAAGATAGCAACATGGAAACTTATGCATGATTGATTCTTCAGTAAATCTGCATGTAATTATTTTATCACAGTAGCACCAGCGATACAAGGTTAACACAGACAAGGCCAAAGATCTCCTCCAAAAATCTGAAATACAGTTTCTCTGTTCTTCACTAATAGCTGGACAAATCAACTCCTATGCCCAGAAAAAGCCTTTCTGAAAAGACCATTTGGAATGTTATTTAAGTGAAATGATCTCTGAGCAAAGTTTACAAAGCACAAAGAAAAGCTACGTGTGAAAATTGGGGAGAAAAAAGTGAAAATACTTACGATTTTTGTAAGTACAAAGAGGTATGTATTAGTTGCGGAATAAGATGCATGGAAACATTGAAGAAGGGCTACAAAATAATCTTCCTGTGCCAAGGAGGACCACCTGCACCTCTGCTGTATTCCTTTTGGATAGATATACCTTGGTCTTAAAAACATCCGGTGACAGAGATTATATAACCTCTTCAGACAATCAATTCCAATACCTATTTCAAGCTATTAGAAATCTTATGATAAGCCTAATTTAGCCTTATGATTAGCCTAAATTTCCCTTGCTACCATTCAAGCCAATTAACTTTTTGCCCTGGCATGGAGGAGAAATTACTCAGCAGCAGTAGACATACTGGAAGATTGGACTATCATGTGTCCCTTATGTCTTTTCTCCTCAGACCAATGCAATTAACTCAATCTTTCCTTGTAGGTCATGATTTCTAAACCTGTACTCTTGTTCTCTGCCTCTGGACTCCCTCTGATTAGCTCTCATCTTTCTTGAAGGGTGGTGCTCAACAACTGCCACTAAATGGAGCAAAGTCTTATTCCGCTTATCTTATGAACAATTCTCCTATTTCAAAATCTACATATAATGTTTGCCTTTTTTTTAAAAGCACAATCCACTGCAATTCCCAGCTCCTTTTCTGAAGAACTGTTGCTAGCTAGCTAGTTTATTCCTACCAAAGGATAGACCTTTTCAGTGACTTTACTGAATGTCCTCAGAGACTGGCTTGACTGCAAATTTATTCCCATTAAGACAGAAAAATATTTCACAAGGAAAATCCAGTATGCCGATTTTAGGAACATGTCATTGATTCCACATCTGTAATAATCATTTCTGTTATGCAGAAAATTATCTATGACACACCAGACAATGTTATCTATAAACAGAGCAAATACACATTAATGGACTTGCATAAAAAGTCATATTGTTTGATAATATTGATCTAATATACCTACTGAGCCTACTATACAGATCAGGTTGAATTCTTCATTGCCACGCACAACATGTAGTCATCTACATCAATGGAAAAAGAAACCCGACAGAATACTGTCAAACTGAAATGGTCCATAAGTCATATTGAACCAATAGAGCAGATTTCACAAGGCAGACATCAAAGAAAAATCAGTCCTGGACTGTTCTGCATTTCAAGTCCAAAGAGTCAATCTTGACTTTTAACAATTTCCAAAGGTAGATGCCAAAACATAAAAATATGAAGTAGCAATGTTAATCCAGCTACCAGAGCAAAGGTATAAGAAATGCTACAGCAAAAAACTGGGATTACAGATACTCAGTCAACCTTGAGCTGGCTAAATGCAAGCCAGCTTCTGAAAAAACAGGAGTAGCATATTCAGACAGTGCTGTTCACAAGTCCTACACTCACTGAGGTCTTTTTCCTAAGGTCAGGCCTAGATCTGATCTTTAAAAATGGTCAGATTTAGGAGCAAGTCTTGCTGAGAAGAAGGGTGCTGTCTGCAGGAGCGGTGCAGTACAGGTCACAGGCACTGGGACAAGGTGGGTGAATGGGAATTGGAAACAGCAGTGAACTTTCACAAACTGCAATGGTCAGAAATTGGCCAGCCTTGGAGCCTTTGCATATTTTGTGAACTTCTCCAGCGAAAGCTGACCAAATTTGCTCCTTGCACTAGCCATGGTTACCTGCTGCTCAACACAGGGACAACATGTGCATGGGCTCAGCTTGCTCCTTGGCTGGGAACGGCTTTTGCATCACACAGACAGACTCCAAGTGTCCTTATTTACAGACCTCCACCTGTCCCCCTCCATTTCTTGGCTCCAGCTTCAGCACACACCTCCAACAGTTTTGTCACCTGCCAGCGAGGAGCCATGCTGCCCTAAAGATATGATATTAATGAGCAATCAGGCACAGCAGGTCTTAATGCTGCATACCCTATAGAGTCTAGTGAGAGTACCTCACGTTCTGCTCACTGCTTTCATAAGGCACAGCCACCATGCCAGCAAAGAGACAGGCACTAATGGAAGGGCCTAATTATGCAAAGAGGTGAATAGCTGGTAGAGATGCACAATATGGAGATTTTTTTTCTTCAGGAGACAGAAAGAAAGCTGCAGAAAGAAATAACATGCAGTCTTTTTCTTTCTGAGCACTTCCCATCTCTCTTCTCAGTATAAACAAAAAGTCTACAAAAATTGAATACAACATATACTGTTGTTGTTATTATTATCCTTGCACTGTAAAAGGTGGAACACGGTTTGTTCACCAGGGATATCTATTCTATTTACTTTGCTTCCCTTTTCCAGTTAAATGCTCTCTTCATCTGCATTTCTCAGAATAGTACCTGGATTGCTTTTATCTTTATTATTTTAGTCCAAATTCTTATTTTTTTTCTTGTTAATTAAAATGTGATTTTGCTGAATTAAAATAAAATAACACTGGTGGCAACCATTACAGACAAAGTTCCCTCTGGATATCTTAGCAACATTTTTCTTATGTTCTGCAGTTGTTCTTGTTTCACTGTTCTGCTTCATCCAGGGTTACAAAATGTGATCTAAAACATTTAGACAGCCATGTATGCTAAACTGTGGCATAAACTTTTAAGAGTTTGATACTGGGTCTTCAGACAAACCAGCCACACGAGCCCAATTTTGCTTTCCGTTAGCTCGCTGAAGACCTGGAGAGGAGCTGAGCAACAGCAGGGGTCTAACTGATGGGTAAAGCTGGTGGAGATTCAGATTTAAGCAGCTGATCTAGTTTATGAATGCGAAGATATGAATCAGCAGATAAAAACAGGTGCAGAGGCCTGTCCTCCCATGGGATTATTGTATTTCTAACAGCAAGTATGGGTGGGATGGCCAGCATCCCATATGGGGTGGGAAGTGGAGGGAGCGGTTTCAGCATCACCTATAGATCTCCAATTAGCACTGAGCTCTTTAGCCACTCCTCCCATGGCCCAGAGCCTCTTTCTCATCTAATTTCTTCCATTCTTGTACCAAATCCCACCAGACACCCTATCCACAAAGTCTCTAAGTTGTCCCAGAAAAATGTCAATATTTGGTGTCCCAAATGCTTCCTGACTTTCATCTTGCCCCACATTTCCCCCTGTGCAAATGTGGTTCTCAGAGCCCCCCCCTGACCCTTCCCATCTCTCCTGGCCCTATTCTCCTCATCCAGACCCCCAAATCTGTCAGAACATCACTGCACAGGGTGGAGAGAACCATCAAAATTTTACTGTAAGAAAGACATTGGCCAGAAATTCCCTCACTGCACTTTCATGGACTTTCATGGACAAAGAACTGGGAAAAGGTTTGACACAAGCTGGTGTTTAACGAGTCTTTGTTAAAAATTGCATTAAATTAATTTTTAATTATGGGCATTTGTCAGAAGCACAAAGCTAAAGAAATTCAATTGTACAGTTTTGTACAAATCAGAAAACTGGAGGTTTTAGCCAACCTGATGCCAATTTTCCACTAAAGCTTTTGCCATTTTCAGCTGTGTTTGAAACACAAACCCCTATACTGCAAGGATGACACCAGCATGGGTGAATCAACACATCTGGCTGACTGTTGTAATTTCCCACCACATGTTTAGGGTGGGGAACAATGCATCTTATTTGTGAGACTTTATTTCTATAAAAAGAGTGATTCATGCTTTTTTTTTTTCCCAAAAAACCCTTTTTTTTCTGAGAGTCTTTAACAGCTGCCTGGTCTGACATACATGCTACTCAAGGAACTGAGGTAGGAGCTTAGACAATTCTTTGTGATGAACTAATGCAAATATAAGGAGGTGCTACCTGGATCACGCTATGGTAATGAGGACTCATCAGTGCTAGTTTAGAGCAATGAAACACATGTCGGTGAACAAGTTTATGTTATTCATCTCTTCCAAAGATGGATAACCAAGAAAGACCCCCCTATACTTCCCATGTTCATTATATAATTTCATTCATATTCATCTTCATTCTCATCTAAAAAAACCAGAAGAGATCCTTCCTTCCTAAGCAGATAGTTGAGTGCAACCACTGACAGTCACATTCTTCCTATGAATCCTATGCCCAAGGCCTGTGGCTGTCCCCAGGGAGTTACTTATACACATGATGTGTTATCAGAATGATGTACCATCATATCTAAGCCTCATATCATAACTAAAAGCTAAACTGTAGTAGAGCACCACCATTAATGTATAAGCAGGACCAGATTTGATTGCAGATCCTCTGGCCACACCAAGTATATCAGTTTTTTCTCCCACAGCACCCATCTCCTCTGCAGGAGTCTGCACTGCAGACAGAAAGCACTTACTGCCTGCAGGTAAAAGCTTGCTCTGGATTTTTTACCTTCTGCTCAGGGATTTTCTGGCCTTTTCCTTTTGTTCACCTACCATCATAGGTGAGACTGGGATCCTGATTTAGATAACGTGCTTCAGCAGTGGGCTTCTGCTGCTCTTCTCAACTTTTTGGTAATTTACTTAAAGCCTAACAAAGGTTGTAAGCATCAGGGGGTTTCTTTCACCACCTGGCACAAACTGTTGTCCTAGCATAGCCCTAAAGTTTTTAAAATTAGTTTCAGAACTTTCTCAGACACTTGGGGACATTTGCTTGGCCTGATGAAGTTTAGGTCAAGACAGTATTAGTGCCTCAAGTTGTAAGTTTCTAGGTCTTGGCCAAGAGCAGTTACTTGGTGAATCACAGAAGCAATGAGACTATTTAATTAACCTGAAATCTCCCACTGGCACAAAATTAAAGTTCTTTTGCCAGAATCATTAGTAATTTGTAAGCTCTGTTCAGCAGGAGAGTAACAGATATTTGATCAAATGTGCCCTTTCCAGGAAATGACAGCCATTATGATGGGGAGAGGGGGGGAGGCACTCCAAAATTCATCTGATCGAGTAGAGCAATTTGGAATATGTTGTGCTCAGAAGTCTGTTAACCCTCGCTGTCATTTCACAGAACATGCTGGAGGGTGAAGATACTGCGCTGCCTTCCCGCTCCCCCAAACGTGACATACAGCTTGATTTAAAAGTTTTTTAATACACATTTAGACTCTCTGCACAGGCAGTGGCAGGGAGGAAAGGAAGCAGATCCCTTGCCGCCTTGCTTGACTAAAAGTCATGCCCTAAAATAGGAAAAGGCAATTATGTATTGCATATATAATATATATTAGGCTTAGGCAGTTTTCAGGAGGTACATTTATAATTATTAGGGTACATACTATTAAACAATTGAAGTATAAGATAATTGCACACTTTATATATTTGAATAGTCCTTATTTTATCACATTGCTAGGTAAAGGAAAGAATGTTGGTGAAGCCCAATGGATGCTTGTGGGAACTGCTGCTTTTTGTCAGGCTACGTTAAACTTCTCTACGGGAATGAGAGCAACAGTCAAAATACAGCTGATGTGTCCTAGGGAATCTCTGCTGAGAACTGTACAACAAAAGTAACAGATGTGGAGCTGTGTGCAGGCAGCACAGGCTGCGGGGAAGGAGCTAAGCATCTACGGACACAGCAGAGGCAGCCCGGGAAACATGACCCCAAGGAAAAAGCAAAACAAAGCAGGGCTTATCTACACAGCACTGGCTGCAAGAGACAGTCTAGTGAGCAAAAAGTACTGTCTCCTGCTGTTTTATTCTATTAATGTTTAAAGGCAGAACATTTTGTACCATCCTCATAAATAAACAGAATTACATCATAGGATTGGCTATCCAAACAGCTCCACTGCTGCTGTGGACTGGGTAACCACTTCAGTCAACAGCAGCAACAACACTCTTCTAATTTCACTAAAAAAAAAACATGTTTGGAGATTACCAAAGAGGAAACTTTGATAAATGCAAGCTGCATTTTTCAAGTTTTTTATTTTTACAGAAAAATGTAACATTTCCTTTTGTCTCCCTTAAAAATGAAAACCCATTCAAAGCACTGGCACCCTCTGCAGAATAAAAATTCTTTTCTGGGGGGGAAATTTCTAAATTTAGGCAGATAAAAGACTTCTGAGGACACAAGCCAGAACAATCAGAAGATCTCTGTGATCTCTTGCAATCTGGACTGGTCCCACAGTTCACTGTACAGGGCAGTTACCTTTAATGGAGGAAAAGCAAGTAATGGAAAGTACATAAACCTTTTCTAACTATGGAGTGTCATGTGCCATAGCAAGGAAAAATCCAGCACAGCTTAAAAATGAGCACACATTGATAAAAGAAACAATTACATAAATTTATGTCTGTGTGTTCCTGCAATGGTGAGCAGAGCTAAGGCAGGGAAGAGAAAGAAAGATCAAGAAAGTGGCAAATCTGGAAATCTTTTTGATGAACTTGCACAGAGTATCTTGAAGTAATGTACAAGATAAATTAGACTATGTGAAACCTATAGCTTCTTTAAGCACTTTGTCAAGACAAGGAGAGATGAGCCTGAGCTGCCAAAAGACAATATTTGTCCTGTACCTTTACACACACCAGGAGTTTCCAGTTAACTGGAGCTAAATATAATTGAATTAAAAACCTATATAAATGACAGATCTGTAATTTGAAGAGGAAAAAATGGGCTGAGCTAAAGATAATTCATGCAGATTTTTTTCCTATCATTCCACTTTGGTCATACGGACAATTTTAAGTAGAAAGCAGACCATTTTCCTGTTTCTGACAGCTCAATGCTAAGATGAGTATTTTCACGTGTATCTGGCAGTAGACTGGAACACATATCCCAGTGTGACTGCAATAGCTCCTGACTTTGGGACACTCTCCCTCTCGATTTGGATTGTCACAGTGATGTGTCGACAACCACTGGATTTGCAGGTGGATCAGAACTGGGGATATCTGCATGTCTACCCATCTGTAATACCTAGGTAATACAGAACTGGGGATATCTGCATGTCTACCCATCTGTAATACCTAGGTAATACAGATAGCTATCTGTTAAAAAGTGATTCTTTTTTTTTTTTTTTTTTAGTTTGAAATAAATTTACAACTGGTTTGCTTTTTTTTCTGAATTTCTTTCACCTTGAGCAATTGAAGTAAATTAAAATCAGCTTCTATCTCAGTCCTTAGCCCGTTTTTCTTAAGGATCACAGGATAACTCAGACTGGAAGGGATCTCAGGAGGTGTCTGGTCCAATCTCCTGCTCAAGGCAGGGGCAGGTCTGGCATTAGACCAGGTTGCTCAGGACTTGATCCAGTCAGGATGTAAAAACCTTGGAGGATGGAGACAGCAAAAATCTCTATGGCCAGCCTGTGCCACTGCTTGAGCATCATCATGGGGAAAAAGTTTCTCCTTACATCCAGTCTGAACGTCTCCTGCTTCAGTTCTTGTCCATTGTCTCCCACCTCCTGAGGCCCTCTGCTGGCCTTGCTCCAATTTGTCAATGTTGATGTCCAAAACTGGACATAGCATCTAGATGTGATCTAAGGAGTGCTGAGCAGAGGAGGCTAATCTCCACTTTGATCCCTTAGCCGTGCCCCTGTTTGTGCCACCCAGGATGGTGCTGCCCTCAGCGCTGTGGGCTCCCCAACTCTTGCTGCCCCAAGGCCCCAGGGACTTTCCCACAGAGCTGCCCCTGGCCAGGCAGGTCCATCCTGGATAGCAGCTGGGCCCCTGCTTGCCCAGGGCAGGGCTTTGCACCCATGAAGACTTCTGCTGTTCCCAATCTGTATGTAACTTCTAACGACTCACAAGGTTCCCCCTTTGCAGAATGAATGGCTGAAGCCCAAAGTCCTCCAGGCACAGCCTGTAACTTCTACTGACTTCATGTGTCTTGGGAAAACAGGTTTACGCTGTACCCCAGTACACCCAACTGGGTATAGCAACATGCTCAGGAGCTCATCTATACCAGATTCACCCTAAAATGAAGCCTTAGCTCAGTCTTCATGTTCTCCATAAGCAAAGAACTTAAATCCCTTGACACTTGTCAAGTGCTTCCATGCTAGTCCATCCCTGTTATATAGAGCTTTCCTCTTCCAAAGTTACACTTGGGATGTTTTGAACCTGAGTGGCAGCCAGAGAGGGAACCAGCAGTGCAGCGGGAGCCCGTGCATATCCACCCATCTGGCTCAGTCAAGCCCATCTTCACTTCACAGAGCAGACACAGCCAAAGTCTGGAGCAGAGTAAGGTCCTGAACCAGTTTTCCCAAAGCTCTATTAGTGCTGTAATTATCCAATTATCTGTCCACTCAGCTTTGCTTCCATAATATGCACCAGTGCAATGTTTCAGTTGTGAAACAGAAAGCTTACTTTCCAAACCACCATTCAAAACAACTAACACTGATTCAATTTTTATATTGACACTTCTTTCAGACAAAATCTTAGATTTTAATTCAATGAAAGTTTCCTCAGAATATATCTTTTACCCCTAGCACAGCTATCAAAAAATCTATTTAGTTTCAGATAAATAAAAGAAGCAAATCTGGTTTTATTTATTTTGATCAGAAATTACATTTTCAGGCATTTTTATACTTGAATTTTTTTCTTCAAATTTCCTCCTTCCTACTGCATGCCCTCCATTTTAAGACAGTCTGATAGTGATTCCACATCACCAGTTTTAATCTTGCCACTTCTTGCAATGTGCTATCCAATATAGTTGACAGTCTCATGGATACATTTTCCAGAAGAAAATATCTCTCTTCAGTTTCTGCTCCCCTCACCCTTTCGCTCTACCCTTTGCACTTTGCAATTTCATTGTGATTGCAAACTGTTCAAGGTCAGGTTGGACTGGGCTTTGAGCAACCTGATCTAGTGAAAGATGTCCCTGCCCACAGCAGGGGGCTTGAACTAGATGATCTTTAAAGGTCCCTTCCAACCTAGACTGTCATATGATTCTTTTTCTGTAAGGCACAACATGAGCCTCCTGAGGAAAAAAAAAATCCAGTACCATAGCTATTCTCTATAACTTGTCCTTTACTCAAAATGTTGCTTCTTTCAGTAAAGTAGCATTAGAACTGTATAGAAAAATGGAAAGATATAAACTCTCTCTGACTTTGTAGCAGAAGAAGATAGAGATGCAGGCACAGCCTTGAGGCATGTACTGTCCTTTATCTATCCTGGAGCTGCATGCTTAGGCCAGTTCCACCCTGTTGTCCATTTTCTTCTTGAATCATAAAAATTAAGAAGAAAAAAAACCAAAGAAAAAAGTACTTTTCAAGTTGACTGTACAATCTATCTCTACTTTTCTTATTATTGTTTTCTTCTGACCAAGACTTCTTCTAACACAAATACAATTGAGCACCTCATTTTTTATCTTTGTAATAGGTTACAGTCTTTACTGTAAAGAGAGGATCCAACAAAACCAAAAATACCATGTTGGTTGTTTTTTTTTTGAATGGGAAAAGATTAATATTATGTCTTATGAGCATGCCATATATGGCAATAGGAGTTATATTTATTCATTCCACCAACTGATCATGGGGACATGAAATTAGTACAAGAGATAAAAATGGATCCTTTTATGCATATGTTATGAAATTTATGTATGCACCTTTGCTCACATTGTTCCAAAGGGAAAATTTTTCACAGTAGGCATCAGTTGCTTAATTAGCACAGAATAATTAAAACTCACTGCAGGGAAAATTCCATAGCCCCACAGCAATTATATAGGGAGAGTTCTTTGCTATTACATGTACAATTCAAAAATAACTTTCAGGTAGGTTACCAAAAAACACCAGCTATTCAAAATTGCCTTGGAACAGAAAGACTCCTCAAGCAAGTAAGAAAATTAAACCAGAAAAAAAAAAGAAGAATCTAATAGCCATCGGTAAGATCCAATCAAGCAGTGTATTAACTACTTTCACTTCATTTTTCAGGGCCAGTTCTTTTTATTGATTTATGTAGATTCCTGAACCTTGACAAATACAGTTAGCATAATTAGACAGCAATAGCAACTTCAGAGTTCATTAATAATCATGAAATAGTTCATTCCCTGCCAATAAGAACTCATTTACAGTATACTTTTTTTTAGTATTCATAAACACATAGCTATCAAATTTCAACAGAGCTTAGACTTTTAAAAAATTAAGTTAATACCCTTGTTTGATCTAGAAAAAGTCAAAATTCTCCATATGAAAATGTTTTTACCAGCAGAATGGCACATGGCTCTTAACAGAAAGTGTATGTCAACATCAATGGTAAATTCTAACTAGATCTCTTTTAGTGAAATTTAAAAATGAGGGCCATTCATTTATTTTATTTTGCATTTCCCATTTTATTTTGGTGCCAATATTCTGATACAAGCTTTGTTTTTCATTTTGTTTTAGCCTCAGTATTTTATTCCCTCTCCCTTGTACTGCATCAAACGAATATTTTTCTCTAAGTGCTTTCCTTTGTATGGTGCCCATTAACTCCAATTGCTTTAGCATGGCCAATTCATTCACACTTGAAAACTATCCCCTTCTTGTGACTGGAAATCTGGTAGATGCAGTGCCAACTGCCTCATTACTGAAAGAAATACAGTATGCAATTACAGTGCTTGTGCTGAGGTCTGAACTGATATATCCACATAGCTTATGCAGCTGCATGTAACACGTGCTCTTGCGTCCACATAGGTCCTTCTCAGCAAGGTATTATCCGAGTGATTTTTAAGTCTGCATCAGGCGTAGATTCAGCTTAAAAGACGATACAGAGGTACCTGCAATTATTTGGACAACATGGACTAGCAAGTGGCTTTAGCACCAGAGCTGCTTGTCCATGTAACTAATACTGCTAAAAGTCTTGTATCATGTTTAATCTTTTGGGACTCAGGAGAGGTAATTTGGTGGGATGAACAGAAAAACTTTTCTTTCATCTTACTTTGTCTTTAAAAAAAAATTAAATAACCTCCCAATATGTTTAGCCTTGATGTTCTATATGGGTCACAATGACACAAAATTTTTGCAGAGATTTTTTCCAGTGAAGAAGATGCCACACGTAATAGAAATTAATTTGGGTGAGCCCTCAGGAAAATTATGGGGAGCTGTTAGATCTCCTGTACTGGATGTGCCTACCTAGTCCACAGCTAAGTAGTGGAAGTGGCAGAGAACACTTTGCATTTGTTGTTTTGAGAACAAATAAATGTTTGATGAAGATAAGGAAACATTGATTCCACAGTTGAGTTGGTTTTAGGAGCATGGGAAAGGAGGGAAAAACCAAAGCAGAAGGAAGAGGAGGAGTTAAGCAAAAATCAGCTGTGTGTGCTGCAGTCATGACAGCCATATACAACATGTATATGTTTATTCTGCCTGACTATACCAGGACAAGGTGGGAAAAGATGGAGGGGAGATCTCCATAAAACAACTAATAGATCACTCAACTCATCTTCTCCCCACAGTCTTCAGAGAACCCCAACCCCTGAGGCCAACCTCAAACATGAACTGCAGTCTTTGTCCACCTTTCGAGAAGACGTCCCTCTGCGTCTCAAGAAAGGCCATAAAAGCCTCACTCTACCCTCCTGTCCTAAATATTAACTTAAGCCAAACCTTAGTCATCTCCCTTTGAATCAGCCCCTTAACTGTAAGTCCTTTAGGCTAGCTGCATTTTCATGAATGAGTCCTAGATGAAAATCAGCAAGAAAAATTTCCCCAAAACACATTGAAAAGTCCTATTTATGTCATTTATTAATGACCATGACATTACACTCCCTTCGTACTAGAGTAAATTAATAACTGAACACGGTACTATGCAGTGAAGATTCTGCCTGCTGCAAAAATAACATAGAGAACTTGCTTTATTAACTTCTGCAAAGCTTTTGGGGAATTGAAAGGGGAAACAAATCACCTTTTGGGGTCATTTAAGCCAGTTTATAATGAACAAAATTACATCAAGATACCATAAACAGATTTGTACAGGTGTAAGTGAAGTAGAGCCTGAATTACTGTGACATTTTAAAATTCAATTAAATGACTGAAAAATTTCTTTAATAGGAACCACTGTGGCTGGGTATATTACACGGTGGGCCGTATTTGTTGCTGCATGTAGAAGATTTCTGTGATACATAATCCATACACAGTGTGATGGATTATAGGCAGAGCCTCTTTTTCCACAGGTCTGGTTTCATTAGCTGACATGGAATTACTCCTGTTTGTGCCACAGTTATTGACACCCAGGCAACACTTTAATTCTGAATATGCTCTTTTGAGAACTGAAAATCCTTAAGATTACTTTACTGTACCTTTTATTAAGTACTATAGTAATGACTTGGGAGACATAGCAAAGGTAGTCACAGAGAGATTTGCAGACACACTAAAAAGAGAAGCGAGAGCAGGATTCAGTCAAGGGAAACGCCAGGGTGATATACAGTGAAGATAAAGAGAAGTTCTGATAGGGTAAGCCATTGAAGCCATTGGAATAAATCTTCTACTGTGGAGTAATGTCCCAAAGCAGGAGCTTCCCTGATGAGTAAGTATGATCTCTATTCCTGAATATGTCATCAACTTCATGCCCCACCACACACCCATCTGTGTGTTATTTAGTATCTCGCTCATCATTTTTAAGCGGGGAAAGCCATGTTCATTTTGTCAGCTTCACTTATTTGCTATATGGCATTACCGAATATATACCCAAGTCCTTTTTTGCAGGCCACTCTACGAGCATATAGGAAGCCATTGTTAGTGGCAAAATTTAATTTGCTACTCTTCGTATTACTGCAGCCACTAAAGACAAGTGGTCCAAAGAAAGCCAGACCTATTGACTCTTTAAAGAACGGTCAGCTCCAGTCTTGCTCTGGTAAATTATACATCAGATTAAAACCTCTAAGCTCACATGAGTGTGGTGATGCATGAATGATTTGTCTGTAAAACACTCTGGGAAGCTTTTCAAAGGTAAATCTCTCTGAAGCACACAAATTCCCATTCTCTGTCAATGGAATGTGAGTAACTAGCATTTCTGCCTTGAAAAATTGAGTTGATTTTGGCTCTGAAAGTATGAGGTAGTTACTATAAATGAAGGTGCTGTTTCCTATCTTATTTTATAAATAAATCTATCTAAAAGGTCAGAATAAATCTGTCCTGAAAGGATGAATTGCAAGACCTGGACCTCGGCACTCTGCTGGAAAATAAGCTCGTGAGTATCCCATATCACACCAAAACACTCCAGGCCATGCCCATTTCACATGTCCTGGGCTTCACTTACCATCTGCTGCAGCAATGCCAAGGAGCTCCATTTGCTTGGCCTGAACCAGTCTGCTCAAGCACACAGTTTGATTTGCCTAAGATAGAGCAAATACTTACAAAAGTGGTTCTCAAAATATTCTCCTTATTTTTTGGCCATTCTGCTTTTTCCATCTAATTCATATGAAGAAACAGGTACCGGTTTCGAGAGAGGATAACATCAGTGATGCAAAGAAGAGAAGTAGGCTTCCCTCTTCTCTATGGCTCACCATGACTTTAAGCTTGAAGATGTCTCACAGTAGCACCCATGAGGGACACACAACTGTTAGGCTCTACCAGAAACACCTGGATAGTGGTGAGTGGCTGAGTGGCTGGAACTGCACTAAACAATCAGGATTGCTACAGGAGTGATTAATTTTAATAATTTAATGGCTTTTCACAAGAAGTGATCCATATCCCTGTCAGGTTGAACTATACTCACCCATTCCAAAAGAGGGATCTTGAACCCCCACATCAGGTGCTGAATGAGATTTGGCGGAGCCAGATATAGTCCCCTAGATTCCATCCCAACAGGATGCCACAGACCAATACAACTCAGTGGAGTTGACTAAGCTCCCGGTATCAGGTCTTTAAGCATATGTAATTTCAATGATGCCAGCAGCTCAATTAACTTCAACAGATATTATCCATATGCTTAAGGGTTTTACTAGATTGCAGTTCAAGCTATTAGTAGTAATATCATTTACTGACTGAAATAGATTTTTACATTATAAATATTGTCAGATGGAAAGACTCAGCTTGGTTTGGAGCAGGAGAAACATGGACAAGGAGCACAAGACAAATATTGCACAGTAAGTATTCTATATGGCATTATTCAAAAGAAAAAATCTCGCATAAAATACGACAACAAACCCCTAGTTGTCCCATATTGAAATAGCGAAATGTTTAATTAAGTTTCTATCAAATAACATAAGCATACCATAAGCAATATGTAGTGGTAAGTAAACTCTCATTACCACTCCTCCCAGCCAAATTTGGGTCCAAAATCTTATGGGAAAAAATAATCTCTTAACTAGTTGTACATTTTAAACTGTGTGCAAACTATTTTTTTTTTTTTTTACTTATTTGCAATAAATAGAATCTTCAATGAAAATTGTCAAGGAATAAACAAGGGAAGGGTGGAATTTGGTGTTTAATTTTTAAAATAAAATTCTATTTCATTTTGAAATACGAAACGAAACAGTAAACGGTGGTTATTAGTTCTTAAATACCACTTCATCTAAAAATATGTCTAAACTGAAAAACAGCTGGTTAAAGGGATAAATAATGGGAGGAAAAAACATTTCAAAACATTTTGGACTTACCCAAAATGAAACATTGTTTACTTCATTTTACTGGGAACAAAAAAAAAATCTAGATTTTATCTACTGAATTTCAATGTTGTAGGAGAATGACAAATTTTGGCTCCAGGGGTAATCCTATGTATCTTATGCACTTAACAGAAGTAAAGGTGCCAAGTTCCCTATTAGCATAAAATAAATCCATTTAAAAACCAGCCAGGACAGAAAAAACAATTGCAATCAACTATCATGACTTTCTGTACAACACAAGTTTACTGCTTTTTCTCTAGAGGATATTTTTCAGGACTCTCCACCAACACAAATCCTAAAAGCATATCCAGTCCTGACAGCAACAGGGAAAATGGCATAACCCTTGATTTGTGACTCCTCTGTTATTAAATATACATACAGGTATGCCTGGTTCACAGTCTGAATTTATTTGGTTTAGAGTGGGAAGAATTAAATGCCATCATGATTTTGGTGCCTTTTTTAATTTCCTGTTTGAAAGGAAACATCAGTAAACACTGCTATAAAAAACAAACAAAACATTTCCCATCAGATCTGGCCTCTAAAATTTGCACTTGCACCTTAGCTGAATGCAGGCATAAAGAGAACATCTTTTAAACATCCTTGTTATCTAGCAAAGGTTGTTGGAAATCTCCCCATAAAGCATATGTTCGAGACTATTAATTGTATTGCAGGAAATGAAACCTCAGCAATGTCTCCATTACGCGGAAACCCCAGATGTTGTATCAACAATGCTGGTTTTACCCATTGCTGGTTGGTATAACTACCCAAAATCTGTAAGATGCCTTTCTATTATGCATTCACTGAGGCAGGAGAGTTCACCAGCTCAGAGACAGATTAGTTTGAAGAACATTGTGATAAGGAAGAAGGCTTCTGTAGAGTAAATAAGCTGGTTTTATGGAAGAGAATGGCACAGCATCCTATAAAGCTTGCAAAAAAACCTGCAACAGGAGGGTACTCACTTCACCTTCATTGACATCCCAAGGAATTTAAGCAGGAGTTTGAAATGAAGCTGGCCCATAAATATTTTTTTCTGAATTAGGACGTAGAACCAGCGTATATATGATTAATAATGTATGTTCAGTTTAAACACTTTTAAAATGATGAAGATACAGAGGATAAAAAGTTTTTTTATCATCTGAACTGGACTTGCCTACTTGTCAATGACAACCTGTAGAGGTGACAGATATGTAAACCATAAGTTTAAGATTATGGGTGTACAAATGAAAGTAACCATTGGATTGCAAGGTGATTTGTATAATAAAAATGGAAACTAACTATTGACCTTGAAAGTGACTGGTCAGAAGAAATCGCAGAAAGGCGTGGTCTTCCAGAGACTGATGATGGTTGGATAAAATAAGACAAGACGAATGAGGAAACATCTGATTACGTGATCCATGGAATCAGATTGGAGATCCCCAATATAAACACGAGCTGTGCCGGATCAATTTTGGGAAAGTTCTTCTGAAGATGCCAAGGAGACCAACCAGTGAACCCAACTGCCAATAAAGAGGTAAAACAAGGACACTAATTTCACTATGATGTGACAGAAACTACACATGTGGACTGTGGTCTGGATCAGTAAGAGAGTACCCTAGGCCAGTGACGGTTCCCCACCATCATCAGTGTGGGTTTCGTCTGTGGGTATCTCAAGCAGTGCATGAGAACATGACTTCTGTGGTGTTGCCATGCTGATGGATAGAAAGGTTGTCTTTCCGTAGTAACGGGATGACTAGTAGGTGAATAAGGCAGCATGGTTTGTGCTTGTATGGCTGCATATTATCCTTGTAGGTGCAAGGCTAGATGTTGTTTTGGGTATAACCATTTAACAGCTGTTAATAATAACAACTGGAATATTGATTATGTAATAAAAATAGTATAACTCAATCACCCAATTCAATCATTTGTGTTTGTGCAAATTGGTCTTAATTTCCAGAGCTTTAGCTGCTCCACAACACAACCAGCATGTCTTTTAAAGACCAGGCTAGTGAAACGAGTACTGGAAATGTGCTGTCACTACTAACCAGACCTGACTTCAATACACTCACAAGAGCAGTAGAAGAGCCCTGCAAAGGACTGAGGAGGACGAGCTGGGGTAAGCACTAAAAGTGTCCATACTGCCGCATAGCCAGAGCATAGGAAGTGTCACTAGAGAGTATCACCTCTTTCTGCCAAGTTAGGCTTGCATGCAGGACAGATGCAGCTGCATTTGACAAGCAGAGAGCTGTGGAGACACTTCTACAGCACACAGGAGCAGGTGCACTGACCCTTCCCATAATACAGAAAATTTAGTGTTGTTGCATCCACATTAGTGTCCACTAAATCCACACCAGACACTGTGCTTAGTATAGGGCTTTGTCAAGTTTAAAGGGGACTGAATCTTACACCCATAGCACACTCAGGTCTTGGCACTGCAAGCAAGACCATGCATATTTGAAAGTGGGAAGAGACAGAAGAAGAACCAGGAAGCACAATGACTAGAAAGGCTTGTGCAGCAAAACATGCAAGGCACAGTGATCAACCACGGAGAGAAGTACAACGTACCAGGAAAAGGTCACTTTTAATAACAGGATAAGAGTAGAATGGCTTTGTCTTTAAAAGTATGGAGTGATCTCATTACATTAGTCATGCTCTGAGAACAAGAAGTGCAGGGAAGGGGAAAGAGAGAAAGATGGCAAGAGCTCCCTGTAGCTACAGATTAGTCAAATGCTTAGATTATTTCATTTAACATCTAAATCCACACATTGGATCCCTTATACTAACTTACATAGCAGTTGATATAGCATTTATTTATTTTATAAAATAAAATTGTATTTATTCTGCTTCTTTCTTGGACATTCTGATAAATATGGCATGAAGTTCTAAAACACAGAAGTGACAGAAAATAAGTGCACTGACTTTCTGTGAATATTTGGCTTTCTAATTGCAGATTTTTCCTGCTCAAATCAGAGCAAAAGAGAGCAACTGAAGACTACAGCTGGATGAATACTGCAATCATTACCCTTGTTATAATGATATATTTCAATAACAACCACAATACTTGATCCCCATGGATGGTTTTATAATGACCATGGATTATGCTGAGAAAATGCTATTCCTAATTTTATTCTTAATGGAGTGTGAAAGTCTTGCTATGTGGTAGAGACTGATTGTCACTTTAAATGTAATTTACATCACTCAAAGAACATGTATGCTTCATGGAATTAATTAAAGGATACCGCAAAAGGTTTGGTTGACAAGAACTGGTGGAATTCTTACTTCAAGCTAAATGAAGCAGTTATATCCCTAGAAAAACTCATACTATCATTTAACAAAAGCACATTTTATCATAGATAGCATGTGGCCATTCGAAAGAGTGTGCATGGCCTTCAGAACATTTGGTGTATGCATAATTAAACTAGCAGAGCAGTAGTCAAAAGTCAAATCTTAATGAACTGGAAAAATTATACTTCAATTTTCTGTCTCAAATCCCCAAATTAGCATAATAAACACAACATATTTCTAATCAGTGAAAAAACAGGGTTTTTTTTTCCTTATTCATAGATGTTTACTGTGTATTAAATACATTATTTGCAGCAGCTTTGTAAACCGTCAGCTAGTTTTGAGTAATTTAATAAAAATAATGTAAATATGTTATGCAAAAACCACAAGTTCTTTTCCCTTTCTGCAGGATTTTTGTTGAAAATACCATTTTCTTCCAATTTTTTTTTTATAAAATTTCCATTCCATTTATGCTGAAATACAGGTATTACATATGAAGTGCATACTTCCCAGTGGGTGGGTACCTACTAGGAGAGGATAATTATTTTCAAGAAATCCAGTTACCACTAGAGAAGTGGCTGCAGAGATGACTGGTGGAGGTCAGAAGTGACTTTTCATTCACTTTGCCTCCACTCTTAATGTATGGAGAGGGATTTGACTGAGATCAGCACAGTGCTAAACCTAACAACGATTGATGTTCTTCTCCATGCTACAGTCATGTATATCAGTTGTCAAGATCCAAGTCCCGATCTGCTTGGCTCTACTGGCATGCAAATCCCCGCCTCCAAAGGGTGAACTGCAACAAATGATGGAAATTGATTTTCACCCTTATTTTACTTATCACAAAATGAGACATATTCATTAAACATCATTCACTAAGATATAATGGAGGTCAGGGATATCATGAGAATCTGATAGGTTTCCTGAGTCCCACTGCCTTGCCTGAAGTTGCAAAAGCATGGAAAGCAAAATTTGGCCTAAAGCAAATTTGTTACCCCAAATCAAGGAACTTCAGCTAAGACCTTGGTTAATCCTCATTTCATGTGCAATTTGTAGCAAATGCCCATTTTTTTCTGAAGTCATTCATCCAGCTCATCAGCATAGTCTATTACCTATATCTATCAAACATGCTTTAACTCAGTCAAGAGAAGGTGTTACCTAGTGGAAGGGGGGTAGGGAAGGATCCTAAGCTAGTTTGTTGGGACAGATTCATAAAGGATCATCTTGCTGTCCACGAACATGTGAAAGAGTGAATATTACCATCAGTTCTCAAGAACAAGCCTAATCTATATTGCACTGGTGCCCTACCTCATTTTAGCACTGCAAAATAGCCAAAGCTTTAGAGAATAGATCAGCCATCTGTGCCTGCAGGTGTTTACAATACAGAATAAATTAAGAAGTGACAAGGCATTGAGAAGGTTACAGTTGAATAATTACCATGGAAAACTCAAAATCTTATGCACCATTTCAACTACTGAAGATGGAGTATCTTTCTCTGTCCTTTTAAAATCAGTTTCCACTCTTGTTTAGTTTGCCCTTCTATCTGAAGGACATCTCCTTTTTCAAATACAGAACTCTTACAGAAATTAAGCTATGTCAATACTTGTGCTAACAAGGGGGCTTATTTTGTTTTTGATTTAATTGATGCAAGAAATTCAGTTACCAGTATTGAGCACAAAGACCTGTGCTTGCCTGCTTCCATGTATAACAGCCTATTCTGTGAGAACATCTTCTGGCTCTAGTTTTCTTTCCTCTCTGAAAATCATTAGAAATGTTCAGTTCAGACATGGTGAATAGAAATACATGGAAACATGTGGAATCAGGGATGTCCCCAAGCTCTTCTTCCTGAATATGATCCTGTTCCGTGGAAGGCGTTGGCATTTCACATCGAATTCTCTGAGATGAAGGTCAGCCTCGAGTTTACTTACACATTATATATCTTCAACACAGAAGCTGCAGATGTATGGTAGTAATAAGAACACAAAGATCTTAGACCTCATTAGAACTTGGCTGGCCTTTAAAAATTCAAAAACAATTTTAAAAAATCCCTAAATTAATAAAGCTTCACTACTTTAGCACTGAAACACAAGAAATTATTCCATTAAGTGCTTCTGATTTTGAAAGTAGGAAGATTTTTAATATTTTGCTTCTAAGTATCATATATGATAAATTCTTAATATGTACAATGAAAAATGTTCACAGCATTTTATCATAGAAAATTTTGGGGGTTTTAGGGCAAAGGAAAGGTTAGGTTTCACCTTTTCTAAAACTGCTTACAATTAAAAAAAAAAAAGAAAAAAGAAAAGAAGTAAAAAAAAAGAGTTAAAACACTTTAATAGGGAGACAACTATCAGAAACTTTTGCATAATCAGTTATATTGAGCCTTCTGTCTAGTCATAGCAGCAGTGGATTTAAGGATTCTTAGAGGCAAGCCATGCACAAGACTAAAGAAATTAGTAATCAAGCATTCTGGTATCTTTCTTGTGTGGTACAAGCTTTTTCTGATATTCACAGAAGACTGTGAACACACATGGTCACAAATAGCTAAGATGCAAATCCATCTTTCAGGAGTTTCGGTCTAACAGCCTGCTCCCCAAAGTAATTTTCTCTCTTTAACTGTCTGGAGAGAGACAGAGCACGCTCCTTGTGCTCCTCGCCCTCAAAAGGTGCAACACAGTTGAGCTGGCAGCAGTGCGTTATTATTGCATAGACCGAGCGGCATTCATGCACTAAGAAAAAGGTTTTCCAGAAGTGTAGAAGAGGAGTTACATCTCCCACCAGGTGTAGTTTGGCCCAGGGCAGGAAGCACATCTCTCCATGGCATTACGCTGTCCTGGAAAATGAGACTACTTAGGGGCAAAAAATTCACAAATTTTTCTAGGAGGTAAATAAAAGCCCTTGGGCTTTTAATTTTCTAAATTGGTAGTGTTGCAATGAAGAGAAGCCTGATACCTGTCACCTGCAGAAGAAAGAAAGGTCTGTAGGGTCACGTGCTTTTGCAGAGGTGCAGGTTCATCCCCTGTATTTGAGGCACTGAGTTTGGAGCCACAGGGTCTCCCAGCTCCCTGCTCCTTTATCACAGACTCATTAATTCCATATTTTGGTCAGACATAGAAAAGAGACAGATTTCTATAGCACTTAAAAAACAAAGCAATTAGTAGGATTCTGACTAGGATAGTGATTGTGGCTAAAACAGAAGATTTGGCTGGGTTAATAACACAAGATGCATAAGCTGCAAACTGGGTTACCTTCCAGTTCAGCTGGCAAACCAGAAAAGAAAAATACTTAGAATTAAATATATAGCAGTACAAAAAGTAACAGCAAACCTGGACATGGGTTATCTGTGCAAAGCAGATGTTATTAATATGTCATATACTGGATGGTGTGCAGAGGAACTAATAAAATTATTTACAGCTATAATTATTCTTATTTTCTTATATGGAATGAACTATACTGAGATGCAAATCCAGTAAATCCCGTTATATATTCCTAACAAAGGAATTTAATCTTGACCTTGAGCAAGACTGCTGTTCTGGGGTTGGTATACAAAAGGCTACTTTTTAATATGATTTTAAATGCTCCTACCCAAAAGGGAAGCAGTCAGTTACAGTACAAGCTGCTGAATCCAGTAGCCCAGTAGACATGTGGCTTTGTGTCCATAGGTTAATGCAGTAGCAAGGCTGAATGTGTGTTCCCAGTTGGCACACATGTATACACTCAAAGTTTGGGTTTTTTGGTTGGTTTTTTTTTTTCTCTTAATTAGCAACATTGAATTATTTGGTTCAGTGTTGCAGTTTTTGGAGGACAACTACCATGGAGCAGAATCCAAAAACCATGTATCAACCAGCAGACTTTTTGGTTTTGATATTTTAACAGAGAGTGTAGCCAGTCTTACCTTTAGGGTGTAAATCAGGTATCAGGTGAAAGTGCTGGAAAAGAAAAAATATTTCTAATATATGTCTTCTGTTCTTAGGTTTTGAAGTGCAACTTTATTTTATGGTCAAATCCAAGCAGAGTAGGTCAGTTGCTCATTTTATTATAGCTCCTAACCAAGCATTGACCTCGGGGCACCTTCACTTTTTTGATGTTTCCTACCTAACCCAGTAATCTGGACCTTGTCCTAGGAGCAAACTCTACAATGGGCAGCAAAAGCCACCTTCTTCTTCTCTTAAACCTTGATTGGTCGACAGGCATGAAAAAAGCCACAGTCAGTGATAGGAAAAATGACTAAAGACACAGAGACACAAGTTTTCTTTCACTAGCTCAGCTGCCAGGCCAAGAGACCTAAAGACTATTTTAATATGTTTGAATCAAACCTACTTGAGCAGTCAGATCAATTATTGAGCATTTGTAGGATTATCTAATTAAAATGTTAGCAGGCAAATTAGACAGCATAGAATTACTCTACAGGAAATTGCATAAGGTAATTTTTTTCCCGGTGTAATAAACCTCCTTCTCCAAAAGCAGATTGTCTTTTCATTCCATTTTGATTTTTTAAAAAGCTTTTGGTGTCCATCTTTGAAAACTGAAAAACAAATTTTCTCCTCAATTTCTTTTCCTCCTTCCTGCAGTATGCAGTTTTCACTAAAAATAGACTAGGGGGAAAGAGAAAGGTAGTGTGAGAAGTGAGAAACTTCACTTTTAAACTATTTTTATAGTTGCACAAAAAGCCAGGAAACTAAGACAGTATAGGATATTGCAGCAGAAACTGGAACGTGTGACAGGTGATGTGCGATAAAAGTAAATAAATGGGGACAAAGTTTTCTTCTAGTGAGTGCAAAAACAACCACAACAACCACTGAGTACAAAGCCATAAAATATTTCCAACAAGCACCCACATCATCATGCCAAAACCACAAAAATGAAGCAGGCAGATCTTGATAAAAACACTGAAATTCAACACTTAAGGCCAAAGTAGAGCCTCTGGTGCCAGATGTGACAGACCGGCTGGCACCTGGGTGGATCTCGCTATCTTTGACATACGTGCTGAAGAATATGTGTGAAAATTAACTCTGTCATCACATTCAATTATACCGATGTGCTTTATCCCACTGCAGAGTGGCGCTGGATACGAAGGCACAAATAGTTGCTGCCAGTATTTTGCATATAATTTTAACAAGTAAGCTGTTGTTTTGCAGTTACTGAAAAATATTAATTGGGGCAACAAAGATTTGCAGCAGCATTTTGGTGTTTTTTAAGTCAGCCTGCTGTTATTTTAGCAGTGTGAAACAAAGCTCACCCAGGCAAGGGGGCTGAATGGAAATAATCATTTATCTTTGCTGCACAAAGGTCTGCGCTTCATGTGAAAAACAAACTACAGATTTTCATGTTTGCTGCCTTGTCACCATGAATTGGGAATCACGAATATCTCTGCATGAACAAGTTCTCATATTCTCTCTCATACACTGGTAATTTCGCCTGCCTGCTTCATCATCGCTTTAGTTGTCTAATGCATCTCAGATCAATGGGAGCTTGAAATTATCTCAAGGTACATTATGAAATCCATAATAGGGGTGTGAAGAAGATGCACTGAGGAATAAGGCATGGGGACAAAGCTTTTGTTACACCATGGCATGGCAGTCTACTCTAAATTGCACCATCACACGTAGCAAGTAAAGCAAACAAGAAACAGTATTTTTGTGCTTCCTGACACTTGGAAATTTTTACATTTCACATGTTTTACTGCAGCAGAAAACATACAGGCGTTCCTAATCAGGCTTTGTGTCTGAAATATAACTGAAGTTTGCAAGTTTTCACTAGTTTTACCCAAATTAAAGCATTAAATTGCAGAATCATGCATTCACCTATATTCAGATCTCGGAGGGTGGACGTGTTAGCTTCATTCATATCACATACCAACTGGCTTCTTACTCGGAAAGTCTCATTCAGTGAGATGCTGTCGAGCAGGAATAAAGATGTTAGAATTTTGCACTTAATCACTTAGCTCCTGAATCAAAGATCTGTGGGTTTACTATTGACTCCCAGGGTTAACAGAGCATTAGAATGAAACGTAAGAAGCCTGACCTCTGTCCTCCGATCTGCCATCATCCAGGGGTGGTCACACCAGTCTCATCCTTTCTGCTCCCTGAATACTAAGGAGAAATAAAATATTATTTACCACCATAACTATTATAAATGCAAGAGAAAGTGGTACGCTATGCACATAATTACTGTCTTGTGGTTCTAAGGCACTGTTTTTTCCCAGATAGGAGAGGAATAAAAGTGTATATTCTTGCAAGAGATCAAAACCAGAGAGGACAGAACTATGGCAGAAAAAGAAATGCACACAAATAATTGGACTTAGCAGAAATGTGATATCTCGGACAAACAGATACAGGAAGCACTTTGAGAAAAATAAATGAAACAGAGGAACAAAAAGAAACTAAATAAAAATACATGGCATCAATCTAACAGGCTTAGACTTACCTAAGCTTACATGTATTGACTTTAATGGGACTGCTCTGACTGCTCTCTACATTTAAAACTGCAGGACTTGTACCTGTATTTTTCAGGTCATAACCTTGTAGATCTACACTGAAGTTAAAATATCCCCTTAGGCACCAGATGATTTGGTTACTAGGTTTAGTGTCTGCCTGTAGTTTGGACATCTTTGGTTTGCTTTGAGGCTGTTTTGAGCACAGTAATTTCATCCTGTGCTACCATAGCATCAGCAAAGTACATAATGAAAATGAAGTCAGATCTCCGAAACTTTTAAAACTTCTGTGGAAGACAATACAAAGTAAGAACTGACACAGCTTAGCAAACAACTGCATAGCAACAATGGGTAGTTTGCTTTATGAAAAAAAAAAATGATAATATGGGCCTACTTATAGAACTTTATAAGGCAGAAGGATTAAAAACAAGCTTTTAAAATAATTTTGTAAAGAAAGTTCAGGTTTGTTTCCTTCTGATTCTGGGAAGAATAAAAGTTTGCAAACAGTATCAGCCTCTAGACAGTTGATCTTGGAGATTTTTTTTCTTTAGGTAAAAAGTGAAAGCCAAAAGGTATTGAAGTATCTATAAAAGGGGATGGGCTCATTCATTCTTCACAGAAAACACCATGAAAGAGCCAGCAACCATCCAGGTGGATTACTCTACTTCTGCAGATCTGTGGTACCTGCTGTCCATGGAAAAACATTTATTGCACTCTGGCTTTCTAAAACTTCTTTAAGCTAATCTCTTCAACGTGTTGAGGTTGCTTAGATGTCAGTGATGTAGTATATAACATGTCTCTGGAATACAAACAAGTCAAACTCTTCCCTTGGGTTTGTTTTCTCTGAGTATCAGAACGAAGAACCTGGATTCATTCTGGCTTCATAGTCATCCACAGCAGCAAGATGACTCACCACAGCAAATGTACATGACCATTAATGCAGCACCAAAAATGTGGTGCTCCTTTGGGTATATGTCAACTTTGCCTCTGTTTGTAAATGTAATTTCCAAAGTACAAAAGTAAGCTTTATGCCAAAATCAGAGTTTCTTAGTCTTCTCTTACTACTATAACCAATCAAACAGAAAAACACTGCCATGAAGACGTTCCCTCTCCCTCCCAACTAAATATCCTATGCTTTTTTTTCTGTGAGTGCCTCAATGGATCCCCAGTTAACCAGCAGCCTCGTTGGGGAGCTCATGTAGGCTCCTGTCCCCAACTACCTTCTTCCTCATAATTTTTTTAAGCTATTTAGATGTCTTCTTGCTGTCTCTCCTTATCTATTTGACTCCAGTATACCTTTCATGCTCAAAATCCAGCTGCAGTGTCAGTGGCAATCTCTGGCCCACCAGCTCCTGGGTTTGTCATTCGTTAAACTCCCTACAGATATATTTGCAGCCACCCGGTTTTGCTAAGTTTCAGCTGTCTTGCTGCTTGATGAGAGCACTGTCTAGTCCGGCACAGACTACTTGCCATCCCCATCAAGCAAATGACAGATTCTGCTTTTACACAGAAATATTCTCCAGCGCAGCAGTGATCATAATAACAACCTCATAATGTTCAGAGGCGGATGTTCTAAATTATCTGTGCTCTACAAGTGGGAACAGCCATGAGGTGGGGGAATGGAAAGGGGATGAGAAAGACCAAAACATTTTGCCAAAGGTCACATTTCAAACAATTTAACTTAATTTTAAAAAGCTTCTTGCCACAAGACTCCACAAGATCCACAAGACTTACTTTTTTTTTTTTTTTTTTTTTTTTTTTTGTAGCATAGCAAGAAAATGGAAACATCAACAAATAGGCACTTTGGCTTGTCCTTTTGGATATTTTCTCTTTGTCTTTCTTTCAGTGAGAAAAAGAAAAAAGAAAAATCTGGAAATGAGGCAAGTCTTTTGACTTCAGCCCTGCTAACTGCTAAGACTGATTAAACTCTAGAAGCATTTAGTTTGTTTAGTTCTTTTGCACAACAACAGAAAGCATCACTTCTTTCAAACCATTTAAGCACTCGTATAATTTCACTGCCAACAAAGTCTTTGTATCTCCACAATTTGCTGCCAAAGGAATTAAGGGGACAGAAGGATTTAACATGCCTAAATTTCATCACAGGAGGGATTGCCACAAGCAGTAAGCATTACACTGTTTTTTTAAACAAGTCTGTGAACAAACACTATGGAGAACCGAGGCAAACACACCTAAGAAGTGCTTTCTTCTCTTACTATGGAAAAGGGAAGGCTGCACAGCAAAGGGCATAAACTCAACTCCTAACTTATTTTGCACCATCTTTTTAAAATATTTCACATAGATTTCTGTCCTTTACCAGTTTGTATGTACTGTATCATTAACTGAGATGCCTAAACAAAAGTTCAGTCTAGCGAAATATGAAACATTATTACCTAAGAAAGACAACAAGAGTGATTTTTCTGCAAGTTCAGAACTTTTTATTAAGTTTTTCAATGAAAGATTAATTGAAATCAATTCTCGAAGCAATTTGGTTTTGCTGAAACTGTTTCCTGATCAAAAAAAATCTCAATGAATGACATCTGATTAAAAAAATTCCATCCAGTTCTAATTAGTATGTTCCCAGTAAAGTGTAACAGTCTTCCTATAGGACTAGTGTAAAAGAACAGGTGCAAAGTCAACACGCTTTTAGCTAGTGTGTAAACATCACATAATCTTTATGAAAAAAAATATTTTCAAATATTACAATAGACAGCTTTGTTTCCTTGCAATGTTTAGTGTGCTTTATCCACATCTTTCAACTGCTAGGTAGAGCTGAAAGTTGTCAGGTGAAATCCTTTGGTTTACACAATATGCAGTTAATGGAAACGAAAGCAGTTGCAAGTGAACTTAGCGTGACTATTGCAAACCACTCCACGAAGCAAACTGCCAATGACTATCAGATATATTCCAGCTGGTTTGGGCCCTGTATGTCTTTCTGTGTGATATATTAGTCATTTGTTACTCACTTTAAGGATTGGTCTTAAAAGCTAGTCAACACCATCTAATTTTGTATGTGCTCACAATTTTATTTCACATGAACAGATTAAAAAAATGAGGATTTTAATGTAAAAACTGTAAAGGCTTTCTCTCATATAAAAATACTTCAGAAAGCTTCACTGAGAACTGAAAATCAATAGTGTCTTTCTTTTTCCTAGAAATGGTTGGTATTTCACAGCAAAACTGGTGCTAGAGAATACAGCTGTTGGAAATGCATGCACATCTATCACGTGGATTCATGAGGACATTGTCTTTGGCTCCCATTTACACGGCATTAAATTCTGCTGTGTTGACTTTGAGTTTGACATACTACTAAATCTTAAGTCCCCAAGCAGAACCCTCTCAAAATCATGGTGTTTCACTAGCTGTCTCAGACCACAAGTGTCACCTTCATTTGAAATTATCTTGGCCCAAGTGTGCTTAAAACATCCTCATACTTTTTGATGAGCTTGGGACATGTTCCAAGGCTATCGCAAAGCCAAAGCCCCTGTAAGTGAATTTTTTTCCTTGTTGCTTTCATAAGCAGCCTTTACAGGTCTGTTCAATCCCAAAGTAGGTCTGCTATTATGCAAAAACAATTTAGCATTATATGAGTTATGACTGAGAGGATCCATGCAGGTGTTCATGGATTTTAATTAATACATTCACTTCACACCTTTAATTAATTTGTGACAACATTCTCAAGTGTCACCAATGCAAAGAAAGACAACTTTGCTGTCCAAGGCTCAGCAAAAAGCTGTACACCATGAACAGCGCATATAAAGTATTATAGGCCTTCTCATGGCAGATGAGTCTGTAGTAATGCTAAGTACTCAGACCAGGATGGTGTCCGGGAGCAAGAGTGACTGCATAGCTTTCTGCAGTGTAAAAATAAATATATAAATAATCATGGACAAATAAATTAGTAAAATTTGAAAAAAAACGGCATTTAAATGTTGCCTAAAAGCAGGAATGAATCCTGCCATATTAAGGAACCACCTCTGCTAGATCTCTACGAGTTCATCTATTGAACTATGCTATTTGAGTAATATGTGAGAGAGATTTTTTTTTAATCAACAGGATTATTTTACAGGTTCTGCATCAAAACATTTTTAATCTGTTCAGTTCAGTCTACCAGTAAACTTCCTTAGCTGTGTGTCAGCATTTGTCTACATCGCACAAATATGTGATTTGCTGATACGGCAAATCGGAAGCTGGTTAATTGCATCAAATTTCTCACTGAAAAGGCTTTTTAACTTCCCTCAAATATCATCCAGGCTGAGACTAAGTACATGTTTGAATATTTTCTTCAGTTGCCTGGTAACAAAATTGCTGATGTGGTTGTACTCACATCGATGATTGATCCAAAAAAAAAAAGAAAGAAAGAAAAGAAAAAAAAAGGCAAAATTTTAATCCTAATGCAAACACACAGATGAGAGATGCTCCAAAGAAGGCAATTTTGTACAGACCTGATTTTCATAAAGATTTTCAAGCATTTAATCTTTCATCAGTGTTTGCTCCTAAACAACAGACACTAAAGTAAATTAAGGTCTCTCTTATTGATAGAATTTGACGTTATTTTGGTGGCTTTTGACCATCTTTTTCCTTGTAATTTGTTCTCAGCAGTAAATATTTGATGAATAGTTGATCACTTTAAGACGTTTTTTTCTGTGGGATAGCAGACTTGTCTTGTTTATTAATTTGCCATGATACTTTATGCCTGCATAATTTCAGGTGGTTGTGATTACCTTTATTCACAGATCACTTGGTCCATCCTTTCCCCTTTTCAAATATTCTGATAAAAGATTCCGTTTTGTTGAACATAAAAGAGAACCAAATCTTACACAGAAAAAAAAAAAACCACAGAGGTCATCAGGCTGCAGTCCCTTAAGTGTGTAAATCAGAAAGTTCTTAAAGCAGCCAAACTGACACAATGTCTCTATTGTTCTTGGCCACATTGTGCGATACTACTTGCAATTTCTTAGACTGGGGCTTTCAGAGGATCTCAAAGCAGTCAGACACTCAGCTTCCATCGTGCATTTGGGCTCCTGATTCCCTTCAGTTTCTTTTAATGTCACAGACTTCTGTGGGTGCATAAAGCAAGGCCTAATTAGCACTTTATGTTGTTTGTTTCTTCTCTTCTGCCAGTGTTTACCACCCCATCACCAGGGTTGATAGCAAGGAAAATTTGCTTGTTTGTGAATCATTCAATCTCATATCCTGTAACCTTGGTGCAAAACCACATTTCAAGATGGAAAGCAGGACTTTGAGCTGGAGCACTGAAGACACTAGCTGACATCCTTTTTGCCAACTCTGCTACCCCTTATATGTCCTAGGCAAAATTTCCCAGCATCCCGTTACTCCAACATTTGATTTGCTTATAATGCCACAACTTTGAAATAGCAAATCTAATCAATTCCAAAATCTTGTAGATGTAAGTGGGATCAAGTGCTTTGATTTTGTCACAGTTCTGAATACCTAAGTCATCGTCCACAAAAGCAGAGTTTTCAGCATGTCTTGCACTGCCAAGACATCTTCTCCCATCTTCTGCTGGAACTCAGTACACTCCATTTTATTTGCAATGCCAGCAGACAGTTGAGCTTCTGCTAGAAATAAGATCTCTACTTGACACAAAACTCATAAAAAGACATCCAGAAGGGCAGGGTTGAGCTCAGGACGATGTAGTTGGGACTGGAGAAACGATAGCGGAGATGAGAGTCCAAAGGGAGAGAGATGGGATGAAGGACATGAGAACTTCAAAAGCCACGTCTCCATAGTGGCTAGAGAGGAAGTAGACCCAGGGACAGAGAAAGGACAAGAGCAAGCTGAGAGCAAAGCTGAATCTGTAATTATATTATGGACTTGGATTAATGTTATGAATCAACTGGGACACAGAATTAGATATGAAAGTACAGAGTCATAGAATGAAGCTGAATATTGAGATGGATGAAGATAATGGGGGGTAACATGTCACACAGAAGTAGGTGAATAATCAAATAGAGACAGTGGCCAGGAGGAGGTGGAAGCAATGCGGGACTGGAAAAGAAACTACTGGAGAATATTAAGCTGCTAAGGTGAGATAAGGAGTGGAAGATCAGAAGGGAGTCTTCAGGATGGAGGAAAATGAGACATACAGAGTTTAGGAGACAAAATAAAGGAAGAGAGGAGTCCTGGAAAACTTACTGTGTCACTCCTATTCTTTCACTACTCTTAGCCCACCAAAAAACCCTTGGTGAACACACATTTATGTGATAATTTTAGCCTAATATTCAGCTTACAATATCCTAAAGCAGGTTTAGGCTAACTCTATTCTTTCTTTCATGTTCTTCAACATTTTTTATTTCCTTTTTCTTTTTCTTTTTTTTTTTTTCATTTACAGTTTTTTCTCCTTTTCTTTGACCCAAAGACAAGAAATTTTTACAGTCCATGACTATTCAGCAATCCAAACTCAAGCTGCAGCAGCAAAGTGTGATTATTCACATAAGTCATATGGATGTTGTTCTGTTCCCTTCATGGCTGAATGTAACTTATAATTAGCAATTGAAGCAGACACCAGAGCTTTGAATCTCAATGGAAAAGATAGCAGAGAAGCAGGCTTGTTCTGATTTATTCTCTCTGGGAAAATCTGTTAGCTAAGGCTCATCACACATTCTCTCCATTATTAACCTTTCTAGCATAAGCTAGCAAGCAAAGCGTTGGTGGGAGAGCCTATGCCACATAGCTTCTTAGGAAGGGAGGGAGAGAAGTTGCACAGCAGCATATTTGACTATTTTCACACCTAAAGGTGGAGAGGGAGAAGCTGATGGAGATTTTACTAAAAACCTTCAGATTCTCAGGGGATATATGAATTTGCATGCTCCTGCACACTCTTCCAACATCATGATTGCTGGCACCGTTCTGCATTGGAATAGCTGCAAAAGAGCACCATTACTGGGGAGATCATTTGCTTTAAAGATGGAAAATTTCTCTTACGGCTTTGGGCAGGAACTGGTCACTTCCTTCATCTAAATATTAGTCCTACCCTACAGAGACAATTATGGGCATGTTCACAACTTGTTCCCTAGCTCCTTGCACACAGAAGTTGCACATGTGCATAGCCCTTACACAAACTAAAAAGTGAACCTCCTTTCTCCTCTGCAGATACATGAGAGACCTAATCTGCTTTCTAATAGCAGTAATAGTGATTTACTATGTAATAAAGCAAGGAAAAATGAAAATGTAACCTGCATCCCACTAGGTCAGTTGTTTCTGACCCAAAATCCATTTTGGTTGTGGACACAGTGGGATTTTAAGCTGTGCAAATATACCTGAATTAATACCACACAAGATAAGAAAAATAAAAACATAGACAAGAAATCTTTCAGATGGTAGTATTTAGCAACTCAAGAGAAAAATACTGATATTTAAAGGTTTTTAAACCTTTTTAAAAAGATTTTAAAGCCTAAGGAAAAAAAATAAAAGTGAAAAATAAGCAGACAGCAACTCAAGCATTGGCTATTTCTGAAGAGGAACAGAGACCAACATTTCCCCATCATGGGGGTAATGAACATATTGATGCTCAGCCTAATTGCATGGTAACTATATACTATGTGTATTAGCCCATGTGTAGTGCCGAGTACTCATTGATTACGTATATTGGGAATACCCCGCAGCACACAGGACAAGATGCCCAAGAAAAAGTGGCTTAGTAGAGAGTCACAAGGTTTCCCTTTGTATCACAGGAGATGGAATGATTTTTCACCCACTGATCAACAGAAAAAGTACTTGCTTTATCATAGGGGCAGCTCAAAAAAAAAATGTGCCCCAATATTTTTGTTGCATGTTGTCATTGAACTAGAGTAAAGGACCTTGGGGGACAAGCAAATATATAATTTTAATTAACACCTAATTGTTCTTGACACCTGAAATTCTGCTAAGATTCTCCCCTGCCAGACCCAATAAGTGAAGGACGTCTGTGCATCACTGTATCAACACACAGGAACTGAGAATTACTTCCATGTTCAGGATGGAACTTCTTTCCCTCATTTTCTTGTGGAGAAAGAACAGCATTTTGTTTTTAAATATTAAAATCAATAAGACAGAGGACCAGATTTTCAGCTAGTGAAAACCAGCAGTGATTTCCATGCAAGTAAGAATTTTCTTTGTAGCTAGAACAATTGAAAAATTACATATAGAACAAATCAATTGCTGGTTTAAAAATATATATGCACCACTATTCTCCTTTGTGGTGAGGAATTCAGCAAAAATACTAAACCATTTTAAAAATAATATGCAAATGTAACCTTGAGATTATGGGGAAAAACCCACATAGAGTAGTAAAAAGCTTGAGAAAGGTATAATTATATGTTCTCAGAAAGGTATAACATTAGCATTGCCCCACCTTATATTGTTCTACTTGTATCATTAGCTTTTATTAGCACACTAGATTCATCACATACTGGTTTATGACACACTGGAATGTAAATCAATGCAGTACCTCCCAAATGAGTAATATAAGCTAGCTAGTTCAACTATAAAAGAACGACTTGACAGATGGGAAGCCAACAGAAAACTGCAGAAGGCTGTTAAACTTACTTTTTACCATTTTATATCAAAGTATACAGCTGGAAATGAGAGTATTTTTATAGGTTAAATGTCAGTGAAAGAGAACTAGGGAACACTGCAAGTTCCCGATCACCTGGGCTCCCCGAGCTACTCTTGACACAAAGATCACATCGCTTTAATAATATTACTATCTTCAAAACACTAGTTTCCTGTGCATCATGTTGACCCAGTTATGCTTGCTATAAAGCATCCTGATACCCATGTAGTTTATTCCTCAGTGGGAAGAGGATTAAAGCAATGATCCCGTGTCCTCTTCTGGAAGAATTTGATGCCCAGGTGTTTATCATCACCTCCATGATAGAGGTCACTCTGGCTCCAAGTGGGTCAGCTGCACATGAGTCATCAGTGGAGGTGAGGCAATGTACCCATCTTCTCCTACTGAGAGGGGTTACCGGCACCCACTGCTTATCACAGCCCCTTTGCCAAAGGTGTCTGGCCCTCAGAGCTGACAGCTTATGGGCTACCGTGTCCTTTGCTTCCCAATTAGTTGGGTTAGCCAAGACATTTTAGCTAGCAGGGAAAACTCAGAGGTCACTAAACCTCTGGAGATCACCTACATACCAAGTCTTGCATGTACCCCTTGCTCAAAACAAGAGCAAAAAGAGAGAGAGACAGACTAGAGGCATAAAACAGCAGAGCTACAGCAGCTCCAGCACAAGAGGCTCACGCTGGCTTTTTTTCCTCCGAGGGACGATGACAATGACTTTTCAGGAAAGGAAATGTGTAAGCTGTGATGGGCCAAAGGTGCAAACTCCTTAAAACGGCTTTGCCACCTACAAATGTAGGTGGCAGCCTGAGTTTAACTTAATTACATTAATCGGTTTGACAATCTGAGAGGAAATGGTGGTTATCAACTTTGGAGCAAAGGGGGATGTTAGCAAGGAAAGCAGTGATAAAAACAAATTCCCTTATGGACAGAGAATTGCAAGGAATTATCTGAGGTGTTGACTGGCTGTGGGTAGTGCTGCAAAACTAAATGCCTCTGTTAGGTCCACATTTTATGATTAAACAGAAGTGAGTATTTTGGTTCCCAAGCTCTCTTGAAGTTATTTTACAGGGCTCAGCTTGTTCCAACCAATCCTGCTTTACAATAGTGCTCTCCTATCAGCTGTTTTTAGTTGCATATTTTTTTCCAAAATGTGAATTCTTTCAGATGTAGGGATTATTTAAATATACTATCCTTAAGAGGTTAAAAGAAAAAAAAGTGCCCAAGAGATAACAGTCTGAATTTCACCTGTAATGGGCTTTCTAACAATCCAAATGAGATTCTCAATGACATTTGTAATAAACAAGCAATTCCTTGATGCTGTTTAAGCCTAGTAAACAGAAAACCAGTTATTCTTCTGGGTAATACTCAAAATGGAGAAGTGGTTCTTGGGGCATATTCTCTTGCAGTTACCTATCACTAAGTTCTGTTCAGAGACAACAGTTAAATTAGAAATATATGGATAAACATATTGATATAACTAATCTAGTTTAAAAGCTGAGTTTCCTAAATTGATATAGTACCCTAATGCTTGGACACTTAAATCATTATAGACCTCATTGAAATGGATTAGCTTTATTTCAGTGAATTACAGGCTCATACTAACACTAAGGCACAGGTATAGTCCATTTTTGAGCAACTAGGCCAGGGGGTTTCTCAAACTATTTAATTAGCCTAACAAAACTCTCTAAGATGGGCCAGGCAGCAGAGCACTTAGGCCATTTAAACATATGTGAGCTTAATAACTAGCACCTTGGAGAAGTAATTAAAGAATAAAGAATACGAAAGCTCTTGATAAAGTTATCAGGTTGGAGAAGAATATGAAACATTTAAATACGCATTATTTTATCATGGCTGCTTTTTGAGCTAGAAAATCAGCCAACTTTCTGGAAGCTGTTTCGTCTCCTCCCATACCTAATTCAGTCCCTGAAAGGCTCCACATGCACAGTGAATCAGGAGTCCTGCAGGGCCTTGCATTGTTCTGATTATGGTGAGCAGTGATTTCATGGGTATTATGCTGCCAGTGATGTGCAGGACTTCAGTTGCACAGGTTTATTTAAATAAATTAATTTTTTACAGAAAATCTGTTTTCCCACATGCCAGTCATTTAGATCACATACTTCTTAATGATTTTACCATCTCACTTACATTTCTTTAAAAATACATAGCCAATAAGAAAAATAGTGTTTTTTTTAAAGCAAATCCACTTAATTTCATTCAAATACAGATATATGCAAGACTTTCCTCATCAGAACCATCCAGATTTTTGTATTTCATCAGCCCCACCTGAAGTTATAGCGCAAAAAGAAGGATCTACAACTTTAGTTGGCACTGAGTAACTGGGACATGAAAATTATTGGCTTAATGGGAACAGAGACAGCAGAGTTTCAGTAAGAACCAGGCAAGGGTTGGCCATGTTGTATGGAAGTGAGGTTTTAGCTCTCTGAGGTTTTAGCTGGCATGCAGCTACAGAAGATGTTTGAGCCCCAGCTGAAAAATAGCTGGAGTCTTACCATGCAATTTAATGAAAACTCAGCAGAAAGCCTCAAGTGAATGGAGCCTTTTCCCATGCCACAGTGAAGCCTTCAAATGAGATGGTATTTTCCTGATCAAGAAAATGTTGAGGGCTCAGGTCTGTTGGGCTTGTTGGGGCAGGGGGGAAGATGAGAGAGAGAGAGAGAAGCTAGAAAAGAAACAGAATCCAAAGTGACAAGGAAAAAAATATACTTTCAAAAATAAATATAATTTAGAACATTTGCTGTTCTTTCTACAGTGAAACAATCATTTAATCTGGGGAGAGTCTGAGGTTGGAGCATTATTAAATAGGGCATGGTAAAAACAGATCACCAACTCTACAAGAATTTGGGAGGAAAATCTATCCTGAATTGGGATGAAAAACAGAAGTTGAGATATTTCAGACTTAGAGTTCCTTCAAGTTGGACTGGATCCCCTGAAACACTTAATTTCAACAAACTTAAAAAGATTTTGTTGATATTCTCGTTTACTTTACTTTAAAATTTCCACTAAAAATTAGTTTTATATTTTGAATGAAATCAGAGATGTGGCCATTTATCGAACAAATAAAACAAACTTGAACACTAGAACAGGAAATTAATCAAAAGAAGCTCCTTCTTACACTTTCATTTTTGAAAAGTTGGCATTTTCTCATAGAAAACCAATGATCAACTTTAAATGTAAGCAACTTGCATAAGGTCATATGGCAAGTCCAGAAAGTCTGGTTTGTATTACAAAACAGCTCCAACACCCACTTTCTCTCTGTGTAGCATCCAACACAAAAGTCTGTGCTTTATTTTCGTGGCACAACAGAAGATATAAAACAATCTGTACAGTTCAAGAGGGCCCCTGGATGCCTCAGATCTATTAAAACACAGATTATTAAAGCTCAAATGTTTGTTTCATATAGAATTTTTCTCAGAAGGAACTAATTTTCATGTAAATGAGGAGCCTAAATTAAAGCGATCCGTGTATTTTATGACCACTGCTGCCTAAGACTCTGTTTTTTTCTAATAAATCAATGTGAATGACACACTGCTCCAAAATATCTTTGTTATATCCCAATTTGAGGAAAGTAATGCTATCTCCTAGAAATCTAGGAGACAGTCCTTGAAGGGATTACCTAGTCCAAGACAGAGTAAATCATCAGAAGTACATGCTACTGCAATACATCAAAGTCTTCTTGCACACTAGCTTCCCAAAAAGCACTGAGCTGAGGTCAGGGTCCAACCCTATCCTAAAATGCTTATAGGCACAGGCAGAAGTTACTGACCTTTCACTGTATCTCATGGCTTTTCTACCCACCAACACAGCACAGTAGGAATTCCTGTTTTCACATCTCAACAGGAGTTTCCCACGTGCAGAAAAGTTTTTCCCACTGCTCCATCTGACACTGTGGGATACTCATTCCCCAGGATTGCCACCACCATAAACGTTTCCATGTTTCATTTATATTTTTCATGATACAAACATGTGGAAGGTTGCTATAATATATTTAATTCAAAATTCCCACACTAAGCACAAGGAAGGGACAGGGTGAAAGAATGAACTGCAGATGACGTCGGCTTCATCACCGCACTTGAATATACCTCTGGAAGGTACATACCTTCACAATGACTGAGGATATCTAAAACCTGAATATCAGAAAGTAATGGTGACAAATAGCATTTACAACTATATGGGAAGCAGCTTAAATGTCTAGTGAGACAATGAGAGGGGACATGTGAAAACTTTAATAAAAGAAAAGTCAGTGAAATATCTTATTTTTTCAATAAGCAGGTTAAGTTTTCTGGTAAGAAATCTGAGGTCAAGCTTGATGAATTAGAAAGAAAAAAGCATCACATTCTAGGAGCTTTTATAAACACTGAAACAATTTTCAGTTTTTCAAGGTTTCAATTATATAAACTTTTTTCTAATTCTTGCAAAATTATAACAAAAATAAAGAGAAAAATATCCACAGAAGTAGGAAAAGAATGAATGCAATGAGATAATTAAGTAGTTAAGCACTAAGCTGTTTCTGGAACTAGTCAGAAATACCTTGGAAAACATCATTCCATCAATACAACTTCTTTTCACATCCTGTCATATTCTGAAATCGTAATTTTCAGTTTCTCCTATTACCTGAGTTTGCATGGACAAGTTTTATTTGGCCATTGGTTTTGGAAGCATTTGGTAAAAAGCATGTGTTTTTTCAGAATATTTTATTAAGGGGAAAAAAACACACAACAAACAAACAAACAAATAAAAAAACCCAACAAACAAAAAATAACAACAAAAAAAAAGAAGAAAAGAGAAGACCACTAAAGAATGCTTTAATTTTTCATTACTATACTATTTTTTCACTTTCTATAAATATACACTATAAAACATCAAAGGAAACACAAAGCAACAAGATTTATTCACTATGACTTTATGCAAAGTGAATGTAATTTTTAAAATAAATGGTAAGAAAAGAGGAATTTGACAATTCACAGTTCCATCTTGGAATTAAATTTGGGGTTTTTTCCAAAGCTATAGGGATTACAAGTAACAGCCCTGACTATATTATTTCAGAAGCTGGACACTGTTAAGTGCGAACTTTAATATTATGCAATAAGGGCAATTATGTGCTAGGCTTCCATGATCCACATTACTTTTCACAGTTTGGCATCCAAGAGATAAACCATTATACAATTCACTGAAATCTAATTTCCACTATGCTGAATGTCTTCAATGTGCAGGTCCAAGATTAGTATTAAATGAAAATTATATTGTTCAACTAGAGCTTTAGTGATTTCAAATTACTATTCAGAGTGCATGTTCTTAGATAAATTGTGTTTTTAATTAAACATGTATGTATTAAGTTATTTCCTTAATTATAGTATCTCCATTGCCTCATATTGTTTTAGTGTGTATTAAATTCAGTTTCTTATATTAATACACTATTAGATCAAACTGGTAATTGTCAGTTTTTCCTTTCTTCATGCTTATCTAAGCTTGCAGTGGTAAGTCTCACTTCATTTATCTTTTTCAACAACAATGCAGTAATGAAAGCCTTACAAAGCAACCTCAGGTCTAATCAGGGCTTCCTTGCTATGTCTCAAGCTTGCAGAAACATGGAGAGCTCCTGTCATGTTCTCAGAGTCCAAAGGTACTCTGATGCAGAAGGAGAAACTGAAATCTCATGTTCTGGGCCTCCTGGTTTCTGCCCTGTACTGGGGAAGATGTGGGAACAGAGAGGCCACCACTGAGCAGGGGATTCCCAGGACCTGGACACCAGCCTCCAGTTCACTCCAGGGTTTGCAATTTCATGATTATGGCTAAGATTCTTTTTTTCTTTTTTTTTTTTAAGTTTTCCCATCTTTGGTAAACTTTCAGACCTCCAATTTTTCATTCACAAATGAATGAATGACCTCTCCCCTTTTTTGTCAAATCACAGATGTTACACAGAATAGAAAATCTAATCTTTGACCCACTCCACCTCAGACAGAGCCAAAGCTACCGAAAAAAAATCAATTTCATCTGGATTAAGTATAAAATATTTAAAGGAGTGGGGAAGCTATAGTTTTATTTTGCTGAAAGGTGGTCTGTTGAGATTCGTTGAGTCAGTCATTTAACTTCAGTAATAAATATGCCAACCATTTCAACATTCATTGAAGTCATTTCAGCATTCATATCCAGTGAAACCCCTTTCCCCCTCTCTTCAGTGGGACTCCTCAGAAGCCCTCACAAGCATGAACTGGCATTTTTCTGTGCAGGAACAGTAAATCCAGCTTGTCGGGAGGTGCTGACATCAACTTGCACAGCCTAGCATCCTACAACATGACACATGCAAGGCCCAATGTACAGAGTAGCCTGTGTGTAACCCTTATGGCTGTAGAAATTGTGTTATTCCCCTGACCTAGCAAAAGGCCTGGGCCAGCTTACAAGAGATCTTCAGGTATGAGGGAGACCTTGGGCTTTCTAGGCACCTTCGTCAAGTTGGTCAGACTGACTGAGATTTTGTAAATAGACAAAGGAAAAATTACCCTAATTTTAAAGTCTTCTGACCAGCAATTCTGTCATCTTATAGGAGCACAGAGGGCATAACATCATGAGATACTTATCTCTGGTGTGGCTGTTAAATATAAAAATCAGTGAAGGAACCCAGGGTAGGATGAGCACTCAGCGATAGGCTGAGCACACATTAATGCCTGCAGGGCAAAATTCTCCAGATTAGATGCCGTCCTTTCCTTCACCTGGATAATGACACACTTTATAACACAGAGCTTGCACAAAGAGATGTCTCTGTTATAATCCTAAACAACAGATAATAAACTCAATAAGAACAATACCAGCAGGTGATGGTTGGAAAAAATAAAATCCATCTGACAATGTGTGCAGAACTGCTGCAAGCTCTCCGACACCAGTGTAGGTGCTCCTGCTTGCCAAAGTGGTGCTGGTGGTTATTTCAAAAGCATTTAAATTCTCTGTGTTGAAGGCGAGAAGGAAAAACTGCACTTAATTATGACTAGAATCTGCTATATCACTGATTGATGGAACCAGAAAAGCGTTTTTTTCTCACTAATTTACAAATCACCAAATTAGAGAGAAAAAGTGAGTTATTTCCCTACTTGTTTTGATAATTTTAATCTCATAAATACATGAATTTACTAGAACATTTTCCTTCTTTCTCTTTTCACTTTTAAGAAAAAAAAATGGGAATGACAGAGAATCTAGAAATATGTTAATGTTTTTCCTTCATCAAACAACCATGAATATACATGATCATAGTATATTACTACTTCCAGCTATTTTGATTTATGTTACGGATAACATGTTTATATAAAGCTAATCTCCACAAGAAGTAAAAGAAAAAAAAAAAACACAACAACATCAACAGTGGGGAATCAAATATCACTTAAATTAAACTAATCTCTAAAGCAGGTCAGACAAAAACTGGTAAAGCATCCAGGATTTCTGAGGTACTTTATTATGAAGGTTTTTTTTAATATCAAGAGTTTTAAAAAACATGATTTATAAAGAGACACAGCCAAAAAGTTATTAAGGGTGAGACTTCAAATCAGGGTGAAGGCAATTAAGCTGCCCAACCTAGGAAAACTGATCCAACATCCAGTTATTGATATTTCTCACTTTTGATTTCATGTCAGTGACTCCCGATCACATACCCAAAAAATTAATTTAATCTAGAACAAGCTGTTTTCAGCATGACAGAAGTGTAACTGAACAAATTCCTACTCATAAAGCTTCCGCAATAAATATTTTTTGATCACCACTGAATTTAAGTTTTTTTGTTTGTTCTGGTTTGTGCAGTGACTCAACTCATCCCAGGCAGTCATTGGTACTTTAGACTTTTGGCAGGTCTACCAAAAGTGCTCCTAGGTCAAACAGTCCAAATGGTCTAAATGTTGCAGACACAGATTTTTGGGGTGGTTCAGTGCTTACTCCAGTCATCAGCGTAATCTAAAGGACATTCTTCCACATGGCTCACTGATCCCATAGATAGACAATATCATTAGTGCTATCTAATGAACCTTAATCCTAATGATTAGAATATAGCTAATGACACCGAAGCATGCAGGCATGAAGCGTATCAGCTGTATTGTATCCATTTTAATGAATTTTCTTCACGTTTTCTTAGCCCTTCTCCATTTTAAAATGGTCATGAGGTTCTGATATGGCATAGCTATAGCCCACTTCCAGTCTGAAATTTCAGGCCTTCCGTAACTGTCTCTTCTACAGCTGATAAAGGACTCTGAACAACAGGAATGGTCAGTTGTACTGGTTTCAGCTGGGATAGAGTTAATTTTCTTCCTAGTAGCTGGTATAGTTCTGTGTTTTGTATTTAGTATGAAAATAATGTTGATAACACACTGATGGTTTAGTTGTTGCTAGGTAGCGTTTACACCAAGTCAAGGACTTTTCAGCTTAACATACTCTGCCAGGAGCACAAGAAGGTAGGAGGGAGCATAGCCAGGACAGCTGACCCAAACTGGCCAAAACAGGTATTCCATAGCATATGACATCATATAAACTCGGGGGAGTTGGCCGGGGGGGCAATAACTGCTGCTTGGTGACTGGCTGGGCATCGGTCAGCAGGTGGTGAGCAATTGCATTGTGCATCACTTGCTTTGTTTATTATTATTATTACTATTTTACTTTATTTCAATTATTAAACTGTCTTTATCTCAACCCACAAGTTTTCTCACTTTTACTCTTCTGATTCTCTCCCCCATTCCACCTGGGGTCAGTGAGAGAGAGGCTGTGTGGTGCCTAGTTGCTGGCTAGGGTTAAACCACGACACCAGTGCAGTGAGATTATAGCTTGTCACTTCTACACTGATTCAGACACATCCTATTCCCTTTAGGACCCCTCTCTGTATGATCACTAGAGTATCTTGTTATTGAACAATGTATTTTTAAGACACCTGAGTTTGAAAACAAATCCAGCCATCAGCATGTATTTTGGAAATGGCATAACGTTCTCAGGGACTCAACTGAAACTGGATCCTGTTTCTTGAAGACAAGTGCAACATTTGCCTTTTTCCAGTCATAGGAACCTCCTTCAGTTCCACCACCTTTCCCCCTCCAGGCACATAGATAGTTGCCTTCATACCCCATAGGAGAAAACCTCGAGTAACTATCATCTTCCTTTTCTTTCTTCATACATACTCTTGGTTAAGGCTCAGCCATCTCTAATGCCTTCCCTGATAGGACATCATCTTCCTCACCTGTTTCCAGCACCCTATACCTGTAGTCTGTATGCCTATTTTGTAATTGCAGAAACACAGTCAGAGAAGGGGATTTGTTGTTTTGTGGAAAATGACAAATTTCCAGTCACCACCATCTTGGAAGTTTCTGACCACTGCTGTTGAGGGTTGTCCATCCTTCCCTGAAATGATGGTAAGACTCTGGTATGTGCTTCTGTGGGGTGACTGGGAGGATCTTGTTGATCTCCCATTTGTCCTCTTTGACGGCACATGGTCTGCTCACTTCATTTTGCTGGCGAGCCAGCAGAGCATCCCTCCCACAGGTGCGACCACTGCCATCCCCAGTGCTCCCTGTCCCCAGAAACCTGGACAATCCCCTCCTCCCCCTGGGGATCTGCCTGCATCAAGGTCTCTGATTTGCCAAGGACAACAGCTCCAAGCAGTGTCAGAGATGACACCTATTCAGGGTCCTTTTGCATTCCTCCTGCTCTTGTCTATGGGTAGTATAGCTACTCCTGAGTGCATTGGTACCTGCATGATCAATGGGCAGCTGTATGCAACCGGCTTGGACACCCCTAACCAGGGAACAGCCAAGAAAAGCCAGCTTAGAGCTGACAGAATAAAAGCCTTCAGGAGCTTTGAAAAGCCAGCCCTCACTGGCAGTAGCACATCACCAGGAAGGAGCCAACAAAAGGTGAGACCTGAAGAAGCTACCCGAGACCTGCCAAAATTTGCTATGCTCACCAATTAAAGTGAATTACCCAATAATACATAACTCCATGAGGATGCCCATTGGCTCTTCAGAGTAAAAAGGTACTATTCAGTGCTTCTGTAAGCCCTGTAACAAACAGAAACTTTGCCCTTAAACTGGCACTTAACTGAGGCCTGTGGCTTGTCAAGATTTGTTTATCTCCATTGTTGATATACATGTATAATATTATATTAAATTACAGAAAACAAAATTATTGCTTGCAATTATTCACTGACAAAACCTTCACCAGACAGCTCATAATCATTTTGTGAGGATATCTACCTTTTCCTATTTTTCTGCCAAACCCTAAGTGAACCATGAATTGTAGCTTTTTTCCAATGCAATATATGCCTTATTTATTCTACTGCTGCTCTGTACATATGAAATGCACACTGTTCAAAGAATTGCACTGTTGTCATTGGAAATAATGATCTAAATGTATTCCAGGACTTAATCTATAATTCCCTGAGTATTTTATAATGTGCAGTAGGTAGAACAAAACATCTTTAAGATATTTTGGAGGAAATACATATTACGGTGTCTGTATGGATTTCTTCACGCAGGTCTTGTTACCAGAATTCTTTCATTTACATTTCTGCTGTATTTATGTGCTCTGCTTTAATGCTGCTTCACCTAGTTTGGCTATTAGTAAGTGGAGTAAGAGACATTTTTATGAGCTATACCCAGTGAAACAAAGAAAAGATAAGTTAAAAATTGATATGCAATATTTATTAATATTTTTGTGCACAAAGAACAAAATCTGATTTCCAGAGCCCTCAGAAATGAAACCTTTAGAAATATAGATTCAGTCCTGATGGCCATACAAACAGCAATTTACATTTGATATGATTATAAAGAAGTTTCAGCTCCTCCAAATAAATATACTATGGGTGAGAAACTGAGTAACCTCTTTTTTGTTTTTTTTTTACCAATATCTGATTATTGTTCTGGAAATCTCTCTTTTTATGGGCTTGTAAAAGATAGTGTTAAAGCAGATGGAAATCATGCCAAGTCTACAAATTCATTTATTATTAACATGAAACACATTGTGAAGAATAAACCATTTGCTTTAGAAATGCTTTGTCATTTTAAGACACCTTTAGAAAGAAGACATGCTATAGATACATGCCTTATAAAGTGGTAGTAAAGCAAGGTGGCAAAAATGTTTAGGGTTTTTTGTTGAATTTTTTTTTTTCAGTACAAAACCAGTTGGTCCATACCAATACTTTCGACTACTCTTTTCTCTGTGAAAAGAGTTGTGAGTCACAGGTGGGAAAGCAAAAGTCCCACCTACACCAGTCTGCAAAAATGGTGCTGCTTTCTCCTCCCAAGCCTTCCATACAACCTAACTGGGCCCTATCACTAATCTCTGGGTATATTCTTCAGTAAAACTGAAAACTGTGAACAACACACACTGTTAGTTCCCTCATAGCATACTTTGCTGACAGCTCTGTAAAATTAAGCATAAATGAATATTAATGTTTGCAGATTCAAAGCATAAGTCCTACTTAAATAGGTAATATCAGGCTTACCCTTACTGAATAGGCTGGTTGTTTAAAGTTGCTTACTTCCTATAGCAGGTATTGTAAAAGGACAAGAGAAGTGTATACAGATTTTTTTTTTTTTAAATATTAAAAAAAAGAAAATTTGAGAACACGCCTACCCATTTCTCTCCATGTCATGCTTCTATTGAACTGTCAAGATTCTTGTCCCAGCCTTGCATCTGGGAACCTGCTTATCAATATAAGAAACAGTCACCTGGAGACAGAGCAGAAGTCTATTAAGTCCAATATTATGTGTTTATTGGTAGCTATTTGGGGAAAGAGCATTAGGAAGAGAGGAGAGTGACCCTTTCTCTGTCATTCCCTTCCACCTTTTGCCAGTCTGGGACTTCCTGAGCAGAAATCTAAACCTCAGCATCACATTTAACCACCCTCCAAAGATGTTTCTTCCCTGAATCCTAAACCATTTAGTTCTTGCCCTTGCTACAGCACTGGGTAATGTCATGATTTTTTTGCTTTTCCGTTTGCTTGGTATCCACTAAGAAAGAGTCCCTTTCCTTCTTCCATTACCGCTGGCTCTGGATGCATGTTTAAGATTTCATCAGCTCCAGCACTGAAGGAACTTTGTGAATGAAAACATGCTTTTGTTCACATTTTTTTTGCCATTGTATTAGGGAGGAAGAAAGCGTGCTTGTCTAGCTGACAGAAACTAAGTGGTTATATCTGCTGTAGCCTGCTGCTTTATTTGCTGTTTTCTATTGTTTCCAGAAAAAAAAAACTTTCTAATGGGGAAGGAACTAGACAAAAATCACAGAATAAGGACGGGACTAATTCAAAAGGACATTTTTCTGTCCCTGGTTGTTAAAGCCATGACCCTGTTTGTGAACAATGATACATGAATGAGATGTATGGATGTTCAGTATGTCACTACAGCGCAGAGAATATCCATAATCTTTTCAGATAGCCTGAGGGATAAGAGCCACAGACACGCTCTCTTCGTGTCTAGTCCTAAAGCTAACAGAAACTGTTGAATCTTCAATTGTTGTATATGAAATCCCTAACACCAGTCCCAAAATCACTCTTGCTTCCCCTGTCATCTCCCCCTGGATGTAGTTCACTCACATTTGAACTGTTTCTCCTCTCGTAGGGAGCCTCCCCTACCCAGGTGTGGTCTGCGGGAAAATAAAATAGCCTGCCTGGAAAGACCACGGACTGCAAGCTGGGCAGGTTTCAGTGCCTTGCTCATAGCAAGCAGTTCATGCCTAGTAAAACAAACACATGAAAGCTGGAAGAAAAGGAAGTCCAAATTCAAAGTTATATTTGGGGAAGGGAGAGGGAATGGAAATCACTCCGGAGGCCTAACAGGTACTCATTTTTTATCATTATATTATCATTTATTATATTATCATTTATAATACCTTATATTACACTGATTTTTTATCATTAATCCATTCTAATGGAGTCTACAGTCAACTTCAGTACTGGCCAAAGATGTGATATCACAAATTCAGGTTTTTCAGGACAGCCTGTTGACACTGCCCCTATTACATGTTGCACCAGCAGTTGCTGTGTGACTTCAATCACGATGTGTAGACTGACACCAATACAGCTGGGCAAGGGTCTCCAATGGATCCCAGTCTGTGCAATCAGGACACCCAGATGCCTTTGTGGGCAGGGGACCAAACCTTTCAGTGCCTCAATCTCCTACAGAGTGCCGTAATATTCCTTTTCCCCTCTGTATTTATTAAGTTGTCACAATTTGTGATTATAGCCAACTTTACACAGCTGTTATTAACCAGCTGGTTATGATTAGGATTGGTGAGCATAATGCACCACAGTGGTGCCAGCATCTAAAATGACAAATGAAAGTTCAGACTTCTGGCACTGACTGCTTACACACGAATTTATTTCCTGAAATGATAATACACAAATAATAGAAACAAAACAAAACAAAAGCAAAACAAATGATGGTTCTAACTGACGGTTGCTGTTGTACTTCAAAATGAAAGCATGCTTCACTAAAGTGATTTTGCTGTGAGACAGTATCTTTCAAAAATAGCTATTGGAAAAGAACTTTCCATTTGAAATAATAATCACATGTGTACCTGTGACTGAACTGACAATGAAAGAGAAGGCCTTGAGATAGTCATAAACCTAAGTAGACTAATTTGTCTAGATATGATGCTGTTTTCCTACACTGCCCTTGCAAGACTGAATTATGCATCAGGTGGTTACATTTCATTTATCAGATTGCTTCCCTCTGCCATCTATGAGCAACATAACCATAGCAGTACTAGCACAATGGCACATGAGCTTCTCATTGCCTAAATTGCAGTAGATTTTCAGCCTGATAGAAAATACACAATGGATTTTCTTATCATGGCATTCACTGTCCCAAATCTAACAAAGCCCTGGTTTCCCACTCATTTCTTACCACTTTCTCTGTTTTTCTGTTGCAGCTTTGCTATATATTTGTCTGGCTTTTTGTCATGCTAAGCAATAGACAATCACTGCATGACAAAATTTCTCAATTGCAAATAGCAAGTCAAATTATTATTTTTTTGCTAAGATTATTTTCCAGTGATGCCCTCAATTCTTATGAAAATGAGAAACTCAGGCTGCCTGGTTATATATTTTTATGGTTGTCTTCAATGACAGGGATTCTGCCATGCTATGCATAAAGAAAGAAAGATACCATCAGTGCCAACATGCATTTAAATTATCAGGTACCCTTACACCTCATGAGCCCATTCAAGGTACAGGGACACAAGTATATGCCGTTTCCTAATAACAGTGCAGTAGCTAGTGTTTTGAGCTTACATGAAAATAATAACAGTATTTGTCTTCCCCCACCTCCAAAAACCCCTTCTGTCAAGGTATCGCCATAGCAAAGAGTGACAAATAGATGCTTTTTTGAAACCACACATTGCTGAGTCCCGCTTCTGCTTTGCTCTGTTGTCCTGCTGTAAATGTAGTCAAGGAAGGTGTAGAGAGCCATTAAAACACAAAGGAAAAAAGTAATAGCCAAGTCCTCAGTACGTGGCACAGACTGGGGACCGTCACACTGGGATGAGAGGAGGCACATAAAGGATGGAGAGAACATAAGTGCCAGTTTACTAAAGGCATCATTCAAAGCACACTGACATCTTAATCAGGGCTTCGGGCTAGGTCCAAATTATGCTTATGAGGCCTGAGCATAGTGCTGGTAGTTATTATTTTTGAACATGCTACTTTGTCAAAGTATCTGAATCCCAACCTTCAACAATGGTATTTTTCTATATAGTAGTGCCTGTTGAACGAAGAGCATTACCCCAAATTAGATTGCATTTTTGATGAAGCAGGCTGTAGCAAATCTACATTTTCAATTAAAGAACATTAAAAAATTATAATTAAGTACAATATATATATTTAAAGCCCACCCCCATCCATCTGATAGAAGAGTTATCAATGCAAGGATGTTGGCCTTTCTCTTCTCTCTGGATGCCTCCTCACTGAAGCAGCCATGGGGTGCAGTCAGTGCCAGGAAAACATAGAAACCCTCCAGCAGCATTTGTCTCCTGAAAGAAAGACTTTAGTGACTCCCCTGGAATTACTGTAAGGACAAAATTAACCTGATGCTTTTGTCACACAAAATATATATTATATTCCTTAGGAACAAAAGTCTTCAATGAAGAAAGACTTCAGTGAATGTTTGTAGGAATTTTTAGATGTTTTCACAATAAACACAAGGTATTATAAAAACAACCTTCTCCCTCTTTAGCATTCCCAAATGTGTATCTGTTTAAAAAATCCCCCAAATTTAACATATTCAGAATGAAAATATTCACTGTGAGTTCATCTGTGGGATGATAATGCATAAAAGTGAGCATCTGTATACTTTGATGCATTGTATTTAAACCCAGGGAAGACACTACGAATGTTCTAAAAACCCATGAAAAAAATTAAAGGGCCTTACAGTCATGTGGAATTTACAAGAAAACTGGCCAAAATTTTGTACCTGAAATGCAAATTCATTGCAAAAATATGCAACATACTTTTTCAGTCATATCAAATATGCAAAAATATGATTGCAAACTGAAAGTAAAGCAAAACACAGATGCACCATAATTTTCATTCTGGTACCATTACAAGGAGCAAAAGACTGAGAAGATTGCATTTTTATTTTCTATATTCAATATGTTCACCTTTTTTTACTATGAATGAGACACCCATTAAAATATTACAAGATATTCAGTAGGTGATCTAAAATGATTAAAAACAGGATAAAAAGAAGCATTTCCAGTGCTTATCAGCACCAGTTTTCTTATAAAATTTAATACATAATAGCTAATGAGGGCAACTCAGCCCCACTAACATTGTTCAAAATGCAAACTTGATTTTTCAGAATACTCCCCTCCATATTTAATACAGTAATGATTACAAGAAAAGCTATGCTCCAATATGTTAATGTAATCTCTGTTTTTCTGCTGATGTTACTCTTCATTTGAAGATTACTGTCAACCTCTATTCCACGGGAGATCAAAGTGAGGCTTCCAGTTTGTACCAGATGCCATCATAAAAAATTGCATTTAAGAGATCTCCAATGTAATTAAAAACACTGTATAAACTGTCTCAAAGAGAAAGACATACTGTACCAATTCTCCACTCTTTAAACAACCTCTGGGAAGGTGACAAAATGTGACTTAAAACTTATGCTAAATGTGCCACCTTCTTCCCTTGAAGTCCTAATTATTTATCTTACCTGAAAATCACTATAAACAGGAGACTCAGGGTCTGCTTTTGCATACTGAGATATCTGGGTTCCTCATCCCCAGTGACGCATGGGAAGACCATGGAAAGCTCTGGTAAACAATTGCATCTTAGACAAAGAAGTGCAGGTATAGAATATGTCAATGGTACTGGATTAATGTTGGGGATAATATCCTTTCATTAAAAGCTGTCGTGTACCATGTAAGCAGCTGAAGTCATGCAACAGGTCTTGCTGCCTGGTCGTACTGCCCTGACCCTAGAGGGGAGTCCCAGTCAGAAGCGGGTCCTTTGTCTCCCACTGCAGTGCTGGGAATGTGTTAATGCCAAAAGCCAGAGGAGAAGAGATATAGATGGACCAACCCATGTTATGTTTCCAAAATCCAGCCCAAAATAGCATCAAGAAGAAACCAGTACACTAGAGAGAAAAACCTGTTTCAGAACTGAATCTTGTTTAATTTAGCTTCTAATATCATGGGTTTTTTCTATCACTTTATTATAGTTTTTGAACAAAACCATCGTTGCCTGGTACTAAAGCTCAGAGGTCAGGCAGAGAGCAAGAGGTAGTCCAATACCAGCCAGGCCACATCAGTATATGCAAGGTAGCATAAAGAAGTCCAGACCTCAGAGTCCAGCTATCATCCTTACCTTCCCCCTCCAGAACTGCTCCAAAATTGTCTCCCTTGGGCACACAGGAAGCCACGAGCAGATGCAGCTAGCCCTGAAACCCCAACAGAAACACATCCGTTTCATGGGACATCAACTGTCACCAGTGTATCGTCATGTTCTCAAATAACTGTCAAGAGTTAACTACCAAGGTAAGGTTGTATCCCACTGACTGCTTTTATTAAACAATTCACAAAGGTGCTGTATTGACTCAGTACCACAAAAGATACAATTGAAATGCATCCAGCTGATGATGATGCCAAGAATATGACTAAGAACAGCTTCTACTGTTTATAGAATTGAAGAAGACGAAAACATCTGGTCTGGCATGTAAAGGGGCTGCCAAATCCATCCTGGAGAGCAAGTAATAGAGTTGGTATTCATGAACCCTTCTATTGGCTTTTTTAATAAAAGGAGATACATCTCAGTCCAACCTACAAGCAAGATTTTTTTATTTTTAAATGACAAAGAAAAGGAAAATACAAGGCACTTGGCAAAGTATTTCTTTGAGTACCTTGGCAGCTTGTCATTGATAATGGAATTGTTGTCTGATCTTCAGTCATTTGCAATTTAATTTATCCACAAAATCTACCACTTCTTCTTGCACATATTTCTCCACAATGTGCCTATTTACCTTCCCAAAACAAAAAGAAATACATTAGATGATTTAAAGGGTAGCCCTTAATGCAATTTAAAGCCTTGCAAATTGATTTTCCTTAATGAACTTTATATCCTGACATCCTGTCGTTTTTCCTCTAGTACATTCAATTAGGCTATAATCAGTTATTAAGGGTTAGATGATGGAAACGTGACATCATCCACACAAGGCAGAAATTTTTGCAAGAGATTAATTAAAATCTAATTTTCATGCAAGACTAGACCATCTGAGCCAAAAGGTGCCTATGATAATTGGGGGGGGCGGGGAGAGAAAAAAAAAAGTCCCAGAAAACCCAAGATGGGTGAAAGGAAGAACACCCGGCTTGGGTAGATGCTGAGATGAGAGAGAACTATAATACATTCCTCTTGGGGATATAAGAGAGAGAACCTTTGCACCTTCATTTAAGAAATGAATGTGTTGTTTTCATCTAAACCACAGAAGAACAAACATTGTGAATCGAAGCATTTCACTCCATTCCTGTAAAAGAGCTGAATACATTTCTTTATTGATAAAAAGCAAGAGCCATTCATGCTAAACTTTCAGATAGACACACACACATTAATAGCAGTAGTAACAGTACTTAAAGCAGAGAGGCTTTTGTGGGTTTGTTTAGTATTAACTTCTGATAGAGAGGAGCTTTGGGTTCAAAATATGTATCTAATCTTAACTGAGAACACAGCTTAGCAATTCCATTTGCCCCATGTAAAAGAAGGAAAAATGTTGTTTTTCTGCCAAGAAAACTGATCTATTTATCTGATACAACATTCTCTGTCAGCATTTCTGTACAGCTCTTCCCACTCAATATCACTTCAGGATGTCTGTAGCGGATTCAAATCGTCAGAGGTCTATATGTCAGGCCCAAGACAGGGTTTGTTTTTCCTTCCATTTTCTTTTTTTAAATAGGCATATTCTAACTTTTCTTAAAACAAACTGAAATATAATGGTTATATTAACAGCTAAGAACTTTGTAGTAACAGTAACATATTGCTGCAGTAATTTTGGAGACCCTCATATTTCAGAACTAAAAAAACTGCGACTCAGTAAAAATAGACAACGGAGTGCATAATAGTTCTTAACATTCATTACTGCTTTTCAAAACAGCATCTCCAAAGCATGTCAACCTATGAGCAGTTTTGGGGACAGGTGCTAGAGGTAAAAAAAAGGTTCAAAGCCTACAAACAGTCCTTACTCATGTAGCTAATCCTCAACTGACACACCTTGTGATTTACTTACTGGCCTCATCTACTGACTCTATTGGATTTTGTCTCCATTTATGCCCAGGAAAACAAGAGCCAAGCCTGAGAGTCACAATGTCCCACAAAGATCTCTTTGTGGGGTCTGGGATTTGAGTTGGTTCTTTTTTGGTCTTTTGACTCTTTATTGGCTCTTTTTTGTAGGCTTAAAAGTAAAACTCCAGCTTTTGTCCAGGTTTTCACTTATTAGATGGCTTTGAATCTGCTGGATAACTCTTTTTCTCAAGACAATTTACAGAAGCTAGAGCTTTCTTTCGATTTAAAAAATGTGTGCTCAACATTACATTCTTTTGCTTGATCTTTCTAGGCTTTCTTTTGTCCCCAAACCTTCCAAGCATCCCAGTAACCATCTATAACCATAGTCTTAATTAAAAAGAGAAGTGTTTTGGATCATTAGTCTAAGTCTGTTTGGAAAAATTGTTACAAAATTGTAACTGAGGTTTTCAATGACTGTATTTCTTCCCCAGAGATAAGGCAATTAAAGTCGTTTCACATAAAATCAACCTTCTCCCCATTGCCTCAGTGCAGGTGTGCAGAAATAAGAACAAATCAATGCAAGAATCTGTTCACAGGGAAAAAGGAACAAATAGATCTTTATAATTACGTTATGTAACACATTCCACAGCTGCATGCCTCTTGTGAATATTTCTGATCTGAATGTAAACACATGCTTTATGCTGAGAATAATTTAAAAGAGGAACTGGGAACACACATGGAATGAGCCAGTGCTTTCTATATGCTTTTAAATATATGAGCCAAGTTATTTGTATTTTCTCTCCATTCCAATGATATACTGAAGAGCAGACTATGTTGTAATGTATGGTGCAACGGAAATATAAAATAAGAAGCAGTTAACAGGCCAAGAACCTGCAATCTCTCCTTAAATCCACACTCTTTATAGGCCTATCAACATTACCTAACTCAGTTATTAGTTAGGTGAGACAGAGAATATATCACATAGAGAAAGCATCTAGATTTAAAATGAGGTTGGTCAAAGTACTAGACACCAAAGCCAAAGATTTCTTTACTGACTTCATGTTTGCCCTTATACTGAAATGAACCTATGATTCAGTGTTGGGGCTGCTTGGGGCAAGTCTGAGAAACTTATTCAGATTTGTTCAATATTCGCTTCGATGTGGAAATATTGTCTATATCCATTCCCCCAAAACTGAATTCCTTCAATTCATGGAAATAACAAATGAGCAAAAGCAGTCTTTGCTGTTTCTCAGTTTCCTTGCCTCGGAATTCCACCCTTAGGAGTTTGCTTATCCTCTCCTTCTCAACTGCTCCTAAGCCACACTACCTGGAAAACTCCACTTCCAGAGCAGTTCATGGAAGGGACGTGCCCTGTGGGCAGGGTAGGGCTGTTGGAGGAGCAAAGGTGCATGAAATATTCCCAGACCAAGCCATTCCATTTCATCTACAGAAAGAAAACAACTATAGAAAAAATATGCAAGGCATTGAACGCTTTCAGAGAAATTGCTATTCTTCATAATTATTTTTTAATTTACTCTCTGCTGGATGAGAACTGAGGCCCTTGTCTCCTAGTCAGCACAAACTTTGCATTTCTTGATCTGCATCTGGGGCTTACTGAAAAATGAGAATGTTGATTATGACTCTCCCCCTCCCCTGCTCAGCCCCAGCTGCTGCTCTGCTCATGCAGTTCCAAAAACTAAAATGCAGAACCATTTACTTACTTATTTTTATGATTTATTTTGCTTATGTGAGTTCTCTCATCTCCTTTTTCAGCTCCCTGAATATTGCTGAAAGAAGTGAGCACTACGCTTTTTGTTAAGTGCCCAGCTGCACCCTAAAGCATGTGCAGGACCATGGGAAAGAGGGACTACTGGGGCAGCACCAGCACGATCTAATGATGGTAACAAGCCCCAAAGCCCCAAAGCCCCAACTTTTATAATTCTCCACTCCCACCTCTTGCTGAGAGTAATGAAGTTATTAGAATCTCTGAGGGGAGGAAACGGGATGGGGAAGTAATGGAAAACAACTATTTTGTGTGCTCTCAGTGACCCTAATCCTTTGCAAAGAAATGCTATGTTGGGTGAGACATACTTAAAGGAGCTGGGGCTCCCAGAGGTATTCTTGATTGCTTTTCACAGCTCTTCCAACTCAGCTCTCACAACTCTCTCCATACTTAGCTGTGTATGCCACCTGCCAGGCAAAATACTCCCATATTTTCCTTTTCAGTCAACACATTGTGTTCTGTCTACCCTCCATTCACAAGAAGATGGGTCTTGTGTTCCTGCTTCCTTTCACATCTGTTCTTGAGCTACAGCCGCAGCAAAACCAAGGCAAGGAAACACCTTTCCTGATCTGTAGGTAACCATTCCACCACACGAGGCTGACATACCATCTGGCTGAAACAGGTTGACAAAGAACAGAAATGGCTCAAAACAAACAAACAAAAATCCAGAATGAAATGTTGCTCTTCCCCTCCTTACCCCACCCTTTCATCTCACCTTATTCTAATAACCTTGAAACTTTGTGAGAGCATCTGGACCACAAAGAAACTTAAAAAATAGCACAATACTACTTGATGGAGAAATATATTTCAAATAACATTGTTGGTTTTTTTCCATGGAAAATCTACTTCTAGGCTGCTCGTGAGAGCAACTCCCTGCTCACAGATGTTTCACCGTCAGCAAGAAAGTTTTGCACATCAAATAGCATCAGTCAAGAGGCTTTTTTGCATGGCAGAACTCACTAACTTGTGATTTACTCTGCAGTGGATTAACTAAAGATGATGCTTCAATGGTGTTACTGCCATTTCCCTCTCTCCACCTCCAGAACACATCAGAAGCTCATCACCTTCAATTAAAAACACTACCCCCACATCCAAAACTCCTACCTGGTCTCCCATTGATGAGCTTTGCACTTGTGCAGAAGCCTTCTTTTGCTTTTCCAGTGTAATGTCTTCCCTCAAAAAAAAGTTACTTTCTACAGCATTGATCTCTGGTAGATGTTTCCGTTGCAGATCACCTTTTACCTGGTATTGTTTCAAGACTCAGCAGAATGGCTGATTTTTAATCAGCCTAGCAAGTCACTTGGGTCTCTTATTGCCTAGCAAAGATTTACTTTAGGATTTTTGGTTTTGATAAAAGCACAAGTGGGAAGGAGCAAAGTTTCTGCTCCCTTTGTAATTAATCACAGGTTAAAGTGCTATATGAATTATACAGGCCGCAGGAGAGGCCTCACTTTTTGAATTTTCAGCAAAGCACGCAACTGAGGACATACTTTGCTTTGTGTATTTGGCTAATAGAAGCATTAGTCACTGAGCTGGAGATTTTTTTTTCCAAAATTTGGAAATAACCTTGATAATCTGTGGAAGATGATTTTTTAACATGAGCTCTACCTTTATAACTTATAGAAAATTTGGTACTATCTAAGTTTATACATCATGGCAACCTGGTAAGGTACAACAGAAAATTCACATATAATTGTGTTTTTCAAACCAAGCACTCAGATTATTTTTTGATAGGGGGGTGGGCAGGAGAGTCACTCAGCACATTGATTTGCAGTGAAGCATATGGGTGAGGGTAGCATTACAGCCAACTGCAACTCTTGCAAATTTATCAACAAATACCACCACAGTTTTTAACATCCTTCCCTGCTATGACTATGAAAGAACAACTGTGAGATGGTCAGTGAAGGTTATCTCAGAAGTACATAAAGCAACATGTAAAATGCCAAAAAGCATCATTTTTGATCACTGGATACAGTTAAAACAATGTAGCCATTTTCTGTCATCTTTACATGCAGCCAGACAGAACAGCCTGTACTCTATTTCTCTAGAGTAACAGCAGCAAAACAAGTCCCTGTAGGGAATTTAAGGTGCAAAACTATATTGCCAGCAGCTCTGTGGAAAGATATACTATCTACCCTCTGGCTTCTTAAAAAATGTCAATCAGAATTAATGTAGAGACTCCAATTTGCCAAGTTGTTCTCTTACATATTCAAGAGCCATTTTAGAATACCTTGTTGCTGAAAAAAAAATTAATCTGATTATGTGACTACAGGTTCAAAGATATGAATGAGAAGCTTCTAAGAATATAAACATTTTGGAAAACTGTTCAGGGAGAGGAAGAAAACCCTGCTATGACTTATGCATTATGCTTTTATTAGCAGTGGAGAATAACTATCATAGAACCATAGAATCATAGGATCGTTAAGGTTGAAAAAGACCTCTGAGATCATCGAGTCCAACCTATAACCTAACCACCTGGTCCACCTCTAAACCATGTCCCTAAGCACCACATCCACACGTTTTTGAATACCTCTAAACCATGTCCCTAAGCACCACATCCACATGTTTTTGAATACTTCCAGGGACTGTGATTGTACCACTTCCCTGGGCATATCCTCTTCTTTTCTTTCCTCTTTCCTATCACTAACAGCCTTTTTCTTTAATTAGACTTTCTTCTTAAATTGTTTTAAAACACAGAAAAGATACAAACACTGACAATAATATATGGATGGAATTTCAAACAGTAAAGCATGAAATACAGAAATATGGAAATACTTCGTCTTTCACTCACCTTTAACAAAATGCCACTTTTTCTGTAGATTGGTTAATGCATGGTTTACGAAAGGAATTCAAGAGATAATCTTAAATCAGTAATACCAGGTCAGGTCCCATGGCTTTAAGGTTGTTTAATAAGGTTAAATAAAAGGGAATGCAAAACAGCTATGACTACATCTGAAATCTCTGAATAACTCCAGACGTACCTAATGGAAGAACTTGAGGCCCAGTGAATATCAATAAATCTATTTTATTTTTAAGAAAAAATTAAGCAACATTAAAATGACATCAGTCACACTTTTCCTAAGAGTGTGATAGAGTGACAGTTAAAGATGTCCCATTGCAAGCACACTTTGAATCATGTTTCAGAGTCTGAGAGTATCTGAGGTTGTTATTGAAATTATTTCTTCATTGCATTAAAATCTAAGATTTCAAATAAATTTTGTTTTATACTAATAAAATGATCAATTTTTTTATTATTTTAAAACTAATCTTTGTATTTTCTATAAATGCTATTAGAATAAACTAAAATATTCCAATGAAAAGCTACATTCTAAATGAATTTTTTAATTTATGGAAATAGTAGAGAGTGATGGAAATTTCCAGGTTTGACCATTTCTGTTACTTTAAAAACAAAAAAAAAAAAAAAAAAGGAAGATCCTGTAAGATCAGTTTGTCCGGCAGACAGCTTGAGCTTCAAAAAAAAAAATCAGCATTAACAGCAGGTACAAGAAAATTAGTCACTGTTTCCAAAATGTATTTTTGCTTCTCACATTGCTATGATACCAAAACCAGTTGCATTACAACAGGACCTTCAGGTCTTAGGGGTTACAAAATTCTTCCTACTCCTATCTAATATCCTCTCTGCCCTGAAGTTAGCTGGGCTGCCAAGGGAGGATCTTGCATGGAGGAGCATTTATATGATTTGTCTCCTGTGCTCAGGACACCTGTTTTAATAACCTAAGGAAGTACATTCCCCCTTTCGAGTGCTCATCATAATGGCATGTTTGGACGATGTTTTTCCTGCACATTTCATAATTACAGCATCAGTTGATGCTGTAAGTGTAAGTGTGGAGGGTGGGGGATGTATTTCGTTCTCACCAAAATCTAACAGTGACACATTCTACAGCTTCTGACAAAAAAATAAATATTGGCTGAGTAGTTCCCTTTAGGGTGGTGTAGTTATCACAGTTCTCAGGCTATTTGCTTTTTATATAAACATGTGTCCCGATCCAATGTCGGGAGAGATTTCAATACAATCCCAAGGACGAGATTAAGACTCAAACAAGGTCAGATGCCATACAGCCCTTTCAACTTTATTCTCTCAAACAACGGGACAGCAATTGGATAGAGAGAAGGAGGAAGGGGAGAGTGAGAACGCCTAACCAAGCAGAGGAGGAGATGCGATAGGGATAGCTACCACCACCATCCTCAGAGGGAAAGGGAGGAGCGAGGGCCAACCAGCAGCCCCCAGGGAGGAGCACGCAGTCCTTTTATAGGGGGGTTTGCCCAAGCACAGTGCCCATTTTCGTACGTGCGGTACGTGTTGTCCATGCTACGCGTGGTGGTCTCCTTTCCTGCCAACCCGTGCGCAAGCGCAGTTTGGTCCGGCAGCTCCTCCAAAAACGGGGTGTTGAGATCAGGAAGTTGGGGGGGGGGTGCAAAAGCGATGTCGAGACAGACACAGTCCAAAGCAGTCCCTTACAACATGTCTATCCCATTTATCTACCTATAAATACTATCTTCCAATCCTGTGATGAGCATTTGAAGGCCCCTTACCTGCAAGACTTGCAGAGAAAAGAGATTATTTCCAGTTCACTTCCATGTGCGGCACCAGTTCACTTCCATGCATAGCATAAAGCTATATGCCGAGTTGAACAGCTTTGTTTCTATTTGTCTTCTTTCTCTTTCTAAAACCTAAAATCAATTTGTTGCTTTGTGCATTCCAGAAAAGGCACAAGTTGTGCAAACTACCTTCTGGAGATTCCAGCAAGGCCACACCACATCTCAAGCCTGTTTTGCATCACCCAGGCAGAGGACATGGTGCAGGAGTGCTGCTGTTGGAGTACAAGGGTGCAAGAGTGCTGGGTCTCCAACCCTGGCCTGGAAAACCCAAGCAAGGGAGACCTGGGTGCAGATGCATGGCTACAGGCAGCTGAATGTGGGTTGCCAAAGGTTTTGGGAAGCTTTTGCAGCCTGTGGTGAGCTCTGGGCTAGCTAATTCTAAAGAAAATTGGTTTAGATCTTTATGATAATACATACCACCAGACTATGTTGTAGACGCACCCTCAGTTTCATTTGATGCCTAAATGCCATTTACATGAATGAAAGATACTTTATGACTAATATTTCTGGGCCACACCTAGCTAAATGATTACTGCAAGTAGTGTTGGTCATCTTGCAAATGCAGTGACTGCATTTTATTCACTTTATTGTGGGCAGTTCCATGTACAGTTATGTTAGATGAGTCTGTATTTTCCGAACGGAATAAATGAGATATTTCTGGTTGCATCCCCACTCAAGAGGACGCCAGCAAACAGTGAGGCCAGAACTGTCTCAGATTCAAAACTTCAGCTACAAGCCACACCTATTTCACTTTACAAAAGTACCCCTAGACAGACTGAATCCAGTTCCTGTTGGTACTGCTCACCCATCTCCCAAGGGCCACACATTAATTATCTGTTTCCTAAAGACTGGTACGAAAAGAGGGTTGGAGGCTGATTGATCTTCCAGAGGGGGAGCTTGGAAAACACAGGTTGTCACTGAAGTTTTTCCAATATATCCCATCTCTTCATCTGCCTAATATGCGCAGGAAAAAGAGATGCCTTCTGCTCTGCATTTCCAGCACAACAGAAAACCTGGACTTTGTACTTACCAGAGTAATGCAAATAAACAGCATTCTTAAAAGTATGTTTTAACTTTTTAAGATGTCCAGCAAGATAAAAAGAGCTAAATATCTCAAGAAAAGTTAAATCATCATTTGTCTTCTGGAATAACTTGCAGGAATTTTCCACAAGCAAGCCTGTAAAATTGTCTATAATCTCTTTTTTAGGAGCTGCTCTTTTCCACCTGCTTCCATTTTAATGTGTCCTCAATATCAGTTATTTTTACTTCAGCTCTAAGAGGCAAATAACTAGGATGAACAATAGCTCTTCTCTTCACAAGCAAAAATATGATATTGCTAGTGGAAGAAAACATAGAAAATTGCCATAGAAATAAAATCTCAGCAAGTGTTTTCATTTATCAAATTTGCTCAGCAAGGAGGTCCTCAGTAAAGAAAATTTAATCCATAAAACCAGCATCAATTATCACAGAATGTAGGCACTAGGCTGCATTTGTTCTTAATTTTTGCATATTGGAAAATGATGATTACACACACTCAATCAATGGGGAAGTAGCAAAATCATAGAAATGGCAAGAATCCCCATCTCTTGCTGGGCATTGTGGAAGTCTATGAAATTCTGCAAACTTGTAAACCTCCGAGCTGAAACATTACGCTGAATTAATCCATACCACTGACTCAGTAGCGATGGAACAGCTGATGTTTCAGGAAAACATGAGGAAGTAAGATGCTTTGTTAACTGTGCATTAGTTCTTCACAAAGATACGTCCTTCGTGATCTTTCGTCTCCTAATTGGTTCACACTCAGAAAATTGCACTTATCTTTGTCCTGGCCTTGAGCCTTTCAGTGCAAATGAAAACAGTCATGCACAGAGTATGTGGATGCAACTTGACAGTCTAAAATACTACTACTATACTATAGGGAGTCATGCTGAACAACTGGGATTTATTTAGAGTTCCTCAGTTCCCATTGTGATAAACCAGTAATATTCTGTTTCAACAAAGAATAGATTAAATAGAAGGAAAGGAGGAAAGAAGCTGATGGCAAGGATCTAACTGAAAAGACAACAGAATGAGATGAGACTAAAAGTGGAAATGACAAGAATTAGGTACTTGTTTATATAAATTCATGGAAATTGCTAAAAAGGACCCCTAAACAGAAAGCAAGGGAAAAATAGTAGATATGTAGATGGAGATCTACAAAAAAACTTAGGAAACCTCAGAAGTTAAGGAGATTTTGAGCACTTCTTGCTTCAAATTAAGCTAAAAAATAAGGGGGTTTAGCTATGCCCTACTAGTCCTTTCAGAACATACCTTCATTCTCCCCCTTTAAATTCATCTTTGTGATGCTGAGCTCAGTCCCTTTATTAAAATACACACACGTGGCTTCTGAAGTGCCACCAAGCAAATGCTGGAAGCCAGTCTACTCACTCTAAAGTAGAATAAAAATATCTACAATAGATGGCTGGGACAATGAAAAGCAATTTGTAGTTGTTCCAAACATCCATTCATTGATACTGGAGGTGCAGGCTACTGTTGAAATACTAAGACTTTATAGGATGCATCATACGTTGAAATATTGCAATGACATTGTTTCCAGGAGAGATTTACTAGTGTACTAGAAATAAGCAGTATGCCCTCCGCTTTCCTCAGCTGTGGTAATCCACTTCACACTGACCTTCAGATCCAATTAATTTGCAGCTAATGGAACTCTATGTTCAAAGGAATTCTGAGTATTACTTGAAATTCCCAAATGACGCTGTTAGCCAACTGTCGTGGAAGGGCTGATAAGCAGCACAAGCATGGGGGCTACTGGTGGTGTATAACCGAGTTTTCCTTCTAACATATGCTGCTTATACTTTGCACACAAATTATATTTTAAGTTTCTTAAAAGGGTTTGAGTTTTTTTTTCCTTTGATACAAAGGCCTCTGTAATACCTCTTAAAGTAAAATGGTCTCATGACAGTGCATGGGCTCGACCCTGAAATGACCCTGAACATCTTAGTTGCCCCAGATCTAACTCTTCCTGTGAGTTTGCACCACTGCTGAGAGCCAGCAGCGAGACTGGAAACCATTGCAAGGCAGCAAGTAGACTTCCTCAAGACTTACTCTTAGGGAAAACTTGGTGTTAGAGATTTGACATTTCCTTTAGCTGCATGGTTTGGGCCAGGTTCTCAGTTTAGTCACCTCACCTTGTGGCTGGGATCTCAAGGTAAAGATGGAAGTGTCTTTTTTTCTGGCTGCAGCTGTCAGCCCTCTTCCTGGGCTCCCTAAGAGGGGGTGTATGATGTGCCACAGGATAACTGAGGGACATCCCCCCAGTCTGCAGCAAGCAATTTGATCTATGTGATTTAAGTCATAAAGAGAAAATGAGAGTTACAGTCATGGTGTAGCTGGGCATCAGGGCTGTGCCTTTATGCATTCCCTGCACACTTGGTCATTAATTCCCCGGGTGGGCAAGAACTTCCACAGACCATCTCTGCATAGATGAGACAGCCTGAGATGACACAAATTTGAGTGAATGGACTGCACTGAGACAAGGTGATTGACTAAACTCTTAGCCAGCTTCACAGGGAAGCATTTGACTAAGTGTCAAAGGAGCTCTCCAGGAGGGGATTTTGGACTGTCCTGGAGATTCCTCCAGGCAGCTCCTATTGTGTGCAGACCAATCGATGCTTAAATGTTTTGATTGGCATCATAGGTGGAGACTCTGCGGTCCCAGCATCAACCCCAGGCAGCTGCTGCTGCAGAATCAACTGAACTGTACCTAGATAAGTTACTTGTAATTAGTAAAAACTGTTCCTCCAGAGTCAGGAGTGAACGGTCGCACAGACCAGTCCTTTTTTTATGTAGTTAAAGCAGGTAGGGGGTGTTTTGTGCCTAGTTTAAGATAATAAATAGCAATGGATCCTGTGTTCACTGTGGTGGTCACATAGGACAACAAGGTGGGTTTGGGGGGTTTAATTGGACCCCACTGGAGACACCATTGCAAGGACCTTCATGACCAACTCTGCCACCACCTGGAAAGCAACTGACCATCCTGTTTGAGAGGTATGATTCCCCACATAAGCATTAACCTCTTCAAAAGATTCCAGCAAAACCGTTTAGGGAGTTTTGTTTGCAAAGTATCCACAGCAAAGACTGTGGTGCCTGGGCTCCTGTTACAATTCATCTACCTGTTTCCATCTCCCCAGGATCAGATCCTCTCTTTCAGCAGCAAACACGAACAAATCGTCTCTTTAGATAAGGAAGCAGCTATGGAGCTGCACTGCAGACATAAAATAAATCTCTGCCATAACATCAGAGAAGGTAAGGTAGAAAGATATCCATAGAAACTGCTGTTCCCTGCACAGAGTTGTCTCCCACAATCTGGTGCTCAGAAGAATATTCCTAAGCCACACGGTCCATATACAGGAGACACGTAGCATCTCTGACAGGTCCAGTATTAACCATTCACCCTTTTTCTTGGTGAAAGAGAAGAGGTGTTTTATCTTCTAGTGTGAGATTTCCCCAAAGGAAAACTTCTACTGAGTAGGAAGCATTACAGTTCTGTAGCTGCATATTTTAAACCTGGTTCTTAAGTACTCAAGTCATTATAAATCCACTGACTTCAGCAGAGCTGTGCAGTTATGCCAGCTATGAATTTAGCTCTTTTTTGTTTAAGTACTTTCCAAGCATTAAAATCCTTTTAAAAGTAAGTCATCCAGGTGATGTTTGCCTGCTTATAAATCAATTAAGACAAGAAAGCTTGTACGCAGGCATGGGGATAAGAGGGGAACAAGGGGGAAGAGGAAGGAATAGTTCCCTTTTTAATTTTCTAAGTAGTTTTTTCCCTCCAGTGTGTCTTGTCTTCAGCCCACTTTGTTCTATGTGCCCAGAGCTACCCATTCTGTAACACACTGTTGTTAAAGGTTCATCAGGATTTATAGCATACATCCTTAAGGTTGTATTAATCGCATATTGCTTTGTGAAATGGGAGCTTTGCAACCTGGGGTACTTATATGATGAATAGCCTTTGTTAGGCTCTGGTAGAAATACAATTTTGAATCACCCCTCTATAGTCTTTCTAATGAAGTGACTGGTTTAATTTTTTTTTTTTTTCTGAAATAATAGGCTGTCAATGAAAGGTATTAGCCTTTTAAAAATCCACTTTGCACATTCAGATTTTGAAAAAAAAATTAGAACTGAGTATTCTTACAAATCAGTGATGTCCTCCTGAATCTTCTCTGAAATGTTTATTGTCAAGTGATCACTCAATTGTGTTTTCTTGCTTCTTTGGGCTAAACCTCAAAATAAGAACTTGTTTTGTTTTCACTGTTAATCCCAGAATCAAAGTGGCACCATCAGAGCCAAAATGTTTCTCTTTTGAAGAATTAACTCTGCTTAAAAGCACATGCAGAACCATTACTATTCTTGTAGGTGTCATCAAGACTCGTGGCAGTTTTCAACATGAAATACTCTATACTGGAAATAGTATACAAGATCTGCACTAAATTGACAGACACTCTTAATAGCATTAACAGTGGGTCATGTATTAGTGTCTTCAGTTGCCTTTAGCCCATGTCTGAGCTGATCACACGCTTCCCGGTGAAGATAAAGGGGCAGGTTTTACACCCTAGCTCAGACTGACATTGAAACATTATTTCTGATGTGGTCTGAAGGATTAACACAGCTTTTTCAGCAATACAAATAATTTAATAAGCAGCAAAACACTCTCCGGTGGTCACATAAGTCAGGGATCATAGTGGCCAGGGTCAGCTGAGAGCCCAGATTGCTGAGCAAGTCCATAGGAATGAGGAAGGTCCAAGGTCCAGCTATGAAGCTAGGATCATGATGGGATCAGGGCAGTGCATGGTCCTGCACAGATGTAGCTGCAGCATAGTTCAGGCAAGGACCAAGAGTGAGGACCTGAGCTGAAGTCAAGCCGTGAACAGACGTGGAGAAACCCCACCACTTCTCCCAGCTTTGGCCCACCACTCTCATCACAGCGGTCTGGTCCAAGGCCATGGTGGCTGCACCATATCAGAGCTGTCCCCAGCACAGGCAGCTCATCGCCTTGAATGGGGATAACATTAGTTGTGGATGCCCCATCCTTGGAAGCGTTCAAGGCCAGGTTGGATGAGGCTTTGAGCAACCTGATCTAGTGGAAGGTGTCCCTGCCCATGACAGGGGGGTTGAACTAGATGATCTTTAAGGTCCCTTCCAACCTAAACCATTCTATGATTCTATGAACATTTCTGTCCTGCGTTTGTACAGTGTGCTCCTGGACCATGATCATATCTCTTAAGATTTGAAACAACAGGAGAGCAATAACAACTTCTTCCCAAAGGGTAGTGAGGCCAACGGATCATATAATTCTTAGTTAAGGTCTCTAGACATAGAAAAAGCTTTGTGCTAGTCCTCTATCAAGAGGAGATTCGATACTAATTAATTCCCAAATATCCTCATGACTTCAACAGAATGAGCTATTTACCAGTAAAATATCAGTGGGTTTACTGATTTTATACAAAAAGGAAAAAATCAAAGGGTTATCTTAGGATTGTTATTATTATCAACCCAAAAACAATCTTAAAGACTAACATTTTATGTCTAATCAGAGTTTGAAAATGCATTGAAATGTAGAAAAAAATGCTTGTAAGAAAAAAGTAGATGTCAGTTAGGCCCAGAGTACATATGTATGAGTTGAATAATGAGGACCAGGATTTCATAAGAAAGCAATTTTCCTGCTAGGTATGGACTATTCCTGACTTAGACCCAAAATCAGGAAAACAGGGTCCCAAAGTTTAATTTATAACTAAACCTTTAGGATGTTCCAAAGAGTGTTGAGGGCTCTGATCTACTGCAAGGTAACCTTTACCCTTCTGCCTCCTGGTTCTGGCAAGACTGGAGGGAACGCCGCACTACAGCAGCTGAGGTCCATCTGGTTTAGACAGTGGCAAAATCAAAGGACTGCTCAGACTAATGAAACAGGTGCTGTGAAGTAGTCATCACTAAATACACTGATTCAAAATAAGACAGCTTAACAGAAGATATGTGGAAGAAGAAAAAGTCAAAAGCAAACCATAAAACTGAACCAGGAATACTGATAAGCTACAGTCAATCAAAATGGCTTTAACTGGGAATAAATATTTGCTCCACATCACAAGAATTTGCCTTATAGGTCTTTCATTGACAATGTAAGAGTAAGTGAGGTTTTCTATTATTCTTTACTTTTCGTTTTACTTATCCTTCATAAATCCACTACTGAGACCATAAATCTCTTGCCTGATAATAATTTTTTTCAGTAGATACTCTTCTGAGATCATATTTAGGGAGATATCATAAACAAACACTACAAAGAAGACAAAAAAACCCAGAAGGTATAATTCTATTGTCTAGGAAAAAATAGCACTGCACTCAAGAAAAACATTTAGTTAGAAGCTACAGATTTCCTTGTTGAGTTTTAAACCCTAAAATTGCACCTATAGATTAGCGACTGAAAATTCACAGAGCCTTGAAACAAATGTCAAGTTGAATTTCCGTGGCTTCCTCTCCCCTGCACCTTAAAAATGAGTATAAGAACATGAGACACATGAGGAAAGGTGACGGAAGAATTGTAAAAGTATTTTTGGTTTAGAGATATTTATATCACAAATGAAGATTTTTGCTTTTTCTCAGTTATACTTTTAACCTGGTTCTGAAAAACTTGAGACATACTAAAGGAGAGCTAGATAAAGGAAAAAATCTCTGAGAATTCAGATTTATCTTGCAGAGAACTTACTCAACCAAAGAAACAGAGGAATAAAATCAGTCCTTAGCTACATGCCCTTGATATTGATTCAGCTCACATGGATCTGCAGTGAACTCCTTCATTCCTCAGCAGTGTTGGCCGTGCCAAGTGCTTTTGTGACAGCTGGCTCTTAAAGCTTTAGTTTCAGGAATCTTGTGAATGTGAGAATAGATCAGTCATGTTTTCATAAAATGGCATTGCTAACCCTGATAACTGCAGAGAAAAGCTTCAAAATGTGACCCAAGTGAATCATAAAGTGTTCAGAATCTAATGACAAATAAAAGAGCCTGGCATGTTTATTAGATTTCATCATTTTCCAGCTTTTGGGCTCAGCAATATCATAACCAGAAAAATAGCAGTTACAGAGCTTATGTAAAAAGAAGGTAGATTATTTTATGAAAAGGTAAGGACCCTTCTAGGTTTAGCTCCCACCTCAGCTGCCTGCATTTCCTCGACTGTGTCCCTTAGACATGCTCTTAGTCGGATACCTGATCCAAGACTGTCAATGTGAGTCAAACACAGGGAGAGCAGGTTGTTGCCTGAAATCATAAACTACTTTGCCCCAATGCACATTCCTTTTAGCACGAATGACCTTCATGATGGTTATGACAGTCTCAAGACTCTTGCACTAGTTTGTGAATCATGTATCAGGAACAGTATTCATTGCCCATGTGGCTTATCAAATACAACCTTTGGTTTCCTTTGAGCTATTTGTAAAGACATAGTTTTTATTCTGCTGAGTGTAACTTGCCACTAAGAATTTCAGACTTCACATTTAAAATGCCATCTCCTTTTCCCCGCTTTTCATAAACTCATATTCAATAGTAATCCTACTGGCCAAGGACTGTTTTTATTGCACCCTTAACAGGTGCAATGAAGCCTGAAGCATGGTGAGCACCTCTAAGTGTTTTTGTAAAACAACATATGATTAATGTCAAGTAGAGAGCGACTCTGCCCCACAGAAATAACATTACCTCCGTGTAACAATTTGTGCTTTTGCTTTATCTCTGCATCTCCCAGATATGTCTGGGAACCTGAAATTTCCACACCAACATGTTCGGAGAGACTGCTCCCAGATTTTCTAGTCAGGATTGTACCCACCGAAGGTTTGAGCATTTCATACATACCTAGATGTGCACATGAAGTTGATTATGCTCCTCCAAAACCACAATTCACATATTACGTTAATAATGCTACTTTAAGTTCTGGGAGCATCTCCACCCAGAATAATACTTGCTGATCTCAAAGAAGTTCTGAGATCCATAATTATTGCAATTGTCTGTGGGTGTTTGTCTCAGGAAGCAGGAGCTCCTCAGACTCTGCGGCACAATTTCTTGGTCAATAGCACCATCTACCTCTAATACACGAATACTGGAGCAGACTACACTTCATTAGTGCTCCCTTGCACTGCTTGTTTCTTTCTGCAAATCTATTAACAGTTATGTTACTGCAAGGTCTCTTCTGTATGTAAACCAAGGTTTGGAAACCTAGAGCCAAGGTTTTCAATTTCTATAGCTCATAAAGCACCCTGAAATGACCAGCACAATATAGTTATCCAAGTCATTACTGAAAATTGGCAGCACCAATCAGGCACTGCAAAACCCAAAACTTTGTCCCAGTATGTGACTGGGTGGAAAGCAAGGACAAGTACTGTATAGTAAAGATGAGTCCTGATTATCTTTTTTTGTGTCAGAAGATACAAATACGTAACTCATTAATTTGTTGGACTTCTTACAGAATATATCTGTTCACAACAATGAGCAAGGAACATTCCCCCTGGCGAAACTAGCAGGTTGATCTTTAGGATGAAGATGCTCCAAAAAACAGTGGTGAAACTGCAGTGCCATAACCACAGTAAAAAAAAAAACAACGCAGCAGTGTCTCTGGGTGGGGTTGATAGCTGGAGTAAGACTACCAGAGACCTGGGGTATTAGCTGGGCTGTCAGTGTTTGCAGCAGCCTGGGATCACCATATGGCCCATGCCACTAGAAGAAATGCAGGCGAGCTTGCTATACACTAAGCTATATCAGACCTCCCTCTGTAGGTTGGCATGGGAACCAGTATAAACAATAATTTCTTGATGTGATTAGTTGAAAAGCGGTACAAAATACCCACAGGGACTACTTAAAAGAAATATTGCAGATGTAGTATACCCATAGTATCTCCAAAGCAATGGTGGTCATATGATGTTTAAATGTGCATTGTACAAAATCCTTCAGTTATTTTGTGCGATTATGTGCTTACAGAGCACTTTGCAGGGCTGGAAGAACAAGAGTTCTGGGGTTTTTGCCTTATTATCATCTTTTCTGAATGGTGGAGATTCTGGCGGAAGCCACAGCTCCTTTGGTTTCCTCCATCACTTCAAGGCTCAACAGGAGAACACAGGAAATCATCATGAATTCAGTTCATCAAATCGTCAGTTCCTGGTGCCCTACGTCCTGAATCAATGGCAAGACCCCACAGCATTGGTGGACTTTGGCCCATTGAAATGGAAAGATGAGAAAGCCTGAACAAAAGTACATGTGAGTACATTTAGCAGAGACCTGAACTCTTCCCCAAAATTGAATGCAGTGTCTGTAAATAAATAAACTAACACTCAAAAGTTGAACTTGTATTGATCTTATTAACAGTCATTTATTCATACTACTCGACCACCTAGATTGCAGTCATGGCTTAGTAACCTGATACATGAAATATGATGGAAAATATAGACCTATCCCTTGCCTTCTGATTAGTTTTTAGACATTACTGCACTTTCTAGTCTGCAAAAAGAGTAAATGGAAAATGGACATAACCAAAATCTCTTCACGTTGTCACTCATGTTCACAGGCATGACAAGATCCTGAGTCCTGTCTAAGCTCTGAACTGCTGTAGCCCTTCTGTAAGTCTACTCCTAGAACCAGAAAGAGGTCTTTTAACCTCAAAAGTCAAATTAGACTAAAAATTATCACAGTTAACCTTTCTTAAAATAAAGACAATTCAAATGGGACAGAAAGCAACTAAAGGGTTGGTAGAAAACTGCCCCCTCTCCCCTTTGTCCCCTGTGATACTGCAGGGTGAGACCTTCCCTTCAGGGTCACCATCAGTGCTGTGGCTCAGGTTCCCACAAACATGGGTTGCACTAACCCTGCACCATCCCTCTGAGCACCTAGGAAAAGTTTTTTGTTCCTTCTTTTCTCAAGCCTGACTTTGCATCTGCTCCTGAATCTTTTCTGGAAAGCACAGGGTATTAAGTGCCTAAATATTCTTATTTTTAAAGAATATTATTAAAGAATATAAAAAATGTTAAGTGCTTAAGGTAATTTTTAAAAGTAGACTTTGCAATATAGATTAGCATAAACTAGAGGATTATAACACGATGAAGTGCAATGCCTGAATGCCTTTAAAATATTGGACCCTGCTGTGTAACCAGGAACACTGAGCGCCTCGCAGGATTGAACTGTGTTTGTTCAGAATCATTCCCTAGTTCCTAGGGCAGTCCATCAATACACACACATCAAAGGTCACTCACATATTTTAGAAAGCTAAGATTATTTTTTTCTTGGAGACAGAAAACTTAATATGTACTCTTTGGTTTCCTCAAAGAATGTGGTCCAGCCCCCTTTCTTCATCATGATTATTGCATATCATAAGGAGATGTTAGGAAACTTGATTAAATATTTTATACTTCAGTCCATTCAGCACTCTGAATACTTTAACTACTCAAAATCAGCAAGGAGGGCTTTCCTGTATGAGGGAGCTGAGGAGACCTTAACTTACGTTCTTTCACCTTCAACTCCCACCTTGAGTTTTCCGTTATAACCAACACAACCTTATTTAAATCAATGCTCTTCCTCCCCTCATCGCTATGGCCTTGGACTTCAGGTAATTTCCTGATTACCAGCCCCAAGGCAGAGGTGCAAATGATGGCCTCAATACTTTGTTATGGGAGGATTTGTTCAGAGGAGACCTGCAGGAGGAAAAACCTTCTGAACCTACTTGTTGCCTCCTTACATGGAGAGGTCAGGGTAAGACTCAAATCTCCTTCCTCCAGCTGCTTGTTTCTTTGGTGCTGAAGCACATAACCTTTTCTGTTGCAGGTATCCATGTTCTCCTTAATCACAACCAACTTCATCCAGTTCCCACTGTGTTCCCTGAAGAACTCAGACCTGAGAGCATCATTTCCCCATATAGAAAAGAGTCCTGTCACCTCAAAAAAACCCCAAAAATTCCCAAACCTGAAGGTAAATGTATTCATAATTTAAGGTCCTCATGCACTGCAGTGAGAGAAGCCATCTATCTATTATACAGCTGCCAAAATATATTGGAGAAAATCTAATGTGGCTAACCATTTATTTTAATGAACTGCATACAGCATTCCCAATAAAACATAAGGGGAAGAAGAAAGCTAACAAACATGTAAAGACTGGGGAAGAGGCTTTACTGGTTTGGGAGTTACTTGTTTAAATTCCCAGCCACTGAGAGACAGTTTGGAGGTGGTGAGAGTGGCAATTATTGATTCAGCACCGCTACATGCTAAGCAGTGGCAGGCAGGATGTGACAGGGAATGGAGATGCCTGCTTTCCCACTGGACCTCGTGAAATACAGCTCTTTCTTTCCCTGCAAAAAGGTTTTATTAAAGCTGTCGGCCTGCTTTAAAATAATGACAGGTGTTACACAAACCAGCAGCCTTAGTTTCTTACTTAGCAAAATGCCAGTTTGATCTAATAGCACAAACTAAAATATAAAAAATAAAAAGAAATAACACAACAGGATGAAAATGTCCATCACTGTGGAAAAAAAAATATCTGATTTGCTGTTGTTATTAAGGGACTGGGAGCTGTATGGCAGCAATTTTAACATAATAGATATAAATACTATGGATATTTTCATTTATAACACCCTGAGCTGGACAGGAAAGAGAAATTTCCATTTACTTCATCCTTGTAAGGTATTTTATGCCAATGTCCATAACTGGTTAGGAAAATTATGACAATTGTAGACAGATTTTAACAGAGCCCTAGAAAAATGACAAAATCTTTTCCCTGAGAGGAGGAGGAAAACTGCAGAGATTTTTTGGTAGAGGTTCTCAGTCTGAAAGATTGTCAGCCAGCTACTCTCTCGTGTTGCTCTTGCCTTGGCAGGTTGGTTTCACTGTTAAGTCTGGGCAGTTTTAACACTGATAAATAATGATTTATAAAAAATAAAGTCACATGGGGTCCTGAGAGGACTGACATCAAGTAGATAAAACCATCACTGAGAAATGCCTGCGGTTTGACCAGCCCCTCTGTGCTGTCCTGAGATGTCTGTACACTGCATGAGCATTGGACATCATGGTACCCTGGGACTCCACTGCACAACCTGTCAGAAGTAAGCTGCTCATCAGCATCTGCAAAGCATATTCTTACTATAACCATGTGATTTCAATAGTATTATTCATACGCTTTGAAGTCAGCATATTCTTTAATGCCTTGCTGAATTAGGGCTTCAGTGCAGTGACACAAGTAACTCTGGTCTGTGAATGGTGTAAAAGCAGATATATAGATTCCTATCTAGCAATTTCCAGCATGCAGAGCAAATGGTACTGGCTGTAAAAAGCTATCTGCTCCCTCACCGAGCTTGTATGTTGTGATGCATCAAGGGTGGTGGAGGAAATCAGGGAGAAATAAGCAGAGCATGCACAAGGCAGAGTGGTGCAGCCCACTATAGGGCTCTCTATTAGCAGTAGCTCCATGCTCTGTTTCAAAACATTCACACGTACCCAGCCATACCAGATTGCTCAGCCAGCAGTTTGACTTGGCCTTCGGGAGCAGCTCCAGGAGGTGGTAGAGCACTGTCAGAAACCCACCATGCCTGGGCAAGCCCCAAGGCAGTGATCAGAGGTAGCTCTCCCACTGGCATCACCTTGGAAAGGGCACTAGAAAGGCAGCACCGTCCCAGGCAGTAGCTGAAGGAGATGTCTACAAACTGAAACCTCATCTGTCCTCTTAAATCACCTTTATTTCTGCTGAAGAAATAACACTGCCAAAAACAGGAGGAGCGCCTCAGCCAACAATACTGTTCTCCTAAGGCAAAGTCCTCAAAAATCAGCATACTGTCTTCATCTGAACACATTTACACTGGGTCCAAGAGAAGCTTCCTACCTGGCACAAAGCTATTTTCCCACACAGGTTTTAATTATCCTACACAGACTTCTTCCATCAGAAAGTGGGGTTTAGTACCACCGTGCCCATCTACAAGGTTTTAGCTAAAAGATTTTTATGTCCTATTTTCCAGTTAAAGAATTTTTAGCAGTAATAATAGTAGTTGCAGTAAATAAGTCTGTTTTCCAATCAGAATAACCATTCTTACTTTTTTAAAGTGTTTCAGTGAAAAACAGCTGCTGAAGGGTTATTTTGTGGCTTATTTCCTAAAAAACAAGAGTATGAGGTTTCCATTATAAGAGACAGTCTCTGAAAAAATGAAAAAAATTATTTCCTTAAATTAATATGAGCTCATTCAAAACTCTACCCAAATCAGTTGCCCCGCAAAAGAAAGGAACCCTACTGAAGTGCAAAATTTTACCTCCAAAAGTCACATATGTGTAGAGGGAAGCCCCCTGAATTTATTTCACAAAATGCTATATTCTGTCTTGAACAACATAGCACTGTGAGACATGAAAGGAAAACATGCTTCCCCCTAATAATCCCATGAATAACCTTGGGATGGGACTCAGAAGTTATTTGGTGTGACAGAGGGGCAGGGGGCAGATAAAACTTCGGGGCACAGCATCCAGTCCCTCTGACCTGGTAGGGCAAGCTAGGACCCTGGAGCTGTTGAGCTCTCTTCTTATTTGGGTTTCCTAGCATTGCTAAGGCAAGTCTATTCTCAAATCTTGATGCAGACATCCTGAAAAAAAAATCAAAAATGCATTAAATATACCAAAGCTGTTAGTGTTCTTTAACACACTGTGAGAGACTGAAATTGTTTGTTATCGCTAAGAAGGTGCAGAGTAATTCACTCACCATTTACATCTGAGAGGCTGCTGATGTCTTGAAACTGCTGTGGCTGTCCACAAAGAGAGCCACCAGGGTCAGAAGCAGCCGTCACTGAAAAACTCCACGGATTTTCTTTAAGAAAGGTAACTTGTAAGTTCAATCTCTGTCCCTCAGGGATCAATATTGGTGCCCATATTGCTCAATGAGTTTATTAAATGACCTGCTTGATGGGGTAGAGTGCACTCACATAGAATTCACTGATGATTCATAACTGGGGAGAGATGTTGATATGCTGGCAGGTCTGGCCGCTATTCAGAGGCACCTCAACAGGATGGAAAAATGGGCCAATATGAACCTTCTGAAATTCAATAAAGGCAATAAAGGAAAGTGCAAACTCCTGCCCCGGGGTGGAATACTCTCAGTACAGGCTGAGGGCCAATCAGCTGGAAAGCAGCTTGGCAGAGAAGGACTTGGGGGTCCTGGTGGACACCAAGTTGAACATAAGCCAGCAATGTGTCCTTGCAGCAAAGGCAGCCAACGGTGTCTTGGGCTGCACTAGGAGGAGCACTGCCAGCAGGTCGAGGGAGGTGATCCTTCCCCTCTACTCAACACTGGTGAGGCTACTCCTGGAGCACTGTGTCCAGGTCTAGGCTCCACAGTACAGGAGAGACAGGGGCATACTAGAGAGAGTCCAGTGAAGGGCCACAAATATTATTAAGGGACTGGAGCATCTGACATATGACATCTAACTGGCTGAGAGCCCTGCTACTGTTCAACCTGGAGAAGGGAAGACTTCAGCTGTCTGATAGAGAAGACCAAGCCAGACACTTCTTAGACGTGTGCAGCAAGAGCATAAGAAGCAATGGATGCAAGCAGAAACAAAGGAAATTTTGATTAGATAGGGCCACATGTCAAAAAAAAAAATCCATCATACTGATAAGCTTCATAAAATACATCCACAGGATCAAAATCTGTGCTGATGGTCACAGAGCATTTCTAAAACTCTTGCTCAAGTTTTTTTTATACTTGGTTCTTACATGTCTTTTAAAAATCTGACTCTATGCATCTAATTTTATAGAATCCACAGGAATGGCATTAAGGTGGAATTGATCTTTTTAGAAACAATTCTTCCTAATCTTCTGAATAATCTTCCTTTATGACCACAGTAAGAATCTGTTCAATGTTTATCTAGGAATTTTTTGTCTCAACTTTTTAATAGAAGGGGTAGATGTGGATATTAACTCAAAACCAAAAAATTTCCCAGCTGAAGTGGATGAGTAGATCCAAATGCAGCAAACTCTGCATTATCACTTTGACTTTGACCTAGATGTCCCTTAAACACCATCTTTCTCTGTTATACACTGAGGTATATCCCAAACTGTTTCTATCTGAGGTGAGTCTCATGACATGATGGACATGAGCCTGAGTTTTGGAGAACGATGATATGAGGTACCTAGTGGTAAAATTAGACCAGGCACCATACTAAGTCAGGAGCAGCAGTTGAATAACTGGAATGCAAAAACAGTGATACTTTTAAGAACAGAGAAAGGTGTGTTTGCCATAATTTTTCACTTTCTTCTCACATGAATTTTCAAAATTTTGGATACATTTGCACATAAAAAAAAAACCCTCAAATTTAAGAAATAACAGACGATTGTTCCTTTGGCATTTTAGGAACAAGAGGATTGTCACTCTCACTTCTGGATATCCCCTCCTGTCCTTTAATATCTGGCAGTGTGAATAAGGGTGAATATGCAAAACATGCATTTTATACTTACAAGCAAATTACATTGAAAAGGAAAAGTTTTTCTTCACTTAAAATTATGTTAAAATTGCATTTAAAAATTGGGGTCAATTTAAGCTTCCTTTGTTTTTCTCACGAAAGACATTCAGAAACATAGACTGTCTTAGCACTAAATACTCCATTCTCCGACAGAAGCAGAAGCTTTTAAAATGAAAATGGAAAAACAATGTGAACATAGAGTTGGACTGGTTAAAAGTAGGCGTGGTTAGACGCACAGTCATACTGCGTTAAATTAGTTCTGATTTAACACTCTGGTTTTGCACAGCCTTGACTCAAAAACAGTCAAAATATGTAGTTAGGAACATTTCAGTTTAATTTTGGCTTTTCAGGTGGCAAATTGCCTGAAGAAGCCACAAGTACCTGCTCAAAAGACAAAGACTCAAACAAACCCTACAAAGGCGACTCCCCGAATGCTGCCCAGCTCTCATTATCAGTGCTCTCCATGTTTCTCTCCCTTCAAAGCTAAGAATACCAATCAGCGTTAATGGTTGGAAAGCATTATTCAGCCTGTTTGATAAAACTGCCTTCAAGCCACATATAGGCTGTGACAAAGTTTTCTAATTAAAGTTTCATTAAGTAGCAGAGCATACCTTTCTAAATCCCAAAGCTGCCAGCTCAGGGCCTGATCCTCCTCCCACTGAACTCCAGAGTAGCAGCATTCCTGTATTTACATTTGTCCCTGTTCAGGAGATTTTAGGAATCAATAAGGAAAAGTTATTCTAAGTCTCAAAAAGCATGCATTCCTTTTGGGATTCTCTGGGCAAGTTACTTATTGATTTTTCTTAGCACATACTGCTGATTTTCATAGGTCTCAGATTGTTTGGGTTTTTTCTCGCATCTTGTCATGTAATCATAAAAATTTTGCTCTGATAATATGGTTATAACTCAAATTTAAAATGTGTTTGAGTCAATATAAACTTAGGCTGTCTCAGAACACCAAGGTTATAAGGTTACAGTAGCTGAAGAGTACATATCATTGCTAGATGCATGTCAATCATTTCAAGAGAAGAGCCCAGATGGAGACACAAACCATAATGTAAAGGCAGGCATGGGAGGGAGGAAGGTGGGGGTCCTGTTAGTCACATGCTGAAAGCATTTGAATAGGAGAAGCTCAAGCCCTCTGCCTCTCACAAGCCCCATCTCGGGCCATGCTGTGATCCACATGCAGTGCTGTAATTCCCACCTGCCTTCCCCTATCTACCATTTTCTTCTTTGAGCGAGCCCTGCCTCCAGCCCACCTGTCAAGAAGCCAGTGCTGATGAAGGTGGAGTGGTTTAGCCCCCTCATTAAATTAAGTCCCCAGTACTCTCATCCCTCTTCACTGTCTCTGTATATGGCTAGAACCAGAAGTGATGGAATGCTATAGAGAAATGTCCACCTGTAGCCTTCTGATCTCAACCGAAGCTGAAAGGATTAAAAAAAATCCCACATTTTGAGAAAGTTGACTCCTACTAAAATGTCATGCTCATTCTTGAAGAGGTGAAAGGCCAAAATTCCTCTGGTGCGAGTCAGGAAAGCCCCAGGGACCTCCAGATGCAGCTCATAGGCAATTCCCCAACCCTTCATAAGCAAATCCTCTGGAACTAGTTACCAGGTTGTCACTCTCAGTAATTCCCTCTGCCTGTCTGTAACACATCTGTAGACTGGTTTGCGAGAATTTTTACCCGAATTGACAAATTGTTGTTCTGTATTAAAAGACATACTCTATATGTCTGCCATCTGGTCCTTTGACAAGCCCAAGGAAAGCCTTTAGAAAGACTGTCATCAGGCAGTTGTACATGAAATAATTTAGTAAAAATGAGAGTTGCAATCTAGAAACCTTGAACACTCTAATTAACCTTCCAGGAGAGAGTCTCCTCTTCTCTGTATTTTTAAAATAAATGGAAATGGCACACAGGTAGGCAGGAAAGTCTGCATGACTCAGGGAGAATTTTAAGGCCACGAGTGAATATATTTAATAAGCTGAAAGAAAGCAGGTCTTCCCACGTCTGCTCGTGCTCAGCATGAGTAAGGAGAATAGGATCCGGTTTATCAGTGTTGCATCTTTCCATTGCATTCTTCCAAATTGTGCAAAATGCCTATTTTAATTTTCCTTAATTCTTTCATAAGGAAAATCTACCAAGTTTTTGTCAGCAAGGAAAGTTCATGTTCAAGAAGATTTTTTTCACCTTCCTCATCTAAGAAAAAAGAAAAAGGAAATTTTTTTCCATAGCAACATCTTTGAAGTGGCCCTCCAGCAATTGTGTGTCCACTCTCTGCAGACTGCTTTATCTAGAGAGAGCCTGTCACATAGGAAGAGCTAATGTATCAGACAAAAACAAGCTGCAGCGACCCACACACTCATGCATATAAATAATATAGAATATGAGATGTTTGTGTGAGAACAGAGATTTCTGGAGGGCACTTTAAAAATTTGTTTACGTCTAAAAGTAAATACAGTTCCTTAAACAGCTGCCTCATGATCCCCAGCTGTTCATAAATATAAAAAGAAAATGACATTTACTTCAAAACAGCTAGTAAATTATATATCTAGAACAAAAATCTAGCAACTGTGCTTAGATTTTTACCTCAGTGAAAACTTCAGCCAGCGTACAGAACCGCATTGTGCATCAGTGGAAAATACGCTCACTTCCCCACTAGTGACTGGTCTGGAGCTTGAGGTGGGAAGAGGTCAGATTTTCCTCACTGAACATTCCCAGCAGTTGACCCTTGTGAAACTGCAGTGTCACTCCTGAGCTGACACCTTGTCTGGCACCCTGCAGAGCAGCAAGCCATGGTCAGGCAGTCCCTTCTCTCCAGGGGACCGCAGAGCTGAAGGAAGCGGTCCCAGAAGTGGGCTGGGAGGCAGGGACTAACCCCCAGGACACCTTGCCATTGCTGTCTTATCTCCAAATGCCTCAGCAAAATGCCACCAAGTATCCCACATTACCTGCTGGTATGAGGCCCTTCACAGGGGTCCCGTGGACCCTTCTGGACCCCTGAAACCCCCTTTGACCTCTCCCAGCCCTACTCCATCCACCCTCTGTTGGGGATCTATTTCATCATTACAGCAAAGCTTAAATTTTACCTGGGCTGCTGAGAAACATTGAATTGCTACTTCTGGTTTTTGGGGGGTTGGGTGGGGTGAGTTTTGGGTTTTTTTAAATGGTATTCACTGATCTGAAGGAAATGTAGGTATAGGTTTACTTTTCATTCCTTGGTCCTATATGTATGAGCTTAGGAAGGGCTTACACACCTGAACACTGTCTGTTTTTTTCCAGCTACAGCAATTGTTATAAAAAAAAGATGTAAACCTTGCCTGACCTTACTTTGATGATATTAAAACAAACTCATTTTGAGTGAGCTGACTTGTCAAGCTAGCTAGATCATTCCCAATCCTCCTCATTATTTACCACTTCACCAGCCCTCTGTCATCTCTATGCTTTATCTGCAATGAGTTTGCACTGCTTATAGATAAAAATATTGAATACCTTCTGCCTATTCCTAATCCATGCAGACCCTAGTTATGGGGGGAAAAAAAAAAATCTGATGGTTATTCTACAGTAACTACATCTTCAGCTGTGTCAGTCAGTTTTTAATCCAATTAATGTGAACTTCCCTGATATGGTATCACTAGTTCTTTTACATAATGTAATGCAAACTAGGTTAAATGCCTTACAAAAGTCTACTGGAGTAAGTATATCAAGCTCACCACTTCCTTTACCACCTAAATTTGTAATCTCATCATGATTAAACAAGTCTTTCTTGGCAAGAGCCTATTTCCATAAACCATGCTTTCTGGTGTTCATTCTATTCCTGTCCTCTCATTCTGTATTAATTGAATACTGTATTAGATCCACAACTGATGTCATGCTAACCAAGCTGAAAATATTCAGATGACATGTGGACTTTGATGTGGAGGGTTGTTCTTTTTAAATATTTAAATTTCTGTAATTCCAGGCTCCATGTGGTCTCTTACTGTATCTCTCATCTTTAACAATGGTCTTGGACATGCACGGGGTTCCTGGCCTAAGCTTGACTGCTGTCAGCTCCTGAAGCCTTTGGAGGCACAGCACAGCTATTGTCAGCACCGTACCATTGGCACAAACTCTTGTCCATCTATTTGGACAACGAGACACAACTGGGGTTGAACATGGAAAAGTTTGGCCCATTCTGCAGCTCATCAGCGTACTCCATATTCCTAAACACAGCATTTCAGCCCTAACCAAGCCAGGCTAACAGCAAGCAAAAAGAAAGGAAAAAGCATAAGTCAAGAACTCAGCATCCTGAAGTTCACCCTGAAGTCCACTGTTCCTTGTCCCAGTGCAGATGGGATCTATGTATCTTCATATTCTTAGAGAAAAACAAAATCAATTATTCCTTGAGATGACATCTCATTAATTTGATACAAACTCCCAAACTCTTACTGCAGTCAACACATAGATTCTACTGTCCCATCCTGCCTCTGACAGCAAACTTCTCAAGGAATCTCTGACTGTCGTGATAGGTCCAAAGAACAAAGAATCTTTTGAAATAATAGGAAAAATATAAGGAAAGTTGAATTTTTAAAAAATATATCTGAAGGCAATTGAATGTTCTGATTTTCCTAGAACATGCTACACTCAGCAGTGCTTCCAGCACCATATGTTAAATACTAGAAAGTGCTGAATTTCATGAAGCTCTGAAATGGCATGGGTCCTAGCTGCGTCGACTCCATTGAGAATGTCACATTAGGATGGGGGTTGTCTTCTTCTGGAAACTCTGGTGTTAGCACAGAGCGCTTACTCCCAGAGTCAGGGGACAACTTGCTGAATGTTTGCAAAACCTACCTCCCCTTCCTGCAGTTGCTAATTTCCATAAACACAATCTCCGGAGCACCTTGTTTATTTTATTATAAAACCTATTGCCTGGCATCTGGGTAAGAGGAGTTCGCACATATCTCTCCTCCACCTTCCTCTCTTCTGCTTATGATTGTGTAAGAACATCTGTGGCAGAGGTCAAGCCCACCTTTCACTAAGTTTGCTAAATTAGGCTGATATCTTGAAAATGGTGGTAAGCTTTTCCCCTTTTCTTCTTTATCTGTTGCTGCAGAGACAGCCTGCAAGAACAGATTTCATTTCTGAAGCTGGCCAGCAGTAAGTTTTGTCCTGAACTATATTTATTTTTGTGTTTCCAAAAGTTTCCAGTCAGAGTATCAAGTTTAGTTCTTATCAGATAATTACACAGCACTTGCTTCCTGAGGCAATGTTAAATCTATCCCAGGAAAGGCAGTAACTATACACCACAGATAATTATAGTCCATTAAAGTACCTTAAGATTAGATTACAGAGATCACTAATCACACAAGGTCATAAATGTACTGCACCTTTCCATGGTGGTGTCTGAATTTTGATAGGTAGCCTTTTCACACGAAAAAAATGTTTTCTAGGCTTTTTTATTGAGTAAAATATCAGAGGCAAATAGAAAACTAATTAAAAACATGCTAAATTATTTCCTTAAAAGCAATTCCAGTTCTAACTAGTCAGTCACAGAGAGAAAATCAGAGCATAAAGCAAGACTGTCATTCTAAAGATACTCTTGACAAAACATGTCATATTTTATATTTAAAATAATGTCTAACCAAACACCTTCCTTACTTGAGGAAAACAGCTCCTTTAATTGCTGTGAGAGACGTGTGAAGTGTGTTTGACAAGTATTTGATTAAATGAAGAAGCTTCCTTGTGAGTCGCACTGATCGGAAATTCTCCAACTAAGTGTTTTCCTTATGGCAAAACATCATTTTTGCTCAAAAAATAAAAAATCCAATAAGAAAATCAAAGTAAATCTATCTGAGGCCAGACTATCCTGAACTGAAACTCTCCCTTCATTCTTTGATCCTGTAGTGAATTGCATGTGGGATGCACCGTAACCATTTAATGTCTTTTGCCATGGTTTTTGGTGATCACCAGCGACAGCCACGGGGGTTGTTCCGCTTCTTGTGGTGTTGTCATTGTGTTAATGTCAAGGTCCCAAGTACTGCAGTGCCAACAGACTCTTGAGGTCCCAGCCTACTAACTTGTCCAAAGAACAACCACAGCCAGGTTTAGAGACAACAACTTGGACAGATTTACTGAACCCAAGCAAAGTTGCATGCTTGGTGTAGCAACTTTTAAGTCTAAAAGTAAGCCACGTGTCTGGGAAAAATGGAATCTCATAAGCCTCCAAAAGGCTTCAACTAAGGTCACCATGCTCATTGCCAGTTCTTTATCATCTTTTGTATCATGACAAGACAGTTTATGTAAGACATTTCATCCTTATCTTTGTTTTATGGGAACCCTGTCTGAGATTTTCTCATTCCAGCCTTACCTAGATCCTCTTGCACCTGGTGCAACCTCTCCTGCCTCCCAGCCTGCTCAGGTTGCACACAAAGCACTAGCCATCATCCTCAGGTTGATACTTGCAACTTCAGCTTATGTATACTTCAGTTTACCTGTCAGGTTCTCTTGTAGGGCCAGCTTTCATCAATGTTTTTTATGAGTAACACATATGGAGCAATGGCTACAGTATCATGGGAGGGATGTCCACATGTGATTCCTGCCCTTGGAGGGCAATTAAACATATGTCAGTGTGTGTGGTTAGCCGTTTACCAGATCACTGTAAAAGGACATAGTTCCTCCATAACTTGGTGATTAAGCAGTTTTAGCTTTGCCTTGCAGCAGGGATCTCCAGAAGCATTTCAGAGGTACCTACTGAACATCTTCTGCTGATAAGCAGCAGCTGAAGGCAAATTGTCTGAACTCCTAGGACACTTCTGAAGGAAGGTCACATCCTTCACATCAGAAGGATGTGAGCCTTCTGATTCACACCTTCAGCTGCCCAAAATTCAAAGACAGAATTTAAAAGACAACAGAAGGTAGAGATTTACCATACAGTCAAAACCAAATGTTGACCTGATGCAGTTGTAACTGTTGTGGTTTAACCCCAGCCAGCAACTAAGCACCACACAGTCGCTCGCTCACTCCCCCCACCCCAGTGGGATGGGGGAGAGAACTGGAAGCGTGACAGTCAGAAAACTTGTGGGTTGAGATAAGAACAGTTTAATAATTGAAGTAAAATTAAATAGAATAGTAGTAGTAGTAATAGTAGTAGTAATAGTAGTAGTAGTAGTAGTAGTAGTAGTAGTAGTAGTAGTAATAATAATAATAATAATAATAATAATAATAATAATAATACAATAATAATACACAAAGCAAGTGATACACTATAAAATTGCTCACCACCCGCCAACAGATGCCCAGCACGTCCCCGAGCAACAATTGTTGCCCTCTGGCCAACTCCCCCCCAGTTTATATACTGAACATGACATCATAGGGTATGGAATAGCCCTTTGGCCAGTCTGGGTCAGCTGTCCTGGCTGTGCCCCCTCCCAGCTTCTTGTGCACCGGGCAGAGCATGGGAAGCTAAAAAGTCCTTGACTATTGTAAGCACTACTTAGCAACAACTAAAACATCAGTGTGTTATCAACATTATTCTCATACTAAATCCAAAACACAGCTACTAGGAAGAAAAATCAACTCTATCCCAGCTGAAACCAGGACAGTAACCCAATGTTGCTAATCCCGCAGCTACATGGTGAGTGGCCCCTCAGATCCCCACATGTCTCAAATTACAGCTGACATGAGACATCAGACAATTGTAGGCAGGCATGGATTACTATCAGACCAAGTCAAAACAAAATGTTTCAATGATCTTTTAAAGGCCTATTCTTTCTACAAATACTTTAAACTTTTTGTTCCAATACGAGATGAAAGCAAGTATTAAAAAAGAAGAATTTGCCTTGGGACAAACAATCTGGTTCTACATTGGCCCCGTTTGCTAGCGTCACAGAAAACAAGAAGTGCTTCTATATGACATGAAATACATCATCTATTGCTACCTGGACCAAGTCACCCTTCACTGGGGATTTTCCAGACGTGTATGATTGTAGTTTCCCAGGTTTTCAATAGGCTATTACTACTATCTCTGGCTCCATTACATAGTCTTACATTGAGTACAAGTTCTTGAGGAGAAATTGCATACTTTTTCCAAAGTCCCAGCCCTCTAGATGAGTTCTATTCAGGGTTATCCCTTCTGTAATACTTGATGTCAAAACAACGATATAGGGTTTGCAAGAGTTCTCCCAGTGTTTCAGAAAAGTACCCACATCCAGACCAGAAAAAGGGGTAACTATAAACAGAAAAAATTTGAAATATATTTACCTGCCTCACCCAGCGTACGACATTCATTGAGACAAAGTCAGAATCTCTGAAATATTTTAAATTCCTTTCTTTTCAATCACAGTATCTAACTTCCTCATAATACAAGAAAACCTCTTCTGACTTTGGGTGCTCCCACAGAAAGAAACTGTCCTCAGAGCCACAGAGTCAGGTTCCTTTATCCGTCCTGTGCATCCAGATCTGAATGTCTCAGATTTCTCCTGTGGCCCATCACAAGGGTATTCATCTCACCCCATGCCAGGCAATTCATCCGAGCTAGTTGGCCGCACTGCTGCTCCAGATATTAGAGTGAAACAGGCATTCTCAGAGAGTAATAACCTAATTTTCTTAGACATCTTCTCCAGAATGAGATTAATTTGTGATACAGTAGCTTCCTAACCTCAGTCAGAATCCGTGAAGTGTACGTACAGAAATACCCAAAAACCACTGACTTCTTTCGCATGCAGAGAACTGGCTCAAAACCACTGACTTCTTTCTCATGCAGAGAACTGGCTCAAAACCACTGACTTCTTTCGCATGCAGAGAACTGGCTCATTAATTTTGGTTTGCACATAATTAAAAGACACTAAGAAAGCCTGAAATGACATGGCTTTCCATATTCTTACAGTGAGGCAGCTAATGCAAAGAACGTGACAGTATTTTCACCAAAAATGCCTGCTTTTGAGGGCTAGTATAAATTGGTTGCAAGAATATAGTATATGCCATAATGCATTCTTGTAAGGGTCAGAAATCAGAAATCTTTTATCCATAGAAAAGAAGATTTGTACGCAAGATCACAAACCAGCATTTCAAAACAATGAAAATAATATGATTTCTTATATTTTATTCCAATTCAATAACTCACACATACACTTAACATTGCAAACATGAGCAGCTCCACTCATCAGTAAAGCTGCTCAACAGTATGCTCAGATTTGCAGACAAGTCATTATAGGACTGGGAGCTGAGTTACCAGAATGTCAACAGAGGAACACAGAGAAATCTTTTTTTTTTTTTTTTAGATATGAATTATCTCAGAAATTGCTAATTCCTTTAACTTTCAAAACTGGGCTTTAGGATGCTCATCTGGAATATATTATTAATCACGAGCATCATAAATGTTACATGGTAATGACTGAAGTCCCTTGGTGAGATGAGGGTTTCATTGTGTTTGCTCTATACATTTCAGTAGGAAAAAAATCCCGTTCCCTAAAATTTTTGCAGTCTTTGAGAGACAAGGCAGATGAAAGGTAGAGGACAAATAGACACAATTAAGTAGCAAGTCTGTCAGTAAATAGGTCCGTGATGAAATCAGCAGTAGAATCGAGGTCTCTCACATCACAAATCAGTACCTCATACACAAAATCATTATATCCTAATTAAAAATCTTTATCAGTAGTAATTGAATGTAGCATAAATCTGGGATGAGTCTGGTTTCTATGAGAATATTATCTAAAAGTAATATTCTGAAGAAAAATTTAATCACAAGGAGGAATGTCTCCTGAGAACAAAATTTATCGTGGAACACATCACCGTTTGCTGAACATTAAAGAAATTACCACTGTGGTATGAATGAGGCTCCACTGAAGGGAGCAGGAAACCTCACACTGAAAGATACTGTCTCGAGCTCTCTGCAGACTTAGGCAGACATGGTTTTTACATTACGTTTATTACATTACATTGCATAGTTACGCTTGAACACATTTAGAAGGTTTTCTCTGCAACGCTTTAACTATGTATTTGCAAGCAACAGTCAAGACCTGAGGGATCAACAGAGAAGTCCATCACTTCAGAAACTGTCATATCAAAGTAACGCCTATCTCTGTACAGCTCCATGAACAAACACTTTATTTATGTGACAATGCAAATCAATTAGAGAAAAAATCCACTTGGTATTACTAATTACCTATTTGCAATCCTACTGTTTCAAGTAATATGTGATAGCACGTAGCATGGGATTGACCCATGCCACTAGATACAGCACAGAAAACCGCAACAAAGGTCCTTCCAAAATACATTATGGTAAAAAAATAAAATAAAATAAAAAGAGACTGCATATTGAAATACAGGCAGAAAGATTAAGGGCTATATCTTAGAGGAGTGAAGTGTGCACTGCACCACACTGAGATGTGGGATTCAGGACGCAGAGTGAATCCAGGAGCACTGTGAGACCTTCTGAGGCTCTGGACGAAATCCAACAAGCTTGGGCGGTCCTTTATTTAGAACTAAGAAACTGAGGACAGAAATAAAACTCCATCTTCCTCCCATATCTTTACTCATGACTGGAAAAGAACTTTTGTCAGTGACCCTAGGAGAAAAATAAGGAACAAAAACGAAAGGAAACAAAACAAACCACAGAAAATAACTATATACTATAGTCATTTACCCAGAAGTGGGAACGTTCGATTTCCCACTCGCCCAAGTGAAATCAAGTCTATATCTACTTAGGGACCAGGAAAGATGATCTTCACCTTGTCCAACACAAAACAGAAAAATACTTCAAGATTACTAGGCACAAAGAGAGAGCGAGCAAGCAAGCTGGAGCCTGACTTCACAAAGTAGTGGTTGACACATTCATGTGAGTCCTGCCTGGTTCCAGTCCTTGCTCCAAAGGCTATTTAGGTATTTCAGCTAATTACTGTATAATTTGAAAGACTTTTACAGGAAAGAAGTGTCTGTTCTTCTCAGTGCCTGTCTTGCACACAGCCAGGGAAGAGACTTGCAGACTTCTCATGTTTGTATAATCAAATTCATGTTTGCTGCACTAAAGGGGATTCACCACCCTTGCTTCTTGCTCCCTGCACAAAGGCAAGCAGCAATCTAACACTGTGGAAAGATAACAGTATTTAGTATGGACACCTTTTATTTCAAACTACATTTATTTCATGCAGAGGATTATACAGTCTCCATTTTCATAATATTTCATTTAAATACTTCCTGTGTAATGGAATCTTGGCATTTTAATATCACATTGCTGGTAAATGAAACTCTCATCTCATTCGGTAAGAACAATGTTTGCTTTTGGCCTAAAGCAGACAATAGTGATTGAAACACTTGGGAATTCATTTCAAAGTGCTGTGGAATGCATTACCATGGCCACATCCTCTCCTTCAGAAAACACTCACAAACAGTGTCAGTCTATAGGGTGCAGTTTTTGAAAACATGTGTTAGCAATTGTCAAAAACTAAATGTGAGCCTAAAAGAATGACTAATTAGCAGTACAGCCTGCAAATTGGCACAAATGGTGAACATGAGTAACACTTGTTTCAACAAGCATTTATAATTTCCTCTCATATTGTCAGAGGCAAAACCCAGCAAAGATGAACGCAGGACCAATTTTCAAAGTTTTTACTCACTTTGATTGGATCATTCATACAGTTCTTGATCCCCTCTAATTCCATGAGACAGCAATATTTTCCCGTGTACAATACAGTGGCAGAATCATTATTAAAAACTAAGATGGTCAAGAGAACAAGAAATGGAGGGGAGATGTTAGAGGCAGAAGCTGGGGAAATGTTTATTACCTATAGCCAAACTGCATCAAATTGAAGGAACAGGAAAAGGTCATTAGTTAATGATCAGGACAGTCTTTTCCATGCTGGACTATTCACAGAAGGTAGAGTTACTCTGCCTTGTAGATAAGGAAGTGCATATGATCCACAGGAATTCTCCAATTAGAACAAATCTCAAGGAGTGAATTCTTCCCATTGATGTATTATGGGAAAAATAATTCTTTGCAAAGATCTGTTATCTTCATTTAGAAAAGGTCACTATGTAAAGAACGTCCAGACTTGTCTTACGTCCTTCTGCCAAACTTACTTAGACATGGCCTTCTGGAGTTATAGGTGGTTGTGACTTCTTATCAAGAGTCACATCAGACTCTGCTTTTTTTTCAAGGCCAAGCGAAGGGAAATTGATGGTATAATATTTCTCTTAAATAATTCAATACATCAAAGTAAACCATTTTTTGTAGTTTTGTACTTCTGACAAGTTACATATAGTAATAAAGGAAAGCAGCTTTCTCCTGCTTGAATACGTCTTCAGAGTGCCCTGTTTTTATTGGTCAAGTACTCGTAGTTATGTTTTAGTGGAGCACGAGTTTTGAGGAATAAAAGCATTAAAAAAAAAATTGGAACAAGGCATAAGTTTTAGTACCACTTAAACTGAACAGTTTTAGCTTTGAAAACAGAATGAATCTAATCCCATTGTTTAAGTTCCAAAAAGACCGTATGCTTAATCCAAGAGTTGTGATTAAACTCAAGAACAGAGTCACTGAGCAGCTAAAGAAAATGGTTAATTATATAAATTAAATACTAATATTAGTGTTTGATATTATTAATTAATTAAAAAATAATAATATTAACTTAAATTATAATAATTAAATACAGCTCTAGAAGTGGAGGGTAGCAAATACCAGTTACCAGTACCTTTGGTGTCTAGAAATTATTGACTGGGCAACGTTTATTAGCATCAGGAGAAAGTAGCAAAGAACACTGAATGCCCAGCTACAGCAGAAACCACCAACATGAGTAGTATATGCAAAAGATAAAGTGATATGGGGTAGATTTGTAGATACCTGTCTCAAACTAATTAACACTGTTCTTTGAATAATCTCATAGTCTTCATTCACAGAAAAGGTATGGTTGAAAGTTTCCAGTTATTCCTTTCCAATGGAGGGTTTGTCTCAGGTCAGTAGCACTCAGATACACTGGAAAGCATCTATTTTCAACGTTTTAAGAATTTTTCTCAAGAAAACTCAAAATTTAAAGGTTTTGATCATTATGCTATTGAGTCTTGCTTTTTGGTACATATTTAGTTAATTTTTTAGGACAAAATAAAACTTTGGCCAGTTTAACACTGCAGTAAATAAGATGTTACATGCTGTGAATAAATATGCAAATGTTGTTAATATTTCCTTGGTGAAAAGAAATACTTTCTTTGCTAGTCTGTTAAAAGCATCTTTTAAAAGATCCATAAGAATTTATATACAAATATCATAGAATCAGAGAATCAAAGAATGGCTTGGGCTGGAAGGGACCTTAAAGATCATCTAACTCCAACCCCCCTGCCATGGGCAGGGATGCCACCCACTAGACCAGGTTGCCCAGGGCCCCATCCAACCTGGCCTTGAACACTGCCAGGGACGGGGCATCCATAACCTCTCTGGGCAACCTCTTCCAGTGCCTCACCTCCCTCTGAGTAAAGAATTTTTTCCTAACACCTAATCTAAATTTCCCCTCTTTCAGTTTGAAACCATTCCCCTTTGTCTTATGGCAATCTGCCCTTATAAAGAGTCTCTCCCCCTCTTTTATATAAGCCCCCTTTAAGTACTGGAAGGCCACTATAAGGTCTCCCCAGAGCCTTCTCTTCTCCAGGCTGAACAACCCCAGCTCTCTCAGTCTGTCTTCATAGCAGAAGCGCTCCAGCCCTCTGATCATCTTTGTGGCCCTCCTCTGGATCCGTTCTAAAAGGTCCACATCTTTCTTGTGCTGAGGGCTCCAGAACTGGATGCAATACTCTAGGTGGGGTCTCATGAGGGCAGAGTAGAGGGGGAGAATCACCTCCCTCGACCTGCTGGCCACACCTCTTCTGATGCAGCCCAGGATACGGCTGGCTTTCTGGGCTGCTAGTGCACATTGCTGGCTGATACACAGCTTTTCATCCACCAGATCCCCAAGTCCTTCTCTGCGTGGCTGCTCTCAATAAGTTCTTCTCCCAGTCTGTACTCATGTCTGGGATTGCCTCGACCCAGCTGCAGGACCTTGCAATTGTCCTTGTTGAACCTCATGATGTTCACACAGGCCCACTTCTCAAGCCTGTTCACGTTCCTCTGGATGACATCCCGTCCTTCAGGTGTATCACCTGCACCACTCAGCTTCGTGTCATCTGCAAACTTGCTGAGGGTGCACTCGATCGCACTGTCTATGTCATTGATGAAGATATTGAAAAGCACTGGTCCCAAGACAGAGCCCTGAGGGACACCACTTGTCACCGGTCTCCACCTGGGCATAGAGCCATTGACCCCAACTCTCTGCATGCGTCCATCCAGCCAATTTCTTATCCATTGAGTAGTCCACCCTTCAATCCATATCTCTCTGATTTAGAAATAAGGATGTCTTGTGGGACTGTGTCAAAGGCTTTACAGAAGTCTAGGTAGATGACATCAATCGGTCTTCCCTTGTGGACTGTTGCAGTGACTCCATCATAGAAGGTCACCAGATTGGTCAGGCATGATTTGCCCTTGGTGAATCCATGCTGTCTTACTTGGGTCACCTCCTTGTCTTGCAATTGCCTTAACATTGCTTCCATGAAGATTTGTTCCATGATCTTCCCAGGCACAGAGGTGAGGCTCACTGGTCTGTAATTCCCCAGGTGCTCCTTCTTACCCTTTTTAAAAATAGGGGTGATGTTACCCTTTTCCCAGTCACTAGTGACCTCACCTGACTGCCATGACTTTTCAAATATGATGGAGAGTGGTCTTGCAACTACATCAGCCAGTTCACTTAGGACCCTGGGATTTATGCCATCAGGTCCCATAGACTTCTGTTTGTTTAGTTTTAGTTTTAGTTTTAGTTTTAGTTTTAGTTTTAGTTTTAGTTTTTCGGTGGTCTCGAACTTGCTCTTCGCTTACAGTGGGAGGGCCTTCGCTCCCCAGGCCCTCTCCTAGAAGTTCCGGTACTTGGTAGGTGCAGGAAGCCTGGCTGCCAGTGAAGACTGAGACGAAGAACTCGTTGAGCACCTCAGCCTTCTTCATATCTGTTATTACCAGTTCCCCATTCATGTTTATCAGAGGGGACACACTCTCCTTGGCCTTTGTTTTCTGACTCATGTACTTATAGAACCCCTTCTTATTATTATTCACATCCCTTGCCAATTTCTATTCCATCTGTGCCTTGGCCTTCCTGATCCCAAACCTACATGTCCTAGCCATTTCCCTGTACTCTCCCCAGGCTACGTGTCCCTGCTTCCACTGGCTGTGCATTTCCTTCTTACGCCTTAGATTGAGGAGGAGGTCCTTGCTCAGCCACACCAGTTTCCTTCTTGCCCCCTCAATTTCTTACACGGGGCATGGAGACCTCTTGCGCTCTAAGAAAATATGTATATACATATAATAGGGCAAAGATTTTCAGAAGTGAGAAAGGATGTAAAAACACAGCCTCTCACAGATGAATTGAGCAGTATGAAACATCACTGTCCCTCGTTGTTTATTGCTCCTCTCTTTGCAGATACCTTATAGTGGCCACTAAAGTGTTTCTCATCAAAATTGTTCATGGCTTTCAGAAGGATAGCCCAGTAATCTGCTGCTTGCACAACACAGCTATTTCAGGTCATAAAGCCATGCAGTGTCCTGTTGTTCGATGAGCTCTTTGTATACCATATGTTCTTGTCTTCAGGTCATGGCAACAGGTGCCACGATCTTTGGAACATTTACAAAACAAAAAAGTAGACAACTTAGCAAAACAGTTTACCTGCATAATTATAGCACTTGTCATAATAACTACCTATGATGAACACTGTTTTAAGGGAATCAGATTGGTTTTAAAAATAAAATGTTACACTATAAAAGCTTATGAGGCAAACCATGTTTTAAAGGGGGGGAAATCTAACACTGATAAGCTAGGCATGCATTAAAAATACTCCTGTCTTGACTGCTTCCCAGAGATTCCTTTTATCATATAACCTAAGGAATATGTGACAAATACAGCTAAAAAGAGAAACACACCCAAAATATCAACAAAACACCTGAAAATGAGAACCAAAGGATTCCTTCAAAGTGTGTTTTCACAACTGAGAACACACAAAAAGTGTTTCAGACTGTCTTGATTCACTTCAGGGAAGATAGTTGGGTTTTGTCTTTTTTTTAAAAGGAAGAAAATAAAGTACATGTATAATATTATTCTGCCTTTTGTGGGGGCTGAAGCATAAAGACCTTGTAGTAGTCAATTGCGAATGAAAGAGAAATGAGAAGCAATCAAACTATAGCAATGGCCTTAGGTAGTGTTCTTTTATTTATTTTTTTTATTTTCTGTAATAAGTCTAAATGTCTAAATGAAACATTCTTTAAAAGCTAATGGTATTAATTCTTAATGAAAATAATTTACTGGCACTAGAAGACTTCTGCCATCTGGCTAACACTCATAATTTTAACAGAGATCCTAATTAGGTTTCATTACTTGAAAGAAGGCACTAGGTGAGGTTTCTTTTATCTCAGAAATCATGACTCCTGCAAAGCATGTGAAGGAAGCAGAGCGCAAGGAAGCTGAGAAACTTTCTCAACTGATATGGGAAATCCACACTGTTGTCAAGGCAGTAGCTTACTGCTTCTCAGGTATTTAAAAACAGAAGTTACAAAATAAAGGAGTCTTGTAATGAAATCCAGATGGGGGATGCATGGAGGAGTTTGGGTTGTTTGATTTTTCTGGAACCTTCATGTCTGCATTGGAGAAAACCTGTACTTAGTATAGTATTATATTTAATTCAAAAACAATGCAGTCTGCAGTCTACAGTCTTTGTGTCTTTCACAGTAGAAAATTCTGTAGTCTGATTCCAAAGAATGCAATTGCAATAGCCACAGCTCCAGCAAGCAGAGCTAATCCTGTAAAAAACACTAAATATCAAAATAGCAGCCCTTCAGAGACTGATCAGGAGAAAGCCAGTGCAGAGAGAACTGACCACTACTTTACATGCATTTTGTTGCAATAGCTATTGTAGGGTATGTGGCTTCATTCCTGTATCAATACCAGCATAAATTAATCAAACCTAGAGGTTTTATAAAGTAAAATGTATTCTGTATGAAACACATCCAAAGACAGGAGTGGTTGGATGGAGAGCAGAAAATTCACAGTTTGCCTGACTACCCAAAGGTTCATTTAGATCAAGTCTAGACACATTTTGTGAATTTTATTGACAAAACAGATCTGAAACCCCTTTGTGGATACTAGTCTTTAGCTAAAAATACCACAACCATCCTTTGGCGCATCTTTACCCATTTTACCTTTCTATAATACTTTCCTGAAACTGTAATGGCAAGGAAATTAAAGGGAAAATAATATTTATTCAAATGTTGAAAAAAAATAATTTAGTCTAAAATCCAGAAGTTTTCCTTGTACTAGAAACTGTTGTAATTGTACACAGAGTTATGGTCATAGTCTTTAAATTTCGTTGTTTGTGTTTCTCATGTATACATATTACATAATTCCTCCATTCTTGGAGTCCATGAGATTATGTCAGTCTCTCTGCTTCCATTATAGAGAAATAGTTCCAACACTAGCAGTTGAATTTATAACATTGACATGATATGAAAGATATGATAACATCAATCAGGCTGCAAAAAAGAGAAGACAAAGGAGAAGAAGAGCCTTAAAAAAAAAAATCACAATTTTTTAAGACATGTGGGGCAGGCCTGGCTTATAGTTTTTTAATGCTTCATGTGCACAAGGCTAAGTGCTTTCATACAAAAGACTAAATAAGAATCTCCCTCTTGATGAAAATGTCAGTGATTTTTTTAGAAATCACAAAAGAACAATGAATCATTTCCAAATGAAGTATTTCTGTTTGGAAAAAGCAGAAAAAGATTCAGACTACTCTATTGGCCTTCATGAATGCAGGATTTAATAAATTCCTCCATTAAGTCTTTTATAGACTCTTCCAAAAAACAAATAGTTTCCATATGACAGGTCATTTGATTAATCAATGAACAGATTCATTTTGCAATATAAATTGTATTTAGCTGCCTTATCTTCCCTGTACTGTATTAGCCATCAAAAGTAAATCCTCCTTGGTATAAGGCAGCTGGTCTTGTGACCTCCTTAGTGCTATACTGGAGTTCTTCAGGAGAAGAGTTAGACGAAGAGTTATAAATGTAGGATATGGGTGAGTATCTCATGCTTTTATAGACAGGCTGTAGAATCTCCATCCTTGGAAATAATCAGAAGGCAAATGGACTAGGCTCTGAGCAAGCTAGAGTGACTTCAAAATTAGCTGTGCTCTGAGTGAGGGAAGGAGCAGATGACCTCAGGAATCCCTTTATGCCCTAAAGAGTTGGAATGACTAGCGTGGAAATAGAAATAGAAATAATAGAAATGATAGAAATGATAGAAATAATAGAAATAAAGAAATAATAGAAATAATAGAAATAATAGAAATAATAGAAATAATAGAAATAATAGAAATAATAGAAATAATAGAAATAATAGAAATAATAGAAATAATAGAAATAATAGAAATAGTAGAAAGAGAAACAGAAATAGAGACAGAAATGGAAATAGAAATAGAAATATAGAAATAGAAATAGAAATAGAAATAGAAATAGAAATAGAAATAGAAATAGAAATAGAAATAGAAATAGAAATAGAAATAGAAATAGAAATAGAAATAGAAATAGAAATAGAAATAGAAATAGAAATAGAAATAGAAATAGAAATATAGAAATAGAAATAGAATTATTCTGTTTAACAGAATAATAAAATAATTTACTAACTAGTAAGCTTAAATACAAAATATAAATAATTGAATAAAGTGAAACTCTATTATCCAGAAAAGCAGCTAAAAAATTATGTGCTCTTTGAAGTAAAAAATTGAGCTTTACTACATGAAACAACTCCATTTTTCATGTAGGCCACAAATCATATTCTTAAGGGCCTAAGATAGCTGATGATAACTTAGATTCCCACTCACAGTAAAACTTGCTTTCCATTCTTCTGTACAGCAGAAGAGATTAATTTTAAAATGCTTTATTTTAAGCACATAATTAAAGCCAATTTATGTATTAGTTTGAAAAGAATGTGTCCTAATACAAAGTTTGTTTTGCGGGTTTTTTTTTTTTGAAATCACAATACAAGGCCTGATATGGGATGGCACTTAAGGATGCAAAATCAGGGCATAGGGTGAAAGCCTTATAAGACCTATGTGGCAGTGAAACACACCTGTGTAATGCTTCACCCTGAAGGACATGACCACTTGCACCCACAAGACCCTTTAAGCTCTATCATTGTGCAAACTGCAAACCCTGAGGAGCTATAAGCAAGACAACTGACTGCACAAGTAAAGTTTCCTTGAGTTTACAATCTCTTACTGCTAGGATAACTCCCCCCCGCCCCAAACTCCATCACCTCATTTAACTAAAGGTCCCTGTGTTTACATATATTTGTTCACTAACATGGTTAACATGCTTACATAAAGTTATTGGATTTTATTCCTATTTCTGAGACCCACAGTTGCATGAAACACCATTCATGGAAAAATGCTGTGGGGTAATTTTCAGTCCTCTAAAGTAATGTTCCATCTAGAGTAAACAAAATAACCTGAACCCTTCAAGTTACTATCTTTTCTCTGATTTATTGAATATTTTATAAGAATTCCATAACAAAATGTTTGTGCATAAAGAATCATGATATTGATTTAGTTCTCATAATTATAAAATGTAAACCAACTACTAAAGAACAACCATTTCCAACCTTTGTTGTTATATTTTGTATTCCATTTCATGTTCACAGGATAGACAACACATTTATTTATGTTGTTGGCAGCAACCTTCGCTGTATCATGGGAGTTCATTATGGGAGTTTTCAGGGGTATGAGAACATTTCTCCTGGATTCATAATTCAGTAACAAAATATAAGTGATGAGCCTAATGATGATTTGTACCTATTTTGAATTTCCAATAAGTATCATTATTTATCATTAAGCAGCACATAGGCAGATTATCTCACAGGCTTAGACTGAGGGTTTTTTTGATGCATTTTTGCTGCATTTCAAAAGGAAAAATTTTAAAAGTACTAAAAGAGCATATGAATTCAATTAAAAAAAATAAAATCAGAGTTCACAGACATTTTATGTGCTAAAACTCAAATCGCTAAATTCATTCAGGGTGAAGTCAGTAAAATTACTTCATGCAATGGGTTTGCTTTTTGTATCAACCAACCTATTTTGAGTAGCTAACATGTAATTCACAAGTTCAGTTCTTTTAGCTGATGAAATGCGGATTGGCAGCCCTAGCCTTTTTGTCTCGTAGCTGTCCATCCAGCCCAGTTCCTGCTGCGGAAAAGAACAGGACATGTAAGCAAAGCTACAGCAGGATGGACTCCCCAGGAGAGGTCACCACATCCTGCCCCACCAGCTTACAGAAGTGGAAAACTCTTTCCAGAGTTTCCCACTAACCTTACGCTGTTTTCCTCACTCTCCCTCAACAGATTTCCCCCCCCCCCCCCCCCGCCCCGCCTTTTTTTTTCCTTCTCTTCTGAGTCCCTTCTCAGCATCCTGGGAGGCACAAGGCAGCAAGCCCTGGGACTCAAGTGGGTGTAGAACTGGAAGGCTGAATGGGCAGAAAGCAGAGAAATGAAATCCCTTCCTTCCACCTTGCAGTCCCACTGGTCCCAGCAATCCTTTTTCTGTCATCTGAATCCTCACTGAATTCTTCTGTTACTTTCCAGCCCAAATTTCCCTCTAAACCTTCCTGCCTTTTCTCCTCAGCTCTCAGAATCCCTCTCCAAGAGCTTTTTTTGTTGCTCCAGCAAAGCTGAATTTGTCTGCATACTGAGTGCTTCTTATCTTCGGTTCATTAGGACTTGTTGATCCACAAAAAGCAAGTTTATTTTAAAACCTCTTTGTGCAGCTAACTAAATGTTTGCTGGAAGGATTCTAAAGCCCAAGTTCTGCCTCCTAATCATATGCATGCAGCTTTACAATATTTACAATAGACAAATTCAAAAGAAAGAGTCCTACAAAATTAGACCTGTTAGTAGGAAAAGACTGTGTTATTTTTTTAAAAACTGCCAAAATAAGTGTAGTTGCAAGGATATTCATAACCCTGAATGCTTTTAACAAGCAACGCCCATCAAGTAATTCCACATCACTGTGAACTGTGACTTATTTCACTAAAACTAGTGAAAATGCACCAATGCACAGAAAGAAGAAAAAGGGAAAACTGTGGTATAAAGAGGACAGCATGGAAATGCCCCCTAGAAGGCTCACTGACTCACTGACTCACTGACTCTCCTTTCAAAGCCTGTAGTCCTCATTATCTGAGTTGATCAGCAAAGTTAACCCAAACACTTGGATCATCTTTTACCCATGAAGAGCTGAGGATGTTACTTTACTGCAGACTGAGAATGGAACAAAAGCAAAATTAAGGACAGAAAAAGGGGAAAAATAGTCTATTCAAAGTCTAAATATATCGAATTTTTTTTGGCCAAAGCAATGCTTAACTCCAGTTTTATTCTACTATGAACAAAATGAGCATAAACTAGTACCTTTCTAGCAAATAAAAATAATAGCTAGTATTAAGCTATCCATTTGTAGTCATTTGTGGCATATGGCATACACCAAAACTATGGAAAAAGATGAATGTTCAAACATATTTCAGCAAAACTGAAGCCAGTTCATAGAAACTGAGGATCTGATCCTTTAAAAAAAAAAAAAAAAAAAAAAAGTGGTAAATTCTGATTTTCTTTGTGGAAGTTAACATCTCAAGTTTGACTCCTGTGTACCTCCTAAAAAAGGAGGGATGGAAAATAACGTTGTTGTGGTTTAATCCCCGCTGGCAAGTAAGAACCACACAGCCACTGGCTCACTCCCCTCCGGTGGAATGGGGGAGAGAATCAGAAGGGTAAAAGTGAAAAACTCATAGGTTGAGATAAAGACAGTTTAATAGGTAAAGCAAAAGCCACACACGCAAAGAAAGCAAATCAAGGAACTCATTCACTACTTGTCATCGGCAGGCAGCTGTTCAGCTGTCTCCAGGAAAGCAAAGATCCATCTCGCATAACAGTTACTTGGGAAGACAAATGCCATAACTCCGAATGTCCTCCCCTTCCTTCTTCTTCACCCCAGCTTTATATGCTGAGCATGATGTCATATGGTATGGAATAGCCCTTTGGGTCAGCTGTCCTGGCTATGTCCCCTCCCAACTTCTTGTGCACCCCCAGCCTACTCACTGGTGGGGTGAGAAGCAGAAAAGGCTTTGACTCTGTGTAAGCACTGTTCAGCAATAAGAAAAACATCCCTGTATTATCAACACTGTTTCCAGCACAAATCCAAAACATACCCTCATACTAGCTTCTATGAGGAAAATTAACTCTATCCCAGCCAAAACCGGCACGCGTGTCAAATCTATTAAGCTTTTGTGCAGAAAAACATTGCAATCTAAATTTCCATGCCCCCAATTGCCAAAAATCTCAGAAAACTGTCAGTTTTTATGTCTGCTTAAAAACAAAACAGTAATAATCCAGCTTCTGCAAGAGATCTGATTTCCATCTGATGTGTTGACCAGGCAGGCTGAGCAGATATTAGACAAGGCCTAAAAGTGCTCTACAAGGATAGAGAAAAATAATAGCAATTCGGTAGGTAGCAAATGGTTTTAAAGTCTACACCCCAAGAAGGGAACAAGAAAATCTTTCCCTCACTAGGAAATGTCTTATCTGGATGAGACAGGATGCTTTACAACACCCGGCAAGATGCGGACTGAGGAGCGGGACATGCTTGGGCTGCAGATGAAAGCAGCAAAAAAGCAGGAGAATCAGAGGTACCCAAACTGTAAGCAGTCTGGGATCCAGATGCACACTCAGACTTTCCCCAAGGGAACATCCTGGAACAACACTGTTCCTGAACACATCTTTGATGGCAGAAATCTTTCCCAAACACCTGCAGTTATGCCTCCATCCCCCCCTGGAAGATGCATCCAAGCAGGTAGAAAACCCGCCTCAGGTAACTCATCCTATCTGATGGATCTAGAGCAAACCCAGACCTCAGACAGGACTGAATGTTTCTCTAAATATAGGGACTCCTCCTTTTTTCCCCCACTTTTTGCTTCTAAGTGCAATAAAATAGTAATATGGGTCATTTACACAGAGAGTGTCTGCCTCAGTGTGTATGCTTGAACGCCCTCCTCTGCCTCCCTAAAACAGAGGCTGACTGCTGTGCTGCATGTGAGAAGGGGGAAGGGCACTGCCCCCTTCTTGCATTAAAAGCTGTGCAAGATTTATAAGGTTATAGAGAGGGAGAGTATGATACCTTCAAAACGTTTACTTAGAAGGGGTGGAAATAGGCAATGGTTTCAGTCTCTGCTCTCACAACAGAACAGATTGTACAAAATCAATAGTTTTATTAAAAAGCAAAAATAAACCTTCCCTTCCCCATTCAGGTAAATTACAAGTCATGGAAGAGGGATGTTGCATGGTGTTTTCTTAACTGTATACTGATAATTGGTTAAATAAGAAGGAGCTAAAACTCTTTAGAAAAGGTTTTCTCTTCTCCTGATTTTAATTTTAAAGGGTAAATTAAAAGTCAATATTCACATCTAGCAGCACAATAAACATTTTGGTGTGTGCACAGCTTGGAAAGATTCTCAGTGGGCTACAGCACACAGGATTTGCCTTTCAGATGAGGATTTTGTGGTCGTTGGGATATATCCTTTAATAGAGTTAGAAACATTGCTTAAATTATTTGTCAGTCATGATTAGCACCGACGCAACCATGCAATCAACAAGCTAACAAGTTCAGCATCTTCAGTGCTATATTATAGCAAAACTGTTTAAGCAATATAAATAATACCTTGTCTGAATACCTTCATTAAAGAAAAAGTAGAATACCCAAATTTTCATTTTTATGTATTATAGACTCCATTTAACCATGCTCATTTACAAACTCAGTCATGTTACTTCTAATATCATCAGCAATAAGTTCATGTTCAGTAAAAGCCACTAACCTCCACAGTGAAATAACTGAGGGTGGAAAAAGTGGGTTTATTCTAATCTGAAGCTTTGTCTGTGGTTATAACAGTCCATTAAATCAATCTGGTGCCTCTATGTCAAGAAAGATCTGAACCTAATGTTATGCAGAAACCTGCTCTGAAGGGCAGCAAGAGCGTCACTCTTTGTATGAATTCTTATCACTTGAGCTGAATGCCTTGGTCACCTGTACAATAAGCAGTAAAAATGAATTACTGAAGGCATCCAACAATACTTTCAGATAAAAATTAAATGAGAAAATAAGATAGTATTGTGAGCAAAGAGAAATCAGACTAAGGTAGTCTTTACATAGAGACATTAAGCAAAGAAGCAAGGTCAGGTGGGATTTCACTGGCCAGAACAATAGCAGGAAACTCTAAAAACCACACAATGACAGAGCTCAAGGATGGTGGCAATACCAAGACAGCATTTTGTGCTAATAAATTGTCAGGGTAACCAATTATATCATGTCACAGATAGAAGTGATTACAGAGAGTGCTGAGATTTCTGGCCTCTTGAATTTCATGATAAGAGCTAAGCAAAGTTACAAAAGCAGTAAGTGCATATAGTGTACCTTCCAATGATCCAGCAAAAGCACCAACACTGGGTTTCCTTGGACTTAAGGAGCTGCAAACACAAATGCTAATGTGCTACGCCAAGATCATCACACTGGATTTAGAGCCTGGATCCTTAAGCCCAGGTCTGGGGTTTCCAGAACACAAGAGTTGCCTAGTCGTTATGCAGTGACTGCATCATACACAGGTAGCACCGAGTTCATCTCTGGGGCACGCTTGGGTTGCTGGTAACTGCTGGCCTAAACACCCACCAGATCCTGTGCCATGAACAGCACTCCAAAAAGTTCTCTACAGCATCCAAGCCATCTTACAAGGCATTTGTGACACTGAGCAGTAAGTTCCATCCAAGGCAAAGTGAGGTGACTGCACTTGTTAAATTATTGGCCCAGTCAGTCTAGCCACAGCTCCACATCATGTGGATTCCCACCACACAATGGCACTCCCTCTCCCAAGAGAACTGTCACAGTCAGGAACAACTGGGTACTCCCAGAAGCCAAGGCAAAGTTACAGCTTGAAATTTCTTGGGTTCACCTCTGTCACAGTTTTCAAAAGTATTGCTAAGAAGGTTTATATACCTACTATTAAAGTGCTCTTTTCTTCTGCAAAGCAACTCTTAAAATGACACCCAGGGGCTCTACATTTAATGTTTCACAGAACAAGTTTGCTCAGTCTATGAGTAAAAAGATATTTTCTTACTGCTGGTCACACAGACCAGCAAACAGTGCATGAGCAGTGTTTCGCTCTGTCTCCTGTCATTGTCAGCAAGCAGCGTTATGCAGTACTGACAATCTGCCTTTCTGCATACTTTTCTATTTGTTTTGTCCTTATCACCTTTCTACTTCCCCCCATAGATGTATGGACACAAACAGACAGCATTTGGTCCTGCCCCTTTCTGACAGTGCATTGCTACAAAAATAGAAAAAAGCTCCCCTCCCCATCAAAAAAAAGTGCCTTCTCAAAAAAAAAAAAAAAAAAAAAAAAAAAAAGACTTCTCAAGTAGTTTTTGTGTGATTCTGTGTAGTTTGCTGTCTTGGGGATGAAAATACATCCAGCTGAATAGCTCTACCTATGTTCCCTTCACAAGACCAGCAACCCTGAAGCAGCAAAGTGCACCCTGTTCTGGTGTAATTTTTCTCCCGCACACACTTAGAAAGTTCCTGTTTCTCCTCATTCCCTTCAAGCTCCCCAAACTGATGTGACAAGTACATTGGACCTTGCAGTGCCTCAGCTTTAATTGCATCTCAGCAGGTCTGTCCAGCTCACAGGTGCCACCAGCCTTTTCAAGAGGGGGCTGGTAGATCTGTATTGCCCTTTCAAAGTCATAGCTGAATACAGTCCTGAATAGGGTGAGACACAGGGAAAACACTCCAGCTCCCTCCTCTCCGCCAATTCTGTATCCCCCTTGAGAGTTCAAATGAAGCAACGATGAGTTATAAAAATGCCTCTCTAATTCTAATCCCCAAAGAGGGTCCTGAGTGCAATTAGAAGCAAAAGAAAGAGATCACTGTTTAGTAGGTATGCTTTGGCTGGAACCGAATTGCCTCCGAGACCCTAAATCAAAAGTTCTGTGGAACGCAAACAACTTCAGGAGCGCTGTTTGTTAGAGAAAGCCAGTCCCCAGGGACCTGCGCAGAATTTCAGCCAGGAGTTCTGCTCTTTGCCACTCCTGGCAGCCCTGGATGAAGGGCAATCCAAGCAAAGTGCAGCACTTAGACCTCTTCAGGCAGGCAGAGAGGAGCATCTTCAACATCAGCCTTGAAGGACTGAATAATCACGGATGCTGAAGAGCCCCTTGGCTATTGCAAAGGTTCAATGCCTGAAATGTATTGAAAACCTACTTTCCTTCAAAGGGCTGCTCTTGACTGTAGAGAATGGTAGACGATGTAGCCTTCAACATGCAATAGGTTTACTTGACCATGAATGCTGCTGCAAAGCAGATGTGCTGAGAATTACTCTTTAGCTACCTTCCTAAATGTGCACATACACATATCTTGGAGCAGTTTGGAAAATACATTTTTATTGGCTCAGTGACAGGGAAAATAAAGTTGCTGGCAGCAAGAACTTTACATGCCCTAAAACCTAGAAATGCATTAGCATCTTTATTACGAATGTAATTGGGTTTTTTTAATTTGTGATTGGGGAAAGGGTCACCAGTTAAAATACAGCACTGTAAAATTTGCAATTTAAATTTCATTTCACGCTGGAATGTAGAAACAGTTTACATAAATAGTATCCATTAATCAATAAAAAGAAAGGTTAGATGTAAATTAGGCTGCTATTATTTTTTCCTGTGATTATTTATGGGTTAGTGATGAAATTTGTTTTCCCAGGGAAGAAGAATTAAGGCTTTTTGAAAGCAAAATCACATTCCTAGAGAAAGTATAAGTTTCAAGCAAGGAAAACAGAGTACTTATTGATTTGACCCCCAAGAGCAACCACAGAAACACAGTTTACTTGTTTACCTTTAAGGCAAAAGCCTTGCACTTCAACCAGGTTCAATGTAGCACCTTTTGTATTGCCTCTACTCAGACTACCAGTTTCTGGCAATCCATTTTGCATACCCCACTTTACATTTGGGGGAGAAAAAAAATAGAAAAGAAAAGATAAGAAAAGAAAATATCATGAGGGTAGAGAGTGCTACTTCATCAGCCAGTGTAGACTGACTTAATGCCTCTGTGATTAACATAGATAACAACAATCAGCATTTTGCCCCAGCCTTGCAGGACAGCCTTTTTTAAGGCATCCAGTTCCAGAAGCAGGAAGAATCCTTAGTTTTTCAATGAGAATTACTAAGAACAAATCTGCATACTCTTTCAGAGAGTATATCCAGTCAGCAAAGATGCAAGATGTTCTGCATCCTCTGCAAAACCATTCACATAGATTGTCTTTGCACAAAACCCCAAGAAAAAGTACTTTCTCTTCAAAGAAGGGACTACCATGTAAGGTATATCACATACAATACACGCGCATGGGATACCATACTGTGATATAGTGTAGTATTGGCAGGAAGGTGTTCTGGTTTCAGCAGAAGAGATGATTAGAAGCAGTGCATTCATGTGCCCTGAGACTGTGCTTAGGGATCATAAAAGATTAAGATTTTTTGCTAGATCTGAAGATAAGAGGAGAACCTACTGTTACACAACAATTTATTTTACTGTTTTAGGAAACCTGGGGCCATTTTAAAGTAATTCATCTCATCACTCTTTGCACAGCTGATGGATCAAAAGGAAATGTTTTCCCCTGCCTGAAAGAGGTATCTTATCTGCTCCTCTGCTATGGAAAAAAATTATGATCTTCAGATTATCTGAAGTCTCTTCTTTTATAATGATGTAACTTTTCTTTTTACAAACTATAAAGACCTCTAACAGATGTTGTCAGCTGCATTTCCAGGCTTTGGGGGAAAATCTCTCTTCAAGTTTATGCTACATATTAGTACTTTGGTTTGCACTAAAATTAAAACTTATAACATACAAACCTGTTACATAAAGATGTATTAAAATTCTGTGACCTATTCTTTAAGCTCACTCTACACAAGACCTTCCTATAAGGATCAATGAGTTAGATCCAAGCTTCTAACATGGATCAGACATCCCAGAGGACCAGTGAGAACCTGTCTATAAATCTGTCCTTTTCCTCAGAGAAAAATTAAATGAGGCAGATGTAGTAAAGGGTATGTAATTCAAGAGTACTTGAATTCTGGACCTTCATGATGGGTGGACCTGCTGCATGTCAGTAAGAAATACACTGCCCTGCCAGCAAGTTCTCTCCAAATGCCCCAGGAGGAAGGATGCAACAACTGGTCTCTGATTTCAGGGCTACAGCTTCCAGCTCTTATTGCTGTTGGAAGTTTCATATATCAACACATTAGGATTTAACTAGCCCTAAATCCACACTCTTATTTCACCTCAAAAAGTGATGGTCTCATCCTAAGGCCTCACAGATGAACTTTTCACTTCCCGGGATTAATTCCTACCAAAGAAAGGACTTTCCCGAACTCTCTAAAGAATGTTGAAATAGAATTATAAATAATAAAAACTGATTGTTGAACTGACTCAGTATCATTGCCTTTTTTATAATACTTCTTTACTCACTCATTAATCACAGACTGTGATTATACACAGTTAGGGGTCAAGTCTTTAGTGGCATTCCTCTTTATGTACTATTTGATTTCTCATGGGGCCTTGGCTTGCAGCTGTAGCATCATTTAATTTATGATTCACAGGAGAGAGCCTGCTAACACTTGAAAAACAACAGAAAAATAACAATTGCTGAAATTAAATAATTCAGTATCCAAAAAATAAAAGAGGGGTTCTTTTTCTTTGCAGTCTAATAGTTTCAAGGTTGATATTTTATCCGTTCGTGGAGTGCCCATGTTAACATGATCTCAAGATACATTTCTGTCTCACATTTGTAAAGGCTTACAATAGCACATTTTTTCAAGCCTGGCACACTAGACCATTCCCATTTTCATCTATGTTATTACATTAATTGTCACTAGTTTAATATGTGTTATTGTATAAAGGGTTTCAACCATAACGGTTTATGAATGCATCTGCTGAGGTCCCCATAGACACTACAGAGCACCCCAGGGCTGTTTTGAGTGAAGCAATTTAAACATCAGTCTTTGCTTGAGGCTGTATTCAAAACCACAGTCAAGGCCTCATCAGCAGAAACTTTTTGTTTCCACTGTGCATATTGGTTATTTCACCTATTAAAAACAGCAAGAAGATAGAAAGGCTTAACAGCTTTTGTAATCTCATTGCAAATCCATACAGAAGGAGACCTTAAGTTCTAATATAATATTGACTAGACCACTGGCCTGAACTTTCCACTTATTTTTCTCCCCCCCATTTGAAATGGAAAATGAGGTCAAACCTTATTTTATGTCCCCAGCTGAATGGAAAAACATAAATAGCTTACTCCATTTACACAGGGAAAAAGTAAATAATCTAATTTAAAATTTCAAGAACAACTGTCAGACAAAACAAGTTTCTGATGTTATTCCTGAAGGACAAGCACCAGCCCTTGAACTCTGTATGTGGTCTTCATTATGGTGCCTTGGCATAAGCCCAGACACTGTCTCCTACAGACACCTCTTAAAAAATGTATGAGGGCCTAGAGAGCACAGCAGGGCAGCAGAAACCTCCTGAATTCTGCATATTAGCATATTCATTAAGCATAATCAATAATTAATATGTCACTTCAATGAAACATACGGATTAAATTATGTCTTGGCTAGGACTATTCTGAAAAGATTCATAAGTATTCAGTCCATTGTTTATTGTGCAAATTTAATCTCAAAGTAGACATCCTGGCATTAACAGAGCAGGACTTTTCATCCTTTTTTCAACTGAAAATACTGAGAACTTCCCAGTGGAAGGAAACATCTCTCAAGAGCAAAACCAAGCCTAATGGTGACAGACATTTTTCTCAGGTATCTTTTGCAGCTCCTTCAGAGGTAACTGAGGGGCGATCAACGGTCTCTTAGGGCAAACGCAAGAGGGCAGTGTAGCACACGGGACAACATGGGAGCACAGGCAAACACAGGGACCCATTAAGTGTGAGCCCTGCTGATAATCACACTTCTTGCACCTCCAGGAGCATAAATATATTTAGAAAAAGAGAAGCCATATAAAGGAAGAAAAATATTCTGAAAACTTACAAAACAACCTCTCTGTTGGCTATTAGAGCATATTACGACTTGACTAGTGTTGAGACAATCAGAAGACTCAGCTGCAAGCACCTGTAACAGCAGAGCCTGCAAGTACCATGAAACAATGTTCAACACACAGTGGTGTGGCTGAGCTCAGTTCCTGTTACTTTCAGAAGGGCACACCTGAATACCTGCTTTATGTATCACAAAAAAAAAAAAAAAAAAAAAAAAAAAAATTCTGTATGGGTTTTATTTTTAGATGGCCAACATATCTTTAAAGTGGCAAGTGTTATAAATACTTATTGGAACAAAACAAGATCCCAAACCAGCCTTTCCCCTTATAAGCACAACATCTGCCTTGTTCCCATGTTCAGGACAGGATATAAGTCCTTTTCTCCCTCACTGCATAGCCATGAGCTATGTACTACTTATAGCAGAAAAGTTAAAAATAAATACGCTTTTAATGCATTTTCCATGCTCCATTAAAACTTCATACCAAGTGGGAAGGGTAACAGAACAGCAGATTGCACATTATTTTGTAGAAGTGTTTGGTCACACTATTCTCAAATAGAATAGGGGAGGGGAAAGATGAGATAAAAACGTCATTGCAAAAATGAGAATTTCCTGCTCTGTATTTGTCCCTTCCTTTGTGTTTGTCTCTGTCTCAATCAGATATAAGTGATGTTCCCTTGAGTTTTCAAATCATGTTATTATCACTTGAGAAACACTAAAGGACTGTGACACTCACAACAACAGTGTAAACTATTTTTCAACAAATTCTGATTTAAAATGTGAGATGGAGATGATATGAGATGGAGAACCCTACAAAAAGATCATATAACACACTCAGGTTTTTCCTCTAAAAATCCATTTCCATTGAATTATTAGCTTTTCGGAATGAAATATTTCTGAAAGATTATTTAATTCCCCCAAGAGCTATTGGTATTCACTTAAAATGGGATATTGGGTTCTGTCCCTGATGATTAATTTGGGACGTGATGAATAACATCAGATGAGGAAGTTGTACTTCACATATACTAATAATATTAGAATTTAGACATTTTTTCCCATTTCAAAAAAATATTATGACATCTAGGAAATAAGAAGAACACAAGTGCATTATTTAAAAACATGATTTATGACAAAAATAAACAAATTAAGAGTCCAGTCCTGAAACCACTAAGCAAGGCTGGGCTCTGCAATACCTCTATACTAAAACCTTTACATAGATAAACATTTTGAGCTTGGATGTTATTTGTCTTTTGCTTTTAGATTTTTATACTCTTAATTTGTTATTAGCAAAATATTTTTAAAAGGCTAAAAGATACCTCCAGTCATCACTCCAAATAAAATTGGATGCTACAATATGGTAAATCATCACTCATGACCAGAACCACATACTGCATTCCAAATTGCTAACTGAAAGAACAAAAGTCCTCAAATAAGGAAAATTGTTGTTAAGCTAAAAATATTTTCATTTTCATTTAGCTGTAACTGACAGTGTTTAACACAGATTTTTTTTACCACAACACATTCATTATCTGACTACAAATTTCTAATTAGATATGAAACACAACAAACTTTTCTTAAATTAAAAAATCAGAAAAAAATAAGAACAATTTACTGAAACAGTTTTCCCCTCTATGCCTTCTCCAGAATGACTTCCTCCACCTCATTCTCTTGTTCTACTTAATACACACTCTGCATATCAATAAAAACCAAGAATCAATCAGCTAGTTTGTGCCTCTGTTGGCTGTATGATTATGGCTTACCGGCTTTGAGACCAGACTGGGCTCATTTTTATAACCCAAATGGCACTTCATAGACCTTGAAGACCATAGAATTTCATTCAGTAATTTCCTTCCTGTAACCATAACTTCTCATTCAACTAGCATATGTATTTATATATTAGCCATATATTCAATTCTGATTTAAAGATTTCAAGTGGCAGAAATTCCACCACATCCCTAGAGAAGTTGTTGCCACAGTAAACTTCCCTCATGGGTAAAGTCTTGGATCTTATTCTTAGCCTGAAATTGTCTAGCTTTACACTTGAAGTAAACAAATAATTGTCTGGAGAAAGATAATAAATTGGGCATTTTAATGTGTGTTTCACTATGTGGAGTTATCAGTCGCTGTCAGAAAAAACAAGAGCCACAAGCATGTGGGTGAAAAGCATCTTTGTCCTCTTTTCGGGTAACAGCAAGAGCCCAGGCAGAAGCCCAGCGCTCACATGCAAGATGTGAATACTACTGAAGCCGGCAGCATGTTGCACAGCCAGAGGTGTGTTGCACCTACTTGCTCATAACTAATCCATGTCTTCAGACATTGCATCAGATGAGAAGAGTCTTGAATAAACTTCTTTAGAAACACCTAGAAAGAAAAGGCATATCATTTATTCCAAATAGTTATACATAAACTTGTTTTCAAAAGCTGTAACTGCATATTTTAAATGAGCACCTTGGAATTTTTGCTAGTCATACAAGATTTCAAACATTAATACCATGAAATAATTTTGCTCTTCGTGTATTTTTAAAATCAATATTGCAGATATTTAAAAATATAAATCAGGGGAATGCTCTTGGAATTCAATTTTAAAGTGGTATCTAGAAAAATGATTAAATTAGACCTCTGTAATTTAGTTAATAATCCCACTGTACTTCTTTAACATAAACTTGATAGCTGTTTTCCAGTTATATTTTAGTCTCTCTCTCTCTCTCCTTGATTAACCATTATGCAGCAATATACAGCAGAGCAAAACTCTGATTTGTAATGATAATTATAATTCATTAAATATTGATCAAATTAAATATAAAATTGCTTGAATGCCATTTGTTTGCTAAATATAAAATAAAATTCTATAACATGCAAATAACTTAGTAGCCGTATACATAAACTAATAAAATGAAAATATGAACGCATAATAATATTCTCAGTAAGAAAAAAGTTTTACTTAAATTAAAAACTGTAATTTGAACAAGATGATGATCCATGATATTGCCCTTGAAAGCCTGCCATTTGACCGCTGTCACCAGCAGCCGAATCCAGAATGCAATGTTAAAAAAAAAAATTTAAAAAATTACATAAAAGTTTCATCTGCACCTTGGACTAAGTGCATAGGAAATGGGCTCAAGTTGTGCCAGGGGAGACTTAGATTAGATATTAGGAAAAATCTCTTCACGGAGAGCATGGTTAGGCATTGGAACAGACTGCGCAGGGAAGTGCAACAATCACAGTCCCTGGAAGTATTCAAAAAACGTGTGGATGTGGTGCTTAGGGACATCGTTTAGAGGTGGACCTGGCAGTTAAGTTTAACAGGTTGGACTTGATGATCTCAGAGGTCCTTTCCAACCTTAATGATTCTATGATACTTTGATTCTACATCAAACATCTGATTTTGCAAACAAGACACATGTATCATTTCATACAGAAAACTGCCACTTGCAGTTACCAACTGTTTCACATTTTCAAGCAATCAATGTACCTTCCTGCCAGGTAAGCATCTGATCCAAAACCCCTGGAGCAAAGATGCTCCTACTGGTTGCATTTTGATTAGGCTGTTGAGCCCCAAGTTGCACGTTTCTTATCACCTTCAGCACCCACTGATGCTAGTAGGAAAAACTAAGCAGGAACAGAGGATTTTAGCATCTGTGTGGGCTGGGCCTCAATTTGTTGGTCCTATTTAGGTTCTACACTATTAAGACTTTAAAGGGTTGGAGGTGCTGACTAACTTAGCACCAGTAACAGCTGAAATGCCTCACACATAAACTGTTATGGATGTTTCTCCTCCTATATTCCTCATCTGACTGACTTCAATCACTCAGGCCACTAGGGCAGTGCTGGTGTTCCCGCAGGAGTTATCAACCAATGAGAACCTTCCACCGTGACTCACAAGAAAGGTATAGCCATCTATATAGCAGCATTTGGGACAAGAAGGTCCAGGAGATTGTTGGGGTTTTTTTCTAGGAGCTGAGAAATGCTTCTACAATGGACAAACTGTCATTCCATTAAATAGCAGCTGTGTGGTTATCATGCCTTCATCCAGCTTGCTTGCATGCAAGTATTGGAAGGTCATACTTTTTCTTTTCCCACATTTTTTCTATTACCTTGTTATCTGAAGATTATTTAGGCTTTCATAATTTAACTGTAAGTAAAAACCCATCGCGGTCTTAAAAGTGGTGTCATGAGAGAATTATGGAGATAGTTGCTTAACACCCTTTATTATAAACATTTCTACAGATTTTCCAGATACATACTGGCCTTAAAAAATGAGAAATACTAGAACTGCCCATCTTATATTGCTCAGGAGTTTATGATTTTCTTTTCTTTTTTGAGAGTTTGCTCATATAAACACACATTACCCAACAATAGACTGCAGTGGGGAGCAGTTGTCCATCATGACAACTTTGGAAATATGGAAATTTGAGTTGACATAATTCCATACTGTGAAAGTATCCTAGACTTTTTTTCATAATTTCGATGTGGAGCTAAAAAAAAAAAAAGCCAGACTGTAAATTTGTGTCTTTCTTTCTTTGCCAGAAAGTGATCAGTCTTGTGCACTACAGAAGGTTCCTATTAATAAGATCATCAACTCAATAGGCCACTGCTTTTGGATAAAAGTTATATCTCTTTAAAACTGGCCTTTCTTAGAAATGCCCAGTCAGGTCTTATGATTTATTCTTGAGAAGTTCATGAAATAAGGTGTTAAATTCAGGTTTCATAGAAAAAAAAAGGAAAATAGAAGAATCCAAGTCAACTACTGTACAGTTACAGACAACACACAAACATGTAACATCTATGGCTGACACATTTAATTTTCATCTCCAACTGTAGGTGCTGCATTTTTTTTCCCAATTTTTCTCTTTATAAATGTACAACATGAAGCATGCTGACAACAGCTGCTTTCTATTCAGTACTTTTATCCTTATCTGCAGTGGTACTTATTAAGGGATATACAGTACGCTTGACTTGATGTGTGAGAAAGGACATCAAAACTTTGAGCATTTGATGCTGACTTTGCTGCTTCCTGTACTCTTGGTAAGCTTAGACATAGCACGAGGCCTCGTGTATTCTGAGCCCAGAAACTTCACCTTCATGTTTCCTTCACAGGCAGTTCAAATTCATGTTCCCTGCAAGTGCTACCTAGGCTTCCAGCAAGGGCCATGGTCATGTGGTCTGCCTGATGTCAGATGCGTAACGCAGGACAAGTCACTCTTCATCAGTCTCCGCAGTGCTCCAGCAGGCAGTGAGTCTGGTCTTCAGCCGTACATGGAAAGGACAAGATGTTTAATGGCGTGATTTGGAAAGGAGCTTGATGTATGGAAACTCTTAAATGTCCCAGAAAAATTCTGCTGGCCATTTTATTCATCCAGGCTCACTTATTTTGGCTCTGGTTCAACAAATGTTTAAATTTGTTCATAACCTTAAGCAAATGCTTCACTATTTGGGGTTGTTTTGGATTTGTTGTTTTTTTTTTTTTTTCCTGAGTAAAGATAACTGTGAGATTTAAAGCAAAAGTAGCTCTTGCCAAGGATTTTGAAGGGAACCAGATGGACAGGAATGCTTTGTCAGCACCTGGTATGGAGAGAGACAGGACCTCGGTAAAAAAGACCCCCACAGGAATGCTATAGAAATTTCATTTACATTGTATGTTATACATAACTGAGGTACGTCCGGTAATCATAGCTAGTTTTGTAAAGCTGAGGGACTCATGATGAATAGCAGTACTGCAGAAAGAAGGAGCAAACCAGGGAGCAGAGTGGCTGGCAGGGCTGAGCAGCCAAGCACGCGCAGCAGGGACAGCTGATAGAGAACACAAGTAGCATGAAAGATGAGCAATATGCATGCTGATGTGAATGGTGAACCAATTTTGTAAAAGACAGCAGCCTGACAGTAGGAACGACAAGCACATACACAATTATGAAGAGCTGCTGAGAGCAAAATGTTTGACTATTTGGCAAAAGAGTAGCTCTGGTAAGATCTGCATTCTAGCAGCCTACAGCTGTTGAAACTCAACGATCTCCTACATTTTCTGTGTGTTTTAGTAAAAAACTTTTAAAGAATCATTTCAGTTTATTCCCTGCAATTTTTGTCACCGACTCTGTGTGTGCAGCAGAGCACAAACTGGCTACCAAGATGCACAAACCTTCCACATCTGGACACAAACTTGAGCACCCACAATTGATTTTACCACAGATTTAATAGTGAATACCAGGGGATGGAATAATAGGACATCAAGAAATAAATGTTTGCATGAGAAATTATTTTAACAACCTAAATCAATTGGTTATAACACAAAATTTCATAAAGGTGTGACTAAGTCAAACTTGTCGTATGTACCTTGAGCAAGCCAGAGGACGGGTAAGAGGGTAACACCAACACAGAGGTAGTACTCCAAATATCTGTCCAATGGTGTCCTGGTTTCAGCTGGGATAGAGTTAGTTTTCTTCTTAGTAGCTGGTAGAGCGCTGTGTTTTGGATTTAGGATGAGAATAGTGTTGATAATGCACTGATGTTTTGGTTTTTGCTGAGCAGAGTTTACACTAGTCAAGGACTTTTCAGCTTCCTGTGCTCTGCCAGGTGCATAAGAAGCTGGGAGGGAGCATAGCTAGGACAGCTGACCCAGACTGGCCAAAGGGCTATTCCATACCATATGACGTCATGCTCAGTATATAAGCTGGGGGAAGAAGAAGGAAGGGGGGGACATTGGGCGTGATGGCGTTTGTCTTCCCAAGTAACCGTTACGCGTGATGGAGCCCTGCTTTCCTGAGGATGGCTGAACACCTGCCTGCTGATGGGAAGTAGTGAATGAATTCCTTGCTTTGCTTTGCTTGTGCACACGGCTTTTGCTTTACCCATTAAACTGTCTTTATCTCAACCCATGAGTTTTCTCACTTTTACTCTTCCGATTCTCTCCCCCATCCCACCGGGGGGGGGAGTGAGCGAGCAGCTGTGTGGTGCTTAGTTGCTGGCTGGGGTTAAACCATGACAAATGGCTAGAGTGAGACTTTTACTTTTCAGATGGAAATTTATATGAACAAGCACTAATCCAACCTGTTTTTCAGAAAAATGGTTTATAACAACAGAAAAGTGAGTATTTATTTGCCCTGAGCAATGTCGTTTCTAATAGTTAATACACCACAGCACTTACGGACTACTTCTTTGGCAAACCAGAGAGCAAAGTCATTGATGCTCAAAACAGTTTTCTACGGTTAGATCAATAGATAGCCCAAAGGACAACAGTAAAGTCCTTGTGCACCAGGCTTCATTCACTTGGAGGTAAAGTAGGATAGATGATTACTGACCATGTCAGCTACAAGGTCTTTAAAGTGGCTAAGAAAGAGTGAGATACTAAGAGGAAATCTGTGTTACACTAGTCAAAATCTAGTATTCATTTTAAAGAAAAAAGTTTATAAAAAGACTACAAATCAAGATGAAGTGTCTCTGATTTGGAATATATACCAGAAACATTGTCTGAAATCAGCACCTCTCTCAAATGTAAGTTCCATGTTGTTTAAAGATGATAACTCCAACTCAAAACAGGCACTCCTTTGCTGTTTGGTAGGCATTGGTGCATCTCCCAGCCTTGGGATGGCACTAAGGAAATAAAATTAAGTTTGGAGATACATTCATCCTGGTGGTAGTTGGTAACATAGAAGATAGGCAGTTTTATGTAGTGCTAAATTTTCACAACCATGTTGTAATTCTTTCCTCCCTCCATGAAATAATGACATTCATAAAAACTTGAACTGAAAGATTATCTAAAATTACTACAGAAAAATGTAATTTAAGGGAAAAAAATAAAGTGCTAGCAATGTGTAGCAAACACTGTAATGAAAACAAGCGGATGTTTTCACTGAGACTGCCGGCTTCAACATGTGCTATTATTTCTCACAATTAATTATTTTTCCACATTCTTATTAATTTTATACATGATATCTTAGATGTAACTACTTAGAAATGTTTGGATTTATGTCATGATGTCCTAAAAACTGTAGCTGGAGTCACTATAAGAAAATATATCTCGATGAACAATTAAATTTAATTTTGGTGTTTACAGATAAATAGCAGATTATTATTATAAATAAATAGTGGATTATGAATACATTCAAGGCTGCAACGTATCTTTGTTGTTACACATTATAGTTGCTGGACACTTATTTTTAAGTTTGATTATACACAATGGGAAATAGGATACCTAACAGAAATTGAACTTGATTAAATAAGATTTTTCAGTAGGCTAAGTTACGTGGTGTGGTTCTTATTTACACCATGATCTTTTCATTTTATACTGACAATATATGTAATAAGTAGTATATCAGATCCTCAAATACCAGTATAAATTATACTTACACAAACTACAAGCTTGTTTAATATAGGTAGTAAATCATCTTTCAAAATTATAATAGATTGTGGAAGCTGAAAATCTCACTTGTATTAAAAAGCCTTCAGATAATAGAGGATGAAGCAATGGCTTATAATCAGTGAAATTATCATTTGCTATATTAAGACATATGACAAAAACTTCAGCTGGCAGGGTGTATTTAAGGAAAGATACTATCTTTATCAGCCCTGTTTAAGCAAATGAAACAGCAAAGACTATGAAAGAAAGATTAGCATAATCAGTACAAAACCAAATATTTTCCACCAAAAATCAAAGCCAATTTTTGTTACCAAAACTCTCCATTAAAACAACTCAACCTTCTTTCCTCTTGCTGGTGGCAAACCGAATGCTGTCACACACGACTGAGGCCACCCACTGCCCACGTGCCCCCAGGCAGAACTGCAGCTTCAGGATTCAAGATTGAAATAGAGCTTTTGGGTTTTTAAACTAACTGAAAATAGACAGACTGGGATGGGAAGTCTAGTACAAGTTTCAGTCCACAGACTGGAAAGTTTTAACAGCAGTTTACAGCAAGGCTGAACTAACTTTGCCCAAGTGTCTTGAAATGGCACATGAGAAGCTGCTGCAAGAGGCTTGGGACCTGAGTGAGGATGGTATCAGGAATGCATCAATGCACATAATTTAGATGAGGTATCAATGTGACATACAGATGGAGGACTCCTAATTGCATACCAATAAGGAAAGACAGCCTGCCTATAAATTTTCATACTAGGAATAATATTCTTTTTAATTGTACATGTTACTTTGAAAAATATATTAAAAATTCTCTATTAAACTCTATTATACTCTCTTAGACATAGAGTATATTTCTATGGAAGCCTGTTCAAAGGTTATAGCTTACCTTCTCTAGAGTTTAATAGTTGTATATCTAGTAATCTTTTTAGGTTTTTTTCAAGTGATTTTATGAAAAAGATAATAACTAGTTAGGTCACTAAGACCTGTCTGCTTCTACCTGTATACTAAACTTCACAGCTTGAAATATTTTCAAATGCATTCTTATCTGTATATGTTCAACCTGCTCCAATGTTCATTTTAGGATTTTCAGTGCTACTAATAGCATAATAAATGCTACACTATTTTCTGTTACTTCTTTATTGCTAGAGAAGAGAGAAAAATGAAGATGCCTTCATGAAGAAACCTTTTTTAAAGATCACATTTATTAATAGCAGAGATTATCTCATCAAGTTATCAACGTTCAACATCACTGTTTTGATTAAACATCATTCTAACATGCAGTGACCATAAAACAAGCTTTTCCAAGTCACCTTTCTGTGGAAAATAAATAAAAATTCTTAAATATAGTTAATGGCTGGGTAGAACCATCTGTTTTGTCTGGGTTTTCCCAAATCACAGTATTGTAATGTGTAGGATGATACATGGGTGTCATTGATGTCAAGTAAGCGTTTATGTCCTGGGAGAATACTGTTTTCGGTTTTTATTCACTGTAGTCTAAAAGTCTAATGGCAGACAGGTAATCTAACATCCATTAAATGTGTAAATTATGTAGTCATTTACAGACATGAAACAGTAAACGACTCTGTTAAGCACTTTGGTAAGACCATAATTTGAAAGCCATGACATTATCAAACCTTTCCACAGTTCACCACAGCTAATGTGTTCAAATCCTACACAGTAAATTTGTTAATTCTGTAAAATCCAGTTTATTCGACACTGTTTATCTGCCAGGGGCAAATGTTTACATTATCACTCCTGAGATATCCCTCTGGTTTCAGTGGGAGGGGGGATGTTGTCCTTGTAGCAGGGAACAGTAATACCTGAAATTTTAGCACTTTTCAAAAGAAAGAAAAAAAGAACAGATTGTTCAGTTTTACTCTTCATTAGCGAGTTAGTTACAAATTCTGACAGAGGAAGGCTCAGTGATTTAAATAACATTTCAATCATTAATCACTCAAAATCATGGATAAGAGAGTTGGGGGTTACATGAGAAAGAATCAGGCTGTAACTGAAGCTGGTACGCAATTAAGTAAAACTCTCATGCATTGGGGGAACATTTGGGGGATTGTTAACACTTCCATTTTTACATACATTTCTCCAAGCCATTGTTTTAAATTTATACCAAGACAAATTTAGCAAGGTTTCTAAAACTTATGTAAGCTGGATAAATATGAGAAGATTTCATATTTAAAATCAAATTTTTCAAATTATGCTACATTTTCAGCAACCCTGAAAAGCCTAGAGTGGTTATCATTCCTTCCAGTATATTACTGAAAGTTTGAATAAAAAACAGTTATCTAGTTCATCTAGTACAGGGCCTTGAGAGACAGGGAAAGATAATTTTTTGCCAAAGGGTTATTCTGTGCAGTCAGCCTGGGCATTTCTAGCCTGTGCTGGAGCTGTCAGTGTAAAGATACCCAGGTTAGTTTAAGTGCCATCTATGACTCCGCTCCTTACTTCTCAGTGAATATACAGGCTATGTCCTAGCAGCTTATAATTTTCTCAATTAACTAAAATATCCATCTTCTTCCATCTGCTCAGATTAGCAGCCAAGATCACATCCCTTATGGTGGCTAAAGCAAACTCCCACTGTCTGATATTTCCAACACATATCTCACAAATACATTGGTGTTGACTTTGTAATCCTGTTGTCTGCAAGACTGTTACAACATTTTATAATCATAGCAAATATCCATAATAAATAGACCTTACTGAGCTCACAGTCTCCACTTGACTTTGGTCAATGTGTAAAAGCAATAGTCTAGATGCTGCTTCTGCATTAGGATGCTTATCCAAGTACCTCTAAGCTTATGCAAGTACCTCTAAGCAATTTCAGAAGCTTATGCTGCCACAGTGAGTATGATTTTTTTTTTTATTTATGGGGGGGGGTTTCTGGGCTTGGGGGTGGGCATTTTTTTACTTTTCACTGAAAGTGGAGTAAGCAAATGCAGTTTCAGAACTGAATTTGGATCAGGATACAAATTTCTCCTGGGGTACTCACATTGAAGACTTTCTTTCCCAGCAAAGCATTCTCTTTTGATCAAGATGTTGCACTTTTGTTGTAGAATGGTGCCAACTCTAGTTTTAGCTCCGTGTTATTAAATGCATAAAAGGTATGTGTGTGTCCATAAAAAAGAATAACAAACACACTGCAAGTTCTGGAGCCTGTGCTGCTGAAAACATTACCAATGATGTAACCACCACTGTAACCTTGAGCTTAGTATAGGATATGTGATGCTATCGGCCTTCCACAAGAAGAGGGCTTCTAGTGAACATGGTTTTTTCTACTGACTTCCAAGGACTCCTGAGAAGATCATAGGTCCTCAGTACATTTTAGGCAAAATATAAATCATTGTTCTTCTTGATATATTAGGACATTGCATGAGCTTCTTTCTCAGGATGCTTTCCAAAGGTCTCACTTTATTACAAACCTGACGTTCTTCCTCATTTTTTGCCGTTTGAAAGTTGCTAGTATAAAAATAATTGAAAAGGACAGACTAAACCTATAGAGATCCTCCTTCTTTGTTGTTTATTAAAAAAGATCCCCAGCAGATATACTTCAAAAGAAAAACCAGCTCTACAGCATTAACCTGTACAGAAAGCATTCTCTAGGAGAACAGAAGCTATTACATTAGTGGGCAATTAAAACCCTCAGATATGTTTCATACCATATTCCATGCATGTGCCAATATTTAAGCACCTGCCAGATAGCAGGTGGTTTGTAAATCGTTATCTTTTCAAATCATGTTGCTAATGGCATGTGTGAAATGACTGAAAAATTACATGTTTCCCCTTCTCCATCACTAAAATAAAATAAATTGCTGCAATATATTATCTAAAGCTCCAGAGCCATAAAGCACTGGTAAGCCTCAGTTTCCTGTGCTCCACCCTACTCCGTTAGACTTGCCTCCCCCTTTAACGGTGGACAATACAGTCTGTGATATTTGACTCTTACGACTTCTCTCTACTAGGAATACCTAAAGACCACCAAAAGCATCAGCATCAACTAGGTCTCAAATGGAGCACAGCCTATTAATTAGCAACAATATCAGCCAATTCTTTGAACAGTATTGACATATAGCACAATCTGGCTATAAAAATGGTGAAAGATTCCTGTAACAATCTAGGGACATAAATGGAAAAACAAACCCAAAAATGTTGTTAAACAAAACATAATTAGAACTATCATTTTTGTATTACAGTGGAGTGGTGAAGAGCCTAATTATTCAAACACCAAAATATGGACAAATCTCTTGGTTTTTTTAATCATGCTTTAGTTCAGAGCTCACAGTGGTTGCTTGCTCCTAGTTCTCAGAACAACTCGGCAAATTAGGAATTTAGCTTCTTTTCTGCCAGCATGTGGTGCGCAAACACTGTCCTTCCAAGTTGTACTGCCAACAGCTGAAGCTTCTGAGGATAAAACATTTTTGCAAGTCCTTGGTTTGACTGCCCAGATGCTGAGCACAGCAGCTTTTGTTCTGCTTTTTCAAACCAGCATGCGTACCAAAACCTGTGGGGCAATACAGATATTCGAAAGCAAAAAGGATGCATCCAGGACTGTCTTGTTCCTCTTCATCCAGAGGAAAAGCGTTTCCACGGCCATAGATGTCCTGGCTGAAACCAGCTGCTAGTTCAGAGGAAAGGTGAATTTCTGCCTTATCAAGTGAGCATGATGCTTGGAAATCTGGTTTTACCCTGTATAAACATATAGACAAAGGGAGAAACCTACAGCCCTATATAACCTCTCCTTTAGGAAATGACCTGAAAACAGGTGATTTTTAAATATGTGGCTTTCAGGGTCTCACTATATTACAAATAAAAGTGGCAGAGAGGACACAGGCCTTATCATAAAATCAGGTAGCCAGCAGTTAAGGATTTGGATAGCAGGCTGACTTGATTTTGTGCTGGAAAGTTTTCTGAAATAAATTAAGCAGGAGAGCTCATATTTTTTTTCCATGTTAATTTTATACCACTTCTATTAAATGAATAGTTGCTTCAAAAATTCATACTGTTTCCAGATCCTGAGTATTCTAAGTGACTCGAGACTTCCAGATATTTTACATCAAGCTAACTGCCAGTTAAAATGATGGATGACCAATGCAAAAGTGTTCATAAGTATGGAGGATAGCTGTTATGTGCTTTAGCTTCTGGCACAGCCAATAAAGGCAAAACAATAGGGAAAATTTACTATAGAAAGTAGCTGTAAACAAGGCACTAGTCAGTGAAAAACTGTGCTGCAGTGCAGACACAAACTCAAGTACCATGCAATTCAGGGATATTTCTATTTTGCTACCTAAACCAAATGTCTAAAAATCAGAGCCAATTCAAACTAGATTTTTTCATTTTAGAGGACTGGTACATTAGCAAAACCTTGCAGTTTCTAAGGGCTTCATACAGATCTCACACTGTGAATTAAAATACCATAGCACCATTGCTGATTACCATTATATTTTGACTGTGTCTATCCTTTATTACCTTTTCCATATTACCTGGTAGCATCAAAAGATCTCCTTAATCAGAAGTTCCCACAAATATCTCTAGTTAGTATTTAGTCTGAAAGAAGCACCTCATCAAAATCTCCAATAATTCCACTAAACACAGCCCACCCAGCTGAAAGGTAAATAACAGCAAAGACACAAAATTGGTAAAATAAATCACAGAGAATGGGCTTTCTCTTAAATATTTTCAGATTCATTAATTAGGAGAGCCTTATCCATGCTTGTTGAAGTCTTCAGTGAGTTCTAGAGTATAGCCATGTCAATGGTTCTCAGGTCAGCTGCATCACTGTGCATGTTGAATTATTTACCTGGAAGGCACAAAGCAGTTCAATATAAGAAATGACTTGTTTAAGAGTTTTCTGCTGTGCTTGGATTGAAGTTATCTGATTATAAACTCAAGTTAATTGTGGCTAAAGTCTTCTGAATTGTTTTCTTCTCATTTTTATAATAAAGAAGGTTGGATGGCCAATTCAGTTCTTGCACCATAACTAAAACAAGAATCTGCCAAGTGTGGATTTGTTTTGTTTCTACATAGCCTTTACCACAAAGGCTCAGATGAATGTGGTGATGAACGATGTACGTGATGATGAACAGTGTATGCACATCTGGGTTTGAGCATGGAGATATTCCGTTTTAAGCACATGCATACGATCCAGCAATATCAAAAGAGGCCACAATCCTTTCAAATCCCATAAACTCAAAAAAGTGAAATGGAAATGTGTATGGAAGATTCAGGGGAAAAATAAAAATCATTAAGAAATCTTGCCACTGAGACAGCTAATGTTGTGATATTAATCAGTTCCTTTTAACTCTTGCTCTAGCATGCTGTTAGCAGATGCAGTAATAGTGGACATGCTTTGTTTAAGATGCAGCTCCCTAACTACTTTTCCTATACCCATATACAATGCCGACAGGAGCAGTGATGTTTCCAGCACAGCTGGTGTTGTGCAGGTCAGCAATATATCAGATTTCAGCATGGTAGTTACAACCTATTCATACAGTCTCCTCTGCATTTCTGCTGTGTGCAAAATTAACCTTAATTTCCCATCTAGGGCTGTAATTTAATGTTGCTAATTACATTAAGGAGCTGTCCTTCACAGTTAATGACAGCAACAAATACACAGTATAGAATATACATCTCAGATAAATATAAAAAAAAAAAATGCTAAGTAGCTTAAAGTCCAGGGAAACTCTTTCAAAAAATATAGTTTGTTTCCGGAAAACAGTCACTTCAGAGGACGAGTAGCTAAAGGCCACATTTTAGTGGCATTTACCTAACTAAAGATGCAGACAGATTTTAGGGTAGGAACCTGTTAAGATTTGCCAGACAATCTAAATTTGCATCTTTATTCATGTAACCACTCATAGAATTTTCTCCTCTGTTATGTTTGAAAACATAATTTCAACTCATTTGCTCAGGCTTTCTGAAACAGGTACCCACTGTGAAGAACACTTGTAAAGCAGTTTAAAATGTAGTTACATAAAATAAAATGCATAATGCTATAACAAGTACTCTGAGATTGTTATTTAAGCTGAAATCACTTTTGGCATTAAAATTTTACAAATAGTTTCAAATTTCTGTATGTCTAAGATGGACATAATTAAGATTTTCATATTCATCACTATAGCAAGTGAGAGTTCCTGATCATTGTGTTAAGCATAGATTAATAGATTTTGGTTCAACTAACGACCTCTTTGCACTTGTTGTTTCAGCCTACAACCTTCCCTCCTGTCTATCTGAAATTATCATGCCAGAAGCAGAGAATGCAAAAAGAGCATGGCAATAATCTCATCAATGACTGTATCTACTCTAAAGTCCAATGATTTTCTCCAGTGGGTAGCAGAAAACACACAAGAAGCAGGGAATTGTGGGGAGGGCATTAAAACACATTACATAAGGAGCAGTGCTGTCCATTTTCATCACCCTTCACTCACAGTATGCTCACTTAACTTGCTAAAAATTATACTCTAGAAATACCTACAGACAGAAGTGGAGCACTGCAAGCAAACCTCTGCTTCACATTTCTCAGCTGGTGTTGTGCTTATTACTCCAAGACCATGAACTCTGCAGGTGACTCCTTGCTTCTAACACTACGTTTAGAGCCTTCTGCTCAGCTTGCCAGAGTTCATCCCAAATGCTCTCCGAAACTCATTCTTGATAGAATTTTCATTAAGATGTACGTGAACTAGATGAAACTGAAAGACTGAAAACATATCTTTTTTCTGAAATAGGGCAGAGTTTGATCCTTGTATTGCAGAAGGTATCAAGCTTCAGGGTTAAAACATGACTTAGAAGAGACCATATTCTTCATTACCAAAAGGTAAAGAGACGTCTTGTTGATAAATGGAAGGGCACCTTGGTTTGGGTTTGGTTTTATAATTTTAATCTACAAGTTCGTTGTCCTCCTAAAAAAGGATGTAGAAATGTTTTTGCATGTTAATAGATGCTAATAGCACCTTCATATTGCTCCATTCTTTCCAAATTAGCTAAAATTTCACTTATGCAATTGATTCACCCACTGTAATATGTTAATCCCAGCTCCCTTTCTTCTATTAAAACCCAATGAAGAGTTTCACCTTCTTTCAGTCTGAGGAGGGCAGTCCTCCCATGCATCCAGCTTCTCCTCCAGTCTCCCTGAAGGCTTCTGAAATCGAAGTCATACTAGTCAAGAACTGCATGACCAGCTTTATTCAGAGGGATAATGTGATGGGAGTGGTGCAACCCTCAACTTCCCACCAGCCTGCTCCAAGACAGTTACAGAGATCATCACGTTGTTACCTTATCAAGGTCAATGGGAATTACAACAATGACAAAAAGATAGGTTTGTGCACAGACATATACATTTCAAAGTGATGGCAAGCTAACAACTGCAAACACGTGTGCTATAGATAGGAGTCCAAGAAATAGGGCAACAAACTGTAGGTAATTTGGGGAAAAAAGGAGATGGTATGCAAAATTTCCACCTTCTTAGCAGTTCTTAATAAGTAAGAAAACAAATGAAAGGGTAATGTATCAAGTCTTGGAGAACGACTAGGTGTCTATACCAAATATGCAAATAATCTTAGTATGCTGGTTTTGTCTGGGATAGAGTCAATTTTCTTCATAGAAGCTAGTATAAGGGTATGTTTTGGATTTGTGCTGGAAACTGTTGATAATACAGGGATGTTTTTGTTATTGCTGAGCAGTGCTTACACAGAGTCAAGGCCTTTTCTGCTTTTCACACCACCCCACCAGCGAGTAGGCTGGGGGTGCACAAGAAGTTGGGAGGGGACACAGCTGGAACAGCTGACCCAAAGGGCTATTCCATACCATATGACATCATGCTCAGCATATAAAGCTGGGGGAAGAAGAAGGAAGGGGGGAACATTCGGAGTTACGGCATTTGTCTTCCCAAGTAACCGTTATGCAAGATGGAGCCCTGCTTTCCTGGAGACAGCTGAACACCTGCCTGCCGATGGGAAGTAGTGAATGTATTCCTTGTTTTGCTTTGCTCGTGTGCATGGCTTTTGCTTTACCTGTTAAACTGTCTTTATCTCAATCCATGAGTTTTCTCACTTTCACTCTTCTGATTCTCTCCCCCATCCCACCGGAGGGGAGTGAGCGAATGGCTGTGTGGTGCTTAGCTGCCAGCTGGGATTAAAACATGACATTTAGAGAAATGCAAAGTTTGTATAAAAAAAAAAAAAAACAAACACAAAACACCAAAATCTTGAATTTAAATAAATTATTAATGCTTATATTCAATAAACAGAACTTGAAGGCAAATCTGGAACCTCGTTTTGAAACTGGAACTCATTTTGCAAACAGAAATGTTGAAGAATAGTTTTTAAGTGCCCAATATTGATCATCTTTGATAATATACATTCATTACAGATCAATTAATAGAGTAATTATTTTGTAATTAAAATCACTGTTAGGGAGCCATAGTGAAAGATTATGTAAATAAATTCATCAGATGCAATGAGAAAATAACTGAAAAAAACAGTTCAATAATGATGCACTTCATAAACAGAATAAGAAGTTGTTTTTGCAGATTTGACTACTTCATCTGAAATAACACCTTTTGAGGAGTGGAGTACAGAGAGAAAGTTCAATTTTAAATTTTCATTTTTTTAATAGATAGCCAACTTGTCTCAAAATCATCTCACTCAATGGCTGAAATAAATGGTTGTATAAGTGAATGGGAGTCTAATTATGTACCACAGGTAGTAAATGTCATGTTATGTTTCAATGATTTTATGGATACACAGCCCACTTGTGTGCTATTTCCAATATGAGTTTTATGACTAACACTAATAAATAAGAGAAAATATGGTCTGATTTTTAACAAAACACAGTTTCTTATCACAGTGGTTTATCTCAGTTAAAATGGTATCTTATATCTAGGGACAAGGCTAGGGCAAAGCTTAAAAAGCAAGTAAAGAAGTTATATTAATTCTTCTCACCATTGCATAAATACATACTGTATTCTTTAATTGCTTACCACCACTATAATTCCTTCCCATAAGGTTAATTGGCAATAAACTTTCTATGATGATAGTAAGATTAAAACAAAAACAAAAACAAAAACAAAAACACCAAACCAAAAACTTCCCAGTCATTTTCCAGTTCTTCTGCAGGAGTCACCTTTCCCTAGCAGTCAACAAACCACTATAACCATACCACAGATCACAGCATGACATCTCCTTTTTTAACTTCCTTTTTCTTCTTATGAAGAAAGTTTTTGCCCTTTCCTTTAACTCCAAGTTAGCCTCTTAAGTTGTATAAATCAATATAGTAACATTAGCTTCGACAGAGCTAAGCCAGTTTACAACAATTGATGATATAACCCCTTGTTTGCACACCCAATTAAATATTAATTAAAAACAAGAAAACAAACAAAATATCTTGCCAGTAGAGGATTTGAAAACCTATCCAGCATTATACTATTTCCACTGACAATCAGGACATTACAGATGAAGGTCTGGAGCTTGCAAAGAGTGAACTGTGGTAGAGGAAGAGAGTGATCTAAAATCTCTGTGCAATGCAGTGCCCAAAGTTTTCAAAATATTCTTCTACTCAGAGATGTAAGTCCTATGAGGGTGTATTTATAAGCATAAAGTGTGCAGCACAGTGCTGCCTTGTTGCTGAAGTCACACTTCTGTCCTGATTTATACCAGTCCATGGAGGATGTGGATTTATCACATTTTTATGACAGTGATGGGATCCCAAGCACATAATTCATCTCTGGAGAGAAAGCCAAGACCAGGATGAATTTTACATTGCCTGTATTTATTTCAAGATCTAAAAATTTAAGGTATATTTCTGTAGGGTTAAAATGTGGAGGAGAAAGGTTCTGTAAACCAGAATGAACCAGGCCAGGTGCTGACAGAGGGATAAAGTTACTCCATAATTCAGCTCAAGGCCAGGTCTCAAAAGGTCTCAAGGCCTTTTAAAAGTAGAATCTCCTTAAAAGGAGAAAAGTGGCAGGGAGGATGCATTTTCAAAGGATTATAAAAATCCTCTTTCCTAACTGCTTGCTGACTCTACAGACCTGAGTGGATGTCAGCCCATAACCACTGTAGGAGCTAATGAGCTTAATAGCCCAGCTAAATTCATCAAAATTATTTGCAGTGTTCCACAACAGTGGGCGATTTGCAGCAGAAAGTCTTGAACACCATCATTGTCATCAGTTCAGTTATAAGCATCATAAATCCACAGATGATGGATGACTCCTTCCTTTTGCTGATAAAGAGAACTGCCATTGTTTTCTATATGCTCAAGGTTAAAGTCAATGGTTTACCTGTTAAAATATCTGTTTGCAAGCTTCTCCAGGACAGATTCAGAGGACATTTATTTACCTGGCTACAAAGACAGCAGAAGGTGAACAGCCTAAGCCAATTTTCAATTTGAACCATTTATAATTAAGAGAAAACCATGTGAAAAGTGATTTGTTAGAAGACAGGTATCTTCAGATTAAAAGTATCAGTAAGACTTACATTTTTAGATTTTCTTTATTCCAAATTAACTATTGCATAATCTGGATTTTTTAATGATGTGTTTCATTACTGATTACTACAACTGATCATTAAGCTTCTTAAATACACGGCTTGGGTCTAGCTTTGACAACACCCTCAGGTCAACTTTCCCACTTGTACTCAAGAACTGCTGATAAAGTATTTTACCTAAAACAGATTTACAGACATACCTAGGGATCAATGGTGTCTTTATTCGGGTATCGAGATGAAGAAGGACACAGAACTGGGCTATCTGAAGACACAAATGGGGAAAGAGGTTTGTTTCTCCATAGTTTACGTTAATGTTATGACTGCTAACCTTTACCTTCTTTACTGTGTTTGTTCTCAAATTCACATTCAAGTGTGGAAATACGTTTTTCACAGGTTTTCTTCCTGTGATTCCTAGAAGATGGCAGGCACAGCTGCCTTGAACTCCGGATGGTAAAGGACATACTATTGCAGTGGTGGAAAGTGGAATGTCTCTTTTTTTCTTCTTCTTAAAAGGAGATTTCATTTCTTCCACAAAACATCTAGAATCAACAATCCCTTTCCAATGCAGAACCCACAGACATTTAGCTTATTTTCCTCTAAAATTAACAATTCTGTTTAAATGTAGTGCTGAGAAACTTTTCCCCTCTTCAATATCCATCATCTGCCAGGGAAAAAAAATCTTCCCAACATTGCTAATTCACAGGTGGTAGCATAATTCAAATATCCTTCACAGATACTTTAAGGATAAAGATGTAAATAATATGAATATCCCAGTACATATTGGAAAACAATTAGACAAATGGGAGTTCATTTGAATACATTCTGTATCTCCTCTGATACAATGATACCTTAAAAATATCAAAATACAAAAATGAAATTCTGGGAGCTGGAGTGGTGGAGGGTAAAGCTGAAATCTAATCCATGAGTGTAAAGAGCAGATAAGAAATAACTTGAATCAGTCAGCAAATAGTTAAAATTAAGTAAGGAATTGCTTTTTGTAGAGGAAAGAGACTCAGAAGGAATGACGATTAAACATATGTATTTTCAGTGAACAAAGAGAGGAATATTTCAATTATTTTTAAAGAAAGTCAAAAAATGTATATGTGAAATGTATTTTTCTGTCTCAGGAATTTAGGCCTGCAATGTTCCCAACTACATATAGAAAGGAAACATGGTTCTCAGAGGAAAAGAAAAAAAAATACTAAATATTAGTAACACTCATGATAGTTCTCTGAAGGTTGTTAGCATTATTTCAATTTCTAATGCCATGAAACATATCAAATCTTGTTTATTACAATTACTTGCTTTTGCCTAGTCACAGTGAGAAGATTTGGTTTTATACTGTTCCATGGAGCATAGAGGACACTGCAACTGCGGTACATGTGGCACACCTAAGTGCTTCAGTATCTCAGAACATCTGCCTCTCATTGACATAAAGATAGACATTCCTTGATCTCAAACAAATTATCTATAGTCCCTTAGTTTTAACACTTTAACTTTCCATTTGAAAGGACAGTTATGGCAAAGTAAGAGTTTCATGTGAAATTTATTATAGAAGTTTATCAGAATGTGCAGGATGTTGCTCCTTTGAAAAAAATCCAAGTTGAGATTTGCTGACCTAAACACTCCCATTTGCTATAAACTGCCCATTACTGGAAACTATTTACCAGGTTAACCAACAATTCTGGTCCCCTGGGACTTTCAGAAAGTTGGCCTCAATCTATTCCTAGCAATGAGAACAAAGCACATTTAGGGTTATGAGGAAAGCCTTAAAAATCCTATTTTGTACAAATAAGGTTTTCCTTTCTTGACTGTTGCTTTTATTCTGAAATTTCACAGGCTACAAAGAGAAAGAGAGGATGTACAGTCCTGACAGATCAATGCAGACCTCATCCTAAGCATCCACACTGGTCTCAGGACTCCTCCCCCCTGCTTAATCCCATCATCATTGGAACTAACGAAGCGTGTCCATGATATGCTTCATGAGAATATGAGATCCTCATGTTATGAGATATATGATATGAAACATATTATATGTCTCATATGTCTCATATGATATGAGACAACAAAACAGTTTTCTGCGAAGTTGCAGTATCCCATGCAGACGTTCACCTTTCAGTCTGGGAGTAAGCAATATTCACCCTTTCAGAGCACTTTATTATGGGAGTTTTTAAAACACGTCCTTAATCACAGCACTTATCTCAAGCCTGTGTTTTTAAAAGCTGATGCCTCAGAGTTATTTTCCACTGTTGATTATGTATTCTGTGTAAGTAGCATATAAAGCTCTAAGCTCATCCTTGCCAGTAAAACTCTCATGCATGTAAACAAGGACTGAACTTCCTGTTATTTAAGAACAGAGCTCAAGTCTCTTTTTTGATCCAAGCCCATGCTGCTCTTACAATTTCTGAAGGTTAACGCAAGTCTGTTCTTAAAAAAAACAGGTGAGACACAAAATCAAATTCTGATTGCAGTCTGGTCTCCAAATCAGCAATTTAATTTAGCTGGTCTTTGTAAATGTCCTACTCATGCCATGATACACAATAATGTCCTTGCATAATAAATAGCAGGTCATTTAAAAAGGAAAATACTAAAGTCAAAAAGAAAATTACAAAAAAAAAAAAGAAGAAAAAAGGATACATTTATTCTGCTGCTGCTACCTCCCTCCTTTCATTCAAGCTGAAATCCATCTGAGGTTCCCATAGACAATTAAAACTTGAGATTTGCTCATAAGAAAATCGTGATTAATAAACAAGGCAGAAAGAACAAATCCAGCTGTACTTGACTCTCTCCAGCATCTCATCCATGTCAGCTGCAGACTCAAGGCAGCTGTTCCTAGGGGCAGTTTATGAGTTTCTTCCATGTCCCCTTTTTGTCACTAGATATTCAGTGAAACTGTCATCAAATTATCAAAAGCAATTTCCACTGCTTAAGAGCACTTGAGTACTTGCTCAAAGCACAGGTACAAGGAGACAAGGTTCTGTATTTAGCTACAGATTTCTTGTAGCCCAGATAACTCATGCCTCCACGTCATGCAGATGTGCCTCAGCTGTCTTCCAGTGGAGTACCTAAGGGTAGCCATGTCATGTCCATATGACAAAAAGATCTTACAGCAGTCCAAGTGTACCTAGTCGCCCACAGATAATGTTCCCCAAGCTTTTTGTACACATAAAATGAAGTTTCAAAACTGGCTTGTAGTGTAAGATAGTTTGAAGTGGAAATCTGAAAGTGGACAATGTTTCTTCGCTTCACCCATCAGCACCACAGTATCAGAAGACATGGGATGGACCAAACACAGAGGAAGCTAAATTGTGGTATGGGCTCCTCTATCCTCGCCATTGAGGCCACATCTGAGTTAAGAATTATTATCCCAGTTTTGAAGAGTGGAAAGTGAAAAATATTTAGCACCCCAGAAGGCATTTCACAAGCAAAGATGGAATAAACTAGCCCCAGATTACCTACACAAAAACACACTGTGGTAAATGCAGAAAGAAAACTGCAAATTTCTGACTCTTGAAATGGCTCTAACATGTATTTCATTTAGGAGTGCTTTTTTTCACTAGCACTTGGAGATTAGATCATCCTCTCTGAAGTTTTAAATATGGAAAGACAGACATATTCTTTCTATTATTTCCAAATTCAAAAACTAAGACCAGTTATATAAAAATCTTGAATTTCAGCTGTAGTCAGATTTTTATCCTCAGTGTAAACAGTATTGCAGCACCAGAAGTGAAAATACCCAAATGCATTATTTAGGAATATAATAAGAAATGCTTGTTTAATTTTAAAGATCTAATCATGTTGCCTATACATGAAGCAAAGAAAGCTATTTATTTATACAGCATGTGTCTAAACTGACATTTTCAAAACTTCTTTCAAGAGCAAAGATACTCTTGTGATACACAATTTAAATTATAAATCAAAGCCAAGATAAAGCAGTATTATTGTATTAATAAATATTTTACAATTTCCATAGCAGTTCTCAGCATCTTACAGCTATCTCAGACTTTTAAGTACTTCAGTATTGCAGCACTGATGACATGGCTCTCCAGCTAATATATTCACAATGTAGGTGGCTGTAGGATATAAAAGAAAACAAAAAGTCACCTACATCTTTTCAACATTAATCCATGAATGAGCTTATGAGAAATTATTCAGTCATCAAGGTTAAAAGTAGATGTGTTCAACTGAACTGAAAGCAAACTTGCCAGTGTTCAGGAGCTTAGAAAGCAAGGGGACTACTCTCAACCTCGTGACTCAGTGGAAGGGTCTTCCTTATTCTTTGCATCTCCAGTCTCTCTGTGAATCATTCTAACTCAAGTGTAACTCAGTTTTCCTTTATATGTTTCTTCTATGCGGAAATTAATAGAGTGAACCTTGCCATCGAACTTTGTTAAGTCGCACTTTTACATCATATTAAAACTACTTTTGCTGATACCTTTGTCGGTGATTCCTTCAGCATTCTAGATCACCCATTTGCAATAAGTATTAATTATAGCAGGCATGTGAACAGCCAATAAAAATAGTATTTTTTTTAATCTTCACTCTAAAATAGCTTCATGCCATGATTAGGAGTTTAATCTCCAACTGTAGGAGCAGAGACATTGCTTCGTTCCAGTAGGGCTACTGTGTTACTTTACCAGGTTCATTCTTATTGGCAAATAGGCCAGAAGGAAAAGTATATTTAAATTGAAATATCGGCTGAGGGAATGGAAAGAGAAAGAGATGTGATTTTGTTTGCTGAGTGACTACCCAGAGCCAAGAAGGCTGACAAACCTTATACAAAGTTTAAGCGCCTTAGTGGTTGCCATTACCTATGTGAACTGAAACATAGCTCAATAGCCAGTTTCATAGAATCATAGAATCATAGAATGCTTTGGGATGGAAGGGACCTTTAAAGGTCATCTAGCCCATCCCCCCTGCAATTGACAGGGACATCTACAACTAGATCAGGTTGCTCAGAGCCCCATCCAAGCTGTCCTTGAATGTTTCCAAGGATGGGGCATCCACCACCTCCCTGGGCAACCTGTTCCAGTGTTTCACTACCCTCATTGTAAAAAATTTCTTCCTTATATCCAGTCTGAACCTACCCTCTTTTAGTTTAAAACCATTACGCCTTTTCTTATCGCTACTGGCCCTGCTAAAAAGTCTGTCCCCATCTTTCTTATAAGCCCCCTTTAAGTATTGAAAGGCTGCAATAAGGTGTCCCCACAGACTTCTCTTCTGCAGGCTGAACAACCCCAGCTCTTTCAGCCTTTCCTCATAACAGAGGTGTTCCATCCCTCTCATCATTTTTGTGGCCCTCCTCTGGACCCTCTCCAACAGGTCCATGTCCTTCTTGTACTGATCCCAGAGCTGGACACAGTCCTCCAGGTGGGGTTTCACCAGAGCAGAGTAGAGGGGCAGAATCACCTCCCTCGACCTGCTGGCCACTCTTCTTTTGATGTAGCCCAGGATACGGTTGGCCTTCTGGGCTGTGAGAGCCCATTGCTGGCTCATGTCCAGCTTTTCATCTATCAGTACCCCCAAGTCCTTCTCGGCAGGGCTGCGCTCAATCCTTTCATCCCCCAGCATGTATTGATACTGATGGTTACCCCAACCCAGGTGCAGGACCTTGCACTTGGTTCACATAAGCCCACCTCTTCAGCCTGTCCAGATCCCTCTGGATGGCATCCCATCCCTCAGGCGTGTCGACTGCACCACTCAGCTTGGTGTCATCTGCAAACTTGCTGAGGGTGCACTCGATCCCGCTGTCTATGTCATTGATGAAGATATTGAACAGCACTGGCCCCAGAACGGACCCCTGAGGGACACCACTCACCACTTTCCCACAGTGGTAGCTCGTCTTAGAGTTAAGGGCAAATGTAAATACTTCTCTGAATATGAACATACCTAAGTATATCCTTAAATGTCAGACACAAGCTTAAGTGATTGACTAGATTGTGGCCTAAAGAAGAGAGGACTTCAAAAAACATAAATGATCTAGTAAAAGCATGAAAACTGCAGTGAAACCATTCATCTTATGATACAGGAACCTGGATATTCTTAAAAGACCTATTACAAATTATGGTACACTTCTTCCACATTATGCAGTAAGTAGCTGTCAGAATCACTCATGCTATTTCACTGACTTCAAGGGAGCTGTATCATTGCACACAACAGCAGAAGTTGCGCTGTGGGCAATTGCGAACAATTTCAGGCAGATACATGCCTTCAATCCCAATCCTCTCTTCATCAGCGGAAACTTTTCATACTAATATCTTGGGGCACCATGATGATCTTTTTGTTCTGTCTTTGTTCGGCAACAAGCACGATGCTCTGTGATTTGTGATTTCCGAGGGATCCAAGGGCTCCATTTCCCTACAAAACCACAGAAATTTTCTCAAGAAATCTGAGACCTTCTAGCTCTTAGATCAGTTTATTATCCCATCACTTCGAAGACATTAAAAATCTAACATTTTAAATTACAGCCTAATTAAAATGATACATATTTCAGGACTTTGTAATATTTTGTGCAAAACCACTTACATAGTAAAACATCATGTTAAAGTTTCTTTATGGATGTCCATGGCTATTTTAATAAAGCATGTAATTTAATGAAGCATTTACTCTCTTTTTCATGAAGACTAATTGAAATGTTAATTTAAATTGGATTGGACAGATCCAAAACCTGACTAATTGAATGTAAACAAAAGACAATGAGGAGTAGTAGTATGCCAAGTTGACATCTTCTGCAGTAACAAGGGAATCGTGGTTATCATTCCTACTCTTTAATATCTTCCTAAATGATCTGGAAGAGTGAGCAATAATCATATTAAGAAAACTGGCAAATTATTCTATATTGGGAGACATGGTTAACACCAGAAAGCAAAACAAAGTGGAAAAATGGGCAGGGGAAAAAAAAACAAAACCTAATTTGGACACATCTGATGTCATGACAACATCTTAGCTAATACAGATGGTGAAAAATGATCCAAAGTATATATCCTTTGAATAAAGGAGAAACTAGGGAAGAAACAATCAGCTGGCAGTGATGGAGGTCCAATTAGAGATAGCTGGAAAAACATGGTAGGGCATGCATATGCATACAATAGCACAACCACATAGGAACCGTGCTCCTGCTCAGTCAAGGAATTACTCCAGCAGGAATATTTTTCTCCAAGAATCCTTATGGAGTCAACATCCAGGAGCAGTCTGGAGGAATTGCAGTTAACGAGAAAATGGGAGCACATGGAAGACGGGTCAGATGAAATGTTTCCATGGGTAAAGGTAAGCATACACTTAAGTGCCTTGTTAAAAGGGGCCTCAAGGACCAAAATATATGCGGTCAGGGTGAAAAGAGATAAAAACTAGTTTACAGCAGCCTACATATATTTTTTTTACATTAGTCAACAGCTGAACTTCCCTTAGTCTTTTATTCCAATGCAGGGTGGGTACTATTACAAAATGCTATTACAAAAATGGACTGAAGTGATCATATGAAACACATGACCTGGATCTCTGAAAGGAAAATGAGTGATTCAACATGGTGAGCTAAACCGTAGTGTTATCAGATAAATAGAAAAAAAAGAGGAGATTAATGGACTGAACACCTATAAAACCTGCATGAAAGTCTTCCCAAGGCATGCTGGAAGCTTAAAGGAGGATTAAAGAGGTGCTAGGAAATGGATAGTCCTTTTGATCAGAGTTGGGCTAGCTTACATAATAAATCTGCCTTCCATCTATAAATTATAACTCCATATTAAATAATTTGAAACAGGAAATTCAAACATCTTCCCCTCTTTTTCTGTATGTAACTTCAATCTCAATCAACAAATGTAATTGCATATTTTAAAGAACATTATAAATCACTCTCCTCTCTAACTGTAGTTTTCAGCAAAAGTATCATTTTATGCTCCTGATTTTTGAAGCTGACATGTTATTAACTTCGTATGCTATGTCTAAAACAATTGGAGGAAATAGAATTGATAAAACAGAAATGAAAAGTGTCCAGAAATAAAAAAGTAAAACAATAACATACTCTGAAATATTCATCAAAGCATATTAGCAATACATTTTAATCAACAGTATGTCACTTCTCATTGAGTGAAAACAGAGATGCTATGCTATTCCCACTTACTGACATAATATAACCAGCGTTACATAAGAATTGGTTATCAGTTGAACTTTCAACTTAAATCAGAAGAAAGTAGCAGGATAAAATAAAATTGAAATGGGGAAAATCAATACAAAAGAGCGTGGAAGAGCATGTATGTCCAAGAAGAAAATTGTTCAAAGGTATAGCCACAAAAGATGTATTGAAGTCCTGAAACAAAGGTCCATCCCTATCAAGTCAATGGAATTTTTTCCAGCAGCTTAAGGCACATCCTGTCCCTGAGTGGTTTGTAAGGAGCCAGGCATACAGCCAACTGTGCAGTACATATCTAATTTGCCTTTGCAAGGCTTACTGTAAATGTGTGCATGCAGTGAACCAAGAGAAGTGAAACATCCTGAAGACATATTCAAGTCAGCATTAACCTTCCCACCTTGGGTACCTACTGTTGAACTTACCCCATAGCTTAAAAACCCATCCCAGAAGAAGAGAGCCCAGTGATGCCATGACTACAGGATCATTCGTGTGCAGACTCCCCAGCTGAAAGCTTCCACTGACTTCTACCAGCTCAGGATCTGCCTCCTTAAATCATCCTTTATTATTCCAGTGATATAGGAAAACTATTTGAATAATGTTCAAAATAAAATTAATAATTTTCTTTCTCCACCTTGCGGAGAGAATTCCACTTGCAGCTTATCAATAAAGAGTAAAATCTCCTGCCCACACAGCACAGTCTTAGACAGTGATGTGTCTAACAATTAATAATCTCAATGTGAAGAAATTACCAGCGATACTAGTATTAAACTCACATGTAAACTAGGGTTACAAAAAGAATCCTATGATAAGAATACAAATTCATCTGTAAAATGCCGTTGGCCTATAATAGCATTTTGCACGTTGGAGTACCACCATTTAGACTTAGGCAGAAGACTAGCTATGCACTAGCACAGTGAAGCAAAGGGTAGTCTGTCCTTTCCCACCTAAAGCTAAGATTTTAGGGATGATAACTGAACAGAACAGATATTACCAGCATGGTCTCCATATTCTCAGCAGAAAGAAATAATTTTTCACAACTCCATTTTCTGCCATTTGAGAAACAGAAACATTTAATTTTAAAATTGGCTGAGTATTGATTCCTACAATATGACTTTGAGAGTCCAACTATTTGGATGCAAGAGATTTAGACCTATGAGAAATGCTCATTATCCTTCACATTACCATTCCTATGAAATATTATGCAGTCTGTCAGTAAAGCATGTTCTGCTATAATCTAACTTTATGACTACACGTAAAGAAGGTTTTGAATTATATCTGTGCAGTCAAGCCAAATATCATGTAAGGTCAAATACTCACATTTTTAAATCCATTCTCTTTTTGAAGGGTACATTTCTAGTATTCACACAGGAAAACATTCACATTTGTACTAAAAAAACATATAGCCCAAACTAATTTCTTGATTAAAATTATACACTCAGAAGTACAAAAGAATTTATATGGTCTAGTACAACTTTGCTTTGTTTTCTGGCCTCTAAGTGATAATGCTTTACCAATTAAAATAAATTAACTGTCTGCTTTGGATCATGTTAGAGTCTCAACATTTAAACCCAGAAATCTGATGGAGAGCAACGCATTTTTCTTTTGTTGAAAGAGTTAGAACATCCTTTTCTTCATCAGACTTCATCATGTGCTATTTGCATTGTTCCCTCTATCTGTTTGACCATATAGCTATAATCTTCAACTAATGAAAGAAGTTAAAAGAAAAGTTAATAATAGCATTCTGAAACTATTAATTAAAAACTGAAGTATCCCTCCTTGGATTGAATGGCTCACTATATTTCTAAAGGCAAACAATGATACAGAGATCCAAAGTAATCCATCCTCAATGACTACCACTCCTTGTCATTTGATTGCCTCAATACAGCAGATAAATTCAAATGGCTTCAGTCCAATTTGAGGCATATAAGTGTGAAGAGCACAGTAATAATAAAACCAATTGACTTAAACTGGCTCTGCAAGTGGAAGTGACTACAAGTGATATCTCTTCTTCTGCTGTTAATACAGGCAAGTAGATTACATTTTTGCGTCAAGGTCTGTAATGATAAAAGAATTAAAAATAATCTACAGATACCTAGAAATAGAGTTTAATATCAGGACTAGACATACAAATGCCAAATGTATATGCTATAAACTGATTAGCCATGGACTTCCCTGAAAGGCAATTTAAATCCATGGGAGCACACTCAGTGGTACAAAGCAGCCTTCAAACATCCTTACCTTCACGTTCATTAAATAATTTCATCTTTCTAAACAAGCTGGCACAATTTGCTCTTCCACTGAAAAATATATCTAAAAAATATAACTGAAAACCAAAACCAAGGACAAATGGCAGAAAGGACAAGAAAACATAGGTATTTGCCAGCAAGCAAAACAAAAAGAAAAGAGTGCAAAATTATGCAAAACAAAGCAGGCAAAATAACTTATTAACAGAATCACCCCAAAACAAAGGTTAATGAACAGTTAACAGGTTTTATCCTCACCCTAAACTGAAATCAACTTTAAAACACCTCTTGCAAAAGACAGGACTGCAGCTGTGGCAATCCCATTCCACATTAAACGATCTCTTTTTTAAATTCTCTGCTCCCCAAGGTAACTGATCCCCAGAGAAGCAATCTGAAGTTATGGCTAATGTAGAAGTCAATGTATTTGAAAGGGACATTCTCTTTTCACCAGGATAAATCAAAGATATAGCCTTAAATGAAAAAAAAAAATCTGACCCTCTGCATATGAAAAGGCCCCATGTATATTCAAGCATATGCAGCTTACACCATCCTGGTCCTGCCAGCTCTTCCCTACATGCTTGTTACATGTGTTTGGAACAGCCATGATTCCTGCTGTATTTCAGTCTCTTTGTAGACCCATGAATCAAAGCTAAAAGATGAATCATCAGAAAGTATCCCTATAGCTTCTCAGCTGAGGATTCTTTAACTTCAGTTAAGGCTTTTGGCATCAAAATAAGAGTTATTGTGTTTTCAGAGGCATAACCATATCCTGTGGTTCCATAGACATTCACAGAGATGGGTTCAGACCACTTTGGAGATACCAGCTATTCCAGGTTCAAATCTGTAAATAAAAGTCAGAAAAGGGTTTCCTCTAGATCCACCATAAGGAAACTGTATGGAAACCTTGGGGCACAAAAAGTCAATATTACCCCACTTTAAAGCTTGAATACTTTTAAAGTCTATATTGTTGAGATATTAGCTCTAAGCCTCTGGAATGCAATTTGGATTTCAAAACCCTAATGAGGTTTCATGGTATTAGCTTCACTACCCTAGTGTAAATTTTATCTCAGATATACTTATTCTCCCTCTCCACATCCCTGAAGTTGTAGCTGAACACAGGATTTCCATTCAATCTTGGTCATAATCTACTGTGAATCACTCTTTCCTATCATAGTCCCTCCACCACATTACACTTTCAGAAGGCTGCAAATTAATTTGGGATTAAAGTTATTATAAAACCCAGTATTGCTGTATAAACCTACAACCTACTGAATAGGCAGCAGGTTTGTAAATTACTAATCATAGTTTTCAGTCTCCTGGGAGCAGGGTCAAGGTCATTTTATGGGTGAAAGGTAAGAGTTCCTATTTATTCTCCTTTAATTTTTCCTCCCATTAGCTAAGTTCTCCTATTGAAAGCCTAAAACAAAATTTTTACCCTTTCTGATGCTCCAATACATCACCATCCTGGGGTGAAAACTTCTACTAAGCCTGATAAATGATTTTACTCTGTGCTCTTCCTTTTTTTCCTATGCAGGCTGAGTGCTGAAAGGAGTTTGGACAGCACGTCCAATTATGCACTGGAGAGAAGTGCTCTTTATCAGCAGGAGAGGAGAAAGGTCAGATGCCACGATGAAACTGTGCACCTCTCCACTAGGTCAGCTTGAGCTGCCCTCTTTATCTCCACAAACCTCTTTTAAAATCTCTTCTTGCTTCTTTCATCAGCCAAAATGGGTAGAGAGCAAATGCCTCCCCAGATGTCACAGGCAGTGAGTACTTGCCATGATTGCCCGGTCTGGAAATGTGAAGCCTGTTCACTCCAGCAGAAAGGCATCAGGTGCCCAGCTGAGTTAGCCCAAAGACACAACAAGTTAATTCTTCCATTTATTAGCCTCATAAATATGTCTGAATACTGCCACTCCTTGCATGTAACAGTTTACATGCATTACTGCTCCTGGGAATTTAATGAGCTCTCCATTAAGCCCTGAATTTCCTTAACTTTCATGCTGGGACAACCACCACACTCGCCACAGTTCCCCTATCTGTTTTAGGAAAATATTTAAACCTTTGACCAGTGTCTGTTTTCACTGACATCAATAAAACCCTGCCCAACTAATTCAGTGATATTTCAGGGGAATGACACCAGGAGAGTTAGGTTACTTGTTAAACTTGATCTCAGTCACTCATTAGTCCATGTGAGTTTTTATTTAAAAAACAGATAACCATATCAAACAGAGATAAGGAACAAATCCCATCAAACTTCAAAATAAACTCTGAGATAACCTTTCAAACAAACAAGCACTGCTCAGTTAAGTTACTCGAAAACACCCAAGGTACATAATATGGGAACCATGATGAACAACACCAGCACTGCTCAAACTCAGCATGAATGAATCACGTCACTTGAAGTATTTATACCAGATGCTAACCAGAAGGGCATCACACAGAAAAAGTGTTAATAATTTTTTTACTTATTAATTAGCCTTTCCTATTCCCCTTTCCCTTCCACCGTTGCCGAGTGTTGGTAGAGGGCTGCTCATTTCATAGAATCGTAGAATCACGGAATCATAGAATAGTTTGGCTTGGAAGGGACCTTTAAAGGTCATCTAGTCCAACCCCCCTGCAATGAGCAGGGACATCTTCAACTAGACTGGGTTGCTCAGAGCCCCGTCCAACCTGACCTTGAATGCTTCCAGGGATGGGGCATCTACCACCTCCCTGGGCAATTTGTTCCAGTGTTTCACCACCTTTACCGTAAAAAATTTCTTCCTTATCTAAAGTCTAAATCTAGTTTAGACTTTTTTAGTTTAAAACGATTAGCCCTTGTCCTATCACAACAGACCCTACTAAAAAGTCTGTCCCCATTTCCCATCCAAACTCCCACCCTTTCCTATGCTCCTTAACCAACAGCTCCAAAACTCAGTCTGATCAGTTTAGTGCTATCTCTGCACTTACAGTGCAGTTCTTTCGTCATTTTGTTACCCAACAGGGATGATCGAAAAGCACTGACCAACGAATTCAGATTGAGTCTTAATCAATAGTCTCAAAAATGTCACAAAACAAAATGTGAAACTGCAGCCTGACCTATTCTGCTTCTTCCATGAGCCAAGATTTCACTTCCCAAGTCAGCTTAGGAAGCAACAGCACTTTGGTGGTGTAGGAATTAACCTGTCCATCTCCAGAGTTCCCACAGAAACAACCTTACTGAGCTTACACAAAGAGCTGCACAACTCTTCAATCTTCCATTGACTGAGAGTTGAGAGAGAGAGAGAGTTGAGAGCTGAGCAAAATATATCTCTCTCAGTTGAGAGCTGAGCAAAAATATCATTAAAAAATTTACAGTGGGAATAATACCAAATTTAATTTATTGTCGTCTTCTCCTCTGAAATTAAATAACCCAAGGGCACAAAACAACAAGTAAAGCATTCCCTTTAAGTTCGTACACAATATTTTGGGTTTCTTGTAAGGAAAAAAATAGAAATGAAGAGTTGGGAGCAGATTCCCAGACCTGAAGGGGACATCCCAAAATTTTATATGTTCCATGGAGGTAAAAAAAATAAGTTGAATGTCTTCCTCTGCCCAGGTCTGAATCCTGTCTCCTCTGAAAGCATGAACCCTTTGGCATCGTCTCAGATGCATTTGTATGCAAGGAGGCTACTGTTAACACCACTTAACTTTACATAAATAAAGAAATATCTATTGCAGGAAGGAACTAGAATATGGGGAAGTATTCCTCCTCTAGGCAAGAAAATCAGCATTTCAGCTACATTTTTAGTACATCTTCAAGCCTTCAAAATGGAAATGTTCAATTTTTCACAGTCATGGAGCTGCGATGAGGCATCCTCCAGTAGCTCTACCTCTTCCCATCTCACCTGGCAGCACAACGAGGCCTTTCTATGCTGTCTATAAACTGTGGGCAGGAACTTCACAAAGATGAAAACAGTAATTAGAAAGTGTTATTGCCCTTTGCATTATTTTCACAGCTAACACATACATATATTAAACCAGCTGTTAGGGACTTAATTTAGTTACAAAGAGAGTAATCTCTTCTTTTTATCAGAAAACTCACCAATCTCGCTGAAAGTCTTGTTTCAACTCGATTACAAATTTCCCATCAACTTCCCTGAGATCTGGAGTTCTTCTCCGCTTTTATGGAAACTGAAAACAATCATTACCAAGCAGAGCAAGATGGTGTTTTGAATGAATTACAGTGAGTGCGATTTTGATTGATGAAAAGGGAGTATCACCTTAGGAGTGAAACATTAATCTATGCATAGTTTTAATGTAAGAACCCATAGCTTTTGAGATAGATTTGGTAGGAAACCAATCTGGTAGGAAAAATGAGCTAATCCTAATATTACCACAGGGCTAATCCTCAGAAATGTATCTGCATATATGGCAGCAGGGCAGGCTGGGAAGACTGAATACCTTACGAAACTGTTCTGTAACATGCTGAAACTGGATATGAAGCAAAGGCTCGAAGAAAGAACACAAAATAACAGGTTTTAGCTTTCAAATAGCTCTGAGATTTGTGGCTCCAATAAAGAGTAAATACTTTTTTTTTTCCTTTCAGTCGAGGTAAGACCATCTGAAACGGCTGACACCGGTCAGGCTGTAGATTTCCACTTAGATCCAATTTGAAACTCCAGACTCGAGGACCTTATGTCCCAACCTAAGGTACAGTTTCACTCATTACAAAGGTAATGTGCAAAAGAGAAATCACAGGTCATAACCAGCTGTGTGAAAAGCACATTATTCCATGCCCTTTGATCAAAATTTTGTGAGGCTCAGAGATGAGCAACGAGAAAGAGAGAGAGAGACATTTAGGATATCTCTGTGAAATGAAATCAAAGGAAATCAAGAACAATAAATACGTCTTATATGCCTTTGTACTATATGCAAAAATTACCCTACTCTTGGGGTTTTTTTGGTTCAATACTTCAGGTTTATCCAGGTTTATTCTTTAACAGCATGTTGTCAGATGAAAATTTGTGATTTAATTTGTGTCTATGCCTGTGCAATTTAGAGGCAGGTTATAATGCTGGAAACAGGCTCCCAGATTTGTTCTCAAGGAAGATCACATCCTGTCCAGGAGTTTGAAACAGCTGAGTCCAAATTTTGGCAATTCATAACCTCAGAGCAGGATGGATGCTGAGCCTGGCAAAAGCCGTTGCCTGGTCTTCATGCCAGCCAGGGCCCAAACATCTAATGGCTCCTTCAGAAATTCACTTGGGCCTTCAAATACCTTATTTCCCATAGCAGAACTGAAGATGTCCAGGGAAGGAAGGAAGGAAGGAAGGAAGGAAGGAAGGAAGGAAGGAAGGAAGGAAGGAAGGAAGGAAGGAAGGAAGGAAGGAAGGAAGGATGCACTGTGTACTAGGAGTTGCTAATTTAGAAGTAATGGATTTGCTACATTTCTATATCTGAAAGTTTTGCAGTCCTATTATGTTCAAAGAGTCCAATTCTCTGATGTTATTTACATGCAATAAAATACAACAAAGAAAAGTTTTTTGTTATTTTTAAACATAGGATTTACATTTTTTTGCTTTATTTTTCCCTTTGTATTACCACTCTCCACTCTCACAGTGGCTCACAAGCTAAAAAAAAAACAATTACAGAAAGGACAGGAATACTCTTTAACATCTGTTCTTGCCCAAATTGGAGATTTTATCTAAGACAAAGGCAAGATAAATTGTAACATATTTCTTTTTCCATTTGAAAAAGGGTTTCTGCAGATCCCAGATTCTGCACTTGTTTGTAACTCTCCCTATTTCCCAATCCCTTGATCTGTATTTCCTTGGAATTGATTTTTCTCTTTTTTACTCTTCAAAACACCTCTCCTTATACACTCTCTACAATAAATGGAGCTTAGCTTAAAATTCAGGTCATACATTTGAAGCAAAACCTTTCGTATTAATTCCAAACTTCTTGAATAATATTCATATATATAAAAATAGAGATGGGGATCGGGGGGAACCTCTCTATCTACTCCAAGCCCTAAAAGCCTCCCTTATGCCAAAAGAGCAGCTCTTCAAACATTTTCCTGTCCTTTTCCTGCAAGTCTTTCATTTCTTTTCCTTAGTATATCACACAGCGATTAGAGAAGCTACAGCAATTGATGCCCTTCAGTGGCCTGTGTCTTCTCTGCACTTGTTAGATGGGTTCTCCTTCATGTCAGTGGGTTGTGTCATATTACAAAATAATAAGAGCATTGCCACCAGAAAGCCAGGCTCCCTGCTGGGAATGATGGCTCTCCACATGTGTTGCTTTCATACATAGCCGAAAAAGTGTCTGCTGGGTTTGACCTCACTTCTGCTTTTGCATTTTATTCTCTCTTCGTAGCCTCCTGTACCACAAAAAATACATCTTTCTCTACCTTTCCACCCACAGTTAAAAGCCAGGTGCTTTATTCCATTTTTTAAAAAGCTGATTATGTGTACATTCTGGGAAAAGTTTGCATGCTTGGCTAGCAAAGGGTTTCATTTGGCTCTGCATCCTTTGCTATTGATTGTTTGCTTCTTTGTTTGTCTCTTAACAAAATGCTGGTGATGAATGATTCAAATGCCAAGTGCTAACTCCCACTCCATTTGGTTCAGCTGTTGCTCTGTTGACCCACGTTCCATCTTTCACTGTAAACATGGCTCCATGTGTTTCTCACTATCCACCTCCTGCATACCCCTTTGTTTTTTGAGTCCTTTACTGGAACCCATGATCCTCTTCCCATCTCAACCCATACATTGCAATACCACATTAGGAAAAATTTCTTATTCAGGAAAGCACTGGAGTATGTTTGATTTTACCATGAGGGTTTGGGGTTTTTTTTGGTTTGTTTGTTTGTTGTTTTTTTTTTTTTTTACAGGCTCTCTTGAACCACAGCCTCTATTTAATCCACTTAGTTTTGTTAGTGATGAACTCCACTGCCCACAGGTTCAAGTCAGCAAACCATTTATGCATATTTAACTTCTATTGACTTGCATGGATTGCTTAGGATTAAGCACATGCTTAGATGCTTCTCTAAATTGGAGCCATGACTTTTTTTTCTTCCATAGGGGCAGAGCAATAGAGCTATGATCCTAATTCCTCTGAGTCTAAAGAGGAATGGACTGTTTTCCAATTAAACCACTTTATCAGGTAGGTCAAGTCTTAAAAGATTCAATGACACCACTAACCAGTTTCACAAATACAAAACTAACATCGTTGCTTTACCTCACATTCTATAAATAATAACAAGACATGATGTAATACTAAGGGAGATGCCATTTGAAATGGCCACAAAGCACAAACGTAGAACCATACTCTGGATAAATCTTGTCCATTATTTTTTTCCATTTGACATCATCTTTCTGTACTTTGTTAGAGGCATTTACTTTAAAACTCTTTCTGAAATAATATTTTTCAACTTCATATGATTAATAGGAAGTTAGAATACTGATTGGTTTTGAGGTACAACATAAACTTTTACACTGGTTTCCTTTTGATACTGCTGCAAAATTAAATCCCTGGAATCAGAGCGACAAATGTTATAACCAAAGTTCTCTCACAGAATAATAAGCTGATAGCAATAACCACCTTTTCTGCAAGGTGAAAAGATTTATTTCATGTAGGAATTTCACATTTACATGCAACTATTTTGAATTAAATGCTGATCACTTTATACCCATAAGCCAAACCTGCATGCTGGGACTGCAGAAAACAAGGCTTTTCAGGGAAACTTTTAAGCATGCACGTAAATCAAAGCGCATGAAAAGCAGCTATGGTACTGTTATAGGATTTCCCAGTTAAGTGAAAAATTGTCCAGCCCATGTTGCCCAGACTGGAAAAAACATATAGGCACTTGTTCAGTGCTAAGCAACTTAGTAACCTCAGTAAAACCCAGAGGAATTCTTATATTCTTCAAGATTTTTGCACAACAAAAAACTCCATGTCTAAAATGGATTATTTTCAGAAAATGCATCATATTAGAACTAGTGTCTTAGAAATTAGAAGGCTTATAGTGCTTTATGAACTTGTTCCCTCACTCCACAATTGTTCTTCATTATCCTTCAATTCCTGCTGTATTGACTAACAACCGTGCTTCCTATAAAACAAACTGTATTTCCACACTATTAGAAGCGCCCTAGAAACAGCACTTCAGACTTTGTAGAACGTCTTCCATAAATGATCTGCTATGCTAAAGTCATTGCACAGATAGCTTGAGTAGGTTATTCTCTTGTCAGTGTCTAACGTAATCACCTTAATAGAAAATACAGTAAAAGAAGTAAGCAATGAGAGCTTTTATTCAAAGGATTTGCACCTGAAGTAGGCAGGCTGGCTTTGAATGCACTGTTACATAGTGCTCAGCATTTCCAACACCCGACTATAAATGACATGTCAGATTTTAATAGGGCAGTACTGATAGGTCTGTAGCGGGGATTATTTACTTGTCCCTTGCCTGCAATGAGAAAGTCAGGAGCTGCCCTTTATTTCAGCCCATATTTCAGCTTCTGCTCTCTTTTAGCTTGCCTGAAACAGATGAGTGAGAAGAGGAGCTCGTGTGTAAGGAGACCACAGAAATGGTTCTACTTCAGAGAAAGGATGGTAATGACAGCAGTTTGTTGCCTATGTGTCATATGAGTTCAAGGTTGCTGCGAGGAGGGAACCAGCACCGCCAAGGAGAGAGCAGCTTTTGCTGAACTGTGGCCTCTAATGTGCTGGGCTTACAATTATTCCTTATATTTCGTTTAACCAGGGGACTACACAAGGACAATTTGACTTAGCCAAACACTTTGACCCCTTATCTGGATACCTTCATTTAGGCATATGAAATCTCCCCATGTTCACACTGCTTTCTCCTTTCTGTCTCTACTGTTTATACATTTTTCTTTTCCTACATCATGAGTTGAAGGAAGACTAATTGAAATACTGTGTTCCTTAATATCACCTTCCTACTGCACATAACTGATGAGAGGGAGATTGTGAAACTACGGTCATAGTCATGTCAACAAGCATCCACCAAGGTGAATAGCATTTGCAGTTTTTCTGCTGTTTCTCTAGAAGAGATGTAAAATACAACAGTGAAGAAGGAGAGTATAATAAAGAGTCAGGAAAGGGGAAAGCAACATCCAAAGGAAAATAATGCTGATGCTAAAGAGAATGTGCAAAAAACAATTTCTATGATTCCTCGTAATTCTAAAGAAAACAATATACTGCATTTACTTGAAGCAATAAACTACTAAAAGAAACAGTCAAACACAACTGAGCATTACAGAGTTTATGGGGACCTAGTTCATCCTCACTGTAAGATCTGTGACCATGACACACCAGTGCTTCCTCACTGAAAATTACTGGGGGGGCGGGGAGGGAAAGCCCAATTAAAAAAAAATCAACCTACTGTTTTTAAAAAAAGTGGAACTAATTTTTTTCTCATTCCAATGTTTCATAGAAATCTATGCCAAGGCCAGCTAGTCCTGTAACAAAATCAGCAGTTGGTTTGAGAGTGGGGATTTTGTTGTCAACTCGAAGCTCAATTCAGATTTCCTAAGGAGTTTATAGTACATCTATGAAAAGCCTAACTTCGCTACCAAAATTTCCTGTTCAAAACCCCCAAGAACTATTGTATATTCTTTACCAAACTCATCATAAAATAGTAGAGAGTAGGTGGTTATCTGGATGTTCACCAGACATCTAATCTGTCCCCATTCCACAGCAGATTGAGTTCAATTCAATTTTGGAGGCCGTATAAGAAATCAGAGCAAGTCATAAGAGGTGTAAATCCTATGCAGGCTACCCCCTTGCCACTCCCTTTCTACATGGGGTATCTCCATACCTAAGGACCACAAAAAAATGAATGTCTCAATGGCTCTGCTACTAAGAACTACAAGTTGGCTGTTTTGATTATTCTTTGTTAAAGACACAGGAGAAGAAATCCAAACCAGAAAGCAGTGCAGCACAAAGGTCAAACTGTCTTCCTTCCACAAGAATTTACATAGAATATTAAACAATGGAAAATTTTGATAATTTATGCTCATGACAAAGGTTGTAACAAGAACAAGAAATGGAAGAAACTAATTCTTCATATGGGAAGCAGTAAAATTATAATTCACTGTGATTACTGCCTTAGATTTTAATTTTCTGGTTCCCTTGGGCTCCACAGTAGGAGAAACTGAAGGACCTCGCAGAAGGATTTAAAAAGAAATTATATCAGTGAAAGAAATTACCTCATAAATAGTCATAGATTATATCATAAGTTTCCAGCAGACCTATTAAAACCAAAACAGAAAGCCTTATCTAGCTTGTCGGAGATTTTTAATAATGGTCCTTTCAATTAAAAATCCAATAAATACATAATTGAAAAATTACGTTGTTTCCAGTAAACAAAATTGTGAAAAGACCAATGGAAAACAACATGCCAACCAAAACACTTCTTCTCTCCTATCTGTTTAACTGTCCAATTTTACTTACTTTTGATCTGGTCTTTAGCTAAAACACGGAAATAAAAAGTATCACCAACCCACCGTTAGCCTAGAAAGTGCAGCTCGTTATGTGAAACCTGGCTCCCTGCCTCCACGTAACAGGAGCATTGCACTGTCAACGGCTAGCAGTGACAGAACAGAAAGCTTATATATTCTACCTTTTGCTTCACAAACATGGTTCACAGTGATGACAACGGAGAACGCAGAGCTAGGAAGCTGTTTGAACTAGTCATTTGCTATTAGGGCAGCATTTTCATGCTCACACGTGCACAGGTCTCACTCAGTCTGCAATTAATCGGTGTGGATGAAGGGAAGGGAGTGAAAAGAAATCAGTGAGACAACACTCAGACTGAGACAACAACTTTAAATTCCTAAAAGTCAAAAAGCCTCAGCTTTTTCATCCTCTTCCCCACACCAACCCCCCCCCCCCCCCCAAAAAAAAACCTTCTTTGGCAAAGGCTGTTAAGGTTATTCAAGTCCATTTCCCACGCACAGTCTGCAATTTTCAAGTCAAATGGAGCATCACCCACCTCAAGGAGTGCTCCTTTCACTTGCAGGGCTGTCTTTCAAAGAGTATCCTGGCAGTATCCCAAAGAAATTCAAAGTAGACAGATCTCACTATGGGGCACATTTCACAAGTGCTCTGCCATGAAATGCTGCTTTGCTCACTTCTTAGGGGCTTGATTTCATCAGAAAGCAAAAACTAAAAATAAAAAAAAAGGAAGCACTAAATGGCAAATGCAGTAGTTCTGTTTTATTCTTATAAGGAACAGGATTCATTAGCATTTTTAGCAAGAAATCATTCTATTTTAGTGCAAATTCATTCCGTTTATCTATTCATTAGCAAAGAACATAGATTAGATACATATTCAGTCCTCAAGAAAAACACAGAAGCTAGTTGGACTGAAAGGTCTGGCATCTCTAAGTCAAGCAATGCCAATGAGACGAGAGAAGCTGATCTTTTGAGAGACAAAGCCTCCTAACCCTAAACTGCTTTAAACATATCTCTCTCCTCCTCCATTACTGAATGAGGCGTGTGAAGTGGAGGGAGAGCAGCCTTCACTGCAGCACTATCAGCCTCAGAGAAGGGATGATTGCCCTCAAGAAAGATTAGGGTCTCTCAAACAGTTGGAGAATTACATATACCGAGACCAGAGGGAGCAGCACCCAAGTACTTCTTATTCTAAGTCATAGAATGAGTAAAATTTGCAATTAAGTCATATTTCTGTTGTGCAACCCACATCTCACTAAAGATAATACAACCCTTTACCTCCATCCAGTTTTGAACACTCCTGAAAAAAATGCAATACTTGGGTATAGCAAGTGCTTCTTTTACAGGATGCTACAACACAGGTTTAACAGCACTTCTGCTATTTCAGAGCTGCACACACCCAATCCTATTATGAAGAGTGGGAGCTACTGCTCCCACACCAGGAGCAGCTGAAAGGAAAAATGCATCCTTAAGTGCTAGGATGTAGGAAGCCTTCCCATTCTCCCTGTCCTTTTCATTACAGTCCATCTGAGTTTGTCTCTGGCTGTGACACAGACACCTATTGCACCCATGGTACTGGCTGATGAAAACAAACCCATTCAGAAGCACTGGAGCACTTGAGAAAATATATAAAAGTGGTTTATTTCCTAAGCAAAGAGAATGAAGATTTTTGGTGGGAGGGCAGATTTCTGGATAAAAATGTTTTTTTCTCTCTCATGCTTGAGCTAGCTGGGAAAATGGAAAAAGAGAATCATTTAGTTCTATCTTTACTGATTTTTTTTGTTTTCGCCTGAGGTTCTTGATTGTGTCTTGCTTAATCTCTGGTTTTTGCATGTCTTTCTGATAAACCAGCATAGTTTACATTCTCTGTATTTTTTGTGTGTGTTGGATAAACCCATGGTTTATGAGGTTTCAAACTACCTCACACAGCTGAACCCATATTTCAGTACTTTTCCTTTATTATATAGCATCTTAGCGCTGTGCATAGCTGATTGTCTTAATACAAAATCAGGTGGTTTTCCCATTCCTTAGCCCAGGCATAGCTGGGTTAAGCAGACCAAATGGCATTTGGCCACAGTAGTTCCTTGCAGCTTTTTCTGTCTCTCTCCAGGAAAATACAGAGCTCGGTTCCCTCTCCCTACCAATAACTGCAGGAAATCGTAATTTGCAACCAAACAGTCCAGCTGAAAAATGTGTATTCTGCAATAGTGTTTCACTTAAGAGATATGAAGAATCAGCTGTAAGTATAATAGAATAAAAAAAGGACACCAATATAAAGCTAAGAAAGTAAATCTACACTTTTTTCCAAAACATTGTGGCATGTTTATCTCAGTCAAAATATTGTACCATTACGGTCAGTTCTTCACCTGCAAAGTTGTCTCTTCTCCAACTGCAAAGTACATGAGTGTTACCTGAGAAGCTGTAGGCAATTTTAATTTTATTTTATTTTTTATTCCAGAGAGGATGGTTTGTATTCAGCTGTGGACTTCCAGATACTTCATCCTTGAGGCTAAGTATTAGTACCAAAGAAAAGAATGAAACTGATATACAAGACTATACCCCTTCTTGTAAGAATTGGCCTGATTAGGTTATTATTTACTACTGCATGTAGATAGATTGGAATTATTTTCTGTAATACTTTAAAAAAAAAGTTCTTTTTCATGTTTCAATTTGCACTGATATAAGCATACATCTTTTTTTAAAAAAACTTTGAAGTATGTTCCTACTTCAAACAAATCCTTTTATCTAAGGATGAGACCACGTTGTTACTTGAGATTGTTTGCATAAAATCTCATTAGCCTATTTATTCTACTTCTAACACCTTAGGTAGTACTTCATTACCATGCAAATAAAGACAGACTTTTTACATGTAGCTCAATGCAGGACTGATTGTTCTCTTTTACATAGCACAACAACAAAGTACTATTAATGAAAGTCATCAATAATTGTTCAACAGGTAAAAAAGATTAGAATCAAATAGAGCCTTTCTTATCAGCACGAACTTCCTTTTCCCCTTCCAAACACAAATTTTGTTGATTACCACTCTCGGGAAACTTCACAACACTGAGTTTCATCTTCTTCTCCCACTGATGGACATACTGCACTGGCAGAGTAAAGTATTATGAAATTCACAAAGTGAAATTCGGACCCCAGTGAAAGCAGTGGGGCTTTCAGCGCTAGCTTGTTCCCCAAAATCCCAGCTCTGTGCCTTTCAGCTCTTTCTAGTGATGGCTCTGAAGTGGGCACCACATCTGCTTTTAATTTTAACACTTCTGATGGGGAAGGTCACTGCTTTAATGTGGCACATAGTCTGTGAGAAAGAATAGCATCTCCTGTGAACTTGCACTGTCTTTATGATTCAGACAATAATAATAATAATAATAATAATAATAATAATGATAATGATAATAGCCAACCAGCCTGTTGCTGTGCAAATTTTAAGAGGAAGTCCTCATAAATAAAATTGCCATGCAGTTCAAAGGGGATAGTATATCCAGAGAAATGAGAAGAGATTTCAGATAGCCTGCTAGAAATCTTGTTTTATATAGGAAGTCCTCAGATGCCCTAGAGGTAGCTCCTTAAACAATGTTACATATTTACCTTTTTTATGTACTTACTCTTTTTTAGCAACTCCAGGTGGTAAATGCTGAGGAGAAGGCAAAGCCTGTAACAGATCATTGCTTCTCTTCTGAAAGGAGATGGGCTGGAAGGCAGGTGCAAAATATGGAAGTTTTAGGAGTTTGAACCACTAAAACCTGCATGCATATGAAGCTAAATGGTAACTGGTTTAAACAGCATAGGCCTTGGCAGATATTGCACTGCCCTCGTTCTGTAAAGTGGTAATTGCAATACAGTAGGCTCCAAAGCTACATTCAATTTAACCACAAGTGCCCTCCAAGAGTTAAGCAAATTGTCACTGTGACTCCCCTTGGGACAGAGATTGCAAGTGCAGAAGCTCGAGCAGGGAATGTTTGTTGGCAAAACAGCCTCCACCAGGATAATGAAGGTGTCCCTGCAAGCAGGCTTGCCCGAAGTAACCAGATCTTTTCAGACAGCCCTCAGCACAGATCCAGCAGGTAGCAGGAAAGAAACTAGACAAGGAGAGGAAAAAAATTAAAAATCCCCAAAGCAGATTTGAAAGGCAGCAAAATGCAAGTGGGTTCATTGGAGCAAAAATGTCATGACAGAAAACCCAGCATGAAGCATATAACCTGCTAAGCCTGATCGAGCAGTGATTTTATTGCTTTTCCTTTTGTGTGATAACACACGTGAGAAGTGTGCTGCCATTTCAGACACCACAGACATGATTAATAAGGGCAGGCACTGTTAATGGGATGAAATTTGTGTAAAGCCTCGCTGAAACCAAAAATGTTATCTTCATCAAGTCACAATCTGCAAAAGGAATCGAGGGTAGCTGGCTACAAAAACTTGCTGGGCCAATAATGCAAAGCCTACATGTGGACAAGGTCAACCAGAAGCAGAGACGTGCAGAGAAGAAAAACAGTGCAATAAAAATGCTAGAAGTAGCTTCCAGCATTTTTTCCACAACATGTACAAATGCAAGAACACAGCAGCAGACAGAAAACAGCAAGTAACAGCACTAGAAATGTGGCTGTGAAAGGTAGGAAAAGAGACCCCTTTTTGAGCAGAGTACTAACTGGGGGGGGGAAAGACCTAGGATTTTACGTGAAGAAAACACTCCCTATCTGGTTTTTGTAAAGTTAAAGGCAATGGGGCTTCCTGTGTAAACAGAGAGGACTTGGCTATTAATTTCTCCTGCAAAAGAGAGCCTGCAAGTAAGAACGCAACAAGCAACTGGCCAAATAAAAAAGAGAAAACAATTTTGGCCTTAGAGTAAAACGTATATCCACTGTATTTTTGGATATTTTTTTTCCTAACAGCTCTAACAAGTCCAAGGCATTGTTCACTATGTCTGCTTCTTGTTAGTAGTGAAAATATAAGGAAGAGCAGCAAGATGCATGCACATATTGTATTTATTGGTACTCTCATCTAGTTCTTCTGCAATCTTCTGCAGCCCAGCAGAAATTCTGATAATTACTTGAGTTTCAGGTTGAGCTTTCCCCTTAATTAAGGATAAGAGATACACAGTATTTTGGGAACATGTTTACGAAAAAAGGGAAGGAAATTTCAATTACATGTGCATACAGTATATAATGAATTGGGCCCAATTTCTGTAGCAATTGCCAGCTGAAAGCTAGAGTTTTGCTATAATTCAGTTTGATAACCATTGTTGATTTCTTTTTCATTTCTTTTTCCAGAAGAGACAGCTGCTATTTAGAAGCAGTAGGAAAAGCTAAGGATCAATTATCAAAAAGTACAGCAAAGGGGAAAGAAGGACTGAATACATGAAACAACAAAAAGTTAGGTGTTTTGAGCAGAATCTCCTGCTTAAAAGAAAAGGATTTTGCTGCACAGGCATATGTTGTTTAATTGCCACAAAATAACATGAAAAAGGTAAAAAAAGAAATATGTAAGAAAATCTGTTCTGTGTAGTTAAAAGCAAATGAAATCAATTGTGTAAGTATACGTAAAATACTAATGATATTATACAACTCAAGCAAAAATGGCTAATGAATCCCACTGACTAAAAATGCCTAGTTCAGTTATTAGCATTCCAGTCACGACTGCCACAATTTCCACTTCTGCTGTCAGAAGATAGAGAAGGCATAAAAAAAAAAGCAAAATTTTTTCATGTAGAATATTTACTAATTACTACTAATTGAGAAAGATTTAAGAATTTATATGCCTTGCACTGCCAAATATCATCTGAAATGTTTTAATACTCCTTAAAACCCTTATTGTCCTTTCACTTGCAAATTTTACAGACAGGACTACATTTTCTTGGTTGTTTTATTTTGCACAAAAATTGTACTCTATGCACGTAATCAGCATTATATGATTAACAGAGATAAGAGACAAACAATAACGTTAGTACTGCAAAAGCAGAACTCAAGTCATATGTAGTGTAGGAAAGAAATGCCATATACCAGGCACTATTAAGTGAACAATTCCAGCTCATCAATACACATCAAACAAAACACATCAGTCGAAAAATCTGATGTCCTTAATAGAAAAGATATCAATGCTTTTATCATGAACAGGTCCTAGCACAAGATCATCCAAATTTGCTCTGCTGCTAATTCAGACAGATGCTGCTATTGATCTCAGACAACTTTCTCCATACTCTCTTCTTTGATGCACTTTAGAAAACAAGAAAAATTAAGTAAGCTGATGAAAAATACAGTTGCAGAGCTTACCCAAAAAGGTGTGGGGCTTTTGTTGCTTTATTCGTTTCTTTTCTGTTTTTTAAGCACTATTACCCATATATCAAAATTTGCATTTGATTAGCCAAACCCAAATCCGTATTTTGTGAATACAGTTAACAAAGCACCTTTCTGATGGGAAGAAAGAAGCAGCCCGCCGGTTCTGAAGGCTGACATTGTTGGACAGGATCAATGTTAATAAACAAAAATGCTACGTGGTTCACACTTGATACTGAGGCAATACATGTTAATATGCAACTAGGTATGTGGCTAGGTGAGTTGTTTCTACTACAATTCACTTTCAAAGCTATTAGGTTAAATTGGACCATTGCAAATTGCAAGACAATTTGCATTCCTGTTTAAAAATCTGTAGTCTGAGTAAATCACCATCAAAGCTTTATCTCATTTAAACTAAAATATAAGACTCAATATTAAAGAGCAAAACTTACCTGTTGACAGTAGTGATGGACTATCTTTGCTTAAAAGACATTGCTTAATTAAAAACAAATGGAGTTAACATGAATTAAAGCTACTAGCTCAAGTGCAATCAACAGTCAAGTCAATCTGAGCGGTGTGACCTTTAAAGGAGAATGTTTTCACTCATTAAACACGTTGCTGACTTTTTGGAAAGAAATATAAAGTTAAAAAAAAAAGATAAGGGGATGTTAATAGGCTGTGAAAAAAGAATCTAAAGAAAAGCAATCTTACATCTTCCTCTTCTGTCGCAAGTAAGGCAAAAGCCTATATTTTTAATGAATATTTTCTGTACACTTTCATTTATCTCCTCTCTATTGTTCTCCCTAACTGCCTACAGTTAAATCAAAAGAGATACTCACTAAGGAAGAATAACCCAAACAAGCCTAACAACAACACAAAGTACTATTATCCACAGGAATAACACAACTTCTAAGAAAAAAGAAAATCAGGGAGCCATTAATTAGAAAATTAGTTCCAACCAAGCTAGGAAGGTTTATTTTTATGTGTAAAATGGGAATGCTGTTGCTTACATCTCTCAGAGGGCTTCTGTGATACCGACTGTGAAGAAAAGATAGAAAGGTTCAAAGGAAAAGGTTTTTTCACCACTTCAAGGCTCAATGGCAGAAGAATCAACAAATGACTTCTGGTCTTCTCCACTCGCACATGAAAGACACCACAGAGTGAAGCTGTGGCACTGGGGAATAGGCAGGAGACCGTACCTGAAACTGGGTGGTACAAGAGCATCCTGCAGGCCAACACTGGCACCTCACCACCATCAGAGAGGTCAGAGATTGACCAACAGTGTAAAGCCCTGCCAGTGACAGCCTCCTTGGGTTGGCAGGCTCCCTGCAAGATGGAGTTGATTTGAAATGGAGCAGCAAGCACTAATCCAGTTTGGAGGTACGGGGCTGCCCCTTTTTTATTTTACTTTATTTGTAAGTCATGGCAAGTGGGTAGAAGAGAAGTGATAAAGTATTGTGAGTTTTCACATTATTTCATCTAATCTCTATTTTTAATTGGCAATATATCAAATTAATTTTCCCCACGTCGAGTCTGTTTTGAATGTGACGATAACTGCTAAGTGTCTTTATATTTTTTTAAATCTAATTTTCTCCCCATGATGTGTTGAGGAGTGGGGAGAGAGAGAGCATCTGGGTGGGCATCTGGCAGACAGCCAGGGTCACCCCAGCCCACTGTTTACCCACAAAGATTCCTAAATGCGTGGGAGAAGGTTATTTCCTTCCCTTCAGAAAATTACTAATAAAAGAGTCTTTGGAGGATGCCATACTGCAAACAAAGCCCCAGTTCTGTCCATTTGGGAATTTCCATCAGGACAGAAACACAGGTCTGTAAGGAAGTTTCCACACAATGAATGAGATCATAAGTTATATAGCATAGTTACCTGCAGAAAAGTTATTTTGTCTTTTACAACTTGCTTGATTGCTTTTTCCATTATTATTGGAAAGTCATTCCAGAACCTCATTTCCTCTATCTGTGAACAAACTTCTGAAGTCCAGCCTGAATTTATGAGCAGACTATTTGAAACCACACATTCTTATGCTAACATTTTCCTATAACTTTCTCCATTGATTACTTTTCTCTCTCAAGTGCTTTTAAAGAGAAACTCTATCACCTGTCATCCTTAATTTCACAAGGTATCATCACATAAAATAGATCTCTACTTCTTTGGTCAATCTAATAACTTTAGAAATATATGAGACGTTTTGCAAGATAAATATTAGAGAGTTAGGATTTAATATGAGTAATATGACTTTGAGTCAGAGAGAGCCTTGAGTCAGAGAGAGCCTTGAGGCAGGAGACCTTTCTGTTCTCCATCCTTCCCACTCCCTTCTTTAAGTTGACACTTCCAAAAGATGCTTTAATGAGTCTGAACTATGCAATAAAAATTTACAAATAGATATCACCTACAAATAAAATAAACTAGGAGTTGTCCTCAGTAACACAGCAGTTTTCAGGGACTGAAGCATACAGTTCTTTCTTTCCAAAACAAGGGTATATGCACATCTTTCTTTTCTCAGTTAGAAAATAATTTAAGGCTCTCTTCCAAGGAATATAAAAGGCTACAAGAGACTAACAGTCTCACAATTCATTTTATCAGGAAATTTCCCAAAGTCCCAGACTGAAGATCAAATGAGCTAGATCAGGTTGATCATGCACAGTTCCCAAAGCCAGGAGAAGAACAAGCAGACAGAGTGCTCTGTCTGCACGCTGTAGAAAGAAAATACACAGCCCTTCATTTATGCATAACTTCAGAAAACAAATATGTAAAAAGAAGAGTTTTCCAATTGCAGACTCCAAAATACCAGGCAGTTTTAGACAAGTCACAGATTTTTTTTATGGTATCTTTCTGTGTCTTTTCTCTGTGTGGTTTCCATGGACCACATTTAAAAAAAAATCATAATTTTTCAGGTGTTTGCAGAATCCTGCCCTTGGGCCCTGGAACATGCTCATATGACTGTATCTACACCATCTAACCAAGGGGAACACACTGGCCCTATGGAGTGCACTGAGGCTTAGGGATATGATGATGTTCTGGGTTGAGTGGGAACAGTAAGAAGGGAAATGCTGCACGATCTGACCTGCTTTGGAAAACCACAAATACTTCAACTAAAGCTAAACTAGCAAAAAATACTTTTCCTGAGTGTTTTAGAGCTCTATAAAACAGGCGAAGACAAAAGACAGGATAATTTAGTGTTTCATAAAAGGTCACACGAGGTTTGTGACAGACAAGAACACAATCCATTTCTTCCACATTGCAAACATGAGGCCATTCTTTCCTTCTCCAGATCAAGGTTATTTGCCTGTCCATGTCCTCATTTGTAGATAGAGATCATGCACTTCCATTCCTTTTTTTTTGAAATTAGATAAAAGTTAGAAAATGAGACTGCACAATCTGTCCCCTCAGACATACGCTATGATATGCAATGTCATCTAAAGTCTCCCTGAGGTGAGGAGCTCAAATTCATTTGCTGTCTTGCCTGGTGTAGATGAAGTATAAACAACAGCGTTTGCTACGACCCGAGATGTGCTACTTTCCCTCTATCTTTCCTTTTTCAGACATGTTTTAATAAGTTTCAGAGAAATATAAATGCAGAAGACAGACACTAAGTGACAAGAGTAATTTACTGAAACTGAGAGATTCACATCCCTCTTGATTGTAACACAGCAACAGCAGTTTTCACTCCCTTTAAAAAGAAAACTGAGGAGCTCGGCACCCTGCAATAGCCAGGTTTAAAACTATCTCCGGGCACTTGCAGTTTCTCTGAAGTAGGTATATGAGAAGAAAACAAGATGCTGCACTGAGTCAGGAGCACCACAGTCAGAGACAGGAGGGATAAATGAGCCTGAAATACCCCTGTCTGGGGTCAGACGTGAAATAAGGAATTTAAAAGAAGCACTTGCTGCTGACAGGATCCACAAACCTGGAACACCAGCTCTTCTGTACCTGGGTCTCAAGCAGACTTTAGGGAACCAAGAAGAAAGTCCAAGCTTTTAAAGCCAACCTGTCCATCTCCATGCCGAACCCTTCCTCCCTCAAGTGTTTTGAGAGCATTTATTTTATAAGGATATCTGACTCTGAACTGCCACCCGACCAACCCTTTCCCACAGCTTTGGGAGTACTTTGGTAGTTTTTGAGAGTATTTCTGTGGTTAGCACAGGAGCTCATTAACCTTCTCCCTGTCAGGAGAGGAGGAGGAGAGCAAGCTACCTTTGAGGGTGATCTTTAGTACAGTTGTCCTGTTAAACTGATGTCTGGCTAGATGGGAGAGGAGATCCCACCTTCACACAGAGAGGGTTGAGGAAAATCATCCTTTTAATCCACTGCAGGGATGTTTTGCAGGTCAGATGTATGCTGTGAGCCCCACTAAGGACTGACAGTATCAGCCTCTTTTGTAACACTCTCATAACAAAGAAAATGTTACATGATTTACGGGCATTGCTTTTGCCCTGAGCACTGATAAAAAAGTTGGTTTGGGCAAAGTAGCAGTAAGCGAAACATAAGAGAAATAATTTTTTTTATTTTTATTATCATCTTTGCTCTTATTTCAGAAGGGATTCAGGAGAGGGATTTCCCATGAAACACTGGTTTTCTTAAAGACCTGCTAATATCAGGTTGAAACTATATCCAGTCATCACCACTATGGGAGTAAAAAGAAAGCAAAGGGTATAAGGAAATTACAGCACTCAAGAACACCTTGGTTTTATCACCAGACAGGAAGGAAATGCCTGGTTTTCTGGTAGCTGCTCTCTCAGTGTGATTACAGTGCAGGAGAGACTCACCCTGCGAAGCATCCTTTTTCACTGACCCTTTCTAGCTATTAGCAAATCTTTACGGAGTGTTGACTGCTAGTGGCAATAGTGCACCAAGATGATTGCCTGCTGCTGCTGGCTAATGCCAGACTAGCTGCCACTAACAGCCCTGAGATGCTACAAAATTTCAGGAGCATTAGACGTCTAGGATATTATTGGGATCAAAAAATGCTTTAGAGCTAGTGCCTTTCTAACGTATGGCATTACTTTTTTTCTTTAGCAACTGTTAAAGTCCAGTAGCTTGTTCTGATCCTGGAACAATATGTACCTGGCACCTCAGCTCTGCCAATCTGCATTTTAGTATACTAGCTTAATTTATCAGTAATACCAGAGTGTGAATCGAAACAGCCAGGGCACAAATGCTTGTTCCCTCCTGCCACTCAATAACATAGTTAATAAAATCCATTAAAGGATTGAAGTGGACAGCTAAACACTAAAATCTTAATCTGTTACACTAAGAGGTCTTGAAGCCCTCCCTAATGCAAACCTCTTCCAAAAATATCCCTCACCAGAGAAAAATACAACAGAATTTCAAATAAGATGGGAAAACACTGGGTTTAAAGCACAATAATGCATTGGTAACAGGGTTTTGTGATGGAGTAGCCATAGCAACATAAGGTACTAGTAGCTTTAAAAGAAAAACAACAACATGAAATCCCACACAGGCCCAGATAAAGTCTGTCACTCTTTACAAGGCTGGGCTGTCAAGGGGCTCTGGATTCACTCACTGAGTATATCCCATTTGAAAAGCCCAAACATACACATGTGCGTGTCAGCTCAAATGCATATTTTACTTCCTATTTTAAGTACTCAAAGAGTAGTTTGATCTGATGGTTGCAAGCATGCAAATACCAATTTAATGTATGTAAAGCAATTAAAGTTCAACTCAGCAGCCTGTACATAGAGTAAGCATTATCTGTCTCACATATGAGCAAATAGTTGACAAGCTGCTTACTTTCTTTAAAAAATAATGCTTATCACAGTGTTTCCCAAATCAATACTAGGAAACTGTAGCCAAATTAGAGGCCTGTGATACTTGTACACTATAAATTTACCACTCAGGATGTAATTACTATTAGCTCAGATACAATTAATATTAGTTTGCCTTGAATCCAGAAATAAGCATACTAAACTAGTGTAACTGTCTGTGGTATACATGTATTTTGTAATATTATGATGACATAGCCAGGCACAATGTATAAGTATGCGAGCAATGCGACCATCAAAAGGGTAAAGACAGACGTGTGTAGCTGCACACAGTAAAGCCGTACTCAGTAAAGCTTTTCAGAAAAAGGACAAGGGAAGCACAGGGGACTACTTATAGCCTGCTGAATACACAGGAAGGATGGCTGACAAGACAAAAAAAACCAAGATAAGCAGCAACACATTCTCCTTTTTCGGAGGAGGAGAATAGCATAAAAACATCAGGCATCAGCAAGGAAAATAGGAGAAGAAAGACAACGACTCACTTCAGCTTGGCCTTTTCTTATTGATGAGCTCTCAAGCTTGTTCACCTGGACTTCAGCCTCTAGGATCAGCAGGGGCCATGGCCACCAGCACAAGATGGCATAGCCTCCCAGATCTTGTGTACTTACAGCTAATTTAGAACATCAGTGGTAAAGAATAATGGGTTTGTGTACATAGTACCGATGATTAATATTGTCTAAAAAATGATCGCTAGCCAGGCATGTGTTGTTAATGAATGAATTTAGTATTGTTCTGCTTTTTCAGTCTTAGAAGCACCCAATCACAGCAACCTCCAGTTCTCTAATTGATATGTATGTCCACATACATTCAGTTCCAACAAAAGCTGTTGATGTTTTTATCAAAATATTGTACTCAGGAAACTTGACTTCAGTTTTGAAGCTGATCTCTCCAGAGATTTGTCATGTCACTCAGTCCCTCCCTACTACCTCCTTCCTCCTCTGCAACACAGGGAATAAAGAAGCTCCATTTCCCACTCCTTCTACATCTCATCCATTTTGATTTAAACAGTCCCTTTCAAGCTGTATAGCTCATTCTTTGTATACCAAAACTTGCAAATGAAGTAAGATATCCAACACAAATACAGATGGGTCCCCTCTCTCTCTCAACATGATTCAGAGTAGCAGGTATTTTTCCAAGGGCGTTATGTGATGGAGCTACAGAGCTCCTGCTCCCATCTCCAAACACATTGCTCCAGTGCACCCACAGAAGTCTCAAGCTGAATATAAAGAAGCCTCAGTATAATTTCAGTATAGCACTGAAATTAGAGCTAACAGACAGTAGGAGTCTTCCTCAGGCATCTTTGAAACTCCCTCTAAGGAAAGACAATGAGATATTGTGAATATATTATCTCTTAGTAAAGATAAAAGCTGGAGTCGTGCTGTGGTCATCATAAAACTTTCTCTCTTTTGGTTTCTGGTGTCATTCTGCATTTTTCAAAAAGGAAGTTTCTAGCAGTTTGTCATGTCTCAATTAATCTCTTCTTCAGTTTCCTCTCCAAGTTTTATTTATCCAAATTTTATCAGAGAGAGGCATGCATGACATTTCTACCTGACTAGTAATCTTTCTGGATATGTGCTGCCAGGTAAATGAACATATTTCTTTCTGAAGCTGCTGAAAATCAGAGTGAATTCCTCATGGATAATTTGCACATGTATCATACAGTGACACACTGGAGGTACAGCTACAGCAGTATTCAGGAATGAGAAAGGAGCTGGTAGCCCATCTGCACAAACAAACAGTGATATCTTCTCTGAAGACAAGCAAAGCTTGTTTCTAAATACCCATGTCGACAGCTTCCTGAGGAAAAATTGATTAAAATAAAAACAATAAAATGGACATTCTTTATTTCAAGACTAAATAAAACATAGTACCTAGATTTCCAAAGTCAGCTGAGGGATGTAGACCCATGTCTTCTGTTTCTTTCAATAGAAAAGATGTGTCTGTATTTGCCAGCATAATCTGAAAACCTATAGTGTATAGAGACTATAAGAATATAGATCCAGAAACACTCATAGTCCAGAAGTCCATCCATGAAATAGATAACAATTTGCATAAAACAACATATAAATTTAAAAACCCTCATGCAGAAAATAGTTGAGATGTCATGTTAGAAGGCCACCATGAAGGTTAGAAGGCACCGTAACTCTGAAATCCTGCCTGCTTTGTGAGTATATTTATTTTGGCTGCGGCGCCTCACTCTCCAATTCTCTCTGCATGGTCTAGAGGGAAACATCCTCCCTGCGCAAACCAGAGAAAGCTCAGATCAGCTCCTGTATATAAAATTATGCTTATAATCACATTTTTTTTAATGAGCTGGAAAACTGGGGAGCAGATTCTGGTCAAAGACAAACCCGGTTGACAAGATCAAGTGATTCATGAAGAGAAAATTGTTGCCTGTGTAAATGTAGTTAGGTTGCACTAAAGAGATTGCCAAAGTCACAGCACCCTCCATTGGGGTAAACCGGAGTAATTAAAGTGGGTTTAATGCCTATTTACACCAGCAAAAAATCTGGCTCTAACACTGGCTGTCAAAAAAAGATAGGTGGAGGTGGTGAAATTACATAATTTCATTAAAAGTTATTCCTAAATAGTGAGGTGCTGGTGCTGAAATATCTAATTATCCATTGGTATATTAACCTCTTTGCTCACAGATGTCAAAGTGTGAAATGGAAACAGTGCATTCAGTGCAGTCACGTGTTCCCTGAGCCCCTACCAATGTGTAAAATTATGAGCCACTGCCAGCAGATGTGGTGACATTTTAATTTGCTGTGAAGGTTCAGATCATGTGTTCTGCTCTGCAAAACCCCCAAAAAGGGTTATCCAAAGCTTTCTGCAGCAAAAAGGTATTGACAGAAAGCCTTTGGAGCAAAGGAAAAGCAGAAACAGCTTTAACTGCTTCAGCACAAATTGGGTAACCCAAAACACAAGTTACTCAGGCTGCTGAGTTGAGGAAGCCCTGCCTCAGCTCAGCTCTCCCATGTCCAGACTATAATATTCTTGATCTTAAGCACTGTTTCTCTTCCTATATTTCCTGGGAAAAAAATTGCAGTTAAGATCTAAATACCATCCACAGGAAACTAAGATAACCTTAACTGGTGAAGAGATAAGACTTAATAATTTCTTAACTATTATCAGTGTTTCTATAATTCCCATATGTTATTGATATTTGAGGGGCAGGAGTTATTTTGCTTTTTTTTTTTAAATTAAACTAAGCAGACAATTTCTACTTACTCTGTAATTTTCCCCTCGCCAACAGAAGACCTTTGATCAACAATCACTTCTTCCAATTCTCTCCATTTTACCTACGAACTTGAAGCTGACTTTCCTCTACTGCTGACAAAGTGAACTTGAGCAGTGGGAAGCCAGTAAATCTCAAACAGCAGTGATGTTTTATGTACCCTAAGTACTGTAAGATTAAAAATGTGGTTTTATCACAGTGTGATACCAACGTTAATAACTAGTCTGGAGCAAGAACTCAAAGCTTTCAGTATTCTATAATTGAAAGTAGCCCACTTGCACATGGTCTCATCTAGCAACAGAGGAGCTCCCATCATCTTAAGTCAGTATTTCACTCAAATAGGAAAGCCTGAGAAGAGCAGTGAAGCATTACTCAGTCATGTATTATCAACAATGGCAACGAAACATGGGGTTTGCATTAGCAAATCAAGCTACGTGCAAGTAACAATCTGACACCATCTGATTACAAAGAAGGTCAAGCATGCAGAAAAATTCATTCGTGGCACTTGGTGAAAGCAGAGCAAACATTAACATTTTAGATTTTCAGCATACCAACAATAATTTTACCCTTCAGTTGTCACAGCACCAAGCAATTCTTTTTCTTTCAGCTTTTTTGTATTGCTTCTCCTTTTCAATAGTCTTTTGTAAGACAATTATTTCATAATTCTTAATTGTTGTTTCATTTTGTATTTTGACTGAACCCAATGGCTAATAACTATGTCACATTACAAACCAGCTGTCCTTCACAACCATAGAAACAGATACTGCATATCACACCACAGAACTGGCATTCAGCTGAAGTCATCGCATATCAAAAGGATGCAGAGCAACAGGAGCAAGAGAGACTTGAGGAATTACAGAGCAGGGCGAAGGGCCACCTGCCTCAAGTATGTGTACACAGATGAACACAGCATGGGAAGCCAGCAGGAGGAACCACAGCTCCATGTGTGGTCACCAAGCCACAGCATCATTGGAGTAACAGAGATGGGGTGGGACACTGCACAACTGGCGTGAAGAGTGGAGACAAGCTCATCAGGAAAGAGAGGCAGGGACAATGAGGAAGGCAGTGAGGGAGCAGATTGGATGTCACAGCTCTGCTAAGGGATGGAGGACAGCTGAGAGCTGTGGATCAGAGGCAGAGGAGAGGCCAGTGAGGGTGACACTGTAGTGGGACCACCTGATCAGGGTGAGGAAATGACAGAAACCTTCCTTAAATAACTTGAAGAAGTTTTGACCTTGGTTCTTGCAGGGAACTTTAACTTCCCTGGCATCTGCTGGAAAGCCAACATGGTGGGACACAAGTGGTCAAGAAGATTTGTACAGGGCATCAGGTATAACATCTTGATACTGGTCCTGAAGTGGACAACAGGGCTGGTGCACAACTGGGTTTGCTGTTCACCAACAAGGAAGCTTTTTTGGGGAATGCGATAATCCAAGGCAACCTTGGCTGTAGTGACCATGAAACAGGGGGAGAGTCACAATTCAGAGGGGAGAGAGAGACAAAGAGAGAGACAGACCCGGGCTTCAGGAGAGCAGACTCTGGATTATTCAAGAAATTGGTATTTGGGATCCCACAGGAGGCAGCTCTGAAGGGAGAGACAGAGCTCAGGAAATCTGGCAGGGCTTTAAGGTCAGCTTCCTCCAACTGTGAGAATGGTCCATCCCAAAACTCAGGAAAACATGTGGATCCATCAGGAGTGTAGTAAAGATAAGGGCTGGCGACCGGAAGATCACGTGCTGTACGGAAAGAGTTAAGGGTCGACCCTCCCTTGTCTCCGCCCCTTATAACATGACACACCTACTGCTGGGGGTATAAAGCCCGGGTCGGCTGGAGATCTAGTGGGATAACCTTGATGTGTAGTGTTTGCTACACAGTGGTGACCCCGACGTGATCAGGCAACAGCGATGGAGCTCGCGGAACTCATAAAGGTACTAAAGTCGGTAACGACAAGGGTGCTCAAGCGGGGGTTTGCGGCAAGGCGGCGCCGGCCTGCCGCACGTGGTGCGCTGATGGGGCAGGAATCTCCTGGGAACGAAAAGCCAACAAGTTTAGTTTCGGAGGGGACACAGGCTGGCTGGGAAGGAGTGGCCTGTGGGACACAGACGGAACCGTTGTTACTGGGGGCTGAGCCAACGGAGGAAGGGGAGGTGCAGGGAGACTATGGTGCAGCGGGAACAAAGGAGTCGGGAAAGGTGTTCCCGATACAAGTGGGGAGTTTAGAGCGGCCGCCCACGGAACCTTCGGCACCTCCTGCACCGGCGGATCTGCCACTTCCTCAGTACCCCTGGGGCGAGTTGCAACAATGTGTGGAAAGGGAGCTGACTGATAGGTTGCTGGATTGGGTCCCGGGGGCTGATGTGGGATCCCAGCAGTATCGTGAACTACGTGAAGGAAGATGGCGGGAAGGAGAAAAAGAAGGCAAAACACCTGAGGACGCCCCATTGTATCCCAGTGATCGACGAGTGCTGGACACACAGAGAGCGGAGCGCAGGACATCGAGGGGGGGTGGTAGGGCTCCCCCGGCACTGTCAGTGATACCTGAGCCACCAGAGGGAACCCCTATCCCTAGGGCAATGAGAAATCAAACTGGTATTCCCTCACAGTGGAGGGAGCCTGTACACGATTACCCCATGAGCTCTGATAGCAGTGAGGGCGAAGGGGGTGACGAGGGATCCTCGATTGTTGCTCATCCGCCCCCGCTTCCAAGACGGACTAACGAGGTTTCAAGGGAACTCGAGGCATTGATCAGCCGATTGAGAGGGGTGGTGGCAAATGCGGAAAGTCTTATGCCAGGGGGAATGCCGAAAGAGAGGGCAAATGGGACGGATTGGCAGATGATTGCAAAAAATTGTGTCTTGGAAGGAGTGCGATTCCAGGCCCCTCCGATTCAAGCATTTCCTATCCGAGCAGCCCCAGGTGGAGGATATGAGTGGCAACCGTTAGATGCAAAGTTGGTGAAAGAATTGGTCACAACGGTGAAAAGTCATGGATTAAATTCCCCAGAGACCCAAGTCCTATTAGACTGTGTTTTTGCAACGCCGCTTGCACCTTTTGATATCATTCAGTTGATGCGGGCCGTATTGACCCCCTCGATGATGGTATTGTTTAGGGAGGAGTGGAGGAATCTGTGCACCCAAGTTGTTATCGAGGCGCAACAGGCCAACCATCCCATGGCAGGAGTGACTTTAGAGCAGCTGATGGGTGAAGGGCAGTTCGCAACTCCTCAGGCACAGGCTCAGCGAATGCGGGGGCACGATTTTGCTGCATCTTCGAAAGCTGCCCAGGAAGCAATACGCATCATCGCAGCTCTTGATAAAAGGGAGCCTCCATGGGTCCAAATACGGCAATCGTTAAGTGAGCCCTTCACAAAGTTTTTAGACCGGCTGCAAGCGGTGCTCCAGGTTGCTCGACTTCCTGAGCAGGCTAAGGAGGCAATATTGCTTGACTGTGCACGTACGCAAGCAAACCCACAAACTGCAGTGTTGCTAAGACAGTTACCCATAGGGACCACGCTTTCACAGATGATTCGTTATGTGCTGGAACAGGAGCAGGCGCAAAGTATGCAACCGGTAGTGGCCGCAGTCCATGCGGCCTGCCGCGGCGCACGACTTACGTGCCATAAGTGTGGGGGGCAAGGACACATGGCGCGACAATGCCCTTCAAAAATAAACACCCCCGGAACAGGGGAAGGAGAGAGAGACCTACGATGCTGGCGCTGTGGGCGACTAGGCCACAGAGCTCGACAGTGCAAAGCGGGGAGTCAGCAAAGGAGACCAGGCTGGGGAAACGAGAAGAGGGGATGGCTGAGGGCCGTGCCATCCCCACCTGCCCCAGTGATCAGCTCAACAGGCCCGACGACAGCAGCGCAATGTATGGCACAGGGAGTCTCTCCTTCCCCGGGACCAGCACAGTCGCCTGCGGTCCCAATGATGCAATATCCAACTCGGCTGCCTTGGGGAGATGGGAGCGCGCAATAGAGGAGGCTGGGGATAGAGCCTCGCCGTATGTGGCACTCACCCTAAACATGACCACACGACCAGAAGTAGATATTATAGTTACCCCATGGCTCCCAGAGTTGGGGGGAACACCACGCCTCGTGTTAAGAGCCCTTTTAGATACAGGAGCGGATGTTACAGTAATCCCATCACATCTATGGCCAGATGATTGGCCACTCGAACCGAGAGGTTCGCTGCAAGGCGTGGGAGGCATGCAGACCTCGCATCAAAGCAGGAACCCAATGCAAATTATGTTGAAGGATCCGGAATCCGGACAAGCTAGGGTAGCATGGTGTAACCCTGTCATTGCTGAGTTACCCATTGTCATCTTGGGACGTTGTTGCTTGCAGAAGATGAATATAGTGCTGCGTACAAATTTATCATAATGGCCACTGCCTGTGTCCGCCCATTAAAACTCACCTGGTTGACAGATAAACCAGTGTGGGTAGAGCAGTGGCCATTGACAGAGGAAAAGAGGGCGGCTGTTCGACAATTGGTACAACGAGAACTTGACGCAGGACACATCGAACCCTCTACAAGTCCCTGGAACACCCCCATTTTCGTGATAAAGAAAAAATCGGGAGCGTGGCGACTGCTACATGATCTACGCGCAGTTAATGCATGTATACAAGACATGGGTCCGCTACAAGCGGGCCTCCCTTCTCCGGCCATGATTCCACCTGACTATCAAATAGTGGTTATAGATATTAGAGATTGCTTTTTTAGTGTTCCCTTGCATGAAGAAGATAGAGTACGCTTTGCCTTTACTGTTCCTGAGCCTAACAATCAACACCCGTGCGCCAGATATCAATGGAAGGTGTTACCCCAGGGCATGAAAAACTCACCAGTCTTGTGTCAAATTGCTGTAGCTGCTGCGATACGCCCTATTCGAGAAAATTTCCCTACGGTCATCATTTTCCATTACATGGATGACGTGTTACTGGCGTCCAACCAAGAGGAGTTACTGGAAAAGGCACGCGTGCAGCTGATAGTCAGTTTGGAGCGACATGGGTTACACATTGAGCCTCGGAAAACACAGGTAGGGCGTGCAGTAAAGTATTTAGGTACTCAACTGAGGCCACGAAGCGTGACAGCACAATCATTTGAAATTCGGACTACAGTGACAACACTCCATGAGGCACAAAAATTAATTGGACAACTATTGTGGCTTAGAAACTTTATTCCAATATCTGAGGCAGAAATGACTACCTTATATCAACTCCTGAAAGGAGGAGATTCCCCCCTAGCTCCAAGGACTCTTTCAAGAAACCATCAGGAGATTCTTAGGACAATTATGGAGCGAGCCCAGCATTGGGGTCTCGCTCGATTTACACCTGAACAACCAGTCACTGCCCTGATTTACATGACCGATACCGCTGGCCATGGTTTACTAATTCAAAATAATGGTGAAAAAGGCTGGCCTTTTGCTTGGTTGTATCAAGGCAAACCAAAAACGGCTTTAATTTCTTGGCCAACATTATTATCCCAGCTTATTCTCCGCTGTCGGAGGCAAACTCAACACTTAACAGGGAAGGACCCAGAGGTCATTGCATTGCCCTGTTCTTTGGCACAGTGGGAGTTGGTACTTCCACAAGTGGGGCTCCTGCAAGCGGCGATAGCTGAATTTACGGGTCGTATTGAAGGTCTAAGACCACACCCCTGTGGGGAGATAATCCAGGTACTCCATTTTTTGCCAGCTAGTGCCATAGTTGAACAACCCACCGGAGGCCGCACGGTTTTTACCGACGCGTCATCGATTACTGGGAAAGCTGTCGTTACATGGCAGGAGGATGGTCAGTGGACCCACATTAGTTATCAAGATCAAGGGCAATCCGTGCAGTATCTTGAGGCCAAGGCGGTATGGATGGCTCTCACTCAATGGCCCGAAGAGGCCTTGGATCTAATCACAGACTCTTGCTATGTATATAAATTACTGAAGAAGTGCCGATGGGCACTTGGGGCAACGTCAGAGATTGCCGGAATGTTGCTCACCGCACTGCAAATGAGAACCGCTCCTGTCTGTCCTATCCATGTTAATAGTCATAGTTCCATACCGAGTTTTCTTTCTGCTGGGAATGAAATAGCGGACAGCTTAGCAAAGAGCGTACTGGCGGTTGAAGAAACTTCTAACCTAAGGCGAGCTTTCCGCCTGCATGAGCTCCTCCACTGTGGAGCTCGCGGTTTAGCTAAGCTCGCTGGCATTACGTTGCAAGATGCTCGCTCTGTGATTGCTGCTTGTCCTGTGTGTTCCAAAGGTCCCCTCTGGGAGGCAGGGGTAAACCCTCGAGGGTTGCAGCCCAACCAAATATGGCAGTCTGATGTTACGATTTATGAACCCTTTAATCCACGTAAGTATCTGCATGTCACAGTTGATACCTGCAGTGGAGTTATTTTAGCGACTATGCATGCTAAACAAAATGCTCTCTCAGTTATTTTACATTGGCAGGACTGTATGGCGCAACTTGGCATCCCACAAAAAATTAAAACAGATAATGGAGCGGCATATGTCAGCAAGAAGACAAAGGACTTTTGCGCGCACTGGGATATTCAGTTGAGTCATGGCATTCCCTATAACAGTACGGGCCAAAGCATTGTAGAACGCGCGCACCGCACATTAAAAGAGTTACTCGACCGACTTAGGGAGGGGGAAAAGATAAGCCCAGGAACAGGGGTTCCCCCTCCCCTTGACCCTCCCTTATTTCGGGCACAGCGTCTGTTGACGACGGCACTAATTACCTTAAATCATACCATTCGAGGGAACACCTATAAAACCCAGACTGCAACCCAGGCACATTTCCGGCTCGATGAGAACGAAGGGCCTTACCCTTTGGTTCAAGTACGGGACCTGCAAACCCGTGAATGGGGGGGCCCTTATTCCCTCCGTTGCTTGGGACGTGGGTATGCGTGTGTGCAAACCGAGAAAGGGACGCTAGAATGGGTACCCAGTCGAAATATTCGACCGTATAGACATTAATCAATCTATTGAGTCTTATCTTGACAGGTTACCATTTCCCTATGCATCCTGATGGTGTGGGGGAGTAATGAGGGAGCCGCGACGAACTACTGGCTGGACTGGGCAAAATCTATGAACGTAACGGATGCGTGTCTGTATAAGTCTTACCATATATCGATTATTTTACACGCAGCTTCCCCAGCAAGAGCCAGAACTACTGGAGCTAAGGGAGGGGGAAATGTAGTAAAGATAAGGGCTGGCGACCGGAAGATCACGTGCTGTACGGAAAGAGTTAAGGGTCGACCCTCCCTTGTCTCCGCCCCTTATAACATGACACACCTACTGCTGGGGGTATAAAGCCCGGGTCGGCTGGAGATCTAGTGGGATAACCTTGATGTGTAGTGTTTGCTACACAGGAGACTGGTTTGGCTAAACTGGGAATTCATGATGGGGCTCCTACACTAAAAGACAGTGTGCAGGAGCTGGGAGCAGGGACATGCTACAAAGGAGGACATCAGGAACATTACCCAGTCATGCAGAGATGGTGTTAGCAACATCAAAGCTCACCTTGAGCTGGGGCTGCCTGGCTCCCCTGCCCTGCTCCCTTGCTGGGATGGTGGACAGGACCTGGCGAGGCAGCCACGTTGTCCCTCTCAGCTCCCTGGGGAGGTGCTGGCCCTCACTGCACCCTGAGAGGCACTTGGGGGGAAGACAAAAGGCAACAGGCCTCAGCTGAAAAGAGGCGTTCAGGTTGAAGGTAAGAAACAGCTTTTCCTCCATGAGGACAGCCCAGCGATGACACAGGTTGCCCAGAGATGTTGCACCATCTCCATTCTTGGAGGTTTTCAAGTCCCATCTGGATCAAGACCTGAGCAGCCTGGTCTGACCCCAGAGGTGACCTGCTTTGAGCAGGAGGTTGAACAGGGACCTCCTGAGGTCCCCTCCTGCCTGAGTTATCCTGTGATCTACATTCAAGTTTATCATACCATAGAATATATTCCAGAACACAAGCCTAAATTGAACATACCCTATAAAGCAGAAACTATACAGATGCTTTTTAAAGTTGATCATGAAGTTTCCTCTGGGCTTTCACACACCAGTGGAAAGTAAACTACATAACTAGCTAACTACATAGGTCTATATCGTCATCCTAAGACACACATACAGAGCAGCAGAAGAGTCAAACTTTCCCTCTTGTTTTCCCAGGAAAATCACCTCTTGCGTAGAAAACCCAAGATGTGGAAATAAACTTTTCACATTAAAAAGCTTTTTTTCAAACTTTATCCTGGATTAACCCATCTTATCTACCCAGATACAAAGTCTCCCACCAGATATGTGATAACGCCCTACATATGTATGTACTAAATCTCCTGTCATGACATGCATATGACCTTGCTGGCCTGCCTTGACTGTACACTTGTTTTCACGAATCTTTGGGCTTTGCCACTGTGTTCTCATGCCAGGTCTGATACAGCACTTTGAATTGAGTAGCACCACTCAAAGGGTGGTCACAATAGTCCGCATCACCCCTTCTGCAAATAAGGGCACATCAGTTTGAGACATACATGCTTAATTTTAAATCTTAAGTGAAGATATTTCTTCAGCCTTGTAAATAGATATTATATCATCAATGACTGCCTTCCCTCATATATCTTCTTTCCAGTGAGCTCTACTAGTAGCGTGGGGAGGACAAACCTACCCAGGTTGCTAAACAGAACAAACATTTGAATTCCAATAATTCCTTTAAAATCTGTACACTGCACATAATTCACTTAAGAATATGGAGATGCACAACAGGAAAAAAGCAGGAGAAGCCAAACAATCACCAGCAAGAGCAATTTGAAAACTACACAACATTCATCTAGATGTCAATGCTATTTTTACATCTTGTTTTCAGCTGTTGCTATTACTAAACTTAGCACAAAAGACAGAATCTGAATTGATTTCCAATAAAAACAACACTTTCATATCTGCTATAGAGTTCCATTAGATCGGGGCCACTTTCAGTGATGAGACTGCAAGTTAATTTTTTAAAAATTTTCCTTAATTCCTTAATTGATTGTAGCTAGAAAACAAGCTCTTTTCAGCACGCCTTGTATGTTGTGCTCCAGCGTCAGGCGATACGTCCCGCTGGTCACACCACTGTTCCAACAATACTATCTCACTCCAACACATGGTTCTTCCCCAGACTTTTCCGGGACTCACACTGCTGTTGCATATTTTGCTGCTCCCTTATTCTCTGGTTCTTGTATTATATCAAGAGAAGTGCATCTCCGTTTACCTTTCAGGATTAACTAAAACATAAAACAATCAGAAATGTAAATGCTGCTCTTTCGCAGCTGCAACCAGCTGGAAGTTGTTGATTTGGTTCATAAAGACCACGTATCCATGGTTGCCTGGTACAGATAGCAGCTGATTTTCTTTATGAGAAGACATCAGAAAGCAAACAGCAATGAACTATGAATTCTGATAAATTCACCGAACTGCCACCTGGGGATGGATGAGGAGCGGACTGAGAGCTTATGGGTCAGGATTAAAGGGAGGGCAGGGACAGGTGACTTTATAGTGGGGGTCTGCTACAGGCCACCGGACTAGGAAGACCGAGTGGGTGAGGCCCTCTATAGACAGATAGGAGCAACCTCACATTCACAAGCCCTGGTCCTCATGGGGGACTTCAAACACCCTGACATCTGCTGGAGGGACAACACAGCAGGGCATAAGCAATCCAGGAGATTCCTGGAATGCACTGATGATAACTTCCTTCTCCAAGTGATAGATGAGCCAATGAGGAGAGGTGTTATGCTGGACCTTGTTCTCATCAACAAGGAGAGGCTGGAGGGGAATGTGAAGCTCAAGGGCAGCCTTGGCTGCAGTAACTATAAAATGGTGGAGTTCAAGATCCTTAGGGCACTGAGGAGGGTGCACAGCAAGCTCACTACCCTGGCCTTCAGGAGAGCCTCTTCAGGGATCTGCTTGGTAGAGTACTATGGGATAAAACCCTGCAGGGAAGAGGGGCCCAAGAAAGCTGCTTAATATTCAAGGATCACCTCCTCCAAGCTCAGGAGCGATGCATCCCAACAAAGAAGAAATCAAGCAAAAACGCCAGGAGACCTGCATGGCTGAACAAGGAGCTCCTGGACAAACTCAAACTCATAAAGGAAACCTACAGAGGGTGGAAGCAAGGACAGGTATCCTGGGAGGAATACAAAGAAATTGTCTGAGCAGCCAGGGATCAGGCTGGGAAAGCTAAAGCCCTGATAGAATTAAATCTGGCCAGGGATGTCAAGGGCAATAAGAAAAAGCTTCTATAAAGTATGTCAGTGATAAAAGATAGACTAAGGAAAATGTGGGCCCTCTCCAGAAGGAAACGGGAGACCTGGTTACCCAGGATATGGAGAAGGCTGAGGTCCTCAATGACTTTTTTGCCTCAGTCTTCACCAGCAAGTGCTCTAGCCATACCACCCAAGTTGCAGAAGGCAAAGGCAGGGACTGGGAGAATGAAGAACTGCCCACTGTAGCAGAAGATCAGGTTCGAGACCATCTAAGGAACCTGAAGGTGCCCAAGTTCATGGGGCCTGATGAGATGCATCTGTGGGTCCTAAAGGAACTGACAGATGAAGTTGCTAAGCCACTATCCATCATATTTGAGAAGTCGTGGCAGTCCAGTGAAGTTCCCCCTGACTGGAAAAGGGGAAACATAACCCCCATTTTCAAAAAAGGAAAAAAGGAAAACCCAGGGAACTACAGGCCAGTCAGCCTCACCTCTGTGCCCAGCAAGATCATGGAGCAGATCCTCCTGGAAACTATGCTAAGGCACATGGAAAATAAGGAGTGCCTGGTGACAGCCAACATGGCTTCACTAAGGGCAAATTGTGCCTGACAAATTTGGTGGCCTTCTGCAATGCGGTGACAGTGCTGGTGGATAAGGGAAGAGCAACAAATGTCATCTACCTGGACTTGTGCAAAGCATTTGACACTGTCCCACATGACATCCTTGTTTCTAAATTGGAGAGACATGGATCCAATGGATGGACCACACACTAGATAAGGAATTGGCTGGATGGTTGCACTCAAAGAGTTGCAGTCAACGGCTCGATGTCCAAGTGGAGATCAGTGACGAGCGGCATTCCTCAGGGGTCAGTATTGGGACCGGCACTGTTTAACATCTTTGTCGGTAACATGGACAGTGGGATTGAGTGTGCCCTCAGCAAGCTTGCTGACGATACCAAGCTGTGTGGTGTGGTCAACACACTGGAGGGTAGGGATGCCATCCAGAGGGACCTGGACAGGCTGGAGAGGTGGGCCTGTGCAAACTTCATGAAGTTCAACAAGGCCAAATGCAAGGTCCTGCACATGGGTCAGGGCAATCCCAAGCACAGATACAGGCTGGGCAGAGAATGGCTTGAGAGGAGCCCTGCGGAGAAGGACTTGGGGATACCAGTGGGGTGGCAAATTGGACATGAACTGGCAATGTGCACTTGCAGCCCAGAAAGCCAATTGTATCCTGGGCTGCATCAAAAGAAGTGTGACCAGCAGACTGAGGGAGGTGATTCTCCCCCTCTATTCCGCTCTGGTGAGACCCCACCTGGAGTACTGCATTCAGCTCTGGGCCCCCCAACATAAGAAGGACATGGACCTGTTGGAGAAGGTCCAGAGGAGGGCCACAACAATGGTCAGAGGGATGGAACACCTCTCCTATGAGGACAGGCTGAGAGAGTTGGGGTTATTCAGCCTGGAGAAGAGAAGGCTCCGGGGAGACCTTAGAGCAGCCTTTCAGTACGTGAAGGGAGCTTATAAGAAAGCTGGAGAGGCAGTTTTTACAAGGGAGCATAGTGATAGGACAAGGGGTAATGGCTTTAAACTGAAAGTGGGTAGATTTAGGTTGGATATAAGGAAGAAGTTCTTTACTATGAGGGTGGTGAGGCACTGGAAGAGGTTGCCCAGAGAAGCTGTGGATGCCCCGTCCCTGGAAGTGTTCAAGGCCAGGCTGGATGGGGCTTTGAGCAACCTGGTCTAGTGGAAGGTGTCCCTGCTCATGGCAGGGGGGTTGGAACTGGATGATCTTTAAGGTCCCTTCCAACCCAAACCATTCTATGATTCTATGAATAATACGGTATTATATAAAATGCACTAATTCTCAGGACAAATGGACATAATTGGATCTAATAAAATGTCAGAATGTCATTTTAACAGATTTTGGTTACTATTTCATCCCCCTCTCTCTCAGTACACACATCTGCACCTGACCTTAAAAAAAATCATAAAAATGTCAAGGATGCAAAAATGCTCTCTCTGTGTGTTCACAGGTACGGGTGTAAATCAACTCTACAGTTACAACTACCTCTGAACAACAACAACAAAAATCTCTTTACATGAACTGTCACCATTTTTATTTTCTAAACCAGCTTAAATACAATCTAATATACAGGAATCAATGCTACCTATAAGTCTGTGCAAATGGCTGTGCATATACATTGCTCATTTCCCACATGAATTTTCTGGTACTCCGTTTCATTTGTGCAAAAAGACCAAGCACATGTTTCTCTTCCAGATCAGTCTGCAGAAGAGCAGGATACAGCGAGGAGAGCTTCAGCACACAGGAAAAAAGAGCAATTCACTCCTCCCTCATAAATCATAATGAAACTAGGTAGGTATAACGCAACATAAACTCAGGCAAATTCCAAAATTTCTGATGAAAGAAACTTGCCAGAGACCTACAGTAATTAAAAAAAAAATCAACTTATGCAGGCAATTGTACTCTTTTTAAAAGTAAGAATATTTAAATAAAGTGGGTAAAAGCCCTAAGATAGAATTGCAGGAGTATTATTCAGCCATAATTTCATTCAAAAAGTCTACAGCACATCTTGACTTAAATTCTATACGTCATTCTGCTTTCATTTTGCAATTTCTGGAAATCACAGAGTCATAGAATAGTTTGGCTTGGAAGGGAACTTTAAAGGTCATCTAGTCCAACCCCCTTAGTAATAAGCAGGGACATCTTCAACCAGATCAGGTTGCTCAGAGCCCCGTCCAACCTGACCTTGAATGTTTCCAGGGATGGGGCATCTACCACCTCTCTGGGCAACCCGTTCCAGTGTTTCACCACCATCATCATAAAAAATTTCTTCTTTATATCTAGTCTAAATCTAACCCCTTTTAGTTTAAAACAATTAGCCTTTGTCTTATTGTAACAGTCCCTACAAAAAAGTCTGTCCCCATCTTTCTTATAAGCCCCCCCTAAATATTGAAAAGCTGCAAATAAGGTCTCCCTGGAGCCTTCTCTTCCCCAGGCTGAATAACCCCAACTCTCTCAGCCTTTCCTCATAGGAGAGGTGTTTCATCCCTCTGATCATTTTTGTGGCCCTGCTCTGGACCTGCTCTAACAGGTCCATGTCGTTCATCTACTGAGGACCCCAAAGCTGGACGCAGTCCTCCAGGTAGGGTCTCACCAGAGCAGAGTAGAGTGGCAGAATCACCTCCCTTGACCTGATGGCCACACTTCTTTTGATGCAGCCCAGGATACAGTTGGCTTTCTGGGCTGCAAGCGCACATTGCCGGCTCATGTCCTGCCTTTCATCCACCAGTACCCCCAAGTCCTTCTCTGTGGGGCTGCTCTCAATCCCTTCATCCCCCAGCCTCTATTGATATGGGGATTGGCCTGATCCATGTGCAGGACCTTGCACTTGGCCTCGTTGAACCTCATGAGGTTCACATGGGCCTACTTCTCCACCCTGTCCAGGTCCCTCTGGATGGCATCCCATCCCTCAGGTGTGTCTACTGCATCACTCAGCTTGGTGTTGTCAGCAAACTTGCTGAGGGTGCACTTGATCCCACTATGTCATTGATGAAGGTACTAAACAGTACCGGTCCCCATATGGACTCCTGAGAGACACCACTTGTCACTGATCTCCATCTGGACATTGAGATGTTGACTGCTACCTTCCGGATGCGACCATCCAGGCAATTCCTCATCCATGGAACAGTCCACCCATCAAATCCATATCTCTCCAATTTAGAGAGAATGATGTTGTGTGGGCCTATGTCAAAGGCCCTATAGAAGTCCAGATAGATGACATCCGTAGCTCTTCCCTTATCTACTGAGGTAGTCACTCCATCATAAGAAAATACTACACGCCATTTCTAGTAGTGCGTGTTTATGGTTTCTTTATCCCAATGAACTGCCATATATGTAAAGAAAATCAACCTTTTCAATTTCCAAACTGTTTAAGAATTTGTGTTTATTTTCTATTATAAGCATTTGACTTGGTCTGTGAAAAGTCAGATGGAAAAGTTTCTACCCTTTACAGTCAGGAAAAATATGGTCTTGAGTATTTTTAGACTCTGCAATATACAAGTTTTAAAGCCCAAAATATCCCTTCACATTTTCTTTTCTGATGCTTAATATTTTTTCTGTTGCCCATTTGTGATAACAATTCCTGTGGGGGGATAATGAGGAAAAGCAAACATTTGTTCCACACAAATTCTTTCTTCCATTAATAACACTGACAAGGATATAGATGTTGAAGGCAGTTTCTGTGCATTGGACAAAAACCTGATGTGAAGCTGTAGAAGCATTTTTACTTATATTTATCACCAGATGTTACATTTAAAGATCAACATGTTTGCAAAGTAAACAAAACAGAAATAACAATTATGGTCACACTTGCAGAAAGAGAGTAAAAAGTAAGGTGTAAAACTATCACCTCCTGAACCTTGTCAGCTTGACTTAACACACAGATTTGCAGGAAAATACAGGTACATGATATATGTTTGAATTTCAGTCAAATTTAACAATTAGCTATTTTGCTAAATACATAGAACTTTTGCTCTTAGTGTAGGCCAGGAATCTGGAAAAGTTGTGAGCCACTACCACAAAACAGCTCAGTCTATACTATTTGACCACATTGCATCCTTGAAAGTTAAGAAAACTCAAGATTATTTGTCTGCCCTTTCATCTTCCCTTTCAAAAATGCAACAATTAATTAAAACCTTGAGTCAAAGTGATAACCAAGCCAAAAACAGAGTCATGCTGCCAAAATTTTCAAAAATGGGTCGTAATTTTTTATTCCATTTAGTTTGTGACCAACTCCGGGGGTTATGTACCTGCTGAGAGTAAGGGATCAGGAGATTCTGAAACTGTTACTATGTTTTCCCTCTTGTCAAATAAAAGGAGTACAGCAACCATGTCCAAGAAGCTGCTGACACCATTTAACAACCAAAGCAACGTTATGAAAAAACACATGAAAAATTCAGCTGGATTTTTTCATTTGCCTGTTAGAATAACTAGGAACGTTATCAAAATTAAAGATCAGCCCTACAAACAAAAGATGCTTAAAACTCCATCCCAACTGCAAGGAGTACTCTCATGTCACAACTCAACATTGCAGAAAAAGACTAAATAGCATGATCCTAACTCAGTACATCCTTAAATACGTAGCATTGGCCAGCCCCCACTGTGCTGGCTTGGCTGGTGAGGTTACCACCTTCTGCTCTTTTCACCTCGGACCCTCACAGGTGGCAAAAAACGTCTTTTACCCACAGGCTTCCCACTACAGAGGATTGCAATAGACATGATCCCACCTTGAGAACAACAGTTCTACAGTTTAAAGCATTAACTTGAAAATCAGCAGTAAAACCAAACAATGCATTGCACAATTTCTAAATAGTCTACTGGTATGGAGGGTATTGCCCACGCAGTCAGGAAGGAGGACTGCCCCTAAAATGCAAGTGGATAAAAGAATATGGAAGAATTGTTTTTCCACAAAAGATTTCCCTGTTTTTTCTGTCAACACGGAGACTCTACACCAGTTCCTGGTCATCAAAAATAAGAATTGGGCAGAGAAATAAGGAACTTCAGTGCAGTGCGTGAGAGAGGAGGAGCATTTCCCCAAGATTATGTTTTAAACTGCTTTAAATGTAGCGCATTCTTGTAAAATTAAAAAGTAAAATGTACACTTGGAGAAGTATTTTACAAGCTTGAAGGATCTGCTGTTTGTCAGGAATAACTTAGTGATGTAGGGAGGGGAGATGAAGAAGTGGCAGAGTGAATAAGTTATGCCAATAATTTCTTCTCTAGTTTTTGACAGCAGAGTTCTTAGAGGACATAGGAAGAACTCAAATCCATAGTAATTTTGAGAGTCTGCAAGTCTCTGCCAACAAACAACAGTTATATTCTCTAATATTACGGGGAAACTTTTGTCTTTTGGAAATCTGTAACTTAGTAGGATTTCAAAAACTGTGTTGCATCTAAATTCACGAATGAAGTGAGATACTCATGGGTTTTAGCGTTCTCACTGAAGATCCATTGCTGGGAAATAATATGATTTGTAGTACTGCCTCCCCTTCCCTCAGGCACTGTGCTCAACACACGCATACCCACCTCACAATCTTTGCACATTCAAAGATTATGGCGTACATATGCTGGGGAAGGAGATAAGGGAATAACTCCACCATTGAATTACCTGGTGAGTTTTTGCTTAAATGCAGGCTAGAAGAATTCTTGTGGATTTCTTTATTAACAAAACTGGGAAAGCTTCATATTTCTATTAGTCACTTTCTGTCTCTATCACAACTGCCCAACCATACTTTCAGCACTGTCACCAGCAAAATACATCTCCCAACATTTAACCAGCATCATTTGCTGATGATTCTGGAAAATGTCAAGATTTTAGAGGTTAAATCTAACCTAATATAAATTGAAGTAAACATGCAAATATGGTTAGGCAAAAAGTACAGTTTGTCTCTTTATCCTACTTATATGTTTCTGGTATCTTCTGCACTGTTTCAATTATTTTTATTTTTTTAAATGGGAAGAGAGGCCAGTCACAGGAATTGCAATATAATTGCAAAATTTAAAGGTTACTATGCAAGTATGTTTTCATTTATCCTATTTAACACTGAAATATACCACTAAGCTGTTAATATCTAATAATCCATTTATAGAAGCTGATTGTTATCTGTAAAAATTTAATTGTTTACATTCACAATGCCATACAGTAAATATGAATGCTCATTCATTGTTTAAAATGTATGTCTCTTTGCAGCACATTTACGTCATCACAAGTTTTATCATTTCCCTGCAGAGTTTTGGCTAACCAACTCCCCAGATATGTTAGCACCATCTTTTGGCTAAACTGTATCCTGACCTATATTTATATTTTTTTCTTACAAAATCTCTTCCAAATAGGGTTGTTGTAAGGGGGCAGTGGGAAGAGTGGAAGATGCATTCAAACTCATATCGCTGCCATAAATATTTGGTAGGAGTTGTGGAAAGCTTTGGAAGCAAAGTGTCATGCAGTTGGTTACCTGCTCTCTCTCCAAATGGAAGATTTAAATCAGGACAAGAAATTGGGACTGAGGTGGGGGGACAGCCATCCACCATACTTACAAAAACCACCTCTGATATTCCCCTGGGGAGTGTCTTCTGAATGTGAAGAAGAGCCAAAATGGATATTGAAACTCAGGCTCTGGCTGATAACCTAACTAGAAGAAGCATATTGGTCCCAATTTATATTTACACTTAAGTGCCTTTACATTGTTGTAGCCCTAAAGCTAAATTTTTATAATTACTGTATTGTTCTAGAATTGTATAAGGGTGATTTCGTGTACAAATGCAAATCAGATCCACTAATTATTAATCAGCTATGTATACTTGTTTGCATCGTATCGTTTTCATAAAAAATGTAATGTGAGCCTGCTCTAGAGATTTGCTGCTACTTTGCCATTCACTTGTACTTTATACTTTACACTTTACATTACCTTATGTAAAAAGCCCTAAATTCAAGGATGATTTGTAAAAAGTATTTTTCCCTTGTTATGTTTTGTGTTTCATTTTTTAAACTGTTTATTGAAATTAATTAAAAAGGGGGATGAAAATTCTACTTCTTATTTAGGCAGAAATGTCCACTCCCTTCTATATTAACATTATCCTTTTGTCAACTGACATCACATCATGAAAAAAAATCTTACATATCTAATCTACTAATGGACCCTCAACAGGATCACGTAAAAGCAAGGATGACTACTTGTGTAGTGACCAGGATGAAGGGAATATATGCCAAATAAGGCATAAATCCAGGACTTCAGGAGACTGTACAAGCTGGACTGCTGGATTTTGCTGGAATTTTGAGAATATTCCAAAAGAGAGAAAAGAAATAACTATCTTAAAAACCATTTTTTGGTTTTCTAGATCTGGAGTGATTCTGGATAAGGGTTTATTTTCCTAACTTCAAAAATTAGGACTCGTGGAGCACAAAGGACCCCAGAAAAGGTAGAATTTTCTTGCTGTCACAGAAGCAGAGGACCGTCTTGGTCCACTCTTAGTTTCACCCAAGTGAGGTGTCACATTCTGCTTCCCCTTAGGTGTCTGGAGTTTAGTCAATGACCTCAGTGAAAACATGTGTAGGCTAATCTGAACTTGCAAGGTGCACTAGGATGCCTAAGGTCCTTAACTACTTAATTTAACTTTAGGAGTTATATTTGTTCTCTCTATGTAGACCAAAGGATATCCATCTTAGCGTATTACCACATATATGCGACTGGGTGCAGCACCCTTTGTACAAAAGGAAATACCATTTTAGAGCAAGACAAAAACAGTAAATTTTAAACAGGGGTGATTTCTCATTGGACAAGGACAGAATTTGGCATACCTTGCAGTAGAGTTCATGTCATCGGTAGAGCTATTAATCCCATCAGAATTCCCTCTACCTCACTTGTAAAAAAAGTATTCTCCAAGGGCAAAACCAACATAAAGTATTATGTCTTTTTAGAAGGATGCTTTGTATTCCAGCTATTGCAATATGTAATCAATTTGACATTCTGCTTTGCAAAGCAGTCATCATTCATTGCCACCCTAATCTATGAGTGTAGATACATCATGATTTGCCCATGGCATCGAGTATTGCGGCTTTGTTAATCTATAGTAGAAAGATAATTTACTGTATGACAGCAGCAAATACCAGTGCAAAACTTAACATAAAAGAGAAGTAATAACAGAGAGAAATATATGTTATGTGTATATTTAATATGGACATATTCAAAATACATATTTGCTAGAAAAAAACACTGGAGTGGGGTCAGATCCTAGCAGCAATACTGCTTTGGATTAGTACCTTAGGCCACAAAACTAGGATTTTTAAACTAGACTTCTTATGCCAAATTATTGTGATGAAACTGTTCTTTGTATATTACTAATTGCAAGTTAGACTGCAGTCTGGTGGTCTGGCGGTCTGGCAGTTTTGTCATGGTTTGCAGCAGGACTATATTTACAGTGAATTGCCATCTTGCATAAAATGGGCTGAACCTGTCCAATCTAAAGGCACTTTTACTTTCTTTAAGTTTTTCCTCTGGAGTTATTTAGAGACAATAAGCAAAACTGGTAATAATTAGCTAAATTATGACTTGTGTGTAACACCATGCAGTTCAAAAATCTCCTTTACCACTTTGATAGGTTCATATGTACTCTTGGAGATAGAGGTACAAGACAGCTGCTGTAACTGAGCACAGCAGAATAGGCAGGAAGCGTATGAAAGGGTTTTGTAGTCTGAAGAAAGTCAAATGCGTTTAAATAAAGGTATCTAATAGAATCATAGAATCATAGAATCATTTAGGTTGGAAAAGACCCTTAAGATCATTGAATCCAACTGTTAACCTAGCACTGCCAAGTTGACCACTAAGCCATGTCCTCAAGCACCACGTCTATCTGTCTTTTAAATACCTCCAAGGATGGAGACTCAACCACTTCCCTGGGCAGCCTGTTCCAATGCCTGACTACCCTTTCAGTGAAGAAGTTTTTCCTAATATGCAACCTAAACTTCCCCTGGCACAGCTTGAGGCCATTTCCTCTCGTCCTAACTCTTCTTACTTGGGAGAAGAGACCGACCCCCACCTTGTACAACCTCTTTTCAGGTAGCTGTAGAGAGCAATAAGGTCACCCCTCAGCCTCCTCTTCTCCAAACTAAACAACCCCAGTTCCCTCAGCCGATCCTCATAAGACTTGTTCTCTAGACCTTTCACCAACTTCGTTGCCCTTCTCTGGACACACTCCAGCACCTCGATGTCCTTCTTGTAGTGAGGGGCCCAAAACTGAACACAGTACTCGAGGTGCGGCCTCACCAATGCCGAGTACAGGGGCACTATCACCACGCTGGTTCTGCTGGCCACACTATTCCTGATACAAGCCAGGATGCCATTGGCCCTCTTGGCCACCTGAGCACACTGCTGGCTCATGTTCAACTGGCTGTCAACCAGCACCCCCAGGTCCTTTTCCAGCAGGCAGCTCTCCAGCCACTCCTCCCCAAACCTGTAGGGTTGCATGGGGTTGTTGTGACCAAAGTGCAGGACCCGGCACTTAGCCTTGTTGAACCTCATATAATTGGCCTCGGCCCATCGATCCAGCCTGTCCAGGTCCCTCTGTAGGGCCTTCCTACCCTCCAGCAGATCAATGCTTCCACTTAACTTGGTGTCGTCAGCAAACTTACTGAGGGTGCACTCAATCCCCTCATCCAGATCACCAATGAAGATGTTGAACAGGACTAGCCCCAATACTGAGCCCTGGGGAACACCACTTGTGACTGGTCGCCAACTGGATTGGACTCCATTCACCACCACTCTCTGGGCTCGGCCATCCAGCCAGTTTTTAACCCAGCGCAGAGTGCACTTATCCAAGTCGTGAGACAGTTTCTCTAGGAGAATGCTGTGGGAGACAGTGTCAAAGGTCTTACTAAAATCCAAGTAGACAACATCCACAGCCTTCCCCTCATCCACCAAGCAGGTCACCTTGTCATAGAAGGAGACCAGGTTAGTGAAGCAGCACCTCCTTTTCATAAACCCATGCTGGCTGGGCCTGATCCCCTGATTGTCCCGCACATGCCGCATAATAGCACTCAAGATGATCTGCTCCATGGCCTTCCCCAGCACCGAGGTCAGGCTGACAGGCCTGTAGTTCCTCAGATCCTCCTTCTGACCCTTTTTGTAGATGGGTGTCATATTAACTAACTTCCGGTCAGCTGGTACCTTCCCGGTTGACCAGGACTGCTGGTAAATGATGGAAAGTGGCTTGGCGAGCCCCTCCGCCAGCTCCCTCAGTATCCTTGGGTGGATCCCATCTGTCCCCATAGAATTGTGGTCATCTAGGTGGAGAAGCAGGTCACTGACTGTTACCTGTACCAATAACATTGCCATAACCAGATGCTTGTTAAGATGTGAATAGCAAGTACTTAGAAAGGTATTATATGTGTAATACAATACATATCTATATAATTTGTATCTATATAATATAACATACCTATACCAAAAGATATTCTTTTGTCTTGGCTTATGTAATTTGAATGTTCAGGGCTGAGAAATCTAGAAATCCTGAAGTAAGAATGTATGCGTGAACAAAAATGTTTTAAGGCCATGTGGAACCACATCTGGAAATAGGAGCAAGACAATTATGTCTTAAAAGAATATTGACCTCTATCTGAAGAAAATTATACTAAAATTGATAGTCAAAAGAGAAACAGGTCATTTAAGAGAAAAGACACTGATGGATGGCAACTTGAATGGACATGTTATCTAAGAAAAGAGAAACCTTCTGTTGCAAACCAATTAACCTTGTGTAGGGAAGCACATAATTGATCCATGCATAAAAGCTGACTATACAAACCGCACAGGTGAAGCTACCTCTAGATTGGGTATCTAAAACTATAACAAACTGCACTGAGTTTTTTCTTCAGAACTGGAGGAGCAGAATGGATCACACTGCTATCCCACATATGTACTGCTACATATGTAAGTACTGTCTTGTTATCATTAAAGGGGAGCATACCTTAGTATTTGGTCTACATAAGTGTAGACTGTTTGATTGTTCTGGTCACCCACCCCTTTTTGGTGTGGCAGTTAAATCTGGATGCAGCTAGGAAATGTCCAGTTGTCTCTGGTGTTGGTCTTCTGATATTCAAGAAGCTATGTGAATTATTGCATTGGTGGATGTGATACCAGGAGTGAACCAGAAAGCAGATAAAAAAGCAGGAAAGTGCAATAGCTTGTCTCATTCTACCTGGCAACAATTACATTAACCAGGAATTGTACAATGCCATAACTGCAGATTTATATGATAGAAAACCCCACAGCTTGAAAATTCAAAAATCTGGGGGAGCTTTCTGCTCCCATTATTCAGTAAATGAGGGGGAAATGTGGCTACAGGGCTACATTGCTTATATGCTTATACTGCTCATATTTTCCAGCAAGGGTAAATCTTCAAGGAACTAATAGGTTTCTGCTTGCCATCTAAAGAGCTAGTGTATTTTAACTTTGCATCATTGACTGAAAGTACAGTGTTCATAAAATGGGTATCAAGGGACCCAGCCTGGCTGAATCTCATTCTAGTTGCTTCCAACCACATCTAGTAGAAAAGCTACCCTGACAACATACACAAATAATAAAATCTACTACAGCAAAATTTAATATAGGAAAAGAGAAGAGGAAAGAACAAAAAGGAAGGAAAACATTTCTAATTATGTGGACAACACAGAGGCATAAACTGAAATCACCTAAAGCAAGTTAAACTGCTAGAACTGAAAAATTAGAAACATAAGTTTTTCTTTGAATGTTGAAAGTCTAAAAAGTCTCATGACATACCTATTTGCATGAGAAAGTTTAAGTTCAAGGACATATTCTGGATAAAGGAAAAGAGATACTAAAACCTGCATGTTCCTTTAAAGGTAGTACCCCAAGTTGTTGCAGTTAGTTTAAATTGATTCAGAAAGAATTTAAACTACACCAAAAAAATGTTTCTAAATGGAAATATGCTGAAATAAGGGGGAGGGAGGGATCGTGAACTTGCAGGAAGGATTTCTCTCCCTTTTGCGCTGACTTTGCTGGTTATTTTTTTAAAATTTCTGTAAGGTTTCTAAATCTATAGTTCATCCTTGGTAAATTTTTTAAGTGTGGAAGCTTTGAAATTTAAGCCAGAAGGATACAAAACATACCATTTTTTTCATTTTCCCAGTGAATATTTGGTAATTGGCTATGAAAGCACTTATTTGAACAGAATCCAAACAATCGCAGGTACTCTGGGTACCTACCATTAAAAGGAGTATTGTTATGCAACATACAAATGGCAATTTTCCCATGCCAACCACAAATTATTTTTAACAGTCATTTGGCACAGTGTGTGTTTGCTGTATCATTATCATGGTAAATGTTTTGTTTATTGAAAACCCACTCTCTGTGAACAACTAGGCCAACTAACATTAGATATTAAATAGCACTCTTTACATTGGTCCCTGAGCAAATGCTGTTGTATTGATGTATTCCACTACATTATTGCAAGCAGCAGAATGTTATCTGTTGCTGAACACTTAAATATTCTTTTTTAAACCAACTATGAACATCTTAAGGAAACTGTCTCATTTGAGAGATTTGATGTTAACTGTTAGAGGAGCTGCGATCATGGCATTGCCCTTGCCTCCTTCTGCACAGTGAAGTACGGCGTAGGGAGACACGACGCAAAGAGCATGTCTTGAGGTGTCCCAGTTCCCAAAGAATCCAGAGCAGGTTCAGCTGAGAGAGGCATGTGGACAGACGATGGACTTTGCCATCCTTCTAATCCCCACCATCCTTCCAAGAAGCATCAGCAGGGAAGAAGGATGGGAGACGGAGCTGCCAGGGACATGATCTTTCTGAAGAAGAGGGAGAGAATAACCAAATTTTCCTTGTGCATTGAGGGAGAGCTGGGAAAAACAGGTTTTGTCTCTCTACTATATTGTCCTCCATAAAAAAAAAAAAAAAACAAAACAAAACAAAACAAAACAGGAACCATACTGGAAGACCTTGGAAAAAAAAACAAACAACAAACGGCACAGGAGTTGTCATCTTGGATGATCCATCCCCTTCTATAAACCTGAACACTGCTTCCCTTTTGGCAGGAAAAATATCATTTGAAACATCCCTAGCAGACTTGCTTCACTGCCCAACACTCAGGTTTTCTCACCGTATAAAACTATCTATCACAAGTCAGTGAAGACCCAGGAAGAGATGAAATACTAAGCAGGCTGAACTCTCCCCTGCTTTTAAAAATCAACCTAAACATGAAAAAGGATATCAAACTTCTCACAAGCACTACATTTCACAGGCTAAACCATAAATGTATTCAACCAAGTCAGCCTTTGAAAGTTTTCATTAGTTCTATGAAGATAAACAGTAGATCAGCATTTTCATTAAAAAGAAATGTCATGGCTCATTCCTTTCTGTGATTGAAGAGGATGTAGCAACATCTTTCAAAACTCAGGAGAGAAACATGCTTGCAATAAAAAATAAATAAAAATGTGATTGTTGTTCCATTAAATGTTTCAGTCTGTGATTATAATTACTTCCTTATTGGGAAGAATTCCCATGTTAAAAACCTTATGTAATAATAGCTGAAGTAGATCAAAACAGAAATGCTAAAGCTTACTGGATCAGCCAGGCATTGCTTCCCTAGACAAGGTGCAGGGAAGGAAACTTAACTGGTCTTCATATGTTCTTATTTTATTATAATTGTGCAGCTGAAGAGACTTTCATCCCCCAGTACTTCTCTCTTCTCCCTCTCCAACCCATAGAATTTAGCAAAGACCTGGAATTAAACTACTTAAATAGCATAAGTTACAGCAAATTTTGATTGAGGCAGGTCAGAAAGTCCTTACACAGGCAGTTGTAGAGGAGGAATAATGTTTAACAGCTAGGACTGGCCGAGATGGTGGACTCCAGCTGGCACAACGACACCAAAAATAGGTCTTTCCCTTTGATGTCAGCAGCAAACAGATTGGGATGGCTCAAAGACTGGATATGAACAAGTCATTGTCCACAAAGTAAACCACTGTCATGAAACAGGAGGCAGTGTCCCTGTCTCAGGCAGACAGAGACCTTGCAGACTGTTTTGTAAGGCAACAACCTGTGATTAAAGGCTACTAAGATATAGATCAAGGAGCAAATATAGAGCAAAGCAAATCAAGAGTTTTTTGGGAAAATGCCTTCCTTCACTGCAGATCTTTTGAGATCAGAACTTCTCACTGGAGGGTACAAGTTTCAAGGAAGGGTCTGTTAAGAAATATTTATTCAGGACGAAATGACTGGTTCAAATGAAGGACTGATGAAGAAAATGAGGGACGAGGAAGGAGAGAGCCTTGAGAAGCAGTAGCTGACATTCCCAGCATTATGAGCAGTGTATCTAGTTCTTATCATGATCCAAAACCGTAAGAAATATGTAACATAAAAAGCAGGAGATACAGCAGCTCTGTCTTACAGGCAACACACGACAGCTCCTCTAGGGTCCATGGCAGGATGACATTAATGGGGATGTAGCCAAGTCCCAGGCAAACTTAGCCAGACTGGCCTCAGCTTCCCCTCACATCCTCCTGCATCCCTCAGTAGTGCAACCTCCATGCCATTTCCATTAGCCTCCTCCCACCAAAACCCTTTGCTAGTAATCTGACACAATCCAGGATGGGACTTGGGCTTGAGCTGCTGGGTATCAAGGTGAAAGCTAATGCTTCACTTAGTCTGTAACATGGAGTCAAACACCTAGACCCACTAGGAAAGCTGCACAGGAGCTTCTGCTTGTGTGACATGCTATACCAGAAGAACTAGTCAGGAGAGATTGAAAGGAAACATAAATGACAGGTTTGCCTTTAGATCCCTGGGAGAGGTAGAAGCAATAGAGATAGGACACGTATTAGACCAATGACTCAAAATAAACTGCCCACATATTAAATCCATCTTTCAGAAAGTAAGATACCTGAAAATTTGTAAAAACTTTCAAAACACAAAAAGAATCTCACAATTTCACATCAGTAATTGGATGCTCCATTGTCGTGGTTTAACCCCAGCTGGCAACTAAGCACCACACAGCCACTCGCTCACTGCCCCCTTGGTGGGATGGGGGAGAGAATCAGAAGGGTAAAAGGGAGAAAACTCGTGGGTTGAGATAACAGATTAATAATTGAAGTAAAATAAATTAGAACAGTTAAATAGGCAAAGCAAAAACCGTGCACACAAACAAAGCAAAACAAGGAATTCATTCACTACTTCCCATCAGCAGGCAGGTGTTCGGCCATACCCGGGACAGCAGGGCTCCATCACGCGTAAGGGTTACTTGGGAAGACAAACGCCATCACGCCCAGTGTCCCCCAAGCAGCGATCGTTGCCCCTCCCCCGACCAACTCCCCCTGCTCATATACTGAGCATGACGTCACATGGTATGGAATAGCCAGTCTGGGTCAGCTGTCCTGGTTGTGCCCCCTCCCAGCTTCTTGTGAACACGGCAGAGCGTGGGAAGCTGAAAGGTCCTTGACCAGTGTGAGCACGGCTTAGCAGCTACTTAGCAAGAATAAAACATCAATGTATCATCGACATTGTTCTCATCCTAAACCCAAAACACAGCCCCGTACCGGCTACCAAGAAGAAAATTAACTCTATCCCAGCTGAAACCAGGACATCCATATGGTAAACTGGAAGGCAAAGGCCTCCAAATTCCTCTTCTTGAGAAGCAGTAAAATAGACACTGATTACTGAACAAGCATTGCTGAGCAATCTCAAGTCAAAAGTAAGCTTCTAAAGTCCATAATTTCTTCCTTTTACTGAAAACTTCTTGCCCAATTGGTGTATAAACTCCAGTCAATAGAAAACACTAGTAATCTCACAGAGCATCTTTCTGCAAGAATTCAAGCGCAAATTTGCAAACCAAAGTGAAGACCTGAAAGAGGTTTGGATGTTTGTACAGGATTGTCCTCCAGCTCTTTAGTACCATAAGGTATTATACTAGTAATTTAACATAAATATATAACTGTACATAAAAAGTATACACAGACCCACTCAAAAAAGCATCCAGAAAACCTACAGACAAGGAACTGGAAATCTTTGGTGTTGATCATGACTACTTTCTTTGTGTTAACTTTAAAATAATAATGATTTTCTTTTATCTTAAGTACATGAACAATGAAGTAAAACAATGTCATGTCATGAGAAAATCCTAAGTCACTTCAAACAATTGAGATCTGATGCATACTGTAAGTACAGTTCTGCTTTCAACAGATTAAAGTAGTCTCAGATCTATTTTTTGTTCTAGTCAAAGGAAGACACATTGCATAAAATATCAGGGGGCTTTCTTTGATCAGATGCGTATCTTTACACTTCTTGTTAAATAGTTATAAAAATAAAATAGCCTTAGAAGAGATAAACTCAGAGGATATTTATACTTTCCAAATGACAGCTCATTCGGGGTCTTGAACTTAGTACCACTTTTGAGGTGTAAAAATAATTATTTTTACAGTAAGTTTTGGAGTTATATCTATAGAGGAGATAAAAGAATAATCCACAGCTCTGTGCAAAACAATTCCCACTTGGAAAGGGTTGTTACCTTGACTGAAATAAACCTCTGTTTAATATCACTGGATTAGAATAGCGAGAGTTTCTGAGCATTAATAGGGCCTTTTTTTGCCATTCTGGAAGTCCACAGGAATGATAAAACTGTCTTAATTAAGTCTAAAGGTTTTCTCAGCATAAGAGATTATCCCTCTGAGAAACAGCCAGAGCAGTTCTTTGTCTTCAACAGTTAGATCAGATCTGAGGTACGAATGGCAAAGCCCAGAACAGGAGTTTCTAAAAATAAAGCATGGCAAGGACGGGGTGGTGTTCAGCCTCAACCTGTAGCCTCATTTAACAGTTTTTTTAAGGCTTTTCCAAAAATAAAACTGAATTTGAGCTATCAAGTTTTTATATTGGTTTTCCTCTGTGTCATGAAAAAAGAAGGTTAATCAACTGCTAAGAAATTTGAAGGAGATTAACTGTAGAAAAGAACTTATAATACAAAGGAAAACGGGGCTGTTAAGACCCTCATACTTAGCGTGAGATAAAAGCCATGCTGGAGTGAAGAAGGTTGATTTCTCTGTCCTTTTTTTATCTTGCAGCTCTGCAGACTTCAGCACTCAGCAAAATAAATCTAACCATGCAATGAAAGGCTGCTTTTCCTTGGACCACATTTGTTTGTCAGATCACCGAGTCACGCTGAGCACCACAGATGCATACTAACAGTTTTCATTTTCTGTGTTACCTAGGCAACTTAGTTTTAACAGTCAGACCAAAACAGAAGGAATTCTTCTTAAAACATCAAGAAATCAAATAACATTCTGGCAGATTAAAGGAGTTTTATCCTTGTTTATCTAAACTACTCATCAACATACTTAAACTCAAAGAGATGTAGGTCAGCTGTTCTGTCCTTTCAAGAATCATATCTGAAACCATGACAGGGCAACCATGTCTCCTCGGTGTCTGCTTGCCAGTCCTACCCCTTGTCTCATAAATTATAACTTTCATCATCTGAGACATTTCGGGATTTTTCAGGAGGGCCCCACTTTACATTTTAAAACTGCATTTTTCTCTTATGACAGCAATATGTCGAGTACCAGGTAGCATTTCTAAAGTCTTGGTCTTTCAAGAAAAATGCTTACTGGTTTTGCAAATAAAGGCCAGCTCAACAATTTATGTTTTGAGTTAATCAACACAGAGCAATGGATTTATACAAACATTTTTTTCAGACTGTGGAAAACGATTTCTTCCTGATGTGCATGACCACGTCTAAGAGCTATGTAGCTCCATTCCTTTACTGGTCCACTCTCTGCACAATTCCTGCATCTGTTTTACAATATGTTCAAAGGCATGATATAAAACCTATACAGTAGTTAAATTACAACTCTACATGTGTTAAAACTACATACGTATACCTATGCTGTATACCTGTCAATATATTATTTATTCTCCTTCCAAAAACTAGAATAGATTGTGGAAGTTTGGGTTTTTTTAAACCAGCACCTTTACATGCATACTGCAGTATCTATGTAGTGCAGTCAAAACAAGGTTGGCATTTTTGTGTTTTCTGAAACCAAGTGCAACTTCTGTACCTATGGTAGGCTTTCCATTAAGCTGACGTAAGAGGTGAGGAATTATTCTGAATTTGTTATACTGGACCATTACTCTACATTTCTCTATAGGATTGGAATTTGTATGGACTACCAAAATGTATATAAATAATTTACAGTGATAAGAAGACATTTTTGTCTGCAGGTGAAGCTTTGATATTCTCAGACAAGACTATTGGCAAGATGGCCAATTCATACCATACCTTGTAGGACTTTTTTCCTGTCTATGAGGAGCTGTCCACTAGGAAATCCACTGAGACTTTTGATTCATCTTTCAACTGCAAATCAAGCATTTAAGGATAAATATCCTCCTGGTAAACAAATACCTTTGGTAGCACAGTTTGGGAAAAAAAGCACCATCATGACAACTTCCAATATTAGACATTCTCTCCTGTCCATGTTTGTGCAAAATAATTTGCAAATACGAGGTACAACAGGATAGGGGCGAATGATGAGAAAATCTCTGTTTTGCATTCATAGGCTTCAGTGTATTCTTTTCAAGTTCAACAAGGCTATGTGTTAAAATGCTAATACCAACCATTTGCATAGTGTCCTCTGAATAATAAATAGCGGAGGCACACTGAAAAAAAATCACACAGTGAATTCCATGCCTAGACAGACACACCACTGACTTTACAGTCTCCTTTACCGGTTTCAGGACATTTTCTTGTTTCACTTTCTTGGGAAACCTCAAGCAATAGTATGGTTCATTTAAATGTTTATATTCACTATGATTTATCCTTCATTGCACTGATTCCCACTGCGTGTGCTTCTCCACTCCTCGGAAAACCTGTCTCCACCCTCTGTGGTTTGGTTTTCACATTGTTTTTGACAGTTCTTTCCCATATCTGCAATAAAATCCCAGATTCCAAGTAGCAATAACTGTCCAAAGAAGAAATTCTGTCCATAGTAGCATGTGATCACTGGAAGGCACTGGCAAGAAATTCCCTCCATCTCACAGGAATGCATCCATGCATAGGTGACAAATGGGAGCATTTGGGCAAACCAACCATTATGTGGACACAATAGCAATTTAACCAACTCTCATCTTTGTCAGCTGGCTTTTGGGACCTTTTCTTTACGAACGGATGGCTACTACATCATGTAAATAATGTATTCAGTTTTTCATTACAATTATGCAAAAACAAATCTACACAGAAAACTAAGTTTCCCTCTGGCTCTAATTTTGATATCAGAGAGTTTTTCTAAGCTGAAAATGCAATATGAGGCCATGGTGGAGATAGTAAACCTAACTTCATTTTTGGGGCATTCAAGGGTAAAACAATCATCACTAGGATGATTTAAAAGCTATAGTTCTCTATCTCTTTCAAATTAACTGTATATGAGGCAATACAAAACAAGAACACAAGCAAAGCAGTTTGCAAAGCATTTGATTTTACCTGAAGTTTCTGCTGATACCCAGACTCACTACATACATACAGGCCTGCACTACATACATATATTTAGCTGTGCACACATGAGTAGCCTGGCTAATGCATGGGCATGGTGGAGGTGGTTCCTCATACATCATGGCTGGAGGACACATTGTTTTGCAAGATGGAGCTTCTATTGCAGAGACCCAGATTTCATGAACACACTTCATGTAAGTGTTAGAGTATTATACCTCTACAAGAAGCAGATTTGGGTCTGAACAGGAAGGACCTCACAGCTACAACCACACAGCATAACCCAGAACCAATTTAATTGTACTAATTTCAGCTAATGAAGCAGCGCAGATGAAAACCTCTTAGACAACTATTACACATATACACACACCCCCTCCAGTAAATCTTTGCAAAAAGGCTGAAACATCGTTTTAAAGTCAGCAGCACACATTTCGTCAATGTAAGCAAGCCAGGGCATTGCCCTGAATCTTTGAGTCTTCACATCCAAAAAATCATTGCAAACTCAAATCTGTGTTGTGCCTCAATACTGTAGGAAGTGTTGCTGCTCTGTAGGTTTTTTGGGGTAGGAGGCTGTTTATTTTCTAAAGACAGCTTGTGTGTGTGTGTCAGTCAGGTCAAAGGAACATGTGACCTCTAACCCAGGGTCATCAGCTTTCATTCCTCTAATTGCTTATCAGAGAGTATGAGAGAGCACAAATAAGAGCTGAACATACTTAAATAGAAAAAGTAGGGAATTAAAGAATGGATGCACTAAACTTCAGGGATATTCACAGAATCACAGAATGGTTGAGGTTGGCAGGGACCTCTGGAGGTCATCTGGTCTAACACCCCTCAAGTAGGGCCACCTAGAGTCAGTTGCCCAGGACCATGTCCAGATGACTTTTGAATACATCCAGGGTTGTGTAGACACAACCTCTCTGGGCAACCTGTGCCAAGGCTTGGTCAACCTCACAGTAAAAAAGTATTTCCTGATATTCAGTGAAAACCTCCTGTGTTTCAATTCGTGCCCTTTGCCACCAAAAAGAGCCTGTCTCCACCTTCTTCGTGCCATCCCTTGAGGTATTTATATACACTGATGAGTTCCCCTCTGAGCCTTCTCTTCTCCAAGCTGAACAGTCCCAACTCTCTCAGCCTTTCCTCATAGGAGAGATGCTCTAGCACCTTAATCATCTTTATATCCCTTGTCTGGACTCTGCAGTATGCCCATGCCTCTTTTGTACTGGACACAGGTTCAGTTATTAAGTAGGAGGATCTTGATTTTGACTGGGAAATCTGACTGAAAACAAGTGGAGGGAGTTTCTGTTCTCTCCCAGGCACAGACTTCCCATGCACTTCAGACAGCTTCCTCTGCTCTGTGACTAACCTAGCAATATCCATGCACTCCATAGGAGTGCTGGAAGATGTAAGTATCTGTAACTGAAGTATCCATGTGTTTCCTTATCGGAAAGTCTTGATTAAGTAGCATGGGTGATTTGATAAAGTAACTGGTACTACAAAAAAATCATCGTGGCAGCTGCTACATAGCTACCTGGCAGCTTTTGAAATATCACTGTAAAGCAGAAAGGGCACAGAATTGAATGGGAGTGTTTTCAGCAGGATCCCACAAGGATTAATTGCAATTTTTCATGTTTTTATTAGTGATATGAGGAAGGAAAACTTTCCATCATATCCTCACTAAATCTTGCAGGGGAAACAAAGAATGGGGTGGGGGAAAACATGAAAGACTCACATTAATCTTTAGAAGACCAGGTAAAGCAAGCAGCACTCTTATATATATGGAGAAACATAAAATTGTACATCTGTAAGTAGATGGCAGAGCCAACAAACAGCAAACCCCATCTTGTGTTGACGCATAAGATTCAAAAAGTTTACTGACAAATCAGAGATTTTGGAAGTTTACTTCACATTGAAAGAGTCCAAGACTTCAGTCGTCTTAGTTTAAACAAAAGAAGATTTAAGTCAAAAGAAGATTTAATCATGATCTATAAACATCAATATGAGGAATTTATCTGTGGCATTGGACTCTTCAATTTTAGCCAAAAAATCTATGAGAAGGCCCAAAGATACAAGAACAGCCATCAGACAAATTAAGGCATTTTAACAGTTCTGGTGGTGGCACTTTCAAATGATCCCAGAAATTTTTATACCTAAATATTTTCAAAAAAGCTTTTTTTAAAAAAATAGATACATTCTATCCCCTCTTTTTATTAAAAGTTAAACTAAATGGTCAGAATATTTCCTCATAGTCTTGTCCCTTCATTTATTAAATGAAACATATTGTTTTATACTAGAGTTAGGAAGAATTGTTGGCATAGGGGGACTTCTGAACAAAACACAGGGTTCAGAAACTTTCCGTTATTATCACTGAGGTCAAATGTGAGCAAATATTATCTGACATGGGGTGAACCTTGTTGTAAGAAATTCCATTCTTCCATACCAAAAATGTGGCATAACTAACCTGAAGTTTGCAAATCTGCTACCATTACCATCTAAAATAAACTTCAGTGAGGCACCAAGACCGACGTTGCGTTTGCTTTGGAAGGCAGTACACATTTTACTATGGTACAATGCTAGAAAAACATAAAACCAATCACAGCTCTTTTATCTAGAAAATTTTAAAAAAGGTTTACATAATTACTTGAACCAGTTTAGTCATAACTCAATAACATGATGACTTCCTGAAATCTTTGGGTTACTCTCCCTTACCCTGACAATATGCAGATATGCTTCCTGTGCAGATTCAAGGGAATTTAATTCTTCTCAAACTTTCCCTTTAATTCATGAAGAGGGAACAGCAAGCTAGCCAAGACCATCAAGATACTTCATGGCTTCTAAATAACAGAGCCAAGAGTTGTTGAAGCTTGCGGTCAAGGATTTTAAATAAGGATGATCCTAAGTAGAGGCACCAGTAAAGCTCAATACATTCATTTCAGGTGGAAAATGAGTTGTTACAAAAGGACAGACAAAGAATAGAAAAGCCTTGACTGACATTCAGGTTGGACCCTAGTTAAATTGTATGCAGAGATGTTACCTTTTAGAGAAAATAAAAAGTGTTGCTGACATTGATACGTCAGAGCCAAAGCTGCACAAGTCCCAGAACTGATAGGATGCTTGCTATTGCCTGAATGAGGGAACAGACATTACAAATGGCGAACACCTGCTGCATTACTGATTTGGATCATCTTCTTTTAAGCCTGTGGGCATAACTTGAATTTTCAGTTCCATTTGTACTAGATCAAAGTTTTCTGTCAAGGCACCATCTGTAGCAACAAAATTCCCATCCTGTTCCAATTCCTGACACAAACCAAAGCAAACCAAACCAAACCAAATGAAGATTATACCCACAGAACAGCTACATGAAAGTACACAACTTCAAAATATCAAACTCCTTATTTATCATATTATAATATTTACACCCTGTATAAAATACCCTCTGGGATGATTTGGAATGGCCACATGCAGTAAAAGCCTCAGGAAAAGCAAAGGAATAACAGCCTGAAAAAGGCTCACCAGTCTGCATCCACAAGGCACTCTCTCCAAAGTCACACAATTTGTTCTTCTGGGGGCAACTGAGACTGTATTGGTCAGTTCAGCAACTGCAGATGTGCTGTTCTCAGTGCGTACAGCCATGTGCACTGTGCAATCAGACACAGGTGAGACAAGCGGTTAGGAAGAGAAAAGGGAAGTGTTTCTGATATAAAAGAGCATCTCTGAATTGCTCTATTTTATTTTCTTTCTTATATTTCATGATCTTCTGAAGGAAGTAAATGACTGGTAATGGGAAGAGATCCAGCAGTTTTGCATAGATTTTTCCCTGGAGCATTCAGAAGAGAATTGGACTCTCAGCCAGATAACAAAAAGAGGAATTAATATTTTACAAGGGAAGAAACTGAAGGGTTTTCAACACTTTCCATATCTTAAGCTGGGAGAAGCACACCCTGAAGTGTTGCCTAAACACAACATGTAAGCAGAGAAACTTGTCCACATTCTTGGTTCACGCTTGCCAAGTTGTTGTAGAGATGAAAGGAAGCTGTTGTAACACGCTCTTGAGCTCATGCCAGAGTCATTGTGCAACTCGTTACTACAGGGTGAAACCAGGAAGAGCTCTGACCAGTTGGGTCATGCTCAGCACTTCTCTCACCCCAGTAAATATTAATTATTTGGGGCTGGTAACCCAGTAGAACTGTTTGGCATGTGAATATTTTTCTGTCCTTTCGAAAAGAATTTAAGAAATTGAATGCCTTTGATACCACTGTCATGGTGACCTTCAACTAATATTCATATTAAGGTTACCCCAAGGGAAATTAAGCTTGCAGGCAGTAGAAGAGAGAACCAACCTACTGATGAAGGCACTCTTCTTGGACACATGAGTTGAAAACCTTTCAGATAGAAGAGAAAGCTGTACCAAGGTCTCCTGCACCATGGATGACCGTGAGCCCTACCTCTTTTTCCCCGAATGAGTTTCATGGGAAAGAAATTCCCATCTAATTTCAAAAGACAGTTCAACATCATGATCTTGCTCTGACCCTTCTCTGCCAGACACAGAAAGTCACAGGCAGAGCCAGCACAGCCTGGGCTGGGGCAGGACAAGCGCTCCCAGGCTGCTCTGCTTGTCCACCTCCATCGCAGCCTCTGCATCCAAGGATCAATCAGCCAAATCACATCTGCCCGTGACCTCTCTCCTAAAGCTACCAGACATTAAATAGTTTCTGCAAGAGATATGGTTGGCTTGATCAAGCCAATTTATTGAGCTGTTACTACAGACAGTTAAAATTTATTAAAAACTTCAGATTAATTAGACTGTATATAAACATTTTAAAATAGTGCATGCAGAAATAACTAGGAACAGGAACTAAAGCCATCAGGATTTGCTTTGAGAAATTTGCAGTTTTCGTCTGAAAGCATGTACACGTGACCACAGGCTTTACACCATACATATGTAGTCATGGCTAATAAGGGAGACATTTTGTGGCTTTTGTCCAAAGTTGCTTAACAGCTTTGAAACAACCACCATCCTCTGAGGAGCTGGATGAAGGGTTTGGTGTACATGCCTTTTCTGGTCTTTGAAAAGAACATTCAAAACTGAGCACAACCAGCTCTTCCACAGCATAAGTTGTCTATTATTAATTAACATTTGTGCCACACTCAGCTGAGCCTACAAGCCCTTTTTCCTGGTCATTGCACACACTGATAATGAAGGACTGGTGCAGTGACTAAAAAGTAAGACTGGAGAGGCAAGGCAAGGCTGAAGCCACCCAGCAAGTCTGATACAGGAATGCAATCTGGGTTTTAAACAGCTTAACCCTGCTAAGGCCAGTATCTCTCTGCACATTGAGTCCCTGAACAACCTGAGAAGCTGCTGCTATTCCCTAATGTTTTGGTTGCAGAGATAGACATTGATTTGTATTTAAGGATAATCAGTTCAACATCACATTCCTGAGCCTCCAGACAGCATGAAACAATTTTGGGGCCATTCATCAGGATATGTGGATGGTTTACCCTCCCTAAACTCCCCAGTGTGATAGTAGATTGAAAGCCTAGTTATGACTTTCTCCACTAGCATGTTTTGCTGAGGGTGTCCTAAACAGATGGAAGGAAACAGGGTAGAAGTCAAGCTTGTGAGGTAAAACTCAGGAGCTTTACAATGAATTAGGGCTCAGCCTATCTAGAAAGTCAACAGTGCCAAAAGCAATAGGCTCACTCCTTCCCACCTCACTCCAGGAGCTGCTTCCTACTGTCCTCAGCCAGCCGCTGGAGCTCTTTAAATGCCAGTGGAGAGCAAAACCCTCAAGGAGATGGAGGATGGGATCCTGTCTCACGCCTCCTAGTGTTTGTCCACCACAAAGCTTGCTTCTTCAGCAGAAAGATTTGCAGCTTTTTTCTAGATTTGCAGGGGTTTTTCTGGGTTGGTTTTCTGCTGGATTAATGACAGCATGACTAAAGCACTGAAGCTGGTGCAGTGGAAGCCATGACCATGTGTGACAGGACTGAAGTAAGCAGATAGGCTTGCACTAGCTCTGCTCATTTGGCTGTATCCTTAAATGAGGGGAAAGAGGGAGGACAAACATAACAGAAGAGCTGCAAAGACACAATAATTCTCTTTAAATTTTCCTAAGTGCTAATGTAACAAAACAACAACAAAAAAAAAAGATGAAAACATGAGAACCCAAAGTTAAAATTAATGACAAACTTCACAACATATTCCTTTAATTCCCATACTAATAATAGAGAATGTAAAGCTCATTAGTAATACTTCGCAGGATTGAAGTCATAAACTCATGGAAGAGTTAAAAAGGATAGCCTTACTTTTTGCTGGTTTGCTCTTTAAAGTGTTGCCATTACTGGATGTATTTAATGTGCTTAGAAAAAAGACAAGAGAGGTCTCCACAACTAGGAGATTTAGAAGGAAATTGTCACTTTCTACTCTTAAGTGACAATTTTGTAAATTCTACATGTGCCAGTAACAATCGAAAAAGTAAATTATGGGGGAAGAGTTTGTTGGTGATGGGGAAGGGTTTGACACAGAACGAGCTCCATACACTCAGTTACAGAGGTTTGGTCAGGAATTTAATATAGCTGCTATAATGCCCTTCTACAGAGCAACAGTAACATCTAGTGGATGTGGGAGAAACTTCCACAGCAGGACATTGCGGCTCCACGTTCACCATTAGGAATGGAAACAGATTTAAGGAGAAAATAAGGGTATGCCCTTACCCCCTCCCCCTTTTTTTAAAATATATGCATACACCTACTTAAACAGCCCTAGTCAAATCTCACTGCCACTTTGCCAAATTTAAATGGGATGCTTTGGCATTTCTGCTGGCAAGAGAGGTAAATTAACCACACACACACCAAAAAAATTGCAAACCTCACAGCAGGTGGGGAGAGGACGATGGGCTGCAGGAAGGGAGAGCTTGGAGGAGATGCTAAAATCAGTCCACCTGCACCCAGCTTTTGCACTCAAGTACCAAAAAGAGTAGTTCCCTTAAGTTACAGAGTCTCAGTACATTATTTTACATAGGCAATATGCTAGTGCAGACAAACCCATCTGGAAATACTCTCAAAGCAAGGGAAACTCTATTTTGTATAGAGGTGGTCTCATTCTTTGGCAAAATGTTTTATCCAGGGAGCAGCAACTGAACTGCAAACTTGCAGTCTTCCTAAGAGGAAGCCAACTTTATTAATTGCGGTCTTATAGCATGGTCTGAAACCTTGGAAACTCAGGCAAGGGAAACAAGGTGAATTTTATTTCTCTGTTCTCTCAGAGTCAACAGTTAGCAATGGGAAAGGCACTGTTCATCTGTCTCAGCTACCTGCTGAAGTCTCATCTCTGATGAGAAGAGATGGAAAAGCATCAACTCTTGTAACAAATTATCTGAAAATCACCATTTTAATCAGGAAACCAGATTAAAAAACAGATATTGGAAAATTTAACATTTTAGAAAGCCAAATGTGAAACATTTCAGTTTGGATATTTTTGTTAGTCTTTTTTTCTTATATTATCTGAAAGTTGTTTTCTTTTCTTGAAAGGACACTTTGAGGTTTTTTTACTTTGGAGGTAGCTTTTATATCAGAGTCAGTTTTCACTAAAACTCAGCAATAAGCTTGGCCGTACAATACAAACTCTGTCTTTCTGAATAGGAAAAACAACTTCCTGTTTCCTCAAAACAAATTAATTTGACTGGATCTGCAACCTTCTTTGACTGTCACTGTGCTTGAAGACATCCAATATGAGCTTTGGGAGGTCACCTTCTCCTCCTTCATAACTTTCTTCTTTTCTTACACGTTTACTAAAAGTAGGAGCTCACTTTGTGCCCCACAGCTCCTTTTTGAGAACCAGTATCCAAATGTTTCAGATTCATAAAGGCTTCAGCAGCAAAAATCCTCCCAGGAACCTTTTCTCACGCAGAATTCAAGCAATCCTTATCTCTTCCTTTACTGAAAGCCTACCTAAACATGTAGCTGTTATCACGACTTCTGCCCAGAGAAAACTACATCTCCACTGAAAGCCAGTTGCCTCCAGGCCTTTTGCTTCACCTTGGCTACAATTTAAAGGAAATTTCTACAGCTGGACTTGCAGTTTCTTTGCTGAAAGTGGTGCAATAGCAATCAGCTGGAATGAAATTCAGTCCACCTAAGAGAATTTTATTCAGCCCAGCAAAAAGATTTTCCACTATCTATACTCCATTTGTCCCCACTGGCTGAAAAATGTATAATCCTCAACATTATCATGCATATTAATGTGTAGCTGAATTTTAAAGCCCCTACAATCATATAGCTTTAGCAGATAGGTTCAATGAAGATGTGAAGGTATTGGGTCTGTTCCCTCTAACTCTTTCAGTACTCTTAGTACATGCTCAAGAGACAACCACCTATTACAGCTGTCTGACTGCTCAAACTTTCATAAAGCTTGTTGTTTTTTCTTTTGTCTTCAAATTTTGTTCTTTACAGTCAAGTAGCTCCCTTAGCTGTCAGCTGCCCAGGATGACAGTCTTCACTAGGTTCTTTTAGGTGTTTCATCCTGGCTAGCCTTATAATCACCCTGTTTTAGAGGAATGGGTCACAAATACTAACATTTTCAGGAATAACGTCTTTTAACTATTATATTAGTAGTGACATATCTAGTTTTAACAAATCACTTGTACCACTTTTTCTGTTTATTCTGAAAGATCACGAAAAGGCCCTTTATCCATCATACATATTGTTGTATCCAGATATTACAACAGACTTCAAGGGCAGACGACTCAAACAACACCCTACCCAACCTATGTGAGCCTGATATTCAGGGCCAAGAATTTATTGATAGTCTAATTAAAGTCTTGACAGTCTAATCCAAGAATTATTGTTAGTCCAATTACAATTATACGAGCATTTATAGTGCAAAGTATCCAATTATAACAGCTTTTTTGCAATGATGATATAATTAAAATTTATACAGGCAAAACTTTCTCACAGCTACCCCTTTCTCTGGTGTTATACCCACCCTTCACTGAATGTCATTAAATTGTCATCAGCATGCCACACTCCTCACCAGGAGGATTATAATGGTGACAATGGGATTTCTTCCTCTTCACTCTTGAGTCTGCATAGGTTATTTTTATGACTTCCCTAATGGTTTGCTTACTTGCTCTCTCCTCTTTGGTGTATAAATTCCATATTATATCAAATTTTACTGTATATGGTAGAGTAACTGTATGTTGGATACTTGTTCTTTGTTCCCTTTGTTATACCTAAAATCAGCTTTATCCTGCGTCCATGGTTACATCCTTTAAGGACCAGTAATGACCACTCATGGTGCATGTTTACAAGTAGTTACTATTCTGTGCCCTGCACTCCCAAGGCCTCTGTAGCATCTCGTGCTTGTATCTTGGGGGCCCTCTGCTATTATCTTCTATTTTTTGTGTGCTAACAGGTTATCAGCACAAGCTACTTGCACAAACATCCTTGTTCTAGTGTCACTGAATGGTGCACTCTGTAAACAGAGTGATCCATTAGAAGGTACACATACACATAGACAAGTGCAGACACACTGCTCTGATAACCATTTACTAAGAATACAGTAATTCCTACAGCAATTTCACTGGTATACCATCAAGACTGCTCTACAGCGTATTGGACTCTCACATTACTTAGAGAGCTCATAGCAGGAAGCTTCCTTCCTGCTGGTACCTCCTGGTGAAGAACTAGAAAGAAAACCACAAGCTCTAGAGGAAATACTACATTTCTTTTATTTACACATGAAACGAAGCATTGCTAATTTACTACCAGTAGATCTGATATTTAGTTTCCTTCAGTCTTTTGGCAATTTAAGACTTCCTTTCTACTCACTCCAGACACTTCTCTGAACCTCCCAACCAACTGTTATTAATGGTTATTTGAAATTTATTTAAAGATCTAAAAAACTATATTTGAATAACTCAGCTCGCCCTCTCTGGGGCAAATTTTGTGGGACCATCAGATTTAGGTTCATTTATTCATCTTCCTAAATGTTTGTTGTTGCTCACTTCAGGTTTTGCTCTAGCTCCTTCTGCAAAGTTTCCAGCTGTGATAAAGGAAGCATTCAGAAGGACTGGTATCTGCTCTGTATGTGTTTTAACATGATTACCAGCTTCTGGCAGCTTCTCCTGGAAACTGAATCCCACCTATTGTGGTCTTATGCTAACTCTTAAATACATCGAGAATTGTGAGCTGATTAAATTGATGGTGGGATTTGTTGCTTCTGGGTAGTTTCTCATTGTTGGAGAAGTCAGACCTCTGCAGTCTGGTTTCCCCCACCAGCTCATAACGCATTAGGTGTCTTTCCCTTCCCTCTACTCTCTTCCTGTCATCCCTGAAAATATATTAGACTAGCTCTGAATAAGCGTTTACTATTTTTTTTTTTAATTTTCCAAATGTAAGAAAAACTTCATTAAGTTTGCCACAAAAATTTTATTACCAGGAATAAACTGGAAGTGGCATTCAGAAATAGAAATCAGCTACGCCGGCCAGCAGGGCCCCGTGAGGCAGACTGGCTCTCACCTCGATATAATATAGCTCTTCAAGCAGGGGTGCCCAGGGATCCACTGCACAAATGTGCTGGGCCTGGGGAACTCCTGAGGACCGAGTTACTGAAAGAAAGAGGTCAATAACAGCACTGAAGTTAAGTACTACCTGGAGCAAGAGGCACTGGGAAGAGTCTGCATGCTCTTTTCATTTCCCCCCCAAAAAATAAATAAATTGCATGCTACAGTATGCTAACCAAGCAAATTGCAAGTAAATATATTCCTGCAGAGAGTTTCTCCACCACTCCATTCACTGAGAAAGCAATAAAGCTTTATATTACCTTGGAGGCAGCCTCAGGTACTTCATGCAAACCGGGGCCTGACTAATAATACAGCCTTGAAAGCAAAATTCCCAAACACTCCATTTTAGGACCATCCGACTTAATATTCGGTGTTCTTCAGCTAAAATGCTTTGCAGCCCTGAGGGACAAAAGTGTGTCACATTTTGCTCCTCTAGCTTTAAAGATAGATATGATATCTAGAAGAGGCTAAATTCTCTTTTACTATAAGACCAATTTAGCAACATAAATGTGCAAATGAGAATTTATCCGAAGGTATCTATATCCCAGTATTCAGTGAAGGCTTGCTAGAACCCAAAGTGACACATTAGCATCATTCCTGTCTCAATCTTTCTGACTCCCTCCCCTCAAAGAGATAAAAATGTAATTTTGAACAAGATATTATGAGTTGATGTTATCGGTAAAAGAAAAATTTCTTAAGAGTAATTCAGTTTGTTACTTACTGCTTACTTGGACTACAGACTGCATCTTTCAATACTAATCTATTTTTTCCCATTTATTGTTTGTATTAAAATAATTACCCATGGTCAAAACTGAGGTTAAAATTAGAAAGGGAAATTCAGAGCATTTTCAGAGCATTTTGTACATCCATATTGACTTCTTGGGATACTTATAAAAGTATTCCTTCAAAATTCAACTTTGCAAGATCAGATCAAAACACTAATCAGTTAAACCGTCCTGTGAGCCACTTTCAGTTTTCCCTGACTTACCCCTCATGGTAATAAATGAGTAGAATAAAATTATAGTCTGTATTAGGCCCAGGATATACACCCAGATATACATGCAGACTTTCAGAATCCCATATTAGCTAATTAATTTCCGCAGCCTGTGCCTCGACTCTCATTTGTTCAACATGGACAATATATTAAATTTACATGGAACTTCTCTTTCAAATGAAATTTTTGCATTCAGATAGCTTTTTAATCTCCAGATTAAACAATTAAAATTAGTGATTTCATTTCAGCTTGTTTCTAGGCTCCTACCAAATAGGAGAGAAAACAGGAAACACATTTTTTTATTTTTAGCAAACTCAATTTCTACCTGTTTTTCTTTTCTTTCCGTTGTCTTTTTCTTCTCCCCCTGCTCCCTGACCCCACCAAGGAAAACCTTTGGTTTTCTAGGTAAGGAAAAAGACAAGGAGATTTGATGGAATAATTCCAGTTTTACTGCTTATGACACAAGAGCTAGAGGAGGATAAAATCAAATACTCAGAAACAAGATACTGCAGTGTTAGAAACCTTATGAGTATCTGGGTGCACAGAGAGAAAGATCCCTCTGAGCCTCACAACTTTTGCATGTACCAGACAGACAAGAAGAATACAGGTCCCTAAGATACCATATGGAAAACAGGCAATGCCACATGTGTAAGGCCATCCTAAGGGGTGGCCCATAGCATAACATGGCTGAACAGGCTGGTTCATCATGAATGTTTTAGAGTTATATAAACTCTCTTCTGGTTTTGGTACCTAGCTCAGATTACAAGAGTAAATAAATTACATTACCCAAGGTGAGTAATGATCCCTGCAAGCTCCTTTCTGTTGATGAAAACCAGTCTGCAATTCATGCCTCAAAATTCAACTCCAAGCATAATCCACTCGCAATTTTACTTTTATGGAACAAAGCTGGTTCCTTGAATTATGACTGTGGCAGTGGAAAACAGTGAGTAAGAGAATATTTTCTAGAGCTGACAGTCATCATTATGCACTTGAAATAAAGTCCTTTATTTGGCTGGGGAGTGGATGGGGGAGGCACAGATCATCGCATTTTCATTTTAGGAAAAAAAAAAAAAAATAACCAAACCCTGGTACTTTATTCCCTAGTGTTTTGCTCCTGTCATGCTGGTATTGCTGTCCTACTTAATTCAAGCTGTAATAAGAGTAAATGATTGACCAGTCAGAGATGTACCAATTTCCAGTTCCTTTCCTTCTTAATGATCATACCGACTCTGGGCATAACTGAGCAGAGTTCTGCTAAATGTCTTCTAAATGGGGAAAAACCCACAAAAAACAATGTTGTCACTGCAAGCTGTGCCAAGAGGAAAGCATCAGCTTACCCAGCCTTCTTCAGAGCATGCAGGTGGTGGTCTGCTGCACGTAAATAACACCACCGTGATGAACACAGCTCATCTGAGCCCTTCAGCAAACAAAACCCTGCAGTTTGCTGCCCACCTTCGGAGCATGGAGGGAGCAGTGCTTGACCTCTCCAATCGCAGGGTGTAGGTACCCTGCGATGAAATACAGCCATAGGTTTTGTAGGGCTAAAAGCAATTCCACTTCTGGTTGTAAAATCTGGGGCTGTTCTCAGATGTGATGGATGCTCAAGTCATACCCGTGAGAGGAATGAAGACTGCTGGGGGGGGGAGGGCATGCATGGGGGGAACATTTACACTAGATTTTCACTGGTGCAGCTTAATCCCATTACTTTTTTATTTTCCTTCACTACCTGGACTTTCCACCTTACTCTTTAAATATTTGTTGGCTTTCCTCCATTCCTTTAAAACTTTATATTGCTTCTTTTAATGATTCCTTGATACCTGATTAAGATAGGCTAATATGAAGGAATATCCTTGTCCTTTTCCAAACTATCCCACAGTCCTATAAACTCATGTTGTTATTAGTTGCGCTATTCTCTCTCCACCTCCTGGCAATTAATGTTGCCTCCCCCAGCTAGAGCCAAACTGCAAATAAAGAGGAACATAAAAATGTCAAAGTCCCATCCACTACAAAACACAGAGGTTGGCACCTCTTGTTGCTGGAATTTACAGACTGCTTTTTAGTTTTATCATTTTATCTGCCTTTAATGGCAAAATTAGTTAATCCTGGGTGGCATCATAAAACTTGCAAACAGAGGCAGACCGTAAGCCAGCAAATCATTCCTAGAGCTTTGTAACACAAATCCCTGTTGTAAAAAGCAGCAGCAGTTAACTCCTTCCATTTCTGCTCCTCTTTCAAGGACTTGAGGCAGGCTACAAAACAGTTATTTATCTAATTAGCACCACTAATAGTGCTGCAATTCCTGCCCTTTAAAGGTAGAAACTAGCCCGAAGGCACAAGTCTCTTAATTAGTCAGTAAAGTGCACTTAGTTTTAGAACGGGGAGGTGAACCTGTCTGATGAGAAGGCTCAAAGGATGATGACATTCAAGGGCTCAGATACTGCAATGGCTGAGATAATGCAGGTACAGGGCAGAAAGGTTCATTTTAAGCTAAAATGCTCACCTTCCATCCCACCCGTGGTTATGCAGACCTCCTTCATTTGCAGTTCTTCAGATAACGTCCAAAGAGTCACTCAAGCACTTAACATTAAGGAACTAACGATTGAGATTTTCATCCAAATGTTAACGTGGGATCCCAAGGGAAAGCCATCACCATCTGCTCAGTCTTCTCTCCGAGTGCCACCGGGGGCTTGCAGACAGTCATGTAAAACCCTCCAACACATATCATGCTGGGGAAGTCTGGTTTCCAGTAGGAAATAACAAAGGAACTGAAATGCATTGTCTTAATCGATTATTGAAACTTTAATCAGTTGCGTAAGAGTTTGGATGCATGAAAAGAAAGACAATGGAGAACTGCATCTCTGCTTCTGTGAGTTAATAAAAAGGATGCTGAATCTCATCCTTTGATGTTTTCACACCAGACTACTTTCTCCCTGTAGGGTATAGTGGGTTTCTTTGAAAGATCTGGCACGGGCTAGTCTTAGGGACTAAAAACTCCCACAATAATAAAACAAACAAACAAAACAGCCAACCAGACAAACCTGATCTGATCCAAAACATTAGATTCTGTTTCCGCTCACAAATGTGTGGTTTACAGAGGCAATCTTGGAATTGATTTTGGACATGCAGGTTTTTCTCATTTCCTTGGTATGCTGTTAGTAAACTTCCAGCTGATGCTGGAGGGATGCTTCAAATGAACTGCCGTCACTTACATTCATGGCTTTCCTCAGAACTTTTTCCTCAGAGCCCATCCATCAGCCCTATGTTCAATACCAAATGGAGGAGACCTGACCACATGCCTCAGATCTCAGCATTCTATAGTGAAGCTCAAAAGCAGGATGTGGAAAATGCGTTGAAATCACACAACCATGATCCAGCTCTCACTAACACCAGCAAGTTTTGCTGCCAGTCTTCACAGGAGAAAACCTACTTGAAGACTGCGTTGTAGTGCACTGTTGTAATATTGCTCTGCTTTTAACCAAATCGTGAATAATGTAAGGTTCTCATTTGCATTACATTTGTTTTATTTTCTTGAAAGTCCAGTGTGAAATTAACAGTGCAGGTTGCGAACAAGAGCTTCACAAGCCTAGCAGAAGCAATGATCCATCCCCAGCCACCAAGAGGTGGCGCCCAGAAACCAGTAGATGCCTGCGAGACTGGTTTTAGGTAGGGGAACTGCCCAGCAGAATGCTGCTCGGATCAGGGTTATCAAGGCAGGTGAAAAACAAGTATCAGAACCTGGCAGATTTTTGATAAACTGTATAAAAAGATGAACAGCCCTTTCCAGCCTCGATTCGGCAGCTTTCCCGACTCCTCAGGCTCCAGGCACCTATATCTCGGGTTACTATAGCCTTGAATACCCCAAATAAGAAATTTGCTCCTTTTCCCACAATCTTTGCTGATTGATTGATTATTCAAGACAGGCTCTTGACTTCTTCTACTGGCCCCAGCTTCAGTTGTATACACCCCTTAGAAGAATATTTGAACACGGTATATGCAAAATTCCATAATAAAAACTCCTATAGGTTTTTCCAGTCCCTTTTCCAATTTCATTAAGCTGAAATTTCTCAAGTTTAAAGTTAGAAGTGAATATCCAATATTCACATTTTAAGCACAAATTACTGGAGATTCAAAGATTTTGACTATACTATCTTGAAGTTTGGATTACTCTTGATGTCTTGATCACAAGTCTTGCATTTCTATACCATGGCATTGCAATATGGATGTAGCTGGGTAAAATTTATTTACATATAGTCCAGTTCAGGGACAAACAGCTAACAGGAGCATTCAAGGATAAGATAAAAGTAGATGCACAAAATACATTGGCAAAAAGAAAGACCTTTCAAGGTAATGTCAGAAAATAGAGTTCAACATTTAGAATTCATTAGTAACAGGGTGGAAAACATGAAACAGTATAACGTAACCTTGTGGGCTCTGCTGCTAACCAACCATGGGGAAATCTCCATCACCATGTGCTTTGGTTTTCCTGAATAGGGGAGGTGAAAGGACAGGCAACTGGCCTGACTTGCATCTTCAGTATATTCCCAGAGGGAGAAAAAGAAACCTTTTAGTGTAGAAATTAATAAAGCTAAACAAATCAAAGCACAAGTATTTAACTTCTTAACAAAGTATATAACTTCTTAACAAAGTATATAACTTCTTAACAAAGAAGAGAATGTGGGGAGGGTCTGGTTAAAATTTGTCTATGAAATTCACTGTCAAGAGATTTCACTGAGGCTTACACAATATAAGCATTTAAAAAATAGATTTTTATACAAATAAACAAAATATTTGCAGGATTTTGAGAGACTGATAAGCCAGTACTTCAGAGTACCCAGTCACTGACTAAGATCTATAACTATTATGGGCTGATTTTTCTATAGCTGCTTGTATTAAAGCTTTTCTGAACACAAATGAAGGACATACCAAGCTTAACGCCAATTAACAACAAGGGAAACATCCCGTAAATCCACTCCATGATTTTATCAAGGGAAAGGAGCTGAAGCTTTAACCTTATTAAACTGTATTTGTCTAGATTCATAGCAGTCTTCCTCATAGCTGTCACTTGCCAAAAAAAGAAAAAAAAAGGGGGGGGGGGCTGCAAATATTTAAACATGCTTTTGAGAAAACTCCGAGATTTCATTCTGCACTGAACCCATTGGACCTTCTTCTGTCTCTTGAAGAGGGAAAAAGAGCTCTGGAGGTTTCACGCTGTAGGCTTCATGCTGCATACACCTGCTTTAAAGCCATGTTCCATATGGAGTGCTGTAAGTGTTTTAAATAAACTATTTTCACGGCATAATAGCAAGACAGTGGAGCAGTAAAGTCAAATACAGCCACAGAGTCTTCTTTCCTTTATACATAATTCCTGTGAAGTCTATGGGTTGCTTTTCATCCTACTGCTTAGGTTTTTTTCTCTGCCTGCATGGTGTACGGTTTTTTTCTTCTTTTTCCCCTTCAATTGCTCTCTACCTAACAGCAGGATAACAACAGACTCAAAAGCCGTTAGCACAACGGGCAATCTTCATGCGATGACGGTAAAAACCAACACAGATATAAGTAGCTAGTTTGCCAGCAAGGTACTGATTTAACAGGAAATTCTGCAAACGGGAGAATATATTTATTCTCCCCATGACACTTAATAACACAGTTGAATTATTTCACTTAAAAAGAGAGTCTTTCATGCATGTAGTTATGTGGCAAAAAAACTATTATATTCTTCCATTTCTTATAGTACACTTTTTTTGACTTATGTCTAAAGTAACCTCCAGCTGCCTTTGTAATTTGCTTGATCTTCTTACTAGCAAGCAATCAGTGGAAAACTCTACCACTTTTCGTGCCTTCTACATTTTTCTCCTAAGCATAAATTACTTTAGAAGAGCACCCTCCGTCTTCACTAGGAGATTCTTCAAGCATGGGAAAATTAACCTCTTATCCAACACAGTGCATGCTCTGTATTTATTTACACCATTTACTGTGAGTGCCAAGCACTGTAACAGATATAAACAAATTTCTTCAAAATACTCACAAAAATGACATGTGAATTTAAACACTTCACCAACCAGAATGAAAAGTCTTTATGGTAATGTATTTTTTCCCACACTGTATTACTGGGTCTGCCTTATCTTTCCTATCATTCTGATTTAGATGACAACATACAGAGGACAGTTGAACACTTTTGAAAGGGCCAACTGGACAGATCTTCAAGCAACTAATGTAGTATGGCTGAATCATTTTGTTTAAGAGGAAAAGGAGCAAAATTTGGGCATTGCTACAAACACAGGGTCTGGCAGAACTTATAAAGGAGAAACAGTGAAAAAATATTGGACTTCTGGGCCACTAGATGGATTTTGTGTCCACACTGATGGACTAACCCAAGTAGGGGTTTATATACAGCATAGGTAGCATTTGCATTAACACCAGTCAGCCCACACAGCCCAAAAGAGGAAAGGTTTTTGGGCCCAGCTCAGCACTAAAGCAGCAGCTCTCAGCTCATGAGACACAGGGCACAGCCCCAACCACAACGTGGGTCTGACCCTACTGCTCTCTTGCTTCATCCTCAACAGCAATGACAAACAATGCGCCAGCACACAGAGGAGTCCAGTGACTTCTTTGCCAACCAGGATCATTTCCAGCTCCCCCTGAAATGACCCCATTTCTGCAGCCAGATGCAAAACAGCCAACAACTGATATTGGCTTCGTGATGGGAGGACAAGTTCCCATCTGGGAAGTGGTCTTCTCCAGAGAGCCACATACCCAGACAGGCCCCTGCAAGCAGCCAATACCTGCAGAAATGCTACTTGGTTTTCCCTCTATAGGATGGGGACAGGATGAGACTTAACTTGCAAATTCACGTTCACATCCATTTTAGAGCTAAAACTGACTTTAATTAACAGCTTCACTGCAATAACAACAGTAGTCCATGTGGGTGAACAAGCCTCATCTTCAAGTCAAAGGTCTGTAAAAGTAACTCAGGAAAAAGTTTAATATGTTGTTACTCCTTCCATGGCCATCATTTTGGTTAAGTGTTTGCAGAACCTTAACCACATGGGATTGCAGCACCAAGCCTTACCTTCAACAACCTAATCAGTTCAAACTCTTACCAAGTGAGATTATATGGAATTAAGACTTTCCAGACATAAAATTTAAATTAACCTATTTGGACTGACAAAACTTTCTCTGGACTCTTTTTTCTTTTTATATCAAATAAAAATACGCTGTATTAATTCTAAAACAAGGAACTGTTAATTGTTAAAATTCCTCACCCTTACAAAATTCATGACCTTTGGAGACATTTCTAGTAGTTTTTACACAATTCTGAATATTTCCTTAAATTCTGAAACAATTCTTATTATGGACTTATTTGATGAATTCCAAAACAAATTAGCTATTAATTGGAGAGAGATTGTTTTGGATAAAAATACAGATCCTAGTGTAACTGTCCTTAAGCAGAAATCCAGATGAATATGAGCTACAGTTTCATACAATATTTTAGTTGTCTTCCAGCCTCAGGATTTTGTAATTCGTTGTCAGGAAGAGAAAATAAAACAGGTAACTATTACAAGACAACCTGTGAAATAATCACAGCATTATTTGCAAGGGTAAATATTAACTAAGAAGGAACTAAACGTTTGTTTAGTTCTGGGTTGGAGACTTAAAACAATGCTGTACACACCTGGGAAAAACACGATGGCTAATTAGTTTTCCTGTTTGGCTGAGGAACTGGGGAGTTTGAAAGCATTACTAGCTAACAGCTAGAAAAAAAGGGCAGGATGACTTACTTTAGTGTTTTGATGGATGTCCAGCTGTTAGAGATACCTATGGCTGTGTGTGGGGAAGACATGCTGAAATTTATTCTCTTTTGCTTGATATATCTTGGTTCCTCTTTCTCTTCCCCCCATCCCTGCATCTGTGTGACTCCCCTCACTATGAAATTCTGATAAAGTATATATTTATTCAGAGATTTTCACCTACTGCTTATAAAATGGAAAAAGTCCCAGAGACCACTAGGTGGTATATTCAACCCTCATAGCCTTCATGGGATCAGAAGCAGGGGAAAATAAAGATGGGAGAGAAGAGCAAGCAAGTTTAGGAAATAGTGACAGGAATGTTTACTACTGGTAAAAAAAAGGGTTTGAGATCAAACCTCCCATCATATTATCAGTGCATGTAAATAGTCTATACTACATCTGAACCAATCTCTTTTTTTTTAAACAACTAACCAACAGACTTTATGTATGAAAGTATAGTATGTAGTACTCAACCTGTACTAGAGCACATCCAGAAGGCATTGCCCAAGACACAACCCAAAGCCCACAAAAAGCCAGGGGTTCCTCCACCATCTGATATTAAATCCAACACATTTTGAATGTTATGTTGAATCTGTCACTTCTAAAGAACAACTGCTATAAATATATGGATGGATGGATGGATGTACATATAAAATTCTTATGTGTCAAAATTAAGTCCAACGACAGAATCTCATTTTCTTTCTTGCCTACTCAGACCAGAGTGATACATAATAATATGTTATCAATCTATCTGTTAGGTCTTTACAGCTGAAAATACCTAAAGGCAAGAAAAACGATAAGGCATGGAGCAAAATATTAGTGACCCTGTGAAGGAAGCCCTGTTCCCCATGGATTTACTTACCATTTCTAAGACCAAATCCTCAGCAGTGACTTATCACAGGAATTGACTCACTTGGTGCGTAGACGTCCTAGGTTGTCTGTTTTGTTTTTTTTTTTTTTTTGCCTATGGCTGCAATTCACCCTAAACTACTATGAACCCATTTGTAACACAACAGTGGCATAGGAGTTTATTAGACGTAAAACACAAGCAGAAACCCCAGAGGACACAACTGTCCTTCAGTGGCCCACATGCAGATATGGGAGGAACCTGAGACACGTGTACACTGATGGCCCAGGCAGCACGAGGATCACGCGCTGCAGTTTTCAACAACACAGCCAAGGCCACTCTCCTGTGTGGATACTGACTCACTGCAATTCCTACTAGATAAAAGAAAGAGCCAGCAGTTTTTCCTTGATTTGTCACTGCCACAAAACCATTGGAAATCTGAATTTTCCTTCTCTTAGAAGCAGAGGTTTATTTTCTTTTTATTTTCACACACTGTCGTCCTTGTTCATAATATGAGTTGCAGGCTGACAAGGGTTTTTTTATAGCCACAGACCGCTATGAAGTGGGTGGACTGATATGTAAGTTACTTGGCAAATAACCATACGTTAACTAACTAGCTAAACTAACAGTCTTGAACAGCATCTACAGGTGGAGCGAACCAGGGTAAGCTCAGAGGCTTAGTGCATGGAGGCACTGACAGTGTCTTCTCCGTGTTTTCCTTAAACATAACTACAGACTCCATAAAACATAAAGCTATTCAAGACTTCATTCAGGAATGTCTCATATCTATATACATAATTCTATTGCACAAATAAGTAGATTTACAATTATTTTTATTGTGATATCACTGAGAAATAGAAAACATTTTGGGATAAGATTGCTGAAAAAAATCTTATGACAAATTGGCAGACATGCCCTACTGTAAAGGAAAACTGAAACCTGTTCAGTTTTACACTGAAATAATTTCTATTCCAAGGTTAATTAGCTTTTTTGCGTCCTAACAGACTGATTCTGCGGCGGCCTGTCCTTCCTGGAAAAGACTCTTTTGGGTACAGCAGGTCACATCCTCCTCACCTGACAGGCAACCAGATTGCTCAGAGGCACTTAGTGTTAATGTCCTGCAAAAAGTGTGTTTGTGCATCCAGGAGAAATCTCATGAATCATTAAATCCCCATTTACTGAGTTAATAAATCACAGCATTTAGCACCATGTTCTGTCTGTGTGTCCCCATTTGGGGAAGGGCTTTATGACCTCTGTGGGATGAGCAAGGGTTGTACTTGCCCAGGCTTTCTGGGCAGCAGCACATCACTCCCCAGGACTGTCCTTACCGCACAGGATTACATCGCTCTGCTAAGAAACATCACCCTACAGCAGTGAAGAGGGGGGAGGCTGGTGGTGATGCAAACACCGAAGGAGATAAAGCTAGAGTCAGAGAGACACTTGAGCCCCGTTTCCTCCTTCTGCTGGGAGATGAAGGCTGGATTTTTAAATTATTTTTATTTTTCCTAAATCAACTGTGTTTACTTAGAAGGCAAAAGACCATTACTTGGGTATTACCTGTACGTTCATAAGACAAAGTTTCGTGCTTTGCAAGAGCTTCCCTCAGTATCCTGCCACACAGGGAACTGGGAAAATATTAGCAAAGTCTGTTTTCCACTGTGATGGTTTGCCATCAGAAAACCTTGATTCTGTTGTATCCATTAAGTCAACGCATTTTTGCTAAGTGCATCTTACAACATCATGGGCAATTATAAAAAGACTTTTCAATGAAGTTGAATTTTTCAGTGTGACATTTACTACATTACACAACATAGTGGAAAAGTTGGCTTTCATTACACTATAGAACACCATAAATGTCAAAATTTTACATTTGAGTGAAGTGTTAAACCTTTACCAAAGTTTAGAAGTGGTTCAGCTACAGGTCTCCAACTGCTCATTCTGATTTGAAAGGAAACAAAAGTTAAAATAGCAAATTCTCTTCAGGTCTATATGCAAGGTTCAAGTTAGCAACTTTTCTGTGCATACTTTCCTGTGCATGTTTTTCCAGCTTAGCGGCCACTATGTGTATTTTTGCAAGAAGAACCTTGCGCTTCACCCTTCCAGCTACACGCACAGAAGGAGCCACTGGGTTTACAGCTTGCCTTTCTTTGCATTCCCTCCTTCCTGTTAACTTCTGTTTAAGAAATAAAACAATATCTGGTGGATGTTGTTTAGATGACAGATGTGGTCCCTGTTGACCAGATTACAGTGGCTGGCCAATGAAGGGAAGCCACCACCTGTCACTTAAGTGCTCTGACAGCCTTCATGTACCCCCATTTACATGTTACAATTCAGGCCGCAGAACAAAGCACCATGCTGCTGGGCTTATTTTATTTCAATATCAGCTCCGTTGACATTAGCTGACCTGTTTTCTCCTCTGTATATCAGCCATGTCATTGGTCCGGTCCAAACCTCTCCTGGTAAATCCTTTCGAATCAGTGCACCAAAGTGTGCTTTAAAAACAAAGCATTACATGAAAAAAATAAAAAAAGACACTGATTAAAGACAGCTCACTGCCTGGGTTATGCCGTGTCAGGGACAGGTCAGAACTGCCTTGGTTCAACAGAATGGGAACTCATGGCAGAAGAAAGAATGGCTGGTTTTAGTGTAAAACAGAATTGTAGACTAAAGTCTGTGCCTTTGAATTTTCATTCAAATTGATTGAAATTTGGCTGATATCATGGGCAGCAAGTTACCATTGCTTAGAAGAAAAACATCTATGTTAAAGTATATGCTGTATGAAACACCTGAGTCTACAGCCTTCAAGATGGAGGGAGGCTTTCTACATCTGTTAGTGTGTAAAGCACACACTAGGCAAATTGGTATCCCTCACTGTTTTCCTATTTTTCATTTCCTCCCAGTTTTTAGCTAATTTTTTATTAAACCCAGAAGGTCACTTCCATGACATTTTGCTGCATGCGCAACGCACCCTTCTCGCTACTGGTACCAAATCATTTACAAGCAAAAAGACAAACCGCGACCCTGTTACTCTCCTGCCTTTACTGACACATAAACTAAACATCAGGGCAATGATCCTTTTTACTTCTAATATTTCCTTTACCTGGAAACATGCACTGGCCCACAGGGATGAGAAGAAAAGTGAGTTGGGTTTGCTCCTGAGCAATGACAGCTCATAAGTTGAACATAAATTTTAAATATATATATATTTAACTGTATAAATGCCTGTGTTTTTCATCTAGAAGATTGTATTTCTTGTATTTCAACCAGTTGGTGGAGACCTTTTAAAATAGTTTCAAACACCCAAACATCTTGCTTCATGGCAGCTGGATGTAAAGGGAAGATTTCTATTTTTCCAAGCCGGCTTGAAACCCAGAAGGGGATGGGGAAGAGATAGGATTTGTGAAAAAGACAATTGTCTTATTTCCCCCATATGCTTCCACTTGGCAAATATAAAGTCTAAGGTGAGTAATGGTGTATTATAGTCTCTTATATTTTTGTGGAATATGGGTGAAAAGAAATCATCCAAAGCGCTCTGCAAATGGCAGGGTTTTATCTACAACAGGTAGAGTGAATGAGGGGATCCTTCTCACGCACTGCCCTGCCTTTAGCTCCTTGTAGCCTGGAGACTTTTGGGACACAGCTATTTACACATATTCCACTGAAACACCTTGTTTTTGATGATTTAGTGTAGGGAAGGATCAGCGCCATAGCCAGTCCCTGGCCCTGGGCTGTGGTGCAGGAGCAGCACCCAAAGGGTCCGGATCAGGGCAGGGGATGCCACAGCTCCAGTAGCTCATCGGGGGAGCTGGAAACAGCAACAGAATTATGGGGAATGGCTGCTTCCAGAGTGGCCGCAGGGACAGCGTGCCAGCCAGATGTTTTTCCTTTTCTTTGGTATTTTCCATACTGAAAGCAAGTTGCAAAACATCAAAACTTCCAGTGAACCAGAAACCTTTTTTGTTGTTTTTGTTTTGTTTTGTTTTTTTTTGCCATAGCCATATCTGGAGCTACCAGGCAGCTGCCTGATGCTCCATCACACCACCCCGCACCCTACTGCTGGATGTTCTGGCTATCCCAGCTCACATCTCTGTTACAAAGCTTCATGTAACTAAATCAGAAAAAGGCAAAACACGCCTGGCCCTTGCGCTGACCTGGAGAACAGCATCTCAGCAGACACTAACTGCCCACCTGCTCTCATGCAGTACATCCAAGCAGACGGCTGCAGCGGGAAGATGAGAGTGTTGGGGTGGGCAGGGAAGCAAGCTGAATTTTAAGCTGTTCTTCTGTGGAATAAAGAAAAATCAGCTGTGACCTTTTGCTACTTCTATTAGTCATATTTGATAATGCGACCCACGGTTTTCATGATCTCCTTTACTGCTGGATGCAACCATTACCCATTAGTGACTTAATGAAGCTTACTAATTACAGGCGTCTCACCAATCCAGGTGTCATTTCCATATCTTGTTTCAGAAGTGCCATGGAAGGTGGCAAGGAAAAGAGAGCACGGATATTCCTTTTGGGGAATTAAGAACATGCAACACTGGTGAACAGCTTCTGCGTCTTGCCGCCAAAGCCCGTGACTGCACAATCTTCCCATGACATACATGCTGTCGGCACACCATCAATCCTAGGGTCACCACCTACTTGTTGACAAACAGCGTTTGCTTGGCATAGCACATCTGACTAAGGAAGAAATGGCTCGGGCTTGAAAATAAAAATAAAAGAAGAAAAGGAAGCAATCAATAAAGACACAGTGAGGATTTCAGATGCCAAATGATTCTCCCATTTATTTTCTGGCAAGCCCTTGTCCCAAAAGAGAAAGAACACAGGGGCATGCAGTAACAGACGAAGGTCTACGGTCCAGTGGGTTATTGAAACCTGCTCTAAACCTGCTCGGAAGAGGCTTCTCCACTTAAGGATGGGGGGAAAAACTGGCTTTAAACAAGCTGTTAGAAGAGACTTGAAACTGAGAGAAATATGGCAAACAAGAGTTAATCAGCATATTAGTAATTTTTTGGACCTCCCCAAGGTCAAATGAGCACCACTTTAAAATGGGAAGACGTTACTGAAGGCAAAACTTCTTAACTGGTGTTTTCCATCAGCTTTATTAGGCAAATGGAAAAATACTAAACACTCTGCAGGCTGTCGGGCTGTTGGTTCCTCCCAGCCTTCATCATCAGCTGTGGGTGCTGCAACAGGATGGCAAAAACAAACTTCGGAGACAGCCCACGGCATGCATCCCACTTTAGCACCAATGGGTTTCTTTGCCCGCTGATTCCAACCTCGTCTCAGTGTCTGCTCCCACCACATTCGCTCATCCCGACCCAAGATCCACAGGCAAATGAGATTGTGGCTCCACCACAGCCATCGCCCACGGTGTCCTGCCCAAAAGCGAGAGCCCTGGGGCTACAAACAGACAGAAGGACTTTCACATCCACATCTGCTGGTACGCGGATACTATAGCTCAGCTGCCCAGCCTGTGTCTATTTCTGCTAACAGCTAGCATGGATTAGTTAGTGCCACAAACAGTGTTTGACCGTAATACAAAAATGTCCTGTAGCAAATCCCCAGGGTTTAGCAAAACTGGACCAGAAGGAAGGATTTGTATTAAATCTACAGCTGCAACGTATCAGTGTTTCTAGTTCCCAAACACACTGGCAAAATAGTTGCCTCAATTTCTTTTAATGTCATCATGTTAATTCTGTTTCATATTTTCCAGAACACACCCTAAACAATGTGTTGGCAACAAAATGTCTATAATGTGTGTTTAGCACAAGCTGGATGTGGAATATGCCTCCTACATTAACTTCCTCATCTTAAGCATTTAATGACCTGCATTAAAGAAGAGGCAAGTTTCCATCTCCTGTGCAGAGCAAGCACTGGCCCCAGACATGCATCCCCATGACCCTGTCCAAGAAGTTGGGCAAGGAGGAGATATGAAGCTAAATTAGAAAATGGTAACAAAGAAATTGTATAACTTTACCTATGTAGCTCCTTCTGCAACGGCAGAAGTTACAGTTTCACACCCAAATGAGAATGGAGCTGCCTATTTTTCCCTGCTCACTTTTGACTTGCCTAAAAAAATACATCAGGCTGAGAATTAGAGGGAAACACAAGGGCCAAAACCATCCCAAAGTGTTCAGGTTTATGTTTCTAGTTTGGCCACAGGCCTCAAGGAGGAAGCACTGGAAGACCATTGCTCTGATTAAAGGGAAAATATTTTTTGAACATAAAGTTTGGTCAAGGTTCAGTTCCCTGAGGTTTTTCTGGCAGGTCTCAGGAAGACCTCATCAATGGGGCTGATGACTCCTGGCACAGATGGAGTTGCAGGGAAGCCCAAAGCACTGGCAGGACGGTTCCCCTCTGCAGACATCAGACGTTCCTCTGCCCCAGCCCTTGCACAACTGCCTGGTGACCCTGTCATGGCTGGGGTTTCCCTTTCAGCACCCCGTTTACCCCCAGGGTATCTATTTCTTGGACCCGGCTGTATTTGCGGTGCCCCTGGGGTCCAGGTCTCTCCTCCCATGCTGGGGTCTCCTGCCTTCAGAGTTCTCTTTTTCTATTCCCATACATCTGATAAAACCGAAAGACAACAGTTTTTTGGCTTGGCCTTTGGTCCCTAATTTCTGTTAGTGTGGCTTGGCACTCAAGGGTTAAATGGTGACATAAGGAATTCCTGTTCCTGTTGTACCGAATATTGTATTTTTTGGTTAGTCTAAAGGTTAACAAGTCACTCTGTCAACTTCATTGCTGCACTGCCTGTTCTTCGCATGCAAAATAGTCTCATGTTTTTGTTGTCATGGGGAATTCCTTGCCTGTGAACTCTGACGGTTTTTACTTTTTACCTAGCCTTTTACCTAGCGTGAGAAAGGCCAGTGTATATAACTTAATTGGATGAGTCACTTCAATACACAAATCTAGCCCGTATGTGAAGTACAAAAGCAGTAAGAGTGATGGGTGAATTTACAGCTTCAGGAAACAACTACACGCTTTTTCTTTGAGTGAGCATCAGAGCAAACGTGTTATGTAAATGAATGTGGTTGCACAACTCGCTCCTCAGTGTTACTGCTCTCATGTCCATTTGTGCGTACAGAGCGGCTGAACAACTCCCCTGAAAAACGAGCCTATTGGTGGTCTAAAGGCAGAGATCTGTGGGTGATCTGGGCTGTGTTAAAGAGAATACTGCAGCTCGTTTACACTGACTTCTCAAGTTTCATCCCACAGCACGTTCTTTGCGGCGCCGTTTCCCTGCCAAAATGAATTTTCTTCTTACTGATGCAAACACTCTTGAGGTCATAGGATTTTATTCTGAGCATTCGCTTCCGCTGCTAAATAAAAAACACAAGCAGAGATTTCAGATACCTATCCCAGCAGCTGGAGACTGCCCAAAGGTCCTACAGAAAAGACATGCAACCTCAAGGGCCAGGTTTGGTGCCAGGCTTCCCCTGGAGTGGGACAGACACATAGTCCACATCTGCTTTTCAGGAGCTATGCTTACCTGCAAGGCTGAGCTCTTCGCAGTCACTCTGGGATAGCACGATGGCACTTCCATATCCTGCAAGGATCACCTAAAATAATTTCTGACATCTGAAATAATTCATTCTCTAAACCCACCTTTTACCACCTTCTAGGTATAATACGTTTGCTTGGAAAAAAATATTGCAGGCATAAAACAGATGAACTAGGGACTGAAGGAAGGCAAAATGAGAAACAAAGGTCTAACTCTTTCGGCTAAGGAAAAAATGTTTTTTTCTGCATTATTATTCACCTTTTAAGTCATTTTTAATATAATGTCCTAGTATTCTGCTCTGCAGCTGAACTGAAATAAGGTTTCAATTTCTAAGTTTCTGATTACAATAAAATGGATTTTTCCATTAGAATCTTATGGACACAGAAGTAAGAGAGGTTTTTTTGTTTGAGACTATAGTGGAATTACACTTATGAACTTCCCAGTGAGCTTCTGGGGAGCCCAAGACACTTCAAATGCTTGAAAAAGTTAGAACTAGGTTTTTTTATGACAAATTTGATTTCAGCAGCGGAGGAGGGACTCCTGCCCTAGCAGACAGTCTGCTCCACAATGAGGAAAACGCACGCTGGTACCTACAACAGTGCAACGTCTCAGCAGTGTTGGCTCAAGAGAATTTGGGCATATTGAGACACTTGTTATTCCCCCCATATACGTATCAGACCCCAAGCTTTTGATGCCTCTAACATTTTACTCTCAGACCTATTGGTCGTAGCTGACTTTTAGCCTTATTTGCTGTACAGTAATGGGAGAAAAATATTTACACACTTTCTATCAGAATGATGCCCTTGCATTTTGAAGCACCTGCAAATGACACACTGCTCCCTGTTTTCAGCAAACAGAAGCAACAGGCCAGCAGCTATTTGATCTGAACAGGCACTTCCCTCCTTGACCTGCTTTTTAAGAAATCTGAGATTAAAGGCAGCAAAGACCCAACACCCAAACCCGTACTGTAATTCGCTGTAGTAGCTCTTAACAGAATAGCACAAAATATCTGGCAGAGTGCTGATACCAAAATATATCAGTAGGAATAAAAATGGATGTGCTGTCCCCACACCCTGAACTGCTCAAAAAAAGTTGTAGTTTTAACATCTAAACTAAAAAGAAAGACTAACAAGCAAAACCTTTAATTTCCTTTTTGTGAGCTGTCCCACATCTCTTCACAATAAAAGTGAGAATGTCATATAAATGATCAAAATAAACTGTCTGAAAACAGTAGGTGCCAAATATAGTTATGTTTTAGGTTTTTATTGTCTGATAACACTGTGATAATATAAACTGTATAAAGCATGATAAAACACTTCAATAAAACAGAGTAGGTACATATAATAAAATAAAAATACAAATATTATGTTAACAAAAGGGAAAAAAATTAAAAAGAAAATATTACAATAAAATAACAGTACCAGTTTCTTCCTGTATTCAAAAATTTATTGAAAATGTTTAAATTATGCAGCACTAAGATAAGTTACTCTTATTTTCTCTCCTGTTTTTAAACATGCACTAACTCGAACAGAAATAAAACCTATTAATCAATACAGAAAATGTTATTAATCACATAACATTGCATGTAGATTTAAGGAGGGATGATGCAGTGGCTGTTAAAAGAAATGCATTATAATTACTTCCCTTCCCATGGGCTTATAGATTTTAGCAATTAAAAATAGGTCAATAATTCACAATAAAAGGAACAGCCACTGAATTGGCAATAAACTCTGATAAACAAACCGTTACTGTAAAAACTGTTTGTCAGAAAAACTATCAAACAAAAGATCAGCTATGTTTTCAAACAGACTGTGCACAGTGATGGCATTCATCACAACCATAATCTTTGCATTTGCTAGGATCCTGACAGCCCTATCAGAAAGATAGAGGGTGAAATTGGAACCCCATTAACATCAACAGTAATCTTGAGACCAAAATTCCACTTATAGCTCTTGAAGAGAAACACGTGTGCCTTCTGACCACAACACTGCAAATAATCCTACTTAAAATGTGCTTTGTTTTCACCATGATGATATTCTTAGCGAAAGGTGTGCTTTTCTTCTCCATCTGCTGTGGAGTGCTGGACAAGCAACCTGCAGGGCAGCTGGGGATGTGTTTTTTCCCTCTCACTTCTGGAAACACCTTTGTATGCTCTTCTGCATTAACTCTCAGAGACAGCAATCTCGCCTTGAACTAAACTATTCAGCCCCCGCCATCTTCTTCAAACCCTAGAAGAAAGCAGCTAAGAAACAACTGCTGGGACTGCCAGGCACATGTGCTGAGAGTTAATCCCACGAACTTTAAAAAAATGAAACAAGCCAGCCAAGCACCCTGAAAACGTGTGACTCCGAGACGTTGCACACACTGCAAGGCCATCAGTGACCTCATCAGTTTCTTTTGCTCTTTCCCATGTTACACGCTTGCTGATTACATTATTTCAAAGGAGGCTGGAAGTTTTCAGAGGTGCGACTGCATTTTTCTACGCGTTTGCAGAGTTATCTCAACGCTTGTTGAGATGGTACTAAAATAATCTGTGTCTATGCACGGTCTTTCATTATTCAACGTACTAAAAATTTATTTTTTAAAATAGCCCTTAACACATAAACTACTTCACATTGTTACCTAGGAATGTTTTATCTATCCCCAGTAAACATTGCCACTGTCCCTTTGCAGAAATGTGACGCTTTTAATCATGATCAAATGCAAAATCACTTTTAATTTATGTATAAACACTTTGGTCAGAAATACATGAACTAACAATAATTTAACACACAGGTTCTACTAGTTCAAGAATTCAAGCAATGTAGTTTTGTGGAACAAAAGAGCAAAAGAAAATATAACAGGCTGGATTTTTTGCTGAGTGGATACATACATTCTTGAACAGTAGTAAAGTAGACTTCAATTTTTGTGAAAATATTTGAGATTAAAAGATTCAGAGCAGATCCCTCTTAGCACGAGTTACAAAAGCTCTACTAGCATTAATAACCAGCTGAGGATCCTACTTATAATATCAAAGACATATAAACCCCATTTCTTTGATATCTGTTTGTTATCAAAAGTTTGTTGGTTTTTGGTTTTCTTTTTTTTTTAAGTGACACCACTCATGCAAGAAAAGTGAAATCTGAAACACAGCTTGATGATGGAGTTTTGGTAAGGCCCATGTAGCCAATGGTTATTAGTGAGCAAAACCCCTTCCAGTATAAGAAATCAACCTTAACAGAGCTAGCAAGCAGACAAGTGACAAAATATACTAGGGAGCTGCTGTTGCCTAGTAGGAGTTAGCAATTAATGACTTTTCAAACCAAAGTCAGAGGAAATCTTCTCATTGATACAAAGCAGAGTGGAATCTGGGCCCAAGCCCAGGTACACATATTGTCTGTGTTATTAAAGTTTTATTCTGTCGTGTTTCTAATTCCATCTTACATTTCAAGATATGCCCAGTTCACGTCAATTAAAAATCAGACAATTGCCCCACTATGAGAAACCAGTGTTTACAATTTTGTAAGAAAAAAATAAGACACTGAACCCAATGACCATAGTCAAAGTAAACTAATTCCATTGTTTTTAAAGTAAGGATATCAGCATACTGAAATGTTTTCAATGTTTTTAGTTTAAAAAAAGAAGTACAAAATTATATTGAAACTTGAAAATTCACAAGAACATGTTTTCAGGAGTTTTGCACAGCCCTGTACAGGAGCAGTGATGCTCTGATAATGTCTTTTTGACTCCAGTTATAAAGATAGAACCAGCTTCTTGAAAGAGTGGGACCTATGCTGCATCCTCTACGTATGGTTGTTGTTAAGATTGTTCTTATTAAAGAATCTCCTTGCTTCCACACTGCTAAGAGACACGGAGCAGCGAGATGGATTCTCTTTTCTGTATTCAATGCTTTCCATCATAGCTTGCTTGATCACCTGGAAAACAGTGAACATGTCATTCAGGGAAATAACTAACATTTTAATGATTTATTAACGGATAGGAAAGACCCCTTCACATGTTAACAACTGTTGCTCCTGCTTTTATCACGGCTCCATCATTGAACAAAGTGATTGCTGAGTATTACTATGAATACTATTTACTTGATTGTATAAAACAATGATTTTAATGTAGTTAATATATAAAGATATGACAGCACTCCACCAACGTCAAAGAAGTCATACAAGAAAACACACCATTTAAACCGAGTCCCAATGCAATTCTGAAAGGTAAATCAAATATTGATAAAATCCATACTTAAAGGATATAGATAATAATTATTATCGTGAGAAAGACTGAATCTTCACTTTTGCTTCCTTTGTCCTGAAGTAACAAGATTTGTTCACTATATTGGGAAAAAAAAAATCATTTCTTTATCTGGCATGATCATTTACACTTGTGAATATGGCAAGTCACTCTATGGATGCTGGGATCATGGACTCGTGTTACAGCTAGTATAAATTAAAAATAATTATTACTGAGTTAGTTGATAAAGACATTTCCAGAGATCTTTACAAAAATTTTCCATTTTCCTTTTTCTCCAGTTAGAAAATCAGCATAAAGAACTGAGTATAAAATCCTGAACATGATGTCTACATCCTGTGCAGACACGTTTGCTCAGTTATCCTGCAGGACTTTTGATGGTAAAATGACAAAAAAAACACAGGAACCAAATTAAAAAGAATATGAACTTACCTAGGGTATACTCCAGCCCTCATTAAATAAAACAGATTTTTTCCACTAACCATAATGGGCTTTGATCCAGCCACAACTTTGAGAATAGCAAGGGGCACAACTAAATGCAGGAAGCACTTTGTATGTCATAACAATCAGGAAAACATTGAAGTAAATCCCTGTACCTTCTGTAAGGCAGATTTAGGGCTTTACTCACATCATCTACTTTCCCCTTTAAAAATCTAGAGCCTTTAAGCCCCTTCCACACTGGCATACGTACATCTATGTTATTCAGGGTGTTGAACTCCATTAGATCATGAAGCCTCTTGAAAGCTTCATTGGAGTACTGAAAGTTGAAGGTAGAGAATGGTGTATTCGGATCATCAAAAATGTCAAAGTCTGCAAAATCCTTCTCTTCCTGTGTTTCTCTTGGAACGCCTGCATACAGAACACATACAAAAACACAATCTAAATGTTAGGTCTGAGGACTTACCATCTTATTTTTTAATGGCTCTTTTGAAATCCCTAACTACTCAAGATAGACTTAAGAGTTATTTCAGAGACAAAACATTTCTAGGATATAATCACCATGTCTTTATAAAGCTTCAAAGGATCTAGAAAGCTAGATTTAGCATCAGAAACTGTGTGCTCACCTGGAGCTTTGTACTTCCGGAAGTTGATGTTGGCCAAAACAAAATGGATAATAGTTGGACAGTCTTTCTCCGAAGACGTATCCTTTGGTTTGAAAACATAGCACTCCTTCATGCCCTCTCGATCAAATACATTTGGGTCTATTTTTGGGAAAGGAAGCTTGTTCATTTTGGCCCATTTTTCAGCAAGCAAAATTTCCTGAAAAGATAACAAAGACTTAGGTGCATATAAGCATCCGCTGCAAAGTGAGATTTTATGTAGAGACACAAGTCAGATTGGTTACTAGAAGCAGTTTTATTAACTCACGCTTCTTTATGGCAGAAAAACTGAACAAGTCAACCTTTGTATAAACAACTCAGTATGGCAAACTGAGCACCTAATTCAGCCTGCCCAGTCTTCACCACCTGCGATGATTCACAGGAAGGAAAGAGCTGGTCTGTCACATAAATCTTTGGGTGAATTTACAGAGCTGACAGCTAGAAAAAACCATCCGTAATTTTACTTGCAAACTGAGTATCAGTGCTATGGAAACCAATGAGAGTTAATAAACACCAATCCACACGTTGTTATGTTCAGAGTCACATCATAGCACAGACCAGCATTTGAAAGCATGCTAAGTGAAGAAGTAAGTCTGGAAAACAGGCTTTTTTTGACTCGTGACAACTCAGTAAACAAAATAATCTGTAAATAATGACTCAAAAGCATGTAATAGGGGTGTGTGAGAAGGAGGAGAGGGAAGGTCAACATCTTTAATCTTGGTTTTGAATGAAATAGGACCCTTCTTTGGGCAACTGTTTTGGATACACAAGAGATTAAAAGACAGTGGGTGTAAAATGATAAAAAAAGAGTAGAGTCATTGACTTCAGCTGGCTGATTTCCCAGTGTGTTGGAGTAATAAAAGTGTATTAGAGCGCTACCATAGATACCAGCCAACTCTTGAACTGGCATTTACTCTTTGTAATGCAAGTAGAACCAATGGGATTGCACAGTCACTAAACAAAACTGGTTTCTGTCCTTTAGGCCATTAGCACACAGCCTCTGCTTGTGGATTATACCTGTGTATTAGCTGGAGGCACGTCACCTTTTTATTATACATATATTTGCGCTTTGGAAATAATGAACCATTCCCTTCAACGGTGGCTTCATGAAAACCTAAGGCACCATTTAATTTTCCCACTATTTTTTCTTGAGTAAAAGGATTTTGCCTTTTTGAAATTAGAGTTTACAGAAAAACCTTCAGGATATCATTTGACTTCCCACCAATCTCTCCATGTCATGTTATGTTCCCCAAAACGGCATAGAAAATTGCACCTGATGAAGACAGACAGTCCAACATTAAGAGTAACAGAGATGACCATACACAGCCTTTTGCACAGACTCCACGTGCAGAATACAACATAGCCGGAGGAAAAAGAAGATGTTTCAGAGGAGATGGCAGTGCTGTATCAGCAAATTCAGCTGACAGGGAAAATACTCAGTCATGACAAAAAAGGAGACAAATTCTTAAACAAATAGAAAATTAAAAGAAGAAACAGACTGTGGGATTCAGTCAATTAAGGACAAATGAAGGATCTCAGCACTAGTACGAGTCTTCTCAGTGCTCTACTCTTCCAGGTAGTCCCCAAGAGACCTAGAGATTACAGAAGTTACTCCTTTTTATTCTCCTGAAGCTTGGGGTTTTTTTGCATTTGACAGCACTGATCTAGAGTTCATTTTGCTACTGCTGTTACTTTCTAAAGTTGTTTTGGGGTTTTGTCCCTTGATAACAAGAGGAAGGAAAAAAATACTCTGTTTGTTTTAACTGAAATTTCTCTGTAAAGCAACAAAGGATGCCAATTGTTTCTCAAACAGGCAAGCTTTTTTGGTTTCCTTAAAAATAATTTTTTAAAATCCACATGGGTTACACATACATATTGCCTCCATTTTGAGTACCTCACAATAAGTCTTGTAAGAGCAGCTTTTTCTGTGTTAGCTAAAAAATGATCCAACATTAAACTTTTCTGATCAGTTGGAGCTGTCTGAATGCATAGGTTGTACAGGTCATACAGAACGACAACTGTGCTTTCCACACCTGCTGGATTTTTCCGGGGTTGCTTTGCTCTTGCCTGAATGGATTTAGGAATCTTACTTAAACCAGTACTGGGATGATGTGAGATGTATACTGAGATCCTAGTGAGATGTAAATGAACAGTTAGCCCCACTTCCAAAATGTTACATATTTAGCAATACCTGAGTGACTGAGACACATTTCTGCAAGATGATGACAGAAAACTATTCATTTACATCATAGCATCACAGAGGAGAACAGCTGTACAAAGCTAGAGCACTAGCACAAAGGTAAATGGCTTGCTTAATTGTTTAATACTGACATAAAATAAAACTCTGCAATTCAGTGTGAAGGCACGACTTCCATAAAAATAACAGAGCTACTACTTCAAACAAATTATATTAGCCTTCTTTGTGTCAGTTGTCTCATGTGAGTCATGTAAACAGGAACTGAGGCAGAGTGCAATATTCTGCCTTGACGTGGAAACAAATTGCTCCAATGCTGTCAATACAATAGCACTAAGGCCTTCTGGAACCATGAAACGTGCAACCAACCCGACTGGAAGAATACAACTGAGTCAACTTAAATTTATGAATACAAAGAAAGGAATGGCCTATCTAACTTACTTTGAAAGGAGGACTGGAATCACTTGGCCTCGCTGAAAAATCAAAAGAGATGATGAGATCAACACCTCTTTGAGGTCTTAAGATAAGTGGGTACGGCAGGTTAAAGGTGAGCCCACTGTCCACTATATGAATCTTTTTGCTCTTCACATCTAGTGGCTCGTATATCCTTTCAAACTCATCAGGATCTGCGCAGAACAAATGAAAACAAAACAAAAACAGGAACACACAAGTTAAGAACTGAAATTGTGATGGGCTTTCAAGTGTTCCCCCAAGTACTGAAGATTCCACAGAATTCAAAATGTACAGTATCCCAGCTAAAGCATACCATGAACTCATGTGTAACCTTAACTCTTATCTTAACAACTGGAGAATGAGGGGAAATAAACACAGCTGGAAGGGACCTCAGTATGTCAAGTACACATTTGCCCTGTCCCAAGGCAGAAGCAGAGGTGGCTTGAGGCAAAACTGAAGGGGACAAATGCCCATGTTTGACCCTAGCCTTCCCAGCTTTAACCCTTCATCCCTAACAACCCACACACAAAGGAAAGGGTTTATGAGATGTTAAGAGACAGATTCCTAACGTACATCCCCTCAGTGTTCTACAACCCCTGCCCAAACCTCTTCCCCCAGGTTCCCTCCCAAACCCCCTGTCCCTCCCAGCCCCTCTTCCCCAAATAACTGAAATTTGTGTAACAGCCTTGATGTGGCTCTGCTCTTGAGTGATGCTTTTCTATGCCTGTTTCTGTCCATTAAAATTAGGACTACCAAGTCAAATGACTTGTTTTTCAACCTACACCAAATCTCATGACCTCATACTCACTACTAGCCTAGGAACAAAAAGAAATGGTAACCCATATCCATATCTGAAATTTAAGCATTGGGCAGAATTACATATAAGCCACTTACTGCTATTACTGTCATGGTATAGTACAAAATAGTCTCCTATCTCTAATGCCCAACCTGAGGGCTGAAGAAGATGATGTTTCCCCTTTAACCCCAATATTCCCTGGGTGCAGCTCTGGAAACAACAGGCAATTTTTTGTAAGTGTCTTTGCACTTATCCAAGTCTCTGGATACTACAAGATGATCCCTGCAGTACTTAGACAGTCTTTTCTTGCTCTAGATCTTAAAAATATTTCCAGTTCATGTTTTTGCCTTTTGAGTAAAACTAATGCTCGTATCTGTAGAGGGCAGTGTAATCTAAGGAATGCTGAATAGAATAATATAATTATTTCTTGTATAATTAAATTTCCTAGCACCTACTTATTGGCAAAGGAAGTAATCTGAAAAAAGATATTTTAATGTGAAGAAAATACATAAAAATGAAAAAAGAAAAAAATAATTCAAATTCTAGTTCCTATCATTTCAAGATCCATGAGAAAAATTACTGTTATGAGCAGCAAAATACTCAAAACAGATATTTTGACTTTTTATTTCTGTTATTATTATTATTATTATTTATTAGAGGGCACTTTGCTAAGAAATGAGGCACTAGTTTCCCAATATTTGCCTTGATTTCTAAGGGAGAAATCACTTTCAAATCATTGCCTATTGTTAAAGGGCTAATATTGCTATAGACCTATTTTAGAACCAGATATAGTTCATAACCATGAATTACAATAAATCAATGAAAATACATTACTGTTTATCAAATTCATTACAATTAAAAAAACACTGCTAAAAAAAAATAAACTTACTACAGATCCTTTTAGCATAAGTAAACCAGTTTTGTTTTCCTCCTCCTTTTTTAAGCACAACATTTCAAACATAATTTAACCCTTGTTCTCAACAGAATTTTAAAAAATTGCAGAAACATTTTTGTTCAAGTTTTGTATTATCTTATTTTACAAAATTTGAATTTGAAAGTCAACAGCGATGGTTTAAACAAGAATAGTACCACCTATAATAATGTTTGTGATAGGAGTGTTACTGCATACACAAACCTCCTAACAAAAAGGCATTGAAGAACAAGATGGTTCCTATTGCTTACAGCCTTCATGACTCTATCATCAAATTTATCATAATAATTTTATGATATTTTAAATGATAAAACATCATAACGCCATCAGTAAATTTATAATGACCACATAGATTGTTTTTTAGTCGTGGTCTTCTGTGATTACAGGAGAAATTCAACTTTAAGGTTTCTCTTTTTATTACAATTAATTTTAGAAGTAAATTTCTAATCTTTGAACTGAGAAGAAAAGTTCCAAAATGCAAATTGTGTCCATGTTACAGGGTCAGAAATCAAAAAGCGACTAAGATAATCCAGTGTTATTTTAACGACGTGACTTTAAAGGCAGACTCAGCATGTAATTTGACTTGATTTACACAGGATCTGGAGCCAGAGGCCAGAAGCGGCACACAATACCCCGGTGAGACAAGGCAAGCAGGCAGACTGAACTGTGGGTCAGGACACTGCAGGTGAGCCTGCAATTGCTCCTGGGAGAGATGTAATGTACAATGAGCATCCCTGATGGTAAAAGAAGCATCATCTACTCTATAACTGGTGCTGTAGTTATTCTGAAGGGCTCGATAAGAAACCTTTGTTCTTTTTATACTTTACAACACATGAATCCAGGGCAATCATTCTGTATACGCAGCCCTGGTAAGTCAATCCATCATTATTCATCAAACAGTATGAAGACTGAATGGAGTATTTATGCTCTGAGAGCCTGGAACATTAATTTTCAGCCCATGCAGACTGCTTTTATGAAAGATGCACCCATATTACGAGAAGCTTTCAGTCCACCAAACAGCAAACTGGGAGAAACAGAAGATGCTTACGAGTACAGCTCTGTGTTAAACCAGTACAGCATGCCTATCTGATTTGCAGTAATTGGATACACAAACAGATATTAAGAACTGTTTGGAAATAAAAAAGAGAACATGTTCTAGAGACCAAACATTGTCACAGATGGCAGCTTCAATGGAAGTATGGGAGATGAAAAGGGCATATGCTACTGACGTGCATCTACTATAAGAGTTTCCATAACTATTGAAATAAGGAAGTAGAGATTATGAGTTATTTTTTCCCTATTGTTATTCACTTGGCATTTTCTCAAGTGATTTTGGTGTGTTGTAATATAAAGGCACAGAAACAGAACAAATCTGAGTTTACAATTAAATTATTCAAGGGGTGTAAAGTTTTAAAGCATATCTTCTGTATCCGCTTGCAGACCCTAAATTCAATCCTCAGTAATGACTGTAACATCGGCTTAGGTCTGCCACAGCTCATCCTCTGCAGTGCAACTCAGTGGGTCTACAGAAGGTCTGAGACACCTGGAGATGTAAAGTATTCTTTATATCCTTTCCGATTCATTTATTTCTCCTTTGGAATGTCTGGTAATAAAGAGAAAGTAAATTCTAAAGCAATTTAGACTTCTCTCTGTACTCAAGCTGATAGTGTTAGGAATAAGTACTCAAAGCTTAAATGCATCCAGTGCCTTGGTAATATACAATATTTGAAATTTACACCAAAGTTTTCCTTCTATCCATTCCTCTGGGCTCCTAGGCTCTTAAATACATTAGCAAAATCCACAGCATTAAAATCTGGATACACTTAATCACACTACCAAATGTTTAAATTTTATATTAACTACTGAAATTTCAAGGGTTTTTTAACTATTCTTGACCATAATGTTGCAGCTACTCATAGCTGTTAATTTAAGTTGTTAGTTCAGGTTTATGAGTGTGGGCTTCAGCTAACACTAAAAAAATTGCAGTTATGTCAAGCTTTTGCCAGACATTTTACCTGAAGAAATTTCAGGCACTCAAAAGTAATTGTCTCAGAGGTGCAAGCTTGTTCTGTCAAACCAGCATTTTATTTCAATTGAAATTAAAACCCAGGAAGTTGATAGTTGATTCTGTAGATTATCCACATGTCTTAATTATGTAAAATTCTCATCAACTGTCATTTTTTCCAACCATAAATTTACTACCCGCTTTCCTGCCTCTTTTACAACTACTATAAATATTAAGATTACCCAGTTGTAAACACCTCTGAGATGATAAAAATATTTAGAAAGTGGAGTACAAATGGAAATTACTATTCAACCACTCAAAGGGATTTGTTACATTAACAAATACACATTAAAGCGCGTCTGCTACTTAAACTTTTAAACGACATCTGGTATTTACTATTGCATAATGACCAGCTAGGACAATCTCTTTCCTCTGAATAGAAAATAAGGGCTGAAGTGACTTCTGTTATTACGAGGGATGATAGGCAATGCTGTGCTGCTACTCAAGAACATGGGAGGAACACCACTTTCAGAGGTTTGTAGTTCCTCGGTTTGATGGATGTCAGTAATAATCCACAATAATCCAGAAGCATTACAGTTTGTGTCACAGAAACTGTATGTGGAGGCTCCACGAAGTATGCATCTTCACTCTAACGTAACTTTTCTATAGGGACACTCACATCCTTAACTCAGTGCTCTGGTGCCTACTGAGGAAGAAAAAAAAAGCACCAGTGCCAGAAGAATACTAAGAAATTCATTGGCTCTCATTGAGAAGATTGTAATGAACACTGTCTATAGCAAATCTTCAAAATACTAATCAAACATGATTCCTAATTCTCTGCAGCTACTGTCCCAGACACGATATACTCCATGGAGTGGGGGAAGACACTGAACATCTTTTGCAAATTAACATTTTTCTGAAATTCTTGTTTTCCATCTGCATTCCTGCTTCCAACATTCTGGGAAGAACATGGTGTCAGCAAAGCAAGGCTCTACACATAAAGAAGTGTGTTGCCTCCACAGGTTTTTCAGAGGAAGACAAAGACAAAGGCAACAGAAGAGCTACAAAATTTTTGCAACAGGGAAGCCCTATAGTGGGACAGTGAAAGGTTTTATTTCCACCAGAAGGCTTAGCACCAATAAGAGAAAAGGAACAACACAAGATACCCTTTGGAGAAGTCCAAGAGAGTGAGAAAGTGGCCTTAATGAAGGGCACCATACACAAAAGCAGCTTGGTCACCTCTGCCAGCAATTCCTTCAAAACAAAGAGCCACCTCCCCTCCAAAAGGTACTGACTTCTGCACACTCTGCCAGGGGACATGGGAGGTAGGCAGCAGACAGAAGTCACTGTGCAGTGCCCTCTGTGACACTCAGGCACCTCATAACCTCTGCTGCTGATCAATACTCACTACTGCTGCTACAGAAACGTTCTCCTACCTTCCTGTACCTGCTGCTGTAAACCTCATAGTTCGATGTTACCACACAGAGAACTCATTGTTTCTGGTTTTACTAATGAATATGCAGCAACATAGGCTTTCTGCAAACTAACCTGCAACAGCTGCATCTAGTTCATCTTCCTCCACGGACTCCTGAGTAAGAAGGTCTGCCAGGGGAGAGAGCGGGTAACAGCTGTTGAGGTTCAATCCCAGCATGAAGTTGTGCACTTTCCCAGCACGCCCTTCCCTGGTGTTGAAAAGGGCACTATCACCCACCAATGCCATCAGCATTCGCTGCACCCAGCTTTCTTGGCTGCTGTTCTGATATTCTTGATTTGCCTCAGCATTCTCAGTGCCTGCAGAGGAAAATTAAAATAATCAATGGTGAGACAGTTAACACATGAAGTATAAAACCAAGATTTCTGGGTCTACTAAAATAAAGGACCTATTAAAATAAAAGGAACTGGGTCATAGCCTTCTTTAAAGGAGCTGTGGACTGAATGTTCAGAGGAATGGAGAGAAACCATCCTCTTACCTTCATAGGCCAGTAAAACTTCTCATGTGCAGTATAGTACTGTGAATGTGTCCATCAGGAAAATAGATTGAGAATATGTTAGATGACCTGAGCCGGACTTAACTAGTCTGGATGGCAAGGGCAATGAGGATATGGCTTTATCTGTTCTAGCACCCAAAATGAAAGCTCTCCTGGGGTAAGGGGACAGACTTGAGTCACCAAGATACATGCTCTATGTAGACCTAATTCATCTGGCTGTGTATTGACACCCTTCTCCATCCTTTGCTGACTGCTAGAAAACCAGCTTTCCTTAAGAAGGCAAAGTCAGACTGCATAAAAGAGAATGCTATAGCATGGGAATTCTAAAATATCTGAAAACATCCTTTCAGTAAACCATAGACTACCATCAATATCTGGTTTTACTTAACTAAAGAGTACAATGAAACATCCAGACTTAGATGTCTACAGCTAGATGTCGCAGTAAAAATAACTTGGATTGGTGTCACCTTGCATTCGTACTGTCAGAACTTGGCTTTTTGAGGTGTTTTGTATAAGGGGATAATTCAGGCTCAGGCTTAATACTGTAAGTCCAGCACTGAAATGTGCCTCTTTAATCCAGGCTGTAAAAGAGATTATTTTTATACACGTAGAGATAAAACAAGCATTAAACACCACAAAGTTTAGAGATCCAACATCTGTACAATAATATTCTATAGAAGTAAGAGGGATTACCACGTGTTTACAGATTTGTAGGTTGTTCAGTACGGCTACAAACTATGAGAGAAATGTAGTGTTTCATGTTGGCTATAGTGCTTAAACAGGGAATCCACAAATAAACACAAAATGTGGTATCACCCTCTCCCTATTATTTTACACATAAGGGGAAGTGAAGAAGTAATCATTTAACTGAGCTAATTACATAATTCACTGTCTCATCATACAAGACTTTCTTTTCTTCCTGTAGATCCTAAAATTACAAAGAGCTGCATTCCTATCTTTGGTTTAGTTGCTAAAAACATAATCGATTTCTTCAGGTGAAAGTCATTGTTCCCCAAAGCATCATCAAATACAGAAAGCATTATTAAGACAAAACAGAGACCCTGACTAAAATCACAGAAATCCCCAGGTCCTTTAGATGCCTAAAGACAATATTCAATAGGATCTTTTCTTCCCACTGCCCAACGCTCCCGTTGTGGTTGTGCCTCTTCTAGGAAACTGGATTTGGGCATTGTTTAAAACACTGTGCCAAGCACTAGGAATTTCCTGTATCAGATGTCATTTTAAAGGTGCTAGAAGACATCTACGAATGCTGGAAACACAAACTAATATTTGATCAAGGAACCCCTGAAAACAATGGATAGCGTTAGTTTGCTGGGCTGATAACAATTTGAACATGCCTCCAAGCTCAGTAGCTTGCTGGCAACAGACTTCTGGAGATTACTGGCTCAGTTAGCCTAATTTTTGGGTGTATGTGAAATTGCAGACCTCTGTGAAGCCCTGTTGGGCTGATACCAAGACTGAAGATGTGTGAGAGAATCATTTGATCATCAGCTTGAGCATGAGCCATGAAGTCAAGCCAAAGGCCCTCCTGAGGTGTCTTGTTCAACATTTCTCTATTTTGCTAAGCCACTGGCTCCTTTAAGATCCTCGGGCTAGGCAATTAAGTTTTATCATTGGTATAAATGAGAGCACTTATAAGAGATTATGGGTAAGCCTAAGGAAAACCAGCTATGCCTAATTACCAACATCCACGAACTTGACCATGCTATGCAAAAGCTGATGAAAACAGTAAACTATGAAATAAAATGTGAGGATTTCCTTACCTTTTGGATGCTGTGATTCATCTTCACTGTCTGAACTGTCATTGCTTACAAGGTGCTTTAGCCTAATATTTTCTGTTGAAAGAAATGTAAAATTACTTTAAACTGCTAGGGTTTAATTATCAGAACAGCTAAGAATTTCAAAATAATTTGAGTCATAAAACTATCATAGTCTTCATAATAGAAAATACAGCTGAAGAGATTCAATCTGCTGTGGGCATCTCTATATTCAGAATCTGATCAGAATATATTGGCTTTTGCCTGCAATTTTTGCAAAGCTCCTGCACTAAGGAGATTAGCCAAAGGGCTGAGAAAACAAAATGTAATCCTAAAGCAGTACTTACCACTCACCTCTGCACCGCATACCTGACACATTTCATTCACCTTGATTAAAATTTAGATGTATAGCTTCTCTCCTCTCAATAACTCCTAGTGAACTAGGAAGACAATGTTAATTTCTGTTAATTACCTGCTAATTTTTTTTAAAAAAGAGGAACACTTAACCTCATTCATACCTGTATGAATGGGTACCCTTAAAAATAGTGGGGGAAAAACAAAAGCAAAGATGGTTATGAAAGTTCTACTGGAGTATGTGTGAAAAATAAAGGCCAATGCAGTTACACGGGTAGAAAAGACAATGGCTTTCATCTCATAACATTAAGTGAGTGAAATAAAAACAGAAATGAGTGACCTTCTCTAGCAAAAATGTGCATTTTGTTAGGGTTAACAGCTTTGTTTCCAAAACAACCACAAAGTCATTGTTAACTGTTAATTACTATCTCAAGGAATTATTTCAAAGTCAAAATGAGTACTGAAAAAGCAGCACATTCCACCCCTCGGGTAAGGTTTGCAGTGGAGGTGAATTCATGTGAAAATGGATTATAGGCTGACAACATTATTTTCGCGAATTATGGAGGGAAGCCTTTCTTGAAATACAGTAGATTTGCAATGTTTTATGAGCAGTCTCATTTTGGAAGCTTATATCCTACAGAGACTGGAGACAGAGACTGAAGTCCAGTGATGCAACTGTATCCAAAAGAAGATTTTTGAAAACTAAAACCCTTTACTCCCTAGTATAATGTATGCTAGGAATCACCTCTAATTTAAAATTGAAGCCAGTTAAAATAAACTGAATGAGGGTTGTTTCCTAATGAACTTGAACATATTATCAACTAATTGCTTTTTCCATTAAAAGTTAAATAATATCTACTTTTTCTCACAGAAGGATAATGTAGATGTTGGTCTCTGGTGGCATACCCCTGCTTTGGGCTGTAATTTCCAACAAATGCTGTAATTTCTACCAAATGCAGCATCAAAACAATGGCAATTACACTTTGCACTTTTTGCTTAAGTTGGAATCTAATTCTTATAAGCACACCTGGCTGAAAGAGAAGATTGAAGAGTCACCGTAATATCACGTGTAAAAAAACACAGCTTTATTACCCTCAGTACAGATGACCACCACTGTTGCTTTTTTTCTAAAGGGGATTATGCCTTCTTAGACTTACATACAACACCATAAAAATCCCCACAGAAATAGAAGAGCTTAGTCATCATGTATTTTTCCTTAAATATTTTTTCTTTTTAATACTCAGTGGGCCCTCAATATACCAAATATTGTCAATGGACAAACACACACCAAAGACAAACACATACAAATTCTTGAGTGATGACATAGGAGACAGGTCAAAATAAAAATTAGTGACCACAAAAGGAAGTTAACAAAAACAACAAATGCAATTTTTGCATATCAAACATCTTTTTAAAGCAACCTCCATGCACAATTTATTATTTACTGCTTCTAGGTGTGATTTATACGTGCTGTGTGTAACACTGGCTCTTCCGATGTCCACTGGCATTTTGCCATTCACTTTGGTGGTACAAAGGTTTCATTGGGACATCTACAGCTCTGGTAATAAGATTGTAGTTGAAGTCACATTAATATTTTCACATCTAATCCCACTTCAAAGCATATTTTTAAAATTATATGTGAAAAAAGTGTAATAAACCCTTCATTATCAAATACATTCTCCAATAAAGTCTATTCAAACAAAGCTACAACTCTTTCCTTACAGTCATTATGCCATTTGTGCATTAGGAATGAAACCAAAATCATTAAATTAGTAAGCAAAGGATCAGATACCAACAGGTGACTTGTGGTTAGACTGGAACAATCTAACAATCCAGAGATGATAAAATCTGGTTTTACTTTACTAATCCCTTGAATATTACAGTCCAGTGTCAAGAGACTACACAAGTAACTACCAAGTATTTGTCAGCTTCTAATCTCCAAAAACTAGCATAACAGCATAAAAAAAGGGAGTTGGATTCTTTTAATTTCATGAAAATAGCTGGATATATGCAGGTGACTTTCAGTACCTCTGATACTGATCAGAAACAAAAGTGAAAGAAAGAAAAGAAAATTACTAACCCTCTTTCCTTGATCTCATCAGTATCTAGCACTTTCAGCAATTAAAGTTACTTGAATTCCACATTCTTAAAATGACTACCAGCAGAGTGCCATTCTTTCACAGAGTAAGAGTGCACTGAATCTTGCTAGTAATTGTTTTGCATAGTAGAATTATTTACTAATATTACCTAACTCTTCTTCCATGGTGGGACCTTTATTTTGAGAATTGGAGACGCCAAGCACTCTGTTAAATAATATAGAAAATGCACTGCCCCAGACGCCTGAAAAGGAAAAAGTAAACAATGAATGGAGGCTGGTAGAAGAAAAAAAAAAACATATTCTGCACTACTTAAGCAGTTGCTTGCTCTCTGAACACACCTCTGATTTTGGAACATGCTAAGTCATAAGCACAGAGGTACATACCAGAAACAAAAAAACAGGGAATGCCAATCCATGTCTGCAAAATCTTTCAAATGGATCTCTTCAAACAAATTGAGAACTCTACTTTTTGTCTCACACTTTGTGTGATTGTATTTAAAAGCCCTTGTCCATGAACTACTGAAATTAGTTTTATTTTAAGATCTCTTTCTGTCACATACTCACCCATCAAGAAATGCAAAGGATTTTCACTATACTTCTTCACCACTGTCCCCATAAAAAATTTGCTTCCAAACAAATCAGGAGACATAAAAGTGCCATACTTTGCCATACCAATCTCATACGGACTGAACTCCACCCAGTCTGCAAAATAAGAAACAAAATTGTGCTTCGTTAGCAATCTCAACCTGAATAGAAACAGAGGATGAAAATACACAAATGAATGAAACCTCTGTCCAAGGAATGAAATTTTAGTTAAATGGGAACCTAAATAATCAACAGGAATATGTCTTAGTTTGTGCAGAAGTCACAATTTTGATTTCATATGAAGGACAGTCTAATCTCTCAGCAGAGAAGGAATTCCCATTCTCTCTTATCGCAACAAAATTTGGTGAAACAATATGAGGTTGTAAAAACAGAATTATAAAAGTAGTGATCACAAATGAGATAAACAAAATGACATTTGTTTTTCATCTCATGCTTCAATATGATTCCCTGTCACATGAAATGCAACGTGGGTCTAAGTTCCAAGTTTCTTTTCTTTCACTGTGATCCTACCAAAAATGTAGAGGGCAGTGACAAAGGCGGCAGAAAAATTATTTAATATCACAGAAGTTATGAAAGATTCTAGGAGAGACATTTGGATTCCACCAAAACCTAAAGTTTCTAGTAAAAGCCAATATGAAAAGGCAAAGCTGAGAGGCAGCTGAGAAACTTATTAATACCAAAGGATGTAAAACGTATTTTTAAAAGTACATGCCATTTTACTGAATAGAGAGCTCAATAAAAATATGGAAAAAAAATGTTCAAATGCACTTTCTGATCTTAGCAGAAAATTTAGAAAGTCCTTTGCATTCTATGATGCATGCCTTGTTCGAAAACGGATTTTAGCTGATTTTGAAATATTTTCTTTGATACCAGTGGAGTTGCTTACATGAAAGAATTCATTTCAAAAAGGGAGCAATATGAACAAAAAATACCCTACATTTTTAGTATTTCACCCATTCATCTATTTTATGTTCTATATTTTTAGTAGTGATTGATTTGACTGCTTCTGTAAACAAATCAGAAATAATTCTGAAATAGAAAGGCAAAAGAAACAGCTTTGAAAAAGCCCTACAGGTCATAGGATGTCATCCACTCCTCAAGATATTCAGTGTTTCTGTTGAAATGTTAACCATAAGGTTAACATAAGGTTAACTCGCCCTGAAAAGGAAAGATTTAATCACGACTGCTGAGAGTTTCATTTCATGGGGCAATGCTTATCTATGGTAAGTCAAATACAACATCCTATTTTCCAAATAAACCACCCACAAATCTTCACATTTATTGGAACAGAAGGAAATTCCTTTGAAGACCCCATCCAGGAATTTAATGGTATTTCCCCTTAGATATATAAACAGGAATTGGCAGATATGTATTCAGAACCATGTTGACAGCAAAACTAAATTTAGAATTAGAATTAATCTGCTATAATTCACTTTCATTCTTGTATTTGCACTGAAGAAGATCATTTCTCAAATGACATATCCTGCTTAGGGAAATAAGATTTCTGCCTTAAAATTAAAGAGCTTCAGCATTAGCTTCTGCCATTTCAGAAGCTCCTTGAGACAGTGGCCTTTTAAATGAGGAGGACTTGAATGTCCCAAGAGACAAGAACTCTGCACCAAGAGAAATACTTAATGTTTATATCCCAGTAAACTGGGTGAGTTCCTTGGCTGTGGCTTAATCCAAAATGTACTAAAGTCAAGCCTCTCAGCTCTGTTCACTGCATTTTGGATGTGGCCCTGATCTAAGTCAGATCACAACTCTACACTGCTTCTTACCAGCTGAAGATGCAACAGATTTTTCCTGTTCTCAGAACAGAAGACAGAGAGGTAATATTTTGCCAACATTAAGCATTTGGCAGATTCAGGATTGGGCACATAAATGTACTGTACTCACACACTGAGACCAGATTCACTTTACAGTACAGCCTTGCTGCATGCGGGCAGACCAAAACTATATACCCAATCCACTATGTGTGATGAACATGGCTAACCAAGCACTGACTGAAGGATCCCTCTGAAACCTAGAGCCTGGGATCCGAGTGCTATGAATCAAGGCAGCCCTGCTTCCCAAATTAATTCCATAGCACTTACTGGTATGGAGTAACACACACACTCACCCTCTCACAGACATAAGTTTACTATAATGACTTTCAAGAGCAAAACCCCCAAATCCAAATTTTGACTGGTCTGGTATTGCAGCAGCAGCAAAGCTGGTGAACAAGGCTGTCAGGGGATGGAAGCAAGCAATACCAAAGCCAAACATTAAATTCCACTCCCCTCTTTAACACTGGATATCAGTATCTTCAGGTAATTTCTTACCATTAAAGAAGCTATCGTAATTTAAAAAAAAAAAAGCGGTCTTTAACTAAATCACTGTAATTATGTTCAGTTAAAATGATTACTGCAGTTTTGGGTATGGCCAGTGCCACCTGGGTCAGAAATGCTATTGGTAGGGAAAACATGCAGAGCCTGGGGCATGAAAGCTATTAGCAGCTGCATGAAATCTTGCACCATTGCTCCTGGAAGGAATGTTATCTGATATAATTAATGCATTTCAACTTGAAACAACATGAACAATCTCACCTACATCTACAATCTAGTAAATAAGAAAGTGTAAATATTTCTGTTGAAAACTTACTATATATTTCACATCAAGAATAGCTGTCTAGTTCTAAAAGGAGAAAAAAAGCTTACAATAGAAACAATCAAGATCTAGCATCCTATATAATGATATAAATGATAGCCTCAAAAAAGCAAAAATAAGATCCACTGGCAGAGGCGATACCTTTTTTAGACCAATTGGTAAGGCTAGAGAAATTAGACCAGCCTTCAGGTGCTTCTGGTCTTGCTTAGGGAAGGCCATTATTAACTAAAGATAATTTTGTTTTTAAAATGGTAAATAAGTAACCCAAATAAAATGTCTCAGAAAATAGAAGCTCATTAAAAAAAAACAAACCAACTTTTATTTTCAAACAAAAAGTTTTCAGTTTCCTAAGGAGGAAAGTAGACACTCCCCCATGAAAAATTTAACCTAATTTACAACGTCATTTTCCATTACGAACAAAGTTTTGACAGCAACTTTTCCAAATAATCTTTTTAGGAAATGTGGATACAATGTCTGACTTATAAACCTTGGGCAAGTGACTTGGTGTTTCCCTTCTCAGTCTTATATATAACTATATAGATATACATATCCTTTTCTTTGTACAGCATCTAGCACAGTCAGACCCACTATCAATTGAGGCTACTAGATGGGATTAAAATCTATGGAATAAACAAAAGCAAAAGCCCCTTTTGTGTTACCAACAGTAATTTACACTGTGCAAGAAGTAAAAAAGAGGGAGTATATCAATTTGTTTGTTCAATTCTAATTTCACTCTCCTTAGAAAGAGGCATAATCCTGTATGACTGAAGACATTTCCCTTTACCTGTTTGATATACTAATGTTAAGCACCTTTCTGCTGTTGGAGAAACACCAGCTTTCTTTTTGTCTTGACTCCTGCAATGTACTTAGCTACTTCATGGATAAGCAATATTCTTTTCAATTGGTAGGTATATTGTAACACATAGGGAACAAAACTTGGCCACCACTTAACACTTCACAGAAACCTAAAGAGGCTGTTATTGTGTTAAGACTTATTTTCAGGTAAAAAAATAAAAATTAACATCTACAATATGGTTGAAGAATAAATCTCCAAACCCAAGAATAATAGAGAAATAAAAGGCTGTTGACCTAAAATACACCCTGTTTGTCTTTCTATGGACAGGAAAAGATGCATCTTAAAAGCCAAGAAAAGGCTCAGTTCCATGGTATGCCTTGAGGAATATGTACATTTGATGCCTGTTCTTCACAACCCTGTAATCAGGGTGCAAATACTGCACCAATTGAATAAGTATCCACCTACCTAAGTATGTGATCACTTATCCCTGAGTAACTTCTTGTTATCAGACTCTACTGTTAGATTCCCAGAAGCCGCTGAACACAAAGGTGTCCATTTCCCCATCACCTTTTAAAACCCATCAGAACTGTCCTTATGATGTGCCTGTTTGGTATATCCTTCAACATCACAACTTCCTATTCTTTTTACAAATTAAAATCTCCCTGTACTCAGTTATAACAATGCAAATTTTGCTAAGCCCCGAAGAATGTTTCGTATCATGGCAAATTCTTTCCTAATCCTTGCCATAAGACTAATAACTTCAATGTGTATCAAGTTCCAGGATACAATTATTCTCAGAAGTATTAACTGGCCAAGAAGGCCAACAGCATCCTGGCTTGTATCAGAAATAGCATGGCGAGCAGGACTAGGGAAGTGATTGTCCCCCTATACTCGGCGCTGGTGAGGCCGCACCTTGAATACTGTGTTCAGTTTTGGGCCCCTCACTACAAGAATGACATTGAAGTGCTGGAGCGTGTCCAAAGAAGGGCAACAAAGCTGGTGAAGGGTCTAGAGAACAAGTCTTATGAGGAGCAGTTGAGGGAACTGGGCTTGTTTAGCCTGGAGAAAAGGAGGATCAGGGGAGACTTTATCACTCCCTACAACTACCTGAAAGGAGGTTTTAGCAAGGTGGTGGTTGGTCTCTTCTGACAAGTAGCAAGTGACAGGACAAGAGGAAACAGCCTCAAGTTGCACCAGGAGAGGTTTAGATTGGGTATCAGGAAAAATTTCTTCACTGAAAGGGTGGTCAAGCATTGGAACAGGCTGCCCAGGGAAGTGGTTGAGTCACCATCCCTGGAGATAATTAAAAGACATGTAGACGTGGTGCTTAGGGACATGGTTTAGTGGTGGACTTGGCAGTGCTAGGTTAACAGTTGGACTTGATGATCTTAAAGGCCTTTTCCAACCTAAACGATTCTCTGATTCTCTGATTCTCTCTTCTTTTCACAAGTTACTCAATACACAGACTGAAAACATACCTGCAAACATCAGCTCTGAGACATCTGGTTTGACATGGAGACATGTAAAGAGTGGGAGAGCACACTGTGCATTATTGATTTTCTCTTTCATGTTGCTCAAAGTGGTGTCCATTCTCTGCATGAAAAGAAAGACATTATGTCCAAACGGATCCTACAAAGGCCTGCTGATACTTGGGAGACTACTCATCTCTGAAATCCTCAAAGAGAAGGAAAATGGACAAACCCAGTTACTTCCAAGAAAAACAGAACAGAAGAACTTGTAGAAGGAAGTAATCTGCTTGAATACCTTTTAAATCCACAATTCAGGAAGGAAGGAGTGGGAGAAGACATGACAGGAAGATGAAATAAGCATGTGTTACAGAATCCGAAATAACATGGCCAAAAAGAAAACAGTATTGCTGGACAAAACAAGTTTTTTCCCTCTGCTACTGTAAAAGATGAAAGCAAGGAAAAACATCTTAGGCAGAACTGCCTTTAATGATCATGTAATGTTTTTCAATCTGTGCTGTTTCTGAAAAGTCAGCAAAGATAACCAAGAAAAGCAAATGGACTATTAAGAGGCTTACATTTGCTAACCAAGGACCTGCATCTCCCCCAGAAAATATTCTGGAGTCTGCAATCACGAAAGACTGAAAGTCATTACGACGTGATAGTACTAAGATGTTATCTGTGAAAAACCAAGAGCCTTATTTCCATTTTTCACTGATTTTGTCAGGTTCAGATTTAAGCTAAACATCTGTGCATTTGTTTAACTCCTTATTAAACAGGGACTTCTAACCAGCCTCACAGGATCATTAATATCCCTTCATCATCAGAAACTCACCCTATATATCACAGCAACTGAAAGCAGTGTTGCCTGTTTTTCAGTATTTTACTGTTTAAAACCTAATGGCAACATATACTCATGAAAGATACAAGTGTATAAAACAAGTCTGTGAATCTATTAACACATTTCAATCTTACGATAAGATCAAATCCAAATTCTGCTCACCTGACTCATTTGAACTTGAAGTCTGTGAGCCTGATTCAGTGCATTAGGATTTGTCAATAATAAAATACGACAGTATGAAGCCCTCCTATTGTCTCTTTTTTCAGAAAAACAAGTAATAATAAATAGAGATGTGGATCTTTCACCTTGGAATTAGTATTTTGTTAAGCAAATGCTGCTTTTCTGATAGCAAAATGTACATAAAGAGGTTATACAATTTTGTAATTTTTTGTTGAAATTGCTTGAGCAGTAATTTTAATGGATGTTACACAATGTTAAGAGCTTGCTGCAAGTACCCAGCAGTTGAGTTCATTTCTGTTGCACATGAATGCATGATGTTTTCCTAGCTTTTAAAGAAATGAGTACCATTCAGAAACATGTCCCAGAGCAAGGAAAGCATTTTCTAAGTTTCTTATCCAGCATCTGTTCAGCTATAACTTTAAATATTCCTATTGCTAAACATGCTTTGTTAAATGTTACCAAGGTCATTTCAAAAAAATAGTAGCAGTGGTTATTATGCAAGAATTTCACAACTCTAATAATCATAAAAAAATGAACTCACATTATGGATAAGTGTTTCACCTATTAGCATTCCAAAGATATCTGTGAAGGTGACAGGCTGGCCTGAGCTTTTCTTATTCCACAGTGCTTCAATGTAGCGTTTGACTTTCTGAGGAGTGAGCAGAAGAAGTGGGTTGTGACTCACAGAGTTCATCAATTCTTGATTAATCTCCTTTGGTCCTTTTTCTGGAAAATCCAGGTGTGAATACAAAGTTGACATGTACCTGCAATGTAAAATAGGCTCTCTAAGTATCCAAGCCTGGTTCAATGTAGCTGCCCAAAACACACAATAAGCTTATAAATAATTTGATAAAATTACTGATTAAATCAGATTAATTTACTCACCATTTATAAAGTAAATTGTAATTTCTTTTTTCTCAAGGCACAGAAAGCTAAACAAACTGTTCTAAATGTAAGCGTACAATCAAACGCTCAACATACATTTACCTAATGTGTATGATGTAAAAGATTAAAGTGTTCCTCATTTATCTCTTTAAGGGACAATGGACAGAATCATCATAAGCTGAAAAAACAGTTCCTCAGGTTGTCACAGCGTACCTAAATTTGGCAGACTGGAGGTCCTCTAAGTATACACATGCAGTTCTTTCACTCTAAGATGTACCTCTCTCTGTCACTCTCCAGTTCATTATTACTATTTAAAAATTCCTAACATATAGTATATAGCATGCTTTCCAGGATTTAGATGTTTTCATAATAAGATGAAGCACAATAACTAACTGTGCAGAGATTTAATTGAGTCTGAGGATTCAGAAGAGGCCTATCAGGCAAATCTTGATTTTGTCACTGAGTAACTCTGGAAACTGAAGTTTTGTTTACTCAAAACAAAGTTTAGACACACATGCAGGCAACTGTGGTTTGTAATTCACTGGCTTAAGTAACACTATGGCTGAAGACTCAAGATAGGCTGTTCCAATCTACTAGATGCTCATTTCACTATTTGTTCTATTAGCTGGCTCAGGTATACGTACCATACCGCAGGCAAAATTCTGCATAGCAGTGAGATACACACTGTGTAAGCTTGGCCCTGAGATCACTGCCTGGCAATTTACTTGACAGCATGGTGAACCCTGCCACATGCATGATGTAAGAACTTGATTCATTAGTCCTTGCACAGTCTCTAAAGCTTAGCATGCACGTCAACTCGTGGGTGGAACAAACACAGCAGCAAGCTTCCATGTGAGCAGAAAAAGGAAAATGCAGGATGAAGAATTCTGTACAAGGTTGAAGCAAGATGACAGAAACAATCAGGGAGGTAAATGCATTGCTCCAAGGTTAGGCATGCATCTGACTGAACAAGCAAAAACCTGCCTCTCCCTGCAGGAAAGGAATTCTCCACCCTTCAGAAAAAAAAGAAAGAAAAGAGCATTATTCCCAAGTAATAGACTGCACGGAAAAAAAAAAAAAAAGAAAGGGAGTGCCAAAGTGTCAATTTATTTATTCATCAAGCAAGGGAAGTCTGAATAGGTGACATCACCAAGACAGCAAAAGCAAATTTGTTTAAATACAACTATTTCCAACGTATGTTCCTGACTGAATCAGTTCAGATACTCTTGCTATTTTAATACAGATTTTACAGGTTTACATTAGATCAAGTATGTATTCACACCTCGATTTTCCCAAAAAAGGACCTCATGGCCAGCTGACTGATGTCTTTTCAGAACATGGACTACATACCATTGCCTAGAAACACAGTGAAAATTTTTCACATTGTGTTGCACTATTCAATTGCTCTTCATCCAGCCAAATTATATCTTCCACTTTTTGCAATTTGACAAAAGTACATCCAGGTGTCTCAATAGACAGTGATAAATCTGCCTCCCCAACCACTAGTGATAGAAAACCCATGTTCCAGGGATGCCAATCTTCTATAGTTCAATCTGAATGAGAAACTTCCTCTAGTTCATAGACACTTTTGGCATTTCAAAATCTCCTGGCATTCTGAAAGCTTTCTATCTGTCTGGGAGAGGGGAAGCAAGCTTCCTACAAGTAAAAAATAATTGGAAAAAAACACACAAGTTTTCAAACGATTTAACAACTTTGGGGTCAGAGTATTTCCTTAGAATGTGTGGAATCAAAATTCATGTGCTTCCTTAGTTAAACCAGGGGATAAAACTCATCCCAGGCAGATGCCGTGCTCATTTATATTTAGCTATTCCAACAAAAGTCTTTTGCCTTTACTCTCGAAGAAATGAGATATTCATATAATCTTGTAATTTAGACTGGAAGGAACCTCGAGGTCTCTATTCCTACCTCCTGCTCAGTGCAGAGCCAACTTAAAAGTCAGATCAGGTTGCTCAGGGCTTTGTTCAGTCAAGTTCTACTTTCACAGGAAGTATTCACTGAGTCAGATAGAGAGAGGACGACACCTTGCCCAGCCCAGTCAAGTAAGGATGCGGCAATACATTCCAGTGCTTGACCACTCTCACTGCAAAATAATTTTCCTAATAGCTAATCAAATTTATGTTGCTGTAACTTATGGTCATTACCCCTTGTCCTTTCTCTGTGTGTCTCCAAAAAGAGTCTGTTTTCTTTACAGCTACCCATTAGGTAGCTGAAGATAACCGTAAGATCTCCCCCCACCACTACCTCTGCCTACTCCTCAAGGCTAAACAAATCCAGCTGCCGCATTTTCTCATGTGCTCCAGTCCCCTAATTCCCTAGGTGCTACTCTGATGGAATTAATCCAGAACACCTTTCTAGTACTAGGTGGCCGTAACCTGGATTCAGATGCAGCTCCAGTATTCAAACCGGTACACAAAAAAAAATGGTTATGATAAAATCATATTTTGTGACATCTGGGATACTCCCTTGAAAAGTTCAAAATTTTCTTAAGATGTAACATTCTCTATTGCAACCTGATCCATTGACATTAAAACTAAGTTTTAAAGTTAAACAAAAAAAAGTCTGCAATTTTTCCCTTAATGAAAAAAATGTAGTGTTAAGGAGTCCAAACAGTTAAGAAATTTGGATTGAATTTGTCAGATGGCTTTGGCTGATGAAAACCACACAGCTTTTAAATACGTTACATCATTTCATTTAAGAAATGCCAAAACAAATAGTTTTAACATTTGTCATAATTGTGATTTGGGACAATTTTTATAAAAGCCAAGAAGACAAAAGGCTGCAGGTTCATAGCACAGGGCAGGGAGAAGAGAAACCCTCTCAGAGGCAAACATAATACTGGGGTTCAAAGCATTCTGCTGGCTCCAAAGCCTTGAGCTCATAATGCCCAGAGTCAGACAGGCGGACATCGTAACTACCTCATTAAGGCATTCTAATTGAGACATCTTGGAAGATCTTTTCTCCATCTGACTAACAAACTATTTTAAAAGACAATGTAATTTCTAATTAAACAGTGACAATAGGAGTGATACAAGGCAATCCATAACAGGATGCCCTGCAGCATGGCAGTCAGTCGGTATTCTTTCCTACAAACTGAAATACATCTGCCCAAATCTCCTTACACTAAGAATCAGTGAACAGGTCCTAGATATCCCCAGTAAATCCACTAAGAAGGGGACTACTGAGTCTGAAATGGAGCAAAAGATCTTTCAGTGATTTTGAGAATCTCTGAGAAGTGCCCAAAAAGGATATAATCCATTTTGGGTTGAATGAGTCATCATCTTCAAATCACAAGGAATTTTTTTTTTATTTCATCAGGAAAATAAAGCAACACAAAAAAATATTTTGGATTTGTACCAACGGCTTGAATTCTTAATTTTTTGGCTATTAAGATGAAACAATCAGCTACACAGTCCTAGTATATCCAGTATTGGCTGTTGATACAGAAACATGGGTGCATATGTGTAGCACCTCTTTTCATCCATTCCTGCTATCAAAGCTCCTAGGCAGATCACCAGAGACTGAGATGTCCTCACCCTTCAAGGCATTCTGAAACACCTCCACCAGCAGACTTGCTCCGCTGACCGCTATGCTGCAAGAGAGCTGGCTCCATATGTCATTTCCGTACTGATAGCGTACGCGCAAAATTTGCTGTGAATTATAACCTTAGAAATAAGTCAACTCTCATGAAAATTGGTTCTTGAACTTCTTGAAGAAAAACGGAAGAAAAACAAAAGAAAAAACCCTTACCACGTGGATCCTGAGAGACCAGCAATGTAAGTCGCACAGTCTAAAATTCCTGATTCATAAAGTGCTTTCATGACTCCGGCAAACCCTACCATGGCACGAAATCCACCTCCTGAACCCAATATTGCTATCACTGGTACCTGCACAGGTGAGAAGAACAGCATATCACCACATCAATTCTGATAAAGACTTAAAAGTAGTAAATAAACGTTATTCATCAGTCACTGGCCACACATACTAGCCTCGTGCAATTAACAGGTCACCATCCAGAGATCCTCACAACAGAAAAGAAACCCATGCTTTTCCAAATCTGTGCACAAAAGTTCTAACAAGCCAAAAAGAAGGTATTCTGCAATCTCTTAGTGGTATGTATGTAAGAGAATGGCAAAATATTTTAATAAAGTACTTTGAGATATGACTTTTAAACACTGTACGTAGAACAGAACAGTATTATAATCCCACCCATGAAGTTACCTGCCCCTTTTCAGATCTCTGGGCTCAAGAGTGATGTACAATATCTGTACATCATTTACTCAGTTCCTTCTGCTTCACAAAGAGCTGGAGGCAGAAGTACTTTTGGACTGCAACATGGGAGGAGAGCACTGCCAGTCATAAGCAAGGGAAGCCAGGAACCAGCCAGCAGCATGAGAGGCTCTGTCTGCCAAAGTGGAAATCTCACGGAGGGGCAGAGCAGACTTCCTTCCAGCTTCCTATTTATCTTGTACCTAGGGAGCATTAGCAACCAGTAGGTGCAAACAAATGGCATGTAACAAAGCACTTGGTATGCAAGAGAAGCCTCCCCTTTCACCTGCAGCTCTTCGCCTCAGTTCAGAGCCCTGGTGACAGTGAAGGAACAAATGCTGTCAGGGAGGATTTTGGACGAGACACCACAGGTTACTGGATAAGAAAGTGACAAGTGATGGTAGCTGATGACTCCCCCTTCTATGGGACACAGGCCAACCTGCCAGCCAGACTGATTGTTTAGGGAGGTTTGCTGCTTGCCCGTTCTCCAGATCCATGATGGCATGGAGAAATGGCTGAGTCTCACCTGGCCTTCCAGATGCTACTCCTCACTGCCCATCGATGTGGGCAACAGTGACACAAGCAGGGGAGACCCTGAGCAGATGAGAGGTGCTTTGCCTCCTCTTGGAGCAAGAATGAGGGGCACAGGCACACAAGCCTGTGGCCTGTGGACTTGATCTTTCCAGTCTTGAAGAGGAATGGCTCAAGCAGATGCTATCAGGCTCAGGTGGTGTCACTAGTGAGACTCTTGGGTTCTTGACCATTAAGCCTTGCTTGCTGATGAAGATGGTCCATGGGAAAATAAAGAATCCACCTGACCAACAGAGTGAGGAACACCTTCATGAACAGACTTGCTAATTTGATGAGGAAGACTTTAGACTAACTTCAATGATGGGGACCTAAGTGAGCAAAGGGAGCAAATGCTGCAAGTGCAGGAGGAATGTATGAGAGAAAGCTAGTAGTGAGACCTGCAGGTTCCTGCTCAGAAGGAAGAGTGTTCAGAGGCTTACCTCAAATGTCTCTATATTGATGCACAGAGACATCAAACAAGAAAAAATGGAAGTTCAAGTGCAGTCACAGGTCTAGGACACAATCAGAATAACACAGACTTGGTGGGACAGCATGCATGCCTGGCACACTGCCATGGATGGGTGGAGGCTGGGAAGACAGGTGGGGAAAAAGGGTGCAAGGGGGCTGTGCTCTACAAGAAAGCAGTTCCTTGATTGCACAGAACATCAGGATGCAACCAGAGACATGACTTTTGGGAGTTTCTGGGTCATGAGCAGAAATAAAGTAATGCTAGGAATGTTGTGGCAGTCAGATTCAGACTGCTGACCAATGGGATGAAGTGAGTAAGGCTTTCTCTAAAAACCAGAAGCAGCCTCCTGATCTGTCTGTGGTCCTCACAAGGGATTTTAATCCCCCACTGAAAGGTCACCATTGTGCAAGCCATCCAGGAAGTCTGCAGACTGCCTTGGTGACAACTTTCTAATGCTGGAGGGGCTGACTAACGCTGTACCTCACCTGCTGCTCACAAGTAGTAAAGAACGAGGGGCAAACACGGCCACCAGGAGCTGCTTGGGTTGCAGTCCTCACAAAGTGATTCAGTTCAGGATCAGACCAAGGTTGGGAAGTAAGCATCAGAGTTAGGACTCTGGAATACACTAAACTCTGGAATTTACTGAACTCTGGAATTTACTAAACTCTGGATTGTTCTGGGACTTGCTAGGCAGAATCCCCCCAATTTTCTCTGTTGGCAGTAAACTGAGTGTTGGCAATAGCGCTCCTTTCAGAGAAAACTGTGACTAGCTGACCTCCAGAGGTCCCTTCCAAACAGTATTTCTATGACTTTGTTATATCATACTTTTTATTCAATAGTACTTGCTAATAGGGCACAATAATATTACTGTGCAGAATCCTCCATTTTAGGTTCCTTACAGGCACAGAAAGGTAATGCCTGATTTGTCTGATTCTTCAGGTCAAATAGTAAAATATATACATATATAGTGAAAGTCAAATACTATCATTATGACCCTCCTTAGCTTCCTGTCTACTGAAATAATGTACAGAATTTCAAGTTCAGTTCACTCACACAGATTTGTGGCACTGCTTCAGACCTTAAAATACAACCAATAAGTCCATAAACTGAGTGAATAAACCATGTCAGATCTCAGCATTAGCAAGTTGTTGCCCTGATGATGCTGTTACTTAGAACTCTAATTGCCTGCTTTCTGAAGAATTAGAATCTATTTGAAGAAGTCGCCACTTGTAGCAAGATTTCTAAATAAAAATACACTCAGAATTTTTTTAGAATGACCGTCCTTTTTATCCATAATCCAAAATAGAGAAGACATGAAATTTAGTTTTTAAATAAACTATTTAGTTACAAAACTGCAGAAATTTTTAAAGCAAACCAAACACCAGCTTTAATCCAAATGATATCTTTGTGACAGAGCTAAAACCAGTAAAAGTAACTGATCAGAAACAGAAAGGAGGCAAATAATATTTTGGCTACGAATTCAAAAATGCATTTTATAATAAAAACATCTGATATTACTACATAGCATGAACACGGATTCACGAGGGGAAAGTCCTGCTTAACTAACTTAATTTCCTTTTATGACAAGGTCATCCATCTAGTTGACCAAGGGAATCCAGTAAATGTGGGTTTTTTGGATTTTAGCAAAGCTTTTGATACTGTCTCTCACAGTATCCTTCTGGACAAAATGTCACAGCTAGACAAGTCCATAATATGTTGGGTGAGCAACTGGCTGACGTGTCAGGCTCAAAGAGTTATAGTAAATGGGATTACATTAGGCTGGCAGACAGACACCAGTGGGGTTCCCCAGGGCTCAATTTTAGGACCAGCACTCTTTAATGTATTTATAAATGATCTAGATGCAGGAATTGAATGTACATTAAGTAAGTTTGCCAATGATACTAAACTAGGAGGAGCGGTGAACTCCCTCAAGGGTAGAGAGGCCTTACAGAGAGACCTGGATAGAGAGCTGGGCAATCACCAACCGTTTGAAATTTAGCAAGAGCAAGTGCCGGATTCTCCACCTGGAATGGGGTAATCCTGGTTATACATACAAATTGGGGGACAAGAGACTGGAAAGCAGCCCCACGGAAAGAAATCTGGGGGTTTGGTTTGATGGCAAGTTGAATATGAGTCAAGTATGCCCCGACAGCCAAAAGGGCTGACTGTCCTGGGGTGCATCAAGCACAGCATCGCTAGCCGTTCGAGGGAGGTGACTGTCCCACTCTACACTGCACTGGCGCAGCCCCACCTCGAGTACTGTCTACAATCAGAGTCTACAACTTCCTCAAGGGGGCAGCGGAGGGGGTGGTGTTGATCTCCTCCTTCTGGTGACCAGCAATAGGACACATGGAAGTGGAATGAAGCTGAGTCAGGGGAAGTTCAGATTGGACATTAGGAAAAGGTTCTTCACTGAGAGGGTGGTCCATCACTGGAACAGGCTCCCCAGGGAAGTGGTCATGGCAGCAAGCCTGTCAGAGTTCAAGGAGCATCTGGACAATGTTTAGTCATATGGTTTAGTTTTAGGTGGTCCTGTGAGGAGCAGGGAGTTGGACTTGATGATCCTTATGGGTCCTTTCCAACTTGAGATATTCTGTGATTCTGTGATTCTAAAAATTAACTTGCTACCATTATCAAGTGTTTCAGCAAAGGACCCTGGTTCCCAGTTTCCGAAACCTAGAAGAATTTTCCACTATTCAATGGTGATAAGGTAACAACCTGTTGGTTGTTACCAAGTATAAAAAGAATTACACAGTTGTGCAGAAAGCCTCTATCTGATCAAACTGGTAATCAGTCAAAAATTTCACTGAAACACAATTTAAGGTGTCAATAGATGGGATTAGTTATACGAAAAGGAACCATGTGACTACTGAGTTCAATTTCTTTCTGCAGACTCCACACTCCAAGCTGTGAAACTCCCCTGTGGACTGAAAATGCATAGTCACGTGGAAATGACCAGGCACAATGACCAAATATGTTGAGACATTTCTCGAGGCTTCCATTCCACAAAAACTGCTTATTCTTGATGCAGTAAGATTATTTGATTATCTTCATAAGTGTTAAGCTTTAGTAATAGAAACCACAGGTATTTAATGGCATCAGCATTCATCATGCACCTCCAGAGATAGCTATCTATCAAAAAATGACAAAACAAAGGTAAAGATTTAGGACATGCCTGTTTTGTTAAGCCAACACCCCAATAATGGAGCAGTTGCTTTGAACAGAAGAGCCATATTACTAATCACAAATTTAATAATGTACATTAGGCTTTGAAAGCTCTTAACAAACACTACCTAATTAACCTACACAGACAAATCCCAACAGGATGAAGATAGTGGTTTGCAGGTGTAAGCCTGAAAAAAGTATGTGAGAACACTTCCAAAGCACCACTATTCAACAAATCTATTCATCAGTGCAGTGGTATGAGTATAAGGGAAAATCTGAGTTTTCTTCAGGATGCAGAGAAATCTCTAAGAAGGATTAACCACGAGCATCGAGAAGAGTCACTAGGATCCCGACAGCAAATGCTTCCTATATACTTAATCCACAGGCATCCTGGGAATCATAGATTCCTATACTGGGGGAGGGTGGCTGTACCGAGAAGTAGGTGTATGTATAGTATCTCTTCATTTCCACTTGATACCAAAGCAAAGTATGAAGAGTTGCAATCACTGGTTTATTTTCAGAAATGAAATTCAACTAAAGAGGTCTAGAGTAGAGGGCAGCAGCTTAAGTAAGCTTCCCACAGTAAATAAAGCTTTTAAATGATAAAAAAATAACCGAAGAGAAGCATCTACTGCACATCTACATTCATTTATTTCAGCCAACTGAATACAAGTTGACTTGTAGGCATAAGTCAGGTGATGAAGGTTAAGAGTCCTTTCCCGCTCTGGAGAGGAAGGTAGAGCACATTTCCAAGCAGGTAGGTTTGTTAAAGCAGCTTTTTAGCTGCAATTTAGTTTCCAACACATTTAAGGGCAAGAAATGGTAAAATTTGAGATTACATACACCCATCTTACAAGTTGCCCTCTAGGATAAATAGAGCAGAGGCAGGGGCGAAGTAGCTGCAGACGGAGTATGAAAGGTAAAGAACCAAGAACCCATCTCATGATTGAGAAACAATGGAGAAAATATAGGATACCAAGGTGTGCACACTTTTCCATGTACACAGGGGCTGGGGCTGACACACTCCACTCTTGGGGGCACTCTGAACCTCAAGTCTTTTGCACATAATCAGTAAAATCAGGGCAGAGGTACTAAACCCATTCAAGCAGATTAGTAAACTTAGACCAAAAGGGTAAGTGACTCACAAGAAAGCGATGCAGTGAGTCAACAGCAAAAATGTGAATTGAATTCAAAATTCTTGGGAGACAAAAGCCCATTGCTCTAATCTCTGACCACACTGCCACACTCAATTCTATATGGTTGTGCCCACTTCTGAACAACCAAAAGGCCATTCCAGCATGGCTTTCTTCTTCCTATGGTTCCTGTGCACGGCACAATCTGAGGGACTCAAGCTAGTTTTGAACAAACCAGTTTAGATAACATCCAAACAAACTCCACTGAACAGGATTTAACAACGCAGATGAAGTGTTTTGTCAATACGTCTGTACTGTTTCTAGGATCCATGGGGCACTGTACTACGTGGACAAGCTCAGCACAATACAGTTCTACTTCAGTCAATGGCCGCCTCGTCTCAACAACTGCCAATTGCTTAATCACCAAACTGGGCATGAAAATGAAAAGAATTTGGGAAACAAGGTATGTTTTAAGAAAAGCGAGCTCCAAAAAAGACGATCTCAATCACATTTTCCAGTAATCTGTCAAAAAAAGCTAAAACATATTAGATCTTGTTTTGGGAATGATTGGTGTAGATGTTTTTATCCAAATGCCCTGGAAACACAGTGCACAAAATCTGGACAAGAATACCTGGGGTGCAAAAAAAATTGCCATGGGGTACACAGATGATTATTAAAAAATCGTTCTGCAAATTGAGTCTTAGAGAACTATATGTTTTCTTTAATTGATTATGGCATTTTTAGAAAATTGTTTAAAGCAACAAAAATTATAAAAATAAACTGAGCAATAACACAGGTACGAGAAATCTCATCCTCTGTGTTTTCAGAGAGTGCCTCAAGATCAAGTAAGGATATCTGGAAGTACTCACTTCTCCATCCAAGGATGTATAATTATTTCACAGGTATTAAAGTCTCATAGCATCCCTGCAAGGCACATGTGTTGCTATTAACAGATGAAGAAACTTAGGTGAACTTCGAGTAAGTGACTTGTTTAAGATTAAACAATGACTCATAAGCAGCTAAGAACCCTCATTATGTCTCCCAACTTCTGATGCCATGTTAAGACTACAAACATCCTATAAATCCTCCTGCTATCTCCCATCTGAAGCAATAAAAGCAAAAATGACAGGCTATAAGGACAAAACTATATTTTAATTTGAACAAAAAGGGTTTTTTCATCGCTAGAAACAGCTAAAAATTCTGACAAGTCAGCTTAAAAATACACATTTGGCATATGAAAAACGGGAGGATCACATTACCTCAGTCCTTCCTTGATAAGCCTATAATTAGAGATTACTGTCTGGTCTTGGAAAATGCAATTTAACTGATAAACTTTCAGTATTTGAGACAGTGAGGGATACCAAGGGAAGATGATGACAAAAAGAACATGAAATCTTACCTAGTGTTCAATAATAATTCATGACACATACCACCTGCATCGAACTGATACTTCAGGCACTGAGTATCATTCCAGTCCTACCTGGATCTTGGCAGAATATCTGCCTCCTTTCTGAGAAAGATATTATTCTGCTGTAGAAGATCAGACCAATGTCACATCCACAAATATCTATTATGATAATATTTTCATGTGTTAAGATTAAAATAACTGAACTGAAAATTAAAAAACCTTGAAAATGTTCCTTCAAAATATGCATAATTATCTCTGCAAATAAAATATGTACGATACTTGTCAAATTCTTTCATCTTCCTCTGAAAGCTCACAGAAGCACATTTTATTATGCAAGACAGAGTTCAAAAGTATACAACAGTAACACGTTTACCACCTGCTCAAAACTTCATAGAAATTTAAAAAGAATTCTTCAGTGTTGGTTCCAGTTTCTGCAAAAGACCATCACATTCTGCTTATACTAAAAATGCACAAAAGGAATCAGTATCAATGAATTAATCAACCCAGATTAATTCACTGACTCTGTTCATTGCTTGACATCCTCCACATAAACACAGTCTTCCTGTCACAATTCTGGGAGCAGAACAGGACGGGGAACAAGCAAGGAAGAAAGAGAAGGATGGAAAAGCTACTACAAAACAAGTGGATCTGTACCAAGTCTATCCTTAATTAACTCAAAATAATGCAGTGTTTTACAAAATCACTGAAAAGATCAATAGGGTTCAGCACCCTTCCTCACTTTGATGTGACCCAAACCACCATCAGTCCATCTAGATCTGTTGGCTCGACTTTCTGTTGGCTTGGTACAGAGCACCAGCCAGTCAATGAAAGCTGCAGTTTCTCACATTCTCTAAGAAATAAACTTCATAATCCTAATCCTATAAAATGTGCTAAAGGAAAAGAAGAAAGGAAAAAAAGAAAATAATTTCTAAGCTGACTCTAACATTACAACAGCTCATTTCCTGCCTAATCCTTTAAACACGAAGGCCATACAGCCAAGGCCATTTTACAAGCACAGGCTGGATATCAAGCATTCAAGGACAGATTCTGCAGTTGGGCACATGCCCAGAGCCACTGCACCCTTGGTTTGCAGCAGATATTTCACATGCCCTTTAGGCATTTTTCAGATGACGATCTCAGCTCAGAACCAACACCTTAACAAAGCATGGAATTCAGAATCAGAGCAAAATGAAAAGATTGAATTTATCTCCTTTCCCCAGTTTTAACCTAGGCACAGCCTGCTAAGGATTAAAACAATAGAGAACCAGATAAAAGTTACAGCAGTTTGTTTAAGGTGCCAGCGCAAATGAAAAGCTGTGATTTCCATCCTACGATGCCATTTACAAAGTATTGTCCTTTTGCACATAATGGGCATATCTTATTTAAGTGCAGCTTCATTTTGGCACAGGATTTTGTTTCCTTAAACTTCAATCTATAAATTTAGAGCACAAGAAAAATTATTCTCCAGCCTAAATACTGTACGTGCACAGAAGATTAAGAAATTGTTTTGCTTCTGCCATCTGTCTTTACATTGAACCCTTCTACTTCATATGTCTCATTCATTCCTTTGAGAGACAAACACAAGACTCCAAAGGTGATACTAATTTTGATGTGAACTCTCCAAACTTACATCACGGGAAGTGGTCAAGTTCTTGCTGTTTTCCTCTCCTAGAAATGACTTCATACTCTGCATGATGTTATCTTTTCGTTGTTGCCGAAATTTCTTCTCCTCATCACACAGAGCCATGCTGAACCGGAGATCAGTTGAAGAGCTATTTTGCAAAATAAACAGGCTTTAACAAAAGACATAATTCAAAACAGAATTAGAAGTATCACATAGGGAAATAAGTGGAAGTAAGAGTAAAGTCCTCATTAACTTACATAAGATGAAATAAAATAATAAAATAAAATAAAATAATGATTGTGATTATTCATGCAACACAATTGCATCAGCTGATTCCATGGAGTGATGGATGCGAAGAACAATGGCACACTGTGTCTTTAAGACATGCATTTTATATAGAAACCTCATTGTTCACATACTAGTGAAAACCAAACACAAGATATGCAGCTTCTAGTGGTATATTACATGGTCTTAAAAAACACTAAATTAAAATATAGCAGGTGAATTCGCCACTCACGTACAATTATAAATCTACAGTCTAGAATTTGAATTCTCTGCTTATCCTCTGAACAAAGAACTGCAACGAAAAATTTTCATACTTCCTACTAACATATACTCTTCTTAAGTCAGAGTAATTTTGACTCTCTATCCATTCAGTCTTACAATCAAAAACTGTATGAATGTCAGCACAAACTGTACTGGCTGGCCACAGGAAAAACTAAGCCTTTTTCTCTAGCTTTTTCCCCAAATTGTGTGATCAAAAAGGTACATAGGGCTGCATAAAGACCTCAATACTGTACTTAAATAAAAGCTACAACTTCAGTTCCCACTGCTCATTTTGGGTATCAAGGCAGGATAAACAATTTGAACTGTCCCCTCATTTGGGCTAGTTAACTCACTGAGCCGGTATGTCATTCAAAGGGCTTGAACTACAATAACTCCCAGCAGCACTGCCTCTAGCAGACAGCAGTGAGGAGAAGTGTACAAATTCTTTCTGGTATCTGTCTCATTGAAATTCTGGTATTTATGAAGATGAGCTCAAAATGTTTGTAGATACTTCGACATGTTAGTTACAAGGCAGCATTTTTAAGAGTCCTTTATGAAAAAGATACAATGGTGAAATGGATCTATTTAGGCACAGATAATAATTCCTCAGATTTTTTAGAAACCTATTATGTAATAAAATAATGGGATTAAGAAAAAGGGGGGAAAAAGACTGACGAGAAGAAATGTTCCATGAAGGTATATATGATAACGTGAACAAGAGGTCCATGCAGAATCCAAAATCCATGTGGCCATCCGAGAATAACAGAGCAGAACTTGATCAGATCCTTTTGTTTAACATATTTCAAAGCCTACTGCCTAAGAACAGCAAGACATAGCCAAGCATCTTCTGTTCATTTAATGTCAGACATATGAAATATTTGCAATGTACAAGGAAGGTTTAGGAGTGGTCTCAAAGACCACCCACATATGCATCTTTACTAGTACAAAATGATGAGTAGAAATTATCCCTCAGAGATATTTGTCAGTCTCTGGAGTCAATATGAAAGAGTTCTACATTTACAGTTACAGTGCTTAGTACTGCTATTTATAGTTACAGACAAAAAAAAGACTCTTTAAATGCCTTGTTCTCAGTAATTCATTTTTAGACTTAAAAGATATTTTTCTGACTATGCCTCAAGGTGATTTGTGGTCTTTCACCTAGATAGGCTCAGAAAGAGGGAGAAAGACAGCTAGAGAGGAGAAAAAAAAAGGAAAAAAAAAAAGGTAGGCATCTGCTTAGCTTTACACATGGTAAAATCCTGGCCCAATCCACCTTTGACTTCAGTACTGTATGGTATTAACATTCAAATACATTTCAGGGGCAGCTTTGTAATGAGTATCCATATATGCTGAAAGTTAACATGAGACACAAAGTTACCATAGAAGGTAAAATAATGAGGGTAACAGCTGAACCTGATGTCTGTGAATTTATTAGACAAAAAGCCCTTGAAAAGGAAAGCACTTAATATAAACCAGGATGAGAAATTCATGTATGATGGCCTTGTTCCTGTAAATATCTGGAAAGAAGACACCTATTAGTACAAGTAATGGTGTATAAGTCAATGATAGAATTACAATGTGAAAACAACCCTCAATTTTAAAATCTCTTGACTTTACAGTACTTGGTATTTCTATATTAAAACATGGAATTTTTGCACTTTACCTGATAGGTTTTTAAGAAAATTCTAGCAAACGAAGTAAAATAAAAAATATCTTTGTTGCTAATACATTTTCCACCTTTTTTTTTTAAATACAAGATACTTACCATACTTCAAGAGACAATTCCAAAGTAACTTCTGTGACCTAAAGAAGAAATATTTAAATACGGTTACACCACTTACAGAGGGAAAAAAACACAAACACACCTGGAACATAAACTAACTATTACTGTCAGAATTTTTCTTTAAATCACTTTTTTTAAAAAGAAGGACATTTCTGAAATACATGAATGAGTTTCTTTTCTACGGAACTTTTTCTTTAAAAGCACACAATGTGATTCCAAAATACACCACTAGCACTGAATACAGTAGAAAATGCTGTTCAGGTGCTGCTAGGTCCTGACTTTCATTCATCAGATCCCATTGCCTTGGCATTCTTCCACTAACAATCAATTTTTGACAGTGCTATTCATCTTTGGCCTGAAGGGATCTAATAGTCTTCACACACTTAGGATCCTTTGTTTCTATTGCCATCCACAGTCTATCTGCCACTTGCTTCCCAGTTCACTGGGTAAACTTCATACTCGACTTGTATCTGAAACAAAGACTTGTAAGGGAATGACTGGTCTGTGTTCCACATGAGCCATCAAGTGTCTTTCCACAGTTAAATACACTCAAATTATCTACCAGGAAGAGTGATTGCTTACAAGTTTCTCAAAGATGCAAATAAATTAATAAATGTCACTACATAATGATTTCACTTGCAGACCACATAGAACTACCTGACTCATAAGCTATGCGTTTGTCTCTTCTTTCATATAGCACTTAAAGGGGTTCCCTGCAGGCAAAAGGTTAAAAAACAATGGCTAAAGCACCAATTACATTTGTTACACAAAATTCAAGAGTATGATGTTGCTAGAACTAAGACAGAACGGACAGGCATTTTCATCTCCTTGAGCTCTCTCATACACAATGGCCACCGACAGACTGGTACGGCCCTGTAGATGTGTAACAGACTCACACACAGTGTCTTGTTTCACTCTGCCTCTAGCTATAAACAGATTATCCTCCTTGTCTGTGGTATGTGATCACTAGGAACCGAACTAGAACACCAGCTAGAATACCTCAGACTGAATGTCTGCTTGACACTTATACAGAGTAGTTAAAGCCATGGAAGTGCAAAGCTGCCTCTGGGCTCCCACATCCTGCATACCTGCCGACGGGCCAGGTAAAACCTGGCACTCCACTCCCGCCCTTTGAAATGAGAATTGTAAATGAGGTGGCATATTAAGAGGGTGGTGGGAGAAAGAAAAGGCAAAGAAATAACAAAGGAAGAACATGAAGAAACAGAGTGAAGAGTCATTTACGGAAATGCCTCAAAGACAGGGTACTAATTACATTACTCCAGCACCTGATATTACTAATTCAGAAAGCACTTCAGAAACCATGCAGCAATCCAATGGTTGAAAAAAAATGTACGCACACGGTATTAAATAAACCCTTGAAGTGAAACATTCCAATAGGGAAATATCATGCTATTTTCTATATCTTACACAGACCGCGACAGAAATCTCAGGAATACACATTGTGTATACAAATTGTCTACACTGGGCTCAACCTGACTTGATGTTCCCTTACCATTTACTTATAAATTTCAGAGTGTATTTGGCTTTTTTGACTGATTTTTTTTCCCCTATGTACTCTACCAAGTTTTGCTGAGTGATGATGAGAAGTTAAAGCATATCTGCAATGTGTCAAGGCCTTATATTATTAGCATGAGCTTTGTAAACTGTGTTTTCAAAATCTGTTCATCAGCTCTTTCTCACTACCTCACCTCGTGCCTGGCAGAACTAGGCATCTGCAGTCAGCCCATACTCTGGAAGCCCAAGTGACTGAAGCACTTAGTGTAATAAATATGCAGAAACTTCAAAAAATGCAGTAGCTTTAAAAAAGAAAAGGAAAAAAAATGAGGGTATCAAAATTCCAACTGCCCTAAGGCTATGCCTAATAAATGCTAAATCTTACATATGAAACTCTCCAATTTCCAATAAACAGACTTTAACCAGTTATTTGCTGTAACCACACTTATATCACATGGAAAACCACAGTTATAACCACAGTTATAACACATGGAAAACAGCAGAGCAGTCGCAGATCAAGATCTCTGAGCATATAATAAACCACAGCCCAAAGCAGAAATGCAGACAGTATTTATACATATATTATATGCATACAATATATATACATATAAAGATAACCCAATGTGATGGATATAACTACAAGTACTGAATTATGTTCAGAATGGCCTGTGATATGTTACTCTAATAAATGATGATATTTTAATACGTGCAGAACAAGCTCAATTACACACAGATTTAACAACCATTTCCAGGAGTTACCATGCAGGCAGACAATCCCCATTAAACTGACTCCATCTGTTTTGTATATGTGTTTAAAGAGAACAATCCAATTGGGACCTGCCTTTTTTTAGAGCGTTCACATTAATGCATTATTGCATGTTAACTAGGGCTGTGTTATAATAAGCCATTTATTGAAAGTGAAACATATAATAATAAAAGAATTTCTGTTAGCTTTCCAGAAGCCACAGGCATCAGTAGTAGAGGTAATATACTGACCAGCAAAATCTGCCTAGCCTCTCATGCTAAGAAAGACCATTAAACTAAATTGAACCAAGTGGTGCAGAAACTCATTTAGCAAGCAAAAGTTTGAAACTAGACTTTTAAAGAGGATTGTCTCAGAAGGGACATTCAGTGGCACTGCTTAATTCTCCTCTCAGCATGACTGTAAGATAAATATAGTGCCTTTAGGCCAGTACTCTGTGTTTAACCACAGACAACAGTGAACGCTTAGAAAATAAGCTTCAGAACAGTGTATGAAGAGAACAATCCTCACCTGAGATACCCCGTCCTCTGCCCCCACATATTCAGCTATTTCCTGACTGAAAGGCTGTCATCCTTACCCCCTCCATGATATACCTTAATCCCTTCTTGAATTCAAAACTTAGCTCTGTATTAAGAAAACACATATATACATAGTACTGAGGTAGACTGATGGGATCAGAAATAGTCTTGGATTTCCCTTCATCTAGGAGCATGTACTTCTGATGAGTATCAAGAGCAGGCCAAATGTTTTTCTTATGCTTCAAGAAAGTGACTGAGGGAATACTCTGAGTAACATCAGACTCAGTGAGAGTCCTTAGGACACATCACTTAGCCTTTATAAGCACCATCCTCTACTGATTTGTGAAGAAGCTTTATCTAACCAGAATGGGGCATAGATAAAATTCAGACACCTGACAGAGGACTGAAATGTGGTACGTCCTGGTCTACACAATAGTTTAGGCCTCTCAGTTCAGGTGCTCTTTTAAGAACTTTCCATCATGTTCAAAGCTGCACCAAACACAGGCAAAGCTATGAATGTTGCAACTTACATCATTGAAAGTTAACTGGACCTCCTTCTTCTCTCCCAGTTTCAGAGAAGATATCAGAAATGTGGATGTGCCAAGAGTCTCATCCATAACATAGTTGGCATCCATCAAAGTAACCTAGAAAAGACACATGAGTATTCAATTCTACTTCGATAAATCCCTTCTTAATTCCATACAGCCTATGCCTAAAGTAAAAAAAAAAAAAAAATATGGAAAAGGAATAGGCCTAACCCAACCCAGTCAACGCCCAGGGCCAACAGACATGTTCTTTTAAAACAGGCTAAGCTCATGCACAGTGCAGGTGGCACCTTCAAGGCATTCAGCTGCATGAGTACGACAGTATCATTTACAAAGCGTTTTTCATTTGAGCACCTTTGTCAGTAAAACTCACCATCTTTCTAAGCAGACACAATAACTTCAAATTATACATATAAAATATACAATTACTTCAAATTTCCAGTTAGTAAAACTTCTCCATGGTGAAACTAATATAGTTTTAAATGTGATACACCAAAAAAACATTTCATTGAAGACAGAATCCATACATCCTAGCCTTGTATCTACAGACCAAGATTTTTATAGCAATGATTTGGCAAAATGTGCAGCATTCCAAATTACACAATGCTTTTCTCTGTATCCAGCCAGATCTTCAAGTCTCTTCTCATATTCTCCATGTCAGAGCATATATCTTTTCAAAATGTGATACTATCCAAAGATACACGTGGATACCGGAGAATACTGTTCAATGCTTTTTCTCTAATACATGTGGGTCTACGTCTAGCAGTCTTTTTTCTCAGTGGCAGCCTTCCAAGTTCTCACGTAAGATGTTCAGAAAGAATTTCAAATTACCATTTACATGGTTTCCATTAAATGAACTCTCCAAACTCATTTGGCTTATGATTTTTTCCACTTTGTGGAATTGTATCTTCTAAAATATCATAAGTTTGCGGCTGGGACTGTATCTTTTGCATAAAACAAATGGAATCAAGATACAATCACTTGAATAACTGGTTGCTACATCTGGGTTCAGCATCTTCTCAGCTATAAAGAATCTTTTTCATCCTGTGCCACAAGCAATCCTTTGAAATGATGAACTGTATTTTAGGACAGAACTCATTATTTTAATAGCATTTACGTTCTTCTGTTTCCTTGCAGACCTTTATGCCCATTGCTGTAACCTCTGAGGGCTGTCTTTTAAAACCAATAGCAATAGCAAAAATTTCTTAATGGGATTTTGGAGAGCTTCTAACACTTCAGAGTGAAAACTGCATTTGGGATAGAATTAAAGATCTAGATTAAAATAATCTGAGGAGTCCAGAGGATTGTGGAGTTTGTGTGAGCTTGGGAATTCACAATGAGGTTTTGGGTGCAGAGGTGGTTTCACAGATTTGAACTGTGACACTGCAATCCATGCAGAATCCAAAGGCTCTGCCAGGCACTGCGTGTGTGTACAACAATGGCAGAACACAAACATCAGTTTTAACCTAAACACTGTATCTTAAACAGTGAAGAGAATGCTTCCCGTGAACACCACATATATGTGTATGCAAATATACATATCAACCAGGTCTGCAATTAACCATTATTACATGGTATCACTGGCTCTTTGCGGACAATTTTCACGGAATTTTATAGCACGTGTTTTAGAAACCAGCAACAGCCTTTAGTTATTGTAAACATACCTTTCCAAATTCTACTTAAAATCAGTCTTGCTGTGTTCTGTTACAGGAGATAAGAGATTTGCAGAACCTGGCTGTATGCTATGGCCATACTGTGCTGGAAATCAACAGCGTGCCAGCTCACAAAACCCTGTACTTTGTAACAACTGCATAAAAGTATGCTAAAAACTGAGAAACACCTTACGAAACATTAGCCAAATTACAAAAGATGTTTTAGTAACTGGGGGTTCTTATCCTGGTGGAAAATGAGCTAGTCACATTATTACCACAGAAGGAAGGTCAATGACCCAGGCCTCCACATGGTCAAAAATATCTGACATCATGTAACAGTAAGAAATTAATGGCTTGCCAGCACCTCAACTTCTTCACATCAGAATGCATAAAGATGCAGAGTATCAGAGGTGGTACTGTTCCCAAGAAAGCAGCAGGCAACCCACTGGCCGCTGCTGTTTGTGACTTTAATAATTTATCCTTTAAAAATACTTGAACGAAATTTTGTACTCAACAAATTCATACATTACTAGGGAAGCCGCCTAAGTGTAACTACAAGCAGAATCTGACCTAGTCTTTATACAATGCCAGTAAAACCAAGGGACTATATTTTAACTATTATTTGCTATTGCTCAGTTTACCATTCCATTCATCTTTTGAAGATCAGAGAACTACTATAGATCACATCAATTATTTAGCCAGCTGTAGCTCCTTCAGATCTTCCAAAAAAGCACAGGATCTGCAAAGAAACAGGTAAAAATCTCTGCCCCAGGACTTCTGTTAGAATCCACTAAGGCTTTCTCAGATGAAATTGAAAAAATTTTTATTTCCCATACTGCAACAAAGGCAGGTTGATGAACCCAAGTTCTTCTTTTCTTCTTCCTGTTTCCAAAATGCTTTATCACGAAGAAACCAGTATGACTCCATTCCTCTTTCTAATTCCTGATATCTATTTGCCTGACTTGTTATTAGAAAGCACGAACTCAGTCAGAGATTTCAAACTTTTCTCAAGTTTCATGCGGCCAGTTTGCATGCCTACAACCAAAATGTTTAGTCAACTCAGGTGACTGTTGCACCTGTCCACCTGGTGGAAGATATTTTGGGGTAATATGCTTTCTGCAAAGCTGTAGTGAAGTTATTGTGAATTCCCTAGTATTGTTGTCTCTTATGCAGGATGCATATGATAAGTTCTTCATGGTCCATTGAGCTGATCATGGGATTCTTCCTCCCCGAACTGTAGAACCTACTCCTCTCCCAGGGAACACAGGGAGCCTTATAGGAAGCACAATTCAATTTTCAGATCTTGAACAGTTTAGCTCCAAGAGATTATGGTTAGTAGCTCAATGAAAAGCTTCACAGGCTTTAGCCTCTGTCCCAGTTGGCCAATTTAGACTGAAACTCCATAAGCTTGGGTTAGAAGACAACATGTGTTAGGGCCTTCCCCTACGAAGAACCAAGCTAACAAAGGACTATAGATAACCTTAAATACTTTCCATGCCCACTTATAAAATAGTTACACTTAACACTTACCTTTTGTACGCAACCCAGAAAGGCTTAACATACCGAGACTTAATGGTGGCTTAGTCAACAAGCCTGCACATGGAATAAGAGTACCCAAACATCACTGGGTGGGCTACTCAGCCCTTGGCTCCAGGCATAGAGGAGAAAGCAGAACCGTGCTTCTGCTTTCTGTCTCCTTGGGGAGACGCAGGGAATGGGCAGAGACTTGACTTTACCCCCAGCTATTCACTGTTCATAATAGTTGAATCAGTGTAGGAAGCAAGGAGAAAATAATTTATGGCTGATGTGAAGAATAGTAAGCTACTAGCCCTCAGGAGCAGTCCGAGAGATGACTCAGAGGCATATCTCACAATGACTCTCAAGGCTACTCCTTGAATAATACAATTTATACAACACCTCTTGCTTAGCGCCATGCCTAAAGGCAAAAAACAGCCTTTAATGTTTAAAAAAAAGTTGAAATCTTGAGACAGCAGATGCCATACATGTAGAAGCTACTGTTATTTTAATCTTACAGACATTGTACTACTTCCATTTTCACAGATGCAGCTCAGCCACGTGATTTACCTCAAGAACATTCTCTTGGTTGGGGTCCAAAATGAACTCAAAGGTCTCATTCCACACAGGATTCACATCGTTATTGAAATGTTTCGTTCTCTTCCTGCAATCAGGGGCTGACGGGATGAACAGCTCCACATAGGGATCTGGAGTGTCAACTACAGAGCAAAACCGATGTTCAAGTTAAATAAAACTCAAGTTTGGGTTGTAATAATCAACACAATTATGTGAAACCACAGATCACCTCATCGTCTATGACAGAAAAATATTCAACTATATAAATTAAATGAATATAATGACATGAATGATAAAATTATATTAACAATCTCCCAAAAAGAAACAGACCATTATGCTTTTAAGAGGGGAGGAGAAAAGCCTTCAACAAACAGAATGGCACTGGGACCGATTCAAGTTTATTGGAAATATGTATACTTCTACTAGGCAGTGGTAATTATTTTTAAAAGCTCTTACCCCTTCCTCTCTTTCTAGCCTTTAATTACTTTGGCTTGTGTCACAGAAGTAAGTATTCCACAACAAACAAGCAGCTTGGTATACAGTTTTGGATCCTCTTTCACCTTTGCTGGTTTGGCAATCATAAAGGAAATCAGTCAAGCCACTTATGTACTGCTAAACACAGCATAAGGAGACCTGTTCAAATCTGAAGCCACTGCAATCACCAGAGCTTTGTGGACGTCACCACAGAATCAAGATCTTATTTACACAGTATATTTGAATAACAATCGCACAGAACACTAACTGAAAGTATAGAAACGTATGCCAACTATAGCTAATCAGAATTATCAGTGGCAGAAAAATATATGCTGACAAAACGTATCTGATATGTCTAATAATAGCCATTCCTGAGGGCAAAGAATGCATTGTTGGCAGCCCTAAAAATCCTACCTTTCCAACCAGTTAAAGCATGTAATTTTTTTATGTCCAACGAGATTTTTTTTCTGTCGAATTGGGCCAAGGCTGATGTAGTCCTTTACAGATTTCTCTAAAACATTGCTCAGATGCTTCACAGGAAAGCATGGGAAGTTATTTCTGTGGTTTTGGTGAAAGCCACCTGCTCTGCTGCGGAAAAACATGCACATCTTTCCAGCACCCTCTCTTCAAAGTCTTTCCTCTGCTTTAGCAAAACAATTTCAAGCAAATAGAATACCCACCTTAAACAAGAATCCTTGCCTTAAAGGTTTCTTTTTGAAAGAGATTAAAACCCATTACTAGGTAAAACAGGTCTGAACATTCCTCCTTGTATGCGCTTTAAGTGTACACACTTTAAGTCTAAAGATACTTTTTTCAACAAAGCCAAATGTTTTTAGAGACTCTTGGATTTCAATTAAACGTTATCACTGAGATCACTGAGGCCCAGAACCACATAGTCATTTCAGCTGGGAGAAGGAGGAAAAGAGCAAAACAAAATGTTTGATACTTTCAAATGGGAATCAATTGTCTTTTGGAAAAAAAAACAACCAAACAACCAAAAAAAAGGCTTTTTGAAACGACTCAGGAGGTTCTGTATGTGTACCAGGGCAGAACGGAATGAAAACTCAAAACATTTGGGCTCCCGGCAATTCTAGTGGGAAACATCAGCCAGACCTAACGCACCTTTTGATGCCATTGCCAAACATAAAACATACTGAACTTATCCACGAAGTGCTTCAAGTATCTCTGGAGTCGCAGAATAACATGCAAGGGTCATGCTTTCAATTAAGTATTCCTCTGCTAGGGAACCTTTAGGGACAGTAAACAAACCTAGTCTTAGACTCAGGCTCCCTCACTTAAAATTTCATATGTAAATAGACTTTGTGATTCAAAGATTTCACTGTGTGAGAATTTCCTTGGACTGCTACAACACTTCCCAGAACTTCTCAGGGAGTTTTACACAGTGTTATATCTGTGGGGCTTAGCTAATTGCTATGACTTGGCAGGTCACACTGCTACCTGTGTAATTAGGAAGCAGCCATTTAAAGTTGGGTATCAGTGTGGAAAGCCTTTAAATAGCAATCTTTATTAGCTTCTAAATATTTATATCTGATCTTGTCTCTTATTTGAAGTCGGGGAACAGGGGGATCAACCCCCAAGTGTTTTTTAAATGTTTTCTCACTAGCAGATGTAACTAATTGCCAACTTTTACTGAATACATTAGCTCCCTTGAATTACTATCCAAAATTGTGCCAGAAAGAAGGGAATCAAGGCCCCTTGAAACTAAACAGCAAAATATCTAACGAAATCAGCAATGACAAGATGTCATCTGGCAAGTTTGGACATGGAGCACTACTTTGGCAATAAACTCTACAGACTTGCTCTGTCAAGAGACTGAACTTGCCTACAAAAGCTTGGTTTTTAACCAAAATACTGGTGCTGAACAGTGTTCTGGGCAAAAAGTCAATGCTTTCCTTTCCATTCAATTTTTTATGTGATTATGTGATCAGCTCTAAGTTACAAAACTCTAATTTTTTCTTTTAAACACAAACAGTAAATGGCTTCCTATCTGTATTCAAAATCCTGAAGCATGTGGAAACACCATACCACTGCACAGCTGGCACACAGATGCCATTACTAACTTCCTACCAGACAGACTCCAAATAGGTGTTGAAACAGAAACTAAACCCAAGGCACAGAACAACTAAACTTAGAAAAATCAGTCTTCGTGATCAGTATTGCCAAGCCGCCTCCTCACTCCCTGCCTTTATTATCTTTTTTAACCCGAGGCAAAGACTTAATAATCTGTCCTTTCATGTTTTAAAGTTTATTTTGTGCTATTTTCAATTAAGAAAATGAAAATCTAGTCTTTTATAACTTCCTTCTTCAGATGAAGAGGAAAAATACTAGAAGACTGTGTACTCCGATTAAGATACTGCATTAAGCTATAATATAGTAATCAAAATCTTACTCCTTATAGGTTGGGGACCAAAAACCAGCTACCAGCAAACTGGCAAGTAACACAAAAGTATTCACTTAATGTATTTCAAAACATTAAAGTTATCAAATGCAGATAAAACAGACAGAGTGTGTATCCTTTTGCATGGATGTATTTATTCCTGTTTGTGTTTTTGCTAGTTGATTTGCCAGGTATGTTTTAAAAAAAAAAAAAAAAATCTGAAAATGTAAGTGAAAAGTAGCTTGATCACTGCTGTTATCTGTATTTTGATTTTAAAAGGAAGCATCTTTATGAAATGGCTTATGGGTCAAAAGCTGATGTTTTGCGAGTACAATCAATACAAGAGAATTATCTATGTAGAGACAATGCTGTCATGGAACTGCTTTTTTATTTTAGCAGCCTACTTGAAATAGCAACCATGGGCTTTTCAAAAGAAGCAATGTGTAAGAATATGTACTTCTTCCTCGGGACACTTCTGAAGAAAACGAAGTTTCTACACAGCTCAGCTAGGCTCCAGGCTATTCTTTGCGCAAGCATTCTCGCATGACTCCTCCATAATTTGTGGGCTAGCTATCTGCAGCGCATCTCAACTTTTTAACGTAGGCAAAGTTTGGAAGGTTTGCAAATGGAAAACTTGGAAGGTTTGCAAATGGACACATGCACTACCATAAGACAGTAACTATATGGGATGATTCCATATTCCTCTCTTCCTGGCACTCTTTGACTATTTACAGTAAGTGCCTCAACATGTGCATGCAACTAAAATGTCATACTTCTCCCAGTGTCACAGAGCTTCATACATAATGACACAGATAACGCTCTGGAATAGAGGGACCAGACTCCATTAGTATTTCTCAGGAAAAAATGAATATGAACTGACAATTAAGTACAAGTGTGTCTAAAACCCCACCTTTACGCTAAAAATAAAATTAAGAGTTTCAGCATTGATGTCAATGGAACTAACAGAGGGTCCTGCAATTAGCAGCTTATAGCTAGATGAATTACAAATGTAATTAACAAAACGTTCATAATAATCCTGTTGTAAGATTTACAGCATCCACCAAATCTCCAGGGGTTGAAGACAGATATCCAATAACATCAGCATCTAAAGTGTTGATTTTTAAACACATTGACTTAAGAAATGGCTGAGAGGTAGGAAGTAAGGATTTAATGACTTTTCCTCATTTGATTTATCTCCTGGTTAAGTAATTGCTATAGAATTCTATGTGTAAATTACATTATGAATCATGAAGTGAAACACACAATGGACAGTAATTAGGATCAATAATTTTCACATTAAAAATGAGTAATGCTTTAAGCAATCTATTAAAGAAACCTGTTAAATTTTCTACAATGACTGGAAACCATTTGATCTTATGTTACTAATTTGGTGAGATGACTGTCATCAGGCCCCCATATTAATATAATTAATATTTCAGACATATAATTTATATTTCAGTCATTCCAATTTCAATAATTTCAATAGCATAATGGACATAAAGAAACTATAGAAAGCCTGTTTGAATATAAAATACCAAGGATGAAGCCACTACCATCATACATTAAAGTTTATCTCATTTTTCCATCAAAAGTTGAAAGAAATACAAAGTTCTTAAAGTATTCCAAAATCTGGTTTGCTACAAAAGAATTCTGCACCATAAGAATTTGTCCTTTTTTTCCACATGAGCATGTCATAAACATTTGTGACCATAATGGATGTTAAATAAAAGTATATTAACTTTCATTTCAGTTAATATATGCATCACCATTATAGAAAGTAAATCTGGGTCCAGATTTTTTGGACCTGTGATCTCCAGATACCATGTTTATGCAATTACAGGAATATTCCAGCAAGTACATGGCAGAACTTCCTTAAAGAACTATTTTAGTTTGGTTCATTGGAGTTTTCTGCCTTCTGGCTAGCCAACATCCTCCATCATTAAGTGCAACCCCATTCATAAAATCTTACTAAGTCCTGAATGACCATCTTTGTCTACTTTCACCATTTTTTTGGCTTATTACACTACAGTAAAACTTGATTAGCATGAAGTTACGTGCAGCTGAGCCATCTGACTGAGGCCAAGCTAATAACAGGAATTGCTGGACTACCTCCTTCTCCTCCAAGGGGAAGGAAGCTAAAAAATGCCAGCTGTGCCTTATGCACAAGCAGTTCTGGCTGAGGAAGGGAGCTTGAGCAGGCTATGCAGCACATACTCGCTGCTGTCTGGCTGCAGGGCTCCTCTGAATTTTATGGAAGTTATTAAACCTACCGTTTCCCTACAGAAACCTGAAGCAGGGGGCACGAAGGTACCTTCAATGGGTTGAACACTAACTAGTATCGATCACAGTAAACCAGCATAGCATGAGCTCCATTTTCTTCTTCCTAGGCCAGAAACATAATTTTGATGTGTGTTTAAAAATAATGACTGAATTTTTATTCAAATAGTGATTTTTATGGGGCTCACTGGACAATATGCTTCATAGTGGCATGGAAACACAACTGGATCTCTCTGCCACAGTCAGGTGAAAATGTAATGAATTTTGAAATCATGTTTTTTCCCAGTTTAATGCGGTTTTCCAGTTTTACAAAAGGGAATTCTTAAAAACAGTACTTATCAATAATTGTCACATATCAATAATTCCCAAATAACTAATGTTTTCCAAACAACATATTAACAAATAGATCAATTATTAGGTTTGGCTTACCCTCGCTTTGCTGCACGTTAGTGAAAGGACAGACTAACACAAGGGCCTAAAAAAAGATATCTCCTGTGTTCAGGAGAACATAGGCACCAATAATTGATTAATTAATTCAGTATCAGACAGGCAAGGAGGAATAGAAAAAAGGCAGAGCCACAAGGTTCCCCATAGAGCAGCCAGCAACGCTACCTGGCTGCGTGACGGGATGGAGGGGATGGTTAACAGTCTGATTAGGCTGCTGGGTGCTCAGGGTAAGACATTGGCTTGGTGTACCCTCCCTGCCAATTCACAGGCAACAAATAAGTATGTAGAGTCTCTGTTGCAGAGGCTGGCGGTGTGATTTTGGAAACCAAGAAGTTCTTCTCCTGCCTGAAGAGGTGGAACCCGGGAATGCCAGGAGCAGAACTGGCTGTGTCAGGCTGCCACATATAAATGCATCATGTCACTCTCTTAGGTAATCTTTGCATTAAAAAGTACTGCAACTGCACAATCACAAGCCCTCCATTCAATACCATAAAACATTGCAGCACCTAACAGCAACAAGGCCGAACTTTTGATATGTCTTTTTAGATACATTCCGAATTTCCATTTTCAAAGGGGACTGTAGCTGAGTCCACTATAAATTCAGGCCTCCCATACATTCGGAGAAAATACTTATGAGAGTCTTCAAACAGACGAATTCATAGTCTAGCAGTAATACAGATGCTAGACTAAGAGTCTGGAGACATGCCAGAAGGCCACAGGGAACCTAAAATATCCATGAGTACACAGAGAGATTACCAGTAAGGGGTCCCAAAGAGGAGGTGATAGGTTATTTGCTGCCTGTGTTTAAGGTACTACAGGGAACACCAGGGATTTTGGCCTTCATATTCAAGAGGGATTTTGCAAAGCGGATGATGCAGTGTGAGATTTCATGAGCGGAAGGTGACTACAAGTGAAGCAGGGCAGCTCCCAAAGCAGCAGCTATGCTATGAGAAATCCTGTGATTGGGTAACACATTTATTAGACATTATTAGTGCCTTGTATTACAGTGCTTTTCATCTCTGGCGTTACTTAAGTGAAGGAAAGAACTGAACTTCCAGCACAGGCTGTGCACTACCACACAGTTTACTGGGGTGGGACACCACTAGTAGTTTCACTGATCCAGCCTTGAAAGGAAAAAAAAAAAAAAAACCCAAACAAGTCAGCTGAACCCTTCAGTAGGTTCAAAGCGAATTTGTAGAAGTAGCAAGACCAAAAAAATATTCACTTCTTTAGGTTATCTGTACAGTTCCCTTTACAGACAGACAGCAGTGAAAAGTGACTAAAACATTAGCTTGCAATAGCCCAGAGAAAAATCTGGTTTTCTAGTAGTGTGCCAGAATCTAAGGGGTTTTGTTTTGTTTTGTTTTAATTAATTGAAATGGCTAGTTCTTAAGAGCTTTTTCAGTGTTAAACTAGCAAAACGTTCACTCTGCCAACAAAGACACAAGCAGGAGAGAAGGAACAGGCGGTGTGGCTGCCTAGTTCAGCTATGATTGTGGGTCCATGGTAATGCCAGATCTGGGCAGTGATAATTCGGTCTAGAGTAGGTTTATGCATATCATCACATTCCAGGTAAATTACTCAAAATCCACAATATGACTTTTATTCCAGATTTATGTTAGCTGATGGAGTATAGATTATTCCTAGTCTGGCATAAAGTCTGCTAATACAAATTTAAACTGGCAATGTTTTCTGAACACGCAGAACAAGTTTACACTGGATCTGTGTTTGGTATCATGAGGCTTCAGAGGTTTTGGTCCTCTACCAGCAGCCCTAGAGCTTGATTTATTGTATTGCTGAAGTGCAGCCTCCAGGCCTTTGAGTGAGAAGAGGCTCTTCCCTCGACTTTTTAATTCAGACAACTGTCAGGAGCATTTTAAAAACCTGGAGCTGTCCTAACCAGGCAGAGCTGTAGCTATGTATAGGCTCAGGCTGGCTACATAAACATCACATCTTAGTAAAACCATCATCATTGCTACTGCAATCAGTTACAGAAAACTCAAAAATAAAGTGACACCTGTGAATTGAGTCTGCCCCAACCTCACTGCTCAGTCAGGTTATTACAGGAATTTCACTTACCTGACTGAAGAATGGATTATGAAGCACTTAGTCAGAACAGCATATGCACACCAATGTTAACAGGTCCATAAAGGGAAAGGGATGATTGTGCATCTGAGTTAATCTGTCCAACTAAGCATGGCACAACCTAGCATTAAGCAGACACTTCCTGTATTGCAACTGTCCTATAACACTGTTGGCCGGATGCTTTGGTAGAGCATAGTTTTTAGTGGCAGGCGTTACAAAAGTGTTCCTTTCCATAGTGATGAAGATGAAATGATTTTTTTTTTCCTCCCCTTCAGAACACATTCAGTCACAAATATAGAAATTAGCACATTTATTTATGCATAAGAACTTTTCTTTGGTATAGACTGATACATGGGACAGTCAGCAACCTGCAAAATGCAAGTAACCAGAGCATGCCCCAAATCACACTTTTAAAAATCCATTTTCAAAACAAATTAAAAGTATTCTTCATGCAGTAGATAGCAACCCGCAGAACTCCTTATCAAAGGAGCTGTGGATGAGAAGACTTATGTAGATTCAAGGAAAACCAGTGAAGTTTATGGAAGAGAAACTCAGTGAGGGCTACTAATTACATCAGAAGCACATCCAGCTCAGACAGTCCCTTACTGAAGACAGCTTAGTACTTGGAGAGGATCAGAGGAAAGTATCATGTGCTTACCCTGTTCGTGCTTTTCCTTTGCATCTGACTATGACTGATGTTCTTCCTGATTCTCCCTTAGGATCAGGCATTAGCCCAACCCTAACACAACTTCAAAGCCCTCCCCAGGAAGTGGGATGAAAAGAGGAAAAAGGAGGAGGAAAAAGGAGGAGGAAAAAGAAAAAAAGAAATCAAATTATTACAGAGGACAAATGGAACAGAAGAAGGGAGACCCCTCCTAAATGGAAGGAGTGAAAAGCTCAAACTGGAGACACAGTGGTGTCCACAACTCCCTGCAGGAGAGCCCCACCACGAAGTTCTGCCTGGATACATGACAGCACATGAAACAGAACAGTTGCCAGTCACCATCAAGCTCCCTTCTCCTGGGGCTGGAGTTCATCACAGCATGGCAAGGGCACGGAGACAAGGAGGTCCTCCAACCAGAATATCAGGCAAGATGGATCCTTGGTCTAAACCAGCACAACTGCTTTGAGGTTATCATTACAGTGTAACACAGTAACAGGAGAGCCTTCCTCTACAACAAAAACAAGTTTTCACTAACATTTTACAGAAACAGTCCCTGCCTCAGTAACTGCATGGCAAGTGTCCAGAGACAGAATTTGGTTCTCATCCAAAAGGTATTTTTGCAACGGGAAAGAGCAGCATTTTCTAGATCAGTTTCACTGTGGAACACACCAGCCTATTACCAACATGACTTTCACCTCCCAGCATTGCTTCTGGCTAACCCTATAACAGGGCAAAAACATTGCATGTGTCAAGGAAACTGAAATCTAGTCTACAGTTGCCTCAGTGTTAGACTGTCATCTGCAGTAGACATATCATGAGCAGTTGTTACTAGTATTTTTCATTTTTGAAGATACACATCTTTTAAGGATACATGTTTCAGTACCAGCCTATGGCTCTAGAGCCAGTCAGCTGCTATGGTTGGCGATGGAGCATGGACCACTACAGGACACAGCCAACAGTAGGGCTGGTACAAGGGCTGTTGGGAAGAGTCATATCAAAAGGGGTTGCTGAAGCCCACAGATCTTGGCCATCCTGAGACTCAGTTGCCCATCCAGGCCACCCTAGCAGAGACTGGAGCAGCATGGGTCCAAATGGGAACACTTCTATCTCCTTCCTGCGAGAATACTTTCAGCGTTCCCCCTCTGCTTTGCTCTGTTAGGCATATAGTACATCTTATGGCTCCTGGCCACATGAAGATCTGCATGTGCAGCTTGTAGGACTTGAAAGGTTGGCCAACTCTGACCTACTTTTTCCAGGTTGTTAGGCTGGCAAAGGGGAGGAGTTTGGCTTGTTTTCCTCTTGAAGGTCCCTTCCAAAAACCAGGTCCTGCTTCACAGCCTTGCAGGAAGAGCATTATCTGATGACACTTCAACAGTTAAATTAAGTATACTGTAGCTAAGTCAGGGTGCAAGACCAGCCAGCTGTGATACAGAGAACAGCTGGATTAGTCCTGAATGATCTGCTGTAACACAAACTGTTCTGCTCCTGCTCTAACACAAGCAGGCAAATCTCCAACTCCTTCTCTTTCAGATAGCTCAGGTTTAAAACATTGCATATGTGTACCTAAACTGCACTAGACTACTGTGACTCTGGCTTTACACGAGCCAGCTTCAACACCAAGAGCTATGGCTGAAAGTGAACACAATTCCAGGGTAAAGGTGTGTGAAGAGAGAAACGGTGACTGAAACTGCACTGGACATCACCTCCTTTCCCTCCACATTGCTGAAGCAGCTCCTAGCCACCAAGGCCAGGCTGGTGCTGCAGGCAGGGAAAAGGTGCACACTCATCCCACACTGTCACAGCTCCTTTGGAGTTCCCTTTGGAGAAGCAGGAGGCAATCAGGAAGCACATCAGTGACACTGCCTCAGTGGAAGAACATCTCCTTAACTTGCAGGGGACGTCTATCGCTGGTTGCGGCAGCATGCACTAATAGAAGCTGCTTTCCACCTCTGTGTTAGCACGTTTTGCAAACAGGGTTGAGCTCTGTTGACAGAAGCGCTCCCACTACTTTAACTTGTTTATCTGAGCAAGCCTAACTACAGTGGCAATGCATCCTTAATTCCAAGTGGGTGGACAGAAACTGGGATCAAAGCTGAGTACCAGTGCCACAAGCTATCCAAACTTCAAATGTTTTTATTTTTAGGAAAATACTTTTTCCTTAAAACTGTCTGGAATTACACTGTTTATCATCATAACACCAAAAGTAGGTGAAGCAAGTAAAAGCTGAAAATTCAAAACAGGATTAAGCAAGATTAGTAATCATTAAGAGTAGAGTCATACAACTAGTTTCCTTTGTAGATGCTACCAATTGTTTTGAAAGCCAGCATACTTAAAGAAAAATAGATCTTTAAAGATGTAAGACAAATTTTATGATGCTTCCTTTGGCCCACCAAGCCTCTTGAAAATCCAGACAGGGACAGATCCTACAGAAAAAAAGAACCACAGTTTGCAAATATTTCTCTTTTGGAATGCTGCAGTTTGGGATTCTGGTCTTTTTCTACAAGTTCTTGTACTGTCATGGAAATAAGGAAAGACTCTACAGTATGGTGTGGTATCTGGAGTAGATTCAAAACTAAACATCCACTATGCAAGAACTCACTGGACTGAAGGCAAGGTCTTTTCCAAAAGCTCCAGTCAAAGAAGTGGTTTTACAAAGTCTATTGACCCCTGAGACAAGCAGAAAGCTAAGCAATTAAGATAATTAAATCCTTGCCAAAAACATGCAGATTTTGAGATATTCCATCTTGTATTGAGTTTATGTGGCAGGTTTTGGGCAGCAGGGGGGTAGGGGGACTGCAGGGGTGGCTTCTGTGAGAAAATACCAGAAGCTGCCCCCATATCAGACAGAGCCAGCTTTAGCTGGCTCCAAGATGGACCAGCTGCTAGCCAAAGCTGAGCTCATCAGCAGCCCTAGTAGTACCTCTGTGATAACATATTTAAGAAATGGTAAAAGACACAGTGCAGCAGCTGTGAGAGAGGAAGGAAAAAATGCGAGAGAAGTAACTATGCAGATACCAAGTCAGTGAAGAAGAGGAGGTGCTCCAGACGCTGGAGTAGAGATTCCCCCATAGTGACGCAGGTTGTCCCCCTGCAGCCCATGCAGGGCCATGGTGGAGAAGAGATCCACACTGAAGCCCATGGAGGATGCCACACTGGAGCAGGCAGATGTGCCCTGAAGGAAGCCGCAGCCCATGTAGAACCCTTACAGGAGCAGGCTCCTGGCAGGAGCTGCAGCCCATGGAAAGCAGCCCACACAGGAGCCCATTTTCTAGCAGGAACTGTGGCCCTTGGGGGACCCATGCTGGAGCAGTATGTTCCTGAAGACTGTACGCCACAGAAGGGACCTATGCTGGAGCAGTTCTTGAAGGACTGCAGCCCATGGGAAGGACCCACATTGGAGAAGGTTGTGAAGGACTTTATGCTGTGGGAGGGACCCCACGCCAGAGCAGGGGAAAAGCATGAGGAATAAGGAGCAGCAGAGACAACGTGTTATGAATTGACTACAGCCCCCATTCCCTATCCCCCTGCATCGCCTGGGGAGAGGATGCAGAAGAGTCAGGAGTGAAGTTGAGCCTGGGAAGAAGGGAGGTGGAGGGGCGAAGGTGTATTTAGTTTCATTTCCAACTATCCTACTCTGTTACAATTAATTGGCAATAGATTAAAGTAATTTCCTCAAATTGAGTCTGTTTTGCCTGTGATGGTAATAAGTAAGTGATCTCCATGTCCTCATCTTGACCCATGAGAGCTTTTCATCGTATTTTCTCCCCCCATCCTGCTGATGGAGGGGGGGGTAGTAGTGCGGCTTGGTGGGCATCTGGCAGCCAGTCAAGGTCAACCCACCACACATCTGCTGCTGTTACTCATGTCAAATCTTCCAGCCTGTAAAAAGACTTAGCCAGAAGAGTTGAGCACAGCTATTAGAGCAGCAGTCACTAAAACAAAATGTGAATCTTTTGTAAAGATAGAGCTGCATCAATTGGATGTTGATAGGATAGTGACTAGAGTGTGAGAGTCACCTTGAACGGGACACCATAAAATTAAAACAAGTGAAATCAGTAAAGGAAGTACTACTATATGAAGGCAACAGTAAATGGGCAGATACCTGAAATAAGAAGGGGCTTAAATGAACTCCTGGGAAAGAAGGAGTCTACTCTCAACACCCTCCCCCCTCCCCCCCCAACATCCTGGGCCATGTGTTCTTACAGTAATTCTCATTTATCATACACACACATACATTCACAGAATGACAAACTGGTATAAGTACACTAATTTCCTTCATATATGAAAAGCATTTGCATGGAAAATTTCTATGATGCAATTATTGCCATTTTCATTTATTTTGATGTGCTTTATCAGTGAGAAACAAAAGCAGCTACTGTAGCTTAGCTACTCATATCCTGGTATTACCCAGATTCAGATTTGATTGCTTGTCTTTGTCAGATCACTCTACAAAAGTTTTAAAGCTTACAGAGACAATGGGAAATCTCAGCCAAATAAAATAAAAATAGAGGGCTGGAAACTATCCTAGCACCACCTTTCTCTGTTGTTCCAGCCACCCAGATCAGCTGGGACACTAAAAATATGTCTTGAATTAGTAGTACTGTGTGCGTGAACTGTTCACTCAAGGAAACACATTGCCTGGGGAAGTTACAGTGTAGTGGGCATCGATTACCTAGTTTTAAGGATGACAGAACCATTTGTGCTCTCCATTAATGAAGAGCTCAAGAAATCTTGAAAAACTTGCTTAAAATACTGCATATCTCCCCAGCCTAGGCTTGAGGAGACAGATGTGTGGATAACCATGCCAGAGAAGTCAGGCCCTCCATGCCCACCCACAGAGTTGGGGCACCATGCACACTAGACCTCTCATCTAAAACTCCTTGAGCAGAGGTAGATCTCAAATCCTTAAGATGAAAAATATCACACAAACTGCAAAATTATATCATAGAATGGCTTGGGCTGGAAGGGACCTTAAAGATCATCTAACTCCAACCCCCCTGCCATGGGCAGGGATGCCACCCACTAGACCAGGTTGCCCAGGGCCCCATCCAACCTGGCCTTGAACACTGCCAGGGACGGGGCATCCATAACCTCTCTGGGCAACCTCTTCCAGTGCCTCACCTCCCTCTGAGTAAAGAATTTTTTCCTAACACCTAATCTAAATTTCCCCTCTTTCAGTTTGAAACCATTCCCCTTTGTCTTATGGCAATCTGCCCTTATAAAGAGTCTCTCCCCCTCTTTTATATAAGCCCCCTTTAAGTACTGGAAGGCCACTATAAGGTCTCCCCAGAGCCTTCTCTTCTCCAGGCTGAACAACCCCCCAGCTCTCTCAGTCTGTCTTCATAGCAGAGGCGCTCCAGCCCTCTGATCATCTTTGTGGCCCTCCTCTGGATCCGTTCTAAAAGGTCCACATCTTTCTTGTGCTGAGGGCTCCAGAACTGGATGCAATACTCTAGGTGGGGTCTCATGAGGGCAGAGTAGAGGGGGAGAATCACCTCCCTCGACCTGCTGGCCACGCCTCTTCTGATGCAGCCCAGGATACAGCTGGCTTTCTGGGCTGCTAGTGCACATTGCTGGCTGATACCCAGCTTTTCATCCACCAGGACCCCCAATTCCTTCTCTGCGTGGCTGCTCTCAATAAGTTCTTCTCCCAGTCTGTACTCATGTCTGGGATTGCCTCGACCCAGCTGCAGGACCTTACACTGGGGCCTGTTGAACCTCATTCGGTTCATAAGCTCTTCCACGTATTTAATAAACTTAGATTTACTCAGATCTTTCACAGCTATTCCAGAAAGTCTTGGAAAGACTGATACAGAAAAAAGAAGAAAAGCAAAACATTATACACAATCTCTTATGTTCCCTAGGACCTCCATCACCACCACAATGTAAAATTACCTCTCTTGCCCACAGAGCAGTCACTGTCTACACAAACTGGAGCAACAACAGAATGAATTAGGAGAAACCCACCAGGACAGTCAACAGCTTGGTAGTGTCCATCATGGGAGAGCAACACTCATGTACCCACCCCAACCAAGGCATCTTATATTATGTATCACAGCCACCCTGCCTGGTAGTGAATCCTCTCCTTGAGTTCAGAAACCCAAAGTAAAAAAGTTCAAAAAAAGTTCAAGAAAAGTTCTTCAACAAGTTACGGTTTTGGCAAATCAAATGAAAAAAAAAATAAAATATAAATTGGCTGGCACAATCAACTATAAAGACCCTCCACCACTCAGATTCATTCACCTTTCTTAAGTAATTAACATGACTAATGATTTGATCAAATAGCTTCCAGGCTCCAACACACCAAGTTTTGTATATACATGGGAACTGAAAAATTTTTTCATTTTCCAAAAATAAGAACAGAAGCAACAATCTGTTTTTTTTCACTTTGGGGGATTTGCCAGGACTCCAAGAACAAGCCCCAGGAACTTGGAAGCTCACTCAGAGATGCCTCAGACTGCAGGTGCCTCAGGCTACAGAGTACTAGTAGTTGCCTCAGACAGAAAACCAAGCAGGTTTCAGTGGCCCTTGAGCATAATTCTGTCAGGTTTTATCAAAATAAAAAGTTCTTCCTGAGTAGCTTTTTGGGTTTGATGATTTGGTAAGATAGAAAGTTTTCTCTGGGGGAAAAAAAAATTCAATTATATTGATAGATAATATTTGGAATTTATACTACAAGACCATACTTGTCAGGGGGGTAGGGAATAATGCCATGGTCTTCTGGCTTTCTTCACCCTTTCCATACTCCCCTCAATATCATATCTTATTATGGGGTCCCCATTTCAACCCCCTTTCTTCCCTTCACATGTTCCCCATGCTGTCTCATGCCAGAGACCTCCGTGTCTGAGAACCTGTGTCTTTCCATTTAACCCATCTTCTTACACACACAAACCTGTGTTCCCCTTGTTCTACTCTTTACAGCACTTTTCCCGAGGTATTCTTACATAGAGATCCTCTCACAGAGGCCACCAGGGTAACACGCCACTGCATCTTCTCTGTGTGCTCCTTTCCTTCACCCCACAGTAGATGCTAGATTCCCAGTTCCTTCTTCTCCCCTTCTGCCAGGGCTCCCCTCATACCTGGGGCTCTTGAACATTCCCCTTCCAACTGTCCCTCCCATTTACCCCACAAGTTTAATATCAACAGTAGACATTAATTACAAAAAACCCCTATTAACCCATTGAAGCAAAGCTGTGTGTCAGAGCAGCTGCTGTAGCTTGACCTGAAAGCTATTTCCAGGAGTGCGCTGGGAAAAAAACAATTGCATGTCAAATGAGCTTTATGAGAGAACAGGAGAGAAGCACAACACTCATCCTCCCAGCCCCAGCCTGCAAGTTCTGGGCTATGCAACGCTCTGCATGAAGCACCCGGGAAAGAGAGAGATGATCTGACAGCAAAACAGTCATAATCAAGGAAGGGGGAATATTCTTTTTACAGATTCAGTCAATATATTATTCCCTCCCTTTTCCCCCCTTAAAAGCAGACAAGAGTTTTCACAGGTCATTCTTCCTAGTGGTTTCCTGTTCAGCTACTAAGTCCAGAGGCTCAGAAGGCTAACAGAATGCGGAAGAAGTACTGGTGTCTTATATAGCTCTCCACCATGCGATCTGCTTATCTGTTTTGGATTTTTTTTTTTTCTTCTTTTCTTCTTACTACATTGACTCAGCAGAGCTCTGGGCTTCTTTCTTTTTAAGTGTTCCCACCACCAAACCACAGCCTTTTGAAGATACAGCAATTGCCAGTTTCACTACACTCAGAACAGCACTTCCGACTAAGCCAAAAAACTAAGTGTAGGTGTTGCCTGCTTGTAGGCAAATTGTTTACAACTCATTCAGCTTTCTTGGATCAATGGAAAGAAGGAGCGGCAAATCTGCTTTCTGAGTTAGAGTGAGTGTGCAATGAAATGGGTACATTGCCCTAGCTTTACCAAGCAAGAAAAAAAAAAAAAAAAAAAAACAACACCAACCCACTAACAATCATTTAATTCATGAGAAGCTTTGATGTGTCATCTGCCCCTGCCTACAGCAGTCTCCTAGAAGAGACAAAATAGAAAGAAATACTCACGCATGTCACCAATCGCTCCTTTTGTGACATTTGTGGCTTTTCTTACTGTCACAGTGAATATGTGTGAATACTGGTGTTCCACCTGGAAGTCAGAGAGTTAGAGGTGATTAAGCTCCAGAATCAAAAAACATCTATCAAAATAGGTTTCATTTTGTCCAAAAACTGAGAGAAAGAAATCACCCAGTCAAAACGTAAGTGAAACTCATACTGGATAGAGCATCTCAAAGCTGAACTGCACCCTGTAGCTTTACTGAAAGGTCAAACCTTATACTAGGGTTGTTTGATTTTCCTGCAGTCACACCTACTAATCTCAATGAATAACACTCCTCCTCTCTACAGAACCTGCTTTAAGGCATTTAGTCAGCCAGCAACAACTTGGTATGGTAAGAAAAAAATAAAAAGGGGGCTATTTTACAGCGTGCTTGTCTTTGTAATTGCCTTCCCCTAGTAAAAAGAATGGGTGCAATTATTTCAAAGTATACGTTCTGGAACAGATATATGCATACTGCATATGCAAGGGATATAGTTAGTAATGCATTGAATACACCTTTTCAGTACACATCAATATACGAAGTGCAAGTGTCCTTAAGACAATGGAGGGAAGGTGAAAAGCAAGCTGTTAAAACATTCACAGGCAAATTTCATGCAGTTTCTGGATCCTCCTGTTTCCAGCAAAGCCCAAGCACACAGCAGGAGCTGCCTTTCTAAGAGCAGGTCTGTCTTGAATGAACTAGGGAAGGAGAAAAAGGTGTGAAATTAAGAAACAAAAGTAAAAACCTTAATGAAAAAAGGTCAGTAACTCACATCTGTTGTTACTTTATCTACATAGCATTAAGTTTGACCAACCTACTGAATACCATCATGAGAATCACCACTGCATATTGCAAGGCAGACAACATTGGCCTTTACAGGGACACAGTACAAAGCTTGTGGATAAGTTTTATGTATTAGAGCCAGGATCAGGTCTCATACAATTGCCTCTCAGCACTTACATCTACACTGCTATCTTAAAGCCAGTCTTAAGACACTCAAGCTCCCTGACTGCCCACAGTGCCTAGAGACATTGACTCACATGCTGGTACAACCTGGAGAGCACCAGCTCACTCTCCTGCAACAGAAACTCAGGCACTGGGAGGGGACCACCTCACACCTGAGCTCTGCCTCTACAAAGAGCATCAGGCCCAAGCTGCCTGGCTCTTACAGCTCAAGCCACTGTATCAAAAGCACACCTCCCTCAGGTAGTCACCTATCATACACAGTGATACACTCCTACCTCAGGTTTCCATTTCTGAAATTGAAACAGTGATATTTTCTATCTTTTCCTAACCACTCATTAACTTTGTGAAATACATTAAAATAAACACTGCTTATCAGTCATTAGGACCAAAACAACCAAATATTAAAGATCATATTACAATCAGAAGGAAAAGAGGGAAGTACCAGAATCAGGAAATTCATTGACATTTATTTAAAATGATAGACAATACCGTTGATATGGGGCATGGAACATGCTTATTGATGCCGTGCCTGGTGTTTTCTTGCTGTGTTTTCTTGCTATGTTTTCATCTGGATATTTCCCTTTTTTTTTTTTTTTTTAACCCCTTTTTTAAAGGAACAAACAGATAAGCCAACAAAACCCTTCAATCCATACGTGGCTTAGTTTTCAACAGTGGCACATGCCTCCATTTAAACTACTGCTGCTTCAACTGCTCGACTTTATAGGGGCCTTCAGGTGGTTCTCATAAATATTTCAGTACTGGTTGCTTGAGCCAAGCCTTATTATTTTACATGTACAACATACTTACACCCAGAGACTAGAACCAAACTGGATCCCTCTAATACAAATAAACAAACGAACAAAAAAAAAAAAAAAAAAAAAAAAGAAAACCGACAGTTTCCTATAGGTTATATTCTCAAAAAAAGAAAAAAAGCCAAAATCAATCTTCTAAAGACAGCAAAAGTGGCTTGTGAATGCTCAAGTAACAGTTGAGTCACGACACATTAAAAAAACAATGCAAATGATACCAACAAATTCCTCCAGAAGTCTGTAGTCTAGAGGTCTGCAAAGACATAGCCACATCACCATGGCAAAAATAACTAGGAGAAAATGCCCACAGTGATACTGAGGGTATGACTTCACTGCAGACACTGGCTGACCCAGACACTGAATTGTTGCGTCTTTATTAAGGGTGTAATCACCCACATGTTGTGACAACTGCTGGAGGCTCATTTCATGATAGTCTGCCCAGCAGTAAATTTCAACTCTGTAATTTTTCCCCTGTAAGCTGTAGGAGTTGTCTGGTTCAAAGAACAAGTAAGCAGGCAGGGGGAAAACTGTGGCAATGTAAACTGTTACAAGTGGTATACTGAAATTGTCATTGCACAGCAAGTGGTTCACCAACCGCAGTAAAAATGGAATCTAGACTCTAATCGATTCTCTCAGCCAGGACTGTTAACTCACCTCAAAAGTATCAAACCCAACTGAAAGAGTTTAGATGTGAGAATTCAAAGTTGTTAAGAAGCAACACCTGTTTAACAGCCTGCCTTGTGCTGACATGAAGACATACAGATTTCCTGACATCCATCACCTTTTGCATCACAGGTTCCAAGAGTGGATGGATGAATGGGAAGGAGGATGGGACTTCTCTCTGAACAAACTTCTGCCTCTGCCACATGGCAGAAGTCCAGAGTTTTCCATCACAGCAGGATAAATGGGGATTTTAGCAGGTATGTGGGAACAGCTGGTACTACTGTGAACACAGCTACATAAAGTTACCCCAGTCCTGTCATTTACCCTGCTTCAAGAATTTTTACAAGCTGTGAATCTGCAGAAAACAATGACTCTCACTGTCCCTTGTTTTCAGTTTGCTTCTTGATAGTGCTCAAAACTGTTTTATCAGTGTGTGCCACCTTCACATACACATAGATGGCTGAAGTGTTGGTTTCACAATGCAGCGTTGGCCCCAGAGTTTGTTCACACAGACTGATGTAGTTCCTTTGTCATACACAACCTTATAATTAAGAGAAATAGCCCAAAGTACAAACACACCAACCTTCTCCTTATTCTGAGCTGTTAAGAAAGAGCCTGTCCTCACTAGAGACCACAAATCAGAGATCACCGAACATTTAGCAACAAAGAGGACGATGGAGTTATAATTAAGTTACAAGTATGGAACATGGGAATGCTGGATTTAGTTCTCAGCTGCTATGTGGAACTCGTGTGCAATTCTGGTGCCCCAGCATCCTGGCTGTAAAATGGGGATACTACAAGATGCTCACTGACAAAAAGCACTTCTGTAAAGTAGTTTTCTGGGATCTCCTAGTCCTACTCATGAAACTCATGTGCCTAAATAAAATGCCTACCATCAAAACAAGGCCAAGCTACCACTTATAATGTATTCTCTTTAGAGCAATATAGAGATCATCATTACTTTCTGTTATAAGTCAATGTTGTTTTGCTAATACTATGGTGAGAAGTGCTTTTTATTGACTTAAGCAGCAAACCCCATTATTTCAGCTGTTGTTCTGTCAAGAAAGTTAAGTCTGGTTTAAGATCTGGTATCCTCTGAAATGAATGTAAGTATCCAGAGGTTTGGCAAAACAGAAAAACATTATCTTCTTTCCCCGTGCCTCACCCAAAATAACACACTGAGGCTTATAATTATAGAGTTATTAATATTTGGCCATAATCACACGCTTGGAAGAAATTTGCAACTACTAAAATAAACGTTCTCTCTTAGTAAAAAAAAAAAATACACAGATAAACACAGGAAGCTCAAAAGTCTAGATCTTTTCTTACTCTAAAATAAATGTTTTTCATGCAACTTAAGTGCAATCGGAAATTAAGGCAATTTTCCACTTAGGATACAGTTTCTAAGGGTATTAAGAGACCTAAATGTCCCTATTAACAGCTAGCACAACTTTCAGAAGCGTTTTTTGGTTAGTTTTTGGAAAGACTGAGTTCTAAAGAAGCTAGATGCTCCCTGAAAATACCATAAGAAATGTATTGACGCTGAATACTTTTATAAATCCAGCCCTTGTTAGTTTAGATGACTAAGCTGCATTTTCTAAAGTGACTTATGTTCACCTGAAGCCTTGATAAAAATCTGTACATTGCCAACTCCTCAATTACTTCTGAAAAATGGATGATGGTATATAAATCACTTAAATGTTGCAACACTGAGTGGAGCAACATCTGCATACCTTTAAAAACCTAAGCCAGGTTAAAAATTCCAGAAGCTCACAATTAACTCAAAAACCTAAATCCTATCATCCAAAGCAACTTAGCTTTACATACCTGTTTCATTTCACTTTCTCTTTCTCCAAAAATTTAGAGAAAAGAGAAAAAAAATAGTTTTCAATATACCCTGTCTGAACACGGGTTTTCTGAATTAGGGAAACTCCTGTGGACAGTATTCACTCTTTACTGGTTCAATCCACAAGGTTTTCCAAGCATCCTGCACAGCAATGGTTCAGTATCTCTTGTTCGCACACCACAGCTCTCCATCCCTTCTAACTCCTCCTGCCTCCTTTGTTCCTCTCCCACCTTTGACTGCTTTTTTTCCTCACAGTAAAATTTCCCTAATTATCTGATTTCCTCTATTTTACATATCACTGCATTTGTATGTACATAAACACCATTACCTTACAGGACTGCAAAACAGAACAACATGCTAAGATCTCCTGTAACACAATTGGGTTTTACCTACGAACTTTCTGCACTTACTGAGAAAGCAAGGCATTTGCATACATTGAATATAACATTTTTCATATCCCAGAGTGCTGAGTCACAAAATGTAACTCAATCAGGAGATATAATTGCACATAAAATACCAATCAGGAAGCTCTGGTGTAGATAGATTGTGTAATGAGTATTTATTACTCTTACTTCCTTAACATTAAGGACACTTGAGCTGACAATTGGGCTGGACAAATGAAAATGTTCGCACGTTTTCTTAAGTAACAGATTTTCATAAAGTCGATGCTCTTCTTTCACAGGGTATTACAATTAAGACAAACATTTGCGCATGCACACAGATTTTATCTTGAAGTGATTTTTCCCATTGTTATAATATTTATCCCCCATACCAATCTAACTGAAGATGAATTACGCATCTTATTTCTTTATTCTCTGAATCCAGAAGCATTTTTGGTACAGTCAGTTCTGTCTGTACCTGCAGTAACTTTGTGAATGCCCTACTTTATTCCTCTGAGTTTTTCATAAAGTGAGAAAAAAAAGAAAAATAAAGAGATTGGAAAACACATAATAGTTAACAGAAGGACTTTTGGAAAATGCAGAACTCTTGAGTCTTTTAATACTAGATGTCATTAAAAAATTCAAGATCTTTGCATTAATATTTTTTGCATTGATATGAGCCTGCTGCCCTTGACTGTTCTATGTTTTAGTAAAACTTCCCAGGCAATTTCAATTTTCAAATTAAGAAGCCTCAAAGATTTCCATTCACTTTTCAAGCAATTATAGGATCAGCTCTTGCATTAACAAGTGTCCTCTCCTGCATTAGCAACATTCCCACACCAGCAGCTCAGCATTGCCAGAGGACTGTAACTACGTATACTTCTAAGGCTCCATTTTGTTCATTATAGTATATATATTGAGATCAAAAAAGATCCTTTATGTGAATGATTCAATGAAACATAACTGAGTGCCTCAGAGACCTCTCCCATAAAGGTACAAATCAAATCAAGCATTCCATCCAGGAGAGGGCACTGATGCAGAAAGAAGTTAGTGCATTAACACTGTTAAATACAGCCATCAACCCGAAACTTGTCTTCGCAGCAGCGTTCACAGAACTACAGAGTGAGCAAAACACAAGTTTGACATCTGCTGGCTGCAAAGTCATGTAAAGGATGTGACTGTGTGGGGTAGAAACCACATAATTGATAAGAAATCGTTTCAAGGAAGCACACGCTGTATTTTTAGCAACACAGAAGTTCAACATTATGACAAGTGTATGATAACTACCTTTGAGAGTACATATCACTTTTCCTGCTGTGAGATTCTGGGACTGTTACGAAAAGTGCTTGATATGAACACACCCAGCTTGTTTCAGGATTTCAGTTCGAGCGGGAAGTGTGATTTCAGTGTTTACTTTGGAAGGTTGCTCAGGCAAAGGTATGTGTGAATATTCCAGCCAAAAGCCAGTGTTCAACAAGCTGCTGAGCCACTCCACTGGCTTGCCATACAAAGGGCAGTTCTGTTCCCATTTCCCTTCTCCTTCCCTTGCCCCTCTTTCTCTACTTACACGGGTTGTGCTCACATGGTTGTACCCTCCTTCCCTTGGGCCAGCTCTGACAGCAGAGAACTAATCTTTTGAACTATTTTTCTGCCACATCAGCGAGGTTGATTGGCTCACTCTGATCAGATACGTTTGAGAGCTTGTACAAGGGATGCAGCAGGAACATTGGAATACAGCTGGATGGAGGGAGCAGAAGCACTGGCAGCAGTGTGTTGTTGAACAGCACAGATCATTTCACTAACCTTTACCTAGAGTTTGCAGGCTGTATTTTGAAGATTCTCTTTGAATCGACATCACTGATACACACTGGATTAAGATCTAAATATCCAAAATTGCCAACTTATCCCTCTATCCATACTGATGAAAAGGGAAAGGAGTTATTCAGTAACTAGAATTGTACGAAAAAAAACCCCTGTACTTTAAGGGAGAAAGTTAGACACATGATGTTACTTTTGTAGACTACAGTTCAGTTTGACAATCAGTGTGTGAAAAAACTTGTATGAAATAGTCAACTACTGGCATTTTGATGAAACACTTTGAACAGGCAAGTCCTTTAGAACGATACCCTACGACATCATACCCATGAGGCTGTTAGGAGCCCATATTCCATTTTGACTTACACATGAGCAACTACACTCCAATTTTCAAAAACCTAACTTGAATCTTTCAAATTTCATTCAAATAAATTTCTGAAGAAATTTGCTCTAACCACATTTACCATTTCTTTAAGGAATTAGTGATAATGCTAATGCTGTGTGCTTATTTAGAGTAACTTCTAATAGGATACATTATACAAGACAGTATATATTATACAAGACAGCATACATGGAAGATTCAAAGCTACTTACCACAATGTGTTGATAAGGATCTATGACAGACATTTTTGCCTTAGTATTTATTCAAGACAACTGTCAAATGTCTATTTCAATTCTACACGGAAGAGGCTTCCCAGTTTTTCAAAGCAGAGTTCAGTATGACAGATCCTTTAACTATGAAATAATGAAAAAAATATAATTAAATTTCTTATGTTCTTTTAAAACTGTATTTTGTAACAGAGCAAACGAGTTCCTCCACTTTAGGATGGTTCCCACAATTGATTTGTTTACCAAGAACTTAATTTCATATAAGCTATGGAGGTAGAGATATTTACTTGCCTGAACCAGAGAAATTTCTTGTGCTTATTTCCTCTACCTCAGGGTAAGAGCATAAACGAAATAACTTGAATTCCAGTCATCCAAGTAGTTCTAGCAGCTCTAGAGATAAAAAAAAGAATAGAGCAATTATATTTAACCTTTACATACATTCAAATGTATATGCTTCCATGCATTACAATCCTAGTTAAAAAAAGAAATCCACGTTTAGTTAACAGCCTTTTTACTGTAGTGACAAATTCTTGGTTCCCATGCTTTGCTTCTATATTAAGATGCTTACATGGTCAGGACAGGATAGAGGTGAAGTTCCTCTTTGTATCCTCCTCCCTGTACAAGATGAGGTACAAGGATAAGTCCTGCACTCACACTGAGGGACATGACTTTTAGAACTGAATAGCCAGTTGGACAGCACAAGCACGATTGTCAGCAACTTGCACCAGACAATTGCAACCCTCCATAGTAAAGACCCCTTTAGCCATTTTAATGCAGCTTTTCATACCACCTTCATTTTGAAAGCTTTTTCCACAAACAGCAAATTCCTAAAGTTGCACCTAGCTACATCTAAGACAATAATGGAAAACCAATTCCAGCATCTAATCTGCAGCAACAGCACAGGAGAATTCATTTGGCAGCTGCTTATTTAACTATAAACAAGCAGCCATAGTGCCCTCTGTAAACCTGGGAAAGGAATTCCAGCTGAAACTGTGTATAACCTCCCTGGCCACCCCAGCTGTCTACAGAGATCCACAAAAGGCTTTAATGGGCAAACTGCAAACGAGCTGGCAGGATTTAAACAGGTTCTTCATAGGCCACTGTTTCCTTGTCATGGTTTAACCCCAGCTGGCAACTGAGCACCGCACAGCTGCTCGCTCACTCCCACCCCGGTGGGATGGGGGAGAGAATCAGAAGAGTAAAAGTGAGAAAACTCATGGGTTGAGATAAGAACAGTTTCATAATTGAGATAAAGTAAAATAGTAATAATAACAATAATAGAATATATAAAGCAAGTGACACACGATGCAGTTGCTCACCACCTCCCAACCGATACCCAGCCAGGTCCTGAGCAGCCAGGTTTCCCCTAGTTTACATACTGAGCATGACATCATATGGTATGGCATATCCCTTTCGCCAGTTTGGGTCAGCTGTCCTGGCTGTGCCCCCTCCCAGCTTCTTGTGCATCTCCAGCCTTCTCAGTCAGTACAGCATGAGAAGCTGAAAAGTCCTTGATTTAGTGTAAGTACTACTTAGCAACAACTAAAACATCAGTGTGTTATCAACATTATTCTCACAGTAAATCCAAAACAGAGCACTATACCAACTACTAGGAAGGAAATTAACTCTATCCCAGCCGAAACCAGGACATTTCCAAACACTTTGTGAAGATTTCTACCAAAATCAGGGGCCACCGGAGGCCTTAAACTTCAAAATTGTTTCCAACCATCAAAGTAAAATATATTAAGAGAGGTTATTCCTTTCTGCATCTCTAAAAAAAAAAAAAAAAACACAGAAACTGCTGGACAAGATCAGTTCTCAGATTCAGCTGGACGACAGTCAGACCCAAACCATCAGCAGAAGCTTCAGAGTTCAAAGAAAAAAAGCACCCGGGGAGGGGGAGGTAGGAGAGGCAGGGCAAGGGGCTTGGTCTCAAGGAAATGATTCCTAATCCCCAATTTTGAAAGGGCAGAATAAACCCTAAAGAATTATGATTTATGTCACTCCCAAAACCCTTGCTCTTGAGCAATTATATGCAGGCATTTCCATAAAAATTTTGTTTTATTATGATCACTAGAATATTACAATATCCCTTCTTTGATCCTGCCAGCCCTAACAATAGCTTGAGACGAGAAATTACCCTGGTTTTATTTATTTGTTTTTATCTAAGGAAGTCTGAATAAGAAAGACTAACATACATTCAGTTCATAGTTTTCATTCAAGGCAGCTCAATGCCAGGGCAATAGGTACAAGCCATCTTTATCACAGAAAGCAAGTACCTTTTCGGACTTAAAGGAAGATCTCTAACACACAAATCCACCATTATTTCTGCTACTGTAATAATAATTGCAAAGACTTATTTTTATTAAAATTCTATCAGCCAAATTCAGCAGTAGGATAAACAGGCAGATGGCAGGGAAGTAGCATTGTGTTAATAGGCATATTGTATCGCTGGTTTGTTACATTCCAGTTTATTTTACTTTCTGTCCTACTTGAAGTAGGACATTGAAGAACCTTGGTAAACAAGCCCTGCCATATCAGTTTTTGAGGAAGTGTTACAAACTTCAAAGGGAATCAAGAAAAGGGAACAGTGAGGGCTATCCAACCACTGTAATGACGAGGAAATTTCTAAGTCATAAAACAGAAAATACACCATTTCCCCTAACTGCACAGTCAACTATCAACAAGTAACCACGCTCATTTTGAGAAGATACACGAAACTAAGCTGAAGATACTGCTCTATCTGTGGAAATAAGAAAATGAATTAGGCCTAGGACAAGCAGCCTGCTTTGAGTTATTTGTCCAGCGTCCTAGAGGCAGAGTTCCAGTTCTCCGGATCATCATTCAACTGGATGAGTGGCTTAGACATGAGATCATCCTCTCTTTTCCTATAACCCCCTGCCCCATTTATTTCAACATCTGCAGGAAACACATTTGCGATCCTGCAAACAACAGTCTCTCTGACTACAGAGCCATAATGAATCCCTGAGCACCATCTGTCCTCCATGTTGAATGAGGCAAGGATCATGCAGACAGACAAATATGCAATCACATAAGTAACAACTGTATCACAAACACACATGCACAAACTGCAAGCTAAAGATACACAGGCAGAGTCTCTGGATAGGGAGAAAAGGGGGCCAGGGACCAAGTAGACCCTGATGTAATACACAAAGCCTAATATCCTGATTTTCCACACAGTTCCAACCAACAGCATGATGGATCCCAGCCCTAGTCATGCTGGTATTACTCCAAATTGGAGCTCTTGGTTTGCTGTCTTTCAGGATGTGATAAACTGAGGCATGTATCCAAAGACAGGCATCCAGTGCCATTTCAGACGTGAGCATACCTACGGCACCCTGGGGCTGGCAGATGGACAGGTATCCATGCTCTGCCAGAAGCCAGAAGGACATCTGAAGTGGTAGCAGACATATATGTATAAGTGACGAATACTTACGTCGTTTACAGTGGATTTAATTCAAATTGGAGTTACTTGACCCTAATAAAATTACAGCACGCCCTTTGCAAGCTTGCACTACGTTATCAATGGAGTTTGGGTTAAGCACACTAATATATTTCTATATCTAAAGTCTCAATGTGGCACAGGAGCCAAAATACAGTACTAACAGTAGCTACCTATTACACTTACCAAGAGCCGCAGGGAAAGTCTTGAAGAATGTTTACTTCAAACATTTGCAGTAAATAGAGCCGTGATCGCAACATTATCTCACTTAACACTGCCACTATACACTGTCCATCCCACAAAGCCTAATGGAAAAATCATCAACTAACTAAGGACTGTAGCACAAGTGCATACAAAGAACTGAACTTGAGTTGAAGCTGATGGCAGGCCAGCCCTTGACAGATTACAGGGGAAGCAGCACCTCTAAGCAGATCTTCAAGGACACTTTAGTGTTATTAACATGTATTGTTTTGTTTCCCTGCTATCTGGTGGTATTACATCATCTGTGAACTGTGCTGTTCCCAGGGCTGATAGCATTTCTTCCTAAAGGACTAGCAAAGCACCTCACATGCAGTGCCTCTGCAACAACACAAGCATAAATTCTGTCAATTCATACAGTATCACCAGAATTAACTAAGCTGGCCAGAGTGATTAACAATATATTTCTTGATGTTTTATTGACAAATGTCCAAGTTTACAAATTGTCCAAGCTTACAAAACATCATAGCAAACATAGCCTCTTGAGTAGGCCGTAGTTTAGCTTAGTCATGTTACACAGAGACAGCTTTCTGCTAAGTTCCTAAATCTCACTTACACCCAAAAGTGAACTCTACTTTTGTCAGCCCCAGAGCATTTAATTGTTAGGCACAGTTCCAGGCATCAAAAGTGACAAGCTATTAGCGGATAAGTGGATCACTGTTTAAATCAAGACTCTTCTGTGATCTTAGCTCATTTTCACTTGAGGTGACAGACTGAAATGGATAAAGTATCCAAAGACCAACAATAACAGAGCAATTCCACAAAAAGAAGTTACACACCCATGGTTAGAGATTATTACTGGAACGCTTTCATTCTTAGTCTTGATCCAGTAAATTCCCATAGATAATTCCATTTTACAGGATATATTGAGGACAAAGGACAAGAAGAATAATGAGATTTTCCCATTTCATGCTGAGTATGAGCTTACTCCACAGTTAGTCTCACGGAGCGGAAAAGCTCTGAAAATGAGTAAAGCACAACACAGTATAAATATCGCCACCAGAACACATCCTCAAGACAGTAAGAAAAATCATAAAAGGGAGACTGTTTACATCAAGCTGGCCAATTCTTCCTAAAAATTAAAGACACGGACAATTAAAAAAAAATAAGTGAATAAGTGCGACTCATCGGTACAGTCATTAATGCTCAACCTAATATGACAACAGTAAGGGGTACAGAACAAGCTAAGTATTGACTCAGGCTTTTGGTATGAATGTCAGCATCCATTTTTATCAAATCAGATTACAGAATTTTATTTGGTTACAGATTGATCCTGCTATTGTATAACAGAAATAATCTGTTTCTACATGATTTTGCCTAGCATCCTGGAAAAACACTGTAATGTTATTTCTTAATTTAGGTCTTCCCACACAAGAAACAAGGTTTACCTCTTACCCTGTGTAGAGAACCCATCACTCCATTTTCATCACAAATGAAAAAGTATATGCTTGGCTGATGTGCAACGACTGTTCTTCCCATGCTAAGAGAACATGGGTGGAAGGAAGGATTCTGAGCAGAAGAGCAAAAAGCTCGACCTTTGTGCCACATTTCTGGAGGATGCTCTGGGGTGAGGTTTGGCAAGGAAGTTGACACAGCATAGACAGGAGATTTTAAGATTGGGAAACCACATCTGACTTCCTGCTAAAGAGGACATAACAGATGAAAAGACCATCAATCTTTTTGAAAGAAGACCTGTCAGCCTGTAAAGCAATTACTGAAACTATAGGTGACACAGAGTAACTAAGATTTCCTTTCAATGGAAGGAGAGCGCTATAAAATATCCTAGCAGGGCTGAAACTCTGGAAACATCACAGAAGTCTTGAGCAAGGTAAATTTATACCTTATCTAGTGCTGAAGGCTACTTTAGAGGCCAAAAGCAAGGAAAACAGAAGTGGTAAAATAATCAGGCCAGTTCTCTATATACTGCTGCCTAGCACCTCCTGAAGAGCTCCATGTTATAATAATCTCCTGTACCAGGACACAAGACTTGGTGAGTCAGGGGAAATGAGACTTGCTCCCGTAATAAAATTAAGCTAGATTTAGTCCAAGAGAAAAAAAAAATTCCTATCTTATATTCTGCAAGGAATGACCTTACCAACAGGAATATTCAAGAGGCTGGAAGCGTTTCTGCCTGAATACCTGCACCTATTTCACATCAGTCATAGAAGTTCCCAGTACATTTCCTATCTAGCCAAATACTGTATTTTCACCATGAACACTAACTACAGGCCTGAAGGAAGAGGCAACTGATTCAGGGCTTGATGGTATACTGCTTACGCAAAGGAGAGTTAACAAGAAACACTCACTGCAACGGTCTGCAAGAGGTTACAAGAAAGAGCCATGACATCATACATGATTTTACTGTACGGGGAACTTGCAAAAATATAAGAAAGTGGGACTGAGTAAATTCAAAGTAAGGAATTAATTTATTCTGAGAATGAAAGAGTTCCTTGAGTTTATGCCTTTACATAACTTTTCTCCAATGTCTTATATTTTACTTCAATTGAAATTGCACTAGCAATAAAACACAGCCTTGCGTGTAGAGAAAAAAAAAAAAAAACCTCAGCTGAGGGACCTCCAAGAACATTCTTTAAAAATGGCCAAGATCACTGCCTTTTTTCTACAGAAATCCAAACCACAAGACAGATAGTTTAGACAGCAGAGTCTCAAAATTTGTCAAAAAACGTCAGGCTGCTGATCAGTAATCACCACTGTATAGGTCAGGCTCCCTGTAGCTTATGTAGGAACCAGCTAGCTTGTTTTTCCAGCAAGAAGGCCAAAGACCAAAGAAGAATGTGGAAAATCTGATGGAAGTCGCATGAAAAAAGATTTTTTACGATATATTCCCCATAAAAACAATTATAGTACACTAGTCAAGTACACCTATTATTTAAATCATTTCAAGAAGATCATCTATGCAGGCTATTTGTTACATGCACACTGCAATTAAAAAAAGGCAAGATTAAAAAATGCCCAGCATTTCTGTACATTAGGATTTTGGAATTTAATTATTCCACAAATAAATTAATAACTGTCATAGATAAAAAGTTTAAGGGTATTCTTACTTTTGGAAGCCAAACTTAAGGCAGCAGAGAACAAAAACTCATACTTCAAGATAACGGGTACCCCAACTACCTAGCATGTTTGAGATGTCAAGCCAGGCTCTCCGAAATATAAAAACTCAATACCAGCGGCAGCTTTAAAAGTGTTGCCAAAAATGAAAACACTTAAATAATTTAACTTCTAAAATTAAATTATACACATCTCAAGTGCAACACCTGACTGGACAGAGATGTTTGTTGAACACATTCCTTTAAAACTTAGGTGAAGGGAAGACAAGAAAAAAACTCCCCTGCATTCCATTCTTGCCTGGATTTTTGACAAAACTTTCCATTTCCTCTACAGTGCAGCAGTGTGCTGGCCGAGAGCTGTTGCCTGCCAAAACCTCCAGGAACCCCCTTTAAGAAGTCTCATTGGTACTGTGGAAAGAACTGTTGCCAAATGTTTTAGGGCACTAGATATACACTCCAAAGATCTCAATCCAAACCCCTCACTCTCCCTTGGTGACAACAGGGATGTCATCCAACTTCTAAATATTTCTGGGCCAACACCTTTTAAAGACTTTATTAAAATAATGACAGTTTGGTTCTTACATATCTTTAGCTTATCTATGCCTTCATTCCTTCTTTTGCTTCCCTGCTGTAAAATAGGGATGGTTTAAAATAAAAAAACTCCAGGGAAAAATATTAGAATAAATTTTATTTAAGTATTTATGTCTGACTTTTTGGGGAAGAGACAAGCATACAAAGCTGTCCAATGCTCTCAGGCTTCAATTGCAGATGACAATCCTTCTGCATTATAGTTATGCAGCGGTTACACACAAAAGAACAACCACAACAATAGCTAAAAATGCAAGGAGCTGGTGAAATTAACAGCTGGCTTCTGTTCAGGTAATGCACGTCAACAATAAAACAAATTTAGCAGAAAGTTAGGCAAACATTTCCTTTAAATATCTTTTAAAATTATTTTTCAATTCAATTCGTATCCAGAGCAAGTTATCTAAACTGCTCTTTTTTTTCTCTGAATTTCCTGGCATTTCAGTGCCAACTGTAATGCCAGCCAGCACACACAGGCTACTGTCATGCTGGCACTGCAGGGATGGAGAAAGGACTGCACACAAAAGGTGTATTTCGTCATCTTACACTCATAGTGTCTGTACAGCGTGACTCAACATTACAGCTTTCATGTTCTGGTTTTGGACTATTCACTCAAAATACAAGCTCTGGTCACTGTCTGCAATAAAGGGGACAATTGTGCTGGACTTCCTTTGGTCTATATGATTATAACATTAAAAGCATGACAAAGTAGTTAGAGTGACTCAAGGAATTTGTCAGGACTTTCTAGTAAAAGTAGTCATGAACAAACTTCTGAAGGTGAGATTTTTCAGCCTCTTTTAAATAATATGAGTGGAATTTGTATGGAAATATTTTATGGTTATTGCCAAGCTGGAGTTTAAGTAATATAAACCTACATTTTAGACACAAACACATAGACACAAAGGCAAATGTAAACATCCCTACTGCGTATATTATATTCTTGAGAGGAGAAACTAAGTGGTAAGCTTACACTATGAAAGATTTCTTTGCATTTTTCATATATAAACAATTTTATAATCATCTGATTTAATAAATAAATACTAGACCTAGCAGGATAGCCCAACTGCCCTATCCATTTTCCTGAGAAGTCTGCAGTGGGACACTTTTGCAATAGAAAGTGCATCAATACCGTTGATGTTCTCGTATCTAACACGCAGCTTCCAGGCAAAGCCAAAAACAGCCTGGGGCAAAGCCTGCCTATCCCCATGCAGCCACGCCTCTAGCCAGTGGGGCCATCAGTGCCGGATTTGAGCAGTTACAAAACAGCTCCCGAGTTACCAGCTTGCGTTTGAAGCCAAACTTACATCAGCAAAGCATTTATTCAGGTGTTTTGATTTTCTCTACATATTCAAGTAAGACTGTAGCACCTCCTCCGCAGGCCTCCTCTCCCAGCACGAGAGGGTAAGCAGCAAGCTATCTTCCTGCTTGGCGACTGCACAAGGAAGTGGCACGTTATTCTGCCCCTTCTGGAGCTTCCTCTTTCTGTACCATGCTTCTCACGACTTTTCTGAGGTGCTGTCTGTTCCCTGGTGATCTCTGCCATCCGTGCTCCAGCCAAGTACCTGCGCCTGCTCTTTTCCCAGGGCTATAGTAGCAGCATCAAAATGGCTTGAATTTTATGCCCCACCATTTCCACTGAGTTAAGAGTAACAACAGCAAAAACGCCAAGCTGCTGCAAGAGCTCTACCACAATTTCTCTGCAGATTTCGGAAGAAAGCTTTGAATCGTGTGATGCTTGCTTCATTTTTAGACATCTACCTCAAGTGCTACTGTTAACAACACAGCCAGACCCTAAAAGGATGAGGGGAAGGATCTAAGCCACTATTAACAGATGCACAACATTACCAACTAAGGCTTTGGAGATGGCTTAAAACTGAAAATAACATTTTGATTTAATACAATTATTGGAAATTTTTCCATTTATCATAAGCAAGAAGATATGTCAAACCTTACTGTAATCCGATTCTACCAGTTCCAAAAGGTTAGCTACACCAATGGTTACATAAAGCGAACAAAACCCACAAAACTAACAAAAAAGCAGTAACTGCTAGCTACCCAGACCTTAAATGTGGCCTTCAGGAATGCAACACAATCTAATTCACTAAGGAGCCACAAACAATGACTCAAGAAATAAACGGACAGCAAAGTCAGGAAGAAACCCCAAATTTGCATATTCCCTTGTTAGAATAGCTTTGCAAAATTAGGGACATAAGGGGGACTTTCATACTCTTCTCTGAGGCATAGAGGATTGGTCAGCCAGAGAAAGTTCAGCGAAACTTAGATGAACTATGACTACTCTCTTACCAAACCGTCTAAGCTTTCAATTTAACTATTTCTTAAGACATGGAGGGCTTACTACCTCCCTTGCCTACTCGAACTCTCTCTCAGCATATTAAAACACCAGTTGATGTGCCCACTCTGTGCTGAAATGAAAATGACTGATACATATTACCGGACAGAGGAACACCCAGTGGAGATGTGCAAGCACTTTTCAACAAGAGTTTTTGTTCAGAAAATGTCGATTTGCCAAAGCAAAAAGCCACTATTAAAGAACTACATCGGTTTTAATAAGACTCTTTTTGGGAGAGTTTGTCACATCTATACTCAAAACTGAAGTTAATTCAAAATAGCCAGTCTGTATGTGGCCAGGTCACTCTCAGCTGGGGGAGATTAATGCTCACCTTGCCACACTACTCATTTCAGAGCACGCATATGAATTTTGTTCTCCCTCATCCCCAATGCTTGTTCTTCCTCTGGCCCTTCATTTATGCATAGCGAGTGATACCAAGAAGCAGGACTGCCCCACAACCAAGCATATCTTCTTCTCTAGCATGCAAAAAATTCAGGGTCAAATTCTTCATCTGAACTATGCAGAGAACAGATAGGACACTGCTCTCCTCCTGCACACAGGAGCGTGTTAGCCAGCACTGTCCTGCTCTGCTCTACTTAGCACCGTCAGTTTTTTCTGAGATTCTTTCAGAAACGTTTATACAACGTTACAGCTGATCATAGGCAGACCTATGTAAAATAGTAATTTTAAAGAGAAGAAGGAACTGGAGGGAGAAGCCAAGCTCAGTTCATATGATCCTCTTTGCATTCACTGGTGAAAAAAAAGTTTTACAAGCAACAAAACCTGTTTTCTTTCTGCTTTAGCCATATCAAACATCTTTTTCCATGCTTGCATTATTTCATCTCCTAAATTACAAGAGCTAATCCTCAGAAGCACATAAAAGATAAGCCAAAAATCAAACAAACAAAAAAAACTTATGCCTTAGTATTTTTCAGACAACAATACCTAATAAAATTCACCATAATTATAGTGGCCATTTTTTCACCACACTGTGGATTTGGGAGGGGAGAATGTCTAAGGTGAGACTACGAGACATGGTTTCAGGTTTTTATACATAATTTTGCTTCAGATTTGACTTAATGACTAGGAAGAAGCTATTTAAATTTCTCTATATCAAAAACACCCTTATAAAAATTAAACTTATATTCACTAGGCCACACAAGAGTTGAGGAGCTCATTAAATTAATAAATTTGGGAGTCCTGGCAAAAGGAATTTAAGTATAAAAAGGAAAATAATACTTGGAAGTTTGTCATAGTTAAATGTAATCAGTCACTTACCAGGAAGGTCTGTGTGAGCACGTGCTATTCAAAGAGGAAAATGCCAGAGAAATACAAGATGTTGGCAGATTTTGCAATTAGAAAAAAAATGGTTTTCATTACTGTAAGGACAGACATCACCAACTTCCTACAGGAACCTTAAACTGCTTGGTTTAAAATTAAAAAAAAAAAAAAAAAAAAAGTCTTCAAGTATCACTGCTGAACACACACAAACTCATAAAAATAAACTGGATATAAGAAAAGCTAGGACTTGCTTCCTACCATCTTCCTGTTAGATGTTGTACAAGTTACTATTCTTGTTTGTCTTGAGGTTTTTCACTAGCACTGTCCTTGATTCATAGTTGCAGAGTTTTGGTTACATGAAGAAAAAGTATTTTTCCACATAAGACAACAGTCCAAAAACACCATGGTTGCGACAACTTACCAGATTCATGCCTTCATCAAAAGATAAAGGGGTGTTGCACTTAGTGCTACGGTTAGAAACTCATTATCAATTCTTTTTGGATTAGGAGGAAAAAGGATTCAAACAAAACAGCAACATAAGAATGGTTAGTTTCATATTTTATAGAAATTGCCTATGCCAAGTTATCATCATTATTCCAGATGTTCATTTAAGCAGGCATCCGTATTTATGAAACTTTTAAGAACAGAAGTGCCTCAAAAGTGCATTATCTTTTACAATTCTCCATTATAGGTTATTTTTAAAAGATGGTACACAAGACCAGAAAACCTCTAATGAGTTACATTCCAAGGGTCTACACAGTCACCTTCTCCCCAAAATTATTTGTAGTTCTGTGGGTTTTTTTCCTAACAGAACTGCAACGTTAGGCAGCAGCTGCTGATTTTGCATAGAGTTACACTTTTGCATGTTGAGTACAAAGGCACAATTTTTCTGACAGAGCATGCAAAGTAATGGTTCAGGCCACAGTGAGAGCTCCTCCGCATGAATGTTGTTTGTTTTCCCACTGATGTTAATGGGTTTTGGAACAGGCCAAAATGAATCCTCTACTTGGGGACATTTATTTTCAGTGTCTGATTGACAATGCAGTAAGTTAAATGCATGAGAAATACAGTTCTAGTAGTTAAGCCCCATTTAGAGACTATATCCTGAAGATACAGACAGAGTAATGGCGGGGCAGGGGGCGGGGCAGGGAACAAACTGCAAAAACAACCCCACATTTAACATACAAGGCTTTCCAAAAGCCAGATCTTTCTATTAAATAGTCTGGCCAATGCAATGGACCAGAAGGATGAGACAGCCCATACAAATGCATTCACCATGCGTCTTACTCCATCATCTCCATCTGCCCCAACATTCCACTTATCAGTCTTGTTCATCACACGTCTTCTACAATGCAATCCCTTGGGGGCTGTGACTGCCACTTATTACAATAAATTCACATTTGTAGAGATCTTATTATAACCTCTGTGTGTGTGCAAATAAATATGTAACTTTATAATCACTGTAAATATAAAAGGATAATTTATTATGAAAGTGTACATCCCTACAGATCTTGGCTAGGCATATAAACACTGCTATAACTGGCTGATAATACCAGTAGGAAAAGAAATAAAAGTCTTACTGATTTATGCTGAGATCATTTTAAGGAAAATATTAAATAAATATCAAAGATGAGTCAGTTCAATGGCTTTACTATCAGATAACCACAAAAAACACAGAACTGACTGAGTCAAATCATGTATAGTTCTGAATTTGTGTATGTGGAAGCTTTTGACCCTACACTTTGTCTCCTTCCTAAATCTGCATATTTAGGAATGGAAGCTGGAATGATGGAGAGACAAGGATTCCTGTTTGTGAACAGCCTACTTTATATGTCAAAAAATATGCTTTCAGCATGCTAAGGTGGTGAAAATTAGCAATGAACAACATTTAATTTAGTACTTAAGCCTGTAAGTGTCTGCCAAAGTAATTTTGTTATCAGCAGAAAAAAGAATCACTATACTCTTTGCACTCAGCCTTAGGATGCACCATTACCAATGTTACCACTCATTTGAAAGGAGATTGCATCTCAAAAAGAGTGCTTGCAAACAGAGCTGTGTAGTCTGCACAGGAGACTACTGTGCTCAGAGACACAGATCCCAGAGGCAGCATTCACCTCACTTAACTTCAAACGCCTACAGTATAAAAGTCTGCATCTGTGCTTAGCTAGTGGAGAGATAGAGGCGCTCCTAGCACCTAATTTATGTGGCCTGTTGGATATCTGCTTTAGGATCATGTTAATTTTATCCTGGAAGTGCCTGTTTTTCCTCCAGGGATTACTTGAAGAGTCTGGGCAACTCACTCACACAGCAACTTCTACTATGTCTGTATTTGTCAGTCCAGAACCCAAAAGCTTCCGCAACTACACACACTGACAGTCTTGGAAGCCCCAGCATGCAGCTAAATCATGAGCTAAGATGGAAAGTGTCATCTCAGCAACTGCCTTTCTGGGAAAAGAAAATGTATTGGGAGAAAAACTCCAGTGTCTGTGCCCCTGCCCACCCAACAATTGTTACAGGACCAACACAGGCTTGAGAGTTACCACTGGCAACAGCCCATGGATTTCATTATGAACATCAGAGAAAATGAGTAAAATCTGTACAGTGATGGCCCCATCATCTATCAATATATGTCTGATATTTTTCCCCTCACCAACACTGTGATCTTATTTTTTATAGAAATCATCTCATTCCATACAATACTTTAAAGCTGAAGAACTACTTGATCTTTCTAAGGAAAGTCCACAAATTCTCTCTTGCAGTACTGCCACAATATTTTCTATTTTAAAAAATTAGGCTGAAGTTTAAATGTTCATTAGTTACTTTTACTTTCCCCACAACCTGTTTAAAAAAAAAAAAAAATTGGGGGGGCTTCTTGGTGCTTTGTTTGCTCCTGCTTTGTGGACCACTTTCACATGTCCTACAGACCACTCCCCATCCCTGTACCACGGGCTGAGTAATACTGCTCCAGACATTGACACACAGGCTACTGGAAACTGGTACAGTCAGGAAATTCATATCATTTCTCTGAGGTAAACAGTAAATGAAAGCCATCAGGAAAGTCTGAATACCAGGGTGGTTTGGGTCTTTTTTGTTGCGTTTTTTTTTTTTTTTGTTGTTTTTTTTAAAAAAAGAGAAAGTTCTTTTGAAAGTATTCTGTTACTGCATCACGTTATTATAACCTAGGGCAGCAATGAGATCATTTCCATTACTAAGACAGGTTCTGGGATTTATTTTTATGGCTAGTGAGAAAGACGCAGTTATATCACTGAGGCATGGCAAACACACACGAGAGAGTTCATCACCTCTGAGAAAGATGATAGCCAATTCTGCTGCCACTGCCCATGAAGTCAAAGACAAATCCTTCCACAAATTACATGGAGGTTCTGTTTAGAAAGAGACAAATGAAACAAAAACAGACCCATTGTAAACTCAAGTTTAAAAATGTGTCTCATGACTGGTCCCCCAGGCTTTAGCTAGGAGCTGAAACACCAGCTGAACCAGAGGTGTAGGAAAATACTTGACTTTATTGGTTAAACCACATCCAGACTGTAAGTCACACATATTTTTGATGTGTACTTCTCTTCAGAGCAACCACTGAAACGTGGGCTTCCCCATGAATGTCAAGTAAACAGTTAGTTAAAAATTCGGTTTTGCTCCCTCAAGGTCATTCCCCTTGTTAGGATACTGTCCTGAAGGATAAGGAGACTTTGATCCACATCAGTATTTTGTATCAGGTAAAGTATAAATTTGAACTTAATCTCCCATCTCTCAACTCCACACACTAACCATGGGCCATACTGTATTCTAAGCTTCTACCTGTTGTTCTAGAAAGTTTCCATGGGAAACTAAGTATTTTCTTGTATTTTGTAGTCGTCATATGCTTGAACTTCTGGGTACAAGCAGGAGACACCTCCTTCTCTGGCTGCTATGCAAGTCTGTCCCTGTTATTTTCCAGTCCAAGCCGGTCACCTAACTCAATTCAATTTGAATTCACAGTTCCCAAGTATCTAGAATGGCTTCAGTTCTACTGCCAATGCTGTCCTCTTCCAATCTATATGCAAGTCACAGAAGTTGCCACATACCTGAATATTGCATGTCAATTAAAACAGATTCGAAGAGATGTGCCCCTAGAAAGTCATTGCACTGGATTCAGTCCCTTGGTATTGTCAGGAAAACATGCCAAGGAAGAGAGTAGAGGTTACCCAAAATAGCAGTGAAGCCTGCTCAATGGCTTTGCAGGAATACCTCTGAAGGAAATAGTCAGGGCTCACTCCATACTCATTTTCCCCTATGTATGACTAAAAGCTAAGCACTGAAGTACACTAAGGCAAAAACAGATTGGCTGAAACATTTCCCATTCTGGCTATTTTAGGCCAGCTGACAAAAGTAATCTATTCAAAGTATCATGAAAATTCAAGAAGTGCACCTTATGATAACTATGTTCAATAAAACACACTGAAGTTAAGACAAAATCAAGTATGCAATCTTAGTGAAGCAACAGCACTGGATTTTTTTTTCTTTTTTGTCTAATTCTTCTCAGAAAAACAAGTCATTAACAGCACTTGGTGCCAAGAGTCAAACTTTTCCAGTGCAGATTAACTGGCCATGCAGGAGGAGATTAAATTAAGTGATTCAAGCATAAATGTTTTCATTTCTCTTTTGTTATGTATCCCTGCCATAGCAGAACAAGGGAGCGCAGAAAGGTGGTCATAAAGGGACAAGGTGGAGATTTTGAGAGACAACAATGGCAGAGGACCACTTAACTCCACACTGTATAATCAAAACCTTCCCCCTAACAGAAAGAAAATAAAATAAGCACATCAGTTTTAGGTTCACGTTTTCTCTCTGAAAGTCTTAGTATACTGAACAACTCTGAGTAACCACAAAGAAGCTGATCCTATGAACTTACATAGTTAATATACAGTAAGTATCTGAGCCTACTGAGGTGCAGAAGACCACCTTCCTGCCAGCAATATCCACTGCAGTTAGAACTCCTACCCACACCATTGCTCCTCACTTGGGATTAGATCTTTATCTAGTTTCAGAATCTGCATGCCTTCATCTGCAAGAAGCCTCCAAATTGAAACTTTCATACTCCACAGTTCAAGTGGCCAAAGGGATTTTTCCCCAAAGGTAGGACACAATGTGCCAACAGAGGAGCTCTGACCAGCTCTGCAGCGGTCAGTCACACAGCCAACATATGCTGGAGCCTCAGCAGCTCCAGTTCACAGCCCAGCACAGTAGTTCAAACCCAGTTTCAGTGGCTGCTCAAGGGAAGGAGACTGAGTTTATACCAATGCACACCACTGAGCTACTGGGGGGGGAAGCACAACCACCAGCACAGGAACTGGTCATACCACTGAGCCAGCAGCTTCTCCAAATCATGCAGCAGGACTGACCAGAGGTCAACCAGGACAACAAATTAACCTCTACCAGTAAAAGTGTGCAAGTTTGTTCCCAAAGAGGAACATATAGCCCCGTGAAAACAAGGAATTATAGTCTGTGATCATACTTCTAATATATGCTAACAGATGCCTGTTATAAGTCACAAACAGGACCTCTTATGCACATTTTTTTCATATCAGACCCAAAAGAAAAGCTGCTGTTGCAGACATTTTGTGAAATTTTTCCTTAACAGATGTATCATTTTACTTCCCTCTAAATTTCAAAATGGATTGCTTCATCGTGCATACTATGTGGGGATAAGTAAATGAGATGGCAGAGTTCATAGTAATAGTTGCCAAAATCAGTTCCAGTGACACTGGATGAAGTCAAGCATGAACCTAGCACCCCAAGACTCAGGAACTGATAATGGGTAATGCTGTTTATGTAACTTTTGCAGTCCCTCCTTCCATTTGCTGCACGATCGCCACAGGCATGCCCTCGTACCTCTCGCTGCACACGTTGTGCTGCTCTGGCACACATAGCGAGCAACGCAAATGCTTTTTTACCCCTCGCTGCCTTTCTTTTACCTCATGAAAGCTTCATTTTACGCGCGGATGCGCTTGGGGACGGCGGACGCCATACAGCGACTGTGTTTCTGCCAAAGAGGCGAGCGGACAGCGCGCCTTCCTCGGCAGCCACGACCGCGCTGCGCGGAACGGGGCGCAGGCAGGGCCGGGCGGGCAGCGCGGCGGCAGGTGCCTGACGCGGCACCCGCAGGAAGACGCCGCTCCGCGCCGCCCGGCGCTCCCCCGACCCCGGCCGCTCTTCTCGGCGTCCCGCAGAGAAGCGGGTTCGACCAGCCGCCTGCCCTGCCGCGGGAGAGGGCGGCGGGCACCTCTCCTCACGGCCGCGCTCTCGTCCGCCCCGGCGGGTGCTTCAACCGCCTAAGCCCAGGCCCTTCGCACCCTGCCTGCCCGCGGGGCCGGGTACAGCAGTCGCGCACCCCCTGCCCTGTCAGCCCTCCCCTCCCATCCCGCGGAGGAGCCGCTGTTGAGCGCGTAAGAAGGAGGCACCGCGCTTACGGTTGCCTGGGGTCCCGCGGGCTCGGCCATCCCTCCGGGCTAGCGCACGATCCCGTTCCCCATTGCAGGCATACGGCACTTTTCACCCGCGCGGCCGGGGAGGTGCCAGCCGTCAGCTGACCACCGCCTCTTAAGGAGGCGTGAGGCGCCGGCCGGCCGAGGCGGCTGTGGGGGGAAAGCGCGGAGTTTTGGCACGGTTTTCTAGCTTCGGCCGCTTAGGAAGCTCGCACGGCGATGGCGGGGTGCGGCGGTCAGCCTCCGCGGAAGGGAAGGCAGCCTCGAGGAGCAGCAGACAGCCTTAAGGGCGACCTGCCCGCCTAATGGCTGCGGCCCGCGCTCCCGTGAGGAGAGGAGCGGCGGCAGCTGCCGGGCGGGCGGCACGGGCGCTGCTGCCCCTGCTGGGGGGGATACCGGCTCTCCGCGGGGCCTTTTCAGGAGCAGCGTTAAGTTGAAGCCGTAGAAAGCAACCAGGTACTGACTGCGACCAAAAAAAAAAAAAAAAAAAAAAAAAAACCAAAAACCAAACAAACAAACAAACCAAAAACCAAAATTCTTATCTAACAGGCAGCTAAATGGAAGTTTGCATTAAAATAACTTTAAAAAGAAATCCACATCTTTCATTGCTGCAGTGACAATCTGTGGATATTCACGTGGGAATAAACGGAGTGACTGCATCAGTGGACAAGGGAAGAGCTATGGATGTCATCTATCTGGACTTCTGTAAGGCCTTTGACACAGTCCCCCACAACATCCTTCTCTCTTAATTGGAAGGATATGGATTTGATGGGCTGACTGTTCGGTGGATAGCTAACGGGCTGGATGGTCACCTCCAAAGGGTAGTGGTCAACGCTCAATGTCCAGATGGAGAACAGTGACAAGTGGTGTCCCTCAGGGGTCTGTACTGGGGCCAGTGCTCTTCAATATCTTCATCAATGACATAGACAGCGAGATCGAGTGCACCCTCAGCAAGTTTGCAGATGACCCCAAGCTGAGTGGTGCAGTCGACACACCTGAGGGATGGGATGACACCCAGAGGGACCTGGACAAGCTGGAGAAGTGGGCCTGTGTGAACCTCATGAGGTTCAACAAGGCCAAGTGCAAGGTCCTGCACATGGATCAGGGCAATCCCCATATCAATAGAGGCTGGGGGATGAAGGGATTGAGAGCAGCCCTGCGGAGAAGGACTTATGGGTACTGATAGATGAAAGGCAGGACATGAGCCAGCAATGTGCGCTTGCAGCCCAGAAAGCCAACTGTATCCTGGGCTGCATCAAAAGAAGTGTGGCCAGCAGGTCAAGGGAGGTGATTCTGCCCCTCTACTCTGCTCTGGTGAGACCCCACCTGGAGTGCTGTGTCCAGCTCTGGGGTCCTCAGCACAGGAAGGACATGGACCTGTTGGAGAGGGTCCAGAGGAGGGCCACAAAAATGATCAGAGGGATGGAGCACCTTTTCTATGAGGAAAGGCTGAAAGAGCTGGGGTTGTTCAGCCTGCAGAAGAGAAGGCTGCGGGGAGACCTTATTGCGGCCTTTCAGTACTTAAAGGGGGCCTACAAGAAAGATGGGGACAGACTTTTTAGCAAGGCCTGCTGCGACAGGACAAGGGGTAATGGTTTTAAACTAAAGGAGGGTAGATTTAGGCTGAACACAAGGAAAAAATTATTCACAATGAGGGTGGTGAAACACTGGAACGGGTTGCCCAGAGAGGTGGTAGATGCCCCATCCTTGGAAACATTCAAGGCCAGGCTGGATGGGGCTCTGAGCAACCTGATCTAGGTGAAGATGTCCCTGCTTATTCCAAGGGGGTTGGACTAGATGACCTTTAAAGGTCCCTTCCATCCCAAAGCATTCTATGATAAATGTGTGTTATTCAATACTGTATGTATTTGCTCCCCAAGTGCCTGCAGCAGCACTGCATTGGGTGCTGTGGGAATAGGGGAAAAGCCGCTCATGGTGGCTAAGCCCTTATTCAGCAGCTGGTCCCCAGCGTATTAGGGCAGCGGTACTGTCCTCTGCAGTGCCTGGGAGGCTGAAGTGCCCGAGTCCTGCCTGTCACCGGTGTGAATCTCCTGACCTGATGCAGCCACCTCAGCTTGTGACCGCTTCCCGATGCAGGTGGAAAGCACCAGCCTTCTGGTCCGTGACCCAGCAGCATGCTTTGGGCCTCACACCAGGGGTTTATAGGACTCAAAAAGCATCCAAAATCCTCAGAGCTATGGACAGGAATGGCAATTCAGTCCATTAAACACAACACATACCACAATCTCTTTTTAAAACTGTCAGGTGATGCTTCCTCTCCCTTCCATGGGTCTGAATTACAAAAAAAGGCATCAAAGTAGGAGACTGACAGAATGAAATTATGCCCACTTCAATGCAGAGATAGCTAAATTGGTTTCACGGTAAATCAGTAAACAGGCAGTTTGGATCCAGAAGCTCTATACCAACAGTGTACACTACCAGGGACACGAGGTATTTGGGGTCAGTACCCCATACCCATGGCTCCACTGCCTAAGCCCAGCCTAGCGTACCTGCATGGCTCCGCACTGAGAGACACACACATGGGCTTGCTGGCTGCCTGCAAGGTCTCTGTGTCTTGTCTTGGTCCACATAGAAATCCTTCAGCTCAGTGAGAAGAAAGTCTCTACAGTGCAGAACCTGACTTTCAAGTTAGTATTTTACCACCCTAAGGCTTACAAATGCAAAGCAGCTGAGCTTATGCACACATGGGAGTCAGTCCTTGTCACTGTAAGTCTTTTCACTGTCAGGCTACTGCTTCCCCTCACACTTCAGCATTATTAAAGATTTTAGTCTGAACCAAACCCCCATCATGCCTCATTCAAATTATGCCACTGGCTTCTCATCTAGCACGTATGAAATTAAAAGATGCGCATTTTGGCTGTGTGCAATGGTCTTTCCTGGAGGAAGGGGAGGTGGGAAGCAGGGGATTAAGGGAAGCAGCTGTCTGGTTTTGGTTGTTTTTAATGGCAACACAGTCATTTTTATTAATGCTATGACTTTTGCCCTTTGTGAAGATTTAAGATGACCTTAAAGTTCCCTTCCACACTTTTTCTGTTTTGCTTTAAAGGATTTAAAATTGAAGTATTTTGATATATACTGAAGTATATTTATAAATTGAAGTATTGTATTATTTGCTGCATCATTAACACGCAAATAAATACTTCCCATCTGCGTTTGTGGACTTCACAGTGAGTCAGTGGGAGAACCTGACAGGCTTGAACCTCAGCTGCTGCTTGCCCATAACTAGTGCTCTCAACAGATCTCAAAGAAGCCCGTTCTTCTCTAGAGACATCAAAAGATGAGACTGAGTTTCACTTTGATGTTGACATCAAGCTCTTTCCAAATACCCAGTTTTAAGTTTTATGATGGAATTTGCTGGGGCTTTGCACATACTTAGTGTGTAAATAGGAACTCACTTCTTTGAAAAATGTGGCCATAAAAAAAGCAGAGATAAAAGAAAAAAATGGCTTAAATGACTCAACTAGGACCTCCTCAAAGCACAGAAAACCAAAGGGTACACTTCCACAAGTGAGAGGTAAATAAGTGGCATTCACATTCTGTTAACAAGGTTCCTTAATGTGTGGTAAACTGGTAGCCACAACTAGAGGACAGCAAGCCACTCCTCGGTGCACAGCAATGCAAGCCAGAAACCTCATTTTCTCCATCATCTTACTGGTCTCCTGCTATGATGCACTGCAAGAGCTGAGCAACTCTGGCCATTACTTTTAACCTAGTTTTCTGTCTCATCTTTTAAGGAAAAAAGGCATGGTAGGAAAGTGCTGTCCTGCAAGTGCTGTCACAAAGAAGGGCAAGTTTATGTTTAGAAAGCAAACCTAGGACTGCCAGCTCAGAAAGCACTTACTTGATGTGGACAACCTCTTCACTCACTTCCTCATCGTGCCTATTTGAGGGAACATTAAGCAGAAAAATGCAGCAAAACCACAATGGTGTCATTATTCAGGTCCCTTTGTCTTCCAAGTCAACTACTGTCTGAAGATCACCATCAACTCATCTTTTGGTAGGAAAGGACTCTTTAAAATGTGTCAGAAGAGCTCACTAATGGTCTTGAGACATGTAGAAATGACAAAAGGTATGAATATGATTGCTCTTAGCAAGTTAGTTACTTTCTTCCCTTTGACTGGTGATTGATTTGGCAAGGCTACGGCTATGACCACCTTTCCTGTGCTCTAAATCCCCCAAATTTTCTTATTTTGAAGTGTCCAAGATGTGTACTACATACTGCTGAATGCTGGAGAGGCAGAGTTTCCAGAAGGTGCATATGTCTCAGAGGTGAGACATATGCACCTCTCCCACCACTCCAGCCCAGGTATGAGCTATGTCTTGTTGCTCAGCTTTCTCCCAGGCATCTCCATCCTGGTACAATCCTGCTCCAGCCACATGCAAACTTCTGTGGAGCCACATGTTGCTGACAGGCTTGATTAGCTGTCCCTGAATTGTGCCAAGGAAGGGTTATCTGCAAATTGAGACTTAATCTCCAACTCTCTATCCTGGCATTTTAAATTTATGCAAAACACAATTCCCAGGGTATGGCTCTGGTTATATTCTTTCTTTGTGGCTTTACAGATAGCAAATGCAAAAATAAACACAAAACCCAACAAACAGGGGAACTCCAGTATTTCTGCCAAAGCTCCCTGACTTAGTTCTGAGTAGCAAAACTCCAATTTCTCCCTGTCCAAGGAAATAACGCAGACTCCTGATAAGGAGCTGACTAACTAGCAAGCAAAAATTCCTCTTCCCTTCTTTTGACGCAAGAAGAAATGAAAAGCTTTCTTTTACATTATGACTGTTCCTGTTATTTCATATAATATTATGAAAGTTATTTTTGGTCTTAATCCTATTTCTTCAAGAAAATTACAGGTAAGGTTTCATGACATTTTTTTTCTTGTGACAAAAGTTTAGCAGATGCCTTCCCCCATCTCTCATTCTTCCCCACACACTGCAGCTCCTTACTCACCTCACCTGTGTAAGATTTTGTGGGGTGCCTCATCAACTAAGCTCTGAATGATATGGGTTAAGAAACCTCCTTCCATTCTCTTTTATGTTATGCTTTTGTTTATTTCAGATTATTTCAACCCACTAACAACTACCTGCTGCTGCTGTTCATTCTGCAATACCCCACAGTGCGAGATATCACTGCTGCCTTCCACTGATCAACACGTGCTGTATGTATGTTTCGATCTGCCAGAGCCCCCAGACCACAAGCTGCCTCCTTAGCTTTTCTCCCTGACAGGCTGGTCCACAGTGGAAACAAGCCATGAACTGCGGTGAGGCAATTAGAGAGTGTGGAAAATGGCATTGTGAAGTACAAAGCAGACAAAGGTCTATTCTGAAGCAGACTTCTAAGGGAAGCTATGACAAATTACAGAGGCCGGTTTTGTGTCCTGCTCAAGAGCGTCAAAGCTCAGTCACAACTTCAGGCAAACCATGGAAAAGTGAGACTGGGCATATTAGGACAAACAAGCAACTAAGTAAACAAAAAGGGATATTTTGCCAGATGCTTAACACAAAGCCAGTGTTTTCTTCCAGTCATTTTTAAACACAGACACTTCACAATGTATCAGAAAAAAATCACTCTTTGATCATGCTTACAAACCTCAGCTATTCCACAGAGGACTACCTCCTGCTCCACGTTCCTGAGGCCTCCATGAGGCCTGAGACATTCACTCTTGTCAAGATAAAATATCTCTCTGTAGTGAAAATAATTTAATCCATTGTATATAACGCCACAGTGGGGAAAAATTGAAGATTTACAATGCTATTAAGATTGCTTCTAGTGACAAATAGCCATTTGCTTATCAATTGCATAACCTGAAATAGTGTAGCTGGGTCCCTGCCTAAAGCTGGATTTTCAGCTAGCAGCAGCTATCCAGTGCCTCCTATCATTGACATTTGGCAGAATAAATGCACTCTTAATTTCCAGTTTGCTCCTGTAAGACAATTTATCAGACATATCAGTACAGCAGAAAAGTGAAATTTCCTCTAAGCCAGTTTCCCTCTGTACTTACTCCCTCACATCCACATGCAAACGTTTCCCCTGTCACTTAAAAAATAACTAATCATTCTGGAGGACTTTCCACTGCAAATGAGGAAAATTTGCACCCGAAGGGAATTCTGCCCAGGTGTCTGATTCCTTGGCAGACCCCTTCTTTCTGTCCCTTCTTCCACCTACACAGTGGTTTTCTGGGGTTGTGGTCAAGTCACCCATGGCAGTTATGGAAACAAACATGAAGGGCTAAAATAACAGCAGGTTTCAGACACAATCCTGCAATCCTGAAATATCTTCTGAGAGCTTGAAGTACAGCACATCAGGTGAAACCTTCATATTAAGAAAGCAGTTTGTCTCTGTAATTGTCTACTATTATGTCTATAATGTCTGACTTCATAAAATGATAGGATCGTAGGATAACTCTGGCTGGAAAGTCCAACCTCCTGCTCAAAGCAGAGGCAGCTCTGGGGTCAGACCAGGTTGCCCAGGGCTTGATCCAGTGGGAACTTGAAAAGCTCCAAGGACAGAGATGGCACAACCTCTCTGGGCAGCCTGTGCCGTGGCTGGACTGTCATTGTGGAGGAAAAGTTTCTCTTTAGATCCATTCTGCACACCTCTTGCTTCAACTCACACCCATTGTCTAACGTCTCCCTGGCATGTATCACTGTGAAGGACCTGGCTCCATCTTCTCGATCCCCTCCCCGCAGGCAGAGCTGTTCTACTTCACATTGGATCCTGAACTGGTGAACAGCCATGTCTATCACAAAGTGACACATCACTTGGATTCCCCCCGAATCAGTGCAACCCAAAGGGCCAGCTGAACTCTCCACATAGCCAGTTTGTGAGCTACCAGGTCAGTTTAAGTAATCTCACAGCAGTTGATGTTTCAAGGTACTTTTACATCATATAAAACTCATACACAGTATTACTAGCTTCTTTGCCACATGCTTGACAGGAAAATCATGTGACTTTTCAACAAATTAGAATAATTATACATTAAGCTGATCTTATTTATAATAGAACCACTTAAAAGCATTCATTTTAAAAAAGATGAGTACAGGACCAAATATTTTATTAAATTATACCCTGGAGTACCATTTACATTATAGAAGTAAATAAAGTTGCCTCGGTCTAAACAAAAATCAGTCACAAAAAGAAGGAATAGACAAAAAAAAATCATTTTAACAACATGAATGGTATGGAGTTCATTATTCTGAAGATCTGCTGTCCTCACTGCAATTTCCCACCTTCCTTCTTGCCCAGTATCTTGTCTTCAACTGTGACCAGTAGTGGAACTTAAGGAAAAAATGTAGGAACCAGAAAGGGTGTAACGTGCTCCTTTCCCTGACAGCAATGTGCAAACTAGGCACTTCCTCCCCTTGGGGTTGCACCAGGACCATGATTTTTAAATAGCTGTCTGTGGATATAACTCTTATCATATCTGTGTAATCTTTTTGATGGAATACCTTCAGTCTCTGTACCTTCCTATGTCTAGAAATTCCACAATTTGAGTCGATAGAAAGCTTACTTTCTTTTGTTTGTTTGTCTACAGGTTGGTCATTTACTGGCTGAAGCTGAGTTTTCGTGCTGTAACAGCGAGTAATTTCCTGTAATTTTGTCTGTCACCTCGTTTCCAAGCTGAAGAATCTATGTTTGTTTAGTTCTTTTCTTGAGGTGCATAAGTCACTGGTCTTTCATTTACATTTTCTGTTTTCTATATTCTTCGTAAGATGGCCAAGTAGAATGACATGCGCCATTCAAAACATAGGCTAACTGTGAGTTCATACAGTAACAAGGGTTTTGCTTGTTTTCTGTTTCTTTCCTAACTATTTTTAACTTCCTACTTGCTTTTTGCTGACTGCTGAGCTAGCCACAGTGATGACCAGCTCTCCTCCGAAACAGTAATACTGAATTTGGATCTACATCTGTGTATATGTACTGCAGTTCTAGCTACACGGAATAATTCTGTTAGCTGCAAAGCTGGTTCCTTCACTATTAAACTTTTTTTTTGCTGAATGAATATATTAAATAGCACAGGCTGCAGCAAGAGGTTCCACTGGTTACCACTCTCAGTTACAAAAACTGAACACTCCTTCCTGTCCTTTTTCCCCTTTTAACCAGTTATTAATCCATGAGAGGACTGTGGATATTTTACCTTCTTTTTCAAGAATTCCAGTTTATCAAATTGGATCACCTAAAGGGTGGCTGACATCTTCAAAGTGGACTTGTGAGGCATGATTTCCCCTTAAAAAATTATGTTGTTATCACATATTTATAGATATAATTTGATATTGCCTGGGAAGAAGTAAGAACTCACTGGTCTAGAAGTCACAGCTCTGCCCTACAACCATTGTTAAAAAATCAGTAGTACACTGGCTACTGGCCTCACAGTGAAACTGAATCAAGTGATAGGCTGCACACATCAAAATGAGCAGTTCGAATTTTTGCTACATGAACTATGCTTATATTTGTGTTATCAATCTGTCACAAAATTCTTTTACTAAGACTTTCCCTCTAACCCCATCCCGTGAAGAATGGCTCCACTGTGCAAATCTCATTGACTTCTGCTCTATGGAGGACAGACGCATTAAATTTATTTAGATTTCCTACAATTTGCTATCCTCGAGTGCTCCTGTTACACCTTGCACACATCTGAAGGAATAGAAAAAGACAGTGTAAACAGAAAACTGTATGAAATACATTTCAGTTTAAACTTCAAATTAAAAATCAATAACTAATGAAGACTTTATGAGCTGAAAAAACTGCACCAACACAGAAATCTAAAGAAGTTAAGTCGACCCCACTACTAAACAGTAGAGTGGTTCAAAATATTCAAAGCAAAATATGCTTATGCTGTAAAAAAAAAACAAAAACAAAACCAACTTATGCTTCTGCGTCATCTGCCCTTGTCCTTATGGGGGACTTCAACTTGCCAGATGTCAATGGGGAATACCACACAGCTGGTACAAACAGGTCCAGAAGATTCCTGAACCATCTGGATGATAACTTCTTGGTACAGGTACTAAGGGAACCAACCAGGAAAGGTGCCTTCCTCGACTTGCTGCTTACTAACAGAGAGGGTCTCGTGGGTGAAGTGACAATTCGTGGCTGCCTTAGCCACAGCGACCACGAAGCAGTCAAGTTTAAAATCTATGGTAAGAGGAGGAAAACTGCCAGCAGCACCTCAGCTCTGGATATGAGGACAGCTGACTTCAGGCTGCTCAAGGAACTACTTAGTAAGGTCCCCTGGGAAAAAGCTTCTGAAGGTCTGGGGCCCATCAGTGCTGGTCACTTTATGAGTACCACCTCCTAAAAGCACAGGAACAGGCAATTCCAAAATGTCAGAAGTCGAGCAGGCAAGGTAGAAGGCTGGCTTGGCTGAGTAGGGATCTTATGCTAGAGCTAAGGCAAAAAAAGAAAATGTATGGCCAGTGGAAGCAAGGACAGGTGACATGGCAGGACTACAGAGATGCTGTTCACCACTGTAGGGAGGAAATTAGCACGGCCAAAGCTCAATTAGAGATGAAGCTGGCCAGTATTATGAGGGACAATAAAAAGAGCTTTTTAAAATATGTAAATAGCAAAAGGCAGGCCAGAAATAACATTGGCCCATTACTTGGTGAGCATGGTCACCTCACAAACAGGGACATAGACAAAGCAGAGATGTTCAATGTTTTCTTCACCTCGGTCTTCAACACCGATGATGGGCTCTGGGACCCCCTGGGCTAGAGAACCATGACTGTGAGAATGATAAACTCACAACCAGCCCCGAACTTCTGTGGGATTTCCTGCTCCACCTGGATCCCTATAAGTCAATGGGGCCCAATGGGATTCATCCCAGGGTACTTAAAGAGCTGGCTGACCTCTCAATGATTTTTCAGTGCTCTTGGGAATCTGGGGAGGTCCCAGTTGACTGGAAGCTGGCAAACATTGTCACAGTCTTCAAGAAGGGCAACAGGGATGACCCCAGTAACTACAGGCCTGTCAGTCTCACCTCTGTGCCTGGCAAAATTATGGAGATTATTCTGGGAGGTATTGAAAAATGCCTGAAAGACAACACAGTCATTGGTCCCAGCCAGCATGGGTTCACAAGGGGAAAGTCCTGCTTGACAAACTTGATTTCCTTCTATGAAAGGTTACCCACCTAGTTGACCAAGGGAAGCCAGCAGATGTAATCTTTTTGGACTTCAGTAAAGCCTTTGATACTGTCTCTCACAGTACCCTCCTGGACAAAATGTCCAGCATACAGCTGGATAAACACAGAATGCAATGGGTGTGCAACTGGCTGACGGGTCGGGCTCAAAGGGTTATAGTAGATGGGGTTACATCGGACTGGCAGCCAGTCACTAGCGGGGTTCTGCAGGGATCCATCTTAGGGCCAGTGCTCTTTAATGTCTTCATAAATGACTTGGATGCAGGACTTGAAGGATTACTATCTAAGTTTGCAATGACACAAAATTGGGAGGAGCTGTTGACACTCTCAAGGGCAGAGAGGCCCTGCAGAGAGATCTGGACAAATTAGGGAGCAGGGCAATCACCAACCATATGAAGTTTAACAAGGGCAAGTGCTGGATTTTGCACCTGGGACAGGGCAACCCTGGATGTACCTACAGACTGGGGAATGAGGGGCTGGAGAGCAGCCCCTCAGAGAGGGATCTGGGGGTTCTGGTCGACGGCAAGTTGAACATGAGCCAACAGTGTGCCCTGGCAGCCAAGAGGGCCAACCGAGTCCTGGGGTGCATCAAGCACTGTATTGCCAGACGGTCGAGGGAGGTGATTGTCCCGCTCTACTCTGCGCTGATGTGGCCACATCTTGAGTACTGTGTGCAGTTTTGGGCCCCACAGTACAAAAAGGATACGAAGCTACGAGAGAGTGTCCAGAGGAGAGCCACAAAGATGGTGAAGGGTTTAGAGGGGAAGCCGTACGAGGAGAGGCTGAAGTCACTTGGGCTGTTCAGCCTGGAGGAGAGGAGACTGAGGGGAGACCTCATCGCGGTCTACAGCTTCCTCACAAGGGGAAGAGGAGGGGCAGGCGCTGATCTCTTCTCCCTGACGACCAATGATAGAACCGGAGGGAACGGCAGGAAGATATGCCAGGGGAGGTTTAGGTTGGACATTAGGAAAAGGTTCTTCACCCACAGGGTGGTGGAGCACTGGAACAGGCTCCCCGGGAGGTAGTCACGGCACCAAGCCTGACAATATTTAAGAAGCATTTGGACAACGCCCTCAAACACATGGTGTGAATTTTGGGGTTGTCCTATGCAGGGACAGGAGTTGGACTCGAGGATCCTTGTGGGTCCCTTCCAACTCAGGACATTCTACGATTCTATGATCCAGGAGCTTGGAAGGCCACGTCAGTGAAAAGCAGAGAAGTACACATTGGGACTGTACTCTGTTCATCACAGCAATAACAAGAATGTGAATATAGGACATTCAGGGACTTCATCATGTCCCATCCTTTACAGTCATGTTCCTTCTGACAAACCTTTATTCATGAAAGTTGTTCAAATAAAGAAAATGCTACTACTCTTGGGTATAAGTATTTGCAGGAGTCACTGCTTATTTTATTTTTGGAAGTGTTTCATGTGCACAGAGACTTATGGAAAAACGGCATGATTCAAAAAAATATGGAATTTTTAGAAATAAGTTTCTGACTGTCAATGTCAGAAATGGAGCACTTGAACACTTGCTGTGCTTGAGTGTATAGTCCTGGAGAGGGCTAAGGCTTCAATCAAGCAAATGATGTTTTCTGCAAAGAACTCACACAAGAAAACTTAAGGAAACCCATAGTTTATATTTGAGAGACACTTTCCAGGAGATAAAATATTTCTGTTAAAAAGCTGAAGGTAGTGTTTGGACAACCTTGTTTGCCCTTTTGAGAATTATTGTATAATAAATATTCTCTTGACACACTATTATTAACATGGGTCACTGGTCTTCTGCATACTTCATTCAGGTTCTTCAAAGGCAACAGTCTAGTTAAAGGGTAACTTGCACATTTCCTCTCCTTAATGACTGCATTTCTGTTACAATGTCCTTTTTTTTTTTCTTTTCTTTTTTTTTTTTTATTTGTGATGGCAAAGATTCTCATTGTATTACTTATGAAAAAATTTCCACTACTGTAACATACCACTGTAAGCAAATCTCCAATGTTTCATTTGGCATTAATTTTTCTTCTGAAGTTTTTTTTTAAGTGTTTCTTCTTTTGCGGTAGTCTGTTTCAATGAAACATTTAAAATACTTCAGAAATGTCTTTCTTATGCAGATTAATACATTTCTGTTTGTAGTGGAACTATTTGCTCAGGCAGTTACAAAAATGAAAATGTGTGACAGTAAGAAGGTTAAGCATTTTTTCAGCTGCATCCTCTTCAATGAACATTTCAACTCCAGTCTTCTCTGCTTTGTTACTTAAGCCCAGATGTCCACTTTATCCTGTATGCTAAAATAATTTTTTTTTTCACAATGCCCATTACTCATCTGCTTCTCCTTTGGCTAAAATCAATCATCTGAGCTGTGCTGTGACTACAAGAAGAGACTCAACACCCATATCAGAAATTAAAATGGAAGCCTAAGGGTAGTGAAAATCTCAGGTGCTATTTCCAAAGAGTGCCGCCTGCTGCAAAAGATCAGAGAATTCTCCAGGGAGTGCTCACCGCCCAGGAATCCAGGTGTGACAGACCAATGTGAAGAAGGTCTTGAGAAATGTGTTTGCTGAGTATTGCATCTTCTGCTGATAATTCTGCTTTAGTCTCTTTGGGTTATTTTGTCTTCATTCTCCTGAATGTTACTTTGTCTCATATCCATAAACGAAGTCAGACATAAAAAACCTACATCAAAGACCAATATGAGAAACTACACTAGGCAAAGTGGTGGCTTTATTTTTTAATATGTTCTAATATTCAGTAAAGTTCCTAGATATCATTAAGGAGTCTTTGACTATTAGGAAACCTTATTCTGTAATGCTCTAAATCCACTATATTATTATGACAAAAGCAAAGCACATAAAAATATTCCCTAACCACAAAGAAACACTCCATAAAACAAGTTAAATTGTTCTACCACTAAGAGTTATGGATCTGCAGTCCTTTTCTGTCACCAGGAAACTAAGATATTTTAGTGTACTGAGGCTGAATTGAAATTTTCAAAATACTTCTAGAACAGCTGAACCTCAATGTACCCACACTATCTGGTACCAAGCATCTAATAATCAAAAATAAGTCTTGTATTGAACAATCTCTCAAGCTGCAACTTTTAAAGCTTGGGAAGAGCTGAGTTCAAATTTGCAGAATACACACAGAAGTGAACAATTTTTACATTTGCAGAATGAGAAAATTGTGTATTTTTCTGGCTTTGTTTTTGTTTTGCACTATAAGAAATAGATCATTTGGAAGTTAAACATGTCTCAAATGTTTGCCTTAATATACAAATAAAAACAAGAAAATCAGGAGTCAGCTGTTTCTCAGAGATTATACAGACTTAAACATCTCTCCCTGAGAAACTGAAATCCTTTCTTTATCTTATAAATGGTTAAAGGCACTCCCGGATAAAAGTAAACCCAAAGACTTCCCACTATTTGAAAGCTGAATTTTTGAGTTGCTGTAATTTATTAAATTGATCCTGGCAGTTAATCATATGTACTGTTATGAATACTTCCGTTACTTATTTCTAAAGTAAAGTATTCTAATGATTAAAGACATCTGCTCCCAGAAATGGCTGGAAAACATTAAGACCAAACAAACATCAGCAACATCACCCCACCCCACAGCAATCTGTCACTCTCCTCAAAATAACAAACTGACAGTCAGCTTTGCAAATAGAAGAAATAGAAGTAAAACCTAGAAATATCTGAAGCGACCAACACAGAGATCAACATGGAAATGCTGATGACACATGATGCATTCAGAAATATTTTTTTACCATTCTACAGCCAAACCTAGGCAACCCAATATAGCAAGAAAAAAAATCTGCATTTCATGTCTCAGAACCTGGGGCTTGGGAATATCCTGTCATTTGCCTTTTTGCACAACTTTGAGTTATTTCAGGTGATTTTCCTATTCTCCCTCATTCTTTTAAACTTTCAGTTATTTTTTTAATTATAGAGATAACCGCTAGAGCAGGAACATATGCAGCAGAGGCTACTTCAACCTGCACTCAGACTGACACAATGTGCTTTGTTCTATCAATTCAACACCAGAGCAGACTGAAAGTTTCTGGGGTCAGACTAATTTTTTCTTTCCTCCAAAGAGTTGTCTCTTCTGTTATTAGCTATCTTCTTGTTATTTGAGTTGTTAGGCTTCCACTAAGCCTAAGGCCACAACGTGACTGACCTCCAAAAGCACAGCTAGCAGATGTGTTTCCCCAAATAATTTAGTCTAAAGAGGCGAGAAATGGGAGGAGTGCTGAGCAGTGTGGAGTGCCAAACTGACTAGTCTAAGACTGTAACAGTACATCAGTAACAGCACAAAGCAGGTTGCCTCACCCTAGTCTTGCATCCCTAGTGCTGCTGCTCAAGTCTCTAAGAGGCAAGAAAAGGCTTTCAGCTCTATGAACCCTGTCCTGCAGCTCTAAAGATGCATGCTCTGCACTGGGACACAGTGATCTGGGGAGATCTGTTGTAGCTAAATGAATAAAGAATTAAAATCTCTGTGATGGATGATTCCTAAATAAACACTGGTTATGCTTTAGGCTTTTCAGTCATTACTTCTCATAGTAATGAACTGTACCCTCGTAGAATCAGGTAGCTTTTGTCACATAAGAAAATTGCGGAGATCCCTAACAGAAGATACTGTAAAGGTCCAAATACTAAGTGAACTCTGAGATTAGAGAAATACATGAAGGATATGTCCATGTGCAGCTGTTAAATGCAATGTTACAGGCATTACCTCAGCCTCAGTAAGTTCTTAAACCATTGCTTGCTGAATGCTGGACATGATATTTGACCTTTTCTTATCTTCTTTTCTCCGGTGTATACTACTGACGCACGCCAATTAGGTGGCAGTGAACAAAGGCACAACCATCTCATCAAATATGGTGGCTTTCTCCCCACCAGGCAGTGTCTCTCACTCTTCTGGGAGGGCCTCCCTCCATAATCCTTCCTTTAAACTGCAAGTCTCACTTACCCACTGCCTCAGGGGAGAACCAAAAATCAGATTGCAGCAGACCAGAAAAACAGCTTTCTTGCCTGGAAAAGAACAGACTGCAAACCCCCATTTCAGTAAATACAGCCTAAATATATGAGAGGATAGTGTTGCAATTTTTGAAACACCCTTTAGCTTTATGCTTAATCTACTCGCCCCTTACAAGTATCTCTATCTACTGGAAAAGAATATACAGTAATTTGCCAAATAAAACAAACCTTATACACAAATTAGTAGAGGATGTTATTATTTGATAGAGCATAATCTCTTTTATTAATGACTAAATGGGTGCAACAGCTCAGTCCTCAATGATTATGCTTCTTTACATTCCTGGATATGCCCAAATTAAATTGTCTTAAGGGACATATTTATCATCAGTACAACAGGGCTTACTCCTGTGAAGTTGCCAAGCAAAACAGCCGAAGAAAAAATAATTACAGATTGAAGTATAAACTATGTTTTTGTTAATATGTGACAGTGCAATGTTTCAGCAAGACAAACCAGCCCATTACTGGCAGAAGGACATAGTCTTGTGTCAGGATACTTGGAGGAGCAGTCAAGTGAATGAAACACATGAGAAAAACAGCAGACTATATTGGTACTTTCATAAAGACCCCAGTGAAGAATTATTATGGTAACAAAGAACTCAAGCATGCAAGTTATTAGAAATAGTAAAGATGCAGAAAAGAAAAGAAAACAAAGCAGTTCTTATGCTTGAGACATTTCCAGAATTTATCGTTTCTTTGTTCCACCTTTTATTTGGTGGAGTTCTGCATAGCTGCACTTGTGAAAACAGCACTGAATATAGACCAGGTACCTCAACTGCAGTTGCATTCTTCACTTCTGGGTTTACAGACCCCAACCTTTCTTCTTTTGTTCTCCTTGCTTTTTTTAAAAAAAACTACAGAACTAACATAAATCATTACCAGCTTTCAGGAAGCGTTGTCAATACTCAAATCTCAGCAAGCAGAACTCTTCTTGCTAAACAGCAAACCAGACTTGACAGCAAGTTCAGCACAGTTTACATCAGTATTCCCTCTAATCTGGTGCCAAGAACACAAAGCTTATTCTAGCATTATGCTTATCAGAATAAAACTCTTGTTTCCTTGCCAGCTACCTCTTCCCTCCCTTCTCATGTGGCAGGACAACATCTAATTCAATGAATGTAAAAATCTTCCCTGCTGCCTCTCACCTAATGAAACATCTTTCTGTACATCCTCAAATGAAGCTTCCTGTGTAGAAAATTGTGCAAAAGCTATATAAAAATTTGCAATAAATAATCCAGCTAGCTCTGGTTCTGAATATGGCTTGTCACTGCATTTTTATTCTATTGTGCACATATTTGCCAGTGGAACTTTAATACCACATAAAAGGGCACATAGGCTTTAAGGACTTCTGTTTTAGTCCAGTTTTAAAACAGCAGAAGTATGAGGTGATGGAAGCTTCTCTAATCAGGACATCACTTAAGCCCTGTTGAAGTCCCATTGACGTCAAAGAAATTTAAGCATATGCTTTATTTTAATTGTACACTTAAAGGCTGGTCTGAAATGGGTCATAGATGGCCACCTTCTACATTTGTTCAAAATCCTATGGTATCTTGCATTTCCCTCATGGGCATTAATTCTTGTGTTCACAAATTAATTTTTTCAAGACAAAATCCTTTCTCCATTCTGTATGTGTAAACCATCCTAAGCCTAACTAGGAGAAATTTCTAAAGCTTGAGTAATAATTCTCAGACATGACATTAAAACACTGCTTTTCTTATAATAAACTATTGAAAACAAATCATTACTGTGGTTAATGATTAATTTGCTACGTCTTTGGTTTTAAGCTTTGCCTAAGGCTGCAAACTGCTCTTTCAGGCCATTATTTGTTTCAAACAACCAATTTCCTAGGTGTATTTCCTTAGAATTTATTATAACAGTACCGATGGGTAAAGGTCACCAAACAAATCCTTCTGCCGTAATCCTTTTCTACTCAGACTCCATCTTTCCAGTTATGTTCTCAAGCCTTCTGATTTCTGTTGGCCCATTAGGAATATAACACATCACTAAAGAACAGACACAGAATATTACCATTTCTGAAATGACTACCCGATTAGTTGGTGTCACTGTCGGCAATTGAGCATTTCTTGCTCTGACTACTCTGGATGAGCATGCATCCCCTCTGGTGCCAGGCCAACCTTGAATTCAGGCTCTCTTAACATCAGAGCTCCTTGCTACCAATCACTTGAAAAAAGGCAATTAATATGTGTGCTGCTAACTAAAAATCCGCCGTCATTCATACAGAATGTATGTTCTAAGCAGGACTGAACGTATTGTCAGTCGCTGAGATAAAATGCTCAAATAAGCTGGACCTGGAAAGGCTCTAGTAGATGAAACCACCACTGCTCAGCAGAACGGTTGTCCTCCAGAAGTCAGTTCCAGCACAGTAATAGGAGGACTGGCCAAGAATGACTGGGAAGAGGAGAGAACAGGACACTTCTTCCCCCTCTCCTGCCTCTTGTTTGTGCCTGCTTTGCTTCTTGCTACCAGGCCACTTCCTCCCCATTCCTCGTGCGCTGTTCGGAACCCTGATATATTTCCACCACTTCCCAGAGAGAGAATGTGATGGCCTGTGACACATCATTGTTAAAGGATCCCTTCCCTTTTATCCAGATGAATGTTTCCTCCATTACTTTGCCTGCTATTTTTAAAGACACCTGAAACTCTTCTTTCATCCTCCTGTATATACCCTTCCAATGTCCATAGTTAGCTGTCCAGTTAGTTGTCATTAGGCCAAGTTATGCAGTATATTTACCTACTTTAATACCCTCTCATAACCCAAACCTTCCAGCCAATTACCTTTTTTATTCCTGGGTCTGCTCTGAACTTCTTCCAGCTGCCTTCTGCTCAGAAGGGAATGCCATGAACTAGATGTAAGTGCGCTAAAAATTACTACGTCCCACTCTGGTATGTGATGGGACCAACTTCAAAATCACACTAGGTTGTTTTGGGGATTTGTGACAAACTTGCTGGGAATTGTTAATCCAGAATTTCACTGGCATAATTCTTTCCCTATTTCCCTCCTTCACTCTTTATACTTTTCAGATTATTTTCTTTTGGTTGCAAATTTTTGCAGTTCCTATCCTGAATTTCACTTTGTGTATTTTTGTCCTGATTTCTGTCATCTCTTCGGCCACTAGTTTTGTAAAACTCCCTTAAGAAGGAATGTTAGAATTTCGGAGGGGCGGACTACTATTCCTGGGTCTAAAGTGGCATTTTTAACCCAAGCTTGAACCAAACAACACCTGAAGTTTTGAACACAGCACCCTTATGTCACGCTAGGAATACCTGTTATCAGTAGATTTTTAAGTAAGTTTTTTACATACATAGTACCTTTTATTCATCTGGCAGACAAGTGTAATGAGTCAGAGAGAAAATACCAAGTAGTCCAGCAGACAGAGAGGGTCATTAGCAAGGAAAGATTAGGTGGAAAAACCTAACTGCTCCTTTCCTAATAATTAAATGGAAATTATATTTCCAATTTAAATTTAGCACCGTGGTAAAAGCTCTACAGAATTAAAAGAATCTCAAGGAGGAGACATCCCTGTGTTTGCACTGTCCTAATAGGGAACTGTTTGTTCTAGCAAAGTACACTGTTTCTCTTCGATGCCAACTTTGACAATGCCAGAACAGCTCTGTATGTTTTTATTGGCGTTATGCAATGCCTCAGATTATGCTGCCCAGTGCACATGCATACAGTCTTGACCTTCCTTCCCAAATTAGAGAAATATCTGTGCCATATTCTTATCCACAGACTGAAGTGATTGAATGGAAACGCAGGAGGAAAGGATGAGACGGAAGGCCAGGAAATAGATCTGCCATCATTAATTCGACCTTCTTTGAGTGCAACAAGCCCCTGGTCAAATGGGATCCACAGAGCATGGTGACACTCTGAAACCATCAGCAGCACACAAAGCCTCTGCATTCATGTGAATCACTTGGTTTATTAGCTTGAAATAATCTACATCTAAATTGAAATGACCACAAGTTCCAAAACTGGTTAATTTAAAGATTTTATCTACATTTTATCTAAAATTTTATCTACAGACAGACCTTTCAGAAATTAGATACTATAGATTTCTTATCCAGATTGGAATTAGGTCTAGAGTTTCAGACACACCATATTATTTTTTCATACCGAACTCTCAGAAAATCTTGTAAGTACATGTTTATGCGGCTGGATGTGCCACATATGTACACACACACTCTCTCTGTATTTATTTAAGTACATCTGTCCAGTATGGTATGAGCTAGTAATACGCACAAAAAGCAAGGCAAACACAATCTGCATCATAGTGTATAACACCAATTACTCACAACCAAGAAAGATAAAAGAAACCAAAAGAGAAATACTTACCAGCTGAGGTTTTCTCTATACAACTGGACCTGCTCAGGTTTAACAAATTGTTGTTAATGAAGCTGGAAGATTAAGAATGATGCTTTCCTTTGGGACACTCATCACTCTCTGGCAGCCAGCCGCTCTTCTATATAACAAAGATGTCCCCGCTGACTCATCATTCTCTGAGTCCTTGTTGAATCTGGATTTAATTTTCACCTTGCTAATGTTCACCAAAGACTGCAATTCTTGGGCATTTTGCCAGGACACAGTCCTGTCCAGCTCTCCACGATGTGGAAAGATGGCTTGACTAGGTTATCAGCTTTAATTCTTTGCTATTGTCTCAGATGATTTATCTGCTGACTTGTCTTGACGCCTCGCCTCGTAGCTTCCTAGCTGTGACCCTGCTCAGCCACTCCTTTGTCTTTGTTTGCCTGAAGGACTGGGGAAATCTGATCTTTCGGATAGTGACAGGCACATACCTAAGACATAAATGTCACTGCACTGTGTTTTTTGCTAAAAGAGATGTAAGATACAGCTAAAACATTTGCTGGAAGTTGAGATATACATAAGTAGATAGTTAGGTATCAGGATCATAAAACTTCAGAAGGAAATATGCTGAGCCAGAACTGAAAAAACACAGGTCATACTCAGTCAACATGTCAAGCAGCAGAGAGCATGTGGGTAAGCAAACAGAGTCATCCTGGAAGCAGGGATGTCCTGTGGATTTGTGTCTGAAAAAACATCAAGCTGAGGCTGAACACAGATGTACCTAAACAAACATTAGTATAATACTTTCATATGTAGGGCACTTACATTAGTTTTAAAAACATTCTCAAATTTTTCCTGTGGCTTCAAATATTCAGAGTATGGGAGCTCCACAGGGTCTTCCTCAGAGGGAACTGCTTTAGTATCCACCACTGAATAAGTACAGTTAAGACAGTTTCTCCTTAGATGCATTACTTTGAATTTCATACACCAGATGTTGCCAAGGCTGTCAGTAATCAGAAACCCATCTGCAACTTTACATTCAGCTTTAGATTCAACTGACCTGAGTAACCAAGACAACTGCAAACTTTGGCTCTTCACCCCTTTAGGTCCATCCTGTTGTTCATGAGTATTGAAGCATGTGGTGCTCTCAGTAAATTTGGCTGGCAGTTGTTGGATGCACAGACTGCCCTTTTGCACTGTGGTAGGGTGAGGGTGGGTTTTTTAGGGAGTTTCTTTGTAAGTTTCTCAGCACCAACCAGTATAAAACGAAGATATACACATCTTCACAAAGCTAGTGAAGAAAAAAAAAGTCTTTATAGCTACTTGGTAGAAATGCAGGAGTCCATTTATTTTCAAGTACACTACAAAATCAGTACTAGTAAGCTAAGGTACAAGAAGACAACGCGAATGATATGTAACATAACCAGAAAACAGCTTCTATCAGAGTGGTGGTGTTAACCTGTGGTCCCCCACTGATGCTCTTCCGTACCAGGATCTCACCTTGATTGCACAGATCTGGCTACAGCAGGAATTCACTGCACAGACTCTGTGCAGAGCTCTCTCTTCAGAGCAAGAACCGTCCAGCATCCAAGTAACCCCACAGACCACCAAGCCTCCATCTTCCTTGTAAGTTACGAGAAGTAAGAAAAGATGAACTTCCACATTGAGGCTGCTTTTTGTCAGTTATGTGCACTTTGCTCTCAGGTGATTTTTCATTTTAAAGTCTGAGTAGAATTAACTGTGCTTGCAGGAAGACAGCACAATACATCCAGATGTGGCAAATGGCTATTGCACATAAATGCAGCTGTCGTCAGGAACAGCTTCAGCATCTCTTGGATTTTGCAATAACCTGAAATAGATGGCAAGGGGCCTTGGAGTGTGAGCCACAGTCTCACTGAAATCATTTCAACTGGTGATCCAAGAGAGCAGGTAAATCCTGGCTCCTGAAGTGAGGTGCTCTGACCTGACCTTGTGTGCCACCTAGTGCTGCTATTAGAAAACAAATACCCCACATTAGGCAGAAAGTGGAGTCATTAAATCACACCTACACCTGTCAAAGGTAGAGATACAACAGCCGTATATCAGGCACAGTATTCATCTACGTTTTAAATTTACACTATTTTGAGCACTTCCCAAACAATTTTCTCCAAATACAATTACATTTGCAGATCCCTTCTCAGCATGCATTAAGAGGGACCAGAAAATTTGTCTTAATTGAAAATATATAAAGAGGGCCAATCCAATGTGCATGAGTCACACCTGATATCCAGAGTTTACAATCATAAACCTTCAATCCATCTTTTTAGGGAGATTTATAACAATTTTTTATATGCAATTTATAACACCAGAGACTCCCACTGACACTGCAATCCAGGTATGTTAAATTCTGTAGGAACTCAGAAGAGTGCCACTGCCCAGAAGACAAGGCAAAGGTGACAAACAAGCCCTGTTCTTCTGCTGTTACACTTAGGATTTGGCACAGGAGCCCAAACAATTCTCACCAGGTTACCTCGAGTACTGTGTTCAGTTTTGGGCCCCTCACTAGAAGAAGGACATTGAAGTGCTGGGGCGTGTCCAGAGAAGGGCAACGAAGTTGGTGAAGGGTCTAGAGAACAAGTCATACGAGGAGCGGCTGAGGGAGCTGGGGTTGTTTAGTCTGAAGAAGAGGAAGCTCAGGGGAGACCGTATTGCTCTCTACAAGTACCTGAAAGGAGGTTGTAGCGAGGTAGGGGTCGGTCTCTTCTCCCTAGTAACAAGCGATAAGACAAGAGGAAACGGCCTCAAGCTGTGCCAGGGGAGGTTTAGGTTGGATATTAGGAAAAACTTCTTCACCGAAAGGGCAGTCAGGCACTGGAACAGGCTTCCCAGGGAAGTGGTTGAGTCTCCATCCCTGGAGGTATTTAAAAGACAGGTAGACGTGGTGCTTAGGGACATGGTTTAGTGGTGGACTTGGCAGTGCTAGGTTAATGGTTGGACTCGATGATCTTAAGGGTCTTTTCCAACCTTAACGATTCTATGATTCTATGAAGCTAATGGCAAAAACCTAATTTTAATCTCAAAGTCATCCTCCTTCTTCCATTCTGGAAGAACTGGTTCACTTATCCTGTTTGTTACATTTCTTCAGGGATATCTTTGATAAGGCTTAATACGATAACAGAGTGCCTCACTTAAAAAGGCAAGAATGGAAATTTTGACAAACTAAAAACACACAAAGTAATTATTCACTTCGTAATATAATGCCTTCTTCTAAATAAAACGCTATTGTTCTTTTCCATGTCCTGTTAGAATAAGTGAGATGCTTGGTCACAAATGACAGAAGCTTTGAGACTGTGATTAGGTCAAGATTTGGGAACATTCATATGATCCATATGCTCCTATACTATGAATAGAGAAGAGAGCAATGGTTCTGCTCTTAAGAATACACATCTCCTTAAGTGTATCTCATCCTAAACACAGAACATAAATATCTACAATTGGTGCATGGAAATACATAGATGGATCTTCACCCTCCTCTAAACCGAATGGGTCACAAGCTGGAACAGCAGGAGAAGCATCACACAAAAATCCGTAACATAACACACACACCTACATTATCTTTGGTCCGGGTTTTGTGTTAGTAACTTAAAAAACAACCTCCCATTCAATTTTCTCTAGGTTTAGCTATTTCTAAAGCTTTTCCAGTAGGATCCCACTTGTATTAACTCCTATTTTTGTTACCTTTATAGAAATACTTGGCTTTTTAGAGTATGTCAGTCCAAGTCAGCATCAATTAATGAGATGCAGCAAGGGACTGTTAAATTCATGGACTGGACTTTACATACTGTACACACTGTCACAATGGCAAATTCATGACTGACCACTTTTCCTCATCATAATTCTGTGTATTAAAACCTGGGACAAGGTCATGACACTCTCAATATAGATATTCACAGGATGTGTTTAAATCAAAGCCCTTCACAAGATCAATCTTATTTTGCCGTCACTTTTCCCATTTTTAAGTTGTAATGAGACAGCACAAAGAGAACCACTACTTCACAGCTTTTTGAAAGGCATTTAAAGGCTTGGATAAGTAAAATGAATAATATATTTGTCACTGAAAAACTAGTACATAAAACATTTATTTCTGACAAAGTTAAAGCCTAAGAAAGCCCAAGTCACCCAAATAATAGGTATGAAAAACTGCTGCTGCCTTTGAAAAACAAAGTATGGAGGAAATAACACTACAGTAACAATGGGTCAAAGCTCAGTGTAAGAGCTTGTAGAAGAGGAAGGTGACTTTGTTTTAAAGCAAAGCTGATTTAATTTACTCATATTCACACTCTCATACCCACACGATTGCAAGCACTAGGATGTGTGTGTCCAAGTGGTCTGATCAGCTTTCACACACCAAGAATGTGTTTCAAGGTTGTGTGGTCAGGTTTCCTTCAATGACACAAAGGACAAGAGACGATGGCTACGAAGTCTTAACCATAGCTCCTCTGTTCAGCTGATGTTGACAAGGGTGTTCTGGTTTTTGTCTGTGTCTTCTTCTGTACCTTTGGGAGCTGATGGTAATTAGTTTCTATCCTGTCAAATATCTGTGAGGCTTTATGATTTGCTCAGACATTTTCCTCTCAATCTGGTTGCCCTGAAAAGCTATACAGAGATGCATTGGGTTCTTTATGACTTGTTAGTCCAGGTGTTCATATTTTTAAACTCAAGCACATATTTATAAAAGAGTATGCAGAAATATGCCTAGCTAGACCAAACAGAGTGTGTATACAAATCATACCTGTACAGTGGATCCCCAAATATCCACACTTGATCCTCTATCAAATGTCATCGTTGTCTAAAAGAGCAAGTATGCCAAAGGAAATGAGAGCTGGGCAATCACCAACCATATGAAGTTTAACAAGGGCAAGTGCTGGATTTTGCACCTGGGACAGGGCAACCCTGGATGTACCTACAGACTGGGGAATGAGGGGCTGGAGAGCAGCCCCTCAGAGAGGGATCTGGGGGTTCTGGTCGACGGCAAGTTGAACATGAGCCAACAGTGTGCCCTGGCAGCCAAGAGGGCCAACCGAGTCCTGGGGTGCATCAAGCACTGTATTGCCAGACGGTCGAGGGAGGTGATTGTCCCGCTCTACTCTGCACTGATGTGGCCACATCTTGAGTACTGTGTGCAGTTTTGGGCCCCACAGTACAAAAAGGATACGAAGCTACGAGAGAGTGTCCAGAGGAGAGCCACAAAGATGGTGAAGGGTTTAGAGGGGAAGCCGTACGAGGAGAGGCTGAAGTCACTTGGGCTGTTCAGCCTGGAGGAGAGGAGACTGAGGGGAGACCTCATCGCGGTCTACAGCTTCCTCACAAGGGGAAGAGGAGGGGCAGGCGCTGATCTCTTCTCCCTGACGACCAATGATAGAACCAGAGGGAACGGCAGGAAGATATGCCAGGGGAGGTTTAGGTTGGACATTAGGAAAAGGTTCTTCACCCACAGGGTGGTGGAGCACTGGAACAGGATCCCTGGGAGGTAGTCACAGCACCAAGCCTGACAATATTTAAGAAGCATTTGGACAACGCCCTCAGACACATGGTGTGAATTTTGGGGTTGTCCTATGCAGGGACAGGAGTTGGACTCGAGGATCCTTGTGGGTCCCTTCCAACTCAGGACATTCTATGATTCTATGAAAACCTCCTTATTTTTACTTACATCTAAAATGAGTTTGAAAAATGTAAAAGGCTATCTCAGTTTAAATTACACTGCACTAGTTCATACAGGGATACTTGGGTGGACTGTGATGACCTGCATGTAATTTGATCCTACTCAAATTAGCCCTCTCTAACTATATTCCCTGGCAAGCAGATCAGTAATCTCTTTGGGAGCTATCAGCCGTGTGGATAAACGGTGTCCTCTCCCAAAAATGTTAATTTGTTTGATACTATTTCTTTTTGTTACTTTTTTTTACAATTACTTTTAATTTCCTATGTTTAGATATACTTTATTATGCCTTAAGCATATTTATTTAGTTGAGTTCATGAAAAATAAAAAAAATTGGAAACCTGACAAGGAAAATGTTGGGGTTAGAACTTGAGAGAGGAGATAGAAGAGGGCACGTATGTACATCGCAATTCATGACTTGTACACTCTCATGAACTTCAGCAAAAAGGAACCTGTATCATACGTATGTACACACCCAAATGAGAGCAACCTGCTGTGCGTTTTCAGTTGGCAAATATTTTGAAAACGAACATTTTTCCTTTTTGAAAAGGAAGTGAGAAGACACCAGGGGGAGAACCTACAAACAGATGATCATTTTCAGTCTTGTTAAGTTTTCACCCTTATTCTCTGGGCCGTCAAACAGGCAAAACAACAACAGCAAGCCAAAAATGATCAACTAGCCATGCCCATCATTTATTAAGTCCAGTCTCTGAACTGAAGACACTATCCCAGCTACACAGGAATAACCTGGTGTTGCAGAGCTTGCAGCTCCCCATAATCCCCAAGCTTTTCAAGAGGTGGGGGTTTTGACAACCTCTCTGAGCTGAACAGTTCTTGTAACTAGAGAAGGCAAACAATCCTCTCCCACACAACTCCCATACCATGTCACGTCATATGGACAAAAGGAGGTGTTGTGAATTCAAAGAACAAGAAAGGTGGCTATCACTACCACAAAATTTGTATGGATTATTTTAGGATGAATTCCCTGTACAATTTGCATGTCAATTCAAATTTGTAATCTAGTTTGCCTAATGGTACTTTATTCAGCAACTAAACAAAACATTTATTTCTGTTAGTGTTGTTTACCTTAATGTTAATTATTATCTTTTATTTTTGAAGTTAGCAAAATAAAGTTTGTTTCCTTTTTTTTTTCAGAGGTTTTTATATGTATCTTCCTCCTTAGCTGCAATACCCAGCAGGTATAGTAACACTCAAAATAGGCATTTTCAGGTTTTTTCTCACTGGAAAAAGATGAGGGTACAAGCTAGAAGGAGGGAGAATAGGAGATTTCAGTAATCTACTCCTTTTTGTACAGAAGTCAACAAAATTATGACTCATTCTCAAATTAGCAGGAACAGAGAGTTACTTTTGAAGTGATATTTAATTCAGCAAATAAATCAGCTCTTGGCCAATGAAATCCATCAAGTGAATCAGGCACAAATTCACATCAAATATACTGGCAGCTTCTTGTTCCATAACTTTTTTGAGCACAAGAGGAATCCTTCAAATCCTCCATCCAGTGCAAGACATAATGAAATGCTTTATGTGGGTCCTTACACAAATCCATTCCAGTTTGGAAGCTCTTCGGCCACAGTTCATCTTGTATCTGAAAAACCATGCAGCACTACCATATCATGGTAGTTCTGCTCTAGACGTGCTCTTGGACATAAAATAACAGCAAGTTTTCTTCCAAATCTGTCTGTCCAGCTTCTGTTTTTCATGTTTTCCTGACTGCCTGATGTCTTCCAGCACTGATTCAAGCAACTGAAAAAACATAAACCATACTCATAAAAAAATATCTCTAGGAAGCCACGCTTCTAATCTACGACAGATGCATGGAATGAGCAGATGGGTGAGTCTGTATGCCAGGCTGGACTAAAATACTCTCAGCTCTTGTCAAAACAAAGCACTTTGTGTACATTCAGGAAAAAGCATTGTGCTGTATTTTAAACAAAAATTATGCAAATGGGGAATGCAATGTTTGCCGCAAGCTTCAAATATACCCTTTCAGACCTGGATAAGAATATGGATATGGCAGGGATCACTATATTTAAAGATATGTTCTGTAACTTTCTTAGCAGTGCTTCTGTTCATGAATGCCTGACCTTGGGCACAACTGGAATTAGAGTTCAGGGCTGAGCACTCCATCCCAAAATCAGGACTGATACTGCTATTGACCCCAGACACTGGTAGTTAAAAAAGATGGTTAAAAATGGCTATACGAAATGTGAAGTTCAAAGTCAGAGAAAAGATTCACCTTAAGACAAGGACATAGCTATGACAGGTGGAAAAGCCTGTTTTTAATCCACAGGAGGTTAACAACTCATTAATACTTTAGTTAAGCATCTGAGCAAAAAGGAACAGTTTAGCAAGAAGAAAATTAAAATTACCCTCCTAATTAAGTTGGAATCAGAACACCCTGGGAACAGGAGGTTTTGAGATTTTCACCTGGATGAAATCCAAACAGGCTTAGGGTATAAAATGAAACACATTACCCCAATCAACATTAGTTTTGATGACTGCAAGCTTAAAGTCATAGTTTTTGCATAGGAACCAGTTCCCAAGTTACACAGTTAGGTAAGCGTTATCCAGCTGATGGGCTGGTAGCAGTGTAAGAGACCTTTAGGATTTGATCTAAAGATAGACTTCTGCATACAGGCTTGCTTCGCTCCTGTTTGCCACAACATTTTAACTGTCCAAATTCTGATGTTGTGCATACATTCTTTATTTCCCATTAATCTCACACTGCCTTGTGCTGAGGAGGACTTCCGGGTAATTGGCAAACACTAAAATACTCCTTCCCCAGGATAAGACTCGTAGAATATCCACAACATTGCAATGTAAATCTCCATGGAGCTGCAGAGACTTGTTTGGGAGCAGGTAACAAATCAACTGATACCGTAATACTGCATGCGCAGCGAAGTGCAGCAAATAGAAAAAGGATCTTACCCGGATTACCTAGTAATTCCTGCTGTGCAAAGTGCTTTGCATTTGTTGGGGTTTTTTCTTCCCCATTCAGTATTGCTCATAGTGTGACAATAACATATGACTTCTCACAGTACTGCCTTTATGTCATTTACATTCATTAGTGTTAAAGAGGAGGGGATAAGGAGCCTTGGGCAAGGGGGCTAATCATTCTTACCAGCCAAGTGAAACGACAAAATGTTCTATACATAAATATTTCTCCTCTTTCCTACCCTCTGGAAATTCTATAAACATTTCAAAATCCCCAAGAGCTAAGTTACAACACCTAAGAACTACTTTGTGTGAAACACTCCATATTTAATTGATACAGGCAGGAGCGCCAGCTATTTCAAATGAGTTCACCGAGAGGAAGTTCACAAGGTCTTGCTTGCCACATCCACACTTCCATTAAGACCTACCCCGAGATCCTCACAGGCCTGACCCAGAATCATCCGAGTTCATCAAGTCCAGGACATAGGGTGGAGGAGCCTTCTGGGAGCTGTATTTGTGGTTAGAGCAAGCCATGGGGGAGCTATATGCATAGGAGCTATGGCCCTTCCCTCCAAAAATCAAGTCAAGAGGAAAGACATACGCTGCAGTGTCATGCATTTTTTTCCCAGCACGAGCTGAAACTCTTAAGGAGCTGCAAGCAAAGAAGAAAAGCTTACCGGGAGCCAGCAGGGAATGGTAATCCCCATCGGCCCTGCCACCATCTGCTGACCTAGAAACCACTGAAGGCCTATCACAAGATTGTGATAGCCTTTGCAGTGGTCTGGAACCAGTCACTTCAAAGGAACTGGTGGTGGCTCAAAGAAGCAACAATTCCTTGGGGACACCAGCACAAAATTAGGTCCCTAGACAGAACTCTATAATGGTGAAATATACCCTGCTATTTCCATCCAAACCTGGCCTCAAGCCAAAGCTGAGGGCTGCCTGGCAGGGTCTCTGGCAGCTCTCTCCAAAACAATCCCAGGAAAACTGCCATGCAAAATGAAAACCTAAAATAATATGCATTGCCAGAACATGTTGCAAAGCCCTCATTTATTTAATGAACTATCTATAAGGAGCACACAGCAAGGCACAAAGTGGCACCAGCACAGAATTTCCACAGCTAGTGGAAACAACTGAACAAGACAAGCTGAAATGTTTTCAGTTGAGTTTGTATGATTTATCTTCTCTTCACTGAGGGTTAGGACAGGAAATAAATCCAAAAATATTTTAGAGACCACCTCTGGCTAAACAGAAAAATAGTGGAAGAGAGTCATGTCAATATTAAACCAAATTTACAATTACTCCACAAAGAAACTCCATCAAAATTCATGATATAGGACGAATTGCGTGGAGTACAAGAATAAAAACTGTTCACAAGATCATACGCATTACTCTTACAAACAGCAATGAGATGTTCAGCTAGACATGAGTTAGTCCTTTAACCTGTATGCTGACAATTCAGCATCTGGAACAAATAAACACATACCCTTTTCTGAGAAAACATCCTTTCAGGAGGTATCCCCTCATTTTGCTTTTTGTAAAGGGGCATTCCTCCAGGCAAAAGGTGCTCTGCAGCGGGACAGTTCACTGGGTTCTGGTTCACTAATGTACACAAATAAAACGATAAGCCAATGACATTCCTTTCGCAGCACACAGGCTTCAACCTATAACAGAGTTCAAGCATCAAAAGGAAATGTCAGATGTTTTCCCTAGCAGATAATAAACTAGATGGGCTGTGGGTCTGATCTCTTACAGCCACTGCAGTGTTTGTATCTCCTTAATTATTTTCTATTTTTATATTTTTGTTCATTATACATTTTCACTAATTGAAAATTCTAGGGAAAAGAAATTAAAACCAGTGAGACTTTATTTCCTGATGAGTATCGCAGTGGCATTATTTCCCTTGGAGGCTTCCTTTTGAGCCCAGCAAGCCAGCCGGTTTTTTATGCCATTACATAGTTGGCTGTCTCAAAAAGCATAAAAGCATTTGAACAATTTCTAAATCATTTGCCTTTGCTTAGAGTCATATGTCTTGGCAAGACATAACATGATGTGATGTCTCCTTCACAATCATCTTACTTCACGTTGAAAAAAAGCAGGAGTTTCTCCAGATTTTCTCTCCTGAGACGTACATTTTCGTGGCAGAATCTTCCTGAATTAAAACTCTTGTTCCAACCTGAGTAGTTCTTAAAGTGCCTTCAATTCCCACGAGTAACTACGAATAATTATTGCAAGTTACCCACTTGCTTGAGTTTCTAAAGGCCTTTTAAGGAAAAGGATCATGGGGAACAGTTTTTATCTGGTCCTTTTCCCTCACCAGTAATCAGCTCATTTAATGTCATTTCAGCCCTTTTATTTCTTAATTTCTTCCTATTTTTTTAATCGTAAGAGTATGTTGGAAGTGAGGCAAAGTGACAAGCCATTACAAGAATATTGGAAAATACTCCTGATTTAATTCTGGAAATGGAGATGACTAGAGAGGGAATTTAGGTAGCCTGCACTGGGCACAACCTGCTCCAGGAACCTCCCCACCCTGGTGCAAGCTATTACTATAATTTGTGCGGGCACAGTCCACTGTCCATCCCAAACAGCTGCCATGAGATTTGTGTCATGGAACATTTTTGTTTGTCTGACACCAGATGACTCTTCCAGCCTCCCAGCTGTGAAGAGCTAGAGCCAGTTTTAATGAACTCAACATCTTAATATCAGCATTTTAATCCATATCTAGCCCTCAATGAAAAATATACCTTGATGGCATCTTCTTCTGTGGGCACTGAGTGAAGGCTCACAACAAGAAGTTGCAGAGTGGAGTTGCCCCCTTCTCAAAGCACTGAATGTCATTACTTAAGCTGTGTTTGATCATACTACAACCCCCAATGGAGTTACTTTAAAATTAATTTGCTGATCACAGTAAGTAGAGCAGTGTCACAGCAACTAACACAGAAACCTTTGCAATACTTACAAAGTAGCGTTTGAAAACTGGAGGACAAGTTGAGGACAGTTCACGCTTCCACAGACTTGCACCGAAATAAATCTCCACTGAATGTTATTATACGGACTGTGGGTGTATCCACCTCGTAAGATTCTGCTGTTGATCGCCAAAGTCCCATCACGTACTGAAAATGTAAAAGCCCTGACAAAAAGTCTTACTGCACTGTACGGATAAGCTTTCACAATTATTATTCACATGTGAGCTTCACATATAGAAAATTTATTGCGATATATTAGACCTTGATGAAAACTCATCTGTAGCTAAGAAAGTGGAAAATCATGATGAGATGTTACACTTATCGTAAAAATATCCCAATACTTCTATTAAGCATTGCTTTAAGGACAAAAGTTTACAACGAACTGCCTGAGTTAATAAATCCGTCTCTGCACAGTCACTGGCAGTCTTTATAGACTGTAACTGCCCACAGAACTGCATCACTCTGCATAGCCTCGCACATCAAAGCCTTCCAGGAAAAAACTCAGCATCCCATCAGACAAACGCCTACATTAGAAGAATGTAGTACATGAATGAATGAAGTACATGAGCTGCACTTAGGCAGTGTTGCCTTTTTTTTTTTTTTTTGAATGCTTGATCATAATATTCTGTGAATACAGATGATTTATAGTTATATATATAGTTATTTATGTGGATAAATGTTGTAAGTGGAGTTAGATTCAATCTTCAGTAAACCCTACCATGGTTTACTTTATGCAGTTTATGCTAAAGTGTTGCTGCTTTTTTCCTTTTTTCTCCTTTGGCAAGTGATTATATCTGACATATAATATACATGTCCATATCACATCCTGGGTCCAGCTCTTCTGTTCAAGCATTTGATGAATACACCTATGAATGCTGTATCTACAGGATCTGTGGAGTTCTTTTAGTGACTAAAGATAGCTCACCTTATGAAACTATGAATTCTCAGGAAACCTTACAAAACCCTGCAGAGTAGAGGTCACTAGATGGAACAGCAGATTTTGCACTGTTTTAAATTGATCTGGTAAATGCTTTTGTAGAGAAAAAAAGATCTCTTCTTTGCAGAAATAATGTTTACTTTCTGTAAACTGAATGAGAAAAGGGATAAATTAACAAAACTAAATAAACTTTGGTACCCAAAGAGGTGTTTTATGTAAAAAAGCATTATGCTGAAACAATTTTCTACTCAGTAAAACCTACTACAATTTCCTTTATCCAGTTTAATGTCAGCATGCTGGAAAGCAATGGAAGATTACAAAGTATGGTATTCACTGCATAACAACAGACCAGCTTTCAACTACACAACAAAAGAGCGTGAGACTGGATGAAAGAATTCACTAAAAGTTAAGCAGGAAGTAGTTAAAAGAAAATTCCAGCATCTGCAACGAGGAACGTAATATTTGCAAATCCTCTCTCTACAGATGGATTTTCTGTGGAAGGGGTTTTTTTTGACTGTTTTGATATACAGTGCTTACTATAAATGGCATAACAGAAGCAATTACCCTAATATGAGTTACAGCCATTTTGTGAGATGACAAAAAGCAGATAAAATGTCAGCTGACACTTCTTTATGTAAGGGATTTACAAAATCGCATGACGTATTTTTCAGAGCTAACTGTGATCAAATGTCTGCGTCGGAAATACAAAGGTTATTGAGGCTGCATGGAGAAAAAAACAGACTCTGCTAAAAGAAACCCAGAGAACTGAATCACAATAGTGGAGAAGTTCACAGTTTAAGTTTGGTAGCCGATTGCCAATAAAGAAAACTTGTTTTTCTTCATTCAAGTAACAATGAGAAATATTTTCCATTCTAATAGGTACAGTTCAAATAGGAAGAAAATCCCATAGATGAGTGTATCCAAACAAGATCTCTGAAAAATTATTTGAAATTAAAAAAAAAAAATCCATAGATCTGATCCAGAGAGTGGCTGCCAAAAGCTAATAGCTTATGTTTATGGCCTTTTCCTTTAAATTCACCATAAAAAGGAATTAAAATTCTTGCCACCTAAAAAGAACGCGACAGACAGTAGCTAGGATGACATTTTCAGAGTCAGCCTCTGCCTCAAACTCAAACTATCATATGGGATAAAAATGTTGTGTTTCATACTCCATTCGTCTACACTCCTTGGAAAAAGTTTGTCCTAGAGTGCTTCAAGCTGAGTTTAAATCATTTAGGGCTTGTTTTTCAGGAACGAGTCAGGCAGGACTGAATTTGTGACTACCAAGTTTGCAAATGAGGAAAAGAATAATATTGTCTAATACATTTCATCTGAAAAACAAAACACACGGTTCTGGAAGCCATTCTGCTGAGGCTTCATTAACTTTCATTTAAAATAACGTGAATTCAATGTCTAGTCACCTCCCAAAGCAAAGAACTCAACCTGGATTTGGATAAGGCAGAGATTCAAATTTTAGCTGTTATTAATGAGCAATTCTTGTGTTCTTTTTCTCTCTAGTTTTGAGACAAATTAATGTTTACCATGTACCAAGACGTGTGCAGATCCCCTATAGCCAGGTTATAATACAGGTAACCGTCAAAGAATTTGCAAAGCAAACAGGCCTACCTAGGAGAAACCTAGCCATGATGCAAAATGATGACATGAAGTGTACAGGTGTCTCATTTCACATCTCGTCTCACTAGTTAAATTTGATGTAAAGTCACTCTTTTCATCAATGGAGCTTATTCTCAAGGTATCATCTAAACAGTAAGAAGAGCAAAAATGAGCTGCATATCATCATTTATCATGTCATACAATAAGAAAAAAACATCCAGCAAAAGAGGGCAGTAATACTCAGTGAATCCTTCTGCTTCCTTAAAAGTTGTCAAAAACAGGTCATGTGGGGTTCTACCTACTATTGGGGCAAAAAAAAAAAGTATTAGCTTGCATTCCACTATGTATAGAATTGTGACTTAATTTCCATGTGCAGCTGTTAAGAAACGTCCTGGAATGGCAGAGCCGAATTTCACTTCGGGGCGCAAATATTCCTGATGAGCAGTGAGGAATTTACTGGTTTTTCCTACTGAACCATAGCTACAGATAAAATGAATAAAAATAATCGGGGGAATTTTCAGCATTTGCTGGAAAGATTTTGTTGCTTTGAAAACTCTGCATAAAGGCTGTACACGCCTTGCAAGGAAGACATGTGATGGGCTTTGCAAAGCCTCAATCTCCCTTCCACAGAAATGCCATCTCAGAAGAACCACTATTATTATTAGAACAATAGCATTTGCCTTGGATTTTCAGGAGTCAGTGCAAAAATGGAGTACCACCAGTGCCAAGGAACAACATTTTCCCTGCTGCTGCTCTGTCTCCCCTTCTTTTAGTGGCATTACTGAAGGATGTCAGTCATTATGGATTGCTGTCTCTTCTCCCAATACTGTCCTGAAACCTTGCCTTAGGGAAACAGTAAACTGACCTCAGCACAGAGATGTGAATTCGATGTATATTCTATATATAACCTTTCATATGCGGTTAAACCTAAAATAGAAACAGGAACAACAGCTTTCAGGGAATCACCTCCTCCAAAAATTTCAGCCAATGTAAAAATGGTGAGGTTGAGGAAGCTACTCTGTTCCACAGACTGCTTTCATCTGGACCAAAGGGTACTTAAAACAACTCTCTCAGAAGTAAAAATAATACCGATTTTTTGCAAAGATGGTGTATATGCTTTAAAAAAAAAAAAAAAAAAAAAAAGAGAGAGCATAAAATGCACCTGGTTGATGCATAAAATCTCCACCTTGTGGTGAATCCTGCCACAGCAAACTATTTTATTTTTAAGAAAAATTCCTGTTCCAACATATAACCAGTTCGTTATTATAGACAATCCCAAAACAAGTGGAGAAGGGCAGCCTTCAGAAAAACAGCACTATCATATCTCCCTGATTTTCCATCATCTTGGAAAGCTGAAGAATCCTTTCAGTTATACTGCAGCTATCAGGTGCACAAGTGGCCTCCCCCAGCCAAAACCAGACTCGCAGAGAGCTCACGTTGCACCATATGTAGGGTAGGGTGGAAGGTAAAATGTACTGACCGTTTTTTCAAGTGGCAAAAAGTGCCACTTCCCAAGGAAAAGCATCCTCTGCCAAGGCTGAAGTTCTGCCCTGTTGCTCGGTTTGCACATGGGTTATTTATAATAATTGAAAACTTTAAGCCATATCAGCTACCTATATCCCCAGGGTCCTCGAAATCATAGCATAGTTAGCATTGTATTATCATTTATGGGGCAATTCTCTAGCTGCACACAATTAGTTCAGTTTTCCCCTTAACGTTGCTGGTTCTACACCCTAGAAACATTTTCTGGATTTACATTTTCCTATGCGCCTTATTAAAATGAAACATCTTACTTGCCTAGTGTTTTCAGTGAAGTCTTATTATCTAACAGCATCAATAAAAGCTTTGTAAGACAGAATAAAATCAGTGTAAAATGGACATATAAAATCTACAAAGCCAGACCCTTGATCTACAACACTGTGCATACCATGCATCCCTTTCTATACTCTGTTCTGTTGGACATTACCAGTGTTTCATAATTAGTCAATATGGCTCATACACCTCGTAATACGGGAATGAAACAACCCCCTTTCACACTTGATAAAACCGAGCAACAGTTAACAAGACTTGCACGTAGCCACAGCTTCTGACAGCCTTCCTCTGCTGCAAGCATATGACCAAGGCCGGTAGTTTTTTTACACATATGCATGTAAATATATAATATATGCCTTTTCCTATGCCAGAAGAATCATGCGATTACAGACTTCCGTGCACCATTCCCTAAAACATCTAGGATGACCTACTGCTGATGTATACAAATTACTCACTAACCACAATACAATTCTTCTGGGCCAAAAATAAGATTTTGTTTAAACTGGACCAAATCCACTTTCTGTAAAGTCACTGATTTGCAATCTAAACACAATCAGCATCGAACCTCAAAAGTTATTTGTATTGAAACAGCAATGGATTTTTTTTCCCTTTGGTATTTAATGCTGACATCAAGGGTGAAAGTGCGAGCAATGGGAAGACTGCAGCAAGCCCCCAGTACTACGCCGTACAGAATTACACAACTGCATTACATCCTACTTGTTTCATAATATATTTTCCACACGCAATGAAGATTAAAAATAGTAGAGTGTACTGATTTAAAAAAAAATCTCTGACAAAAATGTAAAGCATCCTCAAACGGCAAACTCTGTGCAGCATTTGAAGGAAATGAGCAAAGATTTGTTTACAAACCGACTATACAGAGCAGTAGGGGTGTAATTTTAAAGCAAAAGCACTGGGGAAAAGTCACTGGTCATTCAAAATAAGATGCCTAGTAATGGGATTTGATCTCATCAGAAACACAAGTACATAGAAATAAAATGAAATACACTCAGTATGCATTTCTCTCCTCTGTTCGCATTCATTTGCAACGTAAGTTCTTTGCAGCGAGCCCCCTTTCACGCATATGGAGAAAAAAGTCCTCCAGTTTAATGAACATATTAAAATTACCTCATTAAGTCTAAACCCCATGCTCCCAAGAGCGCTCAATGCTGTCAGAGAGGAGGACCCAAACGTCAGTAGGATACGTGCCTGGTGCCCATTTAATTTCTTCTGCTGGGTGAGTTTTCATTGAACTTTTTCAGTCAGAAAAGTGCGTTTTCACCCGCGGGCGCGGGGCGACGCCGGCAGCAGAGCCCCACGGCGGGCAGGTGCAGCGACGAGCTGCATTTTGAAAACATCACTTGGAAAGGGGGCAGTTTCGGGGGTAAAAAAACGGGAGGGGCGGGATTCATTTCGGCCCCTCTTTGGACGCCACGCAAAAGAACGCTTTGTCGTTCGGCACAAAGCGAGCCGCCGCGAAGCTCCGTGCGGCCCGCGGCGGCCGGCGGAGGCTCCCTGCCGCCCTGCCCCGACGAGACGCCAGCGACACCGAGGGGGACCGAACGAGTCCAGACGCTCAGGAGCCGCCTCCGCGAAAGCGCCTCCTCCGCCTCCTCCCCAAGCCCACCGGTGACTCAAAAGGGACTGGGGGTCCCAGCAGCCCCCCCAGGCGGGTGCTTCCCTCAGAGCCCGCCCCCCAGGGCTCCCGGCTGGAAGAACCGCGAGCAGCCAGCGAGCCCCAGCCCGCGGCGGCGGAGGCTTGGCTGAGCCGACGGCAGCGCCGCCGCACGTCCACCGCCACCTCAGCGCCCCCGCCGCAGCATGACGGCGCCCGGGGGCTGGTGGCCCCGGCCCGGGGCAGCTGGGAGCGCACAACAACGACAGCGGCGGCAATAGGGCGAGGCGGGGCGAGGCGGAGCGGCGCGCAGCGGCGCGAAATCCCCCATTTCGTGATAGCTTCCGGCGGGGGGGCGGAGAGGGGGTGACTCATTCGCGGCGCCAGGGATAAATACGCGGGCGCCTACCTGGGAGTGGTACAGGGTTCTCGGCGCCGAGCACCCGCAGAGCCTGAGCCACCGCGAGAGCCCCGCCGAGACATGATCCTGCCCTGCGCCCTGGTGGCTGCTCTCCTGGCTGCCGGCCACGCAGGTGAGTCCGTCCGCGTCCCCCTCCCCCCTGACGGCGGCAGGAGCGGGTCCGGCCGCGGGTGACTCGTGATTCCACCCATGACTGGGGTTTTCTTTTTTCTTTTCAATTGCAGATGTAATGATTCGGGTTTTTTAATGTCATGTATTCTTTTGTAATTTCTTGAATACTTGATGTATGGTAGGAAGGATGTCAGGCCTCCATTGGCCTATGTGAGACAATCCAGCCCTTCTGAGGGGGTTTATTGCTGTCACGAAACAGACAACTACGTATGCTTTTGTTAATAACTATTACCTGTAGTAGCCTAAAGTAAATGGATGCTCATTCTCTTGTCTTTCTGATAAGCATTAAACTTCAGCGCATTGTCTACCTGCATCTGAAAAATTAGCTCAGTGAGATGAGAACACCAGTATAGCCATATAAGATGCTAATCAGAGCATTTGCTTTCGATTCTAGCCAACCCTTGCTGCTCAAACCCGTGTCAGAACAGAGGAGTATGCATGACAACAGGATTTGATCAGTATGAATGTGACTGTACAAGGACAGGCTATTATGGCGAAAACTGTACGACACGTATGTATCCTAAATCTCTTTTCATGGAAATGACATTTGACAATTCAGATTCTAAATTGCAGGTTATTCTCAATAGCTAACTTAAAATAATCTTTCCATTGATGCTCACAGCGGAATTCTTCACATGGCTGAGGCTAACGTTGAAACCTTCACCAAATAGTGTCCACTACATCCTCACCCACTTCAAAGGAGCCTGGAATATCATCAACAACATTCCCTTTTTACGAGATGCTATTATGAGATATGTATTAACATGTAAGTATGAGTTCTCTCTTCCAGTTCTCTTAACTGGTAGAAGTTACTTGTAGGACTCGAGAATATTGTACTTGTACTTGATTGGTCAATATATAAAGTTAGCAAGCTAAATTGCACTGAGGTAAAAACACTCTAATCAAAATCTAAGATTTTTGGCATGATTGCAGACTTGTATGAAACATGCTTTGAAATGGAATGAATTTTGCTCTAATCTCTAATAGAGTCCAGGATTTTGCTAGCATAAACTTTGCACCAAATTGCTCATGTTAATAGTTGGATCCAGCTGATAATCCAGGACCCAGTCCTGTTATTCAGTAACTGTAATCCCATTTAACATCAGTAACAGATATGTGTGGAATTTTTAATTTGTTAATGCAACTGCTGCCAAACTATATGGAAAAGATCTGGCCTTGTGACTTACTTTGAGACTAAAATGTACAGTCTAAAAAAAAAAAAACCAAATGAAACATACCTTTTTCTCTTCCAGCAAGATCACACTTGATTGACAGCCCACCAACATACAATAGTGATTATAGTTACAAAAGCTGGGAAGCTTATTCCAATCTTTCCTATTACACAAGAAGCCTTCCACCAGTAGGACTTGACTGTCCAACACCAATGGGTGTTAAAGGTATGGAATAAACCATAATGTTCACTTTCTAGGAATTTCTGCTTATCTCATCCTTTTAGAATTTACCATGAGACTTCCTTGTCTATAACCTGTTTTCAGTGTAGTTCACTTTAAGAATAGCTGTGCTGTGAATACACTGTGTAAAGACCTAAAAGATAACCGTTCTTGTTCTCATTATTGAGTTACATGCTAAAAACAGGGAATTCAGAAGCTTCTAATAAAATCAAGAAAGTGAGCCTAGAAAAGCAGATAACTTCCATTATTTGTGTGCTGCTATCCTTCAATAATACATTGAAAGTCTTAAGACTTTTTGTTGGTAGGAACAAAATTAAGTATTGCATAAACAGTTGTCATGAATATCTCACTATTTCTTTCTCTCTCAGGTAAGAAAGAGCTCCCAGATTCAAAGCTGATTGTGGAGAAGTTTTTGCTAAGGAAAAAATTTATTCCTGACCCACAAGGCACAAATGTGATGTTCACATTCTTTGCCCAACACTTCACTCATCAGTTCTTTAAGACAGACCACAAGAAAGGACCTGGCTTCACTAAAGCTTTTGGCCATGGGGTACGATCATAGCTCTGTAACTGTAACACAGCACTTAGTTTTTAGGAGCTACCAAGCAGCTAGAATGGTATCTTACAGGTTGTCACGGTACACAAACACTGGTGCATGTACTGTGCAACACTGTCTGCCACAAACCAATGGGCTCACCTCTTCTGTAATTTCTCCTTAGGCAAAATTCCAGAACTTGATAGCATAGCTTTCTGGTCAGAACTGCTTGTGCAAAGCATGTGGTTCTGTTTAAAATTGCACAGTGATCTGTATGACTTTTTTTATTCTTCCCAAGAATCTGCTTTCACCTAAAGCTTGTTAGATAGTTCTGGATACTTGCTGGCTCTGGACTCTCTGATTGTAAAGAGCTGTGTCTAGCACTGTAAAGTGTCTAGTACGCTCCTGATTGAAGAGACTTAGTTTAAAAAAACTTCAAAAGCAGACTTGGATTTAGGATCTCTATCTACAAAACAGGCAGCCTTTGGACAGAGCTCTTATAAAATATGAGTGTAGTGTGTGTATGTCTAAAACAGAAAGCTATATAATATGTGTGTGTATATACAAAGAGCTGTTTGCATAATAGAAAGCTGCTGATGCTTTAAACAGGGTCCTCATAAATTGCCAGTCAACTTAAAAACTTGCTCTTGTGCAGAGATGGTTCCAGTTGCCAGGAAATAATTTGGCTTCATCTTAAAATATCAGTGCATGATACTTATAAGGTAACAATAATATAATTATAAAGTAAACATCTAAGGGGTGAGCTCCTATTGGAGTGGGACATATCCTAAAATAGCAAAAAATGTGGCTTGGCTTCATGTTCCAAATGCTTTTATTTTATAGGTTGACTTGAACCATATTTATGGAGAGACTCTCGAGAGACAACTTAAACTGAGACTTCTAAAGGATGGAAAGCTAAAATACCAGGTATGTTTTACCTCAAAATTTCTGCCTTCTTATTGGATGACATATATTTCCTAAAACTAGTCTAAAGTCAGTACTAACAGAATCAACACAGCTAAACTCAAAGCATCGTAGCTTACGACTCTCTCATTCTTTGTCCCTCCCCCTGGCAGATGATTGATGGAGAAATGTATCCACCAACGGTAAAGGACACTCAGGCAGAGATGATCTACCCTCCCCATGTACCTGAACACTTGCAGTTTTCTGTCGGGCAGGAGGTGTTTGGTTTGGTCCCAGGCTTGATGATGTATGCTACAATATGGCTGAGGGAACACAACCGGGTCTGTGACATCCTGAAACAGGAGCATCCAGAGTGGGATGATGAGCAACTGTTCCAAACTACTAGACTCATATTGATAGGTGAGTGTCAGTTTTACTACATGCAACTCTAACCTTCTCTTGAGCATGACACTTCTACCCATTACACCTACTCCAGCTGCAGTAGATAGTAAGATAAAAAGCTATTACTTATATCACTGTGTGAGGGCATACATCTGAGCCTTCATGACCTGTCACTGCGATTGTATTAAGATACAGCTTCCTCCCAGCTATGTTAAAGACAGAACTGAAGAAAACTGAGCTAAGTGATACTTAATTCCCTTATCTAAGAGAAACAGAACTGAAAGCAATTAAAAGGCAGGAAGCTGAAGTTCATTTCTCAGAGAGAAAGCATGTGAGGCTAGATGACCTCAGACTGTCAGATTTTGTGGGGGTTTTTGTGGGTTTTTTCCCTGGGGTTGGGTCAGTTCAGGTATGCTTTAAAAGAAAGGCTGTGATTAAGTCTAAAGTTCAGGAAGTTATGTAAAATGTAATTCTGCATACTTCTCCTGTCTAGTTATCTGTTCAGTGGTATTTTATGTAAATGGTGATGTACACTAGGCTTGAAAAGACCTTGCCCAAACTGTGACTGAAACAGTAAACCAAGACAATTTTAAGCAGCTCAGAAGCAGAGTTGCTTTCAGATACCAACTTTCTTCATTATCTCCTACCTCTATCCTAGAGAGTATTGCATAACTGAACACAGTGTAGATACTGATGTGTGCTGTTCTGTGGAACATACAGGGAAGGGTATCTTGGGGGGGGGGGGGGGGGGGGGAAGTAGGCTATAGAAAACACTTCTCTACCACAGCCAAAAACTCTTGGGATCTTCAGTACTGTTCTACCCCTTACTCTTAGTCACATAAAATATGTGAATCATTTTCTGTAAAAGATAACAAAATATTGAAGCATTTGTTATCCTGATCACTGTAGTTTGTGTGGCTTTTTTTTAGCAGTTCAGAAATGGTATTTTCTCTCAGAGCAGGGTAACCACCGTAAGTTTCCCAGGGAACCAGTACCAATATTCTCTTATGTTTTATTGATCAACAGGAGAAACAATCAAGATTGTTATTGAGGACTACGTGCAACACTTGAGTGGCTACCACTTCAAACTCAAGTTTGATCCTGAACTGCTGTTCAACCAGCAATTTCAATACCAGAACCGAATTGCAGCTGAATTCAATACTCTCTACCACTGGCACCCACTTCTGCCTGACACTTTCCAGATACATGACCAGGAGTACACTTTCCAGCAGTTCCTCTACAACAACTCTATAATGCTGGAACATGGCCTTTCCCATATGGTGAAATCTTTCTCCAAACAAAGTGCTGGTAGGGTAGGTACTTTTAAGTTGCTAGTGAACCAACAGAGAAATAACCTGGGGGTGGGGCAAGGGGGTAGAATAAAGTGCTATCCAAAACTAATCATGTACTATAAAGGCACAACTTCCTCATGACTCTTATCAGGAGATCTTACTACTTTTCATCTTTGTTAAATAGGTTGCTGGTGGGAAGAATGTTCCTGCTGCGGTACAGAAAGTAGCAAAAGCTTCAATTGACCAAAGCAGACAAATGCGATACCAGTCCTTGAATGAGTACAGGAAACGCTTCATGTTGAAACCATTCAAATCATTCGAAGAACTTACAGGTAACAGTTTCATCCTTTCTAACAAACAAGGGCCCTTTTCTTAAAATGGCTAACGGAGTCCTGCAATGCTATTACTGGACTTGAACAAGGTGGTGTTGCAAGGGAAAATAGGATTTTTTTCCACTTACAGTTTTTACTTATCAATTACAGGAGAAAAAGAAATGGCAGCTGAACTCGAAGAGCTTTATGGAGACATTGATGCTATGGAGCTCTACCCAGGCCTTCTTGTAGAAAAGCCACGACCAGGTGCCATCTTTGGTGAAACAATGGTGGAGATTGGAGCACCGTTCTCTCTGAAAGGACTGATGGGAAATGCTATCTGCTCCCCTGAGTACTGGAAGCCTAGCACCTTTGGTGGAAAAGTGGGCTTTGACATAATCAATACTGCCTCCTTACAGAAGCTCATCTGCAACAATGTGAAAGGCTGCCCTTTCACTGCTTTCCACATCTTAAATCCTGAACCCACAGAGGCAACTATTAATGTTAGTACCTCAAAAACAGCAATGGAAGATATCAACCCCACACTACTACTGAAAGAGCGGTCTGCTGAGTTGTAAAAATCCATCTATTTATTTAAATAATTTATTCTATTTATGGCTTAAAGTGTTTAAAAACAAAAAACCTTGAGCATCTTCATTGTGGGGGTTGCCCTAGATTCCTTACTTGGGTAAGGCTTCCATTTACGAAAGGGATTTTCTGTGTTTGAGCTCTACAGTGGTGAATCCCTTGTTTAAAGTCTTCTGTAACAGAACTATGTATTCCAAAGTGGACAAAGGTTCCAACTTTTTTTTAATGTTGTTTTAATACTTGACAAAGGGTGTTGCTGTTTTTTGTGTTTTCACTTGATAGGTCACATAACACTACCAAAGCAAGTTACTGCCTCAGCAACTTTCTAAACTTGAAAACAGGCCATTGAACTAAAAGTACAAGAAAAATTTGACTTAATGAAAACTGCTGGAAAAGATTATGAATTCAGTATGAGCACTCCAAGATTAACAAAAAATACATATACTTGAGACTCACTTATGTAAAGTCAGAAAAATGCATTGTGTTTATTGTTGATACTACCTCTCCCTCATTGCAAATAAGGCACTTTGTATAGTAACTTACATGTTTGTTTTTATGTGTAAATCTACTTTTATGTGGCATTATACTTTTTATAATTTAATTATTTAAAGAAAATAGAACTTCTCTTGGGTCCTACTTGTTTTTTTGAAGCATATGTCACAAGTATTATTTAAGTAAGAGGACGATAATAAGGTACTGAGCTTAGAAATAACTGACTCTCAGGCTGCAATACAAGGCTGGTTGTATTTTGATACAGATGTTTTATTGTGCAAGTTTGGGGAGGTCTTAAACTTAGTTCAAAGTATTGGTATTATTTTCATAGCTGTAGTTCTCTGATCTACTTGATAATGTAATTTTAATCTCTGTCACTTTAAGGACAAATGGACAGTATAGCTTTAGTTAAGGATATGACTGTAGTATAGCTCTGTGTACCCAAAACATGGAGATTATTGGGGGAATAGTGAAAACTGAGAAGCTGTGTAACATACACAGCAGAGAAATGAATACAGAACAGGTCTAGCAAAACTTTAAGGCACCAAGACTTGAAGGTAGCTTATGTCTATGTACACAAGCCATACTTGTGACTTGTAGTTCTATTTATTGGGGGGAGGAGGGATAATGTTTTGTTTGTAAGTTATAAACAGAGGCATTTTAATTTAAGTGGCTTAAGCTTAAATAAAACTGGTTTGCTAGCACAAAATCTCCTAGGTATTATTTGTCCTGATCCAGCAGTGAAATAACTAGTCTCATCTGGGCACATAAGTTACAAAGAATCTTGTACCAGCACTGTAGACCTTGTATATAAGGGTATCTTTTTTTAATTTCTAGAGAGGAAGTGTAGAAGATGATCTTCCCATAAAAACAGCTGGGGAACTATAGGTAAAAAGAAAAAGTCACTTCAGACTGGAATAGAGCAGCAACCTGGTATACTGTGCCCCTACCTAAAATTCCTTGACTACTTGTGGAAAAGGACTTGAGTTTTATATTTCATCTGAATCTCTCAAACGTTTGTAGAGGCTTGTGCATTATAATGGCTATGGAGTAGTATAGTTTGTGACTTCTGTTTCTGTTGATTTGTTTAGAGACACTGATTACCTTATGCTGTGTAAGTTTATAATTGCTAGCATGAATAGCTGAATCAAGATCTCCTATAGCGATCAATACTGGTGACTGATTTGAGATGGTCTTTGGTATGAATGCTTTGGGAGAAAGAAGGGCATTCGTTTTCCTTTTTCTATTTGAAGCATGAAGCAGGGAAAAACTTAATTACCTTGTATTAAAAGGTGATCAGTACTGTATATGTTAATAAGTGAAATCTGCTTGGACACTTGTTAAACATGTAATTGTCATTTGGATCCATCTTTGGAACAGTCTTCCTCAGAGCACCCTTCTGCCATTAACAAGGAAAAGTGTTTGACTCTAAGCCAAAGCTTGGACCCATCTAGTTATTGTGGGGTAGGTAAAGAGAAATTCCTGAGACCATGTCATTTGAGTTAAGCTATAAGCTGCTTCAGAAAGGGATAATGTTCAGTCTGCATTTTGTACTCTGCAGCCACATTTCAACAGTTACTTATCTGTGACCCAACCTGCTGGGTTTGGCTGGGTTCAAGTTGCTTGTGATATGTGTGTATGTTTGAGATTATTTATTTAAAATTCTGTGAATTGTTCTTCATTTTATTTTTGTAGGACAAGAATGTTTTTAAAATGCAGTTGTTTATATAAATAAATTGAAAACATTACCTGTATAGGCTCACTTGCTTGTGATTCCTTCAGCAATATTTAGTATGAAACAACTCTTTCATCTTGCTTGCCACTCAAGATTAAATGGAGAATTCCAGGAAATTACTAGCACCATTAAATTCTCTCATATCTCAAGATGAAGATGCCTGTAACCTAATAGGGTTATTTTTTTTTCCCTTTGGTCACCAGTGAAAAGGGATTTCGCTAGCATCCCTAGAGAAGCCAGCTGCTAATCACCATACCGAAGATGCCAGCAATGCTCTCTCTTGAGTACCTAAGTGCTTTAGAAGGAAAGTACAATATTGGAGTTGCACAACACCAAGTTGGTGTAACCAACCTTTCTTCGCCACTATTGAGTGCTAAAACTTTCCCAAGTAAGAACAGTCCCTAGGTGTTTCTCTTCAAGCTTAGGGGAAACTGCTTTGGGATACAAGCAACCACTGGACAAGGCCTTTGCACTTGAGCATGTTTTCAGCAGTGGTAGCTGTCCCTGTAGTCAGACAGCAAACTCTGAAGCTGTGACAGCTGCTTCTTCATTGACTGCCTTCCCTCTGCACAAGGGTCCTGCTTTGTTATCTTTATCACAGTTACTGACTTAACTTTGCAAAGAGTGAATCAAGCTGGGAAAGATGGGCAGTGGGGCTAGGACAAGAGCAGTGGTGTGCTTAAAAACAGAGGCAGGAATTGCATGAGTTGGTGCAATGTGTTCCTCTCCTATAGAGAGCACCTCTGAGGCCACCCAGTCTCTTCCCTACATTTTCATGTCTGATAAGAAATGAGGGGAAGCTATGAGGGAGACAACAGAGGGGATCATGCGCCTTGTACTGCCTCAGTCAATTCCTACCACCTCCACCCAGCTGCTGACCAAATGTCACCTCCAGCACCCTTCTGTGCTCAGCCTTCCACTGTCATCCCACTGTTGACTGTCTCCAATACTCCCCCATCCCAATATTGGTGCCCTGTCCTCTCACAGCCTCTTCCTAGTGATCAACCCTATAGTCACAGTCCTTCACCCAGAGTCACCTTCCTTCCAACCACCCAAAATCCTCTTTGGTCCAAAGCTCATCCCAGTGACCCGCAGCTCTATATTCTTAACAACCCTCCAGCCCTGGGAATATGACAGTCCTCCTGCCTCTGCTCTGTAGCTGCTTTCCATCTCCACCAGTGTGCAGTTCCCTTATGTTGCTATTGTACCCAGGCTCCTAAACACCTCCAGCAACCCTCCTTAACTTAAAACTCAGTCCTCATCACTTCAGTGACCATCTTCAGCCCCAAAAATGCGATGTCCTGAGGGCCATTCTAAGAGCATCACTCCAGTCCCTCTCCTGGCCGCAAGTGGAGGCTGTGGGTGAGAAGAAGCACGTGCAAACCATGTATGAACAATGTGGGTTTTTTTTCTTTAATAACAAGTCGACTCGTTTGCTCTACAAGTTAATTCGTTTCTGACATGTTTCTGTTTCGAGGGGAAGTCGAGTGAGGGAGCAAGCGAAGAGGCCTGTCGCTTCAGCGGGAGGAGCACGGGCTTGGCTGCTGCCACTGCGCAGGGAGGTGTGGCAGCAAGAAAGCAGCAGCGAGGTCATCCATGGAGAAGGTGTTTTGGGTGACTGTTGCCCTAATTAGGGAAGGGCCAGTCCAGATGGATGCAGCACATGATGGATGAGATATAGCTTGATCGTGGAGGAACTCCTCCTTCCCTCTGAGCAGGGGCATGTCCTGATGATACAAAAGGCAAGAATGTTCCTCAGAGGAAACCTGCCCTGTGAAATACTTGCTCTCCAGCCTGGGTTGAGGTAACTGTTTCACCTAAGGCAATGCGGTAAAGGAGGGGGGCTCAGCGTTTAAGTCATACCCTTGGAGGGAAGTCCATCAAGGAGTACAAGAGCCCTGTGCTTTGGGAGGAGGTCACTGTACACCATCACCTTTACTGAGGGCTTTTTCTGTACGTCATTTGCTCACTTGCCCACTGCGTAAGAGGTCTTTACGGGTGCTGAGTCGGAGCCCTGTGGGCATCTGACCAGGTTAATTACTTCTGATACACTCGCTGGAGGTGCACTGACCTTTACGCTGGAGCACTAAGGCAGCCGCTTTACCCAGATTTCAGGAGACATTTCTATCACAAGCAACTTCTGCTTTGCAAGAAAATACCCCTTCAGCTTTTGGCATCAATCCAGAAAAGTCAACACGTAGTTTGATCAAGCTGCAGGAAGGGTATGAAGGAGAGAGAGAACACGGTTAGAGGGGAACGGACACCTCACTTGTTCCTTGCCTGTTCACAGCTACTGAAATAGGTGAACAGCTCTGGAAAAGCTTATTGTAGAGATGTACTGTTTCCTTTGGAAGACCAGAAAGGAAAAAGCCTGCAAGTGGTAAGAATATATATATATATATATATATATATATATATATAGGACAGAAAGGAGCAGCCTGTAGCTATATACTCTAAATATGGAAAAGGAGATGAATTGAGAGTTCCTAACCTTTTTGCTAAAAAGCACAAAAAGAGCCATGCAAGGCAGAAATTCAGCAGCATCACAAAGAAACATCATGTGGAAAAAACTCTCTTTGGAAAGAGCTGAGCGCTCTTCTTCCTTTAGTCTGGAGTCTCAGTTTGGAAATAACATTATACTGAGAGGCAACATGATAGGTTTCAAATTGTACTTTTTTTCCTCTGATAATTATTTTTTTAAAATTAGTATAATCTCTCCTGTTATTCCTGTGCTTACTTACTCTGTAAGTCCAGACATTTTCATTAACAGGGGCAAGAGACTGATCACAACCAAAAAAAAAAAAAAAAAACCCAACCACTAAATTTCTCCTCTGCCATTCAGGAGCAAGACAAGCAAGAAAGTAGATGTCAAGAAAGTGAGAAGGAAAAATGTAGCACAAGAAATTCACAAATTTTCCTTTCTGGGGTTTTCTTGGCTGAAAATCCTGAGACCGCACTGAAAATCTCAACATTCACTTACAGCCACACTAAAGCTTGAGAAACCAGACAGTCAGAGGTGGCCTGGGCAAGTTGGGAGCTGAGAACCATCAGTAGAGAGAGGATATTAAAGCTTGTGAGATCTCACTAGTTTGCCATTGGGAGAGGGCAGGGTACAAAGCACTCGAGGTTTGACTCATGCTGGTCGCTTGTCCTCAGTTCTGGGCAAGCCTAGCCATTTTATCTAGCAGGTATTAGCCACCAGATAGAAGGCAATGCATGGAAACCCCAAATCTGGGGGAAGAAGGCAGATAATGTTCAAAGGATCTACTTACAAACCAACCCACTGCATACCAGCTGAGGGTCTAACCCATTGCAGGACACATCTACAGAAAGTTGAAAATACATTGCATCTTCTAACCAACTGTAATGCTAATATTCTTTTTTCTGTTAATTAGTAGCTCTTACCAGAAAGGCACTGGGGAAATACACAGTGTCACATAACTAGGAGCAATCCTGCTTGCAAGTGTCTCAGATCTTTACTTAACACAGTAGCAAAGTAGTAGGTTGTGCTTCTGTCTCGGGATAAAACCGAAAATACTCGCTAAAAGTAAAGGAGGATCCTGTGGGAAATGCATTCTTGCACTTTATTTTTTCATGGTAACCAGGTGTAGCTCATTACTTCAGGCTTACACAGTAGTGGATATAGGTGTGTGCAAGCATCCTTGTTCAAACCTGCCCTGCTGACAGGTAATTTTAACACCCATTCATTTTCTGCAAAAGGACTGCATTTGTAGTAGACTTTTCTATGAGAGCACATGAAACTTTTTAAACACACACACACTGAAATGGGCAAAAAAGTGAAAGCAATGCCCATCACACTGAGCACCATGGTGCAGAGGGGCGGCAGTCGGAGAAGACATATTCCCCAAGCAGTACATCATCTCACCTTTCTTTCCCCTATACCATGAAGATCTATCCAAATAAAATATTTTCATAAGCATTCGTCAAGGAAACATTGTGCAAGTCATACTGGCTTTAGCATAATGCCATAACATGTGGCTGCTAATAAGGATATTTCTGAATTTATGCTGGCAGGTCTTCAGAGATGGGAGGTGAGACTGAGATCCTGAGAAGCCACACAGCTTTGATGTAAAAACCCACCTCCGGGAGGATGCAAAAGCATCAATTTTTCAGTATGATTTTGAGCCCCAAGAAGCTTCAGTGAACTGTGACAGAGCAACAAAACACAGCTAAAAGCCATGACGCTGACTGCAGACACATTCTCCAGCAACTTCAAAACCTTACCCTGAGAACTGACACAACTTGATATCCTTTCAGTTGTGGCTTTCAAGCCTGTTGCCTAGACAATATTAATTAATCCTGCCTAACAAATAATGGCAGAGTTGCTAAGCAGCAGTCATAGGTAATAATTAAAACAGAACTGCATTGAGCATGCGGAGCTGTGAAATACTGGTTCTTACATAAGGCTGGGATGTAACATGAGATGATCCAATCACATCTTAGAGAAGCTGTTAAAAAGCTATTATGTCCAATGAGGCAGGGAAGTAGAGACCATTTCATGTAAATCAGGGCTGAGATTTTTATAGCGCAGAGAATTTCAGTGAAAGCAGAAAAAAGATGCATTTCTAAATTAGAAATTGACTGAATTTTCTCAGAGTCCAATAAATTGATAAAATTTCAGACAAATTCATGATGTATTTGTGTCCCCAGAATAATAAAACCAGCTTCTTTCACCATTTGCTAGGTGAAATGTTGCAGTGTTTGTCATCATAACTGACCCAGTCTTAATGGTAAACAAAAGATTTCCCAACCTGACCATGAAATGGAAAGTCCTTTTGCAGACTAAGCAAAATACGTAAAATCATCCCAAAAGCAAGCTGGCATTACTGTATAGTAAATAAGCTTGGATGTTCTCAATAATCCTCACTCTATATCAGAAATTGTTTTCATTCGATTATAACAAGTCTTCTACTCAGTAGATGGAGATGGATAAAACACTGTACTGAAGTTTCCACTAGTTCTTCCTCAATCTGAAGAAGAAAGAAGGATGCTTGCCTCATTCTGAGGAAAATTTAAGGAGCACCTAAACACCCCCCATGAAGACTAAGTGTCTCCCATAACTACAAAACAAATGTCGGAACGTTTAAAGAGAGATGCGACTTCGAAAAACGACTCTGCCTTAGCAGAGCCCAGAGTTCTGGTTTCTGCAACTCTTTGGCAATTCTGAAAGCATCTCTGGAGATCTGTTTGATACTGAAGTCGGGGGCTTCCCCAGAGTGCCAGCAAGTGCTCTGTATCACTTAGTAAGTAGGTGCTAAATGTTTAAGGCTTTTCACTTAAAATACCACTTTAAATAAGATATAGAAAATATAGGAGCAGGCAATGATTTACCAGTAAGCCAAGATCAACAGTGTTTCACAGACTAATTTTTAAAAGCAACACCAAAAATAAAACTAACCAAACGATCCATTGCTCAAATGAAGGCTTTGTAAGTAGAGAATTAAAATCCCCAGAGTTCCTCATTTTTTAGGAAGATTATTTCCTCTTTAAAGTCACTTCCTTGGTCACCCTTGGTTGCAAATATTTCTTATAACTCCCTTTAAACCTTCTATGCAAACAAATGAACATTTACCACCGTTGTCTTAAATATTTGCTTATTTGATAGTCAGGTCTACAATGACTTCAGCTATCACATTGAATTTGACATAGGTGAAGTTGCACATGATTTGAATAACGTTGCTCTGCTGCAAACATCATTTGCAAAGTTTATGTCCTTTCGTAGGAACAAGGGGCAGCTATTTTAGCGGTACTTTCCGGTCTCCATCTTCAGTGGGATGCAATGGAAAGACAGGTGCAAAGCCATTTTCCTACATAATTTGTTAGGGAACTGAAAAATCTGCAGGCATCATTAAACATCAAACAGCACCTTGGGATGCTTAGTAGTATGAAACAATCTGAAAAAACTGTTCTGTAACTGCATATCAGATTTAGAACTGAATTCTAAAAAACTGCAGAGCTTATCTGCATCTCCTGACTTTGCAAAATGGACAGGGAAACTCACTAGAAAAGGTTCCCATGGGATTTCTGTCACTTCTGCTTTCAGTCATGGTGAGATAGTACAAGATCAGCCTCTAATATAGAATGGTTTTATTTTTTTAATTTTTTTTTCTTCTTCACTTACATACCAGGAACCAGAAGAGAAACTGAGGAAGTATTTGCTTCAGCACTTTCATGATGGCTGCTCTGAGAAAAAATAGAGAGAAGGATGTACTATTTCCCCATCACATTAAATCTACTTGCTCATTCTCAATAACTATAAAATATACTGGGAGAACTGGAAGTCAGAAAAAGATGTAAATTTTCTTGAGTGACTAATAAAATTTTTATTTATTTGCCTCTATCTCCATTTTCACGGGAAGGTCCTTCCTTTAGAAAATAAGTTACATTACTTATGATTCAGCACATGAACGGGTAGGCAACATGGGAGATTATGAATAAGGTTTCTTATTATTAAATGGCCATAAATGCACCCACTTGAATAAAAGCTTTGAAAGAGCAATCCGTCATCAGATTTTAGGCTAGTCTAGTTTTGCGTGACTTGCACAAAGCCAACCCCACCTTCCAGTTCACAGTCACGCTTGGTTCTTCTCAAGTTGGGTCAAGTTCTCCTTACTCCACTAATGACATTGAATCAAAAAGAATTTAATCATAGAATCATAGAATAATTTAGGTTGGAAAAGACCCTTAAAATCATCACGTCCAACTGTAAATCTAACACTGCCAACTCCACCGCTAAACCATGTCCCTAAGCGCCGTGTCTCCACAACTCTTAAATATCTCCAGGGATGGTGACTGAACCACTTCCCTGGGCAACCTGTTCTGTTCCAATGCTTGATAACCCTTTCAGTGAAGAAGTTTTTCCTAATATCCAATCTAAACCTAGCCTGGTGCAACTTGAGGCTGTTTCCTCTCATCCTATCACTTGCTACTCAGGAAAAGAGACTGACACCAACCTTACTACAACCTCCTTTCAGGTCTCCCCTGAGCCTCCTTTTCTCCAGGCTAAACAACCTCAGTTCCCTCAGCTGCTCCTCGTAAGACTTGTGCTCTAGACCCTTCACCAGCTTTGTTGCTCTTCTTTGGACACGCTCCAGCACCTCAATGTCTTTCTTGCTGTGAGGGCCCCAAAACTGAACACAGTATTTGAGGTGTGGCCTCACCAGTGCCAAGTACATGGGGACGATCACTTCCCTAGTCCTGCTGGCCTCACTATTTCTGATATAAGCCAGGATGCTATTGGCCTTCTTGGCCACCTGAGCACACTGCTGGCTCATATTCATATGATTAAATGTATGCTTTCAGTTCCTTAAGAAAATCCTCTCCTCATTTTCCTATGGCACTCCCTGTTTCTCACAACCCTTAGGGCACAGACTCTAAGATGATAAGTAAAGTGCATTTACTTGAAAAACGAGTTGCATAGAAGTAAATTTTTTCTGAACATTTTGCTTTTTAGCTTATTTTATTTAGCCTGCTTTTACCAGTCTAAATCTAGCTAAAAGCCTGCATTTTCTGCTTTTAGCTGCAGTCCATATCTGTTCCAGATTTTCATAGAATCATAGAATCATTAAGGTTGGAAAAGACCTCTGAGACCATCGAGTCCAACCGTTAACCTAACTGCCAGGTCCACCTCTAAACCACATCCCTAAGCACGACATCCACATGGTTTTTGAACACTTCCAGGGACGGTGATTGCACCACTTCCCTGGGCAGTCTGTTCCAATGCCTAACCACGCTTTCCATGAAGAAATTTTTCCTAATATCTAACCTAAATCTCCCCTGGCCCAACTTGAGGCCATTTGCTCTCATCCTATCACTTGTTATTTGAGAGAAGAGACCAACACCCACCTCCCTTACAACCTCCTTTCAGGTAGTTGTAGAGAGCAATAAGGTCTCCCCTCAGCCTCCTCTTCTCCACACTAAACAACCCCAGCTCCCTCAGGCGATCCTCATAAGACTTGTGGTCTAGACCCTTCACCAACTTTGTTGCCCTTCTTTGGACACGCTCCAGCACCTCGATGTCCTTCTTGTAGTGAGGGGCCCAAAACTGAACACAGTACTCGAGGTGCGGCCTCACCAGTGCCAAGTACAGGGGCACTATCACCTCCCTGGTCCTGCTGGCCACACTATTCCTGATACAAGCCAGGATGCCATTGGCCCTCTTGGCCACCTGAGCACACTGCTGGCTCATGTTCAGGCGGCTGTCAACCAGCACTCCCAGGTCCTTTTCCGCCAGGCAGCTCTCCAGCCACTCTTCCCCAAGCCTGTAGGGTTGCCTGGGGTTGTTGTGACCGAAGTGCAGGACCTGGCATATAGCCTTGTTGAACCTCATACAATTGGCCTCCTCAGCCCATCGATCCAGCCTGTCCAGATCCCTCTGCAGGGCCTTACTACCCTCCAGCAGATCAACACTACCACCCAGCTTGGTGTCATCTGCAAACTTACTGAGGGTGCACTCGATCCCCTCATCCAGAGTGTTGATAAAGATATTAAACAGAACTGGCCCCAATACTGAGCCCTGAGGACCACCACTCGTGACTGGTCACCAACTGGATTGGACTCCATTCACCACCACTCTCTGGGCTCGGCCATCCAGCCAGTTTTTAACCCAGCGCAGAGTGCACTTATCCAAGCCATGAGCAGTCAGTTTCTCCAGGAGAATGCTGTGGGAGATAGTATCAAAGGCCTTACTAAAGTCCAAGTAGACAACATCCACAGCCTTTCCCTCATCCACCAAGCAGGTCACCTTGTCATAGAAGGAGATTAGGTTGCTCAACCAGGACCTTCCCTTTATAAACCCATGCTGGCTGAGCCTGATCCCCTGATTGTCCCGCACTTGCTGCATAATGGCACTCAAGATGATCTGCTCCATGACCTTCCCCAGCACCGAGGTCAGGCTGACAGGTCTGTAGTTCCCTGGATCCTCCTTCCGACCATTCTTGTAGATGGGTGTCACACTAGCTAACTTCCAGTCAGCTGGTACCTTCCCGGTTGACCAGGACTGCTGGTAAATGATGGAAAGTGGCTTGGCAAGCTCCTCTGCCAGCTCCCACAGTATCCGTGGGTGGATCCCATCTGTCCCCATAGACTTGTGGGCATCCAGGTGGAGGAGCAGGTCGCTAACTGTTACCTCTTGGATTATTGGGGCTTTATTCTGCTTCCTATCTCCATCTCCCAGCTCAGGAGGCTCAGGTTTTTCATTTTAAAAAAATACAACCTTAAGTTTCCATTTCTCTTTCACCATAAAATGGAAGAATTTTTGTCGGATGACAAATCTTTTCCTGCCTACTGCTAGTCCATGCAAATGTTTTCTCACCTCATAAGCGGCCTTGTACTTTACAGAAAGGAATTTGTCTGCAAAAGCAGCTTTCCTGGAAAAGCAAAATATAGCATAACCAACTTCAGCACGAACGCCGATTTTTGGATCAGAAAGTTAATGAGACATTACAGTTATAGAAAAGATGCAATGATTGTCCAGTTGTCCCTTGCTGAAATGCTCCGGAGAGTCACTGGTTGTCAGTGAACCTCTCACAATCTCTCCATCCCCAAAATTATAACACGGTTAGTTGCTAACCAGGTCCAGAAGACAGCAGGCAAGTAGCCAAACATTGCCTTTATTCTTCTGGTGACCAGACTTGTCTTTCTCATACCAATATTTAACATCAATAAATATTAAGGAGCCTTTCCCTCCTAGAGGGAACTACTGCATCTTGTAGGTCTTCAAGACCCACTTGCTGTATCCTGGCTTTCCCCTCCCTTTCCTGCCATTCATGATTTGCAAGAGGGTGAGAGAGAGCAGGGAAATTTGACATGTTGCCAAACCCAGCTTGCCCGCCTCTGGTGGGGAAACCTGCCTGTTGAACAGAAGCACCAAAAAGCTGAGTCCAGAGTGAAGCAGTGCTTGTGCCAGTTTTGCAAGAGGTCAGGGAAATATCTTGGCAAAAAAAAAAGAGTCTATGAATGGCATGCAAGGAAAGCCTGTAATAGAGTTATTGGGGCCAGCTGGCTGAGATGATAGCATTGTCTGGACAGGACAGTGTACTCCCAGGCCCATTATGCTCTAAAAAGAAGCACCCTGGCAAAAATATGATTGCACTGCCTGAATGATGTTTCTTAAATTATCACAGAAAAAAGATGTTTAAAATGGTATGTATAAGTTTTTCAGGGGATGGAAGCCTAAGAAAAGGCTAGAGATATTTTATACTGTCCTCAAGTGAATTGAAACAAGGAGAAAGCTTTTAAAATTCACCCTATATGCAAAATAGAGTCATTGTCAAGCACAAAAAGTCATGCTGGCAGCACAGCAAAAGTGCCTCTGGGAAGCAAAACAAATATATTTAAATTGGCTAGGGAAAACAAAACCTATTTGTTTGTTCTAAACTATTACGCTAGCCTTTCTTATGCAGGCTCATGGAAGATATAGTAACCTGGTTAGTCAACTATTCATACCAAACCCATTTTAGCCATATGCGGCGTATCTGAGGCACTTCAGGGTGCACAGGAGCAGGCTGCAGGAGCGCAAGTTTTGGCATGCCATAAAGTCTCCCTCTTCCCCCTCGTTCCCAGAGACTGGTGGAAAACAGAGAGCTGAAGTGTGAGGCGTCGGGCTGATCCCGGACCCAAACCATGCAGTCACCGAGCAAAGTTCATCTGCAGAGCAGCCCCCGCGCAGGAAACCAGAGAGCCTTTTGTTCGACAGAAAACGGAGACTCAGGCTGCCTCGAAATGGTTGGAAATGATCTCAGAGTTATGAGAAAGTTGGGAATATAAACAAAAAACCCCTATGTGATGCCGTGGTCCTTAGGGCTACCACCACGGAGCAACAGCAATGCTGCAGTGTCAGTGATGTGAACAGCAAGGTGCTACAATACGTGTGAGAGGGTCACCCCAGCACATCCAAAGTGTAAGAAAATCCCTGACACCTTCTATACACCTCTCAAAGGCCATCCATACAGGACACCAAGTTAAGTGTATCACCCAAGAGTCAGGAAACGGGCACAAGGGAGCCAGGGAAGAGGGGAAGAACCAGAAATAAGAGACCTGCTGCTGCCTAATAGCAGCAGGGCTGATCTCAGGTGTCATTGCAGCAAGACCGTGCACTGACAGCCTAACTGTGCAGCATGTGTAGATTTAAATTAAGTGTATTGTGTTTTCACTGCTACTCCAGAAGCCTGGAGAAGCGAGGCGGCTCCTGGATGCAAGTGGAAGAGCTCCCTGCTCCCTCTTCCCATTCCCTCGTGTCTCCTCACTCCCCTCTCCTCTAGCAGAGCTCTCTGCAGGCACAAAGACCTCAAGAAGTTTCCTGTAAAGGTTGTGCAGAGCAGACACCCATCTTCATGGGCAGCTTTCACTGCTCAGCTCAGTGTCTTTTGAAGAGTGCCACAAGCACATTTGATGGTGGCATCAATGCATGTCACCACAGTATGCCACAGGAAACCTAGAAATACCTCTTTTCAGGTGAGGACATCTTGGAAGAAAGGTATGAGAAAGTGTATTGCATTGTGAGCTTGCTCGTCATGTACTGCCAATGGATATACATTGATAGACATTGCTGTATGGAAAAGCAACTTAGAGTCCTTAAGACCTTGGCTGGTGTTTACTTTGGCCAACGGCAGCTGGGCAGAGATTACAAGGACCTGGCCTAACGTGTTTACTTCCATCTGTGGCTATCATTCATTAAACTCGCTTATGCATAGATTTCTTCTATATTTAAATACTCATAGCTCTGTTCCTTGCTTGTGGCTGCTTAATGGCTAACTCCTGGGAGTTAACAGCAGTATGAAGCAGTAAATGCTTCCGCAATTGCAGGAGAAACATCTCAGCAGCCTTTTGTTAATGGCCACATACGTTCCCAAATGTCAGCCCCATGTCGTCAGTTCTCCCACCTCTTCTGTACATGCAGCGCTCCATTAATTATCGCTATTTATATTGTCATGGTGCTCAGAGGCCTCCACGGGGAGCAGCTTTTGTGGCCTAGAAACAAAAGAAACAACACAGACCCTCATGTGAAGGGTTTCCTTTTCAGAAAGACACAATATAGCAGAGAAGCAAAGTATCAGCAGTGTGGTGGGTTACTTTCCTTGTGTAGGAAAAAAAAATATCACAAGGAGGCAGAGTCAAAGATGGAGCAAAGGCAGGTGATGCGGTAATGGAGGAAGAGTAGAAAGGCAGTGATGAAGTAAAGAGCATAGGAAGAGGAGAAAAAAGCAGATGGTGAGAGCAAAGGAAGGATGGCAATGGAAAGGTCCAGGAAAGGGAGAAACAGAGGAGGAGGAGTATGAAGTTGGGCCAACAGGCACTGAGAGCAAGTGGCCATCAGTGGACAGCACTCAGTGTCTAGATTCCCAGCTGTGCAAGGAGCCTGACATCATGCTTGTTCCGGGGGCGGGGAGCCTGCGGGGCAGGAAGGGGTGGCAGATATGACGTGGACCTCCAGCTGCATCTGAGGACAGCCCCCAGGGGCAGGCGTGCTCACCCAGCACGTCTGTGGGGCAGCCACGGGGTCACACTTCCCTCCCTCCCTCCACCGCCTCTGCTTTCCAGCTCCTTTCCCTGCTTTTTATTTTCTTTTTCTTTGCCTTTTACTGAAGAGCACATTGTGATTGCTCTACCAAAGAGGTTTCTCCCCAGAAGGTGACGGCTCAGCTCTGACCAGGAAAGTTGGACTGTGAAGGCCATGAGGAAACAATTTTGAAATGTCTCTCCTAACACTGGGGAAAAAAAACCCAGATTATGTGTTTTCAATGGTGTTTGAATCCTCTCCACTGCAGGTGTCTGCAGTTTCATGTTTGAGTGCTGAGCGTAGGGGACTTCCTCTGCTCCAAGCTCACGAATGAGATTGCCAAAGCATTTGAAGGCAAAGGCCAACTTATCTTTTTAACAGATGGGTTTCTGTCACAGATTAACCAAATATCTTTCAGATGAAAACCACGTGAGGGGCCCTGAGCATTGCAGTCACTTTCCTATGAGCGCAACAGATTTTCCAGCTGCAGGGAACATCTGGAAGAGCCCAGACCTTCATCCCGCTGGGGGTCTGGAGCTCCCCAGCTCCATCAGCAGAAGCTTTTCTTTTTGCAGCTCACTGGCAAACCAGCTGAGTGAGACGTGCTAGAAGAGTGCTGTAAGAAAACCCACGTTTTTGGAGTCACAGTGCTCCAAGACAGGGCATAAGGGGACCCTGAGGATTAGAAAGAGGTTTGTGGAAAGATTGATAGGAGATGTTTGTCACCTTCTGGGCTCTAGAACAAGCTGGAAGTGCTACATGGGGGGGAGCTGCATAAGTATATGGAAAAATTAATTACGGGTTACTGGTGGGAAACCACGTTGGGCTGGGGGGAAATGGCTTGTGCTGTTCTTGCCCAGGCACCACTGCAGGATTTGGGCACGGGGTTGGAAGGACCCTTGGTCTGAAACAGCACATCCATCCTTGAGTTATACTGATCAGTTGCGAGAACCTCTACTGATCATTAGAGACCACGTCCCATAAGAGAAAGACTTAGTGTTACGAGCCCTGTTTGGGGCTGCTTTGTGCTGCTGGCTGCTGATTTCCTACAGGACATCAGGGCCAGTGGCCCTCCTTTGGACAAACCCCAGAAATTTTTCCTCCCCAAGGAAGAAGGCGAACCCACAGTCCCCCTCCTGTCTGACCCTCCTCCTCCTGCTGCTTTGGGGATCCGACTGAACCGTGACTCAGAAGACCCAAAAAAGAACCTTTTCTCCCCAATATAGTCAGTGGACAGAGCTGTGCACCTACAAAGGATGATTCAGAGCATGTCAGATGTCTAAAGCCCTTTGATTTTTGGAAAAGCTTCCTAAATTGTCTGAAATCGTAAAGCTTTCTATGGCTGCCTAAATTATCTCTGACTTTTACACTAAAGAATAGCAGGGAGAAATACGGACTGAGTTGCTTGGTAGTGACAAAATAAGATGAAAATTTCATGATTCCTCCTTTTACATTATGGAATAGCAACTTTCCTGGCTTTTAGACAGATTTGAATGTACAGAATAACCAAAAAGGATACAAATCTATGCTCTCTTGGCACAAATATGACAGCAAAACTCAGGATATAGCCTGAAGAAACCCAATCTCAATGTTGCCTTCTAGCCAGCCTGCAGGAGAAGACAAAAGATCTGAGTGGAAGACACAGTGCTGCAGAAAAAGTGATAGAAGCAACTGAGACCCTTGGATTTTTTACCAGTTCCCCTCCCATCATAAAAAGGATTAAAAAAAAAAAAAAAGGAAAGGCAGAAAGACAAGGATGACAAAAATACAGAACAGCTGCCACAAAAGGAGAGATATAATATAATATCATATAATATAATGTAAAGTAATGTAATATAATGTAATATAGTTTGGAAGAGAGCAGGCTGGTGGGAGAAACAGGCTTATAGGAAAACTCAAGCTGGAGGGGACCTCAGGAGGTCTCTGGTCCAACCTCCAGCTCAAAGCAGGTCAACTCTGGGGTCAGACCAGGTTGCCCCGGGCTTGATCCATGACGCAGATATGACCGGGTGGCGTTTGGAAGGTGACTAGCACTGGAGTAGTCACTGTTTCTCACTACCCAGCTTGAGAGCTATTCAAATTATCTGATGCAATTTTAAAACAAAAGGATGACTTTTTCCACACAACTTATAAAACTACACAACATTTTGCCCCGGTATACTGGCAAACCCTAAAGTATAAATAGATTTAATCACTAGTCAGATTAATGGAAAGGTGATTCATTGATTAGTAACCATAAATAGAGGCAAATCAATATGGTCACCCTGATATTATGGCACTCTGCTAGTGTATCCCTCAATGTGCCAGCAAAACCAGCCACACAGGTGACAGCAAAACATCGACTCTGGGATGTGAACAAAAGAAAAATTCTGCTAAAAAGAATTGCTGGCATAGATAAAGAACCAACAAATTTAACCATCTGCAACATCAGCTATTCTGATCTCCTAAAAGCTGTTTTCAAGGCAGAGAAGCGAGGGCTAACACCATCACCACGCCTGCGCTGTGCAGGGGTTTCATTTTGCAAGGATGTTTGCCCACTTGTTTGCGAACAACTCCTCCCTGGATGAGAACAGCCCCCAGTGCCATACCCCAGGAAAGTCCATTTTATGCCACCAAATTATGACAGAACTCACATTAGCTCACACAAAACTTTAACAAATACTTATTTTTAAGGGCTTAACGTGTTCACAGAAGTATTGTTTATGGTGATGGGCTATAAAACTGTGCAATAACCCACCAAGGGAAATTTCAGAAATATTCTCATCTGAGTCATCTACATCGAGGTCATGAAATAGAGAAAGCTTCTGAAATGAATTTCTGGTTTCTGGGATGGAAAAAACGACCAACACCCCGCCACACACACGCATTCCAATAGCCAAATAAGGTCTTTCCCATCACGTACTATTGTTTTTCTGTTGTTGTCACAGAACCACACTATTGACTCAGGCTTGTTGTATGGCTGAGAGAAAAGACTGCCACATATGGCACGTCAAAACTCAGCATTTCCAATTTGCAGAGAATTTCAACATTTTCAACTTGCGTTCAACTTAGTTTTGTTGCAATTCAAAGAAATATAGGCCTGCAAGATTTCCCATGGAGTAGAAATTCTGTAAAAAGTGCTTTCAGAAATACCAACATTGGGAATAATACAGGAAATAATAGTGGCTGGGATCAGTAGCTGTTGAAAGATGTATTTCATAATCTTGTTGCTATGGTCATTCAGCAATGATGCAACTCTACACTCATAACAAGACTTGCTACAAAAAAATTACTTAATTTAAATTCCTGTTCACATTCATGTGTCAACTTACAACTCACAAGGACAAAGCAAAATTTAGGAAGCTGTTTTAACATTGATCAAGAAACTGTATACTTTTACATACAATTTAACATTACACAGTATCTGTATCTCACGGGTCTCCTGATAAGAATATATTTCAAGTTTTCAAAGATACTGAGCCATCTTCTAATAGCCCCCCACCCTAACAGATATCATTGGATAAACAAAAATTCCCAATTTCTGGTATTTACATGGTTAACTGCGCACAGGGAAATTAATTCAATTCACTGTATCTGAGAAGCTAACAGAAATCAGTGCCTAGGAATATATGAAAACATATGAATTATCTGTCCGAGCACCACATACTGAAAAACTCTAGGAACTGAAATAAAATGCTTATAGGAACTCACTCCCCCAAGAGAAGGAAGAGCACAGAAAATCCTTTAATCCTTTAATCTGTTCAACACTTGAACACATCCTTCTTGAATATACCTTCTTTCAATACAATAGAAATAGAAATGTCGCAGACCAAGTAGCAGCACAGGACTGTTTACCTTGAACAGGAACTTTGCAAAGCCATAAACTATTATCTTCTGTTTGCCTCAGATTTTTGGCACTTATCTAGTGACTCACAAATTATATATGTAAACATGGATTAATCCAATATACCAGAGTGTATGCAAATAATATCTCTTTTTCTCTAATTTGCCATTAAACACAGCATGTAAAGGTCACCACGGCCCTAGAAAAAATGTCCAGGGATCTGCCCAGGCTTGCAGAATATCAACAGCATCACGTAATCATATCAGAGTTAAGCTCTGCCTTCTAGAATAAACACTTTTAAAAACTTTTTTTCATGTGTAAGCAAAGTTTCCTATGTTTCTTCACTTCTATAAACATTAATGGCAGCTATAAATACTCTCTCCTGGCAACTCATGATTCAGTAGCACTACTTACAAGTGAACACTCATCCAAGAATCATCTTGAATATTTGACAGGGTTAATAGTCAGGTAAGAAGCTGAAGACACTGTGCTTTCCTAGTACAATGAGAAAACAGAAATTCAAGAGTCACAATGTGCTCTGAGGTCTAAACACAGAAGGAAATCTCTGCCTTTACACTTTTTGTCTCTCCAAAACTGAAAGCAAATTCTCAGAAAAATAGGAAGCATGGTTTGGGGATGCGGTAATCCACAGCAGCTTTGTCTAGACTGAACTCCAAACCGAGAAGGCAGCATACAGAGCTGGGAGCAGGGACAGGTTACAACAGAGGGACTTGGAAACATGGTCCAGGCGTGCAGGAATGGCATCAGGAAGACCATAGCTCACCTCAAGCTGAGACTTGCAAGGGATGTCAAGGGCAGTGAGAAGAGTTTCTGCACCTACATGGGCAGTAAAAGGCTGAACAAGGAAAATGTGGGCCTGCTGTGGAGTGGGGTAGATGATTTAGTGACAGTTAATGCAGATGGGGATGAGGTACTCAATGCCTCCTTTGTCTTGCTGTTCACCAGGACAGTCTCCCAGACTCCTGAGCTTAGAGGCAAGGTTCAAGGAGGAGAAGATCTACGAGTGGTGGAAGAGAATCAAGTCAGGCTCTCTTGAGAAATCTTAGCACATACAAGTCCACGGGACCTGATGGGTGGCATCCACTGGTGCTGAGAGTGCTGGCTGGTGTCCTTGCAAGACCAGTCTATCTTTGAAAGATCTTGGAGATCCGGGAAGGATACAGATGACTGGAAAGGCAATTGTTGCTCCCAGTATATGTTATACCCATCTGCAAAAAGGGAAAGGAGGATGGGGAAAGTAAAGGCTAGTCATCCTCTCTTCAGTCCCTGGAAAGCCATGGAGGGAGCCTCCTGGAGCACATTTCTGAATGTGTAGGGGAGAACAAGGTGACTGGGAACAGCATGGCCTGACCAAGGGTGAGTTATGCCTGACCAACCTGCTTGCCTCCTATGATGAAATGCTTACATCTGTGAATGCAGGGAGGCCTGTGAACATTCTTCTGTCTTAAAGGCTCCTGCGGTGGGGTACAACAGGGGTCTGTCCTGGGGACTGTCTTCTTTAATATCTGTTTCAGTGACCTGAAAGAGGAGACAGAGCACTCAGCTCACAGAGTCTGTAGATGAGAAGATGGAGCTAAGCCCTTCACAGTGGCGCATGGCAGGAGAAAGGACGACCAGCATAAATTAAAACAAGAGATGTTCAGACTGGATTTAAGGAGAAATTTTTTGACCACACGGACAGACAAGTATGGAAGCAAGTGGCTGTGCCACCTCCATCCTTGATGGTTTTCAAGACCCCAGTGGACAACTCGCGGTGTAACCTGCTTTGAATTTAGTGTTGACCCTTGCTGTGAGCAAGAGAGACCTCCCAAGTCCTTTACACCTGGAGTGGTTCTATGAATTACATTCAACATTATTTATGATGAAAACAAGCAAAACTGATGGATTTTACCTGCAAGATTTTCCAGTGCTTGAATTATGAAGGTTTCTACTGTGGTAGAAAAACTACTGTGAGTACCAAAGAAGAAATCCTAGACTTCATTTTCATGAAGAGACTACTCAACTCTTTGAAAGTCAATTTTACTCCAGGATTCAGCCAGTATTAGTTATATATACTTCGTAAGGAAATTGTTGGTTTTTCATAAAGTTCCAACTGCAGAAGCAAAACTCACTTGGAATTGATTTTTTTTTTTTTTTAAAGAAAGTAAGAATGCATTCAGATAGAAGAGAAGTATCCCTAGGCTTTGGAAGTTAGTAAAAGGAAGTATTTTGTTGGGCTGTAATCAGTAATTTAATCAGTTTTATTAGGGAAATCTTGATTTCAAAATAGTGCAGAAAGGTTGGCCGTTCTGCCAATAATAGCTGACACAAAAAAATGAAGATGAATAAAAGCAGGAAAAGAAAAAATGCAAAGCATTTTGCAGTGCACAGCATCCATTGAACAAATAGCCCTGGCCAAAGGTCTGACAGTACAAAGCTGAAGAAACAGTGTGAACAATTTAGTACACTGCAAAGAATGTTTCACTTCCACGGATCTGCCTCTCCAGCCCTTCGACCAGCAGAAGACCCATTGTGTTCAAGAGAATTTTTATTTGCTTACATATGATATAATTAGGCACAAAATATTTAAGTAATTTCCAGTTTTTCCATCATTCTAACAGAAATCTTTGCAGAAGAGCAATTTGCTGGAGGGCCATTGAAAAAGCTTTAAATGGCACTGAGGTGTCATTGACAACTTGGCTTTAAGTGGCATTGAAGTGTCATTGACAACTTGCCTAACGACATGCCAGCTTGAGAGCTATTTGTTCATTATGACACTTGTGTAAAAGTGTGCTATTTTAGCTGAGTTACAGCTGGGAATGAAATTAATTATTTTGGGTGGAGAATAAATGGTACCAGCTAAGACATCTTCCTTACTTGAGATTATTTTTAAAAGTTTACAGCCCAAGAGTAAGCCTGACTACCTCATATATATAAAATAATCAAAAATATAAAGTCTAGCTGATTGAGGGACAGCCACGGGGAGTGTGGACAAACAAAAAAGTCCATTCAAGGGTGGCAGCAAGGGCAGCAGGGCATCCCCACTGACCAGGGTGCTATCCCACCACACATTTCACTCAAGGCCCTGAAAACTGAACCTGCCCAGGTTGATCGTGGGAATACCTGTCCTCAAGTGGCAGCAGGAGGCAGTAAGAGAGATCGAAACAATGAATCCTCGACCCCCAGCTCTTTTCTGCTACAGAACAGGTCAACTGATTTGCACAGGTCAAGGATCCATCCGTGAATAACCTAGCTGCTCATGACTGCAAAGTAGGCTCAGATTGCAATTTAGCAGTGAATTAAAACTGACTGATGTTTAAGTTATTGCAGTCTAATTCCAGAATTCATATCAAATGGCTACAGCCAAAATACTTCAGGAATATTAAGCACTTGTCCCTACTTTCAGCGCTCAACACATGCTGGATTTTATTGTGAAGTATGCCATTGTGAAAGTTACTTCTTTTTGTTTTAAAGAACAAAAAATCCTAAGATTGAAATTAAAGATTTCAAGTCTAAAGTGTTTCAATCAAACTTAGTCATGTTGAAGTTAAACCTGAAAAATGCTTTTCAGATTGACCTGAAACTTTTTCTAACTTTTAAGAAATCCATACATCTTACAGCTATGCTGATAAACACGTTCCCAGTGGCAACATTCTGAGGACTCTGAAACACCCGCATTAGCAAAGCTGCCCAGCAGTCCTTTCTTAAATGTTACTCCAATTCAAATAGACTAACTAATTTAAAGAAAAATTATTGCAGTCTTATTCTTGGCTGTGCAATTTTATATGTATAGGTCAAGCGACTTAGTTGATTTTACAAAAGGATTCAAACAGACCAGAAACTTCACCAACTCTTTCACAATTTGCTTAAGAAATATGTCAGCATCAAAAAACTTGCAATCAGAAGAATGAATTTTACTTTAATTTTTTCACCTTGAGCAGTATGTTGCAATACATTTCACTCTGTAACACTTCCTGTTACATTAGCAAGTGTAAATCACCTCAATTTTGTTTATACTGTGCATAACCAACATTTTTCATACATAATAATTCTACAAATGGCATTGAAAACAGGTGAATTTCAGTTTATTCCTGAACAGTTACTGACGACAATAAAACTGACCATAAAAAAGAGTAAATAAAAATACTTTGATCATCTTAGGGAATCTTTTTTCTTTTACATCCTGCCTAGGGCAGAGGGAAAAAAAGATTTAATTCAAGTGGTTTTCCTTGAAGACTTTAGCAAGGACAATAGGAATAATGTAATGCAGTTATGGCCTCTGAATCTGCAGACTCCTTAAAATAGACCAAAAAAAAGAGAAGAACTAGATCTTGAAAAGAAGCTCAGGGAAAAAAAAAGAGTATTGTCTAAAGAAGGAAGAGTTCAGCCTGTGGGTCCTATTGCCTGTCACAGAGAGGAAAGCCCGAGTTCACAAAGCAGATCCTGACATGCTTCCCACCTCTCCTCCTCCTAACCACCAGTGCACTCACCGGGACCTGACTCTGGGATTATCTTGAGGGGGATTCTTTGTATTACCGTACAAAACACATCACAGAACACATTAGTACGTAATTTTAGTTTCCTAAGAGTCTATTTAGTCTACTTAAGAGACCAGCAGAGCAACAACAATGGATTTGGGGCCAAAATATGTCATATCCCCAATCTGAGCAAGGATTATCAGCCAAGGGATTGATTTTAGAAATGTATGTTACAATGGTGATTTGGACAGGAGTGACCAACCCTCACCACTCATTCTGGGCAGGAAGAAGGTACAACATGCCACACATGCTCACATTGCCCAGGGAGGCTGTACCATTTCCATCCTTGGAGGTTTTCAAGACCCAACTGAATCAAGCCCTGAGCAGCCTGGTCTGACCCCAGAGCTGACCTGCTCTGAGCAGGAGGTTGGACAGGGACCTCTTGAGGTCCCTTCCAGCCTGAGCTACCCTGTGACACTATGTCATAGAAATGGTACTTTCTGCATACATCAGTCAGCAAACATAGTATGTCACTGATCTTTGACACAATTTTTAAGACTTCCTGCGCTTATGCAAAGATATTTCACTGCAGGAGATATGATCCATGAGATCTATTAGGATCATCAAGCTGACCACATGAACAGTTTCCTCACACTTACGCAACTGGTGACTTAGCAAAGAATTGCGCATTATAAATTCTTTCATCTTCATGAATGAAATACCAGTGTTCTTGGATTTACTGTATTTTTCCCATGACAAAATGTAGTCACTGTTTAGATGTGTTAACCTATGCCACAATACTAAGTGCATTACTCTTGGTCATGCAGTTGTTAGCGTTGTGTTAATTGTGCATCCATTTTCATTGCCATTGAGAAAACCAAATAGCTGTATAAAAGTCAGATCCTGTTTTGCAGCAGCTGACAGCTCTGATCCAAACAATGACACTTTTTTCCATTTTTATAACTAGCTTTGTACAGGAATGTGATCTGGGGAAGCCTTTAAAGATGACGGAGAAAAAGAAATCCTGAAATTGCAACCCAAATAATTCCTCTCATTTCTGAGAGCAGAAAGAACAGCCCCATGTTGACCACTGCAAAATGTCCATGTACCTTCACAGGGACTACACCATGCATGAGCAACTTTTTGGTGAAACCTGTGCAAACTCCTTCACCCACCTCTGGGTTAGCACTCAGCCCTAAATCCATGCAGAAATGCTCAGTATTCAACATTATTGCTAGAGTCTGTTGGTATTTTTCAAAATTATTAAATTTCTCCTCACTGTGAGGCTCACCATTTCATTGCAAATATCAAACTCATTCTCCCTGCTAGAAGCGAACAGAGGAGAGACAATCATGACATGTCTTACACAGAATGATCACCAAAACAGGGGTGAGCTGCTGAGTGACAGCAGCTTCTGGCTCACACATGTGCTGCTTGAGTTTATGCATATACACCACAAAAAGATTAGATATGCCAGTATTACAACAGACACATTTGCTTGGCTGAGGGTAGCTATGCTTAATTGTTTTGATTCTATGGTCTGCTGCATTTTACAGCTAAGAGGTTTCCTATTCTCACTAGGTCCTATTATAATTTCAAGGATGCTCTATTCCCTTAGCCCTCATGATTTGGTAATAGACATTGGCTTTGTAATAGCTAAATCTGTGATAGAAAAAAATATTTTGGTTCAATAGTTGAGAAATCAAGATTTGTTGCATACCATGCTGTATGCTGGCACGTGCATGTAGGTCCCTGACAGCAGCATTGCAACAGCCAGGGAGGGGAGAAATTGCAGTCTCTGGGTTCCTGCAGCCAATGTCCGTGTAGAAAGTGTCTGCATGTTCACGTGATCCACCTCAGCAGCCAACACTGGAGGCATTTTTGGCTAACACACACAAAAACCTGCAGAAATCTATCCCAAAGCATGACATTTGTGGGTGTCTGAGACAGCAGGTTGGCTCCAGCAGGTGGTGGGAAAACGGCAACGCTCTTTACTTCATCTCAGCTGTGTTCTTCCTTCCACATGTGGTGGGGATGGTCAGCCCTCATCTTTGCTCAGAGAAAATGCAAGGCCATTAAGGCATGGCTCGGATACAAGAACAGAGGGGGAAGTTTGCCGTGCTGCCACACAGAGATATATTTAGCTCCCCTGTGTACCTCATGCACTAGGACAAAGAGGACTGCTTAAAATTTTGGATGGGAACATGGCAGCTAGCACAGGGATGGTCAGGTGGGCTGTGGTTTGGGGGAAAAGAGGAAAATAGCACCAACAAGAAAGCTTTGACAAGACAACATCCTCTCCTTCTGAGAGGAGCATGAGCTAAAATAAGTGTTTGCTCTCACTGAGCTCCATCACCAACTGCAACCATATTTTGAAAGGGGGGTGCCCACACTACACCCAAAAGTATCACTGAGGCCTAGAAATTCTTGCATCCTTTTTCTTTGCTATGAACAACTCCCTTGATCGAGATCATAGGCTTAAAAAAGACAGACCAAATCAGCAGAGCTTGATGCAACTTGATTCCAGCCCCACCGAGGCTCATGAGCACTCATATCAAGCCCACATGGGGTTGTTATCAAGCTCAAGTTGCTCAAGAGAACAAGCTATTTAATTATGCTGGTTTGCATCATATCTCTCACTCTGACCTTCCTCTCAGATCCTTTCTAATAAAATACTAGAAGTATTTTCTTGTTGATGAACACACTGTTCTGAACCCTGCAATTGCACTTATTTTGCTTTTCAGAGTTTTTGATAAGATACATAGAAGTGTTTCATAAAACCCAAAACTTTCAGTAGGTCCTTCATATTATTCAGTAAAGTTAGTGGATAAGCTTGTTCCTAGAGGCAAGGCACAAGACATTAAAGGTGATCCTTCCCTAATATCTGTATTTCAATCAAGTTATTCATATCATTAAATGTCAAACTTGCACTGCAAGTCCTGCACATAAGTAAAAGTGCAATAAACCATTTCCCCTATCTCTGTTCTTAACCAGAGCAGACAGTGTAAAGCAATTTTTATACCTGGGTGTTTGCTGGTGCTTGACAATCAAATATGTTAATGTTTGACCAAGGCTGTGTCACTTCAATTTTCCTGATACATTATATAGAAAGAATCACAATAGGCTGGTTTTATTATGAAAATCTTCACTGTCTCTTAATACAATTTAGGATCAGATTTTAAATATACTCTACTGTGAATCTGAATATAAAAGAGTCAACCACTACTCTAAATGGAAATTATTGAATAACTAACAGAGTTTAAAGACCCCCAATCCTCTCAATATACTATAATATATACTATAGTATACTCTCAATATACTATAGTTATGTACTATAGTTTGCCATTATACAGAATAAACTTTTTCTCTCCATCCAGCAGGTTATGGGAAATAATAGCAAATACCTGACTGTTTTCAGTATCTGGGACTGCGGGACAGTGATGAATAGGCAGGTGAAAGCTTGCTGAAATCAACTGGCTAATGTAGATTTTAGCTGTATTTTAGGAGAGCTGAATCTGTCTATTCATAATCTCTGCTTTCATCAAGCAGGAGTTAAAGGTAGCATTTTTATCATTTCGGGGAAATATAAACAGTTCCTGGACATACTGACAGCATGTGAGCAGTGACTAGAAAAAGGGGAACCCCTAAATTTCTTTGACCTACAGACAGAGAGGTTTTTTTTTTAGCCAGCAAAGGGGCTGATGCAAGATGCCTGAATCATGCACACGCTGCCAGTGCAAAGCACTGCTATATGCCTGCACACTCACAGGGGCATTTGCCAGGGCTGTCTGGGTTTTGCAAGCCTTCTTTACTCCTGGTGAGGAGAGGAAACAGCTGCTTTCATTCACCCTTTAACCTGCTGTGTGTGGGGACATGGGGCAGGGGCAGGGGAAGCAAGCAGAGGCTGTCAGGCTTTGCTGGGCAGAAAGCACCATCGTGGGATGGTGAGCAAGAGCAGGACATTGGGAGCAGCCCAGGCAGACATTGACACCAACCACTTACTCAGGCTATCATGTGGTCTATGTTACAGACATACTCTAGAAGAGCATTCTCGTGTAAGAGTCAGAGGCCTCTGAGAGGGCACTGATGGACGGTGGACTGATCCTGGCTGAAAGAGCCACAGACTAACATCGTGCATTGGGAGACCCAACTGGAGAGGCTGTTTTTGACACAGAACCTCAGATCAGCCTCCTACAGGACCGTCAAAGTTGAAATCTTTATATATTTCCTTGAAAAGTGAACACCAAGCCACATTACAAAGGTTATTTCCAAAAGGCTCTAGTAAATGCCTTTTATTTAAGCCTTGTGTTTGAGAGATCACCAAGATAGAGCATGTCTAAAGGAGGAGGGGAAGGTGCTTGTCAGCAAGTCAGATACCTCTAGCACTACTGAATTTGTCACCAAGCCAGTCACTGTATGGACTGGCAGCAGTCAGCGGAAGCTGTTGTGTTGAGATGTCAGATACACTCTGTGGAAATTTTCCATGCTTTGGAGAATTGTCTCCCAAAGGCTGATGCAGCTGAAGTGGTGTTTTTTGTGAGTCAATCAACATGAAACCTTTTGCTTTGGCTCAGTAGAAAAGTCATCAAGAAGGGATGTGCCAAGCCCCTTTCTCTCCCACTGGGAACAGGAGAGTCCAAACAGCATCTGCTTGTCTCCTTGTACAGGCACCACGGGAACAGTCTTTGCTGGGAACAAGAAGTTTCACCCTTTTTCCTCCAATTTGCAAACATTTTTCATACTAGAAAAGTTCTTGTGTGTGACTGTCACCACAAAACTTTGTATAAGATATTGATGGTGTAATCCTATGCTTTACTTCATGCTTAACCCAAAACTTCTGGAAGTTTACTGTAAATGCAGTGGTGGGGAAGTGGATACACCTTAGCTGACGTGTTGCCAAGAAGAAGGGGAAAACCACTATTAGCAAGTGGGGGATAATTGTTGGGAACTGCTGCAGTTCATGCAAATTTTTTTCCAATGGAAAGAACATCCCTTTATAGCAAAGGTCTTTTAAAACATTCACTGAGATTGAACTCTGAAATAGAAGTTATGCCATGTGGTCCCAGGGGAAAATGTCCAATATCAGTCTAATTTTCAGCCCCCAGAGGAAGCTTTTTTCTTAGTCTCCCTTCAAATGGAGACTGGGTTTAGGGATGGGACGTGCACACCAGGCTTCCTCATCTACCTATCCTGCTATGGCACAGACAGGACACCCCACGGCTTCTCTATGTCTGGGTCCACCCCCATCATCCTGTCCTTCCAGGAGCATTCTTCACTGAGACAAATGTTGGTTTTTGCAAGCAAATTGTGAGTTATCCCACTGTCAACATGCAAGTGAAAATAAGGTATGTAAAGTTGATGGTTAATAAACATAAAAAACCCACAGAGATGACCATTTATCTTAGCTGCTGCCTTTCTGGTAAAATTCAGACTAACAGCTAGATTGAGAACTTTTCAAAACTAGCTAAAGTAAAGATATGTTGAATCAATGCATGTTTTTATTATAGAGAAGAGGTTTGCTAGCTATGATTTCTAATAAGTAGGATTTTTAGCTCCAGTCTGAGCTTAGACCACACACAAATACACATGCATGCCTATCAACAAATGACAACACATTCAGCAGAAATCATTCAAAATGATTGATTCAAAAGCTTACAGCCAAATGTGGATTTCAACCAGCATCATCTCCCCATTGGTGACACCTACAACAGTTGGGGAAGGAAGTTGTTAAACTAAAGAAAGCACTCTGGGATTCCACATCAGTTTTTCTTCAAGCTCCTTATTCAAACTGTTTCAAAGTTAGAGAATATGAACAAACAAAATCGAAAGAGGGTTTGTATATTTATGGGGCTTTATACAGTAAGAAATTTGCTACTATGTAATATCAGCACCGTTGAATAAGACCATTGCATTGCCAATCACCAATGAAAAATGCTGCACAGATTTTCACCCCTCCTGGACTAGACCAGAAAAAAAAAGTCTGGCAGTTAGAATAACTCCATTTACATTCCTGTTATCCTCCTCTTCCAGGAATGGAAGCAGGTGAGGAAGAAAGTCACCTTTTAATGACTTTTACTTTCCAGTACCACCACCAATACCTGGGTTGTCTCCATCTAACATTGTACATCTGAAACTGCCTCAGCTCCTCAGGCAGATGGTCTCACAGGTCAAACTCATTTCTACTCATTTTCACCCTCTCAGAGAAGAGGAAAAGCTTCCTTCCTACATGAACTAGCTATAAATGAAGTTATCCCTCACTGCAAGCATCTGTGGAGCTAAGACTATTATCCCTGCAGGCCTAGTTGACTATTTAATAATGTTGGGTTTTTAAAATTTTTTAAATTCAGTCCTTCATTCTAAAGCTCAAACTTGGAGGCATGGACATATATGGTGACTCCAAAGCCAAAGGGAAAAAAACCAAGATACATAGTAAATTTATTTGCAGACCAAAATTGCTCAGGACTGAATTTATGGTCAATAATTTTTCAGAACAAGACTGGGCATCTGAAGTCCTGAATTTCCTTTCACAGACTGTAGGTTTTGGGGTAACATGCTCAGGCATAGTAGTCACATACCCCCCAACCTTGTGATTTACCCTGCAACCTCCATCCTCCAGTTAGCTTGCCTTGCAGATATCAACATCTTCCAGCCTTGCTGAAATAGAAGACAATAAATATCAGGCAGCATGACCCAATTTCCTTAGACAAGGAAAGACTTGTCCTCACCATAGACAAGTGGCCAGAGCAATGAAAACCTGAAGACCTCTCTAATTAAGTGATTTGATTTATATACTACATGTGCAGTGCGTGCTGAAGAAAAAAAACCTTCAGCACTTTTGAGACATTTGTCCATCATCTACCTGCTAATCTAAACAAGATTGTCAGGCTGTACCAACTTCGCTTCCTTGGTCCTAAATTGCTCAACTTGTGCTAGATTTAAACAGTGACTCAAAAGGTAGACTATGACTTCTTAGATGCTGAAAACCTGCAAATGGGGAGAGGTCAAATGATCCTACACCTGAGTGCTCTTATCTGGATGTGGACAGGGTGGCTCAAACTGGCAAAGCCTCAAAACAGCAAGGTCGTTTAGGTGGGTAGAGCATGGAAAAAGCTCGTGGAAGACGAAACACCAGTTGCACCTACACAGATACTTACTTGCCACAAGCCTTCATTGTTCCAATTGATTGAAACACCAAAACTTTTCAGGGGCTCCAAACTCCCTGATCTTGTAAAGCAACGGACAGGAACAAGACCATCCACTCATTTTCAAACACCAATACTAGCTCTCTTCCAAGAACTGGACTCCCTAACTGGTCCAGTTCTAGCTCTCTTCCGAGAACTGGACACCCCTAACTAGTCCAATACTACCTCTCTTCCAAGAATTACACACCCTAACTTGTTAGACAGGAAAGCAGGATGGTTCCCAGCCTCTCAGCCATCACCGTGACAACTTTCTGAAAACCACAGGCTCTGGTCACTGGGATTCCCACTGGCACCCTCTCCCAAGGGCAGGTAACTGGACAGGTTTATACCAAAACCCTGGTTGCTTTGGCCATGAGTACCTCAGAAATGACATCGTTTTCTGAATTATTTTGAGTGTCAGGAGCTTAACATCATGCCTCTCTTCTCCATTATGGATTTCTTCAGTTGAGATGCATCGTGGATGCCTGCCTTCTTTCTTCAACAGGAGTCTTCAAATTTTTTTCTAGTTTTTCCTCCAATTTTTTTTCCCTTGAAAGTGGACATACCATTTCTGAATATACCCCCATATTCTATATTTGTTTCCACAACTGCTTTGTGCTGAATGAGAACCAAAATTGGAGGAGGAAGCTGCATGACCTGCAATAGAAAATCTGTGTTGAATAGCTTTGCAGAGTCCAAAAAGCAGCTTTTAACAGCCCAGCTTGTATTTTTGACTGATAAGAAAAAAGATAAACGTGGGCAGGATGTGGTTTCTCTTCATCTCCTCTCAGAAGACATAAACTTTGTAAAACAAAACCCAGAACTCTTACACTAAGGAAAACATCCAAAAGCCCCGAGAAATCTAAGGGAAACCCCAAGGAAACAAACAAAAAAGTTAACTTTTTTCTTAATGAAACATTTGATTAGCAAGTTATGTGCAACACTTCCACTGTATCTGTCTCTGACTCTGACTCAGAGGCACTTAACTTTCTCAGAGGATTAAGATATGCCTGCCCTCCAAAAAGTGAAATAGAGAAGTCTCCTTCAGTGTTCATCAGTTTTTGTAATAACAACCACAGTGAAATAACCCTGCAGATGCTAAAATGCTCTTTGACTAGCATGATCACAAATTTGTCATGGGAAAGGAGCAAACCAATGTGAACCATAACCCTGTTTACTACCTGTTACCTTTCCTTATTCAATTCAGAGCAGGGTTAAGCTTCTCACCTGAATATATTTAACATGAAGTATGAATGCATGCAATCATGGCAAATAATCTAATTTAATCTAGGTCAAAAAATACTTTGTAATGATGGATGATTTTACATTTTGCATCTACAAGCATAACTTCAACCCAAGCATAACTTCATGATGCCAAACCATGCATCATGACCAAAAGGCAACATCAAAACCAAAATTTGCAGCCTGGTCAGTGCTCTATCTGGTTGGAGGAGCCCTTATTCTCCTCTTCCTGCGATTTTAGAGTGCTCCGGAAACAAACAATTATAAAATTAGGTAAAAATTACTTCAGATGTCTCATTCAACATCAGAGTGCTAATAAAAATGCAGCAGGGAGAAGAATTACGTGTTAAAATAACTACTTTCAGGTGATCTAGGAATAGCACAACTGACTATGATCAGGAAGACAGACAAGAGGTCAAATCCTTCTAGAAAGTTTCCATTACACTCAATGGTTTTAGGATCAGCCTGTTACAAAAAGGAAAGGGGCATTTGAAAGGAAGTTTATTTTTTTTTAATGAAATCACCTTTTTCTACTCTATTGCTGGCATTTTCTCTTTCCTGAAAGTGATTTTGCCAATTAAACTAAGGGGTAAAATGATGGAAGAAAGAGGAGGAAGACAGACACTGAAACAGGCATAAGGAACACTTGAAATTTCCAATTATTTTACATACTTGGAAAAGTATTTTTAAAAAGTCATCCCCGGCCACAATTCCACCTTAAATAAGTCCAACAAGTCTGATAATGACTTCAAATAAACAAATCAACTTCCTCTCCTAGAAAATTCTGAGGTCAGACTATCACTTGCCATTTTACGGTATCCTGAAAACCTTAACCTTTATGCATAAGAGTTCAGGAAGGAAAAAAAGAAATTCATCAAAATATGAAGCATCCAGAAGGAGGAAACTATTGTTCAATGCTCATCAAATTAAGCATTAGTCTTAAAAACATACACAGAAGAGGAAATTTGTACTTCAGTATTTCAAACTGATATACTCCAAGTTTCTGTTTCAGAGTCACTGGGTTTGGGGGATTCCTCCCTTCCCCCCAAAATGAAGGTAGAAGTTATGGAGTTTTTTTCATCTGTGTGTTTGGGTTCCATTTAAAGCAAGTATTTAATTATAATTATGGATCAAAAACACCCTGTAACAAATCAAACTGATTTTGATAGATCCAGACATAGACACTGTAGCAACTAGGACACAGAAATACAATTCACCCAACCCTACTTTAATTTAACCCACTACAAAGTCAGCCTTCAATCCACAAAAGAGGAAGAGCTCCAACAGCGAGGTGTTAATCTTTACCATGCCTGATTCCAGTGTTTCAGCCTACATGTAAAATGAGAAAAGTTTGTGTCTCTGTTTCCCAGATACATGGCCATCGTCTCCCTAGATGACAGACATTCAGCATGCACCTTTCCTACTGTCCCTCTCTCCTTTCTTCCCCAAGTTTCAAACAGAAACATCTCAAACCATCTGCTTTCCTAAATGTCTTCTGGCCAGAGAGGCAAAAAGCACATGCTTTCCACTAGTCTTGAATTAAAAGCATTGAGCTTCTTGCCAGAAGCAGCCCCACAGACAGTGAGATGGATTTCTGCATGGAGAAAGATGTGAAGTTAAAGACCAGGAGCAAAACAGACATTTTTGTTGCAGTGACTTGAGTTTAGTTATTACAGGCTGCCTTAAATTGTAAGAAAAGTGCAGCTCTGTAACCACAGTTTTAAGAGGGTCTCTTTGCAAAGAACTTAAAGCAGCTCTCTGGCAGCAGAAGTAGCTGCAGTGCTCAGTGTGCACTAGAAGATACCAAAACATGTAGAAGAAATACACTGTTAGTAAATACATTGGGTGGGATTCAGCTCACCTAACTTTATCAGTGTAAAAGTTAAACAGTTTGGTCGTCCAGGCTCCATCTATGTTCAATAGATAAGAGATGGATGTGTTCAGAGGATGAGTCATACCGCTCAGAGACAGATGTTCAAGATGTGTGGTACGAGCTTCATTTAGACAAGAGTTTCTTTCAGATGGCTAAATTTAAACTAAATTCTATCCAACCATTGTCTCACCCCAAACCTGTGAAGTCTTGCCCTTCTTACATTAAGACTGCAGGATATTTGCTCATATTCAGATGTTAGCATTTCATCGTCACTGAATAATCTGTTCAAAATCCAGTCTTGATTCCATTCATGCCACATGACATTTACCATTGGTGCATTTGTCACCCTGACGATTTCTGAGGCAAATACCAAATTCCCCTTTTCTACACCAGCATGCACCAAACTGAACTTGATTTCCAGGAATATTGACTATCTTAATGACTCCAGATTAAGATCTTCAGGAAGCATATAATTTGTTCAGTTCTGCAATTAGCACACATGCTAGAAACACTAATAACCACCAGCTGAATCACCCAGGACCCACCATCACTTTCCCCTCATAAAAAAATTCCTGGAGGAGCAGGCCATTTTCTAGACCAAGGCTGGGTGAATATTTTCATCTAGATTCCTGGCCCAGTCAACAGTGATAAGGGTTCTGCATTCTTCTCACTATCTCAGTAAAGAAAATTTCCTTTTATTGAATCCAACTGTTTCATGAAAATGGTTCATTTCGGTGAACTGCCCTCAAAGCAAACCTAGCACAGGGAGCCTCAGGGCTTTGAAGCTCCGTGATTGAGCACACAGCGCACTCTCTTCAAAATGAAAAAGAAGAGGAACAACTTGCAGGGGGGAAGGAAGTTTTATTGTTTTCTAGCCTGCATTTCATTAATAATAATGTCTCTTTCAAAGGGCCCAAGGTTTCCATGGAAGAGAATGGCTAAGTTTTAACCCAATCTCATGAATGCTTTGACGTGCGAGTGGATGAGGTGCTCCAGTCTAGCCAGGCACTCCTCCTGCAGCGAGTTGCTTTAGTGTAATTGATTTAATATAGAACTGAGAAAGCACCAGAGCTTATTATTTATTTTAACCACTGACTACTTTATATGAGGCCTCCCAGGAGATGAAAGCAAATCTTCAGTGAGAAGAAGCAACAGAGCATTTCTTTCTTTCTTTTCCTTCGGGAGCCTCTGCCAAGTCTCATGATTATGGTAAGAAATGCTGCTGAGAAGAGTGAGGGCTGTTGAGCAGAGGATCCCTGCACACTGACATAAAACAAGGGGGGTTTTCCCCATTAAAAGCTTATTCTCAGCAGTGGGGGTATGTACTGCCATGCCACATGCAGAAAACAAGAATTAAAACTCTTCCTGACATGGCTTACATCTATGCCTTCCCCCCCAAGCTATTTGGCAGTATTTTTGGATTTGTGGACACCTGTGCTACTAGGAAGCAGCTTTCTCCCACCAGTTAAAAGCCAAGTCCGGGTCGTGACACCAAGTACACTGAGAACCAGAGCTGCATATTGAATCTGCGATGGATCACACTTAGCACCAAAGAGAAAGTGCATAGCTGCTCTCAGCCATCCCCTGGGTGCGGTCGGTAAAAATGCACAGTATCACTCAAAGATCAAATCCATTTCAGTAAGTTATCATCTCTATTTAGCATATCAGCCTTTGAAAGGTCTGCTGACTCAGGCGCTCAGCATGCACAAGCCAAAACCTGGCTGGCGATGATGGCTGGGATTTCTCATCTGAGCACATAGAAGATCTGGCTGGTAACTGGAAAATTGTTTCAGTGAACATACAGCAAAATTTTACTCTAAATTTGCTCAGAGTAATTAAGGAAATGGGTTAATTGTATAAAATTAATTACTAGTGATTGAATCATTAAAATCCATGTTGGGAACATGAATACAGCTATGAGATACATTGTATTTCGTATCCTTTCATTGCTTCCCTCTCTGGAGGAAAAAAAAGGAAAATTAAGTATGATACAAATGGCCAAAAAAAGAAACTATCTGGTGCCAGAAAAACTTGGTTCTGGAACTGTTTTTGAGGGAGATCATCTGCGGAAAACTTATCTTGGGTCAGCTTTGACAATAAGAATAAGCAGTAACAGGAAAGTGCTGTGCTGCTGAACTTCAGGGTTAATCCAACTTTCCCAGCTCTGTTGTTTGTTTGCTGAAATTACAACCTTGTCGAAACCAAAGCACACTTGTATCAACGCATCCACCCGTATCTCTTCAAAGTACTTTTTTTCCTTCGCCCTTTCCCTCCATCTTTCCACGGCCTCAAGCTCCAAGTGACATGCTGTTTATTCTGGCTTTCTCCCACCCCCTTTCCTTTTCAATTTTTTTTCCCCTTAAAAGCATGCATGCAGGCTGAGAAACAGACTTTCTTGGATGAATCTTGTATAGTTCAGCCTCTCTGCTGAGGGCTGGATGCTGCCAGCTTAAGAGGAATTTTCTCCTACTCATTTTCCCATCAGCTGGTCTGCGAGTAACTCGATGACCGAAACACCCACTGCCAGAGGAATCAAGGGGAGAACCCCTATTTTATCATCTCCGTCATTAAAAGAAATAAACAAACACACGCATTGGTGAGCTGTAGGTTAAAACTGGTCAGACCCAGTTTACTTCCCCTGTGCGAACAATGCTGTTGCAGTCACAGGGTTTCTGCACAGACAGCAGTGCACGTACGATATGCCTGCCTGCTCTGCCTTCCCACAACCACATCGTACCCCCTCCCTGGGCGTGGAGACTCTCGCATTGCCCATATGAGCAATGACTTAAGGAAACCCGAAGTTTCCCCAGCAGCACCCGTTGCTGCGCACTAAGGAGTGGGTTTTCCATAGCACCCTCCCCATCACTAGCATCAAATAAACGTACACCCTCCCCCCAAATTCACACACCATGCTGGAGCTTCCTGGGGGTCTCTGAGCGTCTTACAGTTTAAGTAATAAAAATTCAGAGTCAAGTGACCACAGCGAGAAAAGACGGGGAAAAAAGGACAAAGGGATGACAACTTTCTCTGATGTAAATGTTCCCTTAAGGAAACAGTTTTCTGCTAACCTAAAGGTGCTCAGATCTATAAAACTCACATGAGCATCCAAATATTTGCTTATTCCCCCAACACAGACACTCATCCCAGGCTGGGGGCTCTCCTTACAGCAGACCTAAGGGGCAGGGAAGGGAGGTTTTTCTTCATGTCAAAATGCAACAGGTTTTTGGTATGTTTTTTTTATTTATTACCTTAGCATGAATTTACTTATATCACATGTTTTGTGGCAAGGACAGACTTCTTGGAAAAGTGGTGAACTGAGTAGGTTCCCATACTAATTGGTGACTGCCATGCACAGTAAGATCACTCATCCTGTTCTCTTGCAGTGAATGTGAAAAGAAGCATCCATTTTTCAGCAGTTAATGTAGAAATATATCCAGCAGAAGAAGCAGTTCATTTCACTGTAAACAAAAAACACACTATGTGTCAACATATGCTTATTCTGAGGCCCCAAATGACAAGGCACAGCAGAACTTGCCTCATCAAGTGCAGGTTAAAAAAGCCTCTTTGGACATATAAGTCTGGTGGATCTCATTCCACCTCCTGTGAGAGATTTAGGAAGAACTGGTGAATGGTAAGCTCTTCTCTACTTCTGGATGTATCCCCCAAACTACCAAAATTGCCAGCATCATCAGTCCCAACTCTACAAATCAGTTAATTGCTGTAATAGTATTAATGCCTGTGGTTGATTATGGTCCACCAACTGGCGATAACTTTACACTACAGCCAGTAGAGGCTTCAAACATGCCGACTATGAATGCTGCTGGCAAAGAAACGTATCCCCTCCTTCTGGACACAACCACAGACAGGAAGAACTCCCGTGATTTGGTTCAAGTGTTTAAAAAAGTCATTGTACACTTCAAACTAAAAAGATGTGAACAGCATTTAGAAGCCAGGGGGTTTATTCTACTGCAACCATAATCATAGGGAAATTTCCTATCATAGGTCCTATGGTTGCTAATAAACCAGTTTCTGATGAGGGGCAAGCCCAGATGAAATACAAAAAACAACACAGAACCCAAAACAGATAGACTCTGCCAAAATTTTATGCATGGAGGAGAGCAAGGAGCTAGCAAGAGCTACCCTCGTTGGAAGTGAGGAACAAGACACATAAGCAAAGGAAATGGCGCTTATTTTCAAAGCGACAGTCAGCTCCAAGAAGGCCAGACATGCCGTGATCAATTTGACCCAAGTAATTTGACAGATGCTGGTCCAACTTATTATTAAAAACCTCAGCAGTGGAGATACCACACCCTTAAACCCATGCTTTGCTTTCATCAGAGAAAGGCAGTGGAGTTTCCTATTGGAAATTAAACCCACAACTTCTTGCTCTGTTGCCTGTGGCCAGGAAGAAACAGCTCATTCCCTTAATCCCTGCAAGAGACTTTTTCAGACTAGAGGATGTCTTTCTTTCCTCCAGACTCCAGAAGCCTGTCCTCCATAAAACACAACTTAAAACTAAGTCTACAGAACAAAGTCCATAAAATACAGCTTAGAAAAGCAAGGCTATAGTTACAGGACTCAGGATCCTCTATATCCATTGAAAAAATTCTTGGTTCAAAAAACTTTAAAAGCAGGGTGTAAAATAATCCATTTTTCCATTTTTCTTTTTGATGATAGAAGTTCTCCAGACATTGGTCATTCTTGCCAACATCCTCTCCACTTTAACTGAGCCAGACCTTCTTAGGATCACTCAGCCAAAACTCAGCCAGCACCAGGAGTCAGCCAAGAAGCCACTTTGGAAGACAACTCAGGAAATCAGCCAGCAGTACTAGGGAAGGGATCTGACAGTGCCACCAGAGCAAAGGACATACTCCTCCACAACAGAGCTTCATAATCTTTTTTTCTTCTCCAGTCCTTATCCCAGAAACACATGAATTTTCAGATCTCAACTAATTGGCACACCTAGGGTCAAACTCAAACCAGGACTGAAGCTCCAGGGCTGAGCTTAAATGGAGCCCTGGGGCCATGGGCAGGGGTGCAGGAGACCCCAGCTGAGGCCACCCAGCACCCCAACACACATTACCTGTGAGCATATTTATTAGCTGTTAAATTCAGCTTTCACAGGTATTTCCATCCTTCTCAGTATCACGGTTTTATTAACTTAAATATCCCATCTGTGTTACTTATTATAGCACCCTATAAAATCTTCCTTTTCCTGAAAGCATTTGCTGCACCCACAAATATACTTTTAATTTTATTTGGCCCATCTATTAAAATTCATCAATGTTAATGCTTAAATCATAAAATAACAGTCACAGATGAAGAGCTGCACTTAAGTTGAAATGAAGCTTTCAGGAAACAAAGTGTTTCCATTTAAAAAATGTTTAAAAAAAAGAGCACCGGCAACAGGAAACTTAATAATATGCTTTGCCGCATTATTATTTACTGTGCTTTAGTCTCACAGGCAGTTTTACTGGCTGACTTGTCTTCAAAGTCTGAGCTAGTCTGAATTCACCCTGTGCTTCTAGTGGGCTCATAATACTTCAAGCCAGCAGATTCACATTCCATAAAAATCAATCTGCCTTTGAAGCACTGTAGGAGAATGTCTTCTTCTTTAAACTTCACTTGCTTGTGTCCCAGGCTGGCAGCATCCATCCTGATCATCCTGTTTGAATGGGTACTTAAAAAACTCCTTTTGATAAACGGAGGTCTGCAGTTCTAGCGAGAACCACAATAAATCACGTGCATGTGGTGGCTTTCCTTGGAGGAAATACTCCAAAGTGATGATCAAGGCCATTCTACACAACTATTTAGGTGCATAGTGACACCAATAGAAACATCGAGGCTGGTGGTCTGGGTGAGACGCTTAATGAGAAGGAGACATTGGTGGGCCTCAGCAGGACATTTCTGAACACAGCCTCAAAGGTAGGTCAGGTTGCTGTGAGCCTTCCCAGTCATGCTTTTAACATCTCCAAAGATGGAGATTGCATGGTCTCCAGTGCTAAACTATTTTCTCTATGAAAATCTTTTCCATTATGCCCAGCTTTCCTCTGTTGCAGTGTGTGCCTGTTGCCTTTTGCCATCACACTGTAGAGCCCCGAGGACAGCGAGGAGTTTCTCCATGCGCCCTCTTTGACATGGCCCTCTGCACCCCCTGCGAGTGGCTGGCACTCATATCCAAGGTGCCTTCTGCTCCCTGATGGATGAGGACTTCAGCCCCAGCAAAGATCTGGGAACAAAATGAATGGGACAAGAGGAATGTGCTGAGCTGTGCTGGAAGAGACACTGGCAGCTATTACCATGTCAAGACAATGAAGGAATATTTTCCAAATTTTTTCGCTGTGCACCATCTATGAGGTTGATGTCTCCGGTCACACTCTGCCACACAGCTTACTCCAGCCACGTCCTCCTCCATCCTTTACACCTTTTTTTGCCTTTCCTGGGCTATCTCTGGCCTTCACCCAGGAAATCTCTCTGGAGCATGAGGAAGCTTGCTAAAAACTGCAGGTCCACAGGTGTAGCATCACTGTAAGACACAACCACACAAGGAAGGCTCCACACTTACTCAAGAGGTCTGTCTCCCATGTGAATCCAGCTTTTGGGTTATATTACTGACAACAACTTTTTAATATATCTTATTTTATGAACAGGTCTGGGGAGACTGAATTTGCAATAAAGGAGAGTCCAGCCAAGTACCTACATCCAACTGGACACCAGCAACAAGAACAGTATTGGTACAGAGTCTAGACATAGTCTTAGAGCTTAGATTTTTTTGTCAGAAATCACCTGGTGTTGTAAAGGCATGTTTAAAGCTTGCTTTAAAAGAAGTTTTATTGAAATATGAAATGAAATTTTCTTTAGCAGAAAAAGTGCCTGCATCCTACATCTGGAAACAAGCAGTGGATCAGCTAATACTTCCCATGGGTATTGGGGCACCCTTGGTACAGCACAATCTTCTTGCAACTATTTGTAACTCTTGATGTTGTTCATCCAATGTGCATGTTTTTTCAGAGCTGTGTATGTGAGGCTGAATATGTGTGTATGACTCCGAATCATTTGTTTAATACTGCATTTATTGAGATAGCCTCACACAAGTTAAACAGTGCCACAGGTGTGAGAGGGATTTTCTGGAAACCAGTAATTCAGCTGGAGTTCATGCGTATGTATGGAAATGTAACTTATGGCCAGTTTTTCAACTTTTACTAACAAAGCTCAAACAGGCACAAAATAAAATGACACTTCCAAAGACCCTGCTAATAAATACGCTGTCCACTGGATGCTCAGTGCAGTACTGCCTGCCAGTGTTTGGGCTTGAAGCCACTGAATGGTTATGTTTGTCTTCTTTAAAGATCCATTTCAAGAAAAAAAAAAAAATCAGCAGAAAAATAAAATCTCTTTTGATCACATAAAACAAAGAAATAAATATTTTACTCATTCATTCACTATTTCAGCAGCTATTTTTCCCTCTCATTTTTTAAATCAAATGCAATAAACCCCTTGAAATTCAGGTTTTGTTTAGCTTGATGGAACAGCTAAGGAAACAAATTCATCATTAAAGCTGCAAGGCAGGGCTGGGGAGAATACTCACCTTTAAATATGTAAAGACTTATTTAGATAAAGACGTGAATTACTTCAAAAATGTGTTAAAATTATGCTTCATAAGGAGAACCAGAGGGGGCAAGCTGGAATATCAAATGATTCTTCAGCAACTTACTAAATATTTTACTTTACTTCAGTGTTAGATTCACCTACATTCAAGACAAACATCATAATGACCCTGGAAATCAGTCAGGAAAATAAACAGGATGATAGCAAAATATGGGTAGCTGTGTAAAGAAGGCCTGAGGGCCAAGACACTGGCCAAAAAAAAAGGTCTTGTGAAGACAGCATGATCCAACATTTGGACTAGGTAGGCTTCAGAAAGGAAAGGAAAGATATTACCTACAATAAAATCTACATGTGAATTATTTGATGTCAGTCATAAATCTAAAACAACACTGTATCCTCAAAGGTATGCAAAAGAGAGCAACCTCAGAGACCAAGCACAGAGTCTGGATTGCCCCCAGTGAAATAGCTGCTAGATTAAAAATAAAGCTGGATGAAGAATGGGGATTTTGTTCTGTGAAAATAATACGAGGTTTTGACATTCTCCACAAACATGCCTGCACACGTATGTGTGCGTATCCAGCTCTGTTTGCATGTGTGCAGGAGTAGCTGCCCCCCAAAAAGGCAATGCACCCACAACTGTGGGCACCTCCCAGTTGAGATGCTCAACTGGGTTGTTGGGAGGTCACTCTTCCTTTCAATTGGGAGTGGGGATATGAACCTCCACCTCTTCTCTTTTATGTGCCAAGGGAATCAAATGCACCTTCCAGCTGCCAGTAATTGCATGTTATTTAAAATATATATATTCTTGCTATTCCTACATGAACTTGCCACATCCTCCAGCCCGGAGAGTCCATCAGGAGCCACGCTGGCTCCTCCCTGCCTGTGCGCATGTTTCCTCTTGGAGGAAGGCTTTCCCATCCTCCCCACAGCTGCTGGCGGAGAAAGACGGTGCATGCTCTCAAAAACCCAGCCCCTGCACACATCTGGGGAGCAGGGTTGGTTCTCACCTGCCCCACAGGGAATGTGCAGAGTCACAGTCCCCCCACAGCATGACTGCAGGGTTTGTCCCACTGTTGAGGCACTTCCTGAGGAGGCTGCAAAGGACACATTTATGAGAACTGAGCATCATTGAAAAAAAATTTTTTTCTCCAGAAGAAATGTGCTGCCTGCTTAGCTGCACTCCACAAACAGCTGCTTGCCAGCATGTGGACAAATACTCAGGCAAAAGAAAGAAAGAGGAACTTCTGTAGCTTGCTCAAGTTTAGCACAGTGGTTATTGTGAAAAAGGTGAATTTCTTGAACAATGAAAAAGCTTCCTGTGTCTAAGTTCTGAGAAGTGGTGTGCTGGTTTTGGCTAGGATAGAGTTAATTTTCTTCATAGTAGCTAGTATGGGGGTATGGTTTGGATTTGTGCTGAAAACAGTGTTGATAATACAGAAATATTTTCATTATTGCTGAGCAGTGCTTACAGAGTCAAGGCCTTTTCTGCTTCTCACACCACCCCACCAGCGAGTAGGCTGGGGGTGCACAAGAACTTGGGAGGGGACATAGCCAGGACAGCTGACCCCAACTGACCAAAGGGATATTCCATAGCATACGACATCATGCTCAGCATATAAAAGCTGTGGGAAGAAGAAGGAAGGGAGGGACGTTCTGAGTTATGGTGTTTTGTCTTCCCAAGTAACTGTTACATGTGATGGAGCCCTGCTTTCCTGGAGATCGCTGAACACCTGCCTGCCGATGGGAAGTAGTGAATGAATTCCTTGTTTTGCTTTGCTTGTGGCTTTTGCTTTACCTATTAAACTGTCTTATCTCAACCCACAAACTTTCTCACTTTCACTCTTCTGATTCTCTCCCCATCCCTCCGAGGGGGAGTGAACCAGTGGCTGTGTGGTGCTTGGTTGCTGGTTGGTGTTTAACCACGACAAGTGGTCATGAAGAAAACCTTTCTCAGGAAGATTTCCAGAGCGGTTCTCTCCATTGTGGAGAAACTAGGGTGGATTTCAGGGGTATGTGAAAATTTTGGGGTGCCACAAAAATCTCCCTAATACCCCAAAAGCCAGGACTGCTTTCCTGGCCTTAGCGTGGCTCTGCAATGTAAACCCCCCAAAATCACCCCCTCTTCATTCCTCGGCTTCCAAGTTGTAGCATGGAGTGACAGCAGACTCCCTTATCAGCACATGGGGGCCTACACACCGGTGGCATGCCAGTGCCACCATGTGAAGTTGGATGGAAATAGCTCTTGCATTTTCTGTAGGCCATGATGACATTACATCATTCAGAAGATTTTAGGGAGGAGATAAAATTAAACAAATCAGTTTTCCACACAAAAAGTCCTTTGGAGTCATTCACCTTGTGTTGCGGACTGTTCAAAATGACAGGGGTGAACAAAGGGGAGCCCAACACATGTTGCACAGTCAAAACTCTTTCAGAAGACCTTAATTCGTTTTTTGTGTTTTTCCCTCAAAATCCTCTATCTGAAGTGCAGCTGATCTGCAACAGCTTTATTCTGCTTTGTCAACCCCTTCTCCCAGAGGGAACAGCTCAGGATATTGCTCTGATTAAATCCATTCCACTTGGTATGAGACTCTGGAGGTCATAACTGCAAGTATAACTTTCAGTTGTACTTTCAGCCTTCTGGCTAGTTACTTAACAGATTTATTTAACTTAAGTGCATTTTTAACCATAGCTCTACCTGACCTTGCTGGTGACGTTACCATGTCATGGTGAAAACAGGAGTTTGCATTGAGACACCCTCTTGATGTGAGAATTGTAATAGCAATGGTTCAGAGGCCAAAGGCTGGTGTTTAATTTATATAGCTCAAGAAATAAAAGTACTGCAACCCTCCTGTATCCCTCAGCAGCAGCAGAGATACTGGGACGAGGTGAACTTTTCGTGTTCCCAGTTGTCACCTCCAAGTTACTATGTTGCCCAAACTCTCCATCACTCTGCAGCCCTACAGCTTGCACTGTTCATGTTACCCAGAGGAAAACACCTTATATACATGGGATTTTTCATTGGCTGAATTAAAATCTGAAAGGCGAATTGCAGAGTTACTCTTGGTCCTGTTACAACAATGCTAACACGGCATCTCTCGTCCCGCACCAGCTCTCCTCCACCGGGGTCACCAAATAACCAAATAGCCCCTTGCTGTTACTAGCTGTCGGCTAAGAAATACGGCTGTGTGACACCACACTGCATTGCAAAGCTGAGCAAAAGCTACAACAAAGCAAATAGTAGTCACCTAGTCTGTGGAAAATTGCTTTTGTAACAGGACAAGCTGAAAGCAAGCTCTGGAAAGGCCACAGCAGACCTGGACAAGGCTGAGAGGTCAGTTGGTGCTTAGCACAAAGCCTGTTACACAAGCAGAGGTAACTACATGCTTACTGAGCTAGGAGAGCTCATAGGAGCAGAAAAGCCCTGCAGGAAATTTGCAATTAAAAATTCCCTCACCGACTCATTACCCAATGCTGTATTTAAAGGTCAAAGGGGAAACAGGCTGAGGGCTGTTCCCATCAGGCTTTGTCTGCAACCAACAGAGCTCCTAGAAATTCCTGTTTCAGAGAAAACACATTGTTCTGTTTTTTCCAATGCAGAATAACAAAGAGACCCAGTAAATACAGGCATCATGTGGTTCGTTGTGCTTTGTTTTAATATTTTATTATTTTTATCTTAATGATGCACGCTGAGTAGTGTGTGATGTACCAGATCAGCCGAAGACACAAAGAGAAACTTCAGATAGCACAGATGCTCCAGTCTGTACTATTGGCTGCCTTCCTTTGTAAAATCTAATCAGATGAAAAAGGAGAGTATTAAAACACACGATCATAGTAATGAGAAAAATTAAATCTCATTGCTGCCACTGAAATGTCATGCAAAAAATAAAAAATAAGAACATGAAGAATGAATAAGCTGAACTCCACCTTTTCAGTCTTACATGAGAGTTATTTAAAACTTTTTTTTTCTTTGCAAATATTTTTTCCAGAGGAAAAATGCAACAAATGTGCAATTTCACAGAAAAAAAAAAGGAAAAAATTAATCAAGACAGCTTTTAACAAACCAGTTATTTCAGTAATACCTTCTTTGCTGGGTTTCAAGGTGGGGTTTTTAGCATCCCTAGCATTGTCCTGCTGGCAGGTGAAGCCTGACACTTTGCGTGGCTGCCCTGAACCCTTCCCCGTAATGCCCTGCGCTGCTACTGACATGCGCCAGCCTTCTCTGGTCAGCCTCGGTGGTGGCGAGCACGGCTGGCAGGACAGAGCTGGTGGAGCATGGGGAAGAGGCAAGCTCTGGACCACCCCAATCCCAGGTGTCTTCCTTCCCATGCATCCACCCCCCTCTATGGCCTCTCTCCCTCCACTAACCACGTCCCTGCCTGGGATGCAAGCCCTGCCAGAAAGCTGCAGGAGGGCAGGGTTAGCATCAGAGGGTATAATTAAACTTCAGAGCTCCATGACACCACTCTCCAAACACGTCCAACAAGGACACCACTGTGGGTCCTCCAGTGCAGAGCGGCTGGAGATGGTTATTTCCGACAGCACCTCAGAGCGGGACGAGGTTGCGGGGTGGAGGGCCCCACTGGCGCTGACGTACATGGCCCTTCAGCAAACCCCTGTCATTATGGGCTGCCGAGACTGTGAAGTCAGCGCAACACTGTGGGGGTTTTATTTTATTTCTTTATCTTTTTTGTTTGTTTTTGTTTTTTTTTTTGTTTTGCAAACGAGAGTGTGAGTCTGTCGGGGAACAATGGGTATGGTTAGCATGCACAGAGCAAGGGAGGACGGGCAACCCAATTTAACCCAGGACATGCCTCAAAACAGTTTGCAGAGATGTGTGAGGCCACTCACACTTGTAATTATGCTTCTTGCATTTACGTTTAGGTTCCTTGTGGCTCTCTGGTTTTTTTTACATGTCTTGGAACAGACAGGCAGGTGGATACAGCTTTTGGTATGCACAGCACAAGGAGAATGCCGGACTTTGGGGGATATAAATAGATGTCAGAGCTGGGTTTTGGTGTTTCAGATGCTTGTCTGAAATACTAGGAGGGAAAAAAGGCATCTGTCATCAAGTTTCATTCATAAATGGCTCTTTTCTGGAAAGGGATGGCAGATGAGTCAAACAGCTTCATGAAAATCAGTACACATGTACCAGTTTCTTAACTTTCTTCCACATACCAAAGAAATTGTATGCATTGCTCTATTTTGACCCATTTCTAAGTGCTTCTCCAAGCCTATGCAGTTCTTCTTGGTCAACCTGGATCAACCAGGAAATCTTGTTGAAAAATACCCATCCCCTGAAAGGTCTCAGCGTTTGTTTCCCAGGTTAGGCTGGACAAACATCATCCCACCCTGGTGCTTCTCACATCATTCCCCCTTCACAGCCCCAGCAACAAGAAGCCTGTGAAAATGCAAATAAGGCCATCACGAAAGACAGTTTGTTTTCAGACCATGCTTCGGGGGGGGGAAGTTTGCAGTTTAAATCTATCCAATTTCTTCCTCTTTTACGTGCTACCCTGCTGAAATTTGGAAGTTATAATGTGCAATCATTTGTAAGGGAGATAAAAATCACATGTAAAGGAGGTGCTTTTTAGTAACGTAAGTGAACCAGAGGCAGGAAAGTGAGAGAAGATATCCACAAGGGAAAAAAAAAAAAAGCACCTCAGTAGTTATTTTCTAGATTGAGATGGTCTAAATACCAGCCTAAGTACTTGGTGGCCTCAGGGGGTACAGGTAACTGGGCAATTCAACACAAGAAGTAAAGACGCCACTGCAAATGCTGTGCTTCTCCGCACCATGCGGTCTGCAACCACTTGTACACACACCGTGTAGTCAGCACATTATCATCCCACCATGAACGTACTTTTCCCTGTACCCCCGTGGCCACACCACGCTATTTGGAAAGGCGGACATCAGCATGACGGCCAGGCGCACCGTGGTGTCTCTGGGCTGGATGCACATGGGCTTCTCCGCATGGGGCAACGGCATTTCCCTCAAACCACAGGCTGGAGTCTGAGGGGATGATTGTGAAAACGTTTTGTCATCTCCAGCTCTGCCCCAGGCTAGGAATAACCCGCATTACAGAATTCAAAGCAGGTGATGAAAAAAAAAATCATCAATAACATTTTATCGTTCATTCTTAGCAGGGCGACTGTATTTTCAAAACAGTCTACTGTCCCTAGCAATTGAGGGTCAGACTGAATAACTCCCGTAACTGTTTATCTCATCCTACCCGTAGTTTTTTCCGGTCAGGGTCAGGTTGCCTGCAGGACATAAGCATCCTGGAGGACCGAGGCAAGCACACAAACTAGTAGCTGCCATGCATTAACCTGTCTAGAGACCCTGAAAAGGCTGATAATGAGATGAGAAGTTTTCTACTTTTTTTTTTTTTTTGTTAACTTCTCGGGGAGGACCATTCACAATCTACCAAGTAGCACAAACTGATCAGAGAAGACAGAAACTTCAGAATGCCAAAAAGCCAGTTTCCTAGAAATCAGGTGAATGAGCATCTCCATTTTTATATAGTGGCCAGAGAAGAGAAGTTGTCTGGATAACGTTTTAAGGAAAGAAATGCCTCAGACTACGCAAGCCTCACAAGGTTTTGGATAGAGACTGTGCTACAGAGGCAGCACCACACTCCTCGGGAAGGTGTATTTTTCCACAGACACCAGCTTTTCTGGCTGTAATGTTCCACCTGCCCCCCTTCTCCTTTCTCTTCCATACTTCAGCAACCATCATCTCCACCTCATCCTCTGTTTTTCTCTCTCTTGGGACACACCAGCTCTTGAACTGTCTCATCTCCCAATACCTTCCCCCAATGTAGCCTGCACATGCATCCATTAAATCAAGAAAACTAGCCCTGGCACAGACTAGGAAGTTTCAGAAATCCCTGTTTCTAGGTGATTAGTCAAGAATCTGTAGCAAAGAGTGAATGTGTTGCTACCATGACCTAATTCTGCATTTGCTCCTCCTGTGCCTATGGAACATGGTATGAACAGGTTTCTGAGACCAGCTCCAGGTAGATGCTGGAGGTCCACTTGGGCAAGAAACATGGATGAAAGAAGACCCATGTGTCTCATAGCACATACAGATGGCATATATGTCTCAGACTCCAGCTCACTCCTTCCTACACCACTGTTCATGTTCTCAAATAAACAGGAAAGCATATAGGAATGCTGTCTATTTGGAGACATGTAAGTTAGGCAAATTGTTTCTCTGCTTTCCCTCCTTGCTCAAAAAAGGCTCTTGGCTTCTTGCCCACCTTTCTTCCCTATTTCTTTACACTTTATGTTGCTCTGTACAGTGAGGAAGGTGAAGAGCTCCTTGATTTCACTGTTCCTGAACAACTAAGAATAGAGTATTTCTGCCCCCAATATGAGCAAGAACCCATTAAATCACATACGTTTGAGTATTATGGTTGCAGAATCTGGTATCCATTTTGTAAGAAGGCAGGAAGCCTTTTTCTTAAAGCCTTCCAATATTTTAACTGTTAAACACAAGAATGCCACTCCTGAATCACGCTGGAGTTGAGGCAAAATAAACAATATCTCTTACATAAAGTAAGAAAGTCCAGAAGGAAAGCTAGCGTGAGTAGAAAGTAAACTTCCTTGTTATGCAATTCATCTTGCCTAACTTTTTAAAGAAAACCTTAAGAACTGAAGCTAAAAACGACAGATACAGAATGATCTTATTTCCTGTTGAACATTTACTCTCTCCAGCCGCACAAGGACTGTGTGTGGCTGATCACCAACACAGACCACTCAGCAGCTCTAAGGAATGACCATGGCTAGTTCACGTCACGAACGGAGGCACTTCATGCACGCACAGCACTCGATCGCATACAGCTGTGTCAACATCGATTTAAGTGTGTCACCATTTTAATGCCCCTTCTCTTCTCCTGGAAAATTGAATAACTCTAACTTTTTTTTTTCTCCTAAGTGGGGTATATTGCTTGCACACATCTCAGCAAGCCATTTGAGCAAATCCACTTACAAAGATAGCATCAGTGTCAAGCATGAGGAGTGAAAGTCTCTTTTCAAAGCCATTCAGTCTGTCTGCACACTGGGTTTCTCGCAGGCATGCACATGCCTGCAGGCACCATTCACTGAGTACCAGAGCAGAGCCAGCACCCCCAATACAGACTGCCAAAAAAAGACTGCAAGCACATGTTGAGTATCAAATGGCAGAGCTGGGTTAAAGTCAGGAGCAGTGTGGTTTGCTTCTTGATACACGATCCATGAGAAGCCGGGCTGGGGAGATACTGTCCCACTCTGAAGCAAGGTGCTACTGTGAAGTGCCTGGTAAGCATCTTACCTGTTCAGGATGAAGCATCCCCTTGTCTCTGCTGCGTTTCCAGCAGCATGCTTAGCCTCTAATTTGAGACAGGAAAAATACAGTCTGGCACACCACCCTTGAAATACAGCCCACCCATCTATTATGTCAAACCTAGTATTTATAGTTTCCCTCAAAAAAGGTCACCGAGTACTCTGCAGCACTGTAATATGCACTGCGCAGTGTGGGACTGTGTAGATGGGATGAGAGAAAACTCACTAAAATGAGAACTTAGTTCTATGCAGAAGAACTGTATTTCTGTAACTCACACGACCTTCCCTAAAGTTATAGATTTCTTCCTTCTCACATTAAGCAATCATAGGAGAAGCCCTCTAGATCTCCCATGATGTCCTCTACAACCCAACCACCCTACTGATGCCTGCAACTCATAACAAAGTCAAATGAAACCCTTGCAATGTAACGACTTTAAAAAGCTACATGAAATGCAAATTTTCTAGCACCACTTGAAGAGAAAAACAGCTTTCCTTGGTATTTTAATACCTATACGACCACAGCTAGAAATGCATGGACTGCAGGCTATGTGCATGGCCTCACAAGCTAGCTGAAAAAAATTGGTGTGTAATATTAAAAAATTTAAAACCTTGAATTTAAAGAAAGACGTGAAAATGCCAACAGTAATTTGTTAGAATAGTTCAAATTTTCAATTTGAAAAATGCAATTTGCCTTTCATTGTGACTAAAAAAAATATTTGGGTGTACTTCTCCACAAGGCTTTCATCGCTGTGCAAAATGTTCATCATCATCATACTCACTTTTCTTCTGTAGCAAGTTAAGACATGAAGTCCCCTGGGCTAGCTAGCCCAGAAAGCGCTTCCCTATTAAAAGCTTTGGTCCAAGCCATTAAAATGCATGAAAGTGACGATCTACCTCAGATCATGTTTTATTGTCCATAGATGGAATGAAAACTGGCCTTGGACTAGGTAACAGAAATGGTGATAAAACTCCACCACACTTCCTACAACATCTGTGTCTTATTGGGATGGTGATGGAGCTCAGCCTCACGTTCCTGAGCTCTTCTAGGGACAGAAATGGCATGGTCTGTCTACACTGAAGTTTCCCAAATACTACCCAACTCCTGCAGACCTTTACCCACCTCCGCCCCCTGTGCTGGACTTTGCAACCAGCCCCCAGGAAGAACAGTCATTTCCTATTTCATCTTGCTTAGAGAGTCTCTTTTCAACTAAATACCAGTGGTTTTTTTCAGTCCCCAGCATCAATCAGGACCTTTTACTTTGAGAACCAAGGTTAGGAGAGGAGAAAGGCTCCCACAACTCACCATTTCTGACCATAGTTGGCTGTTTTGTGGCTTCTTCGGTTCCTCTGGCAGACAAATGCTGCAATTAAGTGTTAGGAGTTTGATGAAGAAACTTTTCCTTACACCAGAGGTGGGAGTCTTCAATGGCCTCTTTCTCTTGCATTTTGACAATGCATCAAATTTACAACATAAAAAGCCTTGGAAATTTCCAACGTTTCTGTTCCCTTTAAGGGCAAGAAAAGAGCTTTTTAGGAAAAAAATTTACTTTATCTCCATACATTCAAAGTGCAACTGGAGGAATAATTTTTACTAGTTTCCCTCCAGCGAGCAGTTTGTGTCAATGGTGTTTTTGGAGGAAAAAGGAGCACAGAAGATTAAGTAGACATTGAGATTAAATAGGTATTCGCTGTTGTAACATGGGAAACCCAGCCTTAACTCACTGCCTCTTGGCTGGCTGACTTATCATACTTATTTAGGCAGTTATGCTGGAAAAAGTGGCTGAGGAAGGGGGCTTTCTTTCTTCTTTCTTTGGTGGTTTGTTGTTTTTTTTTTTTTAAATGTTCTCACTTTGGAGGCGTTTCCAGAGCTTTTTCTCAGCAACTGAGAATGGGTTGCCAAACCTTTGGAACAGAAAACACGGATGATGGCCTGCCTAATTCATCGATGCTGGGAATAACAGTTCTTCACACATGGTGGCTTTTGTAGACAACTGTCCACCTGAAGAAATCCATGACTTTGTACCACAGCTTATCACAACCCCCTTTCATTTAACAGGACCCACAACAGAGCAGCGTGGTGAGCTGGGCTATCACCAGCCCCTCACCAAAAATAAAAGACTTCTTGTGAAATTTTTTAACAGCTCTTAGAAATACATCCCCTCTCTGGCTTCTCTTCTGCCTTTTGAAGTTCCCTTCCTCTGTCTGAAAAGTCAAGTTCATGTCAAGTTCACTTTTTATTTCAATATATTGACCTCAAGCCAGGAAGCGTGGCAGGGAGGGTGGATGGTGCTATAGAACTATGACACTTTTAAATTTTCCAGATTTGGTGTAAAAATGTAAAGAGAAGACTGCTTACGGTCTCTGACACCCTTGCTATCATACACAACTTAATCTTCAACTGTAATCTTCATATGAATTTGACAGAAGGTCCAACAAAAATTCATAACTATGAACATACAAATAATTGGAACATGTTTAAAATTTCTCAGCAGTTCCAACAGAACAGCAACTTATCAAAAGCAGTCTTTTCACCAAAATGTGAAAATACTGGGGGGGTAAAAAAATCAGTTCTAAGTTAGCATTTATGATCAAAATAGCTTCCCCACCAGGGTTATTGCTCCTAGCAGCAGCCAGCTCTTAAGTATTCTCCTGTCAGTCTATCCCAAGCTTTCTGTAGGAGCTGTTCCAAAATGTTTCAATAATTAAGCATTCTGTGAAGCAAGAATTTCTACCTTTTATACCATAAATTTATACTTTCCATATTCCATGTAAGGACTGTAATCAACAGACCATGTACTCAGCTTTTCTTTAACCCATCCATTTCACCACCGAGAGAGCCACATTAGAAGTAGAAAAGACCCAAAAGCTAGAGCATGTGTTTAGGATACAGAGATATGACATTCAAGTCCATGCCTACATAACATAAGAAAACTCCAAAAATGTTCGTTGCATCCCTAGATGGAGGATGAAATTTTTCAAATGCAAAAATTTGCAAGAGATGGGAAAATGGATACCTCTCCACTGAATCTTTGTGACCAGGCACAGATACTATAAAGATTCAGTCGTATCCTCCATCTGAAATACAACATACACAAACAACAAGCCTGAGAGAACAAAAACTTAGTGTTTCCACCCTCAGGTCATAGCTCAATTTGCTAATTAACACCATGTTTGCACCCAGGGACTCTCTCGCACTTCCTCCTGTGTGATTCATTATCCCATACAATTGACAGTTTCTTTATGGTCCTTATTTTACCACAAAATATCTTTTACCTTTGATCATGTATTGATGTGGAGCATACGCTACTGATTACAAATCAGGCTGTATTTAACAGGCACGCAAATATTTGGTTTTGGTGAAATGCAATGAGCTTCCAGCCCCATCTATTGGTGTAAGAGACATTATTTAAGTGAAATTTAAGAGCTGTCATAACTGCCAAGAATGGCAGAACTCATAGTGAAGGAATACATGATCATCTCAGCCACTCTGTAATTCCTCAAACTGATTAAAACCTTTACCATCAAATAAAATCATGAGAATTGTTGTTTGGTTAGAGGGAGAAAAGAAGAAAGGATAGCTTTCAGTTAGGTATTTAAGGCCAAAGATGATGCTTCCAAGCAAATATTTTTCTGAAGTTATACATCTTCAGATTTTATATGTAAAGGGATCACAGATGTAGATGGGTGGAACCAAAGGCATTAATCAGTGTGCAGAAAGGAAAAGGTAGCTACCATGCTGGGCAGAAGTGGCTCCTGGAGAAAATTAGGGAAAAATATAGACTTTCTTTCTGGTTATTCACCTGGTGAAATCAGGAAGCAGGTTCACTTGAGGTATTTATAAGAAGCTAAATGGAACACTGAGTTAGCTTCAGGTTTTGTTTGTTTGCCTGGATTTTTTCTTCCCGGATGAAACAGAAACTTTAATGAATCTATGAAAAAGAAACTTTTGGGAAAGGTCCCCCAACATCTTTGACAATTGAAAATTCAAAGTTTCTTATTAGCCAATATTTTACTCCTATTTCATAAAGGTGGAAAATAGGGAACAGAAGCATAAGAAGCATTTTAAGATTTTCCCAGTGTCCAAAAGTGACAAAACAAATGAGTTAAGATAACTAGGTAAAAATTGTAAAAGTCCAGTGCCACCATACTGATGGCACATTCAAATATCTGAGCACCTCAGCAGTCCATTCTGTTCAGTGACGACAATATACTTGTATTAAGCTTTGAAAAACTTCTGAGAAACAAATACCTTTACCCCTAAGACAAAATGTCAAAGCTTGACACAAAGACATTAAAGGGTTCACCCAAGGATGAAGCAGCGGATGTGAACAAAACCAAGCTTCACAGAAAACCAGCAAGTCATTTCCCTGGACTTTCCTGGGAAAACAGCAGGACGATTGGCCTCAGGACAACAAGAGAGACATACAGACTGACATAGTCACAGACTAATTATGACAGACTGTTTTAAAAAGAACCAAGACTGTATTTTATGGATTAAAGCTGAATTTATTATTTTTTAGTACAGAAAAAAGATCAGACAAAGTCAGGCTGCATACTAATTGCACCTCAGTTGTGATGTCCAGTACCCAGTAATGACGTTGACCACATTATTTTTCAGTATGATTTGGAGTTCTAATAATAAAATCAGGTACCTTATAAACTGATAGCCTAGAGACTGCCTAGCTCTTATACCAGATAAACTAAACTACTTGATGAAAAAAAGGAAGCCCTGACTGCAATTGGTTAGGAACGCTTGGTAAAGCAAATTAGATCCAGGCTTCATATAGAGGTTGTAGACGCCCCATCCCTGGAAACATTCAAGGCCAGGCTGGATGTGGCTCTGAGCAATCTCATCTAGTTGAAGATGTCCCTGCTCATTGCAGGGGGGTTGGACTAGATGACCTTTAAAGATCCCTTCCAATCCAAACCATTCTATGATTCTATGATTCTATCACTTTTCTTAATCTTTTTCTAGAATACCCATTTCTATATGTGACACTTGTATCTTGCTCCTGAGGTGTATGGGAGAGCACCAGACTCTTTGCTGCTCTGTGGTCACAGCGATCTGTTGTCCTGGAGGACAGCAGAGGCCACATCGTGGAGAGAATGTCAACAGCTGACATCATACACATATGCCCTGATACAATTTTGTAGTATTTCTAGCTCTTTCTCCATGCAGAGATTTTAAGAGTAGCAGCTCCTAGTGCCATTCAAATAAATTTGTCCTCTGGAAAGTCTTACATTGTATTTATCCTCCAAACATCCACCTGTAAGCAGCATTCTGCCCTCAACTTATTGACTTAATTTCATAGCTGTCAAACAACTTCTGGGTTGCATTTTCAAAGCAGAAGTTCATCCCAATGGAAATTAAAAGTTCTTCAGGGGAAACTACTGAAAGTAACTTCTCCTTTGCAAAATGACCTGCCCAAGATTTAGTCTTCTTCTGTTGCAATTACTCGTGTTTCACGAGAAAAAACTCCTTAAATTGTTATAATTTATGATAGCTCAAACCACACATTAATTAAGAAATGAAGGAATACTTCTATTAATACTGCTTTTATAATGCAATGTCTATCTCCTGAAATGAACTGCAAACAACTAAAAATAGCAAAATGAAATACCTTTGGGGCAAGTATTGCCTCTAAAGTATAAACAGTTTCAGATTTTTATTCACACACAAAATTCCTGTGCTCTAACCCCCTTCTGTTTATAGGCAAGGAGCCAATAGAAAATAGGTTTGTAATTAAAATCCTTGGAATTCATGCAGTCAAGCTATTTATTAATAGCATCATTTTTTAGACGTTAACACAAGGATATCACTGTTCAAGCTTTATCACCATATCTTAATTCTTCTGTTTGCACTTAGCTCTTCCAACCATTTCCAAATTTATGAGCTAATGAGAATTGGTTTTTTTTAGCAGAGAATTAAGGTGCCCACACAAATATTTTGTCTTAAAGAGTCTAATTTTTTTCATAGTTCAGAAGAGTTTCTTTTTTTCCTAATCCATTTCTTTTATGTGTGGCAATTACACAATTGCTTATTCAGTTTATTATTTTATTTTTCTTGGAATTCTTCTAAAAATTACAGCCTTTTCCAATAAAGACTTTATTTTTCTTTTCCTTTGTATTAAGAGATTACCAACCAATTTGGAAACAATATACCAATATATTGTTAACAAAGCAGAATCTGTTTCCAGCTGCAAATACTAGCTAGAGATGCATAACAGTAATGTAACTCTGCACAAATGAAAAGAGAAAGTAATAAAATATAAAACTTTTCACATCAGACAAAAATCAAGTTAAAATGGAGTTAAGGTTGATATTCCAAAACTATAAGTTTGTGTGAAAGATGCTACCCCAAAAGTAAACATAATAAAATAGATACTATAAAAAAAAAACCTAAATAAACAAAATAAATATGTAAATAAAATACATTTCTTTATTATAAAGAAATAAAGAAATTTAAAGTCCATTTTAACACAAAGTTCACACATGATAAGGTATAAAAAAAAGAATACGTGCTCAGCAATTATACTTATGCCTGTGTTTGAGGCACGAAAGCCTCAGTCCCAAATCTCATAGACATATACGAAATATTTTTCCATATTTTCCCCTCTTACAGTATCCTTCCAAGGCAGATTTGGGTTGTTTTGGTTTACAGACTTCACCCTTCCTGGGAACAAGACATGAAGAACAAAACTTCTCTGAGAATTTTACAGATCACAGGAGAGGTTTTGGTTTATGAATAATTATGGTTAGAAAATAATAATTTTAAAAATGTTTTAAAACTTAAGTTAGGCAAAGGACTGCCATAAATTGAACAGGAAAGTTGAACAGTATCTTCATTAGTGCACCAAAAAAAAATTGGCCTGATACCAGGAACGGAATTTCACAAAGGACTTTCTTTTTAATAAGTTTGAACAAAGAAAAATAGGCTTTGCTATGAACATGTGGAAAACTGAATAAACTCTGAAGGATGAAATAATGTAATTTTGATGACAATACACTATCTCACTTAAAGAAAACAGGGTTTTCTCATCCCTGTTTCCCACGAAGAATGGCCTTAACTGTGGAGCAGAATCAGCATGACCACTGCACAGCGCTCCAGCAGCACTTGGTCAGGATTAACCTCCTTTAATGAATAAGGTCAAAGTGAGTCTGTCCAAAATACTTAAGCAATCAAAGGAAAAATACAAAATAAAAATCAAGAGACAATGTTCATATCTGCTGACTGTTGAGTGTAATTCATATTCAGTGCGTGAATGCATACTCAGTACATGAATTCACATGTACTCAGCCCAGTGGGATCCCTACTGTGGAAAACTTGCCAGAAGGTTGATTCAAGAGAAAAGATTTTAACTTAGGAGAGTTAAAAAAGAAAATATTGTTCTCTTTTCTTACCAGGTAAAACAATGAAATGAAGGACTTATTTCAGCAGATGGTGTTAGGAAATGCCATATTGAATAATATCAATAGCTCTTTAGACAATTTTAGAATGATTATTGGTAAAGGAAGTTGATTCTTAATTTCTTCTATTGAAGACTTCCAATCTCAGTCTAACAGCGAAGTCACTAACAAATATCCAGCCTTCAACTAAGTACTTCCAACAAATTTCCATCAGCTCAAATGAAGAAGAGAAGAAATGTGCAACCAAAGAAGCAAATTTGAAAATTTTACTTGCTATATGCCAAGATGTTATTGACATCCTATGTAGGCATCATATAGCAATGGCAGAAACATATGTAAAAAAAAAAAAATCTACTGTTCTATAAATAAAAAAATGTTCTGTAATTTAAGATAACCACAAATAGATTCGCAGCAGGTGAATCAAAATTTGATCCCAGTTCTCTGTGCTTTACAAATGTGAATGACATTTGGCATTAAAGAATTCACACTGAAATCAAAGGAGGAATAAAGGCAGCTGTAGTGAAACTGGTGCTCTCAGTGATGCCCAGGGACAGCCCTGGATCAGAGGTTTGAGAAGAAACTATCATCTCCTCGTTTCTCTCTAGACTTCCTTCCAAATCAATTTCCACATGTGTCTGCAGAGACCACATTAATTACCTCCTTCTGAAATTTTATCAGAAAGTTGTCAAAACAAATAGGAATACTTCTCAATGTTGTTTTCACAGTGTGGTTTCTAGACAAAGTAAAGATGTTTGAGCTGGCCTCATTAGCAGCTGCTTCTGGGCTGTGAGGTCTTTACCACATATATACATGGGCCATAAGGAAGGGAGTCATGGCACAATGGCTGATGAAATACAGTGCAGCAAGGTTCATTTTAAGCTGCATTGCCAGGAAACTGAGACAAGATTAAATATATGTGGGTTATGGCAGGAAGAGGCTTATGTGCAGGCAAGCTGTTATCTACGCATCGCCAAATCTTAAGGACGTGGCAGATTTTCTGGCTCTACATGGGGAACCCACCAGTTACAGGTGTCCCAAATACCTACAAACAAAATACTTACCGCGAACAGAAGCAGGCAGAGTAATACTTATTGCGGACAGCAGATCTCTAACACCTGAAAAAAGATTTGTGAATAAGGTGTTCAATACCTATAGTAAGATAGCTATTAAAATAAATATTTCGGGGAACAGGTTTACAGCCAGAGTAGCATAAATACAATGCAACCTTTCCTTACTAAAAAATATAATAGGAGTAATTTGCTGTCCTACTAAAATGGGATTTACTATATTTCAGGGAAGGGATTAAAGTAGAAATCCTATCTTACGCAGGGAGATGAACATTAAATTTATCACACTGCTTTATTTATGTCTTCTCCCACATTCCCTTTCTTTCTACTTCTTCTAATTTGAGTTTCAGATTAAAATAGCTTCAATTATGGAACAATTCAATCACAGGGTGAGGAGAAGGGGGAAAAAAAAACACCAGAGCGCAGTTTGGCAGGACATGTTCTGTCTTTAAACAAGGATTAAAACGAGAAGGATTGTTCAAAATCAGATAAACTTACGCAAGCAATTAGTGCAAATTCTTATAATCTTGGATTATTTCTCTTTGTTACTATTCAACTGCAACAGGCTAGTCAGAACAGGAATTTTTGTTTTTACAGATGTTGTTCAAGGCAGCTGTACAGACACTTATAAAACTCACTCAGCACGGTTACCGAAGTTGCATTAGGATTTTAAGACCAGTTAAAACTAAATTCATTAAACTGGCTGAAGTTTAGACTGAGACCCAATCTTGAGACTAGCAAGAAGGCTATTTGACTAGTTCTCTTGTGCGAAGTCGAGTGGAGGTTGGAAGAATTTCAAGAAATGAAATCTGATGCCGACTGAAATTATTGGGAGAAACAGATTTATCTTCATCTTATTTTCATAATAGCAAACAGCCCTCTGGCTGACATTTCAGCAAATTCAACTCGTAGTCCCAAATTCCTTAGAATTTGCGACATACTTTGGGAAACAAAGAGTGATTAAAGTCAGATTTCCCATGCAAGTAGGACCCATTCAATCAGGACTGCAGCTCAGGAATTTCCAGGCATGGGTCACCCAGCTCAGAAATGCTGCCCTGCTGGCTTACTTACCTGGGTAAAACATCAGGGGGTCAATATGATCCAGAAAGCCGATGCAGAGCTTTTTACCTACAGAGGACTCCTGAAGATGCCACCATGTTGTCGGTTTCCCTTGCCCTGCAGGAAGAAATAGGCAGCAGTACACCTACAAGACATTTGCACATCACCCATGTACTGATACCAACGCAAATTGACCGTTCCTGTAATTTGGGGATCTTTCAGCCTCAGAAATGAAGGCTAGAAGCTAGAGGAGGGTTACAGCTATGCCTGAGTAATGTTTTCTAAATCAGGTACTGACACCCCAGCAGCAATGAAGAATTACCATTTCATTTGGTTTCAGACATATTATGTTAGCCTTTGATAAAAGGTAATCAAAGGTTAGTCTTGACAGTTAATTATTTGTTTGGAAGTATTCTATTAAATTAGTGTGAATTGTTTCAAATAGGTTACACTCATAATGCATACAATAAATTAATACAGAACAGGTAGTAGGTAACAAAAGGGAACCTGGCAGCTTGAGCTTAAGATTTCATTTGCTGAAGGTGTTACTGTAAGCCATGATTGAGGTCAGGTTTCAGGTTAGTAACACGGTGTCAGAAAAGAAGAATGGAAGCACGTGCATTATGTCTGTAATGCTGACGACAATTGTAATGGTTGATGGACCTTGTTCAGCCTGCTTTGACTACAAAGAAGCATCCACTCCCACAAAAAAAAAAAAGTCCAAAATCAAAAGAATAAATAACTTGAATTTTATTAATAACATAAATTTTATTAATAACATAAATTTTATTAATAACTTAAATTTTATTAATAACTTAAGTTTTATTAAGGTGTAGCTCACCTAGCTATTCTTAAAACTAAGATAAAAGTTAGACTTGGAAGTGCTAAGGGACCTTTATTAGTCATTAAGGTTTACATTGCAAAAGCCAGAAAGAGATTAGGCCACAGGAGACACAACTGGGATCATCGGAGGTTGCCCAGTTACATCCCTGTGGGACTAACAAGACTGGGACTTGGAACTGTGAAACATCTCTCCAGGCAGTCCATGAAAATCTGACCATGAAAATCTTAAGGCACACATGGATTAAAATTAGTTGCATCAAACATGTCATAAGAGATTTTCCCCTGCCTCTCCATCAGTTACCCTTCTGCTATCACATCTTTAGAAATATTTTTTTGTATATCACATGCCAGGTAGTTTATAAAGCAAAATGAACAACAGTAAAATATTTACTAGAACTATTGCTGAACAGGGAACAAATTATCTGCTGTGCCATAATAAGACAAGTTTGGCAGAGTGGTCCATACAAAAACACTAATGATTGCATTAACTCAATCTATTTTATTAATTACTGCTACAGTAAAGTTCATGCACTTGTTATGTCCTCTTCCATCTCTGAAATGAATGAGTTCAAAGCTATCCTCTTTAAAACCTGTTAATGGTCGCCACCTGGCTTGCTCACACTAGACCCTTTTGAAAATTTGGAGAGATACTTTATGTATCACCTTACTAATTCCAAGAATTAAAATAAGTCCCCGTTCTCTGAAAATGAGTCATCAGGCTTTGGTCCACCATCATTGTTTCCAGTCAAAACATTTGAAAAAGGAAATTACAGCAGCCAAGATAATCAAACATTGAGTTCTTGGGGTGGATATTTTGACACCTTAAATTTTACCATGGAAATTTATTCTACTTTGAATGAATCAGTAAAGTGGAAAAAAAACAAAATGAGTAAAAAAATACTACAATAGGTTGTGATTCATTTTTTCACCGTTAAGTGGCTACGTGCATTCATACCATGCTAAAGGACACACTGTGAAGAAGAGCACTGCAGCTAGCAAGAGGAAGAAACCCAAACTAGCATATGCATCACCAAATGAGTGTGACACATCCACTGGTTTTCAGAGCTCCATCACTGAAGAGGTGCTTTGACATCATAATGATGAGTCTGGTAAGAAAATAAGGGGACAAAAGAAGAAAGAATAGCTGAGGAAGTCATCTTTTCACTGCAGGAATCTCTTCCTAGACATTAGGCAACATATTTTACTCCTCAGGATGATGTTAAATATTAAACATAGTGAATAACAGGGTCTAGAGTTTTTGCAAGCCTCATTTGACACTTAAAATGGTAAATCCTTTCATTTCAAGCCTGGAACAGAGTACAGGTAGACATTGACTTATCACTGTGGAGAAACTTAGTGCTGGCCAGCAAGATGCAGGGAAGTGAAGAGTCATGCTGTCAATAGAGACGGCATAGCTAACTAATGGCACTGACATCTGAAGTGAAAGGATTTACCGTTTTCCCTATTAATACCAATTATATTGTAGTTGGGAAGGAGAATTAGAGAATCAGTTTTGTCAGAAACAAGCAATCATTCTAAACGTGCTTTGCTTATACCATTTTGAACCCATGTATTTTAAAATGCCTACTTGTGCAACAGAAGCTCGTTGTTTTGTATCATGACATGAAATATGGATCACACCTTTACTACAGGACGTAATAAAACAACAGTCAGCAGTCAGCTCTTGCAAACATCTGTCTTGCCAAAACATCCAAGGTAATTGCATCAATCATTGGCTCCATATAAACAAGTTCATGGTTGGTGGTAGTGTGGTCTGACAACCGTCATGAATTAGTTTACTTATGGGACAGTGTCTCTTAGTCTATGGACTACAGTCACATCTCCTGCAAATCTTCATAATTTCACTGATCTGATCAAATTCCATCTATTTTGGGCTGAATTGGACCTGCAATCAGGCTCACCCAGTGCAGGGAGATGCGGTGCTCACACTTTAACCATCAGCCACCCAGAAGGTCTGCCTTCTGGGTACACAGCTCACGTTTATGTGGGTCCCTCAAGCTTCCCAGCGTCTCTTGGGCACAGCAGCCAGCAGCTCTCCTCGGAGGAGGTCAGACCTCAAATGTCAGACCAAATTAAAAGAAAGTCAATACAGAATAGGGCTGGGCCAAAAAAAAATTAGTGGACTGTATGCACAGCAACATGAATTCCACCCTCCTCGGTTTCCCCCAAGAAATAAAATATAAAATAACTTCAGGGTGAGGCAAGGATTTAAAAATGTCCAGAATTTTGGTTTTATTTTTTGACTATATTCACTTAGTGGGGGAAAGGAGTTAGAAAGTTCAAAAACATTTTGATGTTTTGAACTGAAAAGTTGCACTTCAAACACAGCAAAATCCTTAAGAATTTTTTTTAAACTGGTTAAAATTAAAATGAAAAGGTTATCCAAAGGCATCACTGGTATCAAAACTAAATAAGACATCTTCATGTGGCACAGAGATAAGCCAAAAGCACTTTTTAATGTTCTCATTTCAACAAAAAGCATTGAAGATGTTATTTTGACTCCAAAAAAGGTCTTTTTTCAAGTTTCAGTTACCTTGCTGAACCACATTTGTCTTCTGCCCAGCTCTATGGAAACAGGACCTGTAAAGTCGACACAGCATATAGATTAGAGCAAATAACACAGCAAACATGGATTGGATCAGGGGTTTTCCAATAGGAAAACAAAAAAGTGTTGTTTCAATTTCAGAAATTTACAATTAGCCTACTAGAAAGGAGAGATAAAAGAGAACTAAATCTCCGTATTTTAAAAATTTATATGTTCATAATGTTTCTTCAGGAATCCGTCTGGCATGCAAGACTGGATTCATAGCTAAGATGGTTGCATTGAATTTTCTGAAGATACTCAATTTTACATGCACTCAGCTAACCTAGGACATTAAAGTACTTCTTCTTCAAAAAGAAAAACAAAACAAAACAAAAGATGTTTTCAGAGCACAAGTGTTTCTTTTATTTCAGAGGCTGAAGTCATAGCAGGTCAGTAAGAAGAGAAACAAAAATAGAAATCGCTATTTTTCCTTGCACTGGATTCCTAAACCACTGTGCCGAGGCTTCACAAGTGAGCAAAGGAGAAAGTTTCTTTATTGGTGTAACTCCTCGGCTGTAAGTATAAAGTTACGTCATCGTCCTTTATTGATCATTGGCAATATCTGCTCCTGTGTTCACATACAAGAATTATAGGACTAACTGTTTCTAATTTTCTTATCTGGAAAGTAACTCTTTCCCCAGCGTTTATAATAGTTCAGGCAATTTTAAATCCCTCGACAGGCTCAGCCGGGAGGGCTGCCCAGGGGAAGACGCTGCAGACGTGGCCATCCCCCTCATCCCCACGCTCTCTGTTACTAACTGCAGCCCAATGCATCACAGCCAGGCAGACGAGCCACGCAGGCATGACTGTACCATGATGTGCTCTAAGGTACTCACATTTTTGCAAAGCTGTATGCATGTGGTACAGAAAGGCAAGGAAAAACCGTTCTGGTGTTTGACATTTTGAGGAGCAGCGAGGAAGGACTGCGGTTTTACGGGTTTCCTCCCACCCCTTCTCCATCACCCCCTGTAGTCTGACACCAAGCCTGTTTTCCTACCGTCTAGTTATCAGGATGGAAGACGTGAGTGCCAGGCTGGTTTATGATTTTGCCTAGCAATTATCTTCTATCTTTCGATAACATGCTGTACCCTCCTCCTTCGCAGTCAAGAGCTTTCCTGACACAAATGTTCTCAAGCAGCTCTGGAAACTACTATCCACTCCAGTTTGGGGTTTCTGTCCTTTTTCTTTAAATATTTATATTGGAATAACTTGTTGAAATATGCAAGTGTATACAGAAAAAGCCTTGAAATTGGAGAAGACAGCCAGTTCTACTTCCTTCATCTACTTGTTTTCTTGCTGCAGTAGAGAGAAGCCAAAATACAGGGCTGGAAGGAGTTCAAACTTAAACCACTGGAACATGGTAATGAGTTCTTTCCATTACTAGACAGAGTTTTATCTATCAGTTTGGAAAATATTCTCAGACCCTACCAGTGAGGTTAGGAGAAGGTCAGTAAAAATGAGAGAAAGCCTCCTTCCAATAAGCCCCTGCTTCAATGATTTCATTTTATGAAACTACTCAACAAACTCTAAAGACAGAAAAAATACAGGAAAAGATAATGACTGCAATCTTCAGTAACAGTTGTGGGATGTACTTAACTTGGAGAGGGGTAATGTAGAAGAAGCTTTAAGCCATCTTTGTGGTTGCTAAGCCCAGGCCAGATGTGCCTGTTCAGTCATGTAACATAACTCATAGCATCCTGCTATAATTTAAGCCAGTTACTAACAACCCCAGGGGCTGCTGGAGACAATTGCAAGCAGCAGGTGTTGCTTTGCAGCATCTCTCTCTCTACCTGTTGCCAAGATGGAAAAAGAATGGAGGAGGAAGATTATGTCTTTTTAAATAATTTAATCTATTTTGAATTTCTTGTAAAACTGTGACTCTTTATTACATCTGGAAAGAGCAAAATACATTCATTTCACTTTAAGCCTTCATTTCTCTTTCATCCTCCTTTGAAGGACTTGCATCATCTGCAAGTATTTCCTCATTAGCTACCTTTCACTTGTTACTTAGAAGTCCCATTACTTGTAAGGATTACATCTCTGCAAGATAATTTCATTGATATTTGTCTTGAGATAAAAATGATCACTGTTTCACATAAACCAAAAGTTTACACAGTTTTCTCTCTCCATGGAGTTCCTTCAGTAAATCATTTGCAGGCTTTCAGCACACCCAGTCCAAGGTGATGCTGATACCTCCTGATCAGCTGACATGCTCTTCAGGAGTCCGTTGATCGTAACTGTGAAAGTACCTGAAATCTGACTTGAAACTTTTCTCTTGTTCCTGTTAGATGTGCAATAAGGAAAAGGTGCAACAATAAACCCCCACCTCCCTGCATTTCTCCATTCAGAGCATCCCAGCTGTACAGTGTTTTACATATTAAACTTCTCCTTCACACACAAAAATACAAGTGCATATCCTGGTGAGATTTCTCTGAAAGTATTTAGTTTACTTCAGATACTCTGGAGGTCAGCTGTACCTCGTGAACCACTATGTATTATAAGAGATCGATGGCGCAAGGCATTAAGCATGTTCCTCTCTCATCTAGCAGTTAATGACGGTGAACGTTTAATTCATCCATTCAATTATGCAGACTGGGATTTCTCAAAGGAGGCTAAGGGAGTTAGGTGGCAAGATCAGTGGATTTTGATGGGCACTCAGCACCAATATTACACACACATCTTATATTCGTTGGTATGTCCTAACCAGACTGCCATTTTACAAGCGAATTCCTATCACTTATGTCGTAGGTTTCAGGTTCTTGACTTACAAACACATGCAGCTACATAGATCATACACAGCACAGAAATTTAAAAAGGCAAATCCTCTTAATATCTAAATCTTGAGATGGGCAGGGGTCCAACTTTTCCTAAGCAACCCAGTATCAGATGAAAGGTTGCCAAAATAGACAATGCCATCACACTTGGGGATCCTACTCCAAGCTAAATGAGACACTTGACCATCTACGTCCTTCTATCTTGTCTGTTTGTATTTTAAGCTCTTTGGGCAAAAGATATGGAGATCTGATCCAACCAGCCAAGATCAAAGCCACAAAAATATAAGCAAAAAGAATTTTTGCAGTTTACACCCTGAATTTTTCTCTCAGCTTTAAAAGCATTTTATTTTGCTAGAGGACCTCACTGGTGAATCAGGAAACTATTGTGCTACATATATATGAAAAATAAAGCCCTCTAGACCCTTTTCCTCCTGCTGGATAGTAAGCATCTTTTTTTTGTGGAAGAGAAACTGAGATTGAAATACTCAGGGTGATTAGCCAAGCAATCATTATTGATAAAATGATAATGACCACAACAATATTTCTCAACATTTCTGTGGATGCATTATAATGCAATTAATAATGGAAGAAATGGTGCCAAAACTGATTACAATGTGCATTTCTAAAACCTCTTCAGGAAGTCATGTTAGAAGGACCCCATCAGATATTGACAGGTCCATTTATAAAAATCTATCAAACGTTCTTGATATGCATGACCTTATATTTTTAAAGAAGTTAGGTAACCAAGGATATGTTCAGAAATTTACTTCAAATCATTATCTTTCCTTGGATCCAGCATGTGACCTAAATAAAATGTCTTGATATATTCTGCAGCTGAACACAGCTTGCTGCAACGGCACAGGGGAGGATTTCTGAGCAAAGGAATGCGTCACTCCCACCATTCCCACTGTTGAGGAAATAAAACTTTGTGAGAGACATTCACAAACATTAATTCTCACATAGAAAAGCTAATGGCTGTAAGTGTCCTCCATAGCCAGTGAAAATAAAGTAGCTGGTTTTGTATTATTTTACATAACGGTTTTTAGAACTGCAATATTGTAAGACATATAATTTTGATTAGGCTGCAGGGCTGGTATAGCAAAGATCCAAACCAAACCCTTAGAGGTTTATGGAAAAAGGAAAGAGCCTTCAGCACAGACATGTTAACATCACATCAAGCAAGAATCAGAGCCAACACAAGTATGATTTAAGAAATCCATTAGTTCAAAAAACAGAGAAAATGAAAGCCCCGGGACACAGAGAAAGCAATCTCTTTCCCTTAAGATTTGGAATCTGCCAGATTATAGCACTGTTGGGCTCAGTGCCATTAACACCATGCCAGACTACGCAAGAATCTTCCTCCTCAGGCAATGATTGGCAGGTTCAACAAAGGAACTCTTTCAAAAGTCAAATGAGGTAATATAAATACCCAAAGAAATCAGAAAAGGCCAGAGGACTATTTATAGTCTGTTCATATATGTTTAAGTTTGTGAATCTGACATACCAGTGAGTCAAATGAAGTCAATTAGCCCATTACTTTAGCGATTCCTAAGCAAAGTCAAAGACTATGCTGAGATTGCTTGGACTGATCAAAATCTTAGTGCTACTCTGATGAGAAACAATTCACCCCAAGAAAGCCCGTAAGAAGTTTTCACTCAGAAAAGAGTGGAGCCATGATGCAGCAACTAGAACATGAATTTTTTTTTGTCTGCCTCAACAAAGATAGCACAAAGTGGAGATGACTAGGTTCTACTGCCTAGAGTAGCAGTAGAGGGCTGACAGAATACTGAACCCAGGCAGATAGCGAGACCAGACCAAGAACTCAGGAGTTGCCATGGTAGCAACATCAAACCAAGTCCTGAAAAAAGGCTACAGACACCTGGATGCTAATGCAAAGGCTATCAGCCAAGTCTCTCCTCCATCTCCAGCTCTGTCATTATACCAAAACTTAATAGATTGCAAGAGTTCCCTTGGATGGTGCAAGAATGGGAATGTAGACACCAATGTGCTACAGGAAGGGAAAATGGAACATAAATGAAGGAAACATGCTTGAAGATTAAGTATATACTATGGAACATTCTGATCTGTCCTTTATCCTTAGAAAGCAAAGTTAGCACATCATTTACTCCAGACTGTCTTTGTACTGACGTGTCTTGAGCAACAACTATTTTTAAACCTCAGTCTTGCAAGAGAATCTGGTATGGTTGACCTCAACACCTACCAAAGGGCTTACGCATCTGGCTTAAGCCAGAGATGATAACTAAGAATGTAAAAAAAAAAAAATTCCTTTTGCAAGGAGGGAAAGGTTACTTAAGCAAAACAAGATAAGACCTTATTGATGCAAGCAGAAGATTATCATTAACACATTACCAAGATTATAATAAATGACTTGCGCAGTCCTCATGGTAGTTGAGCCTCCTGTGTGATTGTTTGCAGCTCAGAGAGCTGTAGGTGTCCCATAATACCACAGTACTGCATTAATCCACTTGCATCTTCAAGCTGGAAGACTCAAATTCAGTTTAGCATAAAATGAAAAAGTGCAAGTCAATGTCAAGCCTAGAAATTTTTATTTTACAACACTGCTTAGGTTCAGTAACATATCTGTTAAAATCTTCTCTTCTTCCTCAGCTTTTACACAGAAAAAAAAATTCTCTTCATGTTTACTACATCTTTCATTACATTTTTTTAAAATATTTTGTATAATATATTTTATATTACTTTCACACAATTCATGTAGGAAAGTATTCGCACAACCTAAGACTGAAGTCTGATTTGCTGGTGTCACAAATCATTTTTTAGCAGGATGGTTGTCACCAATCAAGGGTTCAGAAATGTCCTTAGCAACAGGCAACATTGGATTGTGAGCTGGTGTTGGTGGTAACCCAGACTAAGCTAGAGCCAGTGACTACTGAACACTTCTTCTTAAATACATCTCATAAGCAGCACATAATGCTTCTCATCTATATATCTTAATGGTTCCATCATCCCAAGTCCTACATCTTCACCATCATGAGACAATTATGGCTCGAAGGAAACTATAATGAGCCTGAAGCCACACAAATATTTGTAAAAGGTATATATAATAAAGCACTAACATAAATCGCATGGCCTGTGTGCAAAATGCCCTCTCTTACACTACCCACCTTGGTCTGTTCAAACTCAGCTGGCCTCTGCTTTCTCCCATAGAGTCCCTTGGCTGCCTCACCATGGACTGCAATGACAGCAGGAGTGATTTGTAAACCCCACCCACAGTATGGCTGACAGGTACAGATAGATGCAAACCCCCTTCTTTGACCATACGATACACAGGATTTGGGCATAACCTTGTGCCTTGTGTTAATCTGAGCAGGTTCAAACTTACCTGTTCTGAGCAGAGATGTTACTGTCTGTGTAGGTACACAACAGAGGGTACACGCTCTCCAGTTGGTAGGGACAGCATCCTACTACTGCTTTTTAAAACCCTCTAAATTGAAAAATGAGACCTAGAGGCCAAGAGCCAATAATAGATTTTGCAGATTAAAGTGTTGATTTTAATCTAATGTCATTTCACAAAATATCCAAGAAATGCCATAAATCCATCAGACAGCCATCACTAGCCAAGAAGCATCATGAAATGTTACTATCATTGCTAAGAAAGCTTAGGTGACACAATCAAGTTTAAAAGTATTTTGAGGAAATCCCTGCCTATTCACGAGAACATAGTGTGTTAAAAAAGAAAGATTTTTTTTTACTACATTTCTTAAGATGTTTTAAGTTCTTCTCTGTTGAGACAATGAAAAATTAATTGATAAACCAATGCACTTAGCTTTCATTTTTAAGGTCTTTATGCTCTAAGGCTTCTGTTTTGACCATAGTGTGGGAAGAAACACTTAAAACACTTGCTTCTGTTGAATGATAGATCAATTGATCAGTATTATCTTGAAAAGATATAGAAAAACATTATTTGGAAAGTATGATTCAAGGCCAGTATTTATCTTTAACATTCACTCAATCTGCACTAATTTCATAGTCTAGAAGCAGAGAACCTAAGCACACAGAAAAATGCCTGGTATTTGCTGTAACAGATTTAAAAATCCAGAAGAGCGGTATGGTTATTTGAACTAAGAAAAACTAATAATTTGAACATGGTCATTCTGCCTGTCCTTCACAGCAGAGTCTCATGGAGCATTCGTGGTTGGAAAGCTTTGTGTGTCTTTTTTCTGTTTCTTTTCATAGAAACAGAGTTGTACTAGCATCATGATGCTGGGCACAGGTGATGCCTCACTACGCTCCCGGTTGCCAGAAGTTTGCTGGCATCAGCCAGCAAACATGCCCTGTGCTGTGTCTTCCTGGCAGGGAAGTTATGCCCACCCAATCAAAGAGGAATCAGATTTGCTTACTCAATCAATCTCATGCACAAAAAAGAAATTTGAATCTCAAATACCCAAAGCAAAGCGTGCACAAAGGACCTAAATGTGCAAAAATTCTTTGCAAAAGTTTATCTAGGATTGCACATGAATAAGGCACAGTCTGTTCAGATAACTCACTACACCAAAAGGGCAAATACTGATTGGAAAAGTAATGTTCAATTAATTAAATATTTACTGTAATTTTTCAGTTCCTCCAAGGCATCAGAAACAACTCAAGAACTCACACTCTGCTATGACTAGTGTGTGCAACATGAACATATGCAGGTGATATATATACACATATACATATGACAACATAAAACAACATATGCATCCGAGCCAGAGATTCTTTAGTAAAAAGCTAAGACAGAAAAAGCACAACCCAGACAGAATTTCAACTCCCAGAGGACATTTTCCAGGACTCCTGTTCAGAAAACAAAATTACAAGTTTACTTATCCACTGAAAATACTTAGGTGGAAGTTACTGAGAAGCAGTAACCATGGAGCCCCAATTATGCTATTTTTTTACTGTCATTTCCCAGAGTTTAACAATATTACACTGCAGTGCTTTTGTTTCTAAGACATGGACAGTGCAGCAAGCTGCCAAGAAACATCTTTGTTGGACATAATGACTACTTGGCCTCCATCTGAGGAGGAGCAGCTTAGTGTAATTGAACACTTCCATGACGCAGGGGACTGGACCTGATGACCAACGAAGGGTTCCTTCCAAATATCTTTCTATGATTATATGCTGATTAAATACCTGTGTGTATCACCAGCTTATTTCCCCATTTTGCTCAAAATTCATCAGGCAGGCTTGGGTCTGCATCACTTTATGACGTCCAGTATTATATCAGGATTTATGAATACCTGCCCACCTCCTTTGTGTGCTTTCCCCAGTCACTTCTGGGTTATTTTTCCTTCCCCCTGGTTTTATAATAATTTACTCTCTCCACGTTATAACCGTAGCCCTCATACACAGACCTCCCACCTGGCCCCTGCACACAGAGAGCCAGCACAAACATTCCCGTGGTATATTCTCCGAAGATCTGCCAAAAAGATGCCCTTGACAAACTGCAAAAAACCAGAACATTATCACAGGCAATTTGAGTTTCACTTCTGCCCATGACATTCAGCTTTAAATAAACTTTGGAGGAGCAGCTGGCCATTGGAGAGAAATCTGAGAAGGAGCTTAGGCTGACCAGCAAGCACTGCACTTCTCTCTCTGTCAGAAATGGTTTGTTTGTATTTTCTTCAAAACAGGAAAATAGTACAGAGGTCTGAAAGACCTCTTCTGGGGTTTCAGTGACATTGTTCAGCAGGTGACTTACTGTACAGCCAGTGCGGCTGTCTGCCATAAGACCCACGTGTACTCTGATTCTCAGAGACACTGTCCAAAGAAAGGGGAGCCAGGTAGCCTGGCACTACGAAACAGCTGCTTCAGTTGCAGAATCTTTGGACCAGAAACTGTGACATCCTGTATTCAGACATCCACTTACTTACTGCCTGCAGCTAGCTGTCATCTTAACAATTGTCTACATGGTAAATCAATAGCTACATGAGATTGCCTGCATTATCTGGACTCTTGTTAGGGGAAAACTTCCTATTTGCTTTTAAAGCCTTCACTGAACCATGCATGGAGCTCTGGTTAATCCCTAGGAAGGAAAACAAACATGTGCAAGCTGTCTGCACCTGACAGCTGAAAGCTTTTACTAATGGGGTGACTGACAGGTCAGTTTACTCGATTCAGTTTTGAACCTGACTTTTTTCTCCATCAAAATATTTTAATTGTGTTACATATGTTCACAACAGATTTCTGTAATGCATCTTTTACATCTAGCCCATGGCAAATGCAGTGGGACTCCCAAGTTGGTAACATCCTAGGCAATACCATATTGATCAGGTTTGAGACCATCCAAGGAACCTGAATATACACAAGTCCATGGGACCCGATAAGATGCATTCCAGGGTCCTGAGGGAACTAGCAAATGTAGTCATTAAGTCACTCCCCATCACATTTGAAAAGTCATGACAGTCAAGCGAAATCCCCAGTGACTGGAAAAAGAGAAAAACATCACACCCATTTTTAAAAAGGATAAAAAGGAGGACTCTGGGAACTACCGACCTCAGCCTTACCTCTGTGCCTGGTAAGATCCTGGAACTGATCCTCCTGGAAGCTATGTCAAGGCATATGGAAGGCAGGGAGGTAATTAGAGACAGCCAACACAGCTTCACTAAGGGCAAATCGTGCCTGACTAATTTGATGGTCTTTTACGATGGAGTGACTGTGTTGCTGGATAAGGGAAGAGGAACTGATGTGATCTATTGTGACTTCTGCAAGGCCTTTGACATGGGCCCACACAACATCCTTCTCTCTAAATTGGAGAGATACAGATTTGATGGATAAAGAATTGGCTGGATGGCCGCATCCAAAGAGTTGCAGTCAATGGCTCAATGTCCAAATGGAAACCAGTAACAAGTGGTGTCCCTCAAGGGTCTGTACTGGGACAAGTACTATTTAATATCTTCATCAACAACATAGACAGTGGGATTGAGTGCACCCTCAGCAAGCTTGCCGATGACACCAAACTGTGTGGTAGTGTCAACATGCTGGAGGAAAGGGATGCCATCCAGAGGGACCTTGACAGGCTTGAGGACTGGGCCCACATGAACCTCATGAAGTTCAACAATGCCAAGAGCAAGGTCCTGCACATGGGTCAGGGCATTCCCCAATATCAGTACAGGCTGGGGGATGAAGGGATTGAGCCCTGTGGAGAAGGACTTGGGGATACCAGTGGGGTGGCAAATTGGACATGAACTGGCAATGTGCACTTGCAGCCCAGAAAGCCAACTGTATCCTGGGCTGCATCAAAAGAAGCATGGCCAGCAGGTCAAGGGAGGTGATTCTCCCCCTCTACTCTTCTCTGGTGAGACCCCACTTGGAGTACTGCGTTCAGCTCTGGGACCCCCATCATAGGAAGAACATGGACCTGTTACAGCTTGTCCAGAGGAGACCATGAAAATGGTCAGAGGGCTGGAACACCTCCCCCATAAGGAAAGGTTGAGGGAGTTGGGGTTGTGTAGCCTGGAGAAGAGAAGGCTCCAGGGAGATCTTATTGCAGTCTTTCAATAATTACAGGGGGCTTAGAAGAAAAATAGAGAGAAGTTTTTACCAGGGCCTGTATTGACAGGACAAGGGGTAATAGTTTTAAGCTGAAAGAGGGTAGATTTAGATTAGATATTAAGAAGAAATTTTTAACTGTGAGGGTGGTCAGACACTGGAACAGATCACCCAGAGAAGCTGTGGATGTCCCATCCCTGGAGGTATTCAAGATCAGGTTGGACAGGGCTTTGAGAAACCTCATCTAGTGAAAGATGTCCCTGCTCATGGCAGGAAGGGTGGAACTAGATGATCTTTAAGGTCCCTTCCAACCCAAACCACTCTATGATCGTATTGAGGAGTGGCAATATGAGGGACATATATCACTGTTTTGGAAAAACATATATGGCAAAACCCTACAAGAAGACAATAGGAGAATTGCTTCATCTTACTCTGAATTGCCATTCAATTTTAGCAAGCAAAGGCTACCACCAGTAATGAAAGAGACAGAGAAGTCTTATTACATGGCAACAAATTAGTATAGAGACTGCACCTGCATTGTGGAACAGTTCCCAGCCTCACCCTTTACCCATTGTTCTGGTGAAAGAATATGCTGCCTACATACACCAGGTCAGCAGAAACCAAGGGTGAGGGGAATGTTACTGTGCCTTAGGTAAGAGTGCTCCCTTCTGGCTACAGGTCTGAAAGATGAAAATCTGAAAAGAAATGATCTTCATTTGCCTAGACGTAAACTGAGAGAGTTATGTATCATATTGTCCTATGCACTTAATTTAAAAAAAGAAGTTAGGACACACACACTTGGGCACAAGCAGAATATTTCAACACTATAAGAACCCCTCACCCCACTGCCAAGACTCTTAAGGAGGGAAAACACTTTTTAAGGAGGGGAAAAAGAATATCAGAACAGATGTATAAGCACTTTCAGCTGAACATTTCCACTAATACTTTTCCAAAAGCACTAGTTGCACCATGCTTTCCACAAACATTTAATTATTAATCTATTCTTCACAATGAATGGAATACTAAGTACTATTGAATTAAATCAATTGTTTTGATTTTTGTAGAAAAATCATCATTCTTCAAAAAGGGATTAGGCTAGCTTAATTAAAGGAACACACAGAACTATTAATGGCAGTGTTTCTTTTATCAACAGGCGTGAAACACAAGAATTCAGACTATTTTGCAGCCGGGCATACTGTTCAAAATCCAACCATCACACCAGATGAAGCTAAGGAATGTTTATTTTAGTAAAAAACGTTTCCATGTCTTGATATGATAATCTAGGATTTTTATCCAACCAGTAAATTCATTTAACAGTTCTGCTTAAAAAGCATTTAGACAGTTAAGTAAACTGCAATGCACACAACCTAGAGGTAGTTTACAAATACAGTTGAGATGATAACTAAGCATGGTGCAATCCACACGACTCTTACCTCACTTTCCATGTGAAAGCATACAGAAACTAATTCAAAGTAATGTTTTTTAAATGTGTTTAGGTAACATTAGCTACGGTTCATGTAAAGAACATTTGAGAAGACAGTCCTTACAAAATACAACCTGCAGTCATTGTTTTTTGTGTGACTGCTTTTATACTTTCCTTACACAGCGCTCACTCAAAACCACTCTACAGACTTTATTTCCCAAAGTATCTTCCATAATGTCAGGCAACTAGTTCTACAAACATTTCATGTTTTCAGCCAGCAAATGACTGCATAAAATATATGTAAGATGATAACTACAGATATGATTCTCACTCTGAATCACCCTCTAGTTCTCTTTTAGATATGCAAATATTTTATGAAATGTCAAGTTGTTAGGGTTTTTTTAAATACTATGTTTGATCTTTTAAAATACGTTAAAGATAGCAAAACCTAATGACGTACCAAAATACATACTAACATTTTCCTTCTCAATCACATCTTTAGAACCTCAAAAGAGATCAGTGTAACATTATTAACCCAGGGATATGGGTAGAAGCAGATATGAAAGCCAGCTGTGTGTTATGTGACAGATATTACAGTGCTGCAGGCATACAGCTCTCCTTTTCAAAGGCAAACACCGACCTCTATGGGCAACATGTAATGATGCAAAATAGAGTACTAAAGAAAGGCCAAACGTGCATGCAAAAAAATTTCAAGAAGCTTTGTGCACCTCTCTGTAAGACAAAGTCATTACACTGAAGCAGGGTATGGATAAGGATAAGGATCCTTTCTCTGGATGCAATGATGAACTTTAGAAGCAGTTACATCCCTCACCAAAACGGCTTTCATCAGTTCTTTGCGGTCCTTCAGTGGAACAGATTTTGCCTGTAAACAGACTTAATTCAACATACAAAGCACTACTAATACCAAGGGAATGACTCACAAAAGCACACCCCCGCAATGCTTGAACCACTCCGGATCACAACCTCATGCACTGCAGGTGGTCCTGAGCCCCCAGGACGAAGAGGAAACACGGGTGTCTTGACTCCATGCCAACATTTGAGATACTCGTTGCCAAGGCTGTGACAGTGGTCCAGCCCTGGCCCTGGGGTTGCAAGAAGGATGTAATGATGGGCAAGCAGAATGAAGGAGCAGATGTCATGGTACCAGAGGATGGCTGGTTGGGCATATGGCTTCTCCTCGTCCCTCTTCAAACACAGGGCACTGCCAGCGGGTGCAGAATCTTCTCTCTCTGTGTGACGGAGACTTGGGCCACACTGGGAGAAAAACCAAGACACAAACTATAATACAAAATGCAAAAATATGAAATGGCAGTGCATGGCAGCAGGAAGATGGGACAAGTCTCACCCCAACAGCATGAGGACAGCTATCCCCCAGCGCCTTCAGTACTATTGCCTGGTTGCAGGAGGCTGTTCTGTATTCTTCAGTGAAAAAATAATTAAATAGGCCAAAATTTTAAGCTTTGCTATGCCTCAGAGCTGCAACAGGGTAAGACACTGCAGCTCCATGATGAACGGGACACAGGAAACACATTGCTCCTCTTCCTGCTCTTTATTTTAATCTTCCTTAAGTTAATAACAAGGATGCAAACAAACAGAGTTTTCCTAATTGGTTTAGGATCAGTTTCCGTGTCAAGATTTAATCCACCTTTTTGCAACAAAGGGCTTTTTAAACCAATGATGAATGGCTATAATTTTGTAAATATTCTTGCAAGTACAAATTCTTCATCATTAGATATAAAACTATCATGAAATAGCACTAGTAATCAATTTCTTAAATAGATATTTTTCTGAAATCATGGCATGTACACTACAGCTTGTGAGCAGAGAAAATATAATTTTAAATTAAAGACATTGAGGGCATGTTTTAACCTGAAACTGTAGAAGTGATATCTCATCAAAAGTAAGGAGGAAAAAAAAAAAAAAGAAAAAGAGAAAACTTAAAAATGTAATAAAACTTACCAGTTGTAGAAGACTGTAAAGTGTTTCAAAATGGCATTTTTAGGCCTCACAAAGCTTTTTGGTCATGCTAATTTAAAAGACTACCTCCACAAGGCATACTGGGAATTTTTTTACGTTTTTTATGTTCCTGTGACTTGCAGTAGGGAAAAGCTAGAGGGTGATGGAGTTAAGACCAAGTGATGGAGTTAAGTCATATCCAGGCCTTGCACTAAAATAATGCTGTCACAGAGAAGGAAATTAATGTCCGCAGTCTGAAGTTGTAAAAATGGATGAAACAGGTAAAAATTTAGAAACAACGGTATTAGAAACATTTAGAAAAAATGATATTAAATATCACACTCAAATATAAAGCAGTCTCAAATCCAATGTGACCTTCTACCATCAAAGAACTGGAAGTTGATAAGTTTATGTTTAGAAATCCCCTGCTTGCCCTCTTTCCTATACCTATGTCCTCTTCCTGTTGGGCCTTGGAAAAGCCCCACCAACTACTTCATTGCTCAATTGAATTCTGCCTACATGCCACTGTCTGAAAACAATGATATTATGTTTTCATAGGGCATGAAATTTCTTGCTTTTACTCTTTGGAACAGAGTTAAGTGAGCTTCCCAATTTGATGGCAACTTCCATTAAATATTAATAACTATCTCATACAAGACATTTAAATATTGCATAAGGAAGTGAAAGAAATGAAGTATCTGAAATCTCTGACAGCTAGTGCATGTCAGGTAGGAAATAGCTCAGGGCAGGCTTAGAAAATAGAGAGAGAAGCAGGAAACAAAACCAGGCAAACAAACAAACAACAAATGCATATAAACGTCTACATAAATGCTAGAAGTTGGGGGGAAAACGTCACTGAAGTGGAATGTCCAATTTTAAAAGGAAATATTGTCATGTCAGCTTCTCAAAATTGTGATTTTTTTAAAATTGAGGGACAGTGCTTGGAGAGCTGTGCCCCTTACTCCCGGTGCTGCTGTTACCAGGATAATATCCCATCAAACCTATGTTAGGAGTCCCAGCATGATGGCATTTCCTCCTGGGCAACATTCCTGCATTCTCCATTTGGCAGCTGCACCAGATACACAGCCACTGTGTCAACCGTCTGCAACTTAAATTTTGAGACATAGAAAAACCTATAATAATGTGTAGATTTGTCTTCCATTGCAACAATCTCAGTGAAGAATTTTGGCAGGTCCTCAACACACAACGTTATTTCTAAGGATGAACCAGCCTTTAACAAGAAATTGAATTTATTGATACAGGGGAAAATGAATTTCTGTTGTTCTTCTCTACAATTTTATTTCTAAGGAAACAGTGACCCCATTTTTCAATAATTTGCAACTAATCCTTAAACACCTGTTACGCTGTTAACAACTTAAATAATTAATCACAGAATAGCTGAGATTGGAGGCACCTCTGGAGATCATCCAAGTCCATCCTCCCCGTTCAAGCAGGGTCAGCTTAAAGCAGGGTGCCCAGGACTGGCCAGTTGGGTTTTGAGTATCTCCAAGGATGGAGGCTCCATAATCTCTCCTGTTCCAGTGTTCAACCACCTTCACAGTCAAAAAGCATTTTCTTATGTTCATAGGAATTTCCTGTGTTTCAGTTTGTGTTCATTGCCTCTTGTCCTGTCACTGGGCACCACTGAGAAGAGTCTGGTTCTCTCTTCTTTATACCCACCCATGAGGTATTAATAAACATTCAGAAGATCCCCCTTGAGCCTTCTCCTCTCCAGGCTGAGTACTCCCAGCTCTTTTGGCCTCTCTTCATACAATAGATATTCCAACCCCTTAATCATTTTTGCTGCCCTTCACTGGACTTGCTCCAGTAAGCCCACATCTCTCATGTACTGGGGAACCCATGACTGGACACAGCACTCCAAATGTGCCTCTCTAGTGCTGAGATAAGTGGCAGTGGCCTCACAATGACATCGCCCAGCTCCCTCAGCACTCGTGGGTACACCCTGTCAGGGCCCACGGAGTTACTTACATCCAATTTGTTTAAATGTTCCTGATTTTAACACAATCCTCTCTCACTGCAAGAAGGCGGAGTCTTCCTTGTGCCAGACTTTCTGGTCTCAGGGGGCTGGGGCTCCCGAAGGCTGGTCTTCATGAGGACTCAGACTTGTGGCAAGCTTACAGTTTTATCAAGGGTCACTGCTGGGTGAATAAAAGTGAGACTGGCAGTTCACCGAAAGCTGGTCATTGCTTTATCACTAATATTAGTCACAAATTATACAAAACCTTGGTTAACATAAGCTACCAGATGGCCACTCCAGCAACCCCTTCAGAAACAGGTATCCAAAAGCTTTTGGCATCCTGCAAGTCTTACTCACTGTATGCACAGAGCAGTAGGCCTCACGTTTCACCTATGTAGCATGTTCTTCCTCTGTATATGTTTTTTTTACTGAGTCAAATTTGCTGATTTTGATGCAACAATAAACTATCTCCATTACCGCTGCAGAAGCACTTTGAATGAGCTGAAAGCTAATGATGGACTAAAACTGTGGGGACTATAAAAGGAATGCAGTTCACATTAATTTTTTGGATTAGCTTTATCCCAGCAGACATTATGAAACCTATAGTGGGATAAATCCACCAGCTAATTCAGGGTCCGAGCAGAGAGGAAGAACTCCAAAAGAAATATGCCACAAGAGAGAGCAAACAGCTCCAAGCACAGCAGTTCCCACCATCCCATGGGGCGTTGGTGGCAGCATTTCCCAGTTCTCCTTGACTGCACAATCAAAATGAGATACGAGCTTAAGGGGAGGAGGACTCTTGGTTAAGATACCACACTGCACTCGGGTCATTTCCACACTGCCTCACCAGGAGATGCATGGGCATGGACACTGAAGCCAGGATACCCATCCCTTCTTCACCTCTGTTGGTGTTCATTACTTGTCGGTATTTCCACAGAGCCACCCTCCTTAAGCTCGTCTGAGCAGCAGCGTGGGTGAGAGATGGGACCTTCTTGGTTGCAAAGCATACAACTACATGTAAGAGCCACAGCTGCAGATGATTAAATAAAAGTCTTCCATTTAAAGCTGCTCTGAATCTCACTGTTTCTTAACACCACATGAGACATAATTTTTATTTCTCTACAGAATAAAATTCCCTCTCCCTCTTTTTTCATTTGCACTCTGTAAGCACTTCATTTTTTAAATTAATGAATAGCTTGATATGATTGGGTGATTTATTTAAATATTAGCATGATTTCTATGTTTTACCCTTTTTATAAACAGGAGTCCTATCACAATTCAGAAATATTTAAAAGGCCAGGTAAGCGTAGCTTTCCTGCACACAGTAACAGGTTCTTATACTGTGCTTATAATTTATCTGTGTATCTTCAGCATTTTTAATACACCTTGCTCTGCAATACCAAGGTGCCATCTGTATCTCTTCTTTAGACTCAGTTGTTTTTCTCCCTTCCCAATTATACCTATGCACTAAATCCTTTAAACCCCTATCCAGTCTGCAACTTCATTGGCTCAAACTAATGAACAGAATTTTCTAATTCCCTTATGATAATCCTATTACCTGTCCAAAGCTATTTCTGCAAGGGTCATCATTACACAGAGATGTAAATCTGAGACCAGGTCTATCTGTGGTCAGTTGTAATCCAGCTCCTTTCCTGGAAACCACCAAGGACATTTGTCAGTGCTCGGAAAAAGCGGAGCTGAGCAACTGAACCTCTCAGGTAAAGTGATTTGTGTGTTGATTGTCTTTAAAGTTTTATTTTAGTAGGGGAATAAAATATGATGTTTCAAAGATTGCCACAGCTGCTAAAATTTATTAGCAGCATATTAAACGTTCTAATAGATAAGCTTAACTGATATGGTCTCTCAGAAGAGCCTCACCTTTGGCATCGGGCTGAAATGTAGCTGTTGAGATAAAAACTAATGCCAGATTCCAGTTATGAATTTGGCAGGCTGTTTTGATTAAGCTGAGAATAACAAGCTACAAGAGCTGTCATTACTCATGCTTTAAATAAATACAGGTTTTGCTCTAGCATGGACAGTAAGTGGTGCTTCACTCCAGATGGAGTCATTTTGGGGAAGAGGAAATATATTCAAAATTTGACCCCTGAGCTGCTGACGGTGTGTGCCCAGGCTATTGGAAGCGACACCTATGTCTAATTTAACAGAGCTTTTATATTCCTTGCATGGAATCCTGTCTCTCTCTATCTGATTTTGCCATTGATTTAATTCAAAACAGGATTTCTGGTCTTTTTGTAACCTATCTTTGAGTACTAACCTATATATAAGAATCTGCAAGAGAATATAAACACACCATTTCTTCTGCCTGTACTGGGATGGAGTTCTGCACTCTGGTGAAGGGTGAGTGAAGGGCTCAAATGTCTGGAATAATCCCCAGAATATTTTCCTGTCTGGGTCCATCGTTTTCAGAGCCTCCAAGAAACTCTAAATCCTAACTTTAGGATAAATCCTTCTTACCTGGCTATCTAACTTCAGGCTCAGAATTGTTTTCTTGCAAAAGAATGTTTTGGTAAGTATAAATATTGGTGTGAAAGAATAATAAACCAAATGTACTGGACAAGAATTTTCACTATGCGGCTGGTATGACAGCATTAATTTTAGGCAGGTTGCAAGTATGTAACTAAAGGTATAAATGATGTGTTACATGAAAAGATGAAGAAAATGTCCCTGTCTGGCTGGTGAGCCTACCTACTTTGAGAGCAATCTGCCATTGACAGGAATGGAAAAAATCATCAGGCCCACAGTTCAGTGGAGATGCAGAGACTGCTTTACTTACCTATCAGTATTTTGCTGTTCTCAGTGGTACATCTTTGTCATTTGTACTCACATATGGATTAGGCAGTGGGCATAAGAACAGCCATATTATATGTATATATATATATATATATACACACATATGTCAATCCTTAGAAAACAACCATGATGTAAGCAAACAAAGAAAACTCAGTATATATAAAAGTCCACTAAACCCCCATTATTTGATATTGAGAGATTGCTTTCTACAGCTGAGATCCCTAGAAGATGAGTATGTTGTGAATTGTACAGGTCTAAGCGGTCAAGGAACCTTGGGGCAAAATTATATTTTAGATTCTTGCTTCCAACCTGCTTACACAAACAATATGGTCTTCACAATCAAAAGCTCTACAACTTTTCTGCAGGTACTTCAAATTTTTTTGAGAGGAGGGAACAGTTTGAACATAAAGTCACTCTTCTGCAGCTGATATATACCAGATTGCTAGAATTATATGTGAATACTTCATCCTATTTCAGAATGGGATTTTAAGGTGATCTCTGTTATAAGTATTAATATCTAATCCTAGCAATTCTAATTACAGAACAGCTAAAACCATGGGGAAATGCATTAGGGAATGAAAGATAATACAACTTGAGAGCAAATTGCATAGCTAAAGATGATTGCTATATGCCAGCATATGGAACTACTGGTTTCAAGTGATAAAGGGAATTCATCAGTAGCAGGAATGGATCTTGAAGCCATCAGAGGGTTCTCTTATTCCTAATTTACAAAGTGCAAAAACCCTACAGGTATTTTACATCTTCAAAATACTCATGATGCCATCTGTTCATATCCTCGTCTCCACTGCAAAGTTTTTTCCTGGGTGAATTATATTATTAAAGGACATCCCTGCCCCTTTCCAGCCCTCCAAAAAAAAAAAAAAAAGAGCAAAGAAAGCACCAATTCAGGAAAAAGGGCCTGACTGATACAATCAGTAGCCCCACCTCAGTGGGGAAACAATTTTAAATAAATTTTGCACTAGACTGGATTACAGGGATTGGTCAGCTGGATTACAGGATAGTCAGCTTAGTTGCGCATCTAACTGCAGTTATAGGAGGCTGTGATTCTCACTATATGCAAAAGCTGTGCAACTTCAGAATAGTCTTAAATGCAGAAGACACAAGAACTTATGAAAAATCTACATCACCCTTAAATTTCCACCCCATCTTTCAGACCCACTTTCAGATAGCCGGTGGTATAAAACCAGAATAACAAACCCATATTCCACAAGCCACCTGTGGACAGAAAACCTTCTAGAGACTGTACAGCACTCTGGTTAGACACTGGTGAGCAAGGACAGTAAAGAAAAATCAGGTTGCCTCTATGATTTGGTATGTTTAACATGACAAAAGGAGGCAGGGAACTCAGCTGGAGGGTCTGGTAACTAGCTTTCAGTGCTATCCAATCTTAAACTACGTAATAAGCTTTATTTTAAGGCATATGGCTAACCACATTTAGCCTGAATTATAACCTTAATTCTGAATTCTTTGAATGAGCACAAAGATTTAGCCTCAGTCCCAATACAGTGAAATGTTTCTCACTGATTTAAATGTAAACTGGAACATGCTATAAATCAACACAGAGAACTCCGTTATATTGTGACGAGCATACACCACAGTTTTTGCCTTTAATGTTCAATGCCTACAGAGTTCAAGTGAAAGCTGTAGAGCAATTTTCACAATCAGTATTCAAGTACAGAGCAATTCCTATTCTGCTGCTTACTGGAAAGAAGATATCAAAGAACTATGAGTAGAAGAACATAAAATGAAAGAGAGAAATGGGGTCTACCAAATACCAGGTATGAGCAGAGTTGGCCAAAATTAGGGGAATAGCACTTTCTGGGTAAAAGAACAAAAATCAAAACAAAACCAAAAAATCCCTTCCAACTATTTCAAGTGGAAGACTTTGTAAATTCATGTCACCTCTTGTACTAATTCTTTTTTTTAAGCTGAAATGAAACATTTCAATTTTTCATTGGCATTTTCATTTCAAACAGACATGCAAGATGTGAGCAACAACAAGTAGAGGAAGTGTGATAAGCCTGAAAAATAGCTCCATATATTTGCCTGCCAAAACAAGAAACTATTTTTCATGACCCAGAACCCTTTCCACTCTAACAGCCAGAGATAATAGAAGAAGGAAAATACAAGAAATTGCAGTGAGCAAATGCCATATAGTTTTTCTCACTGCACTCAATCAGAGGAAGGGGTGGCAACATTGCAGGAACAGTAATTCCTGCAGAGCAAGGAAGCAGCTGCTCCGAGCAAAGTACCTGCTGCATTATGAAACTCCACATGGTCAAAGCCCCTCCAAGAAATTTCGAAATTACTGCTCTTGTTACCTAATCTAGCCATGCAAATAAGGGTCTGTGAACTGTAACAGCAGCAGTGACTTCAGCCTAAACACAGCCACGCTGGGTGGCAGATTCAGTTCTGGGTCTTTCTCAGCCTCCTAGAAAATTGCTGGCTAACAGGTCTTGCACAGAGCCAGGTGAAAATGTGTTATCTAAGTTGTTCTTAACAAAAACTATTTCACTGATTTTTTTTATTTTTTTTTTAATAATTGTTTCAGTGTTGATGAGAACTTCCACAAAAGCAATATCTTTGCTTTGGAAACACTGAGGTAATAAATTCCAATGGCATCTTGAAATTAAATTTGTTTCTATTTGCATATCCTTGCCATTTCAGTAGTATTCATTTCAGTCATTCATAATATGACATCATAATTAAAATATTCTTAAATGATTTCATTTATGCAATATCTTTAGGAGAGTTGCTTTGCATGGAATTAAATATTTTATTTTAATTTGAGATGAAAGCATGTTATAATAAAGTCTTGTAATTTTGACACAAAGTATCAAATAAAATAATTGCGGTGCTGAGTCCTGTCCTTCATGATTGCTGGAATCCTATTAAAATAGCTGCCTCCAGCAGTACCCAAAGATAACCATACATTCCCATTTCTCCTTATAGCAGGGATGCTGTCTAGACTTAAAGCAATAAAGATACTAGCTATTCCTTTTCTCAGAGATCCCTTAAGGAAGGCCTTTGAAATTTTTAAATAAAGCAAACAGAGACTGTTTTGAAAGAAGTTGTGGGATAAAGCCTTGGATCTCACCTCTTTGATAGCACACAATGATGAAATGCCTTCACTGACAATTTTAAGTTAAATCCAACAAGCATATCAGTGCTGTTGACCATTAAGTTCAGTGGTGTTGTCCTTTGATCCTTCAATGACATGCAAAACTGGCTGTGGGGAGACCTCAATTTTTTCTTGAGAAGAGATCCCAGAAGGCAGCATTTGGCAACTGCTCACCATCATTCTCTTGCATGTTGGATGCTGTCCAGGTTTATTTTGTTACATATCACATTTGGTCGCAGGCAAGAGACACATTTGAAAATACAGCCTAGCTAAAAATAAGCTTGCTAAGCCTTAAGCCAAACTGGATGACGTAAACCCTCAGAAAGAGTTAGGAGAAGTCAGGCTCTATCAGATGAGGAAACATGCCAGCCATTGACCATCCGAGGTCTCAATATAGTGCCTTTAGTCCTTGGGGGCTTCCTCAGTGCCCACACTACAGCCACCTCCAGGCACTCTTTGCTTTTCAGGAGACTCTCTCTCCCAGTGAATGCAAATCTTTGTTCCCATTATCCATGCCTGCATCCTCTCAAGATTAGTTAAGTTCTGTAGTTTGTCCAAAAAGGGCTTCAGGCCACTGAACCAAGTTGTCTTGGAAATGTCAGTAATCTACAACCTATGGTAAACAACACACTAGAACACATTTATTCAGATCTTACTTAGGTGACTTAATAAATCATTTTAGAAAGTGGCTATTTATTTAAAATACAGTAGCAGTCATTTTAGGACTTCAGAATTTTATTATACTCTTGTGTTTAGCATGAATATTGATGTGTTCTCTAAGATTCTCCTACAATATTTAAAATATAGGGATTAATATAGACTTGCGGTCATACAGACCAACCTAGTGTTTGTCGACTGTTAAATAGTTAAATGAATTATAATTTGATTTTTTTTAGAGCTTGCTGGAACACATCAATAAATGAGGCTCTTACAAACTGATTCACATTTGAACTGTTCTATTGGGACAGTTAATGCTGTAACAGTCATTTATCATGTAAATGCAAATAACTGACATCATGGTAATCTGAAATAGCATGTTTTTTCTCTGATTTATTATACTCTCTGGTTTTGTGTCTGAGCCTAATTCTCCCAAAGGGAGAGTGAGTGCTCTCACATGCATTCACATCTTATTCTTTAACACTGGAGAATCCACAAACAAAATCCCTTAAAATCCCTTTAAGTGCTGAAGCCACAGCATAAAGCTTTTAGACACCAAAATCATTAGAAAAAAAAAATCTTAGAAAAATCTGATTTCATTACTTCTAATGCCCACAGAATTCCTCTCCTTTCCTAAATACAGCACACTGCATATGGTTGCTACGCCATCCACTTCCCACGTCTGCTGCAGCTAATTCCACAGCTGCAGTCAGGTTCCTACAGCGGCTCAGGTTTAACCGAATGTCACACTCTGCTGCATAAACAAATCCGGAGGGAGGAGAAAAAACACCATCAGAACAGCTTCAGTATCTCTTGTTCTTACTTCTCTTGATCCTATGGCCAGCTGCTGCAAACAGAAGAGGTCAGGACCTGGCTTATCTTACCATGTCAGCCGTAATAGCAATGAGACAGGGCTGCTCTGACACTTTGCAGAAGTTACCTAAATCCTGCAGCAACTTCCTACAACACAAGGAACATTGTGTTCAGACACTTAGCAGTCATTTCCTACTTCATTCACTAGAAACTCGTGCTGTTGAGTATGTTTTCCATTTACCCTTAAGATTAGCACTGACGAACCAAAGGAATTCAGGCATCTTTGCCCATACCTAGGACCACAGCATCTGTGATACTGTTACTTCTTGGGTTTTGCATAAGCATTTTCACATCACGCAGATGACAGTAACGCTTCACCTGGGCTTTGCTCCAAATTCTGTCCCTAGGAGGTAAATTGGCATTTGAGCGCTGTATTGGTGTGCACATCATGGTGGTGTGCAGATACAAAGCGGATGAAATGAATCAGAGGCATTTACAGTAAGATCTTTTTTGATAAGATCATTTTGTTCCCTTCATTTTCCTTTTTCCCTTTCCCTTCTTTTCCCACACTCTCCCCTAAGCAAACAAGCTTCCTGGTACCTCCTGCTCCTTGTTACAACAAGCCCTTTTCTGCTGATGATCTTCTCTTGTGCTCAGATGAATGTTAGAAGCCTTCAAGAAAAGACCACTGTTAGATGGCTGCAGCCAGGCTGGCTTCTTATGAGGTGACACAACTATAGCCTGACCATGGGGAAGGCTAAAATATTTGGAATTAATTTCAGGATAGAGCCATGGAAGGCTGTAACTGTACTAACCGTAGACAGAAAAACTGGCTCAGAACTTGCGTTCCTGTTTCTACATAAATAAAAGTAAGTCCCAGGGAAAGGATTTACTATGCTGTTTATCTGAGCTATGTTTTGGAGTAGGATAGGAAAAGCATGTGTTTTAAGCCATTGGCCTTTTCTCCAAATTGTGACATTTATTTACATGTTCAGAGAAACTCGTGTAAATGCCTTAGTTGCTGCATAACTGCAACCCCAGTTTGCTTAATTTTGGTCTGCAAAGGAAGCGAAAACATTACTTCTAATTTTACGCAGTTTTACAAGCCACATGTAAAGCTGTTTACAATTTAGTTGGTGAAAGTTCACCATTTATAAATAAGAGTCAACCACAGGATCCAAAGAAAAACATGAAGCCTCTAGAACAATACCAATGGTATAGAAGATCTGTGCGGGAAAGGGATAAATCAGGAAGCCATGGACCTGATGTAACCGCTGCAAGAGTTACAGCTCTCCGGGGCTCTCTGTGGCCACACGATATTGCCCACTTTGGCTTTCATCTTCTGATTAATAAAGGTAACGTGAGGAATACATTCCTACTATTGCTTTTACTTCATGCAATTGTAGTTGCCACAGGAATGTCAGGATCATACAGTGGAGACTACGCTATTTTTGATATTGCAAGCAAGGGTGCCTGACAACCCTGTAGCACACACTGAAGTTGCAGCTGGTTGATGGACTTCCAAGTCCCATTCCATTTAATCAATGACTTTATAAATGGTTACTGCATTTTTTGGTAAATGGTCAAGTGAAAAAAAACCAAACCATTCTGTTTTAACACATCCAGCTTGCAACAGCTTTACAGTTCAACAGAAGAAATTTTTTTCTTCTAATTTGGATATACTAATCTGACTCAAGATTGCCTGCACCCTCCTCACAGTATCTTTGCTGACTTTTGACAAATACAGATATACCACTTTTACATGTGGATCTTCCCATTTAAGAAAAATATGAAAATTAATCCCCCAAACTAGCAAATTTCACTTTCTGCTCTGTAAAGGGAAGACAATTTTGTATCCAATAGCTGCACATATGTTAGTGTGTCAGGAGAGAAGAAAAACATTTTTTTATTCATATTTCTGCACACGTAAGAAACATTAGTGGATGTTTGGGAGGAGAGATCACAGAACTGTAGAACCATCCCACCTTTAAGTAGTGGCTCTTCCCATACACGGCTGAAAGCTATTAATACAGAATGAATATCCATTTGATAATGTAACAGCCAGGAGGATTGGAGATTCACACCAGCCTAACCCAATCACCTACGTTACACAGCTAGTCTCTCCACCTGAAAAAGGCAATACAGACTCATTTTCTGCAAAGCCACCTAGAGGGCTTCCCCCCCCCCCCCCCCCCATTTGCTAGACAAAGTTGAGAAAAAACAGCTTCCCATTGTCGGTGCCTTAAGTTAAATGCCTGTAACAAGATGATGTGAACAACTGACTCTGTCAACTCTTCTAAAACATGGAGATGTGCTTGGTGGAGTCTCAGGACACTTTCCCAGAAGGGTAAGAAAGGGAATGGAAGAACAGGAAGCACTTGGCAGCCACAAGTGAGCCCCACCTGATTGGCTCTGCCAGTCCTACAGGAACAGCTCCAAGGCAGCAGGCTAGAAGACACAACAAATTCTTGAGAGCACAGGTTGAAGACACCTCCTTCATCAATGTCCCTTTCCTTACCATAGCACAGTCTTACTTGGTCTGCTCTGACTTTACTCTTGAATCATCACTGCAAGACATGTGTAAATCGAATTAAACTCTCGAGAAGTTAATAAATACTCCCTGCCAAGAGCTACTGCCCTAGCTTGCCCAAAGCATTAGATGGTGCACTCTGTCCAACCAGTGTGAGTAGGTCCAGCTGTAGAGAAAGGTACTAATTCAGTGTTAGAGTGTCAGAATTGGAAGATAATATAACTTTTCAAATTCTGTGAAAGCAGCCAAAAAAATCTTCATCCATCTCAGAGGATGCATGTTAATGCTTCGAGAAAGCCAGTAATGAAGAATGCATGAATTTGAAAGCTGTCATTAACCACTTTTTAAAAAAATTGCTTAATTCTCTCAAATCTGAGAGGAAGACTTCTTAAGGAGACCCTGCATTTATAGGGAGCCTGTTGGCTAGGTCAAGCCTGCCTTTTGCAGATAATGATAACAAAGCGTAGATATGAAGAAAGCAAAAGCTGATTTACTTTTACAGTTACAAATACACATTTGAAAAAAACTTCAACCAAGCTAAGAAAAAAAAAACAAAGCAAAAAAAAACCCACCAGAATTAAATATTATAATTTCTGAGACAAACCTATTTTGCTAAGTGTTTTCTGTGGGCGATTTTTTGCATATCCAGAGCCTTAGGAGGCATTCTTGGCCAAGCCCTACCCCAAAACAGACAGTGGATGCTCTCCCAACTTCACAAGTTTTGATTTCTCCCAGCCCTGCCCTGCAGGCACCCTTTCTTTTTTTGATGGAAAGGAGCAGTAAGAGTCTGTTCAAAGTCCCTGCAGGGTACTACTTCTTCTAGATCTTTAATTAACCTCACAACGAATTTAAGTTTCTTCCCTTCCCATAAAATGCTGGCCATCAACCTCCCTAAATGCCTGTCTCCAGTCACTGCTAGAGTTACAGCTCTGACATAAGTGATTTTTGACAAATTATAGGGATCATATGCACTGCCAAACATCTGTTGAGCTTGAGGGAAAAAAAAAAAAAAATCTCTCCCCTGGGCTTCTGCCATTCATCATGCCTTTGCTAATTACAGCAATAAATTCTAACCAAAACTCTGAAGGACATGTCAATTCTAGAAGGCACACAGATGTCTACTTAGAGTTCAGAAATTAAATATGTACTTAAACATCAACTGAAAACTCTGTCCTGACTTTCAGAATACCATGATGAAATGCTCAATCGGGCCAGGCATTGAGGTTAAACATGGATTGAGGTTCGCGCCCTTAAATATCTGCATTTAAAAACGCTGGCTCTTCAGCTTTTGCTTCAAATAGACATTTTCTTAGTATCCAGCATCCTCCTCTTCTACCTGACTTGATATATCCAAGTTGTTTTAAAAAGAAGATAAATGAAGGTTTCCTGATAGAATGAAAAAAAAAAGATGAATTCATCACAATAGTAACAAGTATGTAACTGCTCAAAAAAATATGTAACATGCTGCAAAAATTCGAATTCTGAGTTTCAAAAGACATTCACCATTTAATAGACAAAATTAAGCTTTTTCAAATAAAAAAATTTGGTTAATGATAACTGAAATTTGAAATTATTAATGTCAACTAATATTTTTTCTGAAATAATAAAACAAGTGCTGCTTTAAAATATCTGCATTCTGCCTTTTCATACAAGACACAGTGGTACTGTGGTAGAAATGAAGCTGATTGATGCGAAAGACATTGAGCTCATTTCCCATTTCAGAGTGAAATCCAGAAATAAATGTGGAATCCATAAAAGATGAATAATTTCTGGTGCATAACTATAGGCCAAATTTTAAAAAATTTAAAAAAAAGAAAAAAATTAAAAAGAGGAGAAGAAAAGGATATTTTTTTTAATCCTGTGATTTTTGACCTAACACAATGCTGAAGCCAGGGCTAGCCACACAGGGAATTTCCTAATTGGCAAAGCCTTAAGGATAAATGAAACATTGGACTGCATCTATTTAAAATGTTTCCATCTCACAAATAAAGAACAGCGTAACTCTCCTAAAGCGGATAGAGCAAATAATCCAATCCCATAACCCTCTCATCAGTCAGAGTGACCTGCAGCGAAGCTGACAGCTTTCTACGTCAGCCCATCCTGGTTTATGTTTCTTCCTATTGTATGACCTCTTCTTTAAGCAACTAAAGTCCCATTCTGGTGTTTTGAAATTATGTTTTTTCCCCAAACACAGTGATCTAATCACTACGTGATGCACCATGTTTTTCCGTTAGGTAAGCCCAGGAAATTTCTATTTATCTGTATAATAAGCCTGTCTTTGCACATCCGGGTAACACAACACTGGTGCAAGAGGTCAAAGCAGGCTTTGAAGACTTGCTCTTAAATCTGTATTTACCCACCTTAATGTAAGGGACCTGATTGTCTCCGAATGCAAAGGGAGCTGCAGATACTCCGTGTTTTCAACTAGCAGCTATCTGGCTTGGTGCCTGACAGTCATCATCAGGAGCAGATCACTAAAGGTACTTATGGCTTTCGGCTCCCTCTGCAACGCTCTGGCAACCAGTCTGAAATTCTGACCTCTGACCTTGACATTGATTTTGCTTATGTAATGATGCTAATGCCTGTTGCAAATCCAAATGCATACATGACCAAGGATGGATAGCGCTCTTGCTTCCTCTCCCCCTGCCCTTTTTTTTTTTTTAAAAAAGGGACCAGCTGAAAAGCACTTGGTTCATACGATACTGATGTGCTCCAACCCCCTGCCCAGTCTCTTATGCAGAAGACATGCATTTTGACCAACAGCAAGAACTACACAACAGACAGAACACTGCATGAAAAATGAACAGTCTGTTGGAAATGTAGTAGGTACGAAAGAGATCACGGCTGGGGCTGAAGCACGCATGTCCTAACCATGCAAATCATGCAAATACACGTTCAACCATTTCTGCTCAGTGCTGCAGATCACACCCTTGCAGTGCAATGAAGTTACTGAGAAGGCTTCAATGACATTGATGAGCTCTGGATTAGCGTCCTTGGAAATCTGTCACTGTTGCTAGCACAGGAGGACACCTACCCTCCCAAGAGTAGGTGCAGAGCCTCACACAGAGGACTTGCTTGATTCTGCTACACTGGGACATTTCCACTGCTTAGGTAGGGGTGAATGATGCCTTGTTCCAGTTCCATGTTATTTTACCCGATTCCCCCAAATTCCAGCAACCTGAACATTTAAATCCATAGCTACTCCTTCTCTTGGCTTGCTTGCTTAAGAAGCTGCCCATCCACTGGGTAAGTTTGGTGGCCAGTATCATTTGTCAGAGGGGACCAGAATAACCAGGGAAGGAATTCCGCAAATGGAAACCAGGAAAACCAGGCAGAAGTGAGATTCAAATTAGAGCTTGGGCAGAGGGAAATGCTGTTAAAATTCAGACACTTTTCCCAAGAGGCAAGAGCCAAGGGGACACTCTGGGCACACATACTGGCTGACCAACCACCCACACGTAGCTCAAAACAGAAATGTGCAATCACATCTTGCTGACAAAGGTCCTTTACTTTTCATTCTTCCATTTCCATGAGTCCCCAAAATTTCATACTTCCCAGTTCATAGGCAATGTGCAACCAATTGCTAGGGACTAGCAGCATGCTGCTGATTACATGCATGACTCCATGCTGCCTTAAATAAACCCAAGCACAGAACAGCATTTTTGGTGGGATTTGCACATATGGAGAGCAGCAAATTTGTGCGTAGAGCACGTTTCTATTTTGAGAAAAATATTTCTCATGTTTACTTATTGGACTAGTAGCAACAACTCTTACTTTAGAAAGCAAGTTTTATTTATTGGCTTTGTCCTTTACAGAGTGCATCTTGCCTTTTACAGTTTGTTTAGATTTTTTTTTTTTAAATTTCCCTCTCTTCTATAATTTACCACTAGAAGACACTATCTTTCTATTTACAGCTGTGATATATTACAAGGATTAAATAAGCCTTCATTACAAATACACAGGCACAGTGCTTTCTTCCTGAGCTACCTCAGAAATTCCATATGCATAAGAGAAAACAGTAAAAAACCCTGCAATTTCAGTTAAACAGAAAACTCTCTGTGAAGACCAAAGGCACAAAATATTTGTTACTAAGCAGAAAGCATTCTTTCATATGGGATAAAAAGCAAACACTTTATTAAATGGTCATTTTACCCTGCAGCAAGGCTGGCCCATCTAGTCTAATGACAATGGAAGGATGAGCATCAGTAATAGGATTTGCTATTCTTGAGCTACAACAGATCCAAAGCTCACAGAAATTAAGCGGTATCTTCAGGTATATACTTAGGGCTTGGGCTTCTTTTCTGGATTTTTTTTTTTGCTGAAGAAGTGACATTTGGGACACAAAGGTCTTCATTGATATGAAGAAGTTGTAATTTTTGCTTTCTTCACTCAGAAAGTCTGACATAAAGACAGGAAAGTAAAGAAGTTACACAATGATCAGTCTCTTAAAATATGTATGTGAAGTCACCATATGCATTACAAAATATGGTCTAATACACTGATGATCAGCAGAACTAACCAGGAAAATTTTTTTTCAACCCATTAGTATTTTTCAAATAAAAACATAAGGAACAGCTTTCAGTTGTCAAAACAATGACAAAAGCTAATGAAAACACAACACATCTTCTAAATCAGCAATGTTTTCCCCCACAAACATTGCCGTTCATCTGGCATGTCACATGCTGTTAAAAGTGGTGCAAAGGGAAAACTTCAGATCAGCAGCAATGCAGCTGGTATCCTGAAAGGTCTGTCAGTACTTCCTTAGAACTAAGGGACACAAATAGCTCTAGTGATAACATCTATTATCACTTTACCATCGCCACACATCATGCTGTTGCTGTTTGACTTGATAACCCTCCCAGGACATTCTGCTCTCACCAGGAGAGCTGAGACTGCACATTTACATTAAAAAGAAAAAAGAAAAAATTTAAAGCAGTAAGGATTTTATAAGACATAGTTGCAATGGCCAGGGACGTACGTTCTCCAGCATGCAAGCCCATCCCTATTTAATGCAACCATCCCCACGCAGCTAACTGCTGCCTCTGACCTCTGTGCTCCACAAGGCTCTCAGGCTGACTTAGGTTTAAGCATGTTGTATTAACAGATGACCTTAATGAATTTCTGAAAGACAGCGCTGTCGGTCAAATAATTAGGGCTCACTTACAGTTGGGTGTGCAAACATGAGTGCTGTGGTCTGTCCCCATGGTTGCAAAGCGCAGCTGCTCTTACGAGAGCTGCTGTCTGGCAGAGGACGGCCTCTAGCTGTCCCCACTGCCAGGCACACCAGATTTCAGTGCATCTGTAAAGCTGGGGAGGTTGCAACTTTAGATCTGAGACACCTTGTGATGGGTTGTTACAAACTGCTCTGTTACCCTGTCTGCTTTACTGTCTCAGCACTATGCATTGACATTTCCTCATGGAGGTACTTGCACAACACGCTCCAGAGCTGGTAGCACCCACATTTCTCCAAATATTAGGAACCCAATTTTTTCTTTGGAAAATACTGCATGCCCAGCATATAAAAGAACACCACCCCATCACCCAAAAAAACCCCAACCAGGAACAAAAAAAACCCTGTCTAAACCCTTCACAAGGATGTGGGAGAATTTCCTACCCTGGTGATTGCCCATTTTTGCCCACACACTCAGTGCAATAGCTTACACCTTTTTCCACTGCACTTTCTTGAAAGGAAGAGTATGTACTACAGGACAGCCAGCTCATCCTGTAACCAAGCTTCCCACGGATCACCTTGCAGTTACATGTTCATATGCCCTTGTCCTCAGGTGCTTAATTGGGAAACACCTGGCTTGATCAGCCTAATTCTCACAGCACCAAGATAAGAATGATAAATATTTATAACTCCACTGAGCGGAAAGGAGAACAGTTTGCGTGACTTGCTCCAGGCTCACACCCTGACTCAGTCCCAGGGCCAGGATTAAGTTTTAGTAGTTCCCCACTCCCAGGTCTATGGTCAGCTTACCAGCCTGTGCATCGTCAGGATTGTTGCCTCATGCCACGCTGCAGAAGAATGGTGAAATGCAGCTTTCTGTGCTGTTATGATTCACCTAATCTTTTCAGATTTATTAGGCACAAAAGATCAGTAATATAAACTTTACGGAGAGCTTTCATTTGTTAAGCAATCAGTTCCCATCTCTAATGTTTCACCAAAAGTGTGGCCAGTTTTCTGGTTCGAGCCTGCAACAGACTGCTTGAGTTTCATATCCTGTATTTTTAGTGCCTTTCAGGGCTAAAAGCTATGAAACAGCAAAGCATACAGAGAATCAAACCCTCTCTTTCCTCATGGAACAAAGAAAATCCTCAGCATCAGCAGACAGAAGAGCTTTTTGTAGATGTCCACGTAAGTCGTGGGAATGACTTACAGAGCTTTGACCCAGCATACCCACATAGCAGTCCATCACTGACATGACAAAGATTTTTAGTTTTGCCCGTGTGAGAAGGGATTAGCTTCATATTTCTGTTTCAGATTTCATTGAATAGCAATTAATCCAGTAATCTGGATCTATGTGCTGACAACAATCTGTCTACAGATCTATCTGCCTGAAATGAGCAGTTCAGGCAACCCTTAAAAATAAATGGACTTGGAAAATGAATAGGTTCCCGATTCCAAGGAGGATTAAAAAGAAAAAAAAAAGAAAAAAAAAAGAAAAAAAATACTACACATTCCCATTAAAGAAAATTTTACAATCACTACTTCACCCCATGTTCCCAAAATTCTCCGATGACTGAGAAGGAACAGTATAATGAAGAAACCCCCACCCAGGCACCTTCAGTAAGAAACTGGCCAGACATCTTTTGAAAGAGACTGACATATATCCTAATTGCTTTTTATGAGACGATGAGAAGCTCTACAATTATCGTGTGTATTTTGATCTTCACTGATGCCTAACAGCTGCAGGAAATTACACACCGTGCTGTACCTGCTGTAAGCTTATCCCTTTTCTATCCTGTTATTAACCATTCTCCTTTTTGAACTTGCAGCTTCCCCTACTCCAGCCACCAAAATGGAAGAAAATGCCAACACCAGCTTCGAAGAAGATTTTGAAGGACAGGCAACACACACAGGCAAGGAAATTAACTGCATTTTTTTTTTCTTCTAAAAATAAGCTAAACTGTCCCTGTTCACCGGGGAAGCCTAGGATTCGAGTAGATCCAACTGGTTTGCCAAACCCCTTGCGAAATGTGAACTCCAAAGCCAATGAGAATGTACTTTGGAGTAAGTGACATCCCTCATGGAAGGCCAGGTAACACCAAACTGATCTTTGTGCCAATCCTCCTCATGCCTGAAGCAAATGGCAAACACAGAAGACGCCTGGAGAAGCCACCAACAGCAATGGCCCAGTGCAGTTCTTCTTGGTTTATTGCTTCAGTCATGAACAATGGCCTTTCTTCTTCTGAGGAAAAGAGAAGAAAACAAAACAGCAACAAAAAAAACACACTCACATGCTAGAATTAGATTACAAGGTTTCACTATACAAGCTGAATTATTTTTTTCTTCTTATAGAAGGAACATTCAGTGCTAAAAGTGTACCTATAAATCCTTTTGGCAAACACAGCATAGCATGTAAAAGCTTTAAAAGCATCCTTGCTCAGAATCACAATTCTTTTTAATTCAGCACTCAATCGCTACGAATTTTATGAAGACTGACATTCTATTCAGCTCTACAGACAGGTATGACTTCATCCCACCCCACCAACAGGTAACTATATGACAATCATTCCCTCTCCAAGGGCTTCTTTTTCTTTGTGCTATAATAAATGTAGCTCTTGTAATAACTCTTTTTGGGGGTCTTTCCCAGCCAGCATTGCTGCTGTTGGCTAAGATTATAGGGACTCAAATGAAGGGTGCTACATCCATACCTAGGCTTCGAAATAGTTTTGGAAATCAGGCTACTGCACACTTAATCGCTATTGCTATGCCAAGAGGTTCAGGCTAATTCCTGCTTTGGAATCTTGTCTGCAAAAGATCAGTTCACCTTCCCTTTCCACCGATGGGTGTAGTGCCTTAAGCCACCACTTCAAGATGTTGAAATTTAATCCAAAACAGACTCTTGGCAGCTGGCAACACCACATCTCTCTCACGAGACGGAGAGCTGCTTAACTAGCCTTTCCTAAATTTCCTAGACTTCGCCTCTGAAAACACTAAAAAATTCCTTGGTTTTGCTTTATATTCTGAGATGAAGATTAAAATGTTTGCTTTTGAAAAGCACCACTGGAATTTTGAATTGAAGAGACCTCCCCCCCCATTTCAAAATTTAACTGCTTTAATCAACCAGCTCTGAAGAGTAAGATCTGCATTACAATCAGAATTATCATAGCATTGCCTTACAGGTTACTCTTCCAGTGGAACAGGTTTAAAAAAACCCACACACACACACACACAAAAAACCAACACAAAAAAAACCCAAAACAAAACAAAAAACCTCAAGTATCCTGTATTCTTAGTTTTACTGTCAATATATTAAAATAGTCCTTATGCATGTTATGTATTCAAAGACACTGCCTATAGAGAAATGCAAATATACTTGTAAGAAACACTGGCTTTGGCCAAAACGTCAGTTTTAACAGGTTTCAACATCCTCAGCCTTCTTAACTACTCTCATAGTTCACCAAAATCCTTTTACAGGCTCCTGATATAAACCAGACCACCAAAGTGATCCAGGTTAGAAACAGAACTCTCTTTCTGTTGGAGGCTAATGTAACACATTGGTCTCACAGCTCTGGTTATCAGCTCTCCTGGAGAATGCTCTGGAAGGAAGAGCGATGGATGGATAAACCACAGCACAGAAGGACAAACCAGCAAAGGGCAAAAACATCTTAAGACAGATTCTTGTTGAGCCAGTTTCTTACCTAACTTCATCTCTCTTAGGGCCCAAAGGTGTGATCAATGACTGGAGGAAGTTTAAATTAGAAAGCGAAGACAGAGACTCCTTATCCTTGAGCAAGAAAGAAATTCTTAGACAAATGTCTTCACCGCACAGATCTTTCAGTAAATGTGATAAAGACACAAGAGAGAGATTCTGCCGTAAGGTAAGAGAAGAAAAGAAAAATAAATTCATTTTGATTCTATATAAAACACACCAGTTATAAGCTAGAAAACCCTGAATTTGCCAGACTCAATTCCTTTGCAGCTTAGCAGAGCTCAGATGATACGGACAGAACAAATGCATGTCCAACCAACTATCTAGTCCTCTCTCAAGCAAAGTCTAACTTCAATAAAATAAGCAGTATATTTCACAACAACCTATCACACAACACAGAGTTTGACCTTTCTTCCTCCACTCCCTACCTTGATGCTCTATCCTTGGTTAATGCAATTGAAAATTTTTAACATGCTTAAAGCCCTGCTAGTTAGGATAGAGCTCTGAGCCTGAACGACACTCATTACCATTGACCAGTTCTGAAAGTGGGGGACCCAAACCCCCAAAAAGCACAGGAACTACACTTTGACCCCTCTACAGTCATGGGCAAAATTCCCACCAACTCTGGAAGATCCAGAAGTTTTTGCCAAATATGGCAACTGTCTTCAATACCATCACATTGACATGCAAGTGTTGAGACAGGATCTTCACGTGTCTCTTGAAGAGACCTCCCAGAGTCACGATAGGAAGTGACTGCTCTTCTGGCTAAGCTTTCGATGCAACGTTCTTTAGACAACAACTTAGTCTCTTCCTGTTTCAGTGCTAACAGATGACCACTTATTAATATAACATTCTCTCAATATTCACAGATGAGCATGAAGGAGTATGAATTAATTCATGATGAGCAAGAAGATGAAAGTTGCCTACAAAAATACCGCAAACGCTGCATGCAGGATATGCACCAGAGGCTGAGTTTTGGGGCAAAATATGGTTATCTGTGTGAGCTGCAAAATGGGGAACAGTTCCTAGAAGCCATCGAGAAAGAACGTAAAACTACCACCGTCATCGTCCACATTTACGAAGATGGCATCAAGGGTTGTGATGCTCTCAACAACAGCTTGACCTGCCTGGCGGCCGAGTATGCCACTGTGAAATTCTGCAAGATCAAAGCCTCCAACACAGGGGCTGGAGACCGCTTCTCAAACGAAGTGCTTCCCACTCTACTTGTCTATAAGGGTGGGGAGCTTCTGAGCAATTTCATTAGCATTTCTGAACAATTCAATGAGGATTTTTTTGCTGTGGATGTGGAGTCTTTCCTAAATGAGTATGGGCTGCTACCTGAAAGGGAGCTTCCAGCACTGGGAAATGGCAACACAGATGAGCAAGATGTTGAATAATTAGAGAGCCGTAGTCCTCACTGTCTCCCTTTCCTCTTCAGTATGTTGTGAATCAATCCCAGTAACACTCGTCTTATTTAGAGAAGGCTGTCTTTGCTAACTTGTTTGTAAGATACACATATATAAACATTGCTTAACTGTTAGTATGTGAATTTTACTTAAAACACATACAACTGACAGTCCTGTACATAATTATTTCTATGCCAGCCACAAGTAATAGGAAGAACAGGAGATGATACTAGTGATCTCCAAGAAATTAAGGAAAAAAAAAAAAAAAAAAAAAAGTAAAATTGGAGGGTCCATGCGTTTCTCCATTAAGCACAAGAAGAACTTAATTTCAACAGGAACAGGACTGATCCATCCCCCTGCATACACAAAGAGCCATCTCCATGCACTGGAATTACAGCGAGTCCTGACTCCTCAGATTCACTTCTACCAACTTCAGTAGGAACAAGATTTCATCCAGCAGTTTTAAGGACAAACAAACAGCCCAATGTCCTTGCATTCCTACATGGCTTAGGTATCTAGGATATTATTTTACGCTTCTCCATTTAACTTTCAATATTCATGAAAATACAGAAGTTAGCTCAGTGCTTCTATAAGTTTGTCATCCAAACAGCTAACACAGACACATTGACAGCTAATTTCAGTTCATTGTTGCTCCGTATTTTGAACAGTAATATTTAAAATGTCTGCGAGTTACTGAAAAAGTATATTGTGCTTATGTAATAACTCTGAATAAAGCTTAACAACTCTCAAAAACCTGCCATTGGAAGTGTGAAATACATTGGTAGTATATAACCTTAAAACATGTGAAATGTTAGTAAGCACTCATTAGACATTTACTAAACTCAAAGTTTTAAGTTTTGCTAAAGGGATGCTGCTGAGAACTACAATTTAACTCCGTCTGAGAAGACGACACAGGGTAAACTCACTATAAACCTTCCTCTCTCTCTGTAGGTGTAAAAAAATCCACGTCCTCCAGTTCTGATACAAGACAACAAAACATCAGAAACATTTCAATGACTTCTTTTGCACACTGGCAAAGCTGAAGGCTGAATTTTACTCTGAGGACAGAAATATCTGTATCTGAACCGCACACAATTTTGCTGATAACAGTTGAGATTATCAAAATGTCAAAGATTATTTCCCAGTACTCCTATGACTCACCAGTTTTTATTTGATTTGATAGTTCCACGTTTTGCTCACTTTGGAGTGGGAGCTTTCAGTTTTGCTTTGGGTCAGGATCCCACCACAGAAATGGCACCTTGCAAAATTCTGCACATGGGTCGGTAAGAATTCAGAATTGAGTGACCAGTATATCAAGCAACCATTGCTGCAGTGATGTAACCCACACATTAAAAGCAGATTCTTATCACTGTTTTAAGCACATTTTTTTCTCCACTTTTCATTCACATGGAAAATTCTCAGGGGTAGCTGAAAGTTACGCTGCAAGTTACGCTACTTTCCAACAGATCTGCACAGCAAAACAATTCTACTCAAAAAGATTTGGGAAATATAACCCTGCAAAATCTTACTGAAGGAGTCATGAGACCCCTTTCAAACAAAATTATTTAAACACAACTTAGGCCTTGTTTTAAGTAATGGCCAAAAAAAGGAAAATTATCTTTTTTGTTTGTCCAATTTTAAAGATTATCAAAATGTTACTGAATTGTAACTTCAGTGTTGTTTTGCCATGCATTAATATTTTCACAGAGCACTAGAAACCTTGCCTCGTGTACACTAAGCAATATGAATGACATTCCCTATCATTGCTTAACAATGTAGAATCTTCTTCAACTTGTAGAACGACTAATGATTTTATTTCACCGAGAATTCAAATAGTATCTTCCCAAAATGTTATGATTTGTTTTGTAAATCTCTCAATGCAAGTTCTTCATAAGTTTTTCTGACAGAACTCCAGGTGAAATAAAGCTTTTCCCTTAGAGCAGTCCTTCTTCCCCTTAGTCAGGCATGATGTTTACCCCTCAGCTAAAATCACCTTCATCTTAGCATTTCATTTGCATCAGTAGGTTGACTCTTCAGAAAGCTACCATTTGCAGATATACCTAACATTATGAAAATCTCATGATCTTATAACAGGTTACGTGGAAAATAATGAATTATCTTCTATCACAAAAATAACCAGCTCCTTGAGTAGCGGGACAGTATTTGTCTTGTATTTTTTGATTATATGTTTTAAAGAAGAGGCGTGATAAATTTCTGTCCCCTACACACCAGAAAATCTCCACGTAACTGGTGGGAACTTAACATTTTTGAGAACTTTCCCTCTTTGTCAAACTTGTTTCAAAAGTTATTAGGCTGCACATGTGATCATGTAAGCTTCGTTTCTTTGAGAAACCAGGCTGAAAGCAAAAAAACCGTAACAAACAATAACCAGCACAGAAACTACATTTACAGCTAGTTATAAGAAATAAGCTGACACTCCAATTTAAGAGACAGATTAAGCATGCTGAAGCAGGATTTCCTTCAACCTGTAATTTAAAAAAAAAACCAAAAACAAAACACAAAGAAAAAGAAAACACACATGTGATGCCAAGTCCCACCAGAAGCTCATGACTAATGAAGTCGCAAATGAAGCTCTGATCACAGCAGTCATCCATATTTCTGCTGGGAAAAAAAAGCCTTAAAAACAAAAAAGCAAGACTTGACTCCAACATCATACTACTGTACAAAGATCCTTGAATAACAGAAAGTAAATGCTTCAATAAGCAGATGGGAGCAGCCTTCCTGCTACCCTCAGCTACGATTACTCCTCCTTTTGATTCAAAGTCACAGAGACCCTGAATGTCCTCAAATATTCTGATGCAGACAAAAACGGAGGGGGGCGGAATTAATTACCAGCGGTGTCACTGCTGATCAGACTAAGAACAGCAGCTCTAGTAGATGCATGTCTGTTATTGGCATGCCGAATGCTACCCCTCAGATGTGAGGAATTATAAACCTCATTGTACAAGACCACTGAGGCTTAAAACTACATTTTAAAACTACACAGCACAGAAAATAAGATTTCTGTAAAATTATTCCGTAACATCAATTTTAGAACTACACTTAGAAGAGCCAGATTTTCATATGTGGAAGTCCCAACCACTCCTCTAGACTCTTACATATTAAAATAAAAATAAAAATAGATCTGCAGTCATGGATATGAGTTCACAAAGCTCAATTTCAGTCACGGTGGAGTTTTCACAAACTGAAAGCTTCCGAAGATTATATAGGTAGCAGGAAAAGGATATACCTATATGAAACCTGAGCAAAAGTTAAGCAGCAGGCAAGAAATAGACTTTTAAAAGGTTGCTTTCCTTTTTTCTTACACACACCTTTTGATTTTTCTTAAAGAACTCATTTTCTTACGTTATCAATGGCTAGCAGTACAAAAAGGATGGGACAATAAAATCCCCTCTTGGTTAGTTCTGTAATTCTTCAACAAACGAGAACCTGCTTTCTTCTACATCCACTATTTACTCATGGCAGGATGACTGGAAGGCTCAATCTGTAGACACAAGTCAAATTACTCATTTTTTCTTTGACAGGGATAGATTATTTTCTTATTGCACAGATGGTCGTTAAATGCAGTCTCCTAGACTCCTGTATTAAAGCAGAAATCTCATCCAAAGCAACTTCTTTCTTTGCCGTCTTCCAACATCAAATTGGAAAATTAGCCTTCCACAGATCCTTGATACCTAGTTAGTTATAAGCTGAAGGACTAATTTGACAGTCTTTAGTAATACCATAAAGAAAAGGATCGTTTACTAAACATTGAATAATCTTGGGGGGGGAGAAAAACAGAGTGCTTTGCTAGGGGTTCCATGGAATAATACCTCCAAACAACCTCTACTTTTTACATCACAGGTGCTAGACAAGAAGAACTATTGGAAGAATGTTTCATGATGATTTTCTTCTCTGGTGTAAGACATTTAGCATCTCAAATGTTGTACTTCACTTCTATGACTGAGTTTTGAGTAACAGTCAACTACAGAATAACCATTTTGTATTGTACCTCCAAAAGCATTACCACCACGACCCCCCAGAAAAAGAAAAAAAAAAAAAAAAAAAAAAAGAGGCAAAAGACAAACTTCTTTCTTCTCATTACTCCCCTGCTCCTCCTTCTAATAGAGACTTTAGCAGAGCAATTTTTAAACCAACCATCTTTTGAAGAATGTTACAAAATTAATCTCATTCTCTGGATAGCACTCAACTTCCCCCAGAATCAACTGCTTCTGCATAATGCCGTGCTGCTTATTGATTCCACCCATTTGCACAGAATAACATGCATCCATAAAGCATGCAGCCGCTGAAAACAGTGCCTCCATGACAACATTCACTTTCCTCTGAGAGGCCCTACTTGAGCAATACCGAGCACAGAAGATCAACACTGTGTTCCAAAATATAGTTACAACACTAAAAGCAGATCTTTTTCCAAACGCGTAAAAACAGAATACACAGAGGAGGCAATAGTATTTAAGACATCTTTCTCATGGTTGCCTTTTATTAAAAGTATCCCAGTACATCCTTGATTATGCTTTAGAACTGAGGTGTTTATAAGTTTTCTTAGTGTTCCAGTGCCTTTATACAAAAAAGAAATTTGCAGTGGTATTAAAATGCCCTAAAATCTGGAATTCTTTTCTATTGTAGTTCAGATTCAAGTAAACATCATATTTCATATAAGAATTATCTTTTTTCCCTCCTTCCGCTCTCCTCATGGCAAGTAAACAGTAATGTTATCGCCTAATGTACCCAGGAGAATAGAAAGCTATCTGTTGATAGTCTAAAAAACCCTGATTAGCAAAAAATTTTGACAACTTGCTTGTATCTACAAGATAGTCCACAAGGGCTGCCTAGATGTAGGTGTTGCTGAAATAGTCAATATTCCAAGAGAATGACGATTTAATCAGAGCTGGACAGAGAAATCCTCAAGAGTTATTGAGGAAAAGGCAGCATATACGCATCTCAAAATTTCTATGCATTTTATTGATTTCTGAGTTCTCCAGGTCTTGAACTAAGGTATCTACATGCTGAATTGGTCTAGTCTTGAAACTACTAGAAACTATTTGTATACCTATTATGCTAGGTAACCAATATAACCTAAAACAATGCATATGGTGAAATGTTGGCTTCATTAAATCTAGTTTTTCTCCAATTAACTTTAATGAAATGAGATTTTTCTTAGCAAAGGAACCCTTAAAGCAAGAATTGTCATACCAGGTAACTATGCTAGTCTTACCGATAGCCTGAAAAACACCAGTAGTAGCACTAACACAGCAAGTAGGAAGAAAATGAAGGTTCTACATTTGTTTAAGGGATCTTTCTAGAAAATACTACTATCATTCATTTATACAGAGTGACAGGGTTAGTTTCTTGTAAACTTGATTCACCTTCTATTGATATTGTACTCACATGATTCTACTCGATATAGTAAGTGCATGCCGGAACAAGGTAACTGAACCTACCATTACAATTTATATTGCACATCTAACTGGTGATATTTAGGCAACAATTCTTAATTACTAATATATTAAACCCAGATGTCTCCATCTTGTAACTGGCCAATACTTTCATGAAGCTCCAGTTGCTTGAGTTTAATCACTGAAGTAATTGAAAGAGAAGATCGATGCAAAGACTGCAACAGCAGCTGCTATTACCACACCTAAAATAACAAAGGAAATGCATTCAGTGAGTGGCAAGGGCAGCACAGTCATCAGCAGCTAGGGTGTGGAAGGCAGAGTCAAGGTGAATGACAAGCAGGAGGAGAAACAATAAGAGCCACCCCAAACACTATCTACCACTGCTAAACCTAAATCTAAAGCTACCATGTCAGACAATTAAATTATAAAAGCTCCACATGACATTTCTAATTAGAGCAGGATCCTTCCAGAAATCAGTTGACTGCATACTTCTGTAGTACCTTAGCCATGTCCTGGCCCATAAAATAAGGCACTGACTCTGCACTACTGCTTAATTCAGGAATCAGACTAGGAAAAGTAACAAAAATTTTAAGCTTTAAGAAACAAAAGCTATTAAGTTTTTTCTTTTCTGTGTAGCACTACATCGACTCTGTAAGTCTCTGTAGCACAACAGTCATTTTCCTATTGATTAACATATTTGTTACTGATGCAGTTGAGAAGACACAAAAAAATCCAAAACATCTGAGTGATGATTCAAGGGAAAACATTTTTACATCCAAAGCAAACACATATTTACTACTACTACTCTTTAATCTTCCAGTTACCATGTTCTACTTCTAAGAATTAATAGAAAACAAAAGTTACTGTTTTGTTAACTAAGTATAACTGTATTTTAATACAAAAAGACAGTCAAAACTCACAGCAAAGAGAACTGTACTAAGTGCAGACAGGTATATGAGAGCTGGACAAAGGAGTATCACGGAGAAGTTGTATGTAAAAGAAGAGTTCTGTGACTGTTCAGGTGTTCCCTGAATTATTGAGGCTGACAATTAGCACCCAAGCCCATATGTACGTCAGCTTCAGAAGAAGATTGGTGAGTCACTAGCCGATTTATGGATGCCTACTTGACAAAGCCATTCAACACTTTTTTGTTTTTTAAAGTATGGAATTCTAGAAGTGGTGGCTCTCCAAAAAAGAAATAAAGCTACATGAGCCCTTTTTATTGACTGGTAGGCTGAATGAATGCAAACACTGGTTTTGTTCCAACAGCGGGCTGTGGTTCTTTCTTCCCCAGAAACACCGTGCACCTACAACACTGAAATGGGAACTCATTTGAGAAAAGTATTGTATTAATCTCATCAGTTTATTAATAATGTTGTGGAAGCTAATTGTACTGAAAGGGCCCATTATAGTTTCTGGATTGCCAGAGCAAAATCAGGGAAGTAACATACCCATATTTTGTTGAAGTTTCAACAGCAATGTTGCTTTTGTCACTTGTTTCCGTTGTGTGTCATCCATGTTGTCAGTAACTGGACAAATATTAACTGCATGGAAATCAAGTGAAGAGTAAATACCAGGTGAAAAGCTAACAGTTGTGTTTTACAATTGAATTAACACAAAAGTCCAAGAACTTCATATCGACTTTATAAAACAAGCGGACGGTAGAAAAAACAGTTTCTTGCAGTAGAAATGGTACAGCAGCAACAGCATCATACTAACCCACTCTATATGGCTGGAAGAGTAGAAATAAAAAGAAAAATTACATTTGGGAAGGAGTTCCTCTTCCAAAACTCATTTTCCACACCCTGCTTCCAGAGTAACATATCCAACCCCCTTTACATAACCCAGAGAAAATCTGACTACTCTGAGAGGGAACCACCAAAACGAACCATTAATCACCTTCCAAGATCAAGGTTTTCCCTTCAAAGCCATTTGTCCGGAGTTCAGGCTACATGCAAAACCCAGTGCCACTAAAAGAGTGAGCCCAGCATCATTTCCCTACCCAACAGCTATAAATGCTTTTTTTCAAAGCACAGAAATTCCTTTTTGAAGATGCCCTAAAAATACACTTTCAGAGCAGGCAGAAAGGACACATTCCCCTTTGGAACAATTACTAGATCCTTAGACTGCTCAGCCAGGATGCGAGAGAGCTTGACTATTTCCAGACTGATGGGATTCAAACCCGTATCTATTTCCTTTCCAAACATTTCCCTAATCACTTCCCTAATCCGGCTTGTTAGAGAGAGGGACGAGAGAAAGAAGGGGATTAATCTTGAGTCCTGCAGCTGAACTTGTTAATTTGTCCCACACAGAGCGAGCATGCTTTGGACTATGCAGTTCAGTGATAAGGCTACTTGATGGTGGTGGGCCAAAGGCTTTCAATTTGCATTCCTGTTCCCAGGATAGTTTGCTAAGGCATTGCTTGTCAAAAGTTCTGATTACAATTCAGTAGCTACTATTGCAGACATCTTCTGGACAAGTAAACAGCAGAGAAAGTGTTTGTGCTATTGCAGTGAGACCTGGATGTCTTCTGAAAGAACAGAATGGGCATGCTGAGATAAGAAAAAAAGACTAACAGATTTTTCTTGTTCAGAAGATGAAGAACAAAAACCCACAGCAGTACCAGATATCAAGTTTTAACAGTCCATGGAATACTGATCTAAATAAAAACAGATTTCCCATTTCCAGAGTGAGGTTGTCAATCACCTATAAATTACAAATTATAGAATTGAGTAACAAGGCACATCCCTTGTATGATTCATATGAAAATAATTCATGGAAAAGCACTTTCTCTATCATATCATTAGCTATGGGGGAAATGTATAATCCGGATGTGTGACCAGAAAGGTTGTTTATGTCATCTAAGATGAGCCATGTGCATGACTGTCTTCAAAATCTTAAGTTGAACTTGCACAGGATCTGTTGTTACACAAAAGCACTCAAACAGGACATTTAGGACCTGTCTTTAGCCATTTTTATCCCTGAACCCACTGACTTTGTATAGGATGTACTACAGCAGACCAATTAATAACTGTCCAATATGAAACTTAACAGGACAGCAAAATATATGCACACACATACATAGGCATACATTAAGCATAAACATTGCTTTGAGATCTCTCTGCAAGCTCCACATACATATAAAATAAAACTAAGGACACAACATTTCAATGCAAGGGGTATTTTTTTGAAGAGAAATTATCACATATCTCTGAAGCCCACTGGTCCACAATGAGGCTGTAGTTTCATCATTATTTTTTCTGTGCAAAGGAAAACACATCTGCCTAAAATATGAGCAGAAATCTCCAACTAGAGTAAATGAATTATTAATTGTTGCAAGGTAGCTTTTTAAGTAAGTACCTTAACTAGCACAGTAAGAGCACAACATTCTCTCCAAACTACTTAATAGAGTTTTCAATTCCCTAAAATAACATACCACTTTTAGAGAAGCTGACCACATTTCTTAGGTCACCTCTGAAATCTAGATCCAGCAGGTTTCTTTCTGCTTTATTTTGATGAGCAAGTAGGATAGTTTGTGCCCTCTAACTTTATATTTCTTTGTACCTTCATCAGAACTGTTGCACTTTTCTGAAGGTAGCTTTTGAAGCTGCACATCAAGGCAGCAATGCTTGCTTGCTCAGGGTGGGAGGGGGGGAAGAAAGAAAAAAAGAAAAAAGGAAGAAGCACCCTTGAGCTATTTAGTCACCAAAGGCATTTATACCATTAAGTTATGGGATTTGAACTTGCATTTGAAGCAGCTGTAGTGCAAATCACACAGAGTTTTCAAAAGCAGACGCTTTCTAGTACCAACTATATGAGCACTTAATTCTTCATTAATTCTTCAATTTGCTAACAAAGATTGGGAAGTGATTACCACTACTGAAGTCTTATTTATGTTTATCCACTTAGGGTATTTAACACACCACCACCAGCCCCTGCACCAAGGAGGAGCAGGGATTTAGTAAAGCCAATCATAAATGCAGAGCTTTCAATTGCTTGCATTAGAGCACCAAATACTTTGAAACTACAGTGTTAGTGCTATTTATATCTTTCAATTATAAATAGGTCAGTTTTTACTTTCTATTTTCCATGTAACAATTTTAAAGTATGACCTAGTAGTGACCTCACTGGAGAGCTGTACAAGGAATCAAGAGAATAAAACTGTAGGAGACAGCAGCAGAGGCCATACTAAGTAAGTATATAGAACTGACCTTCTCAAAATACCTTTATTTCCTATGTTTTGACTAGAAGCTGCTTAAAAATAAATCTTTTGGCTATACTGATTAGATCCTCTTCTTCTCAAGTGCATATTTTAAAGAGCAACAAAAAAAGAAACTATTTGAAATGCCTGCTCATGCTCTTGAATTTTAAACAATTCTTTTTATCAGCAAACTTTTCCCAGAACTTCACTATGGATAGCATTTCCAGTTAATTCAAGGTTGGTGCCTAAGACCACAGGAATTTTCATACAAACAGAAAGGCTGATGTGAAAATTCACTGCAAACCAATTTTTATACCATTACTGAATATTGACTATTATTAATAAAGATAGCGCTAAGCTTTGAAAAACAACAAATGCTACCCAAATTGGAACGATGCATTGAAAAACCCTTTATACAGGGGAAATCCCAAACTCTCATTATGTCACAAAAACATGTTTACAGCAATACTTAGACACTTCATACCCAAGTACCAATAAAAAATCAAATTGCAAAATTAATGCTTTTTCTTACAACGCAGAACACTTTTCTTACACAGTTAACAGGTCTAATTTCTAAAACGGCCTTCCTGGCATTAATAAAAATGTATAACTAACTTGTGATTTTAATAAACCATAATTTAATAATGCCATAACAATAATTATCAGAGTTGAACAGCGTTGTGCTGATAGCATTATTACTATCATCACTATTAATAGAACCTATTCTACGGACAAACTTTATGGTGTTCACTGGGACAAGGCCAGTCTCAGTTTTTTTCCCAAAATCCTCTTTCTATGTTTTTCCCTTTCCTCTGCTACCCACTTACTTTAATTTACATTTAAAAAAAAAAAAAAAAAAGAAGAAGAAAATAAATCCCTCACACCTAACTCTATAACCAGCAAGCTACAAGAACACAAACTCATCTTGTGAGCTACCTGGACATCATTTTACATGTATTAATGGCATCAAATCTTTGTGATGCATTGCTGTTAGTCTAATCATGCTTTCTTCCTACCTCCACATCATACATCCTTACATAAGCAATAAAGCTAAAGTGAATCATCTTCTCTCTCCCTCCCACACCTATCTCCACTGCTACAACAGTATTAATTTGCTTCCCTAAGTTATAGTAATTCCTTAAAGCTCAGTAATAATTAGCTTCAAGATTATTAAAGTTGCTCTTATAATGCAAGAGAGATTTTTATTGGCTTTCCTGTTTTTCTTGAGGTTCTTGAGCTGTGTACATCTTTTACTTCTCGAGATAATGAGTCAGATTCGCTTGTAACAGGTTTAGTTAAAACCTGGGAAAACTGATTAATTTAGAAAGACGTAAGAATTTATGGTTAGCTCTGAAATTAAGAAACTCAAAAAACCCTCCAAGTAAACAAGTAGGTCAAGTAGAATATCAGTAGTCACAGTTCACCCGACACAGCAAGCTCATGGCTACATTTTCCATTTTTTGTCCCTAAGCACCAACATCAAGAAGTGTCCAAAGTTCTTATATGGGAATTAGTGGGGTTTTTTTTGAAATTTAAATTATAAAACTATAACCTGTAGTTCATATTCACACTGATGGGGGAAAAAAGGGAAGAAAAGAAAGCTCTTCCATAAGATCACAGGAAGTATTATTAGATGCATTTCAACTACAGATTTGACTCCTACCTTGAAATCAAAACTGTATGGGGAAACAAAAATAAATAAAAAAAAAAAAAACAAAACAAACAACAGGAAATGATATAAACCAGAAATAGTCAGAAAAAGAAAGTCAGTAACTAGATTATTGCAAAGTATCTGTATTAAAAGGAATATAATAGTCTCATAATCAGATCATAAACTTATAAGACATTCGGTAGAAAATGAAAAGCTCTCTCAATTTTCTTTCCATTTCAGGTGAACAAAACTTCAGTTTTGGGCACTGCATTTGATACATAAATTAAAACACTCAGAACCAAGAAAGGTACTTTGTATTTTTGAAAGAGTCAAGTTCTAGCACGAGAACTTCCTGAAAGACACATTAGACTATATACGTATTTTTTAATATTTAGTGAAAAAAACAGTAATTTGACTAAAGCTCTCAACTTCTTATTCTAATTTATTCTAAGTAGTATCAGAACTACTCAGCTCTTAAACCAGCAAAGTTGAACTACTGAAAAAGTAACCAGAATATAAAGCTTTACAGGTTTTTCTTACAGTTTATTTGCCAATATAGGATCATCCTTAATTCATGTGCAGAGTAATGTAGGCAAATCTTGTTCAACTGAACTGTTGTTCATGAGCTGCAACCATGCTTGCACAGATAATGCAGTGAAAGAGCAAAATATTTGAAAGAAGAGAGAAAGAGAGGTCTGTTACAAGTCAAATACAAAAACTACAAGAACCCTTACCACTTTTAAATATATTTAAACTGTAATTAGATTGCTATAAACCCTTAGAGCTTGATACGAAGTAAGCCAACGTAAAGCGTATCCATATCTGCATAAAACTGGCCTATGCCATTAGTCAATATTTTTGCAATCTGTGATGCAGTCTATCCTGGTTCTTAGATATTGTACTTACTCGTGTTAATTTCTTCTGCTATATAGATATCTTCAGCTTGCACACATTGATCCAACATCTCAACAAAACGTTCTTGAATTTCTCCAGCGGCCTCATCACCAAACTTATAATCACTGAGCATGACACTGGATCCAGCAACAGGGACAAACAGTCTTTGAGGTAAGACGTGATATTCCCTCTCAAAATCTAAAAGAAAAGGGGAGGGGGGAAGGGAATAACATCCAAATAAAAGCCTTGCCAGTTATGATAAGATTCCTTATTAACCTCTGACCATAAGATAGAGCTATTGCAAAAGAACTGCTCAAGGTTTCCATGTAAAAATCCTGTTTTCAGGCACGGCGTGTTGAGTTGTTATTGTTTTATGAAAGTTTTGGCTGCTATTATACTGATTTATGTTCTTACATTATTCTCTCCAGAAATACCCAATAGACCTCCAAAAAGATCATAAAATATTAAACAGACTTTTTTTCATGTTTAGAACGACTAGCAAAAGAACTCTGGGAAAGACTGCAGATAAGAGCATACACAGAACAGCATATGACTTCAACACCACAAAGGATTGCAAACACTTGGCTGCTTTATGCCATACTCAAAGCCACAAAGTATGTGTGCCACCTAAAGAGGAAATTGAAAACTGCATGCAATTGAAAACATCAAGTTTGAATAATGCAGGTAGGATAAAGTTGGCTAACATCAAAATGAACCACGTTATCCTAAAGTAAATGGTAATTCTGAATATGAATTGTTTTTTCTTACACAATCAACCTGCTTCCATTTCTTTTCTATTTTTTCTAAAATCACTACCAAAGATAGTATATTTAAAAAGGCTTCCCTTTACATAAGATCTTCAAATTGATATTTCAATTAATTAATAACATTCGGGTTAAAAAAAAAAACACACAAACAACAAGAGGATAACTTGATACCATTGCACTGACCAAAAGAAGTTTAAAGAATCACCCAGCATGAGCTAGGAGATCTGGTCTCAGCATATACCCCCTTACTTTTTAATATAATGATGATAGGAAGTTTTATTTTCATTAGATCAATTTGCATTGTGTTCTGGCCTCTGCATGGTACTCTGTTAAATTCAAGCTAATGCAATTATTCATGGTGCTGAAATAAGATCTACTTCTTTAAATGACACAAAGCTTGTAAAATAGTATTTGATGAAGAGAAATAAGTTCAGGGGGCAGAGACAATGCAGATGATGTATTTGTATAGTTACTTAGGAAAAAAAATCAGGATACTTCTTCACATCATAATCACCACATACAATGCCATATTTAATTTAATGGAGATGAACTATTGACCTTCAGAGCTCATGTCCACTAGCATTTGTAACACAGGTAACATAAGAAGAGCTGGTGCTTTGAATCCTACTAAGTTTTAGCATACTTCAATATTAATAGGAATACAATGGAGTGATTTAAAAAAAAAAATTAAAAACGTGCAAGTTACAGTTAGAACTTCAGCGACACAAGTTTCAACTACAGAATTTTTAAAAATTACAGAATTTCCTATCAGTGAGAAAGAAACTGAAATTGCATTCTGTGGTCATGAGAACTGAAGATGAACTTTGTGTGAAAGCTGTCATGCCAAAGAGCATATCTGAACTTGACAAAAATTCTCATGATTTAAGAAAAAGTCAAGGCTGCCAAACAGGAATTGTGTCATTTGCTTTTTATTCTGCTCTAACCATACTGGAACTTCAGTACACCAGCAGAATTTTCTACAAGAACCAAAATTCACTGCAAATGTAAGCTGTTTTTTCTCCGAATTCCTACTTTTTTTGTGAGGTCCTTCATTTATAATGAGATCTTCAAATAGTATTTCACAACGATCACTCAATGTGTTTATTATGTCTCTTTTCAAAGCCTGCAAGGACAAAGCGAAAACATCAGTAATAGAAAAGCCATTTGCAAAGCTTCTGACTACCAAGAAAACAAAAGAAGTCCCTCATAAGTTTAACCCATCTTGAAAGAATAGTTTTTCCAGAAAATAAAAACTCCAAAGAGAATTAAAAATAGTCCAATAAAGAGAAGCTAAGGTCAAAAGAATTAAAATAAAAAAAGAAAACAACAAAACAAAAATGAAAAGCTGAGGAAAATATTAGTATTGTTAGAGTAAGAACTAACAACCTCTAGACATTACTATTAAAACCAAACAAAAATAATCACAAGGCATTGACTCAGTCAGGAAAAAAAATAATCACAGCCTAATCACTTTGACAATTTGTGCAAAGATTCATCAGAGAACAGCCTTAGCAACAGAAGACATAACCTGCTAAAAGTGAAAAAGGAACTGAATTCATCACACATGCACACAGATGGTTTCTAAAACAATCCATATGTTCAAGGGGATGAACATTTTGACCCCAGCTTAGACCATGTCATTTTGGCAAAGAAAAATCAGTATGACAAATTTCATGTATTTCAGAAAAAAACAGTTCTGATAAGCTAACAACCTTTTCACTACCTGAACAGCTTCTTTAACTTTCGGCTTGTTGTTATGTATGTAGGCTCTGCATTTCACAGCACCTTTGAGATTTATGGAAGCACTGCAGACCTGGACTGTAGCTGTTGATCTATGACCTGAACCCTGGGACTGAAAAATAAACACGTTTCAGTTTTATCTTGTTACCAAAGCACTTGCAGCATGAGTAACAAAAAACAAAACTAGGAAATTAAAAGCATACCTTAAGATGTTTACATATAACCTGTTTTCCCCTCATAATTTCTCTCTCTAAGGTTATTTTTTTTAGTGTTGTTAGTTAACACTGAAAATCTCTCTCCTTTTCCATTCTGTAAAATGTATTTAGTTTTCCAGACATTCTATTTCTTGCAATTTAAATATTTGTGTCTGTAAGACTTCTAGAACTTTTCAGGCAAGTGGCTTGGAGCTAATATTAATATTGCAATCTAGAAACCTTTTTAACATTATTTTTTTAAAGTTATGAAGTTTGTATGTTTACCTACTTTTAGTAAGCATAACCTATGGTACCCTGAGAGTCATCCCATGAGTCAGTACTAAATTATAAGTGTGGTCACATTTAAAATTCTATCAAACTGTTGCCTAGAAATATTCCTCCTAATTACAAAAACAACGAGTGTGCTGTATGAAGCACTCTAAGACAACACCTGGAAACATGGGGATGCATAACTTCCACATGAACTGCATAAACTACTTTTGACAAAATAAAAAGCTTTCCTTTCTCTAAGGCAATTAACCACTGGAACAACGTAACAACAAAAGAAGCTGAGATACTCATCAAGTCTTTAAAATGGCATTTTATACATCTCTAAAAGTTTTGCTAAACATAGATTCAGAGAAACCAGGAACTACCTGACAAAAACGGGTGGCCTGTGCTGTGCAAGAAGCCTACAAAACAATGGCTGGACACATTTGAACTTTAGGACCTAGACTGTGGCACCTAATTCAGGGTTCAAGTCAGCATAACCTCTGGTAGAGAGGAAAATCCTGACACAGACCTGACAGCTCCAGATTATGATTCAGTTTGCAGGATCTGTACTTTAATCCAAAACTAGTGACTGAACTTTTGATGAAAGCATTCAAATAAACGTCCATAGCTAGCCACGGCAAGTTGAAGCATGGGGGTGATTCTGAACTTCAGAACGATGCAAAGTCACCTTGAAATCAATGTATGCTGGTACGTTCAGGTATCCTACTATCAAATGAATTAGTTTGCAGGACTTAATTTCTATAACCAGTTTTTCAAACTTTCCTTGCAGCTGTACTGTGCAATTCTTAGACCACATGCTTATCACAGCATGAGAATCTCCAAAGACATGAAATACACAGGTCTGTACACAGTTTCACAGTCAATATCCACGAGGGAATAAAAAGTCTTAGGACAAAGTAAGCTGGATTTCTAGACAATAATTCAGAATGTTCTCTTATTTTTTATTCTATTTTATAAGATAGCAGAGAGGTTATACTTTACAAAGCACTAAACACTTACCAGCTGTGTCAGAACCTTGACATCAGAAAACTGAGTGCTGGATTGAGTATTTCCTCTTAACTTTTTCTGAGGGAAAAAATTCTGTGTGTCATGAAACAGGAACAAAATCTCCCTGAATCAAAGTCTCCTCACTATGGTATAAAATGTGCCCTAGTTTACAGCTTTTCAGAGAGAAAAATGGCACATAGAAAACAGTCATGAGAATAAAATTACAAAACTAAAAGGAGAGATGAATGCATCAGCCAAACAATGTGTTTCCACTCTCTGTTAAACACTTAGACATACGTAGGTCTTAGAAATCTCATCACCTACATTCACATCTTACTCATGTTCTTTACTGAGGAGACAGCATACAGAAAATTTTTAAATTGGACTTCACATACAATTATTGCATTCATGTTGCCAGAGGAAGAAGAGGCAATTTGCAGCAATGAAGATGTGAACACAAGCAGTCCTGCATTATTAGTTACTTGAAATAGGCCAATTAGATCAACAAATGTTGTACAGAAGACATCTCAGTCAATGCTTTATCATAGTGGAGGTTCTAACTACACATCTGTTAGAGTTCAATTCCTTATTGTTCGGTACTCACCTGCCCTTCCAGTAGTTCTGTATCATCATCTTTAACTTGTCCATTGATCAGAAAAACACTGTCTTCTATCTGTTTTGACCATCGATTTAATCCATTCTTTAAAAAAAAAAAAAGTGAAAACAAAAATCTCATAAGAGGAAAGAGAATTTCACTAAGAGTTGGACAAGAGCATGCTGAAAATTATAGAAACTTATGTTTCAACAGTTACTCTGAGAGAGTTTTGAAGTCTCTGAAAAATCTGTCCGTATGTTTTTTCCAAAGCTAAATCTTAAAACTGACATGTTCAGATTATGTCCATTAAGAAACAAGCATTTCAAAATATTTAAGTGCTACCCCAGGGATTTTATTTTTGTAGAGAGGGATGCAGCCTATTGAAAGTCAATTCATATTAAAGGCAAGCCATATCCCTGTTCTAATTGGATGTAACCTTTACTAGGTGAAGCAGAAGAGACTTTAGTTGGAATAACCATGACAATTGCTAAATAATTCTGAGCAAAGGAAACTGCCAACACTAAGTATGGCAGAAGAACAGCTATCAGCATTTTTTATACTATGAATGCTTCACAGTAACTTGAAATTACATTTAAAAGAGGAATAACTGCCAAACATTCTCTGCTGATTAATCCTGCTCCTCTGTTCACACTACTCAAAATCTTTCTCTCTCATTTAATTTTCAACAGAAAAAGTAGTGTAGAGACCAACTACAAAACTGGTGCAGACGGTTAGTTACCTTGGTATTCTTCTCCAAGTCATGGTTCAGTGAAGTAGCAAGAAGAGGAATGTGAATATTAACATTTACTGTGCAGTCCAAAGCTAACCAGGAAGCAGACAGAGCACTCTGATATTTCCAATCTGCTGGTTTAGCTGAACTCTGAGAGCAGAAATAAGCAATAAATCATCTATACAAAACACTGTATAACTCAGATTTTTTTTTTTTTTGAAACATTACTTCTCATACATTAAAAGCTGTATATGACATGCAGGATGACGGGCTTACCTTTGGATCTTGTACATCATAGGTTCGGCAAACTACTCTTTGCTACTTAAAGAAAAAGATCCAGTGGAAAGCAAAAAAATGAATAAGAACAATTTGCAATTACTTTGTCCTTTATTTAACTTCTCTGTTGAGCTAATTTATGCTCTGAATAAAGTTCTCACCTTTCATTAGTTCAAAAAAGTGGAAAAACATTTGACTGTAAACTCCAACTATCATAGTGATGCTGTCCCATCTCTTACAAATACATTAAGATCAACAGGTATTCACAGGGAGAACCACCAATGCACCAATTTGCAATTTGTCCTTGTCTCTCTCACCTCTAAGGAAAAACATTGCTTTCCCTCCTTGTATTATCTCATAAACAGACCCAGCATTCTTCTGCAGCACTGGTACTAGTACAGATCCCACATGCCTGCTACTTCCCCACTTCCATGTAAGTATCATGGGTAAGAGCAAGCTCAAGAAGCTATACAGTATTTTAGATGTTTTCCTCAATTTATGCAGATCAAAACTGACTGGGGAAGGCCTAATTTGATGCCACCACACACACAAACTTCACAGTAAGAAATGATGGAAATTTTGCAAGGATAAGAGGGTCTTACTCATGGCTAATCAGAAAACTCCATGATTTCAACTTACTGATCTCTGCCTATCTGAACTCAAACAACTTTCCTCTCCCAGTTTATCATTTATTCAGAAATAACAACAGAAACAAGGTTGGGGGTAACAGTCTCAAGCAATAAAGCTTGCTCATAAAGGATACTTCTTTGTAGCAGAACAAATTTGAAGAGCTGCTCTGTCTGAGATCTCCTCCTCAGCAGGTTTCCAGAGCCTTCTTTTAGTCAAGGACTTTTCCACTGAGAAGATTAGCTAAAGATGAAAAAGGTATTATGGCTTTTTCCACAAAAACAATACATAGTAATTTCTGGAAAATAGACTTGCACTAAAGTTCTAAGTCCAAGTGATATCATAATTATGTGTAAACAAGATATATAGCTTATATGGCACCAAAATGTCACATTAAAAGAACATTCAACAAAGATTCATAGGCAACTACTCCAAAGTGAAAGTTGCTTGTGAACTCTTAATTCAGCTTCCTTCTAAACTGAACTAAGCAACATACATTCATATATTCAACCTGTATGCTTTTCTCTCTACAAAAATATTGCAGCTTTATGCCTATCAGTTGAGGATCCGGAAAGACAGCTATGCAAAATAGCTACTAATTAAAAAAAAAAAAAAATTTAATTCAGGAATCATGGATGACCCAGACACAGCTCGCCTTTTTTGTTCGCTACTTGTTTCAGTAATCACAACTGAGATGCGGTTGCATTGCACTGCCAGAATTGAATCTTGGACCTTAGGCTTCAAAACCGACTCACGTTTAAATCGCTTATCATGCTTACCTTATGAAAACGATAAAATGAACCTACATCTACAGAATAGAAATTAAATGTGGCACTAGATGCCCCAATACTGTAATAAAAATGCATTTTAAGTCTATCAGACAGTAGCACATTCTAAGTAGTTTTTAAATATAACCCCACACACCTAAGTCAAATACCACTAGCTCTACACAAGATATTTGTTTTAAAGGAATCAGAACTATAGATCTCTCACTACTGTAAACATCTCTAACCTGAACAATTCATTCAGACAGAAAAAGCTAACATGCTACCACTACTAACAATTGTGCCACAAGGATTTATCTTAATATAAACTTTGAAGATGTTTTCCTTAAGCTAGAATGTCCACTTTCAGTAAATACAGTAAGATTTGCTTTGCAGTAACAAACATCACAAGAAACAAAAAGTTAGCAAATATAAGCTGTGGTACAGTCCCACAGGAGAGTGATTTCTGAGGTTTCAGTCTCAAAACCATACATCAAACCAGAACATTTGTGCTTTTAGAAATAAAGCAACAAAACAACCATATAAACTCAAGACAATGATAGAAAATTATTCAGCTACGCATCTAAAGATAATCCTGTCTTTCCACCAGGAAGTATGCTTACCTTGCGCAAAGCATTTTGACTATCTTTTGACAGTTCTGGAGTTGCAATAATAAATACACCAAGAACTAATAAGCCTCCAGGAAGCATTCTAGAAACCTTAAAAATAGAAACGAACATGTATTAATAGGAATCAGAGATCTAGCAATCGTGTAACTTGATATATCAAAAATTTCTAATGAGACAAGTATGCATCAAGAGCAGAAATGAAATAAGCAAGACTTTTTCACTCATAGGTTCCTCTGAAATGTAGGAACACAGCACCTTGCAAATTTTCTCACTTTATTTCTATCAAGTCTCTGTTTCATGACAAACTTTGAAAACTAGACAGATATTTTGGTTTAAAATACCTGTGCCTAGCATGGTTAGGAAGGTTCTTTTACTTTGAGAAAAAGGCTTGAGATTACACAAGCAATGAGATAGTTTTTGTAAGTCTTATTTCCTTTCTGTTCCTCCCACCCCCTTCATTAACTCATACTGTGCCACCTGGCTGGCGTGTGTAGTTATCCATTCTTCATCAATGGATGCTAGTTTTGAAGGACTGATGTTGTCTTCCTTCTGCTCTTCCTTTGGAGGTGTTCGAACAGCCCAAATTACATAGTCTCTTTGCGGGGAACACTTTCAAAAACATCAACATAAGCATATACAACATGAGGTTGGTATCAAGTCTGAGAACATACTATGTAATATAGTAGCTATAAGGTCTGCCTTATAGTAGGTATCATTAAATTCTACAGTAACCTGTTACAAAAATAATTCCTTCATGAATTTGCCTTTGCCTTAAAGCCTTGTTTAGTGATAAGTTTACCTTAAAATTTTAATTTCTTTTCTGTGTGTCATATCTTTCACAAAATGATTTTAAAAGTCTTGAGTAGTTGGTTGACACTGTGAACCCTTTACAGAAGTCCCTTCTGGTCATATTACCACCCTCCCGCACTATACAAGCTCAATGTGATGTTAATGGACTCATCGCAGACGATTAAGGCCACAGGGGTTTTCCCCTATTAACATGAATTAATAGAACAGACTTCAAATATTTCACACTTACCTGCCCTATTAACAGGCCAGTGACATAAGGCTTTACTTTTGTGCTGAGGTCTGAAAGATACTGCCCAATAGCTTCTTCAACAAAGTAAGTTCTACCCATTGCTGTAGGTTTAAGACTAAGTACTGTAGTTTCAACCTACAAAACAAATAATGTATAAAGGCAAAGAAAATACATATACTACACCAGTTACCTGACAATACAAAGATTGTCTTACACAAAGATCCTGAATAGATTAATACTTTAACTGTCAAAGGTTAGTTAAGTAGCTTTATAATCTGCAAGTTTGTTTTTTTTAAATGAAAAACATAACTCTCTATACTAATGGAAGAAGTATGTGACCCTTATTTGAAAGAAAACTATTTTAAATACATGTCACTGAAATGACATGGCAAGTCATGCAAGCAAATGCTAGGAAAAACATGACTCCAAGCAACAATTTTTTGCTGCATTATGTTTCATCAGAGGCCAGAACGGAAGGTGTGCATTTTTGCGTTCATATTCCTCTTTGAGGGACTTGCTAAATTCCACACTTGTACTTAAACATGCTATGCACCATTTTCATTCCAATTCCTAAGGTACAGCATCCGTGGACTATCCAAAAGGCCATCTTTACAGCTCCCATCGGTAGCCATACGAATGCAGGACATGGGGACTGCCACAGACACTCCTCCCTTCCGTGCACAACTACTGCGAAAACGGCTTCATGCACTGAGGACTTTCACAAAAATTAACTATGAAAACGCTGAAGCCAGAAAGCACATGGTGAGGAAGCAAAGGGCATTCCGAGTCCTCGCAAAGGTGTCTGCTGGAGAAAGCTGCACAGGGATGGCGGAGCTGAAGCTCTGAACCGGAGCGAGGAGGAAGGCTGTCACGCACCTCACCCCAGCCCACACGGCCGGGCCAAAAGCAGCTCTGCACCCGCCTGTACCTACACTCGAGCTCCTCCCACAGCTCGGCGGCCGCTCCCGCACAGCTCCCCCACCGCCTCGGGGCGCGGGCCACCCCCAGCGCTCCCCGCACTAGCCTGACAGGCGCGGCCACCGCTGAGTCCCCAAGCTCAGCCACCGCCGCCGCTGCCTCAGCCGAGCACTGAAGTGGCCAATGCCCGCGTCACCGGCAGGCGCCGTTCGCGCCTCGGCACAGGAGGATGACGCAAGCCAACCCAGACCCGAGCGCGGGAAAAAGGCGCGCAGAGGGAAAGCTCCCCGCCAGCACCGCCATGCTTTGAGTGGCGAAAGCGGTAACGCCTCCTCCTGCATCTCCCAGGCGCACAGGACGCCTTAGAAGGGCGAGCGGGTCGCGGCGAGCTTCGAGACGAAGGCTTCGAGACTCCTGTGTCGATATCAGCGGCTTTCATGCCTCAACCACCAACTATAGCCTCACTCAACATGGCGGAAAGAGTTGCCCTACCGGAAACGGAAGTGCTTGTAGGCGCGCAGCCGCCTTTCTTGAAAACTACACTTCCCATGATCCCGCGGGGCCCGGGCCGCTCGCTCGCGCATGCGTCATTGTGGCGCCTGCGCCGTTGGGCGCGTCGCGGCCGGTGGCGGTTAGGCCGGAAAGCGCAGCGGCCCTCTGGGGTGCTTCCAAGATGGCGGCCGTGCTGCAGCAGGTCCTGGAGCGGGCTGAGCTCTCCAAGCTGCCCAAGCCGGTGCAGGGGAAGCTGGAGCGCTTCCTGGCCGATCAGCAGAGCGAGATCGACGGGCTCCGAGCCAGGCATGAGCGCTTCAAGGTGGACAGCGGTGAGTTAGGGGAGGGGGCAGCTGGGAGAACGGGAATGGGGGGGTGGCGCAGAGGGAACGGGGCAGGCCCCGGGCTGCTTCGTGCGGAGGGGGCTGCGCTGCCCAAGGGCTAAGCGGTATCCGTTCGTCTTGGTGCTCGCCCAGAGGCAGCGGGCCGGCAGCTCGGCTGCGGACGGGTGGGCTGGGGTCGGGCCGGGTGCCCCCTCTTCCGACGCGCTTTTAATGAGTATCAATGTCGTAGTCCCCTCTGATGAGAGGAGTGAGGGAGGTAGGGCTGGGCTTGACGGGTCGTTGTTGTCTTCGAAACGCTTTCAGGGGGTGACCTGCGGCCCGTGAGATGGTTGTGTGCGTCCTCTGCCTGGGAAGGGGCCCTGAGGCGGGGGGCGTGTCCGGTGGTTGGGAAGGGTCCCTTTACTTGAGACCTGGTAGGGTTGTTTCTCACACTTCTGCTTGGCAAGACGAGTCTGATTTTTTTTTTTTTTTTTTTTTTTGGCAAAGAACTATTCAGGGTTAAAACTGCATTCAAAATGGGCTTACAGAACAGCTTTTCATCAGGTTGTTAATAAGCATTGGTATGCTTCAGTTTGCTTTGATCCTTGTTGTGGAAGAGAAATTAATAAAGTGTCGTGTAAACTAAGGTAACCCACAGGTTTTAGCAGGTTAGTCTCTTTAAGGTCCGTTCTTCTCGTGTGCCTGGAGGGGCAGCCAATATCTTTGAAACTGTAAGCTATGATAGGAAGCGTAAGATAAATAAAAATTCCTCAGTACTTCTTTAGAAGCTCACTATGCCTGAGAGTGAGATTAGTTCTGTTTTTGCTAAGTATTTTTACTAAATATTTTAAATTAAGTTCTATGACACAGTTACTGTTTCAGATAACCAAAATTTAGATCTAATTTTTTTCAGTGCTGTGGGATATGCAGCATAGAGCACAAGAGTTCATTTTAAGAAGCATTCATCTAAATCAGATCTCTTGATACCTAGGGTTATGTGGGTTTTATTGTATGTGTATAGAAATACGCTACAGGTAAAAGAAGTTTTAAGGTGGTGAGACCACACTGGGTAATTGTGCTGATACAACATTCTCTAGCTACATCAAAAATGTTGAAAAACTATTAAAATTAGTTAGGCCGTTATTTTATGGATGGTTTCTAGAAACATATCACTTTCCACGCTAACAAAGTATTTTAAACAATGTTAATACAATGTGGAAATGCGTCTTTTTGCCTTCAAAAATACTTTTTTCTTCAAATTCTACTGTAGTCTTATTATTTTTCGATATTTTCATTATAAATACCGTTCTTTAATAAAGATATCCATTAATAAGGATCCTTGATAAAGGTAAGAAAGAAAAAGAAATGTTTATTAAGTGAAATTGAAATAACATTGTTATTTTGCAGAACAACAGTACTTTGAAGTAGAAAAGCGTCTGGCTCAAAGTCAGGAGAGACTTGTAAATGAGACACAAGAATGTCAAACTCTCCGTGAGGAGCTTAAAAAACTTCGTAAGTATAACTGCACGTTTTTAAGATTGCACAGGATATTCTTTCTTTAGACTAATGTTATGCTGAAATGCTTTTAAGTTTTAAATAGGAGTTGAAAATCTGTCTACCAATTACATTTGTTATTTCTGCAAGTAGAGAGATGTTTTGCTTTTGTGTTTGAGTTTTTTTAATGGAATTTTTGTTCTAATGGAAAAAAAAAACTTGTCTTCTGATTTCTGTAGTAATAGTAGTACAGTGGGCTATGTATTGATCTTCACGATAAATGCCTCTGCTCTAAGGATCACATTAGTTTGCCACAATACTGCTTACTCCGTCCATAGTGAAGTCTTGAATTCTTCTCTTTCTCTCTCTCTTTTTTTTTTTTTTAATGTTGCTAAGGGAAATTTTGTGTTAATTGCATTTGGAGAGTGAATTCTGTCTTTATGTTACAGTGGAGATCCCTCACTAGTACTTCTTCTTATCCAACAGATGAACAGTTGAAGTTGCTGAATGAGAAAAATAAAGAACTTGAAGCTGCTCAGGATCGTAATGCAGCCACTCAGGTACTGGAAGAACTTGACAATAAGTTGAAAGACTTTGGTTCGCCTGTCTCATTGCAGCAAAGAATGCAATCAATTTTGAAACTGGACTGTATCAATATCAGTACAGATATGTACTGATGTATGTATTTACATGTCCGTATGACCATGTGTACAGGAAAATTGTGTGGGTTTTTTTAAGTAGATGCTGGTGTTTTAGCAAACTGAATTACAGGTGAACATATGTCAGAGCAGGTGCTTTTATTTCAGTTTGGATAGATTGTTTCATTCTAGGTGAAACCTGTTGTGAAGTGACTTTAAGCTGAACCTCAAAAATTGGACAAAGGTGTAAAGAAGAGTTCGGTTCTTTCCTCCATCCTTTCCCACACTCTGCCACATTTTTCCTTGCATTACGCTCAAAAGTCATGGGGTTGCAGGATGAGTCACTTCGGCTGACTGATCCAGCAGAACACTAATTTTGGAGCAGGAAGCAAAAACATTATTATTAGATTGATTTGTCCACAATGAGAAGACGGATCTGATTGTTTACCCAGAGGGGCTTACCTGGGCCTAACTGAAGTGATTTGCATTGAGACCTTAGAAGGCAGAGGCAGTACTATAGCCTGTAAATGACTGAAGACTGTTGACTTTTATTTGATTTTGATATTGATTTTTTCCATGTGTTCATTCCTTGGCTACTCTGTTATCTCTTTTATTTAACCAAATACAACTGTTTCACTGAAGTCTTAACTATCAAAGCTGTCATTCAAAGAATATTAAAATTGGATGCAGTTTTGAACAGTTCCTGTTGTTTGTTTTGGATTTCTGCTAGGCCTTCAGTTTGTTTCATCTGTTCCAAGTTCAATAACTTTCATTCTAATCTTCATTCAAATACAGCTAGAGGGAGTCTTGTGGCAGTATGGACCTCTCCATGCCAATTGAAAAGCAAAGGCATGAAAACTACCTGTTCAGTATGCTGGTCTTGAAAGCTGTGTGATACTTCTCTCATCTTTGCTGTCTAATTTTATGTGATAGTGGCGTTTCACATTTAAGCACAAAGGGCCAGATGGACATTGGTATCAGAGTGATTTATGGGGGGAAAAAAATTAATTTAAATGTGTTGGCTATTATGCACTAGAAGAAAGAGGTACATTAACCTGCATTTGATTGAATTATATACAGCAACATGATAGAAAAAATGGAAGCAGCCATACTTCCATACTGTGTACTTTAGACTGATTCAGCTGCCTGCTATAAAAGCCTCTTATCCCAGTTTTCAGTTGGCTGGGGTAATTTGCTCTGGTTTAGCATGCTTCTCTGTGTTGGTAAGAGTAAACAGTGACTCTGTAAACTTCTATAAACTGTTAGAGAAAGCTGATCACATTTCTTTATTGCTCTTTTGCAATTTTTTTCAGAGCCATTTAAGTAGAGAAAAAGAAGAACTGGAAGCTGAAAAGAGAGATTTGGTTCGAACAAGTGAAAGACGATCTCAGGAAGTTGAACATTTAAACGGTATAGCCAAGAACGTATTAAATACTTCACGTGATTTTGCTAAATAAAAGACATGCTTGAACAATTGGACTGGTGTGGAGTATGCAGTTTGTATAGGCAGCACCAAATAATGGATTAGGAGGCAACAGTATTTAGAGAAAAGGAAACAAGGCAGGAAATTACATACTAATTGCAGAAAAACACAGCAGTTTGATGCTTTGTTTTGTAGATATAAAAACATACATTATACAATATCTTATTGCACAATATACAATTACGTACATTTTATCTTACCTGTTCTCATTCTTTACAATTTAGTTAAGCTGAGCAATTAAAACTGTTATACAATTAGCTTTTCTTAACACTTGATTTCCCTGCTTCAGAGGATGTTAAACGCTTAAATGAAAAGCTTACAGAAGCAAACACAGAAAAGGTGAAACTTCAGTTAAAGTTGGATGAACTTCAAACATCAGATGTTTCCATGAAGGTGAGTAGTACTTTATATGCGTAGTACATGTTAATGTTCTAATAAGCAGTTGTTTACATGTGATGTAGTCATCATTGTGCCATTATTGACTTTGAAAGTAGGTCGAATGTACTCCTGTTATTTATAACAGATTATTTTATTATGAAATTGGTGGCTGTGATTGGAAGTGAGACACATATGCAAGGGGGCATCAAGCTGGGCGAGGATGTCCAAGCCTCATTGGTGGCAATGGTGGCTGCTCCTACCCACTAGAAAGAAGGACTCCAGGTCCATGAAGGCAGGTAGAAAGGAGAAAAATAATTATTTGTGAACCTGCACCATTTCAGACTAAACTTCATAAAGAGTTGAAAGACAGGAGGAAAGGAGAAAAGAGGAGGAAGACTTTGATACCTTAATTTATTTCCTTTAACTAGATTAATATCTAGTTAATATTCGCAGCTAACGTAAACTTTGAGGGAACTAACTCAAGTTTGAAGAACTTCTTGTAGTTTGAGACTGGTAAGTTAGTATTACCAATGTAATAAGGAACACTGCCTATCATTTGGTGCTATTTACTAAATTACAGTACGTTTTTGCTACTCCTACTCTGATCATAGTACTTTGATTAGCTGCTTTATTTGCTGTGGAACCAGTACAATTACACTATGCAATTTTCTTTTTAGTACCGTGAGAAAAGGTTGGAGCAAGAAAAAGAACTACTACAAAATCAAAACACGTGGCTGAACGCCGAGTTGAAAGCCAAAACAGATGAACTTCTACATACTGCCAGGGAGAAAGGCAATGAAATCTTGGAGCTTAAATGTAATCTGGAGAACAAGAAGGAGGAGGTAGTATAATTACTGAGTGCTTTTGCCATTTTTTATAAATTACACCTCCTGATTAACTGTATTAAACAATACTAAGTACTTTAATAACTGTATTTGAGTGGGGAAAAAAAGCATGTTTCTCAATTAATAAGGAGGTGTTTTTTCTTTCAACTTGAGATTTTTAAGGAGTACATATAGTTACCATTATCTGGAATAGAAAAGTCAAAGATTTTAGTTATAAGCTAGAAATTTTGGAGTCACTGATAACAAAGCTATGTAGTGGTAGAATGCAATTAAAATGTATGGGAATACAGTTCTTAATAAGGGGCAGGGGCAGAAGGATCTGACTTCGCATTCTTTGCAGAGTGGGGTGATGATGTTTTTGTTTTCCTGCAACAAAATACATGGCAGAATCATGGCCGTATTTTGAAAATACTTGGCTTCCCTGAGCTTCTAAGTTTGGGTACCTGAGCAGCTTCTTTAACAACTGTGATAACTGATCAGGTTTTCTGTGGCACTTAGCTCCACTGAGGCTTTGGTTATGCATAATTGGAGCAATTTGGGGACTCTCACTTTTTCATTTGGCTGAATGCATGGGAGCAGACTGTTAGAAATCATAACCATTTATGCTCTTTCTGGAACTTTTGGTGTTTTTTAAAGTAAAAAGCAATGAGATAGGTATTTTCCAAAACAAACTGGACTGGAAAGACAAATTTATACATGGTGTTCTCATTTATTCTTTGAGCAGGTTTCCAGAATGGAGGAACAGGTAAACAGCTTAAAACAGTCAAATGAAAGTCTTCAGAAGCATGTGGAAGACCTTTTGAATAAACTGAAGGAGGTGAGACAAAGTATATGTGAAACAGCATTACAGTTGCTTCTACAAATTAAAAAACCAAAATGTGTGAAACAGAAATAATGGAATGCTCCCCAACCCCGTCTCCTTAATTTACTAGGCAAAAGAACAGCAGGCTAGTATGGAGGAAAGATTCCACAATGAACTGAATGCCCACATAAAATTATCCAATTTGTATAAGGTGAGTTCAATGATTCTGTTATAAGCATGTATTAGCATTATTCGGGGCTAAATCTGAGCATTAAATGTAATGCACGCCGGTTTTGGTATTTTTCCCCCAAAGTGTGGATGTGGGGAAGACTAACTTCCATTGCAAAACATTGTGACACATCCAAAACATTTTCTTTGCTGCTGTCTTAGGCAGCATTTGAAGTTTTAAATTGTTTGAATCATTTTGTAGATTAAGCAAAACTGGGGTTAAAATAGTAATTTTATGCTCACTGTTATGAGGCTTCATGTTGTATGAATGTGGCTATGTCTTATGATGTTGTGTTGGGAGGTAAAGGGTTCTTTGTAAAATATGGCTATGCCAGAGATTTTTCTGAGTTTAGTTAGTAGAAGTTCATTTCAAACAACACTGCAAGTGTTAGCGATCTGATTAGGACGCAGCTGAATGTCACGTATTGTCAAATAAGCACCATCTAAACAAGTAATTTTTGTTTGTTCTGTCAGCTCAAAGAATGAAAAATATCCTGTAGCATATTGACTAAGACAAAGTCAGCTAAAGAGGGCAACTGATTGCTCTTTAGTTTACACATATTAGATTCACAGGTGAATGAGTTCTGTTTCCTGAGTTTTCTTGCATAGATACCCACATAAACATTCTGCTCTGCTTAATTCTGAGTTCAACATTAATACTTTGTCTGATTAGATGTAAACTGATGTTGCTTCACTGAACAGCAAGTCAATAACTAACTTTTCTGGAGCATAATGCATTACCATTTACCTTTTAATTTGGTTTTGTTTTGGTTGGGTTTTTTTGTTTGTTTGGGTTGGTTTTTTTTTTTTTTTTTACTCTTATTCATTCATGCTTTTATTATAGAACCATTGAGTTGAAGGGGCTTAAAGGTTTGCCTTCTGCTTAACATAGGGTTTGCTATGTACTTGTAGCTGCTGACATATTTGTCTGACCTGATCTTAAATGTATCGAGATTGAGTTGCCTTCCTATGAGAGCCTCTTCTGAGACTTGGCTGATTTGCAGAAGTTGCATCAACTTTATTTCAGTTATCCCTAATGGACTTGCAGAATTGCTAAAGTATTGTACAGTCTTGCACTTGTGAGATCTCTTAACTGGAAGCAAAGAAACATAGTCCGTTCATATAAGATTCCCTAAAAATACCAAATTTTTCAGAATGATCAAAATTGAGTACTCAAAATTTCTCCAAATTTTCTTTTAGCACTTTAATCAAAAACTGCATGTTCATAATTTTTGGCCAGTTTGAGCTTTCTTATGAAAATATAGTTGCTACTACTATGTAATAAAAGGTTAAATAAAATGCTTTTATTTAGAGTGCTGCTGATGACTCAGAGGCAAAGAGCAATGAACTGACAGGAGCAGTAGAAGAGCTGCACAAGCTCTTGAAAGAAGCAGGTGAAGGTAAGCAGTGAGTGAGAAATGGCAAACGGAACAGAACAATTACGCTCCTTTGTAACTACCTTGACACACTGAAAAATAGGTATTAAGCATTTATGAAAGGAACTTCATTAGACTTTTGGGCTGGTGGAAGCATCAATTGGTTTGTAACAACAATTCTATGTGACTAGCTGAATTTACTTGGGGGAGTGGGGGGGTGGAGAGGAGCTGTCTTAAAATATACCTGGGATTTTACTTTGGATTTTGATAAGAAGATCTCATTTTGCAAGATAGGTCTTCATTTTAGTTTCTTGTTTTAGATTCCTTTTCACTGATAAAAAGAATAGGTCATATTTTAGCCCTCTTCTAAGAAAAAGGTGATAGGCAGCAGTTCATGCTTCTGTCATGCTACCGAGTTTTCTTACCAGCATTAGCTTCTGCCAATCATATAAAGTTAAAGTAAAATTTAAGGTACAAATGCAAATTTTGGTCTTTTTAAAAGAAAAAAATAAAACCAACCACAACAAAGCAAACTGCCTGTCTGATTTAATTTTAGCTAATAAAGCAACCCAGGAGCATTTGGCTGAGGTGGAAGAGTCAAAAGCTGTAATGGAGAAAGAACTGAGAGAGAAGATCAGTAAACTGGAAAAGGAGCTGGAGAATGCTAATGATTTACTGTCCGCTACAAAGCGTAAAGGTAGGGGTCACATTGGGAACTAAAATACATAAAGCCTCAGGCTTTCTATCCTAAGTAGTCTTGCATTAAAATACTATGCTGAATTTCTATAGGAAGTAAGTGCGTTGATCTTAATTCATCTTTAGTCATTTCTAATCATGTATTTTAGAAGCTTTTTCACATGTGTGTGTGTGTATATATATATATGAAAATATATTTTATATATCTAGATATATAAAGTGTATTTTTTTCCCCACTGGAAAATGCATTTCTGTCAGAATGTTTTTTGAAGTTCTTTTGTTAATCTGACTTACCTTTTCAAAGAAATGAGAGAGGAAACATTTCCTTAAGACTGACTGATCATGCTTTTAATGGTTTTCTGGAGAGGGTAGTGGGGTTGATAAACTATTCCTATTTTCCTCTTAAAAAAAAATTTAAAAAGCAACGGAAAACAAACCTCTGTCCTTAAATTTCTGTTTAACATTAAATCTTGCTCAATATTCACTGTTCTAGTTCTGTCATTTTTTTGTTAAAGAAAAGTGTTTGCTACATATAGGTAATTTCTAAAGGAAAGAGAGAGCAGAGCAGGAAGGAACAGAGAGACATGAAGTATATCTGCTATCTCCCTATGTTAATTTCATGAAAGTAAACAAGTTCTTTGCCACTGTAAACCTCCTGCAGTTTGCTAAGAAATCTGATGTTAAGCTTTGCTCTAGCTATTTCAATGGCTTACATTCAGAAATGGTCTAAATTTTAAGAGTCTAACAGCAAAAGCTTTTCAGCATTTCAAATTAAACTAGTCAGAGACTTTGATAATGTGTGACATGGAATATTGTATATAATACCAGTCATTTGCACATGTATATGTATAATATAGATTACAGAAAACTTTTAAACCAGCAACTTAAAGAACTTAAAACAGTAATTTAAAATACAGTAGTTATAATGCATAAAGGTGTGTGAAGACATCCTTTATATTAATAAGGAACATTTATGATGGGAATTATTGCAGCTTTTTAATAGTAATTGGTGGGATTATGTCTTTAGGAGCCATATTGTCTGAGGAGGAACTAGCAGCTATGTCTCCCACTGCTGCAGCAGTAGCTAAAGTAGTCAAGCCTGGAATGAAATTAACTGAGGTAAGTGAGAAGAAACTTCAATTTCAAGGCCCTTGAAATTCCAACAGAAATATGTTAATAATATAAGGGTGCAGACTTCATTCACTGTTTTGGAATTGGTGTGTGCCTGACTGAAGTCAATTAAATCTTTTCATGCGTTTGAGGCAGATTTTACTAGCTAAATTATTGGGTTTTTTTTCAACATACCTTACATTTTTTCTTCAGTAGATGAAAACATTTGTAGAGTCTCTTGGTTCTTTTTCTGAAATATGTTTTTTTTGTGTGTACATAAACTTATTTTCTGTACGCATTTTCAGCAGGAGCTTCCCCCCACCTTATTTACATGAATTTTTAATCAGTACTGCTGCACATTTGGCTTATACTTGGAGAAAAAATTAACAAAATGATAGGTTGTACATATTCCAGGGGGCTTTTTTACACTTTTATTTATGCAATTATTATTTTCATTTTCTTTGTTACTGGTCATTCAGTCCAGCCATTAAATTACTTTCTTCTGTGCTTGCTGCTTTCTTTTGTGATACTAGTTTTGATGTTTTTGTTGTCTTAAACTTTCTTAAGATTTGTCCATTTTACATAGAATTCTTTTATTGCATACAGTTGCACTATAGAAATTTGCCATATTTGAATTAACAGGGATAACTGCTTTGCCATGGTATGAGTCCTAAAACTACATTTTTTTAGAAGTCCAACTTGTTTCTCTGAATTAGAGTTGTGTAAGATTATACCACCTTAAGGTATAAATTATGTAATTATCAGTGGTTCTTTGATACATCTGGACAGACGTATTTTAAAAACAAAAAATATTTTGTTGCAGCTGTACAATGCATATGTGGAAACTCAGGATCAGTTGCTTTTGGAAAAGCTGGAGAATAAGAGAATTAATAAATATTTGGATGAAATAGTGCAGGAAGTAGAAGCCAAAGCACCGATCTTAAAACGTCAGCGTGAAGAATTTGAGCGTTCCCAAAAAGCTGTTGCTAGTCTGTCTGCAAAGCTTGAACAAGCTATGAAGGTCAGTATAAAATAAAAAGAGCATGTAAAATTATGGAAGAAATGGATTTTTAATTCCTTAATCCTAATTACTGTTAGTAAATGTATAAAACAGATCTTTTAGTCAACTTTTATTGTGGCAATGTATGTGTTGGACTTTCTAGCTTGCGATTTATTGGACTGTACACAGTATTTTACAGAAACGGCATTTTTTGGAGCTTTTTATAATGAAGCCTTAAATGTGGTGACTTACAATCTCTGATTTTCTGAGAGAGTAGAGTTCTTTATAAACAAAGATCAGTATTTGTCTGTCCAAAGAAATAAAATTGAACTTTGGTGCCCACTTCCCATTAATTTCAATACATACACTAATACAGCATGAAAGAGCATGTGTTTTGATTCCTAAATATGAGGAGTTTAGCCTTTGGAGTGTAGCTTTAAAGAAGTAAAGCACAGTTCAATTCACAAGGCACGTCTCTCTAAATTATGTTATCTGTCTGGAAAGAAATGTGTCTGAATTTAATTGCTGTGTGTTTCTTACTGTTTGTATGCTTGCAGGAAATCCAAAGATTGCAGGAGGATGCTGATAAAGCCAATAAGCATGCCTCTCTGCTTGAAAGAGAAAACCAGAGACTGGAAATACAAGTAAAAGACCTTTCACAGCAGGTAGAACAAATGTTGCTATGGTTAAGTGTACTATTTGCAATTTATTTATTAATATGATGCTGTATTTCTGAAGTTTACTTGGAAGTTGTGTTCAGCCACGGTCATGTACACTTTGGTTGTAATAAGATCCTTAGTGATGTTAGAAGCTTCTCCTTAGGACAATGTGCTGTTTACATTTCTGCTTACAAAATTAGAATAAGTTTAGCTGGATAGGAGTGATCCTGCTTTAAAATAATATTGTTAAACATCTAACATGGAACACTCGTATATACAACTTCTTTGTTTGATTGGAATGTCCTGTGATCTGTTTGCAGAACTGAACACAGAATATCTACTTCTGATTTTGATGTGGTTTCCTTTTGTCAAACTGTTTTTTCTATAATGTAATTATCTTACAAGTATTAATTGATTTTGATAGTTTGTATGCTGTAGGAAAAAATTTACTTAGTTTCTAAGTACTTTATTTCTAACATTGTTTTTCAGAGCCAACTTTTGAATCTGTGTGCAAGTCTTACACTAGAACGTTCTCTTTCAGATTCGTGTGCTTTTAATGGAACTTGAAGAAGCTAGAGGCAATCATGTGATTCGTGATGAAGAAGTGAGCTCCGCTGACATCAGTAGCTCTTCTGAAGTGATATCTCAACATCTAGTCTCTTACAGAAATATTGAAGAACTTCAGCAGCAGAATCAGCGTCTCTTGGTGGCTCTTCGGGAGCTGGGAGAGGCTAGAGAGAAAGAGGAGAAAGAAACAACGTCATCTAAGTAAATTATCTGTTCTTTCTAGTAAACTGTTTATACTAAGTAGTAACACTCTTCAGTTTTTTGCTTCTGCACATATGCTCATGTAAGTGCGCATATGCTCATGAGCAGCTATGTAGTTCATAAAGGCAAATTGTTATGAAGAAACATTGTCTTCAGTTTTAGATTAAAATGGCTTTATATAGCTATATATCTTGTAATAGGTCCTTTCATCAAAATCCAAAGTAAAAATAATTGTCGGTCTTTTAGTGAATGTGATTTCAGGCAACAGAGCTGTTTTTCAAAAAAAAAAGAGAAGTTTTCATTCCTGTTAGCTGAACAAAAAAAATTGAATATGTGCATATCTAATTCACTAGCTGTAAAGCCCACAGATAATGTAATTCTGTATTAAAAGTTCTTAGCCCGATTCTCTGTTCATGCTGCTGACTGTTGTTTGAAGTTATTCACATGAATACAATTACCTCTGTTCTGCTTTTCCTGGAAGAGGCCTACTTTCTTTGTCATCTACAAAATGGCAAGCCCGAAGGCCAATCTTTCTATATACAATTTGCTCAAAAAATCTCCATGGTGCTTAACTTTCAAAGATGCAATAAATGTATACTGAAGGACTTGTGACAAAATGTAAGGGTCGTGTCTTCTTGGTATGCCTCACTGTGTATGTTACTGAAAACAACTGTTGTTGGTTTCAGAATTTCTGAGCTTCAGAGTCAGCTTGAGGAAGCTCTCAATGAGCTAGAAAAACTGCGTGAATCACGTCATCATCAGTTGCAGCTTGTTGAGTCTATAGTCCGTCAGCGTGATATGTTCCGCATATTGTTGGCACAGACCACAGGAGCTATCATTCCTTTGCAAGGTAAGCTTCACGGTTCTGCACCATTGAAAAAAAATAAAATTGTCATGTGTTATGAGTTTTCAGTAATGGTGCTGTAATGGTACTAGTAACTTCTATTAATATGGTATTCAACTTTTACCCTTACTCACTGAAAAAAGCATGAATTTGGATTTAGACGTGATTTTATTTTTACAGTGTAACAACTTGCTGCATAATGATTGACGTGTAGTGGTGACTATGTGTGTTCAGGTAGCATATTGTAGGTATAAAGAATGAGTTGCTCAGGAGAACCCAAGACTTTAGTAGCAATACAATATTGTTTTTAGCCATATTTCAGTGTGGTTATATGATCTTCTGCTTTGGCGGGCATTCATTCAATTGTTGCCTTTAAAATCCCCTTTATCCTTCTTTAGCTTCAGGTATATTGCCGGACGAGATTTCTCTTACATCTACTCCAAAACGCCCAAATTTACCTCAAGCCATGTCAACTCCTGCTCCAGTGTCAATGACTGAGTCAGTGGAGACTGTGGAGGCTAAGGCTGCACTTAAGCAGGTATATTTTTTATTAAACACTGTAGAAAGCTATTACTATTTCTTTTTACTCTTGTAAGCACCTTAATGTCTGTTCTTTGATGTAGTTGCAGGAAGTTTTTGAGAACTATAAAAAAGAAAAAGCAGAGAATGACAAGTTGTTGAATGAACAAAATGAAAAGCTTCAGGAGCAGGTCACAGACTTGAGGTCCCAAAATGCAAAGATATCCACACAGCTGGAGTTTGCCTCCAAACGGTAAATCAGCTATTCAATTTCACTGGCTTACGTGTGTGTTCTCTGTCAATAGAACCATGCTGACTGCTTGATATCATCTGCTCAGGAAGAGTTGCCAGTTAAACATTAATATTGTCTATTCTGTAAAAGAACACAAAGGAAATAGTGAAGGTGGGATCTAGAATATGCCACTAGTACCTAATGAGCCATGTATGTGAAAACTGACGCACGAGAACGTTAAACATATATCTGTGTGCATACACCTCTTGCAATTAAACAATTTAATGTGGCAAATATATACTTTGCTCTGTTGTTCCATGTGAAGTTATGAAATGCTGCAGGATAACGTTGAAGGCTATCGTCGAGAAATAACATCGCTGCATGAAAGAACCCAGAAACTCACGGCAACAACTCAAAAGCAAGAGCAGATAATTAACACTATGACTCAAGACCTCAGGGGAGCTAATGAAAAACTGGCAGTGGCAGAGGTTAGTAATACAGTGTATTACACTCCTAGATATGCCAAGTTATCACAGGAGTTTTTCTTACGATTATCTTGAAAGCTGTCAGAACTTGAATATGTGGCTTTTTGAGTGCATGAGCTATTAAATCTGTGAAAGCTTTTGTGCATCTGTATTTGGTGTGTACATTTATAATGTTCCGCAAAATATCTGAAGTACTGAGTAAAGATGGAACAACATTCTGAAGGTGTTTCAATTTACAGAGGAAAGAGAATGATTAGTCAAACAGTTGTGTTCTTGCTGTTCTTGGCTTAATTTGCATAATTTTTAATTTACAATCTGTAACCTTAAACCTTTTTTTTTTTTAAATAGTATTAACTGATCATGAAAATAATATTGTCCAAATTAAAATTAATGGACAGGTTTGGGATTGATAACAAAGTTCTTGTTATTATTTGCTGTCTTAAAGGTGAGAGCAGAAAACTTAAAAAAAGAGAAAGATATCTTGAAGTTGTCAGATGTGCGTTTGACTCAGCAACGTGAATCTTTATTAGTTGAACAAAGAGGACAGAACTTGCTGCTTACTAATTTGCGAACTATTCAGGTATGTGGTGTTATTCTTATGTCCAAGTCTGGTCTGTCTTTCAGAGTTTTGAATAAATACCCATTGAAATCAACTTCAGTAGTCATGGGGTTAGGTCTTAAAGTGGATTTTTTTTTTCTGTTACAAATTGGCACTGAACATAAAATACTTGAGCAACTTGTTTAAGCAAGTTTGTTATTCCTGTCCTAAATTATGATACTCTGTTATTTACCTGGGCAAAGTCCTGAGAATTTTGACTTGATAGAAGGGTTTTCACAATAAAATGGAAACAAAACACATGAAACAAAATGAAAGGAAAAAATCTGTATGTTAATTTTTGATAGCAAAATTTACCAGTGCCTGCCTTGGTATTTTCCAGTTTTCCAATGTTCCTATTTTTTAAGGTATATTTACTTTTATATCTTCTATTACAAGGTTTATTGACTCTTGGGGCATAAATACTTAAGGTTGCACATTTTGTCATGTGACTGAATTCTATTTCTGTAGTAGATCTTTCGGGGTTTTCTAATCCCTGGAATTAGACTGCATGGATAATAGATTTTCTTCTAATAATACTTATTGTATCAATAGTATTTAAAAAAAATCTTTCAAAACTAGGTCATATATTGTAAATGCAACTTTTCATAATTTTCTGCATCTACCTATTATTGCTTGCTCCCTGCAGTAATTATTTTGTGGGTGGGAGAAGTGTTGTGACAGCTTTGTATGAAGTGCTGCAGTAATTCAGAAAAAAATTATTAAAGTGTATTGTAAGCATAGTGCATTATGCTCTTTTATCAGGGAATACTCGAGAGGTCTGAGACAGAAACAAAACAAAGACTCAGTAATCAGATAGAAAAGCTAGAGCGTGAGATATCTCAGCTGAAGAAGAAACTAGAAAGTGAGGTGGAACAAAGACATTCCCTTACCAAAAATCAAGAGGTAAGTATAATTATAAATATGCTAAACTTGTTTTAGTGAAAATAAAGCCACAGTTGCATGGCTTCTGCCAGCTTACAGTGCATTGTTTTTCATGCGTGAAATTTATAAACATATTTGGTCTTTGTGCCATTGGTGAATAATTACAAGTTTAAGAACCTTGTGTTTTCAGGTTCATATTCTGGATCTTAAGAGGCAACTCGAGACTGAGACAAACCGTCACATTAACACAAAGGAACTTTTAAAGAATGCCCAGAAAGAAACTGTGATGTTGAAACAACAGCTTAACAATACAGAGGCTCAGCTAGCATCTCAGTCATCACAGAGGGCTCCAGGGAAAGGTGAGATGTTTTTCTACATTGAATTTCTCATGTTAAACATTGCTCTCTGCAGAATGGTAAAATTTGTAATTCATAATAATTTAAAATTCCGAAGACAGCACACTACATAATAAACCTCTTCATTATTACAATCACATATTCAAACAAAAGATAACCAGAATGATTTGTTAAAGTAGAATTAATGTCCAAGCAGTCCAAGCAGTCTTTGACAAAGGGGAAAAATAAAGCAAAACTTACTAAAGGATCCCTTTTATTGTTATTTGAAAGAACTTAAGTCTGTTAGGTTACTTATTTTTAAATAGCCAATTTTTTTTTTTTTGTCTGAATCAACAATTTTTATTGTAAGCCACTATTTTGGTTAGGGCTGACAATTTTATTTAGGGAAGCTTTGTGAGGGTGATGGGTTTTTTTCCATGTTATTATCTTAAAAAGACTTCAGTTTCCAACAGAACAGTAGTTTAAAAAACTGAATTAAACTTCATTGGTTAATGAATGTGTTCTAATATTATAGGTCAGCCTAGTACAAATGAAGATGTGGATGATCTTGTAAGTCGACTAAGACAAGCTGATGAACAAGTTAATGACCTGAGAGAGAGACTCAAGACTAGTTCTAGTAATGTGGAACAGTACAGGGCCATGGTTCTTAGTCTAGAGGAATCCCTTAATAAGGAAAAACAAGTAAGTAGTTACCATTGTTTATTAGAGTGAAAACAGAAACAAAATTAAAGATGGGGGAGGGGGTTTGTACTATAGTACAGTCTGTAGAATTATGGGATGAATTACAAAAAACCTAAAGTTAGTTTAGAAGGCATTAGAATATAATGTAGTAAGACCATATTTTAGACAATTTTATTAAAACAACTTTTAATCATGGAAATATTAAACCTTTTTGCAGCATATTTTTGAAATGTTGAATTGTAAATGTGACTCAAAGCTGTACCCTGCCAATGTCTTCCTTTAAAGGAGCGGAATTGACTTTTAAAAACTCTTCATTATAACCCTGTGATCAGTGATTAAAGATACTAATTAGCTCTCAATCAAAGGCAGTTAAACTCGCACCTTCTGCATCAGTAAGGTCTTCAGTGATGCAAAAGAACACTCTATGTGGTATTCATGGGAAAACCTTAAGAACAACCTTCCGGTCTGCCATATACTCCACCATGTTAACAGCAAACGAAGCCTGTTCTTCCAAGCTGTTCAGCATATCAAAATAAGATAGATGGAGGAAACAGAATTCTCATTTTTTCTACTGAAGTTACAGCATCAGTAGACAATGGAGTGCTCTTTGTCTAATATCCAAGGTCTCTGCCTGTCTGTTCTGTTACTGTAAAAACTTCATTGTAGCTTGATATGCTTTAACAGTGTTGCAGACTTTAGTGTGCAATAAAAAGATATGCTGGCTGCTGCACTCTTGAGTGCAGTCACCTAAAACTGTTCTTAGGTATTCTTCATAAGGTATTGCAGCTTTGAAGGGAAATAAAAAAAAAGGGGGGGAAAAATTTCAGTGCTATTTGTGCTTTTCCGCATTTTCAGTGTTGTTCTAAATGAGATGCTGAGACTACCTATTCTGGCTTTAAATTGTTAATAACTGGTTTCATATCAGAATACCATATTTAAAGGAAAAAAATGATCTGTTATGATGGATTTTAATGAAGGTGACAGAGGAAGTTCGCTCAACAGTTGAAGCTCGTCTGAAGGAATCATCAGAGTATCAAGCACAGCTGGAAAAGAAGCTGATGGAGTCAGAGAAAGAAAAGCAAGAACTGCAAGAGGAGAAGCGTAAAGCTGTGGAGAATATGGAACAACAGGTAGGCACTGAATGCCCCCTCCCTTTAAACTCCCTTGTAGAGAGAGTCCACAAGAATGTGCTTTTATGTAATTCCCTAAACTTCAGTTTGTTTTCACAGTATAGTAGTGTCCAAAACTAAATCTTTTAGGATGTACAAAAAGCTAACTAAATTTGAGAGGTTTCAAAAAGTGAGTGGTACATCAACCTTATTACTTTGTTAGGGTGATTGTGTATTTAAAGCTGTCACTCTCTTCCTGAACTTTGAGCACTGTTTGTAGAAAAATATGAGTAAAAGCTTTTGAGAAAGGTTTCAGAAAACCCTTTTTGGAACGTGAGCCAAAACCAAATTTGTAGCATGCGCATATTTTAAAACCAGAGTGGTCTATGCCATTATTTGTCTGGTTTATATTTGGGCTCTTATTGGGGTTGAAAGAAACAAGATGACTGCAACTAGAATTACTGCAGGCCTGACTCTGAAAGAACAGTAATCTATTTTTACCAGGAAAAGAGCTCTGTATATTACTAAGTAACAATCTTGAAAGTACTTATCTTTAGATTAGTATTTAAATAAATAAATAAAATAACCACCTTTTGATTCTACATTATTCATGACTGTCTACATTCAAAGCCTTACTGTGTTCAATACTCTGTAAAATACTTTGCTATTTAGTCTTGTTTTTATTCTTGTTTTGTTTTTTTGTTGTTCCCCCCTCCCCCATCACTATAGCTATCAGAACTAAAGAAGAGTCTGTCAACTGTGCAATCGGAAGTTCAGGAAGCTCTTCAGAGAGCCAGCACAGCTCTAAATAATGAACAACAAGCCAGGCGTGACTGCCAGGAGCAAGTATGTTTGTAGTATTTGCCTATTTTAGCCAGAGATAGTAAACTGAATGTTAGTTTTTCATTGTTTTTCAGTTGAACTCAAAACGTTTTTTAAAGGTAGTGCTGCTAATCAGAGACTCATGGAGGCAAGAAAAGCACTGTAAGAGCACTTTCTCTATTTTGTGAACAGTGGCTTATTTAGTGCTTCATTCTTCTACTGATGAAACATTGTGGTAATATCAACTAAACTGACTTTTTGAATATAAAGTTGTGCTGCAAGCACAGTTTGTGTCACGTTTAAGAAAACAACAGAGGGTGCAATGGATTACTGTTTCTAAGGTCTGTTTCATTGCATTAAAAAATTGATTGGGGAATGTAATTGTTTTTAGTGAATTGCTACCTCACTCTTCTGAGGGGAGAGCAAAAAAGAAAACTGAACTCTCGCAAGAAGACAGTGGTGAAAAATCTTTCTAACGCGAAACTTGTCATCTTTTAAAACTGTGGGTCAATATGATATTTAGCAGCACCTGATAAGATTGTCTTGTTACCAGCTGTTGTTTAAAGGGAATCTACTTTTCTGCAGGTGATAATTCCAGCAACACTAGTTGATGTAAAGGATGTAGAAAAACTTTTAACTGTTGTTTACTTCAACCCAAAATTTAGTAGACAGGCATTTCCATTTTTTTCAGCTAATACTATCTTAGGTTTTTCTATCCTTAGGTTTTTAACCTCATTCACTAAATATCTTTGCCCATTCACACGTAGAAGTAACCAGTGGATGTTCTTAGACTAATACCTGCCTGTTGTCCATGCAGAATCTACAGCAAGAGGTTTGACTGTAGAGTAACTGTAGGGAGTATGTTGTCCTAGCTACTCAAAGAAAATGATTTCAAATTCTAATTTTTTCAAAAAGTAGTAACTTCTTTCAGGGAACCATACTAAGTTTATCCTTTTTTTTGTGTGTGTACTTGAGAATGACAAAGATTTTGTCCAGTGATTTTCTTTTTGATTAGTGGTTACTGATTTTGTCTAGAATTTGAGAATCTCTTTGTACATACGAAAGATATAACATTAAAGGTAGCAATCTATTTTTTTTTTTTCTGCAGGCAAAGATGGCTTCTGAAGCTCAAAATAAATATGAACGGGAATTAATGCTTCATGCTGCAGATGTTGAAGCATTACAGGCTATTAAAGACCAAGTTGCCAAGAATGCAGCGGTAAGGCAGCAGCTAGAGGAAGCTGCTCAGAAAGCCGAGTCTGAATTGTTAGAGTGCAAAGCCTCCTGGGAAGAGAGAGAGAGAATGATCAAGGTATGATTGTTTTTATGGTTTCAGTGGGTTTTTTTTTTTTTTCAGTTAACAGAAATTCAGCCACAGAATTAACAGCCATTGAACAACTTTGTTGTAGGATGAAGCTTCAAAACTTGCATCTCGCTGTGAAGATTTGGAAAAACAAAATCGATTATTACATGAACAGCTGGAAAGTCTGAGTGATAAGATGGTGACCTCTATGAAAGAAGCCATGCCAACTGCAGTGAATGTTTCTCTCAATGAGGAAGGCAAATCCCAGGAACAAGTCTTAGAAATTCTTAGGTAAATTTAGCTCTGGGCTCCTTGTCTTGGTGATTATAAATTAGTTGCCAAATTAAATAGTTCTGTATTACTTTATATTTGAAGAATAACTTATAAATTTTAAGCACTTTTTTGCTAGGTAGGAGGTGGTGGTTCTACATCAATACCTAATAGAGGAGATTTCTTTCTGCTCCTAGGAAAAAAATGTGAGTCAACTATGACAGGAAACTAAATCAGATTTTAGCAAATGTGATTGGCAAGAAAGTTTCGTAGAGGTGATTTTTTTTCTCATTGTGGTTTTTAGAGGGTTTATGTAGATTTTAAAGAATTTTTATCTAGGCTTTTCTTTTTGATCTTCCTGAATCAATTTCTATACTCAGTAGACCTTCAGATGTAAGATGCTTCAACTTAAAATGCTTTGTCTTGCATTTTCATTGACATGATGCTTTGTTCATTTTCTTATTGCAGATTTATACGTCGAGAAAAGGAGATTGCAGAAACTAGATTTGAGGTGGCCCAGGTGGAGAGTTTGCGTTACCGTCAGAGAGTGGAGCACCTGGAAAGGGAACTCCAGGAACTGCAGGACAGTCTCAATGCTGAGAGAGAGAAGGTGCAGGTATGGTTGGATAGTACTGGTTATGATGTCAATAAGTAGAGAGGGCTGTTCTCTATGTTCTACTCTTTTTCTTTGCTACCTGTGTCCAAAAATGAAGAGTTTTGGAAGAACTGGGAGCTTTTAAACTGAGGTTGCTATATAGCCAAATGGAGGGTCTTGTTCAGAGTCCTGTGAAGCAGTGTGGCAATTCCAAAATCACATAAATAGGGAAAACAATGTCTCTTCCCCCCTGCCCCATCTCCTGTTTCTTAAACGATGTTTCATTGTGTCACATGTACATTCAAAACAAGTAATGACATGATAGCTTTCCAAGATGGTGTTATGCCAGATCCAGGTAAGTATATATGCATATGGAAGCAAAAAAAATGACTGAGTTAAATCTTTTCAAAAGGTAACAGCAAAAACCATTGCACAGCATGAAGAATTAATGAAAAAAACTGAGACCATGAATGTACTGATAGAAACCAACAAGATGCTAAGGGAGGAGAAGGAGAGGCTAGAACAAGAGCTACAACAAATTCAAGCAAAGGTTAGTACTGAGGTTCACATAAACTTTTCAGATATTCAAGTTGATGAATTAACGTCTGGATATGCCATTGCTAACTGCAATAAATACGTGACTTAGATTGTGATTATTCCTTTACATCATATACAAATGAGGAAACTTTCCATTTAGAATTTTAGAAGACATTGGTCTGCTTAGAATATTGGAAAGGTTAAAGCTCATTGACATGAAACTGAAAGTTGGCATTTATCTGTGGCTAGAGGTATGCCAGTAACAAGGATATTATCAGCAGATAAATGAAAAATGTCACAGGAATACATATAAAACAGACCACAGCTTTATTAAGAGTTTAAAAGGGAGATACATACCTCTTCCCATTTCTACACGCCAGTTATTTTAATGGAATCCAGTGCAATGTTGCTTGGCTTCTAACACGTAGTTAATAAACTGTTTCCTGTACCAAAGTACAAAGACCAAGAATCCAAGATTGTGAAGTCGTACCTATATTTTTTTTTTCTCTCTGTAGGATCATCCCCTGCTCTTACTCCTCATCCTCCCTGCCCCTAGCTGGCCACTGAAAGGCAGAGAGTTGGAAAAGAAGCTATATCATTACTTCTTGAGGGTGTTGTTTTTGCTCTCTGTCCCCCTTAGCATCATTGTTCAAGGCCTACCATATACCATTTCCTTCAGTCTCATAAAATCCAGAGTTTAATCTCCAGTTGTGTTTTTTCAGGTACGGAAGCTTGAGGCAGACATTCTACCTCTACAAGAGTCCAATGCTGAACTGAGTGAGAAAAGTGGAATGTTGCAGGCAGAGAAAAAGCTGTTGGAAGAAGATGTTAAACGCTGGAAAGCCCGGACCCAGGTGGGGAATGCATGTTTTCAAAGATGATGTTGTGGGGGGAAAAAAAAAAAAAAAAATTCTAAAATTTCTTGAAACAACAACAAACTAAGAAATGTACTTGAATTATAAAGCATTGTTTCTGCAGCTTCAAAATAGGCTATTCTAATTCATAGGCATTCCAAATCAAAATGCGAAAGCAGTAGCTCTAATTCAAAGAGATTTTCTGGATATAACTGTATAGTCATCTTATGAAAATGCAAACCATTTTCTCAACCTTTCAGCATTTATTGAGTCAACAGAAGGATACTGATCTTGAAGAGTATCGGAAGCTGCTTTCAGAGAAGGAGGCAAACACCAAGCGTATACAACAAATGAGTGAAGAAACAGGCAGGCTTAAAGCAGAAATAGCCAGGTGTGGTATAAGTCCATTAGTAAAAAGCTTTGTGCAAAGCAAAATATTTTAAATAAAGCTGTATCTGGAGGTGTAACTTCTTAACTGTCTCCATGTAACTAGGAAACCTTTGGTATTCTTACTGTAGGTTTGATAATATGCAGATAAAATGAAGTGAGAATTGTTTTGGAAGCTGTCTTTTAGCTGAACTTATTCTAAACTAATGTATAATAGAATACAAATTATTCTACAAATACTCGTTTGTATTGCAAAATCCTAGAAAACATAATTCACTACAGGTAATGCCAATGATATTACATAAAAATCAATACATTTCAATATTGCTCAATTTCAAATATCTCATTTGCATCTTCCGCCAATCTCTTGTTGTTTAGAACTAATGCATCCTTGACTACAAGCCAGAATCTTGTTCAGAGCCTGAAGGATGAAGTAACTAAAATAAGAACGGAAAAGGACACTTTGCAGAAAGAACTAGATGCTAAAGTGGCTGACATACAGGAAAAAGTGAAAACTATAACACAGGTCAAGAAAATTGGACGCAGGTACAAGACTCAGTATGAGGAGCTGAAAGCACAGCATGATAAGGTAGATATGCTTTTTCTTTGTTTGCAAAGAAATTCTGTAAAAAACCTGTATGTTTTCATCTAGAGTCATGCATAATCTAGCTGATGATCTTCATGTTCCCTTAGTATAATATTATACGAATACTTACGTGGGAAGAGAAAAGCAGAAAATTACATTGTTTATTCTGCTGTTAGCTCAAACTGCCACAAAGCATGAACAGCATATCACTTAATACTTTGCAGTATTCTTAACAGAACTTTAGCATTCATTAGAATTCCTGGGTTTTGCCCAGAACTTTTTAAATGATCGGTTTGCATGCAGAAGCAACTTGTGAAAGTAATGACATTCTGATCACATAGTACTGTTTAGCTTGATATCGCTTGACATATTTCAGATGGTTGCCAAAGCATCAACTCAGTCTTTAGTAGAACAACAAGAAGAACAAGTTTCTGTCCAGGAAGTACAAGAGCTGAAAGACACTCTCAGTCAAGCTGAAGTGAAGACAAAGGCTTTGGAGGCTCAGGTTGAAAGTTTACAAAAGGTAAGAACAGAGTGAACAAAGTAAGAACAGTGAACAACTTCAGAGTACTGTACTATACTGCAATCTTAAATGCATAACTGTGAAGAATGTGAGGGTGTTTTTCTCTGTGTGTGTGTGTGTGTGCGTGTATGCACAGAAGTATGTGAAGTGACCTATTCGTGCTGCTCCCTTGTTGGAGGGACCTTAAACCTGGTTTAAATCCTGTGTCTAATGTGTCTCACACTGTTTCTTGCAATAAATAAGTGGGAAAGAGAATGCTATTCTCTCAACTATTGCATTCAGAGAGGACTGGACTCCTCTATTGTCAATCAGAACCTTTTTAACCTTAATACAGTGGCCAGCTAATACTAGGTTCCTTGGAGCTTGTTATGGTATGTATTTGCCAAAGTAGCTGGTTATGGCCAATAGCTGCAATCTCTCTCTCTCTCTCTAGACTATAGCAGAAAAGGAGACTGAAGTTAGAAGTCTTCAGGAGCAGATAATGCAGCTACAATCAGAACTTGCTCGTTTTCATCAAGATCTGCAAGAGAAGACTACACAAGAAGAACAGCTCAGGCAACAGATCACTGAGAAGGAAGAGAAAACTAGGAAGACCTTGCTTGCGGCCAAGCAGAAAATTGCACAGTTAGCTGGTATTACAATATTTTTTCTGTCCTTAAGGTGTCGTCTTCTGTTTGGGTTTTTGATTATTCCTGTGGAAAAGCATTTAGACAGGATGCTTGGGAAAATATGGACTACTTTATATTTTACCTAAAAGTTTTTTTTAGATTAGAAGTTACACGACTTGTTCTAAAACTTAAATTTTAATTCCTTCAGGAGATGGTAAAAGTATATAACTAGCTGTACACTGAAGGTAAAAGAAATTTTGCTTAGTTTTGGCCGGCCAACGTGATGTCATTTTTCATGCTTTTGTTGATTAGAGCAGATTGACTTTACTAACAACTCAAGTAATTCTCCTCTTCCCTCTTCCCTTCCCTAAGTGTACAGATGCAAAACATACTGCCTACTCTATTTTTAGTTGATGTTGAGATGAATGATGGTGTAAGAGCTTGCTGAAAACATCCTGTTCTTTTGTGACTACTTCTTTATTTAATTTTTTTATATATATATTTATTATATATTTTCATATTTTTAGTTTATTTAATTGCAATTAAATAGAAAAATGGCATGTGAAAGTTAAAATTACCTCTAAGAGCTCCTTTGATAGCTTAATGTTTTTAAGATCAAAATATGTCAGTAACCTATTAAAACAAGCAGTTATTCAGCATGCAGAGACTTAATAGGCAACTTTACAGTGGCAAGACTGAATTCTTTCCTATTCAATTAGGTACGAAAGAGCAGTTAACAAAAGAAAATGAAGAGTGGAAGCAAAAGAGCAGTTCATTAGAAGAGCAGAAGACTGAATTGGAGGTGCGGATGAGTGCGCTTAAATCACAGTATGAAGGTCGAATCTGCCGTTTGGAAAGAGAGCTTAGAGAGCAACAAGAGCGACACCATGAACAGCGAGACGAGCCACCAGAGTCTACAAATAAGGTACAAAATCCTTTTAGCTAGCTGTGCGAGAGGAAATAAGCAGCATGCGTGTCTCACGACTGAATGAGAACAACAGCTGTCAGTATGAGCACCATTGTCCAACTTGGTTTATTTTTGTGTATACAGTAGTTAATACTCAGGACTACTTTATGTGAAGGTGTTTTTTTCTAAACATCCTATATAGCAGATGGAAATTCTTGTCATAGGAATCCTACGCTTAAAAAAAAAAAAAACACAATACAAAAAACAAAAACAAAAAACCCAAGCAACAAACTGTGTGCTATTCAAGTTCCACTGTCCCCTGGTTTTGGAAATATACAAGCTGGCTTTAGTAAGGATTCAGACCTTAATTTAAAACTTATTTCCTGCCATGGTCAGAATTCCCAGTACTAACAAGCATACGGTTATATCATTCACTGTGAATCGACCAATGAACTGTCTGCGCTCTTCTGTCTAATTCTGTATTTTTATCCATGCATTCAGTATAATGGGTTCTAGCTGCTGTTGTCTCGATAGCTTCAGAAAATACCTGAGAAATTACTGAATTGGTTAACATACTTATTATGACTGGTATGACTTGTTTTGGAGAATTTGCAATAAACATGGAGTCTGACTAGGTATGCTAAAAAGTCTGTTAGAGAAATGATTGTTAGCAAAGAGATCTGACTGCTGAAGTATTTTACCAAATTGCTTGCTCTGTTCTGTATGTACATGGCGTGATGCTTCTGTTTCTTACTTAATAGGTCCCAGAACAGCAGAGGCAAATCTCGCTCAAGTCTACTCCAGCTTCGGGTGAAAGAGGAATGTGAGTTGAAGGGTTTGGGGATTTTGCAGAGTTTCTGTGGTTGGTGTTTCTTGGTTTTGTCTTTATCTAGTTGCTCTTCTTCTTAGTAAGCCACTGGCTTTTCACAATTTTTCTTAAGCAACTTTGAAGATATTGATTGACATAATAAGTTCCTCCTGTTTTCTCAGCTGCATTTAATCAATAAAGCTTTTAAGCTGTTAAATTGTCATATTAACCACCAGGAACATGGTATTTGGGAAACATAAAAGATTATTTTAAAATGTTTTCAAGACTTCAAGGTTCTTGAAGTTGTACAGTTTTGATTGTTACCTTTAACCTTTTTGGGTTGGGGGTGGGGGGAGGATCTTCCTTGTGCAAGAATCTCAAACATGAGAAACGGACTAAACAGATGGTAACTCTGACAACAGGTAAAATAGTCAAATGACTAAGCTCTAAAATGGAAAATATTACTGTATTACTAAGTTCAGATAACATACTCCCTTTCAGTTTTTATGACAGCATCCTTTTGAAAGCAAGGCTTTAAAAAATGTTTCTTGAAATTTGGCTGATCCTTGTCTCAACCAAGAGATGATGTTGCTCTGTATTGAGTGAATCAGTTTTAATGTAAGATGTGTTACTCACTGTAATAAAGACCCAGCACAGCTAATAGTACAAGCTATGCACTGCTCCTTTTGTTCTGCTTACAGATTTCTAGTCGATTACCTTTGAAGAAACCTGTCAAACTTCTAAGCTGGGCAAAATGCCACTGATAGCATAGTGTGTCCGTCTTTTTCCTTTTTTAACTATAAACAAATTTTGGAAGACAGTTCATTATGCCCTTGTCGGGCCTTTAAATTTTAAACCTTTCAAAATCAGTATTTCTGGCTATGATAATAAATTTACATTTGGTATTTTTCAAATCTGCTTTCTGTGCTACCATGGTGAAACAAATATCCTGTTTTTCAGCGCTAGCACTTCAGATCCACCAACAGCAAATATTAAACCAACTCCCGTTGTGTCAACTCCAAGTAAAGTGACTGCTGCTGCAATAGCTGGGAATAAGTCTACTCCAAGAGCCAGTATCCGTCCAATGGTTACTCCTGCTACAGTCACTAATCCTACCACTACTCCAACAGCCACAGTTATGCCTACAACACAGGTGGAGACTCAGGAAGGTAAGCATTTTAGTATAGTATAAGGATCTACAGTAATCATAAATGCTACCTTTGCCTTGAGGTCTCAGTAATTATTAGTTTGAAGGTACCTCAAATAGTTTTATTGTCCCTGCATCTCTTTCAATATTGCACTTTTATGACTGCTTCTGTTGCAACAAAGTGAATCTGCTTATTTAGGGCATTCTGAAATGGATAATGTGAACTCTACTAGATAATATGAAGATAGTTGAATGTGCTACTGTTTGCCTTTCAGCTATGCAGTCAGAAGGACCTGTGGAGCATGTTCCAGTCTTTGGAAGCACTAGTGGGTCTGTTCGTTCCACCAGTCCTAATGTTCAGACATCTCTCTCTCAGCCCATCTTGACTGTTCAGCAGCAGACGCAAGCGACTGCTTTTGTGCAGCCCACTCAGCAAAGTCATCCTCAGATTGAGCCTGCTAATCAGGAGCCATCCCCTACCATTGTAGAAGTCGTACAGAGCTCTCAAATAGAGAGGCCCTCCACTTCTACAGCAGTGTTTGGCACAGGTTGGTTTTATTTTACAGGCCTACCTTTTTGAATGGTTCCTCTTAAGTAGCTCCATTTGGACCCTTGTCAAACCACGCCTAAATTCAGCAAAAGAGTTTGCTCTTCCACCCCGCTGCCCCTTAGTTTATTGCATGTTTTACAAACTTCTGAGTTTAGGCTCCTTTCTTGAACCTTCAGAAACGGTACCTCTGAAATGCTGTTGTCAATGCGTTCCTTAAAGTAGAAAATAAAAACTCACATGTTTGTTTACCTATTCAGAGCAGCATTGGGGTTTAATACCTCAAACCTTGCTGCATCTGTTTCCATGATACTTTTGGAGCAAGGTTAATTTTAGGAGTCATGAGTAAGCTATGTAAGCTGAAATATAAAATATAGAGAACTCTAAAGCTACTCAGTGTGATAGACTGTTGCACATCTATTTGTCCTGCATAGTGTAGATGTGTTTCCCAGCTGATAACTGTTAAACTTCTCAATGTACTTGTCAGAAGGAAAAAGATGGTGGGAAAAATATTTTTGTTGTATTCTGAAGCTTACATTTGTGGTTAATTGTGAATGTAGGTTCAAGAGCATAAAACTTGTAACAAAAGGGGCTGGTGTTTCCATGTCCTAGGAAATGGCACAAGGTGATTCTACCTGATTCTATTTTCTATTATTTCTGCCATTCAGTGCAGAAAAAGAGGTGATCTTCCAGAGTGAAATACCAAACCTTTTGATTTTCTGTTTTGTACGTTTGTTGTTTGGAAAATAACTGAAAGGCTCTTCTTAAGTTTCAGCTACCCCAAGTTCTTCACTGTCTAAACGTCCACGAGAGGAAGAGGAGGATAACACCGTGGAAAACTCGGACCAAATTTCAGAGGAAACAGTGGATGTACCTCTTCCAAAGAAACTGAGAAGCATACAGAGAGTTGGACCTGAGGTTTGCAAGAAAATAAAAATGCTGCTACTTAATCTGTCCCTTTAGAAGATTTTAATGGGAAGAGCAAGTATATTACTTCAGAGCAAGTCAGTTAATTCTTAACGTGACTTTTTAATCTGTCGGGGAGGAAGCGGTTATGTTTGGGTATTGTAAAAGGCAGAGGTTATACCAGTTGCAATGAATGATGCAAATCTTAATGAGCTGTAGGATGGAGGAGAGAGAGCCATATCCTAGCATTGAGAAGGAAGATGTTAAAACATTTTTCAGTGTGGTCTGGAAGGTCATTATCTACAGTTATTCTGGGATAAAATACAGTGTACTTTAGGAGATGCCAGGGAAGCAAAGATGAGTTCCATGGCAAAGCTTAGAGGAAATGCATGTGAAATATTGGTGCAAGGGCATTGGGATGTCCTGCAAAACAGGAATGAACTTGAGACAGAACCTCACACCAGGCAATTCATGAATAATGTTAAAGAAGTTAAAGACATTTTTATTAACTCTGTATGAGAGGGATGTTGCATAACAGAAAAGGGCAAGATTGTGTAAGAACATTATCACTTAATTAGCTGAGAGGATGGAGGTGGAATGGGAAACCTCAAGGGTTCTTTTTTGGTCCTAAAAAGATTGAGAGACACAGAGGTCCAGTGGACTGGAATGGGGAAATTGTATTTCTCCAGGGCAGAGAAATGGGGTGCTAGATAAAAGCAGAGCTAGGGAATAATAGTAAAAGGGGAACAAAATGTTGCTCGTGATCTTTGTGGGAAAAGATTTTTTTTTTTTTTTTTAAGTAAAAACAAAAAATCTCAAACATGTTAAAGAACCAAACTTTAGGGCTAATGATGTGTTTTAAATGAGAAAAATACATGTTCTTTCAGGAGGAAGTGACAGCAGAAGAGAGCACTGATGGTGAGGTAGAAGCTCAAACATACAATCAAGACTCACAAGACTCAATCGGAGAAGTAAGCATATTTGAAAAGAAAAAAAAAAAATCTTCATTTCAGCAGAAATAGCTCTTTCCCCCCCCAACTCTCAATATTTTTAGAAGTGAAATCTCAAATCAGATCCTGCACGTTTCCAGTGGAAACCACTTATAACTTTTTAAAGTTTAGACTTGCAATGTTCAAGGATAGTCAATTTTTATTGCACTCTACACATACCTATATAATTAACATTCAGAATGTTAATGAAGCTTTGCAATTTTGAATTGTAATTCAATGTGTTGTTTTAGAAATCCTAGTATCCTTAACCCAGTTTTATATAGTGAAACTGAGATGTAGAAGTTAAATGAGTCACAGTCATAAAATGGAATTGGAGTTTTCAGTTCTTCGCTTACTCCTTTGTAGTACTTCCTTTGCTTTCTGGCTTTTCTTGTACAGAAAGATTTGACAAATCCTTGAGCAAGCTTAGTGGGTCATGGGTCATGATGTGATAAACAAAGGGAAAAAAAAAATGTTGGTTTTGTTCTAGTTCTGTAAAATGTCCATTGTAGCTGTGTTAGGACAGCCAAACATAAGTGAAATCCATGAATTTAATTTCCTTTTACCTCAGAAATGAGCAAAAGTGTTATGGTAATTCCCTAACTTGGCAAAACTTCATGTTGAGGTATGGAATCTATTTTCTTTACGTAGTGGTGGGTACTGAGTCTTTAGTCAGGCATTTCCCGCCCCCCCCCCCCCCCCCCCCGTATCCTTCACAGCTTAAAAGGTATGCCAAACATTTATCTCCCTATTAAATCCCAGCTGGGTGCTTTCTATTCCACAAGTGTCTTTAACGTTCTTTAATTAGCAGTTCTAGCATTCAATGTGATTATTTGAATTCTGCTGCTAGATAACCATTTGCAACATTAGTGACATGTTATTCAGAAAATAGCAGAACCTAGTTATCATACTTAAACCAAAAGACTTGAATGCTACAAAAGGTATGTGGTAGAGTCCCAAATATTTTTTCTTTTTTTTTTTTTTTTTTTTAAAAGAGGTTGTGGAGTACTCTCCCTGATGCGTTTTATTTTTGAACACTTCTAGTCATACTTGTCAGATTCGGTTCAAATGTTTTGAATATACATATGTGCTTTGAATATACATACATGCTGAATGGAAAGAGAACTATTGGCTAGCTCTGTGTTTGGCTGTCATGCGAATTGCATTACTGTTCCTCCAGACCAAAAGACCTCTAAAACAGCAGCTCAGAGTTCATACTTAGAAGAGAGATGGTTGTTCCTTGATCCTGGGGAGACTTTTAGTTGTCTGTAGTTGATTGCTGACAATCATCTGTAGCATTCTCTTTTGTCCTCTCCTATCTTGGTTAGTTATTAAGAAACAGTGATAACTAGTGTTTCTCTTGTAAGCATCAGAGTCTGTTTCTCTTCTCCTTGTCCCATGACCAGTTCTGTGCACTGACAATAACTGGCGGTGTTGGTGGTGTGCTCTGAGAGTGTCTCTAAGTAACCAGGCAATTGTTCTGGCTGGATGTGAAGTAAGGGCGGAGTGCTTCCTCAGCTGTCAACAATGCTCTGTGTATCTGTATTTGCTTATTGTGCAGGTGTTGGTGATAGCTCCTTGGTTATCTGAAATAGATGGGTAAATATTTAGACAGCAGCTTTTTATGGATGTGCTTTCAAATGCTTCATATACGAATACAGTATCCGTAATGATAGCACCCATCCCAAATCAGATTTGGAAGTGAAGGACAAAATACTTGTATTTGTGTTGTAGAGCAGGCCTCCATTTGGTCGAGGTTGAGAGCTAGGAGTGGAAACAGGAAATACAGTGGACCTTTTCCTGAAGAACATTTTAAGAATTGTGTATGCTGCATTTCATTTTGTTTCTTGCGGTAATTTACTTTTGTCTTTTACAGGGCGTTACACAGGGGGAGTACACTCCCATGGAGGATAGCGAAGAAACTTCCCAGTCTATCCCAATAGATCTTGGACCTCTTCAGTCAGATCAACAAAATACTTCTTCATCTCAAGACGGTCAATCCAAGAGAGATGATGTCATTGTAATTGACAGTGATGATGAAGATGATGATGATGAAGAAAACGAAGGCGAGCAGGAAGTATGTATATAATGGAATTTATCTATGAACTACATTATTTATGATTTTGTCTTTGATCAGATGTAAAGGTCATCTGGCAGGACTAATTTAATCAAAATTTTTTTTTTTTTACTGTATCAATAGTCTGTATTTATGTAGCCTGAACTTCTAGTGTTTTAAAGATACTTGCTCATTCAGCTTGATTTTTTTTGAAGTCATAAAATTCCACAGTGCCTCTAGATTATCTATGACTGTTCAACATACAAGGATGGCCTCTCTGAGGAGAGGCTGGGGGCTGCCCCATGCTGGACACAGCCTGTTCAGCCTGTTCCAGCTGGCTGTGCAGTGGCCGCACTGCAGGACACAGCTGAGCCTATCAGCTGGTGAAAACATACATAAGAAAGGGCAAAAAGCTGCATGTGTTAGTGCGAGGAGGGAAAAAAAAAACGCGAGAAACAATCCCGCGAACACCAAGGTCAAAGAAGAATGAGGGGAAGGAGGTGCTCCAGGCATTGGAGCAGATATTCCTTGTAGCCCATGGAAGAGACCACAATGGAGTGGGTATTTCCCTGCAGCCTGTGGAGAGGAGGGTATTTCCTGAAAGAAACTGCAGCCCATGGAGGAGTAGGCTCTACTGCCAGGAACCGTGGCCCATGGAGAGGAGCCAATGCAGGAACAGGTTTATCCCAATGGACAACAGCCCTTCAGTGGGATGGACCCACTGCTGGAGTAGTTCTTGAAGGACTGCAGCCTGTGGAGAGGACCCATGCTGGAGCAGGGGGAAGAGTGTGAGGAGGAAGGAGTAGCTGAGAGAAATCATTATGGACTGCCCACAGCCCCCCCATTCCTTGTCCCCTCTAGCCTGCTTGGGGTGGGGGAGGAAGAAGAGCAGTTGGGAATGAGGGAGTGAAGCTGAGCCTGGGAGGAAGAAGGAGGTGGGGGGAAGGTATTCTAGTTTTTGTCTTTGTTTCTCACCATCCAACTCTATTTTTAATTGGCAACAAATTAAATTAATTTTCCCCGAGTTGAGTCTGTTTTGCCCATAGTGGTAACTGGTAAGTGATCGGCCTGCCTTTATCTTGACCCTCAAGCTTTTCCATCTTATTTTCTACCCTTGTCCTGTTGAAGAGGGAGTGAGGGAGTGGCTGGGTGGGTGTCTGGCAGCCAACCAAGGTCAACCTACCACAGCAATCGAAAAATACATACGTGTACTCTGTGGATAATAAATGCTGAACATCTTCAGAAAGAGATACACAGACAGAGGTGGTCTGTGTACCATGAAGTGAAGTGTACCACTTCAAGATTTGAAACTATTCCTTTCCCCACTTCCTTAAGGCTTTTTTATGGTCTCATCATAGGACTACGAGGATGAGGAAGAGGAAGACGAGGATGATGATGAAGACACAGGGATGGGAGATGAAGGTGATGACAGTAATGAAGGAACTGGTAGTGCTGATGGTAATGATGGATATGAAGCAGATGATGCTGAGGTGAGATTTGTACCTTTTTTATAGCCTGTTAAATTTCTTGAAATAAATTGGTGGTGTAATGCATCTGCACAGATTTGAAGACTTGAAGGAGAAAATTTTAGTAGGAATTCATCCCAGAAAATTGAAGCTGCTAGTAGGTGATAGTAACTTCTGTTATAACTGGTGTTTTCACAAGAAAAATCAACTTTGAATGCTTAAGAGGGCTGAATGAAAATGCAAAGTACAGGAGCCAGCAACAAATACTGTAGTTAGGCAGTTTCTTCAAAAGCTGGATATGTCATCATCTGTTACTATTAAATGATGATGGCTACATTGTTCGCATTTGTTTATGTACAGTTATGCAAAACTTCTGAAATTTCATACAGTTGTATACATTTACCTGATTTTATAGATATTTACAGAAATATTTGAAGATTTTCACGTATTTTACTTTTACTTTCTGAATACTTTTGTACTGCTTTTGTATTCTCTTTACAGCCTATAAGTTGTTTAGTGCTAAGTCATATTATGTTTATGCGGGTTTTTTAGGGTGCTGACGGTACAGATCCTGGAACAGAAACTGAGGAAAGCATGGGAGGAGCTGAAAGCAACCAGAGGGCAGCAGATTCTCAAAACAGTGGTATGGTTATTCCATGATTTTTCGAAGTCTGTGTTTGTAATGGGGGGAAAATGTAGAAGCTGTTTCGCGTGTGTTAAAATGTGCACTTAAGAGTAAGAATATAAGGCACAATGCTAAAGACCATTTTAACCTGAAATGTAGATTCTTTTGAAATGTTCTTTTCTGGATTTATTCTATGTCCCTTTGAAAACCCTGCAAGCTTTGGTTGCTATGGAAACTGCTGTTGATGGCTCGGTAGATTAATCTCTCTCTAAATCAGTACTTGTATGATCAATAGTTTGTTTTGGTGCTGGTGTTGTCACAAGTCCTCTTTTAAGTGATTTTAAATAACAGTACTGAGCTGTCCCCAGTGTTTCAAGGGTAAAAATGTCTGTGTTAATGTGATAGCAGAATTTGAAGACTTGCCTTCATGTTTCCCACTCGGTTTGGAGGGCATGGGTTTATTCCTCTATACTTCTGTATGTTTTAGGAGAAGGGAGTACAAGTGCTGCCGAGTCCACTTTTCCTCATGACAGTTCAAGAGAACAGCAGCCATCATCTGCCTCAGAGAGACAGGCCCCTCGGCCCCCACAGTCACCACGCAGACCACCACATCCATTGCCCCCACGGCTAACTATTCATGCTCCTCCTCAAGAACTGGGTCCCCCAGTACAGGTATGAACTATCTCTAGGGGTTCAGAAGACTTAAATTACTGCCTTGGTTTCTTCTAAACAAAACCTAAGTACTCTGCCTGTTGTAAAAATAGATGACATCTATTTAGCATCCTAAAAATGGTAGCTGAGCAAACTGACTTAACATGTCTCGTCCTGCAGATTATGGCTGGACGGGGAACATTAAAAGCAGTTAGGCACTTACGATGGATTTGTATATTGAAATTATTATACCAGTGTTGTTTCACTCAGTGACTGCTGATATTTCTACTACAGAAGCTGTTCTTGAACAGATTGTAACTCAGACAGATTGGCAGGGATTATTTAGTCTCTGCCCCAATGCAGATTGGGCAAAGGAATGTTGTCATTCATTTTCTAAGTTAAACCTTTCAGTTAGTGCCTGACCCATGATTATACTTTGATGTATACCTATGGATTTTGTAAATAAAAACATTACAACGTGAATTTTGCAAAAATACCCTGACTGAAATTATCCTTTACCATAACTTGTTTTGAGGCTTGGGGCCACAATATTTCTGTGTTCAAGTTTTCTGTCCTCAGTAGAAAGTTGAATAAAATAGTAATGTTACTCACCCAGAATTTAAACCTACGTGATTCTCTTTCATGGTTAGACCAGACAGCAGATACGAGATCTGGAGTAGCTGCTGCCATGGTTTATTCTTTAAGAAGGTGTGATGCTGTACTGAGCAGTGTTGTGCACTGACATACAATTGTTACACTTAACTCATTTAGCCACTATCCTTGGCTCTGATTGAACAAGTGTATGTTATTAGAATTCCAGGAAAGCATTCACACTACTTCATTTTGTCTTTACTATACAGAGAATCCAGATGACTCGAAGACAGTCAGTGGGGCGGGGACTTCAGCTAACTCCTGGTATAGGTGGGATGGTAAGTATATGAAAGTCTACTACTAAAACAAACCATTCGTAATTCTTGGGTTTTATTTTGTTTTTTGAAGAAGCCTAGCTATGGACTTCAGGGGTGGGATGGTTTCTGTAGTCTTGCAGAAAATATTTCAGTCCTGTTAATTTCTGTATTAATGGAAGGCAAATACTAGAAAACTTCCAGGAAGCTAAAGGTCTTCAAAAGAGGTTGAATTGGTTTTGTCTAAGGTGGTTTCAATTACTTGTTTTTAGAATCATTCTTTTCAAGTGGATATGTTACTGGAAAAAAACCCAAAATGTTTTCAGCCTCATCCTAAAGGAACAAGGATAATTTATGATTTCTGTCTATCTCCTTCAGCTAATTTTGAACCCTTTATTCAACTTCGACTGTATTTGACAGAATGAATGCAAGTTCAGTGAGGGAGGGGAGAGAAACTGACTGACTAAAAAAGTATCTTTTCTGAGATCAAAGGCATCAGCTCAGATTTTTTGATTCTGCTTGGCTTGCATGTACCTGTCATTCAATTTCTGCTTGGAACTGGCTTCAGTACCACTGATTTTTGCCTGGACAGTAACTGAGCACATGGGAGGGAGCTTAGGAGTATTTTAGAGAGAGAGGTTTGAAAGATATGGGAGGAAGACAGGGACATGAAGAGAATCCCTTATGAAGGATGAGGGAAGAGGGAGCTGAGGTTTCTGGTTTTGTAGGCAATGCAGGAACAAAGGACACAAGTCTATAGGGAACAGATGATTCGATATGTGAAAAATCCCATATGGTAGGTATATTACAGCAATCCAGATTAAGACAAACGATTCCTATCTATTTATGAGTGAGTCACCCTAAGATTCCTCTGTAATCAACAGGGAGATGTGGCACTTTGATGGTACGATGGTCTCATGGAGCAGATGTCTAAAAATCCTTTGAAAGATGGGTGCCCTGCAAGCGTATAGTTTTTATTTTGGTTTGGTTGGGTTTCTTTAACTGCCCGTAAGGGTGACCTATATAACTAGCTCAGATTTAGATGTCTGAAATTAGACAAGAGTTTTGTTAGAGCTAAATCTGTCTTTCTTTTGCTGGACAGCGTGCAAAAAGCAAACCAACCTTTAACTTGGCTTGGTAGAACCTGGAAATACGTTGTAGGCTCTCATAGCTGTCTCTTTTTTTTTTTTTTTTTTTTCCAGCAGCAACACTTCTTTGATGATGAGGACAGAACAGTTCCAAGCACACCAACTCTTGTAGTTCCACATCGTACAGATGGGTTTGCAGAAGCCATTCAGTAAGTAGATGCAAAAAGAGGGGGATGGGGGGGGGGAAGGCATCTATTTCTTTCTGGTTTTCAGTGGAATTAAAATAAATTCAAATGAACTGAACTGGTGGTTGGAGTAAGGTGCTAAAACATATCAAGTAGTGTGATAGATGACTGCACCTACAAATAAATAATCATTATTTGACCTGTGTATCATGAAACTTATCAGCAAATTAGGAGGCAGATCATCTCCAATCTATTGTAACTTACTGACTTAAGAAGAGAGTAAGCAAAAAAAAAAATAGGTTCTTCTATTTAATTTCCTTCCCTGCTCTTTCTCCCCTCCTCCCTGCCACCTAATATTACCAATAAAAGATAAAAGTAGGAAAAGTTGTCTCTGTTTTGGGGTTTTTTTTTGGATTTGGGATGGTTCTGAACATGTTTACGTGTTCAGCAATCCACTTAAAATCGTGAGAATTCATAGGATGAATAAGTAAAAAAAAAAATACTCTCTTCAGGGCTGTTTCCTGATTTCTGATGCAGTCCAAATAAGTTCGAGAAACTAATTGCTATTTAATTAGCAGTAGTGTAGCTGATTTTTATGGTCAGTATTAATTCATTTTGTCTCATGCATAATTTGTTCTCTTGTTTTGGTCAGAAAGTTGTCTTCCCCCCCCCCCCCCCCCCCCTTCTTTTCCTCCCTCCCCAATCATTGGAAAAATTGCAGAATTCCTTAAATCTTTATTTTGATAGTTCCCCCCAGGTAGCTGGAGTTCCTAGATTCAGATTTGGACCCCCTGAAGATATGCCACAAACTAGCTCGAGTCACTCTGATCTTGGTCAGCTTGCATCACAAGGAGGTAAACCATTTCTGTACTTTCTTTTCCATGGTTGCTAGAGTGAAAAACAACAGTCAATAAAATGCAGTTCTGCTTTCAGGTACTTGTTGAAGTGTGGAAACCTGTGACTCTTAAATAATTGTCAGCAGAGAGAGACTAACAGAAAGTAAAAGGTGTTTCCTTCAAGCTGCTGCACTTCTATTTGTAATATGCTTTAAAAAATAGAATGCTTCTGTGGGTAAGAACCATAGGCTTGTGAACCAGAGAAGCTGAAATTTTATGTAGGACAAATTGCCTGCTGGGCACAAGGAATATTGAAGGAATGGCTTTTAACTTTAATTTTACTGTTGATTGTAGCTTTCTTGTAGTAAAATAATAGGGGAAAACAGCAAATGCAAAGAAATCTTTGGTATATATACTTACCTGCTAAGAGGTGGTCAGGCAATCTGTCTCTATTGTTTTTGCTGTCGTCCTGAATCCGTTCCTTTCCCCTGCATCCCCATCAGCATGGAACAGTATGCTGTTCTTTGAAGAAAGCTCAGAGCAAAATAATGGCATATAAGAAAAGGATGATAGTAAAACAAATAAAAATATTTTCATTAAGGTTTTACCTTTCAATAACTTATAATTAGCTCTGGCAGTGAGTCAAAACAGCTTAAAATAAAAAAAATCTCCATATTTAAGTACAAATCCTGGATTTCATCAAGTGTAGAGAGAGGAGACAGTTAATCTGTTTTTAGGGGGCTATTTTAATTGTCACTAAAACTTTGCATTGCAGGTTTAGGAATGTATGAAACCCCACTATTCCTTGCTCATGAGGAAGAATCAGGTGGTCGTAGTGTTCCCACAACACCGTTACAAGTAGCAGCACCAGGTAAGTGGCAAGAAATTTGCAGGCTGAAGTAAAGGTTGGAAACCTTGACTTTCCAGAGAAGAATTAGATTATTGTTATAGTGCTTATTGCTACATCAGGAGTATTCAGTAGCCCTTTCCCCAATGTGCCTAAGATTTCCCTGGATTTTCTGTAGGGATTCAAACTAATTCAATGTTTATTAAACTACCTTTCCTGTACAGTGACAGTTTTTACTGAAAGTGCATCAGCTGACGCTTCAGAGCATGCTTCTCAGTCTGTTCCAATGGTTACGACATCTACTGGCAATCTGTCCACCACTACAGAGGCTGGAGCGGGTGATGATGGGGATGAAGTTTTTGCAGAGGCAGAATCTGAAGGGTAAACTATGAGTTGTTTGGTTCACTAAGACTTGATGTCATGTCAGTTTTAATGATTTGTTTCCATCCAAGTGTGCCTGTGATTCATTTTCAATTTAACCTGTTCTGGTAGGAAGGACAGCTCAAACAGGATATAGTAATTTTGTGAAGTAGTACAATCTGACCTTTTTGTCTAAACCCAAAGATTTTCTTCTGATTTTCTTCTTCTGATTTAACATAGCTAATATAGAAGTCACCAAAAAAAACCCCCATTTCTGTATTTTTTCAGAATGCAGAGGGCTCTGTAGTAGTCAAACACTGATGGTAAAGGCCCCAGTTTGAAAGACTGGAGTTTGTAGAATAAAGGCTAAAGCATTCCTGTTTCTTAATAGAGAAAATCACTCCTCATTACAAAGCAAGCATATATAATGAAGTCATTCATTTAAGGCAGTGCAAGTACAAAAGATGTAGCACAAGGGAGGGCAATAAGCAGTTCTTAAGAATTTGATAGACAAATGATTTTGTCTTCTACTTTGCAAGTGCAATTTTTAATATTTATAATAATGGCTGTATTTTGTATTATGATCAAATACATTACAAATCTAAAAGGGGATAAGTTATCATTTTATGCTATATTTTACTTTTCATTTTTATTGGTTGCATAGTAGTAAAAGATGTGTAGTTCACAATTTACCTACACTGTTATCTACTGATTGCAGGAGGTAGGAGGTTTGGTCATAATAAAATGAAATGTTACTGCTGCAAGTTAAATATGCCACACAGTTTTCTTGATGGAGCACCAACTTGGACTGCAGTAGTCTGCCCACACGTAGACAGAACATAGGATGGGTATTCTGATGTTAAGGTCTCGTATTTGTTTCTTACATAACCATCTAATCTTTAGTGAATGAGAAGTATATCCATAGAGGAACTAAGTGGTTCACAGAACAATCTGTAGTTCAGAACAGGCTTTTAGCTTGATAGGAGTGCAAGTCAATCTGTTGCTAGTAGAGAACAGATATTTCCCACAGTTTGAGTTTTAGTTATCATCTTCTAACAAGGGTTTGTATACTAAGCAAGGTGAATAAAATGTATGCCAAAAAGTGAGCTGCATTTAAACTAAATTGAATGTTTAATTTTTTTCCCAGCCCTATAATGCTTTTTGTTTTTTGTCTTTTAAAGACAGAGTCCAAAGATCTTAGGTATTGCACCAGTGAGTGATCTTTAGGCATAACTGGTCAGCGCGGTCCCTCCACTTCATTCTTCCCCTATCTAAACATACGCACCACCATCACATCAGGTTTTTTAGTTATTGTTATTAAATAGCTTCTATGACCTTCTCTGAAAGACAATTAGTATGTGGAATATGTGTCTGGAGTTGGGCTCCATATCAAGGAAACTACATTGTCATTTTTCTAAAAGCCAGATAAATCTCATGATTGGGGCAGGGGGGACATGACAAAACAGAATTAAACTGGTCAGAATTTCTGGGGAAAGACATCTGCATAGGAATCTTTCTGCTCCAAGATGATGCTTTTTTCCCTGAGCTTTTTGAAACTATGTGAATACACTTTACATGTTTTTCCTCCCCCTCCTTCTCTTCTAGAATTACTTCAGAAGCAGGCCTAGAAATTGATAGCCAGCAAGAAGAAGAATCTGTTCAAGCATCTGATGAGTCAGATCTTCCTTCAACTAGTCAAGATCCTCCTTCTAGTTCATCTGCAGGTATGGGTTAATTGCTGGAAGCAGTCATTTCATAATATTTCAAAGTGTGGGAACTTTTTGGACCAGCATCATGCACTGCTGATAGCCAAGATGCACAAAATAAGATAAAACTCTTAGAGCAAGATCACATTTTGAAGCCTATAGTCTTAATGGCAAACAATTTTTACTTGGACCGCAGTAACTAGTGTAGGCTGTAGTAAAAAGAATGCTTCAAGGAGCAAAAGTTGTTGATACTTTGGTGATTCTATCCACTGTTACATTTGATGTCAGATTTAAAAATATTTTTTCATTCAATTAAATCATCAAAGAACAGTAAGTGGATCACTGTTGAGTTACCAGTTTACCACCTAGCAAAGGTGATGAAAGAAGTCCCAAACTTACTTGTTTTGAGGCTTTTATTTATATTGGAGAAGATGTCAATGAAATAAGAATGCACCTTCATAATTTTGAGTAAATTTGAGAGCATAATGCGTATCAAATCATGTAAACATTAACAGTGAGAAACTGTACTAGACACAGACATTCTTTGCTGCATTTCCACTTCTTCACAGACACAAGCAGTAATCAGCCTAAGCCATTTCGACGCGTCAGACTTCAGCCACCGACATTAAGAACTGGTGTTCGTGGTCGTCAGTTCAACAGACAGAGGGGTAAGTGTTCCTGGGTGCTCAAATTCACTCTTTTTCTTTAAAACAGGCTTTTAGTACATTCTTCCTGTGGGGACTATATATGAAATACTACTTTATATGCCTGTGTTTGCTTGTAAGACATTAAATAATACAGCATCCCTGCCCTAGCTTTCAGTAGTATGTTACCCTAAGAGCTCTGTAGTTTTATTTTAGTCTGAGCATTTTTTAGATAGGTAAATTTTCTTCTTATGTGAGAGCAAGTAAAGTGCAGCAGATCTTAACTTCACGAATTTTTAAAAGAAGATTTAAAAAAAAATAAGTTAGGACATAAGTTTAGGAATCTTTGTTTTTAACATTACATATCAGCTTCTCATTTGGTACACAGGGATTCCAGTTATTATCTCACTATGTCTTACACTAATTTAAAAAGACAACAAAAAAACTTTATGGAAGTATTACAGATTTTTGTAATGCAGTATAGCATTAAACCATTGACAGTAAATTATTGTTTGCAACTCCCATATTAAGAAAAATCCTTAGATGAATTATATTCAGTTTGGCATTATTTTAACATTGTATAAGACTTGATAGTAGCATTGAAATATAGGTATCTGGTATTTTAAACAAAAAAAAAAACGTGAGGAGGTGGACCCAGGATAGATTTTCTTTCTAGTCTATCACCATTTCTTTAATAACAAAAGGGAGGGACTAACTGATTTTAAATATGGTAAGAATGTGATACTTGTTCTTTTGGCACAGGGCCTGAGATAGGATCACAAGTAAACAACAGTCTTTTAAATCACACAAGTAGAATGTATCCATATCACCAGGCTCTAGGGGAGGAAGGGGGAGCTAAAAATTTTACTAGAAAGGAAGTGCTCCACTGCAGTAGCAATTCCTTACGGAAGGATGAAGTATCATATGAACCGATGGTTGATGAAAAGGGCAAAGAGGATTTCTATTAATGCATTTGTTTTCTTTCCCAACACAGGTGTAACTCATGCAATGGGAGGCAGAGGAGGCCTGAACAGAGGAAATATTAGTTAAAGGATCTGTAAAGTAATTACAGCTGTGTATACAAAAGTGACAGTTTGCTTGTGGTTGCTTTAGTGTAATGAAGCCAGAGCTTAAAGCAGCATTTTATACTTAGATTTGTGTGCACACATTTCAATGTCTTTATTAATAAAATTAGACAAAATGTCAACATTCAAATGGCATCTTTTTTTTAAATCCTCTGCTGCGTATCACTTGCTAGGACAGTTGTACCAGTCTTTGGATACAGTCTTTCCTGTGAGAGCGGTAACAGGTCTTGCTATTCTTTTGCCAACATCCAAACTGTAGTACCGATCTGAAATGAAGATACGTCAGAATGAAATTCCAGAAACTACATTTAGTACATGGAAAGAATCTTGAAGCCTTCCTTTAATTTCATTTAGGCATTAATAACATTCCACATACATAGATGGAGTTAAGAGGCTATAACAATGAATTTTTGTCCTCAGCTTTATTTTTTACATGTCGTTCTTTGTGTTTAGCGAAGTTTTACAGTACTGCTAATAATGAAATCTGTCCCAAGAACAGAGAGTAGGGAAGAATACTTTTATACTGCTAGAACACAGAAATGGTCTTAAGAGTTTGGAAATCAAACAAACTAGAAACAAAATAATCCTGCACTGACTACAAAAGTGGGAACTCTGTGGTCCCCGAGCGTGAATTGGCCTATGTTAAGGTTAAGAATTAGATCATACTGGCAGAGACTTACTTTAGTATCCTGTATTTGGATACAGCTAGTTCTTAGAGCTTTTTTTTCTGAGTAATCCAGAAAATTCTGAGGAATGCTTTTACAAGATCCTGGCTAGAGGGGAAGGATCTACCTAATCTAGAAACATAAATAATTTTTTCCTGTGAAGGAAAATGGTTTGTGTCGCTCCCATTTTTGTTACGTTTTGTCAGTAACATAGTTCCATGGAAGCCAGTGAAAAAAACATTGATGTGTAGTGATCCAAGGATTTCCTCTGTCATTAACATAATATGTCAGGTTTTTTTATCACTTTATAAGCCTGAACTCTTATGGCAACGCATTCCACAGCTGGCTAGTTTGAATCATTATACCTCGTTGCTGCTAGTTGTCCTGTAACTATTGACTTTTAATAGAAACATCTCTTGATTACAGGCAACATTTTAATTCTCAGGACTTTTTAGTAGTGCTTAAAATTAGTCTTGCAGAATCACAAGCAGTAACCTCACACTTTGGAAAGCTCAGAGATACATGGGCTTCTTTCTTCCCCATCCCTTAGTCTTTTGAAATGTATAGTAACTTGCATTAGCTTTAACTTACTGTAAGAGAAGGCATAATAATCATAGCCATCTGGCTTGTTATAGTTGGGTATTGATACAGTTGAATGAATTACTTTCGGGAGCCCTCTCCAGTAGGCAGTCATTTTGATTTCCTTACGCAAAACTCCTGCAAGCAAAATAAAACTTAAGTTAGGAGGTGTCACAGCGTGTCTGCTGTAAGCTATCATTTGCTTGTATAATCTAGAGCAAGCGAGATCCATTGCATTAAAAAAATTTAAAAGTACTATATTAAAAAAGATGGAATAGAATGTTGTGTTTCAGAAACTACTAAGATTAAAATGGTTGTATAAAAGAAACTTAATAAACATAAGTTACCAGACGGATATGGGTTGATTCTGACAGTCTGCATAGCAGTTGGTATTCTTACTGCACGTTGAAAGCGTCTCCTTATTACAAGTCTTGGAACATAAGCTGGGTATCTTATGGTAACCTGGGTTCTTCTTTGACACTTCTTGGCTGGTTCTTGTCTGTACACGTACTGTTGCATGTTGCCATCTAAAGTAGATGTTTGTTTCATTTGGTTAAAAAAAAAAAAAAGCTAGATCAGATACAAAAATGTCATTGATATCCATATGACATGATATTCATATCACATGCAGAAAATCAATAGCATCATTTTAATACATCTACAGCTGTTGCAGCCTTCAGCTTTTTATATCCATTCCTATATTTTGAGACAAAAGCCTTGCTCTCTAAATCTAACACATGCTTCTAGATGTAGCGATACCTCCTGCAAGCTCATTACAGTTACTGAAGTTAAGTACAATGCCAGGGGAACTGCTTTTGCTGCCATCATTCCTATTTATCAGGGAGAGGGTTAAGACCATCATTTTAGGCTGTGTGAGAGGAGGGCTGGCATCTGGAAAAAGATTTGCATTTGCTTAACCTCTGCTTTTTAAATTTAGGTAATGATTCTTCTGCTGGCAGTACATCATTCATATAAGATAAGGAAATTACATTAATTTAAAATACGGAACAAGAAATAGGGAGATTTCCATACATAGTTATGAACTAGTACAATTAAAGTCTTCCCTTCTCTAATTAACTTGAGACTAAAATAGTTTTACCACCAGCTAAAACTTATTTTAATGTTTGTCCACTAAGATGCTGGATTCTGTCCCCTATAGTCCTGTCCATTTTAAAATGCACTTAAAGATCCGTAAATACTAATACAAATTTTTAAAGCTTCAGGCTATTTTTTGACCACCTAGCACACTCTGACATCACTTATGTTTCTGGTTTTGAAAGAAAGATGTCTTTCAGTCAAGAGAAATGGTGTTCCAAGCAATTCAAGCACTTTTTGATGATCTATGAACTTCTGAAATATGAGACATACCTTTTTTGATAAAATAAACAGATTCTGGTCTGTTGTTGTATCTTGCCACAGGGAGAGTTGCTACTATTTTCCCGCTCAGCCCTGCAAATCCATTTGCAAGAGGTTTGGGATAGCCTTTATCCATAACACCATTGGTGAAACGCCAGTATAGGGGACCCTAGTGATTTAAGGAAAAAGTGGGCTTTAGAGGAAATTCATTCTTGGTAACTGAACTTCAACGTACGCATGAAAAATAATCGTAACACTAGCATTTTGATAAATACATTGTAAAACTGACTGGAACCACTCCTACATCCCTTAAAAAAAGGAAAAAATATTACAACTTCATTAAATACCTTCTGCAAGTCTTTTAACACCACCTTTGAGTAGGAGTAGAGTTCTTAGAAATGAACTGTTAAGAGTGGTTATTGAACCATTGCTTTCTGAATACTGAAAGCAATACTGAAGAATACTGAAGCATTGCTTTCTAAATCTCTAAATTTTCACAGGTAAAAAAGCTGCTTGAATTCTAGGGCTGAGTGATTACTTGGGAAATAACTATATTATGTCTTGAATGAAGTGTGTGCATTTCATTATCATCATCTTTCAGGAAGGGCAATGTATTAGGAGCTAATTTAGGCTGTGTGCGAGCAAGGGCAAGACACGATAAAATACCCATCTTTTAAGGCACTGGATTTTTTTGAAGCATGGCTTATATGTAAACTCAATTATCAGTTATTCTGTCACTGCTACGCTTCTGTCACCAGTCACAGGGGAAAAAAGCACTGAACTGAGTTTTTTCCTGATAAGCAGCATTTCAAGGCAGACGAGGGGTGGCTGAGGAAGAGACGCTTAACTTCACCCACAGAGTTTCAAACCCACCACGCCGTTTGAAAACTCCATTTGTTCTATAAAACGAGCAACACAGCCTCAGAGCACCGCAAGGCTCCTCTTCTGCGGGGCTGCGTTTCAAAACCTGCACCTTTTTTTAAGCTGACCTGCCCCACGCAGCCTCTCGGCTGCCTCCCGCTCCCCGGAGCAGGGGCTCCCCACCTTGATGAAGAAGGTCTTGCCATCGCAGTTGCACCTGGAGAAGACGGCGTCGATGGGGGACGGGACGCCCCAGCCCTCCCTGATCCGGCGGGGGCTGGTCGTCGGCGGGCTCCTGCCGTTCAGCAGCCAGTAGTAGTGACCTGCGCAGCGGGAGGAGGCATGGTGAAAGGCGTGTGGACCGACGCACGGACAGACAGACGCAGGGGAAAAGGCACTAGAAACGAGGATCCCCCTCCCGTCTTTCCTCGCTCCTGCCCTCAGGACGCGGCTGAGGGGGTAAGGCGGCTCCTGCCCCGGAGGCACACCTGAGGCGCGGGCGGGCCGGGCCGAGGAGGCCCCTGGGCTCCGGTGTCGCTTTGTGCGGCCTCAGAGCGCTGAAGCGACGCGGGGGGTAGGGGCGGGCCGGGGCCGGGGCCGGGGCCGGTGAGGGCGGCGGCGGAGGAGGTGGGGGGCCGGCCTACCTCGGAAGACGGCCAGGGTGCCGTTTGGCAGGGCCACCATGCCGTCCGCTGGCTTCCCGCTGCACAGGTCCTTCTCGTCCTTCGCTGCAAAACACAGTGGCTTGGGTTTGTTTAACATTTAACAGAAAGTGCGTTACCTCCCCTGCCCACCGCTAGTAGCACTGCGGCTGTTAGACGTGATCGTTTGTTTCGGGCGATGTTCAGGGCTCTCTGTTGCTCAGGTCTCTGCCTGGCACTTGTCATGCAAAGGGTTTGATTACTCATTTGAGAGAGATTCTTGGAAAGTTTGGCTCTTGTCTCTTGGTCCCAGCAGTGCAAGACCAGCTGTTTACCTGACTAGGTATGGATATCATCACTTATTGCTTACCTGCGTACCTGTAATTCAGAAAAAGACCTATAACTGCATTGTATGCTACGTTCCTCATTTAATTTCTTTATGCTCCAGGATGTTTACTTGATGTTTCTGTAAGCTGCTCTAGTCGGTTCCCCTCCCCCTCCTTGTTTCTTAAAAAAGCATTTATATTTACTTTCAGTTAAATATAAAGGAAAGATGAATCTGTTTTGGACAAAAACCCAAGTATTTTCCATCTAAAAAACTTCTTTTTCCCAAAATATATGTCAATATATGGTTGAAAAACTACCCAAGAACCTAGGGGCTATATCTGATTAAAATAAACTGTGATGACACGAAAAATGTTGTGTTAAAAAGCACAGAGGAGAGAGAATACAAGGAAAAGACTTCTTGTCTGTCTTACGTGACATTTTTTGTATGTGACTACAAAATGACAGGTTAGGTACCATGAGTAATGGTGGATATTCAGCCTGACTCCCTGGCAATGTTTTCATGGGACTCAGAAATGTATCTTCTTTGTCTTTTACTTCTTGTGTTTGCATCTTCCACAGTGCTTAGAGCAAACGTTTTTCAGCTGGACCAATTACTGAAACAAGATCATGCTCTAAACTACATGGAGAACTTCCATAACAACACAATTGAAAACTGAGGTACCAGCATTCAGGGTGCTGGCAGCTGTAGCATCGTGCTCATTATTGACCACCAGACAGGAGTGCCACATCCTTCTGGCACCAGATAGAAAGGTCTTGCATGTCCTTTACTCACATGTTTTGTTGTGCTCTCTGGTTGAGTTATTGGTGCTTTTGTACCTACTGGAATGCAATTACCTTGTGTTTCTCCAGTTAAAATTGGCAAGTCTGCAGTTTGTATTAAAGGCTTGTTGTTTATCTCAGGCTCTTTTACTGGCAGCGTTTCAGGGCTGGATGGATGAGGCTCATCTCTTGTGTCAGTAACCTCCTGGAAATGTATAGTTGGCTTGGATGTCCCTTTAGAAACAATAAACATTTCTTCTATCGTGTCTTTTTTCTCTTTTGTAGTGGTCTCTTTGGTAACTGTGGTTCCCTCTCCCTTGTCAATACTAGGCGCCTTCTCGGTGGCATCTTCCATTTCTTTTTCAGTTGTGATGCTAGTTTCTTTGATGGTCATTACCTCTTTTTTACCAGCTGTTGTTGTCTCTACAACAACACAAGTAGCACCTGTGCTCTCTTTAGCTGCTGCTGTTACAGTCTGCTTAGTTTCCATAGTTGTGTCTCTTTTACTTGTTGTCACAATCTCCCTGGGGTTAGGAGTTGAATCTGTTTTGGCAGTTGTTGTCAACACAGTGGGCTTGGGCATGGCAGTCGTAGCTGCTAGAGCTGCTTTTGTTAGAGTCGCTGTTCCTGCAGGCCTTTCTTCTTCTTTAGCTGGTAAAGTCTCTTTTGGTATGGGAGGCTTGTCTTGTTTAGCTGGGGTTGCTTCTTTTTCTGCAGCCATTGTTGCAGTCTTTTTGTCCACAGTAGCTGCTTCTGATTCAGCTGCTGTAGTGACAGCTTGCTTGGCTGTAGAAGTTGTATTTGGAATATCATCCTTACCTTTAGGAGAGTCATCTGGTTTAGCTGTTATCACCATAGTTACAGTAGTTGTGTCTTTCCTACTTGTTGTTAAAATGTCTTTAAGCACAGTACTTTTGTCTTTCTTGGGTGTCGTTATCTCTTTGTTCACCGTGGTTTTTTCTATTTTAGTTGTCAGCTCTTCTGTTCTAGGAGTAGTAACAGTTTTAGCTGTTGTTTTGTCTTTTTTATCAGTTACTGTTACAATCTCAGTAGTCCTAGCTGCAGCCACCACTATCCTTTGTCCTGCTGTAGTCCTATCTTTTGCAGTTGTGCTGGTTGCTACTTTGGGTGGAGGAGTTGTAATTTTCTTCTCTGCTGTTGTTTCTGAAACTGTTACGTCTGCTTCAGGTATGGGGGTTTCCTTCCTAGTTGTTCTGACCGCCTCACTGCTTTGAGTGGTTGTGATTTTTTTAGCAGTTGTTACTAATCCAGGGACAGTAGTTGTCAGTTCAATAGGTGTTGTTTTCTGTATGGCAGTGGTGTCAACCTCAGTGGCTGCAGGGGTAGTCCCCTTAACCTTAAGGGTGGTAGGAGAGTCTGCCTTGATTGTTGGTGCCTCTGGGGTTGTGTCTTCAGGTTTGGGGGTGGTGGGAGAGTCTGCCTTGGTAGTTGGTGCCTCTGGGGTTGTGTCTTCAGGTTTGGGGGTGGTGGGAGAGTCTGCCTCGGTCGCTGGTGCCTCTGTGGCCTCTGGGGTTGTGTCTTCAGGTTTGGGGGTGGTGGGAGAGTCTGCCTTGGTCGCTGGTGCCTCTGTGGCCTCTGGGGTTGTGTCTTCAGGTTTGGGGGTGGTGGGAGAGTCTGCCTTGGTTGTTGGTGCCTCTGGGGTTGTGTCTTCAGGTTTGGGGGTGGTGGGAGAGTCTGCCTCGGTCGCTGGTGCCTCTGTGGCCTCTGGGGTTGTGTCTTCAGGTTTGGGGGTGGTGGGAGAGTCTGCCTCGGTCGCTGGTGCCTCTGTGGCCTCTGGGGTTGTGTCTTCAGGTTTGGGGGTGGTGGGAGAGTCTGCCTTGGTCGTTGGTGCCTCTGGGGTTGTGTCTTCAGGTTTGGGGGTGGTGGGAGAGTCTGCCTTGGTCGTTGGTGCCTCTGGGGTTGTGTCTTCAGGTTTGGGGGTGGTGGGAGAGTCTGCCTTGGTCGTTGGTGCCTCTGGGGTTGTGTCTTCAGGTTTGGGAGTGGTGGGGGAGTCTGCCTTGGTCGTTGGTGCATCCGTGGCCTCTGGGGTTGTGTCTTCAGGTTTGGGAGTGGTGGGAGAGTCTGCCTTGGTCGTTGGTGCCTCTGGGGTTGTGTCTTCAGGTTTGGGGGTGGTGGGAGAGTCTGCCTTGGTCGTTGGTGCCTCTGGGGTTGTGTCTTCAGGTTTGGGGGTGGTGGGAGAGTCTGCCTTGGTCGTTGGTGCCTCTGTGGCCTCTGGGGTTGTGTCTTCAGGTTTGGGGGTGGTGGGAGAGTCTGCCTCGGTCGCTGGTGCCTCTGTGGCCTCTGGGGTTGTGTCTTCAGGTTTGGGGGTGGTGGGAGAGTCTGCCTCGGTCGCTGGTGCCTCTGTGGCCTCTGGGGTTGTGTCTTCAGGTTTGGGGGTGGTGGGAGAGTCTGCCTCGGTCGCTGGTGCCTCTGTGGCCTCTGGGGTTGTGTCTTCAGGTTTGGGGGTGGTGGGAGAGTCTGCCTCGGTCGCTGGTGCCTCTGTGGCCTCTGGGGTTGTGTCTTCAGGTTTGGGGGTGGTGGGAGAGTCTGCCTCGGTCGCTGGTGCCTCTGTGGCCTCTGGGGTTGTGTCTTCAGGTTTGGGGGTGGTGGGAGAGTCTGCCTCGGTCGCTGGTGCCTCTGTGGCCTCTGGGGTTGTGTCTTCAGGTTTGGGGGTGGTGGGAGAGTCTGCCTCGGTCGCTGGTGCCTCTGTGGCCTCTGGGGTTGTGTCTTCAGGTTTGGGGGTGGTGGGAGAGTCTGCCTCGGTCGCTGGTGCCTCTGTGGCCTCTGGGGTTGTGTCTTCAGGTTTGGGGGTGGTGGGAGAGTCTGCCTCGGTCGCTGGTGCCTCTGTGGCCTCTGGGGTTGTGTCTTCAGGTTTGGGGGTGGTGGGAGAGTCTGCCTCGGTCGCTGGTGCCTCTGTGGCCTCTGGGGTTGTGTCTTCAGGTTTGGGGGTGGTGGGAGAGTCTGCCTCGGTCGCTGGTGCCTCTGTGGCCTCTGGGGTTGTGTCTTCAGGTTTGGGGGTGGTGGGAGAGTCTGCCTCGGTCATTGGTGCCTCTGTGGCCTCTGGGGTTGTGTCTTCAGGTTTGGGGGTGGTGGGAGAGTCTGCCTCGGTCGTTGGTGCCTCTGTGGCCTCTGGGGTTGTGTCTTCAGGTTTGGGGGTGGTGGGAGAGTCTGCCTTGGTTATTGGTTCCTCTGTGGCTTCTGGGGTCATATCTTCAACCTTAGGAGTGGTGGGAGAGTCTGCCTTGGTCGTTGGTGCCTCTGGGGTTGTGTCTTCAGGTTTGGGGGTGGTGGGAGAGTCTGCCTTGGTCGTTGGTGCCTCTGTGGCCTCTGGGGTTGTGTCTTCAGGTTTGGGGGTGGTGGGAGAGTCTGCCTTGGTCGTTGGTGCCTCTGTGGCCTCTGGGGTTGTGTCTTCAGGTTTGGGGGTGGTGGGAGAGTCTGCCTCAGTCATTGTTTCCTCTGTTACTTCAGGGGCTTGCTCTTCAGGTTTGGTGGTGGTAGGAGAGTCACTCTTGATCGTAGGTGTCTCTGTAGCCTCTAGGGTTGCCTCTTCAGCTTTGGGGATGGTGGGAGAGTCTGCTTCAGTTATTGGTTCCTCTGTGGCCTCAGGGGTCATATCTTCTACCGTAGGGATGGTGGGATTATCTGTCTTGATTGTTGGTGCCTCTGTGGCTGCAGGGGTTGTCTCTTCAGGTTTGGGGGTGGTGGGAGAATCTGCCTTGGTTGTTGGTGCCGCTGTTGTCGCAGGAGTATCTTTCTGAGCTGTAGTGGTCCCTTTGGTAGTTGTTGCTTTTGTGGTAGTACTTGTAGTACTTGGTAAACTGGGGCTTGGACTAGATGTAGTTGCTTTTATTGGTGTGGTTGTTTCAGGGTGTTTTGTAGTTGGAGCAGGACTGGTCGATTTGTTTTCCAGTCCGCTGCCAGTACCTATGAGAACAAATATATATATATTAAGACATTGGAGTTGCAGTGCATGCACCTATTGCATATTGATTTATTATACCAGTTAGAAATAGCTGCTTATCTTTTGCATAGCAATAGTTGGTTTTATGGTCTTTGCTCAAAAAGCTTTCTGTGTAAAATTGCACTTAATTAGCTTTAAACCTGTTGAAACATTTATTTAAACTGGCAAAAAAAAGAAAAGGATATGTGGAAACTGAAGTTAAATTGATAAATGCTAGTTTATGGACTTAAGATAAATAATTTAGAAGAGCCAAACTAACCTGGACTTGAGTTAAATGTGAATTCCTTTTGTCTGCACGGGACTTTGCAGCAGCTTAGCTAAGTTTCAAGTAATCCTTTTGGCTAACCTGTCGCAACTCTGAATGCAGCATGGTAGATTTTATTCTGGTGTTTGTAGGTGAGGCCACCTGGTGTTTCCATCCTTTTTCATGGAAGGGGAGCTACACTATAAAATATAGTCCTTCTAATGGGACATTTCCCTTCTCAGTCTGTTCTTTTATTTGTTCCTCTGGCCTTAATTATAACATGGCCTGCACTGATCACCTGAACCTGAAGGAGAGAGTTAGGGAAACAGGAGGAAAACAAACTTTCTGAGTACAGACATCTGACTGCATCTCCTACTGTATCTTTTTATCTTTGGTGTTTTTCCTCTTTGTCATTTACAGCTTTAAGACTCTCTTTACTTGTCTATGTAGTTACGCTGTCTTAGGTACAATTATTAGTATAGCTATATTCAGCAAAAACTAACTGTAAATGTTTCTGCATTTTAATCTCTCCACTGTTATCTCTGTGATGTTTTGCCTTTTAGTTCTGTTTACGCATAGGGGTGTTTTTTCCTATGATTCCTGCTGTGTTGCTGTCTACCACTACAACTGACTTGGCATTTGTTTCTTGAAAACCTGAAAAAAACAAGCACAGCATCATGTGGTTTGGGGCCATGTTGTTCAGCTTTTCAACAAATCTAAAAATCTAAAAAGACCTGAGCTATTGCTGATGGTCACAGCCTGATGACTGTTAGCAGCACTGATGCAGTGTCTCTCCCAGCACACTGGAAGAACTTATAATACTGCAGTGTGAGAAATAATCCCTGTGTAAACGTATTGTAGAAACAGTGCAGTATGAGCAGAGCGTTACAGAATGGGTTTTCCTCCTACCCAATGTGTCTGAAATACCATAAGCCAAGTGGGATCCTGTTAATGGTTATTTGAATTTCCTTAATTTTGTTTCATTTGAACCACTATATTGATTTTTGTAATAGGAAATTGCCACAGCAGAAAGGTAAGTACTCAAAATAAAAATTAAAAAATGTAAGGATTAAAATATTGTCCAAAATTGACTTCTAGTCTCATTATATACTTGTTACTTCAAGTTTCAAGTTCAAACTTATCTCCCAAGTTATCACTTAAAATGCTAGAACAGAATATCAAACACAGGAAAGCAACATATTTTCCTTCAGAAAAAAATAAACTATATGTGTTTTCTGAAGCTGCACGAGGCCTAGCTTGATTAAAGCTGGAGAAACCTGCTGGAGACTTTCCTGTCCTGGTCCTGCCAATTCATCACTGTCCCAAAATACAACACCCTTCCTGTTCCAGCCATGGACTTGGTCCAAAACTGACAATGGCATGTAACGTATTTTTGGAAGATGTGTGTGAAAATCCAATGGATACACAGGAGACATCACTGCACTCCAACATCTGTGTTAAGTGAACTCTCCAAAGTCAGCATCCTGAGGTCTAGGTGAGGTAATTAGTTTATAAACTGAGCGGTTCCAAGCTTGGTAACTGTCTGGTAATGTCTCACATTGGCTTTCTATTTCCAGAGCAGGAAAATGGTCTTTCATATTCCTTCAGGTAACACCCATCCTGTTTCATTCATGTGCCTTCCTACCTTCCATAACTTCATGGGTCTGTGTTACTTCCTCTGGCTTCTTTTCCTCATTTTTGGATGACCTTTTAGATGTTGATTTGTCAGCTGGAGGAGGCTTAGGTGATGCCTTTTCTGTGTGTGCTGAAAGAAATAAAATAATCTGTTAATGGGAGTGTTTTTCTTTATAGGTGCTTGGTGTCAACTGTATAAGAAGAAAGTGATTACAAAATTTCAGTGACCATCTTCTATATTCTAAGTTTCTTCCTATCTGTAGGATTCTTTAAAGTATTATTCAGAAGAAAAAGAGGAAAAATACCCTCTGGATCCCTACGTGTTTTGAGGTGGGAAAAAGATGAATTCTGAGTGGAGCTCTACATTCTGAAAATTTGTCTAATTTTTTTGTCAGCTTATTTTTTTGACTATAGATGTCTTGGGGCTAACTCACTGTAGTGTATCTCTGAGAGCTACCACATTAGCCAAGCATTTACTTTGATAATCCACTGAAGATTTAGTTATATTGTAGTTCTTCAGACATGTGATAATTCTGCACACAAGTGATCATTTCAGAGAGACATCTTAAAAGCAATTGTTTCCTTGAAAGAGACAGAAGCTACAAAGTAGACATGGACCAAAGAAACAACGTAAGGTCTAGGTATTAAACTAACTTCTAGTAGGTTGAGTTTTAGGAGAAACTGGAGGTTTCTGTTTAGATTTTCCAACTCTGCAGATTGCGTGGAATTTCACTTGCATCCAGTAAGAGCTAGAAAATATTTTTTAATTCGTTGTTGGGTCAAATTGTACAACTGGAAGTGAAACCCTCTCCTCCCACTTGCATAGCCTTGTAGAAGGATATTGTTAGTTGCAAAAAAAGTGTGATGGAGCTCAGGGTAACTGCAGGATCTTTTTGATGTAACTAAAGGAGCTGGTAACTGCCATAGGTATGTGTAATCAGCTTTTTACAAAAGGAGTAGTACTTCTGTCTCATAAGGTGATGACCATGGTATCAAAGGATTTACTTTCATAGCAAGCTAGTACTCAAAGCAAGTAAAGTTGGGTGTTGAACTATATCCTGAAGCTTTTACTGAGAAAGAGAGAGAAATTAAATAAAATCACTTTGGGAGCTGAAACAGCTTTCAGAGAAGTCAGTGGGGGGTGGGGAATGTTTGGGGAATGAATACACATGGGGAATGAATACACATGCACACACAGTCCTTAACTGTGTGTGCATGTGTATTCAGGAGATATAGGGCTGCTGGAGGATAGGAAAGATATACACTGTAAACTTAGCTCCACTGTACAGAACGAAGTGTTCAGGAGATGCAGAAACAGCAAAATGCAAGTTCACTGTGTGGCCTTAAGTTACTGCATTATTCCAAAGGGTTTAACAGGTTTCTCAGTTACTCGCACATAGCAAAAATACTAAAATACTGAGTACAGTGGTAGGCTGGGTTTGGGGGATTTTTTGTTGTTTTTTGTTGATTTTTTTTTTGACAAAAATTAATAGCAAATCTAAGTAACTAAAATACTAGAAGAAACCTTCTAAGATTATGAGTAGTTGGTTAACTTTTCATTATATTTGAACTGAAGAACCAGTGAAACGGCTGTCTTTTGTGAGCATTCATGTGTTAAGCTCCAGCAGAAAGAGGGAAGTGTTAAGCAACCTCAACGGCAGCAAATTCACTTCAAGACACTTTTAAGACACTTATCCTCTTCTAGACATCCAGTCAAAAAAATGCTGAATACAGAGTCTATTTCAGTATAAATTACTATGCAACCAAGTAGCAAAACCAAGCCGCTATACCAGCACTTGGGGACTGGGAGTGGTTGGTAAAGTGAACCAAATGATAATCCGTAATGCTCATCTTGCTTGTTAAACTGGACGCTTTGAAAATTGGCTGCCTTGGAAGTTGTCTGGTCTGTGAATGGAGCAACCTGGTGCCAAGCTGTGTTTGCCAAGTGTGTTCACAGAAATGAATTTAGGTTCGTAAGTAGCAGAAAGTTTAAGGACATGATGAAATGAAACATATTCTGTTGGTGTTTTCTAGACTAGAATTTAATTGCTAGTGGCATTAAAGCTATGTGAAGGTGAAACTGCTCTTCCAGATCGGCACCCTAGTGCTCAACTAACAAAAAACCATCAGGTTCTGCAGTGAAGGACAGAATAAACAAAAGTGACTGTGGGTCAGAGTAATCCTTCCCTGAACTGAATTTGCAGCCGAAAGGTTAAATGTGCATTTTCTTAAAATTCCTCTTGCTGCAGTGTGAATGTGTAACCGCTTCTAACCAGGCAGATCCTACAGTTCCTCCCTCTTGCCCCAGAGGACGGGTTTCTGTGTAGGGCTGCTCTTCCCATTTTGGATTCAGGAAAATTTAAGAGAGTTGGACCTTCCTTCATTATTCCTTTTTTGTACATGAACTAGACTTCTTAATGCAATGTGTCATTCATTCCCCCCAGCTTCTGTCCTTGAATTCTATTACTGATGTAACTTAAGTAGCATGAGTGGAAATGCACATGCAAAACCTGGCCTTACATGTATTACTCTGGGTGACGATTCTGATATTAAATTAGAGTGTGCCTAGTGCGACACAAAATAAAGCTTTCCCCTCATAATTTGTATCTTGGTGATGGTTTCCAGTATATCTACCTGTATGCATTCATAAAGTGTTCATGCCTGAGAAAATGGCCAGTTTATTTTTTAAATTAGGTTTTGTTATTTGTTTCGGTTTTTGTTCAGGAGCTAACTTCTTGTGTCCTAAGACTCCTGTAAGCAGCCAGTAAGTGCTGATGCTGACTGCTGGTGATGTTATAGAAGAACTGTAAGTGGTGCAGAATATCTGTGGTATAGAAATGTTAGCAAACATTTATGAAGTCTCTGCCTCTTAGTTCCTGTTTTTTGGGTTATCATGCTGTGGATGTACTAGCAAAAAAATGAGATTGGCTGGCTGAATTTTATGGAAAGATTCATTTCAGAACTAATGCGAGTAGCATCAACAACAAAGCCTGCACAGTCTAATGTTTTATGATAACACAAAGCATCTATATTTAAATTATTACATCTAGGGAAAATATAGTGATAAAGAAACTTCTTACCCTCTTTACAGTGTTTTGCATAATCTGGGCAACATTTGCCATATCTTTCACACTCCATGTCACAGTCACACTCTCTTCCTCTTTCAAAGGCTTCAAAGCAACGTCCTCTGCAGGAGACTGCTGCATAAGGCAGAACAAGAGAATTAGTATTTTTGGCTAGCTCACATTTAACATTGGGACCTTTCTACAGTGAAGTCATTTGCTTAAGCTGATGTGAAGAACAGCTTCATAAAAATCAGGTAGTTATTCTAGTCTGATCCACAACTTGTTTTTGTAATTGTGTGTTTTGAATCAGGCCATACAGCCAGAACTGCACTTTGCCATTGCAGTATATTGAGACCATTTAGAATTTATAGTGGAATAAAATGTGACCTCAGAGTTCACTTTAGCTAGGTCCCATCATAGAAGGCTTCCATTTCCCTAATCAAATAGCAGTTATCTCAAGAATAGTATTTAAATTCTGGGTTGGGTTTTCAAAAAGGTGTTTATCAGGGTACCACTCTGCATCAAGAGTGATGTGTCTACCAGAGCAGTTCTGAAAAAGAATTTGCCTAAATAGGTCATGACCAAGTGTACCTGGTGTCCCTGAGCAAATACTGCAAGTTAATTGTGTGAATGAGTTAATGAAGTTACACAAAGTGACTATTTTTGAAATGTTATCCCAGTCTATTTAATACAGTTCTCAAATTATTAGTACTAAAGGAGTATCTACCATGTTTTGACATGACTAATAACCGCATGCTTTTAATAATTCATTATTGGTTAACTGCTGATAACTTCAGTTACTATAGTACTTCTGTTTCATATCAAATAATGACCAAATTGTTTTGGAAAGTGCTATTACAGCTATTACAGACTTCAGCAAAACATGCTTGCTGTATTTGTCAAGGACAAAATTTGACCCTAAACTTTTACATTACATTACAATCTAATATTTATTAACATTCAGTAGTACCTTTAATAGGTACTTAGTTAACTGTTAAATTGAAGTGATTATGTTAGACCTGAAGTAGGTATTTTTTGAGGATGCTTAGCATCTCACAGAATGGACCCAACAATTAACTATTACTTGGTATTTCCAGAATTTACCATATGATCTGTTATTCTTATCCTGTACCTTTTCTGTACATAAGTCTCTATTGAAGTCATTGTCTTTGTGGCATGCAGGGCATAAAATCATATTTTACAATTAAATAATAATCTAGCAAAATTAGGATTACTGTATAGGCAGGTTCTGAATACCTTTTGACCAGTGTAGATATGGAGTGAGTCTGTTGATGCCAGTGGATTCATCCCACATGCATAGGTAAGAATTGTTTTTATTTTACGACACCAGGGCAGTTTTTATTCATAAACAATGTGTGGCATTTCTCTAATGTAGTCAGTATCAATCACACTAACTGGGCAACAGTCCTTAGCCAGACTGCTTGCATCCTGTAAGGATGGTGTCTACTGTGCTTCATTCAGTGATTTAGGGTAGAACATGGAAGACTTCCTCTAGCCTTAAAAATTTTATTAAATGTTACGCAGATGCCAGAATAGCTTTAGAATCCGGCCCACAATAAATAAATAGCCTACATAATTAAAATGCCTCAGTCTGTACTTTCAGTTATTCAAAATGCTGATGTTCCCTCGCAAATCAAAATCAGGATGGGGAAGACTGAAGCGCGAGTGTTTCCAGTGTGCATGTCAGAGTGGCAGAATTAGCATTTTAGGGGGTGCTGCATCTGCGTTTTGAACAACACTCAGCCTGTGTTGCTGGATCTAAGAAGTCTCATCTTACACCTATAATCTTACTAGAATTACAGTGTAGTGTAACAAACTGCCGTTATCTAAATCACTGATATTTTTGACATTGGTGATTCATCAGAAAATATTTTTTAACTCTCAGTAAACCAGTTTGAAATACCTGTATTTATTTACACTATACAGTTTTGCATATAAATAAAGCATATAAAATAATACTAATCCAACTATCTTTTCCATCAAACTCTGGACATGCTTCTGATCCAGAGTCAATTCTGTCTGTGGAAGTACAGAAAAAGTCCCTCTGACTTTGGATTAGACCCTACCGCCTCCACATCTCTTAAACTTGAGTTGGAATGTCCCAGAATTTCTTCCTGGAAAACCCTGAATTTGCTTTTATCCATTTTTTGTATAAGAGACAAACAGATGTAGTACAAATGCACTAAGGAGAAGAAAACAAGCAATAGGTAAACTGTTTCCTCCCCCTCTTGCCTAGCTCTGCTCTTCTGAAAAGCAAAATCCTTTTCTTTGTGATAACCTGTGGGTACATAATTTTCTTTGAATGGGTTGCGAGAGGTTATCACTGAGTTTTTGACAGGGAGAACAGTACATGTATGAGAGGAGAACAAGGACACAGCGAACTAAAACAGACATTTAAGCATTCAGAGGAGAGACACTGGTGTGGTAGGGAGTTGGAGCAAATGGGAGGGGAAGTCTTGCCAATAGGAACTGGCTGTGTTTGGGAACTTACCCACTGTGCAGACTTTCTTGAAGTCAGGGCAGCACTCCATGTAGTGTTGACAGTTAAAATCACAGTGGCAGTCATGCTCTCTAGAGTACCCTTCCCCACATCTCCCTGTACAGCTTGATAAATCTAAAATCACACAACACTGGTATAAACATTGCCAAACCAAAACGGTACATAAGGAAATGCTGAATGGCAAAGTAGTAAGATTTATCTTTTTTTCTACAGGATGCCATTTCTTCACTCAGTATTGCAAAACCTGTGGACCTGGTGCAACCCTTTGTAAAGGTATGTGGATCAGAGGTTTGCTCTGAGCCAGCCTGAGGACCGGCAGCAGCGTGCTCAGGTTAGGGGCTAACTTATCCTGTTTCTCCTGAAGATGAATGAATCCCTGAGGACTGGTTCAGTAATATGACAACACCAGTTCTGGCATCCAAACTAGCCCATGCAGATTTATCTTAAGCAGCATATCAGCTAGGCACTGTATTGTTTTGCAGACTTATTCTCCATCTTAATTCACCCTCCGTATGGTTAGAGATGTGTGCCTGCACGTGACAGACTCATTGTACTTTTTGTAATGTTCTACATAATAACAAAATAAAATCGGTTTAGCTTGCAAACTGGTGAGCACTGTCAATTAATACCGGTCCCCAAAGCCATTTTTATTGGCAGTTTTCAAAATCTGCCTGCCCTCTACATTAGTTTTTTTCCCTGAGGTCAGAGAGGAATTTGGTATCAACTCTGAGGTTAGAACAGTTGGGATCTAGTCCTGCAATCTTCTGTAAAGTACTTTCTGTTTGATAATTAGGAGATTACTTATTAGCAGAATAACATAAAAGCTCATCCCACAGTGGCTTTACTGCTAGACTGCTGTAGTGTTGGAAAATGCTAGATAATAATAAATGGTGCAGGTTACAGGTGGTAAACAAGAGGTCGGGAGGTCTGCTTTCAAACTGCACGCATTCAAGCTTGGCAGCGGTTTGTTACCTTCTGCCAGATCACATATTCACCCTGGAACAACTCCCCTTCCTACATGAAATCTCTGCTAACATGCTAACAGCTTCTTCTGGAAATGAAACATGCAGGACCACAAGTGAAGCGCCCCTGAATACAAACAAAGAAGCTGAACAGTCAGCGAGCTAAAACAGAGTTAAGATAATCAGCTGAAACATTGAGGAACAACAAGAAAATAACAAGAAATAACATATAACACAACACAACACCAAAGACAATTTCTAACAGCACACACTTCAGGTGTGTGTATGAAGGAAGACCATGGGATAACAAATACTTCTATATATTGTGATTTTCAGCAGTTAGGTATAATGTTTATTACCACTTCTTCACAAATAATGAAGCGGGACTAGGGAATAAATGGAGAAGTTAATGGACTTGAGTTAATGGGCTTTTAATAGGGGAGTTGAAAAGAGAAGGTAGGCATCTTCGTTTATGGGTATGTGCCCAATATATTGCACCTTTTTTCCCTTATGGGAAGAAAATATATACAACTCCAAAAAGTAACACCTTTTCTTTCATTTATTTGTTTTACGTTTATGACTTGTAAGTTATGAAGTTACTTCTAAGGAAAATGCCTAAATGGTTCTAGTTGCTGTTGGCAAGAGTCTTGATTTTTGGTGAAAATAGCGGGAAGGCTTCCATCAACTGCAGAGGGTGTGGTGTCACATTGCTCTGCCCTGCAGGTCAAATGTGACATCAGCTGTGCCCTGATGAGCTGCTCAGATATACAAATCTTATGTCTTCTACTATCAAGTAGTAATAAATTATTTTCTACCAACAAGTAATGCACAATGTTATCCCTATAACAACTTTATAGCTACTTGAGAACTGTGACAGCACAGGACTTCCCAGGCTGCAAGTTCTTCTATTTCTTCATAACGGTGCTTCTTTAGCTAGAAATCAATTGCAGAGCTTTGAGAGTAAATAAGTCTGTAGTATTAGACAAATAATTGCCAAAATTGGCCTCAGTGGTGGTAATAACTGCATTTAATGGCAAAGCACTTAGCACGGTATAGACATACCTTTCGCTGAGCCCACTGTATTTAAATATTTCTAACCAAATTATGTGGATATTGTAATTTTAGATTCTTCCTTGAATCATACTGCAAATCACTTGGGCTAAATACGTCAGTCTGACGGCAACAGGATCTGTAGAATATGTCTACAGAAAAAGAAGTAGGTTCGTGCACATTTTGCATGATATTCATATTTATGTTATTGCTCAAAAAAAGAGGACCATGCTGTACCAAAATATATTTATGAAAATATTCAGTGATGATAAAACTGAATCATAATGCCTGTCTGAATAAATATAAAACTCTAGAACTTAGTATTTTTATGAAGATGCATTTGAAGCATTCTTACTATTTGTCAGATATCCTAGACACCCTCCCTTCAACTTTGTATGTTACAGTACCTTCAGAAGACACTTCTTGAATCAAGGACAGTGAAAGGATCACCAGGAATACGCAAAGTATTTTCCATATGACCATTACTTTCAGGTGCGACATCATCCCTAAAAAGAAATAATCTCACATCACTACATGCAATTCAATTAATCAGTTCATAATTAAAAAAAAATAAATTGCAGTGCATATCTTTATACATAATACTAGTTTAATAACAACATAAAATTAATACTAAAATTATTCAAGGACAAATTGCTAATTTAGTATTACTCCATAAATTCTCCTTTGGTTATTAGTTGATTAGCTGTTAAATTTTGTAGTAAGACTAGGAAAATTCATTATTAACAAATAACGGAAGTAATTTTTTGCAGAATTCTATTACATGTAAACTACAGTCACAGTCTTCTTTTAATGTGGATGCACTTTAGTACAACAGTTTCTAAGGTTATAATACTGATAAATGTAAAGTAAAAAAAAAAATACTGTCAAAACATTACTTATTAGGCAACATAATTTTATAAACCATAATCTATCATTGAAATATTAGTGTTTAAATATGTCAGATGGAAATGCAGGATAAAAGTAAATCTTCTTTCAAAAAGAAAACTTGTCTGTTTTTTTCTGTTCCAGTTCATCACTTTCCTTTTGAAGAAGAGCACTTTGATCAAAACACTCTACTCTCTTGAGTAGAGGTAGGTATTACACTTACCTAACAAAGAATATGTCTGCTCTCAGTGATGTTTCAGTGCCTTATATATTGCTTTATAACTATGCTGGGGTTAACTAATTAGCTTGTTAAACAAAACCGCCAATGACAGCTTATGACAGCAAACTTTCCACATGAGTTGGAAGAGGTCCCAGATGACTAGACTAACACATCTGGAAAATACTCCCATTAAGAAAAATGATTACAGAAAAAACTAAATAGGGACTTACTAGTCAAAACACATTTTGATTACTGAGTGAAATGAACAAATTGTCCTGAATGCATCTGGAAGGCATTAGATATTATTGCATAGCAATAAAAAATCATTATAGGCAAATGCTGAGTATATTTTCTTTCCTGTCAAATGTAGCCTAGGTGACAGTAGCCTAAAATATGCAGTATTATCTGCTACTGATGGTGTATCTTCTGCAAAAAGTTTTGAGATCTAATTCATGCAGTCATAAGTAATTTGCCATTTCTGCACTGAATATATTTTACTTTTCCCTGAGATGAATGGAAATTTTGCCAAGGTATTGGCTAGAAATCAAAGAATTTAGTCGAATCTCAAATTTATTAAATATACTATATGTAAAGCATCAAAAATGAATGAAAGAGACCTAAATTGTTTCAGTGGTCTTTCTGTTTATTGGTTCCAGATTCAGGGTACCGGAAATGGTTATTTGCAACTCTCTCTCAGAGCTAGAGGATGTTTCCATTGAAACTTCTAATGGTCCTGACTCTCAGAGTTTGGGGGGGATTTTTTATTCAGAAACTATCATAAAGGCCAGGGATCTTTGATACTTCTGTCTTACAATATTACTTGAATCCCAAAGTAATTTTGTTATCCCAAAATAATAAATATGGTATAATATGCATTGATTCCAACTGAGGAAAGCGCTTAAGCATGAGCTTGAGTCTCTTAAGGAAAATAATGTAGACGCCTCCGAAAAGGAGTGGGTTTAGACATGTGTTTGAATGTTTTCCTCACTTGGTCCAATGACTGTGCAGCTTTAGTATTTTTATGCTAGAATTTCTTTCTAATTTCTGTGTTATCACAACAGAGGCAGTTTCATTCAATCTTTCTGCATTGTGGACACTTCTAATTGCTTTCCTATCACAGCCACACTTCAATTAATTGATTCCAGTAAATAAAAGAGTGCTTTTTCATTGCTCTAGGAACACATATAATCTTTGTAAAAGTTTCTAGAGTTATTTAGACAAGTGCTAAGTTGGAGCACTTACACAGTGTTGATTTGCTATTCAAGGTTCTCTGCCCACTGCCAGCCTGCTTATGAAGTAACTACTGCTCTACTTTGTGGAAAAGGGAACCTGAGGCTCTGAGATTTTATGGAGTTTATTTCCTTCTGTGTATTACCTTGAATAAATATTACATGTCTTATAACAAGAACTTCAGTGCTGTCTTTAGTGGAGTTGACTATAAGCTTGATAAAGAAACTGTGGGTTGAGCGGAAAGATACCTGTCTATAGATGTTTAAAGCCTATGGAAGAAGCTGTTAGGGTAGTTAAATAGTATCAACATGAGATTGGTTTTCTAGAAAAGTACTAAAATCCTCATAACTTAAATAATTTATAATTTCATCAAGCAAAACATTTAAGACTACATTTTTGAGTATATCCTTACTTTGATATCCATGATATGGAGATTTGTTGACTCTTCCATCATTTCACAGCCAGTACAGCTGCGAGTCCCAGTTAATACTGGCTAGCTACCTGAGGTGAAAAAATACATATAAGGTAGTAAATAAAAAGCAGCAGAAGCTCAAACTTATTATCATGCTTCTGTTAACATGCCAGTACTCAATTAAGTCATAGGAAGACAATTAGGTACATAAATAACTTGAAAATATGTCTAGTCATGATTGGCTGCTACATTTATTATGTGTTATGGATACATTTATTTTGGTAGGGTTGTATTGTTTCATTTCTCTTACGAATTAAGTTTTTTGGATTATCAGATGTGATGTGGGGTTGTAAAATTTGATTGATGAGATGAGTTCCCAAACTGCAGTTACTGGATTTCAATTGCAGTTATCTTCATTTGGAATGTGTATTTGTTATAGTTGAATGACTGTTAGGTGGTCATTAAAGTTTCTTTAGCATTAGTTATACAAGCTTCAAATAGAAACTGGTACTCCACAGTATTTCCTTTCCTTCAGGTCAATGTAATTTAGCTAGCAGCACCTGACAAAACATACTGGATTTTTACCAACCTGTGTGGGTTTCATTTACTTTTGTGATACATGAAAACTGAAGTTGTCATAAATTTGCTCTGTTGCTTGTGCAGAAAAAAATATATTTCATAGAATCATAGAATAGTCTGGGTTGGAAGGGACCTTAAGGATCATCTGGTTCCAGCCCCCCTGCCATGGGCAGGGACACCTTCCACTAGACCCGGTTACTCAAAGCCCCATCCAGCCTGGCCTTGAACACCTCCAGGGAGGGGGCATCCACAGCTTCTCTGGGCAACCTCTTCCAGTGCCTCACCACCCTCATAGTAAAGAACTTCTTCCTTATATCCAACCTAAATCTACCCTCTTTCAGTTTAAAGCCATTACGCCTTGAACTATCACTACGCTCCCTTGTAAAAAGTCCCTCTCCAGCTCTCTTGTAGGCCCCCTTCACGTACTGAAAGGCTGCTCTACGGTCTCCCCAGAGCCTTCTCTTCTCCAGGCTGAACAACCCCAACTCTCTCAGCCTGTCCTCATAGGAGAGGTGCTCCAGCCCACTGATCATCTTCATGGCCTTCCTCTGGACTCGCTCCAACAGGTCCATATCCTTCTTACGCTGGCGGCCCCAGAGCTGAATGCAGTACTCCAGGTGGGGTCTCAAGGGCGTGGAACAGAGGGGGAGAATTACCTGCCTCAACCTGCTGGTCACTCTTCTTTTGATGCAGCCCAGGATACAATTGGCTTTCTGGGCTGCAAGTGCATATTGCCGGGACCTGTTGGTCATCAACCAACACTCCCAAGTCCTTCTCCTCAGGGCTGCTCTCAATCCATTCTCTGCCCAGCCTGTATTTGTGCTTGGGATTGCCCCAACCCCTGCGCAGGACCTTGCACTTGGCCTTGTTGAACTTCATGAGGTTCACACAGGCCCACCTCTCCAGCCTGTCCAGGTCCCTCTGGATGGCATCCGTTCCCTCCAGCATGTCGACTGCACCACACAGCCTGGTGTCATCGGCAAACTTGCTGAGGGCGCACTCAGTCCCACTGTCCATGTTGCTGACAAAGATGTTGAACAGTGCTGGTCCCAATACCAGCCCCTGAGGAATGCCGCTCATCGCTGATCTCCACTTGGACATCGAGCCATTGACTGCAACTCTTTGAATGCAACCATCCAGCCAGTTCCTTATCCACCAAGTGGTCCATCCATCAAATCCATGTCTCTCGAATTTAGAGACAAGGGTGTCGCACGGGACAGCGTCAAATGCTTTGCACAAGTCCAGGTAGATGATGTCAGTTGCTCTTTCCTTATTCACCAACACTGTAACCCCGTTGCAGAAGGCCATCAAATTTGTCAGGCACAATTTGCCCTTAGTGAAGCCATGTTGGCTGTCACCAGGCACTCCTTATTTTCCATGTGCCTTAGCATAGTTTCCAGGAGGATCTGCTCCATGATCTTGCTGGACACAGAGGTGAGGCTGACTGGCCTGTAGTTCCCTGGGTCTTCCTTTTTTCCCTTTCTAAAAAAGGGGGTTATGTTTCCCCTTTTCCAGTCAGGGGGAACTTCACTGGACTGCCATGACTTCTCAAATATGATGGATGGACCCACAGATGCATCTCATCAGGCCCCATGAACTTGTGCGCCTTCAGGTTCCTTAGATGGTCTTGAACCTGATCTTCTCCTACAGTGGGCAGTTCTTCATTCTCCCAGTCCCTGCCTTTGCCTTCTGCTTGGGTGGTATGGCTAGAGCACTTGCTGGTGAAGACAGGCAAAAAAGTCATTGAGGACCTCAACCTTCTCCATATCCATATTTGAAAATCTCTGTATGGCTCTTCTTTATAGTACTTTTTTCTATATAATTAAATATTAATTAAGAAGAACATAATTTTTGAAAGACTGGTTGAAGGTGAAATAGGAAGCCTTTTTTGGAGATTAAGGCACTCAGGTAGGAAATTAGTTCAGATTGATTTCCAGTTCTGCAATAGGCTTGATGTCTGAGTTTTAGTTATGTCATTTATGCTGAAGGGTAAAACAGGATTTTCAGAAGTGCCAGTTAAACACTTTCATAAAAATCTCTGTTTCCATAACATATACATTATTAAGCTCCTTTTGCAGGTAGGTCTAGCCTCCATGTATGCTGTATGGAATAATTCCATAAGCGGATTAACAGGACGTGGAAAGACACCTTTAAATTGTAGTGTCACAGCTGCATTGAAATGGTATCTATCTGTGCTGGCACTTCACAGTGTGTGATCAGGCAACAGTAAAGTGGGGTTTGTATCATGACCAGCTTCTGCTGGTCTTCCCTTTATTTTCAGGGAGGGACTTGATCGTGCTTTAAATTACTGTCATGGTTTCTGGGAGGCGGTAAGAAATATGCTCAAATACGGACACAGTCAGGGCTCTCGTGATGGACAGATTTTACTTGCTACTGTTCTGCAAAGGTCCGTGCGCCAGTAAAAAGAGCCATAAGAGTAACAGTGAAACAGTAAGCAGGGAGCTGCATGGATAGGGGAGGGTGAGGTGGGGACACATCTCAACCATTTTTGGGTTGAGCTCCGTCTGAAATGGACTTGGAGCTGTAAAAAAAGGGAAAGTATAAAATGTTCCATTTCCTCATTTTTATTTCTGCTGCATTTAGGGAAACAGGACTCATTACGTTCCTGATGAGTAAATAAAGATACATGGCTTCACCACCATTTTTCTTCATCTTGGAGCAACATATGGACCTAATATTGTGGTTAGCCACTCCAACTGAAAAGAGATAATATTATTTTTTGTCTGATATTTGGTTGCTTCAGTTAGGTATCAACTGACCAGTCATTTAATTTGGCAAGGGTTTCAGGCAGCGTAAACCCTTCATTAAATCTTGTCATGTGTATCCAAAATCTTATCTGTATTTCCTAACTTCATTAGCTGATTGCATTTTTTTTTAAAAGAAAACAAAAAAAACAGCCTTTCCCTCCAAATCCTGCTTTGCGCTTATATTGAGATCATCGTAGTTACAGTACTATTATTATTATCTTTTACTTCTGGATTAATGTATTCCTTACGTTGATGCCCATGACTGAGCTGTATTCTTATGCCTTCTCAGGTCTTGGCTTTTTTCAGAAGCTCATCAGTCAGTCACATTTATGATAGTGGTTTTGGGATGTGTTCATATCCACTGGGGATCGCAGAGAAAACATGAGCAAGTGAAATCCCAGAAAACAGTCATTGTGTTAATCTGGGTCTGGTCTGATGGATGCCTCGTTGCTTTTCAGTCCCATCATTGATCCCCATTGTTAACCCATCAGCATCCTCAAAACATCATGTAATTTTCATATGAAAACTAAGTTACGTTTGGAGTGATCTGAAAGAGATAAGAGAACTCAGTTGGCTATAAGAGCAGCTGGGGTGTCCCAGCAGAAGTTATATAGAGAAAGTGAACTGAGCAAGAGCGAAGAAAGTCAAAAGAAAACAAAAGAGCATGTATTTAGAGTCATGTTGGTCTGATAAATATTCACTGATTAGTGTACCTCTTTTTAATCTTTAGCCTACAAGGAATCATAGAAGGAATTTAATTGAAAGTTAAGTGACAGTGCTAGGAGTCTCATTAAATGAGTTACTAAGAAAAATTATGAAGAATTGCAGAAAACTTCTGCTCTTGCAGGAAGGACTGCCACACTTCCAGGCTTATGGTCTTGGAGGGGCGAGGAAGGAGAATGATGTAGAGGAAGTAAAAGCCCTAATGTGGCAGGGGCATGGCATTACAATTAATTATTTTCAGACATCTGATAATTGATTGAAGGTCACTTCCCTGTATTGCCTTCTACAATCAGTCACTTTCTTCCATGCCAGAACTGGTTACATTTTATTGGCATATTTTATTTTATTATAGCAAAAAAATGTTAATTTTGAAGAGCACTTAAATATGCTGACTTTTAAGACAGAGGAATATTAATACCATTGCTTTTCTGTGATTTATGAGTACTATGAGTAGCACTAGTATTGCAATGAATTCTGCTGTAGCAAGCTGCTGTAATAAGGGTCAGATGGTCACATGCATTATCCAGTTGATGTAATACAGGGTTATTGCATTTCCAATTCCTAAAAAGTTGAGAGAATTGTTTAAAAGTAAGAAGTAGAAAGAAAAATATGACTTAGAAATTATATTTGTCCACACAGCGATAACAGATGAGCCCATAATGATAGATGGAAGATGAAGGATAGAATCTACATGTTTGTGTTATTTTTACAGTACTACCAAAATCAGTAGGAGAAATCTTTTTATTCCAGAAGAGCTTTATACTCAGCACAGCTGCAGACATCACTGAATATCTTGAAGAGGAGGAGGAGCAGATCTGCTGTCTGTTTACATCTATAGATGTACATAACTTGACTTCCTCTGGAGCCTTGACCATAAGATCATCACTTCATAGCTATCATCATATTTCTAAGTGAGTCCTAACAATTTCCTGTAAAAGACCTTTACAGGTTTTTATCCCAAAGCTAGAGCATGGATTTACTTGAACTAGGCTGGAATCTCATTTTGTGTGGAATGCGTGCTCTGATTCATATAACAGGGCAGACTTTTAATGACAGAGTTACAGGGAGAAATCTTTCACAGAGCAGGACCTTACTAAATCAGAAATATTCAACTTTTCTTTCTTTCCCAGTATATGAATTATTCCCCTCCTAACTTGGGTCTAGTGAAATGGTTATTGATTTGGATGCAGATAGCCTGATTAAAAAGTGACTACTGCCTCATAAAAATGTCTCACAAAATGAATTATATTCCATACTGTTTGTTCTTTTTTATTAATATAGTGTATGGACTAATTCTCCTACTGAGTAATAACAGGAAGAAAACAAGAGATTCAACTATAGGAAGAAAAAAATTTTCATGCAAGATTTGATTAATATGAAGGGATGGCATATGATAAGAATAAGGAAAATGAACATGAGAAAGACAAGGTGCTTCAGGTAGAAAAAAGAAGTAAAACTGGGAGAGCAAGAAGTTATACATGTCTGTTTATTACATAAGAAATTATGTTTAACAGTTACAGGGGATCCCAATTAAACAGTAGGAGGTGAATTAGCACTGACTCCTGGTTAATTTGTGAATGGAAGATGCAGAAAATCCTTTCAGACCACAGTTATTTCATTACTGGACTGTTAATAAAGATTCCCAGAAGCAGGCACCACTTTTTATATGACTGAAGAATAACACCCTTGCTTTGGCAAAATAGCAGTGCAAAGGTGTCAGACGGTATTGCAAGGGTTTTGGGTTTTGTTGGTTGGTTCTGGGGTTTTTTTGCCAGACTTGGTATGAAGTAATTTTCTTGTAACATGAAGAATCATCTTTCGTAGATATCACACTCAGGCTACTATAAATAATCCTTTTAACACATTCTCAAGCTTTCACCTCTTATGTATCCAAGCAAAAATGGTCTATTTAAATGTGTATATTCAAGGGGGAAAGACTGGCTGGATCAGCATAATTGTACATAAGAGTGACAAGTTAATTTATACTTCTCTGAGAAGCTTTTTTTTTCTTTTTTGGAACTTTTCTGCTGTTGCTTTACTTCAGAGTGAGAAATGAACAGTAAGGCTTCTGATGTGTATTCGACAGGAAGATCTTGAAGGTCAAATAATAAGTTCATGTACAAAAAACCTCTCTTGGCAGTATTGAATACTGTATATTAATTCTACTAGAGAAAGCTTTAGTTAAAGCTGCCAGAGGCTTGTGGAGGCTGTCTTTTTTTCTTATTGTAAATACCTGTTTTGATCATTTATAGTTTTGCAAGAGTCTGAATTATTAATCTGAAATGTTCAGTACTTTGCTTCTGCCTATTAGGATTCTGTTGTGTAAAAGACCTACAGTGTACAAGAGTTGACTGACAAGTTTGGCAGAGTGGATTATCTCAGCATGGTAAGTCCCTTTTTCTTTGTCAAAGCTAAAGATATTAAAAAATGGAAAAATATTCATTTTCCCTTCAGTTTCAATGACCTTTGAAATAGTAGTATTCTTTTTTAAGTGCTTTCAAAATGAACTCTGCCTCTGAGAAATCAGTTCTCAATCCTCCTGCAGGAGTTACACACACACTGCATGATTGCAGCAGCTCAAAACAGGGCACTGAGAACACAGCAGCCCGTTTGCTGTTTAAATATAACAGGAATATTCTTCCAACAAATAAAATGATTGCAAAAATGTAAATTATTCAGCAAGGCTATGGTACATCACAGGTTGTGCAGTGCTGATCTAAGCCTGAAAAAGGAATAATCTGCAGCAAAGGCAGGATTCTTAATCTGATCTGCTGAGGGAATAACGAGGCAAAATGAAGGAAGCAACCAGCTTTAGTTGTTTATCATTTGAATATCTTTCTGCTATATCAGGAAATTTCTAGGCATTGGTCTCTCTTTGCCTATAATTAAGTCCGAGGTTAGAACTGAAATAAGTGTTAGGTTTTAGAAATCTAAAACTGGAAGTTCACTTAATTACCTGTTTCTCAAGGGCACAAGTAGCTGGGAGCATGAATGGTAGGAGCTCCCTTCCGGTAGGGAGTTAAGTTCTTTACCTCCCGTAAACAATCCTCTTTCACAGCATGGACTACCATAATTAAAAGCTACTGTTAGGGTTGGGGATCTGAATTAGACCCCATATCCTTCCTCAGATGTGACTATGCCTGAGGTTGGGGTCAAGGTTAAGCTTTGGAAAGATGAGCCTTCAAGAACTCAGTGGATTTGAAAAGCCCTAATTGTTAAAGCGGGCTGGTAGTAGTAGGGATTGGCGGTTTTCTGTTTAAATGATTCATCCCCCTTCTGGACTTCAAAATAAGTTTATGGTTTGAATTAAAGTTAGATTATAAGACTCTAGTGATTCAACTTTGTGGCTTTCAGTTTTAGGAAGGTGTCTGGTAGGGCCCATTTACTCCCATGTACTGTAGGGATTGATCAATATATTGATATTATTAAGTATATATTTGGGTTCAGAGTTAGACCTTCTGGTTTTGAAGCTCAGGTTAAAAGAAGGGCTGAGGATTGATGGAGTTCTTATCTTCTGTGTTACTGTAGGAATTGATCTCCAAAGTAAAATTCAGATTTTGGGGTTCATGCTATTAGGATCCTCATTTATGGCTACATTCAGTATATGCTTAGTAACAGCATTTCAGTGTATTTCATTAATGTTCACTTTATATGTTTCACTTTCAATCTACGTTTTCAGATGTTTATATGTTTCAGTTGCTTCCCATGTCACTTACTGTAAAGATTGACCTCATTCTTATAATTGAGGTTAGCATAAGGATGTGGGCTGGAGTTAATATTTAGGCATCTACAGCTTTAAAAACCAATAAGCGTGGGCAGACCTGAACCACAGCCATGTGTTTTACTTTATAAAGGGATTCATCTCTGGCTATAAAGAAGATTGGGTTTAGGTTTCAAGGATTTAACTTATATATCGATGTGTTGAATTGTTATCTGGGGACTTCGGAGATATGGTTAGAGTTAGGAGAAATCTCAGAAGCAAAAATCTGATGTCCTTCTGGAATCCGTGGGTGGTGGAAGCTGAAAAAAGATTTCAGAAAACTTTCAGAATCCAAATCTTAAAGAGCGTGTACTATTGCAAGGTTCTCCAGAACTTGTCAGGTACCAGTAAGTGCCTAGCATCTTATGTTTTCTTTCAAGGTTTGAGTGAGTCCCATAAAATTGAGTCCCATAACTGAGTTACAGTGGGCTAGGGTAGGAGTATGGAAAATTTCAAGGCCCGTTTTATCTGTTAAAAACATAGAGGGGTAAAACTATACTTGAATTAGGAATTGTTTCATTTTTTTAGTGATTTTAACGCCATATTGTATTCCATAGACACTGTGTACTTAAGCAGTGGTTTGATGTTAGTAGGAGATAATGTCTCATGTTTTGGGGGTAGTTTTGCATATATGAATCCCATACTTAGGATTAGGAGTTGGAAACCCAAAGGCCAGCAATCTGTGGCCCTCGTATAATCTGAAGACATAAAGAAGATGATTTAGCATCGGAAGGACTAGTGCTTTATATGCTGGCTTAGTATGCAAATAATACTTTAAGAGGGTTTTTTAGTTAATTTAGGCATAGGGTTAGGGAAACCAACACCCCAGGAGTCTTATTCATTGATGAGCTGAACAGGGTCAGAAGAGTTGTTATTGGTAGGGGTCTTAAAAACTCCAAGAGTTTTTAACTGAATAGATGAATCTGGTACTTAAACTCAGGGTTAGAGGCTATAAATTAAGATTATGAAATTTGGAGCAGGTTTTCCCTCTGTGGTGTAGATTCTGGGGAGGAAGTTTTCAGATTTTGACTATTGACTGTCTGTCCCTTAGTTTTAGTTGGGTATTGCCTTGGTGCTTGGAGTCTGAAGTTCCAGGACCCTGCTTTTTTGGTGGTACTTTACAAAGCTATAATTTGTGCTGATGTCATTCATTGGCTTTAAATGCTTAATAGTATGTTTTTTACGGTATAGATGGGTAAATTACATACATTCTGGTGTAACGTTTAGGAAACTACAGTGTCAGAAACCCATTTCATTGATTGCTGTTACTGGTATTATTTATCCTACCCGGCGCTTAGACTAAACCCATCACAAAGTGTAGCCTGAATAACAGCCAGGGAGCAGATCCCTGCAAAAATCCCAGAAACAGAAAACAGATATTTTTTTTTTTTTTTTTTAGCTCTATTAAACCTAGAGAAGGGTGAATTTGTGACTTTGGCTTGAGTAAAAATTGTTTTATAAGCAAAGTGTTTCAGGCATAGGTATTTAAATTCCAAATCCATTTGATGATTACTTTTAATGCATTAAAGTGATTTTTCTATCCAAATACTAGAGTTGTGAGAACAGGATAGGTTAAAGGGTTATATTTCTGAAAAAAATCAGAGTATTAAATATGACATTTTTTCAAGCTTATGTCATCAGAGGTGCAGATCACAAACTGCAAGTGCAAGACTATTCCAAAACAGTAACACAGTGGCTTGAACTGTCTGTATCAGCCACAGTAGACTAGTAGGACAATGGACAGATGGGCTGTTGCAGCGTTACTCGGGTGTAAGCAATACAGAACATTGGCATTGCTCTGCATCAGAGCTTCTGATGCATTGTCCTTTTTACTTGACCTAAGACTTTCTAATCATGGAACTATCTCAAACACTTTAGTAAGGAGTTGAGACTGCTGGTGTTTTCAGTATAGCTGGCAGCAAAGTAAATCATTCTGCAACTTGGTAGAGAGCCAGCATAAATTCAGACCTGTAGATATTAACATAGAGCAAACCTGAGCTTCATTCAGTTTGCTTTCTATAAGGCAGACAGAACAAATTTGCACATTATTCAACTTCTGATGAAGCTTGAACACTTATTTCTAAAAGTACGTTGAAAAAGAGTGTCTAAACGTTGTGCCTAATTTACACAGAGTGAAGAACAAACAGGAAAACTCAGTTATTTGCAGTACTTTATAAATGTGATGATAAATATTTCATTTAGGACCTTGCTACAAGTAATTACTAAATGATCCTAGGAAAGCATCAAGTAGGAAAATTCCCTAAATTAGTTACTTATATCAGTAAAATATATGCCTAAAATAATAGATGATATTGTAATGTATTCCAACCTATTACCTCTTAGTGAAATACCACAAAAGATCCAAGCCTTTTTTTTTCCTCTGTGTATAATAAATTTTAAACCTTACAATGCTTTTAAATTCCCAGGAGTTATGCAGAAGGTAAGTAGTTTCCCATTCTAAAAGAGTTCCAGAATATGTACAAATCCTGAATATTGTATTGAGGCTTTATTGAGATTATTGTGGTGTTTCTTTCCAGTGTTTTTGATGAGGAAAACATGAAGGACAGACTGGCACCATTATCTGACTATCCTGTTTTGTAGGTGGTGTAGGTATAGGGTGAGCCCTTTTTGTTTCACCTCAAATTTACTGAAATACAATGGTGACTAGAGGATATACAGCATTGGTAGTTGCCTTCTGTTTTGACCAGCTGCGTTAGGAGATCCAGTGACAAACTGGGCCCATTAAAGTAAACTTTAAATATCATATGTTAATGAGAGGCTTAGCAGCAGTGTTACAGGCAAGTTTCAACGTGGAGCAGTGAAGTTCAACGAGATCTTAGAGGACATAACTGAAGCCTGAGAGGCACTGAAAGGATAAATGAATCCCTCAGTATTGGTGGAGATGATGTATTGGTTTGTTTAGTCAACGGGGCATTGATGGTAATGGGTTGGGCTGCAGACACAGGATGTGTGAGGAGAAGTAGAATTTGGCGTCAGTGATCAGCTATCAAATTGTAGGCAGTGGGGACTAACTGGAATATATAGTCATGAAGGAAACGGGAACGGCCCTCATTGCCAGCAGATAGGTTTATTTGTTTTTGTCTTTGAGAATCCTATGGGCGTCGGGTGAGATGGCTGTGGAATTCGCAAAGGTTGCAGAAGTTTGGCACTATTTTAGGGCTGATGTTATATTCATAACATTCTGTTCCAGGGCTCTGGCTTGGGCTGATGACTCTGCGTTACTTAATGGTAACGCCCTAGTGTTCTTCTCCTGAGGGCCTGGGTTACTCAGTGAAGTTAATTATGTGGCCAGATAAAACTTCGCGGTTATTGTGACATGTTGTTCAGATTTTTCTGGTGACATTTAGACCAGCATACTTCAGAAATTCAGGGTCCTGGATTCAGTGAAAGTAGAGAAAGTAGTCTAAAAATACTAACCAAACTCAGGATCTGATATGGAATACCGGGAGCATTTTTGGCTGCCCATGAACAAGTTACTGAAACTAAGACAGGTGAAAAGAGAGGCTGCAATAATAAATAACATAATGGAAAGATGCAAGAGAAAACCATAGAAGAGTTTAGTTTGTTAATTCTAGCAAAGAAGGGCTTTGATTTCTGTGTGTAAATACCTCCAGGCAATAAGGATCTGGGGGACTGAGAGGAAGAGAGTTATTTAAACTAAAGAGCAACAGCAGCCAAAAGTCAAGTAGTTTCAAGCAGTTTGTAAGTTAGATTGTGCAGGAAATTAGAATAAGCTTATTAAGCTTTGTATCACTGTGGTTTTGAAACAGCCTTCTGATCAAATGAGTTTTAAGATGGAGATGGATGCATTTTTGAATGAGGTGAAATGCTGTGGGAGAAGTATCTCGGTGACACAGGAGTTCCTTCCTGGTGTCCTTCCTTTGCTCTCCTCTCAGTCTGCATCGCTAAGAGAATAGTGAAATTGAGGTTGTATTATTAACCTGTTGTGATTTTGCAAGCCTATTACTGTAAGATGGTAGAGTGGGGACAGTTATTTTAGAGACATTACTTCACTGTAAATGGATCTGATTAATTTCCATTTACTAAGTCATGTATCACGGCCATCTGTTGAAGAGTCTTATTTGGGCAGCCAGTAAAACTTTGCCATTACTTAATTATATGGAGAGGCAGCAACAGTCATTTCCCAGCTTCTTGACGCTGGCCAAATGCCGATGGCCCTAATAATTTACTTCAGTCCCTTTCTTGCTGGGGGTAGTTGCAGCTTTCTCAGTGGCTTAGGGTACCTGGAGTGAGGAGGGAAGAACTCCTCAGTCGTTCCTCTGAACTTTGTCCTTCCAGTTCTGTGAACTCTCTGCTTCACTTACTCGTTTCTCTTGCTAACTGTGAAATTTAAGCAAATTTTGATGAGAGTAAGAGTGAGAAAAAAACATGGGTACCACAGTAGTTGTAAAAGATGTAGCATCTGTAGCTTTCTGTGTCATATAGAATTTTATAAAATATTCATTCTTGCTGTTCAACACAGTTTCCCACCCAAGTTTTTTTTAGTATCAGAAGGAATGTTTAAGTTGACTATATTATTGTTGCAGGTGATGCTGTTAGAGCACCTTGATCACAGTACACAGCTGTCTTTCAATCCAGTTTTGGAACCAAAGCTAAATTGAAACTTTTATCTTCTTAATGACAAAGACAATCTCTCTGAAATACCAGTTTAGGTTAATACAAGATAATTTAAATGCAACTTTCCTAGTTTATGTGTTTTGTAGCAAAATCACATCACTAAATAATGAAGAGTGAGAAAGTGTATATATTTGCCATTAGTCCCTCCTTATAACTGTTGAATGAAAGGAAATACTCCTATTGGCCCAGGTTATGTTCTTTTGAAGTCCATTCCAACCTTACATTTGTTACTGAGAGCAGTTTAATTCATGAGTCTCAAACTTAGCTGTCTCAGTTAATCTATGAATAGTCACTTGGACAATGAAGTTGTCCATAGAGCATGATAAATATCTGTAGTTTTCACTCCCTTTTTCTTTTCCCTTTTTTTTCCTGTGAACGTCATGTATGTTCATCCTCTGGGACCTTTGACTTCTGCCAGGACAGTAGTTCGCTGGTGATTCATATGTGAACTTCAGAAAATACGGACACTTACTGATGATTTGGGGGATATGATGTTACTTCCATCCTTTTAAGTTTTTTACATTTATATAATCACTATGTCTGGAACAATATTAGAGCGCATTGCAAATAACACTTATTTGGAGCGATTACTCTTTCACAAGACTGTCTGGCAGATTGCAGGGTTTTACCAGATGTTCTGATTTACAAGTACTGTTGCTCATCTTACGAAGTAAACTTAATTTAAATAGCACCAAAACAGCTTAAAAAAATCCCACTGCATAATAGGTAAATGCAATCAAATATTTTCTTTACTTACAAAATCTATCTATAGAAAACTGGAGTAGAAGATTCACTGAATAACTGTCATATCAATGCTGCTACCAGCAGCAGAAATGACAATTTTTATAATACTTGATTTTTTGTGTGTGTGTTGCAATACATCAGATTTAATCTAAAAAATATAAATCAATGTCTTCTGAGAACATTCAGCAACAGAAAAGATCTATCTATCCTGTGATAATTCAGGCAATAGGAATGTTTATTTTTCTCATCAGAGTCTCTCAAAGGTGATCTACAGCTTGCTTGGAACATAGGGCCAAAATTGGATGTGATACTCCAGATGAAATTGTATAATAACTAATAAAAAATGAAACAAGAACACATCACAATGCTTTTCTTCAGATATCAGTAGGAAGCTTTTCCCGCCTGTGTGTGAGAACATTAACTCTCATTTAGCTGGTGATCCTCAGTAATCCCTCGGTTCCTTTTGAAAAGCAGCCACAACCAGGCATCGTGCATGTTACGTTTGCACAATTGTATTTTCCTATCTAATGTGAAATGTGTCGGTTTTGATCTTTGAACAGCATCCTGGTTTTGGGGGGAGTATCTTCAATTGATCAACTCTGTTTGCAACTCTAATCTTAATTTTATCCTCTACCTTTTGGGTCTACCATCTGCTAATATTCGTCCTGCCCTGATCCTTAATAAAAACATGTAACTCGTGTACTGGAACTGGCCCTTGCAAAATTCTGTTGAATGTAAAATTCCAACTAGATAGTAACCAAATCAGTAGTTGAAGGAAGTCTGGCCTGGTAAACTAGAGTATAAAATGTGTAATCCGTGGTTGCCTCCCTTATGTTGTATTGTAATTGTATATTTTTCTACGCTGTTAGAAGCCTGAATGCAAGACATGCCAGGTGCTTATTTTTGTTGACAGTCTTATAAATATTGAAAATGCATGTTCCTTCCATGCGTGGCACAACACTGAAAAAACTAGAATTTCATCCCAGAAGTTCAGAACTAAGGTCAAACCTTAGCAAATGCGCTTGCTAATTAGCAAAGGTTTTTGATACTCTGTGTGTTCTGCTCTCATCAGAAAAATTAAAACAAAAGAACGAAATCCCAAACATATTTAAAAAAAAAATCCTATCCCTTGCTTCAGCAAATATGGACTGAAATTCTGTTTTCTGATTTGAAATTGTCCCAGTGTGCTGTGGAAGTATGGTTGCATTTGTAAGTGCTCACATACTCTGTAAAGAGCTGCTCAGGACGTTGTCAGGAATCAGTAACAGCTCTCGCTTGGACTAAATCTGTAAATCTATGGTGTAATATGAAACGTGATCCGGTGTTTGCTTGTGCCTTTTCTGATTTAGATCTAGAGAAGGTCTTTCTTTGATTATTGGGATTTTTTGGTACTGATGAGAGACACTTATCTTCATTGATGTTCACTGATCTATGGAATTTTTCTTTTCTGTCACCATCATTTGAGACCTGCAAATGCAGGTGGCAGCAGCTGTTATTTGCAGTACATGGCGAAGTCTAATTGGGCCATCTGCAGTCCAAAGCTTATTGTACCCGTCTGGGTCCTTCCTTACGGTACCGCTTGTCTGTCACTGTCCACTCCTGTGTGCTTGTACTTAGCAGCAACAAGGACTCATTTTGTTCATATCCTGCCAGCTAAAACTGTTTTTGTTGATAGCAGTGTTCATATTTTTAAGAATGCTACTTCTGCGTCACGGGTTTCGGTGTAGCCTCAGTGGGCAAATTTCAGTGCATCATTTATATTTAAGATCGTGACGCAGAGGAACCCCCTGCCCTTTCCGTAGGAGCACATTGCAGAACAGGACTTAATCCATGTACGCACATCTTGCCTGTTTTCTGTCTGTAATGGAATGGAGTTTACCTAGACTTCAGATACAGAGTTTGTAAAACTGAAAAAAAAAAAAACCTCAATAACCAACCCTTTCATAGGGGAAATCATTATAAAAGTGCTGTTTACCAACATGATGTTGCACTGGAAGATGTGTAATACCTTCCAAAACTAATTTTTTAGATAACTTGTACAGAAAAAGATGTTAGACGCCTTTCCTGTAGTTATGCATTTCACTATCTTTGTTGTCTTTTATCTCTAATGGTGTCCTAACGGAGGAGTACTCTGGAGAAAGATTTGAAAGAGCAAAATGATGTGCTTCTCTGTGTGTGGAACTCCTGCCAAGTACAAAGGGCAATTTGAGAGGAGGAGCAAACATATTTGAAAGTCTAGCAAGGCTGTTTCTTGACATTAAAGAAAAGCTGTAGAGGACTTGAAAGTAAATAAGTAGCAGCTTATGTTACTAGACTAAGATAAAGGTCTTTGTAGCAGCAATCAGAATTATTGCGAGTGGAGGAAAAATGATTTGCTGTGGTCAGAGAAAAGGTTATTGCCATTATTGAGAGACAGCTGAAAAGTCGATGCTCAGACATGTAAAGCTCATGCTGTAATAGTCGTTACAGCTTTTTAGGTGTGGATAGAGATGGCTGTATTGTTATGATGTATAAGGAAAAAAAAACCTTTTACTTCAGTGTAATTCAGACCAAATGTCTAATTTGAAGATGTTGTCTGGGTTGTGCATCCAAGTATCAGAAGCATTTGTTGAAAGAAACAAAGCCAGGCAGAAAAGACAGTGAAGAGACAGTTTCAGTTTTGCCATGTTGAACAGACATCCATCCATCTATCCATCCATCAGGGGATGTCAGGCTGAGATTTATTTTAGCTAGAGGAAAAAGGTATGGGTTTTTTCAAGCACAGCTTTAAGTGGTCAGAGGTCTTTGTCAAAATGCTATCAATGTTTGCATCTTCCACTTTTAGGACTGTCTTTGCTGGAAAACTAGCCAAGTACCAGACCGTGGCACTAAGGGGTCATGTTAAGCATGTAGTGACATAAGCACATAAGTGCAATAAACCCCAAGTAAAGTACTGTCTTGTCGAACATAGTACAGCATGTGTTACAATGTGTTATGCAAATTAAATGCCCAGACACAGCCAGTTCTCAATCATACAAATACTTGTAAAAATCTACTGATGGGTAATTTAGTCACATGTCTCTAGATCATGAGAATGTGTCAGATTTTAGCATGACTGGTTTAGATTCAAGTTTCAGGATGGAGATACAGTGATTGTTATTTTCTATTAATTCTTTTCTAACACACAAGGTGGGAGCAAAACCAGTGCTACGTGATTTATTTAGATAGTCAAGAGGGCTTTATAAATAAACAGTGGCTAGTCTGGCAAAGGCTGAACTTCACTGCTGAACCTGACTGCTCAAATAACAACTTTACCTCTCAAAAAAGCCAGTTCTCAGCAAAATGCAGACTGTTTTTACTAGCTGCTCTGCCAATGCTCTTTTTCATGCTGTGGTAATTCATTCTGCGATGTATCCTTTTTGTCCTGTTTATAATTTTCAAATCTCTATCGGGAAAATTCATTTTACATTGGCTCTACATGAAACTTAACTTTTGCTATTGTTCTTAATATCTGCTGAGAACTGTTGATATGATTAAGAGAGATTTGATTAGATGAGGTGTCCAATTCGAAGGCAGTCAGGGTTTTTTAGCAAGGTTGTGACTGGCTTTCATTTGATGTGACTCCTTGGTAATCACTGATGGCTCTTTGCTTGTACGCAGTAAAGCTACCACACATGGTAAAAATACCGTGATATTACCTTGCTGTGCATTTCAGTAGGTGAACACAAACCACTTCTGTGCTACAGCCTCATCTATTAAAGGACAACATTGTTTATGCATCCAAAATCTTTTCAAAACATGAGCTGCAAAATGTTAGCGGTAATATTTTGGCAAAGGCTTTGCAGGGTTACACCCAATTTGAGGTTCTCTGTCGGTCTCCACATCACTGAGAGCATTGCAGAGGAACCCGTAAGCAAACCACAAATATTTTCTTTCAAACAAGGCCAGAGCGGAGAAAAGCAATCTGACCTGTACAGTTGGTAAATATGTGAAGATTTGTGAGCTAATTCTGTTAGCAGACAACGATGAGGAAGGATGAATAAATTTGATGTAATCAGAGGTATTTACAAGGTTTGTATTCAAAGTCCAGTTCCTTCAAGCAGAAGAGAAATTGAAGAGGTGATAGTTTTGTCGCAGATTTGAACATCTTTTCAGCCTATCTCCTACTTAGAAGCTCTCTAACATTTAAGATTTGTCCACAGGTGGTGAACTGCCAGGATATTTATGCCGGAACAGTACTGTTCTGGTACACGAGTACCTTGCCCTCCCCAGTTTATCATTAAGGCTCCTGTAGTGCCTCCAGCATGTGTTTTTAATTTTGATTTCTCATTATATTTTTGCTGCTTCAAATTCAGTCACTCACATGGTTGCATCAGAGCACTCTGTATTTTCCTCTTTGGATGCAGAGAAGTCCCATTCGTGCGCCTGCTTTCATCGAAGAACTGGCGCGCTTCTGTTGTTTCTGTGGCATTTGGGGACTCACTCTTCTCCCAGCTTTTCCATCCTCACTTTTTAGATCTACAGCATCAGATTCTAGAGGCAACCGGGCTAAAATCCTGTGAAGACTGTTAGAGGAACTTCGATGTTGCTTGGAACCTAGCTCTGTTTTATACACCACTGTGTTTACTAGGGACAGAGGTAACTAGGACCACTTACAGGATTCTTCAGGGATCCTGGCTGGGTTTTGCCTCTGAAGTTGTAGACCCAAAATTAGATACATTCTTTTTTTTTGAAGCTTTTACATACAACTTGAAGTGTTTGCCAGTGGCTGTGCTAGTTTGCGTAGCAAGAGAGCCTGTCCTTGCTTTAATTATGGGCTAGATCATACCTGTACAGTCCAGATCTCTTGATACCTCTCAGGCATTCTCTATGAGAGGCTTCCTTGAGACACGTCCTGTGATCTAAGCAGAAGGGCTGGACTATGGTTTGTATGATTGGGCCTGCTATTCGGTAAGCTGCTAAAAGGTTTGGAGGGGGGCTTCTCTCAATCCTTAGCTGGCCGAACCCCTCTGAATTCCAGGTGAACTCTGCACATTAGATTTCCTGTGCGTTTTCATAGGCAGCATACAGGTTTAAAAAAAAAGAAAAATCATGCTTGAGAGAGATTCTACTCAAGGTGTCTTCCCTTGACCTGTACATAAACTAGTCTATAACTTCAAGCGGGATGAGAAGTTATTAATAAGGAAGTCAGCTGCATCTCACTACATTTCAAGCCACTTAGTTAAGCTGTCGAGAACAACAGGAATTGTGCAGTCCTTTCTTTTGTGTGCTAGCTCTTCCCATTTTAGGAAAGATCTTTCTAACGCAAGCGCTGTATTTGTTATACCTTTTTTTTTTTGCTTCTTACGCCTGTTTTATCCAAGAAATGATCTCAGCTTGTTCTCAGTCCCAAAATGGCCAGTTTTATAATCCTCACATACAGTGAAAAATTAACTGAGATTCTCTTCTCCTTGCAGCAATCGCACAGCATTACTTAAGAGCACTTCTTAACCTTTGCTCTGTAATCTGAACAACTTCTTGGCTTGATCATGTTTCTGATGCCTTCATCCTTTGGCTATTCATAAATTATCATTTGAATCTGTGTTAGCGTAAAATATTAAAGAACACTTCTTTTTATCCATCTGCCTTTATCTGTAAGCAGGTATTCTTTATTTCCCTTTCTAACACTAAATTATCAAACCAGAAGAATCGGCTGTGCATACTGTCTGGCACCAGTTGTAGGCTGAAGATGCTGAATAGCTGAGCTCAATGATCTGAAAAGTGATTGGAGTTGTGTTACGTGTGTCCAGACATGCAAACGTGTTTACAAAAATCTGCTTGCCAGTTAAGGATTACATTTAACATCATTATTCACAGGGTATGGCTGGATACGCTGTGCTCAGATGTTAAGTTTATTAGTGCTGCTGGATGCATGATGCATAACACCCCAAGCTCTGGCAATCAGCTGGCACTCTGGTGTTTCCTTTGCTTCAGCTCACTCCCAGAGCTACCCTGTTCCTCAAAGTTTGTCCAGGGAAAGAAAGCGCAAATAAAAAGTCATTTGCCAAGGTTATCTCATAGCCCATGTGGAGCAGGAGCTCCACATGAATGGAGCGTTGCTGTATGTGCAGGAGTTGAAACCATCTCTGATTTCCCAGCAAGAAATACAGCTGCGCTTAAGCAAGTCATTGACTGTTCAGGCTTTTCAGCATTAATGAACATTGGTGTAGAAGGTGTTTTAAATTTCCAGACTTCAGTGTTTGATTTCTCAGTGTGGTTCTGAATCATTGCAGATTATATCCATTTGGTTTTGTGCTGAATCAAAAATCTCATCTGAAACAGAGGTTGAAGCCTAGAAAGCTGGAGGAGCCTTCATCTGCCTGCAGGCTGTCCGCAGAAACAAGGTGCAGGACCTGCCCGGCAGCCCTCACCCATCTATATGTTTGTACATCACAGCATCTCGGCAGGGATCAGTTTAAACGGAAATGTGCTAGACAGCTTTCTTTTGCAGCCGGTGTGGCGTCGGCACTGCATTCCTCCTCACACAGTGCTGTGTGTCCTGTTCTCCGCCTGTGTGCAACCAGGGGGTGGGCGGTTGGATTCCAGCCTCATAAACTAATCTGCGGATGTCGTATCATGCCAAGTTTTTATTGGCAGCAGCCTTAGATTTGAGCTGCCAGAACTAGAAATGCTTCTGAAGTCAAAGGGTACCAGAGCTCCCACTTGCACCCCAAGAGCAGATTTCTGCCTGTAATTGCCACGCCGATGTGAGAGCGATGATGACCATGTTACTCATTATCCTTCTGCTTCATTTAGCATCAGTTGTCTGGATCTTACTTGGCAAGTGCTTATCTGTCAAGCACTGCTACTCCTGTCTTTTTCTGAGCATCATTCTCATCTGATAATTTGTTTTCCCTTTAACCTACAGTGCATTCTGCATGTATTCTGCATGGATTCAATAGCATTTAAATTCAGCCAGTGTGCGAAGAAAAACAAAAAACAAAACCCCAGTGGATTGCTTCTCTCAAGGGATTGACAAGCTGGATCTCTACAGAAGGTGTAATGGGGGATACCTCACCTGTCTTCAGTTCCTGAACGCCTGCCATGTAACCGGTGGTGGTGGCAGTTGCGGACTTTCTATCCTCGCTGGCAATTGGCCCTAGTTTTGTCCCTGAAATCCTTTTCATGCCTCATTCCTCTGCTAGAACTTTTATTCAGAAGGAATTGCACAATTTTTTTGCAAAAAAGTCATTTATTTCCTTTATGCTTTAATAAGGAATGATTGTTTGCAGGAGGAAAAGCACGTCCAGTTGTGCCGTGACAAAGGCTCAGATGTGGCAGGATGTGTTCCTGGAACACACGTGTGGGCTGGGGGCTCTTGGGCAGTGCTGCGGCAAGCGGGTAGCCGGTATCTAATGTGTGTTCACCTGGAGGTGAGCTTCAGGGAGACTCATGTGCCCAGATGCATGCTGCTGGAATGCCACAAGATGTCACACTTAAACTACCAATATGTATAAATTCAGCTCTATAATGTATAAAACACATTTGCCGTCTTTCATAGGGTGTGTGCCTATGTGCTCATGTGCCTATGTGCTCATGTTTGTGCCTAGGTAAGGCCCAGGAACAGAGGAGGTAGCCAGTGTCATGGGGTGGTGTTTCAGGAGTAGGGTCAGGAAGAAATGCTGTGTTACCTTCCCACGGAATCAAATGAGCAGTGGAAATTGTAGGCTTGTACAAAAGGATGGTAGCACAGGCACCAAGTAGCACTGAAGCATTAACTGTTTATTCAGCACATCTCTGAACTACTCCAAAACAATTGCTCCACTGGGACCTCCTTTTTTTTTTAAAAAAAACCTATTATTTGTTGTGGTGGTGTGGGGTTTTTTCATAAGAACTTACGATTCTCATATACCACTCTTAGCGTGCTAGGAAGAGTGTTTGCGCTGCAGTTAAGTATACCATGTCCATGGTTTAACTATTTAACAGGGTTCCTGATTCTTTGCATGGTGCCTTTCAGCACTCCCTACACATCCTTGGCTCCACTTTCGTAGTGGTTTCCCTGTCAGGTCTTTGCCCCTGTTGTGCATCTGTGGCTCTATAATGTTGACCATAAAGAGACAGGCACAGGGCTGTGTCTGTTCCTCAAGCTGAATGATGATCAGCCTTTTAACTAGGAAGTCATTAATTTCCAACATTCTTTGATGCATTCTTTAATTCAAATGTGTCACGACGATTGAGATAAGGCCAGCAGAAAGCCAGCAGTTCCCTTTCAGCCCTGATGCAAACATAAATATGGTTCCTCTAGAAAAGCCAGGATTGCTTCCTGGACCAGCCCTGGTTATCCCAAGTTACAACCAGTCAGTGAGAGCGGGTTAAAGAAACCTGATGCTGTATCTGGGCTGGCAGTAGGACATCAGCCAGCTTTTAAAAATCCCCTTCAAAAAGCTGACCCTCCTGCCGACGAAATCCTTGCAAAAGCACATGTATTCTCAACCTCTCTGATGGAGGGGTGGTGTCTACTGATATGGGGAATAACTATTTAGCCATAGCCTAGACTACACCTGCAGGTAGAGTTACTCAGAATTAGCTATTTGCCTGTTGGCCACCCCAATTTTCACCTGCATTTCCTTTTGTATAGACAAGTCTTTTAGATGGACATTTTGTATAGGCTTGTTTGTGACAGGAGGACATTTGCAAAATGTCTTGTGACAAATCGTATGCAGACCATGTCATCCTTTCACAGGATTGCAATGAACCTTCGATCTTGCAAATATTTCTGCAGACTAATGGAGGGGCTCAGCCATACACCCCTTAGACACCGAAAATTGCACCCAGGGTTTTGCTAGCCTTACCTAAAGTAGTAATAAATACAGTAGAATATTTGTTGTATTTATAAAATTTGGATTTATGAAATAAGGATTTTAAAGCTTTAACAAATACACACATACTAACCTGCCTCTCAGCTCTCAAGTTAGAATGGAAAAACTAATAATAAACAATACTTTCCAGCCCATTAGAAATAGGGTCAGATAGCTTGTGGAGGTAGATCTGCAGCAGGTATATTTGCTCTGAGATTTAATTTAACATGTTTGCAACTCTTTTCTTAAAGCAAAAGAGATTGGAAATTTGTCATCATAGAACAAGATGTCCAAGAAGAAGAAGGGCACAGCCCAAGTTCTCCTTTATTTGTAACTTCCCTTCAACCAGTCAATGAGTGAAAACCATAAAGCTCACAATAACCCAAATCTTGCTGGTCCCTCAATCCTGTGGCATCATCTCAGTGTAACTAACAGCTTCCATGGGGGCAAGCAGCTCCTCCCTCTTGAGCTACAGCTGGGCACCTGAAAAGCACAGGGTGAGAAAGCAAATAGTGGAAACAAAGCTGTGGATATGTCTGGAAGTGTTTAAGTGACTTCCAGCTGGTAAGTTCCTAACCCTAAAAGAAAGAAGTAATAAATTTGCCTTAAAGCCTGTTCAGTCTGTTATTGTTTGGGCTTTTTTGGGAATGGTTAGTAATATCGAAGCATAAGAGTCAAAATTCCATTGCGGAGCAATTTGACCCTGTTGCTAAAAATGTACTTTACTTGAAATGAGTTGTTCTTGGTCCATTCTTTGCATCCCAATCATGCAACACAGAAACCTGAGAGTCTACAGTTCAGCCCCGGTGGAGTTCTCAACTGGAGGGGCTCCCTTGACATCTCTTTCTCACTTTGACTGAAAACAGCAAAACTTTCACAGTGAACATTGGTGATTTCCAGTGGGCTCCAATCTTAATGCCCTTCAATTTTTTTTTCTGTTCATTTTTTTTTGTTTTGTTTTGTTTTTTTTAAATATGCATTGGAATTATAGTGACTTAGTTCATGTTTGGCAATGAGTTGAGTATATTTATGAATAAATACTGCCTACAACAAAAATGTAACTCTTAGCAAAATCCATTTCTGAGGAAATGAGATGTCTCCTGGTCAGTAGGCTCTGGATAAAATAAGAGGTCTTATGGTAAGTACATGAGTTTCCCTGACTTTTTTTTAAAAACTGAAGGATGTTGGGAAGCCAGTAGCACAAAAAACAGGAGACTTGGCTGCATTTGTGCACGCAGCTCCCCGGTTTGCTGGGCACGCTACTTTCTGCATTCTCCACTGGCACTAAAGGCAAGTGCTTTACAAATGGGAAAGAGTTTTTTTCAGTGATAAAACTCCTAGCAATCTCAAAGGCAATGGGAACCTTTATTTTGATTATTTTCAATGTATTGACATTGTCTTTTTATGCAAACTTAACTGTAAAACACTCTTGAGATACTGCATAGAAAATACACATAGGAAAAAACATATATACACTTTCATAAAAATAGAATACATCTTGGCAAAATTACTTGTGTACAGTGTATTGACATTATTGAACCAAACTTACATCATCTTTGGAGAAAAATGTTCCATTTGCAAAAAACCCAAAACATTTTAACTGACTGAGTTGGGAGTAGTGAAATGGATATGGTATTGAGCTAAATAAATGGCTATACCAGAATGTCAGAATAAAAAAAACCAAGTTATAAAATACCTGCTGTATAAAGTAGAAGTAGCCATGTTGTTTTTTCGTCCGAAAAATAGTGACATCTATAAACTTGCATGGAAATGAAATGCACCAGTTCCAAATTGTACTGTAGATTCTTTAGCTGAAAGCAAACTTTAATATCATCTGTTTCAGCATTTGCAACCATTAGGTACAGTGGTATTTGTTTTCTTGAGCACACGATGTAGCATATTACAGCCCTAATTCTATCAGGTATTTGATAAGAAAAAAATCTAATAGATATAAAATTGTAAAACACTTAGCAACTTTTAAAATATGTAGACCACTTGAAATTACGTTTGGTTTTTTTTTCTTGTGGTTAGGCTTTTCTTTAGTTGCTTTCAACAGAGGCTGCTCCTTGCTTACTGCTTTGACCACAGAGGCTGCTCCTTGCTTACTGCTTTGACCACATATTTCAGCCCATACTTTGATTTTTCTGCTGGTTTTCAGAACAAACTGTGGAAAATGACTACTCCAGTGCAATAAATAAAGCAAGTGGTAACAGGTTCTCAAAGCCATGGATTTTCCTCTTGAATTGGAATAATGGGACTGGATAGGCAGCCTCAGGGAAGGAGGGGAAAAGAAAAGAGCATAGCACCATTTTCAAGTTACATGGTTCGCAACTGTTTGGCAGGCAGTAGAGTCAGTCTGGAAGTGGTAATACCCACCAGCATTTATGAATGTGGTTAAAATACTGTGATTACTGTCAAGTAGTTTGGGTGTTTAATAGGGATAGGCTGACACAGCTATATAAACAATGAAAGTTGTCCGATATTCAATATTTCCATCGACGCCGTAGGATAAGGCTCTGACTCCCATGCGGTAAGTCTTTGGCTCTCGCAGCGGTCGGGTGGTGAACACTACTCCTTTCAAGTTCTCATCTCTCAGGGCAAATGGGATTGCTGGGTCCTCATCTGCCATTAAAAAAGTCGTCCTTGGGTGCATGACTTGATCATGAGTATAGGCAACCAGCCGGATTAAATCCTGACCGGCAGCAATGCCGAAGGGGAGGGAAAGGAGTTTGTATTCCAAGGCGTAGGTACTCAGATCACACTCCAAGTCGTTGGCCGGGCAGTTTTTCAGACAGAACCTAGGAAAAAGCAGAGCACTTTAGCCCAGGGAGAAGGCATGATATTGTAAGTACTGCAGTAGGTCTTGAAGGATAAATTCTTCCCCTGTTGCACAATTTAAATTTCTCTATAAAGATAATACACCCATGCAGTCTTTATCCATTGTTCCTTTAAAGTTGCAGCCCAGTTTAATGTCCCATTTTCCCTCAACAGGATGATCTCAAAGTGCCAAGAGGTAACATAAAGATACTGAATACAATATTTGTCGTTGAAGTCAATAGTATATGTTTTGGTGACCTTGCTCTTAAACGTTAGAGTTGGAAAGGTTGGTTTAAAATGTACCAGGCAGCTCCATTCGAGGTGTCTGTGTGTGAGATCGTAAAATAAAGAATTTGGAATGAAGAAGGGCAAAGTAAATTTTACTTCTATTAATCAAAAGTCAAAATAGGAAATATCTGTTAGCTCTGCTTGTCAGAGGTCAAAGAATATTATCCATTTCAACTTAAGTGTCATTCCAGTTCCGTTTGATCAAAAAAGATCATTTCTGACTATGAAACAAGCTATTTCTTTGAGTATATTAAAAGATTAAAAGAAATTACTATGTTTTTTCCAGAACAGGGAAATAAATAGAGAGTAGCTTAAAAATAACTTACTATGAACTGTAGCGTTATTTTCATGACTAAAAGAATATTTTAAATGCTTTGAAACTGATGGCAAGTTAGGCCTTTAGAGAAGTAAGTCAGAAAACTTAGATGCAAAGGCAGCCCCGTAAGTGACAAATGAATGACACTGAATCAGCAGAAGGAATCGCAGCATGCTGCCCGCCGGGGTTCATACAGTAAAGGAACATTCTGGTGCTATTTCCTTTTGAACTAATAGTAAAATGCTGCATGGATACTGAGAGCCAGCCGGCTTGCCTGAGGCCACTGTTTATGCTTCTGTCGCAGGGGAAACATGGAATACTGCTGCTCGAGAAATCGATGATTGTCTTGAATGTCAGTGCTTTACCTTTTGCTAGTATAAGCTTTACTGGTGTCAGTCATACTTAGATAAAGCTTCTTCTGATGAATGCAGGTTAAGGATCTGAGCTTGGGGTGGGTGAAAAGGGGCTGAAAATAAAACGTACCCAGAAAGAGGCTCTCGCTGATAGTTTGGTGGACAAGGTGTGTCTATGCACTGGTAGCTTCCTCTCATGTTGAAACACATCTGATTTGATCCACAATTAATGTTCTGTTCGAGGCACTCATCAATATCTGCATGTAAAAAACATGCAAATGATCAATTGCTGGTAGAAGAAATTAAGGGTTAAAAACTAGCTGGGTCAGTAAAGGCTGAGCAGACTGCACACAGTGAAAGCTTTCAGAATCCGGTCTTGCTGTTTGAGGCACTGGAGCCAGGTGTTCCAACTGTTATTATTGTTGGCATTTTACCACTGTGCAGGATGGTGTATTGTGCTAGAGCTGCCCTACAGCCACGATCCAACATAAACCACAGTTGTCTTGTCAACAGAGACTAGTTCTTTAGTTCATTTTTTATGGATTTTTTTGTGGATCAGAAAATCTGACAGTACTTTTTTTTGACAGAGGCAAGCTAAGGATTATATTGGGTTTGACCCTAGAGCTGCTGCCTACTTGCCTGGAGTTAAATGTGTAACATAAAGGTCACATCAGGAAACTTCACAGAATAAGAAGTTGCAATTATCTCATTTACTGATGTTTTATAAAGCATTAAAATGTGAAATATAAAAACTTCTGAAACTTGAAATTTCGAATGCCAAATCTCATATAGCAAATTCAAAGAGGTGGCTTATACATGTGTTGCACATGATTTGTATCTTATTTATTTACAAATATGTTTCTGAACACTCAAAGGGATCCCCATACCTTGACAGGTTTTGCCATTGGGCATAAGGCGATAACCAGATGGACAAGTACACTGGTAACTTCCTAGGGTGTTTCTGCATTCATGCTGACAGGTGTCTCTGGTTTCACATTCATCTACGTCTGTGGAAAGAAACATGAACACGTACGCATCAGGATTATTTGAACCTGGTATTGAACAGAGTTATTTTTTGTCCTATTTATATACAAGTGTATGGACAGAGTTGGTGGAAGTTGTGTGGATCTTGTTTTCTGACTGGGTTGAATGTCTAAGACTAGCAAGTACTTTCACACCTTACCTGTGCCATTCCTTAAAACTTTTTAATAGTTAAAGTCCTCACCTCTTTTGATGGCAGCCATAATATGTATTTTAGCTGGAGAGGCCAGTCCTGATACAGAGTTCTGGGAATTAAGGGGGATGTGCAATCCGTATACATTGACAAGGTTATACAAATATAGTCTTTCCCCGGAAAGCAAGCTGAGCTGCCTAATAATAAGGTTTTAGGCAATATGGTTAGGAAATGCCCAGATTAGTTATCTCATCAGAGGAAGCCTTGACAGTGGGGGAGTTGTTATAGTTAATCCCTCCTCAGGCAAAGCTGTTTGCCTTCCAAACTGATCTTCCTCATGGCATGGTGATGAATTAAGCTCAGTATCTGGAAAGACTATCAATAAATGCTCTTAACTTTTTTTTTTAATCTCCCTCTCAAATATACCAGACCACTTCATGTAAAATTTTCAAAGCAGAACAGTGTGATTTAGACACAGATGATATATAATTTCTTTTGAAACTGCCTAATTCAGGAGACCAATAGAGATCCTACTTAAGTTAGTCTCGTGCAAGAGTTAAGACCTGCATGATTAAGACAGTGGAAGGAAGGTCTTTGCTTCCCCTCTCTTCATCTGATTTACAGGGGTTGCGTTAGATAAAAATGCAAACACAGAAGAGAAGCAGATATAGCTGTAGAAATTTACTCTATATTGTTACCAAATCCTGATGGTTATCTATTGAAAGAACTTGCTTTTAAAAAAGCATCATTTGGGTGGTGTATTTTTGATATTAGACAGTAATTTTTAAGTTTAGATGTTTATTCCAATGAAACAGAAGTACAAGAATATTAACTAATTCAAACTGGAAGCTGAGGTGAAGATTTTAGCTTAACCCTTTCATCAGCAGTAGCTATATTCCTAGGTCTTTCAATTAAACTGCTATACCCATAACAAACTGCGTGTGTACGACTACTGAAATGTCTTTATAATGTAAATACAAAGTTTGATGTCTGCCTATCTGTAATTTTTATTAATAAAAGTATATTCGTATTTTTCAACATTATATATTGCTGTATAATTCTAGCAATAATTCTGGTCGCTAGAATCTAGCTGTAGATCATTGTATTTGTCCTGGAAGGATATTATGCCTCCTAAGAAGTGCCACTGGCATATGTGCTAGGTTGAGGCACACAGGTAACGCACCACAACCTGCTATGTTAAATGCACTGGCACAAGCTCTGGTAAGGCCTAAACTGCAATACCCTTAAGTCCTGAACTCAGCAGTATTATCACAAAATAATTGATTTTTTTATCTTAAGATACTAAAAATGTGAGTTAAGTTGGCAAAATCTGGCTGAAGAGAAGCATATTTCAAAAGATGAACTCATTTTTTGTATCCCCATCTGTCCTTTGTGTAAAGCATCAGGTCTGGTGATCCCTCCTGAAAGGCAAGGCGAGCCCTGGCTCACAGCGCAGTGGTGGCCCCACTCCTGCCCCGCTCTGTTTGGCTTCCCAGGGCAGGGAGGGCAGCGTGCTCCAGGGAGGCTGGGCGTGAGCGCCCATTTTGTGGCTCTAGACCAGCAGTTACAGAGGGCCCAGATCCACAGACACCAACTACTGCCACATGAGACAAACCTGACATTTCTAACTTTTGGGCAATAGTGTGTTTTGGTTTGGTTTTTTTTAACTTCTTAGTTTCTTCGCATTTAGTGCAAATCGGTCAATGAACAGTACAGACTGCTGTTCCTTTCACGAGGAGCTGAACTAAAGTTTCAGTACTTGTGAAAATAGCAGCTTTTCAGTTGAAACCTTCAGAAAAGCTCACGGAGTAAGGAGGAAGCGAGCTAAGTGCCTGGTAGAGGTGCCGAAGAGCCTTGTTTCCTGTTGGTCTTAGAGTGTGCTCTGAGGCTTTGCACGTCTGTCTTAAGCAACTGGGGCAGAGCTTGCGAGTTACTGTAGCTACCCTGCTCTCCTCATCATGGGGAAAGACATGGTAGTGTTGTCATTGTCACAACTTATGACAAACCCCCTATTTGTTTACTTACAATCAGTCTCTCCACACTCAGTGAATTACATTGCAACCCACTATATATCATAACGACAGATATTTTAAAAGCTTCTGCTTATATTGCCCGTATGGCAGTGACTAACCATCCTGTAGCAGTGCTGGCATTGGCCCTGGTGTGCTCTAATTCTAAAATCTTTATTCAAAACCTTTTTGAACCAGATTATTACTACCATCAGTGGGAGTCTGGCATAAGCAACATCCTCAGGATTAGATTGGGTCTACTGGTGTTTTTTGAAGTGTGAGAAAATTCACAAACGTGAGCGACCGTAATCAGAAGAAGGAGAATAACAGAGGAAAATAGCTTGCAAACACACAATAAGCAGCACAATGAAAACAAGTTACAAGGGGGAGGTTTTTGCTACAACGTGCTCAGGAGACAAGAACATGCAGAGCTCTCTAAATATTTATCAGGGTAGTATGAAAAAAACCACAGCACCACAAACCATCAGCCCCTGCTATATATGAAACAGTAACCTAAAAATAAGGACCAAAAGAAGGAGAATTGCATAGATATGACTGACATTTACCTACACATCTGTAATTTCTTGCCTCATAGCCTTCAGGACAAGTTTCTCTAATGTTCCTTCTAGTCCTGGAGAAAGGTATTCTGCTGTTTCTATACTCTGAGAAGGAGCTGTAGAGATTTGAGGAGTGCCTGTAATATTGTTGAGGTTGATAGTTGTCTCTCACAGGGGAGAATTGAGCATAGCTATAGCTATTGTAATAGGCACCATAATTTGGCAATCTCTCCAATCCAGCGCAAGATTTCCCATCACCTAATAAATGTTGTCCAGGTGGACAGATACACTTGAAGCTGCCGGGGCTGTTGGTGCATTGAAATGCACAGGGTTTAGGCACTTGTTCACATTCATTAATGTCTGCTCATGTGACATGATCCAGAGCAACAAACCATGTGGAAAGGAGAAAAAACAAAACAAACAACAACACATAACTATATGTATCTATATATACATATATACTTATCTCAGTCTGTGGAACAAGCTGAAGACATAAAAGTGAGATCTTGAAGGCAGTAAAATATGGAGTAGGCAGTAAAATATGGAGAACACAATGCCAAGCAGGCAGGTTATTCTATCCTGTACAGGAACACACCTTTATTTTTCCTATAAGGCTGCTTGTGACATAAGACTGTGCTCACCTAGGACAAGAACTCTGCTGAAAGTCTTTCCTCGAGTGTTACTGAAGGTAAGGTGTGGCTATAAAACGGGGATCCAAGTGTTCCCCTGCTTTTGCACAAGCAGGGCCATGTGATAGCCTGAAAGCTGCCAGCTGCGGCTCCTGCTGGTTACCAGAAAAGACAGACTCTGAGAAATAAGTGGCCCTTAGAACCCACGCTGTTCATTGTTTCAGCCTAAGCTGCTCACTACTACGTCCGTAATTATTTTTTTCTTAAGTGCTCCACAGATGGGTGGGAGAGGCTGTCGGACCCTGCTTTAAAGGAGGATACTTAACATGGAGCGTTCTTCAGAAGTACAGCGTTAGAAATTCATTCAAACTGAGCTCAAAAGCTCCGATACGGTTATTGTACTCTGTGTCGGGGGAAAAATTAGGTCTCAAGGACATGTCACAGGGCTGCAGGGGAAGGTGATCAGGTATGTTCTAACCTTTCATGTTGTTATTGGACATTCCAGCTATGAAAGGTTGGAGATTTAACAGTAAATATTAGTTCAGTTTTGTACAATTAAAAAAATATATTTTTTTTTAATCTAAGGAATGTTTTTGCTTTTTTTTTTGTTGGTCCCTTTGAATTGTAATCCAAAGTAATTTGACCAAGCCTAGCAGTAAATATCCATCCTTAAATCAAAACAGAGTAGTGAGCATACAAAGTATGGTAAAGGGTTTAAGGATATAACATGATGAGTGTTCTTCATGAAAAATAAAGTAAATATGAGTGCTTGTCGTGGCTTAACCCATAGATATTTACTATGGAATAACCAGGCCTTCTCTCACAGTCTCTCTGGCACTACGAGAAAAAAATTTTCTAAAATTTTCATCGAGTTACTTCAGGCCCAACTGAAAATTTGACATATACAGTATTCCTTTTCAAACTTATATTCATTCTTTACTAGAAAAAGACAAAAATCTGCTAATTTCAAACAGGAATGTGCAACTCCGCAATGACCAGAAATAAATAACCTGATATTAACATACATAACAACACATCATAATTGACATATATTATAAACCTTTTTTTTACTAGAATTTAATGATCTTAATGGTGACTCAATAAGGGTTTAATTATTTCATATTAGTGGAAAGTGTGTATTCTTTAAATTATTATTGTAAAAATGCCATTAAGCTAGCGTTTAAATATTACAGTTTCATTTTGGTTCCCTCTGAACATAGCGTTTTGAGTATAGTTTGTAACCCTCCAAGACACAAATGCATGATAATGGTATTTAAAAAGTAATACTGTTCAGAAACGTAGTAGAATATTAGATTGCATTTTTATTAAGTGTTTAATACTTTATATGTTTTAAAGTTTTAAAGAATTTTTGGGGGCATTAATAATTGGTTTGAGAGCTGGAAGTCCAGGGATAATTATTGCAGAGTATTGCAGTATTTTCCAATTGTTATTTTACAAACACATAATTGAAACTTTATATATTAGTTGAAATATCATTAGGGTAATATTGTCAGGTGTTATAAACTAGAGAACTTCATTTTTAATATGGCAACAACTAATACGAATTTTAAGTTTATATTCCTTCAGTGTGTGCTTAAGATGAAAAACGTATTACTGGTATACATGTAAAAGAATACTGAAACTCGTTATATCCTTAACGCTCAACTGTTTTCTAATTGCTGAGTTTAACATTCTTTACCTGCATAAAACAGACAATAGGTATGTGCACTAACATCTTTACAACAACCAATGTCCTTGGAACAAGTTGTGGATGAGCAATAAGACTATCATAGAAATAATGAAAGAAAACAGGTGAAAATTCAAGCAATTTCTTTCATAGGATCATCCTGTGCAATACAAGCAAAATTGAAGGCAGCAAGTCACTTGCATTTATACCATCGCCACCCCTGTGAGACGTGATCACTGACTGACTGGTAAGCCTAAGTCTCCACTGGACAGTATCCCTTTGATTACGCACTATGAATATTGAATATTTACAAGAACAAGGTGAAATGACTTTGAAACTAAAATAGCTAAAGTCTCATGCATTCTTTAACTTGAAGAATGTTTGATTTTAAATTCTAGGTAGCCTTGCACGTGTTATATGCAAAAATGCATATATCTATGGGTGTTGTGATGACAAATGAGCATCTTATCCCTGTCTAACAGACAGGGAATTGTGGCACAAAGGACTCTACACAGGGTAAGAGTGGCACAGGTAGGCACAAAGTTCAATTCCTCTGTTTTAGTCTGGGGCCCTACTTACTTTTCAACTCTTCCCTGTGCTCACTGGAAACATTAACAATAAAAACTAGATTTTATTGTGAACTAATATCTTCGATACATCTATATTTTAAATAGATTTTTAACCAAAGAAAAATTCAAAGGTGCATGAAAGTCATAATTTAAGAGAGAGCTTTCAGTGCTCCTTGGTCAGAAGACAGCTTTCGGGCAGCTGCTAGTGTTTTGTGAAAATCTGTAGTCCTAGACTTTATCTAGCTTATTATTGTCAGAAATTTAAATGGTTTTAATATATGTTAAGGAGTCTGGGATTAATTTTATTTCAGTAGAGAGGCAGCTGGTGGAAGTAATGTCTTGGTCTACAGCCAAACAGTTTCTTACTGCAATTTAATCTGTTTTAAAAAAAGACCCAAACAAAAACAACAACAACAAAAAAAAACCAACCAACATTCCTGGCTTTTGGTAGTCCAAAATCTTAGGTTGTTTAAAAAGAAAAAAAAAAATCCTGTTCTCCAAAGCAGCTATTTATCACTTATGAAAGCTAATCTTGAAAGAGTCATTATGGAGGAATGCTTCTCTGATATGATACCTGAGAGCAACTGACACCAGCTTCGCTTAGTGTCATATACCAACATTCATAAATCATTATTATCAGGGTGGATCAGCTATTATATTTTAAATATTCTACATAAATACAGAAAGGGTGAATCTAAATGATCCTAGTGCCATCCTGAGGTCTATTAAATGCTGGGGAAGTGTTCTATGCACTTGCACTGACACCATACATTAAACTCTTGCTATCCATGTTAGAGCTATGAGAGCATCCTTCAAATGCCATGCATGTGTGCGTGGGAGAAAGCTCTGCACGTTTTTATGCCAAAAGGTTCTACGTAGATAGCATAGGGGAGTAACTACATGGTCAGCATTCCTGTGACTAACAGGAATCCTCCTTCCCTGCTGTGATCCACCCAAACCAGAAAGGGGAGCCTTGAGTGATAAATACATATCAGCTTCCTCCGCTCTGCCCATCTGGGGAACACCCTTTGCAATTCTAGTGGGTGGGTAAGCGTGTTTGTGCCATTCACTTGCAGAGGTGAGTTCCAGGTGTATCGTGCCTCTTGCAACACTTCCTTTGGGTGTTTTCCTTTAGGGGAATCCACATCACTCCCTGCTTGGCTGCCTTCAGGTGTGAATCAGTGCAGTCGAGGGTACAGCCAGGCACATTTCACTGTCCAATCAACTAACAAATCTGACCTGATTTTTATAAATGAAGCCTCTTGTGGAGTGGTGGCTTGCCACATCCATCCACCAGTTCTCTGAGACCCTTGTGCATTTTGTTTTCAAAGTATGGACCTATAATAATCTCCCTTTGGAATCATTTAGTTTTGACTATTTGTTTTGAATGGAATGCTTTGGTTTAGATGGGTAATTTTGAACTTCAGAGCAAATTTGTCTATATAGCATAGTCTTCAAATGGGATAGCATTGTTGGATACGTTACAGCAGAACACCCAGCAAAAAGCAGCAGCAGAAAATACGTGATACTACCGTGACTGGACAGCTTACCCACACAAGGTCTTCCAACTCCCTGGGACCGATATCCTCTTGGACACACGCAACGGTAACTTCCTCGTGTGTTCTCACAAATCTGGTTATAGCGGCACTGGTGGGTTCCATCCCGGCATTCATCAATGTCTGCAGGCAACAAGACAAGGGGAAGTAGTCAGATTTTTCTTGAAACTTCTTACAGCTTTAAACTTCTTAATGTAGAAGGAACGCAGTTAAGCCACAAGTGAATTTGGCCCCCTATATAGATTTGGCCTCTGAGTATATACTTTTCTTACCTGGTGCCTTGATTAGGCATTACTCTATAACAGTGTGTGTTTTGAATCACCATCTGTGTTTCACAATCTGAAAGCAGATTTTGAGTAGATACACAGATAAATTTTTCAACCATATTGCATTTACACACACTTTTTCCGTTAATTTTCAAAACTTTTTATTGAGGTTTCCAATATGATCAGCTACGCTCCAAAGAGACATAATCCATCTTCCTGTCATCTCCCACTAGAAAACAATATTTGGTACTGTATATAACATTGGTTATGTTTAAAAGCATCCCTGCTAAACAGCAAGGACCTGTGATCTTGATTCAGAGCTCCTGAGACAAACTCTTAAGAAAGCATTCACATATGGGGCAAAACATTTCAGTGAATGAACAATTCGTAGAATTCAAGATGACAACACAGAAAACCTGCTGAGGAAAGCTTTACCATTCTTTCTTGAGAGCAATGGAAAACTAGAAGTGGCAAGGATACATCTATTCTTTTAATACCAATTACAAATAAGTTAAATATGTATGTTCCCATAAATGAAAAAAAGTTGGTGCCTTAATATGTGCAAATCTTAATAACTGGAGAGGCACTATTTACAGGATTTTTTTGTTTGTTGTTTTTTTTTTTGTTTTTTTAAAATTCATTGTTGTCCCTGTGTTTACCATCATCGTGCAGTACATTAACACTTCTACTCACCAATACAAGTTCCATTTTCTGCTTTGGTCATTCCACTGGGACACAGATCAATGCACTTATAGCCACCACGGGTGTTTTTGCAAAGTTGATCAGGCCTGCATACATTCTGCCTGCACTCATTTACATCTTATTTAAAAAAAAAAAAAAAAAAAGCAAGAATGGAAATGAACTCACTTCCTTATGCGCAGTTCCTAAAGAGCAGAATAATCCAGCTGTAATTATACTGTGTACATGCATTTGAATGCATTTCATGCACATTTATCAGTCAGCCCAATTCCCACTTCCTCTGGCTTTTAGTACTGCTTTACAAACAAATTCAGAAATACATACTAAGTATAGCATCCATAATAGGATTTTCATTCATAGAAGTTTCCGATAACAAATATAGCAACAAACAGATGTTGAACTATGTCCATTGGAAAAAGGGAAGTAACATTCAAAAATTCACTCATACCCACGCATTTTCTGCCCTTTAGCTGGTATCCTGGATCACAACCACAGTGGAAACTTCCTATAGTATTGAAGCAACGCTGATGACAGGAGTTGGACTCTTGACACTCATTAACATCTGTTGAACAATACAAATCCTTGATACCATAGCTGTGAATTGCCTTCTCGTCATTGACCTGAACAGTGTTTTGGTTAAGTCAACATTCTGGACTCTGCTTTGAGCTCTACTTATTACACTATTGAGGTATGTTCAGAAGTGTTTACTTCTCTCAGTTCTTTGTAAAAGAAAATGCACATGGGACACAAAAGCAAGAATGTTAGGTTATTCCCCGATAGGTTTTTAAATTTATTTCTAAAGATGGAAAAAGCAAAAGATTTAAAAAATAAACAAAAAAACCCAAACAAAACCAACCAAACAAACAAAAAAAACACAAAAAAACCAAATAGCCAAAACAGACAACCTTAATAATGAAAATTTAGAGACACCACATTTGGAGATGTATTTTTTTTTAAATGTTACTTTCAATTGTGTGAAAGACAGCATTTTCAGTTTATGAAAGCTAACACCAAAACCCAAAGACCCCTCCATACCTTGGCAGCTAAATCCATCAGCTGTCCTCCTAAAGCCATTCCCACATCTAACCACGCAGCGGTATGAGCCAATGATGTTTTCACAGTCCTGGCCAGCATGGCAGGTATGTCCACCTAATGCACACTCATCGATATCTATAATTAAAAACAAGCTGTAAACCTCACTATGTCAAAATGAAACACAATTAAGCAGGGTCTTGAGCAAGATCAACTATGAAATACTTGATTGCAAATATATTCAGATATGAAATAATTAGAATACCACCAAGACATTATATTGTTATAATGAGAGAATGGCCCAGCCCAAACAGAACATTTCCCTAGCGATATAAGTGCCATGGGGCTTTTTGTATCCAGCCTACTCACAGCAATACTTCTCTTACCCTGACACGTTCTACCATCCGCAGAGATAGTGAGGCCTTTCGGACAGGAGCAGTGGTAAGATCCAATGGCATTATGACAGGTATGGGAACAAGGATTTCGCACAGCACATTCATCTTCATCTGTAACAAGGAAACGTTTGAAAAACCAGTGAGACTTCTCAAGAAACTATACCAAACAAACCCTTCATAAGAGCTATGTGTCTGGTAGAGCCCACAGGGCAAAACTAGATGTAGCAATGGAGCAGCTTCACAGAAATGGTTCAGTGGTGCATTCCCCACTCTTATTTTTATGGTTACCAAACCTACACTAACACGCCTCGCTGAATCTTGCGTTATCTCTGCAGGACTGGGTCACTGCTGCGGTAATGAACGTTTAATACAATCTTTTCCAGAGAATCTCTTTACAACAGAACAGATGGGTTTCAGCGTTAGACTTAAGATTTCCTAGATACACGTGCAAAGATTACTACATGTTCCATATTAAAGTTTTAGAACTCATATTGTTTTACAGATGATATTGCACGTGGAAAATTGTTTTAGCAACCTTAAGCAGGAACTCGTGGGCTGTTGCCTAGGTTGCCAACGCTCGTCCTTCTCTCCACACAGATCACATAAGCAGGCTCAGCAGATACTGTGGCTCAACGTCCCCCAGTTGTATCTGAGGTACTGATGAAAAGCTGTCTGGGCACTACTTATATTCTAGATGAGTACAGAAGCAAAGGCTTCATCTGCCTTCGGATCCACACGCTTTTATCAACGGTAACTTACACTTTTTGAAGTATGTACTGCATGCTTTGAAACTCTAGGCAACGGTGATGTAGATTCTGGTGGTTAAGTACTGGATCCAGCTCTGGGGCCCCCAGCACAAGACAGACATGGACCTCTTAGAACAGGTCCAGAGGAGGGCCATGGAAATGGTCAGAGGGCTGGTACACCTCTGCTATAGAGAAAAGCTGAGAGAGCTGGGGTGGTTTAGCCTGCAGAAGAGAAGACTCTGGGCAGACCTTATTGTGGCCTTTCAGCATATAAAGAGGGCTTATAAGAAAGATGGAGAGACTTTTTACTAGGGCCTGTAGGGGCCCTGGTAAAGGGACAGGATGAGGGGTAACAGTTTTAAACTAAAAGAGGGTAGATTTAGATTGGAAATAAAGAATAAATTTTTTACAATGAGGGTTGCGAGACATTGGAACAGGTTGCCCAGAGAGGCAATAGATGCACCATCCCTGGAAGTGTTCAAGGTCAGGCTGGACAGGGCTTCGAGCAACTTGATCTAGTGGAAGTTGTCCCTGCCCATGGCATGGGTGTGGAACTGGATGATCTTTAAAGGCCCCTTCCATCCCAAACCATTCTATGAGTCTATGATTACACACTACCCCTGTCACATCATTACCTGAACAGTAAGGCCCAGTTGAGTCCAAACCAAACCCAGCAGGGCACTGATTGCTACGATCTCCTGTATGGTAAAGGAAGCACATATTACTTGTGGATGAAAAGATGGCCATTTTGTTACTTTTAAAAAACCCTTTAACATTAAGAATTGCAGCCCAGCTGTTTATAAAAGATTTTTTATACTTGGACACTAAAATAGAAACTTTTAAAATCTAGACTTTAGTGGTTTTTCTATTTGGGCACTAGAAGTCAGTAGTTCATGGGTTTTGCTGTTTTGAAAAACATTAAACAGGTAGGGGCTTTCCCTCAGAGTGACTGCAAGTTAAATCCCAGCCTAATACATCCTGCAAAGTTCCTCCATAAAGTTTTCATTATTAAAAGAATAAAGACCATTCAGTTTCACTTCACGTAAAAGGAGGGATGTAAACCCAAACCAAATAAATCACCATGTACTATATCTGTAATGGAGAACTCTGGTAGAGACTGCTCAAAGACCACATGTATTTTGCTGCTTGAAAATTGATTCAATAAATACGAAATTTTTAAAAAAGCAGTATATTAATTGTTGGAGGAAATAAATGCAAATGCAGTAAAGGCTTGGCCAGATTTATGCATAGGCATAACTTGATCTGGAGACTTCCTTTTATCAGACCTCGTTTTAAAATGGGAAAAAAAAAAATCTTACTTGGTTTTCAAATTGCACAAATGAGTTCATAGTCTGGCAAGTAGGAAAATCATTATTTTACTTCATTTAGAATGTTGTTATTGGAAAGAAAGACTGAGAGGCAATCCAACTGTTTCATTTACTTTCAAACCTGAGTTATTTAATTTGAAAGATGATGTTAAGCCTTACTGTGAAAAAAAAAAAAAGCCCAAATAGTACTTATAAAGATAACAGGACATTCTGCTAACCAATTATGACTTCTGAAAGGAAAACCCACTTTCACAAATATATGCCCTATTCCTTAAGATCACTTAGGTAAAAGGTTAATAAAAGCCAGCAGTTTGTTATGCTAAGACACAGTACAACAGATGGTGGAGCTCCTAGCTTGCCACCTCTGTGTTAGGACTCACCAGATTTACAGACCGTACATAAGCACGTATCTACACAGCACTGCATAAGTGTGCACCATCATATCTGGCCTTAAAAAACATCTATCCATGAAGTACCAGAAAAATTTTCAAGCTGCAGCTCAGCATCATATTTTCTGTATATGCCAAATAATTCCAGAGAAGTTCAGTCTGAGGAATGACTTAGGATATTTTACCCATTTTAGTGCTGAATTTTGAATGTTCTTCCATCTCATTAGTACCTTACTTACATTTATGTGTTTTTTGCTGTGAGAAAAAAATACACAATCCTTTTTCTTAATAGCTATTCAAAACCAAACCCAAACATAAAATCCCACCAACATTTCACCCCCCACAAAAGCAACAGTGATTTCATTTTAAAGAATGAAAGGTACATGTAAGGAAACGGAGAAGTATTTTTAGGTTGACTATCTGAAGCTACTGGTGATGCTGTTAGCAGCGTCAGCAAATGCAGATGTACATCATCGATGAGAACTACAAGTGAAGAGTAAATGCAAACCGCAACAGCTTTTACATATTAGTCTATGGGTATATTAACAAGACATGTAGGTTCCAGGATCTACAATAAAGTTACTCAAGTTTCACAGCATTTCCTCTTTCAAGGCCATAACAAGCTTTTGGGAATATAGGTAATGAATTCTAGGAAGAGAAGATATTATATTTCCATTGTTTTATTTTTGTGAAACATTCGAACAATACCTTTTGCAATGGAAGCGTGGATTTTAAAAGCCACAGTTTCTTCCAGTGGGTTGTACTCTGTTGTAATAGAGGAAGCATGGAGTGTTTCCACCAAGAAAGGCATCTTTCCTTTAGTGTAATCATAAGTGATAGTGTGGTTCCATGTATAGGGAACACTAACTCCATCAATAGTGAAGAGACGAGTAGAATGGGCATACAGTTGCCCAGGGCCGGTTTGAATATAGTCTTCGGTGTAATCCTGAAACCGCAAGATTCAGGCATCAGCCACTGAGTACAGCCAACACCGCTGTGGTCTGCGTATTTTAAAGTGGTATGAGATGTATTCTAAGAAAGGGGTTTTTTTTCTTAACAGCTGAACAAATCGTATTTCACACAATACGTGCCTTTTTTACTGTTATTTTAACTGTTGAATCTTAACAGCATCTGGTATATTTCTTTAAATAAGAAACAGGCTGTGGTACTGAGGATCCTGATGATGGGGGCCACAGCAGAACATTTCTAAAGAAACCTGAAAATTATCTTATTGTTCAATAACAATTTTTTGAGATCTAAATTTTTTTTTTGTATTCTAAGTCAGATGCTGACAACGTGCTAAATAAGCAATCAGTAGAGAAAAATCTGTCACTGAAAAAAGGTATAAATATTGCACATGCTACATATTGCAGTGTATCAAAATATCAAGAACTTCATATGTATTAAAACATGTTCACTGGTTGCCTACCGCTAACTAATTACCACCTTTATGGAAACAACTTTAAAGAATGCTCTTTCTTTTACAGTAAAACCAATCATCAAGCACCTGGTTTTAAACCAAAACTTTAATACCACATATTATATTAAGCAAAATGTTTTCCATCTCTTACACTAAACCAAAAATATAGAAAAACAGTCCCTTTGAACTCCATCTTTCTAGCAGGAGTACAAGGTCAGTGATAGAAGCTATCTTACTAGGAGCAGTAGAGAATATCTCCTAGAAACAATAAGCAGAGCAATTCAGATTATAACCTTTTGCCATGCGATCACGCAAACTGCCCTCTCTAATCATTCCTGAAAAAGTTCATAGAGAACTATCATTCTTTGAAAAAGCAAATTCTGTAGAAGATTTCAGATGAATTGTGTAATAGGACTGTTTGCCATAATAGGTATCTCCATAAGACAAAGTTTTGATGCTATAGCAGAGAAAGGAGCACATCATTAACAGCATCATGACAGCGTGCATGATAAAAACACATAAAATACCCTGTAATGTAATCTGATTCAGAATTTCTTAATCCCCTGTCTTTGCAACTTTATCAGCCACAAGAATGTTTCTCTGCTAGACTATGTGTAATTGTAGCTGCAAACAAATCATCAGTAACAGTCAGAAATTTTTGCAAGGTGCCATGGTATAAAAGAGCTGGTGCCATCCCCAGGGAAGCCAAAAAGTCAGACAGGTTTAAGATGCACCTTTATAGCTCTATTGAAAGCAACACCTGACATGCCTGCCTGTGATAACTTGCCCTGAAGACACTTCTCAATACTACCTTCTGACATCTAAACATCTTGAGTGACCAATACTACCTTCCTGACGACAACTTTTTGTTTTCAAAGGCAATGTTAACATCTGTCAATTAAACCAGGCACAAAATAAGTTACATACAGTGAAACAGCTTTCAGGACTTAGTGTCTACTGCTTTAATATAGATGAGAGAGGAAGTATGTTTCGATGAGAGAAGGGGGGTGCTATCTCGAGCAGCTTTACCTTCACGTTAATATCAGCTACTGACGGGAGCTGCAGCACGTGGCCGCTCACAACAACATCCAGCAGCAAGGCTCCGTCTGAATCCAAGCCCCGGGCAATATGAGTCATTCGCAGAATCTCACCTATGAATTTTAAGATCACATTGATTTATGAAACATCTTAACCAGAGACCCATGTTAGCCACACAGTATCTGAATTGGGATCCCTTGACCAGTTATTTTACACTAATATTTTTGTAAGGTGTACCACACCTATAACAAAAAAACATTAAATGTTTCAAATTACAGCTCCAAAAGCTGTATTTAAGCCTCAGAAAGCCACAGTCATTCAGAAAATATTGACGTAAGCACAAGAGTCAAAATTCAGCAACAGTTATGTGCTATTTTTCAAGAAATGCAGTGTCTCTCAAGCTTATTGGAAACAGAAAGAGATGGTGTATCACAGGTAACTAACCAGTTGCAAACTCCACTTGAGTTTCTCTCTTGAAGACGGCATCAGTGAGTGTAAACCCATTCATTGCTTCTCCAATTTCTTTTGCAGTTGTCCAATAAACTGGACTGAGTATAGAAACAAGCTTTCTCATTGCTGGACCTGAAGGAAATGCAACAACATTTGAGAGCTTTTTTCTTAACATCATGCGACCCACATCAGTAGGAGTTGAATAAGAAGACCTATAACTAGTGTAACCCTTAAGATTTAAACCAGAAAAAAAATACGTATTGGGATATTCAGAGGAATTGTTTTACAAATATTAATGTATAGAAGTAAATACTGAAGATTCCCTTTTCCTCTCTCTGTCTGTGTAAAGTTTAGATCAGTTTCTTCAGTGACACTTAATGAAAGGAAGTGGTAAAAACTGCCATTGCACAGAATTCAGCCTGGGTCAAGGAAAAAGGTGATAAAAAGTAACAAAAAGCCTACCAAGGCTCCGAGGAACGTTTGTAATCTTTGCTTGTATTACTCTAGTTTCAGAGTCAGGGCTGTCTGTTACTGTGGCATTCAGGAAGGCAATTCCAAATTCAATATCGTTAATATTTCCAATGATGCTGCCTTTGGCACGTGAAGGCCCACCTGTGCAGGGGAGGGAAGGGAGGAAAAAAAAAAAAAAAAAAAAGGCCCATGTGAAAACTCTGCTGTCTGATATTTGGGGGGAGAGAAAATTCAGAAATATCGTCCAGCATTTTAAGAAGTAAGGATATTTCTGCATATATTACTACATTATGTGCAAGAGTAAAGCTCACAACCTGCAAATAACAGGATGCTGTATATGTGGTTTGAGATATACGCACAATAACATGGGAATCACCTTATGCACTCACCGCGGTCTGAAAAGCGACAGTTGTTTAACAGCATACTCTAGTGCTTTGTAACAGGTTAACAAAAAATTTATCCAGCTGAAGTTGCAGGGGAGATTTAAGCCAAAAAAATTAAATTACTTGGTTAACTGGCCAAGACATAGGAGAGTACCAGTCAAATTAGGAGTGCCGCGGGCTTTCACCATATTGTCATTGCATGCAGGCTGTAAGTTAACTCACCAGGACATGCTTGGGTGTTACACCTGGATATTTGGGAGGAGTCTCCAGGACAAGGACGTCCACGATTTAACGGGGCTGGATTGCTGCACAGACGTATTCGGGTCTGCTCCCCTCCTCCACAAGAAGCAGAGCATTGGCTCCATGTTTGCCACTGCCCCCAGTTTCCATCCACTGAAGAAAGAAAGAATGAAGAAAGCAACTTTTCATTTTAAATGTGTCAGGCTGCATCAGTGATGCTTTTGTGTCATTCCTTCTTGATGGAACCAATGTGATAGAGAAAAGAAATAGCTAAAAGGATGACAAAAACACCTTAATGGGCAGGTGTGAACACTTCTCCCCTCAGAAACACACCGCCTTTAAAATTCTGTTTGTGTATCAGCTGTCCTGGAGACAAGGAGTCTCCTCCAGCGGATGTTTCCAGTATAACGGTTGGAAGTTTAGTAAGAGCTGGGTCCAGTTATTCCCTATTTTATATATTCAATATTTCATATTGAAGAGAAGCCACTTCATGGCTGATCAGGGAAGCCTTGTACAGTGTAAGCTACATGTGTCCCTCTGCACAATTGTGCAAGTCCTCCCCAAGGGTGGCATACAGAGAGGTCTGCTGTGCAGCTGGTGAGCTCAGGCTGGCTTTGGGTGGCTGCCTACGCATCGCTCTATGGGGAGAAGAGATATACGACCAACTGCTGCCTGACTTCTGCCAGCCGCTCTCCCCAGGAGGTTCTGTAGAGGTACCTCCTGCCAGTCTCTGCATCTGTTCCCTGAAAGTATCAGGCTACACAGAAGCTGACTTCAAAACTGAAAAGCACTGTTGCATGTATGCAGACCCATCGCAAACCAGTTCGTAAAGAACAGCTGTCAATATTCAGACTCTCCTGTCATAGTTTTTGGTAGGTATCACTAGAGAGACAACCTTGCTGTCTAGAACTTTGAGTGCTTTTACTCCTACAAAGAAAATATCTGAGATTGCATGGGTATATAATTGATGGAAAACAAACCAACCATAAATCTTGCAAATAAAGAACACATTTTCTATCTATCCAAACCCTCAAAAGAGGTCAGTTAAGAGTTGGCTTGAAGTACACATGTGCAGGAATCTGCATGGCCTCCTCTTGATGTTACGGCCTTGATAACAACAGGTGATGACTATACACTGTGTGAACATAGTATCTGGAAATGCCTGATCCAATATGACATTTGGCCAAAACTGGCAAGAGGAAAGTAACAATGAAGAAAGTTTGCTTAAGACAACCATTAGCCAAAAAAACAGTAATGAGGGAACTGAAAAGTACAAAAGCAGCAAGAAAAGTTGTGACTGGGGAGGATAAACCCAAGCAAGAGGAGGGTTAACAAGGAACCATCAGACTGGGCTTGACACTGCAACCTCCATCGAGACCTAACAGAGAATCGTCCTCACATACCACAAGCAGCTGGGATCCAGCTACTGGGGGTTGATGCTGTGGGGCGCAACAAGCAGGGTCCACACCTTGGGTGTGTGGATGTGGCCTCATCAGGGGCTTTGTCACCAGCGTGTGGGACAGCAGCGTGCTGAATGTGGCACAGGTATGCATAAAGTTGGAGCTCCTACGTCTCCCACAGGAGAAGGGCATGTAAAGGGGCGTGCAGAGAGGAGAGATTTAATATTTTTTTAAAAATTATTATATCAGAATTAATAATAATAATAATAATAATAATAATAATAATAATAATAATAATAATAATAATAATAATAATAATCTCTTTCTGGGATGAGTTATAGAAGGGTGGTTAGAAATTTGCAGGTGTTTAATAAGTCTCTAGCATTGTGGTTTCTCTGTTGTATTCTGATATTGATCCTGAATGTGTAAGGTCATTGATTGTCCCTTAGTTATATATTGTCAATAAATCAATTAACTCCTTTAACTGCCTTTTTATTTAAAGCATTTGAGCTGAGCATTCTTCCCTGCTCCTGGAATACATTATGAGAGTTCACTGGGAGCCTCATAAACTGTATTTACTGTAAAAACTAAGTAGAATTGCTAGGTGTAGGAGAGATTTTCATACGCTATTTCCTGTTTTGAATTATTCCAGCTCACTTTGGGAAAATCTAACATGTGAAGGGGGAAATCCTTGTAAGGTAACAGTCATTTAAAGAAAAAACTGAGAGTGGATTATTAGATTGTACAAAATTGTAAGTAATTACAGGAATGTTCTACATTCCTTTCATAATATGAAAATCTCATATACATTATGTATACCCTGAAGTCTTCCAGGGAAAGGTGCATTTAATTTCTGTGTTAGTCTGAGCACTCACCAGGGCACAGTTCAGTGCTGCATCTCTGGTTCTGCATGTCAGCCCCTGCACATGCCCTTCCACCACTGGCAGGGCGAGGATTGTCACAGGTCCGGTATCGCCTCATCTGGCCTCCATTACACGTTCGACTACAAGTTCCCCAACTACTCCATGGGCCCCAGTTGCCATGAACTGTAAAAATAAGTCAGATTTTTATCTGTCTTCCTCTTAATAGCAGATACTTAAAACCAGACAGTCAAGCTAGAAAAATATTCCTATTGGAGAGTTAGTTTTTAATTTCTTTTCCCAAAATAAAAATGAAAAACCCAGACAAAGATATAAGTAAGTTATCTTGTCCAGCATTCAGCAATTTCTCAGAGTATATTAACCCACTCCAGAACATTGTCATTCGTAGGAAAGTATGCAGCACATATTGTTAACCAAATGAGTCGCTACACTCTACTGTGAGATACAGAGAGATTCACTTGGCAGTACTTTCCGACTGGACAGTTGTAACTTTAGAGAGGTGCATGACCTCTGACAGTCCGGCAGGACCTTATGGACCAGCTGCTACTGGTTTGTGCTCCTAATAGTTTATGTTTAAAATGTCCAGTCACACTGACTGATGAAGAGATGCTTTCACTCTTACCGGGCAGCTAATACCACCTGCCTGTGTTCAGACCCCCTAATTTTTGTGGGAGTGTGTGATTTGCGGAGGGCTTCCTTCCTCTCGCACATACATTCAAACCCAGTAAGTGGGCAAGCAGCCTAACCCACAGCACTTACTCGGACAAGGATCACTGTTGCAAAAATCAATTTGTATGTCGTTTCCTTCACATTTGTGACCCCCAAACTGTGGGGCTGGGTCTGAGCAGTGGCGCGTTCTCTGCCTGCTGCCTCCTCCACAGGACACGGTGCAGGCACTCCAGCTGCTCCACATGGCCCACTTCCCGTCCACTGGTGAGAAAGGCATAGCATGGTGCAGTTACAGTCTCTGACATCAGAAATAAAGTAAATCAGTGCTACCTCAGGGTAAAACTGATTGTAGGATGTTATTGACTCTCTTTCTAGAACATGTCAGCTACGTAGGGATTTCCAGAACTGAAAGCTGGAGAAAGGCATGGCCTGTTTTTCAGATGACTGTAAGCCTGACCAGAATCATGGTCAGGGATCACTCAGTCCCTCAAGCTCAGTCACTCTCACATTTTTAGGTATCTGTAAGCAAGTCAACCCATATACGAAGTAGTCCCTGAAATTACCACACTGGGCAGATGGCCGGTACGAGTGCCATTCAAAAAACACAGTCTTCACTTGTGCATCCTCTGGTGGCAGCTCCACTGTCTAAAGATGTAACCATCACCACCTTCTCTCCCTCCCCTTCCTAACCAACCTTTGATTTACCGGCTCAGCTGTTTATAGGAGTTATTACTAAATTATCTCACATGAGCCAGGTCTAAGCAGTTGAGTAGTAGGGTCTTTGATCTCCCAAGACGTGGTGACACAAACTGTTATGGGTACATCTGTGTGAGCACTTGAGTTGGTGGCTGAGAAGAGGCCAATTAGTCGGAAACTAGCTGTAAGCAACAGCATCCTCAGCAGCAGCACATCGAGCCGGATAAATGTGCAACATGGAGCCCTTAGTTGCTCAACTACCACAAGGTCAGTTCTCTCTTCTACCAGTTGATAGTTACAGTGGTGTCTCCGCATAGGATCTGGCATGTGCAAAATGGAGTGTGAAGCCAGAAGGATCTAGTCTGAACTGCTGCACATTCCACTTCATGGAAATTCCCTTCGTTATCCCTGCACTCAGCCAAATACAGAGGTCATATTTCAAAAATGTGAGTTTTCCTATCCAGTCATGAAGGACTCATTGAAATGTGGAAGAAAAGGATAAATGAATAACAGAACCTAGGAAAACAAAAAAAAAAAAAAAAAAAGAAATGTTTAGAAAACCTGTAACTTAACTGCCAAGGATTTAAAATGCTGCTTTTGCACAGTGGCAGGGTGAAGGGAGACAAGGATAGGAGATAAACATAGTGATGGGGCCAGTGAAAATAAAAGGTTCGAATGGAATTTTTTCAGGGGCTACACTTTTAGAAAAGGAAAGCTTTTGATATAAATTAAATAGAATTTGGAAAGGAAATGACAAGTTTGTCATTGTTCTCTTTGTGTCTCATGCATCTTACCTGGGCAGCGTCTCTTGTGGCAAACTTGCATCTGTGCCTCAGATCCCTCACAGTATGATCCGTCATGTGAAGGAGGAGGGTTATTGCAGAGCCTCAGTCGTGTCTGAGTACCTTTCCCGCAAGTCTCGCTGCAAGGACCCCATGGCAGCCAAGAACTCCACTCGCCATCAACTGCAAAGGCAGCACAGCTATAAAACTGTTTAAACTATACAGCTGCTTTAACTTGAAATTACAGCTCCACAGCCTAAGGCAAAAAAGCTACATTGTTTAATATCAATAAATGAAATATCCTGAATAAGCCCTTGAAAAAACCTTTGCCTTGAGCAACAGCTGAAATGGATCAACAGTTTGCAAAGGAGAGATTAAATTCTTTCCTTTTGTTTTCTGAATACATCACTTCACCTCACTACAATTTTGGAACAACAGAACTGAACACTTGATTAAATCTGGTGTTTTCATAAGTTACATGGCTCTGACTGTCCTGTGCTAGGCCAAAGGAGGAGCCAGAACTGGTTTTGTTACCAAGATCTAGAGAAATTAATCTCAGGCTGGTGGATGAACATTTGGCATTGTGGTGGTAGCAGAGCTAGGGAAAAAGGGAAAAATCAATATAATAAAAATTGTATAGAAGGAAACATGCCAGTGGTGAAGGGTTATGAATAAACTACAACCTGTCAAACGCAGGAAGTACTAGTAAGAGAGGAAGCAAACCTGAACATTCAGCTGGTTAGGAGAAAGACGTGGCTGAAAATTAAAACAACAAAGGAAAATATACAGATAATGTCTTAAATTATTAACTATCATGTTTTACATGGCTTTTTAATAGTTGGTGGTTGGGTGGGGTTTTTTTCCATTTTAATTGGCTTTGCAGAATAAATTTAGAGTAGTTAGTTTTACTCTGTGAGAATATGGGTATCAAGTACTGGAAAACATCAAAATACAAAATTAATATTTTTACTGGGGAAAAAAAAAAAACAAGAGAAATTGCTGAGAACATTCCTTGCACTTACTTCTGTGACTTCCGTTTCCAAGAACTAGTGCTGTTCAATACATTACAAGCAATTTTAAAACAAAAAAAAATGGGAGCTTTATTCTTTTATAATTTAATAATTTGAAACAAGCTGAGAGAATTCGTGTTTGGAGGAAAAAAAGAAACATATATGGGAAGCCCCTTGTGAAACTAATTTTGAACCGCTCTTCTCTTACCTGGGCAAGGCCTAATATTACACATGACTGTATCCACAGCGCTGCCATCACAGGGCTTCCCGCCGTGCTGAGCTGGTGGGTTACTGCAGGTTCTGGTTCTGGTCCTGTTACCTTGTCCACAGCTCTTTGAACACTCTTCCCATAGCCCCCACTCTGACCAGTTGCCATCCACTAAGAAACAGAAAACCCCCCAGTTTTAATTAAAAAATATTTTTGCGGTATTTATTGAAATTTCCTCTTCCTTTCCACAGAAGTCAAAAAGAATTCCAGCTTCTTAGAAAAATTAATCTGTCGTGAAGATCTGTGGTGATAACGGTTCACTGTTAGGGCACCTGGTGTAAGGCACATTAAAAGTATCAATTCATTAAAGAAATACCTGGACATGGCTTGTTGTGGCAGCTGCGTATGTCTGTATCAGGCCCCTTACACCTCCTCCCACCATTTGCTGGAAGAGGGTTGTTGCACTGACGGACTCGCTCCTGAACACCTTGACCACAAGTTACGCTGCAAGCTCGCCATTCAAGCCAATCAGAAAATCCACCATGCACTGCAATGGGAAAAATGATGCTCTGTTTGTAACGCGCTTGTGCTTATAACTCCCTTAGATTGATACAGCAAAGTGAAAAATGCACTTCATAAGCCATACTTGGAAATCCAACTCACTTCATTACTGCAGAAGCATCTTACTACAGTTCAGAGAACACTTCAGCTGCTCTGAAATAGTTATGGCTTATGCTCCTAAATGCTTTTTTTAGAGGTACAATTAAGTTATGATATATGTTCTGAGGAAGGGATCTAGTTCAAGATCCTTTCATTATTTTTTATGTCTCTCAATCCTTCACTCTCATCTCTCTCACACAGCTGGATGAGTATGACGTAAGGAAGAAAGCTAGATGAAGTAGAAACCCCCTGATATCTCGGACTAGGTTTAGCATGTACCTAATGTGTATATGGAAGACAGGATAAAATATCTTATCCATAAAATGTGGATAAGATACAATCTTCATCATATTTATTCACAATTAATGCTGGAATCTACCAGTTTGATAGTCATTATCGTATACTTCATGCACCTACCCTGGACAGTCAGTGGTACTCTAACAAGAACAGATCCCATTAGATTCCTTGCTACACACTCATATTCAGACGTATCTTCCTTCCGTGCTGCAACAATACGCAAGGAGCCATTAGACAGGACAGTCACTCTCTCATCGCTCACAACTGGATGGCCTTGGCGGGACCATTTGATGGTTGGAGGAGGCTCTCCATTTGCCTGGCAGTTGAGCATTGCTGTGGCACCAGCTTCAATAACTGTCTCTACAGGTTCAACAGTAATGACTGGAGGACCTGAAAGAGAAAGGTTTCTTTAGGCAATAGCACATGGTTACGTGCTTACAAGTTTACTTTGACTAAAATTATTATGATCTTCCACTGTCAAAATATATGGAAGTTAAAATGACAATGATAGGCTATTTTTAATATGTAGCAACCTGAAGACCAAAGTTGGGATTGAGGCCTGACTGTATGAGCACACAGTCGTCTTTATTGATAAAACGTGTGTCTTTTCATAAAAGCTGCAAGAAGATGCTATTAATCATGTCCAGAGGCAACTGAGACATAAGTAACCGATCCATATTGCCTGAGGCTATAATAGAAAAGGGATGTTCATTAATTCTACCACTAGTGAAAAAATAATTCTAAAATATTGTCAGTGAAAGCTGGGATTCATCTCACGTAAATTCCTTAATTTAAAAGTTAACAGTCTAGTTTAACCCACTTGTATAGACATCCTCTCTAGTTAACCAAGAGAAACGGGCCCTTTCAGAAGGTGATTCACCCCATTCTAAGTTGGTTTCTAAGATGAGGTTGAATCACCCTCTATATGCTTCTCTTCTTTGACCCCAATCACTAGCTTAGACTAGACTCTTAAAGATTAATGATAAAAGATGAGATGAACCTTAACCTGCAGTGCATTGCCCAACCTCCAAAACTTCAATGGGAGCTGCATACACCTATCCAAAGGTAGGTTATCGCTCCCAACCTAGTGGCATTAAACTTATCACTTTGAGTCTTACTCTGAAGCGTTAGTGTCAGACTACGTTCCACCACACCAGCATCATTGGTAGCCACACACTTGTAGTCACCAGCATCTTCATTCTAAAGAAATGAAAATCAAATACTCATATAACCTGTCAACATGTAATGAGGGTTTAGGTTACCAGTGCACCTCCTGTAGGTGAATTTTCTGCAACCCGACATGGCATGTGCTGGATCTTAAGAGGCTCCCAGTTAGATTCTAGAGCATCCCAACATTTTGCTTTTATTAACATTAAGCTGATATTGTGAATTATTTTTACTGTTGTTGTTCCATTTTTTATTTCCTTCAACTCCTTAATTCTGAGGATCAATTTTTTTTTTGTTTTTTATTTAAATGAACTCAAGGGAGCTGCTGTTTTCAACCCCATTTCAAAATACAAGCATTGGTTTATAGGGATAAAATAAGTCTTGCCATTCATATTAGGAATTTAGATGCTAAGAAGTTTGCACATGGAGAACGCAATTGCTTTTTAGCTGACCTGACTGGGTAAAACCCAGGCTCTTTTAAGGTCAAAAGCAAAAGTCCCATTTAATTGGGCATGACCAAGATTTCACACACCAACGATTAGTATGTAGATTCAATCCTTCTGACAACTAAAGAGAATGATAGCCCCCCTGGGTTTTTTTGTCACAATAATTTGAGTCTAATTCTAGTCTGAATTAAAACAACATCTGTTAAAGGTAAAAGCAAAAGTGGATTAAATGTCTAGCCTCACTCTTTCAAAACAATACAATCTGGAATACCTTTATTAATCAAGTACAATGCAGAAACACATCGTAACAGACCAGTGACTCACTACAGTGCCGTAGATAGCAAGAGAACCATTGTTAAGCTGTCGGATCCTGTTGCTAATCGGAACGCCAACTCCTTTTTTGCTCCACTGGATGGTTGGAGGAGGATCTCCTCTGACTTCACAATTCAACATAGCGTTGCCACCCAAGGTCTCAATTCGGCTAGAGTGGTAATCCCCTTTGAAGACTGGAGGCTCTGAAAAAACAAGTGATGGCAGAGAAATAGCAGAGTCAAAATAAAATGCCCTTAATGAAACTGCTGGTAGGTATCATTCATCTCTGACTTTCTGAAGTGTGAATTTCAACCTGTTCCGATTTTTCTCATTTAGCCATAGACAAGGCATCAAATACCAGGGTAATGGTTTTAAACTGAAAGAGGGTAGATTTAGATTAGATATTAGGAAGAAATTCTTTACTGTGAGGGTGGTGAGACACTGGAAGAGGTTGCCCAGAGAAGCTGTGGACGCCCCCTCCCTGAAAGTGTTCAAGGCCAGGTTGGATGGGGCTTTGAGCAACCTGGTCTATGGAAGGTGTCCCTGCCCATGGCAGAGGGGTTGGAACTAGGTCCTTTAAGGTCCTTTCCAACCCAAACAGTTCTATGATTCCACTATCAAAACAGATGTCTGTGTTAAACTGTCCAATAGGGACCACAACCACTGTTATTTTACATACCTTTCACATACACAAAACCAATAGCTTTGATTGAGCCAACTGTGTTTTCTGCTGTGCATACGTAGGTACCAGAGTCATCTTTAGATACTTTTTCGATAACAAGTTCACTGTGTCCATTTACATCATCATATTGTGCTGAAGGGAGAATGCACAGTAAAGGGTTACTTCAATGATTTCAAATGTATACATCTCAGTGACTGGTATGTCATAAGACTGTTTGAATTACAGTGCTATTCAGCAACATAGCTCAATGGCACTGTGCCACTTCATTTCTGAGACATCTCAGAAATGCACAGAAAAGTCACTGCTATGACATTTGCCCACATGCATGTATTCACTTAAGTTGTCCCTCAATTTTGAGCTTTGTGCATCTGCATTCTATGAACTGCTGAGGTTTTCTTCATATTTAAGAGAAATAGCATTAGTTGTTGGATGCTGAGTAAATATCATCAGATACTGAATGTTTTTAATGTGTTCCATTATTGGCTACAGAATAGGAACAACTTCTTAATTATCTTCCTTACAGCTTTGTCTCAGAGGCAATTTAATTACATGATTGCATAGTACTGAAGATATTCCTCACACAACCACTGCCTAACAAGTTTGTTCTCTCTAGATTTTTTTTTTTTTTCTTCCTTATCCTAAACTAATTCAATGCTGAGTGGGGGAAAACAACTCTAGAGTGGAATGACCACTAACACCCAGTGTTACCCACCTGGAATGATGTTATTGTTAAAGGTCCATGATATTTTGGGTACAGGTATCCCAGTTGCTTTGCAAGTTAATCTGAGCTGTTCTCCTTTAGTCAAAGCTATATCCCCAGGAAGTTCAGTAAAAGCTGGAAGTACATGAACTGTCAGGGTGACACTGTGTGTGTCTTCTCCAGCAGCATTGTCAGCAATACAAGTGTAACTGCCAGAATCTTCAGACTGAAAGAAAGCATATTGGAGAAATTTCAACTGTTATATATCCTACACAGCACTACCACTTGTAACAATAAGAGAATCTCAAAAGGTTTGCCAAAAGGTTTGGAACAAGCATTCAGTAGAAATGCTCATCTGAACTCTTTTACTTCCTCTAAATTTGAAAGATGACCTATGATCCTTTTTGCCCTTCCTGCAAATTTATCACTACAAATTTTTCACAGATATTTTACTCCTCAGTGGAAAATGAAATATTTATAAAGACTTTGGAACATTAAGAACAAGAATACAAAATAAAACAAAGACTAATCCAGAAGTGGGTGAAAATGAAGAGAAGCAGGGTCTTATTACTGCCAAACCTGTCAAGTCATAGCTTAGATTTAGGGAACTTACAACAACATTGTCCAAAATGAGGTGTCCATCTGGCACAGCCCGGTATTTTCCTACTATCTCTGTTATCAGCGTATTGTCCTTCTTCCAGCTTATTGTTGGTGTGGGAATCCCGTCAGCAACACAGGACAGAACAGCCTGGGAGTCCTCCGTGGCTGTGTACTGCACCTCCGTATTGCGAATCTTGGGTGGAACTGTGAGAAGGTTTATTGAAGTGATTTACCTCTATGTATTACACAAGCACCACTGTAACAGCATACAATACTGGACTGAAGAAACCATTCCCTAGCTCTTCTGTATTGTTTCTTGTCTCCATCAATGACCACCATTAAGCATGTCAGAAAAATGTGTGAAATACTTGTAACAAAGTACAAACTGAGTTAAGGAAACGTAATGTTCTTCCTAAATTCAAGCAACTGGCTGATACTACAACCCAATAAAACTCATTAAGTACCAAAATTTTCCTGAACTTTTCCCTTACATCCTAGCTGCTTACCCTCCATAGGTTCATGCTGTGATAATGCACATTGTTTCTGTACAGTCCCACTTACTGTGCACAGTGAGCTCCATGCTAGAACTGCTGGACCCTGCCAAATTTGCCGCTATGCACGTGTAACGGCCAGCATCGCCAGGCTGTACAAACACAATCTGCAGCGCACCAGTGCTAAGAATTCTTCTTCTAATGGACTCCACTATTTGCTGTCCATCTTTATGCCAAGTGATCTCTGGCCCAGGGTAGCCTTCAGCTTCACATTGCAGAGTGACAGATTGATCAACAAGAACAACATATTCCTTGAGGTGGGACTTGATAACAGGAGGAACTGAAAAGAATTAAGAAAATTTTTAAAATAATTAAATGTTGTAAGAAGCATGGAATGCTTCGGTTCTTAGTGAAAATAATCCTCAAAGCATATTTTGATCCTAAAGTAGGCAGACAACTAAAAGGAATAAACCTCCTGGGCTCTATTCAGCATGACATCAAATAGGAAAGCATTAGGTTCATTTCTATTGCTCAGAACTGTGTTTTGACTAACAGAAAGCATGCACAAATTTCTTGTCTGTAAATCATTACAAGAGTTTAAAAGATGATTTACCTTGAACTTTCAGTTTGATCTTCCCCAGAGCAGTGCCAGCTGGATTTTGAGCAACACACATGTAAGTGCCAGCATCTTCAACAGTTGATTTTGCAATCTGTAAACTGCCACCAGGAAGAACCATATAACCATTGCCTAAAACAGATATAAGCAAAGCATGACACTTTTTTGTTTTGTTTTGTGTTCCTTATATGGGCTCCTTATATTTAAGTTTGAATAGTCAGAAAAGAGAAAATAAGTTTCTGAGTTACAGCAAGTAGGCTGGAGTTACAGGCTTTAAGAGGATACCTGTTGTGATTATACTGATGCCCTCCTTTTGCCATGTTATTATGGGTCGAGGTGTACCTGTCGCTTCACATGGTAGTAGAATGGGATTGTTCACAATGACATCCAGCACCCCTGGCTGAGTTTGGATAACCGGTGGTTCTGTGGAATGCAGTAAAAAGGAAAATGCAATAGGTTTAACCATCAAAGCTATAAAATACAGAAGATACTAAAAATTGCATAACCTGAGAGTCTGAGAAGGCTGAATTAGCAATGGCTACATTCTGCCATCCTTATGAAGAGCTCAGTGGAAGTGCTCTTTAATATAATAAATATACTCAGCATGAGTATGGGTACAGAATATGCCCTTATCTCATGCAATTTGCCATCACAGATACATTTTAACTTACCAAAAGGCAAAGAAACAAAAATCTTACAAAAATAAAATAGAGCAGCATGGACTGGGGGGCTCTATCCAAGGTACTACAGTTGTAACATGCAGAGCAGTGACTTTGCAAATAATCAGTGAATCCACAAGAGAATTCAGCTGAGTAAGAGACTACTTGGGATGGTCCACTCTGGCTTCACCATTGCTCTGCAGCATACGTATGTATTAAATGGGCAACATTTACTGACGGAATGCACTTTCTCTACAGCTTCCCATCTTACCCTGAACATGAAGAGTGGCATGTCTGTGAGCTGAGCCAGCTGTGTTCCGGGCCACACAGGTGTACTGTCCTGCATGTGCTAGCTGAGCAGCAGGTATTTCAACAGCACCTGCAGCAGAGAGAGTGCATTACAACATACAGCAGTATCCTCTATTCACAGTAAAAGTCTCTTACAGCATCCACCTTAAGAGGTCTATATTTTTATTCTAAGAAATTGAAGAGGGGTGGTTTGAGGGATTTTTTGCATTTATTTAATTAATTACTTCTAGATGTGCACAATTGCACCCTTTCACTGATTTTCTGCAGCTGAACTCCAGTCAAGCACAGTACCTGAAGAGAGAATTCTGTAGCCATCTCCTCTGGGAAGCAACTTTATGCCATTTTTGGTCCAATGAACTGAGGGGACAGGAACTCCTGACGCGGTGCAGGAAATGACTACTGGAGACAGCTTTGTTACCAAAAGGTCTGTGGCTTCATCTGCTATGGATGGGGGCACTAAAAATGAAGATCAGCATAAAGGTTACTTGCCCATTTTCATTTTTATAAATTCTTGGAAATAAAACTTATCTTTCTTGAGAATATCAGAGACTTATGGATATCAGTATCATAAAAGAATGATATAAAAATCTCATCTCAATATTGGAATGCCCCAAAGAAATTCTGGGTGGCATACACATGTAATAGCAATATCCGCTCTACCTTGAACAGTGAGCTCAACAGCTCTTTGATCTTCTCCTGCATCATTTGACACAGAGCACTCATAGACAGCAGTGTCATCCACAGTGGGAGAAATGATTACTAAGGAACCTGAAGATAGAAGTCTGAACAAAGAAAAGAGAAGAAAGTAAAAGCCATTGAAATACTTCTTTTCTTCTCATGTAATCAGACCACTGAATTTTCTGGCTATACAAGATTACATTTAAGCACAGCTAGATGTTTAAAGTGCCAAAATCATCCCTGTAAACTCATGGTGAAAAGAAAACATCTCTCACCTGTATGTATTCTGGTTCTGGTCAACACTAAGCAGATGCCCATTCTTTTTCCAGCTAATTGCTGGTCTGGGAATTCCAGTGGTTTCACAGGGCAAAGTGGTCTGCACATTTACAGTAACTGTAATATTTGTATGTCCAGGAGCAATAGTTGGAGGAACTAAGGACAAACAAAGCCTGATTATTCAGAATAATTGTATACACGTACACACACCACCACCACCACCCCCATACATATATAGAGAGAGCTGAACTGCCTGAACACATTTACTTGATTTTTATACTAAACTTAAAATTGGATCTGGCAGAACAAGAAAAATTATGTAACTAACTGGACTTCAGACTTGTAAAAACACATATATTTCTCTCAAACTTTTACCAAGAACCTGCAGATCAATTCGTTTGCGTTCAGTGCCAGCTGTATTGGTTGCCATACACACATATCTTCCTGTGTCAGTAACATGTGCTGAATGGATATGTAGAGATCCATCCTCTAACATGGAATATCTGAAACAAAGCCATATATTTTTTTTCTACTATTCAATCAACAGAACCATGGCTATCCTGGTAGTGCAGAAGGAAAAGATGACTCAGCATACACAACAAATAGCCCAAACACATGGTGTCTTAATTTGGGCACACAGAGTTTTCTCATTTATTGCATTTATTCTGACTTCACTCTTTCCCAGCACATCCATTTACCAGGCAAATTATGAAATCTAGCTGACATAGTGATTTCACATAAATGATGACAGATTTGCAGAAAATATCCAAAAGCCCTTTTTAAGGGTTTCTCATTTAACCTTAAAAAAACGTAATTAATGCTTGTACATTTTCTTTTTTCCTTGAAATATAACTGAATCCTTCAGCATTTGCTCAGTTCTAGAAAATGCCAAACTACATCCCCTTAAAACAATCATAAGATAGAAAACATTCACTACAATAAAAGTCGATACTAGAACATGTATAGAAAGTTTTATATATTAGAAACTACAGAGTACACTCAAGTAGCTTTTGGTCTGCATGAAGTTGCTTGGCTTCATCCCAAAACTCTGTATATACATATATATATAAAAATACAAAGATCTTCCATGTTTACTGTTCAAAATCTTTAATATCAGAAGAATTATTATTACATTTGGTTGCCAAAGGAGTTTTTTGTCCTTCTTAACAATAAAAGGATGAGACCTTTGGTACTACTACTTTTCTCTAGAACAAATTCTTTGTATTACTGTTTCTATCACCGTATTTTCCACATTTTGGTCTATTTGAGATGATAGTACAAATATTAGTTCTGATCTGTGAAAACAAAACTAATTTACAAATCACAGATGTCTAATTAAGCTTTCTGTAATTAATACATTCTTAAAAAACAATGAAGAATATTTATGCTGACTTCTGGACAATACCTCGTATTGTTTCCAGTAAAAATAGCCCCATCCTTCCTCCATGTAATTCTCGGGGTTGGTACTCCTTCTGCAGTGCACTCCAGAACAGCAGAAGCATTTATATGCACAACAGCAGTCTGAGGGCTGCTTCGGATTGTAGGAGCCACTGTAAAGGGAAAAATTGCTGATGATGTAAGAAAAAAAACTTTACACTGCAATGATTGAAACTAAACACATGAAAACAGATGCAGTAACAGGTATGGGGATCACTGCAAAGCCAGAAACAAGTTTCTTACCATTTTGTGTAGTGCATGATAATTGCCATGATGCAGTAGGGAATGAAAAAGAAAGTTTGTCTGAAATGCACTGTAAAGATCATCTTTGCAAGTTACCACAAAGGGTATCATATAGCTAAAACAGTAAGAGAGTTCAGCTTATTTAATTCAGAAAATAAGGCTGTGGCGATATCCTTGCTTCCTACTTATAAATTAAGGAGAAAAAAGAATTTTAAGTGGACCAGTAAGGACAGTAATTAGCGGGGGCACAGTGTAATGCAGGTACATATTACTGGGTTGTGAACAGAATAGAAATAGTAAAAAAGTTCCTTATCATCATCTGAGTGTGAGAATAGAACAGTTTTTCATCAGACTAGATGTAAGAAAATAAATAGGTTTAAAATGAACTTCAGGCCTATGGCAGTACAGGACAGGTATCAAGATGGATAGGGCTCTTCAAGCTCTATCTTCCTACTATCTCCTGCTTACAGCTGCAGAGAAGGAGCCATAGTTTTCAAGTAACTTGCAAAACTGGTGGCCAAGCCAGCGATGAAACCTAGTACCCCAAGGCGCCAGTCAAATGCTTTTAAGAATTTTTCCAAATTTGTCCAAGAGCATTTCTCAGTCCTGGATTTGGGCATTCATTCTGGATGTATCCTGACTCCATATCAGGATGATGGCTAGATGCACAGCATCCTCCATCAGCAGAAAGCACAGATGGATGGAGAGGGAGCCCTGGTGAGTCCCCAACAGGTCCTTTAGTGTGAGGGACAGCTGTGGACTCAGGTGGTGGTACACATGGTCCCACAGTTTAGACACAGCCTAAGTGGCCAACACTTGGCTAGAAAGAGACGACTAATGCTTCTTTCTTGCCATTTGAACTCCTGCAGAGATACCATACAAAGACCAAAATTCACAAGACTGGATTCCATGATTTTACCATGTACTGTCAGCACGAACTCCCTGGTCATTTTTCCTGCGATATTACTTGCCACACATGTATAGCTTGCTGTATCGCTGAGGTCAGCATTATTGATCTGCAGATATCGCCCATTGGATAGGATTCGAACTCGAGGAGTTCCCTAAGGGGAAAGAGAGAGAGTTTGACAGATTTAACTTTACTGTTGTTCTCTTTATGAAAATAAAGAGCTTTGCAGGTCTACAGTGCCTCTAGAGCACCTGCTAAGTAGCCATTTGAAGTCAAAGCTTTTTTACCACAACCAGTCTGGATCAGATCTGCACGAATCACTGACAGTAATATCAACTACAAGTGTTCAAAAACCTTACTGGACAAAAAACAGTAGAAAAAGAACAGAAACTCAACCTTTTCTAGTATGTGCTACCCACACTTCGGATTAAATTGGAAGCTGACATTCCCATCTGCTCTTTTGGCTAGAAGATCCGAGAATAGCAACTACAACAGATAGGTGAAACTCCTCTGGTTCTGCACTTCTCTGCACTAGCAGCCTAGTATGCAGGCCTCATACTAGGCACCAACTCAACAAGTCTACCAGGGCAGAATAAACAACAGTGCTGAAGCCTCACAGGTGAAATGATTCACAGCCAGATTTTGGGTGATTGGTATTTCCTGTTGAGTACACAGCCTGTGCTATGGTTTCTAAACACAGAAGCAGGTAGATTACAAAAGACAGGCAACGAAGCTATCATTTAATCCTTGTGCTCTACTCAAGGTAGGTCAGAAAACCCATCTTTGAAAAAATACAAATTCAGCAATTCTTTTAGTGTTTAAATAAAGCCAGATTAGGTCAAGACGCTCCTACCTACTCTTCTTAACACTCGAGGTGCATTTCCAAATCAATGAAGAGTGCAAGAACTCCAAAGCTCTAGAGGTTAGATCTTTCTATAGTTCGGCTACCAAAAATGGTGGTGCTGCACAACTACATCATTAAGCATATAGAGGTCTAGAGTAGACCTCAAAATCTGCACAGTGGAAGACAACAAAACCAGGAGGAATGACACCCTCCACCACAAGGCTGTTTCATAAAATGCAGTGATGATTTAAATTGAAATAACACTGCAACCTGAAAACCTGACTTTCTCCAATCCTCTCTTGTCACCGTGAAACCTCAATTTTTCCAAGATAAGGAGAATGATATACCACAGAGCACCTCTCTTTCCATACTCAAGGAGAGTTCTTTCCCAGCTGCTTAGTATTAGTAGGCTATTACATTTCTTTGAGGTTGAGAAAGCAACCAGGCATTCAGGAGGACACTAATGTTTTCCTGATATCTGGAGTATATGTTTATATAAACTAAGCTGAAGAATGAAAAGGATGGTAGAGAACAGAATGAATAAACCTAAGTCTGCTACTTAAAGTACATGTGACAAATTAAGAGTGCCATATCTGAACTAAATTTATAACTTAAATTTAGTGTTGGAGGAGAGAGAAATTCCCTACTCTATTATAAATCAAAAGGCAGGGGATTGACCAACCAAGCCCTCACATACTAACATTGATTCATGAGGCAAGAGGAGACAAAAGTTATCAGCTGAATACATATGTCTATCATAGTGTTCCTCTATTCTTTGTTTTCTGGTGAATATTTGTAACAATGGCTTATTTTTGTGGTTTATTTTCATTAAGTACTGCTTTTAAAACACAAGCTTTCCAAGGAAGACTGAGGCAAAAAGCACTCACATACTTAACTTCCAAGCCTTGCCCAATCTTGCTTTCATAAAAAAAAAAAAAATAAATCACTACCCAATTAAAGAATTAACCATTCAGCAGAAGAGTGTTTCTGTTAAACTTCTTTCTAGCCAGTTCTTGTGCTACATTCAAGTTAACATTCCCTAGCAGCACTTAGTAAGATATAATCGCCCATCATATTCTTACTTCTTCCACTAATATTTCATTCTTCTAAATTTACAATGGAGAAAAAGTCTGAGGAATAACATGTCAGAAGGAAAGCAAATAAGCAGAACTTCAGGTGAAGACTACTGACGGACTACAGTTAAGGGAGACACAGTTCATAAGCTGAATTTGTTTCCTCTTTATTAATGAATAAAGATCAATTGAGGGAAAATTATCAATTAAGTTCAATTAAGAACTGAACTTAAATTGTTCAGTTGGAAAGCACCTGGTTTCTGAGGGATCCCAAGGATGAGGATGGGAAGTAAAAAATTCTTTCTGTATAAACCACCCTCATCTTGCTAGTTGTCTCTCAACCAGCAAAGACTCGATGCCTTAACATGACACTACATGGAATTCTGAGTGAAAAAGATGCATTTGATACAAAACTGTGGTGATTAGCAACCCATTTTCTTTTTTTTTTTTTTTTTTCTCCAGCGTTAAGAATTTTGATTCCTTTCTAAATGCTACTAGAATATGAGGATGCATAATATACCCAAAGGAAATATATAGTGTAGTCTTTTCTCAGCTACCTTTCCTGGGAAGCCATTCAGGAGTATACCGAAGGCTTCTAGCATTGTTCAGAGGATCCAGGAGGAGCAAGGGATCCCCCTAAAGGAAAAAAGAACAAGTAACAGCGGGATGGCCACTTCACATGCTTGCTAGCTTCAGGTACTCATTTAGGACTAACTATATTTGTACTGGGACTACTCAGCTTCTCTTGAATTCAAGGCACCATAACTTGGACTGCACTGAAGGGGCAAGTGAGCAGAATAAGAAACCTCAAGCACTGTGTGTAAAAAATAAAGGGAGCAAAAGGCTAGTACAAATAATGTAACCGCTATACCTCTAAGAGTTCTCCATTTTTAAGCCATGAGATTGCTGGAGGTGGCACAGCATCTGACTTGCATTCCAGTATAACTTGTCTGTTCTGCAACACGGTGAGGTCCTGTGGACCACTGGTACCAGCAATGTTAGGAGGAACTGTTACAAAAATTAAGAAAAAAATAAACACCACACATATGAGCTACTGTTAAAATTATTAATTGAAAATTGCCAATTTATTTCTTAAGTTTAAAATAAATGCAAAGCCACAGTATCATTAATTAGTTCTACGTTTCAATACCTGTGTTAAATATATCACATTTTTACTGGTGAACTTGTTTCTTAAGTCAACGCACTGGAAACTACTGTGACAGAAATGAATTTGAAGTCCATTCTCAGTGAGAGTACCAGCATTTAAGCCAGATGGAGCAGAGATCACCAAAGTTCCGTAAACTGTTCATCAATAAACATGGGAGCTATAATCTTCAAGAATAAACTCGAGGCATACTGGAGAACTGCAGAAGTCCCATGACTTTACTGTCATTACGTGTTATGTATTCACTTCTAAATACATTTCTTACCTTTTTCTACTGAAAAACTAAGACGATCATAGATATCAGTATACTTCACATCCTTTTTCAGTAAGCACAATAAACTCAATACAGCTGAATACTGATATCTATAACCTTCCTAGGTATTCAAAATATAAGACTTGGAATTATAACAGAAATCAGTTGCATCAGGTGGAACTTTCCCTTTTAATTGTGTGTCGTGTTCAGAATAGTTACCCTTATTCAGAAATGTTAATTATAACCATATGGTATAATATCACTTTCCCAAAACACATAATATTTCTTCTTTAGTAATATGTAACGTGTTAAATGAGATACCTTAGTAGTTTACAGTTGGAAGGAATAATTTTTTTTCCTAAATTAAACTTACCATGCACTCTTACTAAATATTCCTTATCATCATCTCCTGCTGGGCTAGATGCCAAACACGTGTATCTTCCTGTGTCCTCCACCTAGAAACACACAAACAACTTCAGTAGAAACCTCAGAATATGGGAACAATTGAGAAAAACTGTGAAATACAAATATTGACGGCAACATATAACAGGCAGCACTTAAACACACAGTAGATAAGGAATTTCTGAAAATAAATTAATAAAGGTCTTGAAAACGTCTTTATTTTACCATGGTGGGATTGTACAGAGATGGCTTAGGAGTTGCAGGACCCCCTAAAATCTCTCTGGATAATGTGCCTCCAGCAAGAACTCTTCTCTTTGTGATGCTTTGTGATACAGGTAATCAATAAAGACAGAACTGGTTATAGGTAGCCATCTAAGAAAGGGTCAGTTCTGAGTACTAAGGAAATCTTTTTGTGCACGCATGCTCATTGATATCTTTATGCTTTCTCCTTCCCATAAAGGCTTCATTGTAAAGCCAAGAAGTGTTTGCTTTACAAACACAATGAGCAGCAATCAGACCCGAGACCTGTCCCACTTCTGTTTGGTGAACTTCAGTCTGGCTGTCCATAGCTGCATACAGCCTTAGTTTATTGGTGCAGGTTTTTAAAGGTTATATTTCCCTGGACTTTTATTGTCTGAATTAATCTGAAAGTCTTTCTATTGTCTTTATTTATTTTTTCTTAACTTGCACACAGATCACTGCAAATGCAGCTTTTCTCTGTAATCTATGGCTTATACATGTGAGAAGCAAATGGATATTAGGAAAATCCGAGCTAATGGAAAAAGAAGAAAGGCTGAGGAGGAACTATAAAACTATAAAAAGAAGAAAAGCAAGAGAGAGTAACAAGAGTCAAATAGGCAGGAAACGAACAACAGATTACAGACACAGACTAAAACCAGAAATAAATCCAGAAAAAGACGAGTCCCTAGCATTCATTGTTCTGCTTTGTAACGAGACGCACCAATAAATAAAAATATTAAAATAACTCTGAAATGAACTTGAAGTAATAATGCTCAGAAGAGGCAGAAGTGCTTGAGCACTCTCAACCTATAATACTACTACTTGTTCTGTACAGGAAACTCCAAGGCAAGGCTTGAAAAATATATTCTCCAACCACAAATGCAGGTGGATAATTTTATAGAGGCTTTTTAGGACATCTCTTAGGATGGTCCTATTAGCAGGCAGTTCTGCGCACTCCTCTAGGGTTTGCAAAACTGAGCCTATTTTGAAACAAATACTTTACCTGAGCACTGGTTATTCGAAGGGCTTCTCTTAGGATGTGAACATTATCATTTTGCAGAAGTGGGCGCCCATCCTTCATCCATGAGATTTTGGGGACTGGAATGCCAGAAGAGATGCAGAGAAGTTCAAGAGGGTTGTTAATGATGACAGAGAGCTCTTCTGGTTGATCTGAACCATTGATGTGAGGCGGCTCTGTGGAAAGAAAAACATTCGAGTTCTTTATTGACTCAAAAAGCCTAGAAAACCTGATACACAGCCTTGTGGTTAGAGTCTGTAGAATTAGTCTACGTTAGTATTATTTCTGACTGTGTCATGAATTCGCTGAGTATCTATAACTTCCATCTGCCTCTGTCTGTTAATTTGCATACCTTGAGTTGGAATTATTAGTTAGAAAATGTTTTCATACTCCCAAGTAAAAAATATTATATAATATCAGTGAATATATTTATTAGCCCTTTAGCTGTTGTACCTTCAGCTATGCTATCATTCTGTCAAGCTGAATTCCTACTAACCAAAGTTATTAATTTAAACCAAATTACTTTGTAAATTAGTTTATTATTAATTATAGCATATTTCAGTACTTGAGAAACGGGGAAAAAAATATATAGTATATTACACTCATACATCTTTAGTTATCTTCCATTTCCTTATTTCTCTCATTTATCACAGCAAATGTTTCTTGAAAATACTCCTTATCCCTAGACATTTTTTCAGTTGTTGTCCAGAGCAGATACTAATTTACTGCTTGCATTTTGTTCAACTGGAAGGTTAACACTTACCCAGCACTTTTAGTGAAAAGTGCTTGCTGGTATCTCCAGCTTCATTGGATGCTACACAAGTGTATTTGCCTGTGTCACCAATCTCTGCTTTTACAAAATGAAGGACCATTCCTTGGTTACTTGACGTCAGGTGAGCTCCGAGGCTTAAAGGATGTCCATTTTTAAACCAGGACATAGTTGGGGCAGGAGTGCCATCAGTAAGACACTTCATCGAAGCTGAACTGCCTTTTACTACAGTCACATCCTCTGTTCCTCCTGCGTTATCCAAGCTTGGTGGTACTGCCACGAAACAAAGATCTGATTCATACAGAGTACAACCCAGATGTTAATTCTGCATATACAAGAGGCTGGAATGCAGCTACCCTTTTGGATTTTCCCACTTACATTCATGTTTAGCACGTGTTAAAATTCACTTAGAAATTATATATTATTATTCTCTCTAAAAAACCTGTGACACATTATGGGTGCCAATTCAAGTAAGGACTCCTCTAGGGTTAAAAAACTTTCCATTAAAAAAAACATCACATTGAAAAATTAATGTTTCCCTAATGACTACCTATGTAAGATATACTTGTGGCTGTCTGCAACTTTGTGTTGGTGAAAAAGAAAACTGAATATTAGGTTTAAGAAAGTAAGAAATAATATTCTTCACATAATCATTTCAGAGAAACTCACCAAAAACTTGAAGGTTGTAATGTTTGTTGTCCACTCCGGCCCTGTTAGATGCTACGCAAGTGTACACACCAGTATCAGATATCTGCACTCGGGCAAGTCTAAAAAGAAAACCATTTTAAGCAAGCAGTAAATGTAATACATTATCTTTATTATGGCACGGTTTGGATCAAATTTTATTCTTGCTTCCAAAAATACTAGCAGAATTATGCTGATATAGCAAAAGAGAACAGAAAACTCAGCTAGTTAATATAGATGAAAACCAACCTGAGAATTTGCCCAGCTGACAGCAACCTGATTTGGGAGGAGACAGACAGAGGAAGGCCATTCTTTAGCCAGTTTATCTGTGGTGGTGGGGTTCCAGTAGCAGTACATTCAATATTGAGGGAGGTGTCCAAAAGGGCAGTGAGGTCCTCTGGTTCATCTTTATCATTGGCTATTGTTGGAGGAACTACATTTTGCAAATGTTGAAAAGGAAGATATTATAACTGGCTCTTAAAATTATTCCACATGTGTTATGTTGCAGGAAATCCTGCATCTAATGCCCCATAGGCAATTAAATGAGAAGATCCCCATTTTTTTAAACAGTAAATCCTCTAACAATAATATTGAGCACTAATAAATATCCATTTACATATTTAAAATCAGATGCACTTTAGAATGATAGTAAAATGATCTCTGACTTGTCAGGCTGTGGCAAACGAGGGAAGCTTATGGGGAGAGAATGACAATGCAGGAAGGAGCAAGTGGTCAAGCCTTAGCGGGGATGGGCTGAACCACCTAAGGGCCAGATGGGACTTGGCAGTTTGCTGCCACTCAAACTTACCTACTTAAATAAATCTTAAATAAAGTGAAAGCTAGAATCATGCAAGAGGAAAGTTAGTTTATTAACTTCTAGATGTATATGCTGACTTAATTTATAAACATAGAAAATTTCAAAATGCAAAGTTGAGTATTTCTGGATGATTATTCTAACAGAACTGCTTTTTGGGCTTTCTGGTTTTATATGTTAGTTTGAAAGCCCTGGTCTTGGGGGCAATAGGGGACTCACTATATAAAGAAGGCCCAGCCACACGCAGCTCCAAGCTCTGGCTGACTTAAGATCCTATCATGCATCATGACAGTTGCATAGATAAGACCATTTAAGTTGGTTGTTGGTTATTGCTTGAACCTCAACCAATACAAACTGACCAAAAAAGTCTCCACTGTTATGTAGTGCCATTCTGTCCCAAAAAGATCTGATGTGGTCATTCAGTATTGTTATTTATTATATCAAAGGTCATCTCTTGCCACTCTGCTCGTATTCCAATTGATTGTGAGTCTCTGTATAACTGGGACGGACACTTACACCACTGTGAATCGCTGCCTATGCGGAACTCTTCACACTGGTCATTGTACTTCATGATCACATTTTTCACAAATTAAAATGTCCACTCTCTACACTGCTAAAGACGACCTATGCTCACTATCTTCTGTATGTCAAATTGTGCAAGAGAAGAATTTCATTCAAAACTCTACCATTTTTCTTTTAAACTCTAGGGACCTTTAACTATTAGCTCCCTACCGTACTACTCTGGTTTTAGCTGATGTACTTTGACTGGAATTAGTGAAGATAAACTAATACAACAAAAAAATCAGTATCATACTAAATCAGCCTCAAGTGTATCTTTCTTTACAAGAAAAAAAGATCACTGCAAGCAGAATTCCTCTATTATGAAATACAAAGGAATTAATTTCTGTTTATCCCAAAACACATTTACCAGCAATTTCAATTGTTTTGTCATTGACAGAACATCCTGTGTAATATACGGTGATATCTACAGTACATGAAATTAGAAACACATGCATGTAGTATTACCCTGAAGACTGGCATTCATTTCTTGTCCCTCTCTTGGGAGTGCTTACAAAGATAGGATTATGGACCAGATTTCAGTTTCACATCTGTGAAAACTCACCATATACATTCAAGTTGAAAATTCGGTCTTCCTCTCCTGCAGGATTAGTAGCCACACAAGTGTATTTTCCTGTATCAGAACTGAGAGCTCTGAAAATGTTTAATGTGCTGCCATCTGGAGTTACTCTACAAGGAAGGTCATAAAACATGATGAGTTTGTTTACTTATTCCTATGACCTGGCAAATAAACAGTCAGTTTTGTACATTTAAATCAACTACCCCATCCGTCTTGGGAATTCGGCAAGAGAACCATTATTTTTGCAAAATATTATTATTAGAGATAGGCTAGGAAGTTTTTCCTGGAGAAGTCCTGTTTAACCTTGTATTAGGATGCAATTCCAACCAGGCTTTTGAAGAACCCATAATGAAAAGCATCAAGAGTAAAATGCTTCCATGTCTCAGATCTTTCCCCTCCAAAGGCACTTAATGGAACTTATTAACTGAGAAAGAAATAGATATCATACACTTATCTCTGTACAAAAACAATAAAATTTTTAAAAAAATCAAAGTAGTAACAAAGTATATTAGATTTAAAAAAGCTAGAGGGAGATGATGTTCTTAATCTGGCTAAGCTAAGACTCAGGCCCTCTTTACACTCCTTCCTTAGAGCCCTCTTTTATGCCCCCTCTTTAGGGCCCTACGAGGTTTAAAATTATATAAGAATGCAGTGGTTGCTTATTTTTGCTTGCCTTATTCTTTGTAAATCGTCACTGGCAACTGTTTTTCCATCTTTAAGCCATTGCATAACAGGCTTGGGCACTCCATTGGCACTGCAGACAAGCTGGATGCTTTCTCCCAGGAGGACACTGACCTCACTAGGCATTTCAGAACCAACAATATTAGGAGGAACTGGAAATGCATGATGGAGGGAAGAGAAGATTCATCAGCAAGAAACATAATCTAAACTATAAAAAGTTACACTGCAGTAGCTCATGAGTACTAGCATTTATTGCAGTACCTCCATTCAAATCTAGTTTAGAAAGTATATGATTATACTGTTTCTAGAGGAGGTTCTGCAAAGATAAATTCAAAGCCATTTTAATCATTCCTTAAAACAGCTAATTTACAAAATTATAAAAAACATGTCTCTTTGCCATTATATTTAATATCTACAGTTATCTGCTCAAACAATGCTAACATGTACAATAATATTATGACAAAATCCCATTTCATTGAACATCACAATGCACTGCAACGACATGCCTGTTTAACTCTTGAGCATATGCTTACTGCAGTCAAATGCTCTAATGCATCAAGACCATCATATTCCTGTTAACAGACACACACTCCATCCTAACCAGTCGCCATTTTTAGCCTGTTCTCCTAAAGAACAAGGATGACAGTCATGCTATCCCCATCAAGTCAAGACTGTCAGTCCCACCAGTAAGTTTCGAGCATTCCAAGCTATTTCAGTCAACACTCGATCAAACAAGCAGCTTGATATTCATAAACTTCAATTCATAAACTTGGGGAAAAAAACGGCTGGCAGGCAGGGACACACAAAAAAACCAGCACCCCCAAAGAACGATCACTATGACGAACAGTTACTAGTTCTGTTTGGCCTGCTGATGGACAGCTATCACGCATGATGTGCCAGCACATTCAGCTCACAGCTGATGCTGCCTCTTCTTCCTCAACCAGCAACTGCTGGCATGGAAAGGAACGATGGCAGAAAGCCGGAGATGCTATACAACACATGTGTTATCAGACACAGGAGGGAACTAGCACAATTAATGGGGGTGAGTCACTAGGAGCAGAGGAACACAGAGATAGTTGCAATGTAAGGGTGATGCGCAGCAAGGCAGGAGACAATTCCATAACAAATTAGGGTTTCTCATTTGAATGAGGCGGGGGGTGGGGGGTGGGTCATAAGGAAATTCTGCCAGTATTTCTTTGCTATCTCCTCCTATTTGCTATGGCAAAAAAGGCAACAGGTATCACTGCTTCTGAATCCATATATGTGTGGTGCTCCACACAATCAGCCAACATAGCTTCAGTGTTCAGCAGGAGGAAGGATGTGATCAGCAACAAACACACACAGCCTTCCTGATTGCTTGCAAGTTCTCCTACAATCAGAGGTTAAGAATATTCTTTTTCATGCAAATTTCTGACTAACAGTATATAATCCTCCAACCATTTTTCCCCACTGGTTGCAGATGACAGAAATAATGGTCCGAATTCTCCACTTTTCTACACGTTTATATTATCTCAGTGTCTCTAGGACAGACATAGTATCATACTCAACCAATTATCAACCAGTTCTGCTCACTGCACTCTCATGTCTTACCTTGAACGGAAAGCACATAACTTTTCTGAGCTTTTCCCTCTATATTTGAGGCAATACATGTGTAGGTCCCACTGTCTGGAAGCTGAGAGCGAGCAATCTGAAGCTTGTTTCCACCAGATAAAATATGAACTTCAAGAGAATCAGAGTTTTCTGAAAATATGTAAACAAGTAGTCATGTCAAACCAGGCCACAGAGAGCAAACGCATCTTGAGAAATTTTTCCATCAAAATTTCAAAACAAAGATTCCAATTAGTTAACATAAGCGTCTGTCTAGAGACAGATGAAGAAGAAACAAAAAATAGACAGCTAATAGCACAGTGATGCCCCAAAGGGGAAAAAAAGAGCAGAAAAGAGTGTGAGAGAATGTTACCTATTGGTTTTCCATTCTTAAGCCACACTAATGTTGGTGAAGGAATTCCAGTAGCATCACACATAAAGGTAACAGGATTACCGATAGTTTCATTGACTGACTCTTGTTCAGGGCCTTCTATATTTGGTGGCACTATAAATTGAATGGAAGCAATAAGAATGGTTTGGTTACCAAATCTTTTCGTAAAATGATTTTGAATTGTCTACTCTACAATGTCAATGGTATTATAATAACTACTGCAGATCATGCAGAGTATGCTCACCATAAACATTAAGATGGAAATTTTTATCATCTTGCCCTGCAATATTTATGGCTTTGCACACATATTGGCCTGTGTCAGAAACCTAAAATAAAAATAAATTAAAACAAAACTTATTATGGAGTCTTATTTTAATGCTACGGTTCAGATATATTAACAGCCTTTCCCTCTGCCAACTCAAGGTCCTTTTCACAGAATGAAAGGCCTCCAGCAAATAAATCTCCTACGTACAGCTAGCAGAATACACCAATAAAGAGCAAAATAATTGCTTAACAGCAGCAGAATAGCAGCAGATGCAGCATCCCACAAGTCTGGCCTACCTCTGCACCCTTGATTCGTAACGTTTGCCCATCTGCTAAGATCTCCACATTTGCAGACTCTGAAATTATGTGCCTGTTCTTGTACCAGGTGATGACTGGTGGTGGAATAGCATTGGATTCACACTCTAACATCACTGGGGTGCCCACTCTCGCATTCAGCACTGTCAGTGAGGTTCCACTATGGTCTTTGATGCTTGGGGGCACTGCAGAAGAAGCTCAGAGTTATTTCTGCCTTTGTTTTGTGAGAGGACAGGAAACGACCTTATAAAAATAAATACAAAATACTGCATTTTCAAAGCAATAGATATCATTTCAGAAAATATTAAAAAACAAACCCAGAACAGTTAGGAAACTCTTCTTCTGACTTTCCCCAGCTTGGTTTCTGGCAATACAAATATATTCACCATCATCTCGTAGTTTGGCTCGGGGAATCTGCAGAGTACGAGCACCTGAAGTAAATAGAGAAGGCTTGAGATTTATTCTGTGGTTATTGTATCAATCTCAAATGCTATTTTAAAATTGCAAGTCCAGACTAAGCACAGGCACTAAATTAACCTCAGATTCAAAAAAGCACTGCATTGCCATTGCTTTTTAAGTTCATTAATCATTAAAAAAAAAAAATCCAGCCAAGAAAACTAAAATTTTAGGGTAAAATTCATTAGTGCTGTTAATTATAAGTTTGGACCACAGATACTCCTTTTAGACCTGTTTCTTTTGTAGCTGCTAACTGCTGTCTCCTAACATAACTCTGCCTTTTCCACTTAACTCTGTCACTGTCCCATTCTTCATTCCCCAGTCTCACCCGTCTCCATTCATGAAGCTACTTATTGCCTGTGCCTACATTACAAATCTGCACAGGCACCTCTACTGCCATTAAGCAATTTCCATGTCTATGCTTTAGCCTGTGCTGTAACACAGCCCCCAGACACATAATACCAGCAAGACAGGACTGAGCACCACAGCAAGTGATCTGCAGTTGATACCTTGGGCTGAAAATAAACAGCAGAGGCAGAAATGAGACAGACACTCAGGGACCTTATTGAGTGAGAAGTTTCGAATGGTTAAGACAACCTTCAAATACAAGGATTTCTTCCTGAGAGTTCAGCATGGTTAATCCAGTTTCACACTGAAGTCAATGGGAAGGTTTTTACTTTTTGTCATCCAAGCCATCAGAATTTAACTTAGCCTCCATCACAATTTCTCATCATTTCTCTGACAGGTGAGCCAAAGTGACTCAACTTTAATCCACACCTGTTTCAGGGCACCTCTGTTATGTGACTTGTCCTCTAGTCTTTTCCACATAGTTTATTTCAGTGCTTTCAGTCTGAGCTAGTTTTCTTTAAAAGTGAACCCACCCAACAGCCAAGAAATTATTAAACACAGTAGGCCAAGCGTCTTGTCTACTCACTGGAGCAATACTAAGGATATACTGGCTTCATAAATAATGGTCATTGCCCTTATCAAGGCAAAACAGACAGAAGTTGAGTCCAAAGGCTGTAGAAATAGCTGAGATTCCTCACCAGGCACAATAAAAGTGTTGGTATTCGAACTGATAGGTTTCCCATTCTTGAGCCAGCTGAGATCAGGAGGTGGAAAGCCAGTGACCTCACAAGTCAGAGAGATGAAGTTATTCACCACCACAGTCAAATTCTCAGGATTAGTACCAACAACACTTGGAGGAACTGCAGAGAGAAATACATTAATAGCACCTACCGTAGCACCAGCGAACAATATTCTACAAGATCCTGATTTACTAAAACAAAGCTGAAGTGCTGAGTTTTGCCAAAGGGTCAAGTTGCAAAAATCTTTCAGATCCTATGAATGGATCCGCTGCTTTTTGGATGTATCTGGAAATATGACTGAAGCCAATCTACTGGTCATTCCTCTTCTTATAATTCACAAAAATTTCAATGGTTTCATCTGCAGTCCTTCTGTGCTTGAGACTTGGGAAGGCTAATTAACCTATAAGAGAACCTGTGGTTTCTGACTAACGCACTATCAATTTTAAAACACTGTACTCATAGGACACTTGCTATGTAAGGCAGGACAGATTAAATTTACCTTGTCGGGATATGTAGAATGACTAGGTATAATTTGTTCCTGATATTGTATTGCTCCTATTCTTTCTGAAATGGTCCATTTTCTCATTATAGAGAACAAAAAAATGATTCCTTCTGATACAGTTCAGAAGTTAACCAGACAAACCTGTTGTTTAATAGTGAGCTAAGCAGTTTAAAATTCTGGCACGCAAGCACTGCTCTAAGGGGTGCATTTTTAAGCTTACGAGTCTCAATATTTTTAAACACAAGAATGTTTTGACATTTGACTTTTCTACAAGAACTATTTAAAATGAAATAACTGTAAATCTCTTCCTTTTAATAAAACCCAAGTTTTAGTTTCCATGTTTTTGCAGTGTGGATATATAAAACACTTAAGAGGAAAGCAAAAGCATGTTCTTGGCTCTGTTGGGTGGAAAAAATCATTCCAGAGAACACATGGAATCCTCTTCTTCAAAGACAGAAATGTTAAAGTATTTTGGACCATATCCACCAGAAATACTCCAGCTGCTTTCTGTCACTTGAATGACACAAAACAGTCATTAAGCCAAGTTTATTGCTCCTCTGTGGCACTGCAGAAACAAGAGAAGTCAATGTAAATGGCTGAATTCAGTCCATATTTTTCAGCTTGGAATAACTGAAGGTTATTTCCCTGATAATGAGTGTAAAATGGTTCACTAGAATAAATGGAGAATTCTGATCTGATGACATTTCATAGTTATTTATATTTATTTACTTTTACAGTTACTTTCCCACAGATGTGATTATTGGCAGTGCAAAATAGTGAGCAATTAAATATACAGGGCCAAATCTGAGCTATCTTTTAATGAATTTTGCTTAAACTATATAAATGGTACATTTCAAATTCTGCAAGCTTCATGGCATGTGCAAGTCACTCACAAATGTACCAGAGGTAATCTGCATACAGATGCAGTAAGGGGCTCAATTTTTGTATTCAGTGTGAAAATTACCTATTTATTATGTATTAAGGTTAGAGGTTGAGATTTTTAAAATGGATGCTTATTTTCAGTGTTTTAGAAGGTTTTATTTTTGTTTTATTACTCACCTTTGAGGCAAGAAGTAAATTTTTTAACTTATTAAAGAGCAACATCTTTAATATTTTATTTAAATTTATGAAAGTGGTTCCATTAGAAACAGACAAAAATGCTGGAAAATAACCTTTTTTTGACACTGATGAAACAAAGATCATGCTGCTTATTGATAATGCATTTTCATCAGTGCTTCACCCTGGGTGGTCCTCTCCTGAACAGCTATAGTCTAATTTTTCAAATAAAACCACATTCAGAGATTAATAGACCTAAATTGGTAATACTATTGAGCTAGAATTGAAGCTTCATGCAAATATTTCTTTTAAAATAATAGTATTAGACTATAGTCATTATAAACAAATATTTTGAAGACAAGACGTTTAAATTAAAACAGAAATGTCAAGAAAAGCAAAATATTTTGATTTTTAAAAAATCTCAAACATCAGGAAATCTGGATAGACTCCACTGAAAGAAAATAACTTCTCAGAGAATGACTCCAGGGCAAATTCTTCCCATGACAACACTGGTTTTGGCTAATTGTATTACTGAGTAGAAAAAGGCACTATAAATTTGTTTCATTTAGTATGTAAATTTGCTGCATGTGTGAATGAGAAAAAAATTTATTTCTTCTGTATGTAATAACCTAAATCATCAAATTCCTTGGATGCTGGTACTGTATTTAAGTGAGAGAGAGAAGCCAGCACTTGTCTTCTTTCTAGTATGTAATGTGAAAAAGGATACTGATCATATGTAGAAGACTGTGATGTAAGTCTCCAAATCGTACTGTGAAAATAGATAAAGATGTAGCTGCCAGTATTCCTTGGTAGGTTTTAACATGTAATTGTGCAGATGATGTTGTGGGAGTAACGCTTATTTGATTGTTAGTTCAGAATAAAAAGCTGAAAGTGGTGGGAGGAAGAGTGGGCAGAAATAAAGGGAGAAGTTAAGGTTAACTCTGAAATGTTAATTAGAAATATCCTGATTTTCTGAAACTATCAGGAGAGGTAAGGGAAGGTGGTGGAGAGACTGTTTTTTAAAATAATGGAAAATGTCTTAATTTCTTGATTGTATTTGTTTTAGGCTTGTGATGCCAAAGTCCTAAATTTATTTTAATCCTATTTTAACTCAACAACAACAACAAAAAAAAGAACTGAAAGGAATCTTATGGAGAAATTAAAAAAAAAAAAAAAAGTAAGCTTTTACAATGCCATATCTCTGTTATCAGTTTGTAATTCATGATTTCAGGGCTTAGCAACACCTACACAATATACACACATAGCGACTACACAAGGCTCCCTCAAAAATAATTTCTACCTACATGGAATACATATAAAGAGCTGAAGCCATGAGGTATCACAAGCTATGTTTTGCCAAGGTACTTTAAACTTATACTTGATTCCTAGTACGTCAGAATCTCCATTACACCCAATAAGACAACTTAGATGCATAAAGCTAATGTATGTGCTTAAGCACTGTGTTAAAATTAACACATTGAAGCTAAACTAACATTTGAAAGAAGACAACCAGAAAATCATGGATTATTGTACTTACCATGAACATTTAGGTTAAAATACTTTTTGGCACTTCCACCTATGTTTTCCACAATGCAGACATACCTGCCAGTATCTGTTATTTCGGAATTCAAAATCTAAGAAAAAGAAACAAGATTGTTGTTGAACAAATATATAAGACAACTTACTCTTCAAGCATCAAGTTTTGATGCCTCCCCAAAGACCCCAAGGTCTTCGGGGCCTGCAAGTCTGCAGGTTTTTTTAGTTTGATTTGGTTTTTTGCTAATCCCTTTGCAGTGTTATGAAGAAGCCAATCTGAGAAACTTCGACTGATGCTACTCCTTTCAGAATCTGTTATGCAAACCTGTGCATGTCAAACCTCCAGAAAAGTCAACATAGTATCTTTCACATTAAATTCATTCAAATTGAATAACAAAACAACTATTCATAAAATATTTGAAATAAAAATCTTAACGTTCTATATGGTTTTTATATTTTCTTGTATTCTTAGATCATGCTATGAAAATGGAGAGAATTAAGCCCAGCCCTCTAACTGTTTTAACAGTTTCATCCAGCATCATCCATTGGGGGGGGGTCTTCAGAATTCACTATTTTCTTTACATTACAAAAAAAAAAGTGGATTTTGCAATAATTAAACTCTGTTAGAGAAACTTGGACAAAACTGACAAGAAGTTGTTCTCCACAAAAATCAACATTATTTTAAACCAAGTGATTTCACTGATGCGGTTCACAGTATGACCCCACAAACAGTTGTGTCAGCACAACTGAGGGAACTGCACAGGAGTGGAAAGAAGCAGCTGAGGGACAGGGACAAGGGACAAAAACTCCTTAGGTTTGCAGCACCTTGTAGGAAAAAAAAAAAGTCAGAATCTCATACTCAGCAAATCTAAACAGTTTTGTCTTTATACACAGCTTATGTTTGCAATGCTAAAAATCAGTTATTCACTATGAGCTACCTGTAACCTCCTTCCACTGGACAAAAATGTGTGTTTGTTGTCTTCTGCTAGGAAGTGGCCATCCTTTTGCCAGGTGATACTTGGAGAAGGGCTGCCGCTTGCAACACAGTCCATCACTGCAACCTTGTTCACAAGCACAGTGACTTCTTCAGGCAAATCACCATCAGCTCCACTGATGGATGGTGGTACTACAAAAGAGCAAAACATGATAAGAATACCGTGACTTAGCATCTCCCAGTGTTTTGTGTTGGTTTTTTGTGGGTTTTTTTGCTTAGGTTTTTTTTTGGTTGTTTGGTTTTTTTTAAGATTGCCCACCAATCTTTTAGACTGGGTTTTTGTAAGAAAGTAGTGAAATCTTCAGTGAATACAGTGAAAGGTAATAAAATCCCAAGAGTAGTTCAGCTGGAACAAATCAGTATAACTCAAGGGACTGTAGAAGTATGCTTATTCACAGCAGCCATAAATAAGAGGTGAAAACTCATTTTCCAGCTAGTCCATGATGTTCTTTGCTGCCAGAACAAAACAGGATTTTCAAGGCAAGCCCTCTTCCTAACAATAAATCAATGTTTTCAGTGGTAGATACAGAAATAGAGATAAAAAAATAAGCATTTCCCAAGGCAAAAACCTTGAGTACATCAACAGACAATGCAAGCAGCATACAGAAGCTTTCTGTACAATGTTTGCAAACAGATCATACAAAATGGACTCTGCAGGCATTCAATGGTTGATCTAACTCATCAATTCCCTCATGCCTTTGGGAGTTTTGCAGGTATTTTAGAAAATGATGACCAAAATAAGGAGAGAGAAAAGTCTAGTAGGTCAGAATTTTGAACTGGAAACTGGATAGGGAACAAGAGATACCCTGATAAAACCTGGATACACTTTTCTTTCTGGTGAAGTGCGAGAGGGATAACACAATCGAGTTCCTATAATGACAACCTAAAAACATACTGAACTAATAACATTAACACTATTTGCATGCAATTCTGTTTATTTCTACAAAACTCTAGCACCTTATATAAACACATTAATTTCATAGTTTGCAAATACACAAAATTCATAAACTTCAAAAACATTAAGTAAACCTGAACTCTAATGCTTCATCAGTTTCCACAGAACTCTTTTTTGTCATTAAAAAGAAAAAGGAAAGCTGGAAAGCTCACAGAGCACACGGACATCGTAATGAATGGAATCCTCCCCAGCTTCGTTTACCGCCACACACATGTATCTCCCGGCATCTTCAGCCTGTGCGCGTGGAATCTGCAACACTCGCCCCCCTGGAAGGAAAATGCATTCAAGATTTAAATGCAGCATCAAGCAGTTTCCATCATTTCCACACCACATTTCACTAGAGACCTGAGCAAGCAAATTTATGAATGGTCAGCATTTGTTCTGAATTATAAGTAACTAAAGACTTTTATTTCCTAGCTACTTTTTCTACTTACAGATACTTGGAATTCAGCAATGTTCACACTGAAATCTTAGAAAAGAGTAATTAATTCCACAGAAAGGAATAACGTTCTTCAGCAATATGCAGCCAGACATTCATCTTCAATCAAAAATAGAAATATTTCTCAACAAGGTGACAGAGAACTAATAGGCAAAAGGAAATATAAGCACATAATATTCTGGTAAAGCTGTTGCAAACTGAAAAAATTCACTTCTGAAGCTTATAGGTACATACTATTTTTACTTTTCACTCTCTTCCTCATTTAAGGCATAGCCACATAAATAACTTCAGAAAGAGAGGGCATATTAGGAATACATTTTGGGAGTGGTTGTCATTGGTCTGCCAGCAGATGAGCAATAGGTAGACAAAAAGACATTATCCCCACCACTGCCCTCCTTTACACACATGCCATCCCAAACCATCCTCTGCACAGAAATGCTCCCTTTTTGTACTCTCAGCGTTATAACCACCTCTTTCCCTTTCCCATATGAGGTTAAGTAAAAGCTCATGGCCGTTTTTCTGCTGGAAACATTATTTCCACGTCTCATTCCCTGTTTAAGAGGCTTTTCTACTCCAATTATGATTTTGCCAAAGCAAAACTTAATAAGGACATAAATCAGGAACACACCAGAGGGAAGGTATCATTGCTGTATTTTATTTTGCAACACATCATAGGAAAGTTAAATGGTCACATTCACACCATTTTAGAGACTACTTTTTAAATGAAAGAAGGAAACGGCTTAAGTCCAAGGACTGGAAAAAAACATTTCCAGTCAAGGAAATCTGAAAAGAACATTAGTGCAGTGTTTTGAAGGGGAAAAGTTTATTACTACATAAATGCTAGCACTACCACCATTTCTTAAGGTCAGAGAGTGCCATTTTAATACTCACCTGGTAATATTAGTACTTTATCACTAGAGCGCAGAGGATAGCCATCTTTATACCACGTAAGAACTGGAGGAGGAACAGCATTGGTCTCACAGTACAGTGAAAGGGGATTGGCGACAATCACATCTTTACTTTCTCCACCTCTTCCTGTATCTACCATGTTACCAGCTTCCCATGCCTTATAAGGCTTTTGGAAACGAGGGGGAACTACAACCAAGGAGGGGAAAAACGTTAGAATTTTACAGCAGAAATAGCTAGTTTTAAAGTCAAGAAATGAAAAGATACTGCAATTGTTACACAGCAGCAATAAAAATTAAGGGTATTAAATTAAATCCTTCCCCCAATTTAGATTAGCCAGGAAAATTCTAGTTCTTTTCATCAGAATGAACAATTGAGCAATCTACTGTATATTTTCTGAAGACTAATAAATAACAGTGTAAGAAGACCTGAAAACAAAACACAGAGGGTATTAATCAACAATAATACTTAAATAGTAAGCTATCTGGTTTTACTCAAGTTCTAATTTTGTCTAAATTTTCAGAAATGACTAATGATCGTTTTCTTGTATTTACACACAGTACGTAGGCCAACAGGATACTTATGTCTGGGGCCTCTAAGTACGACTGAATACAGGTAAATAAAATATGACGTCTTAGTTTAAGCTAAATTAAAACTTTTTCATGTAGTTTAGAGGAAGATCAGAGTTACTATGTCATTCTGCCAACTTCAGAAGTGCTGCATATGTCACAAAATATGAAAGAAAGAATAATCACATACTGTATTTCTTAAAGATGAGCAAAATACACATGAAATAAAAATCACACAAGACACAAAAGCATTGGATTAGACCAAGCAGGTGTAAAGGATACAAAATTATAAAGAACTCCAACATCCCAGAACATTAGACAAGGAGGCTACCAGAAGAATTTTATTATCCGAATTTTGTCTACCTTGTATATTTACATCAAATTCCACTTCATCTTCTCCAGCAACGTTGGATGCCAGACAAGTGTAACGACCGGTGTCTGATACTTGAGCCTCCTTAATCTGCAGAGTACGGCCACTAGCTTGGATAATGATATGACCATCTGGTTTAAGTGGCTGTAATGTAATTTTGCATGGAAATTAATACCTGGCAAAACAAACACTAGAAATAGCCATATTTGTGGAAGTAATATGATATCATCTCTCTTTTGGTCAAATTCAGGTTGTTTCAAAATCCTCCTAAGGCAGTATACCGGGAGTAAGAACATATTTTGGTTTTGGCATTTCCTCTGCTTTGGTACCACTACCAACAGAACAACCTTCAATTTTTGTTAATGCTTCCAGCAAGGCCTGCTTTCAATCTATGCAAAGAAAGCAGTTGCTTAGGACACCAAATTACTGAGGGTCACCACTTAGGACCTAGTCCTAACCCAGGTGCTCCTGGGATGACAGCCTTGGCCACAAGTGGTGCAGCCCAGCTCTCCTCTCACCTGCTCCTCCTTTCCCTCAGACCAAAAGCTTTTCCTCCCTGAGTAAACTTGATCAAGCTCCAAGTTCCTGGAGACAGTTTTCTTTTCATGGTTGTCAGAAACTCTGCATCTTCACCTTTCTGATCTTGGTGGCTGGACTCCTAAGAGGACATGGGTTTACATCACTCCTAACCCCAGCTGCAAGTTGCTGCTGAAAGGAGCAATGCCATCCCCATCAGGCAAGGGCTCTTGTGACATCTGATTAAATCAGGCTGATTCAATCCCTGAACTCACTGGCCAAGTCAATGAGCTGATGGAAAACCTACACGTGAAACAATCAGTTTTCTATGAGTTGAGCAACTCAATCTAACTCACCCTACAGCCACACAACCACTAGGATCTGCTGCCCAGCAAGGACATGGTGTGAACATAAAATGGATGCAGCTGCAATGCAGAGATACACAAGATTAGATGTTACTGTCCCTAAAATTTACATCACACACAACAGCAGAGACTACACTAATACAACCTGCATCTCTCAATGACAAAAATGGAACACATTAGGGAGTCAGCACTGAACTTCTGGCCTGCAGGGGACAATTAATTTAGTCCACGGATACGAGTGAAAGCCATTTACCTAGGGGCAACCTAAGGAAAAGCTGCTGCTCTGGCAGTGGCAGCAAGCTGCTTAAAGCCACTGTCTTTCTTTGGGGACCTTGCAACTCCCCCCAACATCATTTTTCATTGGCAATACAATCAGTACACCCAGGAGATCCTACAATTACAGCACATGCTCGAAACAGATGGAGGGCATATACACAGTCTCTCCTGTGACTCCAGGCTGTTTCTGCATGCTCAGTAAATCCAGGAAGAGCTGGTCCAGCTGCAGAGGTGCAGTTTGCCACATGATAAGTGCCCTACCAAGAACAGCTAAACAAGAGATTATATTCTCTTTTCTTACAGAAGAGTTGCACCGTTTCTTTTTTATTTATAGCCAGCCACCAGTAGACTGCACATCAGTACGACTTTGTGGCATTGCCCTTCCAAACTGCTTCTCCTCCAGACTGATGTTGTTGTGAAGACTGTGTGTGGCAGGAACCACGCCTCATTCCCCCTCACAGAGGAGCCAGATGCTTTTGTGGCTTTGTGAGCTCTGCCAGAAACAAGTGGGAGGCTCTCTGCAACTTCTGCAAGGGCAGCACTTAGAGGAACCAAGCATGGGGCCATTCTACAACAGGGCCTTTGGGGACTTTACACAATGGGAAATGGACATGTGGTCATACCATGGGATGCTACTGTTAGGCAGGTCCCCCTCCCTTTAAAGCGCAGGCCAGTGGTAGGCCCTGGAAACGCCAGCACTGATGTCTCAGTGGCACTGCCAAGCACCCACAAAAAAGCAAGGGTGTCAATTTGCAGAGGTCTGGCCAACAGCAAATGCCCTAAAATGCATGAGGGGTGATGCTGCCAGCAGGATGGTGGGAAGATGACTTCCTGCTGACTTCAGCAGTGCAAGTGAGCCTGTTACACTGCAGGAATGTTCGTTAATAGTGATAGTGAATATGCAGTTGTTTCTGTACGAAATCCACCCATTAGAAGGAATTAAGTTTGTGACTGGCCTGTCCATCCTTGTACCAGCTGATGGCAGCAGCAGGAATGGCGTGAGCTTCACACTCCAGGGTAAGGCTGTGGTTTACTTTGATCTTCACTTCTTTAGGGGAGAGACCCATCCCTGAGATATCCCCTTTGTTAATGGTGGGTGGAACTGCACAAAAACAAAGGGAGTGAGAGGGACTTTCATGACTTACTGTCTTATGCAGCATTTCAAAATTATCTGGACAAAGGGAAAACCTGGATGATAACCTCAGGGAAAGCAAGGGCATCCCCCCTATAATATGCCTCTTCCCCACAGCTGAACTTTTATTTTTATATTTATACATATATATGTATTTTAAGCTATTTTTAGTATACGTATTATATATAAAAATATATAAAACTGTGTTCAACAGTTTTAGACATGCAAACCTGACTATAGGCTTACCTAGCTATAGCACTTTATTACGTATTTGGCTTGAATTCTATAAAGTTCAGTGTACTGCAGTCATTAAGAAGCATTTTAATGGAAACTAATATTCTCAGAAACTTATGTTTGAGCTGAAGTCCACACTCGGAGTAGCTGATCAAAACTCAACATTTCCATTCCACTGAAATCCCAGTGTTGCAAAATCTCATTTCCTTCTGAATCAGAATCAAACCAGAACGTTTCAAAATTCTTACGCTACCCCCCCTGGTCTCATAATATCTTTTTAATTATTTCAAATGCTTTCAAAGCATTTTCCATTCTTTTTTCAATGGGAAATTTAAAATTCTCCCTAATGCTTACAGTACCATAATAACTGACAGTTGCAATGGCATTTGGGGGTGGAGGGCTTTATGTTGCTACATAGCCATACTTCAATAACGAACCCTTTTGTCATCTTCTCATTATTCCGAATCCAATGGGGCCTTATTAGGGACTTAGTGTAATTAAAATAACAGCATGGTTACTGTGAGGGAGCAAACCAAACTCCAATTCAGACTAGGAAATAAAGAAAAAAAAAAAAAAAAAAAAGGATGAAAAATCATGCTTGACTGAGCCCACAATGAAGAGTTTGAGCATTAAAATAAATTATTAGGCACAGATCCTCAAAGGAAAATGTGCTGACAGGAAGCCTGGAATGGGAAAGCTTTTGTGCATACACTATTTTATGGAAGGACAAAAAAATAGTATCCTCCTGTTTTACCTTACTCAAGAAAGTCTCCCCTCCCTTCCTTTTTTTTTGCTAAAATAGTTTCTTTGCTCACAAGATTCTCTGCTCACATCTCCCATTGTGCTGCACTCGTCTGATTTGAAATTCATACCAAAAACACATTTAAGAAGAAACTGGAGTTCAGCATTTCTTAAATGTTTTCTCCTGGATGGTACAAAGATTTTTAGCCCAACAGCAGCACTTGTAAAGGATGCAACAGCAACCTTTACTAGTGTCTTTCCTCAAGCAATGCCATGAGCTAATGCAGATGTTTGCTAAACAAAGCTACTAACAGAAATCCTTGTATTCACCAGGATAGGTAACACTGCAAAGGGAAAAAAATAGAAGAATAAAAAAAAAAAAGGTAAAAAATTTGGAAGTATTTCCGTACTGTAGACTTTCACTTCATAGTGTTTCAAAGTTTCTCCAGCCTCATTTGTGGCTATACAGGTATATCTTCCAGCGTTGTCCTCCTGTGCATTTAGAATCTGCAGGGTTCGACCACCTGCCAAAAGACATCACTCTTTAATAGCATCTACATTATACTCTTGCTTCCCAATTATTTAAATAGTTTCTGCAGCATATTTTCGATCCTTTGGTCCAAATTCTGCCCTTAGATGAGCATGAAAAACTGATTGCTTACCACCATGTATACTGTGTAATAAATGAGCACATAATTTGCAGGAGTGCTTTGATCGCAACTCCTGTTGCTTACAGATTCTTGGAAAATTTGTTAACATAGTTCTGTACAAGAAATTTCTTGAAGATATTTAGACAGAAAAAAGTGATTTAGGATTCTGCACTTCATTCACAGAAAAAGGGAAAGGAGGCATAATTGGTAAGACTAAGCAAAAAGAGTCTATCCAACATACAGGGGTGGATGTGAGCCTCTGAACTGCCTGGTTCAGTGTAGCAGTTCATATGAAAGAGGCCCTTAACTCCCTCTGGAGAATGGACAGAAGCAACAGCCACAATGTGAGAAGCATAAACATGAATGAATAGGTAGGATTTAAGACTTCAGGTAGCCTCTACAGCCTTGCTATCCATCAATTTCCTTCCCATAGAATCATGTTTAGTTATGATTTATATTGTCTGCATTCTCAGAGATGAGTCACTATTTTTGGCTGCAGCTCTTTTCAGATTGCATTCCTAGAAATTGTCCCCCCATGTAGTAATTCAATTCCTTGCTATCAATACCAACTCATTCTTCCTCTGAACACTTGCAGTTAACAATGCTAAAGTGCTAAAGTACTTGTTCACCTACTTCAGTGTTATCAGTGAAGGTTGTTCCTGTTTTCCACCTCCACAGATGTGCTAGGTAAGAGTTACTCCACAAATTAAAAACGGCAAACTACTAATGACCTAGAAAAATGCCACCTCATTCTTTTTATTAACGTTTTTGTTTATATCTCTCTCCATCTAATTTCCATACTTAATTTCAAGTTAATTACACTCATTATTAACTTCACGGTGAACTTGTTTGCCATCATTTAGCTTTACGGAACAAAAGGATAAATACCTGAATACAAATAAAATACAAGTAAATAATCAGTTAATTGTGAAGCACTTAAAAAATATTGGAATAGGAAGAGCTACAAAAGTACAAACATCGTACTTAATAGAAATATATCCTTTGATTTTTCAAAAAAATCTGTAACAGGAAACTGAACTATAAAAGAATAAAGTGTTATTTTATTTCTCAATAACAATATAAAATTTACCTGGCAAAATGCGGATATTTCTGTTTGATTCTAAAGGATTACCATCTTTCAGCCAGGTGATTGTAGCTGGAGGATATGAGTAAGCCTCACAAACCAGCGATGTTGGGCTGTTGAGGATAACAGTGACACCTTCTGCATTTCCATGACTGTCTGCACCCACAATGGTTGGAGACACTAGGAACAACAAAATCATTAACCAGACGAAGTACCTCTATGACAAGCCAATTTTCTGTTCCCTGTTGTCCTGGTTTCAGCTGGGATAGAGTTAATTTTCTTCCTCATAGCTGGTATAGTGCTGTGTTTTGGATTTACAATGAGAATAATGTTGATAACACGCTGGTGTTTTAGTTGTTGCTAAGTTCTGTTTATACCAAGTCAAGGACTTTTCAGCTTCCCATGCTCTGCCAGAGGCACAAGAAGCTGGGAGGGAGCACAGCCAGGACAGACGACTCAGACTGGCCAAAGGGCTATTCCATACCATATGACATCATGCTCAGTATATAAACTGGGGGGACTTAGCCAGGGGGCAATGATCACTGCTCGGGGACGGACTGGGCATCGGTTAGCAGGTGGTGAGCAATTGCATTGTGCATCACTTGTTTTGTATATTCTTTTATCATTATTATTTTCTCTTCCTGTGCTGTCCTATTAAACTGTTTTTATCTCAACCCACAGCTTTTACTTTTTTTTTTCCCCGATTCTCTCCCTCATCCCACCAGGGAGGGAAAGCAAGCGAGCAGCTGTGTGGTGCTTAGTTGCCAACTGGGATTAAACCACGACACCTGTTCAGTCTAGGAATCTGGTTGCAGCCTTAAATAGCTGGGAGGCATTCCTACGAGGCACACTGAAACCCAGAACCAGACAACATTCATCTGGTTTTATGTTTCGTCCTGAAGTCAACAGTCAGCCCCTGTCGGTGGATTCCATCCACCCTTAGCCTCTGTCAAACACAGGTCACCAGGAAGCCAGCCACCACTTCTTGTGCAGCAGCTGGCAGACCTACTGCTTGATGATCCTGTGAGCAGCAGATTGGTAGGAGGCATGAGCCTAGGAAATGAGGATGTGGAAAACAAACTCGCCATTGTTTGCATTTGGTTATGCAATAACCGTCATGGAAAAGAGAACTGCAGATGATTTCAGCTTTTATGAAGCGATGACAATCTGAAGTGCTCCTCAGATACTCTTTCCTTGAATCACAATAAACCAATGTACTGTCTTGCTCATTCCATACAATACCCTGTTACAGCTCTGCATTTTCTAGCTCTATATTGTCTAAAGCACAGAACTGCTCTTTCTATTGAACTACTATTATTTATCAATTACTAAGCTATAAAATTTTAATCATAGCCAGGCAACCTAAGCATGGCTGTAATTAAAGTACTCCAAAATTCCAATGTGATTATCTGCTTTTTCTTGAGATGAATATTTTCTCTGCAAGAGCCAGCCCAGCTGTCTTACCAAGTACATTAAGACTGTAACTTTTGCTCTTATCTCCAGCTGTATTGGATGCAATACATGTGTATCTCCCTGTGTCAGTGACTTGAGCATTGGTGATTTGCAGGAAACGCCCACTGGACAGAAACTTGTGATTTTCATCCTCAGTTAGAGATTGCCCATCCTTTATCCAGGTGATCTGTGGTACAGGGTTCCCTTAATGGAGTAAAGAAAATGACAAATATTAGTTGTTGCATAGCCTCTAGGATATGCCAAGATTTCTGAAAAACAGAAAAATACAGTTTCAGATGCCCTTTTAAAATATATCCTTTAGGGAGATGTTTTGGCATATGTATTCTGAAGTCTTCGAGCCTTCTGAAGTAATATAAACCTCCTCTTAAATTCCACAGGACTTTAAAGAAATATCACAGCAACTATCCTCTTGGTTACATTTTATACAACCTTTATAAGAAGGAGTGCTTAGTCTGGCTATAAGCACCGTGGTTAAATTTAAAAATTCTACTGAACTGAAAATTCCATTAAAAACGTGCTGTTCAGAACCAACGATGATCGACACCATGGGTTTGATCAGTAAAGGTAAATAATATTGTATACTTTTACCTATCACTTCACATGTTAGGGTAACTCTGAACTTCTCTTTCACTTTCACATCTTCCAGTTTATTTTCACCCACAATCCCTGGAGGCACTACAAACAGACAAGAAGACAACATTAACAAGTATTACTTACAACCAATTTAAATACAACAAAGACACACTTAGGCTATATCTCAGCATATGGTTCCCTTAATCACATCAATGAACGGCTCAGATCTACCAGAAACAGGTCCAGATGTGAGACACTGTAGAGCTAACCTGCCTGTACAACAGACATGCATTCTGTTCTGCACCCCTCAACCATACAAGTCCACGCAAAGGGCGAGAGAGGACCACAGACCCATAAAGTACTCGCCTCACTTAGTCTTCAGAGCCAGAGAGACACTCAGGGTGCTGAGGATTATGGCCTGTAGGGCAATATTTCTGAGTATGGTCAGTAGGGCAATGGTGATGAGCACTGGTTAGTGAGGCTAGCTTTGATTTCATGCAGGTTTTATAAGTTTGCAAACAAGTTCTATCACCCATATTAAGCAGCGAGTGATTTATTTGTTCAAAACCATGTGCTTAAGTTTAAAAGTTGTTTGTTTTCCAACAGTAATCGAAAGCATCGATCTAGAACTCTAGGGAAAGAACTGATTTATTTAAAAAAAAAAAGTCAGATTGTCTATTCACATACCATGTGTGGGTTTTTTTCCTTACCAGCATGCTCAAAGCAATACAATAGATTACCAACAAGTGGATGCTGTGTAAAGGCATACGTGTGTTTTATGCAAATACAGCTAATTCCATACAGGCAGATGAACAAACTATATAGGTCTAAAGGCCTCTTGCAGTGGTACAAACTATGTTTCTCTAGGGAAATAGAAGACAAAATCATACCCTTAAAATACCTATCCACCCCCCAAATAGCTAACTCAATACAAGGAAACTCTTACTGTATGGCTGACCACTTGATGACTTGTTTCCAAATAATCTTGGTTAACAGGACTACACAGACTAATGTGCTATTGGATGAGGCATGCCAGATTACGAATGTGTTGGTGAGTAGCTGTGGTGGTGAAGAGCTCTGATCAACTATTTCTTTCAAAGTAGAGGCATCTGTAGATTCAGGCCAAAAGAAAATGGCACTACAAATCAAAGTAGGCATGGAGTGTAAGAGCTTGAAAAGGAGGCCTATAGTTATAAGAAAGAAAGCCCAGTCTCCAAGAGATTTTGGAAAGTTTTGCAACAAAAATGCTGGACTAGGGAGCCAGATACTACGCTTTAATAATCCTACAAAATGCTAACTTTCAGCCTAGATAGAAGACCTAAAGAGAGATGAATTAAAATATATTCAGCAGGTTGTTTGTGATCTACCACTAAGTTGGAAGCAAAAGTTTTATAAAAATAAGAATCATGGTAATATGCAGAATTCATTGTCCACAGAGAAAAATAATATTACACCAGATTTTTGATACTAATGAAGGGTACAAACTAGAATGAAGAAGAAAAAAAACAAAAACAAACTGAAAGACGTTTACATCTCAGTTGACTGGAATGGCAAAGATACTACTTCAGCATGGCTAAAACTTGACCTCTGAACAGGACACATGGTGAGACGCAGGTTAGCAGAATTCAGCATGCAGGAAGACGTGGCCAGTACTACCGCTCTCACCAGCTTGTGATGCAGTTATGATCAAATTCTCTGCTGTGACTGTACAAGCAATGAAAAACAGGCTTTTGTATGGCTTCTAGTGTCCAAATGCAATGAGACAAAGAAGTATCAACTAGTGAAGGAATGAGATGGGGGAAAATATAACCTAAAATCATGAAGTTCAGGACTTTTAAGTCAGGCCAAAAGTTACCATTCACGAACAGAGCAACTCATTGCTTTGGCCCCAAAATAATACAGTAAGATGTCAACACATATTAATTTCAGAAATATGACAAAGCCACACCAAACATTTTTCAAATATATAAATATTACGCTTATTACACCAAGCTCTCCATGCAAACCGGCTCGCCTGTTGCACCTCCTATACCAATTTAGAGAAACACTGGGATGTCTCTGTACGGTTCCTATTTACAGTGAGACGGTGAATATTCTGTGTTGCTATCAGGCCACATTCCAGTAACTTTCCTCTAGAAAGACAAAGAAATTACTAGGGGGAGGGAAGAGAAGACTGAACAATGGAATTTTCCACTTAGCTCACTTGAAATCAGCTTCACTGAGCATTTTTCTTCAAGGCAAACAAAGTCTGCGTAAGAGAGATTCCCAGAACCCTCACGAACACCCTGCAACTAAAACCCTCCAAAGAAAACAGTACAACAATGAGTGCTTTTCAGTGTTACCCATCTCTTCCATTCTACCAGACTTACACTTCCATGAGCTCATCAAATAAACATGAACTGACATGAATGTGAGTTATCATTTACAGGCTGAATATACAGAAGTCAGCTGAAGGCAATGGAAGCTAATAGCACTCAGCACCTTAGAGAAAAGAAACTTAAAGAAAAATTATACATGGTAATGGTATAAGACAACCTGCATCAGGCCTGGTAATTATTGATAAAAATAACAAATAGTTACTAAACCAAAAAGCAGTATTTTCTGGGAAAAATACCATTTTTTTTTAAAAACAAGTAATGTAACAAAATTACATATTAAGGGTTGCAAATAGCCATCTAAAGAGCCTGCTGTACTAGTTGTTGTCTAAATATGTTAGCAGGATCACCCACTACCACACGTGGTTTATATGCTTTACAATACCAACAGCTCTACTGACTAAAGGTTTCCACTGAATCAGAGGGTTTCCACTGAATCAGAGATCTCTGTTTTGCAAAAACAACTCCAGCTCCAGCGTTTTATTTCCCTGTTGGTCTTGGCTTTGCCTTCACATCTTTGTTGCAACAGACTATTACCATCACACCACTCAGCTATACATATTATACCCACTGCTGCACAATAACACTGCTGTTAATTCATGAGTATCATCATATGGCGTTGCACCTTTCTGCATTTGAGCATTACATGCAACAGATTCACATGAATTTCATATGGTTTCCTGAGGCCATAGTTTTCTTTTGACTTAAACCAGCTTAAATTCAGGCTGGTGCCAAAAGAAATAGCACTATTCCCTTGACCACTCACTCTTGTCATCTTCCTTTCACCAGTACTGGTATTTATAGGAGAACCAGTGGAGAACCAGCAGGGAACTGATCTGGCTGAAAACTAACCTGACCAGGAAAACACAAAACCCCCACCTTTTCAGATCACCTATAAACTGATTCACCTTGTTCAGCATGCCCAAGGGAGAGTGAAGCTATGAGCAACAAGAAACAGAAGAGAGGATGGGAGTCTGGGCTGTCAGCATCCCCCAGACTTCTATCCAACTGAAATAACAACATAACTGAAGCCAGTTACATTGACATAGTTCCTCTTCAGGAAAAAAAAAAAAAAACCAAAAAACAAACAACAACAACAAAAAAAACAAACAAAAAAACCCCCAACAAACAAACCACAAAACAGAAGTAGCTGCCAGTTATTCCAAATTATGCCTGAAGAACCTTAATTTTAAACACCAAACAAACAGCAAATTCACATGTAGACGTAACTTCTCTTTAAAACCTGGTTTTCTGACCATGTTATCAAATGCACTTTTTTTCCCCCTAAGGACATATGTTTTGGCATAATAATTTTTAAAATACCAGCAAAGTATGTAGTAGACCCTCTCATCATCTTCTACTGTAACAAAAATTATCACGCACTTACCTAGAACAGAAAGGTCAAAATCTTTCCTCACTTCTCCTGCAGCATTGGTCACTACGCAAGTATACTGACCTTCATCTGCTACACTCGTGTGTGTCAAACGGAGCGTTCTGCCTCCTGAGGAGAAAGCAAAAAAAAAGTACAATCATTAAAGTCCTGCTCCAACCAATATGCTCCCAAATTATCTGTGCTAACTCCTGATTTTTTTTTTATGTTTTGGTTAAATTTACAGCTGTAAACTTTTTTAATGTGGTGTATTTTTTAAATGTGCTTTGTTTTGTTGAACAAACAGTAAGACAAAAGTGACTGACCTTACTCCTACTCCCATCATTTCTGTATGCCTGATCAGGCTCTCAGCTCCTCAGTGCTTTTAGATCTGTGCTTAATATTGATCATACTATTCTTTCTAGTCAGTAACTTCCAAACTATCCTGACGCATCCCTTTTTTTCCCCTCCAGAAATTACAACTAAGTGAACTTTGAGGCATTCAGACATTCTCTGAGAATTTCTGGAGGAAGTCAGAGACCAACCAGAACAATCACTGAAAACTTCGAGACACATCTGTAAAGTTCGTGCAGAGAAAAATCAAACCTGCTCCACACAGGTCACTCAAACTACATGCAGGGTTACAGTGCACACATAACTGATTGATCTGTGTTTGCAATATGTAGGATTTGTGCACGTTCTTCTATGCAGGAAATTTTGACAGAATACAGTGTCTCAGACAGCAGGATTTTTGTTCACATAAGTACTTTGCTATACTGGGAATCTAGATGACTATCCAGGAAAAAATAACAAAGCTTCATCAGAGGGGGGCAGGGTGTGTGTACGCATAAAAATAAGTTTATTTTTACAAACACTCCATAAAGGTATTTTGACATGTACAGATAAGGAATAATATTCCACTCATCTCTTCTAGCATTTATATTAATTGTGCCATCAATAATAATAACAGATGACAACAGTACTGGTTTACATGTAAGGTTTTAAAATAACGTAGTTCTTATAACACTATAGCAGAGCCATTGTCAGAACACATTTGCACAGGCATGCTAGTTTAAAAGGAAGAAGATTTGCAAATATGTTTGACCAAAGGACCAAGAATATCCCCACTTTGCCCTAGCAGAATAATTTCTCTTTGCTTCCTTTTTGGCAGAGGAACAGCAAAACAGACATCAGTGAGCATTTAAGTGTGAAAGCAAATGTGGTGGCCATCCTTCAGCCTTTTCCAGTTTCTCATTAGCAGCTCTTACATGAGCAATCATTACCTCATAGTAAATCACATCTGAACTGTGCATGTCCTGCCTGGGACAGGCAGGGTCTCATTATTGGGTTATATCCCAGAAATTTATGTTCCTGGTCATGTGCTTTGAGGGAAGAAACTGATGACCTGCTTGATGGATGTGCCCCTGCTCAAGGAATCCTACCTGCTGGAGGGAGCACTGGGAGACTGAGGAAGGTTCAGTTCTTGCAGACTCATGTCACCCTGATCCTTTCTCCCACCCACATTCTGAACAAAGCCATATAAGAAGCAAAACCAAGCACATATCTGCCTGCAGGAGACTAACTTTCTGTGGTATCGCATACTTGCACACCCAGGGCTCCAGTGCTGAGGCAAGATATGATTTTCTACATTTAGCTAAAACTTAATAAAAGCTTTTCTCCTTCCTAAAGCTAGTATGCAGCTTAGTGCATGGTCTGCAAGGAAAGCAGATGTTGTATGGTGGAATTTTTTTCTTTTTTTTTTCCTAAAGTATGTAGGAAGCATCATTAAAAGGAAACATCAGCATAGTATGTGAATTAACAGATTCAAAGTTGCCAGCAGTGTGTCCACACGTTTAAATCATCTGCAATGCCAAGTATGTTTTCAATCAACAGAACCAAAATCTTGCTTTGGCAAAGATTTTACCTCTTAAATTAGTCGAAGAGGGCGATTTTTTCTTGTTGTTGGTTTTAGTTTTTTTACAGCTGTACAAGCACAAATTAAGTTCCAAATGCCATGTTGGTTACAGTTCATTACCACAACGTGTAGTTTTCTAAAGAACTGCACAAAAGCACAAAGTTTGCCGGAAAACAAAGCACTGAGTTCTGGCCTGTTTCCCCACTCCCACTGCAGCTAACGTTCAGAGACAATAAACATCTTTTTGTCTCTCACCCTTCCTGACTCTGCAATCCAGGTGGTGATATTAGTGTGGGTGTAGAAATCAACAGACAGAACAGAAACAATCAAGCCCAGAAGAAATTATTTTTGTTGATGGCAACTTCACACAAAAAGGAACGCATACCAACTCAGATAGTCAGATTTATACCAGATAATAATCAGACAGCCACTCCTTTTTCATGTGCCATACATAAAAATGGGAAAGCAGAAGACAGACTACCTGTAATGTTAAAAGCTACACGAACGAAAAAACCCTGAAAAATTCCAGCCTCAAATCCAGTCTCAGCTGAGCTTCTAAACACCTTCCAGTTCCTTTACCTGTCCAATAGTTTTCTTGTGTTCATGCTGTAGGATGGCTTGGCTTTGCATGGTGGCTATGTCGGAGCATTAGAAACCTCATCAAAACTTATTTTCATGAGATTTATAGCTGTGAGTAGCAAACCCAAGATGAAAGAAACATCTCAGTTGCCATCTATACATCTCAGTCGTAACCAGATACTTAATTACTTCTACACACTCCACAATGCTGATCCCCAGACACATGAAGTCAATGCAAAACATATTGCCTGCTTCGTACACATTTTCCATTTGTAATCTCAAGGGCTGCTAACTCAATTTCCTATTGTAAACACAAAGGTTTAACATCACTGCAGCTGCCAGTCAAATACTCTCACTTCCCTGTGGTACTGCAGGAAGATGGTTTACAGGAACAGGTACTGAGCCCCTCCTATTTTGGACACCTCTGTCAATTGCTACTGTCATAAAAAGGCATCTGAACTAATTCTCTGTAGGTTATTCCAGCTTGAAAATCAAGATCCCTAATGAATTGGATCTGTTTCTCTGCTTGCCTATCAAAAGTTTCTCCAGATCCCTTGGACTAGTCTTCGTGCTAATGCAGCGTTCTCTTGTTGTCTTTGACCGATCACCTAATTCCAGATTTTATTATATGACATTCTGACGATCAGATTCGGTTAGCTCCAAGGCCAGGAAGTATTTACATGCATTAATTTCTGAGGGTCATGAGCAGATTTTCCCTTTGTTTTTACATACAGACCCACAGAAATGAAAGATGTGTTTTGTTTATTGTCATATGTATTCATTCTCTCAAAGATTTTTCACCTTTAAAGGGTAAAATAACTGTGAAGAGGAAGAGGTAGAGAAAACTAATCAAATGAAAGAGCTCATACAGTATATGCAGTGACACTGACAAAGCAACATAGTAACATCTGACATATTTCTGGAAAAAAGCATTGGACTAACATACACTAACAGCCAGAATAACGGCTTATTCCATGTCACAGACCGAACAGTTACCATGCCTTTGGCTCAGGCACATAAAGTATGGTAACAACTTTAAAAGTTTATATTAGCTATTCACCAGGCACTCCAGTCAATCTGACCCCATTTACTGAAAAGCTTGGCATTGAATAACAGTTTCTCTTCTCTCCTTGTCATTACAGATTATTAAATCAAACCTTCTTTCATGTGAAATACCTATAGGTGCGTAGGGCCCTTCATCCCCCCCCCCCCTTTTTTTTTAAAAATAACTACAGCTTTTGTACCTGAGAAAATGCGCACTGAGTTATTCAAAGTGACAGGCCATCCATTTTTGAGCCATGTTATTGATGGCAAGGGAATTCCTGAAGCTTCACAAACCAGAGAGATGGGATTCTTCTCCACAATGCTGATATTTTCAGGCATCTGCAGGTCACCAGCAATACTTGGGGGAACTACAGAACAAGAGTAAAGAGAAGCCATACTTCAGAACAAATAAAAATTAAAACATTCTGTCACCTAAATAATAACTCACTGAACCTTAGTTCAGCTGGACAAGTGATGAGCTACAAAACTGAGACATTTAATACTACATATTAATGACAATTTCTTACTGTGCAACTGCATGGAAATATTAAAATTAAATTCTATCAGTTCTATTACCTTTATTTTATGGCTTAAAATCCCTAGCAAATATAATTTCCAGTATCTAATGGAACACCAGGGAAAATTCTAACACTGACAGAATTACATGCTTCTCCTTATTTTAATAACTACCACAAATTTATTTTTAGCTTTTCTTTGCCAGGAATAAGAATATTTCCACTTTGGAAGCAGGTCTGCAGTTCTACAGTTCATACTTTAGAACACAAAGCCTGGGGTCAAGAACTGACCAAGATCCTCCACTTTGAGTGGAGCAAGCACTTTGAGTAGCTTGAGGAGAAATTTGATAATACAGTACAGCAAACATTCCAAATAAAAAAAAATACATAAATAAAACCGGTAAATAATTTTCAATAATGAGAACTCCTGTGTTTACTTTCACAGTAAAATATGAATACTCAGTGTTCAATGAAACGTAAAAAACCATGTGTAAAGAATTACAGTAACTATAAGATAACGTGACATTCCAATCAATTCCATTAAGTCAAATTATGGAGATGAATTATAGTTGGAGGTATCATCTTGAAATTCTTCTGATTGTGCAAAATGAGAGAACCTGATAATTAGGTACTTGAGATGCTGGCTGTCCTCAGGTAACTGTCCTCTGGTAGCAGCCACTAGCAGGGTGTCCTCAGTCAAACCTTGATTCTCGTCTCCCACAACAGAATATTTCCCACCATGACACTCATCCCAACATTGTACAAAATTATACCATATCTTGGTTTTCTCCTCTTGGGAGATGGAGCAACTGGGGGTGGATTGACATTAACAGGGACAGAAGTAAGATTCTAAAATATTCGGGAGTTATAAAGTTGGATTTGGATTTTTGTAACACTGCAATTGAACCCGTATCACATGTAAAGCCTGCAATAGATACAGGTGGTGCATTTAGCCACACACCTATTTCTTGGATGTCCTTTGGTGAACTTAAAAGTCTAATTTGTTTCTGTTATGTCTGCCCCATTTTGCACATACTCACCATGAACATTTAAATCGTATTTTCTGTCAGACAGCCCTGCCACATTGGCAGCAACACAGACATAGCGGCCAGTGTCTGACACCTCAGCATTTTTCAGTTGAAGAATGTGTCCATCATGAAGTATTGCTATGTCCCTTCCACTGACCAGTGGACGGCCATCCTTCATCCACATTATTGCTGGTTCTGGAATGCCCTGTACATTGCACTCCAAGGAAATTTCATTTCCTTGGGTGACGACGACTTCTGATGGGTGGCTACCACTGTTTAATATAGTTGGTCGAACTACGAAAGAAAAAGAAACATAGTTTAGAGGTCAACTGGAAGCTACATTTCAGGATCTTTACCTGTTCCTGAACAGAACAATCAAATTTGCCGGATGAGCATTTTCATAAAGACCAGTTATTGTGGGTTACAGGTGGCAAATCAGTTAGGGGCACTCCGCAATTCATAGCATTTTCCACAGGGCTGAGAAAAGACAAATAACCTCCCCTGCCCTCACCCCATAAAGTAAAAATGTTTTTTAAAATGTAACTCTCAGGCAATTTTTAAAATGCAAACAGGAAAAAAAAATTCAATTAAAAAAAGACTGCCCCGAATGCTTAGAATAGATGCTGTCAATCCCTACAGATTTTTGAAGATTTTCTCTTTCATGGGATTGTTTAAAAATACCTCCTTTGATTCCTGACAGAAATATAGAACTTGCAGTAAAACTGGAAAATCTAAGTTCAATTAGTTGCCATCATCCCTACAGTCTGGTGACAAGAAACGTTACACTAACCCCTAGAGGGGTTACATCCTCATAATCATCTGTGGTCAAATGCACTGTCAACAGGTATATGCAATGTCTTGGTCAAGCTCCGAGTCCAAAGTGTTAAAATTTTAATTACTTAACATTCTCCTCAGAGTACCCTGAAATTGTCCTATAGCTAGACATTAATCTCTGAAAATTCTGCAGCTTAACATCGCTGTCCTGATAACACTTTCATAACATAATCCTATTTCATAACTCAAACTACGAACAAAATTTTTCATGTTAACTTACTGTACACTTGCAAACTGTATTCTTTCTTTGCACTTCCAGCTACATTTGAAGCAATACAAGTGTAAGATGCAGCATCAGACTTTTCAGCAATTGAAATCTGTAGCTGTCTGCCTCCAGATAATATCCGCACCCGTCCTGAAAGGTCAGCCACTAGTGGAGAGCCTGCAAGAGAGATTCTTTCAGATAAAAACACAGAAAATGGGAATGAGCTTGCTCACGTGGAGTAAAGGCCACTGGCTCATTTAAAAGTTACTGAGCTGCACAATTGTCCATTTTAGAACTGCTCTATCAGAGTTTTCCCAGACATCAGAAACTTCATGCAAGTAGATTCTGAGGACTTCCCATATTAATTGCTGACTTCACGACATATAGCAACCTGAGCTGAAGCACAATAACTCTCACTACACTCACATCCATCCAGAAAGCCTTTGACACTTCCACTAAGCAGCAAATTCAACATTTTCAGTAAAATCTGACTCATTGTCCAGTATATAATCATCTTACCCAGCACAGACAGTGCTTAGAAACATGTAATTTACTCTTACAGCTAGACCATCTGTGTATTGTGTGTTACACAGCACATGCGCATAGACTTCTGCCCAGGAAATCCTCAACAGAAACGTGACAGCAAAATAATATTACATTCTCTGAGCAGAATTTTCAATCTTGGAGAACTCAGATTAGGGAACTGACTTCATCTTTACAAACCGCAGGGAGACTTTGTAACAGAAAGAATACACCTGCCACTGATAATTCTTATAAGCTGAATTTTCGTTTCCCACTTGTGCATTTAAAATCTTCTCTATGAAGAAGTGCACCAAATGTCAAACGTGATGAAAAACCTTGCTCTCAAGTAACATTCTAAACTGTACTACTTTCTAACTGCCTTTCTAGACTTCCCAACAGGTTCAAGTTTTCTTTCTGCCATTTAAGCGTATACACTTTAGCCTTGCAGTACGTTACTAGAACACATCATACAATGCCTTTTTGGCTTCCAAGGGAGAGGGTTTAAAAAGAACTTGATAAACTTCATTTTCTCTGAAAATTTTATGCATTAGAAAAAGTGTTTTGTAATTAAAATCTGCTCTTTCCACAAGTTAAAGTTAATTAAGGTAGGCACATACCACACTGAATTGTGCTGTCTAGAAAGACACAGATGAATAGGTAAGATTGATTAATAACACAGGAATTACCATACTGAAGAGTTCAACATTTTACTTTGTCTAATATTCTGTCTCCAACAGTGTTGATGCTTAAAAGAAGGTGCTAAAAATACCTGCTTTTGTCTACTGATTCATAAGAAGGTGTTTGTCAAGGTTACTTTAACCCCTAAAGCAAAAAGGTGTGCAGACTACTCTTAAATATTAAGATGGGATGAGAGAGAGGTTCAGTAAATCCCAAAAGCAATTACTATAACTGGATGCATTTTCATCACTTGACAGTATGCCATGGCTGCAAATTTAAAAACAACCCAGAGGATACGTCTATGTTATGCAGTGGATCACAGGGCAGAGACCCTCGACCACAGGAATTCACAGTGATTTACAGCCCTGCCGGCTGGGATCTACAAATAAGGCTTGATGCTGTCTTACTACCCCATGGTACATAAGCATATTGAGAGGGGTTAAAGTGCTTCACTAACACGTATAAACTGTCCATTTTTAAGTCAGCTCAGGAATCTCCACACTGTGCTTCTCTGGCACATATTTAGGACTAATGACACCTAATCCAAGCAGAGGTGAGTTAAAGAGAAGGGAATAATCTACTATTGTGGTTCATTTTACTCAATATCAGGATTGTTTAGATATCTGCATGTTTGAACTCCTCAGAACACACTATCTAAAATGCTCACAGGAAAAAATTAAAACTGGCAGGTCAGAATTACCACATTTGCTTCATAAAACAGACAATGGATGGTTACTTACCATTCTTTTTCCAGGTAAGACTGGCTGGTGGGATGCCACTAGACTCGCATATCAGGCTTATCAAGCTCCCTTCAATTACCGTCAACTGAGAGATGTCATCTGAGCCATAAATACTTGGTGACACTGAAAAGAAATGCCAAAGAATTGCAGCATTTGAAACAAAATGTTATCAACCAACAGCAAGACCCAAATGACCCTCATACAAATTTGTCCCATTGTGCTCTGAAGCAATTACAAGGATTGTATTCTCTTACTGACAATGCAAACCAGATCATGGGTAGGGAATAATATACTTGTGAATGACTGCATCTATCCTTCCAGCCTCTGAGGTCTGGTGCATGTATAGGCTCTATTTCTGGCTGACTTTTGAATGGACTTCACAGAACAAAGCTGTTTCTGTGAATCACGTAAACTGACTCCAACTCTAAGAGCCTGCCTCATTCATGGCCTTAGCACGTAAATCTACAGATATCATCATTAGTCAGAAAGTGGCTTTTAAAATTCAGCCCAAGCTTTTCCTTTGAATGTTTCCTGCAGCAACACACTGGCTGCCACATCCAACGCTAAGGACCCCATCCCTTTGATTGCCCTACTGTAGCGGAGTGCCAGCTTTGCTCTACAGCTCTGTGACTGTAAACCAGTTGCAGACAAAAGCGACCACTGTTTTCACTCTGATTCTCAGTCTTAAAGAACTTCAGTTCAATCACTAGGGAAGGGATAATTGCCTTCTTGAAACAGGGGAACCATTTTCATCAGATGAAAATAGTGTAGGTAACACTTGAAAAGAGACTAAAAAAAGCAGAGGAGAACATAGGCTGAAACTGGCGAATAAAATCTCACTAGTGAATAACTTATCCAGCACATTTTTAATGCTTGTGACAAAAGACAGCTTCTCCTTCTGATACTTCAAACTCTTTATTTAGCAGCAACCAGATGTATGAGTTTCAGAACGATTGACTGCAAAGGGCTTTATTGTACTGGACTGGCTTCAACCTTTTATTTGTCCTGCTTCTAGTCAAAAGTTTCTGCCATTCTCTACGGAGGTACATCTTACATTTAGCACATGGGCTGGTTCCTGGAACCAGAGTTAGCTCTCAGGATCTCATCAGTCCTCAGAAGGATACATTTCCTGGATTTAAAACTGAAAAATATGGCAAGCAGGACTTTTTGTCCTTGTGTGTAAACAAAGACTATAATTCTAAACAGTTACCCACAGATGACTTTCACAGGCAGCTTTTGGTTTCTATTAAGCTTATTCCATCAAAGCTGCTAACTAGCAAAGAATTATCCCTCCTTTCAAAATCCTACTGAAGTGGTCTCACTGCACAAAAGAACAAATCCATATCCCTCCAGCAGCAAAGGTCCTTTGCAACACTGCAGATCTTACCAATATGGGGGAGGGAGAGATGAGACATGAAGACGACATGCACAGTAAATGGGTATATGCATTAGCATGGGAAAATCGCATGTTCTTGCATGTTACTAAAATATCCACCTCTAATTTAAATACCAGGAATGTTTTCTTTTGAATAAATAATGACAGAATTCTCTACTAAAAATTGTAGTTTTATCGTTATAAACTGTTAGATAATTCTAGTCTTCTGGGTTCAAAGCAAGAAACTAATTTGTAATAGCAAAAAAAGGCACATTTCAAATTTGCATATGGGGAGAAAATGATAGTGCAGAAAAACCACTCAAAATCAATTATTAAAATAAATGTCCTAAGCCACATTCATCATCTAGCCATAGAAAAATTTTACTAAAGCTATTTTTATGATTCAGCACTAATAACTTTGCAGAGCAAATAAAGCTAGGTAAACCAGCTTTTATTTATCTGAATTTCCATGCTTCAGCATTTAAAAAAATGGAAAGTTGGTAGGTTACTTTAAATGGCATTAAAGTGAACAAATAGGAGCTATGGATACAAAACCAGTTATTTATAGTTCTAAACTACTATCATACATGCAAACCCAGCCTGACAACAGCCTACAAAGTAGCTAGTATTAACTTAGAACCAAATCAAAGGAATTTGGAAAATGTGTGCACTTTCTTGGGACTGTTAAACTACAGCAAATACAATAACATCTCCCTGCATGAACCTCAGCTATTAAGCGTCTATGAACTACAGAGGATTTTAGTGTCTCACATCATAATTTCACTCTGAGCTCCATTTCCACTCCTGGAATATGCATAAGAAATCTTACCCCAAATATTGACATTATAGTTCTTTTCAGTTTTCCCAGCAACATTTGTCGCTTCACAAGTGTAACGGCCAGTGTCTTGTACTTGAGCTCCTTCAATCTAGGAAGAAAATGAAAACCTGGATTTCTTCTTCTTACATTGTTATACATGAAATTTCAGGGAGAGGTTGTTCAGGTTTCAATTTTTATTTTTACATCTGTCTCTCTAAGTATTAATAATACAGTATTACTCCTGCAAAATCTGTACACAGACATCTAGATGTTACGACCTACCCTCACTCCTCAACCACTACTCTATTGCACCAGAGGGCCTAATGCTATCCAAACTCTAACAAGTATCTAGTGCCTTCATGGTGGGTATACTCCCCAGAAACCAATCACCACCAGAGCCTGACCACCCAGTTTACCTTCAGTACACTTCCATCTTCAGAGATGCTAAGACCCGGCTTCTTCAGCAAGGGTCGTCCATCTTTGAGCCACATCAGCACAGGTGGGGGAATAGCATTGCTCTGGCAGAGCAGCTCCACTGCTTGACTGATGAGTACAGAGACATTTTGTTCCTCTCCCATGATGTTTGGTGGAACTACAGCAATAAATCAAAACAAGAGGACCTTTGGGCATTGCAGACTTCCCAGAGTAAACATACTGTAGAGTTAGCAGTCTTAACTTAACAAAAATAAAATGGCAGTTACTACCTTTCTGACACACAACTGAAGTCTCCTTTATATCACAAAAAGCACTGGAATAATTTTTGTTACTTACAGAATATCCCATACAGAAGATACATGCTAGTGAGATATCAGCTACAGAGAAACCATGTAGATAAGCCTAGACTAGCAAAAAAATCCTTGAAATATAGCTAGAAAGGAAAATTACCAGTATATAAAGAATGGGGAAGTACATTCCTGCTAAAAAGAAAAAGAGCTGATGAGTGAGAAGGCTCACAAGATAATAATCAGGCCCAGAAGCTGAAAATGTCTTAAACTGTTCCAGACAGTGCCAAGATGGATACTTGGCTTTAAGGAGAACCCTGAGTTTAAGAAGAATTTTGTCCAGAGATGGCCAAATACAGAAGACAGAATGAGAACTTAGATGGTTGCAGCCAAGTGAACAGGTTAATGACTTAATCATCAAGTCATAATCTACAATTACTTTATTGTCTATCTGTTTTGTGTGATATCTGCTAGCTAATTATTGCAGTTGGCACTTAGCACTATATTTAGATTTGTACTACAGTTTCAGTGATAATCTCATTATTACACTATTATTTCCAAATTATGGGGTAGAAAAATCAGCTTTTGGAATGAAAGTTTTCTGTGTAGAACAAAAAGAAATGCTTCTGGACATTTAAATTGAAGCCCGTTAGCTGTTCTTGAACAGTGTCAAGATTCAAGAAAATGCATTTTTTCCCCCATTTTTAAAATTATTTGTGTTTCCACAGTCAGAAAAACAAAGCAACTGAGAAGGCAACTGAGAATTAAATCTTGGAACACAGCAAGCGGGCAGTTTTCCATGGGGAAAGTGTTCATGGCTGGAGTCATAAAGAACATGGAGGAAATATTAGACTGACAAGATGAGCTTAGATTAAAAGATTAAAGACCAAAAACTCTTTGCCATCTATGGCTTTGTATCAGTATTCATGGCTGAACTGAATGTCCTTTGGTAATGGCATGCCGTATCATCTTCTGAGACTCCCCAGGCAGCTTTGAGTCACTGACAGAATACCACCACATTAAGAGTTTTAAAGTATTTTGGTGTCAGACACAGGCTGACTTGGAAAACAGCAAGAGCGGTGTAGGCCATCATGGCCTGCGTTGCTGCTGCTTACCACCAGCTCTCTACCGGAGGTTCCCTCTCCCAGATGGGAGCCAGTGAGACACAGAATTTGGGAGTGTTTGTCATGCACATCACAGCAAGTGAGGTGCCTTCATTTTCATCACTAACACAGGTAACTATAGCAAACTGCAGAGAGCAGAAGTGCTTTTACTGGGCTGTTTAAGCACAATCCAGAAGATAATTCTTGTTCATGCCCTTAGTGGCATATATATTCTTAAATCCTTGAAACAACCCATAGGGATTCCCTTTCCTTTCTTGTCATTTAAAAACATAAAGCATGTTCATCGTAAACTCTTGACATTAATGCAACATTAGATCTGCAATTAAAATATTTACAAAATCAAAACTCTCCTAGCAATAATTACTTTGTCTGGTTACACGCATCCAGTGGGATTTTTATGCTTGTCATGTACTATGACTGTTCAGTTTGCCCAAAAAAAGTTGACCAGGGCCAAATAGAAGAACCTTTATTGTCACATTTCCTTTGCTTTTTAGTTTTGCAATCCATTAGTCCAGAAATTGCATGTCTGATTGCACAAAATATTGGGGTAAGAAGCGAAGCAGTGGGACAGTCTGTGAGAAATACTCTGGGCTTCACTCTGAACAAAAAGGTACTGAATTAATTAGCACACGAGTTTATAAAATGTCCCAAAGTGGTACTCAGTAAACCAGCAATACAGTTCTCAAGATGTCCTGAAAAATAACATTAACAATAAAGCTTTGTTTTTCTCGCACAGGAAGTACTAAGCAGAGCAGCTGATTTCACAGTTTGGAAATAATTTAGGGAAAAGTCTGGTCTCTGTGGATAAGAAATATAGTAACTGAAAAAAAAAACCTGTTTATCTTATTGTGGAACTGAAAATTGGAAGCTGATCTATTACTGCAGAAGGTGAATTTATTTTCAAATACCTCTTCACAAATTACTTTACCTCTCAGCTAAATTAATTGAAATGTGTTCAAAAGGAAACTAAGTTTATGAAACAGAGAGAGACAGACACTAAAGCATTTGTTTCTGAAGGAACAGGGTTTAAAATTAATCTAATTATGCTCATGGTAACTATATGTTACCCAGATTGTTCCAACTCCTAGACTGGCTCAGTGCACCGCACATTTCTAACCATCTCAGCTCCAACTGCACTCCAAATTAATTTTCTCCTGTGACTTGTTAATTAGATTACCCATATAAGGCAAGTCCTAAGAGTAATATTACTTTTTGGTGACAGCCTCACTCAAGACGGCCCTGCAGCTGAGCTCAACCCTGGCCAGATTCTAAGGCAATAGTAATTTTAAACACACACACAACTTCTAAGTAATGCTTTTAATTTCAGCTAGCTAAAATGGAGAGAGGTTCCAGAAAATAAAAAAGAAATAATAAATATATCCATGCCACTTGTCTGGTTACGTATACATACACACCTGTCCTCAAACTCCAATAGGGACCTTGATACTCCTTGCTCTAGACATAAAATGTTGCAGCCCATGTTAACCTTGAGCTTGCTTGCCATGCCAGAGTCCTGACTTTCTGAACTGCCCCTTGCAGATGCAAAAGTAGCCGTGACTCAAGTCACGAGTATCCTAACCACAGTGCATTTACAAGGAAGGCAATTCTGAAAGCCAAACCCCAAAACAAATAATGTGGCTACCTGTCCCTATTCACCTTAGAAAACATCCAAACCTCTAACTTCTCTTGCAAGTTTTTCCAGACTTCTGCTTACAGTTGCCATAAAGCTAGAGACTGGCAGACCCAAAACGGTTCTTTCTCCACTGACCTACTGAAAGCAGAAGCAAAACCACAGAGGTTCTTCAATTCCAAAACCCTCTCTCCACATCTGGTACCATAAGATTTCTAAAACAAATGGCAGATCATTGTTCATCCTCATTTCACTGGTGTACAGAACCACTGAGCTGTCCTGGGAAACTTAAAACTTGCTACAGTCAAACGCCTGGCACTCCTCCTGGCAGTATGTCATGCTCTTCGATATCAGTACGTCACCAATGATCACTATGAAAGCAGTGTGAAAAGGCATCTTATACAAGTCACAAGAAGTCAGGACAAAGCTCATAAAAGTTACAAGAAATCAGAAGGAAGGATGAATTCACATGAGCTCAGTCAAAAAGACTTAAGAATTAACTTATTGACATAATTTGGAAAACTGACAAAGTATAAAAGCTAAAGATACGTTCCCGGCTTCTTGAAAGAGACAAAGTTGACTGGTTGGACTCAATACAGTGTCATTGTTAGCACTAAAAAAATCACCACCTTTTAAGCAGGCATAGTAAGGTCTTGAAAATGGAACAGAAACTGGAGAGCTGTATGGCAAACTCACATTGACTCATTCTGGTTCAATAAAGACAACTGAGCTCCGGCCCCGGTAATATCTTTTACCCATGGGATCTACATGTTTTTTTACACAAAGAAAAACACATATTTTGTCCTATCATTTATAAATGAGCCTTTATGTATTAAACTTATAAATTCACTGTTGCAGCTACATTTCTTCAAGGATTTCACAGAGGAACATACATACTTTAATACATGTGTACGTATGTGTGCGTATATGTACATTTTTACTTACATAGACACACACCTCATCACTTTGCCTTTCACTAGGGGTTGGAACAATTTTTCTTCAATGTTGCTAAAGGTCTGAGCCACAGTGTGTTTAATTAAAGCTCCATGAACAGTTTTCATGACCAAAAAAAAAGGAGGAATTTGTCAGAAAATCTCACCATAAACTCTGAGATCAACATCTCTCTGGCTTTCGCCTGCAGCATTCACTGCAACACAAGTATATTTTCCTGTGTCACTGATCTGAGCACTAGTCAATGCCAAGACTCGGCCCCCAGACAGAACCTGGAATACAAAGATGACACATTGAGAATACATGTCTCCATGTGAAACACAAGCAGAGAGAACTATTAGGTTTCATTTAAAAATGAAATACTTGTTTTGCCACTGCTTTCCACCCTGTCTCTGTTCCCTACACTCTTCCCTGCACTTCTCTTTCAATCGAGACCTGCAAAAGCATGAAGTCTAACTTCATGCAAGTCCGTAGGGAACTCCTGGCACTCGCACATCTTTGCAGGATCTGGACATTCCTCACTCTTACCAGTTTCAAATATTCTGTCACACCTTTTGTCTGTGCCCCAAGTTGTCCTCATAGTATACAAATTTCCCCTCCTTCCTTTCAGATCATAAAATGAACTTTCATAAAGCAACCATGCCCTCTCCCTTTTAACTCTGAAATATCTCCTTACATAAGGGGTCTTTTTTTTTTTAAATGAATTACTATTTTATGTAATGAGATATTACACGACCTTGAGCTCTACAGATCTCTTCAGCACAGGAATATGGTCCAGTTTCCTCTTCTTGTCAGTAAGTGAAAAATTTGCTGATGCAAACTCTTACTCAGTATGAAATCAGTTGAAAGGACCACCTTATTTCAATATATCCATATCTTCTACTTCACACAGTAACTACTGGAGCTGAACTTGCACCAGTAACCTAGAGCAAAAGGCCCTATGCTCTCATTGCAAAATTTTTAGCTTATACAGTTCCATTAAACTGTACCAGTTTTGAGGTCTCCTACCACAACGAAACAGCACAGATAGCAGGATTTGAACCCAGTACCTGGAGTCCATCGCTAAAGCTGGAAACAGGGCTACCATCTTTTAGCCATGTCAGAATAGGCACAGGGATACCTCTTGCTTCACACTCCAGTCGCACTGGATTATTAACCACGACTGTCATCATGTCACTGCTGCCAGAGATTGATGGTGGGACTGAAAAGAAAAGACAACAAAGCTGAAACAGCTACGTAAGAGTATTAATCACAGTTAAATTAAATGGGATGCTTACTTTTGGACATTATTTCTCTTTCTGCAAGGCACCACATTGTTGGAATGATTTCTCATGTTACTCCTACTGAGCTCTTGTCATTTGTTTGCTCTATGCCAAATCCTGCTCTTTACTTACATAAGCAGTCAGATAACTTCAGTAAAACTACTGTGAGCAAGGTAAGCAGGACTGGGCCCACAGCCCAGAGGACAGCTGCAAAACCCAGGAACCATAACATAAATCCAGAAAATATTCCCTCAAACTGTTATAATATTCCATTTAGACCTTGTGAAAGGCATTAAGAGTGGTGGGGATTAAAGAAAGAAGTTTACCATATAAACTGCATAAAGCAAATATGTACACAGAGTAATAAATCGGCCTTGCAGAGCATATGTGAACATTTACCAGATTAGACTGTATAACATCTGCCTGTCTGATGACAAAAAACATCTTAATGGAACATCTCAAAACACTTACTATAGGTATACAGTCTAGCAAATTTTGTAGAGCTATGTTAAAAAGGGAGACAAGAAGTATTAAAAAATGGAGATGTTTCATTTATCAGGAGAACCAAAACAATTTTATTTGCTCCTACTACTAACGACTTAGTAATAAAGCTTTACAGTCAGTATCAGTACAAAACTTAATACTTGAAGTCACTCCTAGAAAGTGATGAGAATGGTGTGATCTACTCATACATACCCTATGTGAGGAAAAAAAAAAAATTATAAAATTCTGTACTGAAAATAAGATTTCTTAATAAATTCAGCAACCTCCAACAGCCTGTAGCTCAACTACCTACTCTTAGATAAATTCCAGTAATAGCAGAAATGGCAGGAAAAAAGCAAGTGTGACTTTATAATCTTTTTCCCACACACACATGCACACAATTCCCCTATTTCACTACAACAGCATCCATTTTTCTCAAATGCCTGCAAAAGTTACAGTGGTGAAAAAGAAGTGGAAAAAATTAATACAATGACATCATATGAATATACTAAACTGGAATTCAACCTGCTTCCTTCAGTATGCCTGCCTAGTTTCATTTCATGTTAAGCCTACAGTATCAAGCATTGTTTTTAATGCAAAAATGATCTGATAACTTCTACCATAGCTACTGCATCTACAACACTATAACAACATAAGTTGTTGAATACAACCAGTAAACTGGATGATAAACTTGTTCATGGTAAATTCAAAAAGCGCTCAATTGTAAGCCCAGCACGACACAAACTAAATTAAGTAGGTTAATGCATTAGGTGTTTCAGCTTCCTTTGATGCAATTAGTTCTGGCTGCAACTGCATATATTCTGTTCTGTAAGGGGAAACAATTTTATGTGTCTAAATCAGAAAGTAATAGTTCCCTAGAAAACTCCAGACATATCCACTGAAATTCTGTCATCCATGAAAACTCATGCAAATACTTAGGAGTTAGTTTTCATTTTTCGGTTTAACCAGAATAATGACCTTGGCTCTAAATATTTCCTGGGAATTAATCACTGGGTGGGGTTAATTGCCTTTGACCACGTCTTGAGCCATCAGGTTTTCCCACGATGGTCATTAATTCCATGGAAATGTACTGCCCAACTCATTATTTGTTAATTAATGTTAATAGGAACTACATACTCTGTGTGCATCTCAGCTGGGGACACTGTATCAAATTTGGGCCACAGTTTTGCATGGAAGACTCCTACAGAAAATCAGCTACATGCATATGCATGTATCAAAGATAAGAATTTGGATTTCGGCCCCATCCAAAAGCCACTGAAATCAGTGGAAAAGCGCCAATTTGGCTTTCGATCAGGTGTCTCGTGTCTACAAACGCCCACACTTCCACTTCATCTTATCAGACACAGTACATTTTTCTTTAAAACTCTTGGATTATGAAAGAGCATTTGATCTGTGTCCTTTCTTTATCCACTGTGAGCTTCGAAGTCATCTACAGCAAAACCCAGCAATTACAAGGCCCTCCAAATTGCTGAAGTGATAACAAATACCCCTTCCACAAATCTGGTATCTCTGCTCATTCTTCCTAGAATTGACTTCTCTTACCACATTTTCCTAATTCAAAACATGTACTCTAATGTCGCTGAAAAACAGAAGAGTGAATTTTCTTCCCTCTGACCCCTGCTGTATGTCTTCCAGTACCATGGTGTCATGAGTAATAGTGAGTCTGCTAAGCAGACTTGAAACTTGAAAAGTGCATGTAGGTGTTTTTTCATAAGTTTTGTAATACTTACCATGAACCTGAAGACTGTAAAACAACTCAGCTGTGCCCACTATGTTGACAGCCATGCACTTGTAAATGCCAGTGTCAGAGATCTGAGCACCTTCAATCTGCAGAACCTGCCCTCTGTTCAGAAAAGTGGCACTTGCAGCACTGGTAAGCAGATGATTGTCTTTGTACCAGGTGATAGCTGCATAATGAAAGGAAAGATGGAAAAGTTGCCAAAAATACCTCCATTACAAACAAAGGGACCAAACAGCCTCCAAACTTTCCATCTAAGTTTTAAGATACATAACACCAACATTTACAAATCAACATCAATATTAATCATAACTAATAACAATAAAAAGTACCTAGAAAATGAGGAAATCTGTAACATTTGTGCAAAAAACTGATTATGCCTAGATAATTCAATAGCAAACTTGACACTATCGTCCATGCGCACCATGTATTTATGAAAAAAAAAATGTTCGGAAGTTAAAAATTATTACACAAAGCATACTTACAGAGGATTTACTCATCTCATACCAAGGCCGACAGCAGCTGTTTAAAAATATGCAGTAATATGATATATATTATTTTTTCACCTTTTACCCTGAAGTATTGCTACGTTAAACTGAACCACCTGGAAAAGTTTACTAGAATCAAAATGCAAGCAACCAAATCAAAGTTCAACCGGCAGGCCGAAAAACTGAAAATAAAGCCCAGAATTTGTATTGGTATTACTCCAAAGGAAAATTTTTATAGGAACTTCATCAACAAAATCTGAGGACTTTTTTGCATCTTAGCCAAAAGATGGCACCCTCCATCAGCAGAATATGTAACTAATGTTTTACTGGCATCACTTCACTATTCAGTTAGATGAAACTGCTACTTACTGAATGATTTTCTGTAGCACATAAGTGTTCTGTGAAAGACACACATTCAAGAAGTAATCTGGCCTGACTGATGAACAAGGCTGCAGGTAAGCTTCTTTTTCAGTGTGATGTTGTGCTATAACTTTTTTTAGCTGAAGTCAGATCTTGACATTAGCATGTAGCATCACATCATACATAGAAGAGGTGAAAAAACTGGTTTCATTGTATAAATTATATGAACTCCAGCATTTTGTTTGCCCTAAAATAGTTGGCAATTTGATGAGAAAAAGAGAGTGCAAAATGGATATAAAAATCCTTATGTTTTCATAACATTTTACATATACTCCCAATAATTTCAAATTTTGTTTTATACAGGTATAAATTATTCTAGAAAATAACACGTTGCTGAGAATTAATTCTTTAAAAAGGTAGAGAAGGTGAACCTGGACGCTCACCTGAAATTTAGTAACACCTTCCTTCTGAAAATGGGACTATCATCAGCACAAGAATAAATCGCTATACTAGATATTCCTCAAGTTTTGCTGTACAATAATTAATACAGAAAATTATTCTCATATTAACATGGTATTTTTATAGCCCATCAGAAGAAGGTAGGAACAAAAAACACACATTGGAAAAAATAAGGAAATAAATTTTTATCTGCATATCTCAACAACAAGAACAAAAAAAGATTAAGTGTAAAAAAAGACTTAATCCAAAAATCCTAGCACTGAAAGAATCCCAGCAATGAAGTAACTAAAATCCAGACTGCTTTAGATTTTTTTCAGTTCAGAAACAATTCAAAAGATCCATCAGTCTTAACAGGAGCCAAACTCCTTTGGCACTCACTTGGGTAAATGTCTATGATTTCTATGGGAAACTTGCCTTAAAAAAGAAAAAAAAAAAGAATTCCACAAAATGTGAGGAAAATAAAACACAAACAGATATACACAGTCTAGTTTTCAAACCTTAGATTATAAGGAGAACCCACAATTTCATTAGTGTAATTTATCATCAGGGTAAGCCATAGAAAGCACTGTACACACACAGAAAATCTACTCATTCTCACAGGCAAAGGGCCCAGACCAAACAAAGCGTCTCCTATTAATTTCAGTAGACTTTAGATAAGGTCCTAGATGTGGCCACATTTGGCAGGCACACTCAATACACAAGGTATTGTTTTAAGTCTGCCCTACACTATAAAATATTGACCTGACAGGGGAAAAGAGTGGATGTGTTTAAATCTGATTTAGCAGAAGTCTAACAGTAGTCTTCTCTATGGGCAAGGCATCACTGTACACACAAAGATAATCTACTCCCTTGCGTTTTTCATTCATTTAATTAAAAATGGTGGGGATTACCGAATTCCTCAATACTTACTCCACATCAGTTGATATATTGACGTTTCCCATTATGCATAGTGTTTAATAGTTTCTAGCTAGTTTAAAAATCACAGAATTAATTTCACATTCAGAACATCCATTATTTTCAAAAGACACATAAAAATGAAAACTTTTAATCAGATCTGCTTCATGTTCTCAAAGGTGCATGTGCATACCTGGCAGAGGGTTCCCAGACGCTCTGCATTCAAGATGGATTGGATTATTCACCACCACTGTTTCATTTAACATTTTCCCTGCATCTACCAGACTGGGTGGTTCTGGGAAAAGACAAAGGCATCAGGTTTTCATTAATTCAGCCACTCAGCTAGCAGAACATCCAATCACAAAGTAATCTGCCCTCTGAGAAACTTTGGGCAATGAATTGCACAAGCTTCAACTAAGTGCTGGATGACCGAGGAATTTCTCAAGAAAGTTCGTCTTTGAAACAAGAATACTCTCTAATTATATAACCTCATTAGTGTTAATAGGAATAAAACATTATTTTTATTACTTTTTTTTTTTTTTCAGGAAAAATGGCACTTAAAATGGACTTGTAGGAAATGGGTGCACAACATAACACAGTAATTCTAACATGGCAAGCTCATCTCACTTGAACTGGTAGCATTAAACTGAATGTTGTACACGGCTTTAACAAAGCAAGACTCTTTACCTCACTAAAGTCTATATAATGACACTTTGAACATGAAGACTGAGAACAAAAGAGGTATTTGTGAGCATGGGACTGACACTAAAATTAACTATGATGCAGTTATCACAGTATAAAATGAGTGTGGTTTCTCTCTCTAAGTCTCATCTATGGAGATACTGTAATCTCTCTTCATTTCAGTTTAGTGTTTTCCAGTTACTGGAAATTTGGTTTGACAATGAAAGTCAACATAATCATACTCCATCATGAGCATTTTGCCACAGTCCATTCCCTCACCTCCTGTATCCTTTGAAGATTGGGTCACAACAAGAATGCACAATACTTTGTGACCACTTCTGAGGCAAATATATGTAAATCGTGGTGACAGCATTTATTAAATTCACATGCAAACAACAGCTTCTCAAGTTTCTCTAATTCCTTTTATACTGTTTTTTAGCTGCAAAATAAAATTATTTTTAAACAGTCTGAAAAATCCCCTCATAAGAGAATGTTTCTTTCTCAGAAAAGTCATTCCTGCAAAATTTCCCCATTGCAAGGTCACGGAGAATGCCGTTATCCCCAGAAGACTTGGATCAAATTAATAATGCCAACAGTGAGACATCATATCTTGATTCACAAACACAGAGTACCCTTCTGAGCAGTGGGTTAGTGGCAATGTGTTTTGTTTCTTCCTCTGAACAGAACTCCTCTGAACAGAAGAGTTAACTGGAAAGGCATTCATTTCTGTGGCCCTCGGTACCACACGAGAAAGGCTAAACCCCAAGAAAGACAGCTTTTGCCCTGACCTTACTAATGGAGTGAGACAAAGAAAGAAAACTGAAAGTTGGATGTGCAGAGACACCAAAAAAGCCAGAGAGTTTAAAAGGGAAGGGAATACAGATGTAAAAAAGCTGCCTTAAAATAGCCATGTTTAGCTTCTGATTAGAGGCAGAAACATTACCATGCACATGAAGCCGAACGTGCTGTTGGGCTTCTCCTGCAGCATTTGTTGCCACACAAGTGTATCGGCCAGCATCTTCGAGCAGGGCCTTGACAACTTGCAGAATACGGCCTGAGGACTCCAGCTGTACCAAAACAGAGAGCAGGGAACCACTTTACACAATGATCCCAGGCAGAGCCGCTAAGTATAATGGCAAAGCAGACGTTTACGCTGAACACAGCCAAGGCTCATCTTTCTTCTAACCTGGGGCTAATATTCATGCAAGAGGTGTCTTGGTTGTTCAGAGACTTCAGTGTTCCTGGGACATCAGGATTATTAGCTGTACAGCTGTGAGGAGACCTAGACGGCACAGGGGCAGGCAAGCAAGGTGAAGAGGAGGCTGCAGGCAGAGAAAGCTGCCACTGGCAAGATGTCAAAAACTGCTCCAGCCTAAAGTAAATCAAAGCCATTACAAGTGCTCAACCCCCTGGAGCATGCAAGCACTGGGAGGGGCTGTTCATTGAAAGTCAGAATCTCACAATGAGAAGGGAATGTATAGGTAGGTGCTGCAGTGGCAGTACTTATAGAAAAACTCATTTACATACTGTCTCACAGTGACAAGTGGGTAGAGCCACCTCATAACTGGCAGACAACAATACCTTGAAGGTTAAAGTACGACTGAAAGGAGCTGGATGCTGAATTTACAGTCATGGGCTCTTCTGGTATGGAAGCGTCTAATGGGATTCAGTCTACTAAATGCTGCTATTCAATCTGAGATACTGTCCTATTCAGGTAAAAAGCCCATTGCTCTCCAGGATCTATCTTTAGCATCTTTATATCACAGCATGAGGGAAGCAAAAGGAAAAGAAGCACTAACATGTATAAATTATTTTAATTATCTTTCATGGTTTGGATCCCATAAAAGAGTAGTGCTTACTCTTATATTTCCTCTGGCTGTGTTTACTGGTTGACCATCTTTTAACCAAGTTATGGAAGGGCCGGGAATGCCATTGGCTATACACTGCAGTGTCACAGGCTTGTATATCACAACAGCTCTCTCGGAAGTCCCGGCTGATTTGATGGTAGGAGGAACTGCAAGAAGCACCAGAAACAAAAATGAAGTATCATTTGAACACATATTTAAATATATAGAAGCAATATTCCACAGGTAAGAGCAGCTCTGCTTCTATGTCATCTACTCTCATCTCCAATTTTTCAACCCACTAACATTTACAGAAAATTTGAGCACCTTCTTGCCGCAATTTAAAATAAAGGCAGTCTGCTGCTTCCCCCCGCCTAACCCCCCAACCTCCCCCTTGAGTAACCTACCATGCACAGTAACATCAAATTCCCTTTCATGTTCTCCTGCCTTATTTGCAGCCACACATTTATAGCGGCCAGTGTCTGACACTTGAGCTCGAGAGATGAGAAGTTTTTGTCCATTTAATAAGATCTTATGTCCAGCTCCCTCTTCAACTGGTTGACCATCTTTCAACCACCTACCAAAAAGAAAGTACAATCTCAGATCTCTATGAAAGTAAGAGCAACAACACTCCTAAAATATGCACGATTCTACTAAACAGAATGCCTTTGTAACTCTATTTGCGTTTCTAGGAAGGTTTGGAAATGTCAGGTACTATTCTGCTTTTCTGAGTGCCACAGACCAAAACAGTTTATCAGGAGATGGGAGCATAGGGGAACAGGCACTAAAGAAGTCAGAAAGGTGACAGCTGGGAAGCAGTAGTGAAAGCAGATGCCACCAGAGACAGATGGAAATCTCCAAAGCAAAAGCAGCCACTGGTGGCAGATGAAAAGTGTACAGTTGCATTAGTAAGGGAATGAGAGTTTTGTAAGCTCTTGTTATCTATCCTAATTTCCAGGACACGCATATTGGCACAACGTACCAAACTACTTTAAAACAAAATCCTGATCCTGCCATGTGTGTGCCTGATGCTGTCTTCAGTGGAGCCAGGAGTTTGTCCTCCACACATTAACCATCACTAAATAACATTGGCAGTTTATAAAGACTACCTCCAAGCTCACCTAATCAACCAGCAGATTTTTTTTTCTACTGTCATACTAATCCCCTTACACAATAGTTGGTGAGGGTGTCCCTGTCGCTGAACAATCCAACTCCAAAGGGCTATGGAGAATCACAATGGAGTCCAAGAGCTCATCCCCACCTTCCACAAATGGTGGGACTGTAAGAGAGAAAAATCCATCAACAGAAACATTTAAGCATTAGAAATGTCATAAAAGTCTATCTCAAATAGTAATGTTAAGAAAAAAATCTTGACATCTATCTCATTTTGGGACACGCACAGATTTGGAGTTCATACTGTTCTTTTTTGAAGAGAAACATCTACCCAATGATATTTTGTGCCTTCAAATTACTCTTCTCATTCTTTTTTATTGTTTCTTGGTTGGTTTGCTTTTTTCCAGATTCTGTCTGAACAACCTTGTGAACGGGGTATGGGTGGCAGGGACTTTTAGCACCCTCTCTCAGCAGAAGGAGAAAACAAAGATGCAGAGGACCCTCTTCTAGGTCCTCTTTCACCCTGTCTCATTCTCTCGCAGGAGTGGCTGGGCTGGGGAGGAAGCACCGCCATACAGCTCCTCCTCGCTCCTTCACTGACTAGCAAGACCACTGAGATATACCTGGAGTGGCAGAATGGATGCTCTACATCTGCATGCAATAGTATGCAATGTTCTTCAAGAGGGCAGCTCAAAGCCTAAAAATCAAGCCTGTAAAGTTTTTAAATAAACCCTTCCATGTCAGGAGAATGTGATTAACATTTGTATAATTCATTTTCCTAGAGACATTCAGAAGGGACTGCTGAGATTCAGACTGTGGTAAAGGATTCAATGGAAAAAGAAGAAAAAACCTTCTTCGTGAAAGGTTCAAAATTTGCACCACACAGCTCAAATTCAGAGAAGGGTGTTCTTTCCCCAGAGGCAACTACTCAGTTATATTTTTTAATGGATTCCTTTCATATCTATCATTTTCTTCTAGAAAGGCAAGTTAGAAGAATTTTGAAGGTTCATAAGGATAACATTTACCTACCACATACACAAAAACTCTTCAAGAACTAACCTGAAAGTAAGAGTCTTCAAGGTGCCCCATAATCTTGGACAGAAAAAGTGTGCAGTGCCCAAGTTTAACTAAGTATGCAACTGGACTAAGTGATCTTTCATATAAAGATACCAACAAAAATAAAAGCATGCTTTATTAGGTTTATGGAAATCTGATAAATCAGTAGTTCTGTTGCTCACACACCTAAGATTTCAACTTCATATTTGATTTCTTGTTCTCCAGCTATGCTTGTGGCCACACACAAATACTGGCCCCGGTCAGCCTCAACGGCGTTCAGAATCTCCAGCTTCTTCCCTCCAGATATAATGTGGAGGTTGGCGCTTGCTTTTACAGGCACACCATCTTTTAACCAGGTAAGGAGAGGTGGAGGGTTGCCAGCGGCTTCACACTCTAACGTCAGTGAATTGCCAGCAACCACCTGCCTGTTCTGGGCTGTGTCGGCATCGCCCTCAATTACTGGAGGAACTGTAGAAAGGAAACATATATTGCAAGTGATTAACTCTGCAGCCAGAAAATGTATTAAGAGCAAATGGGTTAGTTCCTCCCCACTGACTTTGGCTCTATATGCCATTATGTCACGCACAATTTCATGTGAGAATTTGCTGCCGGGGCAAGCCAAGACAAAGAGGAAACAAAAAAGTCAAATGATGTAGTTCAATATTGACCAGCTATATAAAATAGAGGTTCTGCAGGACTTTGAGACGAAAGAACTAAATCTGAAGGTCTTAAAACAGTACGCTACAGATCCCACCCAGAGTAGGTATTTCAGATAACTATTGTTCAGCATGCACGTGTGACGGATGCGCTTGACCCCTTGACTAGACTAATCGCCCATTCGCGACAACATGCAAGAAAGAGAAAGGATACATGGAGAAGAAATAGCTTCAATACTTCACTAAAGCATGGTATCAAGGCCCCTGAAGTCAAGAGCTTTTTGAAAGTCACATAAAGCACAGGGCACAAAGCTCTCTCTATGTGGTCCTGCTAATACAGGCCAGTCTTTAAATGCCACAGTTGACTGCTGTTCACCCTTGACAGGCCTGCAAAAGCTGCTGACCTTCGGAAGGCATAAAAGTTTCCAAAACACACTGCCTGTAACATGGCAAATAACCAAGTTCAATAAACTCTTGCTTACCATAGATATCCACGTCATATATTTTTTCAGCAGCTCCAGCAGCATTGGTCACATGGCAAGTGTACTTTGCAGAATCTGATACTTGGGCCCGAGGTATCTGCAGGAATTGCCCTCTATCCACATAGAGAGCTTGGGGGCTGGAAATAATTGGGCGTCCATCTTTGTACCATGTAATGGTAGGAACAGGGATTCCCTTGGTTTCACATTCCAAATTTATAAGATTGTTAAGAAGTGCCGACACCTCTGTGGTAATATTCCCTCCTTTAATACTAGGAGGGACTATTTCAAAAGACAAAACAACAGTATTAAAGCCTCAGTATACAAGTCTGTGTAGATTTTAAATAGATTAAATGTTAGAATGCTGTAAGAATAAAAGATTTCAGCTTAATCAGACTTCCAACCCTTCCTGGCGTTTTTTGGTTGGTTTCTTTTGTTTTGTTTTTGTGTTTGTTGGTTTTTTTTCCCCCCAGCAGAGTTATACATTGCCTGTACAATTCTCTGGGGCACACTGAGAGTTAAAAGCATGAAGAGAACACAACACGAATGGAATCTAACATCAAATGGCCACCATATACTTAAGAAACAAGTGCCACAGCAAGGGGCACTGCAAAGCATTGCTGCCCCATTAGAGGTACCTGGAAACATTTTACCTTCTAGGCTCCAACATGTGCCAAGTTAGGACAGCTGGGCCTCCATGTGTCCTGCAATGCATTTGGGCATGGCTCTGTCTCTTCCCTGTCTCTGAGGGGGAAAGAGCAATCCCTGTATACCTTGGAAGATGCATCCTCCCAACAAGGAACAGCAACCTGCTATTTAAAATACCAAATATATCCAAGAGCCTCTACAACTGGAGTGGGAACTGCCCAGTACTCAAAACTTCTGAAGATGAAGTCACTTACTTTGAGACTAAATATGAGCTTAACAGTCTAGGTTTATGCTCCTATTTTTGAAACTTTTGGCCCATAGTCATTTCCCTTGCTCGCTAGGCAGCAGTACTCAGATTTTTCTAGCAAACAAGCTCTCATGTAAATCAGCCAATATAAAGAGTTTGTAAATCTCTGTAGAAGTAATAAAAACACAGTGCAATTGGCAACAACTAAATTTATGACTGCTGAAAGTACCAGACACATCTGGCAGACACATTAACTCCTCTGCTGCCAAACATGCTCAGTATATCCTAGACTTCCACTGACTTCCATAGTGTTCATTTAAAATGCCACTGCAGAAGTGTAAAGCAAAGTGTCAATGAATGGATCTACACCTATGAGACAGGTCTTACAGATTATCAAATCATGATGAAATATTTTCCTAATTAATTTGTGTGCAAAAATATACGAACCTATAAAATATGCTGAAACACACCCAGTTCAAAGGTTAATGCATTTCTCTGTCAGCAAATGCTTTCATCCACAGAGATGGGGAACGGTTTTAACATGGTGTTTTGGGAGAATATCAAAGCCAAAAGTAGTGCTGAACAGCTAAAACAACGTAAGAACTAGCAAGAATTAGCATCTAGGTTCCTCACTCCGTGGGCTTCTGTTTGTCCAGCCAGGATTAATGAGAAATTTAAAAGTAAAGAGACATTCCATTCTACTATCACAAATTCACCTCTCTCTTCTGAAGAACCTGAAGTAAGGTCTACTCATCTGTGAGGATTTTGTTTATCTAGGGTTTTTTATTCCTCTAATCTCACCACAGCCACAATCATCTGCAAGTCCTCACAGCATTTTCTTTGTTCCTGATGGAAAAAGACTTCACTATGATTGGTGTACAGGTATATTTCTGTGCATGTGGTTGCTCCATGCTTCAGAAACGTCCCAGATGAGGGAAATAATGTAAGTTCACAGTCATCAGTAGAAAAGACACACAATCTTCAGAATCAAATCCATAGCAAATGAGGACTCATCAGCTTAAGGGCTCATACATTCAAATTCCTACACTTCACACTCTGGGCAAGAGAGTGTTATCTCACCTATAGATTTCTGCACTTGTTTCCCCCTAATTTCTGCTAGCACTGTGCTCTCTCAGTTTTCAGATCTGACTGGGCTTTCATACATTTTTTTGTCTTCCAAGTCTTGAAAAACTCTTCCTCTTGTCTCCTTTGAAGTCTTCCTTCAGAAACTACTACTTCTTTCTTCCATGAACCTTTCCCCTCCTTTTCTCCCAACTGATAATCTACTAATTTACATTAACCTTATCTAGAACAATCACAGAAATTGTCTGTTCTCCATGTCTTTGCTAAGACTCCACTGCTTGTAAAAAGACAAAAAGTATACTCAGTGTGCTATAAAGATGGTTATCTCATGCTAGCATTTCTTCTCTTGTTATAAATGACCCCAATGACATACCACACTACCTGAAGATCATGTGGAACATTCTTTTCCAAAGACTATTTGAGTCTGATTCTTACTGGTTTTGCACTTTACTTTATACTTTTGCACTAAGTTTAACTTATTCCTGGCTGAATTTACTCCTAGCACTAGGTTAAAGAAAATAAGACCATGAGCGTATTAAAATAAAAATCTTTAATTAATTTTCTCCTCAAAAATTATGAACAAAATAATGAAGCCAATGTGATAATAAAATAATTCAGCTGAAACTAATTAATAGCAAAATTTAAATTTAAAATTCAAGATTTTTTGGCTTTCACCAGGGAAGTGGTTGAGTCTCCATCCCTGGAGGTATTTAAAGAATGGATAAATGTGGTGCTCGAGGACATGGTATAGATGGACTTGGCAGTGTTGGGTTAATGGTTGGACTCGATGATCTTAAGGGTCTTTTCCAATCTTGATGATTCTATGACTACATCCATACTTAATTTGACACACATAAATGTTCAAAACGACCACTTTGTCAACAGATGAGTATTAAGTTATGTTTATACAAAAAAATTTGCAAGATCAGAGCCTTAATTCATATTTGTCTGAGCATCTCTATTCAAAAAAGAAATCTTATGAGTAAAATTAAAGGATCTTCTAGGATCAGGCATTCTATAAACTTACCATGGATGATCAGCTTGACCTCCTTAACTTGTTTGCCAGCAGTGTTGGTGGCGCTGCACTGATAACGACCTTTGTCAATCCTTCGAGCACTCTTTATGTGTAGAACTTGATCTTTGTCTAGAAGCTCAACATTGGGATCACCCAAAAACAAGGGCCTGGAATAGAGATTATTTTGCTTCATAGAACTCTGACTCCATCCTTTCAACAGTAATTTAAACTGACAGTAATAAGAAGGGGCCCTTTAATAGCAGTAATTGTACCATTAAAGAGTATCATTTAGCACTAGAGCAACAGCATTAATCCAAAGGGCCACCATAAAGTGACAAAACTATTATAATAAACTTTACTCCTAGTTTCAGAAGAAACCAAAACACAAAAAGTACTTTACTCAGGTCATCCAGGATGCCAGCATCAGAGCCAGGGTCCTACTCTTGATCTCAGTTTCTTTTTTCTAATTACTTAGATCATGACAGTCCTTTGCTGGTAACAAAATGTCTGCATTTACTAGATGAGAGTATCAACATATCAATACCAAAGAATAAGGAATTTTCACATCAGAATATCTGTGAGTACTAGCCTATGCCTATACTGAACTACATTGTTAAACACCAACACTATTTAAAAACACAGCCCAATCTGTTTTTCAGCTAATATTTAAGCCATCAAGAATTCTTCTCTTGGTATGCTTTCCTGGAAGATGAGATGAAGAATTGAAACATGCAGGCTACAAATGTTTTAAAACCTTCAATGTATATAAGCAGAACTGCACAAGGCACTAGCTAGAAAAATGTTAGATATGGGTACTGTCTACCAATGAACAAATCACGTCAGCAAAACAACTGTATTCTAACTAAAGAAATGTTTAAAATAACCCAGATACAATAAACTCAAAAAAATGGTTACATTTGTCTTGGTTCGAGCATTGTCTGGCTTCAAATACTGTAAATCTATCTGCTCTGCAAGTGCCACTGTCAGCAATGGGACAGTTCACAAAGAAAGGCAGGATGCTAACTTTTGATTAAAGAACTTACCACTTCACACCACCACAAATTTTATGCACTGACAATAACTTAACACTAAGTAGTTGAAAGCTGAGGTTGCTGGTACAGTGCACCTTCTTCCTCTGTATTCTAAGAGAGGACCTTAAAAGCTACGATGTACTTACTTGCCATCTTTGAACCAGTGAATGTCAGGAAAAGGGAAGCCTTTGGCTCTACATTCCAGACTGATTTCCTGGTTGAGGACGACTGCAATTTCACCAGGGGTATCAGCACCTATTATACTTGGTGGAACTTTAAAAAGACAAACATTACAGGAAGAAGTGGTATTTAACCAGGAAGGTATACTATGAAACTGGAAGAAATGCAGTGGTGGATCCTGCTATTCCCTTGAAACAACTTTAGTTTTCACTGCAAAGTGACTCCTGCTAGATCATATCATTTCTATCATGACAAGCACTTCCACACTTGTGCTGGTGAACTGTACGTAAGATGACTCCTATGTTAGACTGCTGTACACCCAAAATACAAAACAAAGTACCAAAGACCAAAATCCAAAAACAAAAAACAGCATTTTGTCTGTGTTACTACAAGAATGGCAAACTTTCAGTCTTCAAAAGCCACCATGAGGAGTGCTTTGGCAGCCAATATTTAATGATTTAATGGGCAGTGAAAGGAAGAATTCATTTATAATAACTTGAAATTTAATGGCTTCTTAAGTAGCAACCGTTTTTCAGATCACCATCTTAAAAAAAAAAAACAAAAAAAAACCCAACACACAACAAAACCCAAAAACACGGAACTAACCTAGTATATCTAGGTTAAACAGCTTCTCAGAACTTCCTGCTACATTTATGGCTTTGCATGAATATTGTCCAGCATCATCAGTAGCAGCTTTAAGGAGCTTCAGTATCTTCCCGTTGTGTGAAATCTGGAGAGTACTGCTTTCCACAACCTTAAAAGAACCCAAGACATTAGCCTTACGTGATCCAAGTTACATAAGCCAAATATCACAGCTGGATTTTTATAAGACAATGGTAGTTTTAGTCTAAGGATAATCTGTTTCCCCTTTCCGTTACACCACTAATCTCCTCAACTTCTGCAATCTATTCAATATGACCTGTAGATCAACATACAATAGAGAGGGAAAACCAAAAGAAAGTCTTCATCTACCAGTAATGGTCAGTCACAAAGCTGCATGAAGGGGTCTCTCCTCGTCTTAAACTATCACTTATCAGCTACAAGTAGAAGTATGGGACTCAAGGATAATCCTGAGGAATTCAAACCTCCGAGAGTTCTTATTTCTCCATCTACAGAATGAAGAAAATACCATTATTTGTCCCCTCTGCAAGGGCTCTGGCATCTACAATACTGGGAGATTTCTAAGGATAATTCCTAGGGGAATCTTGAAAATAAAAAGTTTATTTTTGACTTATTGAACAGCTGAATTAATGGATGGCTTTCTGTGTGGGTGTTCTTAGTGCAGTTTAAATATACATAAAGGCACATACATGTATTTACTTTAAATGAGTTCTCATACCAAGCACTCAAAAGTCAGCACAAAACTGATTGATGATGGCTATGCTACTTCAGTTAGGTTAATCATACATACCTGGGTATCTTCTTTATACCAGGAGATGATTGGAAAGGGGTTACCAGAGACTTCACAGAAGAGACTTACAGGGTGATGAATAACTACGGATGTATTTGTCACCTTTTCTTGATCTCTAATTTCAGGAGGAACTACAAGAAAGCTCCAAGTCATATATTAATCCTTCTATTCCACTGATTTCCCACTTCCTCCTTTCCCCCAAGTCAAGGACCACTGTAATCTAAATTTCTCAGACCCTTTTCATTCCCTCCCCAATGCTTCCATTTGCGTTTTAGCTCTGGACCTATCTACCTATGTCCTCTCTTCTCTTTCTCAAAAAACAAGTCTTCTCTTGCCCAATAACAGAATCCCAGGGAAATTCACTCAAACACAATTGCCGTCAACATTTTAAGAGAATAATCTTAAAATTTAATCTTAAATTTAATTTTATTTAATCTTAAATTTAATCTTAATCTTAAAATCCCATGTTATTTGCTTAGCATATAAAGGAAGTACATTCCAGAGAGTCATCCTTCCTCTTCACTGCTCCAGTCATTCCCAAGAACATCTGCTTATCATTTGTCCCACTATGAATGCAAAGAGAATGGCCTTATGTGGTGGATTAGAAAGTTCAAACCCCATTGATGAGCCCTGTTTGCACAAGATGTAATTTCTTTTTTCTTGGAATAAAGATAAGGATATCATCCTGCTCAGGCATCAGAGCTAACTATCATGGGAAGTGAACAAGTCTGGAATAAAAGTACTCTGTAAGAAGCAAAATATCAAAACATATCTCAAGGCCACCTGTAGAGTTTCTACTTTCCAGTTAGGATTCTGGAAGAATATCAGGAGCAAGAATTCTCCTATTCTATCTTCATTCTGATAAATAACTTTTCTCATATTTGTATTTGAAACACAGATCTATCACCCAATCTTTAATTTCTATGGTACAAAACTCTTCATTTGCTATTTCCATTAAAGTTTTCAAGTATAACTAGAGCCTTCTACAAATGAGATGCACCTAGCTCTTTGAGGAAAACAAAGATGGTTTGTGCATGAAGTCACAGAGAACAGAAACAATAGAAAAAATATAGAGAGTAGCAGAATAATAGAAATGGAAGTACTCAGATTAGATTTTATAATTTAACTGCACATGAGCAGATATGGGGCGTGCAATTTCCAGCAACAAAAACGAAGATGTTCTTCAAAAACAGTTCCCCAATAGTTGTATTTATTATTTACCGTGAACTTTCAGGTTATATTTTCTTTCTGTGCTTCCAGCTTCATTGGCTGCCACGCAGATATACTCTCCATTATCAGAAGGTGTAACAGAAGCTATGATCAGCAGTGTCCCATCATCCAGAATTGAAATCCCTGGTTCACTGCCTGTCAGCTCTCTTCCATTACGTAGCCATTTGATGACAGGCTTTGGAATACCTAACAAGAAAAAGGTGAAACTTCAAGAAACGGTTCACTCAGCTCAGAATAAGAAAGATTCAAACAATTCACACTGCTTATTGGAAGTCTTACTGGCAAGAACAATGCATAGGGAGGCTGTGAGCTTTCAAACTTAGAGGAAGCCCCGACTGTTAGAGTATGATTTTGACATTAAAAATCTTAGTCCTAAACATTATAATATCCTTGTTGGCTAGCAATGACTTTTCACAGAACTTCTGCACACAGTGGTTATTTAAATCACTGCTAGTTTGAATTTTTACACATAAAGTATATATGGAAAATACTGTGTAGATTGTACATTTTTACCATTACAAGGAGTACACATAAACTTGGTAGTTTTCAATAGTCAACAGAAAAACATACTTTTGTCACTAAAGGTGATAACAATGATACACACCTTTTGCTGGGCATGGGAATGCAATGCGCTGATTTGCCACTCTTTCTTGAAAGGGACTATTGTATGGAGGGTCCAGATCATCGATAGTAGGAGACTCTGAAAGAAAATTAGACCCCCAAAAATTATTGATCTCTGCTCCCAAATGTGAAAATACAATCTGGCAATATAAAACACTTCCAAGACTCACTCCTTCACATAAGGTCAGACTCCAATAATGCCCTTTATAGTGAAGAAGTGTACTACAGAAGCAGTTTTGATTTCAACAGGAATATTTAGGAAGTAAGCAGCAGGAAGAGGCTTTCAAATTTGACTGAAACTGGTTCTCACTAAAACTCACTATATTTGTTTTGAAGGTAGAGACAGTGTTTCTGCAAAATCTGAAAAATACCATTTAATTTATTTTTTTTTTTTCTAGCATCCTGGCTTGTATCAGGAATAGTGTGGCCAGCAGGACTAGGGAAGTGATTGTCCCCTTGTACTCAGCACTGGTGAGGCCGCACCTCAAATACTATGTTCAGTTTTGAGCCCCTCACTACAAGAAGGACATTGAGGTGCTGGAAAGTGTCCAGAGAAGGGCAAAGAAGTTGGTGAAGGGTCTAGAGCACAAGTCTTATGAGGAACGGCTGAGGGAGCTGGGGTTGTTTAGCCTGGAGAAGAGGAGGCTGAGGGGAGACTTTATTGCTCTCTACAACTACCTGAAAGGAGGTTGTAGCGAGGTGGGGGTTGGTCTCTTCTCCCACATAAGAAGCGATAGGACAAGAGGAAATGGCCTCAAGTTGCACCAGGGGAGGTTTAGGTTGGATATTAGGAAAAACTTCTTCACTGAAAGGGTAGTCAGGCACTGGAACAGGCTGCCCAGGTAATGGTTGAGTCTCCATCCCTGGAGGTATTTAAAAGTGTGTAGGATATGACACTTAGGGACATGGTTTAGTCGTGGACTTGGCAGTGTTAGGTTAATGGTTGAACTTGATGATCTTAAAGGTCTTTTCCACCTAAACGATTCCATGATTCTCATACCACATATTGGTACTACTACCATCCTTTGTTCTTGCATCTCATTTTGAACTCGTGTGTGGAGTGAGACTATACAATGAATATTATTTATAATTAAGTAAAGTTACTGGCAGTCCTTTGTTGTTTGTAACAAGTGGTTCTCAGCACCTCTAATCCAAAGGAATCGGAACATTGTCTTTAGACTATTACAAAGAAGAAATAATTCCTGCTTAGCTTAAGTCAGTCATGCCACATTGATGTATGTCAGCCCATCAAGTGAGGAGTTATACTACATATTTAAATTGGCACGTCGACCCATTGTTGCCTCATCATCATTTCAATAGCATACCAATTGATTAAGTGAAGAGCTCAATTTCAGCTCATGCAAAATTCCAATTCCATTTAAAGCTGCAACACCAGGCTCTGAGGTTCAGAGACAGTGTCTGAAAATGTGAGACATCTGAACACAGAGATAATATTTGAAAAAGACGTTTCCCATACTGGAATCTGATTTTAATTACCTACTACAAAACCAAACCATAAATAGCTTGAAGATTTTTTTTATTAAAAAAAAAAAAGTAATATATTTTGAGTTTCTTTTTCTTATTTCTGCAAACTCTCCGAAGACTATTTGCCTATTCTAATTTTCCTTAATTAACATCAGAACACAACATCTAAAGGAGATTTGGATTTTGCATCATGTAAAAGAGTATTGCTCTCCAAAACATAAACCAGACAGCACTGGCATGAAACTATACCTAGCCAGGGCAGGAGGCAAGATTACAGCCCTAACATAAATACCTTGAACTTGTACTGTTATCTCCGACGCATCACTGCCCGCTACGTTACTAGCGACACACTTGTAGATTCCGGCATCGGGAAGCTGGACGTTGCTGATGCTTAGAGCTCCATCCAGGCTGTGGATGAACTGCCCACCATCTATTGGCACAGTACTTCTGCCTTTGAACCAAGTGATTGTTGGGGAAGGGATCCCCTGGGCACTGCAGGGTATGTCAACTCTGTGGCCAGCTTGGACTTTCAAAACTCGAGGCCCACGCTGTATCTTTGGAGGAACTAAGGAAGACAAGTTTAGTCCATAGTAATGTGAAGAAAATGATGTACAAGATCATTCTTAAGGCTGAGAGAGTTAGGATTGTTCAGCCTAGAGAAGAGAAGGCTCCAGGAAGACCTTATTGTGACTTTTTAGTACTTAAAGGGGGCTTATAAGAAAGATGGGCACAGACTTTTTAGCAGGGCCTGTAGCAATAGGACAAGGCGTAATGATTTTAAACTAAGAGAGGGAAGATTCAGACTAGATATAAGGAAGAAATTTTTTATGATGAGGAAACGATGGAACAGGTTGCCCAGAGAGGCTGTAAATGCCCCATCCCTGGAAACATTCAAGGTCACACTGGACGGGGCTCTAAGCAACCAGAACTAGTTGAAGTTGTCCCTGCTCATTGCAGGGGAGCTGCACTGGATGACCTCTAAAGGTCCCTTCCAACCCAAACTATTCTATGACTCTATGAAAGTCTTTTCAGTTTTTGTCATTTTAGAACATGTCCTTCTTTATTCACTGAAACCAAATTCCCTCAGGTGACTAAGGAAGCAGACCTGCATGTTCTCTGCATAGGATAGGGTGTACGATACCCTACTGCTTAATTTATTTGAAGAAGCTACATTTCAAATTCTACTGCATGACTTCTATATGAGTAGTTTAATATTATTAATATTATACTGAGCACATTTGAAGAGCTATGGGTACTGGCTCTTCAGAACACAACAATTCAAAAGCTTTTATGATAAAGTTAATTACATGTTCCCTTTGTCATTTTAATTTCCTTCCTCTAATCCCTGATCTTTGTACGCTTCGAAACATGAGCTCGGACAAGGAGATAAAATATGACTGGAAGAGATTTTGCTGGTCCCAAAGAATAATATAAATCCAACGTAACTCTTTTGCCACAATGTTTTTCTTTCCAAGGTTTGCTGACAATAAAAAGACTTATAAAGAATGTGTGAAACAATAACAAGTGCCATTTTTCCAGACTCTCTGTTAAAGTACAATTACAGATAAACAAAGATGTGCACTGATATCAGACTTCTCTATACACAGAGCCAGACAGTAGTCTGTTATAGCCATTGTAATTGAATTAATGTAGTCTGAAGGTTTCAGAGTTGCTGGGGGCATGAGTTCCAATTTGGTACATTTGTGGTATGTAGTCCACTTCAAAGACATGTGCTGGCAACGGGCATTAGCAGCAACACTTCCAAACTCTACATGAACCACAGGAGAACTATCAGTACATCCACAATTACTATTGATCAGCCTTGTCTGGACTGTGCCAGGCCATGGCTCCTGCACCCTCTCCTATGTGCTTTAGCACTGGCAGGAGGTACATGTGCCACAACCTGTGTTTCTGTCTGACACAGGTAAGGAGGAATAAATGAGAGAGCACGGAGCTAACAACACGCGACATTGTGTAAGCAGTTAAGAGACTGCGGTTGGGGTCCCATTAAGGCGAGAGTAGGAGAGACACGATGGAGTGAGAATGCGATGATCTATGGTAAGAAGGAGAGGGAAGGGAACATGGGTCCTAGCTTGAGCAAGAGCAACTAGACACCTTCATGGCAGGGGAGGAAGGTGGGCACAAACACAGGGTGCTGGTTTGAATAGAGAAAGTACAGTAAGATGGGTTAAGGTATTAGTTCGCAAAGGTGGGTACAGCACAATGTATATGCATATAGCTGTGCACCAAGACAGGAACAGCTGCCTATCCACAGGCAGCACAGTTGCACACTGGTTTCACTACCACCTGAGCAGGTGTGCAAGCAAACTTTGACATCTGCTACCAAAATTTTTTGGATATGTCATTCCCATCAAGCTGGTGGGAACTTGACACCTGTAAGCCTCAGCCAGCTTTGCTATTCTCAGCCGCTGTTTGCAAACTTACTACTGAGAAACCTCTTGCACAGAGAACATCCAAGTGCATCAGAACAAGTTTTCAGTTCTTAAAATCCCTCTCACTGACCTAAAAAGAATCAAATGTCATATTGTGCTATAATTCTTCCACGAGTCTAAGGAACATTAAAGGAAGGGGGGTGTGTGTGTATATATATATATATATATACGTGTGTGTGTGTGTTCCACATAATCAATAACAACAACTTGCATATGAAGATAATATGACCTGAAAGAATATAGGTCAATAGCATTTAATGTACATAAGGAAAAACGTTTGAAAAGCTCTGCATGATGCTAAATTCCATGCAGAAACCCGCAGATGATTAACCTTTAAGTTAAAACTTACCATGTACACTTAGCTTCACTGACTGAGTCACATTCCCAGCAATATTTGTGGCTACACAGATATATATTCCACTGTCGGGAACTTGTGTGTCACTGATCTTCATTGACCCTGAGGGTAAGAAAGTGTGTCTGGAAAAATAAGAAGCAGATACACTGTATAAACATGTATTGAAAGGTGAATGACCTCTACTTACACACTGCTAATGATTGCTATGAGCTAAAATAACACCAATGTACAGAGCACACTTAGCTGTGCCATGTTACTAAACTATGACTTACAATTACTCATTTTTTTTAACTCTTTACTGAGCCACTACATTCAGAATATACAGCAGATATCTAAAATATAAGATCCAAATTACAAAATTTGGTTCTAGCTACTTACAGAACATATTAAAATCTGTCTTCTTTCTAGAAATGGGAGAAAAACAAAACAAAAAAAACCCCACACAAACACACCCAAAAGAACAAAAACCAACAGGTAGAGAAATGGAGCTCTTCTACCTTCTGTCAAAAATTTTTCCTCAGCCCAGGTCAGCAGGGTGAGAAAGTTAAACAACTTTTGATACTACTTCATCCTGGCAAAAAAAAGATGATGATTCAAGATGGAAGAGGGGATTCTGAAGAGTATTCTGATTCAAAACTGCCAGTTCAAGTGTTTATAGAAATTGTCATTATTCATTTGTAAATAGTTAACTACATAGCATTAATTTTTACTACGGTTCTGGTCACAGGCCTGTAACATTACAAAATACATTGGCCAGCTAAGCCAAAATCTTCTTATGTAAAAGTCAAAAGTAATAGAGATAGGGAAAATAAATAAGGAGGGAAGAAAAAATGACAGCTAAGAATTGACAAGAAGAAATTCAAGTCTAGCACTCAAGATTATATACAGAATTTAAGCAAAGTTGGTGGGAATTGGTGGTATCATCTGTCTTCCTTTTTCTGACACTGTCTAATTAGGACAATGTTATCATATGGGCATAAATGGTGAATTTTTGGATTGCAATGGCCTGGAGAGATAAATGGAAAGAAAGTGTTTCCTCCAGGCCACCCAAATCTGTCTGGTGTTTTGATTCCTCCTCTGCTGCCCGTATCTTTCCAAACCTTTCTTTTTTTTTTTAAATAACCCCAAAAGTTAGATTGCTCAGGCAACTTATCTTCCATTATTTTGTCCACTAATTACATTTGCTTTCTGATAAAAGTTCCTTCATTTCTGATTTCACTCTTCTTTTGTTTACTGGTCACGTTTCTGTCATCATCTTTGGGTGGTCTCAAACAATTTTGTTTGGACTAATTCTTTAACTTTTGCTGACATGTGTAAAAAATTTTATGGAATGGGCTGAGCTGGACTTCTGCTACTCTGCACAACTTGCATCTCTCCACAACAGACATGAGTAAGTAACCTAATTTATCAATGTCTCCTGAGGTAAATGAGGACAAGTAAGGGAGCAAGAATGTGGACTCGTTAGTGCATGCAACATGCTCACAGGACACAGCGGAAAATTCCACACCTATTACTAACAACAAATCAACTCTCTGTGCACAAGCCTCCTTCACCAAATATGCTGGCCCAGCAGCTACTATTTGCTGAGCCTGCTGCAGACTCGCGGGAATGGGTGGCTCTTGAGGTGCAGATTTGGCCACAAGGGAAAGAGGCTTGCCTTCAGTCTGTATGATTCCTTAATTCAGCTCAGACACTGGCTGATTCCTTCCACTTGGATCAGTGAGAGACACTAGACAACGGGCACAGCAATTGCTACAGTATGCATTTGGCCAGTGTTACCATTTCCTGGTTTATGAATACAGCTGTAAGCCTTTACCCGTTCTGAGGTATCTCGAAGACTAGAAAGCACAAGCATGCCCCGTGACAGTACTTGGCATTTCAACTGGGAACACAGAGAGAAGAATCACCTACTCGTTTCCTCTCTTATTTTATACAATACTAAAACAATAAGGAAGAACTCCAACATTGTGGCCCATGCTGCATACAAGACAGTACCCAACTCTTCATTCTTTAAAGCTGTCAACTCAACATTTTTGTGAGCATTTAGCTATGTTTTCACATGTTCAAGAATATCTGGAGAGTTTTTGGATCCAAAACACAGCAAGCAATGAGCCCTTGCAAGCACTCCCAAACATTTATCATCATCTGTGTTCTACTGGCAGCCCAGACTTCATATGAATAACAGACAATGCTCCCCTGAGCATAAATATGAAGTGCTTAAGGAAAGAAAAACAGTTTCTAAACATTTACAATCAGGCACCGGTTATGCGAGTCTCTGGGCACCACTGCAGTACAAATGTAACAGGATCTCTTTCGTCATGGTCTCCTGAGACTGCATATAAACACACACTGGAATGGAAGCTGTACAATGATGCATGGTCTTAGTATCCGAAGAGACACATACACTTGTTTTGGGAAACAGGGTAAACAGTAAAACAGGGTCCTCATGCAGGACAACTTAATACCTTCTGATTGATCCTGCAGCAATTAGAAATTATATATCCTTCCAAAATCTTGAAAGCTTAGATGCAATTTCACTTTTCTTTTGTTTTCATCAAACATTGTTACCTTGGAGAGAATGGAGATATGAGCTGCATTTCTTTGGCCCAGGTAATTATGGGGGGTGGCAAGCTCTTTACTTCACATGGAAGTGTGACATCTTCCCCTGCAATTACTGAGATCGCTATGGGTTTATCATATGCATTTCCTTGCTGGTCTCCAGGCCTGGATACTCTAGGTTTCACTATAACATGGAACATGTTAAGAAGCTGCAATGAATATTCGTATTTGTACAAAGGCAACACCATACAATTTTACCTCAGATTAAACATCTATTTTTTTTTTATCAGGTACATAACATTACAATCCTCTTTTTAACGACAGGTCTGCAATAGACATAAATCACTGTAATGCTGATGTACAGTGCCTGTACCTCAGACACTGGCTGATGCCTACATGCAATACCACAAATACCAGTGAGACTGCACTATCTACCCAAAAAGCTCGATAGCAACAGGTATATGTAGTTCATGCATATGCTAGCTCCGTATTGTATTGGCTGCAAACTACCTATGCCTGAACTATGTTACACTACAGCACCAACACCTACAAGCCATAAAAGCCTTGCAAAGCAAGCCTACACCTAAATAAAATTTTTTTCTAATACTGGGAGATGGTAGGAAGCTTTGGGACCAATGGGATTAATGGATCTTTATTCTTCTATCAGCAGGGACTTCTATTCCTATACAGGTACTTCCTATTCGCTTCCACAAAAGATGAAATTATGATCAGCCCAAGATCCTAGTCCACGAACTCAACACATAACAGGTATCAGGAGGTTTTAAGAGAATCATAACAGCTGAAGGATAGGCCTTTCAGTATCAGCCATTTGTAAAATTGCTTACTATGTGGATCCAGTGATCTAGGACAAAGTCAAAAGCACTAGTTAGAGACTAGTTTAAATCCTGTTTGCATTGTGGGTATCCTAGTTCACAATCCACCTGAGTGGGTTTATCCCATCTAAAGTAGAATGCAATGGGGGGAGAGAGACAACACCACTATATTTGATTTTAGCTCATACATACCGTAGACAGTCAGCTGGACTTTCCGTGTAGCATAACCAGCAGCATTTGTTGCAGTGCACACATATTCCCCCGTCTCTTCACCTCCTGGTGAAGCTACATACAGACTTCCATCAGACCCTGCAGAAAATTTCACATTGCTAGGAAGAATTACTTCTCCTTTCTGTGGAAAGAAAAAAAAAAAAAAAAGTCCACAGTGCTTGGATCTTCTAAAATAAAACAAATTACAATCATTTAATTCAATAAAAGCCAAAGCTTGCAGAGATAGAATAAAATCTAATGAAAACATTAAAACTATTAAAGGAATATAAAAATGTTAGTTCCTGTAGCATCTCCCCTAGCTTACACCATTGCTGTGATCCATTGATATGAAAACTACTATAATTTTAATATAACACTGGGTCAGATTTTTCATTGTGAAATATGCTCCATGCTCTTTAATACAGTTATATAGACCAAAAAATTTGCAGGCAGTCTGACTAAACTGAGCAATATTTTAATTTACATTACAGTACTGTTTCTATTGTTTATGGCTGAGATGGACAAAATATTTTGAAATAACTACGAAGCCTGGCGCCAAAATTCCATCCATACAAATTAACTAACTTCAGCTAACTTTTCACACTCTTTGAGTGTCACTGTCTGAGCAGTAACAACAGCAGAAACACAGGGATTCTTATGCAGAAAACTTGATACTTTTTGCAGACCCCAATTTTTAAAAAAAATTCAAAATTTCAGCTGAGTTAATTTTGACATTGATTTCTGATGTCAAAACATCTTGTCAAGGACATGACTGAAAAGTGACAGATGGTTAACCCCAGAATGCCATTATTAGACATGCTTTCTTCAGAGGAAGAAGTCATCTTAAAAGTAAGGCTCCAAAGCAAAAATGAACTTTCAATCTGTGGCAGGTTGCCTAATCTCGAATTATCAACCCACAACAGGAATATGAAAAACTTCTAAAGTGTTAAAAACAAAGATACAGCAATAACCAAAGCTCTTCCAAAGAACAGAACATTGATTTATGGCTGGGCCATGGCCAGAAAGCACTGCTCTAAGAAACAAAAGCAGTTATGAATAAAGACAGATTTCCAGGTCCCTCACAAATGAGGCTTTTGGCCATGTTTCTTGCATATAGTTTTTATCACAACTAAATGATGTTTTCAATTAATCTTTCACCATGAACAGCTCGAAGATGAGAAATTACCTTGGACCAGACAATAGATGGCTTAGGAACTCCACTTGCTTTGCATGGTAATGTTACTGGGATTCCTTCAATGGTGCTAAATATCTGCTGTCCGTGCTGAATAACAGGCAGAACTAAAAATAAATGCAAATATTAAACACACACAGATGTGTTTTAAGACAGATTTCAAACCATGGCACAACTCTTACAATAAAACCCTTATGTTCAATTACTACATCATACAGGCAGCAGGGTTTGGGAATTTTCAGCCTCTTCTTTGAACCCTAACATTGACAATGACTAGCCACTTTCTCCTCCCCTCTTTCATGACAGAATAAATACCTGTTCATAATAAAGCATGTCAGCCATAGGATGATCATTGAATTAGGTAGATATAGCTTTAAACTAACTGTATGTATTTCACTCAGCTGATTGCAATCATTTCAGAAAGTCTTTGTCACAATATCCTCTGATAACATTTTAGGTCAGGCTTCCCAAAACAATACTGTATGTGATTCAACCTATACAGCACCTTTCATGAGAATGGGTTCAGCATTTTTGGTGTTGAATTAATTTCCATTGATGGACAATACTTTGAACAGAGCAGATATGAGAGTGAAGAACTAATCACACTCCAAGCTTACTTAATATTTGTTATAAATGCTACAAAATTGTGCTAACTGCAGTGATGGTTTCTGCAGGGACTGACTGTTAGATGAACTTGAGTAAAAATACCAGACCACTTCACAAAATCAGTAGCAAGTGATAACAAGAACGCCAGTTCCCCTACTTAACTGAGCTGGTGTTGAATTAACAACAACAACAAAGATCAGATTTAAGGCTATAATACCAAAAACTACGTCCTTCTAAAAACATACAAATATATTCCTTTCTGTTCTCAAGTTCTGAAATATTCCAAAAACTAGTGTTGACACGTAAGACCTTACCAGACACTGAGTACATGTCTGTATTAAAAAATAATAGCTATTCTTAATATAAAAGGGTGTTCCAGCATCTTCAGTGAAGCTTAAAATAAATCTCCCAAGATTAATTTAACACGTGAGAAAATTTCAGGCTGTAAACCATGAAGTGGTTGTGACCCCACACAGAGTTAATACAAGTATCTTCAGCTGAAATACAGATGGGTTACCACAATGCTAACACTTTGTCTTGCTGTCAGTGTAATTTTTGGTATGTTTTAATTAAAGAAAAGAAAAAGCAGGGGGGGAAACAAACACATTTTGCCAGACTCGTAATTCATTTTAATTGTAATTCTCCCATGAGTTGTGCTTCCTTATAACAGTTATAAGAAAGACAGCACTTTTCATGATTTTCCAGTAAACTTCCACTTGCGTCTGTTTTGTTAATAAAGCTAGACATGAAGACTGCACAACCCAACCTTTGCAGATGTTTAAAAATTAGATCTTCTACGATCACAAAATGGTGTTCTTTTTGTTTTATTTTAAAAACAGTCTCTATCACTCAGTTCTTTCCTGTGCAGTTCCTCTTACAAAAGAGGAAACTTGAGAAATTAGTATAACTGTAACAAAAAAGCTCTAATGAGAGCTCCTGTTAGTAAGAAATGCACTCTTGTCTTGCATTCAGCACAAAAGCAAAAAGAGTATTCCTTACCATACACGTTAACAGTAGTAGTTTTGTTGCTTGTCCCAGCCACATTACTTGCCATGCAGGTATAATCACCGCCATCCTGCAGTCGAACTCTTTCAAGGTGCAGGCTTCCATCACTGCGAACATTAATGTAGGGATTGGGAACCAGCTGCCGAAAGAGTGATGTAATGTTTTACTGAAGAAAATACTTGTTGATATTTACTTTGGGATGCAGTGTGGCTTTACTTAACTATTTCATATTCTTAAAAATTATATGTTCCTGGAGAATTTTACTAGAGCTTTTCCTACCTTTCATCTTTCATAAAAAACTAATTTTAAATAAGAATTTTGGTAGCACCTCGTATTTACTGCTGGAGTGCGATTAAGATCTGCAACGGCAACTCTGCTCTGTCACAGCACATATAGAACTGCCACTCATTCTTATAATTGCACACTGAAGCAAAAACAAACTTGGCTGAATTATTTTACTGTATTTTTAATTGGTTATTCCAGTAACCAATTTGATCACAGATCAGCTCTTGATGAGTGCAATGACTTGTTGTTCTTCCACAAATCGATTTTTTTTTTACGGTTATCGAAACCTAACTTGCCATATCCATCGAGTAGAAGAGATCAGCTCTGAAGCATACCGTTGTGAAAGATAAGAAAAGTTACAACATTTACAAAAGAAGAATAATTTTTTAAAAGTTATATACCCTATAGCAACAACAACAAAAATCAATGAGCTCAGCAACATAGACTTGCCTTACAGAAAGGGTGTTAGAATGCAAAATTGTTCCAGTCATGCTGTGCTCAGAAAAAGCTGCATTCTTCTCTAAAAATAACTTACTCCAATGCTTTCCTTGGAGTGTAGCTTTTGCTGCAAGCTTACAATTACAGGAAACTAGCACTACTATACAGAGGAATTAGCAACTCAACAAGGAGGATCCTGCCAGTATTTCTCATAGAAGTTACAGCCTGTGCTACTTGCACTTACCTATCTAAAGAAAAGTCCGATGATTCCCAGTGATTCAAAAACTGAGCAGAAAACCCTAGCAAGCAAAGGGTCAAGTAGTGCCAGGGTTCTGCTTGGTAACAATAAAATAAAAAAAATTGCTATCATTTTTTAATTACAGCTGTGGAGAAAGGGCTGTAGGGAGAAATTAGCATGCAAGATAAAAATCAGGGCTTCATAGGGATGTTAAAGTCAGTAATTTGGCTACTACTAAAGAAATGAAACTTCACTGAGACAACTAACCTAGGCATGGTGTCTACACAACCCTTCTGTCTGCGGGAGTTATAAAATAGCAATGGTATGCTCTCAAGCAGGAAAGAAAACATACATGCTTTCATGCTCTGAGCAGTGCACCACTATGAAAGCACTACACAGTACAGGGATGCTGACATTTATCTCATCCCATCAGCAACATTAAAAGTCATGATGTTAAAAAACCCTAAATCTATGGAAATTTTCTGGTATCCTGATTTTTAAAAAAGAGGGAAAAAGAAATGCTTTTCAGTTACCAGTGTGTAAATTCCAGCACCTTTGTCATTCTGGTGGGATATTCCACTAGCATTCCTATATTTGGAGCCTAAGGCTGAAATTCAGGAGCTAAAGAGAATGCATAAAACTGCTTTGAAAGTAAGTAAAGTAGCAGATAAAAGGACAATTCACAAATACTTTGGTTCGAAGTTCTTTTCTAGACCTTCACATTCCCCCCTACCACTACCATCTCCTATTCCCTGATCTCCCTTCAGAGTTAGAAGTTTCCTAGCATGGGCAGTGATCAGTGAGGCATAATTGTCAGGATGCCACAGTTCACTTCCACTTTCATATCTTGAACAGTAATAAACTATAAATAAATAAATATATTTAAATAATATAAATAATCATTTCTCAGGGGAACAGCTGTACTCCAAATGACAGCGCCTGCAGAAACTCAGAAGCAGCTACTGCCTTACAGATACAGCCAACTGGCTTCTCCTGAGGAAGCAGCAGCTCCTGCTGAGTGGTGGTTGTCTGCTGTAATTCACCTTGATGACACTGGATCCTTGTTTCCAGTGAGCCAGTCCAATCTTGTGAAGCATTTTTATTTGTAAGCATAAAATCTATCAGTATATCTGTACATCGACTTTTGTAAATTAAACCAAGTTGTTATCGTGGCTTGAAATGTCAGTTGTAGATTTCCTCTGTAATAAATCTTACAGGAAACAAAACAGTCTTACCACCATACTGTTTTTAATCCACCTCCGGTCTGGAATAGGGTTTCCAGCAAGCAGTACACATGGCAAAGTGAGCTGCTGCCCCTCAATTACATTGGCTGTGGCTGGACTTACTCCAATTAGAGGTGTAACTTGAACAAAAGAAAGAATTAGAGGACATTATTAGGAATTTTTATATATTCATGTAAAGTATTACATATGAATTTTTATTATTAGTCCCATCACTAATGCTACTTGCAGCAGCTTCAGATAAAGGTCTCCTTGTGCAAGATACTATACAAATATAGAGCAAGAAACATTTCCTACAATGAAAACTATATGACTTAAATAGAAAGGAAAAAAAATAAAAAGAGGTAAAAAAAATGTAGCCGTCAACGAACAGCATGAAAATTCCAACATACTTAATTTTACAATAAAAAATATCAGATGGAGTTCTGGTAGCTGAAATGTCAACGATGCAGGCAGGAAAAAAAAAAAGAAACAAATGAAGGTGTGGGGTAGCATAGGAGAGAAAAGAAAGCTGGAGGAATACACATACAATGATCCTAAGACTAAGGAATGGCAGCAAATGGAAGACATTGTCCAGCTGAAATCCAATCCAGCACTTCCCTGCAAACAGGGTATCATGTTCCCCTGGATACCAAGTTGATATATAGTTTTTCCTTACTTGGGAAAAATACCAAAGAACAGAAGTAGCAGGTTTGGTGAGAACAAAAAATAAGTGGTAATTTCCTTTGGTCATAAAATTTTAAGGTATTAGAAGAGAGGTCAACAGCCAAGCAAAAAATTCTGCATGGTCTGTAAAGCCAACAGAAAGCATTCCTGTGCACATGATTGCAAACTAATTTTAAAGAATGGGGATTAAATAACACTTTTAAATAGGTAAAAACATGTTGTCTATCAAATACTACTAGCATTACAGATTCCCACCACATGTTTTAAGTTAACAAATGGTTTCGTTGTGGCAGATGGACTTCATTCTTATCCTCCCGCAAATGTATACATTCCATAGCATTATTTTTCCTTTTATTGCCAATTGTCCAACTGAGATAATAAACAACTCCTTAATAGCACAGCTATTGTCAAAGCTAGACATTTACTGTCTTCTTGGATCACTAAGATTCCTTCCCAGTTATATCAACACACTGACCTAAGCAAGCTCATAGCTGCCTTTTTTTTTTTTTTTTTTTTTTTAAGATGAATTAAATGGCAGAAACCCCATCATTAGCATTCATTATTATGGTGATTTTTCATTCCTTAATAAATTTACTTAGGAATAAGAAACAGAAGACGAGATAAATCACTTTTTTAAGGTCCATGTTACAAAGTGTAAATGGAACTCATTCAAATTAAAGTAGCCAGTGAAAAGACAGTGTTCTAACACACTAAATTCACTGAAATAAATTACAATATTCCATGCAAATGTATTCTTCGGTTTGTGTGGATGACTACATATGTTTAAAAATAGCTATAGATAAAAGCACACAGATACGTCACCATTTATGTACATAACCCACAGACATACTATTTGTTGTACAAACACCACTGACTATCGCCTCCTCCAGTATATTCCAGGTATTGAAATGCTGCCAGTCTTTCCTTTCACTGTCATCACTGACATTAACCAGTCTTACCCAGTCCAGTTACTGTGATCGTGGCTGGCCGTGACTGAATCCTTCCAAACTGGTTCTCAGCTTCACAGATGTAAGTTCCTTCATCACTGACCCACAAAGCTGGGGGGATGGAGGGGGAGGGAGTGGGAAGGAATAAATCAGATTGCAGCATCTGAAGGGATATTGAAAAGTTTGCAATACACGGATACTCTATCCTTTTATCTTTCAGTTTCAAATATTCATTTTTGGCCAGATCATTCCTTTCCATCTGTCAAGTACAGAAGCAATGACTATACGAGCACTTGAGTAAAAAAAAGTATTCTATACATATATATGATACTTTTCATCACTTTATCACTCTCTACAGCTACGTGAGAAGAGGCTGTAGCGAGGTGGTGGTCGGTCTCCTCTCCCATGTAGCAAGCAACAGGACTATAGGAAATGGCCTCAAGTTGCGCCCGGGGAGGTTTAGGTTGGATATTAGGAAAAATTTCTTCACTGAAAGGGTAGTCAGGTGCTGGAACAGGCTGCCCAGGGAAGTGGTTGAGTCCCCATCCCTGGAGGTATTTAAAAGATGTGTAGATGTGGCACTCAGGGACACGATTTAGTGGTGGACTTGACAGTGCTAGGCTAACAGTTGGACTTGATCTTAAAGGTCTTTTCCAACTTAACCAATTCCATGACATATTGCATATAGTTTAATACAGTATATACTAATGTGCATAAATAACATATGGCAGTACACTATATATCCACACATACATATGCTATCATGTAGTGCATTTACTGTGGAATACTGCTTACTACATACAGCAATGTGTGCCTGTATGTGAACAGACATCCACATAGTAGTACATATGACATGAGTTACTGCACTGTACGTACAGTAGAGAGGAATTACGTCACCCAAGCTGATTATATCTAGAAAGGAATAAAGAGCTAACTAAGAAAACAGACTAACATCACCTATTCTATGGGTGACTGAAATGCTCCAAGTAACTGAACTCACAAAGCCGCTTGCAGAATTTCTAGTTATTACCAAAGTTAGGACTTGCTTAAAACAATGGGTTTAGAAAACACTTCTCTCAAAAAAAACCCAACAACAAACAAACCAAAAACAACAACCCAAACCAAAAAACTGAAAATCTATGGCCCCTCAGTATCAACAGAGAACATAACCCATACTTGTTTAAAAAAAGGTGTAATAATTTCTATGAAGAAGAGTGAAGCCAATGACCAAACACAACTGAATTCACAAACTCATGGGAAAACGAACTGCATGTCAAAAGCAATGAAGTCAGTATCAGAAACACAGTCTGATAAAAATCCAGCCTTTTTACAAAGTTAACAATTTTATAAAGTAGTATAGTAACTTAAATCCATTGCATATGTCATATTTCCTTCTGGAATCTTTATTTAAAAACGTTCAGTCTACCTACTGTTAATAGATAGAGCTCCTGTTCTGAGTTGACTGATGGAACTAACTGCAAATGGTCTTGAGAAAAGGGAAGCACCATTTAGCCGCCTCCATTTAACCTTTGGTTCTGGGTAACCCTGAACATAGCATGGCAGCGTGATGTTTGAGCCAATATCCGCAGATTCATCACTGGGTTCCTGCGTGAAAACTGGGGGAGCTGGGCGGGGGGAGAGGAAAAAGAGTACACAGAAAGTGAATGGTGGTTGCAACATGACATTAGCATTCTGCTTACACTATTGGCAACCTAAATTTATGTCGCATTATGCACAATTATTCCTCTAACAACAGATTCCCAACTCTAGCAAAACCTTACGAAACCAGCCTTGCATGCTCTGTACGTAAAATAGGGAGCTCAGCAATGAGCTAAAGATCTCAAAAAAAAAAAAAAAAAAAAAAAAAAAAGAAGATACAGCCACCCCCATCAGACAAACACGCATACTCAGGTGTTAGTATTGTTAAGCTCCTCATATCCCTCAAACAGCATTGCTCACTGTTTCAGAAAGTGAATGTGCCTGGCAGAAATATGCATTTAACAAGACGTGATGTGTCAGGCTACAAGCAGTTAAAAATAATTAGGAAAAGAGGAGATGAAGTACTAAGTTACAAGAATCTTACATAGTAACTTAACTTAGTAAAATATATTCTGTACTTGAGGACTATGTTAGGTTGAGGTTTGAACAGTTTCCTCCTCCTCTGCCTCTCTCTCCCTCCTCATAACTTTCATGCTTTGCAAAAGAAGTAAGAGTGAAGGAAAGCTGGAGTCCAAATAGGACAAGGAAACAGCTTAGCGAAAAGGTGTTCCCAGAACACCCACAGACTTAAATGTATTTGTGAGAAGGGTTCATATAACCAAGGCACCATTGACCAGATGCAGAACACTGAAATTAGAGTATTTTACTGTCCAGATTGCAAGCTACTTACAGCCAACATCTAGAGTTATTTTTCCAGAAGCTCTCCCTGCATCATTGGTAGCTACACAGGTATAGTCACCAGCATCCAGATCTTGTGTTTCCTGGATCTTCAAAAGACCCCGATGAGTATCAATAATGAGAAATGCTGATGCCCTCAACTCTAAGTCACCTAAGTCCAGATAGAAAAAAAGTAACTGAAACATAACAGGATATTTACCAAAATTATTCCAACAAAACAGTGTCCAAGTTTGAGATTAGTTCACAACATGCCTGTATTCATTTAGTAGATGAGTACTCTGATTTCCACTCAACTAAGCGGAAAAATTCACTACTACATCAGATACAATCCCTTTTTATCTATTTGTTTCACAAAGGGAACACAAACCCAAGTAGCTTTGGACAGAGATCAGCATTAGGACAGTGTGCCAGGCTGTATTTCTCCCTCCCAAGTTAGAGACTGACTACATGTGGCGGCCACTTGTCTGCCAGCTCTGTACCAAGTTGGGAACTCCGTAAAACCGAGAAAACAGCTCTGCTACCTCTCAAGCTCAACAGGAGCCACAGTACTGATGTATAACATTCAGAATTGGCCCACATGTACTCTTTGGGATGAGTATCAAAGCCTGCTTTAAAATACAAGCCAAGCGTTAACTGTAGAGAGTTCAGAAGTAGCTTCTTTTGAGGGAAGGTTATTTGCAAATAGACCAGAAGGGGGTTTGTGTTTCCCTCCAACCACTGTCAGAGATGAAAGACTGGACTGGATAAGCTATCTGTTGGCAATATCTAACAAACAAGACTACCGGTTTTCCAGAAAATCAGCAGACAGGTGGCTTATACAACCACACACAGGCACCAACTGCTTTTTCTGAAAATAAATATTCAGTCTTGAGACATGGGATTCTCTAACTCCCATTTAACTCTATAAAAACTCCTGCAGTTGTGATACCCAATATCCTGCCTCGCTACTTAAGAAACTGTAGCAGATACCACTGAGATTCAGAAAAAGGAACAAATAAAATTCCCTAGGCATTGCAAAGGAATTCGAGCTTTTGAGAAAGTTAAGTCACTTCAGGATCATTGTTCTAAATATTACTGCTAAAGTAAATAAACCAAACACAAAGTAATAGGTGCACCTTTAAACCATTTAACTTGGGGATGTGGAATTCCAGTTGTTTTACATTCCATAATAGTCGTGTCTCCAAGAGCAACCAGAATTTCACTTTGAACTATGGTCAATGTTGGGCCCTCTAAAAAGAAACAATATAGAAAAAGTGAGTTCCTCATCCAAAGCATATACCATTTTTAAGACATAAACCATGAAATACTCCAATTCTCTCTTGCTATATGGAAGAATATTTGCATTAAAAGTCAGAAATCCTTAAAAATCATGTAAGGTGACAGACAAACACTGGGAAATGGAAAAAGTAGAATCTGGAGTGTCCAGAGCACCTGGACCATACGTAGAATATATGGGAATTTAAGGAAAGAATTGGAAGAGTTTCATCATATAGAAAGTTAGAAGATTCACAGTCTCTCGCCCGCTCCAGCCAGTTGCTGGTCATCAAGAATTTTAGTAGTCTGCTATTAATACAATAATGTAGCGTTTAGAGTAGACAGTTTGGACTAGGACTCCACAGTGCTAAGCACGCTACAGGAATTTACAGAAACATGATTCCTTCTCCAAAGACCTACTCAGGTTTGCAAGCCTACCCCACTTTAATACCCAATTTTAGTCGTGTTTGTTTTGTTTGTTTGGTTTTTTTTCCTTAAAAACAGTGTAAGAAGAAAAAGTCGAATATCACCCAATGATACTATTCAGATTTGAATAGAAAACAAAAGGGAGATTTGTGAGCTGTTCAACATCTTTTCTGAGTTCTTTGAAATTTCTACCAGTATGTTCTGCATGGTTCTACTAATTTTAACAGTTCCTCCCTAACGATGTATTAGTTGCCTTTTTTAATTTCACTACATTGTTTCTTTTACTTACCAATGTATGTAAGGGTGGATGTCTGTTTCTCTGTCCCAGCTGAGTTACTTGCCAAGCAACCATAAATTCCTGCATCTTTTGGAATTGCCTTTCTTATAATTAAGGTGCCTTCTGGGGTCAATCTATACCTGGGAACACACAAGAGACCAACCAAAATGATTAGTTAAAGAACTGACATTAACAGTTACATGATCAGATGGTTTATAAACAGGTATTGCTGGTTTTTTCTCATGATAAGCAACAATTTTAGTATATCTACCAGAGAATACCAACGCATTTTGTGAAAAGCATTTAAATTAATCTTGTAAAAAGCCTTCTAAAGAAGACAACTAAAGTATTTCTATTTTAGAGATGAGGAAATTGAAATTAAAGAGTTATAAAAGTGAAGGTTGAGGTACTATTTCCAAAACTCACAGACTCCTGTGGAAGAAATAGTCAGAATATTTTGGCATTCTTCAAAACTTCTTTCCCACATAGGGGAAAAAAGAAAAAGAAAAAAAAATAAATAGAGAAAGCTATAACCCCTACCTGCTGGAACCAATAATAAACATATCGTTGTGTGTCCATACTACTGTTGGCTTTGGATAACCTGTTGCAGAACACCTAATAGACACTTCAGAGCCTTCTGTAAAAGTCTGATTCTTAGGTGAAATGGCAACCCTAGGTGGTTCTAGTAAAAGAAATTAAAAACAGCAATTAAAAAGATCCATTTAGAAAATACTTGGAGATTATAATAATCACTTTATTCCCATTTTCAAACAGCTATAAAGCGAGTAAACAGTTCTAATAAAGGTCACATGAATGCTTCCCTATAACTGTTTCAATTTAACACAGGTAATGACCATCAGATGGACATGAACTGTATCATAAGGTCAGTGACTGCACTAAAATATAATTAGCCTGGTGATAACACATTCTTTAAAGTCTCTTTTACTTATAACATTATTCAAAGAGTTTCTGTTTCCTGAATTAACTATCCTTTCTCAGAAGAGTCCACTCATTTCCTCAGTTCCTCTAGCACAGCCTACCAATTCGTCAGCATAAAACACGCATGCCTTCATGGTTTCACGTGGATTCAACTTGAACACAACAATTATGTAATAATTAACCTAGAATTTTTAATGCATGCTTAAAACTCAGCAAAGCAGAAACAGAGACAATTTTGAAAAATTTGAGTCAAATTTGTGCAGACTCCTGAAAATGAAAGCTAATGAGCACGAGCCTTCTGACAGGCCAACAGTAAGAATATAACCTGAACAATGAAAATAAAAGTCATGATGTATGTGCACACACAGAAAGAAATTAACAGCAAAATCATGTTGAAGACAATTGAACCTGCAGTGTTAACACCACCAATGGATGTTACGGATTCCAGCTGCATTTTCACCAGAAAAGTGATTGGTGAACTTCATAGAATTCATTCACTTACATCCTTAGACAGATTTCCTCAGCGAAAAAGACCACCAAAACCATTCACTGTGGCAACTGACATTTTCTTCTGTGGTATATGTGATTTTATCTCACTTATAGTAGCAAGAAAAAGATCCACACTACTTAATGGATGAAAAGTAGCAACTTATAGTACTAACTGACGCTACTTCATCTTAGTTACAGAATGAAACTAGCTACTATTAGATCAGTAGCATCAATCTTCATCTTAGGAGCTTTGCCTTTTGCTAATCACACACTATTAACATGTATTCCTCCGCAGCTGATCTTTTTACTAGCAACCATAGAATGAAAAATCTAAGCCTTACTCTCCCTTTTGGGAGAGTAAGAGAGGTTAAATACATGTAACACAGAGGTATCTTGAATCTAGGGCTACTCTACATAGCTCTTTTATTATCTTCAGTGGGAATTACACCATCCCATAGACTCAGGTGACATTTGACATGTTTTCGTGGCTGCTGAAGAATAATGTGTCTAAGAACCAGTACATACAGTCTATTTATGTGTGGCAAAATCCATCAAGAACAAGATGAAAGTGTGATGCTATGCAACTTCCAGGTGAACAGCATAAATCTTTCTAGTTCAGTCTGTCATAATGCAAACAGAAACAATTCAGAGTGCTACTACAAATGCCTTTATGGAAGAATTAACACCATGCCCTTTTCATTATCATTGCTGGGAGGAAGATTGTTTTCTAAGTTCTGTGTTGTAATACCATTTGCTTAAAAAGCTGCTAACTAAAAACCACAGTGTTTCTGGCCTGGAAGAAGAATCTCCCTGCAGAAGATTGTGCTGCTTCTAGGACAGAAGCGAGGCAGGTTCAGGGCAGAACCACTATGGGTTTTAGTTAGCAGCTTTTTAAGCAAATGGTATTACAACACAGAACTTAGAAAACAATCTTCCTCCCCACGATCTCAGCACACTTAAATAGAGGGGATTAGTGACTGGTAGAAAATGAGATAATGAGAAATTATTTTGATGTTTGAGCATTTGAAAACCATTTAAGAACACAGATAAGAACAGCAGGAGCTCTCTTCACCTTTTACATGGAAGGGTTTATCAAGAGTAGCACAGATATGGGAAACAGGCTGGCACATCTATAGATACTATCAAGCGAGTCATGCTCAGCTGACTTTAACAAGGTGTCTGCACCTCTGCAGGTCCAACTTCATTTGATGATGTAGACTAATTACAACACATTACAACTACAAGGCCAGGGAGTAATTAACAGTACGTAACTGTCCCATGGATATCAGACATTTTACTGTCTGCCACAATCACTATTAATATGGAATGATTTGTTCTGCAATACATCTTACTAAACAGGAGAGCAAGGTTTGCAAGGAAAATAAGTAATTTTGAAATATAATCAGCAGTAACACCAGTACGCAAGTCATGGACACAACTTTGATTTAGCTTTTTTAGTACAATTTTATTTAAAATATTTGCACTATGTTTTGTGTTTGAGTTTCATGAATAATTCACGTTAGTGTTTCATGCAAACTTATCTGCATGCTCCCATTAAGCACATAAAACCCCTCTTTCAAAGAGAAATTGCTGTTTTGAGGAAGGCTTTTTGATGCAGTATGGCACCTGGTGCTCTGGGGAGCAGAACTATTATTGCCAGGACTTGATGACTCTGTTTTCAGTCATTAACTAGACATGTGAGCTTGTAAGGGATGCCGAGATCTGTAAGTAAAGGCATATGCAAAACCACACAGCTATACTGCCAAAGACAAGGCATAAAGTAAATAATAAACAGCAGCTAATTTGCACACAGTTGCAAAACTGTAAACACAGATACATATAATGCCTTATAATTTCCTTTCTTAAATTTATGTCCATTAACCTTCCCCAAGTTCATTAGTTTTTCACTTGTACAGTAGATTTAATAAAAAGCTGCAGGGTCCTAAAAAGTCCCTCCCATGTTTCATAAAAGCTCTGAAATCTCTGAGCTCCCAGAGGAAAAGCACCAGTGGAAGGCAGAGCCATAGTTCCAGAAGTACTAGGATTAAATCCAGATACGAGGGGGCAGGGAGAGGCAAGAAATGGATGCAAGTTACAGAACTGTCCTTAAGTGATTCATGATGTGCACAGCTTTCTCAGCTATTTTTATTTTGTTTTAAATCCTGCCAAGAGACACTGGGAGATATTCTGCATGCTCTGGTCTTCAGGAAGGTCTCCTCTCATGTTGATATTACGAAACTGTTTGTCTCAGATGGCAATTACACATCATGCTTTGGCAACACTCCATTGCCCATGCAGTTATTTTCACACAGTGATATTATCAGGTGAGCAGAAGGTGGTGGAAGAAATATTTGTATTTAACATACAATCAATGAAATGAATTGAAAAAGTGAATATGCACAGCTGCAATTCCAGCTGGTAGCTTGAGTATCAGTGAGGCCACATTTGCCACTAATTAACCAACTTGTTTTCCTGCTCAGAGGCCAGCAACCAAGCAACGAGGCAGGCAGGCACCTTGTATGACAGGTCAATTTGATTTCTTTTCTCATAGCAGAGAAGATTTGTACATGGGCAGAAGAAGCACAAGCTCCTTACAGTACCAATCCCATTCAAGGCTGTAGAATAAAACCTTTTAAACAGCATAGATCATGTGTAAAGCTCCTGAAGAGAAAGAAGGTTGGTGTGAAGATTTCAGGGTCTGAAGCATTCACACATGTAACCAGTCCTTGGCCTTAATATTCATTAAAACCATTTAAAGCAGTTAAACTTCACATGAAAAAGGGACAGCAAATACCAAATTTTTATTTCATACAACATAAAAAACCCTCTTATTACCCTTTATTAGTAAAAAACAGATTTATTGCCAATGTTTTTTCGCTACTTTCTGCATGCTTCCCCCTCCCCCTTTTTAACAGAAACTTTTCCCCAAAAGTCACCCTGCATAAGATATTTGACTGAACCATTGATAGCGTAAAGTATCAATATTTTTGTGCAGCACCCTCAAGATTCTTTCTTACCTTTTACATTAAGAGCATTTTTGGAGAACTGAATGATTCAACCTACTCACCTGACAAGTAATGCATTAACAAGGCTAAATAAGAACAACTATTTAAATGTGTCTAGATCAAAAAAACACCATGTAAGAATGCAACTACGGTAGCAGTTTGCACACACTTGCTGCAAATTTTTACAAGGGTTTGATTTTTGTAAAATTTCACTTCCTCAGGACCTTACAGTAAACATCCAGACTCTCCTACATACACACAAATACTGGCAGAGACCAGATGGAACCCCATCTCTGTGTCCAGTCTGTTCACTAGCAGTTCTCTAGTTACAACCCATTCTTGTTAGCATCAATTAAAAGGGTCTGAATTGACCTGCTTGGACTTCTAACTACCAAGATACTGCAAGAGCAGATGCTTATCACAAAGCCCTGCTTTTTGTAATACAGGAACTGTAGTGATGGTGTGAAAAATTAATTCTCTTCAGACTGAAGTCCTGTGTGACCACAGTGATGTCTATGAATTCTTGCGTTACTGCGAGTTTTATGGATATGCCTTAGTTTTTCCACATGGAAACATATAAATGGAAGTGAATGGCTTTGATCTCAAACAGTCTAAAAGCCTACATTATGTTAGTGTCGAGAGTGGATACTGGGAAGGCACAGGGAGGAAAAAATATCCAACTCTACCATTATGCTAGCTATTAACATATGTCAGTAAGTGAGACAGAAGACTGGGGTAATGCAGATACTGAGGAATTCCTCCCAGAGTGTAGATTGCCACTTTGATGTCAGATCATGCACAGAGTTCACATTATATCTTATAAAATAATAACACAAATACACATAACGTCACTACAATCACAAAAGGAATCTTCTCCATTCATCTGATTTCTATTAAGTTTAAATCATGTTTTAGCAACATGCATTGGAATTAATATTCAATACAGTATTTTATACTTCTGTTCACAAGCCAAATGAAAGAAGTATAGAAGAAAAATTGCACGTACACAGAAAAACTGACTAAGGCTCCTGTTTGAATAGCAAGCCGAGGACAGATTTGTTACAGCATAAAAAGCAAAACATTCAACAGGGATAAACGAAAAGTAGCCTTCAGCATTAATCAGCCAGCCACATTCATCTGTACTTTCGGCATCAACCAAGTGAACCTAATTAAAAAGGAATGTTGTCTTTGGACATTATTATCTTGCTTCATTCACTTGCTCTCACGTCTCACTTAGCTGCCAAGTTCCCACTGATCTCCTTCCCAATCCACCTTTGACCATGCAGAAGCGCGAGGTCTGCCGTCCTGCATCATCCCTTGCCCTGACACTCTGCAAAGGCGACACTGCACAACAAACCACGGAAACAGCTGTTTCCATAACTGCTTATGCATTAGCTCAGGTAAAAGATACACAGCAGTAGCATTTATGGTTGCTTCTGTGAGACTCTCCACAAAGCTTCCAAGCACAAATTTAACTTCTATAGGGTGAGAGGGGGAGCGCTACTGGGATCTTCTTGTTGTTCAGCCAGGGAGTATGCACAAGCTGCAAATTTCACCAATGCCAACAGCACCCTTTGCTACCGCAGGACAGAACAAGTTGATCTGCTGTGCTATACTATGCAGCATCCACCACAGCACTAAAAGTGTGCTGTGAAAGACAGCGGGGAAGGACCACCCATTTTCTCTCTGCAGCCAAAAGCACTACTTTCCAAAAGACATGCAGACATGCACTACGAAGAGTCTTCTCACCAAAGTTGTTTTTCGTCACCTCCCTGCACTTCCTTGTAACTTGGCATTCACTGACCATACGCAGACTCTATCAGAAACAGTTAAGCGCACGATAAGTATTCAACAGCTGTGAACAAGAGGCCATAAAGAAAGCATCTGACACCATACATACCGCATGCCTGGCCTTTACAATTACCTCCCTGCAGGAGAAAGACCTGCAGAAGGAAAGGAAATGGGCTCGTTCCTCCTCATGTCCCTTGTCCTGGGTTTGTACTCAGCCCTAGAAGTTGGTAGACTCAGGAAAAACCACTTAGAAAACACTTTAATAAATGAAAATGAAAAAGTCAGGCTTCCTGCTCCAGCAGAGCAGCCCTGACATGCTGCAGATAAAGAAACATCATCTTGGAAAACCAGTACTCTATGGAACATGAAATAAGGGACTTCAGCCTCTGGAACTTAGGGGGTTCTTCTCAGGGGAAGAGTCTCCATCTTCACATGACAGAGTGACAGTTCACTTTATTGAAATGTAAATTGAACTTGTTTATGCTCCAATGCATTACCAAGGACTTCACACAGCCCTGCTGAAGGGTTGCCAATCCAACACTTTTTCATACAGCTACAAGTACAATACTTCATTATTAATAAATAAAGTTTTACTTTTAATAAAGTTTAATTAATGATTTCCTTGTGCTTTTTATTAACTGTTGCAGTAACAAAGCTCAAATATCCTGCAAGAAGCTAGTTTCCAAGAGATCTGCATGGTATATTGCCTTGAACCAGAGGTCTGGGTAGGTCAGAAGACATCTAGAAGTACTGATCTCTAAACATGTTATGGTTCCACTCCTCCAAAACTCCTCTTAGAAATCCTTCTAAAGGCCTACATTTAGAACTGTTGAGAAAGCAGCAAGAATCATGGAATCACAGAATCATTTAGGTTGGAAAAGACCCTTAAGATCATCAGGTCCCACTATTAACCTAGCACTGCCCAGTCCACCACTAAACCATCTTTTAAATACCTCCAGGGATGGGGACTCAGCCACTTCCCTGGGCAGCCTGTTCCAATGCCTGACTACCCTTTCGGTGAAGAAATTTTTCCTAATATCCAACCTAAACCTCCCCTGGCACAACTTGAAGCCATTTCCTCTAGTCCTGTTGCTTGCTACCTGGGAGAAGAGACCGACCCCCACCTCGCTACAACCTCCTTTCAGGTAGCTGTAGAGAGCAATAAGGTCTCCCCTCAGCCTCCTCTTCTCCAGGCTAAACAACCCCAGCTCCCTCAGCCGCTCCTCATAAGACTTGTGCTCTAGACCCTTCACCAGCTTCGTTGCCCTCCTCTGGACACGCTCCAGCACCTCAATGTCCTTCTTGTAGTGAGGGGCCCAAAACTGAACACAGTACTCGAGGTGCGGCCTCACCAGTGCTGAGTACAAGGGGACGATCACTTCCCTAATACTGCTGGCCACACTATTTCTGATGCAAGCCAGGATGCTATTGGCCTTCTTGGCCACCTGAGCACACTGCTGGCTCATGTTCAGCTGGCTGTCAACCAGCACCCCCAGGTCCTTTTCCACCAGGAAGCTCTCCAGCCACGTTTCTTGTCATAGAAGGAGATCAGGTTAGTCAAGCAGGACCTGCCTTTCTTAAACCCATGCTGACTGGGCCTGATACCCTGGTTGTCCCGCACATGCCGCATGATGGCACTCAGGATGATCTGCTCCATAACCTTCCCCAGCACCGAGGTCAGGCTGTCAGGCCTGTAGTTCACTGGATCCTCCTTCTGGCCCTTCTTGTAGATGGGTGTCACATTTACTAACTTCCAGTCCACTGGAACCTCCTCGGTTAGCCAGGACTGCTGATAGATGTCTGAAAGTGGCTGGGTGAGCACCTCCACCAGCTCCCTCAGTACCCTTGGGTGGATCCCATCTGGCCCCATAGACCTGTGTGTGTCTAGGAAGACAATGTCTATGAAGAAAATAATGAGCAAGAGCAAGAAATCAAATGACAGAAATTATGATACATGACACTAATTTCCTGTTTTATTTAATACCCTAATTTTTTATCTTTCATCAAGTTAGGACTTAAATTCTTTGGAGTAAGAACTCTTCCTACAATGCATAATCTGAATACTACAAAAACAACTACAAAACCTTAATCATCACTTATTTAATTGAATTTGTGACAAATTATCTAAAAGACACAGAAAATGTACAGATATTCCCAGCTGGATGAGACAGCTTTGTTTGTCCTGCTTTTGCACTGATCTGCAGATGATCTCACCCAGGGAATATTATCAAAAGAAGCCTCCCAAACAATAAATTCAGGCCAACTCATGGGATCAGGCCATAAGAGTGTCTGATCTAATAATGCAAACAATTCTTTCCCCATCAGTTCCCTTTCACCAAAGGTAGAAAAGAACCTCTTGCGAACAGCAGCTGTGTGAAGACAAATGAACTTGGGGATACTCATTAATTTTCTTGAGTGACAGAGAACTCCAGAGAGGCTGCTCAGGCAATTCCTGACCCTTCTGCTAACCTGTGTTTCCTGTGCAAGAGGCTAGTTTCTGAAAAACAGATTAATGACTATCATTGAGCCTGCTGTGAATGACTGGGCAACAAAGTTGGTGAAGGGTCTAGAGAACAAGTCTTATGAGGAGCAGCTGAGGCAGCTGGGGTTGTTTAGTCTGGAGAAGAGGAGGTTGAGGGAAGACCTTATTGCTCTCTACAACTACCTGAAAGGAGGTTGTAGTGAGGTGGGGGTCAGTCTCTTCTCCCTAGTAACAAGTGATAGGACGAGAGGAAACGGCCTCAAGCTGCGCCAGGGGAAGTTTAGGTTGCCTATTAGGAAAAACTTCTTCACTGAAAGGGTAGTCAGGCACTGGAACAGGCTGCCCAGGGAAGTGGTTGAGTCTCCATCCCTGAAAGTACTTAAAAGACGGGTAGATGTGGTGCTTGAGGACATGGTTTAGTGGTGGACTTCAGTGATAGGTTAATGGCTGCACTCAATGATCTTAAGGGTCTTTTCCAACCTTAATGATTCTATGATTCTATAATTGTATAATTAGCACCTAGCAGACCAATATGTACTGATTCAGCTCTCTTTCTTTCAAAGAATACTGACTTTTACATCAAAGAACATTGCTGACAGTTCAAATGTTTTACTTCCTGCTCTAACAGGGGTGGAAGTGCCACAGTGATAAGAGATTTGAGGTAGTAACTTTAAAATATGTGGCCTAGAAAAAAAAATATCAACTCACCTTCTCAGACAGTTCCAAATAACAGCCTAGAAAGAAGCACAGAAGGCACTAAACTGCTTTTCATTCCTTCGGACAGACATCTTGCATTTAATTAACTTTCTAAATTTGAAATAGCAAGTAAAGCAGTAATACTTCAATTTTATTCCCTTTCTTGTTTACTCCGTGTTTGAAGAACTCAGTACAGTATAACAAATTTCTCCTTGCCCATTATTACAGTGTGTATCCATTGATTCAATTCTGGTTTCTGCTCCTTGTCTGGGATGTACCCGAGATTACCATTGCTTTGGTTGAGCCAAGTCACACACGTTGTCTCCTGGGCAATTTTTTTTTTCAGCCTGGATTTCAAGCTATTAGTTGGCTGGTAAGTGTCCACATCAGTTCCCTACAGTAGACAGCACACTTGCATCTTGTCAGGCTAATAGGTCCTGCTTTCCCCCGCTGTGCATCTAATGTAGTTGACTCCATTTATACAGTAGGACAGTACTCTTGTCATGTGTTGGCTTGACAAAAGATTACTTAGCAGATCATTATTACAGCAATGACAATTCTTCATAGCCCAAAGTCAAACATACACTTTATTTCTTATGTGGGCAGGTGGAACACATAATATGTATGCTTATTTTTTGCAGGTGCAGCTTAGGTGCTTCTAGCACTTACCTGCTAGCACAGATCACTCTGAATTATTTAACAGTGCTACTTGTAAGCAGATGCTAAAAATGCCTTTCAGTTGTGATGGTGATACCAGACAGGCATTTAAATATTTTTAAATGTTCAGCAAATAAGCAGGTAAAGCGAACCCACCATGCTATGGACAGAACAGTAGCTACAGCATGTATGATTTTATTGTACTTGTACATTCAGATAAAGAAATACATCAGAGTAGTATGCTGACCTGCATGATGTTCATCAATGAGCTCAATGCACAGCAGCTGGCACTTCATTACCTTAGATGACTCCCAATAAGACAAATATTCAGTGTTGCCTCACTTCCTGTTCATCTACTGCTGGAATTCATCATATGTTGAGATTACTAAACTCAAACATCTCTACTAATTGCCAGCATAAACACAAGTAAAAGCTGTAAAAGTTTCTACATACTACATAGCTGTGTTGTAGAGGCAGAAGACAGTTGCAATCATTAAAAGAAGTGCTTCATTGTCTGCTCTTACTTACTCACACCAGAAAACACGCAAAGCCAAGACTATCATAAAATCACATTTAGCATCACACAAATTCAATCATATATTTGAAATTCTTGGAAGGGTAAGGAAACAAAAAAACACCACAAATCAATCTCTTCAGCATGCACACTGTTTCAGTTAAAAAAAAAAAAAGCCTAAATTCCTCAAAATCCTCCCTGCCCCCCCAAATCAACATTACTTATGTGTATGAAAACATCAGGAACAAAACATCAAGCTACCAAAATACTCCATATTAATTCAACCTGATAAACATGCATATAACAAACCCATATTTTGCCTACAAGACCTTAACAAGCTGGAAGAAAAAGTTTACATGGTCATGGAATTTGTCTCATCAGTGAGAAATATATCACTGAAAAGTTTATAGGATCATCAATGTTTCACACTCCTGGCCAATCTTTAGCCTCATGTGGCTGCAATATGCTCCTCCAGGCTTCTGATATATTATACGAAGCATCTGAAAAAGTAGCAAATGCCCTTACAAATTAATTTATGTTTCCATATAACACCAATCTGTTGGGAGGACTTGAGCAATTCACACTATGCAGCCACCATTTAACAAGGTCCAAAGATGAGCGTGTACTTTAAAAGTTAGTCATAGCACTCAATAAGCACCAATACAATCCCAGAAGTATACTCCTTGAAATGTATAAAACTGCATTCAGTGACCTTTCAGACTACTTTGAGCAGTATACTGCCACTCCACAAATAGGCACAAGTTTTAAAAGGGATCTTCATCTAGCTGCGCTCAGTACTAGCGTGGGACAATTAGTGACTTAGTATAGTATGTTGTTCTTAACACAGAACACGCAACTGGGGGAAAAAAGTTAACTCTCATTCAAGATTTCAGTCTGTATTTGTACAGCTGCTGGCACAAAATTCAGATGAATGTTCTATTTCAGAAACAGCAGCATCAAACTGAAAGCTTTCAAAACAAGGGTTTACTACAACCCACTTCAGCATGTAAAGCAGATACTGGGTTATTTTTAGAGCTACCAACATTTGTTCTCTGCCTTAACTCCCACTCTAGAAAGAAAATGGGGATGAAAGCAGTGTTTATTCTCTTATGATCCAAAATTCAGGGATTTATATGGAATTGTCCCAACAATAATAAAGGACTATCAATATGAATTTAATTTGACATTCTGAATTGCTTGCAACTACACAAAGCATGAACCCATCTCAATCTATTAACAAGGCTTCAAATTTCCTTCTTCAGAATGTTAATAATGACAACACTATAAAGCTTTTGCTTCTTACATATAGCCAAATACTTCACTCTTTTGCTGCCAAATATAAACTGTTCTTTTGAATACTATTCTGGACCCTAACAAGCACTACAGGTTGTACCTGACACAATCACACACAAGAGTACCTCCAGAAATCTGACAAATAATTTTGTCCAAGCAAACCAAAATGATCACAAATAATAGTGCATACTACCATCCTGATACCATTCAGCTTCTGCCTATAGCCATTTGAAATGTTGGCAGTAGATGACTTTTTCCAAAAAGAGGCAGACACTACTGAAGAAATCTGAATTCAGCTGCAGCTTAGCGTTTCCTACATATTTATTCTGTTCTAAGCATCTTTCATCAAAAATGAAAGAAAACACAACTCAAACTCTCAACTAGGCCTGTCTAAACTGTCCAAGAGGGTTATCTCAGACATGCTTTAAAGCTGTTAACGTACCAGCCAAAAATGTAATTCCCAACTATTTGATATAATCATTCTACATATATAAGTGATTTGAAACTTAATAGTCTGCTGTGGCAGCAGTAAACTTTAGCTTTACTATAAAAAACTGACAGAAGTAATTTGGTCATTGTGTTAAAGCTCCCAGCTGGTCTACAGACGTTAGGGAGGAAAATCTAAATCCCAGAAGAGATGAACAAGGGAGGGGGGTGCTTCTCTTGCTGCCTTTGACACGCTTGAACGAGTGCCTTGATGGAAAAGTCCTGTAGAATTTAAAACTAAGTTTTCCAAACGTATGGGGGGTGATGTTTTTTCATGGCTTTTTTTTCCTTTAGCCTTGCTAGAAATTTAAGTTATAACTCTGCTGTAGCCATCTAAGGGCAATTCAAACAGATCAATGAAGAAACACTTCATTCTGCTGTATTTTGTAATAGGTCCTACATAATTGATTGCACACCTACTTATTCCATCTTGGTAAACCAATATGCTCTTCCTGTAAGAAAAGCTACATGCCATTAGTAAGTCTTACAACTCCATTTCTGACCTTTCTCTGTTTTGGAGCACCTTAAGCCAGGCAATTCCATTGAATTTTTCTTTTTTCCATAATTCTAAGTTTTCCATTAGTTAACAAAGTATTAGAATTACAGCAGCAAAGTTAATGAAGCTACCCACTCTGCACAGAGCGTGACCCAGTATCATCAGCAAGCAGAAATCTTGTCCGTCACCTACAAGTAGAAAGAATAGTTTCCTTTCTAAAACATTGAGTTCTGTATCTCCTTACCCACAGAGGCGCAGCTAGGAACCAAAGCTTCAAACCTCCACATGACAAAGGCAAACAGAGAAACTTGCAATACCTTCCAAAGTTTAAAAGGATTCGCTCCAAGACAAATTACTGCGTTTATACATATCTTTTTGAAATTTATTCCTGGTATGAAGGAACAGCACAGATCTAGACCTTGTTTGGTCTCACCCAAACCGTCTTTTTCAGTTCTGACATAGCTTTGACGTCCTTGCCTTCATAAAATCTAGCCCTTCATAAAATGGTGATTAGTTCTTAGCTTATATTGACTGCCATTATAAAACAGATACAATAACATAATACACAGAAAAACTCAGAAGTACTATTCTGTTACAAAGAGATATAAAATAATCCAGATGAACACAGAAACTTTTACCAACTCAGTTACACATATATAAATATAGTTATAGTTTCACTGAAAAAAAAAAAAAAATCCACATAGCCAGCCTGCAAATTTTCCCAAAGTAGAGGCTGGCTACAAATATTGGGGAGTAATGTGTGCATGTGTGTGTGTGTAGCTATTTCTGTGCTCTGTTCTTTAGCAGACACTAACAGCAAAACTACCTCAGGCTCCATTCACTTGTAGAGCTGTTAAACTGGCAGTTATACAAGGAGGATCAAACCACAGCTCACAGAGACACACAGCACAAGGCAGTCTCGCAAAATGAGCACTAGTGCTGTTTGGTGACTCCCATTGCCATTTTAAAACAGGGCAGAAGTATATAATGTTCTGTCAGTCTCCAAGCAGTCTTATCAACAGGCATAAATAAAATACAGAAGTTACTGAGAGAGACAGCTCACAAGACAAAGAAAATATAAACTTTGACAGAGTAAGTTTAACATGCAGTTTCCTTGTTACCTTGCACTGTAAGGAAGACTGACGCTGTGGTAGATCCACCCTCATTAGAAGCAATGCAGTTGTACTTGCCGGCATCTGTAAGCTTTACAGTCTTCACCTCTAAAGACAGGTTGCTCATCATCCTTATTCGCAGGGGCTCCTTAAGCCTCACATCCCTGCCATTTCTCTGCCAGGTGAGATTGTAACGTACTGTGCTTAAAGTTAGGCAGGTCAAGATGGCTCCTTCACCAGGGACAACTGTGACATTATTAGGAACCTGAATCATGGGTGGAGGCTCTGTGTAAAAAGAGCAGAATAAAAAACAAAGAGAAAAAGATTTTGGAACCTTTGCTTCATTTGTGGATTCTTGATAAACAACTTCAAGTAAACTAATGTAAAAAAAAAAAAGTAATATTGGCTTAACATTTAGTTTCATTTCACATTGTTGAAGCCACGAAACAGAACCCAAGGCAGCATCCTCATTCCCTGATGTTAAACTACCTGACAGGAGCTTACATCACAAGAACACCCCTGATTTAGGTCAAAACTATTGTATCACATAGGATGAAAGATCACATCATGTATGACAGAGTATGTAAAGCACTGTGTTCTTTGAGCTTATCTTGGACTGGGGAAAGCCAGCAAGAGGTCAGAGTGCCACAGCAAAAGAAGGAATAGACAGGACCACCACCAGGTCTCAGAGTCTGATCTCTGACTGAGGCGTGACCACACATGGAACCTGATTTTTACAGGCTGGTATATGAAAAAAACATGTTACTAGCAAGCTCTTCTAATAGCAACAATGAAACCAAGTCAACAGCTGCTCTACGCATCATTATTAAGTTCTTTCCGTGATGGTTTCTATAGGGGAATGTGGAAGGAGAGAGCATCTGTTCCCCTAACTTTATCTGATCAAGGACCTTGTCAAATGGGATAAGGAAAAGGGTATATAAAGGGTATATAAAACACAGTATACAGAGACACAGACCTGACAGACGTACAATAGCAGAGACAATGACAAGAAAACAACTTTGTCATGTTAACTGACGGGCTATCGAGAAGCTACAAGCATCATTTCACAGAGGAGCCAACCTGGACTTTGCAACTGATAAGGACACAAACCTGGGGATCTCAGATATGGGGGGTGGGGGTGGAAGCTGTTGAACTGTGCAAACTGATAAAGGAATACACAGGGGAAGTGAACCAGGGAGGAGCAAAGCGGGGAGTAGGCAGAAAGGGGCATAAAAGGGACCTGTTCCATGTAAAACATTGCCAGTCAGTACTCTTGTTTGACTGAGCCCTGCACCAGTCTGTCCTGTCTTCTTGTTAAATCTTTTTTTAACTCTCTTGCTGTGTGATCTCATGCCCTATGCCTTCTGTGTGTGTCCTGCAAGGACTACGTGCCAGCTACTGGGGGGACCAATGTGAGTGGACTGGGTGCCAGCTACTGGAGTCAGACCAGGGGGTGTAGGCACCCCAGGCCTGTGGTGTCAGCTACTGCAGGGACTGGGGTCTGAGTACCAGCTACTGGAACAGGCGAGGCTCTGTACAATTCTGTACCTTTCCCGAACCAGGTGTGCGTAGGGGCGTGTGTGTGCAGTTTGTTAGCAAACTTTAAGCTGGAATAGCTAGCAAGAGGCAGGTAAGAGGGCCCAGGATCTGGGCAGGGGTATCAGGGGGACAGAGGGGCCATGCCAACACTCAAGGGATCTGCAAATGTGCACGTGGCTCTAGAGAGCAGTGCATATGTGCTCTCATTAGTTAGCTTCAACCCTTACCAGCCAGGGAGGAGGAGAGGAGTTGGCTGTCCCATGCTTTATGCAAGTCCTATATGTATCTGCTGTTGAAGGCAGCACCTTGTCTGTGGAGCCAGCTGTGCCAGTGTCCTCTGTGTGCATCTGTGATAAATGCTCAGCTTCACTACTGATGAGTGTGCAAACAGGAAAGCAGCAGCAGTGTACATGGGTCTGGGACAGAGACCCTCAGGTCCCTGGGTGCACAGGGCTGAGCTCCAGCAGCCAGGCAGGAAGAATTCTTAGACTGGAGCTGCAGCCACTTACAACATACCTTAACAGTTTCCACTCAAATCTTAGGTAATTTCATTATGTTTTCCTTCCTATCTGTACATATTTTACATTGTAACTTCTACTGTTTGTTATTATTTGCTTTCCACTCTATTCATCTGTACACTTCTATCACACTCCTGGAAGAAAGCAGCTGCAATAATTTTGTACTGGAATTAAACTTTGAAACCACAGATGCTTAAAATAGGAACATTCATCCTGGTCTTTCTTGAGATATCACTGTAAAGGAGGCAACATTTAAATGTTAGAGAAAGAAAATACACTATGTATCACTTTATGGATTTCCATTAAAAACATATGTGTATATATATGCCATTTGTTTTTCCCTAGACTGGTTCTTCAAAAAAAAGGAAGATCTACAATGAATAACATTCTGAGTGAGATGCTTTAGCAGAAATAAGACAGCTGTAACAGCAAGACCAAATCTTTATCAGTATACACCAAAAAAACAATTATCCTAAGAAGAGTAACAGCAAATAAAAAGAAGTCTATATTTATTAAGGGTGAAAGTTACTCCTAAGCTCAGAACCAGCCATAACTCCTCCTCACTTAAGTCTCAGATGTGGTTCATAAGCTTTATGCTAGATCTCTGCACAGCAGTGAATCACTCATACACTCTGCATGCTAGGTGTGCAGCTCTCCTTCCCTATAAGCACTGTCCCTAACAGCAAGCACCCTTATTACCAAAACTGCGTATTTTAACACATGCAGAGGAGAGTCAAGAAAAGCTAGATTTGCTTACTGAAAACAGAGTTTCTCCTCTGCACTTTATGTTTTGGGTTGTTTGAGAGAAACTACAAGTCTTCTAATGCTTTCCATGGGCGTATCACCGTGTATGTTACTTAAAGAAACTTAGAAAAGAGAGAGATGAAGGCCAGTACAGGACTAAAATCCCTATCTTTTGAATATCAGTCTGGTGGGGCATGACATCTTTTGAACTACACTAGCCTCTTACCACAATAGTGCATACACATAGCAATCCCCCAGCCAAACTCTAAGCTGAATCTCCTGTATTCAGAGCACTTCAGTTAAAGTGCCTGCACAAGCTAACAAGCCATTTGACATTTTAAAGATTTATTACTAGTAAGACAAAGTCAAACTCAAGTGTTTGCTTTTTCTGAAATGAGAAAATGTTGACACAGTTCCAATACCTTTCACACAGCAGTTGACAAAATGGATTATCTGTGATATACTGCCTGTCAGCTGGGCAAACTAAGAATACTTGAAAAGATTGTTTACTTTGCTTAAAGAAGAAAATTCAAGTAATTTTCTTTCAAATATTTGTACACAAGGATTTCAAAGCATCTCCCTCAGATTAATCCCCTGCATGGCTCAAAACAGACGTAATTGCTCATGTTTACATAGTGAGTCAGTCTCAGTCAATCTCTCAGTGCTCTGTTAATGAGAGGATATGGGAAATCTTCCCCTCATCACTCTTGACTTTCAAGTGCTACCAATATCACAAGAAAAGAGTTAGGATTCTTCTTCAGTTTTCTCTCTGAGGAAGAGGATGGTTGCAACTGCCAGGCCAAGAATCTTTATGCCACAATTTCTGGGGCAGAATATAACAGCTTCTTGTCCTCCAAAACATGGTTTGAAACAAGCGTATGGGAATACCCTATCTGCCTAAAGGATTTTCAAAGCCAAAATATAAAATAGTGCTCTAGAGCTAGGACTTGGGTAATTATTGATGTTACTGTTCTACTCTACTCGAGTACTTTGTGAGACTTAAAGGATGTTCCTCTCCTCAAATTTACTGCTTATTTTAAGAGGGCTGTTTCTCTACAAACTTTGCCTTGCATGGAATCAATGATATCACACCATTTTCTTTGGATTTGCTCATACTGCAGTGAGAGGAACATCTTTGCCTGGAAAAGAGAAGGTGAAGGGATATATAGTCACCCTCTTCAACTACTGAGTGGGTTGTTTTAGAGAATACACAGTTAGAGTCTTCTCAGGGCACACACACACAAAAAAAAAAAAAAGGATGAGAGTCTGTGGCCATAATATGCAGCAGGGGAAATTCTGACTAGACGTGTAAAGTATTTTCTAGTGGGGGTAGTTAAGCACTGAAGGCTGCCTGTGAAACTTGTGAAATCTCTATCCTTGGGGATATTCAAAGTTTGATTGGACAAGTTCCTGAGAAACACAATCAAGCTGGGAAGTTAATTCTGCTTGGAGCTGTGAGTTGGACTAGGTAACTTCCAAAGGTTCCTCCAGCCTAAATTGTTTTGTCATTCTATGATTCATAATCCAGGTTAACTAACCTGAATTAGCTACTACAGGAGATAAAAGACAACTTCAATTTCAAGCAGTTATATGAAACACTGAGGCTGAATTTAAACTGCTGTTCTGAGCTCTACTATCCTCACTGCCAGTAAATTAACTGGCTCAGCTCCAGTGTTCTCCCTAATCAAGAGCAATAGCTTACACTTCTGCATGACAGATCTCTGATCAACACAAACAGAAGGCTATATAGAATGGATTTTTGTTTCAAAATAGAAATTATTTTTCCCTTTCCCTCAGACTGCATTGCAACGGTGAAAAATGAAGTGACAAAATTTGCTATAGTATGGTCAGAGCTTTCATCCACCCACCCACACGCATAAGTAAGCTGCTGCTCTTAATTTTTCCTGCAGGTCAGGCCTCTACTGTCTGCTGAAGCAGTTCAAGACCATGCCTGGTTTTATGTTTTCTCGATCTGTGTTTGGGGCTCATCTTGGTTTACAGTTACTTTAAACTAAATTCCTCCGATAGAGTAAAAGGATTAACTTTGTGAAGTAAAGCCTGTTGTTTTACTTTGGGAAACATTTCTAGCTGATCTGCAATTGAAACTCTCAAGATTATAATCTGCAGGCAATAACCAACATCCACATGTCCCAGTGGTCAGACTGACAGATACACAAGCAGCGTAGCTTTACATTCGCCTTCACAGAAGACCAACTATACACTCTTCCTTTCTCCTGCTCCAGATTTTTATGTCCAAAGCTTGACCAGGATGACACTATTTGCTTTTCAGGAAAGATTCTCCCTTACCACAACTAACTTTTAGTAATAATTAATGGGTCAATCATTAGCACCCCAAGTCTGAGCAGGTCATTAACTTACATAGGAAAATTCCCTCTCCCTCAGCAAATGGAATATCAGTGCCTTATACTTTGAAACTGCTTTAACACATAAGGCACACCAACTCATGCTAAATGGATGACCAGATTCATAACTAGTTGTCCTTAAAATTCAGATTTTTATGAAGTTAGGAACATTTTAAATTAAATAAAACAAAAAACAGTGATTAAAATTATCTACTGGACAGATAATGCTAGCCCCAAAATGGCTAGCAACCAAATACTGCTGTTTATTCAAAATTACCTTTGTGATTAGCCTGATTTATTCCTCATTTAATTTTACTCCCTTCATCCTAGTTATTCACTTTTTAAAAATTCAAGGTAATAGATAAGAACAGATTTCCAACAATTTAACGAATCTTGTTTAAAAAAAATGCAGAACACTTTTGAATGCAACTTTTCGTAATTCCTTGTCTATAAGATAATACATGCATATAATCAAATAAACATATAATTGCTACAGCTTGAAATAAAAATTAGAACAATTGAAATCTGAGATTTCAATTTTTGCTTCTACAGGCCATATCTATTCTGCAAGTCCAACTGATAGTGGGAACTAATTAAAATAAATCCAATGTTAATATTTAAAACAAGTGTGCTGAATAAACATCAGCACACTTGTGTACATGGGTAAGAAAAAAAAACCACATTAATTAAAAACATACTTAGGACTGGAAATGTATTTTATTGGCCCTGACTGCCATTGTTCTCTGTTAAACATTCCAGCACAATGTATTACCATGCTTCAGCATCGAAGGATGGACTACTACCCACCTGATACATCCAGAAACGTCTGTGCACGTCCAGTTCCTGCACTGCTAGTTGCCATACATTCATAAAAGCCTTCATCAGACAAGGAGACCGTGGCAATTTCCCAACTCATACTAGATGATTCTCTGGAGGAAGAAAAGGGCATACTCACTAAGGTACAAGAACTTGGTTTCCTGACTGCAGACATAGGAGATTGTCACAATAATTACGAGGAAAAATAGACTCTCTGATGAATCAAACTGGATCAAGCTTTATCGATTTTATTTAAAGAAACGATATATACATTGTCAGGCTTTTTGTAAGTATTAAGAAATGTAAGTTTTTGCAGAATGTCTCACTTGTACATCTACAAATATGCCTTTAACATATGTCAACAGTTGTCACGCAATAACTAAACCCACTGTATTTTCAGTCATTCACTCAGCTGCTTGTACTCTATTGTTATATTTACTACTTGAGAAGATACCTTTCCTTAATACCGACAAGTTTCAATGTAGAGCCAGTATGTGGTACCAAACCTGTGGTTCTTACTAGCAAAGGTAACAAGGGTTCATCCTCCCAGCATGAGTTTCTCAAATTCCCAGGTACAGATAGGGGCTACACATAAAGGAGATCCCATCCTTTACCAGATACAATCTACTTCCCTCCCCCTCTCTATGCAAATCCGCTATTAGATTCATACAGTAGAGAGGGCAGCATCTACCCTACTACAAGATGACTACATCCAGGCAGCTGTCTTCGTACTTTTTAAACTGCAGGGACTACCTCCATTCCAAACATTTACAATCCAGCAAAAAGTGAAGTATCGGTATGAAGATGACTCCAACTTCTGCTCTGCCAGCTGCACCCCTGAACTTATGACCAGCAATAACTATAATAATCCAATATTCCGCATGTTGATTGCCTAGCCATACAAAAATAAACAGTGCAACACAGAGAGAGAATTGATGGATTCAAGACTGAAAATGGAGGGTGGGTACAGAAGAGATGTGAGCGAGATAATAAAACAGGAATCCAGAGAAATACTTGGGAGTTTTTCCTATAAATCACAGCAAGGGCAAAGCTCATTATCACATGCAATGTTAAAGTCAATAAAATAAAAGTATAACTACATTGACTGGTGGTTACATGTGCTTAAAAACAAACACTCTTACAGCTTCTCAAGATTCAAAAACGCATTTTATACAACTAATGGTACAACAGAAACACAGATGATGACATAAATGAGCAAAACAGTGGTTCTTCTACAGCGTCCCAGTACTCCCTGTGGCCTGTTGCTATGGCATATAAACAAAGCTGATTAGCGCTAAAATATCCATGATAGCTTTGGCAAGTAATTGCCACATTCTGGGAAAACACCAAATTAGTGAACCCTTTGTCTCTCTTTTGTTTGTCTGAATAGATTGATTTATCAACCCCTAAAGGATATAGAAAGAACAAGAGAAAGAGCCTTGGAATATATGTGAAAGTTCAATGCTGTAGCACCATGAAACAGGCAATCCAACTACACCACAAATGAAAACAATATATAGTGACCTTAAATGGCTTTCTACTTATTCTCTCTTACTTCATACTTATTCTAGATAACCTAATATATCATATATAAAATCTACAACATTTTACAGTGCAATGCTGGCAAATGGAAATGGCATTAGCTGCCAACTCTAAAGAATAAGGTAGTGTTTCTTCCAAGTAAAAAGTGAGAAACTTCTCCCTTTCATGGAAAGTATGTTAAAAGTGAAGTTATGCAATCCTATTCTTCTTCATTCCTGACTTTTGCTATATACCAGATGTTGAACATGGAAGCCTTGAGAACAGAAGCATAAAAAGAAATGTGTCCAGAGTAGAAAAGCTTGGCAGAGACCCGCAGTGGTCCATTAAAATAAATAAATAAATAAATAAATACAACAATGGCAGCAATGAATAATACACACCTCCAGGGATCTGCTGCACACTTTGGCACTGACTCTAAAGCAGTAACTGCAGACAACTCTTTGCAACATGTATTACTGGGATAACACAGCAGCTTTCAGCAACAAGTCATTTATTTATGCAAATCATTGTACAATATATGCAATTTGCCTATCAAGCTGTTTATCCAGTCAGTTTGGAAAATACAAACATACTCCCTTAGCCAAGTTGCAAATCTGAAGACCAAATCACATCCTGGTTATTAGTTACCATAGAAACACTGGCAGAGAGCACAGTGATATTCACGTTGCATCTAACCTCACCTCTTGGTCATCACACACCACCACACTCCATACCACGTTTTCACTTGGGAAGTTACCAGCAGCAGCCTGCAGCTCACATGAATGAAATAAAACCTAAGATTCACTTATACTGCACTCGTTAACACATAGTTTGGAGGAATATATTCTGCATGGTTTAGCAAATCAGACACTAGACTTGACTAACAACCACAAATACAGTTGATTCAGAGTGATTTTTTTTTTTTAACTTATTATTATTGTCATTAACTAAATGGATTGCCTTTCTTGTCAGAATTTCACACGTTATTTTTGCTAATTCTGCCCTTTGCAGGGTTGGTGCGATCTGCCATTTATAATACAGAAGGGATTTTAAATACACATTAGTGCTCAGTTCCCACCGATTTCCCACTGGAATGAGGTGCTTAACTACTGTTCTTGGTCTCCTAAATCAGACTTGTCAGAAATGCACTAGGATATTAATCAAAATCTAAATTTTCTTACTAGACCACAACAGGATGCAGAAATCTAGAAAAACAAAGCTGTTGCAATTGTAGATAAATTTCTTTTTCCTACACGTTACTCATTTATAATTAGAAATTATTATTACAGCTGATAGTACCTCTGGAATCAAAGTAAAAAAAATTTTCAAAGTACATTCACTTCAGGAACCCTTAACCTACATTCATTCTAATGGTACTTGCGCATGAACAACTGTCATGCTAGAACTATAATATTCAACTTATAAACCATTTACTTTTTGAAATAAGTATTAAAAAATTTGAGTAAAGATGACATCTTGTCATCAAAACAAAACTCATTCAATGCAGAGCAATAATATAGCTCAAATCTGCATCAAACTAGTAAGCTGGACAAATCCTGTATGGAACTTCACCACTAATAAAATGCAGACAAGACAAGACAAATTAGATCCCATGTAACTGTGAGCAATAATATTTGGCTTGAGATATATTTTGTTAAACTAACTTGGATGATCTGTTCATTCAACTGGTCTGTCATACCAAAATGAAAAATGCAGTCCAATCACAAAGGTGCTGGATATGTGAAAAGCGAGGAGTAGAAGTATATGATTTGATAACTAAAGAATGGAAAAAAATTACACAGCTGCTAACGTATGTTCTAGGGTTGACTAAATGTAAATGGCACCCCTTAAAAAAAAAAAGAGCTGGAGCATTTCACACTGCTAACAGTATACAAGGGAGCTTCAGAATTTATTTATTTTGGTAGTCATGTACTTGCAACTGAATGCTAGAACTTAGCCTTTAGTCTTCTGCTGCTTCAGGCTTTACAAGAGGCTAACGGAGGCTGCCGACATTGTTCTCTAGTACATACTTCCCTTTTGTTTTCAACTACCAGAATTACAAAATAGACTTTATGAGTATTTTAATTCGTTTATGAATTTTTTTTTTTCTTATCTCATTCTACAGAGGAAGAGTATGCAATCCATTTTCTATACAGAAATTTGAAGAGCCTTCTAGTATATTCAGTGTAAGTTTTCCTATTTTGAGAGATTTTCTGAAGAGGAAAATTTACTAGGGTAGGTCATAGGACATACTTCTAGGGCATCCATGAAAGGCCTTTAAAAATAAAGCAAGTTAGTGTATGTTACATAATCATCTGTGTATCATTGTGGGGGAGGGGTGAGTTCCAGAAAAAAGCTAGTTACCAAACTACTTTACATAAATTTTTAAAAATATAAGTTAAAAGCATTTGCGTTCTACAGTTTTAGACACAGTTTATCATAATTTAAGAGCATACATTTGAGGGGGATTTGGGCCAGAATCATATAATCTCATCATTTATACAAAGCGTACACCCTCCTCAAACATGCGTGTGTGTGTATATATATATATATATATATAAAATAAATCTCTCCATAGAATACAGCCTCTCTAATGAATATCACCAAAAATAACAGAATGGAAGGAATAGGATATAAGCAGTATGTAATAGTAAACAATACATTGAAACCATAGAATATAAATAGGAAATAAAACAGTATTGGGGAAAAAAGATCACTACTTACTTGAAGAACTGATCCACTCCTAGTTTTACTCCATTTTTAGTAAAACGCTGAGTAAAAGGTATAAGACTTTCTACATGGCAAGGAACAGACCCTGGCTGTAAGTAATATCCTGGAGTCTTGGTAGGCATTGTAACTTTCGGAGCATCTAAAGAAAGCAAATATTCCTCAACAGATTATTAACAGCTACTAACATATATCCTATCTTTTCCTTTTAATTAAAGGAAATTCAATTTCTGATAAAGTTATACTTAGCAGATAACAACATTGACTTGTTCATCACAATCTAGAGATAGAACTCTGGAAGGAAACAGCACCGAAAGTACTTGTGTAAGTTAAAATTGATATCTAATATCTTTTTCTAACTGATTCAGATATGACAAACGTACATTCAGTTCAAGTTAAAATCTCTTACCAGGAGTAATACTAGAAAATGAAACACTGGAAACTCTCTGAAAAATATAATCATCCTTGTCATAGCCCGTTATTTTAACAAAAAAAGCTTCATTTGGTGGAATGAAGTCAGAAATATTCCATAGTCCATAGGGCTTTCTGTCAGGATAGTATTTCACAGGCAAAGTCTTAAGAAGTTCCCCTGTAATACTCAGAAGTTCCAGTCGGTCTACTCTAGCTGGAAGAAAGATCCCCGTGGTATTTAGCAGCACAAAGGTAGGAATCCCTAGAAAAACAGAAACATGCTATTTTAAGTGCTAAAAAAAATAAATTATTAAAAAAGGAAAGGTTAAATTCCATATGTATGGTCCACTACCCCATGAATGCACTGTTCAGTTTCAACCCTTACTTACTAAGCAGCAAAAAACTAAGTTGTGCTAAGCTGTGCTCTGCTTATTAGCTGTCGGGAGACACAGCACTGATTAGGGTTTAAATTACTGATTTCCAACAGGTGTTTCTGAAATAGCAGCCTCTTTATTAACTCCTCACCATACCCTAGAGCCAAAGGCTTTTTCTGAAGCTCCATAAGTAACAGAAACAGAGTTGCAATTTTGAGGCATTTCATAGCTAAAAATATCTGGATTTATGTGACATAAAAAAACCAAGCTAATACAAAAACATACTGTAGTATAATAAAACAGGAACATTAGCTGCTCTCACACATTCAAGGCCTAAGAACTAACCAACAGTGGCCCCAGATTTATCACAAAGTTCACCAGAGATCATCAGAGAGTTCTACTTGATTTTGTGGGCCTGAAAATGGTTATTGTTTAGCATGGAATAAAATGGAAACGAACCTTGCACTGGTCTACTGGATGTTGTTTTAAAGTCTAATGTTGGCTTCCTAGAAAACCCAGCTCGAAAGTCAATAGTGCTGAGACCTGTTATCCGAACAGAGTGCCTTCCACTGCTTGAGGTCTGAAAAAGCAACAGAGTGAAAGACCATGTGTATAATTAGCATTTCAGGAATTGCAAAGTTTCTGATCCATCCATGAGTTCAATAGATAGACTTCAGCTTTCATTAAAAATAAGACAGAAAGGAGGTTTATGTCAAAAGTTGTAAGCAAAATGCCTCTAATAAAGCTTTACTTTTAGATACTGGTCCCTACAGCTGTAGCATCAGCAAAAAAAGCCAATTTGTCTCAGAAGTAAATAACAACACGAACATATAAGATCCACAACTACTTGTCACAGGCCAGTGACTGTAATGGAAGACTGTCTGGAAGTTAGGATTTTGACCATTATAAAGGGTATTACAAAATAATAAATGAAACAAGTCAACAGAAAAATCTGTGTAAAATTTTTTCTGATAATATATATATAAACAATTTACTTCCAGTGCTACAATAAGTTACGTTACCTTTTTATTTATTACTAAGTTCCCTTTTAAAATATACATAAAACCCCCTCCTGGAGAAACTGCTGCGTTATGGTCTGGACAAGTGATCTGTGCAGTGGGTGAGGAATTGGCTGGCGGGCTGCACCCAAAGGGTGGTGGTAAATAGCTCTTTTTCAAACTGGCACCCCGTCACAAGTGGGGTCCCCCAGGGATCGATATTGGGCCCAACGCTATTCAATATCTTCATAAGCGATCTGGATAACGGGATCAAGTGTAGCCTGATGAAGTTCACAGATGACACCAAACTGAGTGGGGAAGTAGATACTCTGGAAGGGAGAGCCACCCTGCAGGAAGATCTGGATAGGCTGGAAGAGTGGGCTAACAAGAACCTTATGAAGACAAGTGTAAGGCCTTGCACATGGGAAAACATAATCCAGGAGTGCAGCTCAGACTGGGATCCACCTGGCTAGAGAGCAGCTCCATGGAAAGGGACCTGGGGTGAGTGAACAGTGTGCTGCTGTGGCCAAGAAGGCCAATAGGATGCTGGGTTGCATCAAAAAGGGCAGAGATAAAGAAGTCATTATCCCTCTCTACACAGTGCTTGTCAGACCACACCTGCAATACTGTGTACAGTTCTGGTTCCCAGTATACAAAAAAGATGTGGACAGGCTGGAGAGGGTCCAGAGAAGGGCCACCAAGATGACCAAGGGTCTGGGAAGCCTGCCATATGGGGATAGGCTGAGAGAGCTGGGTTTGTTCAGCCTTAAGAAAAGGAGGCTTAGAGGTAATCTCATCACCATGTACCACTACTTAAAGGGGAGCTACAAAGAAGATGGAGACTCCCTTTTTACAAGGAGTCACATGGTGAGGACAAGGGGTAACGGGTACAAGTTACTCCCAGGGAGATTCCGATTGGACACGAGAGGTAAATTTTTCACAATGAGAACAGTCAATCATTGGAATGATCTCCCCAGGGAAGTGGTTGACTACACTATGCTGAACACATTTAAGACTCAGCTGGACATGGTGCTGGGCCATCTTGTCTAGATTGAGCTAGAAAGGTTGGACCAGATGATCCCCGAGGTCCCTTCCAACCTCGTATTCTATGATAAAACTAATTTTACCCATGAAGCATATGTAAACATCATAGGCACTGCATATCATGAAACAAGTGGCAAACACAGACCAACTTCAATCAATACTATGTATTAAAGGTTTTTCTCTTTCCCAGCCAAGGTCTCAGTTGGAAAGCAGAGGATGCAGAAGTACCTCTCACCTCTATTCACCACCACCACCACCCTGCCACCTTGTCATTCTGATTGAATTGGCAAAAAACAAATCACAAAACACCCCCATCCATTCACCCACTCTTGAAAAGCCTTAGCTTTATGTTGTTTGAGGGTACTGTAGCTTTTATGCAAGTCCTCAATCCTACAGTTATTTTGAATTATCTTTAACTTACTTTCTATCATTCTATGCTGAGGAAGAAAAGGACAACTGCTACTTGCCAAGAGTGCAGAGGAACCCAAGGCTTTTTGTCCTCACCTACTTCCCACACCCTTCAGGTGTGGGCAGAAGGGAGAAAGAACGAACACACTGCTGCACTGCACTAAGCATGGAGTTAGATTTTTACAGACTTAATGGCAAACCCATGGACAATTCAACCAGAACAGCGGGGGGGGGGGGAGCTTCGAAAGGCTGTGAAGAGTGATACCTAAAATATATTATGCCAAGATCAATCCACAGTTACTAGAACCTACTCCGAGTTCTTGTTCAGGGAGACGATACAGCACACAAGACTTGCAATGTGAAAGAAAATCAGTATTAAAATGAAATAATTCCACTGAGCTTTATTTCTCTAAAGAGTATTATCTGATCCATTCTCAAATACATAATTCCTTCAGTTTAGTAACCACCTCTGATACAGCTGCATGTGAATATTAAACAGTTGTTTCTTATCACTAACTGTCTAGGGACAGCCATTTAGACACTATGACAAATTGATGTCTATCTGATTAAAACAACCTTTATTTGCTTCTATTTGGTTAGCCTTTCACCTCAGAAAAATCACTACTAAAGCCTTTTTTTATATAAACCAGCTGTTAACAATACAAAGAAATATTTAAGTGTGCCAAACAACTCATGTTATCAAGCGTTAATTGGCAGTTAAAATTTCATTAGACAAACTCAGTGAGAAAGTTTTCTTTTTATAGCTTTATGCATCTGTACAAGGAATTTATGGTGTTATTAAACTTTTTCACAAAGTTTCTTCTAAGTCTTTAATCACAGCCTTAAAATCTTAGTGCAAACAAAACAAGCCAGTGACTAAAGCAGAGTAAACAATCGATAGAAAAATACATTGAGAAATTATTTCTTTTCATTAATTATTCAGACCTTTGGATATTTGTGAATTTTTAAGGCCAGAATAACCTTATAAAATTTTACCATTTACTAGTAACAATAAATGCACCTATCATTGTCATGCCTAGGAGCTGGCAGTCTTAGCAAACACCTAAGAATAAATTTCATCCCAAAGGATTGCTTTCCAATCAGTATCTTTGTCATGACTCTCTTTATTATTTGTAGTTTAACATGGATCACTGGTATTGTACATTAGTGTTTCTCCTCCCAGACAGGACAAGTATGATAAGAAGAGCAAATGCATGTTTGTCACAGATGTCAGGAAAAAATGCTTTCCTGTCTTGCAAACAACACAAAATAAAATTGCCCAAAATGCATGAATCTATAAACAAATGTATGAAAAAAATGCATGGGTTTTTGTAAAGCAAACTCTTAAATTTTCACACAACAGAAAAACCAAGCTACAGTGGCTAAACAAATTTTTAATTGCATGGCTATATTTATATATTTATATTTACAGTGATAGAGATATGCAGCTGAATTAGGCTTTAAGGAATGTGGTCTTTCAGTAGAAATTACTCTGGACTGGTTTGTCATTACACTCCATTGAACCAGCTGCATTTGGCTATAAGGGTGTAAGGGAATAACAACAGCAGTCATTAAAGACCTGTCTCAATCACAAGAACAGACAAGTTTTTCTGCTGATTTCTCATTGCTTTTCCTCTCCTTTTCTCAGTCACACAGATAATCATTTAACTCAACACAGCAGGGAAGTTTTTGTGGCATTGCTCAGCTGAAAAAGCTATGGCCTATTGATTAACCACAGAACAAAACAGCAGCTGATGGCTTCTCACTCCTGCCTCTCCCCCACTGACTCACCTCCATCACTCACTCACCTTTTCAACTGAAAACACAGGGCAGGCAAGGCCTTTAAGGAGTAATTAGATACAAGAGCCTTCTAATATTGCTGTTCTGGAGCTTGCAGGTAACGGTCATTTGCAAGATGCTGGATGCCTCCCAAACTGCTCCAAAGAAGTCTTTTAAGAGGAGTCCATAGGACAGGTCTTTGTGGGAGGGATTTAGCAAAAGCAAACTGATGCTCCCTCTTCTGTTAAAGAAGTCAGAGCGTTCCTGTTGAGGCCCATCTCTCGGTACGTATCTCAGCAGTAGGACCAGCAGATAAATTTTGTCTCACAGCTAGCTCGGAGGTGCAGAAAACACATGCAACAGCAGGACCATCTTTCTGGAGCAGCATGCTTCCTTCTGCACAAAACCTGTACTGTTCACTGATAGGCTATGGAGAGAGGAGCCACGTGCTCATCTCGTGTCATTGCTCTCTAAAAAGACTCCTGTCATGTTGTAAACCAAGAGTACTAGAGCAGACCTGGAAGGAAAACTTATTTATAAAAGAGACACATACATGCACAGATTTGATGTCCTCATACTGAAGTACCTGTAGGCAACTGGAGGCCTTCTGCAGCACAGCAGGCAACTAGATTGCATACTTGTGTTTTATATTACTCAGACCTGTGATTTAAAGACTTCAGTGAGCATTGAAACTGCGCTAACACTTGTTTGTGGATTAAGATGGGATCTTCTTGGACTGATCATTCTCCAGTTGATTTAGTGGAGGCTAATACTGTTTAGCTCACCGTGATCTGTTATACTACAATGACAACTTTTTGCACTTCCGGGTGACAAGTACCTATATAAGCTGTTTGCACAAACCTAATTAAGACCTGGTTTGCTCATAAAAGTTAAAGTAAATAAATATTTCAACTATATTCAGAACATTTTTTTCTTTTTTTTAACCCAAAACATGTAAATTTGCATGTTTTCTTCTCCACAGATTGGAGACAGCATTATGCTGAGCTTAGAAAAACAAAACCAAAAAACTTTAAAACCCTCACTGCAGGAGCAGCCTGATGCTTTGGCCGGGTCTCGTTTGCATCTAGCTGAGCACGCTGGCCTGCTTCCAGCTGAGCCACTTGGCAGTTTGCACCATGCTGAGTGCCAGCCTCGGATTTAGCAGAGCTTATTAGCTCTGAAGGGTGTTACACACCAAGCCTACAAGAGTGGCAAGCTCCTCTCAGTAATTCCTGGAATCCAAAAATTTGGGCAATACAGTGCAGGCATACACAAGTGGTTCCACATGGCTCAGCTCACATCCAAAAAGGCCTCAGCTTAGCAACAGCCATGCAGGGCCAGGGAGAGATCACACAGGGCCTTTGCTTTTTCTGCACTCTGTTTCTCCGTGTTGCAGGGCACTGAATCTTTACCTGATTGCATACTTAACCTAAAAGACTCCAACAAGCTACAGAGTTGAATACTAAGGCACTGACTGTAGGAAAAGTTCTCTCAGTACCCAAGATGTCTGATGTTACTAAGTCCAGTGGGATCCAAACCAGTTTTTTGCAGACCACCAGGATGTCTCTGTACCACAGTTTTCAACATTTCTGGTCCTGGAAGCATAGACAGACATTCAAACAATTCTGCAAAGAGCTGCTGAGCTCAACATGCTTTTCTAGTTCCAGTTCTGCAGCAGTACCAATAGTTTCCTACAGTGCTGTATGTGAATTAATAATCCTTTTCAAACTGCCTCTGCGCATATGGCACAGACAATACACAGCATGCATCCATTCAGCACAGCTCATTGTGAACTTGGCTACAAAGGTATCTTACACAGATGACTTCCCCTCAAAAAAAATGGCAATACAGTATTTACACTTCTAGAATAGAATAGAATAGTTCAGTTGGAAGGGACCTATACCACTATGACTGTTTCCACATCAATTTAGGAAAGCTGGGAACATGCTGCTTTACCTACATAAAGAAGTATACAATAACAAGACAAAGAATGAGTCAGTTTAGGCCACAGTTACACAACAAAGTTGACAAGATGATGTAAAAAAACTTACAGTTCATTATACCTCCCTTCCTCTCCCCCACTCTAAGGACCTATGTCACAACATGCCGCCCCCTACAAATCAGCTCCAGGTACAGATTTGACTTTATGACTTCATTTGTTTGAAGAGAATCTGTCCATGAAACAGGCATAGTTAAATAGTGTGATTTCTACATGAACACGGCTCGCACAAGTTTGTGGCATAGTGTGGTAGCGGGGTGTCATTTGTTAGCTAACACATTTCAAGTGTTTTGAAACATCAACATCTAGCCATAAAAACAACGTTGGGGCTAGTTCTTACGTTTATTTAAATACTATCTCCATAGTACACTCCATTCACTCCAATACACTCCATTCACGTTGGGTGCAATTACATTTTGAACAGTTGATTAAAATGACATAATGAACATGTCATAAAACAAAATGATGAATACATACGTTTCCCTAAATCTAGCCACGTCCTAAGCTTCATCTTCCAGTTTACCACATTAGAGTAAGAGTGCTCTTGCCCATCCCTTTTCCCTATTATGGTTACAGGTAAACAATTTTTGGCCTGATATACTGTGTTACCTTGAGTCTCTGCTAAATTACGGGTTAAGGCTAGTCTAAGCAATCCACTTTCTGTTCCTGATTTACACCTATTTTATACATACATTTATTGATCTATAAACAATAAAGATTTCGGCTACACTAGCTTCAGTTCTTTGTGTAGCAACAGGTCATAAGTGCTGTTGGATGTTATTGCATTTACACATCTTGCTCACCACATGCCTCACAACCATGCTATGGCACTCACAGGAACACGTGGCCAACAGCAAACATTTAAATTAGCACTGTCACCCAGAGAAAATCCCATAGAATCATAGTTCTAAGTGGCCCTTTCCTCTCTAAGACATTTTGTTCTTTCATTTCAGAAGCAAGTATGTTAATGTATCATTACCTAGGAGCTGGTTGCTTGCTACAACTCTCAGAACCAGCAAGTATGATTGCTCTTCATCTGTTTTAGTGCACATTGATCGTGTGCAGTGTAAGGAGCCTTCAGCCAAACACTCGGGGAACTTTCCTACAGACTGTTGTGGGAGCAGCAACTTTTGGCATAGAGAGCTTGATCAAGGGGTCACATTAAGTTCCAAGACGACCATTTCAGCAGAGTCTTAATGATGTTTTCTTGTTTGGTTACTACTGCTAATCACATTGATCTTAACTTCTTAACATTTCCAAATCTTTTAGAGTGCATTCTGTAATTGTATGTGCTAGGATAGCACTCACGTGAACAAATTTATTTACATACTGTAGTATTTAAATAATTTACTTATAAGGAGTTTGAATTAAATGTATATTTACTGACTTTGTGAACCTGCTAATGAAATCTCTGGCCTGCAAAGTGCACACCATTTCTCTCTCCTAGTTCTCCAAACATGCCATACATAGCAAAGCCCCTCTGTGTCCACACTCTCTACAGAGTGTACCTGCTCACTAGACTCCAAAAATTCAGTGCTCACTTCATCCTTTTTCAATCCAAAGGAAAAGGATAACCTAAGGATTTGATTTGAGATAGTAACGTCTAATATGTTATCATCACGGAAGAAATTCTTTACTAGGAGGGTGGTGAGGCACTGGAAGAGTTTGCCCAGAGAAGTTGTGGATGCCCCCCATCCCTGGAAGTGTTCAAGGTCAGGTCGGATGGGGCTTTGAGCAACCTGGTCTAGTGGAAGGTATCTCTGCTCATGGCAGGGGGTTGGAACTGGATGATCTTTAATGTGCCTTCCAGCGCAAACCATTCTGTAAGTCTATGTTCTTGATAAGAATTTTGTACTACTGCCTCCAGAATATGTCACAACACATAGGTCAGAAAGGACATTTATTATAACAAACTCGTCTATGAATATCGATGATAAATAATGTAGTAAATCATTATACAATCCCCTTATAAGCTATAGGACAAGTTATACATGATTTCTGCAGTAACTTTACCTTAATTGTCCATGTGCCAGGCTCTGGATCTTTGACATTTACTACCTTTGCAGAGTTGTGGATATTTAGCAATTCATTCAGTCCTGATCCTTTACTGATTTGCTTGCCTAAAGAACAAAAAAAAACCTCACACACCCACACAAAAAAAACAGGGAGTAAATACAGTATTGCCTAAAAAAACCAGGGAGTATATACAATATTGTTATTCTGTACTGATGTATTTTCGATACTTGACTTGCTACTTAGCAGGCATTAACATTTACAACAGTCAAAATTCCCTGTTATTCTTTCCCAGAATACTAAAAATGCTCATTTATTTTCACTCTTTTAATTCACTTGGGAAATTTAATACAGCCTGCAACAATACAGAGCTGTGGGAAACCCAAAAACTGTAAGCAAAACAAGTTCTCTTATTTACAGAAAATACTCAGCTCTTGGTGAAAGGAGGCAGCACAGAAGCAAATCCCTTTAAAGGGATCCTAGAACAGGCTTACTCTAACCTGCCTGCCACCCAAGTCACTCTTCCATCCTCCAGACCTATTTCAAGCAGGATAAACTCCAAAAGTAAAAATACTGATAAGCCAGGTTCTCCTGGCAGAGGGGCATTAGCATGTGACTAATGGTCGGAATGCATATGAGATCATCACAGGGAATTTAGCCTGTTAGACATCGTAGACATCAATAAAAGTGCAAGTTTTCATACTGCACCATACCACGCTTTATATGTACACTTACGCATACAAATATACGGATGGTTGTATGCGGGAACTGATTCTCTACAGAGGCATTTTGCTCCCTTCAAGGCTGACTATGAATACCATCAGCAATGAAAACACATCTGGCTCTTTCAGAGCACTAAAGGGAAAGGTGAAGTTAAGAATGGGATGTCCCAGTGTCAATTTTTAAGAGCTTATCAGACATGCCTCAACTAACTTCAGTGAAACTATGTGGATTTAGACACATGGAGCTGACCTATGAGAAAAGAAAACATATAGATGAGGCCAAAGCTTCAGCTAAGCCTGACAGTTGCACCCAGGATTGTGTGTTATCATGGTTTGAAGAGACACTCTGAGCAAATTTCTTTCCTGTAAACAAAGAAGGATGCCTTAGTGGAGGACAGATCAGATTATATTGCAGGGAACCCATCCTGTGCATAAAATTATTTCCAAGATACTAAAACTTAAGCTATAGCCTTATCCAAAAGTCATTCAGAGAATACAAAGTATGATCTGAATTTATTTCTGGAGTGCTGTTCCAGGTTCCTAAGGCATCCATGTAACAATGAACAGCAGATTTGTTCAAAATATCTTCAGTTACAAATTAGCATCCAAATCTGTCATTGCATTCCTCATCACACAGTGTTCAGCTAGAGAGGGGCACATGAGACAGGGTCTGATTCTGAATGCTCTCATAGTTCAAAGAATCCAGACCTTGGTTTACCTTTGACCACATAGAAAACCATCATGATGTATAACCCCTAAATGATGGTTCAGTGACTAGTCACTACATAAATACATGAAAAACAAAAAGCGTCCAGAAATTTGGAATGCAAGGACAAACAGTAAGAAAGTAGATGGAGATGAGATGAAGTGGCCAGAATAGGGAGGATTTCCGGTTTTCTCTGAGTCAAAAAATGGAACATTGGGAACAATTTAAATATCAGAAGTGCATATATCCAAAGATTTTGTATTTTAAAAATAAAATAAAATTTTAAAATATCCTGAAAGCCTGATACTGGTTTTCAAAATGTGACATTTATGAATCACAAATACGGCCTTCCCTATTGGAGACAGTAGAGACGATTTGTCTTTTTCATTCACTTTTTTTTTGCTATCACAAAAGAAGGTATAAACTACTTCACCTAATGGATCATGAATTTCAATTGCTGGTGAAGGACCACTCAAGGACACTGTAACCTCTTTCAGACTTGGATCAAAAGGGATCTGCCAAGTATTTACAGCCATGGTCAAATGGTCTGTAGACAAGAGATGCACTTTGGAGGCTTGAACTGCTTCTTCAACCCATTTTAACACCTAGAAGAGAAAATAACAGTTGTTATTATACTGTTAACAGTATTTGCTGTTGAAATATTTTCTGCTGAAATACTGTCTCTACTGCCTTGTAGAGATTGCATGTTAACTTCTATTATAATAGAAGATCACTACTTTCACCTATGATCCTATGGTCTGATGACACACAGCTACCACATCACCCTGAGCAAAAGCAGTGGTAAAGGACTTGCTTAATACAATCACCCAATGCATCCATTTCAGCAAAGATATTCTGGAGACAGCACAAACAGAATTTCAACTTGTATCAGGAATACACAAGAGCACAGGAATACCAAAAGAAAAGACGACAGCGTGCCAGGAAACAAAGCACCAACATCAAAGCAAAGGTATGCTTCAACTTCTCCTGTTCAATGTAAGAATCAATACACACGATATGACAAAACAGACAGCCTGCAAAAACAATGACCAAAAGTATGTTGTCTTACCAGTGCAGTTATCAATTCTGAAGTGAATGGGCTTATTTGCCACATTAGGGCAAATATATTTTTAACAATGTTAATACTTACAAGACATGCAATTTTAATAGAAGATACTACTGAAGCCATGATCGGCACGATGTTTAAAGGAATACAGAAACAGACCTGGATATACCTCTATACAACATCCACACATACACTTTTTAAAAGGAATTAGGAATACAAATCTATGCATATTTCTGGTCACCAACTAACTATTAATTGCCTGAAGCAAGAAGGAAAAGTCCCTCATCCAGATGCACTGAGCAATTACCATCTATGGACTTTTTCAATTTTTTTTCCCCTAAAACACCTGATACAAATTACTATTAGGCACAGCATACAGGTCAGAATAGAGGGGACAATGCTTTAGAAGAGAAAGTCTTGTGATCAAAACCAAGTTTGTGCCTTACAGAATTATAGTCCTTAACTTTAAACATTTTCAATCAATGATTATCAATTTAAAAAAAAAAAAAAAAGAAAAAAAAGGAGCAAAGCAGTGGTCTACGTCACCTATTTCAAGAGAAAATAACAAAGGTAACCAAAACCCAGGCAGAGTCTAAGGTCTCACTCATTCAACTACTACTAACTCTGGAGTTGAGCGCTATCAGATCACTCAGCACCAACAGTATGACCTGGACTGACAGAAACGGGGTCACATACGTGATGCCAGATTTCCCAGAGCACATCATACAGGGTTTACCTCAGGTTTGTGGTAGGCAAGAGGAGATGAGATTGTATTTTGCCCAAGTATAAAATTAGAATAATATAGGCAGATGACACTACTATAAAATTTGTTTATATAACCTGATTTATGCATGTATTTCTTCTCAGTAGCAAGGATATTGTCAGCGGGGCAGCCTCTGTGAGAGGAGACCAGGGGCTGCCCTGTGTTGGACATAGCCGGTCTCAGTTGTTTCTCCAACAGCCCCACCACAGCCGAGCCCCTCAGCCACGCTGGTGGCACCACTGTGTAAATGTATTTAAGAAAGGACAAAATGCTGCCTAGGCAGTGAGGGGTGAGGAAAGAAGTGTGAGAAACAGCCCTGCAGTACCCAGGTGAGAGAAGTCGGTGCTGCAGGTGCAGGAGCAGAGATCTCCCTGCAGCCTGAGGGGACACCGGGTGGAGCTGGTAATTCCCTGCAGCTCCTGGAGGACCCCGCACCAGAGCAGATTTTTCCTGACAGGACTGCGTGGGAGAGACCACAGTGAAGGAGAGGAAGAGTGTGAGGAGGACGGAGGGGCAGAGAGAAACCCCTATGTACTGACCACAACCCCCATCCCCCTGTGGCACTGGGAGGAGGGAGGAGGAGTCAGGAGTGAAGTTGAGCTTGGGAACGGGAGAAGGAAAGGTGTTCATACTTGTCTTTGTTTCCCACTGCCTGAATGAGTAATTAAATATCTATTTTAATTGGCAACAAATTAATTTTCCTTAAGTTGAGTTTACTTTGCTCTCAACAGTGATTCGTAAGCAATCCCCCTGTCTTTATCTTGACCCAGAAGCTTTCTCACCCCATTCCTCCTATTTTCTCCCCCTGCCCGTCTTCAGGGAGCAAGTGAGCAGCTGAGTGGGAGCCCAGCTGTTAGCCAAGGCTAACCCACCACAATCAACCCCCCCCCAAAAACACCTGGCCTGTCAAAAGAAATTATACTACATAGCTCTGTACATCGCAGAGCTGCAGCGTATTTTTTTTTAATCCCACTGAAGCAATATTGGTTTCGTATAATGCTGTGAATATGATTCACAGTAATATGGAACCATGATTTTAGCTTACAGGTAACTATAACTGCATTCAGAAACATCTTTTAAAGGAGCTTTCCATTATGCCAGTTCAACTGGTCAGCACACAAGACTTGGAAATCAACAATAAACTAACCTGGATGTGTCATCAGTAGGCAATGGAGGGCTCAAGAGTAAGTCCTTAGCTCTAGGACCCAATTCAACACACCAGCCCAAGAGAGTCTCGTTTCCTTGGCTTGTTGGGCATAATTTGCATACTTTTTCCATTAAAAAATGGGTTATGCCATAGGTGTCGGTGCAAGATAACTGTGTCATAGAAACTAGATTCCAGCCTGATTTAAATAAAAGAGTGTTTGTTCTTATGTTTTATACTATGAATGCCCAGCAACCTTTGCATCTTTGTGCAAATGTGAAAGAAATTTAAATAAGTGAAGAGCACCATCCAAAAAGCATTTGAAATGGTGGGGACATGTTTTCATAAATTGTTATCCCTCCACTATCAGTAATGCCTCACCTGAGACACGCTGAGTGCTCCTAGTGCAATGTGAAGTGAAACAGCATTGACCATGTAACAGCAGTGCTGTCTGCCCTCTCCATAAGGGTCTACATAAGCAAGGTACTTAGGCATACTTTAAAAAGAACATACAAAAATCACAATAAAACTAACTATATGTCCGGGTTTCAGCTGGGATAGAGTTAATTTTCTTCTTAGTAGCTGGTATAGTGCTGTGTTTTGGGTTTAGGAGGAGAATAATGTTGATACACTGATGTTTTGGTTCTTGCTGAGTAGTGCTAAGCTGTTGCTAAATAGTCGCTAAGTAGTGCTTACACTGGTCAGGGACTTTTCAGCTTCCCATGTTCTGCCGGGTGCGCGGGGGCGGGGGGGGGTGGGGGGGCTGGGAGGGAGCACAGCCAGGGGGGCTGACCCAGACTGGCCCAAGGGCTATTCCATACCATATGACGTCATGCTCAGTATATAAGCTGGGGGAAGAAGAAGGAAGAGGGGGACATTCAGAGTGATGGCGTTTGTCTTCCCAAGTAACCGTTACACGTGATGGAGCCCTGCTGTCCTGGGGATGGCCGAACGCCTGCCTGCCCATGGGAAGTAGTGAATGAATTCCTTGCTTTGCTTTGTTTGCGTGCGCAGCTTTTGCCTTACCTATTTAACTGTTCTATTTTATTTTACTTCAATTATTGAACTGTTCTTATCTCAACCCAGGAGTTTTCTCCCTTTTACCCTTCCAATTCTCTCCCCCATCCCACCAAGGGGGGAGTGAGCGAGCGGCTGCGTGGTGCTGAGTTGCTGGCTGGCGTTAAACCACGACACTATACTACTCAAAACCTCTGATGTAACGTGACCAAAGAGAGAAACATGACTTCTGCAGCAGCTGGTGCTATTCAGCAGCTCTGTTTACTTTAGATAAGCCATTGGATGCTGGAACAGGAATCACACAGCTTCAAAAAGATCCAGCTAATTTTAAGTTTTACCTTTAGAAATTATACATTTGGATCCAAAAATGCTTCCAAAAGAAAATCCAATCTGCTTTACTCACATGATATTGAGAATGAATACACTACTTTTTTGTACTAGGTATATGGAAAGGTTTCCATTTAATTCCAGGATCTTAACTCGACAGGAAAGTTTTTAAAGGAATTGTAAAATTTAATGAACCTACATGAATTTTCAGAAGAAAGGAATTTTCCAGTCTCACTTAAACTCCTTTCAAGAGACTTAAGCAAAATAAATCAAGTCAGAAGGTAAAGCATTGTTGCAGGAACTTTGCCAATATATATAAGAATTGGAATCACATTGGTATTTATACACAAGATTCCTTCTTAAGCTCAGAAGGGTTAATATTATATACCTGAAAATTTGGCAAAATTACATTGTAACATAGATATGATAGTGGGGGAAAAAAAATCCTGTTATTCCCAAATTATTTAAAAAAAAAACCAACCAAAATTAGCTAACAGTTTTAGCTCACATGACACATTTTTGGGGGCTCCTAGTCATTGCAACCTCATCCGCAACTCATGACCATCAACCTGACATGCTTCTTCCTGAGCAGCAACCACAGCAACCGGCAGGGCAGAGATGGCAACACACCCATCCAGCCCTCCTGATCAGTTCTGTGCTTACTGCTCATGCTTGGGAAGAGTTAGAAGGTCCAAGCCTTCAGCAGCTTAGCTCGCTCTCATACTCTAGCCTCATGAGAGAAGATTCTCTATAATTTGTTCAGTTTTCCATTAAAAACGTTATTTCTCAGTGAAAGTAAGCTAGAATAGAAGACACAGGTGGAAAGAACACACAATTCTACCTAGGTCAATCTGTAAGCACTACTAAAGCTTATAAACCATCTCTCCACGTTATAAACCAACACAAGATACCTGTTCAAGATTGCTCTAACCTATTTCTGCATTGAATGAGAGATTTAAGTTTCTTACAATTATAATGATAAAATTACCAATTGAGAGCATACATGATCCCAGCGATCCCAAAGCACTTTGACTTTTGACAGCAACCACAAGAAGGAAAATGCATCTTGAGAGGAGATTACTGGCAATGACACTGTTCTAGCAGCTCTTACCAAAAGATATAAAACAATGCCTAACAGCAGTCACACTGATTATAAAATGCACCTGGAGCCCAGTTATCATCCTGCCATTGGTTACTTCCTTGGGGTGCTCAGGTTTTATATGTTGTTTTTTATATGTTCATGACTACAGGCACAAGAACGAATTGTTTCTGAGGTGAAATCAGCATAAAGAATTCCTGTATCTTCCTTCCTTGCAACTGCTCATTCTCCTTCCTTCCCCTACTTATCTGTTTCTGGGGTCATGCCGCAAGCCAGATCATTAGAATCATAGAATCATTAAAAGAATCTGGACTGAAAACAACCCATCAAAGAAGGGGAAAATGTCTTAAACCACAGTCACCAAAACTGCATGGCACATAACTTCAGCAAAAGTAGTTAAGACAGGTTCTTCCAGCTTTGAAACTTTTTTTGGTGTTTGTTGTGTTTTGGGTTTTTTTTTCCTAATTACATCTTTAAGTCTATTACATCATATTAATAGCCTTTACAACAAATCTCACTTTCATAAAGCATAGTTCACTTCAAGCCACTGCAGGACCATGTTACTTCTACAAACTTGGGAGGCAAGTGGGAAGGCTCTCCAGTGGGAAGTTTATCAGCATGCAACCATTTATTTCAAAACAAAAATCTAATCAAAACCAATACTTCTATGAGCCCCAGATATCCTTTCTGGCAGATAGGAGAGCTGAGCCATGGACATTGTTCCAAAAGCTCACTGTCTTTCAAAGGTAAATTATACCTTGCAGCCTACCACTGGAAACACAAGCAACAGTTATTTAATGAAGCATGGGAGTCTAGTGTACTTTAAGAGAATAAAGAACACTTTAAAATAAGAAAAGGAATTCTCAGTTAAAAAAACGAAGTGAATCCAGTTCTTCTCTGCTCCTTTCCCCTGTCAATGGCAAAAAAGTAATTTCAATTAACCATAAAGTCAATTCAGACAACACTCTGCCACAAAAATACCGACACCAATTCAAATAGCATTGGGAAAAGAAGAGCCTGCCTTGCAATCCAACTCCTCACAGGTCTGTTGCTCAAACAACCAGTATACTTGCAACTGTGATGCTACTCTGGTTATTCTAAGGAAAGTTGCTGGCCTTTGAACAGAAGAAACATATCTGGCATACAAACACTGGTTTCAACTTCTGCTGAGCCACCTTTCTTCAAATCACAGACTGTCAGCATCTCTTGGGCATGTTCTGTAGACACCAGGCATCAACTGTTTTTGGGTGTGGAAGGGAATCAACTCTTTAGCTTTCGATTTCTTTGTTGAGACAATCCAGCATAGTGCTCACTGCATGTGACCAGGCTGGTTTTCGTCAAGGTGAGAATACATCTTACGAGAAATGGGAGCTAAGCCTCCTTGATAAAATCCACTAAATAGTTTATGAGTACACAATCGAACCAGGTCAAAAGTCTAATCTGAAGGGCACATACTAAGCTGTCTCACTGAGTCTGTTAGTAATGGAAAACATGGGTCCAAGGGGTTAGCTTCCACACTGCTCTGTCAACGTTAAGTATGATTGAACTACCACTACATGATCCAGATGTCTGCATCAAAACAGAAATAAGTTTGTACACATTCATAAGATGACACAGTTCAGAAATTGTAAATCACAATGATTTGATTGATTTCCAGAGTTGCATACTGAGTGTGATTCCTTGTGGCATTTCCCAGTACAGGTGGGAAAGTTTGTTAATAAAATTACTTGTTAACAAAGTCAGAGAGAGATGACATGTCTGAGACAGAGCACTTCACATACAGCTACCAGTGCACAATAAAAAAAAAAAAAGCATTGACATAACAGAAAACCACCAACATTGGTATTATTAGATTCTTTAAGAAATCTCAGCACTGAGAATTAGTTATGTTCTCTTTCCTCCATCTCTACTCTCCTCCCTCTGCTCCCATCTGTGACTCATTTTACAAATAAGAATGTTCATTCAAAAACTACCCAAATCCACTAGACCAATTTAAGGTTTGAGTTAGCATATAAATGTGAACGTAACGCAGTTAATCTTATTTCTTTAAAGCAGTAACACACATTGAAAACCAAAAAAAAAAAAAAAAAAAAACAACACACCCAAAAACCCCACAAACCTATTTTTAACATCGCTTTGTTTTTAGAAGGCTTCAAAGTGTCAGCTTCGAAGACAAAAACCTCTCAGTCTTGCATTTTTAGATCAATTTAAGCCAGCTGAGTTTAAATTAAGGGAATTTTCAACTGGATGGTTGAGTACACACTAAGTTTTATGGTCCCTTCTGGAACTAGGTAATTTGCAGGCAATGAAAACAAATTCTGGCAATGTAAAAATATTGGAACATTTACCAAGATTCAATCTGAGTCCAGAACAGAGATTTAGCTCAAACTTTTCTTTTTAAAATCTTTACCAAGTTGGTTTTTGTTCTTAATGAAAAGTCTTCTACTGTGCAAAAGCTTTCTAGACTCCTTTACTCATCTGCTATAGTTTGGTAATTTATTTAATGGAATAGATGTAAAAGACCAGTATTGCCATACTTTCATCTCAGCTGTATAACATGAATATCAAGGATACTAGGTTTCCATCTGTGTATCTTACAGAATGAGAACTTTTATCTGCTCTTGAAGCACATCATAAAGTTCTTCTGGTTCCGATTATCTTTTAGTATTAATGACACACACTTAATTCTGTTATCTTTCCAGGCACATGAAGTAGAAGGTGACAGGGACTGGTCAGCATGAATTTTTCCAAAGCCAGTAGTGGTTAGTGGATTGAACTCTTCTACCCAGTATACCTTTAATGGGAGTCTGGTCTTTCTTCTTTCATTCCAACAGCTAGGTAGTCAGATGAGGATATGAATACAAATCATTGCCAGGATTCTAAAAGAAGTACTCCTACTTCTGTAGGTCCTACCATTTGTTACATTGAAAAAAAAAAATCTACGAAACACAAATAAGTACGGCTACAAAAATGTCTAATACTTCTGAAGAGCAGGCATACACATTTTATATTTTGACCTATTGTGAATACAAAGTAAAGTGGAGATGGCTGAAGATCTTCAGGGAAGTCCAACCAACACTAAACATTAGGCATGGGCTCTCAAGCACACGTTATGCTAACTATGTCCGACCTTAGGCATATGTAAATGTATTGTCTTATATAAATACATATTGATCCAGTTACACGAAGTATGATTTTTAGGCCCTCTTGTTCCTACAATTGTACATTGACTAAGTTGACAAGGGTTCTGTCCTCATTCTTGTATTTTTAACTTGTGCAATTACTTTGCAAAACTGCCAAGCCATCACATTAGCCACACCACCTTAACCTCTTTACGCTCTTTAACCAAAAGGGGAACACCACCACAATTCTGTCTCACAGGAATGTTATGCAAACAGATACAGCAATGAAGTACTTAGATATTACAGCAACTGCTGTAAACCTTAGCTAAAATCCCAGTTTATTAACTGTATGCAGGCTGGCTAATGATCCTGAGGCTACTTAGGAGTTCTCTTATAGCAGAAATTGCCCTTAAAATAAAATGTGTCATCCCAGGGAAGAATTATGTTGTGCAACTGCCATTTCAGAAAAAAAAGCAAGAACACCTTTGTTTTTAACCCAAGTATATATCAGAAGTAGAAGCTCCTGAGAGCGAGTAAGGGTCTTAAATTCAGAGTGGGACCCAACTTCAGTTTTTGAGAGTTTTTCAAGTTCAAAAATGAAAATGGAAGGCAACAGAATGACCCGGCTGTTTAAGTCTGGCAGTAACTTGCTTGTATAGTTAAGTTTTTCCCCAAAGTTCAATAGGCAATTCTGGGAGATCCATTTCCCAACCCTGTCCTTCCAAAGAGGTTTGCAATACTGTTGTAACGCTGGTTTGGAAGTAGATTTTTTTTTTTTTTTTCCATTGGGACCCTTACAGAAAGCCCTCAAAACAACAGCAGCTTTTGTTGTTCTGCCAAAATGTGACTTAATGAATATTATTAGAGGGAGAAGGGCAAATACAGAAATAATTTATAACACTTCTCCAGAGAATTTGCTCTTGCAACCTGCCCTGCTGTCAGGTCATTTCTTGGAATGCATACTGAAACCTGGAAAAAATCTATGGAGCATGGTCTCTATTCCCATTTGTTTATTCTGAGTCTCGAGAATATTTCTCAGTCAAAGCAACAGGATTTGAAGTTAACTGTTTCATTGCTTAAGTACAAGTAAGTTCATACTTCCATCCAAAGAGAAAAATATTCTAAAACTGCTTTTAAATGCACATCTAAAAATATGACTGAGACAGTGCACATGAAAATTCTACTATGAAAATAAATCATAAATTTTATACGTAATTATAATTACATGTATAAAAAACACACAACTGAAAAGTTTATTAGTGTTGAATCTCAAGCTCTGCAAAGTTAGGAAACACATGAACTAAGCCTGCCTGCTTTCAACTGTCTTTAAAACACCCTTTTGCAGTTTCTTTATGACAGTCCTTACGGACATGATCACAGACTACTTTTTCCAGAGAATCCAAGTTCCATATAAAACAAAGAAAGGACAGCTGTAACTATTTTTCCCCCCCCCCCTTCCTTGTTTGGCATTCACTGGACAATACATACCTTCAGAGTCGAAGCATACTTCCCAAGGCAGCATTCAGCTGCCCCTGCCATGAAACCATTTCTTCTTTTTCTATGAAAATGGATACTGACTGTTTGGGATGAAGGGAGAAGAGAAGGCAAGAAACAGGGCTATGCAAGTAACCTTAATTCTAAGATGTAATTTTGAGCTTTTGACTTTGTCACCTTCATGTTATTCTTGTAAAGCAGTGGAGAGGCCTTTTACATTTTTAACAAAGTGAAACAAAATTTAAAATTGCTTCCTCATGTAGCATCATCCAAACATATGCTTGGTTCATACACACTGCAGACTTTTAACACTAACCTGAGCTGTGTAGGTTTAACTCCTAGGTTGCCAGTCTCTGTGAGGCCTAACAGCCAGGAGAAATAGGATGCTTTTCCAGTGGGTTTTAGAGACTTCTGTTCACAGCAAAGCATTCGTGAGTGTGAAGAATACTGAACTCCATTCCAGATCCACATGATCTTACAGACATTAACCTTCTGCACCTTCCCCACATGAATGACCCTTTTTGCACCATTCCTTTTAACATATTCTGTTAACAGTCTTGTCCTATTTCTGTCTTCGGTCCCCTCCCAATCTCCTCTCATTCACATCATCGCTTTTCTTCACAGGCTTCTCACCCAAATTCCAAACTCTTTTTGTTTTTTTTCCATCTAGTCTCATCCACCTTTCAAGCTACTTAACACCCGCTTTTCCCACCAAAGTCAACACCATGTCTCCAGTCTCCTTCACAGTCATTCTCATTTCTCCTCCTATCAATGGTCTGTATATGGAACTCTATATGGAACATCCATTTCTACTTATTTTAAAAATCAGTAAGAAAGCTGTATTTTTAAGCAGCCTAGGGAGAATTTTCCCTTCTTACAGGAAGGTTAGAATAAGAAAAATCAAGTAAGTATTTCAATACTAAAAGAAATGGAAAACTACTACTCACTAGCTCAGTTCTTGTGAACTTCCAGCTTTAGCCGTACCGATCAGTCCAATTCATCAGACACAGTAATGACTCATTTTTACCACAAACAATCAAAATGACCTGGAGGCATGATCTGAACCACCAATGACTAATCAATCTCCGCCATTTTTAAGCTGTACCAAATTCATACTCTGCTGATCATCACTGTTCATCTTAATACCAGTTCTGGCATCAGTACAAGCCTTTGGGCACCAGAATCATTTACAGGAATTTCCTTACAGTACTCCATTATGAGGTGAGTAAGTGTGGTGTAACATAACTTCAGTTCAAGTCTAAATTAGTAGCTTCTGGAAAGATACGAATAAAATTGGATACAGTTATGAAAGTACAGATTCTGTACTTAACAGAAGAATTTAACCCATGTTTGATGAGTATGCTCAATGCATTTTAATTTCGAGCAATTATTGCAAATTAAGCCCTGAGCCTACAAAAGCAGCCACGGAACCTCACTGCAGCCAAGGAAATCTCACCCTAAAGAAACATCTTTCAAGATCAGGACTTACATGGTTTGATAAAACAAGCATAACAACCTTTCCAAGACATTGGAGACAAAACGAGAATGCTACCGTTCTTTTGGACAGAAGGACATTCACTTTAGAACTGACTCAGTAGGATAAAAATCTCAAAACTAGAGACCAGTCTGAAAAATTTCAAACTGAAGACTACTTAATTAATTTGTAGTTACGTACAGTAGTATTCACAAATTGTTAAGAGAAGTAGAACTTCAAAACCAAAATTTGAATAGTAATCCTTTCCTTTTTAAGGACTCTGATAATGAAATACTTTTCCTCCCTTACAGACCTGTAATCAGATAATTCATCAAATTTTACCAAATATGATGAAAACATATTTGGTGTCTTACTATTATAAACCTGTCATGGTTTTTGAGTACAGAGTTACCTCTGGAGATGATGGTACACCTGATACCCCAAATTAAGGAAAAAGCTAGAAGAATTTTAGATACTAAAAACAAAAAACTTGTGCTTTGGACTTTAAAACTACTCTTATTAATCTAATGCACAGGAACTATGGCAAATTTGTCAAAATATGACCTTCCTCTCATTCTGTTAGAAGAGCTTCATTCAGCAAATAAGTGGATACTTATATTTTTCACGCTTTGCTGGACTGAATTGCAACACAACTTTGCCAATTGACAATAATTTTGACCAAGTTAATTGTAGTATTTGAGATCGTAACTTCCTTTTCAGAAGTGAAAAAAGGCAGTAAGTTTTCTTAGTCTTCTCGATAACACAAGCATTGGATAAGTATCAAGTATTGTTTTGTTGTGTTTCCTTGTAGCTAGCTTATAATATTGCTTCATTCTCCACTTAATGCACAAAGGGCAAGGATGACAGTAATGGTATGAAACTTTATACACTAAAAATAGCTTTGTTTGGGTTTTTTGGGGATAGAACAATCAAAAGTGTTTTGACAAAACAAGACATTGGCTTGGCAGAATATTCAGTCAGTGACTTCGTAGCTCTTTCCTAATTTACAATTCAGAATTAGCTGTCTCTAGGCCCAAAACAGTGAATACGTTTTAGCATTTATATACTTCATTCTTTACACATCATTGACTACTCAGATAGAAAGGAGGACAAGTTTTATTTCTGTTGAATCTTGCCTGAAGGATATAGCATAAACAGCTGATGCAGATTACTGCTACATCTCCTGTTCATTTGCATCCACCCATTGGCAGATATGCTCCTTGAAAACAGGATTTCTGATCCAGAATTGAAGTCTGCAGTGAAGATTTTATTTGGGATGGCAGTATTTTAGTAAACTCATTTTCACAGTACGTTAGCCCAGACACAGCTTTATGTAAGGTCAATGACCACTAAAATTATTTCGAAGTCTTTTGGTTTTAATACAAATTGTTCAGCAGTTATTGTGGAAGACTTCTGAAAGTGATGTAGAGGGCTTTTTTTTTTTTTTTTTTTCACCTAGACGATCTCTTACAGCCTATGGCCACTGAAAGGAGATGCAATTATATAAAGCAGTGTCCTCTTCCCTCCCCCCCAAAAAAACCCTGCTAGAATAGCACCTACTGATACCATTACTTTTTGATATCAGTCTGTGGCTCTTGTGCAGGCCATGGGCTGTCTAGCTCACAGATGAGGAGCCCATTATTTGCTCAAAGGAAATGCCGAGATGAAGCAGGAAGGAGGCGAAAGTGGCTACTGAAACCCCCTGCTTAAAACCTTACTCAAAATTCAAAGACAGACTAGCCATTCAAGCAGAAGCTGGTATTCCTAGAAATGGGAAAGTACCAAGAAGTTCAGAAAACAGAGGCAGACAGCCGACAGAACAGTGCATGCCAGCTCCACTTAAGAACACAGTGTTGCCTAGCATCTAGAAGTTGCTCTTTCTGCTCACTTCTACCTCCCAAAACCAGAAGAAAACATAACAATCAAACAAAAACTTTATCCTAAAACTTCAGTCCTGGCAAAGACCATTTCCCATTGGCAGTATCATGATTCCTTCTGTATAAAGGGATTTCACGGAGTCTCACAGAGAGAAGTTTTACCCTTCATACAGAAATAATTGCAAAATGCAGGTCAGGAACTGCACGGTCCCAACAGCTAATTTCTTTTCCTCTGACTTTTAACCTATCTAACTTTTGGAGGATAAATCCTCTGGGAAGTTCCTCCTTTTGATCACATCATTGCCAATACCTTACAACATCCCTGATAAGAACTTCAATTTTTCTAGGCAACAACAGTAGGAAAACTACAATGTATCTCCAACATTTGTCATTGTCCAAATTCTAGGAAAGAAAGAAAAAGGAACAAACTGAAATAAATTTTTGTTAAAAAACCTCATCTAGTTATTGCCTATACCAGGAAGTGAAAGGAAAATGTTTACAACATTTATAAACAATTCCAGCTCCCCAGATAACTAACATGTGATTTCATCTCTCTCCAAATTATTTTCTCATGTACTATTGAAATTTCATTTCTGCCTAAGACTCACTGGAGTTTTCAAAGAAAATAGTCATTCAAGGCTGTGGGTCAGCAATCACAATTACTAGTAAGTCAGCAGAGCTGTCAAAAGTATTGAAACAATAACCTCAATTAAAAACTTATCACAGCCACTTTGTGAACAATGGAAACCTGCTAGCTCAGGCCTATTTGTCCATAATGTGAGGAACATTTTTGTCCAGGCTTATTAGCAATCCTTTGCTTGCTAACAAAATGCTCATTTAAAGCTGATACTGCACTCCCATTCAGAGTAGTAAAGCCAGTGAGCTACGCGAGCATAGAACGGCTCCTTAGTTTAAAGGCTCTCCTCCTGGCAGCCTTCTGGCACAGGTAGAGGGAAGCTGGTGAGGTTCTGTTTAGATATGGCAATTCACACTTTCCCAACATAAAAGTTGCAGAATTGCATCCTGATACAGCAGATAGAAAAAGAAGGAAGGGAAAGGTGGAACAGACCCCACATACCAACAGCAGAACATAATCCTCCCTAACCCACAATCAGGTCATTTAAAGATTTAGAGTATAAGTCCCTGCCTTGTTTTCCCTATATATTGCAGCATTCGAGCAAAGTTACCTCATTAACTTGTTTCTTGTCCAAGTGAAAAACTTGACCAGAACTTGTTGAGGCAATTTCTTCATAGACCTTGTAACCAATATGATCCCTATCATCACAGTCTCCAGTCAGTACAAACACTACCTGTATTTAAAAAAAAAAAAAATAAAAAAAAAAAATCATTTGGCACATGGTGCAAACTTCAGGAAAACATGGCAAAGACAGCATTAAGGCATGACAACAAAAAAAGAACTGCATCACATGGCATGGGTTCATATTACTTTGCATGAAGGGCAGCCATATTGCACTCATTACTGATGGAAAAAGTAATGAAGAAAAGGAACAGAAAAAAATCACTTTAGAAGTGATTCTACTTCAGCACTTCTACTTCACAGAATACTGATTTCAGAACAATATAAAAACATCTACATAACTGGTAAGCTGACCAATACATATACTGGCAGAAAGTTCACTTGCACTACTTAATTCACAACATCAAAGAATCTTACCCTTCAATATTGAGAAAACACGGCATCAAATACATAAACCAGCTCAGAATGTAAATCCCCTCTGTACCTGTGATTGTTTCTGTTGAATGAGTTGAAGTACTTCATGGGTAAGTCTATAATCTTTGGATCGTGCATCAGTAAATACATAGATGAAAGAACCAGGAAGAGAAATCTCTAGAGCGATCTTTATTGCCCCAATGCTCATCTCTGGACAGTCTCCACCACCCTGTTCACAATTAGAAGAAAAACAAAGCATTTTTCTAAGAAAAAAGAACATATCAAATAACATTCTTTTGGGACATTCAAGACAGATACTTTCTCAGCTTCTAATAAATTATTCACTTTTTTTAGCCTAAGCATTGTATGGTTTCTGCAGAGTGCTGTCACAGAATCACACTCACAAGCAGTAACTGTAACAATTCCTTAGGGAAAATAAACTCAAAGGAAGGGCTGCGGTTAGTCCAAAAACAGTTGGTGTCATGGTCACACTTATCTTTTCTGGGAGCACCATGTTGTGTTTAGCTCCAGCTCTTGTGACAGCTCCATTTCCTATACTCACACGCTCCCTTACTGGCTGACAATTTAATTGCTCTGGTAGTATCCAGCAGTCATGGGAGGTCATGGTCATAGACGCAGATGGGAAATGATCTCAGCCAAGCAGTGCAGACCTCCAGGAGGACCTTCAGATACCAGAACAGCAAGAACTTGACCTAGACTTCACACTGCGGGGCAGCCAGTGCAGGGAGCTCAGCAGAGGGGGCACAGGTGATGTGCTCCCAGTGACCTGTGTTGCTAAGCAGACAGCTGTGTAGCTGGAGATTTTTCAGACCATGTGTTTAATCAAAATGCTTCCAAGTATGACTTTATTAACTTTATATGAAAGGATGAGTTTCTCTTCCTAAATTAAGAATTAGAGGAAAATACTGTTTAAATAAAAGTTCACTTTAACTTGGATAAAAATTAACTTGGCATATTGAAGACAGAACTTTCCAAAGAGCTGAATACAAACTGTAAAACCTGCCCCTGTAAACAGCAACAGTTCTCTGCACTTTCAAGATTAAATATAAAACTTATTTCTTTTATTTCTACAATCAACATGCCTTCACGCATATTCATATACAAATCTCTACATGCTGGGAAGGAAGAAGAAAAAAAGATAATGCAATTGTTGCATCTATTTTTAATTCTTGAGATGCCATCAGAAATTATGTTTTGAGGTTAAACATTCACACAGACATATAAACCAGAAAACCCCTTGTCTCCCCCAGTCCTTAAGAATTCCATCTGTCCTCAATGAAACATTCATGTCAGTATCAATTTTTAATCTATCAGTATCTTTAATCCCATTTCAAAGGAAGAATATCAATAAACTTCCCATCTATGTTAAAGAATAGATACTTTGCCATTTTTCTGTCTGTAAGTCAGTCCTTTCTAAATGTAGTCTTACTTTTATGGGAAAAGCAAGTGGTAGACTCCAAACTGCCTGAAATGCAAGAGAGACTTCTCCAAAAACTTTTTCGATACACTTCAGAACTTTATCTGGGCAATGCTTATACAATCCTATGGGACAGATCAGTATATACAAGTTATTTCTTTCCTGCTCTTGCAAAACGAATGTCACCTTCAGCAAAAGACTCTTCCACATAAAGCTTTAATTTGTAGGCCAAGACAAAACAATAGTAATTTCTACAGGCACCTACTTAGAATAAGGAAATCTCTATTCCCACTTCAAGTCTGCTAGATTACTGTCTCATATAATATTCTATATGGCAGCATCAATTTTCTACGTATAATAGGAAAACCACTGCTAAGCTTAATGGTTATTCTGAGAACGAGCATGAATTTATTTATTTTCATAATGTAGAAGAGGGGTACTCTCAAAAGGCAGTTAGGTAGAACTACAAAACAAAAAAGTATTAGCTCTATTAAAAAAAAAAAAAAAAAGAAAAAATTTTACTTTAAATGTTTCCTGTCTTTCTCTCCAAATTGCAATTAAGTATGGTTACAATTACCTTGGGAAGTTTTCTGGAAAGACAGAGGTGAGTAAGGCTCAGCAAGTCTTATTTTCCATTCAGTTTGGACAGGCACACAGAAATGTAGGTTGTTGGCTCAGCTCATCTGTACTATTCACATTTCTTAGGTCTAAAATTAGTATCTATATAACTATTTACTTAAGTGGTATTGTATTCACTTACAAAAGCATAAATTTATTATCTGATTTAAAAAGTGTTATCAACCACTCTTACAGAAAACTATTTTCATTAAGTTGTCATTTTTACACTGAGAAATACTCAAATAAGGCCTTTTCATAACTTGATGCAAGTGTATCGGCATCTGTATCATAGGATCATTTAACACTCAAACTATGTGAATATACTTTAAATCTTGTCTATAGGAAAATCTTTTAAGTATATTGCTTATGCAAATAAGTATCCATTGTGAAAACTGTATTTAATACGAGAATACACAAAAAATCTGGTTAACGCTTAAAAAAAAGCCACTAAGAATCCACAGCTGCCCAAGTACAAGTTATTGTCATGCTGTCCAGAAGAATGATTCACAGTTAATTACAGATGAAACACAGGCAAAATAGGATAAACTTATGAGATGTCAAAGGAATACTTCCTTTATCACTTTGAATGTAAAAGGAACAGGTCCTAGTTTCTTCAGTGAAATGTATACAGACCAATTTTTACCTGATGTCAAATGCCAGTCAAAAGCCTATTTCTAATGTCATGTACGGACCCTCCAATCGTTCTAGGACCAGATGGAATTTTTTGGAGAACAAGAGCTGAGCTTACCCTGATGTCCAGGGAGAACAAGTTTTGCAATATTCCTGGAGAGCATATTTTGATCTAATACCTTTTACACATAAGAGTCCTTAAAATAATTTATCTTCGCCTTAATTTTAGCTTTGTGCATTAATGAGAATATTTGCCCTACACCCTTTTTCAAAATGAACCTACCTTAAAATTTCCCCTACCTCCACAATATTCATTCTTGCATATTTTAACTGCCTTTCTAGGAAAAATACTAATAACAAACATGTAGGAATTGCTCACGTTTTCTGTGAGAACCACTTCAAGATGCCCTATCAGTCCTACTCTAATCACTTTTTTTAATTTATTTTTTGGCCCTTCACCAATATAATGAATGAAGGCAAGTCAGTAAAAGTCATAATTTAGCTGAATAAGGACATCTTGAAAGTAATTACAAAATATGCAATCAATCAGGATTAAAGAAAGAAATCTTATCTTAAATTCATTAGACAGAGACTTTTAAACAACTTGCTTGTAAATGAAGAGTTTTAAATTCCCAAAAGCTTCATCTAAATCATATACTTTTTAAAAATAGCTGCAATTATTTTCCAGTATAGCTATTTTTAAAAAAAAAGTAAAGACTGGAAGGATTTTTAAAGTTTAAATTTCCCTATGAAGGAGAAAAGCATAATGGCTGGCATTTTCTGCCTCCTTGAAGATTTACTATTGTTTTCTCTGAATTTCAATCTTTCTGCCAACTTTTAAACTACTTATTCTTCCCAAACTAGTGCTATTGGCTTTCAAACAATCTTTTATTACAGGGATTACACCATGTGCCAGTTTCTAAGGGAGGGTCTGTCTGGCATTACTGACTCCAGCAAGGTTCTCCACAGGTCAGAAGCAATTAGCTTGATTAAAAGACAAGACAATAGGATCATACTTTCTTTCATTAAGGGTAACTCCATTCCAATACTTCCCTTTCTTTCCATCACCCAATCCAGATGTCATTTGTAGTTTATTCACACCCAGGGAAAGTCCACCAAGGGAGACATACGGGTGTGCTAGTTCAGAAACTGCCACTTGTCTCCTAAGCACAGCTACAGAAGCAATTCAACAGGGTTTGCATAGAGTCAACCTGATGCCTTTAAATCAGTAGGTGCTAAGGAACACATGGCAGGGGAGGCACTACCTAAGTAATACTTGATGGGTCTCACAGTCCTTTCGTACCTAAATTAGTTAAAGCTAATGAAGGGGTTTCATGGAAATAAGTTCCAGAACACAGTACAACACTTTATAAGTGTCTGTGAACAAGTGGCAGGACTAACGAAGATGCAAAATAAATGTTAGCATTATCTAACTATTCTTTCTTCTGTCATTGAACTGAGTCCCCTTACAATGATGTAAACTAAGACAACGTAATTAATCATAATCATAAATTAAGATGTCCAGAGAACAGGAAGACAACAGTTTGTGCAGGTAAAATGACAGAAATAGATGGCCTACATCCTGATGAAGCACTGTAGCAGAAACATCAACACAAGAGGAAAGATCAGAGGAAGGAAACAGGGCCTTTGCTACAACCACATAGAGAACGAACAAGTTACTCACCTGAACATAAAGTTCCCTGAGTTCAAATTGAAATTTCTTGGGATCTGTGGTTATTGTCACTGGACCAATTTCTAGGATGAAAAAAATTGGAAAGTATGAGGAAAACAAAGTTATCAAAATACAACCTCAATTGAAGAGCTAACTGTTTCAGATTCATAAAAATCTGGTAGGAAAAAACAAATTAAAAGCAGTTAATAGAAAGGAATAATTGAGAATTATATACCCAGCACTGAAATTTATGATTCTAAATCTAGTAACTCTAATATCATTCCAGTATTACCAACTTCTAGGTGTCTTAAACATTTATAGGCACATAAAGCATTCTGTGTTGTTTCTCACATTTAGTTTTGACCAATCATTTAATTGCTCTTAGTAATCAGAAGGGAATAAAAAATCCCCCAAACAAATGTGGCTGCACCAAAATATAATGTATTTTCCCAGAAACAGTTGTATAGGTAAACGTGAAGGAGAGGCCTCTCTAAACAGAATATACATACAAGCTTCACTGACTGATATAAAAAAAAAAAAAAAAAAAAAAAAAAAGAACCACATCTCTTGCCTGAAAAAACATGTACCCTCTAGCTGGAAAAGCCTGGTGTGAGCCCAATGCCCAACCTCAGCGTATCTAGCAGCATTTGCCAGAAAGAACTGAAGCAGAATCAACTTCATTTGTGGTGTTTGCCGTGTCTTTGTATATTGAGAAACAGCAGGACATCAAACTGAAGTCTACCAGGCTGCGGACTGGTGTGTGTGAGTAACAGCAGCACATATTTGAGCGTTTCCCAATCACACTAGCTGTACCACAAGCCTCCCTCTGCCCCTTCAACAATTGCCTTCCTAATTGGTATCAAATGTGACTCTAACCAGCTGTTCTCCTATGGCTGTGATTTCCTGACAGTTTACCTTAATCTGTCTTGGCACTTGTGCACTTCATTCTTTCCCTGTCTTGGGCAGCCATTGCTGCCCTGTCCTCGCGCCAGTAACAGCATTCATCTAGCTCAGCAGGCTGGTTCAGGGTGCTAAGCCAAAAATAAATAAATAAATAGACAGGCACAAGAAGAAAAAAGTGAATAGATTTCTGCTAGTTCAGTGCCCCAAACCACTCAGAGATCAGCTGAGTACCAGCATATAAAATGGGGTACAATTATGCAGTCAGGGTGAAAGAAAAGCATGAAACTGCAGTGGTGCCAACCTAATGCAGCTGTAGCTTACATGCAAGTGCTGCCTCAACAGACCATACAGCGCTTTCCAAGCTCTGTAAAAGTTAGTATGTACTTATCTTCCATATAATCTAGACATTTTTCTTTTTTAAACAGTCCAAAGTTTTATTTCACTGGTGTTTCAACAACAGCCACGACTAAAGTCTACTATAATCTCACGCGCGTTTGTTTGGGGGGCTCTATTTATGAGTTCCTTTTGCTAAGCGTAGGTTTTAATTTGTTTGAAAGTCACCCAAGAGATAACACAAAACCTCTCCTAGAACATTAAACTGTCTTAAGGGGAGGTTTTTTGTATGGCTTTGATTTGTGCCATCTATTTGTGAATGTTACTTACTAAAATGCTACGCTACCATCAAAAGAGCCATTATAAGGACTCGCTGTTCCTCCACATACTTCATCCTGCCATGCTCCCGCTCTTACCACTCCACCTGGTACCAGCCTCCTTTGGGTATTCTCTAAAGCAAATGCCTATAATAAAGCTACCTCCAAATTGTTTTGCTTCAAATCTATTCCCTGCCAACCATTGTTCTAAAGCATATAATAGAATGGGTTTTATACATATAGTAAAACCACTAGCTCCATTATTCCCCCACAGTTGAGGGATTACATTTTTCAATTCTAGAGCAGTAAATCCTTTGGAAAGGCTTTCTTTCCCTGTAAAATAAAGATCTGAAAAGCAGCATTACTTCAGCTAAGCTAAAACAGCACATCCAGTTTAGATGGGATAAGAATTTTGCCTTGTTTCTCCGCAGGCAGCAAGGGCTCGCTCCAGCAGCACACGCAGATGCCAAGCCCGAGGCCTTGCCAGCACGCCACAGGATCACGCCAAGGCTCTGGCCGCCCTCTGGTGTGAGCTCAGTAAAGAGCAGATCTTTGAAATGGCACCTAGATCAGAGGTTAGAAAGGGAGCATGGCCTAGTCAGCATCAAGTAAGAGAGTTATCTACCGTCAGGACAGAACCGAGAACTTCACAGGAGCCATGCAGAGGGCGGATCTCCCTAGTCAATTCTGCAACCAAGGCCAGAGTTCAGCTGCTTCCCCTGAAGCCAAGCAAGTCCCCAGAAAGGAGTGAATAGGATCATTCACATCTTCAGTAATAATGATCTCCTCTAAGGGACAAACAGTGGCAATATGAATGACAGACACTCCCAATATAAGACAGCAACCATGTCTCTCTACATCAGCTCTTATCTGAGGGCCATCAGGAATATTTCCTTCCAATTGTAAGCAATGATGCTAGTACTTCATGTAAACCTACAGCTACAGTCAGTTTGCCAACACTAAACTAATCGATTACCGATACAGAAGGCATCTGGAATGGCAATAACCATCCAACTCTGGGCTGGCACTGCTTCCCCCATCCACATGATCTGATCTTCTCTCAGTTGTATGAAGGTTATTCAGTACTCTTCACATGTAGCTTACAAGCCCACCATTCTAGGTCTACACAGTGGTGTGACTGATTCTCACCATCTGAATGCTCGCCAACTCGTACCAAAAACCCAGCATCTACTGTCTTTCACATGCTGTCGTGCCACCAGCTTATGTGACCTGCTTGCAAAAAAAGCTGAAATAGCCTTCGCCAAGTTAATTTTTTTATCCTCATTCTGCTACCTCAAAGTGCAACCCAAGCAACACCATTTCATCAGTGCAGGTAAACACAGGCCTTCAAAACGGTCAGAATGGATAAAAGTGAGAAGACATTACTAGAAGTACATTAAGTTTACTTGCCAGCTTGAAACTATTTCCAAAAAAAGACTTTGGGAAAGAACTGCAAGTTGTCTCACAAAGCACCACAGAAAGTTCTTAAGGAAGGTTAGATTACTGATATGGGAAGAACCTCAAAAACTGTAAAGTCTAAATCAAGTTGCAGTCGTCAATTTGGACGTGGCTCTGTAGAACGAATGCACAGAGGCAGGTGTGAAACACCAGTGCCTGTGCAATGCTACACTACAGCACTGTTAAAGAATTATATAGATCATGATGGAGAATTGTTCTTAGCATTTTGAAGACGCTAACTGTGAAGCATGAGTTGAGGCAGAGTTTCTGAAGGAACTTAAAGGGTTTTACAGGTTTACAGTAGCACGCTGTAAAAGTCCACCTCGTATAAGAGCTTTCATCTAAACAGCTGAAACGCTTTGTGGCATTAAACTAAGGGAAGACATCAAAAAAAAGCATACAGTCAAGTTAAAAGAAAATAGTAAACATTTAAAAAGAAAGAGACCAACGTTTCAGTACTCAAAATAGGTTTTGGTGTCTGAGAAAAGCAGTGAAGGCACAACTTTGCTCTTTTGTGCATCTTTAATGGTACACATATAGCCAGTCAACTCAGGTCTAATTGCACGTTTATCCACATCCATAATTGCCCCAAGTCTCAATAACTGCATGCAGAAGCCAAGCACCCAAGTCAGGCATTCCTCAAATCAAGCATAGTTACAAATGTATCATTCTAAATACAAAATATTTACTCAGAAACTAGATCCTGCAAACAAGCCAAGTAAAAGCAGAAGAAAAAACCCTTTTTTTTTTTTTAAACTTCATTAGTTCTTTAGGCAAAGATCAACACATGAAATATTCTAACAGAATATGTCCTTTCTGATGCTGAACGATGAATCCATTTTTAGGCACTGATATTGAAATATTTGAGACTAGTGTGTTACAGAGGTCTCCGAGGGTGGTAAAACACTGGAATAGGTTCCCCAGAATGGTGGTAGATGCCCCATCCCTGGAATCATTCAAGGTCTGGCTGGACGGGACTCTGAGCGACCAGATCTAGTTGAAGATGTCCCTGCTTATTGCAGGGGGGTTGGGCTAGATAACCATTAAAGGTCCCTTCCAACCCAAACCATTCTGTGATTCTACTCCAAAGCTGTCCCTGGTCCTCTAGAAGTGATTGTGCAAGAGGTGAAAAACCCGATACAGACACAGCAAGACGGCGTGTCTTTCTTAGGCGGCAACTAAACTCTGATCTCTAAAGTACAATGTAAATGTCAGTTCTTTCAAACTGACTTAATATCGCACACATGCATAAAACTGATAACATCGGAAAAGAAACATTTTAAAGGAATGGTTGCACATTACTGAACAAAGCCTTGACTTCCTAAACTGAATCAGAAAACTTGATGTACCCACTATGGTGTTAGAGCTTGTACCTAAGCAATTCAAGAAATATGACAACATCAAATTGAGTACCAGTCCATTTGACAGAGATTAAGAGGCTTGGTTTTTACCAAAGTTGCCCCAGGAAGGATCATCTCCTTTGTAAATAAGTAGAGAAGTCCCTAGCAACCTGAGAAACTGGCCATTCTGATAGGTGCTGATGTTTTTCCTTTACTTTCTTCCACATCTCAAATGGCTGCATGTTTATATACAAGCCGAACAGCAAGCACATTGGGAAAACCACAAATTACCCAATGACACACAATCACACATAATTGCTGCTGAGAGCGATTGCAAATTTGGCACTCCCTTAATCCTGACCACATAAGACATCTGCACCAAATATCTGTTTCGGACAGCTGATTGTGTTAGGAGATCTGGCAAAGGAATATGGAAGCCATTTCCCTAGCTCTCATCAACTCAGAACACTAAATTTGTTTGTTCTGGAAGAAAAAAAGAAAAAAGCTCTAATTGATACTTGGTAGCTGAAGGAATTTCGGCAGAGATGCTAAGTCCTGTGGAGCGCTCTCACCCACAGAATTCCTTCTTCTAATTCAGAGCAAGGACATTTCCCTGATGCAAAACTATACCCAGGATTAAAAAACAAAACAAACCATACCCCCCCCAAATAAACACCACACCTTTGGCTACTTCCGAAGAACAAATAAACCTCAGAACTAGTACACTACAAATGAGAAAAAAAAAAAAAAAAAAAAAAAACAGAAAAAAAGCACCAAAAAACCACCACACAACAGCAACAAAACCCTGATATTTTAATAACAAATTGTGGCGGGTTGACCCTGGATGGACACCAGGTGCCCCACCAAAGCTGCTCTATCACTCCCCCTCCTTGACTGGACAGGGGAGAGAAAATATAACGAAAGGCTCATGGGTCAAGATAAGGACAGGGAGAGATCTCTCACCAACTACCATCACAGGCAAAACAGACTCAACTTGAGGAAATTAGCTTAATTTATTACCAATCCAATCAGAGTGAGGTAATGAGAAAATAAAAACTAAATTTTAAAACACCTTTCTCCCACCCCTCTCTTCTTCCCAGGCTTAACTTCATTCCCGATTACTCTACCTCTTTCTCCCCAGCAGCACAGGGGGACAGGGAATGGGGGTTGCAGTCGGTTATCACACGTTGCTTCTGCCGCTCCTTCCTCCTCAGGGGGAGGACTCCTCACACTCTTCCCCTGCTCCAGCGTGGGTCCACAAAAAAAATCATTTTCAGAGTCGCATAAGATCACTACATCTTCATCAGAAAGTTGCATTTACAACGCAATCACTGTTTTCACCATTCACTGTACATTAAGCATCATGATTCAAGTGAAACAGTATGAATAAGAATTTACAGGTCACACTATGCAAATGAGTTATTCATATCTTCAGGCTGTCAAATAAATGTCTTATTTTCACACACTTTTGGGAGATTCTGATTTACTGGGATCACTGAAAATGCACGTATGGCAAAGGGCCAGGACTGGGGGGGAAGAAGGAAAGATTTTTGATGATGCGAATGGGAATTAGGTAATCCAGTGGAGGCACCCTAGCATACATTTTTAACATATGTCAGGACTTACCTTTTGAGATATGTATGTCTGATGGCGGGGAAAAAATAAAAATCACATGCTGGGCATGGTTACATACATTCATCTCATGATCAGTGCCAGCTTAAGCAGTTCTCATCTTGCCTTTCCATCTGAGTGCTGCTTCCCAGCTATGGCATTTTTGACAGTTTTTGAGATCAGAAGACTAATATGGGTTTCATATATACATACACACCCCTGCCTGCCCATATTTTATTTAGATATATTAAAAAATTAAAACGTTTGTAGCAGATCTGTCTTCCAGTCGTTTCCTGTACACGCTCTCAAGTACTTCTACCACCACAAGTGAAGAGATGATAAAGGATTGAGAATGATCAGCTGGGACAGCTAAAATGCCTACGCCAGGACTGCTGCCAAAAGAAATTGGTGCACAATTATTCTGTAACAGCTGTTTACTAACAGTGCTAAGCATTGAGCTTTATGTGATTTAATGCTCTCTTCTCAAGCTTCCTTTTCTGTGTCCAATTCATTGTAAAGCTCTGCTTATAATTCTTCTGAAGACCTTTAGGAGTAGCTACCTGCCGAGGATTAGGAAAATAAGAATAATGACAGTTACTCTAAACCAGCCTCCAGCCAGCTGTCTGTCCTAAGGGCACATAAGCAGAAACCTTTAATTTCCTAACAGCAAATTGGGTCCTATACATCAGGACCTCACACCACTGCAGATCACTCATGAGCTGCCATCAGAAATGTTCCACAGTGCTCTGTTGTCCTTTCCAATACCAGAGTATGACATCACAGGTACAACTAAATAAAAGAAAAATACTTTTAATTGCCATCTCAAATTATAGTGAACATTTTTATTCCTCAAACAGCTGAAAAACATACTTAGACAGAATGAGAAGAATTACTGTTTTAACCATTACTGCAATTAAAATGCTGCTCCACTTCTAACCGATTACAATTTTCTGTAGTAGGCTACTAAACCCAAGCAGTGGATTCTGAAAATGAGCTAGACGAGTATTACTAACCACCACCTAGGAAAAAAAGCCCCAAACTTATAGCCTTCTACTTCATGCTCTGAAGTGAAGGACACCTTCAACTCACATTAAAGATGATGGGAGCTGTGTGGATAAATGCCTGGCTGAATTCTTCCAGAAGCACAAGCAGCATTGGCGATGCCTACAATCACGAGTCCCCCAAGGCTAACGCACACCCCACTGGAAAGACCCTCCCAATGGACTCAGGGAGCACTGGAGTAAGCCAAGATGCTTAGCACTGGAACATGTAATAAGCTATTTAAAGTTTCTTCCTAAATGATATTCCCTCATGACTGGAGTTACTTCTAGCTTTCAGACTCTAACCTGGGTATAATTAAATTTTTAAAGAGGCCAAGATCTGCAGTGAGCAACTTTTACCAGATTCTTAACCAGACAGAAAAAAAGCCAAACACACACAGCAAGCTCACATGTTTCCTTAATGCAGTCACTTTTATTTTTTTTAAATAGTTTTTTCAGCCGCATGACTTATGACTATTAACTTTAATATGCAAACTTCAGCTTAAGATGACAACTGACTGGAAGGAGTCAGACTGCACATGGAGTTTGTCTTTAGTTGGCTATTCAAATAGTCCATGCAAACTGCAAAGCACTGCTAAGGTGCCTAACAGAGCATTAGTGGAGCATTATGAAGCTCCATCCTCATGGATGGCAATGGCCATCACCCTTGTACATCGAATTCTTCACCCATCATCTCAGGGCAGTAGCCAAAGCCTCGATGAAACTTAGAGATCAGAAACTTAACAGAAATTTTAGTAAAAATGTGCCTTAGTAAGTAGCATATTTGTATTGTTATTTCCCATTGTTATAACATTTATGGGCCTGTGTCTCCTTTTAAGAAAGGAAAATAACAATGGTAAAGAAAGGGCATTATGTACGTTTACATTTCTTAGAAAAGTAAAGAAAAGCTAGCTTGGAGACCTACAGTGGATAAAAATCTAATATTATCATCTTTTGTCTACTGCAACCAGCACTAAGTTTAGCTTATGGGCCTCAAATGCAGTTGGTCTAAAAGTTATTAACCACAAGTATAACAAATAATAAAAATCAGGTGCTGATTTGCCTAGTACAATAACAACCAGCACACTCTTAACTCTTCCTTCTAAGAACTACAGTCATAAACCACAGGATGTGCAGAGTAACCTCTTCTACCCAGAGACCTTTAAAATAAGTCTAGGTTTGCTACAAATTCTCTCTTAAATGGATGATGCACAAGACAGGCTTAGAGCCTCTCAAGCCCCTAGCACGGGTGGCACATCATACTCACTGTGGAACCACTGATAGAAAATCTGCTCCCTCGGGCTGGAAATAAGAAAAACCAAGCCTGAATTAAATAGGTCTACAGGTTGATTTCTGTTCTGAGAAAATAATTTATTTGAACAGCCCCTCTGCTTCCACTAGTAGGTCAGAAGTTTTTGCCTCTTATTTGTGCACCAGCAATAGACAAAGAGACCAGAAAACTTGACTCCATGTGGTTAAAATGTAAAAGTAATGCCAGTGGCTATTAAATGTCCCAGATGTAAAAAGATTGACATGACATAAGGTTTTTTTTCCTTTCTGGGGACACACGGACATACAGAATCCTGGCATCTGCAGGAGATCCCCTTCCTCCTCCCTTCCCTTGGTTCTTTGAACAGCGCTGGAGGTCTGTTCTCATCAGGAGGCCAGCAGCCATCATTTCTGAAATGGCTTTGGCTGTCTCTAGCCAGCTCTCAATGGATGATTGCCCAAATCACAAAAAACACAGCCACAGCTGGCAACTTGGCTGACAGTCCCTAAGGGAGGCCAAAGGACTGGAAGAGCTATGGAGATTATGCGAGTCTCTTACAACTAGGTGGTCCCCCACATTCAAGGCTTGAGCCATCCCAGTGAACTAACTACATACAGAACTGCGGCCCATGCTCTTATGCATCTCTTCTGTGCACAGAGGGTTTCAGTTTTATGCTTGTCCATCCAGTACTGCCAAGAGTGCAGAAGTTCATATTGTTTCTTTTCTTTTCTAACAAGACAAAGCACCAGCAGACACACACAAAAAAAAAAAAAAGCGTTTGTTGACACTATACAGCATGCAAGCTTTGACTGACTAAACTTGCTTTCCTCAGTCTACAGTAAAGAATAAACAGCTGATAAGAACTACAACGACAGCTTCCTTACTGTACAGCATGGGGGCAGCAATCAGTTCCCGAAGCTGGCCCACGCTCTTAGTTCACACTGAACATCTGAAAAGGTCATCAGATTACTTTCTGTTTTTGTTTATTTCCCCTTGTTAACAACAATCTGAACTGAGTAAAATCCAGTTCATAATGCTCTTTAAATTCTTTCTCCAGACTGAACTCCAGTTCAGTCCAGGTCTATTTCTGTCTCATCTCTTGGTCTGTGTATTTTGGCAATACTTTCAACACTTGTAACAGCACTGGATAAAGAACTTACACTGAAGAATAGGGCAGGAATGAATATAACTACAAATTTTACAGTGCTGTTTTGTGATTAATAACCTTAACATGTTGAAGTCAAATCAAATACAATTTAAAACTCCATTTTTAAATTCAAAATTTATATTTGGTATTGCATTACAAAATGAACATATTTACTACAACATCTAGCAACGATTCATTTTGAGCTGCTGCCCACACCACTGGCTGCGCTGCTGCCAGCTAGGAATAGCTGAGCTCCACCGTCGGGAGCCTCTTGGCACTGCAGGTTACTGCAAGCTCGCCCATAAGGCTCCTTCTCTTTCTTCACTGAACTGTGGTTCCTACCGTGTCCCCAAATCTATCTCACCATAGGAGGGGTCCATAGGCCAGCTGGCAAAAAACAAAACAGAACAACCAAACAAATCACAGCTTCTTTTATTTTTCCAGACTAGATGAATCCAATTACAAAGTCTAATTAAAAGCCTCTGCTTCTCGGAAGATTATATTTGCAGATTACTTCCTTCAAAGAAACTTGGAAGATCCTTGGAGAGGGCTACTTTACTCAAGCCAAGTCAGCTTTTTGATCATGAGACTTGATCAACACTGAAAAAGCAACTGGCTCTTTCCTGCTGAAACCGCAGCCACATTGCTTTCATGAAGGATATGAAATTACTAACGCATTCAGCACCCACATCTATATAAAAACAGACCACGTAAGCAAATAAAGTTACCAACAGCAACTTGAGCATCCTGAGACCAGGACAACTCAGTCCATGATGATGATAAATACGCTATATTCACACTACGTAGCATATAGCGATATCCCAAGTCAGGAACAGTACTCAACGTGTGTAATTACTGCCCAGTTATTAATAAACTAGGAGTCAATGTTTTCTTGAAGGAGCCATTCTCCTAATAAGCTTTATGGAGACTACAGCACTAATCAGTTGGTGCTTAAAACTGTCAAGAGACCACGGAAACAAGGACTTTCTGGAATAAGTTATCATATTAGTCCTATGCTGTTCTTTAACAGGCTCGTGTTCTTGTAATGCCCTCACGTGGTAAAAGATAATTTAAAAAAAAACAAACCAAAAACATAGATGGAATATGGTGTATCATATTTAAATGGGTCTGTTGGGGTTTCTTTGACAAGAGGGAGTTACATGACCTGGGACAAAACAGGTTTTTGCCTCCATAGAAAGATAAGAGAAACACAAAAAAGTAAAGACTGACCTAAAATTCCTTCAGATGCCAGACACAATCCTTGAAAAGTTATTTAAATAAATTTTGCTCTGAAAATTATCAGCAAACCACATAATTAGTCAATTAGCCCTAAACAAAGAAAAACAATAATAATGAGACTCTAGCCACAGACCTACCTACCCTTGGATAATTAAAAACACCACTAAATAAATTTTCCTCACTTTTCATACCAAGCCACCTGTCTCTCAAAAGAACACAAAGAAGAAAAAATTCTTTTAGAAAATTCTAGAATATAAACAAGCTTCCATGAGATAACATCCTCTGTGTGTGCATGTATATGCACATACTTATATGTGCATGAACATCATCATTTCAATACTATAAAATGCTTTATGATATATCAAGTTGCCATCCTTTGAGAATGGAGATTTCCAAGCATAACAAAAAAAGTAATCTGAGACCAGCTGCTAGGACAGAAGATGTGTCATATTAAGTACAAAACTCCTAGTATTCTGCATATGAGCCTACTCTGTACCAAAAATTTTCTTTTTTTCCTTTTAGTATTAAGAATGCATCTGCTTTCTTTTTAAGTCAATAACAGAGGTTTTTATTGATTTCAGTTAGCACAGGCCCCAGCTCCCCTCTAAGTATTACACTATAAAATGAATTGCTAAAGGATTACCAGTGTAAAACCATTAGAAACCCAAACCGTTTGCTTTTAGCCATTATAACTGCAAATTCAAATCCCCATGCATCATTCTAGATAAACGTCCACTTCGCAAAACTAATCCACATGAAGCTGACAGAACATGGAATTTTACGGCAGATAACACTGTACATACTGATTATTCACTCTGACAATATTCAGTTGTGAATATTACCCCCAGGGCTCTAATGATGGTTCAATGTTGCCTCGAGTACTGCTGTGAATAAAGAAGCATCAATTAATTTGTTATGTTAAAGTGTCTACTCAAAGATTCTAGAAAAAGGTCAGTTACTGGTGTACCAGCTTCAAGTTAATTTTTTGGTCCTTTTAGCAATCTATTCTTAACATTAACAGTAAAGACTTTGTAAATAGTTCATTTTCTATTTCTACTTAACAGACACTTTTCGTACTCCTGGTGAGGCTCTGTTTGATAGGCTGGACCAGTTGATCTTTCAAGGTCCCTTCAAACCTGGGCTGTTGTAGGATTCTATTGCACAAGAAAGTGATGGGAAAAAGCTGCAGAAGCCACGACTGCAAAATTGCTTATCTGATAAAGCCAATCTGGGCAGAAGAGGATACTGAAACATTTTAGCTCTATTTGTAAAAAAAAACATGGTTTGGATTTAGATGTCAATTTAAAAAGAAAGATATAGCAAGTTTTTCATGGCCAGATAAGCCTCTCAATACCTTCATTAGACCACTGTTTACTTTGGTAACTGGAGAGTCAGCTGGAAGCAGCTCTTTCCCATCCCTTAACTTTTGCCTGTATCATTTGTAATTGTGTAATTTTCTAAAAGGCACCAACAAAAACATTTTTAAGCAGCAGAAATTATTCAGTAAGGGATAAACTTATGGCAGAACCATAGGGAACCAAGACCTTGAAAAAACTTGAATGGCCACCACAACCCCAAGGAGAGGAGAAAGGAGTCACGCGGCCAGGCTGAGGAGCTTCTCCAAGGCTGCCAGAATAGCTTGGCGGTGACAATGTTCTTATGTGTCTCCTTCCTTTCTGTGGTCCAAACCAGTGAAAACGCCTTGCAGTGTGGCTTCTGGTTCTTCCCAGCTCTCACTCTGGAACAGCAGCACACACAGGCCTCCATGGCAGCAGTGCAGGCTATACGGAGGAGGACCAGCCACATAATCAACTCTCCTAACTGGCACAATGCAGTCCCCATAAGTTTTGCTGCTGGGAGTCATTTAACAACCACATGGGAAGTAACAAAATGTTCTTCTCCCCACTCTGTAGCATTGCACTTACTTTATTCTTTGAATCTGGGGGAGGAATCAAAACCCAGAACTTGCCCCCACAGTAGTCACACAATTAATCTCTGAGAATATTTGTTAAATAAATCCTGTTACACACAAGTCTCCAATTCTGACTGTGCTGCCAAGGATTTGGCTGCAAGCCAGACATGTTTACTTATCACTTTGGAAAGAGAATCTGCAAATCCACTGACCCTATGTAAGCTCCATGGTACGTAAACAATCCCCCAATTCATGCCTGCATCATTTCTGCTGACAGTCATTTGGTGTATAAAATTGAGATCTCAGACAGCCAGCAAAACACCTTATAATATAACAACATAATTTTAAAAATCAACTGAGAAAAGACTAGAAAAGAACCAAAGCTGGAAGAGAGTCATGCACTCATTCAGAAAGCACCAATTTCTGTTTGCTTTTCCAGCTGTGAAACAGCAGCTCTGGGGTTTCATCACCAACAGCTCAGCCATGCACACAGAGCAAATCACACAGGGAACTGGAGGCAGCAGCTATTGAGCCATCTCAGTGTGAAATAGCTCCACTTGGGAGTCAGCATCCTAAAAGTTCATCAGTCACTTTCTTCCTCATCCTTCAGACTCTACCTAAAATCTCTTGGGCATGAGAAGTTTTTCAAATACATGATGCTGCCCTACTAGGCTGAAGGATGTTGCAGGTGTCTCCACAGAAAAGATACAAACACAAGGATTTCAAAATTGCATGGATTAAAGTTGAATAGACTATCAATGTTTGGACTCCACAGCAGAAAAATAAACTCTCAGCTTTACCTGTTACCCCTTCCCACCCTCTGAACAGGTAAAGCAAGAGCCTTTGCTAACCACTAGTAGCAGTACAGTGCAATGTCTTCACTCCCTGTATAAGCAGCTACCAACTCAAGCAGGCAGCCAAATCTGCAGGTTTGGCTCAGGATAAACTCAGAATTAAGCCATCAAAAGTGTTTTACAAGAAACTAGTTTTAAGGCCACAAAGCACAGCTCACAAAAATAACACAGACACATCTAGATTACAGGGCCTGGCCCTGCCACTTGGCCTGCGGTAATACTGAGATGCCACCTGTGAGTCCCAGAAGTGGCATTTGTTTCTTTTCACTGGCAGCTCGCTCACAAAGACACTGCCTTTTTGCCAACTCTTCTATGCAAGCAATAACTCTAGGCAGCTCATTACAGCAAGATACACGAGAGCTTAACTGGGTAGCTACTAATCCATCTAGATTTACCCACGCTTATCTACACACCACAGTTCAGTGCAATTGGCTGCGGTTAGCAGCCTCGGCAGGAGCAGAATCACGTTCTGTGCAGATTTCTATCGCCCCGTTGCAAGGGCTCGTTGCCCTGACACTGACCGCAGGGAACATGACATTGCGTATCCAAGCGTGCAGTGGGATGCGTCAACAGAACAGGTTAATAGCCATAGGAAAGCTGTTTCATGGCTTTGGGAGAAGAAAAAGGAAAAGTCATAAGAATATTTCTGCTCTTGATGCAGGTTTGAGTGTTTAATAGTTTTTAGGAAGCTGTGGAAGAGAGGGAAACATTAAATATTACCTGTGGATTATAAAATTCCACTAAGTTTTACTAGTGTAAAAATGCAAGCATGCTCCAAACTAATTCAAAAAGCAGATGTGAGGAGGGAGGGAGGAGGAAGGGGAAAAAAAAAAAAATTATGAGAACATTAACTTTTTTACCGTACACAAAATAGTCTTTTTCATTTCACATGAGGATAACGTAAATCAGCTAAACAGGAACACGTTATGCAGAAACCTTGTTTTCTGTTTGCTCATCTTTTAAAATTTGTTTGAAATCATGCCACTATTGATGTTTAGACAGAAGTTAGCTTATTTGTCTTGATCCCTGTATTTCCCAGTTTCACCTTCTGTCTGGCCTGGTCCAACAAGACCAGGATGTACTCCGCTGACTATTAGAAAGACACGGAACTCTCACATGGAAATAAAATAACCAATCACTAAATAATTACCAGAGTTACTCTTAAAGAATTATTAAAATTTTAAAAATGGAAGCTTAACCACTCATCCGTGACAAATGCATTTACCACGATTATTGTTTTCAATAAATTGTTCAGCCTGTTTATACAGCACAGAGCACAAAGCTTTCTTTTTTGGAGAATTTGGATCTGTGGCCTTGAAGCCATCAAGCTCCAAAAATCAACGCTACAACCTGACTTGTAGTGTTTATGTAGGTCAACAAAAAGCATATTTTCTTCCAGATGCAATGCAGGCCCTGAAAAATACTCACTCTCTGAACATGCAGGTGCTTTCAAATACACTCTGACAATTCATGCTGGGATATTTTACATGGTAACCACTCCCCTGCCAGAGTCAAGACAGGTGAAAGGGGAGTGCTAATTTCTTAGTTGCTGCAGCTGGCAGCCACCAGTGGTTGAGGATGCCACCAGTGAACACAGAAAGTGTGCTTTTAGTGCAATCTGAGATTTTTGTCGCTCTCCGTTATTGTTCAGTAGAAATACAGGGGCTCACAGGCCAACCCACATCAGCTGAAGTTTGCTTACAATTGATGGTGTTTTCAGGTGCCCTGTTATCAAAGTTTCCCATCCATTTGTCCTAGCAAATAATTGAATGGGTAGGGGCACAATTTCAGTGTTTATTTCACATTTTCCATGGGCTTCTCATCTCTCGTATTCTTTTGTCAGACTGACACAACACATCTAGCCTTCTCATATCATTAAATCTTAAGACATTCATTTACTAAACAGCAGCAGTTATTCTAGACATTACTACAGCAATGTCCACCCTCAAGTAGTTCACTACTACTGTCCTCTCAGAGTTAGCAAGTGAGCACTCCTCAGCCTCTTCAGGGCAAAGCCAAGTGGCTTCACGTATAATACAGAACAATTTTTAAAATTATGAGAGCTTGATAACATTCCAGTAGTGCTAGAAAATAAAACTCATTCAAAAACTCTACACCATTAAAAATAGAAAGGAAAAAAAATAATTTTCAATAGACTGTATGAATTAATAACTTCAGTGGCCCAAATCATCATACAACACATCACTCATCTTTCTTTAAAGAACAAGAGCACTAGTTATACATCTCTCAGAATATATTCTTCTAGCTGAAGCTAGTCTTAAAATAGATTGATCTTGCCCTTATAGATTGTATTCTGTCTTTGTTCTGCTGTGGGTGGCTTTGTGCTCCTGCTGCAAGGTCTCTCTGTAACAGTCAGGTGCCAATCTCATACCTGATGTCCTTCACAGGCAGCAAGGCTTGGGAGTCCAGCCATGTAGTGACTCAACACTGAATCTTCAACTGCCCGTTTCACCTCCAGTTACACATTTTTCCAAAAATACTTTGCCAACAAAAGGCCTGCTAGTGATGAGAGCTCTGGTTTGGTAGTTATACTGTCCAGGCACAACCTAGCTGTAAAGCAAGGAAGTGCAGTCCTAGAAAAGGAACATTCTTAACCACAGATGCTTTTAAACAGCATAAGCAGTGCAGATCTGAAGAAAAAAAACATACTTCTGAATGTCACCCCTTCAGTGGGACTTCACTGCTCCATGCAAGTCTCAGGCCTCGGGACAGCACATGATAATGGAATGGCTTTCTCTTCCTCTTTAGAAGGCAGCCTCTGCCAACCCCCTTTCTGCTTTTGAAGATATTCTTAAGAACTTTCTCATTCCAGCCATGAGGCTTCCACCACTGACTGACTGAGAAACGAGAGCAGTTGTCGAGCCCAGTGCAGTGTCTTTTCTAAGAAGAAAGCGCAAGTATACAAACTGATGGCTGTGCTACTGTTACTCAGAGCTTCTCGTTTATGCCTTATTTCCTGCATCGAAAAGAAGGCTCAAAACCACAACAAAATATGCAGTTCTTAATGGCATTCACAAACCAACATGAAATTTCTGTGTACGTTAATAGTCAGGCTAAGTTTCTTGAACACTAGGAAAAAGGAACAAAGACCATAAGTGCATGACTAACTCTCTTTAAACAACAGTCTGTTGTGCAGGATCAAGGAACCATCTGTTTTTACAAACTGCCCACTGGTATAGTCATGATGTAGATTGTCACTACATGGAATTTAGGAGAGATTCAGGTACAGACATGAATAGTGATTCAGTCTCTGTGAAGCTCTCATTCAGGTTTCTGCAGTACGAAATGGCATCCAAATGATTAAGACTGTAGCACTTGGGTTTAAATCACTAGTTCTGCCAAAGATTCTCTTTGTTGCCCGAGGCAAATCTTTAGGGCCTCACGCAGAAAAACGCTTGAGCATATGTGAAAATCGTATCAAAATCAACCGAATCTATACAAAAACATTCTTAAGTGTTTTGCTTAGCTACAGACAGAGTTTGTTTGTGCCCAAGGTCTCCAAACTGTGAAGGAGGTGGTGTTTCCCATCTCCCATCCTTTCTTTATCCCTAGAGTAACAGCTGGCTATTCTGGGCAGGATTATTTATCATCACGTGAAAGTAGAGATACTGTAACAGTAGAAGTCCAACTGTAAAGACATTAATACAAATATTATGGATTCATTTCTGGTATGATTATGTGGACTAAGACCCCAGTGTACCAGCTAAACTATATAAACACAGATAAAACCATCCAAACATCTAACCGTAATAATAAACCTAATTTAACTAACAGAATAACCTAGATGAAATTCCAGCGCTCTCTCACACATGGTAAACTAAAATTCTCCATAATAAAGTTCAGAGTACACTTCTACAAAGCTAGCGTCATGTCAGGAAATATAAACAAAACCAGGAAAAATTTAATTCATCTCATTCTCCGAAGTCACATCTTGCATTTACTAAGCTCTTTCAAACACGTTATGTTGCTGATTAACAGTGATGCCTTAAGGCACAACCTTTATCCTTTTTCTGATCTTTGGAGTTAAAAACTGCTTTGAAATGTCACCAAGGCATACAGTTGTTACTCAATGATAACGTTGGAGAGCACCCTATAATTTAAAACATCGCACTTCTAATTGACAAAATTGAGTCAAGTAGGAAAAGCATGATGAATTCAGACCCTATCCTGAGTACAATGAAACTTCAAACAGTGCTGAAAAAAATGAAAAACAGCTGAGCTAATAAAAAACAGACCCTGCTTAAACAATCTTTCATCAAGTAAATTTCACCTACATTGTTACTCTTGGAATTTGGGAAAGTAGGAGGAGCCTGCAAGGTCTGAAGAGGAGATGTGAAAGGATGTTTGAGAAATATGTAATGTTTAACAAATTAAGAAACCAGACAACCAAAGCCAGACTCTGACCTCAGCTATACTGGTGTAAATCCAAACTAACATCACTGACTGCAATGGAATTACTCTGGATTTACTCCATGTTAACTAAGATCAAAACCTGTTCAATGGGACAGAATATTGAAGTGGAAAAAATGGCTTTTCTATCTACACAATGGGACTTTTCATTGCAAGTAACTAAGAAACTGTTTAATGGTATGTAGCTACAACACAAAGGTGAGATGGGCTTGAGCCATCACCGAAATATCCATGGCCAAAATTTCTAAAGTTTGAAAGTTTTATGCACTTCAAATCTGCCTCTAAACAAGCTTTATGCAAACTAAAGAGTTAATTCAAAACACGCTTCACTTATTTAGGGCTTTTCTTGTTTGCTTGTTTCATCTCAAACCTTACTCTTTACAAAACAAAACTCATCCCCATGGAGTAGGCATGCAACAGCATCTCTTAAGTTGCTTCCCTCATGCCCTTTACAGAAACAAATTCATCCTCTCATACCACTTGCTAAGCTAGAGCTCCATCTCGATAAGCTACCACACACCTCTACACTGTGGAGTATTTCTGTGTCTTCCCTCTGAAAGAAAAAACATGGATACACATCAGTATAGGTGACTATGCCAAACCACCAGGAGCTTAAAAGATTTGCTTGAAGTGATAAAATTGCCAAATTCTTTAAAATGCAATTTAGCCAACACACATTATTTTTATCTTCATATACCATGGTTCACTTTAGGTAACAGAACAATATTCAATTACACTTTCAAGGGTGGGGAAAGGGCTGACTTTTTACAGTAATGACATGATCTCCGCTTTTCACACCCTAAGCACGAGCAACAACAGCAATATTTAGAACAAAGCTTGACACACAAAGCAGCCGCATTTTTTTCTCCCATTGTCAGCATTCACAGAGACTGTCTAGATTTGCACACACAGAGATGCTGCATAGCTCAATCTTTCCAGTTCAATTCAGTTCACTAGTGCTAGGGATGCTCATTCCCTTCCCACTGCAGCTATGCCAGCCGAACAAACTGCCAGCCCTGCTCTCCAGAACTGTCCTAACACAAGTCATCACCTTCTCCACTGGGCAGCAAAGTGATTCATACACACTCTTTCTAACTAAGCTAGCGAGCTCAAAGAGTTTCAGCAGTCTCTGCTAATCTGGACCATTTTGGAATGAACCTAGAATTGCAAAGCAGCCTTCATGGCTGGGGATCAGATAAGGCCATAACCTCAGAGAGAAGCAGATAGCAGTGCAGAGCAGTAATTTTTTCATCCAATATAACTACACCTTTAAGAAAATGTATGTCCACAGATTCAGCCAAAGTTTCAGAGAACAAAATATCAGAGTCAGTTGGTCCAATTCAGACCCAGAACAAACTCTAGAAACACACTCGCTTGCATGGCCAATATGCAAAGCGAGAATGATACGTGTCCATGCTACCACCCTCATTCATGCTAAGGTAAACATCAGCCATCAGACACACTGAAAGGAGCAAGGGAAAGATTTCTCCATCATCTCCTGCACAAACCTATTTGTGGTTAACACAGCACTTCTTTCAGAGCAAGAACACGTTGCCTTTAGCAGCAACATATTTCATCACCAGGATCCAGTCTGTATAAGCAAAATATACTCCAGACTGCCAAGAAATCTTGAGATAAAGGAGGGGAGTGCTGAGAAGGGACACTGAACCTCTGGGAGAAAAGGGTCAATGGAAACTTTGAGGAAGGAATGGGCTGAAGGCAGAGACAAAGAAGATAAAAACATGTGGGAGTCTGACAGATTAGGGAAGAAAAAGAAGGAATAAACATTTCAGGGACAAATAAGTGATTTGTGGGTTTGTGGTTAACACAGAGGACTGTGTAAGTCACATGAATTTCCTGTGCTTTGATTCAGCTTATGTAAAATTTAAAGGGGGAAGACATGACCAAAACAAAAACAAACAAAAAAAACCTAAAACACCAAAAAACCCCATTCATCTGAAGTGTCCTAAGACAGCAAGATGTAGGTTTTTAAGTAATATGTTGTTAAAATCAGGAGGCAACACTCCTGGACAAGCACCACTGCCTAAGCACCATGTTATGTTCTCCCAATGCTGTAGGAAACCAGTCAAAATGTTGTCCCAACCAGTGCACGCCATGTCTTCCTTCAGCAGTCTACCACGGGCTACACTGGGGCTTGGCTTTGCCTGTGCCACTTGCTGGGGGCTAGCAGTACTTCTGGTACTCAAACTCTGGCAAAAGACAGTAGTTAATGTGTGCATAGCAATGCTAAAGATCTCTAATTAAAAGCACACTACTATCGTGTTGGTGCTCTACAAGCTAAGTAACATAAAATGGAAAAGAAGTGCCACAATGCAAAGTGATTTGCCCAAAGATTGGCAGCAATCATTGTCTCTCTACCTGGGTGCTCCAGCTATTGCTCTTTTACTTAAAACCATGTGCTTGCCTAAGCATTTCACCTATTTACAGCCTAAAAAAACTAGCTCAAACACAGTAGTTGTAAAGTCACAGTCTCTTGAGTATTTTAGTAAATAGAAATATAAATTAATATGGGGGCATAAAAGAAACCACAGTATTCCTAGCTGTTCGAAGGCTGAGGACTTTGGTTTTTTTCTGCACAACTTTCCTCCTTTTCTTCTGTTCCTCAATAAATTATAAGTGCAAAAGCATACTAGTTCAGTGAACCAACTAAGACCTCACTAACTAAACAAAAAGCTCTGTCCTTTGGAAAACAGACTCGGACATACCATTGTACAGCTTAAGAGAACTCAGGAAATGCTTCAGTGATATTCAGCATCCCCAGAGACACTTAACTTCAGCTCATGAAAATACACTGGTGTCCAAAGCATGAAAGTTACAATGGCTTCCTGCTTACACCCCCCACCCCCCAGGCTATGAATCTAATTTAAACAAGATGGCAGGAATCCAGCAGTAACCTATAGTCATAGATTAGGGCTGCTATCCTGAGCAAACAGACCAGACATTTAGCTGGGACTACAGCAACACAAGACATTCCTTCATTTTCATTTACTTATGCAAGCTCACCCCCACTCACTCCACTTCAGCAGGGTTTTTCCAGTCTAAAAACCTGGGGTCCCATTCTGCTTTTGGTTACATCTCATTGCAGGCAAGCTCTACTGGTTGCAATTTATCCTATAGTTATAAAGTTGATAGTGTGAATTTGACCTACTATATATCAGCCTACATGAAATTGTCTTTTAAAGCTGTCTTCATATTTTCTAGTCCTATGGCTGGGAAAAAAAACAGCAGAGGAAGGAAGAATTACAGCTCCCGTGAAAACACTGAAGCACTGAACTATACAGATAAAGCTCACTCCCTCTCAACTGCAGTTCTGCAATAGGCTCTGCACCATGAGGGGGCCAGCTGTCTTCCTCAGGCACCTCGAAAGAATAGTTTAAAACTCTCTCTCTGCACAACGCTCACACATCCAAGTTTATTTTGGGAGTCCCATTATGTTATGCATAGGCTCTGAACACTTATTTGCTTGATTCATTGTGTACCTAATATCACACACTAACTGTTGTATTAACAAGAGCATATGGTAAGGAAGCCGCTATTCCAGAGCGAACAGATGAGACTGCTAATAGGGACACATTACTGAAAATAAATTCAACACTTTCAATTATCTTTCGTTGCATGTGATGTATGCAGCTTGTTGGGTTGGTGTCTGGGAACACGTCACTTTCAAATATGCATATATTTTATCAGTAATGCTCTGCAGACTGAAATCTGTGGCTAAGTATATTTTAGGAAAAGGGCTACAACTTGAGCAGAGCTAGAAGACTGCAGACAGTGTCTCTGTGAAGAGGAGTACCAAGGATGCCAAAGAAAATCAAGATGGAAGAGTACATGGGATACAGAACAATAAGTTAACATATCTTCATAAATACACACAGCCTGTTTACATTTGCAATACACATTAACAATGTGCATCACATCCTCCATTTGTGGCTTATCCCCACAGAGATTATCAGTCTCATAGCTGCCAGTATCACTCCTTTAGCTTACACAGAAAGGGTCTCTGCTGAACACCCAAGGTTCAAATCCTGCTGACAACCTGCGGTAAGGGCAAATGAAGTATAAGACGTTCCGATTAGCCACATCACTAGGCATCCACCAACACCCTCCACAAAGCAGATCTGCAGAAGTCCCTCAATTTATGCTGGAGCTGCCTGCACAGGCTGCCTCTGAGAATTACTCAGTTGTAGCTCAAAATACCCTACCAGGGGAGGTTCTTCAGCAGGGTTGAAGGTCTGGGGTTAGATCAGAACCAGGGAGGACACCATAACCTATTCCTCCATGTGAGCTAGGCTCGTCTGAGCACTCAGTATCCATATGGTAGGATGACAAACAGTATGAAAATACATCTCAGTGTCTATTATTTGGACAGTCAGCCCCAGAGCGGGAAAACGTCAGGAAGTAGAGAGCTTCTCATTTGACTTCATACCTCCTAAATTCAAGGCTTCAACTGAACTAACCTTTGCTCCCTCTACAGTCAGTGAAAGGAAAGGAGGCCTCCGAACAGTATTTAAAAATTCACAAGCAATGAATTGCTCCATAAAGGTACCAATTTCTTTTTGTGAATTACAGAAAGAGCCTTTGGGTGGCTAGTCTCTCAGCTGAGGTTCTTCAGTTAAGTGCCTAAAATGAAATGGGATGAATCCTGTCCTCAGCATCATGGCTTCATGTATCATGACATAACATGATCCCATTCAAGTGCTTCAGGAACATGAAGTCATTGTGCTTCTCCTCTGGCAAAAACAGGGAAAAGCTCAGCTCACATCTACCGTTACCAAAGAATAGGTTGCACGTGTTCTTCAAAAGGCAACAAGAGAAGTTTAACCATAAACCACAAGGGATATGCGTGACCTAAACCACTCTGATCCCACTTAAAAAACATAACATTGCAAACTATCCCTCTACAAAATGCAAATCTTGGACGCAGAGTTCACCCAACAACTGCACAGCACAAATTCACAATAGGCATAATTGAAGGATCTCATAGATCAGATCCGAGAGCAACACACCTAAAACAGGAAATCCTAAACACTGGCAATAGTTACAAAAAATGAATTATATTCAACAATGTAATTGAGGGGTAAAACACATTCTCCCTGGCAGTAGTAAAGAAAGCACATGAAACAGCCAGCCCAGACCACATTTCATTAAATCCATCCTATTTCTTCTAACAAAACTGTTGATTATCAGGGCATGGTGAGCTGATCAAGTAACACCATCAGTCTCTTTCAAGAGAGAAATTGTTTTGCCATTTGCAAACTGAAAACCATATGTTCCTAATATTTTCTCTGATGTACGCGTCTCCTTCAAAACCAAAGCCCACAGCATATGCCAAAAATCAAATCATTGATTGGAAAATATATACCAACTGGCATCTGAGGGCTTTCTCCATCTAAAGGGTTCCTCCTGTTATTCTTTAGGCTGCATTCAAAATCCATTAACTAAATGAAATATCTGGTCTTTTTCCATACTCCTTAATCCAGCTTATCAAGACCCTCAACTGACTGAATTGAATCCACTCTAGTATAAATTCCAGGCAGCCTCCAATACACACACAAAAAGTGTAAAGCACAAGTCAGAAAGACTACAGAGACACATACCTCAAGTCCACACAGCATAACAGAAATAGCTCTGAGGTTCCTAGCAAGTTGGTACAGCAGGATGAAGAATGTCACAGACACATAACAAAGCACCGACCCAATATAAATTCATTTTGCTCACTGTTGGTTAAGAAAAGTTCAAGCACAATTTGTACCAGCAAATGGAGTCCCATCACTCCATGGCCCCCTACACATGAACAAGTATTGTTTACCCTCCTGCAGTTAACACGCAGCCCAGCTCTGTATCACACAATACAGAGCTTTCAAAAGGCACACGAACATGTCCCCATACCTGATTCGAATCAAGCTGGTACTGCTGGGTGGTAGATTAAGGATCACAGAGTCTCAGTTTCAGCAGCCTTCAGTTCTTGGGTTTTTTTCCCTTCATCCTCCTCTGAGAACTCAAGTTCCTCTCTTCAGTAAAGGCATTCGCTATTAATTCCCCACCACAGAAGGCATTGTTTTTCACAGTTATCTTCTAGCATTGCTGCTTTAAAAGAGTGTGGTTGGCATTTCAAGAGGCAAAAATTCTATGGTTTGCCTCCTTGTCAACTTCCCTCTGTATATTTCACTGATAATTCATCTTACAATGAGTGCTATCACCTCAGCTAAAGTGAGATGAAGATGTATATAATATTTATGCCTCCTTATTCATTTCACTATTGTGCATTCTCAGAAAGTAACTGTTTTCTCCAGATGAGAGACAGAATATATGAATCTCGGGGCAGGACAGCTTAGTCATAGCTTAAAAGCACTTGAGGATCTGCATCAAATATCTGCTTTTTATTAATCATTAGAAATTTGAGTTGTGGGCATTTAAACCAATTCAGTAAATGCATACATCATCAGCAATTTCTCTTTTCTTTCCATACCATGGAGCTCCTATCAAGACTTGTAGCCAATGTGGCTTACTGTTAAACAATTATTGCCACACATAGAATTAACTTGGCTTCTCTACATGACTTTGTGTGGAAACACAAGCTACTGCAACTTTTGAGAAATAAATTGAAAGTGGGGGGAAGAAGAGGAGAAGGAGCACGGAGGAAGTCAGAAGACTGCAAATTCAGCTCTTACACTGTTGGTATCTACCTTCTCCCCACTGCTCCCAGTTATCAGACATTGCTACCTTAGACAAGAGTAACTACCATTCTCTGCTTCACAAGGAGGAGAAACCACAGTCCTCACCTGCTCAGGCAGGCAGAGAACACAGCTTCAACAGATCCTCCTTCCACACAGCATTTCAGATTAAACCATATTCACTGCTTGGGTAATTCAGGACATGGTGAAATATTCTGTCCAGCCACTTTTTATCTGGGGCAAGTGTTCACTGTTTTTTCAGTTTAACTGGCACCAGTCTGATCACTTTGTAATCTGGTTCAGTATTGTGTTATATTTACCTCAAGATCAATCAGCAAATAGTTAGAGTAACAGAAATAATGGGGCAGCAATCTCTAATGGGAAGGCAGGGACAAATCTTTTTGTGCAGAACAGCAGCAGCTGAAAGACCAACCGGAGCTTCATACTATACCGTCACTGTGTGGATTTGTGCTGCTCTTTAAATGCGTATTTTGAGATGTACATCTATACTTTTATACCGATGTCCCTGAGAACAGTGATGTGTGGCTTCTCAACAGGTTCTGTTCACTGCAAATGATCTAAAGACACAATCGTATCTGGAGCAGAAGTTACAGAACCTACACACCACCCTTCCCTTCTCAGCAAGGTGTGTGATCCTCCAGCAAAGTCTGTCTACATTTTGCTACTACTAGTCTTCAGAAAATACAATTGTAGTAAGTGATATGAAGGAAAAGCTACTATACTGGGAAGCAAAAGAGTTTTCGGGTGCATGGAGGGATAATAGTAATGAAAAGAATCTAAGGCAACTGATAGAAAGCTCTCACATTAACACCCACTGTTATTTGGGAGCGAATTTAAAACTCTACCATTTGCCACATTGTTGCATACCTAATGGTTGAGTTTGCAATGGCACTGTAATAGTGACTGCTGTTTTGGACAAAACATGGGAAGTATCCTCTATGTAAACTCCAGAGGCTATAGAGAACAGGCGTACACTGCTAAACAGCAAGCCTCATTTGCCAAACGACATCAGTAACAATTATTGGGACAGAATAACACTGAGATGCACTACTAATGAGCTACAGAGCTTTTCACATAATTGTCACCACTTGGAACTGGGGATAGCAAACCAAAATAGACCAAGTAGCTTCTGTATAAGTTCAGTAGGCAACAATTTCAAATGTGACATGAAAAATAATTCATAATGCAAAGCAGAATAGAATGACATATTTGAGGCATTATCACTTTTTTTCCTAAGCAAAAGACAATCTCCACTTCATCTTCGAGCAAAAACAGGGATAAAATCCTTTCCCTTGCAAAAAAAAGATTTAAGAATCAGTAGGAAAATTTTCCATTGTGCATACCTTCAGGTCTGGACAGGCACAGTTAAGACAGTAAAAAAAATAAGTTTTAAGTGATGTTCTAATAGGCTTTTGGATGATGTTACACTTCTGCAGTGTCTCAGAGATTTTGGAGCTTCTGGCACTAGCAATACTGTCTTCTGTAATCTATATAAACAGCTACTTTTTGAAGGACCCCAGATAAATCCTTCTAGAGGACCAAGAAAACAGCCACGTAATCACATAGAATTGATTTTGAAGACATCACAATGTCTCCCTTAAGGACAACAATAAGGTTTCAAAACACCTGTTACACACGGTCAGTACAGTTATCATAGAAGTCTCAACAGAGATGGAAAATACCTGTAGGTGCTTTAGACTTTATCCTTATCAACTCAGAGTTTTTCACTATTATACAGTATTGGTGATGGTCATTCAATTGATGACAGTAACAATAAAGCTCATTAGTAGTAACAACAACAGAGAGGCAGTATTTGAGCCTTAAGGAAACAGAGTATTTCCTGTTGAAGTTGTCAACGGTGAAATAATAGGTAATAGTAACACTTCAACAGTCAGAGCACAAAAGGGCAGATCTAATAGTTATTATGCCCAGTTCTGGCTATCATTTATCATATGTCAGACATACCAAGACAGCACTGAACAGTTGTAAATTTACAGCGTCTTCTAAAACATGAAAGAAAAACTCAAAACTTGGACGTGCACTCATTACTGCTGTCACTATATGTCTAAAGAAGTCCAAAATAAACCAAACTCGCCCACCCAAAAAAAACTTACACAACCTTCAGTTTTTCAGATAGGATTTTCAGAAATTTCTGGGACCACCAAAGAACACTACTCTGAAAGATCAGCCGTGACAACTTTAACCTGATATTCTGTGATGTATCAGTAGAGCTACAGCACCAGAACAGGGAGATCGGACTTGTTCAGCTAGTACATTTTTTTCCCACTTGGGATTTTGGGAATAACATGAAACCCACTCAACTTTCAAATCAAGAAGACTATTTGAATTAAGTAGAGAGAATAATTTTCTTTGCCTCTGACCTTACTCTTTCTTACCAAACAGAGTTGGGGCAACTCTCCTCTTTCCTTCCTATAAAAACTACGGGATTTTGCTAAGTACCAGTGTTTGCAAAACATTTGCCTACAGGAACTTCATTGGCAAGCGGTTTATTCCTCCTTGCCAACCTAATAATCTGTCTAGTTCAAATATTAGACAGCTTTCAAACAGTTTTACCTACTGAAGAAGGTAAGGAGACCCACTGAATGTGGACAGGAAGAGCTAATGCCCAAAAACAAGCAGACCTTCCTAGAACCCACCAAATCCTCGGTTCTTGATGGGCAGTTTCCCATTTCCATCCACTGCTTGGTTTGCAGAATACAACAGATTGACGTAAGGTCCGTCCAAGATCCATGCATGCAGCAGCAACCCACTGAATCTTCTCTTTCTTAAGCAAAAGATATACTGTAAAACACTGGCAATATTCCTCCCCCCTCCCCTTCTCTAACCCCCCTAGTTCCATCACAGTGCACTCAAAACTCAATTAAAAACCACTGTATTACACTCACACAGTGCTGAATGCCACCCGCTGAAGTACCAAGGGAGTTTATACCACACCACAGCATGGCTTATAACAGACCAGACTCAAATAAGTGCTATTACTTACCCACAAACGCAATGACACCAACAGTTCTACATGACCCCCAGAATGAGAACTGGAAGGGAATGGCACACCACAGGAGCTCCCAGACTTTTCTTGTACTGCCCCCATCTGTTGTACAAACTCCACTTCTGTGGTGCTGGCACACTCAGATACCAGTACAAAATACTGTATTTCCCTTAAGCTTGCCCCCCCTGCTTTGGAAACCACTGCCATACAGTTTCTCCACAGGCAAGTTCCTGTTCTTTAGTAAAACTAATACCAAGTCTTGAAGCATTTCTTCCCCCACCCAAAGGAACCAGAGGGAATCCTGAAGACAATGACCTCCTTCTTCAGGCTATACCAGAAGGACCATTCAGCTTCTCCCAAGTGGGAAAAGGTTTTGGACAACTGATTTATATACATTCAGCCTTTGCCTGAAAATTTTAAAAGACACCCATAAATCTGAGAGTAAAGCCTGAGGCCAAAGACCTCAAGTGACAGAAGAATGCAAAAGATTAAGTGCAGGGCAACACGTTGGAGGAAAGCTAACAGGAGAGCCTGATGTAAGAAACCCGCTGGGCAGCGAAGAGGCAATAATACCATTTACCTGTAGATACAGAAATGACAAAGTGGTGGCTCATTGCTGCTCTCAGAAGACAATTTATTCTTCACCACTCACAAGTGTTTTTTTCAAGGCAGAAGTTAACACGTAAAGGAGAGCTTATACTTCTCCATTTCTACACACAGCTTTCCATCTCCCTTTATTATCCATTTGTATAACTGCAATACTTTTTATATCAGGAAGTACAAAAAATTTTAATTCCATTAATAGCCTAATTTTGATTTTTTTATGTTCCTCCACTGGAAAAACCATTATTTTTTCTTCATTACGACTTCTAAAAAAAGCTATCAAACCTGCAAAAACCAAAGTTCCCAGACCTTTCATATGACCTTCTGAACTTGTTCCAAGCTAGTATGTGGCTCAGCAGCCTAACCGTTGTTATGGATATAGCATTGCAAGCCTGTTAAATAAAGGTGACCCCAGGTTATAAAGTTAAACATAATTATGTGCCTTTACTCCATGATAAAATCAGAGCTTTACTCTCAAAAAGAGGGGAGTGGGATCAAAGGGAAGAAAAAAAAAAATTTATTTCTAGTTCTCCTACACATTTACTATGTGACCCTAGGTAAATGACTTAAGTTCAATACTATTTTCCCATCCGAACGAAGTAGTATTAACATTCTCCCTTTTCTCACATAGGCAACACGTTGCCTATCTGATTTGTAAGCAAAAGGGTTAGGAGATGCTCATATCAGAGATTTGTAGACATGCAAAGTATTAACAGGCAAACATCATCCTGTGCACTAGAAGTCCAGAGGTTATATATTCCCTTCATTTTTCTTGTAATTAAAGTAAGTTAATGGAGTTTGGTCTATAAAATAGTCATTCACACTAAAGGAATGCTTGATTAAATCATGCAGAGTCAGAGTTATTACTGGTATAATTCCATTAGCTTTACAGAAAAATACTAGGGGTGAATTTGTCCTCTTAGGCTTATTTTCCATTCCAAAATTCCTTAATGGCATAAAGAAAAAACAGAAAAGCTGGCCACAGGTGTTAAATAAGACATTCTGAGTCCAGTCCCATTTCCACAGGATACAATGGGAGTCAGTTAGTAGGAGATCAGGACCCACAATGCACAACTACAAAAGCATTTGCTGATCTTAAGCTTTAGCTCCAATTCAAAATTTTCCTGTGCCAACTCTTCTTAATTCGGGATTCTCCCCCCCAGTTTTTCCATTGAACACAAGTCTGGCAAGAGATTTCTTTGTCAGCAGCCCTTTTCACTACCTACAAAACTTCTGTGATCATGTTTAGGCATTGAAACACCACAACAGAAAAATTCTTGTAACCTGTTAAAGTGTTGCACATGCTTACACATGAAGCAGAATCCAAAACAAAAGGCTTTTTCAAAATGGAGATCTCAGCATACCACCAGATGGTACAGCAGTATCAGAATGTGAAACCCATTACAGACCTTTTCTGTAGGTCATACGTCTGGGCTATGCCAAAACCTCAGGTTCGATACTTGTTAATTATTATCATTTTACCAAAACACCACAGTCTGAGCAAAATACCACTGCAGTAGTCATAACATTACATTTAAATCTACCATCAAAGACCACCATGTGTTGGCATATCACAATGCAGCATTAATATGCAGCACTTTGGTAACAATGTAGTCCAGTAGAATATAGGAGGATTTTTAAATAACTCAAATTATTTATAATTCAGATGTACCCTGTGCGATGTCAAGGACTCTTCCAAGACAGATTCTTGATGATTTTGGTGAATAGACTCTCCTTGTCAACAACTCTTTATGGTGCTTATAAAGCACTTGAGCTGTTTCACTGATCAGTACTAATCAAGCAGTACTGCAAAGTGAATGACTAGGGCACTGTTCAGCATACACTGTGCAACATAAATTAGGAAAACAATGGAGTTAAAAGCCAAATCCACACCAACTTTACATTGTAATTACCTATCAATAATGAGTGTATCTGGATCAGGACAGCTTTATACAAAGAGAAGCTCCTTGGAGCAGATGTCCAACTATATGTTGCACTCCTTTTAGAGTCCCATTTGCCTCATGGACTACAGTACCTCACAAAAACATCAAGAAACTTTGTCTGTGGGGCAGCTACATATAAAGCTCTTTTTGAAGAAAAATTATCAGTTGAGCAAATAACCAGACAACTTGGAGGAAAAAAAAATAACCTCATGCTTATCAATTTAGTTGAGCAGTCTTCAGAAAGAACAGCACTAGGTAAATGAATTGGACACTGTGAAATACAAGCCAAGCAATATTTTTTATTAGATTTTTGAGAAAAGTTACTTCTCTATAGATTAAAAAAGATGTTGAAGTGGTCACAACAATATTTCTTGCATTTTCTTTTCAAGTGCCTAGGCTTGGTCATCATCAGATATAAGACACCAGATTACCAGCAATCTCAACTGCTACATCCATAAAATTCAAGACACTGGACTGAGGTGTGTCCTTCTAACTCTAAGAAGGACATAGAGAAATAGTTTTCAGAAATTCAGACAAAATTAAGTTTAAAATTATACATTCTCCAGTTTCAAACAGCTTTATTGCCTCACAAGTTATCCATAATGCTAAAAAGCAAGGCCCCCTCTGCCTGTGCAGGGAAGTTGGACTTCCACATAGAAACATGTAACAGGATACACCAATATATGTTTGCCAGCAGTTCTTTGTTGTATAGGTCAGCTCTCTGCAGGTTTAAGTTTCAGTTACTCTACTGAATGAAATCTAACATTTGCCAAGGAAAGGGATCTCCTGTGGAAACAGAGGGAATGGGGGAGGAGGCAAGGAAGCAAGAAGTCTGTGAGGGAAAAAAATGTGAATCAAGTAGAGGAAGGTGGCAGTGGATTTGTTGCTAGTGAAGTATGTACAGAGCAAGAAGGTGGTGGTACAGGAAAGCATGACTAAAAGAATCAGTCTGTAACAGAAGAAAAGATCCCGGAGAGCCAGTGGAAGCAAGAGGGTCAGGGAGATGGGAGAAAAGGAATGAGAAGGAGAAAATGTGCAGAAGAAAAACTGAACGAGGAAGAGAAAACATATGGGATAAGTATGAAAAAAAAGTAGCTATTGAAACAAAAGATTTGAAAGTGGCCTGTGATGAAAGCTAAGCATTGGAACTACCCATGATATAAAAGCTGGAACTTCTTTCTACTGAGGCTGCACAAGAACAAAGGACCATCCACACAAACCTGCAACCTAAAAGTGCACCATTCAAGATGATCTTCTTGCTTTCATGTTTGGTGTAGATACCCAAGCCCTCTGGAAAAGAGAACTATCAATTCTTACAGTGGATCACTTTGGTGAGCAGAAAAGGAAGATGTATAAAGTGTGATTATGGAGAGAAAATAAAAACAAAACACTCCCAACCCATCATGTTGATCTTCTGCCCCATCCAAGGAAAAGGAGCTCCAAGGACAACTCCCAGCCTGATTTTCCAAAAGGATATAAAAGAGTTCTAGGCTCTACACTTGCCCAAAATCTTTTCCTTTTTGCTTACTTCTGTGGCCTGATGCTTTTTAAGTCCCATACATGTTTGTTCCATAAAATAATGAAAAAGTAGTGGGGGGGGAAGAGAAGTGACACCAAAGATGAAAACAGTAAGGTACATAAACAGATCCTTTTGTGATACAACACTCTGATACCAAAACAATGGACTCATTATAAGAAAAAAAACAGAGAACTTATACAAGCTTATAGATAACAAAACAGCAAAATTTGCAAAGACAAGTTTTGCTCTAATTTTCCAAGCATTTGATTTAAAGTATTTATAACAACAGCAAACACATATCTTGTAGGCCCAAGTATCTATGACTGGGGGGAAATAGAAGAGATGTCTGTTTTCATTTGATGACATCCCTCCAAAAATTGAACTCTCAAGAATTGACTTCTGGAATATCATATTCTGAGATATTCCATGGAAACTACAACCAGAAAGGTAATTTTCAAGGGCTTTTTTCCCTGTTCTTTGATATCCCCCCCCCCCCCCCCCCCGTTTTTTTAAAGGTTTTAAGAACAGGATGCCCCAGGCATTATTTCCTCTTCCAGTCACCAGAAGATATTTGACAAGGAAAGAGGAAGAAAGCTAGAGAAAAGGGATAGGAAGGGAATAGAAAACAGATGCTGAAAGAAACGAACACACGATGTACAGCAGAAGGGAAAAAAAGGTAGAATGAGGGCAAGAAGTAAGAACCCAAACCAAAAAACACACCATGTAAAGCTTCTGGATCATTTCAGTGCAAGTTTCTCAATGTAAACATGGGACAACAAGACCAGGGGAAAATTGCAACTGTATTATATATGTTCATAAGTGTATTTCCATAGACGGGCATTGAAAAAAAACTTAGTAGCTTCACTACTAGTTTAGTATACGTGTTCTCTACTAGGAGAAAAGGGTCACTGAAACTACTGCAGCTCGTATTAGAACTATTAAGAGGAGTATTTCATCCCCTAAACTACTCGTTGGTGCATACAGTGCAGAGTCCACTTCAGTTCATCCTGAGGGCTTTTGGAAGGTACTGGTATTTGTCTGCACGGAGGGGATTCAGAAAGCCTGACTCGCTGCTGGCAAGTTACCGCGGCGGAGACACCCGTGTGGCAAGCACGGCTAAGATGTGACAGAAATACTTACGCTCCGGTCCCCTGGAAGCCCAGGAAACACCACCTTTTATTAAAGCCAGCCCTAAGCAGGACCTCCTCCGCTGTCCTCCCGGTGTCCCTGGCTCTCCGTCCCGCCCCCGAGCCCACCTCGGCGCCTGCCGTGCTTCGGGAGACGGCGGCGGAGCCCCCGCGCCCCTGCCCCTGCCCGGATCCCGCCCGGACCCTCCAGGGAGAAACCCCTACCTGGATCGTGGAAAGGCACCAACGCGAAGTTGTAAAGCGGTCTCTTCGGTCTTTTTAGCGACGTTTCCAGGATCTTGGATGCCCCCTCGATAACTTGCACCAGGTCGTCGTACATGGAGCCGGTCACATCAAACACGAAGGCCAGGGTGGAGGCTCCCTCCGGCACCGCCTCGCCGCCGGGCTCCCTCTCGGCGCCGGGCTCGGGGGCAGCGCGGGGGCACAGGGCGAGCAACAGCACCGCGCCCAGACCCGCCCCCCACGCTCCGCTGCCCCCACGGAAAGCCATTTTCCCCGGCAGCCTGCGCAGCTCCCGCGGCGGCCCGGAAAGGCACTTGCAACGCCCCGCCCGGAGGAGCGCAGGACTGGCGCCCACCGCCCGCTCCGCTCCCCTCAGCGCGGAGGGCAGGAAGCGCCGCAGCTTTTGTCTGCGCGCGGCTGTGGCCCCGCTCCGCCTTTCTTATCGGGCAGGGCTGGGGCAGCGCCGCCCCGAGGGAGAAGGCAGAGCCCCGTCCATGCCGCGGGGCGCGGGAGCTGCTGCCGGCGCGGCGGGGGCTGCCGCCTGCGGAGCCCCGGCCGCGGACTGAGGCGGCGCCCGGCCCGGCCCCGCCTCCCGTGGCCCGCCGCGGCCCCTGCCCTCACCTCAGGGTCCCTTCCCGCGGCGACCGTTAGCGGGGCGGGCCGGGGCCGGGGCCGCCACTCGCACCTGGTCGCCTCCTGCCTCCCGCTCCGCCCCGAGCCGCCCGCCCCGGCCCCGGCGGGCGCCGGGCCCCGCGGGGGAGCCTCCCTGGCGGGAGCGGGGCGCCGGAGGGTGAGGTGCAGACCTGCCCGTCACGGGCCGGCGTCTGTGCCCACACCTGCCCGGGTGTGAGGACAGCCGTGCTGACTCGAGCTCATCCCTACGAGGGCAGATGAGTGTATTTATTGTTTTCTTATTATAAAAGCCTGATAGGAGACTGAAATCGCTCCTACCTGCACTGCTGCCCTGGTTCTCCTGTCGCTTCGGTTACGCTTCCACAACTACAACCTGAAACCCAGAGGCTGGACCTCCCGAGGCCCTTTCCAGCCTCAGTTTTCCTCAGCATTCTTACAGTGACTATCAAAGCATTCTTAATGAAATGAAATGAAATGAATGAAAGCATTCTTACAGTGACTATCAAAGAGGGTAGAAAAGACCCAAAAATGTGATCAGCACCACGGCTCCAGGCACTGGCAGTCTGGTGCAAGAAAAAGGCTGAACAAGGAAGAAAAGAAAGTGGCCGGAGTGGTGGTTTAACCCTGCTCAGGTGATGGAAGAGATTAAAGGCTCTATAGTTCAGAGCTCCTTAGTTGTTTAAGGATGCAGCTACATCCCAGCAGGCACCTTTTGAAAATCCCGTCCTCCGTGGCAGATCCAACGCCACACAAAAGGACTGGGGGGAGAGCCAGGAGCCAAATCCACGTTGCTGCCATCCAATCCACCTCAGTGCTGCCATCACGAGCCTCCCTTCCCATCGGCTGCATCGTGTACTGCGGGGAGCAACTGCGACATCACTGTAAAAACCAACTGGGAGGGAAATCGCATCCTTTATTTTCAGTGGGATGAGTGAGGTGGATGAGGCACACAGCATTTGCTGCAGCTAGGAAAGGTAGACCATGAAGCAGAATTTACCTCATTAGTTTCCCTCCTTATTTTACTAATCTTAAAATTGGTGCTAAAATTGCACGCTCGAAGTCATCATATTGTGACTGGAAAATTAATCATGTAGAAACATTGCCTATCCTAATCAAGTTATAAGCCTGGAATTGAATTATAAAAAACAGATGTTTACATTCTTTCTCCCCTTCAGCACTGATGTCATGAGAAGGAAGCACACACATAACCAGAGCTGTGCAAAGCATTCGCAATAAAACCCCAAACCATGGAAAACTTGCCTCATCTGTAATTCTGCTAGAAGAAAACTCGGACCAGGTTTGTCAAAAATATTCACAAATCTTGTAAGTAGAGATGTGTTCAAGCCATAAAATAGGAATATGTGTTTTGAACACCCTACAGACTGGCAGCACTTGGATTTAAGGATTTTCTTCAGTCCTTTATGAAGATGAATTCCTGTTACATTTTTCCTCACAAAGAAAGCCATCATGTTTTTTCTGTCTTAAATTATTTCTCATTTAGATGTAAACAAGCTAGAACAAACCTAGTGTCTCTATGAAAAAAATAACCCTTTTGGACACATAGTGCTGCATCACTAAAAAAGGGCCATTTAACATGGGTTTTAAGGTAAAACATAAAGAAAAATCTTAATTTTGTAACAGTGGAAACTGATATTTATTTTGGTTGCCTAACACTTTCCACTATAAAATATCCTTGAAGCTTGGAATCTCTATTATTCATAGTGTTATTCATAGCAGGCCTTTGAAATTTGCAGGAAGAAAGCCCTGTAGCAAGAGGAACAGTTTTTTTTTTTTTTCTTCTCCAATGAAATTATTTTCATAGTTTGCCAAAGAATCATCTATTGAAAAAAAAAAACCTCACTATGTTCCTTCTGACATGCTCTACAGTAAAGTTTTGACAGCATGCCAGAATAATAACTAAGCACAAACACTCCGAGGTCAGGCCCATGCCACTGTCAAAGCACACTGTAGCAGAAACACCTGGAGATTATCAGGACAGGGGGGCCGGGGACAGGGGGAGGGAAGGGGAGCCGGGCTGGGGTACACCCAGGGGGGAGAGGTCCCCCCACCTCCCCGAAGACCTAGCTGTGCCACAGCGGGCCACCACCTTCATGATTTCCCACAGAGTCTCAGCATCTCTTTTGTATGCACAGATATTACAGTTGTCTTTGACACTTACTTCCTAATTTTGAACATTTCTAACTTCACCTTGATATTATTTTCATGCTTATTTTGGGGCTGGAATCTGACAGTTTGTTTATGCAATTTGGTAGCATAGAAGAATTCAACACAAGTGGACTTGTCCAGTGCCTTCCCACCACACTCATACACTGCCACTCTGAGTGTGAGCAAAGTGTTAACAGTCTGGCCTGTACATTTATCCTGGATAGCTGTAAATTATTAGATGAGGTGGAGTAAAGGGTTAAGTCATTTAACTCCTTCTCTCTTTCTAGCTTGTCTCAAATATAAAAAGCATAAAATTTGTATGCTGTGGGGAAAATACACTAGTTTAGAAGATTGAGAAGGAAATAAAGTACTTTTCACCCTTTGGGCTTGTGTCTGAATCTGCTCCATTTTGTAATTTGCAGCTAAAAATTATTAATATCCGATGGCTGCTAATGAAGAACGAGTTGTCAGTTTCAGTCTCATTTATAGTAAACAAGCATCCACTTCAAAAACTGAAGTTTCCATCTGAAGGAGAATACCAAAGTGATTGTTTTTAAAGCTGGTGCTACTCCCTAATTACAGAGCAAACTGCTGATACCAAAACAGATTCTCCTTCTGGGATCCCATGGACCGCTCTCAGCAGGCTGCGTCTACCAGAGCTCTTTCTCACGACACCTCTTTTCTGGTCAGCAAGTTCTGCACGTATACCAGATACTCTGAACCGTTTTGTCACAGACGTTTGACAATATTTTTTTTCTCTGGAACTCCATACACATTTAAAGCTTTTATTCCCACTCCTCCTCAAAGTCCCATCCCTCCTTTTTTTTTTTTTTTTTTAAACTTGATTAATTGTTGTGGAAAAGGAGGGAATCATTACTGTTTGTTTTGGGTATCTGGCTTTGTCTCTCTCTGTGAGAAGTGTATGTATTGTATAGTAAGATATCTCCAGTTTGCAAACAGAATGTTTTCTTAACCAGTCTTTAATCCTGTCTTTGTATTTTATGTGCATACACACTCTAGTCCTGCATATGAGAGGTACAACTTTGTATTTATCAAAGCCAGTCACTACTCTGAAACTGAAAATAATGTTTTGGGTCTCAAATTCTGTGCTTTGAAGTAGTGTGCTGGCAGAACCTATGCTGCTTTTGGGAAAGGTAGGGTTAAAATGCCATCCTAGAAGAGGAATGCTACAACAGGAATTAGCAGGTATGCTGAGGAGCCTGAAACCAGGTAAGGCAGCTCCCTAGAGCTGCGGCTAACAGATCTGCAAGGAAAGACAAACAAGGAGCAGAAAAGAGAAAGGACTGATAGATTAATCTTTGGTTATATGTGGCAAAATCTTCACATTCATCTACAAAGACCACGAATAGACCAGCACTACTTTTGTGGGGAGATCTTGTCACGTGAATGCCATTATACGATGAGGGTTTAAAATCTGAAGTGATCAAGTAAACACTGACCTTTTCCCAGCCAGTGACTTGTGTTGTTTTAGCCATGCAGACGGTCTCACGTTTAGACAGTATGCTTTTAGTACTCGTCTTTCCTCTCTGTGACCAAGGCATTTTGCCTGATACAATTAAAAGCTCTTCTGCAGACAGAACAAGATAGCCTTTATACCCAATAATCTTGATGCCTTTTAGTGTTTTTAGTCACAGAAGATTCACATCTTCCTGAGAGATACATTACCTTGCCAACAATACAAAACCTATGACGTAATATAAAAATGGCATGTATGTAACTTTTGTTTGACTTCTGGCTTCTGAATCTTCAGAGGGGTCATGTATGGTAAGATTTCTCCCAAATCCATATGACTAGAAACCACCTGCTTTTGTTAAGAAGAGAAACCCTGGGATTCTAGCATGATCACATCTCTGTAGGAACTGATGCTTTTGTTAGATAATCCAGATTCCAAAGAACTGCAAGTTTCTGATCTCCACTTTCCCAAAAGGTTTGCTTGAATCTGAAATCAAGATAAGGGCTATATTTCCTACTCCTACCCTTCAGGTATCAGTGCAAAGAGATAAGCTGGACCCAGAATTGTGTTTTGAACTGTTCACACCTATAATGTCTGCCTGAATTCTGACCACCCAGTACCTTTTGGCTGCTGCTTCCTTTTTAAACTCATCCTGCATTATCGGCACAGTGATGCTGGAATTTTTCATGGCTTTGGCAACTAATGCTTTACAGCAAAATCAGAGTAGACAGGCAGATGGTAGTGATTCTATGTGTTCTGCAAACATTTCTAGATGATAGACAGCCTTTAATGTAAAAGTTGTAAAAATTAGACATTTTTAAGATGCTGTGAGTAAAGAATTGTAAAGAATCTAGAAGTCACACAGAGATAATCTTTTGCCATTTTCAATCTCCTTTGCTCCACGGAAGTTTGCTTAAATATAGATATCAGTTGATCCACAGTTCAATGCATTTCAGAATATCACATAATAGTGAAAAAGAGCTAGACACAAGCAGTAAGTAGCTGTAGCAACTGGAGTAGTTTGTTTAATAAACCATGTGCCTGAGCCAAGAGACCATTTCACCCTGCTATAGCACTGAATCATCCCTCATCTGCAAGATGAAATCACTTTGCTTTTGGTTATAAAACATTTGTTTTATAAAACAGGTCATCCTGTGATCATGACATAGAAGTAAAAGTCAGGGGCCAAAAGTTTTCTTTCTGGCTCAGAAGCAGACTTGCTGCTTTTAGTAATACAATTATCTGTCAAGACCAGGACCAAGTTAGGACCTGCTGTGCTACTTCCTTGCTCACTTGGATAGAAAGAGTAGATAAAATGATGGATGGAGAAACACAATAATCAAAAGTATGGGGCCTGTACCTACTGCACAAGGCACTCTTGATCTCTTTATCGACCTTTACTCTCCACATTATAGCCTAAGCACTTCTGAGCACAAAGTACAAATGCGTTTCTAATCAACATATCCTTACAAAATCTGTACGCTCCATAACCTTGAGCTCCATAGTTCCCATCATACAAATGAGGAATGAAAGCAGAAAGGACTAAGTGACTTACTGAAAATCACACAGGAAATCTGTAGCAGAAATAGTGAGGAACACAGACCTAAATTTCACCTCGCTTAAGGTCATCGTTCTCCTTTCTCTGTACCTCAAGATTCTTTGGCACTAAAAGGGAATTATGCATCTCTTCCTCCCCTGAATATTTGTAAGGAGGGAAACACAAGCAAAGTACAAAACACCTGTTATTTGCTGTAGAGATAGCCTTGAAAGTGAAAATAGTCTGTATTTCAGTAAAATTTTTCCATTGCAAAGTTTCCTAAGTTTTGCTAGTCTCTTTCAAAAGGTTTTATAGCTTAGTTTCTACCACCGACTAAATTTTTCCTTATTATTTGCAAGATGTTTTGTTGGCATTCTCTTGACTAAAAAGAGCCCGTACTCACAATCAATCATTTCTGTTTTTTAATTGCAGTCCAAATGTTGCCAGTTTTAGAAATATCTACACCATGTCTGAACAGCTACTAAGAAATGTACTTCTTTTTAATCTGTATCAGAGTGCTATTTCAAGATATGAAATATCTAATGAGCAAGCTAATGTATTTTCTTATGAAAACAATGGGAGCAGTATCATACACTGAAAGCAAAAGAAGAACCATGCCATAAAGGTCATTTTTCAAGCCCAGCTCCATGAAGATCAGTAAATCCTCTACCTAATTTTTTAAATTTCTGCACACAAGAAATACATGCTAATTCTCCACAGATCAGAACTATTTTTACCCACAGTCATGTCATCATGCAAACCTGACTTATGGCCATATGTTAAATATGGTGCATGAGGCAGTGTGGGCTTCATCACACCAAAAATTTAAATATTTCCACTGACCATAGATGTCCACATCCAGCCTAAGCACCTTAAGCTCCTTTTCCAGTCCATGGAGATCAGATCAATATAGTGAATGGCATCTAGGCCTTAATTTATGGATAATAAAGGGAGTCAGAGGTGACCAGTTCAACTAGGATCATCTATGCAGCAGATACCTACATCTAGTCTGAGGGTGATGAATGCCACCTATACAATAACAGTTCTATGCAACTGTATGTGTCCCTACTGTTTTACTTACAGATCTCTTCTGAGTTCTAATCTAAACTTCTGAGTCAGGATTTTAGAAAGGTTATCAGTATCATTGCATGAAGGTCCTTTTTGAAATAACTTTTCCAAGACTTTTCCAAGTTAGGTTTCCATAAAGTGCTACTATATTGTTTCACTGCAACTGTAAGAAAAAGCAAAGACCACCGGATCAGAGGTATGCAACGTAATACAGTACAGATCTGCCGTATCACTGAGGAGAATCGCCAAGTCACCCATTTGATTTCTCCAAGAAATGCTCATGTATGTACATTAAACTGCACTCATGAACTTTTCACCAAATTACATTTATAGAGAACTAGATATGTAGATGTAACAAAATAGATAAGATAATGTTACCAACACAGTTACTGCTTTCACCACTTGAGTAATTGCTTGTTGGATACAGGAATTTTTGCACAACTCCTGCAGCACTTTATAAAGGTATTCTAAAAATTTTATCATTGACAATGATTGTATTCTCAAGCATGTCAAGGTATTCTATTGGCCAAGTCCGGATTTTCAACAGAGTTTGCAAACAATTAGGCAACCGAGCGGTATTATAAAAATAACTAGCAAGTTCAGGTTGAGCTTCAAGAACACTATCTCCCTCTACCGGTAAATCAGAATGAAATGTTTTGAAAACAGGTTACAGAAAGTATGGATTTTTACTATTATTTTAATAAAGTTAGAGAATATGATATGAAATTATTTTTTCACAGTTAAGGTTGAAACCAACCCTAAAATATAAGAAGAATTTCACAGAAACACACACAGACACCATCCCTATATCCAAATGTTTTGTACATAACCTTTACACAAGTCTCTTCTACAGGAAAGGTTTTCTGGAAAGTAAGTTTAGTTTCACAGAGAGATTCTAGTGATATGAGAATTCAAATAGCAAGTGTACTTTTTACAGTTGGGGGAAAAAAGATTTCTTTAGGGCATATTTTTTCAAAACTGGCCCAGAAATGATACATTTGTTTAATTAATTTGACCAGAGAAAATCTAGCATTTGTTAGTAGTTTTATGTTGTATCATTAATATTTTTGAGTTATTTTACTTTTTTGCTTCTGAAACTCTGAAAATCTACAAAACTTCCATCACTTTATGCAAACAGCAACTTTCAGTACAAAGAATTATTCTCGATTATCTTAATACTAGAAGCAAGTCATATACATTGAAGAAGAATATCTGAAATCAGATATTTGATGCAGTTCTAACAGAATTAGTCTAGCAATATAGTTCTGCAATCTCTTATCTTGCAGGCAAGCAGCAATATTTCCTGGCTGATGACCAGAGTAAGTTCCCGAAAGAAGAGGAAATTACTTCAGGTATCATAATCCGCTGTTACAAAGGGCAGCTGCCTTGCCACTTCAGTCCACAGACTTAAGCTTGTTTTGGAGTCAATGATAGATACTCGAATAATAGATAACATCAAAAAGCATCCCATTCCTCTCATACCAGGAGTTACCCTCTGGAATGCAGTTGGCAGATTTGCAGCCCGTGAGCTTAATTACTGCACCTCGTGCCTTGGAATGAACTCTTCTATTTTTAATTTCTCAGGAGGAGCTAGTTAGGGTACAGCATCATATTAACACTTCTTGGCAGAAAGGCCTTCCAATTAACAGAGCTGCCTTATAGGTATATTCTCACAAAGCTCTACTAACAGAGATCTAGACTTCCTTGATCATAAATCATGAAATAAAACTACTCCCTTAAATAACAAATGAGTTTGGGTGTTTGTGCCATTCACATAACAAAGAAGAAAATAAGAAAATAAATGTTTAGTTCTCCGGAGTTATATGCTTTGCTCCTTTTAAGCCTGTCAGAAACTTATTTTGCTTAAAAACAGCTATAAGTCCAGATTCCCTGCATCTGTCTATACAGGCTAAGCCTATGATGAAAACTACATGGCACTTGTCCCACTACCTATCCTCATCCCCATGAAAGTGTTACAGGAATTAGCTCACAGTTTCGATCTCAATATTTTTGTGTGTGTAGACTTGGCTGATTTAAATATTTCTCACGTTATTAAATATCCTCCTTTAAATTTCTTCAGCAAGACAGCACTAAATATCATCAGGCATGTGAAGTGTGTTTTCCTGGCATTTGAAGAAACCAAGGTCACCCAGTGTATAAGTTTATCATTTCTGAGTGATCTTTTTAGTCTGCAATTTCAGTTTTTACATTTAAGCCCATAAAGACCAAGGCATCCTTTAAAATCCTGCCAGACTGCAAGTTAGCACTTCACCAGTAGTTACCAAGTATAACTTTCCAAGACTTCTAAGTAGCTGGAGTGCTAGTTTTACGACCAAGATGGGCTATATTCTCCACAATCACACTCTTCTTGGCATAATGGAGATGTTCTTACAACTTGGAATGTTTTTCATATCATTTTTTTCATTATAGCCTGACGCTCCTTTTACTGGGAAATGGGAGACTTCTGTCAGGCATATCATTTTCTAGGATTAAAGGGATAAGTTAAATAAGAATGGACCCAAGCTTTTATTCATAACAAGAATAAAAAGCCTTTCATAGGAAAGGGGGATAAAAAATGCTTCCCCTTATAAAAGATAGTTGTTATATGCATGCACACATTACATGCATACTCAGGTGGCTAGATTAATTCATTTTTTATCATGAAGTTACGTGGCGGTTTCCATTATGACCCTGTTTTCAGGCCCCCATGGTTTTGTTAGACTGATGGTCTGGTCTGAAATTTTCCAGATAAAATGTCTGCTTTGACGTAATTTTGTTATTGTTCAACCAAAAGAACTCAGGTGTTTCCAAGAACACTCCATGCTCCAGATTAGACCATCTGTATCCTTTCCTGAATGGATTTTAAAAGTAGACTTATGCAGAGCACAATGCAGGGAGCCAAATGGTGCCCAAAGTATGAACCACCAGTACCAGGAGCTCTGCATCCCAGATGGAAAGAATACAACCTCCTGAGTCAGCACAAGTGGACCAATGCCACTCTGATCACAGCTGCTGTTTGGTTGCTGAGGAAGGTAGAGCCAGCTGAGGGCCCAACCTGCGCTCCACAGAGAGGGACTCTGAGATCAGTGTTGGGTGAGGTGCTCAGCCTGATGCTGACAGCATTATCCAGAATGCAGCGGTATGTCCAAGTGCACAGCCCTTGATCCTTACCTCCTTGAATCAGCTGAGCAGTCTTAGCAATCAGGTCCTTGTTATTAGGAGCTGTTTTCTTCTCCTTTGTCAAAAATTGAGTTGCTTTAGTCAGTCTAAAAAGTTCAAATTTAGTACTTCCTACAAGGATCTGTATTTGCCACTAGTCAGGTGGCATTCCAGTCCCTCCAACTACAAATACGTTTTGCCACTCAGAATTGTGACTCAGATTTTCTCTTATTTAGGCACTACAAGAAGCAGGAGAAACATCTGCTTGAACAAAAAAAGCCAAAGTGAGGTACAGCCCTCTAGCTATTAAAGCTGGAGACCACAAGCCACAGGTGTCCCTGGACACAGTGTCATACTTTCTGACATGCATCATTTCATATTCTCGATTCCTCATGCACTACAAATACCACTTAGCATCTTTGCTGGGATGCTACGATGCATACACACAACCATCCTTATTAGATCTGTGCTATTTCTGCATGCATCTTTTAAAGCAAATGGTCTGACGCATTAAGGATGACACTATATTATTTAGTAGCCACATAGTAGTCTACTACTCTGTACACTTTTCTCCCATACACAGCTGTAGAAGAATCTCGTGTCTTTTAATGAAACACAGCTGTTTGGACAGGCAAGGATAGAAACGAAAGAATGGTACCATGTACTGTGTTTAGCGACTAAATATGTAATTGTAAAAGATGTTAGTATGAAACAGGGGTTTTTTTTTTGTTTTCTTTTTGCCACTCCAGAGGTAAGGATGCTCATACTGTGCGCCTGTTAGTCCCTCAGAGGAACTATAGAAAGGATTCAGGGAGGAAGGATATGCTATTACCTCAATAAAAACTAAAACAATGGACCTGATTTCTCATATAAAGCTCCAGATGAATGAAAATTGCTTTAGTCGTCAAACTCTATGTTTGTTTTTTACTCATACCCACTCACTAAGATGCTGTGACATGTGAATCAGGAGCCAGACTTCTCCGAGCAGCTTGGAGCTGTCAGCCAGCTCTTACTTCCATTTCTCCTGCTCTCTGCATGCTTCACCAGCTCCTATGGCTGACCAGAACTTAACTCCGATTCTGGTACCCTTAAAAAGCTCTGTTCATATAGTGTTTCCAGACTAACTAAAAGCAGGAGTTATCGGAGAACTTATAAACCAATTTATGTTGGCAAGATTTCAAGCTCATTTTCTGAGACTCGAGAAAATGTAATTGTTTGCATAAATACCCACAGCTGCAGCTGGTCTACACCAGCTTTTCAGCTTTACCTTACAAAAAACATACTGAAGCCAACAAGCTTGTCTGCAGCTATAGTGGGTGTAAAATGAGGTCCCATATGGACCTCATGAGGTTAGTGCAGCATGGCAAAAACCCCCAGGTACTAGCAGTGCAGTGGTTAAAGCCAGTTATAAGAAGCAGCAGTAATTTTCCTATGGTCACTGGATCCCTCGGCTGCTGTCAGAGCGCAGCAATGGTTGCTGTCACTAGTTCAAGACCTCAGTCTAAAATGAGATTTGCCAGTGCCGTGTCACAGGCTAAACTTCTCTTATAAAGTCTAACTTGCAAGAGAGAAACTTGGTTTGAAGCCAAACCACAGTGGCGTATGAGACAAGCAAACCCATTCTACTCCAACTCGGTAGAGCATCAAGTGACGCTTTGGTCATTGCCTGTGGTTTGTCTCTGGTCCAAAAGAGTTAGCTGCATATTTTCCTTACTTTGTATAACTTGATGACAAGCCCTTTCTGAAGAACCCCAGCGGATCTTTGTAAGTTTACATCCTGGATAACTAACATTAGCTGAGCTGGAAGAACTAATTGTTCCTGCAACTACAGCTGCTGGTCTATACACAAGAAAAGTTTCTGAGTTTCTGTAAGAAAACAATCATGGCTACCCTTAAAAAGACAAATTCCTATTTAAATGCTCCGTTCTTGCCATGTGTTTATCTACTCAAGTTAGATTTACCTCCTGTCTTCAAGCTCCTGGGTCTGAGTTTAAAAGCAAAATGTTGTCTGTTATGTAGAAAGGTATCAGATATAATGTTGATTACAGCTAAATATAAACAATAACTCATTACTGGCCTGAACTGAAGTTCACTGAGACTAAGGGGCTTCTTCACGTCATTTTCAGCCATCTCTGGATCAGACTATTGCTTTTTATACAGGCAATGTGATTGTACCCAGCATAAGCTGCTACTTCAGTACGAGAGACTGCATGACAGGCTACACAACAGACTAGAAGTAGTCTGATCAACTTTCTCATTTCTCCTATTTCTGCACTTAATTTCCATTATGAGGTTTCCTTCACTGATTATGTGTCATGTGTATTGTCACGTATAATAATTCAACAAATGCAGGGACTAGAGTAGCAGGACTGCTGCTTAAGTCCGTAGGCCAAGTTCCCGCTGTCCACACGTTACGATGACAGGACGATGTCTGAGCCAGGACACGCAGCTGTCTTGGGAAAGCCAGTCTACTTTGATGACAATTTACTTTCAACTATAACAGAGGGAATGTACAGCTAAACAGCAACATTCAGCATCCAACTAACCTCTTCTGTTATTTGCCACACTACAGTGTGCATAGTGTAAGTTTTCCAGCACAGGCTCTGTAACTCAAGGAGCTGGGAATGGATCTTCTTTGTAGATTAATAAATACTAGTATGCAATATCTAAAATGTATTTTAGAATAAGCTGTACTGTAGAGGGCCTCATCAGGACACTATTCTTGCATGTCTTCAATTAAAAAGTTCATCTGGAAACAGAAGGCTTACCTTTTCTTGCAAAATAAAATATTCAAAGGTTTCAGTAACTGGTTTTAAACAAAGGCATTTTATTTCACTGAGTCTGAGTTTGTTCTCCAGCATTTTAACTATGTAACTAACAAAACAGCTTTCAGAAATAGGAAGGACATAGGATCTTGCTTTCACTGCAAGACATCAGATATAAACTGTGCACTGGTACCACTAAAGCTTTTGCGATTAGAGCTGGTTTCTCCATATATTGAATGGAGTTTGGATGTACAGAGCTCTCAAGACAACTATCCTCTTAACAAACAGTCATGTTATTTCCCTGATACAACTTTGGTTTCCCTTTTGGACTTAAAGTTGCTTGTTACCTGACATTCAGATTTTGAAGTCATACAGCTGTAACGACTAATAGGTATCTAAGTGATTAAGCTACATTTCTACGAACCAAGCAGAAGCTGCTGTACCAAATATTGCTTACATAGCACAGTTACAGCTCTGCTTTCTATGCAAAGTGTATCTCCTCGTGCCAGGACATAGTAACAAAGGTATAGATTATATAAGTGATCTAATGCAAAGACATTTACTGGATCTTGTGGTCCGAACAAGGCAGCATTTACATAAACCCAAAGGCGCAACTACTCAATTATTAAGATGCTGGGACTTGTATTCCTCTGAGCATTGAAATGGAAACAGTGGGTAAAGAATGTGGTGTGACCATCTTCAATCCAGGGCAATTTTGCCAGAGAATTGAGATGTGGGAAGAAAAAGGAGGTTATCTGTACAAAAATGAAAGTTATATAAATTTCTAAGTTGTTTACGTTCTCACTGGATTTCTGCAGAAAGATAATATTGAAACAAATAGTATGACCTGCTGAAAGTTTAGATGGATGAAATCAAGAAGTGACCCACTGTTTATTTTTAATTAATATCAATAATTATAGAATTCAGATTTGTCACAGTCTTTTAAAATTGACTTGGCAAAGGAAGATGATCCATTTGGTTTTGATGTAGCTAAATCTAGTTAGAGTCTTGATGAAGCCTGTGTGTTTTTTTTTTTTTTTAGAGAGCAAGAAAATTCATAAAAGTTGAGAAAATGAATGTGATCAGGGTACCTTGGGACTTCCAGAGATTGATTTTATTTCATTTTTTAAACAAAACTCTCTTTTCAGAATATATTCTAAGACCTTATTAAGTGGGGAGCTAGAATTAGTACAAATCTCAGCAGAATACCAGCTCTCATGATCAAACACAGATATGTAATCTCAGCAGAATACCAGTGTCCGTGATCAAACACAACTATTTAAAATACAGCTGTGTACAGTCCTGTACTGAGAATCAGTTCATATTTCCTTGGGGGTGGGGGCCAGAGATGGAGAAGGTAAGAATGAAAGAACAGGTTCTGCTTAAAAGGGCTGGCCTAATGCACCACAATTGTGTTTGTCTCTCTCTTGGAAATGGCACATTTGAGACACAGCATAGCTACTTCAGAAGGTCGGGCTAATCAGGGTTGGGAGAGTAAGCAGAGATTCAATCATCCTCTGGCTGAGGCTGCTTTCTCTGTCTCATGAGATGGCCATAATCTTGCTAAGAATACTGGAGAGAAGACTGCTCCAAAGTCAAAGAGTAGTATGTGTTTTGTGAAGGCATTTAGAACTTTTTAGTTATGTTTATGACTTTTCTTGATTTTATATATTACACTAATAATTATATGATACAACAACTTGAATCATGAATAATTCTGTAATGCTATCGGAGTTTCTACTGTCCTTCCATCAGGTATTATAACCAGACACAAGTATAAATTAGGAGAGGAGTGTGGCTGCAGAGCAGCCCTGCAGAAAGGGATCTGGGGGTGCTGGTTGGCAGCAGGCTCAATAGGAGCCAGCAGTGTGCCCTGGCAGCCAAGAGGGCAAACCGCATCCTGGGGTGCATGAAACACAGCGCGACCAGCCGGTCAAGAGAAGTGATTATCCCACTGTATTCGGTGTTGGTGCGGCCCCACCTGGAGTACTGTATGCGGTTCTGGGCCCCACCATTTAAGAAGGACGTTCAGGCACTTGAATGTGTCCAGAGGAGGGCAAGAAAGCTGGTGACAGTGCTGGAAGGCATGTGCTGTGAGGAGCGGCTAAGGACTTTGGGCTTGTCTAGTTTGGAGAGAAGGAGGCTGAGGGGCGACCTCATTGCTCTCTACAGCTTCCTGAGGAGGGGACGTGGAGAGGGAGGTGCTGCTCTCTTCTCCCTGGCATCCAGGGACAGGATGCCTGGGAATGGTTCAAAGCTGCAGCAGGGAAGGTTTAGACTGGACATTAGGAAGCATTTCTTTGCCAAGAGAGTGGTCAAACACTGGAACAGGCTTCCTAGAGAGGTGGTCGATGCCCCAAGCCTGTCAGTGTTTAAGAAGCATTTGGACAATGTCCTTAATAACATGCTTTAACTTTTGGTCAGCCCTAAAGTGGTCAGACAGTTGGACTAGATGATCATTGTTGGTCCCTTCCAACTGAAACTATTCTATTCCATTCTAAACTTGGTCAACCATATCTAGTCAAAAGGTTTCTACAAGCAGTTTCCAGTGCCGTCTCTTAGCCAGCAACTATATACAAAATCTGACCTATATCTTAGCTCTCTTCTGCCATCTGAGGTATTTTCATGCAGTATTCCTCAGATGCTTTTCCCTTTACCCCGCTATAAAGTTGTCTTTTCCACAGTTGGTGATTTGCAGTCCTGATCTGCACTTACGAGATGCCTAATTGAGTACAGATATAGGATCACACAGCACATCAGCATGGCCAATCCAGGCTGATGTCTCCATAGGTCTGCTAAAGGTTAAGCAAAGTGCGCACAACAATGCAAAGGAATGCAAACAGCATCCTTCTCCTCTTTTCAATCTCCTTTAGAAACATGACAGAGAATTGTGTCACTGGCAGATGTGCACATTGTGTCTGGAGACTCCAAATGTCAAGATTTCTCAGTGACATTATTTTTCAGCAAAAAGTTCAGTGGAGCTTCCAGTCTGTGGCATTTCATTGCACACCAAGTGCTTTGACAGTCCACTGCTTATAAACAGCACTGCATTGTCCGTTAAACGGCAACATAATAGCTTCTTTCTGTTCTCAAGTGGGCAACCAACATTATGGTGCATCATTTAGCTCTCAGTAGGAATTATTACAGAAAAGGCTGATGTGAAATGATGCCCTGCCTTTGAAGACAGTCTCTCTCTTAAAGCCACCGACTCTTTTCCCTTAACAGGCACCCTTTGAAAAACTGGCAAAATTTTTTACAAGGTGATCTCTAAAAAAACTCTGTCAACATGAATAAGATATTCCATACGACACACAATAATTGGAGACAAAAGCTTAGGTCTATCTAAAACAATCGTCTTTTATAGCATTCACCATCAGCATTTAGTGGTGAAATAAAAACTGTTATAATAATGGCTCCTAAAACCTAATAGCAGTGAGTGGCCTATGCAGCCAATTAGTAAGTCAAAAGGAGGTTGCCTCATGTTATGTGGTGGATATTTTTATTTTCTTACTCTCGAGTGTGGATGGCCTGCCTGCCTGGTTTGCACCAGTGACATGGCTTACCATTAAGCAAATTAGTATTGCTCTAACTGAGTTCATTCCTATCCTGATCTGTGAAGAAGAGGCACGTGACAGCAGATTTAGTCATCAACACTTGGCTATCTGAGTACAGCATCCTTTGAGCGCAGTTCTACACACACTGTCCTGGAAATAACTCTTCTGGTTGTGTCATCTCGGTGTGAGTCTATGTGTTAGTACCCACCAGCAGCAGCCACATACAGAATTGCTCTGAACCAACAAAGTATTAATTTGAAATAGTTAGCTATGTCTATCCAATTTCTGTGTAGATGGGTTCTCCTTTTGTCCATAATTTTTCACTCAGGATCTGCTCAGAAAAGTGACTGCATCAATAGCGTTATACACAGCTTGTAATACACCGGATCCCAATTATGCTCACAGACAGCTTTTCTACTTGTCAGCTCTAAAACTTAAACACAGGTCTTTTCTTGTTGCAAATCATCGTAGAAATAAAGGCTTGCAGGTCTCATTACATCTCTATCACTCTCTACTGTTTTAGGGTAATCAGCAGTTGTGAAACTAATTGGCCCTGCCACCTGGAGCACAGCCTGCAAATTTGGGTTTTATGCGCAGCATGGTGTAAAGCTCTAGCACATCTCATCTCCCTTTTGCTGGACACCATACTTCTGTCACTCAGATGAATCTTAGGACTGAGTTACAGAGAAGCCCAGGAGACCACCACTTTAAAGCCATCTTTCATATTACTATATGTTTTTAACGATTCACAACAGGCTATTTAGCAAAGCAAGAAGACAATTGCAAAGCGTACAGCTTGACTTTAAGTTTTTTAATTAAAGGGTATTAATGGTGCTTATAGTTCAAAAGGCTGCACGTTTCACAGTAGCAGCCACAAGGTGGAGACCTTTACAACAGATTAGTCCACAAAATAATGGCTGTGTGACCATGCACACCTGCTTATCAGAGGCTGGGGTTACTGCACCTGTGCCTGCAAACCATTTCTTCTGTAATGCTGGTGTCAGAGGGTAGCACAGGGAAATGCTATATCATGTGCTGCTTTCTCCAATTAAGAGTCACACGCAATACATGCAGCGTGCAAGAATGGTACTTTCCAGACAAGTAATTGCCAGCTTGAAAGGAACATTCAGTGCCACAAAGACTGATCCTACTGGTAGAGGAGAACCATTTCATTTCTGTTCAGAAACACATCTGTGTTTCTGGAATCCATTTATATTTTTTGACAGAGATTCTTAGTCAGCAACTGGTGTCTTGGGGCCGAAAGATTTGCTTTTGAAAACATCCATTTATACTATTTTATAGGTTCCTATTCCTATTCTTTCCCCTTAATTAATAAAAAAGGGTGGGGGAGGGAACAAATGAATATAAAACAGAATTGTTAGCTAGACACTCCTGCTTCCAAAATAGATTCATTTTGTGGCTTTGAAACAAATACTTAAACGTGTGTTTCTCCAACAGTAAAATAGATATGATATTATACTTTGCTACTTTACGGATTATTTTGAAGGAGTTTCATTTTTCCTTCAAGTTTTAGAAATTATAATGATTAAAATTGCTATTTCCTTTACCTACTCTTAAATAGAAACAATAGGACATACTGCAGGATGCCACCTCTGTCCAAACTTCTTTTTTCTGCCCCCACTGAACTCTCTAAGGTAGATAGGCAGCAATAAACCAAGGAACGCCTGACTACGGGCACAACAAGTTTTGTGGAGGGTATGAGGTTGCTATTGCTCCTAACCCAAGACTGACAAAAATATTCAGTATAACAACAGGGTTAGTCAAATTCCTAATTGTCTGCTATAGAGAAACCTAAAAGGAACACCAACATGACCAAATGTGAAAACAATATTAGCAACATTGTACAGACAAATATAAATTTAATGCTTATGGAAGATGCCAGACTGCATGCCCCTGTTCGTCCTACAGCAGGCATTAACAGAGAACCTTTAGGCCTGAACAAGTACCAGCAGTTCAAGTCAGCCATGCCTGACCGCTTGGGTTTGGAGGAAGAGCTAAGTGACCGACTAGGCATCAGGTTTTTCGTTTTGAGTTATCATCATTGAGGGCCTCACCAGAATTTGAGAAAACCCTACACAGGTCTTTGCTCAGGGTAGGGACTGTAGAGATGATTTTGGATTTTGACGATGTCAGCAGAAGATTGCAGAATGCAGAAAAGAAATGTGATCCCAAGGGACTCAGCCTTGCTCGCTGCTTTGATAATAATCAAACACTCACAGTAAGGCAGTTTTTAGTTCATCTAATATTCAAACTCTTTATTCTGTCCACTGCAGGTTTTCTCACTCACAATGCCATGTGACATTAAGTCAACCAGTCCCATCGTTCTACCAAAAAAGGACATTACAGACAGTGGGATTGAGTGCACCCTCAGCAAGCTTGCCGATGACACCAAACTGTGTGGTGGTGTCAACACGCTGGAAGGAAGGGATGCCATCCAGAGGGACTTTGACAGGCTTGAGAGGTGGGCCCGTGAAAACCTCAGGAAGTTCAACAAGGACAAGTGCAAGGTCCTGCACCTGGGTCGGGGCAATCCCCAATATCAGTACAGACTGGGAGATGAAGGGATTGAGAGCAGCCCTGCCAAGAAGGACTTGGGGGTACTGATAGATGAAAGGCAGGACATGAGCTGGCAATGTGTAGTTGCAGCTCAAAAAGCCCATCCTATCCTGGGCTGCATGAAAATAATCACGGCCAGCAGGTCGAGGGAGGTGATTCTGCCCCTCTACTCTGTTCTCCTGAGACCTCACCTGCAGTCCTGCATCCAGTTCTGGGGGTCCCAGCAAAAGAAAGACATGGACCTGTTAGGGAGGGTATAGAGGATGGCCACAAAAATGATCAGAGGGCTGGAGCACCTCTCCCATGAAGAAAGGCTGAGAGAGTTGGCGTTGTTTAGCCTGGAGAAGAGAAGGCTCTGGCGAGATCTTACTGTAGCCTTTCAAAATGTAAAAGGTGCCTCTAAGAAAGATGGAGAGACTTCTTTTTACTAGGGTGTGTAGTAACAGGACAAGGAACAACAGTTTTAAATGGAAAGAGGGTAGATTTAGATTGTATATAAGAAAGAATTTTTTTTCAATGAGGGTGGTGAGACACTGGGACAGGTTGCCCAGAGAAGTTGTGGACACCCCCTCCCTGGAAGTGTTCAAGGCCAGGCTGGATGGGGCTTTGAGCAGCCTGGTCTAGCGGAAGGTGTCCCTGACCATGGCAGGGGGGCTGGAACTGGATGATCTTTAAGGTCCCTTCCAACTCAAACTATCCTGTGATTCTATGACTACATTTCTTTAACAAAATCTACCTTCCATGAAACCCACTGACTGGCATTAACTATATTTTTAGCCTCTAATTCTTTGCTGATGCAGTCTTGAATTAACTGTCCTATGACTTTTACCAGAACTGACACCGAGCAAACACTCCAGTAATTTTCTGGGTCACCTTTTTACCCTTTTTAAATATTGAAAGTATATGGAAAACCTCCAAACTGTTAGTATTTTCCCCATTTTCTTCAGGCTTTGTTGAAAGTTAACACTAACATTCAGAAGGTGATTGGTTAAATTAAAAACAGCTGAACTAGACTGAATTGTCCCAACTTCCCCCACATTTCTGTCTGTATTTTGAATTATGCTGTATTTTTATCTAAGCAAAAGAGCTTTACATGAAGAGCAGAAAATTAGATTTAATACGCTTGTGTTTGATTTTTTGCTTTGACATTGATGCAACTGTAATTTCACTAACTGGGATTATAAATAGTCTATATATAGGAACTAGCAGGACATGGATCTAATTGCAGACTCCAGAATTAAGTATATTAATGTAATGGGAAATAATATTTTTTCCCCAGCATTTGGGAAAAAAATGTAGGGCTAAAGATCTTTGTGCCGTAATCCGATTAAACACAGAGAGTGTCTCCTTCAGGAGGAGTAATCTCCTTCAATATCTAGGAGACTCCTGGAAATATCTAGGAGATATATCTAGGAGAATTCAAATCTAGTAGACTCCTGGAGTGCATGGAGGGCAACTTCTTAAGCCAGGTAATAGCTAGCCCTACCAGAGGGGATGCAGCACTGGACCTGGTGATCACCAATATAAGTGAGCTCATTGGTGATGTCAGGATTGTAGGCAGCCTTGGCTGTAGTGATCACACACTGGTAGAGTTCACAGTCTGGAGAGGTAAGGGTCAGGTGAAGAGTATAGTCAGGACCCTGAATTTTAGGAAAGCAAATTTCCAGCTCTTCAAGCAGTTTATCAACAGGACCCCCTGGGAAATGGCCCTCAGGGACAAGGGAGCAGAACAGAGCTGGTAAGTCTTCAAGGATGCTTTCTGTAGGGCACAAGAGCTCTTGATCCCCAGGTGCAAGAAATCAGGCAAGGAAGAGAAGAGGCCGGCATGGCTGAGCCATGACCTGTTGGTCAAACTGAAGGGCAAGAAGAGATTGCATAGGCAATGGAAGAAGGGACTGTACTCTTGGTAAGCGTACAGGGACACTGTCCGGTTGTGTGAGGATGGGATAGGAAGGCCAGGGCTCGGCTGGAGCTGAACCTGGCGAGGGATGCGAAGAATAATAAGAAGGGCTTCTACAGGTATGTCAACCAGAAAAGGAAGGTTAAAGAAAGAGCACCCCTTCTGATGAGCAGAAGTGGCGAGCTGGTAACAACAGACGAGGAGAAGGCTGAGGTATTCAACAACTTCTTTGCCTCAGTCTTCATGGCCAACCTCTCTCCTCACACCTCCTGAGTCAATGGGCCATTTGACGGGGATGAGGGGGGCAGAGGTCCTCCCACTGTAAGAGAAGACCAGGTTCGCGACCACCTGAGGAACCTGAACATACGTAAGCCTATGGGTCCTGACGAGATGCATCCGAGAGTCCTGAGGGAACTGGCTGATGTAGTTGCTAAGCCACTCTCCATGATATTTGAAAAGTCATGGCAGTCAGGTGAAGTCTCTGGGGACTGGAAAAAGGGAAATATTGCAGCCATTTTTAAAAAGGGTAAAAAGGAGGACCCTGGGAACTACCGACCTGTCAGCCTCACCTCTGTGCCTGGGAAGATCATGGAACAGATCCTCCTAGAAGCTATGCTAAGGCACATGGAGGACAGGGAGGTCATTCGAGACGGCCACTGCAGCTTCACCAAGGGCAAGTCCTGCCTGACCAACCTAGTGGCCTTCTACGGTGGAGTAACTACATCAGTGGATGAGGGAAGAGCTACGGATGTCATCTATCTGGACTTCCGTAAGGCCTTTGACATGGTCCCCCACAATATCCTTCTCTCTTAATTAAAGGATATGGATTTGATGGGTGGACTGTTAGGTGGATAAGGAATTGGCTGGATGGTCACATCCAGAGGGTAGTGGTCAATGGCTCGATGTCCAGATGGAGAACAGTGACACGTGGTGTCCCTCAGGGGTCCTCACTGGGGCTAGTGCTCTTCAATATCTTCATCAATGACATAGACAACGGGATCAAGTGCACCCTCAGCAAGTGTGCAGATGACACCAAGCTGAGTGGTGCAGTCGACATGCCTGAGGGATGGGATGCCATCCAGAGGGACCTGGACAAGAGGAACCTGGACAAGCTGGAGAAGTGGGCCTGTGTGAACCTCATGAGGTTCAACAAGGACAAGTGCAAGGTCCTGCACCTGGGTCGGGGCAACCCCCAGTATCAATACAGGCTGGGGGATGAAGGGATTGAGTGCAGCCCTGCTGAGAAGGGCTTGGGGGTACTGATAGATGAAAGGCAGGACATGAGCTGGCAATGTGTAGTTGCAGCTCAAAAAGCCCATCCTATCCTGGGCTGCATGAAAATAATCATGGCCAGGAGGTCGAGGGAGGTGATTCTGCCCCTCTACTCTTCTCTGGTGAGACCCCACTTGGAGTACTGCATCCAGCTCTGGGGTCCTCAGCACAGGAAGAACATGGACCTGTTGGAGAGGGTCCAGAGGAAGGCCACAAAAATGATCAGAGGGATGGAACACCTCTTCTATGAGGAAAGGCTGAAAGAGCTGGGGTTGTTCAGCCTGCAGAAGAGAAGGCTTTGGGGAGACCTTATTGCGGCCTTTCAGTACTTAAAGGGGGCCTACAAGAAAGATGGGGACAGACTTTTTAGCAAGGCCTGCTGCGACAGGACAAGGGGTAATGGTTTTAAACTAAAGGAGGGTAGATTCAGACTAGATATAAGGAAGAAATTTTTTACAATGAGGGTAGTGAAACACTGGAACAGGTTGCCCAGAGAAGTGGTAGATGCCCCATCCTTGGAAACATTCAAGGCCAGGCTGGATGGGGCTCTGAGCAACCTGATCTAGTTGTAGATGTCCCTGCCCATTGCAGGGGGGATGGACTAGATGACCTTTAAAGGTCCCTTCCATCCCAAAGCATTCCATGATTCTATGAATATAAGCAGTCTACAAATAAGCAACCAAAATAGGCAACTACTACAAGTTGACTGTAAAGGGCTATGAAATATATAGTATGTGTAATGCACAAGAGGTATTATTTATGCTATAAAACCCAGAAATCATGCTATGAATTCTTCAGTGCCATCACATCCATAAAGGCAATCTCCTCTCCATGCCCCATGCTTTCAAGAGCAACGTACTGTTCTCCATGAATAAACTCCACCACCATCTGGTGCTATTTAACACACCTGGCAGTTGCTGACCAAACACTTACAGAGTTACCAAGTCTCATTATGTTTTATAGATAGTCCCAGATCTCAGATTTAGCTGACCACATAAGAATCAAAACATGCATAAATAAAAAAGGAGTCAAAACAGTGAAGACCACCCACCCTGGGAGCATTTCTATGGTTCCAAAAAAGCGAGTTGTACAAAAATGCTCTCCCTCACCCAGCTAAGAAAAAAAATGCCAAAAAGCAATCACAAATTTTAAAACAATTTTAACATTTACATCTCTTACTTGTTTCTTGTGTACTTAAAATTGCTAAATCATGGGACGCAAATGCAGCCACTCCCTCTCCGAGACACAGTCCTTCCAGATCACCTTGAAGGCACCTGCAGCAGAAAGCAATAGAGAATGTTCATTTCTGTTCATTGTCTTATATTTCCGTAGCAGATAAATCAAAGGCTATAATGTCCATTTCTTAATCAAGCCAAATGTGCTCCTAAACAGTAGTCTTGAGATTATATTTTAAAGTTTAAAATCTTGCACTACAACTATAGTAAAACATACTTAATTGATAGAAAATCTCTTGTGTCATTTAAAGGCACAAACCTTTCTGTAATGCTGAGTATTATGATAAGAAGAACTGCAAGAAACTGTTACTCAACTCCTTACAGGAGCTATTTTGGTTTATGTCTTGTGTTTACTTAGTTTAAGTGTTTTTCAACACAAAATATTCATTCTTATAAATCAGCTTTGCATTCACTGACCTCCAGTAAAGTGCATCTACAGAACTAGAGAGGGATATGAAAGTAATATTTTTACTTTAAAGACAATGCAAAAACATGATGTCTGTAGGAGAAGCAAGTCATAGCCAGCGTTTTTACATTAACTTCTCTAATTAACTTTTCTACATTGCTATATGATCATTATAATAATTGCAAAGTGTCAGACTCTTAACAGAAGTTGCATTAGATCTATATTCATAAATGCACAAGTCCTCACCTACTTGCTATAGAAAGCAAGGACTATGTCATGACTGTTTCCCTAGCAAGCAGAAAAGGAACCCATAAATTCAGCCTAGCTCCAAAGGAGCAAGTTTTGCATCAAAAACCAAACACTGCATAAAGCTTATGTTGAGGCACAGGCTTCATTAAACATTCAATGACTGGTTGATCTGGAATATCTCAACTTTGTGGATGTCTCTACAGAATCAGCTTGAAAGACACTAAAGCTATCTAAGACAGAGTGAGCCAACGTGTAATCTGCTTGTGTATATGTTGCCTAGACCAAACACATCCCACAGAGAAAGGCATTCAGTTTCTAGTATTGCTTTTTGACTTTTTACAAAATAAGATGACATGTTGATGCTGTATAGTTTTTGAATTCTTGAGCTTTCCCCGTATGCAATGTCTTCTTTTCTTACATAGATATTAACAAAAAATAATAGGAAAACTGATAATAAGGAAATAATGGGTGGCCATATGCAAAGCTGCTTGTGTCATTAGGCAGGTGGTTTTTCTCTGCTGGGTAAAGTGTTATTTTCTTGAATGCTGGGTGTATACATATAATAAACCAAAGGCAAACCTTACTCCACAAGAGCCTGTCTTGCAACAGCAGCAAGGCACGTGTTTCCACGCAACTAATTCACCTCCCTTTACAATTAGTTTTATGTACAACACAATCTTGTATTCTAAACACATAGTGTATCTTTCTCGATATCTGGTTTCATACTCACATCACATATTGAAATCAGAAACTGATAAGGTCAGGAGCTTTAATATGTAGAAGGCTTAGGGTTTATTTTAATCAAAGGAGAAAAAGACTGCATAATATTAGATGGAAGCATAAAAGAAAAGGAATGGGGACAATAAACATGTCTTGGAGGCCAGATGTATAGTAAATTACAAATTGTTTATGTGAGGTTGAGTTAGACCTTGCAAATTAAATGAAAATGAAAGATTTAAAATAAAAGTTTTAAAATAAAAAGTCATAAAAATAAATGTATATGAAAATATTGGTTAAAAGAAATGCAGACATGTTCTATTACTGCTTCTCAACCTGTGGTCCATTAGTGGTCCCCAGGATATCAGCAAGTAGTCTCAAAATGGCTACGCGGCAAAACAAACTGACATATACATTCCCACGCTTGTAAGCAAACAAACAAGTAAAACTGAGGAAAACAAAAGAACAAATGGAACCATTTAGGCTAATTTTTACCTGGTTGTAAATGCAAAAATACAGCACGAACTGCAGTCATATGTCTGTTTTTTCCCTAAAAAGGCTAAGTAGTTCCTTTTAAAAGACTGAGAATCTCTTTCTACTGTGCACCAAGGATGGAATTGAGGTTAAATGTGATATAGATATAGCCCCTGAAAGTAAATGAACATTTTGCCTTGGTTAGCAATAAAGGGAGTGATGACATAGATGGAGCAAAGATGCAGTAAATTTCTAGGACTGGGGAGGATCACAGTATCTTCAGAAAGAACTGGATAGCTCAGGATATTATAGTAGAAATGAAATGATGTTTCACAATACAAAGCCATGCACACATAGTTAAGGAGCAGTTACAAAAATTCCAGCTATAAATTTCCAGCTGGAAATAAGAAAGAAATAAAAAAATGTATATTTGAATGTATTAATCTGAAACAAGATGTCTATAAATTGCTAACATGGTGCAATGAAAAAAGAAAAAGAAAAAAGCAAGGGGACAATTTTTTACAATGAGAACAATCAGCCATTGAAATAGTCTCCCCAGAGAAGTGGTGGATTCCGCAACATTGGACGCTTTTAAGATTCGGCTGGACAGGGGGCTGGGCCATCTTGTTTAGACCGTGCTTTTGCCAAGAAAGGTTGGACCAGATGATCCTTGAGGTCTCTTCCAACCTGGTATTCTATGATTCTATGAAATCCAACCATTGGGATGTTAGAAGCAGCTTTCCATTAAAACCATGGAAGTACTAATACCATTGTACTGACACTGTGAGACTTCATTTGTACACAGTTTTGATTATATAAATGTTCCAAAATGTGTAAAAAATGTTCCAAATGAAAGCAAGTGCAGAGGAAGGCTTCAAGAAGGATCACAAAAGGAGTCAGCTTATTTACATTGGAAAAATTAGTAAAAAAAAACAAAAAACAAACCAAACAAAATATGCAGGAAGCCAACCAGCTGGTCCCAGTTAAGTACGAGTGGGTACAAAACTCAACTCTGAGCTGGTCACTCAGTGGACAGATGGACTTCTTAGCTCTGCAGATAATTTCTGGCATATTTTTATTTAAAGTTTGTGCCCCAACTTAAAAGAAACAGATGAATCTGAACAGCAAAAAATCCACAGATTGCTCTTGCATATTGCCAGATGCAGAACTGCTGGACTGAAGGAAAGAAATCCTTCTTTAGAATAGAAGATAATAAGAATACTGACAGGTAACGAAAGGAGTGAAAAAAAGGTCCATTTAAAAAAGAGTCTTGGCATGGATACGGATATGTTTATGCCTACAACAGAAAGGGACATTTAATTTCTTCCAACTCTCCAATTATGAATATTAGCCCAATATCCAAGCTTCAGATTCATCCCCTGTGAAGTTCCTTTCAAAACAAATCTATATAGCCTGAACAAGTGTCACATATCATGGACGTCTGGACTGGAAGGCAAGGCACGAAAATACAACTCAAAACTGTAGATTTCAACCATTTCAGCAAAAGGAGAGTTTCTATAGCATAGGTTTTACCCAGTGTACGTGAGAGACCAGGACAAGATATCCCCCACTCACTCAGAATCAATGTCAGGAGACCACATTCAGATGAGAATTCCTTGCATCGACACAGTGACACTTAACAACAAAAAAACCAGCAAAAAATAATTGAATTTTTTTGTTCTCAGTTCTCTATTTCTACGTTCCGCCAGTTAGAACATTCAAGGCATTTTCAGCTTTAATGCAAGAAGCATGAACACTTGTATATCTCACTATGAATTTATCACATTAAACACAATGGGCACAGAGTAAAACAGCATTCCCTTTGCTGAAGAAAGGCTATCTTTTATTCTCAAAGACACTTCAATAGAAAAAAATATTCCAGGAATTACCTTAAAGATTTCCACTGCAAGAGTTAAATAACCTGGCAAGAGCAATGGCCTGCCATATGACTTAAGCATCACTAGGATTAGATGTTAAGTATGAACAATTACAACCATACAACTTTCCTCTTTATTACCCAGATATCTCCCTTATGCAACACAAATTAAATTAATCTGAAAACAGTGACTCATACCCATCTACTGTGCACTAAATCCAATGGTATGTAACCCCATTGTTCAAACGTTAATAATTCCATTCAGAGCTATCTTTTGTTCCTCTGCTTTGTCAGTCAACCCACTTTAATACCCATAGAGGCTGATAAATCTATAAAGCTTCTGATTTTTGTGTGGCTCATCTTGTTACAAAAGCTTATTACACAACATAGCAGTTCTTTTCATGGTACACACTGATGAAGAACGGATACATTGCTGCTCTGTCAAAGTGGGAGCATCAAGCTGCTCTAACCAAAGGATATGTTCGAGTTAACAAGGTACGTGTTCGCTGGCCGCAGCTGGTAACCGGGCATTTTGCTATAGTCAGCCTCTGTGTATCATGCACTTTTGCAACTTTGATTGCTTAAGGAAGATTATTTTCTTTGCAAAGCATTAGCATGTGATTTACTGTTAATGTTATCAATCTACATAGCCATCTTTTTGATAAGGACAGAACTAAAAACTGACCCAGCACTGTAAAAACAAATGACCACTTCTATTAAAAGCTTATTTTGTGAAGCATTTCCTAGGACAGACTACAGGACAATGGCCAAAATTCAAGATTTCTGCATACTGTTCTCAGCCCTGGACCTTGGGCAAGATATTTAACTCCTTTGTGACCCAGGTTGCTTTGCTGAAGATGGCAAAAAGAATTTGAAATTTGAATTAGCATTTTCAAGGTACCTCAAAAACAAAATCTAGTGTCTTGCATCTCCAAGCAAATGCCAATGAAGTAATTCAGCAGTAAGTTTCCAGATACCACATTCCCCTGAATAGACCCCATGACACATGAGGAGAGGTTGAAACTATTGGGTTTGTTCAGCCTTATGAGGAGAAGTCTAAGGCAAGATGTCTACAACCACCTCATGGGAAAGTGTAGAGAAGAAAAAGCTAGACTTTCTTGGAAGTGCACAGTGATATGGCAAGAGACAACAGACACAAGTTGGAACATGGGAAATTCCAATCATGTGCGAACAGTCTTTTTCACAATGAAGGTGGTCAAAAACGTCCAGAGTGTGTGAAATCCCCATTACTGGAGATAATCAGACATAGACTGGACGAGGCCTGGAGTAAGCAGATCTAATTGGATCTTCTTTGAGCAGGAGATTGGACTTAGATGGCCCCCAGAGGTGCCTTCCAGTCTAAATTATTCAATGACAATTATTCCTTTATTCTTAGATGAATATTGCAGGAACCAAAGGAGCAGGAAAAGGTAGTTTGTGTCAACATACCACCTGTCCCCAGGCCTTTTTCCTATACTTTTGCCAAATACCAGACTCAACCTTCTCCAGGAAACCTCCAAGGTAACTTCAACTTTTCTACTTTAACAGTGATTAATTCATTACCTGTTGAATAGCATAGTTTGTTTTCCCACTTCATATTTCCAGGTAGTACTCTGAATATAAAGTTAAGTGGGAATCCAGATTTTTTGCAAACAGCCCAAATGAAAGCCATAGGCCCAAGGGCGTTGATACTCTGATGATCTACAAATACAGTACTACTGGGCCATTTGGTATTCTTACATTGGAATTATGCTAGTTCCTGGCAAGAAGTCCCAACTCACCCACTTTTACTGTATGCATTTTAGGTGTTATTTGTCAGTAGAGGTGTTTTACTTACCTTTTGAACCTGGTTAAACAGTAATGCAAATAATAATAAAGAAGACTCACTTCATTAAACACAAGAGAAGACAGACTTGTTCATTTGCTTGGATCAAGGTGCACTAACTGTTTCATTTCATAATAGTTTCACTGTTTTTAGATGATACATTTACATTAAAATAGTCTCCATTGTCTCTCTCTTTCCAGAACTTTTATCTGTTATATAACTTGTTTCATTTAGAGATCTCAAAGCACATTTTATTCATGAAGATACTGAATAAAAAAGCAGTCACAGAACTTGCGAAAGTCACAATTTTCAGTTCATTGTTAAAACAACTTGGTACATCCAATTTCCTGCTACTCAGCCCACTCCTCTTCTTATGCAAGTACCTGCCTCAACAGTCGGGGGAAACTTTTGGATGGCTGTTGATGTGGAACACAAGCGGAATAAGAGCAAACCTTCTCGGTTTGCAAGGGGTCATGCAGCTTTCCAGACTGCAATCTCAGAAAATGTTAATGTTATTCCATTAGTGGAGCAGCTTTGCTCCCTCATCGCTTCCCTAGAAGTGTTCTTGCCATCTCCTCTCATCTGTAGGCAGAATGCTTCCCAAAGCTATCCCTGGGGACGTACCCTTTCACAGCCTGCCTATGCCACTCTGCCTGCTAAGGTCAAAATTTGGTTTGTATCTCTTTACAACAGTAAAATGTGCTCTACACTGAAAAATGCTGCACATCTAGAAATATTGTAAAGTAGTAAATAGTTCTTGCTTAAATAAATGAAAGAGAAACTCACTGAAATTAAAATGATAGTGAAAACAAAGAACCCGTCACCAGCAGCTAATAAAGACTGTTAGATTATCTGCACTTCTATATTCAAAGCAGCATTACACCTCTATATTCAAAGCAGTATTACGAGTATTAGGAAGAGAAAGAACTGGGAATGTTCACTAAATCCTTTTCATTCCAAAATGAGATAAATTTCTCATGCATATCTACATCACAAGCTCTGTATACAGAAAGCACACCACTCTGCTTTCCATGATCATCAACATGCCTAGCATATTTTTTCTTCCCATTTGCACCAGGTCATTAAAATGTGAGACAAGAAACATTGAGGGCAAACACAGGGAGGACTTAACAGAGAGATTTCCTCTCTCCAGTTTCTGTTTGTGCTTCTGCATCCTTTAAAGCTCACTCTGCAGTTAGAGCTATTTTGCCTGAGGATAGATGATATTTGAATAACTTAGCTTAGTTTTATAGCAAGATGGGCTCACAGTTCAGTGACATATTTTTACTTCTTCCCCTCCCCCCCTTTAATTACTCCAGAGCTCCTGTTAAAAGGTACTAGGTTGATAGTTACAGATGATAAAGTTGTCCCATTGACACAGCAGGTCAAGCTGAAAGACTTTCTCCACGCTAATGCTACTGTACATCCATTCTGAGATGAATGAAGCAACGAGGCATGGGTTTAATGGAGGAGAATGAGGAATGGAGGTAGAGGGGAGGGAAAAAAGGGGCCTTCTGTTTTTTACTGGCCTTCTCAGCACCAAGAGGTTTCTGCCATCTTTCTCTATCTCACAGTGTGCTGTGAATACTAACAAGGATGCCAAATGCTGGTCAACTGATGGGGTAGAGTCACCATGAGAAACCTCTCCACAGGGTTGCTGGTCCTTGCTGACTTGAGCCAGTCTAATGTAACAATGGAAAGACTCTTTGCAATAACCTCCTACCTACCTCTCGGGAGGAGTCTCTTCCTACTACCTTCACAGATTTAACTAACCATGTTGTTCTTTCAAAGCCCTCAAAATTTCTTTTTCTCTTGCATTTCTCAAACTCAGTCTCCCACCGTGCAGCAGCTACATGCAGCAGGCAGCAGAACTGCTCTTGTACACCAAGCACCAGCTTGCTTACAAACCTGACCGACCACTGCCTTGTTAGCAGACATTGGGGGGTCAACATATTCCTTTCTTTCCTCCCCTATCTACACTTCTAGAAAGGTTCTATGAGCTTTTTAAAATCTTCTTGAACAGCAATCAAATAGAGATGATAGAAGGAATTCAAGATTAAACTCCGTTATGAAGGACTGAAAGACAAAGCCTTTCTCCTGCTGGTTGGAAGGTAACATCAGCACTGAGCTGAACCCAAGGTCCAGCTCCCAGGGGCTCAGGAAGAGCAACATGTGTTAGGGGGCTACAAGAGCTTATCCACTTGTAGGAAGACACCTGGAACATGATGAAAGGCTTTCACTCTTCGCTGCTCCCAAGGCCTGCAAGAAACTTCAGGGGAGTATCCAGTCTTTTATTTTACTTTATTATTTTTCTCACTTAACAGTCGGGATCTGTCCTCTAAGCAGGAGGTGTGTGGCATGGGAAGCTCTCAGTAAATCCCGTATATTCCCATTCCACAAGCTCTTTAGCACAGGCAGATTAGTGGAAATTCAATAGAGACACCAGGACTCTCTAAAAACTGATCTACGTCCCAAAGATTATGAAGAAACTTGTGCTGTTTACAGAGGGAAGGCAACTACATCGGTCCTAAAAAAAGTTGACCAGACCGTCTGTGAAACTTCAACCTTTAATGGCTCAAAGACCGAATTGCCAGTTAGTTGTCACAATTCTGAATTTAACTTGTAACTTTTATATTGAAAAAAAGAGAATACTGTTCTATGAAAAGCTACACTTACACCACTGGGAGGAAACCAGAGGGGAATCTGGCTGCTGTCACTCCAGTTCTTCCTCAAGGGAGAAGGTGTTAACAGGAGGGAACGTAGGCTGTCAAAACATGTAAATAGGTCAGCCCTCAATCCTATTACAAAGTCTATTTCTTTTAGTAGCCAGTACTAGAACCAGCAAAGTCCTACCACTCCCCCACAATCCCCATGCTCAGCGACGAACTTATCCAATCAAACAAGTAAGAAATATCTTCCTGACTCCACCTAGGGATGAGGTTTGAAGCAGAAGGATATATAACAACTCTGCATTTCTTCTCAGCTAATTGCAAAGTAAGCTTAGGAATCATTTCCTGCCATGTAGAAAACAATACCCTGGCGGCACGTATGCCTGTGTGTGTTAGTGCACTGTACAAAGATCTATCATTTTGCATGTCAGTATGTTTGCGTACATAAATATTAATGAAATAGAGGCCAAACAGGAATTGAACTCTCTCTGGGAACTGTTCCTTCATGGCATACCCAGGGAAGCAGGGAATGAAACATTCAGCAACTGTGCACAAACTACTGAAAAACAAACACCACTATCTTCTATTGTGTCTATCTTTTGTATAAAATAACTCTGAGAAACTAAACAAGTGTGTTTATGCTGCTCTCAAGTGGGGTTTCTTTTTGGTTTTGGTTTTTCACTTTGTTTTAAACTCTAACTTGATTTAAATAACAAGAACAATCCAAGAAGTTATTCTCCTCAAGTAACTTATAAAGGAAATTTGCCTGTCAATACCCAGGAAATTCACTGGTACAATTTAGGCTCTTTCAGCAAATATTTAGGAAATATTTTACAAAGTAACTCTATAAGCCTTTTGCATTGCAGAAGAAACCTAGTCTTCTCACGATTTTCTTAGGGAGAAGCAACTACATATCAACAGGCAATATTTATAGGGGAAAACTGTATTTCTTCTGCTGTGCAATGAAACTGTATCTGTTCTGGTGTGTGATGGCCATTTTAAAGCCACATGAAATTTTTTGTAATTTGCATTGGATAATTGTTAGAGCTCCAAAGTGGCTGGATTTTACACACTATACAGACCAACTTTGCCAAACTCCTCCACTTTGCTGTTACATCTGTTACTTATTTCCCATCTCTGGCCTATATGCATGCTACAAATAGTTGTGCAACTGTTGCGTGCATAGACATATCTGATCTGTATTTAGGCAGTCATTGGTATTAATGGCTGAGAAATCACAAGAGCACATATATCCCATCCCCTGGACCGGGATGTCCAGGTCTGTCTTGGGCACTAGGTCCTTTCTCAAACATATAGCTGCTGCCTTTATAGCAGAACATTAAACACATAAATGATGTCATTATTTAGAAGGAACTCCATTTCCCATACCTCACACAGGAAAAATGTGCTTTCTAGGGATTAAAAGATGTAATTTATAAAAAAACTTCCTAAAGAGGAAGTGGGTTTTGTGGTTATTGTTTTATTTCTAAAAGGATTATCAAAATGATTAAGTGCTGAGGCACTGATTTTGAGAGAGTGGCCAGCTCGCTGAATGTGAGGCCCTTTCTGAGGTTTCTGGAAGAAGCCACCGTTTAAAAATCTTTCTTTAATTTTTGCTGCGACTAGAAATTTTGTAACTATGACAACACTGTACCATCTGCATAACAGGATCCTGTTATAGTATCCTTCTGGTAAGTAAAGGATTATTTCATCAAATCTTATGTTTTAAAATCCATGCAAGTGGGAAACATGTTTACCCCATGTGGTTTGAATGGAACGACACAAGACAGCTGGAAAATTCCTTGACCAAGGGGACAGACCATCAACATACATTAATGTTTTGAGATGGTTAAATGGTTAAAAATGAGCCATTACTTCATCTTTTGTTACATTACATACACCTCTCTCCTGTCTGAAAATCCTGCTGGAGAGACCCATGTCTGCCAACAGCTTAATACAAAGCTGTGGTTTCAAAGAACTGATAGGCAACACCTAAAGTAACAACAAAGCAGATGCAGGAAAATGCTGTGCTTTAAATATTATGTTATTAACTGGTTTGTATGAAACACAGAAACCTGAACTCTGGTTTTGTCATTTTTTCTACTCCCATTTATTGCTTGAAAGATCAGGCTAATGCTTATAAAAAGGATTCATTAGTGAATTTTACAAGTGGATGAAAACACTCAGAACAAGGAAAGGAATTTATTATGCTTTGAAAAGAAAGTCATGGGGGAAGGAAGAGAAGCAGAGAGAGAGAGGGAGAGCGAAACAGTTTTAAAGAGGGGCAATCCAGTGACTTTCTGTATTACTTCTGTGGAATTAAAATTAATTTTTAATGTTTCTCAAAGAAAAAGGAGATGGGCTCTATCCAAGCAGCAGGAAGGCTTAAATCTGCCCCAAATTTGACTATTAATTCATCTCTAGTGGGAGAGAAAAAGAGTGAACATCCACGAGAAAGGAAAAGACAAATAAGTCAAGAGAAAATGGAAAAAAACCCCCGCAACTTTCAGAGAACATCATAGACTAGTCACAGCACTGAACCAACACCAACATCTCCCAAGGTTTATACACAAACCAGGATCAGCAAACAGCACTGTTTGGGGGCACAGAGAAGTGAGACAGGTCAAAAGCAGCCCAATGACAAAGTGGAGTTGATCTGGAAGGCTTGGCGACTTTCCCAGCCAACTGTTTCAAGACCTTCAATCCAAATTCACCTGAAAATTCAAGCCTAAGTGAACTTCAGAATTCAACAGGTTGATTCTATCTCATACATTGAAAAAACAATACATTTCTACTAGCCAAGCTACGTCAAGCTGTAATCTCATCAGGTGGTACACTTATGACCTTGCATCCCCATTTTTTACTGAAATTATTAGAAATGTTTTTCATCCAGGTCCAATGACATAAATCTCCATTTTAACAAGAAGAAAAGAAGTTTAGTTCCTTAAACAAACATATTTTTGGTATAGCTTGCCTCAAAAATATTTTTGTTCCCAAAAATTTTATAAAGGGAACATCTTCCCCATAGGAATAATTCCCTCCATCTGCTGCTCTTTATAAAGTGAAGGAGGTGAGGGAGAGGAATAAAAAAATTGCTTGACCTGTGACCACCTTTGGATAAAGCTTTCTGGCACAAAAATCCTAGTGCCTAAAAGCATGTTCTCATTGTTCTCTGTTGCAGGAGCTGATGAGGTTCAACAAGGCGAAGTGCCGGGTCCTGCATTTGGGTCACAACAACCCCATGCAACGCTACAGGCTGGGGGAGGAGTGGCTGGAGAGCTGCCTGGTGGAAAAAGACCTGGGGGTGCTGGTTGACAGCCGCCTGAACATGAGCCAGCAGTGTGCTCAGATGGCCAAGAGGGCCAATGGCGTCCTGGCTTGCATCAGGAATAGTGTGGCCAGCAGGACCAGGGCAGTGATCATCCCACTGTACTCGGCACTGGTGAGGCCGCACCTCGAGTACTGTGTTCAGTTTTGGGCCCCTCACTACAAGAAGGACATTGAGGTGCTGGAGCGTGTCCAGAGAAGGGCAACGAAGTTGGTGAAGGGTCTAGAGCACAAGTCTTATGAGGAGCGGCTGAGGGAGCTGGGGTTGTTTAGTTTGAAGAAGAGAAGGCTCAGGGAAGACATTTTCGCTCTCTACAGCTACCTGAAAGGAGGTTGTATTGAGGTGGGGGTCGGTCTCTTCTCCCAAATAACAAGTGATAAGATGAGAGGAAACGGCCTCAAGTTGTGCCAGGAGAGATTTAGATTAGATATTAGGAAAAATTTCTTCACAGAGAGCGTGGTTAGGCATTGGAACAGACTGCCCAGGGAAGTGGTGCAATCACCGTCCCTGGAAGTGTTGAAAAAATGTGTGGATGTGATGCTTAGGGACATGGTTTAGAGGTGGACCTGGCAGCTAGGTTAACAGTTGGACTCTATGATCTCAGAGGTCTTTTCCAACCTTAATGATTCTCTGATTCTATGACTTAATGCTTTAAGAGAAGAAATGATGTAGCATTACTTCCACGACAGATTCAGGACCCTATTCACGAACAAATTCTGCAGTCAAGGTACATTCTTTGCACAATTTTCATGAGCAAATGTTAAATTGAGTGGCATACATGTTCTTCAGTCTTAAAAAATAAATAAATACAGACTTCTCAAAGTTTGCTGGTAGAAGAAATCCTGTCAGCTTTGGGGGATACAGCAGCTGCAGTGATATCTAAAAATAATGCATCAGCACCATAAAGTTGGCTTCTCTGGTTTTCTTTTTACAAAGCAATGAACTATTGCCCTCTGTTTAGGATAATGGGTTGAGTACACCTCCTCTCTTGGCTGCCTCTTCTTGTTTTCTGCACCTGTGTATCATAAACATTTTACATAATTGGTCATACTCCTGCCATTCAGTGAAGGGGAGATATAGGTCTGCTTGGAAATGAAGCAACTATCTATTTCAACTCACCTCCTGATTAAGAAAGGCATCAAAAAGGAGGCTTCCTTAGCATGAATTAGTAGTGTTCTATATGTATTAAAATGTTTCCTTTACCACACATGCACCCACAAGGAACTCTTATCTCCGAGTTGCTTGCACCTTGCCTTCTCCCCTAGCATCCCTTTCTCATTCATCCTGTTGTCCATACCAAACCTGAAGAGATGTATTTGTACCAATGATTTTAGAAGGAAAGCAGTGATAAGGGGAGGGTCTCCCACTGCTGGCCTCGAACAATTTACCTCAGTGTCAGAGAAGGAGATAAAATCTGTTTACATTCCCATTCCCTGAAAAGATCATGAGATTATTTAGATGATGTCTGGACAGTGCTTTGAACATTTAGAAGAGCCACATAATGCTAAGCATTATGATGAATAGTCTTCCCTTTCTTTTTAATACCCTAATTTCCAAATACATACAGGCAGCCAAAATACAGAGTTGAGTATGCCAGCAATGCTGGTGTAAATCCCTGGCATCATACATCAATATGCTCTTTCATGTGAAATTAAAAACTCGAACAGTCAAAGGAAAAACAGAAAATGGGAAGAGAGGTGATTGGAACAAATTGGACTGAGTTAACCTGTCTGCTCAACTCTAACCAAAGGGCAGCTGAAGAAATACATTTTCCACTCAGCTGCTATCATGTTAGCCACAAAATACCCCATGAGGCTTACCAGCAGGCCCTGACCGATCACATGCTAAGTTTGACGCCCATCATTTGTTGCATGCAGCTGCTACAGGATGTCTTCCACCTAAAAATCTAGTATTAAAAGGTTCTGTGCTCGCCCTTATATAGCTGTCCTGGAGTTACCTGGAAAAAATCACCTTTTTCCTGCATTCCCCATACACAAAACCAGATAAAATACAATTTATATACTGAGTTTCACAATATTTAAGTCAGTTTTGATGGTAAAGCAGCTTGAAATTTCAAACTAAAAGGTATTATAGAAACAATATCTACTTCAGCCATGAACATTCACTTAAAAGTGAACATGCCATTCCTTCTTAAATACCAATACTAAAATGAAATACTCAATTTATGTTTTGATGAAATGTTGTCCTGAATTCTATACCCATTAACATGCAAACCACTTTGACTTGAGTGCAGCACTGTTTCCAATTACAAGCAGCTGATTTGTCCAGTACATAGGCTAGAGTCATGATAACACTTTCACCTGGCTTAACAATCCACCCATTTTGCAAAGTCAGTACAGTGCTGATAGTCCTCAGTTACAGTCTAGTTCTATAGCTGTCCTTGTGTACCCAGGAAAAAAGAGGAAATTACGTTTGAAATGGGCCTCCCTGTTTGTCACATTCAGTCTCCTTTTGCCATAAACAGTATTTCTGTATAATTATTATAGAATCCATTTCACAGTGCATCAAGTTCCCTCACCCCTCCTACTAGGAAATCTTCTAAGAATCTCAGTACTCCATTTAGATGCCTCCATCCAATTTCCAACTTATGCTTGGACAATTCATATCCTTTTCTTCTTATGTTGACATCTGCCTTCAGCTTTATAGCTTTTTCCCCCCTGGTACGTACCACTCCCCCAGCTCTATCTGCAGACAAAAATGATCCCACATGCTCCCATAAGTCCCTGGGAAAGCACTAAAGGGCTGCTCAGCTCGTTTGAACAGAAAGAACCACAAAGTAAACGCAGCAGCTCTAGAGACCAGAACAGACAAAAGCAGGAAAAACACAGTAATTGAGCTTTGCTACCTGGGTACCTGGAACCTGCTGGTGCCACAGGCCACGAAAGACACAGGCATTGAGCAGGATTCACCTTACCCTGGTCTGTCTCATTAATATTGAATCTGCTTGAACCCCCAAAGTACTTTTCTCCCTTTTCTGCCAGGGTTATGCCAGGCATAAAAAACCCCCTTCCTGCTGCTGCTGCCGCCACTTGGCAGCCACTTGGGAAGTGGAATCTGCAGGGCAGACAATGCCGTTGGCACTCCAGCAGACCTTCACCAGAACCGTGATGGATGGCTGTGCATGTCTGCAACATCAACTATGTCCTCAAAATAGTATGACATGTCCTAGCCACATCTTGGTAACCTTCTGGCAGCCTCTTGTGACCAAAGGTGGAAAACAGATGAACACAGTCAGGACAAATAGCAATGTAACTATGTGCTGTGGGGTGAGGGGGGGAGGTAATTTCCCACACGTTTGAAGAAAATAATCCCAGGGGATTGAAAAAATTTCACAACTTTTTTTTCTTCATAAAATCCACAATAAAAACAGACCATATTAAGCAGAAATGAGCCTACCAGAACTTATGAATAACTTGCATTCTTCCACTGGAGCCCAGCCAGTTACCCTTGGAAAAAATTCCTGTTTACTTTGTAGTGAATGTGAGAGACACACAGTCTGCCAGAAGCTGTTCCGACAGTAAAAACACAGCCAGAGGCTGTCACAAATGGGGAAACCACAGAGAAAGTTAATTTGCAAACTTCAAGGACAAAGATTAAAACAATATCTATTTGGTAAAAAGGTATTTACTTTATCACATAGAAGACTTCAGTTGAGTTAACACGAAAGCTATTCTTGTTCAAAGGCAAATTTCAGATACTTCTTCAATAGTTAGCTTGTTTTTAAAATTTGATTAGATTCACAAAAACTTCTTTTCTTATTGTTCTCAGTTTGGCTGAGATTAATATTTTGCTCTACAACTGCATCTTTCTTCGACAAAGCCTCAGCCAGGATGATTGCATTAGGAGTTTAGATGCCAGTGTCCTTGCTCAAGGCACTTCCTAAAATCTGAGTATCTTGGGGGATGATTAGACATGCTTGCTCTTTGGCCTCTTTAGCAGTGCAGTCCTAAGGTGAGTCCTACATAAATTATGTCCCTAGGCCTGTAATTTTAGAAATCCCAGAAAACATATATTTCCAGTACCCACAAGCCTGAATTCTGGGGCCTGATTAAGATGACAACCTTATTCTAGAGGAAAAAGAGGGTAATGTGTAGCCCTTACAGCTCACACATATTTGTATTTTAAGCTTAGATTTATTTCTTTCTGATCTTCAACAAAGGTGAATGCATTTTTTTAATCAGTTTCCATCCTTTTGCGTACAGTATTTGTATTCCTTCTTTCTTGGTAAAGTATTGCAAACCGTAAGTTGAACATAAATGCACTTTCTCATGTTCATTTACATTCTTAATTCATCTTTTCATTTAACCTTCCTGTCTTTTATAAGCAACTTTCTGCTTCTCCCACAAACTAATGAAAGGCTCATGATCTACAGATGTCTGCTGTCTCAAATCAGTCACGTGCCCCCGAGCTGTCATAACTTCTTTCTGCCTCTATTTTCCTATTGTCTATCACATTCCTTTAAAGCACATTTTCTAGTCTTTGTTGTTTTGTTTTATACTTAAGACCAAGAACATGTTTAAGTCTTTTCCTGAACCAGAATCCAAGAAATGGTGACCTGATAACCTTGTAACGGTAGTAAAAACAGGAGACAAATACCATCTCAAAGAGACACTTGAGCATATCTGGCCTTGTCAGAAACAGGAAATACCAGGAGTCTTACGTAAAAGATTTCTAACCTAAATTTGCAGACCCAAGGGGCTGGAATGGCTTAAATATGGTTCAGATAAACATCCAGACTTTCTGATGATTATCCAAACTCTTTGAGAATCTGCAAGTTTTGAGGTTCACTCATCAGCACTACCTTGAGTACATCCTGGAAGCAGCCTGCACCTTGAAGACGGCAGTGATAAGGCTATGCTTTCCGGAAGCCAAATGCAAAAGCATTAATTAGACCATGTTGGTAGGAAGCTACGAAACAAGTGATGCCGTACAGATTGCCAAGTGGCTCAGGAGAAATAAATCAGTTTATAAATATCTTCAGAGTAAGAATATCAGTATTTATACACAGTCTTAGCAAATGCAGGATTTTTAAGACAAGAAAGAAAACATTTTGAGCACCTGCTTGTAAAAATTTCTTAGCCAAAGGGGAAAATTTATCTGTAGAAATCCTCCTTCCTTCTACCCCAAAGGAGGTGGCTGATGACTGTACAGCTAGAGAACAAGCTAGCACACCACAAAGCGTGGGAATAACCAATGCTGGTGATTTAACCAAGCTAGGACAGGAGTAACTGTTTTTAAAGCTGCTGTATTCATCAAGGGCTTGTGTAAACATGGACATTCCAGAAATTAACTTTTAAAGCAGATTAATAAAATCTCTATTCAGAAGTCAAGTAACTTTAATTTGACTTTGGAAATGAAGCCAGCTATATCAAATTAAGGCCAGTTTAATTCTGACTATGATTAACTACCCGGAGGCTTAATGCAGTTTGACTAATCCATGTTAAAATCACATTTTTAGTTAATTTAGATTATTGCTTGAGTGCTCCTGTAAAGGTGAGTCCTAAATCTCACCAGTCTTAATTGGCCAAAAGAAAGGAGGCCCTGCATTTAAGTGGTCGTTCTCCATCTGTTTCATAACATCTTAACTTTGAAATCTGTCCAACATAGTGCATTAAAACAGCAAAGAAACCTTTTAGGCTGCAATGGGCAAAATCCTGTTATTTTTAGTAAAGTTACTCAAAATAATTAAAAGGGAAGGTATTTTCAGATCTGGTTGGTGTACACAGCTTGTTGAAGGACCTCTGCGGATAGCTGAGAATTCAGGGGAGATTGGTGAGTTGGGGGTACATACAAATGGAACAATTATAATCTTACAAGAGGGTGAAGGAAAATTCACTGTCTCCAGCTCCTTGTACAGCTTCTTACTGACAAAAAAGTCTGAATTTCCATTCAGTCTCAACAACTGATTTACATAGATTTGTTTTTTTTATCTTTAGAGGGCAAAAGTCTAGACACATACAAACTCAAGTCTTCCTCAGGCTAATGCTATTAGCAAGGGATTCCCACATTTTCTCTGAGAACCAGCTCTTCTCTTCCAGCTTACCAGTAGTAGCAATCATAAACCTCATGTACCACTACCAGACCATAGATATATCAACTGATCTATTTATTCCCACTTATTTCGTGGACTTCAGATAAGGCTTTTTGCATTTGCTAGATACAGGTTACAGGCTCAAACTGTCAAACCTGAATCAAAATTGCTCTACTCTGGAGTGCCTCTTGCCAGCTAATGCTTTTAACAAGCTAAAAGCAATCAGCAGCTCTGCCTCATCAAAACCTCAAGAACAGCATGTCTGACCAAACCTTTGTCTATTTTTCCCCAATTACAGTAATTGGTCTCCTAGGGGATATTGACTCCACCTTCACACCTTTCTTGCTTTTTCTTGGAGGCATGACAGCACTGCTACTAAATCATGAACACAGTCAGCTGTTAAAAAGGCTGGTATTCCCCTTTCCTCCTGCTGCGATTTGTTTCCCATGCTGGACTCCCATAGTGTCATTCAAAACATGCAAACTATCCGTCACAACAAATTACCTCTCATATCTCCCAGATCAGTGACCACCCTTAAATAATCCTAATTACTGATTATGCCCCTTTCTAGCATCTCTTGAGAAAGAAACAGCTTTTATAGTTCTCATAAGTCAGGATTTTATATGCCAGCCCTGCTGGATTTAATATTTTCTCAAAGATGATTGAGAGAAATAACACACTATTTATAGAAAAACTCTTACAGGGTTTTGACAGGCTCTCACGCAAAGCCATTGTTTTGCTTTCTTATTTCTTGTCCCTATGGAACTATAACCCCCTGCTCTAAATCACGCATTCACATCTATTCATACATATGTGGCAATGAATTTCAAGACACCACAGGCTGGCTGCTAGTGCCAAAATGCTGTAAGGACATTTACAGCCGTTTGGAATATTTTTACTTCAAAGCAAAGGATTAATGAAGATTATGGAAATGATCCTCAATCTCTGCATTTCCACTGACCTGTTTTCCCCCCACATATCACATAATGATTTGTTAAAATATGTGTTAGCTATACTGTAGAAAAGAAATTTTTAGTGCAATGCAGAGTGGGCAATACAATCTTCCAGATGTACATACTGCTTCCAATGTAAAAACTCTTTCGAAGCACCAGTCAAACACCCTTGGCACTCAGACCCACTGTCCTGGACTGGTGTAGCACCATTTGAGGCAATATAATCTTCCCCAGCCTTTCCCCCTACCCAATAAATGTATATCAACTCCAACACAAAGCACAACTGCTAGTACTTCATCTGCACTAGTTGAGGAAAACATTTGCTCGCACAGACTTTACTCACTTCTGACCGCTCTCTGAGCTGCAGATCCACTGTGAATCCACTACATTAGTGCCTTTACATAACCATGGAGATAGCAGGAAATGAACTGAGAGAAAACAAGATAAGCATACTATGATAATGCAGCTAAACACATGAAAGAGACAATCTACCAGATCAGCAATGACAATATCAACAATACGCAAGCTTTTTATCTTATTTCAGTTTTTAAGAGTACCTTGAAAATTTGTGCCACATTATCTATGTTGATGATACCTACTCTGCCTACCTGTATTGACCCCACCTTGACCTATATTACCAAAACTTTTATTTAAAGACATGAAGTATGTGTCAAATCCCAATTACTTGCAGAGTCTTGTCACATTTGAGAGTAGTCAAACAGTGGCACAAGTCACCTGGAGAGGTTGTGGAGTCTCCATACTTGGAGATATTGAGAAGTCAATTGAGCCTTATCTAAGCTCACCTTGCTTTGACCAGATGACCTCCAGAGATCCTTCCAATTTGTAATTTTCATAGGATCATTCAGGTTGGAAGGGACCTCAGGATGTCTCTGGTCCAAGCTCCTATTCAAAACAGGGTCAGCTCTGAGGTCAGACCAGGCTGCTCAGGTCTTCATCCAGTAGAGTCTTGAAAATGTTAAAGGATGGAGATGGCACAACCTCCAAGGTTTGATTATCCTCATGGTAGAAAAGTTACTCCTTATATCCAGTCTGAACCTCTCATGTTTAAGTTATGCTCCTCCCATCCTGCATTACAGTGAAGAACAACTTCTCAATAACGTCCTCATAGGTACTGGAGGCTGCTGTGACATCCCCTCCCAAGCTGTCTCTTCTCCAGGCTGACCAACCTCCATTCCCTCAGCTTCTCCTCACACAGCAAGTGCTCTAGCCCTGAGCATCTTGGTGGTCCTCCACTGAACTCACTTCAGCTTACAGCCTTTCCTGTACTAGGAGCCCAAAACTGGACATAGTATCTCGATGTGATCTACCGAGTGCTGAGCAGAGGGGGGATAATCCCCACCTTGATCTGCTGGCCGTGCCTCTGTTCATGCTGCCCAGGATGCTGCTGCCCTTTGGTGCTGCCAAGGCACCATGAACTCCCCTCTGCTCATTGTCTCCAAACCCCAGCACCTTTCCTGTAAAGCTGCCCCCAGCCCAGCAGGCTCAGGCTAGATCGCTGCCAAAGACTGCTTTCCCATGGGCAGGACTTTGCACTGAACTGAATTTCATAAGCTTCGTCTCATCCCATCCCTCCAGGCTGTCTAGCTCACTCTGAGTGGCAGCCCTGCTCTCAGGCTGTCACCTGGTACCCCCAGTTTGATGCCATTTGCAAACTCAGTGAGACTGCTCTCCATAGCTTCCTCCAGGACATTGATAAAGGTGTTAAACGGGACAGGTCCATGGACAGATACCTGCAGTACTCCACTTTGTATCAGTCTCCAGGTAGAGCACCAACAATTAACCATCTCCCTGTGAGCCTGATCATCTAAGTAGTTTCTTAGACGGATGGACAAACAGATGCATAGACTGTAACTCCTAGGCTGTGTTTCAATGAACAATTTACTCTTTCATGTAACACAAAAAGGTTTTCATTTCCTTTTTCAGTGTATTCTGGAAGATGCTGGTCAAAGGACGTTGGAATCATTCAGATGTGCAAATGTCCTCAGTATGCCATTCAGTGAAGTCAGTACTGATTTTGACAGAATGTTTAGTACAATTAATGCAGCTGATTTTATCACTGTAGTGATATGGAAGAGTTCAAGACATTATGATGAAAAATTATATGCCTGAGAAAATAATTCATAACTAGGTTTTTTTTGGGGGGGTTGATTGATTGATTGATTTGGTGTACTTTTTAAGATCAGCTGTAAATAGAGCAAGCACAACTGGTGGAAACCTTAAGGAAAACGTTGTGGGAAAGTCTGTGTCAGGATCGCCATATACCCATATAATTTGGTTTATTACCCGTCTCTTAGATATGCTAAGTTGTGAAGGAAAAGAGTAGAAAATGTTCCATCAGTCATTTCCCCCAAGGCCTGTTTATTTTCATTACAATATCAAACCTGAAAAACCAGATTGTTTGGCTCACCCAGTCAAGTAGCAGACTGTGGTGATGTACTGTGGAAAGGGAAATCCCCCTTTCCCTTGCTTACTTACTAATACATTTGATTAGACAAACACAACAGGACTTATTCGAATACATTTGATGTAACAAATACAGATAGCACATTGTACAGAACCACCTCGCTTCCAAACAAGCAGAATGGGCGTGTTGTGCATATTCATGATACACTATTTGAAAAGCTACTTACATTCCTTAAACAAAAAAACAATTTTTAGATATCTAAATTTAGGTATAAATCATCTCATTCTTAGAACCAAAGTCGTCTTAATCAGTAAATGAGGTTACCCAGACTTTGCTGGGGTGATACTTTGGCTCTATTTTGTTTAAATGTAGATGTATTTGCATTTCAAAGCAACTCATTAAATCTTATTGCATTTTGATGGAATTGCAAATACGGCAGACAAGTTTAAAAATAATATTTTATGTGCCGACATCTATTTTGGAGGGATTTTCAATGGCAAATGAGTTCCATCTCAATGGAAAATGAGTTTCAAATGCCGGATGGTGTGCCCATATTTGGTAAGTGTTTCTCCTTTCATTTACCTGGTTTCAAATAATATTTTTACCAGTATACGTATGCAGCACCTTACTGATAAGAACAGTTACAAATGTACTCTCACTGCAAGAGGAAAAAGATAAATCTGTAGGGAGTGTCTTAATAGCCTCCTGTATAGCTAGTGGGCACAACTGGTTATGTGCATAACTATTGCAAGGTGAAGATTTCATCTAGTGCAGAGACAGCCATGTTATCTAGAGCTTCTTAAATGTGCTCTGTGCCAGCCAGAGGGACTCAGAGCTTGACACTGCCCCATGGTTGCGTGATCACAAACTTGATACACAAATGCAAGCTGGCTTTTAATTTCTGGCACATAAGAAACTGAATGAACACATTTTTTGTCCCTGCCAATCAGGCTTTATGTGCCCTGCAATTACAATTGACAACAGATGGAAAATTGCAATGACTAAACCCCAGAAGCTGGTGCTTTTCTACTTTTAAATTAGTAGTTTAGTGGATTAACGTTAAACATTTGCTTATTGCTGGATCACCCTGAAAGTATGTTAAACACTGGGTTAGGGAACAACCCTGTGAGTAGCTAAGCAAACATAAAATCTGGAACTAAACCTTGATTTGCAGGTACACAGAGATCAGAGAGACAAACAAACCTCCTACACCCACAAATGATCTTCTCTGTGTTTTGTTAGAAGTAACATGTGAAAGTATGCAAAAAAAAGTACTTGTGAGCATTTTGCACATGCAAATCCAGCCCAGCTGAAGAGCTGACTTGATCTCCAGTAGCAGAGCTCTTGTGCAATACACACATCTGCATCCCTCCAGGTCTTGGAGCCACACTACCAGATTTGCCTTGGTTCCTGCCGGGGGTTCTCTGGGCTTCGGGCCCTTTGCCCAGCCTGTGCTGGAAGCCTTATCTCCACCCCAGAAGCACAGTAAGAGTTGGATTTTGGTATTCAAACACTGAGGAATGGTTCTGTTTCCACCATAAGATGGGGAGAGGGACGTGGTGTGGAAAGCCAAAAGGAAAGACTTAGAGTTGGACTGCTAATCCTGCTGCCAGGAATAGATAGAAAAGTGGAGGCAGATCCTGCACTACACACCCAACTCCCTTCCAGTGCAGCACCCATCCTGTAAAGTAACCAGCAGGGCCACAGCAATCATGCTGCTTATAGTCAGCTGCTGCCCTAAGCGATGAAATACTTTCACAGTAATACAGCTTTCTGTGGGGAGACAAAAGCCACATGCTTCTCAGGATCATGTTATATTTCTTGTTCTTTGGTTTGACATCTCCTTCAGCCTACAGTAGGAAGGCATCCCATCGAAAGCCCAATTCAAAGTCCTCCTTGCAAAGTTGTTCCTCAACATGCTGGCAGCCATTACATGCTGTAGACAGCAGACATCCTCAATTCCCTTGCGCCTGTATTAAGAGAAAACAGAGTTCAGATAACACTTCTCCACTTGCATTTGAACTTTATTCCCTTCCAATAAGCTAAGCTAAAGCTGTCAATGCTCCAATTAACTTTTTCTCTGCCCACTATTTACCCCAGCCTGTTAGGGCAGAACAGAGATTCATGGCTGGCTGTTACTTACAATGAGTAGAATTACAGGAAAAGTTGCCATGAGCTGCAGCATTTGAAAGCAGGACTGATAAACAGGAGCCTATCTACTGTCTGGCAGCCCTCAGAACACAGGGAAAGAGGAAACATTTTAGGACAGGTCAGGGAGAGAAGAACTGAGGCAGTGGGAGCAAGAGGAAAAGGTAACAAAGTAATAAGGTAAAAGTCTAAAACTAGGAGTTCAGGGGCTTTTGCAATACATATCATCATGATTTCTTTTGTCTTACGTGACTCTTTTAGCTGGATTTACAAGAGTGAAGTGTTGGGGAGGAGACAACCCTAGCCATAAATAACTGAAAATAAAAGTAACAGGAGATTTCAAGCTTTGCTGATTCAGCGAGAAAGCATGAAATTCCTCTCTTTCACTACTTAAACACTTACTCAAAATAGAACTATTAAGAGCTAAAAGTAAGGATATTAGGGCAACTAGGATATGCTGACAGCCCTCATTGATCTAATACCCTTGTCTAGTCTTTAAAAAGTGTAGGAACAGGAATGTGCAAACCATAAATTGCAAAGCCAGCATCTGCAAACCTTCATTCAAGGTTCCTAATTGCTCTTTGATTCAACCAGACATGTGGCTCTTTTTATTTATTATTTGTGAGTATTCAGGCAAACTGACTGGTATTATCACATGCTTGGAGAACGGCCTTTTGTCAGTGAGGTGTGGGCATATTTCTGCTTTGTTTTTAGGAGGTCAGTGGTTTGGGACAAGGCTGAAACATTTCAAAGCCGGTATAAAAATTTCTTTTCTTTCAAATTATCCTCAGGGAAAAATAACAGCCTGGCCATTCCACAATTTTAAGAGCTACAGCCTTACTTCTGCCAGCACTTTCATCCATGACTTACACTGATGACAGTACAATTCCACAACCCTCAAGGTGCAGTTCACCACCTCAAAATGATCAGAAATTGCTTCGTGGCTCCCAGACCAAAAGCAGGCGCTGTTTCAGAGCATGTACATGTAATACAAGGAGGACAATTAGTGCTACAGAAATAGTCTTCAGAGCATGTCGATTCATTTTAAAGAGTACAGTAATGCTGTAGGTCATTGATTTTATATACAAAGATGTACTGTGTTTTAATTGCGCAATCCGTGGCAAGTACATAACCAACACTCCCTAGGAAAACACTGCAAACACAAAGACAAAAGGGGATGAACCATGTTTTAAGCTCTCTCCTAAAACAAAGTGATATACATTATTATTAGAACATGCACTAAATAGCCTAGATCCACCAAAAATACATATCCAGACATGTCTCTATTTCACCTCAAAAAAATGATACCCTAAAACATGAAAAATGAGACTAATTTCCCCTAGGCAGAAAACATACCCGTCCATTAACACCATACATGGTAACCTTAAGAGAAACTGAGCTAGGTGACCCTGGTACAGCTCTGACTTAGATTACCTCCTTCCATTTCTGTTAAAATGCTTTATTGTAAGCACTATGCTAATAAAATTCTTTTGAGTTACCTGAACTAATCTCCTAATTTGTTATTAGGTCACTAAAAGGAGAGATTTAGACTACCGGGATGTTACTTACTTTAACTGACATCCAAGCAAATAACTCAGGGACAGATTACTTCATAGATGGGTGGAGAATGGCTTTAGGTCATCAGAAAGCCAAACGCACTGCAAGGAGCAATAGCTCTTCTGAGACCTTTGCAAACCTACATCCTGCACTCCTCCCCACTGACGTCATGCCAACATACAAGGGCTCAAAGCCATGCCTTAAGCTATCATTACTCAACCCTTGGCTCACAAAACCTTAGAAAACAGTGGCAGAACAGAGTGAATTTCTCTAGACAAGTATTGGGGGAGGTAGAAGGAACCAAGCGCATCTCCCAAGGTTTTATGTATTTCATACATACAGCAATTTCGCAGTCAAACTATTATTTTGTAAAAGCAATCAGATTGTTCACATATGTGCTAAGCTCTTTATCAAACTCCTTTCTACAGCCAGACTACAGAATACAAAGCACATGCAATTACAAGAGACTGAGAGAGGCAGCCTTTTGCCACCCTCACAAGGTTGCTCTGAAGTGCTGGCTACACCATGCACCAGGCCTGTCTGTCTTGCTTTCAGCAAGATCAAGTCTGTCTCTTCCACTTGTGTGTCACAACACCCTCCTCCTCACACAGCTACAAACAGCATTACAACTCCCTAGTGTTACTACACCTTCTAGCTACTGCAATTTTTTGCTTTTCACCTGTTCCCAGCTTTTTGAACACACAATCTCAACTTTCATTGAAAAAAAACTACTGTAGACTCATTGTTGCAGACATGAGCTTGAAAATAACAACATAAAAAGATATAGGACTTACACTGTTGTTGACTTAGCAGTCTTAACTTCTTAACCATCAGCAATGGGCTGCAGAAGTCCTTCTCCTCCATGTAAGGAATAAAAACAAGCTGATTTCTGAGTTGGGCATTGTGATTGCACCTGCAAGAAGACATTTTCCTATGGTCATTGTTTTCTTTAAAAAGGGGAAAGTTACGAGTGTGTTATTCATAAATGGCTTAAGCCTATTTAAATTCTGTGCTGCAAAAAAGGCACGTGCTCACCTTTCCCAATTCCTGCCCTCAGTGCTAGCCCAAGTCAGTAGATCCATCTGCTAATTAACAAAGAGGAAAAAACAATTGCTTTCCAGTCAGGTCAACTCCTTCATCAGGCTGGCAATGAAGTCACATAATCTTTAATGCTGCTGACTCAAGGAGAGGCATGACTAGCAATTTTAAAGAGAGCAAACTTCAGATCTATTAAGACAATTGTAACAAAGTGAGTTCAGTGCATCCCAGGAAATAAGTGACTTATTTTGCCTGAGCTTTGCTTGAAGAATCTAGAAAGAATCCCTTGGTCTTCCTCCCCTGAAGAGGAACCCAGAAGAAAAGGACATATATTACTGAAGACCAGCATTAATGTTTGAGATATTCAACATGTCATTTGGAGATACAGAGCCACAGAGTATCTGGAAATGAGAAACTAAATGTGACGTGAACTAGACAGTGAAGTGGGAGGAAAGGCCTTTGACCATAGTCATGAAAGAGCTATAAACAGAGTGTGCCAGGAGACAAAAACATCTGAAGCTGGGCCCAGCAAAGATAGAGCATGCTGGATAGAAAAGTACTGCCCATGTTAAGGGTGTACCTCACCCCTCCCACACAGCCTAATTGATTTACTCACTGCTTGAGAACAGCTAGCTCAATTTGGAACTGGCCTTTACTTGTCATAGACCGAAATTACCCACTTGAACAACAAAATATGTTATATATTCTATACAAGTCTATTCTATTTGTATTCTATAACAGGTCTTAGGACCTCTTATAAAAGCCTAGATTTCAGAAAAATGCAAGCACAGCCCTGTATTCCTAGCAAATAAGTTAACAGTTTCCCAGCATATTCAGTGAATATTATTGCTATCACTGTGAAGTCTGCTTTCTGCAACTTGAAAAAAAAATCAGGCATAACGTAAAATAGGAAGAAACAAAGGAAACCATAACCACACATAAACAGTCTGAACTTCCTCCTCCTTGCTTATCACAGGGCTTTGTTTTTCCCCTCACAACTGTTTAGATGCTACAAGAGGTCAGAAAGTCAGCTGTTAATCACCCGAGTTCTCAGGCAGCTGAAGGCGAAGTAACTCACTGCTCGTCTCTGCATTAGGAAGCAGTAAACACCCTTTTCTTCAAGCTGTGTTTCATGAACTGCAAAAAGTCAGATGCTGAGAGCCTGAAGAGGCCTAGATACCGTCCTACTGGTGTCAGTAGCTAACCTCCAATTGATTTCACTGGAGAAAGACTGTATTCAAAATACAGTTTTATCAGGGTTTTTTACATCCTTTCCTCACATGACTAATGGTTCGGCTCAGCCAAAACATCCTGTTCCTCAGCAGAAAGTGGGGCAGACCCCACGGGCAGAGCAAAGTAAAGAAAACAGAAATCCTTTGGGGAGTGGGGGGAAGGGCAGGAAGGGGAAGAAGTAGACAAAAAAGAAAAAAAGGATTTCAAGTAACAAAATAGGTGGGGAGAAAGGAGTCCAGTATATTAACTGTGCAGCCATGACTGCATCATGTGTCATTTGTAGCATACATTCCACATTTGACTAACAGGAGCTGTAGTTATTCTTCTCCTGTACTTTTGTTACCTTTGCACACATTAAATCCAGCTCAGGAGGAAAAAAAAAAGAGAGCTTTCAAAATACTTTAATAACAGGCAACAACATAAACAAGAGATGTTGGTAAATCTGGAACAAAACCAGCTCTCTCTTGGAAAAGATTTCAAGCCCTATCAAGGCTAGCATGTTTAACACTCGTGTCCTTCATTTACAATAGGTGCAAAACATCAATAAACACTTTTACAGAAGCAGTTCGTTGAAATAAATGGCAGAAAACCCTACAGGTCCATGTGAGTCTGTTTGGGAATTTGGAGCTTGCAGATGAGCGGCTTTGTTGGGGACACAGATATAAGTGTGTGCATACAGCACACAAACATGTCACGTTACGGTGGACTTGGCAGTATTATTAGGTTTACAGTTGGACTCGATGATCTTAAAGGTCTTTTCCAACCTAAATGATTCCATGATTTGTGTGCAAGACTGGTATGTATGTGACAGAGGCAAGGGGCTGAGTGAATAAAAATTTTGAGAAGAATGAGGAGCTGAAGCCATACACAACCACAGGACTGCTTGCAGTGTGACCTCGAACAAGTGACTCCACAGTGAGTTATGGATCAGTACAACCAGCTGAAAGAAAAAAAAACCAAGAAAATTATCCTCCAGCATTCTGGAAAATGGGACTTATATATACCTAGATGCAGCCTTGCTAGTTCATAAGAATGTACCCGACGTTATCACAAACTTCTCCTTTCACATCAGATAATCTGTAAGACCTCAAACTCTGTCTACTCATGCCAAAGGGCTAACAAATCCTCATCTGTATTGGTTATATCTGTAGAACGTGAAGCATTTCAAACACCAGTATAGTTTCACTGAAATGAGTAGAAAGAGGTGGCTGATTCTTCAAAGCCTTGTGTTTTAATTGCTTGTAGAAGATCCTATCATGCTAAAAATACTGAGCAATTCACCTACTCGTATATAAACACTTATTCCAGGTAAATAAATTCGGCAGGCAGGTAAGTAGCAGTTTGATTTCAACATAACCTTCGACAAATTATTGAGCTCTTTACCTTGGAAATTGTATGGGTTTAGCTGGGCCTGATATACAACTGCAGAAGGTAGATATAAGCCTCGATAAAAAGCAAGTCCACGTGTTAGATGACTCATTTTTTCAGAATGCATACAAACCTTTCAACATATTATGAACCAATATTTTTAATTTTGCATCAGAACAATGGGAAACTGAGTTTGCCTAGAGCAACTGATGATCCACAGAGATTCCTCTTTACGCAGTGCATGTTCTTGCATTGTCTAAACACAGTGAGAAAAGTCTAATGTGATTTCAGACCCCTTCTCCTTCCATCACTAACCTAGAGTTGTTTGTGTATCAAAAGGAAGAACACACAACGTGCACTCAACCAGACAGAGCTGAACTGCCTGCAGCCAAAACACAAAAGATTGGATATGTAATTTTTTTTTGTAGTATAATCATTCTGTCATGTATAATGGATGCACAGGCATAGTTTGGGCTTTTGAAAACCTAAAGCAAAGCTTTACTTTATTCCTGTAAATCTCATGGGCTTCAAATTGAAGCATTCCCTTCTGTCAGCAGCACAATGCTTAGCAATGAAATTCCGTGGCCCAAATAGGACTTTGAGGCCTTAATTATACTTTAAAAACAGATTGTCATTAATGATTTTGTTATTTTGGGGGGCATATGAGATACAAGAGCTTTAATACATCTGTAACTCCATAAGGGGTGTGGGAAAGAAGGGCCCGAACAACAGGGTACCCCAAAATTCTGTTTTCTTCAGATGTGTCTAAGACTAAAAATTTCTGAAGGTCTGAGAGTGGAGGAGGCTAAAGGTGTTGGGGGGTTTTGGGGGAAGGTACAAAATATGTGGATGTGGAAAAAATTGGTTAGTGTATTCTCCAGTCCTAAAGAATTAATTAGGCAACCCTTATCAGTGTGCCTCAGGTGGAGAAGCGGTGAAAGCGATGGAGAGTCGGGGCTTTTTGCTTAGTTGTGGAGCCTGGAGGGAGGTGGAGGGGGCAACACAAAGATTACAAGAACGGATGCTGTGAAGTCCTTCCCTAACCAAAGTGAACAGTCAGGCTCAAAAGAAATGAATGGATAAAAATATTTCATATAAAAATTTTTGTTTCTCTGCCTGACAAGACAGTTTATGGCTCATAATGCCATATATCAAATTACCTCAAGTATGTTGCTTCATTTTCTTCACAGGATAACCAGAAATGTTGTCAGCCTTATTTTTTAGAAAAGGAATTATGGCAAAAAGAGACCAGATGACATGCCCAGAGTCAGCCACGAAGTCTGTGGCTGAGGTGGGAAAGGGTCTGAGTCCTATCTTTTTTAGATGACATAACTGCAAGATCACAGTCACTTTCCTAAATGAAAATCCTGTTTTCATAGTGATGAGTCTGAGCTGCACTGCCCAAATTGTGATCAAAGCTTTGGATGCCTGGCATCTAGGGTATTCAAAACATTATTTCAGCATGATTCATTACAAAGGAAGAGGCCAGCCACCACATTCAGATCCAGATTTTCAGTTTTTGAAGTGCTCAGTGCTAAAACGTTGGTTCTGACAGCACCTGACCAAACTTAGGTCCCCTTTGTGCCACCGTTACCTTCAAGACATAGAAGCCCTCCAAACAAATGATAACAATCCATATGCTTGTGACCTGGTCATAAGACCTCCTAGGTCATAGGCCTTGTATTGCTTGCTGTGGTTGCTTGCTCCTCCTGTGCTTGCTCCTATTTTGAGCAAGCACAGTCCAGTAACAGCACATATGCAGCTGTAATTTCAGCCCTGATGAGTTTTTAGGCTCAGGAGAGTAGGGAGGAAATTCCACTAGCGCAGCCACTACAAGATTATCCAGAAGAGGGAGTGCATAGCATACGTACACGTAAAGCCGTGTTTTGCTATGCTATGTCCTCATTGCAGAGCATAGAGGCTCTGCAAACGTCCAGCCCGATTTTAGACTCTGCCACATGCTCAGTGCTGCATACAGCTCAGTGAAATACCTACTGCACAGCTCATCCAACAATATATCACTCCTCTTTGCTGTGTGTCTGCTTGAGATTTTTCTTGGATTTTTTTTAAATTAAAGAAATACTTATTTTTGCTTTTTGATAAGCTTGTTTTACATATTGGCTTGCCAGTCAAAATTAACTTCTGAAGCCACAATTCAAGTAAGTTTGGTTCCAAGTCCCTTACAATTGTTCTTGCTCCCTGATTTGATAAGTAACTTGTAAGAAATGTTGCAGAATGCAAATTCAGAGTTAATTCCTCAGGCTTATTCAAGAGTGAAGTTCATACATTCCCTTTCTGTGAACAGTGAAGTTTTTCCAAGTAGAACTTCCACTTACGTTTATCTGGTTTTGTAACTACAGACCAAAACGGTACCTAGACAGTGTTGTAGGTGCCCTTGACAATTAAAAATGCAGTCGACCACAAGAACAAAGCCACAGGCAACCGCCGTGTACAGTAATTAACCAGTTAGACCTAGATTATGAAAAGGAAGCAAGAAATGGGCAGGGATATTACAGCAAGTTTATAACGAAAACAATTCTGATAATGTTTTCATGTTTTTCTTAATTTCTACATTGATACATGTCCTCTCCCTCCCCCTCAACAATCACTGTTCAATGTCCTAGTGAACTACATTCTTTTTATATTGGACTAAATCTCTGACCTTGGTTTGACTTTTTTCCATTTTGCTTATCTTCGCCCTTCTCTCTAGTTAAGAAAAAAACCCACAAGACTTAATTTTGAAAGAAGGATTAAAAGGCTATATTAACTTTGTTTATCTCCCAGTAATAGTATAAATAGTAATAACAGGATTCTTTAAATGATTATTACCTGTTTTTATGTGTCTTCCTTACCTAATCCTTGCTTTTTTTTTTTTATGTGTTTTACAGATTATCAAGAGCTAGTATTCTGTTGACTTTCGTTATTCTTTAAAAATGAAGTTCAAGGTCATTGTAGCCACAACTGATAAATACATGTTGTTATTATGGTCTTGAAAATAAATAACTTCCATTGTAGTGCAGTGAGTAAGATTTTGAAAAGAAAAAAATTGAGAGAGACTTCCTGCCTGTGCTGGGTTATTAAGCAATACTATACAAATGGGTTAAAAAGAAAGTCACTGCTGTAATTTAAATTATCACTACAATATACTGCTTTACGTTGCTCAACTTGTACCCTCTTTCTACAGAGAAACACCAATAGCAAGTTCAGATAACAACTCCTGCTTATCTTCAGCAAGGTAAATAACTGAGGAAGTAATCAGTATTAACTTGCAATTTATGAACATTGTTTCAGCTCTGTTATCAAGCCCTGAAAAGTTTAAGGCCCAGGTCCAGACTGGATTCACGTGATCTCTGACTACACGAGGAGCAGAAGGAGCCTGAGGAAGGCTCAGACAGACATGCTGGGCAGCAGCAAAGCAGAAGCATCTCTTAAAATGGTTCTCATTGCAGAAGGTATTTCTTTCTTTAGGAGACTGGGAGAAGAGGCAGCAATGGCTTCTCCTTTCACCTACCCCTCGCACACTGGGCAGTTTGCTAGCTGTACACATAAGTGGGCCTGCATTGCGACTCCTGGACAAGTGTCAGAGGGCAGGGAGGCACCTGCTGGCTGGAAACCTGAAGGTCTTCTGACTCCCAGAGGCTGTGCAGGGCAATGATCACATCCAGCGCAGGCCGGTGCCGAGCACACAGGTGAGCCCTAAGCAATAAGGAACAAGGCACCATGTAACAGTGGTTTAACAGCCCAGGCTCTGCTGTTAGATGCAAGAACTAGCAGAATAGGTATGGACATCTGGAGAGCAGGAGATACATGCCTCTCTATGTGTGTTTCTTTTCCCTTTTAACAGGCTTAAGTCAGTAGCATTGAAACAAGAGACCTTCCAAGGTGCTTTTTAGGAGAGAGACAGCAGTAGATTTTGCTTGCTGATACAAAGTCATTCTGACTTGTTTCCATGAAACTCCCAAGATTTTTCCAGCATAGGGATGACTGAGCGCACACAACAACTTGCACCACAATGCTTGGCAAAGGTACTAGCTTTTGTTTAGTAGTGTCCGAAGGACTAAAAAACCACTTAATTATTTGCAATCAAACATACAGTAATCTACAATAGCATTCAGCATATCAGTTTTGTCAACTGACTCAACCCTTCACTGTGGTTGCTATGAATGGGGTGGAAGTTCAAAGGCTTGACGCTAACAAAGGCTGAAAAAAAATCATCCTCTGTTTATATGTATCAGTTATTCAAACAAAAGAAGGGAATGGCAGTGAATGACGCTAGTTGAATACCTAGTATCAATAAGAACAGTCATGGAAAGTGGAAAATGACGACAAAAGTAGAACCCAGTGTCACAAAGTGCTGGAATCCTGGTATAGAGCAATGAATTACCCTCACCGGACTTTGATTTCTTCAAAAGACAAGGGTATGTTGTTCCTTTTACTACCTGCTCCAAGGATTGATTTGCTAATTTTCTAGAAGCTGAACTTGTTTCCAAAAAGAAACAGTTGTTACTTTTATTTTATTTAGTGGTTGAGCTAAGGTTCAGCTGAAAAAAAAACCCCAAACATAAAATCTACACCATGGTGGAATCCAGTGCAAGCTTTTCTACAGGAGTTTCCCATGAGGAGAAAACAAGTCCTTCCTTGTTGACCAAATTTCTGGACTGAGGTATAGGAAGAACAAAAAGCTAAAGAACATCTTGTTACACAAACTAGCTATTCTTAGCTTAACTTAGGAGCTGAAGCTCTCTGTAGAATCATTATAGTCTCCTGAGCTACTCAAGGCATCTAACTTACAGACCTCTCTCCTTCTATTGAGGCCAAAGGGTGTCTTGGTTCATAGGTTATGGCAGTACCTTCCACAAACACTTACAAAGTAGTTCTTTGGAATACCTTGCAGTTTTGACCTCTTTCAGTTTCTTTTCTCCTTGAGTTTTTGCAGAGATTTTCATACCCGTGTTAAAAGCAGGACAATCTATTTACCTGTCTGATCTGGTAAGAAAATTAATTTCCTGCTAGAGTAGGATTTTTATTTTTTTTTAAATATGAATACATGATGCTGGCAGAGTAGCCATCAAAGATAATGAAGTATTCATAAGTCCTGGGCCCCTGATTTTAACCAGCAAGAAGATACTAACACTGACAGTCTGTATTTTATCTTTCATTTTCAAAGTTGTGAAGTAAACTTAATGCTTCAAAAGAGCTTCACAGCATATTTGAGGTCTTACAGGTTATTTGAAAAAAGAACTATGAAGACTGCAATGTACCTTTCTTTCCCTTTATAGTCTCCAAACAAACAGTACACAGAAAGGTTAAACCAAGGTAAGGAAGAAAGAAAAATAACAGAAATTCCCATTGTACCGTTGTTTGGACAATTCCCATCTCACATGTTTGGAAAGACCACAAACATCAGATGTGCCAGTGTTCTTGGAGAGTGTTTAGGGTTCTTGGGGTTTGTTTTGTTTGGGGTTTTTTTAGGAGGCCGTAAGCCTTACTACCTGCCAGCACGGACTCCACAAAAAAAAACCAACCAAACCAACAATAACAATAAAAACTAACCTCCCACACACATCCCTGTTCTTTGGATTTGTATGTTTCTGGGGGTCTTTTTAAATTTTTTAAATAGGTCATTTGCTAATTTGCCAGAATGACACGAGACATTCAGTGAAACAGATCTGCGACTTATCTGCAAAGCTTAGGCACGAGAGCAATCAAATGCAACAACTAGCATTTCAATTCTCCAAGCAATTTTGTTATTCCAATCCTGCAGTAGATCTTTGATTTTGCGGAAAGTCTTCTCTCATTGGAAATCTACTTGAACTACCAGTTCAGCAATACTAACACATCTGTGGAACAGCAGCATAGGGAGCCCATGAGAAGGAGATATGATTTCTTTTTCCCCCCAGTAATGCATAAGACCCAGTTCAGTGTATTTCAGCTAAGAGCTGCTCTGCTGCAATAGCAGTATCCTATACAGAGCCAGCATTCTTCCAGGAATGAAAGCCAAAGCAACCACCACAGCTGTAAGGGAGGAGACTACATATAAGTGGGTAAACTTGTTAAAAATAGAGAGAAAGGGCAGCTAACAGAGAAATACTTGCAGGTTTTGTGACAACTTAAGAGCACTGTACTGGAAATACAAAGCAAAGGTTTATCAAGAAGGTTTGAGAAAAAGATAAGAGAAAAAGGCACAGCCAAACACAATAAGGGAAGTTATTAAGCAGGCGTCCTTCAAAAAGCTGAAGTCAAGTACAAATGAAGACAACAGGAAGCACTGCAAACTATGGCAGGTTAAACGTAAAACACAAAACAAAAAAAAACATGAAGGCAGGCAAAAAAAATATTTTTGAGGAACAATTTGTAAAAGGTAAAGAAGAGGTTATTGAACAAAGAAAAAAAGGAACTGTGACCTGACATCAGGATCAGATCATATTCATCCAACAGACTGGTGACAGATTCTGAAGGATTTCAGTGACATGACTGATGGAACTACAGCAGGTAGCATCTCTCTTGAAACTGGAAACTTGGGAAGTGGCAAGTAACACACCAACTTTTAACATAGGTATTAATAGAGGTCTGGAAAACTACAAAGTGGGATATCTGACATCTGAATCAGGCAAATTAATTTCAAAAGCTTTTAAGACTAAGATCTTCTAGATGATCTGAAGTCTGATAAAACTCAGTGTAAGGCACCGGGTTCCTGTGGTCACATTGCTTCTTGTGTGCTTCTCCTCAAATGTGGATGGCTATGGATTGGAACAGACAGATTTTGTGTATTTTCCGAAGGTGAGCCCCACCTGCGACAGTTTTACCGTAGAACAGTCTTGAAGTGACAAAGGCGTAAATTACTAGCTCACTGGTCTCTGAAATAAAGAATAATTTCTTCCTCTCTTTTGACTTATTCTGGCAGTGTTGCAGGCATTGGTTTTAATGTTTGATTTTTGGTAACCTCAAGGTGACCACATACCAGAGCCATTCAGAAGACTGATGTTTCTCCAGTTACTTTTGAATATGTATGTTTGTGGGTTTGTTTTCTTTTCTTTTTTTTTTTTTGAAGAAGTAAGCTCCTTCAATATTGGCACATGCATTCTGTCTCATAGCATTATTTAGAACTAGTTCTTCATGTTTTGTTACATGTAGAGCAATCAAATACAGTTAAAGAACCCATATATGTCATATTCAATTTTTTCTACTTGGACTCTGTTTCCCACAAGTTATAAGAAAGAATCAGGTCTTGTTCTGCACTTTCTCCCAGCCATAATTACTGTTAACACCTAGGAGAAACATTCAAAATCAGCTCATACTGTTGCTAGTGAAAGTATCTATCTGAGGGATTACTAGCACAGCATTAGACAGCTGCTTACAGGGATAAGAAATTGCTGGAAACAAGTCCACTCAATAGTTATATTGCAAACTTCAGAGTAGTTAGATGTAACCCCAAGCTGCTGTAGGCTTGTTTTGTAAATCAGACTCTTGGACAACAGAGACTGATTACACTTTATCAAGTTGTTCTTTGGTGCCCAATTTAAAATTCATACCAAACTTGGTCCATGAAAACAGGTCCATTTATAATTTTTTCCCCCTTATTAATAGATCGTAGATATCAATATGAGATCACCCTCATTTATTCTGTCCAATTATACTTGAGTTCTCTTGATTTTATATGGAAGAACTACATATATAAGAGCAGGAAAAAAAGTATAAACTTGTTCAACAAAAGATCAGTGTTGCTACATCCAGGATGTTGAGAGCACTGGGGTGCCTTTATAGTCATCCCTGTGACTGTATGTAAATGGTTTTAATAGCTGTTATAATTACACAGAATTAAAATGCACTATAAATTTGTGTGACTGTATGTATTTCACCTGTTGTTTTGAACAAAATGGGTGTGGAAAGAAAAATACTGGGGAAGTTACTCCTGACATTAAAAAAAAAAAAAAAAGAGAGAGAGAGACTAATTAAAGTAAACATACGAACTCTTAGTCATGTGAGTAATCCTTTCCCCTGCAAATAATTTTATTGACGTCAGGTGACGCTCCTTGTGTGAGGCAGGATTACTTAATGTGACCAAGGGCTTGCAGGATTAGGTTGAAACATTATTCCAGAAAGAGTCCTTATAGGTGTCCAAGATTAGCCTAATTATTTTGCCCTTTGTAAAGTACTTATTCAACTGAAATTCCCTCTAATAAATTCAATTTCTCCCCTGGGTTTTCTATTACCTTTCCATCGGTTTTTAGTTATTTTCTTGCAGTCATAGTGATTGGAACAGTGACCTGAGGTTTAATTTGGCAACATCAGGTAACGCTGTTGCAAGAATAGCTTACACTAAACTCCTGATATGTCTGGTTTTAGTTCACCATTATGAAGAATTAGAGTTTATATATTGTCTGTCACTGAGTTCAAGCAATGCCAGTTTATCGCTATTTCCCTTGGACTGCTTGATATAAGATTCCAGTGTCAAATTATTACATCATAAATGCAGAAATCCGGCTTGCAGAAGGCTTTAAAGCTTTTAATATATAAATTTCAAAAAACAAAGTCTCCTTTTCTCATATAATTCCAATCGTATTATGCTTCTATATTAAAAAACATGTGCTATATTGTAACAGCACTTCATGCATATCAGTAATGTATCATCATAATAAAGTCACATATCATATTCATCCTTTTTCTACTGAATTTTTAGCCTTACTCCAATCATACACTATTTTGTTATGAATTATATAGCAGTATATTTAGAGGATCACTACCAGAATCTTAGGTCAATAGTGTATATGATTTTTATTATGCATAATGGAAAAGAGACAATAGGTTTCTTAGTTTAGAAATTATCGTCTTTGACACTTGCTGAAGTAAGTAACTGCTGGCCCTTAAAATTGAATGTATTGAATTATCCAACTACCAGAATACTCTAACATAGTGAATGATATTAAAGTGTTTACACTGTGGCACCTTGGACCTTCTCTTAAGCAATAAAAGGGAGCTGAGCATGTCCTCTTGTTCCCATCTGGGCCTAGACATAGGACCCGTGGATGTGCGCATGTTTATGTGCCTCTGCTCTGTGCACTCAACTGCGCAAGTTTTCCCAGAAATGGGAGAGTTTTTAGTTCTCTTCTTCTGTTTCCTGCTGTAGTCCCAGCACTCAACTCAGTTCCCAACTACCAGGTTTAAGATGATGAAGAGAAAACAAGAGCTTATTCTAGTGTGAAAGAGTAGAAGTGTTCCCAGATTTAAAACAAATGTTTTAAAGCATAGAAATGACAACTTCTGCTCTGATGGATCTTGCAGAATACACCTTACATGGCCTCAAAACAGAAGGCAGCAGAAGATGGCCTGTTAGGGGCTGTTTTGTTTTAACCTTGATATCCCCCATGGCCACACAAAAAACTGTTGATCAAGTTCAGGATACACTCAAAGATTATAGTTAAGTGGTTTCTGCATTCATTAGTGTCTGGGCTTTCTTCCTTTTGGGGTGAGAAGGAGTGAGGGGCAGAATGAGAGGAAAAGAGCCTTTTCTTCCGATAACCAACAACTTTGGAGTCTGAATTGCAAAGAAAACTTGAAGATGAGAGCTCATGAGGGATGGAGTTGAGAGCAAACTTCACCCTGATGGAAGCGAGGCAGCCTATTAGCACAGTGCTGTACCTCTCTCACCCCATGGGAAGTCACTCTTCCTAGTCCTGGCCATTAGCAGTGCTCTGCGGAAGATTGGTATTCCTTCCTTTTTAGCATAGAAGATTATGTACAAATCAGGAATAAAGATCCAGGAAACTTCAATCATAGAAAGTTATTTATACGAAAGGAATGGCCACACTGCATTTGTGGTTTTCTGCTCAAGTTAATATTCTTTTTAGATTTATGTCATATGTGGTATCTCCTTTGCTAAGCGAAGAGATATGGACGCAATCCTAACCAAGGGCAAGAAAGGATGAGTAACAACAAGGCATTTAACATCATTTCTTGAGAAATTCATATCGAGAAGGAACTCAGCTGGCACAAATCCTCATCACGGCTAAAATGAGCTTCTAAATTATAAGTTTCCTCTACTGCAACACTGGACCCTAGCCTCAGCACAAGCTGGAGGAAAACCATTCTCAATTAAGAATCCATTTTCATATCAGCTGGATTCCCTGTGCAGTTTCAGGTTTACTTGCTGTCCTTAAACCAGATGCATATAGGGTAATTTTTTGAGCTGTAGGAGTGACTTCTGGTATACCATTGATATGTAATAGTAAACAACATAAATGTTGGTTAATGTCCTAGGAGTAAAATGTAGCAACGCTTCATCCTTGCACCTGCAACCAAACACACTGACTTCTCTGTTAAAAACATAGCTGTGCAGAATGGAGTATTCAGCACACAGTCTACTGTGCTAGGTAACGCTTAACGTATTTCATATGATAACAAGGCTGCTTAAAACTAACCCTAACCAGATACAGGGGTTTTGCATTGTAACAGCTCAAGAAAACACAAAGGGAGTCTAACGGTAAAATTGGGATCCACAGCTAGATGCAAAAGCTAGATGCTCGTGTGTTTATAGATGCTCAGATCCTGATTTTGATTTAAAAAAAAAAAAAAAAGTAATCACTTAAACACAGATTAGACTTTAGATCAGAGTTTCATGTACCTACAACCTACCCATTTAAGACTGGTGAACAGTGAGACTTGGGTTTAGTATTAAAACTAAGATGTACATATATATGTATCAGAGTGAGGAAGATGTACCTGAAAATGCAAGGCTTTTTATAGATTTAGAGGAGAAAAAAAAAAATCCCATCTTGCATAGAATGCATCACAAAGGATGATAAAACACCTCATGGACAGATGATGGGCAATTGATGCAGAACTCCTGCAAAACAAGCACCTTTGCTGAGGCTCAGATTCACTGCATGCTGTATGATGTATTTCTCCTGAGAATAGTAAAGCAGTAGTACTGCCATCTTCCCCTGAAGCTTTTCATTATAGAAACAGGTTGAAAGTGAGAGCTGGCATCCTTCTAGCAAAGCATCCCAGCTGTGCCTACTTGCCAGGAAGTGCTATTTTCTCTTGGATTCTGCTTGTTGTCCCACTTCTTGGGAAAAAAAAAGTAGGAGAATGAGCAATTCCTGTTACTCTCATCTTCTCCAAAGGTGGATTTTAGTTATAAGACCGTAAGTCATGGCTTATATTTACACAAACTGCTATGAACCCTAAAATGAACACAGTCCTTTAGGCAATTTGATCAGTGTCACAGAATAAGCCCACAGAAGAGTCAAGAACAAGTATTCAGGAGTTTAACCTTCAATCTACATGGCATTTAATTTCATTTTTTGTATTGTTGGGGGGGGAGGGGAGCAGGTTGAAGGTGTTAAATGCTGTCATTCTGCCTTAAATGGCAATACTCCACATGTAAATGGGGGGGGGGGGGGGGGAAGTGGAAAATATTTCATAGCACAAGTGGCAAAGCACCCTCTTTTCCACCAAAGTACAGGTTAATGAGCAATATTGAGTTGTTATGGTTTAAAACAATACTGTTGGTGATATCTTTGGGACTCAAGAAGCAGTGCAGCAGGTCCAGCATAGGTTTAGGGATACTCACATACATATAGTAATACTGCCTGAGCAGCTGGCCAAATGTTTGAAGTGAGCTATTGCATTTTTGCATGAGTCATTTGTTTATTGTCAGCTTTAGCAGATGAATCAATGACCCTGTGTATCAAAGTCTCTAATGTTGATTTGTTTTGTTTTCTTTCTAAAATGTTAAATTGCAACATCTATTCCATTCGCCAGGTAATCTTGCAAATTATTAACACTGCAATCCATAATAAAATAAATCATCAACAACAAACCAGAAAGGTCTTATCAGGGCAAAACCAATAATTTAGTAAAAACCCAAGCATTAAACACTAAATTATTTCTTTCTAATTTGAGTTGCTGGTATTTCTAGTTAGGAAAATGTGATCCCAAATGAAAAGCTTTCCCAGAAAAGATCATCAGTAGCCCACTCTCTAGCCTGCATCTTTACAAGTTTGAGTTTCTGTGAAAATTGCAAACAGCCTCACTGCAGGAAGAGGGGAGAAGAGCAGGACAACAAATCTCCCAAAATCTGTCATGCTTATATCATTTCAGCTCAATGTAATTGATGGAAAACTGATCACAATGTTTTTTCCCTTCCTTCCTCAATAATATTGTTTAAATTCAGCTAACATGAGTTCAAAGAAACTGTTCATAGACTATTTTTCTGGACTTGTGCTTCAGCTGAACTAATATTTTTTTCCCAAAGACAGCATGGCTTATCAGCAGATGTAACCCCATGAGAGATTTCAGTGCACTATTCTAGAAGAAAGCATCAGACTAACACACTCATTTTTATCAATATAACAAAGAAAACATTTGCTGTGAGAAAAAGCCTTCACTGTATTATGAACATAATAAATTAGGGCAGGTTGTTTGGAATTCTAGTTTCATCTAGGCCACTAAAATAAATCTGCAAACATTTAATTTGTCTGAACTCTAACTGTTTGTTCTTTGTCTGAGGACATTAATGCAGTAAGACCTAAAGCTCCCACACATACTTCTATTTCTTTCTATTTACCTTTTATAGATAGAAAAGGGTCTGATCAGGAATGCCCTGTGCGGGGCTTTTGGTGTTGGCCTTCCTCACTTTACCAAGCTCTTTAGGGACAGACAGAAATCCTAAAAAGTTAAGATAAGGCTCCAAACAGGATACAAGTCAGTGCTAGTTTTGGTATTGAATTCAGAACTATATACAAGTCTCTTTCTCCATTTTAACATAAGTGCAGGCTTCTTAATGAGATTTTCAACTGCCCCTACTTGGATGCACAAATGCCACAAAGTAGTACCATTTCAGGAGCACTACTTCCAGGCTTAGACTTAATTTTCAGGCTCAAGGAATGCAAGTCAGAGTGGGCCCCATAACACTCCACTCATGTTTTGTGAGAAATACACTTCCAGCGTAGCCACTTCCAACCCGAGTACTCAGTCTGCAGAGAAGCCAGTTTGGGATTATCAGTAACTTGACACAACTGAGCGCCCATTATCTGTCTGTGCCTGATCTTCAGTCCAGTCAGCAATCTAGTATTCATTATCAGCATCTATATAGGCTCAGAGCCAGCAAATATGAAATAGCAGGTAAAGAGAATGAATAACAGTTTCGGCAACCAGACACAAGCCTTTCAGGACATCCAACCTTACAAACACTGAAGAAATGGACACCAAGGCTGATTTTTCTTTTGTAGAGCCATTGGCTATCAGGAAGTACCCACTGCCACGTTTCCGAACTCTTATGCCAAAGTTTGTCTAAGAAGAGGAAACAGTGAAGAATATCTTTCAAAAGGTGGTGTTAACACTGATTTACCACCCAATGTATTTGCATAACAGCTAAAAAAAGCAGGATGCAAGAAGCTCCATTTGCAAATTAAGGGATTTCCTCTGAAATCCTCAGTTTGCTTTCGATTTATACTTATTCAGTAAATGGAATATCTTTATGTAACTAATTAAATTTACATTTTTGCGACAGTTCACTTCTCCTCATGAAAAAAGTTTTCTGAGTTATTTTTAACACAATAAATTTTGATATATTTCCTAAGACTGAAAGCCTCATGTATTTTGTCTTTCTGCCTTATCTGACTCATACACGTGGCCTATGTAATGTGTCATGCCTTTCACAAAAGTAAATTTTTAATCAACTGCAGTCTTAGTGACCTCCTTTGGAGCATTCAAAGTACAATCCAGGCTTGGTTTACATATTGACAGGTCACTCCAGAACAAGATCAGTGAGCCATGGAAGTGTTTCCATATGAAACTGAGCCAATAGCATATGCTGCCAACAGTTGATCAAATTGAAAAACATCCTGAGCATGCATGGTAACTACCTTTGCTAGCTGAGCCCAGTCCAGACCCCCTCCGGACAGTCATCACTCTGTTGCAGGTAGATCTAGCTGTGCCTCACATGATTTTCTCTGGATCCAGGCTGAATCCAGTCACTGTTTATCTTCAGAGGTCTTTCAGGCATGCCTGAACACAGACCTCTTGTCCAAGAGCTTTCCATAGACACATGTACCTATAGTCAAGTTCGGTTCCCAAAAATCAGGGTCTCAAACACCTATACTGTAGAGTTACACACACAAAAATGCAACTTTTAGCTCTTCAGGCATCTGGCAGCAGGCAGTATCTTTAATACCAGTGTGAACTACTGGGTGTTTCACAGTAGATGATCAACTGATGTACACGTGATACACGTAAAACTATCAGTGGAGAGTCCTCCTCACTTCCTGCCATCCTGAGATGTAGAAAATACCAAAGAAAGGCAGTTAGGCTGTAGCACTGAAGGGAAGGAAGCAAGGCAGAGGACATGCCGGGCAGCAGTGACATGCAGTACCATCTCCCAGGCCAGGAGCAGCAGGAGGTTTTCACGACATTTGGAAATTGCTTCTTTTTGGCAGCCTGGGAGCCAGAACTGAGCAGCCCTAAGGACACCCCATGCACCTTGTAGGGGCATGGCTGCCTAGTTTGTCCTTAGGTGGTTGCACTCTGGGGAGAAATGGAGAGGCAGCCATGCATATAAAAACCATACAATAAAACCTATCACACCTACATATTATAGCAAGAAATGTTATTAAAACAAGTGACACAAGCATAAATAGATAGATCTACACAAAGGCAAGGGAAAATATGAGCACAGACTCCTCAAAGTAAATCAGAAGTTTGCTCTTTCTGCAGCTATCGTAGATTATCGCTGTTCCTGGACACTGTTGTAATATTTCTGTCTTGAATGCAGACTAAGCAGAAATTTGGTTTCTTCCATTTATTGGAAGGATTTCCCCAAACCACTAGCAGGTTTCTTGTATTTTATAGAAGTTTATACAAGGCTACTCTCTACAGCTAGGAAGGAATCTTGCATTCCCATGTCTTTAACCAGCTTGCTGTTAGCTACTTTCAAAGTGTCCTGAACATCTGATGAATGGCAAAAATCCAGACTACTAAATAAAATTGGATCTACTTCAATGCTAATTGCCTACCACCGCTTGTTTTGTATACAATAGATAAGTAGTACAAATAGTTTCGTGGAGTTACTATGGGAATAGTCTATTTCTGTTACCCTTCTCAAGGCTGCACAGAGTGTTCCCTCAACTTCACACTTAACCTACTCCTTGTGCTAACATTGTGTTGATGTTTTTAATCACCTGAAATATATTTGTTTTAATGACCCATATCCTGATGTCAACCTGGCCACAAAATAAGCAAGTTCATAAAAAACTGCTAGGAAATAGAAGGTACGAGTTCAAAGACAGGAATTTCAGTTTTGCCTAGTTTAAGGCCGTGCTGACAGTCTTCCAGGGAGAAATGGTTGCCTCTTGTTTACACCAAGCTGAGCAGACAACCCCCTCCTGCCATATGCATTTGAAAGCCTGCTATCAAGTGAGCTACCTGCCTGGGGAAACGAGAAAGGCAGGCAGAGAACTGTTGTCTGGAAAGGTCATTTTTCCCGTAGTCAGGAAAACAGCTAAAAACTGCCCTCGTCTTCGTGCTTTGTTTTCAGTTTGAACCAAGATTACACTCTTGAAAGTGCCAGATCCACTCCCGGAAGTTGTAAACGCTCATATTTCCTTTTAAATATTTACAGTGAGACAGAAGACAGCGCACGTTTTGGTCACTTTGCCCCAAAAGTATGTACAAACACTGTGCAGTTACAACATTCATACAGTCTTGGATACGCCTCACTCCCACCCAGGACATAGTCCTGTGCAGCGCTTTCTGCAAAGAGCTGGGCTAAACCATTCCCATATTTTACACAGATCACTAGACAGGGCTTCTCCAATAAAGTGCAATATGTGTTGCGTCCTTGCAGAAATATGGGCTATTTACCTAAGCTTGCTAAAACAGGATTTGATCTTCAGCGTGTTGAGCAAATACGCCACTGTCTTTAAAAAAAGTGTAAAAGGAAATCTGAGGTAATGTATCAGTCAGCCAAACTTTAATCCCTTGAAAGCTCATGCAAAAACAAATATTAAACAAGAAGACACGTTAATTTAAAAAAGGCAACAAGTTATGTCAAAGCAATGTGCTTTTACTTTCTTGGATGGGGCAAGTGGTCCAGTAGCAGAAGGGGAAGCCACAGAGGTGTCTTTCCCTGACTTGGTAAAGCACATTCCCACAGGACATTCTCATAAGGAACTACTGCCTGGAGTGCAGCTCCAAATCATGGATGCACAACTCGCTGAAAACAATTCTTCTCCAAATGTGTTCATCAGTAGAAGATTTATTATTAGACCCAAAGGGTATTGCAAGCAGAATCATATCAGATGTAGGGTGAGCCTAGAAGTTATATCTTAATGCAATGACTGGGATAAGAATAGAGAAAGTTTGCTTACAGAATTTGCAAAGCAATTGCAGATGTTTTGGAGGACAGGATCAGAACTCAAAGGTGTCTTGACAAATTGAAAAGTAGGTCAAAAAGCAAAGAAACAGGACCCTAAAGAAACTATCTTATCTACCTTCTGACCCACAGGATCAGTTCTGTCAATACAATTGCTTCCAGTTGTTTGTGAAACTTATTCTCAAAATCCTCTAGTGGTACAATGATTCCACATGCTCGCTATGTGTTTGGTTTGTTTTTTGGTTTTGTTTTTTTTTTTTTCCCCAAGGCTTAATCACATTTATTGCTAGAAGAGCTTTTCCCACAAACAACCCAAATCTCCCTTAATGTAATTAGAGTCTTTTTTGTCTTGTCCACTGTGGACATAGAGGACATACCATTTTTCTTTCTTTTTGCAGCAGCCTTTTAAGGTCTTACAGATTTATGTCCCACTCTCCTTCCTTCAGTTGTTTTTAAACTGAAAGAACGGGTGTTGTTTTAATCTTTCCCTAAGAAGAACTGTATTTCTTAGATCTCTGACTACTCTCACTGCGCCCCTCCCAATGCTCTCCAATCAGCCCATGTCTTTCCTGAAATGTAGCATCCAAAGCTGGACCTAGGTCTCCAGTCAAGGTCTTACTAATGAGTAGAGCAGATACATTGCTACACTTTTTCAAATAATGCTCCTTATTCACACTCTCATACAATATTTACCTTTTCAACTACAGTACAGCATTGTTGATTAGCACTCAGCTTGTGATTCCCTCTACCAGCCTCAATTCCTTTGCTGCAGAACAGCTTCCTCCGCGCTTGTTGTCAAACTAAATGATCTCTTGTAATCAAACTAAAAGTTAAGGGCTCTAAAGTCAGATGTCCACATCTCCATTTTCCCAGGGCAAGGCCAAATGACACAGGTAGTTATAAGCCTGGTTGGCAGTATAGTTGTGATATTTTACAGGACTGGCAAATACTGTTGCTTTTTGGGTACCAGCAGGCAGAAAGAGTTTGCTGTTTTACACAAGTGGATTCATCATTATGACATAGAGTTGATTTGCCAAAATAAAGACAGTGCAAAAACACCAAGGTGCACACTCCTAGCACCTTCCTTGTGTGTGACATTTCCTTCAAGCACCTGCATAAACCTGACTAATCCTGATCTTTTTTGAGTCAAAGTGACACCCTGCTTATGAAGGAACTTGATTCAATCAGTACATGTCATCTCACTGCAGTCAATAACCTCTCCCCTCCGGTCTTTCAGGAAGACCTTTGTACAGCTAGTGTCTCCTTTGATCCCTAAGCTCTCAGCTTTGGCAAAACAAGCTACATCACCCAGGTCAAGTAAGGTAATCTGAATCTTTAGATCTATTACCTTGCTGTTGTTTCAAAGAGCATTGTTTGGGAGGCTCCTTATTAGGCATTACACTGCACTGGCTGAGAGATTTCCTCCCTTTGCCCAGGCCTTAAGCATGCAAGGGAATGCACAAGACGATTATTTTTGTCCCCTTTGTTTTGCCTTCCTTTCCTGTACTACCATTCCTTCCCCCCCTCCCCCATTCTTCCCTTTCACTATGTCTTTCTCTTTCTTTCTTTCTTCCTCTGTCTCTCTCTTCCTTCCTACACAGGCGCACACCCCACCCATACCCACCATATATCTTACCAGCTACAGCTAATAATAATAAGCCCAGTACGTTAAAGACTTAATTATTCAGGCTTATGTTCCATGAGCCACAGCAAGCGAGGATCCCGTTTCCCATTTTCAGTGATGTCAAAGTCAATGCTTTACAAGCCCACAGGCATTCTTGGCAAGTACTATAATCCCATTACAGATGGGATTTCTATTCAATTAGAAATAAACAAGCATGCAAAATAGCACAACACCCCCACCCCTACCCCCCAAGTCATCCTGTCACCTACCACTATTCCTGCTTAAAGTCTATATACATTATTAAAGACACTTTGCAAATGTGACCACACAAGACTCCAATCCTATACTTATCTACAGAAGGGTGATGTATATAAACATAAGCATTTCCACATTGCCCTGTTGTTATGGTCCAACATTTTACAGGTAAAAGAGCTATTCAGCTGCTGTCAGCTCAAGGTGACTAATAATTTGTCAGTGAGAGCACTAAATGGAGCGCTAATAGTGCAGGAGAGGGAAGGCTGGAATAAGGTCAGCCTTACAGTAATCCACCATTGAGCTCCACTGGACTGATATCTCTAAGTCATGCTAAGTCACTAATGACTTAGGAGATGGAAAATCCTGCTAAAGCATTCACATGAATCTGAACTCTCTCCAATTGCCAAAGCGGAGAAAAGATATGCAATATAAATCACAGAAAGAGCTTCTGAAGGTTCTTCAGCTGAAAGCTTACCAACAGAATAGCAGGCTTCCAGACATTTAAAAATACACTACGTTTTGCACCAAATAAGATATTAGCAAAAACAGAAAGATATTCAGATTTCTATTTAAATCTTTTCTTGCCCCCAAAGATAATGAAAGTGTCAGTTTGCCACTTCTTCACCTCCCTCTCTTTTCCCAAAAAACCCTTTTCCAACTGTCTTTTCAAATCTGTAAAAGTAATGATGTCCAAAGGAAAACACGTAAAGGACTTAAACATCATCTTGCAAGCCTTGTCAAAAAAAAAAAAAAAAAAGTAAGGGGAAGGCAAAGAAGAATGCAAGAAAAATAATTTTAAAATATTGAATTTATGAACATAAGCACATCCAATTCACTTTCAAACAGTTATTTTATTATAAAAATTCACACAGAGAGTAAAAGTTTCTACCACAAATTATTCATTCGCACTTCTGCAGAAGAAAATTGATTTTTCAGGGACCCTTACCCACAAGCTCCAATGCCCAAGAAGAGAGTACATATAATAAAACCTGTTATATCCTTTCATCTTACTCCATCAGACACAAGAAACATTCAAATTTTTTTCTTGTAAGCTTCCAAAATATGCATCACTGCTACTGCTAATGTTCGATTATGCAATCTTAAATCAACAGAAAACAACCAGAAGCACTATTAGTTTTCTTTATCTTTCTTTCTATTATAGAAACCATGCAATAAATATAGCCTATAGAAATTGATCCAGGAGAGTGATCCAATTGTACTATTTCACTTGAAGAAAGTTAGGGGCATTGGCTCACATAGCATCTGTTGAAGAAATCTAAGGAAGAGCTGGGAGAGCCATCTGAAAGCACAAATCTAGAAGGAGCTTTATAACAACCTCCTCTCCAAGTATTTCACTTCTACTTAAGTCTTTAGGCATTGGATCCTGTTTTCACCTATTTTATGATGCTGTTTGGGAACAGGCCTTATTTTTTAAAGAAAAATAAGAACAGAACCTGATCTTAGTCTAGGAAGAGTAATTTAAAAAATTAAATTAAAATTAAATTAAAAATTAAAATAAAATTAAATTAAAAAAAAAAGTCTAGGAAAGGTTAAAAAAATCAAACAAGCAAAAAACATGAGATTATCTTAAAATACAGATTATCAAGACCTTGCCAGTGGGATTTTAAGTGGTGAAATGCTTACAGACCCTCCGCTGCATCAATGGCAACATTTATATCAGCTTTTGGTACTTCTACTAACTTCCCATTAACCAAACAGGTGAGGTGATGTTAGCAACAATGCAATTTTTTCCAGATACATCCTTTTGAGTATGAAAGCCAATATTCCGACCAGGATTTGCAAATATATATATATGTATACATATAAACTAAATAAGTAGTCTTAGCAGGACCCTTATTACTGAGGTAAGGATTAAGCTACAACAGAAAGACCTTCTTCCCCAGCTTTTTGGTATTGTTTATTTCAGTTAGATCCTAAAATACTGTGAATCTGTCAAAAGAAAAATATTTTTGGTAGAAATTTTAATTGTTTAAGAATATGCTCAAACAAAACTGATATTCTGCTAAGTGCATCTAAATTCCCATGAGGACACAGTCCTTCTTCATAGTAAATACAAGACACATTCCTCTGTGCTAGAAGTAAACTACTTAAGACATGATTAAGAGTATCCACAATGGTAAATTATTTGACTTACTTCAGAGTAACTTTCCCACCTGTGCAAGTCCTACGTTTCTCTATATTTACTCTTCTTCATGCGGGTAGTTTCAGTGGGGTTTAAAAAGATAACTGGTATCTCTTTTTCTAGAGATATCTTTAGACTGGTCTTCAGTACTAGAAGGACATAGATCTGTTGGAGAGGGTCCAGAGGAGGGCCACAAAAATGACCAGAGGGATGGAACACCTCTTCTATGAGGAAAGGCTGAAAGAGCTGGGGTTGTTCAGCCTGCAGAAGAGAAGGCTGCGGGGAGACCTTATTGCAGCCTTTCAGTACTTAAAGGGGGCCTACAAGAAAGATGGGGACAGACTTTTTAGCAAGGCCTGCTGCAACAGGACAAGGGGTAATGGTTTTAAACTAAAGGAGGGTAGATTCAGACTAGATATAAGGAAAAAATTCTTTAAAAAAAATTAAAATATTTATAAAAATTTTAAAAAATTTTTTACTGGAATGGGTTGCCCAGAGAGGTGGTAGATGCCCCATCCTTGGAAATATTCAAGGCCAGGCTGGATGGGACTCTGAGCAACCTGATCTAGTTGTAGATGTCCTTGCCAATTGCAGGGGGGATGGACTAGATGACCTTTAAAGGTCCCTTCCATCCCAAAGCATTCTATGATTCTATGATCTTTTTTTTGCTAGAGAATCTTTTTGATTTTGTCAGAGCAATTTTCCCCTTGAATATGATGAACATATTTTCTAAGCCTGGCAGATACTACTTTCCTTATCTGTGTTGCCTTGGAAACACAGGCAAAGATTAATTTTCTTAACCAGGCCATTGATTTCCTCTCCTTTATATACTTATACTATACTACAGCTGCAAGACTTATGCTCCAATGAAATGTAAAACTTGCTTTAATGTCATCAAAACAGTTGGTATCAGTAGGTACTACTGATATGATTCTTCCATTCCTATGCTTCATCCATGCTTGAAATACTAGCACAGAAAAAAGATCAATATGCACGTCCAAATCTTCAGAAATTTTTGGGAAAGAATGCAGTTGGCAATTTTCAACCGCTTGATCCAGCAAGCACTTTTTTTAATTTGCTATTTTACTTGCCTTTTGCACTGTCCTTTCCTTCCTGTTAATAACATTATGAACATGAATAATTGGAAAACCCAACATTTAATCTTAAACTCCACAGATTTTCATACTGGGTTGACTTTGAATTGGACACTGAATCTGACCCAGCACATGAAAGTAATTTGTGGATGACACTGACTATATTTCTATTTGCAGCAGAAAGAGTGAAAGACCTGGAAAATGCCCATATTTCTAGTTTCTCAAGTAGTTGCAAACAAAAGCTTTTTCTATGTTACCAGCGTAGTAAGCATGAGTGAGCAACAGCTTAAGACTTCTTCCAAAATGTCGCATTTCAGAAACCATGATATCTACTGTCTGACTTCTGTCAATTTGCCTAAAAATTATTTGCAGGTTATCTGTTCAGTGCAGAAGGCTATAGAGAAAAAACTCTCTGAATAAGATGAGCATCTACATCAGGTCCCGATAAAACAGTACAAACAAGATCAGAATTTGTACCTCATCAGCTCTAGCATACCCAATGCCATTTAAGTCAGTTGAGTTAACCAAAAATTTGCACTGAAGCTGAATTTGTCCCAAAGATCACATCTTTAGTTTCACGGCTAGTATTAGGACTTGTAATGATGAATCACCAAATCCATTAATTATATGTCCACATTAAAAACTAACGACTGAAAAGAAAAAAAGGTAAAAGGAAAATCACTGAGATTTAGCCTCTATAGGGCTACAGAATGCACAGGGAGCACAGAAACAAAATGCAAACACTTTGCTATTGATTTAGGGAGAGTAGTGTATAGATGAGCATTTACATTAAGAAGTGTATGTAACCTATGTCTGATGAGGGACATCTGGAAAAACTAAAAGAAGCAGGGCAAACAAACATAAGCACTGCTGCAAATCTAGTCCTATAGTCTTGTAAAATGCAGGCTTTAAGCACATCAGCAGAGCTCAAGAAGTTAAAAGTCAGCTATTTTTAACCATTTAATATTAAGCAGTAAGAGACATTATTCGAAGTAAAGGTTTATCCATGTTGACCATTTCCAATGTAAGAAATGATTCAGTGGGAAATAAAAGTAATGTAGATACCTATGTGTTTGCTTCTTACGCCTCAGTCTTATATATTAAGAGCATTTAAGTAGAGACTCTAAGCGAAGCAAGGCAACTGGGAAGTTGCTTAACCTGTCACTAGGAAATACTGTACTCTAGATTTATAAATAAATAAAAAACCAATGAGAGGTTATTAAATGGAATCAAATGATTCTGTGATTTTTAAAACATATATAAAATCCGTATGTTAGTGTGGTATCCATTTAATTGTAACTGGTGTTTAACGGTAAAGGCACACAGGGTAAAAGTGCTGCATTTCAGGCAAATAGGACTTTAATCATCCAAACAAGTTTTTTATGAATAGTATTAGGTACTTTGTGAAACAATCTTACTACCGGATGATGTTCATACACTGAACACAGCACATTAGTGTACATGCCCTGCTCTTTATACCACCTCCCAATATAGTTACTGACATGACGATATCTCTGAGCCCTACAATGCCCCAGGAAATACAGACACAGAAAATACCAGTGCATTTTTATTGATTTAGAGACAGCACTGGCAAACCAGCATTGACAGCTGGAGATGAATGTAACCTACATCTGGCAAGGGACACATTGGAAAAATAAGAGAAGTGGGGCAACAAAAAGCCAATCTCAATTAGCTTTTATTGACCCTGTTGCATAAACAGACCAGATAGTAACATTAGTGTAGAGCCCTGGATGCATTTTTTCCTTTGTTTGTTTTCCAAAATGTCCAAGGGAGTAGAGGTACCAAGAATATTACATCCCAGCTACCTGTGCAGCAAAGCACAGAGCCAACCTTAACACACTTAGAACACACAACAAGCCTAGATACTAGATGAATAATAGCCTGCACATAGGGTTGAGCAATGCCTAGGGAAAAAATAACATACATACTCAAAAATTAATCTCAGGAGAAGAGCTTTCATCAGCTTCCACAATATTTTCAAATGCAAACTCTATTTTTACCATGTGTTCCCTTATTATGCTTACCAAAGCTAGAGCCCCTTACCAATTTTGCTGTCAATAAAAATGGCATTTCTAAGCAGTTCTGTATGGTATAAGAGGTATTTCCTTCGAGAGGAGACTCTCTAAGCTTTAAAGAAGTACTGAGTTTACAAATGGGTATTTGGATAAGAAGAAGCTAACATTCCTAATTAAAAATGGCGCAACAGGAGATGCAACCACAGACTAAGATGTTAGACTCATCGTTATCTGAGGAACAAGTTTTATGGATGGTGCAGAGAGACTATCAATTAATCTTGGCTACCGAGGGAATGATGATTGATCAAAAATCATGCCAAACTGTCATTAAGACATTCATATGGCCAGATATTAGTGAAAATCCAAGAGCAGAAGTAACGATGACATTTACTGTTCTAGATGGTGACTGTAATAGATATTAAAAAAAACCCCAACAACTTAACATGCAAGCCAGCAAGTGGAGTTCGGAAGAGTCACTGCCACTACCTTAAAAAGGGGAACAACTCCTGACTAGCTGTAGCCAGCATGTTGCTGAAAGTAGGTGAGATGTTTGAAAACAGGCACTGAAAGAGTTACATACAACAGTGCTGCACACTTTCCCCTGCTGGGAAGGAAATTAGCAGGAACACATCAGTTGCCATACAATTTATTTGATCAACCATGCAGGCAAACTAGTTTACACCTAATGTAAACATGGAAGAGATGCTCACCAGGCAGCTGCAGCAGGGAGGGGGGAGCACAAAGGCTCCGTTTTGCTCCTCTAGAGAGCAACACAGTTTTTAATCTAAGCAGAAATTTGAACTGCAACGAACTTGCTGAACCTGATACGTAAATTACTCTTGGTTTCTGTGGACTTGGGTATATGCTGTCTTCATTTGTTAGAGACACAAAAGGTTTCAGACAAAAGAAGTGATTTTCTGGTCTATGTCTGGAGAGAGCTGCGCTTTTCACCTTGTCCAGGAGTTCTTTGGGGAAGCTGAATATTGCTTTTTTTTTAAAGCATTCTTTTCATGACTTTGCCTTCATATTTCCCAGTGGTTTTGCCCTCCTGGTGGGAGGTACATTTCTACTATGTCCATTCTGATTCATCCATGAGTCTTACAGCATTGGCCACATTTCACCTCAAGCACAAAGCACAAGGTATGATACGTCAAGTGTACTACACCCTTTTGTCATGAAAAAACAGCATGGGATGAAGCATTTCTAATGCATATATTAAAGGGCACCTCTTTTTCCAGCTTTGCAAGGACTGCTACCACTACTTTGAAGTAGGGCTTTAAAGCAAACATTCAGAGACAGATTTTAGCCATGTGACTATGAAAAATAAACATGATATTTAACCATTTAACCACACTGCAACAATCTTAGGGGAAAAAAAAAAAAAAAAAGCTGTAGAAATATTTTCTCTGCTGCAAGGCTGTTGGTTACAAAAAGCAACATAGTATCTTACTGCTGAGAAATGAAGTTGCCTTCATGCTGCAATTCATGTTTTTATTCCAACTGTTTTTCTTCAGATTGGAAGAGCTGTTTATCCCTTCCGCTGTTCTGAGGCATGTTAAATATGCCAACTTGCCTTTGTTTGTATCTGCTGCATCTGCAGCCACTGTCAGAACTTTGCCTCAAACAAAAGCTGGCAAATTCTATTTCCTTAATCATCTTACTGAGATACTTTAAGCATAAAACACCAATTTCTTGGCAATATTAGCATTTTCAGGAAATTACAGTAATGATTATTTGGAAATCAAATACAGAATCACACTATCTAGAAAACAATCCTTGAGCCCAATTCTGATATTGTACTAATAAAAATTACCCTGGTAATATCTACTGACTGCTAGAGAACTGTAAACAACTCACACAAAGCACAAGATCAGAATCAGGAATTTAAATCAATGTCATGACCAGCTATCAGTATATCACTTGTACATAACAGGTAAGCAATGTTTTGGCTCTTCAAAGTGCTTGACATACACATTAGATAACACACACTATAATCCTTTAAGCGGTAAGGAGCATTACTCATCATATATTACAAATGCAGAAAACAAATGCAGCAGGAAGAACTAAAGTTTACCCACATTGAAGCACCACAGACAAGCCACAGTTCAGTCCCATCCTCTACAAACCATTTTAACTAATGTCCTCAACTGACAATTTCATACAAGTTTAGGCCAGCAGTAGGATGAAAACTCACCAAATTTCTAGGGTTTGGCCCTATTTTCAGGTCACAAAAGCTGGAAATATAATTACTGCCACTGAATCACTGGTGTTGATTCTTGTACAGGAAGAAAAGTAAGACCTCAAAAAGCAAAAATGGGAAGAAAGAAGGGAATCCAGTATTTGGTATCTGTGATCATTTAATACTGGAAGACACAGATCTTTCAAATAAGGGCAATTAAAGAGACTGAAAAGATTCAGAAACAGAATGGTGAAATTAGGAAGCCTTCCTGCCCGCAGTGCTAGCTGGCTTGCCAAACAACTTTTCAACAGACCAAAACCAGCTAATTCCTCATCTGTGCTGAAAGGAGCAAGCTCTTTGCATGCAAGCTCAAGCAGCCAACACAATGAGAAGCATGAGATTCTTTGCTTGCTGTACCACCTTTTTTTTTCTTTCAGCAAGCATCTGTAGGGTAAAAAGGCCATTCATATCCTAGGATCATGCCTGGTCCACTAGTATGGCTTCTCTTTCTGTGTTGCTGCACCTTTCAGGACTTGAGACGAATTCCCCCCCCAACTTCAATCCTTGCTGAAATCCCCAAGAGAAGGACCACTCCTCCACCTTGCAACTCCCCCTGCACCAGCTGCCATCACTGCTCACAGCTTTTGCCACTGCGAACCTTCCCCTCAGATTAGGTTTATCTTATGGCACCTTCTCACTGGCCCAATATGTTCCTGCAGTCATAATATCTCCTCCATATGCTTCAAATAACTGTGCACTGACCCCTTCTTACAGACTTACTCCAAATTTTTTGAAGGCTTCCCTACCTGTAGCACACATGAGTATCTACCACTGTTTTGATGTCTTACAAAAAGTGACCAACAGCCCTTGCTTGCATTTGCTGTGAGTCACGAGACCAGCATTATAACCTCCCATCAAGCTGTGGCATTCTCCTTTTGTAATAATTCATCCTACCATTTCCTCAGCTGCATCAAAATTCTTGCCCGTCAAACTTTAGAGATTTTTGTATTTTCTTTAATTCTGTTTCTGGAATGAAAAAAGGCTACTCAAGAAAGAACCTCAAATCCTGTGCCCTCTGGCGTTCCTATGCCAGCATTCAACATATAACCCAGGCAGGTACACTGACCAACAGACAACATCAAAACAGAAGCTGCTGTATATTTTTCCTTTAATTTTCTTCTACTCTGTAGTCCCAAAGAATTTTATGGAGTGCCTGTGGCTACAAATGCTAGAAGTAATTAGAACCCAACTCTACAACTCCAAAAAGTTGTTACTTCTCTGGTCTTGAGGAAAGATGTAAAAATGAACATGCTAAAAAATCAAAACAACATGGTCCTAAAAACAAGTATAAAAAAAAATCAGGTTCCTCACAAGTACTGTTGTTTGTAATTAGACTGTATGTTGTCATTGTGCATCCACTTACACTTTTGGAAAAGTTTTCCTGGCTATACCACCTGCACAAATTTCAGAAAGATCTCATTTCAACAACTAGTATAAGAGTTGGATCATGGAAGAACTTTGTGGAACTTACATAGATTCTTACAGTACTTTCCTTTTTTTAGTATGCATTTCAGAGAAGGTTGTCTTAAGATTTATGCATATATTTTTACATTTATTGCAGCAAGACATCAAATTAACATGTGCATAAGTCTTTGGATTATTACAACCTAACAGAAAGTGACATTTACTGCCATACATTTTCTGGTGTGTGTATCTGCTATAGATACCCATCTAATGATGGGTTCATTAAAGAGCCCATTTAAAAGCACATCACTTTCCATTAAACTCTTTAACTGCTTTGATTATCACAGAAGTTGCAATTGTTTCATCCTTATTAAATTCTTGAGAACTTGTTCATAAGAGTATTTTAATAGAGGCTGACAAACTGAAGATTTCAAAGATATTCTAAGCATTAGATTATTTACATCCCTAAGAACACTGTGCTCCAGACAGTGAAATTAATTTGAGCTGGCTTACCCTAAATTTTTTTCCAGCTTCTCAAGAGATTTTGCTACTGTGTTTAACAATATCAAGCTGGAAAAGGACAAAGTACCACAAGATTTGTAGAACAATACGTAAATCGCATATGGAATAAAAGTTCAAGGAATTAGATCCATTTGAAATAAAGGATTTATAATACAAAGAATGAAGTGAAAAAACCTGCCAAAAATAGTGATGTTCCTACCAGAAAGTAAGTCCAGATATGTCATAATTTTTTTCTCTATAAAATGTCTTTCTAAACTATTATTTGACTACTTTTCCCAGCTATAGGTACAGCTGGGAAGAATCTAAGGTGGTACACTCCCATACTCAAAACTGGATTAACTTCACATAGCATTTGATATTGAAGGTCTGCAGAAGCCTGCTATAATATCAAATACATTTTAAAATTGTCCCTTTCTCACTAAGAAGAGCATACCAGAGCTCTTTTACAGTGAGAGCTTCACCTGGAGCAGCAGCAGCAGCAGTCCTGGAGCCATTATTATCACTGAGTTCCTTCAAGCACTACGTATGGGCACCCAGCTCTTCAAGCTGCAAGAAACTCCTCACAACCAGCTCGTCCCTTGCCTTTCACATAAGCAAGACGCAATGGATCAACGGTGGCAAGGGACTTCCTCTTCCTTGCAACTTAAGAGTTGCAAGGACTGAGGGACTGTGGAGTGCAAGGAGCAACAAGGTCTTATTTGGTCTTATATCTGAGAGAGGCAGGTATTCTTGACTCTCAGGTGCTGCTGAGGTTGTAACTACGTTCCTTGCTCTTCAGCTGCTGACTGGCCTCATAACAGGAATAACAGACCTTTGTTTCAATATCTCTGTCGTGGAGACATGGCAGTTTCCCAGAAAATCTGCTGCAAACTCATTTTTTTCTTGATGTTATGTATTACAGATTTCATGGACATGGAAAACAGAGTAGTAACTTTGCCTTTGCAGCAGCTTTTTAGTCCTTGAAAACTTATGTTCTTCGGTCTCCTTTTCCTTAAGCAACACAATCCTCATGCTTTCAGATTGCCTCATACACCTTATTGTCCATATCCACGATAACTCTCATCACTCACGTCTGGACTGTTTGCATTGATCTGTCTCATTAGGGAGGTGATAGTGCCCCTGTACTCGGCACTGGTGAGGCCGCACCTCGAGTACTATGTTCAGTTTTGGGCCCCTCACTACAAGAAGGACATTGAGGTGCTGGAGCGTGTCCAGAGGAGGGCAACGAAGCTGGTGAAGGGTCTAGAGCACAAGTCTTATGAGGAGCGGCTGAGGGAGCTGGGGTTGTTTAGTCTGGAGAAGAGGAGGCTGAGGCGTGACCTTATTGCTCTCTACAGCTACCTGAAAGGAGGCTGTAGCGAGGTGGGGGTCGGTCTCTTCTCCCTAGTAACGAGTGATAGGATGAGAGGAAATGGCCTCAAGCTGTGCCAGGGGAGGTTTAGGTTGGATATTAGGAAAAACTTCTTCACCGAAAGGGTGGTCAAGCATTGGAATAGGCTGCCCAGGGAAGTGGTTGAGTCTCCATCCCTGGAGGTATTTAAAGAACGGATAGGTGTGGTGCTCGAGGACATGGTATAGATGGACTTGGCAGTGATAGGTTAACAGTTGGACTCGATGATCTTAAGGGTCCTTTCCAACCTTGACGATTCTATGATTCTATGATTCTCGAAACGCATATTTCAAACACTGAAAACTGAACATCTCTTTTGACTTAAGGGCTTGCCAAAGGCAAAAGCTTCTTCCCTGAGACCACTAAGCAAGTTTTTGTTATGGGAAAAAGAGACCCAGACCTTGGGAGTTAGACTGAAGGAAAAAGAAGTTATAATCAATCCTGTAATGACAGAATGACGAAAAAAAAGAACGACTAATATTGCTTTTCAGTTTCAGATTTCTATGATTAATCATAAGCGTATGAACATATTTTCAATAACTTGAAGGCATCTCATTAATTATCCATTACAAAGCATGTGTAATTGCAGATGGCATAGCTCTGTTTCACATATTCTGTGTTACACAACGATGATTATGGTGACCCCAAACTGCCACAACAAGATATTTAACACTCATTTCAGGCCAAATGTAAAAAAGATATTAAGATGCCTAAAGATGCAGATTGAAATCACTCAAACTATTAAAGCTAATTAAATTCAGCATGCATATACAAGTATATCTTGTAAATAGCTGTAATGAAAAATATTATTCATTAGTTTTGGAATTATTAATTCAACATTCTGAAGCTTCAGAAAAACGGACACAGCAAGAACTAGGGTTTAGATGAAGACTTTCATAAAATCATCAACTCAGTGGTTGGCAGCTGTCCAAAAGGATAGCCAGGTCTCAGGAGTTATTATGAAAGCAATAGAGCATGAAACAGAAAAAAACATTATGCCATTACATACAATCCATGGTTCTTTCACACTGAGTACTCTGTGAAGCTTTGGTCAAACATAAAACATTAAAAATGGAAAAGGTTCATAAGACAGTAATGAGGGTGATTAAATGTATGAAACAACTTCCATATGAGGAAAAGAGTTGACTTAAAGGCGGTGTTTTAGATGTTTATGTACTCTTGAATAGCCTGGAGGAGGTGAATAAGAATCAACTATTCATCTCATGCACTGGTTCTTGAGCTGGAAGAGAAAGTGAAGCTAGCGCAAGTCAGGTTCAGAATAAACCAAGGCTGTTGGTTCTTTCCAAAGCACTTGTTCAAGCATCTTTCAAACTCGTGTAAATTTTGTCCATCCTTTGGTGAAGAGTTGTACAGGTCTACCACAAGCTGTGTAACTATCTCCTTTTGTGTTTTGGCTGTGAAGTTCTACTCAATCAAACCTCACATGGAAGTTCTTCTGTACCTTTGCTGCCCTTTCCATTTGTTGCCTTTTCCATTTTTAATAAGCAAAAAGCTTACATGAGATCACAAGACAACTGGACAAATGCTTAGGAAAGAGCTGCAGTTGGGATAACAAAACTGACAAACCCCATCAGCCTTGCCTGAAAATGGCTGGGGGGTGGGAGAGAACATGGCGACAGGCAGGAGGAAGAGAGGGAGAGGGAAAAGTATGATATATACTTACCCTGTTCTTACTTTTTTCTTGTCAGCCATCCACTTCTGTCCAATATGGGAGTCAAAGCAGTGAGCCATGCAATACCTTGGTCCAAATCAGCATGTCTGTTCTCATGATGCCTAAAATCAGAGTGAAATTAAAGAAAATAATAATTTAATGTACTTTTCCCAAAAAACTATGTAGCATTTACTGTTCTGTCATGAGCTGATATGCTTGGAGCACTGTGTTTAGTGGTAGGTAGCAATTAGTAATTAGTAATTGGTAAACAATTATTGATAGCATTGGGAATCTTGCTGTACAGTTTATGATTTATTAAGATGTTTTGTGAAGATGCGTTCTCATGACTCAGTTTTCCAGGATAATTTTTTCCCTCAGGACTCCCGTAAGTTTGGCATGATGACTCATTCATGTCATTTATTCTTCATGCTAAGGGCACAGCTGTTTTGTGAGAACAGTTGACCAGACTGATGGATTATCATCAAGATCAAAACAAAAGGCGATGGATGGCTTCAACCTTTCACATAGTTTTAATTTTATTAGACAAACTGCCCATAAACTGATCTAAAGGACACAAACCAAGTCACTCCAGATTTTGGGGTATGTCCAATATTCTGACAGACAGACATTGTTAAGAGACATCTTACTCCCTATCTTTGATAAGGCAAAGGCCAGAAATGTGTGGGTTTGTGTTGTAAAAAAGCTGATAAGCATACACAGATGCTTCCTGCTTGATATTGCCAAGGATCGAAAGAGCCCTCAGTATCAGAAGTAAGACCTGACATTGACAAAGAAACTCTTTTATCTTTGCTGATATTTTGAATCCTTTGATACTCTTATTTCAAATCTGGATCCAAAAATTCCCAATTTATCTTTATTTTAGGCTCCTCTGAGAGAAAACAATCTTTTAAGATCCATGAAACTTCTGAGCAGTGAGGAAATGATATATTCTGAAAACATTTGTTTAAACCCAGCAGCATTCAGAGGGCAAGGTTGAGCTCAAGAACAGGAGTACTGTCCATGCCAGCATTTTTAAGGAAAATTTGGTTCCCTGTTGTAGCAATATAGGCTCATAGCATGTTGACTTCTATTGCCTCTAGCAATAATAAACAGGTTCATTGGAAGTACCAGACAAGCCTTATAGATCTTAGGACTCTCCTGTTCAGATTTAGTCTGCCATTTTCACACCAAGAATTTCCACATTCAAAAGAGGAGTGTGAACCAATGCTTCAGTGTTTTTCTATCAGGAAATCAAACAAACACTTTTGCTCAGTTTTTATATTTGCAAAGCCATTTGCTACATTAGCTTACATGCCAGTCTGCTGCATTTATAAATTCCTTCACATAGCAATATTTGGGAAGCAGCAAGATGAAAACTTTTCACAGATAAACAAGTTCTCTATAATCAGGAAGTTAGTAAAACCTTGCCATGGAACAACAACATAAGCTGCATAAACACTTTTACATTTCAAGACTGTGATAAACAAACAACAGAATTTCTAGATTTAAAAAGGGAACAATGAACAGATCAAAGTGAATGAAAAATATATTTACTGAATGCCCTTTGGAAACTTCCGTCCTGTGAGACTGCATGCGGAGTCACTGCCAATCATTCACAGTGAGCCAATTGCCATTATATACAAGTCAATGGTAGCAGCATGCACCTCATGAAATAGAGGCTGTAAATTAAATTCTTACGAAGTTTCATCAGATTCCTTTATTTATAAGGAGACTGAAACAAGTGAACCAAGCTTAAACCCATCAGAAGCAAGACCTTATTTCTAGTATAAACATCAGTAGAGTGACATCGCAGAGGAGAGACTTCACTGCAAATCCAATTTACATTGTCTGATCTTCTCCGGAGACAAACAATTTTAATTCCCGCAGAGGTAACCTCAAAGCAGTTTACAAGGCTGATCACCTTGTCTTTGTAGGCCAGCCCATCTTTACTAGCCCCAAGAGTTGTGATACTAACCTTATCTGTAAATTTGGGTCACTTGTATTTTGTCTTTGTGATTACACACGCTTGATTTATTTCGCTTCACAGAAAAGCAAAGTGTGCATGAAGACCAACAGCACCTCTCTTAAAGGAGGGAAGTAGGAAAGGGCTGCTGAGAACAGTGGGGGGAAAAAAGAGAGATTCACCTATAAATATCACTCAGTAATGAAGCAATAGAATAATGTAGTCTGGCAACAGAGCAGATGTTAGCAGGAAAATAGATTGTATGGTATAATATTTTTTCACAGAATGCATGTTTTTTTTTCGTAGTCTTTCTATGCAAGTGTTGTGCATTATTACAGTAAATTTAAAAGCTTAAAATCTGATTTTTTTTCTGAGCAGCAAATGCAATATTTTTCCACACCCTTTATTTAAACTACTGTAATCAAAACTGTCACTTGCTGTGGCTAGACACTTAGGAAACACAGCAGTTCCCAAGAGTCTGTGGAAAGGTTTATTTTTCCTTTGACTACTCAGACAGTATTTCCTTTTAGCCCTGTCATACTGCTCTTTCCACCAGATGGTTTGCTGGTTCCTATTCTAGCTAAGAAGGATTTAACCAGCTTGAATTAATCCTTACAGTTGTCATCAACTAAGTGTTAATGCTCTGACACTGATTTAATCCTTTGGGATTTCTTTCCTCTCTGCCCCGCGATGCCTTTTGGAAAGGGAGGGAGAAGAACGCTTGTGGTGTTGAGCTGACGGAGAACAACACAATGCTGTGCTCCATTTCAGCAACAAGGTTATGGGTACCCACCAGGCACTGCCTGGATAATCTAACCAGGTACCTTCATATGGTAGATACGAACGACTGGGAAAGAGCTTATCTTATGACAGAAAAACTCAATAATTTAAGCAATTATATGTGAAGCAGAAGCCAATACAAGTGTAAAATCTTGCTTATTTGGTTTGTCACTACTGAGGCTGGGTAGTGTCTTTCACACTGTCCTAATCTTTTTGTTTTCCTCTTTTAATATATTCTTTTTCAACTTTCAAAACTAGAATATCTTTTAAAATAGCTTTAGCTCTGTTTTCTTTCCTTCTAGAATCTGTATTTCCTATTGTACTGCTGAAATTATTAATCCAATACACCTCCATGCCCTCTGTGTGCATTAATAACAACCTGGAATTTGGGTCATTAGCATATCACTAATCTCTGGAAACTAATTATAAAGCGCATGCCCAATTTACACTGACCTTTTCACCATGTGACTTAGAATCCAACTAAACAACTGACAGGCTCTTACTTTGCGCTTCCCACTGTCGCTCTAGGAAGGCAGGATTACTTGGTGTTTCCAGTAACTACAGGTATCATCTGGCAGGCATTTAGCATTCTGTAAGAGATGGTAACACTTGTCACTTGTTTATCAAGAGATGCTAATATTCAGGGGAAAAAAAATTAGATTAGAAAAAGCCTCTTTGCTACCAATGGAGCCCCTCTGTAGTAAACCTTGCCTCCAGAAAACATTTTAGCTCCTTCTGCAGAAAGTAGCATTTCTGCTACAGATAGCAATCTGGGAAGCATTTATATATAAGCAGGATGACTATTCAGGGGCAATGTTCCTGCTGTCCTTGCAGAGCATCAGATCTGTTTAATTGTGACAGAATCTTTTCAGCAAAAATGGACAGTCTGTCACTCCCAGATTAGAAAGCATTCCTATTTGAAATTTTTTGCAAATGCTTTGATTGATAGGCTTATAATCTTCCCTAGGTAAATTGTCTCGACAGCAACCAGACAACCCTAGACCTGCTAGCTTTAGTAAACTAAACATGAAGTAATTTAGCAGAATTTAGACTGTGATCTCACATCCACTGAATTTAATAACCATTCACAAGTATGAAATTAATACTTTTAGATGTTTGCATGATGAAGTTTTTAAGTAAACATTTCCAGGTACTGAATGAGCAATATCAAAAGAAAATGTAATCCTTCTTTGTTTATGGCTGAGATCCTGAAAGAGTCATTCACATTTCCAATTTTTTATTTTCTGCCTTTTTTTTTTTCACTTTTTGCATTAGTGTTTTAAGTAGTATAACCAAAGTGTTTTTACAATAGAAGAAGCATATACTTATTCTACTTTCCTGCAATGCTTTCAAGAAGAAGCAAAGGAATTTTTCCTCAGGTTTTCTAACACTAAGCAACTAACTAAGCAACAACAGGTCATGCAGGACTTCTGTGCAAAAATGAAGTGGGTGAAAACATGTTGGCATAATGGAAGCTTTAGCAAGACTGCAGGTGGTATGACCAACTTCCAGTATTAGGGTTTAGGTTATATTTATGTTTCTATATCCCTCCACATGTTTATACACATTGTGTATTCCCTCTTCGTTGTATGCCCTACTTTAACTGGACCACTTTTCTTCCCCGCTGCAACACCTGGGCTCTGGCTTCCCATTCCCTCCAAAAAGGAGAAGACGAACAAATGTAACTTTTCAATCCACTTCTGTGAATTATGGCTCCTGAAATTATATAGCATAGTTACTGTTAAGCATACTCTTGAACAGGGATACTAGAAGATAAAAAGGTAATGTAATTACAAATGGGGGGATGGTTGAGTGTGCTAGGACAGATTTTATTCTCCATTTTCACATACAGAAGTTTGTTGTGTACTTTTAGCTCAGACTGACTTTTTTCCCTCCTGCTGCTCTATTGCAAGTAATACCTTATGATGTAAAGATCCTCATTGAACTGGGGTTAGGCTGAGACCAATTTCAGTGGGCTTTGGATCAGGCTGGAACTGTTAAGACTGAATATTCTTAGTTCTGAAATCCCTTTTTCCTCCCTCATGTAATAGAAATTTTACTTAAAGACAGGAATTGGCTCTCCTGTCTCAGTTTTTGCGTTCAAGGGCCTTTTGTTAGTGAGCAGAAGCTCAGGCAGGGTTTGCAAGGGTCCCGGCTCAGCAAAGCACAGCTGCATGATTGATTTTCAATGCCTAAGTAGGCCCAGTTTAAGCAAAATGATTATTCACACCACTAAAGGTATGTCTGCATTGTCTGCATGACACATACAAGCGCATCAGTTGCAAACACCGCCCTTCCTCTCATGTTACTGATTCTTTTTTCCTAAAAGTTGAAAGTATATATTGAAAAATTAAAAGGAAAATCGGGGTTTTGCTCTGCCCTCCAATTTTCATCCCCCCCAGTGTAATGGAGACATGAATGGCTGTTGCAGCACGGCCTCTTCCCATACACCTGTAGCAAGAAACGTGGTTTGGCTCGAGCTACATGAGCTCTCACAAAAAAAGCCTAATGACAATGATTAATTTACCCAAAATTTAACAACAGGCTGTTTTTGGGTGGGGGGCTGCCAGAAACCCCAGCTACAGCATCACTCCCCACTGCAACAGCCCCTATGCAGCAGTTAAACCCGTGTCCACTGTGGTTTTGCATTTCCATCATCCAGTGTCAACTGCACTACAGATTTGCCCCAAATTTGCCTTGCCTTGGCCACCCCGGCATACGGCTGTCCCTCCATTACCTACCTTCTTCCCTCAGGCGTCTGTCTCTGCCACAACCAGCAAGCTGTCAGACTTTGGCCCCTGAGCAGACAAAATGGCTCCTGCCAGGCTGTCCCCTGAGGTGGGGACAGGCCAGGGCTGATGAGAGAATGGATGCCACAGGGGCTGTGGGGAAACAGCCCTGGGCAAAAAGGAGGGATGGCACTCTGTTGCAGCCAGTGCTGGGGGAGGAAGAAGCTCTGCCATTGTGCAGACTCTGAAGTGGGCTAAAAATGGATGAGGAAAAAAATATCCTAAGCCAGAAAGGATGGGAGTGATGATTGATGAAAGGCCATTCAGTGCCCTGTGGGGAGCAACCAGAGACTGCCGCCTGAAGGAAGATGAAGAGAGATTTTTATGTTTTAAAATGGCACACTTCAGGTGCCCTTTCTAACCCAAATTTCCTCCCAGTCTGAGGAGGAAAAATCCCTTTGGGACACCCCCCCCCCCAGCACCATGACAGTGGATGGCATTGCCCCCCCACCTCAGCAGGGCTGGCCACCTTGGGGCAGGGGCTGCAGGGGCCATGGCGCCGCAGGGGCTCTATCCCGGCGATGGAGAACAAGCTCCTGCAGAGAAAGGAAACGTCCCCAGCATCAAGGCAGCCAGGCAAAGAATTCACACTCTGGATAAGTTTAAAAACACCAGCATTCTTCTCAGACGAAAACATAGGTCCTTGTGGAAATGTGAGTTTTACAAGGAAGAAGACGTGCTTCAGGCTGCCCTGTCCACTGAGCTTTAATTAGTGATGTCTTCCTTCCACATTTCCATGCGAGTGATGTGCTGATCAAGTGCCGTCGTGGCAGTTCCTGGGAGAGAAGCTCCCCACACAGCCACCATATAGACACAGCAAAGCAACTGATGGAGAAGGCTGCTCTGCTCCCCTCATTCTCTGCACCATGCCCTCAAACCCACTGAGTGATGGGACTCACTCCGTGTCAACAGTAGGGACAGTTCTATCTATCTAATCTATAATTAAAAGCAGTTCCAGTTCTTAACAGTTATTCAACAGTTATGATTAGCTACCTACTTCCTCTCCTTTAATCATCCATAATGTCAATTGCTATCAACTTATTTTATTCATGTGAATATGCTTATGCAGATATTCACTGTACCTCCTGCCACTGAATTCGCCACGTCCACTAAGTACTGTAAGCCTATAAATAAAAACTGAACAGTAGCAAATAATCACATTGCAAATAATCACAAGAATTGGTGCTCCATCAAAGTTATTTCATCCAGTGCTGCAGAAAGCCTGGGCCAAACAGCTTGAGTCTTTGTGGCAATAGTTTTGTCTGATAAAATGGTGCTGACCTACTGATGGATGTATGGTGATTTAACATATATGATTTCTCCGATTCAGTGATGAGCAGAGCATTCCCCTTTAGGAGGATTACAGTTTTATGGCAACGCCCCATCTCCTTACACTGAGCTCCTAACACTTGTTTCTCTCTGCTGTGCTCCAGAGGTTGAGTAGATTTACTTTGGTTGTGTACAGTACATTTACTTGCAAGCGCTTTCAAAGTTATGGCCATGATTCTTATCATCCCCTAAAGACTGTTAATTAAAAAAATCTCTTCATTAACATTTCAGCATTATTTTGCATGATGTCAATGATTACCTTTGGTATTACTCAGGACAACATCTTGTGTAAACCTGTGTCCCAAAGTTAATAAGATAGTAACTCCTGGTCAAGAAAGAGAGCCAACAATTATTTTATTCACATTCTTCACTGAATTTAAGCCCTGACATGTACACCTGCTCATGTTAAATACCACTATGGTTATGGTCTTTTATTCACACTAAGTATAAATGTATATTATTTTAACTAAACACGGAGGCCTGACTAGAACATGTAGTAACTAAGATTCTCGGTCTTGTTGTAACCTGTAATGATCACCATACTTTCCAACAGTCTGGTTTAATGCTTGCTTTTATGAATATTTTCCCTTCTGCTCACTAGTTATAATAGAGAGGGAGTTCACCCGTACTAGTGGGTGCATGTTGCTGTACACACTGCCTCATCTGCTGTGATGAGATGCAAGAAAGGAGGCAAAGGAGCACACATGAAGGATTGTACAGAAAAGAAAAAAGCACACACACACACAGAAAACGATATGCCCTCATGCTGCAGCCTCCCCCACTCAAGCAGCCTCTGACAGCAGAGGAAAAGACTTCACAGAGCAGTTTGCTTCGCTGCAGGAGTGACAAACCAAAAAGCAGCAGTGGAGCTATTTCTGCACTGATGAGAGTCAAAGCCTGTTCCTCTCAAGTGTCCCTCATAGGAGGAAGATTTGGAGAAGATGAGAGACAGCAGACATCTTCTCAGTTAAAACCACCAACCTGATCTTTACATATTGATTTAATGGCCACTAGCATAAAGGAAACAGAAATTCTGCATTCTACCTCATAACCCCCCTGTCTGAAATATCCTTGTACCTGGAGTAGCTGGCAGAGCTCCAGGGCAGCACAGCACACCATACTCTTCTGTTCAGAAAAATCCAGTGGGCTCAACAAATACAATTTGATTCAGACACTTTCCCAGACCTCTGTCCTTTCGCACCCCACTAAGGCTTGAAATAGTCTCACAACCTCAGTGTCTGTTTGGGTTGGTAAGTCTCATGTGGCTCTGGACTAACCAGCTACCCACAGCCCTTTTTAGAGGTCCTCGGCCAAAAAAATCACAGGTAAATTAAAATGTATAATTATTCTATACCTCACTACAGGTACTAATAGGAAGTTGCAAATTTATTCTGGTGAAATGTGCTGTAACTTAGCCATGGATACCTTGTTTTGTCAAGTTCACAACAGGCTTTTACATCCATGTCTTTATTACAGGAATCTAGAGCTCTGCTTTCAAAGGAAATAGCTTTAGGCTGCATCACATGTTATACCTCCATATGGTGATAGTTATAAAACCCTTTTCTTACACATATCCAGGAAAACTCAGAGCTGCTGTCAAGGCTGACATAACAGTCTGCTTTATCTTGTTAGCGGATGAACAGACTAAAATAGCCTTTTTCTCACAGAATGCTAATACAGTTCTGATTCTATATATAAGCCCATGGATTTATTGCAAATCTACTGGTAAAACTAGCACTACACTAACTTCTGTAAACTACTTAGTGCTTTTTTTCCCCTTTAGAAAATTTGAATATACTCTGAGTACTCCTCATTTTAAATGTTTTTAAAAGTTGCTTTAGGAAAACTTTTTTTCAGTGCTCTCCGACATTTCCTAATTATTTGACAAGCATCTTGGAAAACAGACATAGAATCATAGAATGGTTTGGGTTGGAAGGGACCTTAAAGATCATCCAGTTCCAACCCCGCTGCCATGGGCAGGGACACCTTCCACTAGACCAGGCTGCTCAAAGCCCCATCCAACCTGGCCTTGAACACTTCCAGGGAGGGGGCGTCCACAACTTCTCTGGGCAAACTCTTCCAGTGCCTCACCACCCTCGTAGTGAAGAACTTCTTCCTTATATCTAATCTAAATCTACCCTCTTTCAGTGTAAAGCTTAATGCATGCATTTGGGCTGAATCTGTCAGCTAGAGAAGTGAAATTAAAGTTATATATATGCCCTAACTTATCAAATGTCCATCTAATAATATTGTGCCCAAATCAATTGCCAGCTTTGTTGGCAGTGGCAATGTCTAACCCTGCCTGGTCAGAATATAAACTGGTGACCAGCTTTCAGAAGACTACATACCACTGCCAGACACATAAGCTATGCCTGCTCCCAAACACCTTCCTGTCTTTTATGGCTTTGCCTGAAGCATTAGTGAATCTTCCTTTTAGACACATATTCTGCATACTGTTAATAGCTGATGGTATGCCAGCATCCTTCTCCTCACTTATTTCCATTTCTCCAAACAAACCTTTACGCAAATCTTTTTTAATAACCTGAAAAAAGAAAAAAAGGGAGTTATTTATGGTAAGCTTTCAGCAGTTTTTCTTCTACTTTCTTCTTCCAAATTTCTTCTTTCTCTCTGCTGTAGTTACTGGCAGGTTCTAACTACATCTTCACTATGGATGCAAGTTCAAGATCTGATGTAATTCTGACAACAATAGACCACACCTTTCAGTGTGAAGTTTCTAAGGTGTGGTAACAATTACTGTGCCTTGCGCTCGGAGGCATGGGTAAACAGGTAAAATGCAGCTGGATTGGTGCGTGCTATTATATAATGCACCCAGCTTGAGCTCCAATTATCTAGTAATGCAATATTTCTTTGTTTTCTTAAAGTTCTGAGTAAGCTTTTTTCCTGCAGCACGTTAGATCAACATAGGCTTTAAATGTGAGAATCTTCCTTTAACACTATTCAGCAACCATTTTCCACCCTGGTAATTAGTAAATGCTGGCCTAGATATGCCAGAGCTAGATCAGAACAAAGGCGAAAGAAGCCTTGGATAAAGCCAGAGGGAAGGGGTACTGAGTCTTGTTTTCTATCTTACAACTTCTTTATGGTGCTCCTTTCTTTCTGAATTTGTATGTGGGATTTAGGGATTGGGGGTGGGGAGGTGGGGGGGGGTGGTATATGTGTTAAAATTACTTCATTTTCCCTAAAGACAGAAAATAATACAGCGATATCACATTCACAGGCAGTTGTGCTGGCTGTCACCTCTACATGCTTACATCAGATGTAAGTCTGCACAGAAAAACCTTGGCTAGCCAGATATCTGAAGCAGATCTTGAAATTCAGGAGGAGGTGGGGTGGACATTTGTGTGTCAGATCTGGTATAGTGACACTTGCATTCTCCTTTATTACTCATGCACTGACTACCTCGAAATCACTTTTAATTCAGATAATTATACTGCTGTTCAGCTCTGATATTTTGCTTTTAATGCTCCTGCATCTTGCTCACCTCCATCTACTGAGGTGACATTGTTTTTTATGAAGGGCAGTTTAAAAACTGTCACAGAAACTGAAGCTGAGCCATCCAGGAAAGTGCAAGATGTTCCCTTCCCTAAAAACATCAAGCAGAATAAAAATGAAGAACAGATCTGGCAGCACAGTTTGCATTTCCCATTATTATTTGCACTGTCTGCATGTTGGAGGTGGCAAGAGAAAATCAGTCCACTCTGAAATCTCTTTTCATTGCTCCTGAATAGCCTAGTTTGTCCGTACATCCAAACCTCTCATTATTCAGACAGACACTCCTACTATTTTCACCTCCTTGCTTTGTTTATCCATGATAGCATGATTGAGTACATTTCTCCCTTACCATGCAAGTAGGTGTTATGATTTATGCTTTGTTTTCTTAAATAACCTCCTACGACAGACGACTCCTCCTTCAAAACACAATCATCTCCACTGCACTTTTATTTTTTCACATGCATCAGATTAGGTACCATTCACGTTGTTTCTCTAACCCCAAGGAGACACAGCCTGGGTAGAACTGAGCCGTACTTACTCAGTACTTACTGAGAGCTGTCAATCAGCCATAGCCTTGATGTAAGCAGCTGATTGAAGGGCCATGGGGAGAAAGGAAGAGTTCAGTCTTCAGACCTCTTCAGTCCTTGTCCTTTTTACTGAAACATTTGGGAGTAGGTATACTTCTCTCTCTGGAATAGAACAGAAATCACATTTCTACCTGGCCAGTACATGCCAACCTGAATGGGAACTGATAACTCTATAGATGTAAGTAACAAAATCTCATCCTTCAAACCAATGATTCTTTACCATCGAACATAAAATTTTCAACTATTGAATTGAATTAAATCATTGTGTTTTGCACACGTCTGCCCATTGCAATTTCAGGTTGTAAGTACTAGTGCTGATTAATGACTTTGCTGTTTTACAAATCAAAACGACAGAAATCTTCCATGATATGGTAGAAGAATTTCCAAACCAGCTAGAAAATATGTACCTTTGTAGAGGAAAAAAAGTATTCCATTATTTCAGAGAAAAAAAAATATTTACTTGACAGCTACTGCTGAAACAAAGCAGAGCAAATACAGGAGGACTAGTACACTGTACTTATTATTGGATACACACTTCTCAATTAGATCTGCGATTTCCCAAATACATGGATAGTATTTACATTGCAGATTAATTATACTTGGAGTGAAAACATTCTGAAAACTGTGTCACTAGGTAAATATCTTAAGCTAAATGTTTAAGTTAAATTTCAAACTCTTTTGTCCAGTTACATTTCATCATGTCCTACTGGGCAATGTTTTTCTATGAAACATCTTTCTGAATTATTTTTTCTCTGCTTCATTATTCTTAAGCCATCTCTAGAGGAAGTTCACAGGATAAGGATTTATCATGTTTTTCCAAATAAAAATGCCTCTCCTAAACTCTGCTGTCATAACAGTCACGAGGTCTCCCAGCCCAGTTAGCATGCATGTTGTAAGAAACAAGCAAAACATTGTACTTACAAGCTTATGAACTTATAAGCACAAAGAGACAAAGCTAATCATAGGCTTTCTTAATTCAAATACCCCATATAGCTTGCCTAAAAAAGATATGCTCTGCCAGAGGTCAGTGCAGAGATCTATGTGGGAAGCAGACATTGAGATAAAGTACTTTTATTTCCCTGCTCTTCATCTTCAGGTGAAGCCACTTGACCTCCTTTGTAGGAGGCAACTTTATTCTCTTGTGTATAAAACAGGGAAGCCTCAAGTTTACCCTGAGTTTGCCATAGAGAGAGGCTGTTTTGTAATGTAACCTCATCAAAACCCTCTGCATTCAAGGAATAAAAAGAAAAAGTTGTAGTAATAAGGCAGGAAGGTTTTCCTGATAGAAAGACCCAGCAAGTTTATATTGCTTCATCAGTGTGAGATAACTTCTACTCAACTAAAACTTTAGCTAATGCTTCTGTAACCCAAGCTACATTCATGATTTTTGTTTGTCCTGGAATTTGGACCCTTCAGCCTGTCACAGATCTGTTTTTTCAACATATAATGCCATTAATAGTTAGATACCTTTGTTCTCTGAACATGAGAAATAAATTATATGTACCATATAACATCCTGCTTGCTTCAAAAATCTAAGAGCTCTTGATCTCTGTGTTAGTTATCTTTTCATCACTGTCATTATAAAAATGCATATGTAGTTGAAAATGGGTCATGTAAAAAAAAAAAAAAAAAAAAGACCTTCCAGAAATGATGCCCCAAGACATAATCAGAACCCTTAAATATCTATATTTCATTGGGTTCAGTGGAGCTATAGCGATTCAAGTAATTCTGTTTATGGTAGTCCATGGCCAGAAAACATTTCTGCATATTCAGTAATACTTCATCACTCATTCTTTACACACTATAATATTTATTTTTCAATTTATACTTAGGAGTTTGGTCTCAGGAAGTTAGTGGTGTTATCACATATTCATATAAGCTCTTAGTTTCATAAATGTAGTGTCATGAATTATTGTCATCACCCAAGAGGGATGTAAAGGCTACCAAGTCCTTTTTGGGAAAAAATGAATAAACCTTATCTCACACTGGGAATTTCTTGGTTTTAAGTGTCTGCAATTAATTACTGTTGCCTCGTAGATTCATAAGCTAGCCAATATTTCCTGGAGAGACATAGAGGCAGAATTCTTTCAGACAAGCACATCCAGAAAATAACATTTGCTCACTACAGATAATGCTTCCCACTGATTGTGTTAACAGCTAATGTTTCTTACATCTTGAACAATTATAGTCTTGAAAATATTTACAACTTATTTTTATTCTCCCTTTTTTCCCCTCTCTCCCATGGTGTCATATGAGATCTGACTGTGTATCACTAATTTTTTGAAATGTCCTGGATATAATTTGAAGCCAGGCTGTTTTCACATGAAATTGTTTCACAATGGATTTTAAGTAAGAAGCTCTTACTCCATCTACTAAATATGGTTTATGTTAGCTTCACCTTTCAAACTGCCTGAATGCATGAAGCCTCCTGAAAATTTACAATGTATATACTACAAGGTGATACCTAATTTAGTTTATGCTATGAAAGTCTGATCCAGTTCCCATAGAAATAAATTAAAAACATTATGCTGACTTAATGAAAATTGGATTCAACCCTAAAAGGGTAGGACTCTGCTTATATGAACAGAAAGGAGAATATGGTATTTCTGTCAGTGTTTAAAGTGAGAATGAAAATTCAGGAATCTCTTATTAGAGAGAAGGAGAGAGATAAAGACATAATACCAGTGAAGTCAGCAGAGATAAACTGATATAAATGCTTTCAGGTGAATCATACCATTCTGACAAATGATGCAAAAGCATAGTAGCTGTTACAGCCTCAGGTTAAAATCAAGACACAAAAATGTTTTGCATGGTAGAGACTCTACTGCATTTATGAACATAAGAACATATATTTAGCTCAGCATTTTCATCTTTTTCATTTTATACTTGCATTTATAATCTCATCTGGGTTTCCTACCCTCGTTTTCTTAGCAATCATAAACCTGCTATATTCTGTGCTTAGAGATTTTGTGAGCTATTATGGATTCCGCTTGGAGAACATACGTTTCAATACCTATGAAGCACTGCATCAGCACTATAAGCTGGCTTTTTGTTTAACTCATATGCTACAGCTTTCATATTTTGCAAATAGTACTTCGTGTAGGGATAAAGAGTTCCCTGAAAAAAAAACTTGGCCACCTCAGTAGAGGTCCAGAGGTCTTCCTGCGCTCTGCATACAATAGGTTGGAGAAAACAGTCTTCCTGAAGTTTCTGGCATGCTGTTCTTGCTCCCTTGGATCTTCCAGAGGGAAGTATAACAGCTGAAAAAGTTGAATTATTCTGTGTCATTAAGACTGTGTGTGACTCGGCATTTTGGGCTACCTGTAATTAGCTATGAAACCCTTTCTGATAGCTTCCTCATAGCATGGATCAGACTGAAGCTGTTACCATTCAGTGGGTGTGAAATGAGGTGGCACCCATTTGTTTGTTTACTCCTTATCTAAAATGCTCTGCAGCATTAATCTCTAATAGGATAACTACTGTGTATCTAGATCCACCCTGTAACAAAGCTGGTCCTTAGAATGCGAATAATCATCACCGATGAAATGCTGAAGCAGAATCTATTAAAGCTTCAAATACTTTTATGCTTACAAAAGACACAGCAGTACACTTATCCAGAATGTGGATTTTTGGAAAATCGTGCTTAAAGACTAGTAGCCACCATTAGAGAAAATAAAGTTGCTGAGCCTACAGTCAGCTTATATGCTTTTTCTAGCTAATTGATCTGTTTTTGCAAGTGAAAAAGTGTATCAGATGTTAAGCCCAGCTGTTCCTTGGTGGGACAGTTCCCATAACTGGGAACTACAAAGGGAGAAAAAAAAAATCACATGTTTATTTCAACTTTGAGGATCTTCATTAAAAAGGCATACATTAAGCATGGAATATAAATATTAATTTTAGAAGAAAGGCAAATGAGACACTATTAGTAAAGACGTGGATAGCATAGCTGAGATGGATTTGACTAATACATTAGCAATTACAAAATAACCCAAGTAATGTTAAGTTTCCCGGCACTAAGTAACCTTAATTACATTGTACATCTCTAATATAAACATATAGTTTGCCACAGGGCAGTTATCCATTATGTTGAAGAGTAAATTTCTGTATTTATTTATATAATTCTCAGTATCAGTAGCCTATTTTAAAAAGCAAAGTTAAAGTAATGTAATGTTTTGTATTTAAGGTTTGTTCCACAGCCCACTGGAGTCAGATGCAGTCACTCACTGAATCCCCAGCACAAAACTGAGCCTTATTAATGTGAGATGGTTCGTACTGGGGAGTGTAATTGCTCTGAGGTCTGTCTGCCATCCACTGAAATAGTGTATTTATCGCTTTTCTGTAGGTGAGAAAGTGACTACCAAAATTATGACTCAAGCTCTCTATGAAGTTTTACAGCTCTGTCTTGCAGGGAGGTTATGGAGAGCAGCAGTGACCAGGAAAGTTTTGCTGCTGCCCAACCTTCAGCAGCCCAATCTCAGCAAAACCTGAAGCAAAGGCAAATTGCTCTGAATTCTCCCGCTTGCATAAGGCTGGTAATGAATTTTATGCCCATGGATGCTGTGCGAGGTGGAGCCAGGGACCCTGCTGGTGCTTCCCAGCTGCACTGTGTCTTTTCCCCCTTCAAGGAGAGAAGGGTGGCCAGCCTGATACTGCTGACCGGGCAGCTCCAAGCATCTGCCATCTCTCTTTAGCAACAGCGTGCTGCCAGTTGACTAAAGACCCACATCCCAAATGAACTGTTAAAAGATAAAGAGGGACAAGGTAAGAGTTAACATGAAACATTTGAAACCATATTCTCCTATTTGCAAATTCTCCGTGTATTTTGCTCAACAAAAATTATTTGTGAAGGGAAAGAGATAATAGCTGTTTATAAAAGCGGCAGTATGTGTTATTAGTGTGAAATAAGAGCAAATCCTGAAAAAAGCAAAATTATCTAAATTATGAGAGAAGCAGTTGAACCCCATAGTGCTGACATTTAAAATTGTAAATATTGGAATGAAGCAAACACGTGAATAATGCCTTTCCACAAAACACTGCTCATAATAACTGACATTTTCAAGTCCCTATTTTAATGCCTTGTAGTATGTTAAATACTATTGCCACATTAAAATATAAATTTCAAATTTGAAATGTTACAGAAATAACTCCTCACTACCTTGAGGAAAGATGTCAATGTCAAACAAAATTAGCTCACCAGCAAAAACCAGCTTGTCTTCTGTTATGGAGGGACTGCAAAGAAATAAGAAGACGTTTATACACAGGTAAACAGACTTGAGGTAGGGGGCTATAGTACCCTTCTGGAGGAATCTGCATGTATTATTATACATTATATTTTGTCTGTGTTGTATTGAGCCCATCAACTGCTGTGCATTCAGTTTTGGGCAGTGAATGTCTGAGGTTTATTAATAAGAAGCACTTTTAATATTTACTCTGCTACAACCAAAGCCAGTTTTGCATTTCAAAGGGAATCATTGTATTTATTCCCTCATTAAACAACCTATTTTTCAGCTGGAGACAAGTTTCCTATTTTGAAGTATTAATATTTAAAACTAACGTCTTCTTATTTTGAGGATGTTACCTACTCATTAAAACAAGGATCCAGCTCACCTGGTCAAGTTACTTCACATCTCTCTGAGATGTCAGCACTCATAAGATGAGATTGATAATGCCTGCCTCCTTTATGCAAAGATGGGGCAAGGTTTATTAGCTCTTTATAACATTTAAATGAAGGGTATTGATCCTGTGATGTGAGGAAGATTTTGTTCTTCTTCTCAACCAGCGTAAGATTCATGTTTTGCAGTCTGAAGCTGGGGTGGTTGGGCTTTAGCTTATTGACCCACTGATTCACTCAGACATTAAGGTAAAATAAGCAGCATGTAGCTGAGCATTTAAACATCAAAACCTCTACTGTAAAGGGTACATTGATGCCAAATTAAGTAGCCCCCATGAAGTTTAGCTTTCGCACTGAATAATGCATCTTACATGTGAGGCAGACCAGCTCTTTCTGAGTTTTGCTGTTACGGATGGCTTGTCTCAGCCTGTCACCACCCTGAAGGTGAAGGTCCTGCTATAGTGTGACTTTTTAGGGCTTAACAGAATTTTTTATTTTTATATTCATTCTCAGGAAGTATTTGCACAAGACTTTACAAGCACGTTGTTTTCAGTGAAGGAGGTGTGTTTGTTTATTCTCAGATTGCTTTTGGACTTATAGACCTTTTCCAGCTTAACAGTTATATCTGAATGACATTCCTCATTCCAAGCTTAAGCAGAACAAGCTAATTGCTAAGAGACTTTATGTACACAGAGCTATTAATTGCAATTAGAGTATAATACACAAGAAGGCTGACAGAGATTAAATTTCATTATCTGGCCTCAATCAACTCACATGGACTGGGGTTGTAAACTTTATTTCCCATCACATGACTTCTCTGCATATTCCTTGGTAGTCAGCCTTGAAAGACACCAGTTATAATCTACAAGCCCTATTACATTTTCATAAATATTCAACTTCAGTGGTGATTTGCCGAGTGCCCTGTACTTGATGTTCTCTCTCACCCTGGAGTAATTTCCCTTGACAAACATTGATGGAAATGCAACCAAAGTTAATTGACACAATTTCCCTTTTTTGTTCTGAGTGTAGTTGCTCTTGGTTTTACTCTGTTTGCACAGGCCAAGGATCAGTTGTCTTAGAGAAGGACTTATTCTGCCTGAGAGAGAAGGATCCCTGTTAACCACGTCTTTCCACAGGCATTTCTGTGACGATCTCCTCCAGTCGTCCAGAAGTCTTTTGCCAGCCATTTTCATACTCAAGGATAGCATTAATCTTCTTGTGGAAAACCTTATGAAAATGAAAGCTGTTGTCACTGTTAGCAATCAAGAAGCTCTCCTTCCTTTTCATGCAACCCTGTAACTCTGCCCTGAAAAGATGCTTTCCAGAAAACAGGTATTTCTAACTCTGTTTTAACCAGAAATAGTTAGGAGTACTTTTTTGAAAGATACTTTTTAGAGGTTTAGTTTATCTCTAAGAGCCGTAGTATCAGGAGCATCAACATGAAGTTTGGCAGTGTTTCATGTCCCCTAAACCGAACTGATAGCACTGATCTGTCTCTAATCAAAGCCCACCTGATATTTAGTAACGATACCAGCTTCGCTTGCTTAAAAATAACAGCACCAATTGCTGCACTCCTGAAAGTTTTTACAACATTTGATATTGAGACTTCAAAATAGGAAGATAACTGGAAAATATAAATGTATTTTTGTAACACTTAACTTTGTTTATGATGGTATTATGTACACAGAATGTTTTCTGCAGACATGCCTCCAGCTTACATATTATTTCCTTGCTCGAAGCCCTCCGAAGATTAGTGAGTATGTCAACAGCAATTTATACAAAAGCAGCCTCCAGGGCCAAAACGTGATGCTTGTAAGGTTGGAAATTCTACAGTAAAAACGTCTTAAACATATGAGTGTGTCACTTTATTCTTAGTGTAAGTAAGTTAAAAAGCATTATCATTATATTAAGAATTTAAAATGTTTTCTGTTCCCTTCTGTTTTACAGGGAACTTGTCACTGTGCTCCTAAAGATTCCTGGGTCTCAGCAATTTTCAAAAGCTTCTCTGCAAAATTTTCCAATTTCGTTCGCTTCCGTTTACCAGGCAGTACTCCTGTTTTTTGCTATAGGTGCAGGAGCCAGCTTGGTTGCCTTTGGTTTGCATGAGCAAGACCATGCAGAGGTAATCAGACTAATGAACCTGCCAGGGAATGGCCAGAGTAAAGAGCATCAAGAAAATTTGTGCTTTCAGTTCTCTCTGATCTCATCTTTCAGCTCACTAATTGCTGCAAGGCCAACTCCATTGAGTTCCTCCTGCTATGGGAATTAGGATGTCTGGGCATCTTGCAACACTGGGCTCATCATTTGTGGGTTACCTGTGATCAAACTGTAAGGAAAATGGGCACTGAGGCATTTTTGAGGGAAAAAAAATTACAATTCCCCCTTTTTTTTTTTTTTTTTTTTTTTTGTTACTGGAATTGTATAGTAAAATAATCTACTCCCTATTGATTGGATTTTCAAAGGCCACAATTTTAGCATCCAAAGTGGTTTTTCTTTAACATTAAATCCTTAATATCAGGTGTTTGGAAGTATTTAAGCCTTGAAGAAAAGGAAAAGTTTTGGGTGCTTTTGAAAACATAAGCAGGCCTCTGTATTTTTCACATGTTAACCAGCAGCCTTTTTTGTTGGGAAAGTCTCTTTGCCCCAAAGTTTCTAGATCAGGAGATAAAGAAAACAGTGGGGCTTGTCTGTCTCATTCATCATTTGGGGAGAATTTATGCTTCTTTAGGCAGGCAGTGGGCCATGATTAGGTGTATTGCAGTTAAAAAATATGAAGAGGTGCATACAGAGATACACATAGAGATCAGTCCATTGGGATTCACTCTACAGCCAGACTGGGAAGCGAGAGCAGTGAGAGGAGCATTTGTACAGAGAAGCTTGTCTTTCTGCAGACTGTAAAACTTCCACATTACAAAGCAGACACAGAAAAGGAAGTAGAAACCATGCCTTGGGTAGTTCACATTCACAGGTGAGCAGATCTGAACCAGGGATTCTCTGCATCGAGGGGATGACATGGGAGTGGGGAGATGAATGGAAGTGGTAAAATAGCTGTTTGTATAACTGGGAGATGGTCTGTGCCAGACCAGGGTGTGCAGGCATCGCTCTCAGAAAAGATCGGTTCCCTTCAGGCTCTCCATACATTGTCTCCGGATCACAAACCAAGAGGCTCAGCCGCTTGTAGCCACTTGTGCACAAGGTCTATTATTTCTATATCATATAAACCAACGTAGAGTACAAAATTACCTGATTAGGTACCCTGCTCTGCTCTCCAGTCTGAGCTGATACTTGAGGGTGGGCATCCTTCTTCCATGTAGCAGCTACAGGATTACTATTTGCTGTTCAGACATAAGAAACTGGTACAACATAACAATGTAACTGGTACAATATAATAGCCTAATTCAAAGCCTCCCGAAGTTAGTGGAGTGACTCCCATAGATTTCAAGGGGATTTTGCTCAACCTTAGAGGACCAGATTCTTCCGAAGATATTTAGATGCCTAATGGGATTTTCAAAAGTACCTTAATAGATTAAGCATCTAGTTGCCCTGAGATTTAGGCACCTAATTTTCTTTTCATTAGATTTTCTTTTGAAAATGCGACGTCTGGGTGCCAGCTGCATTTCTAGGGATACAAAGATCTCTGAAAATTGGACTCTTAGCAATTTGCCAGAGAGTAAGTGGTATGTCAGTAAACAAACTCGAGAGCACCAGCTCTGTAGTCTGCTCGTTGTGGCTCTTTTTGAAGCTCACCCGGTCAGCCTTGGGTGCTAATGAAATTTCAGTGCATGAGTACGTCTGGTTGATATGATTAAAAATAACTGTAAATAAAGATATCAAAAGTAACTCCTTGTCCTCTCCATTCCACATGAAGTTTTATGGAAGAAATAACACATATTTGTAATTATTAATCATGAAGGAAAAAAAAGGGAAATTTTAAATCCACTTTAAATTTTGGCTTTAAAGGACTGAATTAGTTTATTTTTATCTCCTCTGGAGGTTGTTTTTTATTTTCCATAGAGGCTGAAAACTTCCTGTCCATCATATTTATTTCCTATTTATTTATTTTTTAAATGTCTCCTTTGAAGCTCTGTGTCCGATACTCCATCTTATTTTTCATGGAAATTTTTACCATGAAAAAAGAGGAGCAGACAGAGTTAGGGTAAAGGATACCACTTTACTTAACTTGGCCTCTGCATGGACCTATGTATTTGTTTATGATTTGCGAGGTTTCTGCTTTCATCCAGGCAGAAAATGGTTGCTAAGCAGCAGCATTGCTTTTTAAAATGCGGAGCCAGGGCCTGATCCTGCACTGACTTGTGCACGTGGTTATTCACAGGGTTATGCCCAAGGAATGGGAAAACTTATACGTACCTCCCACCTATGCACTAATATATGTCTCTATATAACTCACATAGGTGTGTACATCTGTGCGTGTATATATATGTACATACAGAGATAAAAAGAAATTATGTTTGTGTTCTTGTATGTATTTCTGGGTGCATTGGTACAATTTGACTTAAAACCTAGTATCTGTCCTCTTAAATGAATTAATAATTGCCTAAACTGTGATGGTGGTATGAAGCTGATCCATTGATTTTTGCCTTAGAAAAATCCATCATAAAAAACTTGCATCAGGTTTGGGTTTTTTGAGTTTCTCACCAGACTTCAAACACAAAAGTGAAAAGCTTTGAAGCAAACCAGAGAGGTTCGTAATATCTACAAGAACTATCAAGTAATGTCTCAGCCTTTCTTGCACTGTCATGCTCCTGCCGTTATTTTTACTAAAAATTACTCATTTGTTGAAATTTATGCAAGTGTGCGAGATGCATGAAGCTGTAAAAACATTTGGAGATTTCAGTCATTAATCCTTTGCTGATTTTTTACATTTCGTCTTGAACACAGCAGTCAGGAGGATGCATGCTGTCTTCTCAGCTCCTAAAACAGACCAAAAGCCTTAGAGGACATGAGCGCAAATATATAGATTTCATACATTTACCATATGAATATAATATTGTATGATATATGGATATAATATAATTTTAAATGTCCAGGTGATATGACTAAACTGCTGGAAAGCCACTGTTCCCACATAGTACCTAGGACTGGTGTGCTTTAAATCTTCAGAGTGCTTTATATACTTTACCTAGTTCTTCAGTATCACTCTTGAGAGACAAGTCGAGTACCTAAGTGCTGGTACAGCACCTGGGACGCCAGTCAAAGCACTGCAGTGGCTTTTTTAAACCCGTAAGAGGGAGTCAGATTGAGGAGAGGTGTCACAAATTCCTCGCTTCATGAGCCTTGCAGTAAATAGGCCGGACTGCAACCCATAAAACTAACGCATAAGATTCCCCGGATGTGGCACAGATTGGCAGGTGGCTTGGGAGGAATCATATAGTTTATCCACATCTTGTTTTCTTTGTGTGTATAATGCAGTTGTCTGGCTTGGCTCTGTAGGCACCTGGGAGATGCTGTGATAACGAACAGGGTGACACACACGTGCCAAACCGCTCAGTCTTGGGATCACAGCAGGACCACACATGGAGACACGCTTAGAAAATTCTGTTTTCAGATCACTTCCCTCCACCGTCATCTGCATCTTTGTGGCAAATCACAGAGTCACTAGTATTAAATGACCGGGAGCTGAACATTTGCAAGTGTAGCCACAATGTCCGACAAGGAGCAAGGTAATTTTTAAAACAAGCTTCTGCCGTGCTGTCTTTTCCTGGTATTTTTATAAAAACAAGAGACTAAGTAAACCATTGAGAGGACTGCAGCTTCTTTGTACCGCTGGAGAAGTTTCGGGCATTGAACAGAGGCTGTGGCCACAGTCTTGTCCAAATAAGCCCTTGTGTGCAATCCCAGGGACCCAGAAGAGGAATGAGATGACATTACTTCAGAAGAGCACGAAGAGTTCCCTTTGGAGGTACATTCAGGTCAGCTTAGATCCCTGGCACAAAAGTTGGAGCAAAACAAAACAAGGTTCAAAGGCAAATACACAAAGACCAGGTTGTTATATCTCTGAAATAGTACAGGAAGAGGACAAGAAAAAGCTAGTCTTAATCATCAGTAGCTGTTTTGCTACTGCAGATGGGATTACACAAGATACTTCCATGAGAATTTCAGTCTCACCCTGTGCCTCTGTTTATTATTTTTTCAGTATACTCACTTTCGTAGGCTTCGATACTGGATTACCTATATAAGAACACATTCCCAAAAAAGTGGGAATGTAGCCTAAACTTCTCAATTTTTCAATGCTGCTAACATTAATGTGCTTCTACAAGGTGTTCTAGCAGCCAACATTTTAACCACTCTGATGCCTAACTTGGTCAGAGAAGGTCTAGACTGCCCGGTTATCTAAAATAGCTCCAGCAGCCCCTCAGCAACTGTGTTTCACTATTGCTTAAATAAGACAATTCTAGTACCTCCAATCTGAATTGTAGATGTATGTAATTATATGTATTACTTCTCCTGTATTCTATAACATTGTGTCAATGTCAGAGTTTAAAACAACTTTGCAATACAACCTTCTTAGCATATGAAAACTTAACGTTTTGGCCAAATCTCCAGTTCTTGGGAAAACTTAATGCTGTTTCTCTTTGGTGTTGAAAAGCAAAACTGATTTAAAGTATATTTTTAAAAAGCCAGTGGGAAGTTAAAAAGAGAAGTCATGCACATGACTCACGGTCCTGGAAACAGCTGTACTGCTTTTGGTGACAAAGGGCTGGTTTTATGCCTTACGTAACTTCAGGAAAATCAATATGCAGCAAATGTAATGAGCGAGAAAGGAATCTGACCCAAAATTTTAAAAATAATACAAGCTGTCTCACGTTATATCTTTAAATGGGGGTCCTTTGGCCCTCCAAATATCTTACTTTCTGTCATGTCCTGAGAAAAGGATGAGTGATGTGTTTGCAGTAGATTGGGTCACTTAGGAACAGTGTAGATCAGAACAGATTCAAAGGTAATCACTACTATATCATGAGTGTTTAACAACATAAAGAGTATATTGGTCAATAAAAAAATGCCAAAATTCCGAGTTGCACCCAGCCTAATTGCAGGCATCTTCATGAGAGACAAAAAGGGCTATATGGTACAACTGCATCTGTACAGCAGCTGCCTTCCTCTGGACTTCAGTCTCCAGATATCTCTGTAAGTGCTCACAAAACCGCTCATTTCCACACCCCCAAAAGAACTAAGGAAACCGGAGCAGGAATGCTGGTTGTCTCTCTTAGGCCCAAATTCCATTTGATACCAAAAGTGTTGGACCATGAAAGAGTAACCTGTTCTTTAGTATGTATTTGAAATGGTTATTTTTGTGCCTGGCTGTAGTTTGTTTCCCAATACCCCTAACAATGTTTTATCTTGTGTTTATTGCTACAGGGTTCTGTTCACGTACTATTGGGTATTTTACTACTCAAAACTCAAACAAATCCAAATATCTGACATATATATTTAGCAACCCCATGCAGACTTATATACTGGGTATAAGAAATGCCCTTAGGCCAATGGTCCATCTCACCCAGGTTTCTGCCTCCAACAGTGACAACAGGGAATGCTGTTTCGGGAGAGCCCATGAGCCTGACCACTTTCTGTGGTCCCTCCTATTGCCCAACACCCACAACTGTGTTAGGGATATTAGAGGATACATCTTTACCTATTCCCTGTAGTAGCTATTTATGTACCTGGCATCCATGAATTTGTCTAATCCCATTTTAAATTGGCCTCCATCACCTCCTGTGGATACAAATTTTAGAAGTTCATTACACACAGTGTAAAGAAGCACTTTCTTCAGTCAAAGCTTTAAACCCACCTCTTACTTGTTTCAACATATGCCCCCTACTACTGAAGGATTTAGTGAATAACAGTTTGTTGTGCACCCACCACCTTCATTACTTTGTACTTATTTTGCCCTACCGATAGTAAAAGAACTACAAGTAGCCACTTTATGATATGGCACTGTTTGTGCCTTCTCCTGGTCTTCTTAAATATCAAGGCAGTGATATTAGGGATACACCGTACATAGTACTGCTATCCAGACACCGTAGCCCATTGTAAGTTGGCTGTAGTAGCAAAAGTAGGTGTTAAGAATTGCCAGCCAGCTGGCCATTCCCATGCAAAGTCAACCTGTTGAATGATTCAGGTTGAAAAACAGAAAAACCTCTTCAGAAAAAGAGTTGTTTCTTAGCTTAGGTAATTTCATTCTCCTGCGTTACAGCATGTCCCAGCAAATAATTGCATTGGTGTAATGGGGAGTGTTAAAAAACAATGGTGAGGCCATAGGGATTGCTCTTCCCAACCGTTTGTTTCTTCAGCTGGATTTGCAGAACTACAGCAAAAGTAGTAACACATAATTATGGGAAACTTGTTTGCCATATTTCTGTTTTGTTAGAAACAGATCCAGATCATCATGCAAAAACCCTCTCTTTTCTTCATTATGAATGAAGTTATTGACAATTGTAGGCTACGTCCCCTTTGCTCCTTTTTTTAACCCTAATTTGCAGAACCCCATAACTCCGTGTCTAACAGACGTATGTGCTGCAGTCCTTGTCCTATCAAAGCTCCCAAAGTTATGGCACTTTTTGGATTTGTTCCTGAAAAATAAAAAGTCATTCTAAGTAATCCAACAGGCTGTGCAATAAACTATTGTAGATTATCTCCGCTGCTGTGCAGGAGAGTCCCGTACAGCAGCAAGAAAGGGATCCCTTCTTGTGACAGCTGATATTGTCATCCCTTCCCATTCTCCTGAAGGGAAAGTTAGTACAGCTGCAGCTTGTATCTCTTCCTCTTTAGCTCATTTGCTGTATTTCACCCATTTGAATCATACATCCACCACTGAAATTATAATCCCCCGAGAGTGAAGCACACAGCCTATCCAAAAGCACACAACAGTGCCATGCTAATCCCTGAAATCTGCAGCGCATCTGATTGTCATCCAGTATTCCCAGTCCCACAGCACGAAGAGGAGGCAGAAGGTGAAGGATGCAGGATTATTCCGCAGAGCTCACTTTCCTCAACCACACAGACTCAGGACACGTTTTCCATATCTAGGAATAGTTTTCTCGTCACCTGATCTCCTGCTCCTCCAGATACCGCAGCAGCTGCATGCACAGCGCAGGTGGTCTGAGATAGGAGAGCAAGTGTTTCTGCATCTGTCAGGGGGGTTGTGGAGGAATAACATCTAACTTCACCAGCTGCTCTTCTGACCTAAACTCTGAGTAAGGGAGGGATGCAGCAAGGAGCTTGGGAGCATGCAGAGAGAGTTCAGAAATGAGAGGTGTTGAGAGGTAATAAATGAAGGGTTTCAGGCACTGAAAGTGTGGTGTAGTGGTGTGCCTGGGGATGTGAATGGAGACTGGAAAAAATGGCTGTGGATAATAACGAGCTAAGCAAGTCCTAAGGTAAGGAGGAGTCAGGAATTGCAAAGTCAAATTAATCAAGAGAGTTAGTTTGTGGATGAAGATGAATTGAGTCTGTAGGTCGAAAAGGTAAAGGAAAATTGTGTACTGGCTACAGCTGAAAGCAAAGCTGTCACAAAGTGTCAAATAATACCTCCTTCATTCCATTTTTTGTTGTTTGGTTGTTTTGGTTTTTTTTTTTATTCTGAAATTCAGAAGTCCTGGAAAGCTTGAGAGTGTTTCCTTCTATTTATTTCCTCTGCCAGACTTTTCACTATGATCATGCTGTTACCCATTCTTTCACCAAATACACAGTTGTCCAGTCCCAATGTTTCATTTTTCAAAGAGGTAGCTAGGAAGTATAGGAAGATACTACAGCAATACCTGCAGCTAGCCAGTTATTTTGGCCATCAGCCTTCACTGCTGACTTAAAAAATGGCAAATTTTTAATCTTATCCAAACGATAATACATCTTTCTGGATATTTCCTCCTTAAGATCATGCTGGCTTATTCATATTCATAAGGTGGTCCTCTTCTAAATGGTTACATAAAAGAGAAAAACAAGCATACATGCATGTATCACATATTATTGTTTGCATTACAACAGAACAATAGCTTTAGGGTGAAAGTGTTGATATAGGACTTGGGTGATCCAAATTTAACTCACAATTTTGGTACATTCTTCCTTTGTAACCTGAACCAATGACTTAGCCTTTTTGAGCCTCAGTTTCTTAAACTGTGAAATGAGGTCTATGAATCTGAGTTGTTGTGAGACTACAATCATTAATCTCAGTGATGGGATCAGATATTGCAGTGGGGAAAACTTCAAGAAAAGTAACTATAGTAGAATTTCAAATAACAACAGGGCATAATCCTGATTCGCTCATAAAAAGGGAATGACTACAAAACCCAAACAGATCCAGCTTTCACTTACAGGTTTGAAACACGTTTTCCTTCTCAACATTGTGGCTGTGACTTTATAAATGGTTATGCCACTTTGCCTTTCCCATCAAACAGATTTCAGGTCTCATTCATTTATAGGCGAAAGGAAAAGATAAGGCATCCCATAAAAGTACCACAAGAGTAAAGCCACTGGTGATTGTTCTTTCTAATGAAGAGTCTGTAATTTATCACCTTGGTTTTTGCCAAGTGACATAAAAGCAGACAATGAAAATTACTGAAGAAAGGACATTCAGAAGACAGACCATAAATGAACAAGAGAAAACAAGAGGCAAAAGTTAAAGAGATTAAGATAGATTATCAGTTAACTTCTTTTGGGGAAATGCAAGACAACATTCTTGGTTTCTTTTCAGAACTTCAGGCCTCAGCAACGCAAAGCGAAAATGTTTCTTTGGACTAATATAAAATGAGCATCTGCTTTGTTTGTTCTAGTAACTACTAGAATTCACAAGAGCTGAATACACACTATGTATTTTGGCCTGGCTGTATGTTTTGTTTGGTCTGTGTGTATTATCTGAATGCTGCTTGTATAAAACCACTAATACCTTTCTCTCTTTTTCCTAAATACATACCTTTTCTTTCCTAATGTTACAAACTTGCATGATAATTAAAAATGTAACACCATAAGTAAACCATGCTGCAACTACCTGAGGAATTTGGTTCAAATCAACTCACAGGGCTGATTGGTTGAGTGAAGTAAACGTTACTAAAGTCTATTATTTCACAAAATTACCCAAGGGGCCAGTTCTTGTTCCCACAGAGTTCAAAGGTAAACATGCTTTTAACTATAATAGGAGTAGGAACTTAATGTTGACTGGTAGGGATGGCTGAAGAGCTTTGAAGCTAGAACAAAATACATATGGCTATCACACATCAGTAATTATCTTGGCACCATGAACATTTATATATCAGCATGTTACAAACTCTTCATCTTAGGTATGATAATAGAATAACTGAGTCCTTAATGTGAGGGCCAAAATATGGTATTTCATCTTAATAAAAACTGAGTTTATTGTTTAACTTCCTCTCCTGAGTATCCTGGTATGTTAATACACAATACATAAGAATGGCACTATGTAATGCACATCTCTCTCTCTTTCTCTCTCTGAAGAAATAAGCTGGTCATTTCACTGCAGTGTTTGGCCAGATAACGACACTATTAATACTCTAGTGTATCACAAGGCAGCCTGTAGCAGTTATCGTTCTCTGTGCTAAAAGGATGGAGCCAAAAAGTGAGATGTATGACCTTATAATGGAATTTGCAGTCCTCAGGAGAGCAGATATACATGACACCGAGTGTACGTTACATACTCTTGTTGCATTTAGTTCATTCCCATCAGCAGCCATCATGCTGGAATTTTAAATCTCTGCAGCCTTTTTGTCTCCTCTCAAGGCTGTGCGGTAATTCAGATTCTTGAAGGGACACTGGTGCTGCAGAAAAAGTAGTTTCTTGCTCCAAACGTGCTCCTTTACAATTTCCTCCTGTGCTGCTCTATCTTCCATAAACCTTTCAGGGCTCATCCTATTTACACTTGTGTACATGTCTTCAAAGTGCATGGTATTTTGATTATGCAGATTTTCTGTGACTGCATTACAAGGTGCTGGCAACCTAAGGTCGCTTCTGTGCATGAACTGATTCCTGATTAAATCAATATGTGGGCTGACTAGCTCTAAAATAAGACTGCTTTGTTCCTGTTTTCTTATATTTAAATTGAATATTCTTGTTAAGGAGAAACTTGCAGTTACTTGTGGGACAATTTCCTTAAGTATAAACAGGTCACACTACAGACATTAAATATTAACATCTCCCATTTAATTGTGAGAGATTTGCTCGTATTAGCATTGCAATCAGAAGCTACCAGCTGAATACGGAAAAAATAAAAGCTGGAAACAGTGACCTGCTCAGTTTTCAAAGGAAGCAGGCAAGCAGAGGGAACTCAGCTGCCTCAACTGCCTTAGCCCAACCACTAAACTGAATCCCACTGCAATAAGGAGTATAATAAAGTCCTTATAGCTCCTAACTATTCTAGCATTCCTTATATAGCCCCTGTCCCCCACATCCCTTCCGGTGAGCCCTAGCTTCTTCAAGGTCGCAAGGAGAGGAGATTGCTTCTCAAGACACAGGTAGTTACCACCCCTGCAGAACGGAGGAGTTCCAGGCAGCAAAGATCCAGCCCCTGCACAGATCTCAGGAGGGAGCACTTGGGTTGATATGCTGCAATTACCAATGCAATTACCAGTCAGGGCTGCACTAGAAGCAGTTCAGTATGGCTCAGCACAACCAGCTGCTAAAATCACAGGCGGTTCTCCAACCTGCTCTTAAATATCATTCCCATCATTTGCTTTCTGCTGCAGCTCCTCCTTTTTATTCCCTCCCAGGTATTTCAGGTCACCCCTAGAACAGCATGCCACGCATCAGACACGCACCATGTGCTGCACTTGCAGAAGTCCCACAAAAATTCTGATGAGTGCAGACTGCCCCAATTTTCATTTTGTTGTATTCTCTCTAGATTGAAGAGTTGGGAAACTTAGTTTCTGTCAGTGTTGCCATTCTTGCACTTTTGTGGTCTCAGGCAAATCAGACAGTCCTTTTCATGCAGTCCACTCATCTGTGAAAACAAACAAACAACAAAAAAGTAAAGCATAAATATGATAGTTATCTCCTCCTATGCATTTCTATGCTGCTGAATTAATTTACATACAGTTCAGAGGTCTTAGAACAGAAAGCGTTACAGAATTCCAAACTATCATGACTCATGTGAAAGAAATCATTTCAACACAAACTCTGATGGCTCAACTTTACCTTTGGTTCATTTCCATGGAAGCGTTCCTCAACCCTATCAAAACCTACAATCTACGGCAGGCCGGTTGTAGCACTTATCAATGTTTTTGGAAATAAATCATACGAATAAGAGAGACCTGTCCCAAATGTTGAAGAAAAACCCCTCATGTTGAATGAACTCATGACACTGATGAAATCCAAGAGGATCTACCTATAAGAGAGTTATTTTTTTCAGACGCTGTCAAGCTGCAGCATAATACAAAGTGAGAACACAGTTTTAATAAATTTTTTGTGTTCTTTGGAATAAATTATGAGGTTTTAAGACTAATTCATTGCTCTTGATCAAGAAACAATATAGCTCATCTTTGGCTTGTTCCTGTGCACGTCTGAAAAACAACACTAAAGGAAGCTTTCTCATTAACCTTCTGCCTTCCTGCTAGCATGGATATACAAACGAAATAGCTTTCCTTTCACAGGACATAAAGGTTTTTCTACATTTTTCTTCTTCTTTTTTTAAATTAAGTTAGTCATAGCATTATTGTGGCTAAAACATATAAGCAGAGTTAAAGTGACTTTAGAAATAATGCTACTCTTCTGCTTGTGCAGAGACTACAAATGCATAGTCCAACTCTTAAATCAATTTTGTTCTCATTAGCTTTAGATTTTAGCATTAATTAAAAAAATAAAATTGAAGGGTGCTGGGCTCTTCTGCAAAAGCTGAAAAAAGAGCTTTCCTTGAAAAAAAAGCACCGAAACAGGAGCTTTGGACCTACTAGTACAAATCTTTGGTCATTGCCTGGAACGTTTTCTGAGCTCACGGTAGAACAGGATGTTTAATTCTCTTTTATTTTCCCAGAAAAGCAGATAAATCACTATCTGATCATTCCTGCACTCACAGCCTTTACGTTATTTTAGAAGCTAACCTGTCTCAGAGATGGAGATTACAGATAGTGTATTCCTCACAGCCACAGGAATGAAAACGGTCTGTCTTGGAGCGCAGACATGATCTCCCAATCTGCTAGGATGGCGCTGTGCCTGCTACCAACATCGTATTCTAGTGTTTCTAATTACCGTCATCACTTAATGACCAGATTAGGGGTGTAAAAGTCTGCAGAGCCATAAGTGACAGACCACTGGCAAGAAGCAGCCTTTTCCAGTTGCGGTGTCGTAACAGGAGTCAGTGATTCTTCGGCACAAGAGGCGGCCGCTGGGACTTACACACCTCCCTTTCTTTCGCTTGCATGACCCCACGCTAACATAGTTTTTCTTTGGGTTACAGGCAATTAGGTGTTTGTTTGTTCTGCAGAAATTCCAAGTGCTACTATTCTTAATATTTGAAGAAATATTCTCATAATTGAAAATTTCTAAATTATTTTTCTTTGCATTTTAATTTTTCATTAGGACCATGAGTGAAAGTAATGGTGTAGTTTCAGGAGGGGAAAAAAGAAGGTAAAGCAAGTTGGGAGCTACCAGACTGCAGTAGAGCCAGCAAACATATTTTGTGAATACAACACCAAGGACAAATAGTACAAAGCTCTTACTTGCATGCACAGTCAGAAGCTGGCAGAAAGCTTAAGGGTCATGAAGGCAAACAATTTAAGAGCAAACTGTTTTACAGCTTTTTATTGTAACACTCTGAACAGGATGTTTCAGCCAAAGAAACTATTGTCCTTATGGAAGCAAGAAAGACATACAGGTGTATGGAACAAGTCAGTGTTTTTGTAATGAACAAGTAGAATATATTTGCAAGTATCACCACGCAGCTACCATAAATTAATACAGCTGGAAAGCATGGGAGAGTTCATTTAATTTTAACTAGGCTTCCAGTCCTAAAGAACCAATAACAAAATTCCAGGTTCTACAGGAAAGCCATAAACTAGAGATTTTTTTTAAAAGGCTGATTTCTGATCCAGCCCTTCAGAAGCTCTTGAACACGCACCGTCCAAAGGGTCAGACTTTAAGCAAGTTTCCTTAATACGTCCCACCACATTTGCTGGGGAATCAGATTTGAATATCAAATTTTGATTTCTTTGCTCAGAGAACAAAGACAGGACAGATACTGCTTTGTGAACACTATTATGCAGTTTACGTAAGCACGTCCATACTTTCAAATTGGTGTTACATCTGAGTTAAATACTGTGACGACTGTCCCAGGCCAAGCAAAAATAACTTGTAACATAAATAAAGGTAGTATCTCCGTGCACAGAATGGATCTGCTGACAGTTGTCTAGTGAGAATTGTCTTGAAAGAACTGTAAAAGCTATAATTTTTCAAAAATTGTAGCTATTTTCTCTATGCAAGATATATTTGCAGCTGGGAGCTCCCATGATGCTTCATCTTAAAAGCTGTGTTTCTGAGATCACAGGATTGATCCTTCAAAGACAGGTAGTCAAAAGAAGAGGGGTTTTATTAAGACATTAACTAGCGGCTCTGTCAGAATCCTCGGTATGTCTCCAATGGAATTAATTAAAAAGACTTCTCTTTGCTTAATGGAAGTAAGACAAGACATAATTTATAACCTTGGTGTGGAAGAGAGGCTCTGGTTTTCCATGCAACACAAAACTATTTAAAATCAAGGAAGGTCACTGTGGAGAAAGAATTGTGTCTCCTGAAATGAAGAAGGAAAGTTGTTTACACTGTTTAAGAAAGATGAACAGAGACTTGACCGAGAACCTGCCTTTAAAATTTAATGCCACAGCTATTAAAACTGGGCCTTTTAATACTCTTTAATACTGCATCTAAATGTCCTACAATCTTTGCTCCTAAGTAAAGAATCATCCAAGATGATCGCTGCTTTGCCTAAGAATAGGGAAAGGAAAGGAGACGGACTGCCCTCCTCGGAGTAGCTGTTATCAGACAACCAGATGGCAAACGACGTGCCAGAATTTACAGGAAACAGTCCAGCACAGATCATTAATTCCAACACAGCCTCTACACCCCAAACACCATTAAAATGTCACTGCTAAGGACTCTGAGAGCCAACACACCAACAAAACGTGTTCTAGACAAGGATTTCTGCAACTAGAATGAATTATTGAAAACCCTTCCAAAATGCAGCAAGGAAAAGTTATGGAACTTTGGAAAGTTATGGAAGATTGGTATATGTGATAATTATGGAGAACACAAGTGACCTTCAATTGCAATACGTACCTATATATATTTTAAATATATACATAATAAATGATGTTTCACTAAATTGTATTCAGTTTCACAAAACATTTTGTTTGTTCATAAAAATGATTTTTTGAACAGAAAACCATGGCCCAGATCCTTGACTGGTAGCATACCTCACTCAGGTGGTGTACTTCACTGAGCTATACTAATCTGTGTCCAAAGAGAAATGCTACGTGATGATTTAAAGGTATATTGTAGAGTCGCTTACGTGAAAACAGATCTTGTTCTTACTTCTAGGACTAATGTATTTTTTCTACAATTTTTCAACTTTTAATGCAGCAATCCAAGGCACATATTTTGCTCTCACCAAATGGAATATCTTCTCCTCTCAGGCGGTCTTCATGACTAAGCTTCAGCAGAAGCAGAGCTTAATGTTATGACATTAAGCCTTGCAATATCCAGAGTTAACAAATTCAGCCTTTCCTTTAGACATTAGATCTTTAGATGAGACATGTGGAGTCCCTTATAACAAGACAGGGACCAGCAGAAGAGCCACGTCAGAGTCAAGGACACCTACAAACCGCCTGACTTAGGAGGAACAGACCATTTGGAAGAAAAGCAAGAGGGCTTTCCAGGAGAGGGCTTTGCATTCGTTAACTACGAAGATCTTCTGTGGTGGGAGACAACAGGTATGCAGAACATCCAGAGCCTCCACAAGCATAACTTTATTCATTTTTTTTAAAATACGGTGTTGTTAGAGAAGTGGCTTTGCTAAAGAAGTGTTCTTGACATCTTACAAACACTGTTACAGGGAAGGACAGTTGCCAAAACAGGAGATCTAAAACCCTAATGAACAACACTGCTCTGGTGGTTGCACATGTGCTGACTAGTTCTTCTGGCTCAGCTCCCAGTAACTCAGTCATCTGGTATGAACTTGATCCCACTGGTCCTTTTCAATAAAGTGTTCTTCTTTAGATATCAAGCAACCTTACTAAAAAAATGGCCATTACAACTTTCTGCCCTCTACCTGTTGACACGCTTCAACAACCAAGCAATCCTGCCTACTTGTCCCTTCCGTGAGACCAAGCAGCTTTTCTCATCCAGGCACCTCATTTAGACAGAGTGATCTCCTGCAGTCCATTGCTTGCCAGTGGCGAAGTTTTAGCTACTTTTTATGATATTTTTGTAAAGCTGCTGTACATTTCAAGATGCACTTTTGGCTAAGACATCAGGAAGCCTAACTGAAGCTCAAGCAGAAATCGTACTCGTATGTGTAACATTAATTCTACCATTGGATAGTTTTATACGTAAGAACAAACCATTTAGCAAAGCAAGAGAATACCCTGTCTTTCTGAGAGATCTTGTTTTCTTAAACAAAAGTGTCAGCTGGAAGGAACATGCTTGTTTCTTGCTTTCACTGTTCTCTTCTGAAGGAAGAGTGATAACTGTGTTTAAGATTTAGCATAAGTTTAATTGGGAAGGATCACGGAGGGTCTAGCAAATTGAAATAAAGTTATTCACACATTATAGAAGTCTTTTCCATCATCACAGGAAACACAGCTGGAACAATATTGTTTTAATGATGTAAAATAATTTCATGTTGATGACAAAGCAAGAAGCAGAGAAAAAAAACTTTTTTTTTTAGTGGGAGGTGAGTGTGGGTGATCAGAATGCAACCGGCCCAAAGGAGACGCTGCCTGAGCTCCCAGCCTAGCCACAGTTAGCTTGCAAAATCCCCAATGGATCTATGTGAAAGGAGCTGGAAACACCCATCTGTTAACTCTGTGCTGTCGGGAAGATGCTACGCTTGCTCTTTGACATCACTAGCAGCGGCTGATAATGAAAATTAATGGTGGTTCATAAAGACATCTGCTTTCCTAAGAATACTGGAACAGCAGCTTGTGTAATCCTGAGATTTACTTAATTAAGGAACATCCCCAGCACTGTTTTATTTGATCATAGTTCCTGTCTCTTGTCTTCACCTCCCTCTCCCTCCCAGCTTTACCACAAGTGCCTTTGATTAGCACAGCCCTAGGAAGAAGCTTCATTCAAAAAGAAAGCAGAGAGTGGGAAGGTAGGCACTGAGGTGTGGCTGGTGATTTAGAAACTGAAAGGAGGAGGGAGTGGAAATACATCAGAGAGAGGTGAGAAGTAGGGACGGTCCTGTTTGCTGCCAGCAAAACGAGAAGCTGAAGAGAGAGCCCAGCCACGCCATGGGCACTGCACTATCGTGTATGTCTCTAGAGACAGAGGCATTCGCATAGGTGAGGAATATACCTGTGGCTTAATGCCTCTGCTCGCTTCTGATGAGACAAGACCATTATTTTCAGTATTTTGAAGCACTTTCTGCTCAAAACCTCAGAATCATCCAACGTCACTGTTTTGAAACATGCTTCTCCACTGAGATTCTGGAAGAATGTTAGAGAAATGGGTAAATATTATCATGTATATCATACACATCTGAGAGGCTGAAGCTGTATCTAACACAATCTCCTACAGGTTTCCTAGTTTCTGACCAAGGCGGCCTCTGAGTCAGGAGAAAGCACACAGGGAAACAGCACGGGGAAGCGTATCGCTGCCTTCCAGGTGACCTTGGTGTTTTTAATCAGGAAGCAAGCAAGGAACTTCAGACTTCCTCCAGCTCCATGCTTTATTTATTATGATATTGCAGCGGCACTCAAGGCCCCAGCCATGAATCAGAAACCCATTAAGCTATCTAGCATGCAAACACATAACAAATAGACAAGACTTCTAACGCCCCTCATTTATCAGCAGTGATGTTTTAAAACTACTTTGCCTAGGAAGATAGGATTTATCGGCAAAAGCAGGGGGGATATTTCTCATCCAGATGGGAGGCGGCCTTTCGGGGCTGCTGGAGCCAGAGGTGGGACGGAGCGCAGCCCAGCCCCCACGCACACAGGACAGGCCGCCAGGGAGAGTTTTCAGCTTTAAATATGATATTTTGCGGTAAAGTGTCCTTGTATGCAGATATGACGCCTTGAACTACAGATCCGAACGATGACAGGCAGCCATCGCTAAGGAGAAAGGGCAACTCCAGGTTTGAAAAATAAAATTATTGAACCAGGCGGGCTTGTGGCTGAGCGCTACGAGTAACGACCGCGGTGGCAGTCACTCGTAGAAACGCGGCCCAACGCGGCGCGGCCGGGCCGGCCCCGGCTGCTCCCCTGCCTGCCTATCCCTCCTCCCACCCGCCCCGAGCCCTTCCGGACGCGGCTGCTTTTCCCGCCCCGCGGCCGCGACTGACGGCGGCGCCGCCAACCGCCGCTCCCTCCGGCGGGAGGACGGCGGGAGGGAGGACGGCGCCCCGCCCGCCCCCGACCCACTTCGGGAGCGGCGGGGGGGGCGCGGCCGGACTTGTTTCTCGGCGGAGCGATGCCCGCCGCTTCAGTGCCGCCTCCCGCCCGCCCCCTCGGAGGCGGAGGGTTACGGGGCGCAGTGCCGCGCCCGCGCAGGCGGTGTGGGGATCCTCCAGCTGGCGCGGCGGGTCCGTCGGTGCCGTGCCCGCGCTCCGCTCCGGTTCGCTCCCGCCGGCCCTCTCCTCCCTCAGCAGCGCCTCGCCTCACCTCGCCCCGCCGCCGCCTCGCCTTGCTCTCCCTGCGCCCTCCGCTCCCTCTTCCCGGCGGGCTGGGGCTGCGTCTCCGCGTCGGCTTCCTCCTCAGCCTGGAGGCTCCCAATATGAACAGCATCGTCTGCGCTGAGAGGCACCAGGTACGGCGGGGCGGCGGCGGCCCCCAGCGGGACGTCCGGGGCGGCGGGCCCAGACGCGGCCCGCGCCGGCTGTGAGGGAAAGGGCGGCGGCGTGGCGGGGTGGGGCAGCGACCATGAGGCCGGGGGCGGCCGGGCGCTGCGCCTCCCCGGCCCCGCCGCTCTTTGTTCCCCGCTCGGCGCTGGCGCAGGGGGTGGCGGCGGCCGGGGGCCGCGGGCGGGCGGGGCGGGCCCCGCCGTGGCAGCGGCGGCGGCCCCGCCGTGGCGAGCCCGGGCCGCCGCACCGTGCCCTCCCCGCGCCCTCGGCTGGAGGAGCCGGAGCCCCTCTGGCTCCGCGGGTTTTCGTCGCTTATTTGTGGGCGGTTTCTCAAACGGTGGCTAAATCGCGAAGTTGCCACGCTCATCGAAGCGAAGTTGTGTAAATGGCCTGAGGTTGATTCCCTCGCGGCTGCCGGCCCTCGTCCCGCGGGGGGTTGCCGCGGCTGGGGCGGGGGGGAGTCGGCGGCGCTGCCGTGGCCCCGCGTGGGCACCGGCGGCTGGCGGGCTTGTCCTGTAGCCCCCATCCCGGCAAGTCGGGTGTCCCCCACACGGGTGGGTGGGTGGGTATTGTTCCAAGGTCAGGCGTTGCCTGCGCGCCTTTCAGCGCCGCGCTGCCGTCGCGTAGTGGCACCTTCCTTAAACCCTTCATAGTAAGTGGGGGGGGGGGGAAGAGAATCGCAGAAGTCCTGGACTTTGAGTGAAGAAAATAGCCGTTTCGGGCTGAAGAACATGTGCTGACAGCTGGTTGCCAATGTCATGACCCTCCCTGTCATCTATACCAGTTCTAGGAAATAGGAGATAATACAGCAAAAACACTGGCTGTCAGTCCATATTAGTGCTTCTGGAGAAAGGTGATGAGTGTGAATGACCAGTCTTTTTTTTTGGGTGGGGTGGGGAGAGAAGTTCCGTATTTTCTGCCTGCATGCACAAGTTTCCAGCAGCTTTTTAGAATTTTTCAGAGGTGCTTCAAGGTAGAAAATATCTTTGCATTAGCACCTTCACTGTTCCTTCACTCAGGATTCCCATAGACATAAAACCTGAATTGGTTACAATTTCACACAGGGTGGAAAAAATGTTGATGAAGTGAGAGGCGAGGCGTCCGAGTTATTTACTAAGGAGAAGGATAGCAAGACTGAGCAGTGATAGACTAGTGGAAATTCAGTATCATGTCGCTCTCCTTATTTGTTGTGGTTTGTGAAGGGGAGGATTTTTTTTGTTTCCAGTGATGGGTGTGTAGACACCACATTTATTCTTTTCTGTCAGGGATCTACAAAATAAGAAACCAAGCAGGATGTGGTGCTTCGATGGCGAGATTGGTTTAATTTTAGAAAGCGGATTTTGTAGCCACAAGCCTAACTCCAGGATGCAACAGTCAGGGAATACTTTCCAGTTAGGAAATGGTACTTTAGCTACTGTAAATAGGTCTAATTTTGTTTTCCTCGGCTTGAGTTCTTAAGGAGCAGGAGATGGTAAGAAAGGCAAAAACTGCCCAGAATGGGGGGGTGGGAGACAGCAACGACACACAAAAAAACCACCAGTTTGCTGTTTGTGTGACAAATGTTTGAAGAACTGTGGGAAGTGTGTGTTAGTAGAAAAAAGAAATCCATATGGAGGGGGGAAAAAAAAGGGAAAGAGCTCAGATTTTAAGAGAGTGTGTGTGAGGCAGAAGGTAGAAAAAGAGGTGTAGATAAAGACTGTGACAACAGCAAAAAAGGTATAATGTGGAAAAGGAGAAGAGGAAACGCAGAACCAGTATGGAAAGGGGATGTAATGACCAGTGCTAAGACCCAGTGAAACAGTATATCAGAAGCATGGGGGGGCGGCGGGAGGATAGCATTGGAAGCAAGCACTAAATGGGCAGCTGGCGTGTTAGAGCTGAGAGCTGTAGTTGAAAGAGCAGTAACATTCAAGTATAAAACCTGCTTCTCATAAATTTTTTAAGTCTACATACATAAATGTGTGTTTGAAAGAGCTCTCTAGGCTTGCTCTCTATGGAGGACAGTCCAAGTATTACATCTTCTTGGACTGCATATAAAAGATTTTGGAAAATGTCCATAGTACTTTTTCCTTGGCCTTCAATTCTTAACCAGCAATAGCAAATGTTCTCTCCCTCTCTCCTCACTCTTGAGGTGCGAGCATAACTGAGGTTGATTTGCAGTGGAATAGAACAATTTTGTTTACAAGTCATAGTTATTAATGAGACTAAATCTTCAGTGGAAAACAACTGAAAAGTGAATAAGCAAAACAAAACAAAATTGATATAAATTCAATGAGTCTTACTTTAAATCACTGGTGTAAAGAATTTGAGCCTGTTTAGTGGTGTAAGGTGTGTTGATATATGTCTTGGTCCATGATGTTTTGCCCAAATAGAAACTCAGACATGAAAAGGTAGTGTGTTTTTACCATAAATAAATGCTAATGTATGAAAGAAAATTTTTGAGGACATCTAATTTTGTCTTCTGATACAGGTAGTGGACTACAAGTAGTTGTAGGTGTGACCTACATTTCTTCCGTACTGGGCTGTGAAAAGCCAGAAAGCCCACAGCAACTAAAAAGCACCAACTGTGGTGTTAAATTCCATTTGTGTTTCACTTTGTCAACAAATGTCAATCAAGTGTCCATCATTGTATCAACAAGTATCAACTTTTAAAAGATTAAAAAGTATCTCCCCCAAGTTTAGTGTTTTACTTGTGAGTTGAAGAGATAGTACCTTCATCTGACAAAAAAGTTTGTGCAAAATTGCAAGGGCTTTGTTTACTTTTTTTAATGAAAGGAAGTGGTACACGGTATATGGAAAGTACCAATGGACTGTGCTATAGATGAGAGCTCTCAGGTGGGATGAAAAATAAATATTACCTGTGTTCTTAGGTCATGGACAAGGTGACTTTTGCCTTAGTATGTGGCTCTGGGACCTGTTGTCTTGGTACCTCACCTGAGACCACAGCTCGTACCTCTGCTGAAAGTGGCTCTGCAGTGGAGAGTCCTAGGGCAGGATAACAGTTTTTAGATCTCAGAGAAATTCAACAGTAATCATCATGCAGCAGGTTTTTAAATTGTTGGAATGTTTTCTGCGGTGAACAACTGTTTAAAAAAAAAAATTGGGACAAACAAATCCTAAGTTCTAAACACAACAATTTAAAGTGTATTAATTATGACATTTATTTGCTCTTGTAACTGTGCTAGTCATATTTCAATAGTATGTGCAAGATACATGTAAGAGGACAGCATAGTGGAAGATGAGAAAATAGTATCCTTGTTATTTAGGTGAGTGTTCTTAAACGCACCTTTAAACATATATACAGTGAAATGGAAAGATGAGTTTAAAAGGGGGAAATTTCTCTTCTGGAAGTTACTTATGTGCAGCAAATGTATCTTAGAGTGTATTAGGAGCCACGAATCTTTCGTGGTCCAGTGGTACATACGTGTAGCAAATTAAATTCTCAGTCTGTGGTAACAGTAAGTGTTTAGGAAACACAATTACTGGAACACAATTATTTTTAAATTGAGCAACTGGGAAGACGTTTGAGTACTGGCATTCCTCTACTTGGGTACAGCTGTATCATCGAGACAAACCACATGAATGCTTCATGGCATCTGACCTGTCTCAGTCCTCTGCAGTATTACACGTAGTGTGATCGACTCTTGATTGAAAGTGGTGCCTCTGGGCTCAACACCAGTATCGATCTTTAATATTAAAACTAGAATGGAAATCCAGAGTTTATATATCACTTATTTTTTGCTTTGTTTTAAAAATAAGGGCAGGAATTAGGCCTGCTTTCAAGTAAGAATTTTCTGAAATGGAATGTGTTGTTCCCATTCTGGAATGCTAATTCTGTAGCTTTAACATGTTTAAATAATTGCATTTTGATGGTGCTTGAAAAGTGATCATTTCAGAGGCATCAGACTTAATACTTTACCTAGTTGACAGTGATATGTGAACATCACACTTTGGTTTAAAAAATTCAAAGTCCTGGAAAATGATAAAAAAAGCCGCTGACAGTTCTTGATGTGGTGAGCTAGAAGGGAGTATAAACAGGGGCGGGGAAGGTAATGACAAAGTTATTTAGATGCTTAAAATAATTTAAGAAAGGAATTTGTTCGCAGTACCTGTTTATAACCTTTAATGCGGAAAATGCAGCATTCTTGGCTTTTCGTTGAATTTTGGCTGATTGGTTGGTTTTTGTTCTAGCAGTAGTATACCAAACCAAAAAGAATGCAGTGATGCGTATGCTTGTGGTATTTCATGCCATTTTGAGTAGTAATATTAGCCATAACAGTATTGAAACTTCGTGGAAGTAATTAAGATGTTCATATTCCTAGATATTCAGATTGAACAATCCTATTAGGTGCATAAATGCAGAATGTGTGGTTTTGACCTTATGCACAAAGGAGGACTTTAAAAGACAAACCTTCCATTTCAACCCAGAATTATTTCGGATGTCCTTTATAGGTCTTGAAGGTCATAAGCAAGTACATCAGGCAAAGTTAAAACACTGCACTTGAAATAAAGTTCTTCTATTACAGCAGAACTTGACAAAACATGCCCAGAGACGTAAACTGAACGAGGATGATTCTGGAATTTAGTTGAAATTGTTTGAATAGTTGTCGTGTAGCTTGAAATCTTCCCCAAAGCCTCAGTACTGATAATTAACAGCAATCCCAATGAATATTAAACAGGGGAATGCATAATGTGATGAGCGAGCAGACTGGTAGCCTGTTTGTCTGAACTGTGGTAGCAATATACATTTCATTTGCTTTGGTAATTATGGACATCTATTCAGTTAACAAGAGAAATTCTTTGAGAGATCTGGCAGTTGAGAAAAAGCTGGTTTAAAACCAGTGGGAGCAAGATGGATAATCTGATGTGCCGTGTGTCGCTTTCTGCTCAGAATCAAGCAAGTGGTGACCGGGTTGATCCAAGCCTTTTCAGCAAAATGGTCTGATGCTGTACTGACCACCCAGTGCAACTCCTGCCTGGAACTCGGAGCTTGTCCCCCTTGACTTTCCTTTTTAGATGCTTGCTGTAGTTTGCACTTGGCTAGGTAATCTAGCCGTCATTGGCTAGGTAATCTAGCCGTCATGTCTGGATAATTCCTACAACACAAGTGGAAGGTTTAAAATCTGAAGTGATAAAGTCAGAGGTCTCCTGATGATAATTCTCTTGTACATTTATGGATAGTCTTGGTGAAGCAGAACTTCTAATAGATTCTTATAACTTTCTAAGCTAATTCATTGCAACACTTGTGTTGAAATAATACCTCTGCATCTTTGAACAACAGAATGTTTCAGCTGAGGTGAATCTTTGGTGAAAGTGTGGACATCAGACTGCTGCTGGTTTTGAGAAGTGAAATGTTTTGATTGCTTTAGAAACTGAAAAGGTTGTACCAACAAGAGAAGTGTTGACTTGCAAATGCTTAGTTAAATAATATTTGGTAAATAGATCTTGGTTTCAGTTTCATAAGTTGCCTGTAGGATTATAAAAAGAACATAACATTTAATCTATGGAGATTTTCTTCCTAGCAAAGTATGCTGGCATTAAAGTATGTTGTAGAGAGTTGTAGTCCCTGGGGTTCTGTTCCCGTAGTCCTCCCTGCGTGAGGGGATACTATATTACAGACGGACACCAGTGCTGCTCTGGAGCAGTTGTTTCCTTCTTTATATGTATGTGTTTGTGTCTGTTCTGGTAGCCAAACTTAATTAACGTTCATTCTTTCTACCTGGTTATCTGCTGGCTGAAACATTCTGTCTTCAGGGTTGCAAGAAGCTGTTAAGGATGGAAGCAGTTTTCCTGTGGAGCTGGTATGTTGCGGGCTAATGTCCCCTGCCCCTCTTGAGAATCAGCCTTGTGCTTGAGCTGCTGATCTACTTAGAGACCAAGGGAGGTACAATTCCTGCCAAAATGATCCTGTGTGTAAGCGCTGGCCGGGCAGTAGGGTTGTGAGGATCTCTTGCCTACAATGTAGGTGACTTAATTTTTGATGTGGAGAAATGAGCTGCACCTAATTTTAGGAAACGTGATTCCCAATGTGGCATTTAATCTGTAGATACAAATATAGTTTTGGAACTGCAGTGGGGAACTCAAGTGGATTAAATGATCGATGTTTTCCTGAGGTGGCATCAGGGTCATGGAAAGTTCCAGAGTGGGTGTTTGTTGCCTGTTCCCTCCCTGCTGCTGCTCCTCCTCCTCTTCTCCCCTCCCCAAAAAGGCCCGGCATAAACAGTCCACCCGCATGCAGAATCCCAACAAAGCTACTCCAGTCTGCACTGCCAGTGCAGAACTTGACCAGAACTTAACAGATTCTGTTCGCAGGGTAGCAAAGAGACTTTTTATCAAACGAAGTTATAATTGAAATAGTGATTTCTGACTTTATAATTTTTTTTGAAGTACCGGAGACTGGAGACATGCCCAGTCATTTCAGACATGTCCTTAATCCATCTTCAGTCCATTTTAGGCATTCAGTAGAAGAAGGATATAAGTAGATGAGTACAGGAAAAGCAAAAGGTAGGAGGCATGTGGATTGGTTTCTTTTTTAAAATGTAGTCATTTTTGTTGTGTTACTTAACTGTTATCTACTTTTGTAAGCAAACAATAATGATCTAGATATAGGAAGTGCTGAAGGTTAGAGTTGGTAAGGAACTGTCTAAAAATGGGATTCAACTGTTATAACTTTTTCTCTAAGCACTAGTTTAGCCACTTTCTCATCTCTGTGGGTATAAAAATTGACGTGGTTCACCTCTTGTTAGGCACAAGAATGTATTGGTGTCAATATGGAAGTTTTCAGGCTGTTTTCTTTTTGTGAAGAAAAACTTATTTGTTTGGGTCAGGAAGTTCTACTTTAAGAGACTATCAAAGTTTCATCTGAAATTTATGATAGTACTATCTATTGTCCTTACTTGATAGCTTCTCCTTTATTGCAGATTATGATGCATGATTATCACAGAAGAAATTCATGTCTATAGCTCTTAAGAACTTGATTACATCATCTTCAAGCCTGATAGTTTTGGAATCCATATTGCAGCTGCAAAGACACATCTGCTTTTGCATTTCAACAAACATCTTCCCTGTCAGAAGATACTGAAACTGAAGTGCTCTGTTTTAACACAGTCATACCATTGGATTATTTTAAAATCTCCCAGTTAAAAATTTACAGTAATATATTTGCTAGGTAAGTTCGTACTGTTAGCTGGGTGTACAATTGTTAATAGTTTTGCTGAAATTCTGCGGCTTTAAAACCTTGCTGTCCTTTTTTTAATAAAACACAGCAAATGAAAGCGCATACAAATGGATAGTAATCTTTGTAAGTAAGATTATTGTTGCCAGTTTAGAGTCAAATGCTTTCAGTAGTAAGTGAATTTAAAATAAACGGATTACCACTAGAATTACTTTGTGTGGGGCTTGCTATTTTTATTACTGATTTTTGCTATCCACTTTTTCTATTTTGGGGGATTTCTTGTTTAGTTTGATATTCAGAATTTTCTTAAACTTCAGATGGAAATATAAATTGTTGCTGGTAACATTAGTAGCATCCCACGTATTCTTTCCTCTAAAATTGTGGAGGAAAGTATACTTTTATATTGCTAAAGTACTCATGTTAGCAGCTCAAACTTAGAAATTTGATTTTTTTTTTTTTTTAATTATTATTTCAAATTTATTAGGTCTCCTCAGGGTCGTATTTTACTATTCTTAATTAGCTTCCTATTTGTAAAGTGGACTTTTCCGTAAAGTGCTTAGCCAAAAAAACAATCAATTACATGACCTATAAAATAGCTTCCAAACTCGAAAGTTAGTTTCCTGAAATTATTTTTCCAGTCTTGGTCCAATTTACCTGAGGTGGTATGTTTGTGTATGGGCAAGATCTTCAGGGGAGGTTGTTTTAGCTTCGTGATGACTTAAAATACACGGTCGTTGTTCAGAATGTGTTTAATTCTGTCTGTTTTGTTGGTGCTAATGTTCTTCCATACTCTAAAATATTTAATTAAGTCATTACGCATAAAATTAAACAAGAAATTATTTCTATAACTATTCTTCCACTTTACTAGTTACTTTAAATTCTCAGTTCTTATTTTTCAATGTTGTTGGATTTTGTGTCTGTGCAAAAAATGAAGCTGACCAGTATGACAGATTTCATGCAGCGAGCAGAAAATAGTGATGAATCTACCAAATCCAATCTTTATTGAGAGGAATGAAGCTTCTTGTGTAATCCAGCCGTTTCCAACTTGTTCCCACGGACCTAGCACAGGTTCAGCATGTAGTTTTGGAGTTGGTACCTACTGAAGTGATGTGGCTAAGTTAAAAATTGTGGCCTCTCTCCAAAGAATTGTTGGCAACACGTACTCAGCAGCAGTAGTACTCCTCTAGGCTTTTTTTTGCAATTTTTTTTTTTTAATTCCTTATGAATGTTTGCAAAGACTGTGTTAATAGTACTTCTGTACTGAAGCAGAATGTTGTATCTCTGAACTTTATACATTCTGTTTTCAGCCAGACCAACACCAAAATGATTCCTAATGGATATTTGATGTTCGAAGATGAAAACTTCATCGAGTCATCTGTTGCCAAACTAAATGCCTTACGTAAAAGTGGTCAGTTCTGTGATGTCCGTCTCCAGGTAACTTTTTTTTCTGTCCGAGTATGATTGTCGAATGCGGTGGGTTTTTTGTTACACTGTGTAATGCTATGTGCCTCATTGATTGTGAGGCATGAGATAAAAATCAGATATCCTTTGAGAGAAGCAACACTAACATTTTATTTTCAGCTGACCTAAATTGGAGACCGTATTGATTTGAAAATTTGAACTGTGAACATGCACTTGAGTAGGCCTTTATACTATTATAATACAAACATAACTTAAAAAAATTCTTACCAGCATGTGGGTCTCTTATTTGTGTTTTAAATAAAGGTATGTGGACATGAGATGTTGGCGCACCGAGCCGTGCTAGCTTGCTGCAGTCCCTACCTGTTTGAAATCTTCAATAGTGATAGTGATTCTCATGGAATTTCCCATGTTAAATTTGATGATCTCAATCCAGAAGCTGTTGAAGTTCTGTTGAATTATGCCTATACTGCTCAGTAAGTAGTTTTCACAGAAACTAGAGAGAGTAGATTTTAATTTAAAAAATCAAAATAATGCAGATAAATTTCTTTCTTTAATAGATTAAAAGCTGATAAAGAACTGGTGAAAGATGTATATTCTGCAGCAAAGAAGTTGAAGATGGAGAGAGTTAAGCAGGTACAGTTCTCAGCTCTCCAGAAGTCCATTCGGCTTTCTCAGGCTGACACTATTATGCTTTTTGGTGTTAATAAGACAAAAAATGATGATTCTGTGGAAAAAGTGCTTAGTGTATAAGCTTCTTTAGATGTTCATTAGCATTGTATTGATTTGAGTGACATCAGTATGTATTGCTTCCACCTGTGTTAGCTTTGTGCTGAAGGGTTTTCTGAAGTTCAATTTTGTATTTGTGCACCTGTATAAGCAAAATGGCTTGTGAATCATAGCTGATTACGTACCTTCAGGTTCATGGAAGTGGTGGTGTGCTTGGTTGTGTTGGGGGGCGTAATTAAACCTGTAAATCTGTGGCAGTGATATGTGAAAAAAGAATAATCCACACACTCCTGAACATAAGTTTGGTAGAGCTTGACTTTAGAACTTGCTGCAAATGAGGATACCTTTGACAAGAGAATTGGGATTCTTATCTTCACTTGACTGCAAATAAGCAGTTTTGAATAGGCGTTCAATAGAAAAGCATGGGGTCAATGTATATGTGAGTAGCTTTCGAATGTGCATGATGTTCAATAGAAAAGCATGGGGTCAATGTATATGTGAGTAGCTTTCGAATGTGCATGACTTTTTTTCTTTTAATATATGCATATTCCTATGGAAGGCAACATTTTGTTTACAGCTCTAGCACGAGGTGGGGATGGCAAAAGGCAGTCGCTATTCTGCAGTTAGAGAACAGCCGTTGCTGTATGTTGGGGTGGATAATTTAAACCTATAAAAATCTTGTCTGCTTGTAAACTAAGATGCAGCCTTTTTTCTTAAAAGGTTTGTGGTGACTACTTGCTCTCTAAGATGGATGTTCAGAGCTGCATCTCTTACCGAAACTTTGCAAGCTGTATGGGAGACTCACGTTTGTTGAACAAGATTGATGGCTACATTCAGGAACATCTTTTAGAGATTTCAGAACAGGAAGAATTTCTCAAACTTCCACGGTTAAAGGTTAGCTTAAGTTTGTAGACTTCCTTCTGGTACATGATTTCCAGAAAGCAACCCAAGGAGCAATTATTATGGCTTCCTTTTTGGGAGTAGGAGAACTTGGTGTACTGACTTTTACCAACAACGTGAAAATTCTGGATCTGTATAATATTCATAGTACTCTGAACCTTAACTGTAGAGAATACATACTATCATCCTTTCTAAGCGTAAAAGATAACTGCAATTGTACTTAAATGTGCTTCCTAGTTTCAGTGGCTGAAAGCTCCTTGTAGATGGTGTTTTCTAGCTGTGTGGTAAACTGAGAGTAATGCTTACTATGTGAAGTACAGTATGCTACAAATACAAGGGTAATACCTATAGGGTAAATAATTCTTTCCTCTTCTAATTCAAGCTTGAAGTAATGCTGGAAGACAATGTTGGCCTACCCAGCAATGGCAAATTGTACACAAAGGTAATCAACTGGGTACAGCGCAGCATCTGGGAGAATGGAGACAGCCTGGAAGATCTAATGGAAGAGGTTAGTCTTTAAGAAAATGGGATTAAACACTTTTTTTTTTTTTTTTAAGTCAATATGAAGGATGATCCCTTTTTCTTTTTTTTCTTTTTTTCAAAATTTTTTCACTTTTTTAACTATGACCCTAAAGAATTTAAATTTTACTGTAGGTACCCCTAAGCTGAGAAACTGGGGGGGTATTCAGGTGAGCTGAATGAACTGTTCAGTCTGGTCTTCTGCTTTCTTTTTTTGCTCACTATGTGCTGTATAGTAACCTCAAAGTGGCATGTATCTTGCTTTAGAATTGGGGAGGTGGTACTGAAACTTGCTGTAGATTCTTGATGTTTTCCTTTGCAGGTTTTGCTTGTAAATACAAAGTAGGTAAAAGCTTCTAATGGTTGTTCCTCCCCGTTGATTTATCTCCCCATAGGTTTATTAACAAAACTAGGATACCAAGGCTGAAGAACCAAGAAGAAACCTCAAGTATATTGACACGTACAGAAGCAGCAGTCCTGCCCCAGTTCTCCTAAGAAAATCCGCTGTGGGCAGAGAACGATGATGATGATTTAATGGTGTTTACTTACTCCTTTACAGGATACATTCTTTTAAGTTGTGTGTTATTAAATGGCTTTACTCATGAATACTAATACTAGATGTAGCTTGGGCAGTTTTTAATGGAAAAATGAGTGGGGAATCTAAATTTTTAATTGGCTAGAGAAAATGGACTTTACAAAGGCCCATGAAATATCAGCGTTTTCCCAGCTTGTTATTACAAGCACGATAGATCTTCAGCAACACTTGTATAGGCAAAAGTACATGTTGATACTGTCGTATGTTCTCAAGTGTATATTTCCTCTTGGAAAAACTCATTTTAAAAGCTTTGATCATGTGGAAATTCAGATGCATTTCACTGAAACAGTTGCATCTGATGTTTAGTTGTGAACCACAGCTTCCTCCAGAACTTAAATTTGTGTTGTCTTCCCTCATCCCCATACCTTTCTCTTAGTCCACTGTTGGCTTCTCTTTAACTTTTTTTGATCGAGATAAATATATGTATTTTTTGAAGCAGAAAACTTGTATGCGGGGATAACGAAAATGCTTGCATGAGATTGTGAATTTGTGTAATTCTGCAAATTAATGTGCATCTTGCTTGTCTAATGTTTCTGTGCTGGAAAAACAGTAGACGTCCTTGGAAAACGAAGATTTCTCTCAAGCTGAGAAAGTAAGGAGCCTTCATCCAATGTTTGAAGATTGCCACCATGACATCTTCCTTTTAGTTTTGTCATTCTGCTAGATTGAGATGAGATGACGAGAAGTATGCTGGCGACTGCCTTTTGTAATCTGCCTGTAGCTAAGTAGCAATGGAGACAGTAGCCACATGGGTATTCTGTTGTTGTTTTTGCAGGTTCAAACGCTGTACTACTCAGCTGATCACAAGCTGCTTGATGGAAATCTGCTAGATGGACAGGCTGAGGTGTATGGCAGTGATGATGACCACATTCAGTTTGTGCAGGTACAAATTGCAGACAGTCTGAGGTAACCCCAGGTAGACTGGAGCAGTTTACAGCACACCTGAAGTCTTGTGTACTGTAGCAGAGAAAGCAGCAGTAGCTTTGATGGAGAAATACATGATGAGAAAGTATCTTTCTCAAAAACTGCTGGAGGTGATGATTTACTCTCTGCTTCTGGTTTTTCGGCAGACTAACTGTAAGCCTTTGCAAAACAGAGTGCTTTAGGTTTGACTTCAAAATAAATCTTAGGCTGTTAGAAGAAAGAAGAGGTAGAAAAGCAGTCGGTTGTAGCAAGTCAGCTGCGGCTTTGTAGAGATCTCAAGAGGCTGTAAAGGATCACGGACTGCTTGGCTTGCAGTGGAGAATGGCTTATGCATCTGTTAAATTTTGGCACAGAAAAAGATTCCAGACATAAGTTCTGATCCTTCAGCTGCCAGCATCCATTTCTTTCGTTCAGCTGCACTGGTAATGTGCAAGAGAGATTTTTAAAAAGCAACAGTAGGTAACTTCTGAGCTAGACATAGCCGATGCTTTGACTGTGTATAAATCAGTCTTGCGCTTTTTGAGATGATAATTTTTTTTTTTTTAGTTCTAGCCAGATATAATAATTCTCAACTCCTGAAAAATGCACAGCTTAGCACAATGGAGGCTGTTTAAGAAACAAAGAGTAAACAAGAGCTAATAGATGCAAATTACCAATCGCTTTATACAAATTAAGGTTGTTTAAATTCACTGAGTTAGAAGCAAATGTATTGTAATATTTTAACTCATAACAGTGGCATGTGCTGATACAAAAGTATACTTATTGAAATTTTTGGCTAATGTTTATGTTAAACACTCTCCATCCTGGAACATGGATTTTAGAAGTGAAAAGAGAGGAAAATGAAAAGCCAGCTAATTTTCCAGTTTCTTAACTGTTTTTAGTAAGCCTTCACAGACTTCACCACCTTTGGATACTACTCCTTGTAATACTTAGAAGCTGAGAGGTGAACGTTCAAAAAGTTCACTTTTAGAAATAAGGCCAAGAGTTCTCAACTTTCTCTTAAATCCTTTCTGATAATAAGTATTGCCAACTTTAGAAACTCTAAACAGTTGAGAGAATTAACACCAGGAACCCTTAGACAACAGTCCTGGAAAAGTTATTACTTTTAAATTATTGAATTTCAAAAGTTTGTAGTTTCTGACTGTCGAGGCAAGTTAAGGGTAAGGGAATAAGCTGTTAATTGGATGAAGGTTCAGAAATAACAGAAATGCTATCCACAAATGAATTGGTTTTCATGCTGAATGGAGTATAGCTGTCAAACTCTTGTGTGTAAGGTTATCTATGAGTTAGATGATGTATTTCAGAAGTCTTACGACAGTTTCCATAGAGATCAGACTCCAGGGAACTGTGCAAGCATTGCAGACTTGGTACTGCGGTCATACTTTGCTGCTAAACAAAATAGACAGAATGATAACTTTTTGTGGTTTGTTCTTCTGAGTCAGAAAAAGCCTGAACAACCCAACCAACTGTGCAGTGTAGTCTGAAATGTGAAATTTTGGGGTTTTTCTTAATTGAGCAAAATAACATAAGCTGCAGTATGAATTTAATTGAAGAAGAAAAGAAAGCAGAAATCTCCTGTTAGCGGGAAGTATCAAGGGAGTAAAATCCAAGAAACAGCTAATCTGAGCACAGAGAGGAACTGAGGCGAAATTAATTTGTCTTCGGGGAATGAAGAGAATAGTTTAATTCACTTCCAAATAGCATTATGTAATTAACTCCAGTTCCAGAAGCAGAGCTTGCGCGTGAGGCTTCTAGTTTGTACATCAGTTCTCTCCAAATGGATCTAGGTTTTTCCCTAGACTTGAAAATCCTGCTAGTAACGCATACCGTCTTCTAGGACTTTGAACTGATTTCTGGTCAGACACCAGCAGTATAAAGGTGCAGTCACAGGATGAAACGAGTACCAAGATAAGATGTAGGGTAGTTTTTGGCCACTGTTGCTGAGTAGGCAAGATGTTCTGTTGAAAATTTAGGTGTGCTATAAATGATGCTCTGCGGAGGTGGTAGATGAAGTGTTCTCTTGAATAGTTATGTATTAGCTCAGAGAAGCAAAGGTAGAAGGAGGTGTAGTCTCTGGCTAGGTTTCTGTAGCTGCCTTTTGATTTTGCAGAAGAAGCCACCACGTGAGAATGATCACAAGCAGATTAGTAGCAGCTCCTCTGGAAGTCTTTCTCCACATGCTACTGTTCAGAGTCCTAAACACGAGTGGAAAATCATTGCTTCAGAGAAAACTTCAAGTGAGTAACTGGGGCAGGGTTAGTCTAAAAGATGCGTCTGGTATTATGTACCTACCACCTCTCCCTCCCTGGGGATTTCCTTCAACATCTGTAAGAAATGCAGAAATGCTTTTTCTTACTGATGGTGTAAGTCAAGTAATTTGCCCAGTAATTTGTGGGATGTTTCTAACGTAACTGGGGCCAAACTGGGATCATTTACGTCTTGATTCCTTATCGACAGAGCCATCCCAAATCCCATGGTGTGTATAATTTGCCCCGAAAGCCCTAAGGAGATAAGCAGTCTCTGATTAATCAAACAGAGCTATTTGCTGTGTGTGTGAGACTGTCTCCTAGCACATCTTTAGATTGCTGTCTTATGTCCTTTGAGCGCTATATTAATCATCTGAACCTCACATTTTTCAGTAACTAGGAACCAGTAACCAGAAAAAAAAAAGTTTTCATATGTATAAGGGGAGAAGCGTAATCGGAAGACCCTAGTCAGCATTTAAATTCACCTAAAATTGGTGGTATCTCCTTTTCTCATGACGACAGGTAACACCTACCTGTGTCTTGCTGTTCTGGATGGTGTACTGTGCGTGATATTCCTGCACGGCCGTAACAGCCCTCAGAGCTCTCCCACGAGCACACCACGACTGCTGAAGAGTCTGAGTTTTGAGCTTCAACCAAATGATGTCATAGAGAAGCCCATGTCTCCAATGCAGTATGCTCGGTCTGGACTGGGCACCGCCGAACTCAACGGCAAGCTAATCGCTGCAGGTAAAGCAGATGGATAGCAACAACGCTTTCAACAACTTGCTCAGTTGGCAGCGGGGTGGGGGGACCGTGGCTTCTTAATTGTCTGGGCTATATTAGAGTCAGTGTTCATCATCATCAAAGCAATTGGTCTTTGGAAACGTGGTATCATCTGACCTTTTGCTTTTAGGTGGATATAACAGAGAGGAGTGTTTGCGCACAGTGGAATGCTACGATCCGCAAAAGGACACCTGGACTTTCATTGCACCTATGAGAACACCAAGAGCTCGATTCCAGATGGCAGTTTTAATGGTGTGTGGTGGGTGGAGATCAGATGGAATGTAACAGTATGTAAATGTAGGCCGGACAAACATGGCAAACTTTGCAAAATGGTAACAGAAGTTGCTTAACTGTAGTTACACCGTTACTAAAGTGTTAATGATTTGAATTATTGTCTACTTCCATGTGAAGAAGGTATTTATTTTTTCCATTTAGGGGCAGCTATATGTGGTGGGTGGGTCAAATGGTCACTCAGATGACTTGAGCTGTGGAGAAATGTATGAGCCAGAAATAGATGACTGGACTCCTGTTCCGGAACTGAGAACCAATCGCTGCAATGCAGGTAACACATCTGCAGTTGACTGGCTGTTGGTTTTGGGGTTTTTTTTTTATTTATTAGCTTACTTATTACTCTTTCCTATATGAATAGGAGTATGTGCCCTGAACGGAAAACTGTACATTGTTGGTGGTTCAGATCCTTATGGCCAAAAGGGACTTAAGAACTGTGATGTGTTTGATCCTGTCACAAAATCTTGGACAAGCTGTGCTCCCCTTAATATCCGTAAGTTTGCTGTGTAGTTTGGGAGGGAGGGGGAAAAGGGTGATTTGTAAAACTGCAGGTTTGAAAACAAAGAAAAAACCTGTTTAAATTTCAGCTGCTGTGGCCTATTGTTAGTGCCTGACCTCTGTGCTGGGCTGTAACTCCTGGTGTTTGGTTGTAGGGAGACATCAGTCTGCAGTGTGTGAGCTGGGTGGATATTTATACATAATTGGAGGAGCAGAATCATGGAACTGCCTGAATAGCGTGGAGCGTTACAATCCAGAGAACAACACTTGGACCCTGATTGCGCCCATGAACGTGGCTCGACGAGGAGCTGGAGTGGCTGTTCGTGACGGTAGGCTTCCGCAGGCTTAAGCAACCTCACGTGCTTGATGAATTTTTCGTGTTAAGCTGTGATGCAAGTAGAATACAAAGCTGTGCTCCTTCTCGGGGAGGAAACGATACAGTAAGAACCTGGCTATGCCTCCAATTTTAATTAAAAACTGTAATCAGAAAAACAAAAAACTCTTTGTGTGGGGGCATTCACCCCTACCTCTTTCTTTTCAAAACATCACCATGCAGCTTCCAGAACTGCATCTGTTTGAATTTGGACTTTGCACTTACTCTGAAATACTTCCCAGTCAGCTCTAGTGATCAAGAAATCGAAGGCAGGTCAATACTGTGACTTGAATAAGGCAAAAGTTTCTGACGGAAAACCTGAAGTTCCTTCGTTTTGGCTTGGTTTGTCTCCCCGGAGAGGAGGCTGTGTTGGGTGACGTAGCTGGTGCTTAGCAGTGAAATGTTCACTTTGTTTCCTTTTGATAGGAAAACTCTTTGTTGGCGGAGGCTTTGATGGCTCTCACGCAGTGAGCTGCGTGGAGATGTACGACCCTGCTAAGAACGAGTGGAAGATGATGGGAAGTATGACTATTCCGAGGAGCAACGCCGGCATCACGACGGTGGCAAACACCATTTATGCAGTTGGGGGATTTGATGGCAACGAATTCTTGAACACAGTTGAAGTCTACAATCCGGAGTCAAACGAATGGAGCCCCTACACAAAAATTTACAAGTTTTAAGTGAATTAAATTCCCTTTTCAAACTAACAGGCTTAGTGATGTAATTGTGTTTTAGTAGAGGTACACATGTGAATAGGGCTGGGGAGGGCATAGATGTTGCCAACAGCAACACAGAGCTTTTGCATATTGCATATTAATGTGCTGTACATATTTGTTTTGGAAAGAATATCGAGATGAAGGGTTTTTTGTGTATTTTAGAACTTGTTTTAGGGTTGTTTTTTTAAGATTTTGAAGATAATGCAAGAGAAACTAGACTGGGCATATCATTTCAGGAGCTTCCCCCCAGTGTTTGTTTTGTCACTTTGCACATTAAATGATCTTTCCTGTAGGATGTGTTCTTGGGGCAGGAAGTGTAAGGTTTACGGGGGATCGTTTTTTTCATCAGGCCTTGTTTTCCTTCAGTAACTGGAACAATCTGTAACAAGAAGCCTTATTTAAATAGATATAATGGCTATTTTTTTTATTAAAAGAAGCTGACATGCCTGCCAATACCTTATCTTTTATGATTGCCTTTTTATAACAGTTTTTATATACTCAGCAGAGTATTTTATCTGTTGACATGAAAATGGCAGATACGTGGTTATTGAAGCAAAGGGACAACCTTGGAGTTCATCGAGGCTGAGTGGGAGAACTGATTTACCACTGTACATGAGCTTCTGAGCTTTTGCCTCTGCTACAATGTCGTGACTTAGTATGCAACACCTTCATTAGAGCTGAATGGAGTTTCTGAACATAACATAGCTGTGACTTTCTAGGATGGGAAAATTATTTTGGCTCCAACTATTTTGACGAAAATGCAGCGGGTGCTTTCTGTACAGCAGTTTTGTTACTATGGGTGAGCTAACATTTGTAAAACAAAAACTTCAGTGTGGGGGTTTTCTCATGGTTTTTAAACTCTTGCCAGTTGGCAATGAAAATGTATTCATCTGATTAGTAACTGTCTTCAGTTTATTTTTCTAATACTACATGCTGAAAAGTGTGATACAACGCCAATAACTTGATTTCGTATGTGCTCATAGTACTATGTTTTAGTTCACTTTCTCTATTCATACGGATAAAACTTGGTGTCTAATGTGTAGTGCTGCACATCTAACTCCTGGTGCCAAAGCTAGCACTGACTGCTTGCTGCTGATGCAACCACATTAAAGGTACCTTTTGGGAAATCCTTGCACCACAGGACTGCTGTGACCTGTCTTTGTGTCCTTTTCTTTACCGAGACAGTTTATGACATGAAAATAGACGTATGTAGGTTTAAGACAAAGTAGGGTATTGAACTGCTCCCCTAGCTCAAGTTTGGGTTGAGTAGAAATGGGGGTGGGGGAAGCATCACGTACACCTCCTGCCTGCCGCCTGAGAGTTCCCCTCTGGAGAGAGGTGGCGGGGTCTCAGGGCCCCTGGCTCCTAGAGCACTGCTGCTGTTGTCTCAGGGAGAGGTACCAACTTCCAGGCTGCTCTCAGGATCCGTTTACTAAAAGCTCTGTGCAAATCCAAGTGTGGTGCTCCAGAGGCGAGATGAAAAAGGGGCCAAGTGAACATGAAGAAAAAGAGTGCGTAACACCGTGGTGAAAAGAATACTGTGCTAAGAAACTGGATCTGCTCCTTCAGCCGTGTTCCTCAGCCTTACTCAAGTAGCTTTAGGAAATGAAGCTGCCAGTGATGGCACTAATTTCAGTCACCATCACAGTTGTCTTTTCTACTGCTTTGGTTCAGGCCTTAACAAGCTACAGCTGTCTGATCCCAACACCCACAGCAGACCTCTGCTCCAGCTCCTGCACAAGGCAGTCCTGCTACACCTGTACACTGGAGCAGGGAACCATCAGCCCAAGTAACTGAGCTGACTTTTGAGCTGTAAAGCTGGGTGTGTTTGAACAGGGAGAGGCAGTATGAGAAAAGATAACGTAGTTGTCTTAATCTGTGTCAGCTGTCTTCCCCTAAAGTATATGAAAAGTAGATGCGAGCTAAGACAGACGTCCTGAAGTTGATCTAGCTTCCTAGATTTAGGGTAGGAATTGGCAACAAGCTTATTTGAGTATAACGTACTTCTCCCACAGTTGGGGGGTAACAACTTGAATGGAAGTAGCCCTTAAAATGAATTTTGCTCTGACAGCAGCTCTACCAGCCCACTTCTCTGACTTCCAGGTGGCTGGGGACAAGAGCCGCATTAAACTTGCATCCACAGTAGTTAGGCAGAGTGAAAACAGAGCTATTCAAAGAAACTGCCACGTAGAATTAACTGCCATTTACTGTAACAATAAATTAGATTTTTACAAGAAAGATTTTACAAATACATCCAAAAGTTAATATCAAAATAAACACTTCTAAAACATTGCCAGTCATCTCATCTCTGTACAAATACATACATAGAAGAGGTAGCTTTCAAGGCCACAGCAGCATTGAAAATGGCTTTTAGAAAGTTTCATGGACTTCAAGAGGTTTTGGAAAGCAACAAACAGTACATTCAGAGAGAGATGTCACCTGGAGAGCAGAGATGGGACAGGTCATGGAGCATAACCCACGGGGGAACCGCTCGTGCCTTAGCAAGAGAAGGTGGCAAAAGAGAAGGATGAGGAGTTTCCCAAAAGACAGTTTCTAGCAGGTTTCTGCTGTATGAAGTAGGTATTTTAACAAAGGAAAAACATCTCTTTTCTCTGAAAAGAAGTCCAGGACAGACAAACCTGCATGAGGGTGGTTTGTTTTGGTTTGCTTTTAAAAAAAATGAGCATCAATCCATTTCTTTCCCTGTTCTATGTCCTCTCTTAAGCCTTACGTGGTTCACTACATAGGATACACACGTTGCATCCGCGTTTTAGTCTCCATGTCCGTAGGGCCAGCACGCATCGCGGGGATCCGGCTTTGTATTCGGCTGCTTTCCTTTCAGTCCTTTCAGAGCCCCCGGTGTCACAATATATTATTTTTTCTCACTTGTCATTTCTCAAGTATCAGCAAAACAAATGCCTTACATGGGTTTTTCCTATACAGCCACTAAGAGACCTAGCTCCTAGCACGACTGTTTGGAATTTAGAACAGCAGCCCAGCGCATCTGCACGCCAAGCCAGCTGCGTCAATCCAGAGCCCCTCACTTGAGACAGAAACTTCTATTAGCTCGCGATTCTTTCTGAGAAGAAATTCTGACATTCAATGTACGTATGTAACTAGTTGGTTTTTTCCTTCAACTCAAATACAAACCAGCACCATCGAGAAAAAAGGCGGCAGATTTTTGGTTCCTCGAGCGTTTCCCTCACACGCACCAGAGGAGCAGTTGGACTTCGTCTGGACAAGGAAAACGCAGGGGATGAGCACCGCAGCTCCGAACCCCGACCCAGGCGTCACAGCCAGCCCCTGCTCTTGGCTTCCGACTGAACCGATGCATGACACTGCTTAATAGTGTGCTCCAGCTGGGCCAGCTGGCAACATCCAACCTCTAACCTTTCCCTAGGGAAGAGAAGATACAAAGGGTATCAGGACACAACAGACCCATTTTATAGACGGGAATCTTTCTGTATATTCCTTTAAAACAAAATTCAAAGGCATTCTAATACCACACATCTTTAACTCTGTCAAAAGTGGAGAATACTCAGCATCTCTGGAAATCCAGACATATTTTTATCTGTATAGCAAAAGATCAAGTTCACTACAGAGCTGGCTAACCACTGCTGTTTCCTGCAATGACATCTTTAAAACAGGAACAATCTAAAAGAGCCACACAGCAAACGTATTAGTTCAGTCTTCTCAACCCAAAACTGAGCCTTCAACTGATAAATAAATGTTACTGGTTTTTACTGAATGTGTTTAGCTGAAGTCAGCTATACATTTCCTATAGGCTTATGTGTTGCAGAGAGAAACAGGTTCTATCTGCAGTTACAACACGGTCAGAGACTGAATTTAGGCTTCTGGGATAATCTGGCTTCAGTCTGCAGCTAGGCCTGTTCCTCTTGCACTTGTCTGGCACCTGTAATTTTTCTGATCCTCTGTGGAGTGTCACCAATCGGAGACAACATTTTACAAGCTTATGCTCCTACAAGTTAAATATAGTTTAAATTAGCTACTCATAAAGGGACTTACGGTCAGATATTCAATATAGGACACCTGCACTGAGAAAAAAGGACTGTAAGAAACATTTTTTGAAACAAAACAAAACAAAAAAACCCCCTAAGCGTGCATTCACAGTAACCACAGCGATTCCTGTTGTGGACCATATGGCAGGCTGGCAAATGGTGTTGAACGTTTAAATAGCAGCCGCTCTAGTTCAACACATGAAAAACCTTTCCAATTTCAACCTTTTTCTGAAAGACAGCGAAACAAAGCTTCCATCCCTCACAGTGCTTTAATAAATGTTGGCAAAGCAACCAGATCCAGGATGTCGTTTCTCCGCGTCTAGTTTCATAAAAATCACGGGCAGACACTGGACCACTGCAGGTCTGCTGCATTTTTGTTGGCTCACAGTTTGACCAGTCTTCCCTGCACAGTTTGCTTTTCTCCCAGCTGTAAAATTGCCAAAACACCTGTTCCTGTTTTTCTGTTTGAACTTGGAATCAGACGGTAAAATTGGTTAAATGGTAAACAGCAAGAAAAAAAAAAAATCCTCATTTCTATACTTAAACTAGAGTATTTTGCAAACATATTTGCTATTGCATTTGGGGAGAAAAAATAAATCAATGACAGATAAGGCAGCCGAGTTCCAAGACTTTAAAAAAATGACCTCATGCATACCTAAAAATTGTTATTTTAAACTATTAGCACAGATTTTTATGTTCTTGCTTGTACGAGCATGATCTGCAAGAGATGCAAAAATCCCCCTTCACCCCCCGGGGAAGAGGAGCAGGCGCTCTGCCCCGAGTATCGCCTATCCCTCCCGTCTACTCGCACCCTCGCAACAGCCCCTCGGCACACGGCGTGCTGATGAAATAGCAACTGCTCTACGCGTTATCCGCTGGGTGATCTCTGCAGGCTCTGGTATTTGCAACCAAACGTAACCTCTGAGGAGGAGCAGCTACTAGGAATTATCTGTTGCTTTCCTACTAGGAAACCAGTTGTCCTGACTCAAAATACGATTTCATACAATTTTTAACTAAAAAGGCATATGGCAGAAGACAAACGATGCAGTTGTGATGTGTATGATCAAAAAGGCAATTTCCATAAAACCCAAGAACTAGCACTGACTTTTGCTCTAAAGCTGCTAAAATCAAGGATTTTATACCATCACCTTGAAACAGCCAAACCACAACCCAGCAAAAAGGCAGAGCTCCTTTTTACTTTCATTGTATTATGTAAAGGTAGTTTTAAAAAATAATCAGCATTGAAAGGTCACTTATTACAGCTTTCTTGACAGAATAGGGATTTTGGAAGGTTAAATTCAAACCGTCTTTCATATATTTACACATAATATATTTACACACAAAACAAATCTCTTGACTACACTAATTTATTATTTAGACTTTTGTTTCAAAAGAGGCATCTAAACCTGATTACACAGAAAACATTCTGTAACTTTGGTTTTCCAAAAGATACTTTCTCAAAAGACCATTTAAAAGGTACTCCTCGAAAAAAGAGGAAAAAAAGGCAAGGTTAAGTTACACAAGTGCAGCCTGAGGGCTACCAGACCAGACTCGCAAATAATTTTTTTTTACTATGCCAAGCACAAATTTACACACATTATTTTCTTTATGCCTGTATCGATGCAGATCTATATCCAACAGCTAGATTTGCTAGTTTGTTGGGGTTTTTTTTCCGTTGATCAACTTTTTATAGATATGTATTTTTAATACAATTCAAACTAAGGGATGCTTTTAAGATACGTACCATACCCTCCCAGTAATTTTTGCTCTCACAAGTAACGTAAGCTTGGCAGATCAGCCTGGCGGAGCAGGAGATCAATTCTATCACACAGAGCAGTCTAAATGTATAGCATTTCTCCAGCAATAACCTATAGCACTGGCACAGCTACTCTGATGAAAGAACATCCATCCTCCTGATGAACGAGCTCCATTCATCAGCTACAAACTGCGCCTCGACTCCGTTTCGACACTGGCGAGCGAGGCACTACTGGGCAGCCAGTAGCGAGCAGGCAGCGTACTTACTCAGGCTATCGGTCAAGTCTGCGTACAGAACGAGAGCGAACACTGGGACGCCTCGGCAGCACAAGTTATAAACCCTCCGCAGCAGCGAGTGCCTTGACAGTTTTCAAGAGCAGCTCTTAAAAACTAGCGCAAAAAAATATCTTGGCTGAGACGTGAATATTTCAGTACCCTTATCTCAATTAAAATTTTCCCTACATCGTTCTAGTCACCACTGAGTAACGGTTAAAATGGTAAACACTGCGGTACCACATGCAGACTTTTAGACCCAAAGACAATGCAACAGGTTAATTCAAATGTCATTACCACAGTAAATAGAAATAATATTAAACGGGCCAAAAAAGAGATTGTTTCTGGGCCCTCAAAAACACAATGGTGGGTACTGGATTGCAGATAACTTCCACTGAAACGCGTGACACCAGCGTGGGACACCCAGCTGTGCCAGGCTGGCAGAAAGGGACGTACAGGGCACTGAAAAGGACCGTCAAGAAACAAGAAAAGGGGCAAGGTTTGCAAACGATGCAGTCAGTACTCGCTGAGGGTATCTGCCAGGCAGTCCTGTGCTTCATCGCCACAGACTGTGGTATCAGGACAATAAACCAAACCGTTGCTCTGACCGCACCACACGTGAAATCTGGCCCCACGGTCGGTAGGACAAGGGGAGGCACAGGGTGCTCTCCCCGGCTAGCGGGGGAACGCCTGGCCGGAGGGATCAAGCAGACTGGTATCGCTGTGTCGGTGCCCATTCCAGACCCCAGGCATCGGCATCTTCCCAGCCCCTGCCTAATGCCTCACCTCCACCTCCTCTGGCAGTTTACTGCAAGGTAGACACGACCAGGTGGAAGAGCAAAAGCAGCAGTGTGAAAGTCACGCGTAGCTTTCAAGTGCGCTGCTTAGATGCCCAGGCCTCCAAACAATGTATTTTCCTAGTTCAGATGTGTTCACGTTAGCTGCTCGCCATAAAAGCTAATGGCCTCTCTGAAACTCTTCTTGCAATCCAGCAGCCCTACTGTCTGCGGTGCACACTTGAATGGGATGGGAGGGAGGAAGAAATAAGGGCTTTAAGTAAATCTCCCTTAAGCTACAATCTACCTAATTCTGCAGCTCAGGACTGTGGCATGTTCCCACTGTTCAGAAGGGAAAAACTGCATTCCAATTAAGAAAGATTCCCCAGGCTAGGATTTTCGTAAGCCCACTTTATCAGGTCTGAAGAATCTGTACCGAGGAAGAAATTAGCAGCCAGGCCTGCCCTTTGCTGCCTTTGTATAATCCCGTCTCCCCCCTCGCAGGCTACTGCCTTGCCCCCTAACAACGATGTTAACTGTGACAGACCTGACTCAGTGGACAGTTTTGTTTTGTTACCGGGCTTCGCTCTCACCACATCTCAGTCTCTACCAACGTAAGGACAGGGGACATGTGGAAGCCGTGAGACAGGGGGGGAAAAAACCCCACCAGAAAAGGAGAGGTCTTGGGTCAACACTACTCAGATCTATGCGAGGAAGACCGGAATCTGCCAGGCAACCAGCAGGCAAGTTCAGAAAAGATTTTTAAAAAGTCACCTAAGACTTTCTGATGGAATAACTTACTTTGCGAATCTGCTGAAGATGCAAAAAATTGTTACAGTGGATCTCTGGGGCAGGGCCAGTCTGTTTGTTCCATTTATATCCTAAAAATCTGGACCTCGGCTGGCAACTTCTAAATGCTACTGTGACACCAAAGCCTGTCGTACTGCTTAGAGATAGGAAAGCAGTGACAATTGTGCACGTAGCTTTGGCTATTTAGCTTCAAGTAGTCCTTTTCCTTCTCCAGATAAGGAGAAACCCTTTGGATCAAAATTTCAAGACAAGAGCATCTTTGGTGTATCCTGAAAAAGGAACAGTCAGAGTACGAATATTCTAGACAGGAATTTATGTCCCAAAGAATTCAGAGGCTAGGTTGAAGTAAAAATGTTTGCGGGTAATTGAAGCAAGGGGAAACATTTTGTTCAGCATGTTTCTGCCAAAGCACAAGTAATTCAGCCTGCTTTAAAGCAGTCTCCTTTCCTGTGCCTTTGCTCTTGGAACGTTGCTTTTTAACTGAGTGCTTTTAAAGCCTCATTTAGCATCTCTGCTTTATTGGGTGGAGTCATATTTTATTTCACTTCTGTAATACCAAATAGTTTCATTGCCATAATAACTGAGAACAACAATTAGACATAAGTAGTACTTTGAAAATCTTGGATTGAATTTATAGCAACAGATCTTAATCTTTGCTTCGTTTGCTTTATATGTTTTCAAAGGACAAAAACGTAACAAAAATGTCACCCTCGCCCTGTACCGCTCATCCAGAAAATGAAAGTTCTGGCGAGAATGTTTTTTTTGGCTGTGAAATCTACTGTGGCACACAGAATTCGCCACAGTGGTCCAAGTTTTTGGGCCTTCTGATAAAGCATGGACCTAGGGACACCTTTCAAACGTCAAGAAACTGCAGTTCCCTTGCTATCCTTAGCACAATACCAAAGGCTGTATGTACACTATAGATTTTATACAGGCAGTGATGGAGATGTCCACAAATGTTTGGAAACGTGAGAACTGCAGAAGTGCTGGACACCAACTCAAGCCAATTAAACTTCTGAACTACTTTTCTCTACTGATACATGGACTGAATCTCTCCCTCCCTGCCTAACTTTTCTCCTCTGACCTAGCGATTTGCACAAATTCACAGAAGATTTAGGAAATCGGTATCAATCCAGGCAAAAGAAAAGATTTTTAGAATAATTTGCCTACTCAGATTAAAATAACCTGCAAGCGTTTTACGCAGCTGATGGAACTATGCTTCATATCCTGGCAAGTTACAGCTAATTCGTATCCATATAACAGGAACATCAAAGAAAATATTTACCTGTCTTTTACTATCCACTTAAGATTTATTAAAAAAAAATAAATTTGCATTTTAAAAACCTCACAGAACCTGGATTTACAAGCCCTCAATTACACAAATTCAGAAATAAACCTTTTATGAGCCAGAAACTTTACAGTTAGGAGCTGTAAGTCTTGCATGACACTCATTTTTAGATTAAAGTTTTCAAGGCCCTTAACTCAGCTGTACAACAGAACATTTATTTTCTTGTGACTGAACTATAAAAAAGCCTCCTAAAATGGAAACGGTACTTGGAATCCTGTGTTTGTTTCTCCTTTTTTTCTAACTGGACTTACAAATGGCTTAATTTATGACTTTAATAACGATGGCCACAGTGTAGCACAGCAACTGCAGATATGCCCAGTTTTCATGGTACAGTTCAATCACTTGAATCACCTTGAGAATCGCAGGGTTTTTGCCTCTGCTGATTTAAGCAAAGTTCTCATAATAACGAGTTCCGTTACAAGAAGTACCTCACCAAAACACAATTTCAGTTATAATCAAATTCATTTAAATGCAGTCTCATGCTCTAACCTATCTTACAATGAATGCTGTCCTATACTGGCTCTGTCTGCCACTAAGCCATGAATTCAAAACTGGTAGAGGAAAGAGGGACCAACATCTCACCTCAAACAGCTGAAGATCACTGTGTAGATGCTAATGGCTCACCTCTAATTTAATTTCTGTCCTCTCCTACTCTGTTGTAATAGTAGGTCATTAAAAAAAAAGGGGGGGGGGGGGCGGAGAAAACATCCCCACTCATCTTTCCTATGCCTCTCCTACAATGGTGATTTTTTTATTTATCCAAACAATTTCTCTTATGGTACTTTGGTTAATACAGTACACACTAAAATGCTGTCTCAAAACCCATCTGATGTGGTCAGTAATTGGCTTACCGATATATCTCTTGTGAAACACACTCATAAAGCTCCTCAGCAGTGAATTTTATACTATTATTTATCTAAAACAAAGAACAAAGAATTAACAGTAATTCACCAAGTACCACATATTGATCAAAATTATACAGCTGGTATAACAGATATGGTTAATGTATTGCCTAACAGGCTCTCAAGTTGAGACAGTACATAAAAAAGTCATCCTATATATTATAAAATCAAATAATACAAATTAACAATCATGATTGTATATAATGGGAGTGATAGATATCACCCCAGCTCCATTTTCTAACAATTTCTGCACAAATCTAAAAGACCTTAAATAATTCTTCTTTCCCTCTTAATTTACCCTATAGTTCTATAGCAAACGAAGTATATGCAAGTATATGAAGTTCTACAGCAAATGACTCCTGTTAATTCCATAAATATAGCCACCCTATATGTACAGGCCCAAAACCCAAATATGTTTTCCTGTATAGGAGAGGACTGCAAATCTGAAATACATAATATACTAAATGGAAAGATACCTCTATTCCACTGCAAACATTCATTTCAATTTCTCAAAATCTTTCAGCACAAATTAGTTAAACCTTCATGAATAACTGGTAATTTCAGTTTATCTGTTTTCCTCTGAACTGCAGCCAATATTCTCCACAGAACTACCCAGGGCAATGCACTCTCTTCTTAAAACGACTAGGTCAGGGATGTTTTGGTGACTTCAGCTTCAAGACTTTTTACTCTCTACAGCGAGACATTCACAACAAATGAATGCTCAGAAAGGCACACAAGCAACTCAAATATCGATAGAGGTTCAAATAACTTTTGGTAGGTACCAACTAAAAATATATTTTTATGTCTAACGCCTAATAAGTAAGAGCAAATCTTCAAAATTCTAGCTTAGTGGAAACACGGTGAGGAGGCAGCTAACCTCATCACTACTTTAAATAAAAAACTTAAATAACAGAAGCGTATCTGGCAAAACGTTAAAGAAAACTTCATACCTCGTTGCTTATGAGGAAGTTATAGAGGGTCCAAGTATCTTGAAAACTACTGGTTGGGGTCAAAATTCTGAAAAAGAAAAGTTTTGTGATTTTTTTAAGCAAATATAAAAGGATTCTATGGAAGAGTTAAAAAATAGTCAGAAGTGCTTCATGAAAAAAAAATCTCATTACTTTCTTTAAACAAAAAGAGAATTTTGATCTTTGAAGAATTTTTCCTTCCACCCATCCCTTTCCACTCCCCTAAAAGAATTAAATGAGCTTATTATTTCTGTAAGGACTTTCTATGAAGGTTTTTCATAATTAAAAATTCAATTGATGTTTTTATGAGCAATTTCTCTATATAGACGGGAAGAAAACAAGAAATAATTAGAAGTCTTTTGTTTCACATAAGCAAAGCCTGCTGTATTAACGTGGAACACCAGAAAAGTGACACACAATACAAAACTTTCCCCCACTAGCTAAAGCTTTAACCCATTCCCTCCACTATTCTAATTTACAGCTCAAATACTACAATTTACATACCATTTTTGCTACTTCTAATAATAACCAATTCCCACCCAATACCGAGAAGTGAAAATACGGTTTGACAGCTGAAGAAAGGTGTCTTTATGAAGAACCTAGTATCATGGGAAATACTGGTATTTTATTTAGCCACGAATACACACAGCAGCCAGCAATATTTCAGTCTTTCTAGTCCTTGTTCACTACGTTACAAGCAGAGATGCCACCCGCAGAAGAAAGCGTCAGCTTTGGTCTCTCCGTAAGGTGGTGTGAAGTTCTGAGAGATGTACACCCTGTCCCACAAGGCTCCAAAAATGATCCAATAAGGAAGTGATTCTCTCAGAAATTAATTCTCCTAATCTATTTAAGCAGATATAATTCAGTTATACTTCACCGTAACTTCATTTTCATTCACTAGGAAAAAACGGAACCCTCTTAAACATGCACAAAATGTACATTAAAATCAACATTAAAAACCATGTAGCACTTTACATATATTAAGAAATACTGATAAAATTCTGCCTTATATTAAGTTTTAAGTATGTAAATAATGATTAAGAAAAGGACTGGGACTGGAAAAAAAAATATTTAAAAAAAAAAAGTCTTTTTGGGAAGCTCTATTTACTTTCCCATGGGAAAGTGCCCAAATTCTCCCCACCCTCCCCTTGCAAGCTGTAAGCCTTTATAAATAGAGTTAATTAGGAATTGAAAAAAACAGAAAACTAACGGAATAAGTTAAAAATCCCAGTTAAAAAAGACACTGTTTTTTTAAAAAGGCTAGAAGACTGTGACACACCACAGGATCTATCGTAACTAGTAAGTCCGCTGCTTATTTTCATCATGATTTTACATAGGAATTATCACTGTTACAAAAATTAGTCACCCATTCTTTCCCCCTTCGTAAGAAGATGCACTCAGAATTTTTTTCTTAAACTAAAACACAACCTGCCAACTAAAAGTCAGCAAGAGAAGCAACTGGCTAGGTTTCCTAAAAATACCTCGAAGCCTTCAACTGCTACCTCAGTGAGAAAGCTATCAGCTTTGACAGTGTAAAACCCCAGCAGAGACAATTTGGCAAACATCCTTGGAAACGCTGGGAATCTTGGCAGCTTGGACTGCATCGCAGCTAAGGTTCCCATCGACCAGCTCCATGTAGCCGCTAGCCAGCAACCCTGTCTGCATGGGACAATGCATCAGCTTTAGCTATCGCATCAGTCATCTGCAATATAAATAAATTAGTATACCCGAGCCTGGGAAAGTGTGATTTCTATTGCTGATGATTTTCGTACCGTTCTGCCTTCTATTTAATGCAAAAAGGAGGAAAGCTTGCATGTTTGTTTTCATAAAATGCAATGCAAAACTGTACGAAACACAAAAGGTAAGGTATTACTAATAACTTCACCTGAAGGCCATTACACATCGCCACACAATATGTTGGGGCAAAATATGTTCATCACTGTATTTTTCCTGCTGTGCCAAGGACACATATGGAAGGGTGTAGGATAAGTAAGACTGCTGTCACAGCTGAGCTGCCGGTGGGAAACCCAGCCAGGCTAGCTTTCTATAGGAAGGATGGAAGGTGGGGGGGAAAGGGCAGCTGGTGAGAGAGAGACCTGTATTAATTATGGGCTTCTGGATTTTGTGGAAGAAAAATGTATGTATGAGCTATGAAAAGGTGAAGGAAGAGACTGAGAGCAGAGCGGAAGGCAGGATCAAACGGTGCTGCCTTCCCCTTTGGCTATACGGCATCTCCGCATGGCTATTTCTGTTCATCTGACTTCTAAATTCCCAGGGCAGAGAAGCAGCTAGGAACTTCAAGTTTCACTCCATCGTTCTTAGCAAGGCTACGTTTAAAAGAAAACGAGTTTGAAAGTAATTTTCGAAGCAACATTAGACTGTAATTCCAAGGTCATTTTTAGACCCCTGGTTTTGCGCAGATCTTTGTACTGTGAGTATGAAAGCAGCCAACACGCCACCCACACCCACGTTTCCTTTCCCTTCACAAGCGTAACACCATGAAAGCACCAGCATCACATACACTGTATTTGATCTTTTCTTCCTGAAGGGACCGCTTTGGAACGATTACTAGAAAATCTGAATCTTGACACCAGTTAGGAGGCTGCAGACTTAAAAATCATTCCATTGATGTTTCCCAGACTATACGCTTTAGGCACTCAATAAGGTAACCCTCACCACTCTTTCTATTCATTTCTTGTCAGGACATCAAATTGGAAAACATACTTATTTTTGTACTGGTGACCAAAGCGTACTAGCATACAGCTAACATTATTGGTTTAGCTCACTCTAAGTTACCAGATCCCAGGTGGATGTACAAACCAGCTGTGCTTCCAGATCTTTGGGGGGAAAAAAAAAAGTAAAATGTGTAAATAAGCATACAAGTAACTTAATGTTAAATCCTGTAACTTACTTTATGGCGTTCACTTGGATTATGACAACAATTGCTTCTGGGTTTGTAACATGAAATGAGAAGCCAGACATTTGGCTCAAAGCTTTACACTATCTTCAAATAAAAAATTTGTTGTTTTCAAGGAAGAACCATTGCAACACACTGAGTACTGAAAAGAAGTTGGTGAGAGAAAAGCTTGCACAGTAACTTCCCCCACAAATTCTTAACAGGTCAGCATTCACAAAAACATGCTTATTGCTGTTTTCAACTAAATAGGAACTGGAATACAAGCTCCAGTCTTGGAATATATTTTTCTGTAGAAAATTGTAACACATTTCTGTCTGCAGGGCAATGATTTCACACCACCGCTGTTGTCTACTGGTTTTAATCGCTTTATGTTCCTTTCATCTCCTGTAGCCATCATTCTGCGTTACGGAAAATAGAAATTCTACAAGAAGATGCACATTGGGAAATCTGGATATGTTTGTATCACATCGACTCTGCATCTATGACTTCATTAAATCAAGTTGATCTTGTTTTCATCAAAGTTTCTCGGTGAAAAAAAGTCTGCCTCAGTGATAGAACTATGTCTAGAGAACACCCTCTAAATTAATAATACACGAAGCAAATGGGCTCCTATGTAAAACTCTTCTAATGAGCAATCTGAATCTCTCTCAACATGACATCAAATGTATTTCAAAAGCAGAGGGTGGAAAGCCACTGAATCGCTTTGGCTTTCCTATCAGCACAGCCGTGCAAAACCAAACTACAAATGACCCCATGTTATGTAGTTCAACTTTTAATTAATCCAAACATCATGCTCTGAGCAGATGTTGGCAAGGATGCTGGGTGACATGAAAGTTGGATGGCCAATAAAATGCAATTTGTTGATCAAGCTAAAAGCTATAGTATGGTTGGTTCTGTACAGTTTTCTGAAAATATTTAGTACGTCATAGAAAGACACAAAAAGTGACTATGGGCAACAGCTACCAACCAGAGGTTAGATATCGTCCTTGGGGCAGAAGGGAGAAAGAAGAGAGTCAGACTTCATGATTTCTATATCATAAGCAATAGGGCTTCCCAAACCACTCAGAACACTTCTTTACCTACTGTCCTGTCACTCATCTGCTGCCAAACGCATGCATAAAGCGTAAGATACGATAATCAAAAATGGAAATGGATAGGAAATAGCTCAGTGGGTTTTCACTTGTGCATAGAGAAGACCTGGGAAACAAGCAAAGCCTATCTGGAAAGGATCAGAAAATTAACTTATCAAATCGAAGGAAAAAAAAAAAAAAAACAGCCCACAAAACAATCTGGCAGTGAAAGCATGTCAGCCTGCCAGCTGCTCACAAACACTAAAATCCTGGGCAATGACAAGTAAAGCATATGGAGAAAAGTCATATGAGACTACGTGGTCATCACTCAAATCTGGCCAAACCTCTGTACCTCAGTATTTGCCACACTGAGTCATTCCTCTTCAACAGTTCTATATAATCGCCTGTAGTGTACGACTGATAAGACTGTCATAAAGCATTAACCAATTCAATAAATCTGTGCGGTTAATCAAAAAGGCATATGACAATTATATAAAACTCAACTTAACCCACTAAAAGCCCCATTTAACCCCACTGTCAGAAGATCAGGGAAACAAAAAAGATGAGAAATGGAAAAGCAAAACTTCTATGCGGCTTATCAACAAATCCTCATTACACTGCACTGCAATAAGGACTCAAACTGGTGTTACAATCATCAAAACATGCCAGAGTTTTGTTCAGTATCAACCTATTGGGAAATTAAGGGTATTTTCCCCAAAATAAAGTCAAGCTCATGCTTTCTTCTATTGTGGAAGTACTTCAGATGTCAGATCCTAGGGCCGCTTTGTCTAAATGCCTATTCCCTAGCTTTACAAAGTCAGAAAAAAAACCTACGGCTTTTACAACACTAACTCATTTATTCAATTTTTTCTGCTTTTTAGACTGGCTTAAAGGCAACAAGGCTTAAGCAGCTGCCACAGCATCACCTCTGCCCTGCTCCTTGTTAAGCCCTGGCCAATTTCAGCGGTATTTGACAGAGGCAGAGGTCTTGAAACTTTTTAATTTCTTACAGCTCTCATTAAAATAGGCAGAAGGGTAAAGGACCAATTTGGACCCTGGCAGCAGAGAAGGCAGTAGGTTAAGTTCAAATGTAATAGGAGATGGCAAAGAATCCATGTAGGAAAGGAAACACTACAATTAGGAGGAAACCTTTTGTCACATACTGCACATTTTCAACTATATCAGACATGATAATTAAACTAAAGGATACAATACTGCAGAAAGATGAACTTCAGATATGCTATTACTGATGTAAAGTGGTTTTTTTCTTAGTAACCAAGGGGATGTTTCCGTGTTACTGCTGACCCCTGGGGAGTGACATTTCAACATACAACGCCTTTCCGCAAGATGCCTTACAGCTCATTCAACCATAATGCTGCTCTCAGCTGTGCCAATCTGACTATGTGTGGTCAAAATGCTCCACGGAGTTAATCCCAAAACATTCAATTCAGTGATCAGTTCTGATACAGTAACGCTTTGCTCCGCTACTGAGAAGATCTTAAAAATTATATTTTTAATTTACAAATGTTTATGAAGTCCTCATCTAAATCAGTGCTTTCCAAACAAACAAAATCATTGGGAATTTGAGAGAAATTCCATTTAGATAATATATTAGAAAAGCAGAATTCAGGTTTCTTACTGCAGTAAAAGTAACAGATAAATATTTTTACAGCTGACACTGTATTAGTATAAATATTTATAAGTATTGTATCTAAGAGTATATGCTGTAAATTGTGAGTGATTTTAAAGTTGGCATGCGAACAAAACAATTATTTCTTAGTGAACAGATGAAAAAATCAAACTAGAAATAACTATATCAATTCACCAAAAACGAACCATTCTTTTTCTTTTCTCTTAACAAGGATTTCTTATTTAAAAGTAACTTGTGCAGGAAACATGAAGACATGTAAAATTCCCTAAGGGTGCAAATAAAGCTTTGAATCAGAAGTTATGTTCAACCAGGGGAAAACGTTGGCGAATGTAAAGCCCTATAGATACAGTTAAATGCCGCTGCTGAAGCCTTTGAGTGAGTCAGAAAGCTATCTGTATCCAGTATTCCAAGAAGCATGTTAATGGGAAGAGTTAACAGCAACAAGACACAAAATATGTTTCAGATGACTGATCATGAAAACCTACAAGCGCTTCCAATCTTCTGCTGGTATTGGTGCACACATTAATTTCAACAGGTTAAAAGAGAAACACATCTTGCACGCAGCAAGTGGAGAGAAGTTATGATGTAACTTAGGTATAGAGTCAAATATATCTTAAGTATATATACCCCCCCCAGCAGTGATACCTTGCAAGGAATTCTGCACTTCTTAGAACAAGATCTGTAAGAGTTAATTATCTGTGGTAAGTACTTAAACCTCTCCTCTCTCCAAAGATGAAGGGCCCAAACATCTTCCAGCAGAATCAGTGAAAGAATTTCTACAAGTGATGACAAATTTGGCACATACTTGAGAACCCTGAGTTGTAGAAATACTTCTGTTGCCTCAAAGAGCTACTTGAAAACCAAGAAATTATTTTAAAGATTTTTGAAGACAATTATTTTAATTTATTTTAAAGATTTAATTTAAGAGACCTTAAATTAGGCCTCCTAGTTAACTGGTTCCAAGTAATACCCAACCCAAATAATACACAACACAAATACGAGTGTAAATCACCACTGAAAACAGTCAGAAATATTATTCAATCCAAAATTATTTAAAAGCATGTCATGGTTTTACAATTTGACTTGAAGTATAAATTTCAGGGGTTTAATAATCTTTGTTCATTGCTAATCAATGTACTATACATCAACACATACAATACCCTCTGCTGTCAAAAGTATTCCATGCTCACTTTTTAAGTGAGTAAATCTCAAGAATACACTGATACAACAATGGCTGCAAGGATCAGCTATATCTGATGAGACAACTAACATATACTTGTTTAAATACATTCCTGCTGCCAAAAGAGGCAGGTAGGTTATCAACGGTTGCTAACCATCCTACTGTCTTCATTTTAGAGCTGAAGTACTGTAAAACATTTATGGCATGCAGTATTTTGCAGTATAAATACTATTCTGCTACCAATGCTGTTAGAGGAAGAAGCAAAGATAAAATTAAAAACCCGTATGGTATGACAAAAGTTACAAAAATAGGGTAAGATGCAAAAAGCTGTTCATAAGACCTCTTCTACGAAGCAGCTCTTCTCCCCCCTCACCCACCCCTTCTTTTAATATCTGTATTTGTCATAAACACATTCTGGTCATCAAGTCTACATAGTTGTTGTAGTGCCACTAGTGTAGTATTTTCTTTATGAGGAAGGGTATCATTACACACATTTATCTCAAGAAGTGTGATTGTGCTTTTCTAATTGTTTTTAACAATTTGAAAATCTCAACTTTTAATGCAGTTGAACTTTCAATATAACTTATTTGTAAAACGTCTAAACTTTCACAAGACAGTTTCTTTCTTCTTTGTTCTGGACAGCAAGGAACAGAAGGTAACACAGAAAACGCTTGTATTTTATCACGAAAGCTGTATTACCTCCAAATATTCAAGCTAGAACTGTTTCACTATTTTTTCTCCAGAGGTCTCATTTTCTGCAGTCACACCATTAGATTAACTACAAATCACTGAAAGGAATTTTTTTCAAAAAATCAAGAAAAATAAACATACTCTAAGTTCAGTTTTAGAAAGGCTGAGCAACCTAGGCAAAATGAGCCTCCCTCTCGCTTCTGAAAACTTCAGACTTTTAATACTATGTAATATATATAAACCTACAAGGATTCATAAATATGGCTTCTGACTCTTTGGAAAACCTACTCAGAAGTCTCAAACTAACTTAAGTACCTACACTCAAGACTAAACCAGAAGATTACCTGTTACAGTCTCTCTGAATTTCTTGCTCCACGATGCCCCCTACTGCAAATCTGCAGAACAAACTCAGAGCAGTCATTTCCTAATGCAACCTCGCAAGAAAATTACTGCACTCCGAGAATAATCCTGGATGCATAAATAATGTATATCAGTTTAGTGGTAGAAAAGAAAATTTTAAAAAGTATGAAAGGAATTTTTAAAGCCATTTCATAAATTTCATTGAGTGTGATGGTAATCATGTGGAACAGAAAATAGCCTCTCCATTTCAAATAAAGTCAAATAACAGAATCCTGTTTATCTTTGCTCCAGATACTCTAATGGCTCTAGTCAAGAAAGCAGATCTTTTGTAAAATATATTTCCCTGGTATAATGTTAGACCTTTTTATTTTTACAGAGCTCTCCCGTAACAGGAAATAGCGGATATAAGTAGCTTTCACTAGAAGAAATAAAAAACGTGTTTTGTTATAGCTACATGAAGTTTTAATGAAACACTCCTCTAACACAGAAATAACGACCTTGAAGCACCATATTCCCATTAAATCTCATCCACCACATACATAAACTGATACCACAGGATTTCTTTCAAGAATTTTAGCACTGGAATGAAAAGAACCAAGTTTAGCAGTAACCTGCTTTATTAAAACAATTTCTTTAGAGAAAAAACTGACATTGCCACTACTAAAATCTAATCTCAATTGGGAACACTAAACGAAACAATCAGCAATGAAAATGAATCAATTACCACCAAGCTATTCTAGCTCACATTTCTACCCATATTTTTCTGTTTCTACTTTCATAATATTTAGACCATTTATCTTCAAAAGAAAGACAACAATTCTTTGAATGGATTTGTCCCATTATTAGTGTGCTGTACAGAAAAAAATCTGACCTATAACTTGGGCTGTAATACTACCGATGCAGCGATGGCCTTTTATGCTCATGTGAACACACTACTTCACATGAGCGTACCTTGAAGCTTGCTTGGGACTTACAGAATATATATTTTACTGAAACATTTTAATTAAAGTAATATTATTTTGACCATAATGGAAAAAATGCAATGAAAACTTATTTGGGTGTGGAGACAAGCGAAGCAAATGTTTGCATGATTCTATCACAACTTTTACTGAAAAAAGAAAAAAAGAAAAAAAAAAAAAGAAATACTGTAGCAGTTACAGATGAAAACTAGCTCAAGTTCCAAGTGACAGAGCTCCAGACCCCTGCCTCAGACTTTTGAAGTGCCTTGACAGGTCAGACCTCATATTTTACAACTAGGATAACGAATCATCCATACTTGGCAGGACTGTTGTGATAACTATAGCATAAGGACTGTGATCCTTCAGCAAAGATTATAATGAACACTGCTAAGTACTGATAATGCAAGTTTAAAAGCTCATTACTACCGTAGAATGATAGAAAGAACACTTCTTGAAAAAAATTATATGCTTATTAGATAATCCCCAATGAAGCTGTAAGAGTCTACAATAGAAATGTAACATACCTCAACATTTACTTAAAAGGCAGATTGTTGATGTACAGGGCAAGCCCAATCATTTGGATGCATCTATTTCACAGTTTTCTAACCTACTTGCGCTCTTACTACGCAAAAAAAGTATGCAAAGCAGTGGTGTTTTCCCAAATCAAACAGCTCCAGCCACTCAGATTCACGGCCTGCAACACTTCAGGATGTTCACGGCAGTTACTGGAACTTCAACCACAATTACAAAGCAGTTCCTACAAACACTCTTTAAAGTCAATGGGAAACTGAGAAACTCCACAATTGTAAGAGTTAACATGTAAAGCATTCTTCTGTAGCTGACCCTGCCAGTGAATAAACTTCATTGCTATAAAAAAAAAAAAAAAAGACTAAGCTAAGACTACACAGGAGATACCTTATTCTTTCCAGAGCTTCATTTTTATTATTCTGCACTCTTTAAAAAAGAAGTAAGACAGAGAAAATACTATCCTTCCTAAACTGAGAGTCCAGCTCATCGTTTGTCATTGTTACTGCTGCAATATAGGTTTTGACTCATGAAGAATACTCTAGAATTGGAAACAGTGAATTTTATGTCCTTCACCATATTGGAAATTTGCCCCAATGCAAGTGGGCCTCGCATTTGAAAACCAAATGTTTTCAATTATTCAAAGTGGTTGCCATCAGAGCTAATGTATTAGTTAATCATGTCATAGCTTTGGTTACACTCTGAGCAGAGGTGAGTGGCTCGTCATCAAATACTGGAAAACAAGCCTCAAGTCATAAAAGAGAAAATTCACTACAAGAGATCTGAATGTCTGCAACAGTTTCTTATTCTTTCGCTACCAAGAAATGGTTCTAGGTAGCCTTGATATCAAGATTTTTACTTAAAATCATGTAACTAAGCACACATAATAAATTGTAGTTTGGAATGAAAAGATTTCAGTGACTTTTATGACTTTAAGTGATTGTTATTATCACCAGCTTTTATGACTAGCTTAAATACTTACCTACTAATTCCTTCACGGATATCATTCACAGCTGCCAACAGTTTCTGCAGACCTAAAAAAGCTTCTTCAAACGAAGACTTTGCTGTCAAAGTTACTGCATTGGGGTCCAACTTTTGGAAAATTTCAATACTAATAGTAAAATGAAAGAAAGAAGAGACATTGAAAGCAGTTAATAAAAATCCTCAAAATTCAGAGAAACCCAGTATCTATCGTATGTATTGTATTTTGACTATTAAAAAAAAAACCAACAAGGTCAAATGTAAATTTATAGTAAAACCATGTTATCTAAAATAGTCTTAGAATAACTAGTAGAAAGACCATGCCCTACAATTGTAGTTCTCTGTTTAATATTTTCCTTAGTAACTGTATTCTATAACAGTATTTTATCTTTGACTTAAATAGATTTATCATTAAACTTCACTTGAGAATGAAACAGTCTCTTCATGCACAACCTGAGTACACCTGAGTAAGCCTCTCTTAGAAGAGAACTGTTAGGTTAGAGAAGCAAAGTAAAGTGCTTTCCATCAATTTTCCAAGCAGCTTCATTCTCCGTTTTGTCCAGGCTTGACACCTTCCCTGCAACGGTCGTGTTGGGACAACGAGCTGCAGTGCACTCATGAAGAATTATCCTCACAGGTGCAAGATAAGTAGTATTTTCTTGATGTGAGCAAGAAGAGTGTGAAGTGACCTTTGATTCTAAAATTTTACCCTCTTTTCACAGCACGGTCCTTAACAGGTGGCAAGAGCCAACAGTTCAGTTGCATTTTCATTATAACGTGGTACACTTGAAAGAGCTTTTCCTTGATGGCTATATGAAACCTTCAAATTCACGATTACCATCCCAGTAAAGAGAACGGTTAAGTAAGAGATCTCTGGAACAGATCCTCAGCTGACTTGAAACACCACACCACGCGATCTCCTGACCAGTTTCAATTCAGCTTAATTTGCACTGGTGTAAGCCCAGAAGACTTACGCTAGTGCAGCTCTTTAGTAGGTTCTAACGCTAGTGTGGAAATGGCAATGGTAGAGTTATTATCACTCTTTATTAGGTGAGACCTTAACAGACCACCAAAAATGGAGTTCCTTTGTGCTTGACGTAACTCAGTGTCCCTCCTTTGAAAAGATTTCAGATTAAGACTGCAAAAAGAAAACGGTATCTATTCAGATTTAGTGATAGCACCCAAAAGGATGGCATCTCAGTGATTTTTAAGCAGATTTTTCAGATGTCTCACATTTGTGGCTCTTACAGGGGTTTCAACACCATTCTCTAAGGCAACTTACTTCAGCCACTGTGCAGAAAAAGAGCAGCACACTAGACAGATCACTGATTGCATCCACATAACAATTTGTATGCTCCTAACTTCTTTGTGTGACAAGTTGTGTGATTTTTTTTTTTTTGTCAATTTTGATTAATTACTAATAGCTTCTTCTCTAAAAGAGAAAAAACAGGCAATTTCTAAAGTGTGCTTCTTTGAAAATTATGTAAGGTTATGTAGAAGTTCTGAATTTCTTTAGCATACTGTACCTGTACAAGTTTATTGTATTCCATACAGCTTCGAGGACTGACCAGATTTCCTGGTACCTGTTTTCTTGAGCTACATGAAAGCTTGGATGTGACTTTTTTTCTTCGCAGTTTTGAAGATTTGGTGTCATTGCTTCCATTTTTTCACATACAGCATTTTCTGAAAGAACCATGATGTCTTCTGATAAATCCTGCTCACTGTCTGACCTCACCTTATAAAACAGTTCAGCAAACAAATAATGAGTGTATTTGGTTCCTAACTTAAGAAAACTTGAACACTTCTACTTTTTTTTTTAAAGCAATGCTCAAAAAAACCAAGGCAGATCTCTTCTATTCATAACCATCTTTATTACAGTCCCTGCATCTAAAGCATCTCTCAGTCTTCACCAAGTCCTTCTTCTATATGTATATATTGGTATTTCTACAGATGGGAAATGGAAGCAAAGGGAAACCCTGAGCCAAAGCTTCCCAGGCATAGTAAGCTGGTATAAATAAGAACTGCTTCTTACTCTTACTCCCTATCCCACGACTGATGGCACATTTTCCTCTGCAACAGCACAAAGTACTCATCTACTCATTTGGTAAACTGGTTCAGAAAATTTGTCCAGGTTAATCTGAAACCGATCTGGCACAACCTAGTCTGTATAAGGGCAGTTCTTCGTAAAGTCAAACACCTGTCAGGACAAGGAGAGCAGGAAACAAGTTTTCAGATAGATTTCTTACGTCAGCACCGTTCACAGAACTGCGGACTAAAGTGGCTGACTGCAATACACACAGAAGTCACAGCACAGTAGGCAATCAAGACTCCCCAGATCATCCTTCCTCTCCTTGACTGCCGCCTTCTTCCTCTCCCCTTCAGCTTTCTCCAAAACTCAAAAGGACTTTTTACAGATATTCTGACCTGTATTCTTTGCCATACATAGAAATATTTCAAGTCATCCATGCTCCTTATTCCCTGTTTTATGCCATTACATATGGAACTAACAGTACCACAAACCAAGACACTGAAATTTCTTCCACAGCGACTCAGAGATGAGCTGGAAGTAAAGACATACTTCTCAGAACACAAAAGGTATCAGGACACCCATTAACTATCACAAAGCACATGATACAAGCGAGTCCTTTCTTCATGTGTAGCACCAGAGCTACCAAGACAGTGAAAGCTGAAATAACACACCTAGGAATAGTAGTATTGGATCAACGTCAGACGTAGAAACAACAGTTTTCAGATTAATCTTTAAGGCCCTTTTCCATCAGCTACAAATACAATAGAAAACTAAGACATTTTTCCTGAAAGCAGCTAAAGACCGTTTTTCAGTCACCGTCCAATACTAACACATTTATATTGGGGGCTGGGGGGGTAAGTCCATCAAGCATATATATAAAGGCAGATATTTGCTACATGAAAATAAAAGTTAAATTTGGAGCCTATTAATTTTGAAAACACTCCAGCAACAACATGTCCTGCAATAATTTGTTGAAATTATGGGAACAATTTAGAAATATAAGCCAAGTTTGTAATATGAACATGGAGCAACTTCAAGAAGTTGTTAGGTAAACAAATACTAAAGCTCTCCTTACCTCTGTAAGTGTTTGGTATAGCTTATTCACTTCAGCATAAGCCTGGGGAAGTACACCATTATAGTTTGACCTTGAACTGAAAGCATGGAGTAATTTTCTGGATTCCTGGAGCAAGATACCTGCTGTTGAGGAGTCAACTGTTTTACCTGATATTTAGACAGTAATATGGGAAATAGGAAAAAAAATATTAGATGTTAGGAGTTATCAATCTTAGGAGACAAATTTAATAATCAAATATCTGGATTAACTGAAGCACATAAAAAGCCTTAAAAATGTTTCAGAAGCATTAGATAAAAGTTCCAAGAGAAACGTGTGCAAGGTTAAGATTTCTTACTTCTTAACCAAGTCTTCCAAATTTATCCCAGGATCTGGCAAGAGGATCAACTGGCATATCTAAAATTGTTCTGGAGAACAGCAATATCCAAAAAGAGGTGTATCTGTTAAAATCAAACTTAAAGACATCTTTAAATAAATGAAAGGGGGTTGGGTTTTTTTTTTGTTGGCTTTTTTTGAAAACAAACCTCCCTGCCCTCATCTATCACATTAAGTAGTCTTTACTCCTCCATAAGTTATTTGGCGAAATGCAGATCATTTGGCCACACATAACATGGTGGCAAAGGAGAGAGAAAGATTATTTGCTTTTTAAAAATAGTTCAGAGACTTCGGTGACCATTAATATATATATTCATTAAATGTTTTTCCCCTGATTTTTGCAGGTACATAGAGATGTGTGAAATAAATTCTTACATGCCTGATAGTGTCCACACATTTGCTTTTACTGTCTTTGTATAAAAAGTAGAAAAAGCCAGGAAAATACTGAATTACAAAAAAAAAAAAAAAAAAAAAAAAAGAAACATTTCAGAAATTATTTTGGTGATTTTTGCAGGTGATATTTAGACCATCTGGCACCAGAGCCTGGACAGACTTGATCTTGCCACAAGCTTTCTTTTTTTAATGTAATTCATGGCTCATCAATTTCAGTTCAATTCTGGCTTTAAGGCTCCAAAAACAGTGTTGGGATTTTGTTACCCATCTGGGGAATAAACTCTGGATCAATACAAGTAGATAAGACTGTCCAAGGTATGGTTCCATTTGGATAATCTTAAATTGAAAAAAAAAAGGCAAAAAAGGATGGAACACTATTATTTAAACATAGAGAGTACATGCCTTTTCAAAGTATCTACTTCTGTAACTACTACAACCAGAAGAGTGAGGTTTTTTACATGCTTACAATTAACATTCTCAGAGATTCTTACCTGTACAAAGGTGTTTATAGAGACATTCAATGGTTGAAAGTAAACTCCTTGGCACAACATAACCAAAAACAGCCATCCAGTGTTTTTTATAACACTTCAGCAAGTTTCCTAATGTCCATGGTGGCTTCAGATACAGTATCTGAAAGACAGTATGTTATAAATTCGAAGGCTGATTTTCATGTAGACATATTCCTATACATTTCACAACTGCTCTGTTTTTCAATAATGTTATGATTTGTGCTTGCTGAAGTAGAATTTCAATGATTCCTCAGAAATAAGGCTATATTCAGATTTAACAAGTTTATCTATTAAAACAAGATTTGATTCAATAGCATCATGGGTTAAACAGAGATGCTCACGTAGAAGTGTTTAGAGTACAATAATAATCTTTCAACATTTTCATGATTTTTGGTTCCCCTTTTCTCAAACATTCCAAATACTCTTGAGTTATTACTGAGTGATTTAACTATACTAGAAAACCTGAAATAGAAATTTAATGCAACCAATAAAGATAGTTCCGAAAGTTCACGCTGAACAGCGAGCATCTCTGTTACCGTATTATTAAAAGACTATTAAAATACTGCACAGTCATTACTGGTCAAATAGAATAATCTTGTTATAAAATGAAATAGTAAAACTGAACACTGAACTGTTCACTGTCAGTGAACTGTTATGTTAGTGAACTAGATGACTTAGCTGTTTGGCTTAGCACAGGTACTAATATCATTAAAATATCAATGACATTTAAAGCTCTTAATACATGAAATTATCAAGCAAGACGATATAAGAAACCACCTCCATCCATAGGTTTCCGAATGCAATTTTCATTTCAGTCTCCAAAATACAAGATAAAGCTTCTCCTAAGTTCTTTTCAAGGTCTGGAAGTATATTTGGGAATCGGGCAGTAAGACTAGCATCACCTCTTTCTGTTTTCTCGAATTCTGTATCTGTCAAAGCAATGATAAGAAAAGGTACTTATCGCAACTGTTTCTATATCTAATTTATGTTGATAGTACACAAATAACTTGTCCCCATAAATAAAGACAGACTGCACTTTATGTTATAAAGCAGATAGGCTACATCTAATTAGGTTTCAAGTATTTCTAGTTATACCCACTTGTACTGTGGATATTTTTAATTACAAGCTACTAACCAAGAAGATTAATTTCCCCAGAGCATTATTCATTTGTGACCTTACTCCACATTTCTTTTTTCCTTAAATAACTTAGATCATATACAGCCAGTGGGGTTATCAGCAAGTATAAGAAGATCACTTCTTAATACTGTAAGCTGTATTTTTATCTCTGGAAAAATGAACAGGCAACTCAAGAATCAAGTTCTACTGTTTAGGATGCAGGTAAAGGTATTAGCATAAACTGTAAGGAGTGATCTTAGCATACTGAATTTTACAACTACTAAGAACAGGAGCCAAACTGGCTCAACTGGATAAACCTCTTTTCAGTCCTAAAATGTTCAGGACACATTTTAGATTACTATAAACACAGGAAATTAATGCTGTGTGTTTTCTATAAAACAAAACTACATAATATTTTAATTTCCTAGAACTCTAAGAGACAGATGTTTTAATAAAGGTCTCAAACTTCCAGAAAACCATTTACCTTTGAAAATAAAAAACCTGCCCCAAACAAAAAGCATTCCTAAGGATTCAAAGTATCTGAAAACTGAAGTTATAGTAGAAACTGTTCTCCCTCTCCTACACTGATTATTACGTGTCTCAAAAACCAACATACAGATACATGCACATTAAACAAACTTACCACATTTTGACTGTTGCAGCTCAACACAGCCCTGGTGCATGTTTACATTCAGATTCTGTAGAGCAGTAACCAAATCAGCTTTGCAGAATGCCTTGACCTCACTCACAATGGCTTTATTACATAAATTTTTATCATCCCTAGGAAAAGAGAATTAATTTTTGACATAAAACTGACATTATTACATATTAAGTAATAAAAGCAACACACTGAAAAAATTGCCTTCAGTAAGCTTCTTTGGGAGCTTCATTATATATGAAGTTTTCTTTCTCAAGCAATTAGAAACAGTTCAAAAAATTAAACCAGAAAATTAACTAAAGCAGCTATTTTGAAAAAAAAAAAAACAGAAACATACTGGAAAATGTTTCAGGCTCTAGGTTTGCCTTAAGAAAAAAACAGCTATAAATACCACAGCAATGATGCCTAGTTACTATGATCTTAGAATGCAAACAAGGCAATGATTCTAAGACAGTAATATCTTATTTGATTGCTACAACAAATCCTCATTTTTGACACCTTTTTTTGCTGTTCTACTGGCCAAATCTTTGTCTCAAATGCTGCCCTGCTCCAGCAGAACTACTATAAAGATGCAGTACCAACTTGGATCCTAGTACGTTCTCAAAAATTTCCATTGCTTATAAGGATAAAGGGATTTTCAGATGAAAAGCACTTCTGACGTCACCTCCTGTTCTTTACTCAGGGAAACCTAAAATAATTATTAATAGCCCTACCAATACTGCGACTGAAATAGTATTTTCAGCAGCAACCCAATCCACACACGTCACCTTGCACAAACAAACTGAAACCTAGGTCTTAACCCAACTTACTGAAACTATGCAGGTTTAGCAAAGACCACAGCAAGCTGTTTACAATACCTGTCAAGGAATATTAGCCCTTTAACAACTAGCTTCATGTGATTTGTATCACATTGAGAATCAATACTTAAAAGTCAGCCGTTATCGTCACAGAATATGAGTAGAGGCAAATCTATCTCCATCTTCTCTAAGAGTAACCTTCAGTGCCCATCACTCTCCCCAAACCAGAGGCAAATTTATCTCCATCTTCCCTCTTTCTAAAATTAACCCTTGCCAATGTTTATCACTGTCCCCAACCAGGTGGGCAGAAACAACGTATCTAACTGGATCTCAGTCGTTAATACAAATAGATCTTTTGATTTTGTAACTCCAATAATATTTTTTATGAGAAATCAGAATAAACTCTGAGAAAGCTATGCTTTAAAAAGTTTTTAAAATGAACATTGAATAAACTTAATTCTACTTTAGGCCTCAAGCACATGAAGGTGATTACATCTACAGTCTTTGTGTTTTATTATATCTTCACAGAATCATAGAATGCCAGGTTGGAAGGGACCTCAAGGATCATCTGGTCCAACCTTTCTTGGCAAAAGCACGGTCTAGACAAGATGGTCCAGCACCCTGTCCAGCCGAATCTTAAAAAGTGTCCAATGTGGGGGAATCCACCATTTCCCTGGGGAGATTATTCCAATGGCTTGATTGTTCTCATTGTGAAAAATTTTCCTCGTGTCCAATTGGAATATCCCCAGGACTAACTTGTACCCATTACCCCTCATCTATTCCATGTGACTCCTTGTAAAAAGAGAGTCTCCATCTTCTTTGTAGCCACCCTTTAAATACTAGAACATAGTGATAAGGTCTCCCCTAAGCCGCCTTTTCTCAAGGCTGAACAAATGCAGCTCTCTCAGCCTTTCCTTATAAGGCAGGCTTCACAGTCCTTTGATCATCTTTGCGGCCCTTCTCTGGACCCTCTCCAGCCTGTCCACATGTTTTTTGTATACCGGGGACCAAAATGGAACACAGTATTCCAGGTGTTGCCTGACAAGTGCTGAATAGAGCGGGATAATGACTTCATCTCTGGTGGTGATGCCCTTGTTGATGCAACCTAGCATCTTGTTGGCTTTCTTTGCCACAGCAGCACACTGTTCACTCATATTGAGCTTGTTGTCCACCAGGACCCCCAGGTGCCTTTCCACAGAGCTGCTCCCCAGCTATCAGAATTCAGTAGATCCCAGCCTGTGCTGCACTCCTGGATGATGTTTTCCCAGGTGCAAGATCTTATATTTATCTTTGTTGAACTTCCTAAGGTTCTTGTTAGCCCACTCTTCCAGCTTATCCAGGTCTTCTTGCAGGGTGGCTCTCCCTTCTGGAGCGTCCACTTCCCCACTCAGTTTGGTATCATTGGCAAGCTTCATCAGGGCACACTTGATCCCATCATCCAGATCATTTATGAAGATATTAAACAGCATTAGGCCCAATATCGATCCCTGGGCGACCCCACTTGTGACAGGTTCCCCGTTTGAAAAGGAGTTATTTACCACCACTCTCTGGGTGCCGCCTGTCAGTCAGTTCCCCACCCACTGCACAGGCCACTTGGATAGACCATAACGCATCAGTTTCTCCAGGAGGCGGTGGTGGGAAACCATATTGAAAGCCTTGGAGAAATCCAGGTAGGCAATGTCCACTGCTCACCCCACATCAACTGAGCAGGTTACTTTGTCATAGAGGATGATCAGGTTTGTCAAGCACGATTTGCCCTTCTACTTCTACTTTCTCCTTCTACTCTAGGTTTTAAGAGGGTGATTGCTCCTCCAAAAGTTTATTTCAGAAGCAGCTCTTCATTTTAATATACCCTTTGAAAATGCTGTATTTGGCATGAGACTACCTTAGACATCATAAGAGACCTAAAAACACACAGAAACTCACGTGCAGAGTATGACAACAGCTTGAGGAAAGAGGTTCTGATACTGGAGACAACATTGTAAAACACGATCATCATTGTTCTCGTCACTCAGGCCATCTGCAAATTTAGTTAAGACAGTGCTGACATGTTCAGAAGTAACTCAACATAAGAAAAACTTCAGTGTAGTCATGGTACTGTTTTTAAATTTAATACTCCCCAAACGAGGACAGAGAAAGGTATACTAAGGACAAGTCTGAGCTTTGAATTCTTAGGTACTACTGCACTCAAAACCACTATGGTTTTGCCAGAGAACATCAAGTGAGCCACAAGCAAAATCGAGTATGTTAGATTTTGTCATGACCAAGTCAAAAGCAAAAGCACGCAACATATCCTTAGCTCACAGGTAAAAGTAGTAACTAATTTTCATTAAGTAATCCCCCACCTACCAACAGACGCAGCTAAAAGCAAGAAACAATTGATAAAACAATAGTGAACAAATCACTAATCTGAATAAGGTATTTGCATCCTAAAGTCTTGGATACGCTCTGAAGGCTGCTGTAAGCTATTAGCTGATTTTAATTAGCAAACTGCAGGGTGAAGACTGTACTAAACTCAAAATTTAGTGCTAAGGTTCACGCTAGGTGAACTGCAAGGATTAAGTACCCAAAACAAATTGATTGCACATATATTACATATTTTTTGAGAAGCAAGCTGCATGGATTGCCCCCACAATTTTGAATCTTGGTTTTTGAGACACGCGTAGATGAACTGGACTGCAGGGATAGCTTTGTCCCGAACGTGCTGCAACATTTTCCCCTTCTTCAAGTTGTCCAGCTCTTGTAGGACGACCCAAGGAATTATTAACGCAAGTCTGCCAACCCCTGGAAAGAAAAAGAAAAAAAAAAAAAGGCAAAACACAAAGGTATTTTGAAAAGCCATGCAAACTACTACAGTTAACTTTTAATTCAAACATCGTATTTATGTAAGCTCACACTTATCTCTTTTGCCATTAGTTGTCATACTCCATGCTCAAGAGTATCTAGCATTAGAAAATAAACAACTGAAAAAGGCCAAGTTACCTCTTTCTAATCTAATCTCAAACTGGCACTATATTGGTCACACGTAAAAATTACAATATTAGGCAAACAAAAGGAATAAACAATTTCAATCAACAGAACACTTTGACAACAGTATGTAGTGATGTTGTAAAATACATTTGCAGCAATTAAAATCCTATCACACACACACTGTAAGATGTTAAAGCAAGGTGACAGCATCTGAAAGCACAGGCTGAAAATACCTGGATGACCACAACAGTCACTGTGCAAAAACAATCATCACATAAAAGGAGCAATGGTTTGTGCTAATTGCCAACCAGCATTCCTAAGCAAGGAACAGGAAGTATGGATATTGGACCATGGTTTTATTTGTATGTAAGTATGGTTTGAACTTCAAAACTATTATATATGACATACATGGTAAATCGGAAATTTAATGACTGTTCTGTTGGTCCACCCACGACAAATATTTCAACAGTTTTTCTTTCCCATTCACACTATAAGAATACAATTTTGAAAAAATACATTAATATCCATCTGCTTTGTAATAAATAGGTCAGGAAGCAGAAACCTTCTGAACCTTTTGCATAATGGGTCTGGTGCAGGACCAGAAATTGGAAGCTGCAATATTCTAAAAAAGGCATCCCAGTGTACACAATGCAACACCATTCCTAATATGGGAAAGAGAAATACAGTCTGACACACTCTTGAAAATTACTCAGGCCCTTACAAAGTTATTTTCCAGGTGGCCGGAATAAATGTGTTCATTAGCTGAAAGTATCAAAGCACTCTAAGTATTCTGATAGATTCCAAATGTGTCTACCAATAACTGACACACACAGTCCTAATCCTGCTAACATGGAATCGCTAAGAGCTTCACAGCATATTGAAGCCAAACATTAAAGCCAGGGTCTGCAATCTGAATTCCTGAGAAATTGCTCACACATCTCGTGAATTCTGTGACCTTTACCAAGAGAGAAATAAAGCACTGACTGACTGCTTATCAGATTTCAAATGTTTTTAGATTTCTAGAAAACAAGTGCTAAAAAGAAAGTAGAAAACATCACCACTAGTAATGAATTAAATGCTGAAAAGTTTGTTTTTACAATAGGTAAGACTTATTTACCTCTAATTCATGCACATTCCTGGGAACGTTGACCATGATTCTCTGTAGGTATGTAAGTATAAGCACAGTAGGTTCTGCTTTCATAGCTGAACTTTCCTTAAGAGGCAGCCTATTTGGGTTCATAGAATCAGCCTCTTAAGCATGAGCCTCCTGCTTCTATATGAAACCTGCTGCCTTTTTAAGGAGCCCAGGTTTGTTTTTCTTCACGTAGCCTGAAGTTCTTACATCATCTGTTTTTTCTTAAAATGTCTTATTGATCACCATGTATTCACATACCTGGTATGTCCTCAGATTTCAGGGATCTGACAAACTCAAGGTGACTAATCATTATATTTGTGTCAATCACCACCAATATGTTCAGACCAGAAGTAAAAGCCTCTGGGGGAAAAAAAGGAGGGAAAAAACAAAACAAAACAGAACAAAAAAAGTTGTGAAAAAATCAGTTGTGTACTCTCTACTCAGACCATTAACTGACTGTAAAAACTAGTTGCAAGTAGATACCAAAGACACCAAATCATGACATACCAGCAGAAATATTTAAATCCTGTTCTGGAAGATCTATTTCCATACTTGTAAGCTCTCCACAAGTCTGTACTACAGACAGCGCCATCTTCTTCTGAACACGAGCAACATGCAAATCTTCAACTATCTGCATCTACAATGAAAAAAATTTGCACGTGTGAAATCAATTGTAAGTAATCACTTATGAATTGTTCCCGAAAAAGACACTTTCACATTAATCCTGTATGGTTAAAACTGGCTAAAAATGAAGCATGACAAATTTTAAGTTGGTACAGCAAATGTAAAGCCATGAGAACCTTCTGCACATCCTCCACTATAAGATGTCCACAAAAGATGTCCAAAATACGGCCTAGAAAGATTTGTTTATGATCCTTCTACCTGATACCCAAAAACTTTGTTCCATTTTTTGCTACATAGACTGCAAGTTTCCTGATGGGTGTTTCTTAAAAAAACATGTCTCTTCCAACTTGAAAGTTAGAGGATGGAAAATGAGATCGCTAGAGTATGTAAGCAACTATGAACGCCCCTTACATTGCAGGTAATAACAGAAAGGCAATCTTTCTATCTCAGAAAGTTCCTGATTAGCAGTACTTTAGCAAGTTTGTTTAGTATTTGAAAAAATTGCTCCACATTTTTGAAGTGTAGATCATAAGCCAACAATGCAAAATACTAGGACAGGTCATGGAATTGTCCAGCTACGCAACCTTTGTGCCATGAGTTTTTAACGCAACTTAGACGTGTTAAATTAAAGCATTACTAACCTCTTGGTCTGTTTCTGGATTCTGACTGTCTTGAAGGGGTGGAAAGACTTCAAAGCTCTGTAGGAAGAATTAAGAAAAAAAAAAAAAGCCAACAACACAAAATACCAAGGAAGAATGAGGAACAAGTGATACCTGTTTCAGAAGTTTCAGAATATAGCTCTTCAGTGTTGAACAAGCACATCACTAACCTTTTGGACAGACTTTATGTCCTCACCTTCTTGGTAGGAGTCAGACGTGCACGGCACCTCAAAATTCTAGAAACAAGTAGGAATAGAAGTAGAACATCTATCAGTCTTTCAGAGTGCTTTTTAGAGAACACTGGATATTCCCAAGTGAATTGAATAGGTAACATAAAATATAATTTCGATATCCATGATGAAGCGTCTACAATATCATTTCAAAAAGGCTTGGAAGGATGGCTTTCTTTTAAAATAAATACAGTGGTTTACACAGTAAACCTATTTTTCCAATCTCTTGTGGGTTTGTGGCTATGTTATTCTTGCTCTGTGCTTCCCAGAACAAGACAGACATGGCTTTAATGGAGTGAATTGAGCAAAGGGTCACAAAGATGATGAAAGGACTGGGGCACGCCATACAAGAAGCTGGAAGAGCTGGGACCGTTTGGCCTGGAGAAGAGAATGGGGAATCTCATCAGTATTTACAAATATCTGACGGGATGGTGTAAAGAAGATGGAATCAGACTCTTAGCAGTGCCCAGTGCCAGGGCAAGAGGCAACGGGCACAAACTGAAACACAGCAAACTCCATCTGAACACAAAAAAAACCCACTTTTTTTACAGCGAAGGTGCTTGAACAGGCTGCCCAGAGAGGTTGTGGAGTCTCCATCCTTAGCGATATTCAAAACCTGACTGGACAAAGTCCTGGGCAACCTTCTCTAGCTGACCCTGCTTCAGCAAGGGGACTGGACTAGATCTCCAGAGGTGCCTTCCAACCTGAACGATTCTGTGATTCTGTATAAAATTACTATCTTTGTGTACACACAAAATGATTGTGCTACCATAATATGAACTGAAATCATGTTGCTAGGCATGTTAATAACAACAAAAAGTAACCACACTCAAGATAAAGTTGAGGTGCAGAGCCAAACACAAGCTAGAACTTAGAAACAAACTAATCACAGCCAAACGTGAAGTTCTGCAGGAAACGTACAAATTTAGTTCTAGATCTACAAGCTCTCCTGACATCACTTTGCCAGCAATGAGCACCTGTTTGGCAGACAAGTTTTCATTGGCTTGGTTTATTCATTCAAAAAATAATACAACCATGCCGGCTCAAAAAAAATTCTGTTGATTTATACCTAAATTGAAGTATTCCACACCCCCAGTAGCAAAGCAAAGCTATGAAAGCATACGTGCAGACACAGTCCTAATATGCAAGACCTTTACCCTTCTAGTTTGTTTAACCATTTAGCAGAGCAGAGAAACATTTTAACATGGTTTACATTGGGATCAAAAAAATCCATCTAGTTAGCTATGAAATCCTGTTTGAAACCTGTAAGAAGACAGTCTGCTTATATAAAAACTGCCTGCCATTCAGAAACTAGCCTGAAACATCTACCTGCATAATACAAAGAACTAGGATCTCATTACCTGCTTAAAACATAATGCTGTGGCTTCAAAGTACCTTTCTTCAGTCCCTGAATTACCAGTAGCTTTATCAGAATCAGCATTCTCTTTTTTCCGTTTACAGGAGTCCCATCGCTGTGGTGTTTCAGCTGAATAGTGTGATGGTGTATGTTTATTCCCATGCCATTTTTTCTTAGAAAACCCCTTATATTCTTCTTCGTACTCTTCTTCCCAAGTCCTAGGTAACATATTTGGCTTCTTAGTGAAAGGCCTATCATCATGCACAGTCCCTGTAGAGGTGTCAGATGGCTTTTTTGGAATTCTGACATCTTCACTCCGTTTTTTTGATCCACCTGCCTTTTTATGTGGTACATGTGAATCGTACGCAGATGACTTCAATTTTTCCAACATAGTTTGTTCTGCTTTTAACTTTAGTTTGCAGAGTTCAACTTTCTCTGCCTTTTTCTTCATCGCTTTGTCCCTCTGAACTGCAAAGCTATGCCAGAGTCTTTTTCCTTCTGTTCCATCAAAACGACTTTTGTTATATCTTTCCCTGCTAGTAGGCACTACATCAGGAGTGCGTGTACTTCTTCCATGTTTAATTTCTTTGGCTTTAAATTGAATAACTATTCTCTTTTGCTTTTCAGTTTGGATTAAAGAATTGTCTGTGGTTTTGCTTCTATTCGGAGATTTTCCTTGGGATCTTCCATCAGCAGCATGAGAAATACTAGAATTTTGGTCTTGCTTCTTCTCTTGCCCATCTTTCTCTATTTTGAATCTATAGAAACATTAAGAGAAAAGTAATGTAATCTAGCTCAGTTAATGTAAAAGAACAACAACAAAAAAAAAGCCTGCCCTTGATGTAAGCAGTTGCAGCTAAGTATTTATGAGTACCAATTTGGTGTGTTCTTAATATGAACTTGCAGCAACATCTGTCCTTTAAAATAGTTTGATACAGCATTTTTAGTATTTACAGTTTCCTAGCTGTACAGCTATTTTAGCTTACAAAATTGAGAAAAATCCTTTTCTGCATTCACAATCTATCAGTTTGAAAAATGTCCTATAAAGTCTAGTTTCATCTTATCACACAGATAAGTTTTAACAGCAGTTTAATAATACATGAGGTGTGTCACCCTGAAGTTCCAGCGTGCAGCAGTTCAGCTTGGTCATACAGTGCCGAACACTGCACAGCTTTCAAACAGTGCAGGATAAACAGACCGGAGAACTTGGCAAAGAAACAATGGATGGGAAGATCGTAACCTTCTCAGAAATCATGAATGATATGAAAACTGAATAGGAAGCTTTCTTATAATAGCAGAGAAAATACTCAATAAATTTACCATACACTAGGTTTAAAATATCCAAAGAAAGTTTCTATCCTACTCTCTAATAGTGTCATCAAAAATGTTGGGGAGGTAAAGGCCATTTGACAAACTCACATAGGACACGTGATTTAAATGCACTGACTGGCATCCAACTTCTGACTTAGGAGACCCCTAACTGGTTCTTGGAAGCTGGAAGGGTGTACAACAGGAAAAATCATTTTGTACTTGTCTTGTTTCACATATTCCTTCCTATGCAAGCCCTGCTGGCCACTGTCAGGGATGGGGTACTGGACTAGATAGAGTTTTGCACGCACATGGCGACTGCCTTATGGTTATATCATACTGTACTAACAAACAGTGCTTAACAGCATGCATACATGCAGCTAAATATCCTACAACTTACAACTCCAGGCTAACAGAGAAACTGCAAGAAGATTTTGCCATGATTAAGAAACAATCCAAAGCCTATCAATCTCAGGATTCACGAGAACATTCTCACTTTATATGAAGTAGTTTTCAAACACCATTTAACATTTGCTACACTCAAGGTGAAAGATTGCTTTCTTTGCCTTGGAATCAATTACTTCAAGCATCAGGAGAAATCAATGCTTTCAGGACTACAGAAATCTATCAAAGGTACTAAGTTCACTGCAGAACTATGTCCCAGACTTCACTGGAGCTTTTTTTGCTAACAAAACATGTGTAATATACAATAGAGACCAACAAGGTAGTGCTCAAGCCAAAAAAAAAAAAAAAAAAATTATCTTTTTATGACAGCAGTGTTGGAAGGATGTAAGTCCTACCTTATTTGAAGTGTAGTAGCATACATTAGAGTTAAAAAAAAAATAATTTCTGAACCCTGTCTACTCAGCTATCTCAAACTGCCCAGCTTAGACAGAACCTACTCATTAATGCAATGCCAACACCTCATCAGTTAAAATACCATATTTTATTTGGTGAACAAGTCCAACAAAATTCTTAAATTCAGTATTTAAAAAAGTCTGTGATTGTTTTATTTTTAAGTAATTCCATTTAATGACAGAGCAAGAATTTACCTCTGAAATTCTGTCTCTCCTTTCATAGTATGGTTATAAGATCTTGGGTCATCAGAGTTCTGAAAGAAGGAAAAAATTCAAAGGCTTATAGAGGAAACTACAGTTAAAAACAAACCTTCGTAAGATGGAAAAAGCTATTATTTCATGCTAGATTCACTATGATCTTGAATAAGTTAACCTTCAAAAAGGCAGCCACATACCTTGCTATAATCTAGTATTTAGATTTTGTTGTATTTAAGAACAACGCAAGGGGAAAAACTTGAATGTGGCACACAGTCCTGGGTTATAAATAGAGAAAGCTCAACTAATTAAACACATTTAGGATTCATGTCTTTCATATACTCTACAAGTATATCAGTATGTAAAAATATACATTTTTGTATATTTATAAAAATTCTTATGGAAAAGAAAATTACCTGAAGATTGCTTCCAACTACCCCCTAGGTAAGGCCAAAGAGAGGATATTTCTATGGGAGGTTTTTGTGCAGAAGTGATGTGTTATTAATTCTCATCAGATTACTAATTAGGTGGAACAGTGTGAAACTGCAGTCCCTAAGCAAAGAACTTGAATGGTCCTTGTTTAGAAAGCAGTTACATCACTGCTTGGCATATCTATATTGCAAGCTGCGTTGCATTCACGTTGTGGAATAACTGGAAGGCGACTGATCAGGTCAGAACGGAAAGCAGTTTACTGTTGCAGCTATGGGAGAGAACAGAGAGCAGCAAAATGACAGACTGCTGATACGAACTCTGCCCAACAAGGCAGTTAATTTTTATACGCCTTTGGGTTATATAACTCAGTTTTCCCCAAACTACAGCACGGTGTAGGAAGTTACAACAGAGAATGGTAACATATGGATTACTTCAGATAAGGAAGCTCCAGACAGTACATCCTTTTACAAATAATTCACTCCTTCAATAATTGGGTCTTGCTGACTCAGTGAGGCTGTTAGGTCACTGCTGCAGAGATTCTCCTAACTAGAGAGGCCTGCAAAGGCCTATGAAGCCTTAGCAATTTTATTTACACATTAAGAAAGCGCTTCATTAAAAAAATAAAAGGGTTGCAGAAACCAGTGGAGTCCTAATGAATTGAGGACATTTTGAGATCTTCTGCCTGTGGTTGGTTCTGGAGTTGTAACAGCAGCAAAACCAATGAAATCATAACTTAGGAGGCTGTTAAAGGCTGCCGCCACTGAGAATCATACCGATGCAACTTGCTGCAGGAAGACCTGTTCAACTCACATCATTATAATCAAACAGGAATCAAAGTGGTTTATTTGTTTATTAAGAACTCAATTAACTGGCAATCAGTGAACTACACACTCAGGATCAATACCAGCAATACAACAGAAAAACTACAATAATAGACAATTACAAAATGACACCAGATCAGGTGACTTGGTACCAGAAAGTTTTAAATCTCGTACACCTACATGACAGACTTTGGGACACACACTCACGCTGTTGACAACATGGGTGCGCCAGTCATGCGTGCAACTGTACCACTTCCTACAATCTGCTAACGCACACGCTGGTGAGAAAGGCCCCCCACGAGGTCACGTACACACACCCAAGGTGTGGAACCTTATGGGGTGCCCCCCCTGTACTGTCACTCCACCAGCTGGAACGCAGGCTACTGACAGTGTCCGGCAGTGAAGGTGGAGGTCGTGATGCTGGTGACAACCACTGGCAGTACCAACCCCAGTTTGATTGCTGCTGCTCAGTTACCGCTTCCTCTCTTCAAGGCCTAGAACCACGAGTTTTCACGATGTTTTTTGTATTTCTTTTCAACTTAGCTCCATCTTTTCTCAAAAGTCTCTTGATAATTCTCTGATTTTCACTTAATTTGGGCATCTTAAGCAAATTTTCTTACTGTTACTTTCCTCTTAGCATTATCAGTTTGGGATAAGTGTCCTCTTGGAGCAGACTGTTCTAGGTGCTCTGTTTACAGTCCCATGGGTACCATATCACCTGGTGTTATCCAGGCCACGTTACCAAGAGGAAGCTGTGCTGACTCCTCCAGACAGCTCTGTGTAAAGCTGTTCTAATTTATACTGTGACAAATGTCCTTTCACTCATACTTATGGAATCATATGCCAAACCACTAAAAGCTAACAAGCATAAAGTTTTCTGTAATCTGTGGTCATGCTCACAACACACATACACACATAAAAATAACCCCCACCAAAGCCCCCACACAACCATGCCTAAATATGACTCTACATAAATGGCTTACTCTCACCTGTAAGAGCTGAAGATACCTCTTATCCATACTGTGACCACACTGAAGAAACACTTGCTACTATTCAGAGGTTTCCTTATCTTTTTGCTATTATTAGTTTGGGTTCTCAGTATTGCTTGCACTGGTCAATGTCTGCATATAGCAATATTTCATGCCGTCTCAAACAGAGTGAGATCATGCAACAGTTAAAACTCTGTATTCTTCAAATTGGTATAGGCATTAGCAATGGCAATACAGCTATAGTATGAGGTTTTAAGCCAAGTTTTTACCCTTTGTATTGCAGAAGTAAAAAAAAAAAGCCACCTTAGAATAAGTTAATGTTAAAAGACAAATTGAATAAGGAATTCAGGAGAAAAAAAATAGTTTTGGCCTTGAACAACATTTTCTACATGAACAAAAGGCTTCTAACATGTATAACTCAGTTTACAAGGCCATCATATCACACTCATTTATAAACACTTCCAAACATTTTTTGAGACATTTATGGTAAGACAGTTAAAAGTTCTCTTATTTCATATATATCTTACAAAATCCAAGGGAAAAAAAAAAATCCAGCAAACTTAAGTGTGGATTTATTAAACTACTGATTTATTGGATATGTATTACACTACTGGCAGGAAATAACTTCCCAGAAGGGGATACAAACAATAAAAAAAGAATGGGAAGCTACATACAACCATGACCAGAAAGATTATCACCCCTCTAGCACCTGCATTTCACAAGCGATTCAGTGAAAGCTTACTCACTAGATACAAATATGTACCAGAGTATGCCAAGAATTTTGGTCATTGATTTATGTCTCAGGGGTTAAAAGGAAATGTTTGAGAGTTTCTTGCTAAAATGCTGAAAAGTATAATTTGTGATCAATCAGAAAATTAAGATATATGATCCAAGATAAAGAACAATACAGGAAAACAGTAGTGGGTTTGGTAACAGTTTTAAGCTCAACTTTCCTCAACCAGGAAGATACACTAAAATAAAAAAAAAAAAATCTCTTATTTTCTGATACCCACACTACTCATAGCCTCTGGAGAAAAACATAAGCTAGTGATCTGGGTAGAGCTTGCAGTCATCTGACCAATTCAACCCTCCTGCTGTTCTTAATGACCCCACCTTTAAATTTGATTCATCCTTCTGTCACAAGACTACGAAACAATTCATGCTCTTCTCTTGAATGTGGGGGTTCGAATTAAAATAATAAGAGTAATAATACAGCTATTCCTACTTTGTCATCCTGGCCATCCAAGCAGTCTTCCTTTCCAGTTAGTTTCTTCAGTTTCGTTTTAGACATCTTCAAATGCTAAGAAAAACAGTGGTGCCATTATTATTTATTTCAAGTTTTTATTTCCAGCTGGTATAAGAAATAAATTTTAACTGCATAGAGAAAAAAATACTCTAATACTCATGTTTTCTCATGACAGAGCGACAGCAGATTTCAACAGGGTTAATTATTCACATGTCACTACTAAGAGACCTTCACAGAAAAAAGGATGGCAATTACTTTACCATCTGCTCCAGGGACACATATTTTGTACCAGCAAACATACCAGACTAATAGAGACAAACATCCTTTAACATTTAGTCATATAGCCCTCAAGTTTTAAAGCAGTTCCAACTATACAACTCCCGCCTTAGCCCCCCCCCCCCCCCGCTACGGTGGAGGTAATATCGTGACATCTCGCAACAGCTACACCACCCTTAAGACAAACTAGTCCCGAGAGCCTGCCGCGAACAAGAAGAGGTTTAAGGGGGCTGTAAGAAAGCTTCACCAGAAGCTCCCAAAGCTCTAGAGGTGAATCTCCAGAGCACCGGTCAACCACCTAAACAGATAAGCCACAGAAGCAGCTCAGCCATAAAGCAGGGAAGACCAAGTAAACAGACGGCTCTTCAGGACAGCCTTCAACATGGGCGGGCTGACTGACGGCAGGAAGAGCTGCGGCTCCGCCACCAGCAAAGGGGGAGCAGCCTCCTGCCCCAACGCCGCGCCTGACGGAAGGGCGAGCACAGGGGCCCTCCAGAGCACCGGCCTCCCCACCGCACCCCACCCGGCAGCTGCCAGCGCACCCCCTCCCCTCCCCTCCCCTCCCCTCCCCTCCCCTCCCCTCCCTCCTTCGCCTCCCCGGCAGCAGGGCACAGGGACGGCCCTGCCTCCCGGCCGGCCAGCTCAGACGCACCCTCCCGTCGAAGTCGAAGCCGAGGCGGGCAGCGGCTCCGCGCCCCCCACGCCGTCGCGCCGGGCGGCCTCAGGAGGACGGTCCTGGCGGAGGGGCCTCAGGGGCAGCCCGAGCGCAGCCCCGCTCTCTGGCCGGGGACTTCCCTGTCAGGCACAGCCCACCGCGCCTCTCGCCTCCGGGAGCTGCCGCTCCCCGCCGCGGGGCGCGCTGGGCAAGGCCCGGCTCCCCCGGGAGCTGGAGTCCTGCCGGCGAGGCGGCCCTCGCCCCGAGGCGCTCTGGGAAATGTAGGCGGTGCGGGCCCGCCTCCTCTCCCGCTGTACGTGCCGGGCCGCCAGCGCCGTGCCTCCCCTCCCGCCTCCCGCCCGAACAAGAGGCGTGTGGGTACGGCGGCGCGTCCCCCTGCCTCGGCTCGCCTCCCGTCGCCCGCCGCCGGGCTGTCTCCGGAGAAGATGGCAGCGGAGGAGGCTGCAGAGGCCTCGCTGGCGCGGCTGTCCCCCGAGCGGAGGCAGCCGGGGCGGGAGAACGATGATGAGGAGAACACCGAAGGCGGCGGCGAGACCGCAGCGCTCAGTGAGGGCCGGGCGTGGGGGGACCGTGAGCGGGCGGGCGGGCGGTGTGGCGGGAGCCGGGCCCTCCGTCCCTCTCTGAGGGCAGCAGCGCGGCGCCCGGCTGCAGCCCCTCTTCCCAGGTCTGGGCGGCCCCGCCGTGCACGGGAGGTGCTGGGGGCGGGCGGGCGCCATGCGGAGGCGGAGGAGGGAGAAGCGCTTTGAGAGAGCCCCGTGGAGGTTTGAATTTACAGCCGAGCGCCTGGAGCCTCCTTTCTCCCTCCACCTGCACCGTGAAGCCCCTGCGAGATGAACGAGGCCCGGTTTTCCCCGTTTTACCGACTTTGCGTAGAATCGGGCTGGTGCGGGGCAGGCGGCGGGGCCACACGTGCTCCCCGCGGCGGCCGGCCCGGCCCCGGCGGCTCAGCCTTGGCGGTGGCCGCGGCGGGCGCCTCCCGCCGAGCTTCGAAACGGCGAACGCCGGGCTTGTGTCGGCCTTTCCTCCTTTTCAGTCTAACGGGGTACTTCTGTTGTTGGTGATCGTTGATTATTTCAGCCCGTGGTCCACCAGGTCCCGTTACAAACCGGGGCCTGCTGGAGGCGGGATGAGGAGGCGGCGTGTGCCGTGCCGTGCCGTCTCTGCCCCATGCGTTTTCTCCTCTCGTTTTTTTTTGCCAAATGTGTTTAAACTGGTTGTGCCAGTTTTCCAGCCGCGCCAAATGTGGCATTGATGCCAGTCATTTCCTACTGCAGTCTCAGAGTTGAAGTGAACTGACTCTTCTAATTAAAAAAAAAAAAAAAAAGTATCATTTAGGCTCCCGGAAGCATTATGATGTTTGTGCATGATCAGTGATTCCTCATGGGCTTTTTAAAAATCCTGCAATCTTGCTTTGGTAACAGCCTGCTTTTCTTAATCATTTAGTGTGAAAGTTTACCTCTCTTCATGTAGATGTGTATAAACTATATGTACACATACGCATACTCTCTTTTTCAACCATTTTAACCTATACACTTGCTCTAAAGATGCAGACAATCCAACTCTGCTGGACTTCGGTCCCTGCTATGCTCTCACGATGCATTTTTCTAACAGTGTTAACAGTTTTTCTCACAGCACGTGCGGTCGTACTCAATCATTGTTGTTCTTACGGATTTCTTACCAAAAATCCTTTTCCTTCTTAATCTTCTTTCTGCCTTTCTATTAATAAAGCATGTAGAAACTATCACCAGGCAACTTGCAACTTTTTAACTGAGAAGTGGGCAGGAAATATAAGTCTGTCGCAGGTGAGTTGTCAGCTTAAAAATAGATCTGTGAGAAATACAGCAGTGCTCTCTGAGTCGCAATGCTGATCTTGATATATTTAAGGTAGGTAGAGTAATTTTACTCTGTGCTTCTGTCTTTCTAAACAATTTCTCTAACCCCTGTCTTCAGGTATTCCTTCTATTTCCTCTTTCTGTTTGGTTTGTTGTTTTTTTTTTTTTTATAATAGCAAAGATTTGTATCCAACTGCAGTGTTTAAAAGCAAACAAACAAAAAACCCCAGGGTGATTGTAAGAACTGCTGTAAGATCCTTTCGGCCCTTACTCTGTCTTCAGTAGTGGCCAGGAGTAGATGGCTAGGGAAGACTAGCAGAACAGAACAACCATACATTAATGCATCCTCCAGAAATATCTTCAAACACAAAAGTTTGTTATTCCCTACTTTCTTGAGCCAAAGGTCGTATTTTCATATTTAAAATCCCATGGTGGATTTCTCTTCCATAAAATTCTCACTTTGGCACTCGTAGACTTGCAGCATCCACAGCAGACTGTGGCAGGGAGGTCTGCAGCGTTAACAGTAGGTCGTGTAGAGAACATTCTTCTGCTCTGAATTTCCAGCTGATACCTCCATTTGGTGCATCCCAGTTTTTGTGCTGGGGTAGACAGTGAGTGGTTGACTTCTGTGCTCTCTCTGCATCTTACGATTTTATAGATATCTGTTGTATCCAGGCTGAAAAGTCATAGCCTGCTCTGCTGCTTCTCAATAGCTAAGAAGTGATGCCATAGCTTTGTTATTTCTTGTCACCCTTTTTTGAAACTGTCCTAGTTCGACCGTGTTCCTTTGAAGCTTGGGGGATCAGGGGCCGTACCGTTCAATACCCAGGCTGAGCGGAGCTATCTGCATCCTTTCCTAGTACTTCCTAATGTCAGTTGGTGGGCAGAGAGACCCGCTACTTCTGAGGACTTACACCTCTTCCTTTCGTCAAAACTGTATTTTAAAATCCCAAGGTGGTAGTCCTGACTGGTGATGTTCAGCTCAAAGTCCATCCATTCATATGTGAAATCAAAATTAGTTTTTTTTTTCCCTAAGTCCGCCACTTGACACTTTTTTGTCATTTTATTGCCCAGTTACTCACCCTTTTAGGTCCACCCGTCTCTGTGCTACCACAGAGAAGTCATTCATTTGCAAATGCTGATGGCACCAGCACTTAACCATCATCAGGGCCCCTGATGATAGCAAATTCCTTCCTTACTCCCCTCCTTTTTTCACGTTGTTCGACTAGTCATAAACAGTGCTAAACTTCTGTTTTCAAATTTTCTTAGCCGCTAGTATATTATTATGAATATTTGGACCTTCTCCTTGCTTACTTTGTCTTGCTATTTTGCCCGAAAATAGCATGTAAATATTGTTTTGTTAACTTTAAACATCTGATGATACAGATGGGAAAATAGTTTCATCTCTCCAGGATGGCATTATTTCACAGTTGTTTCCAAGGATGAGCAATAATTAATCTTGTATTATTCTCCAACATACTGTTTATATATTTTTTTTTCTCTTTCACACTTGTAGTTATTTTTGCCTGTTAGAAGCACCGAATTATTGGAAACAAATGAACATGTTTGTATAATTCAGTTATATCAACAACACTTCAACTGCTTTTTTTGTTTGATTTTGTTCAGATGGTGTGGTTGTCTCTGGAAAAGTAAAAAGCAGCAGCCTGGATGTGAAAGTTACTGAGTCAGAATTGGAAACTGAAGAAAAAGGAAGGGAGGAAGAATCCACCAGGGAATCTGATAGCAACATTTTGGATGTATCGTCTGATTATCCAAGAGGTTTGCTAATAAACTCTAAGACTATTTGTGTTGTGTGCTTGAGGAAAGGAGGAGTAAAGGTAGAAATAGTGGGGAAGAAAGTTAAAGGGAATGTGTGAAATCTCATTTTCCATACATCTGATAGGTATGGATACTTTTTCCCATGCATGTGAATAAAATATTTTCCTAAGGCATTGCAAGTCTCTTTTAAATGAGATGCCATTTTCCCCTTACTAACATTTCTAGAAATCACTGCAGAAATTCAGACATACACAGTGACAGAAGAGAAGTCAAGGTTAGATGAGCTATGGTCTATGTCGGGCTCTGACGCTAAAAGCACCACAGAGAGCACAGAAAATCTGTTCTATCTAAGCACAGAAATTACAAGCTAGGAATTGCTTTTAACCCTAGCTTTAAAACTCACCTCCGTATCTTGAGCACATTGATCAATTGCCATCTTTGTCTCACATAAGAAAACCTGAAGACTAATCTTGTAAAAACATTGTAAAGGTTTAAAATCAGTACAGAATCAGTATTACTGTAAACCAGGATGTTCTGTGTGCTGAAACCAATAAAGCTGATCTATTGGATAAGCTAATTCTCTTGTTTTTAGCAAATTCTCCACTGTTTCCTTTGACTGATAAGTTGAAAAATCAGGAGGTAAATTTAAAGGTTAAATAGTCTCCTAAGGGGAAAAAAAAAAAAAAGTGGTAAAATTTGATGTATCCTGGCTATACAGTGAATAATTGTTCCTTACAATTGATCCACTTCTAGCTGATATTTTAGTTTTGCCAGACAGTTCATAGGCTATCATACTACTTTGTGCATGATTTGCATTCACTAATGATGTTGAGCAGTAAAATCAGGAGTAAAAGGTGTGTGACTTGATCTTTTCAGCTTGTTTTTTCAAATGAAGGTCTTTCCAATTTGAGAAATTTGATGTGTGTCAGCATTAAAGAGCAAGCAGAAATTTATGGAAATATGTGGATCTTATTAAAGAGCCATTCTGGGTACTAATTTTGCAGTCATTCCTTCTAACATGGAAGTTAAAGGATACAAACAAGTATTCCAGTTCCAATGACTATAACTATAGTCATTCTCTAATAGTGTTAGATCTGAAATGACGCATAAAAAAATAGCAGTAAACTAAAAATAATTTTTTAACTAAGAATGTTTAACTTCCAAATATCTCTGCTTTTCAGAGAAACATATTTCAATTCAAAGACATCTTGCTGATCTAGAGAAGCTAGCTGACCTGAAAGAAGGTGAGTTTACCATGGCAGTATCCCAGAACACAGATCTTCATGTTACAGGTATCTACATTTTTTCTTAGTTTTTGTTTTTAACACACTACATATATTTATAATGCTTGAAGACTAGGGGTTTCATAAAAAATAGCTTTATGATTTGTTCCCTTGCTTATCATATGTTGTACTTCCTTCGGTAAATTTAAGGCTTTAATGATTCTTTTCCATCTTTTTCCTCTGCATTGTAGCATTTCTAATGTTGGCAATGTGCATGGATCAGCAAAATGTTAATTCTAGCTATACATCAGCAGCTTAGTCTCATTTTTATTTTACTTCAAGTGCCACGATAACAGGGAAGCTAATTGTTGCCTTAGCAGTGTTTAAATATCAGTTTAAATAAGTATGTATTCTGTTTTGGATGGTTTTTTTCCCCACTCTGTATTCATTTCTGTTCCAGAGGTATATTGGAGGACTGCTTTAAGACTGCAAAGTGTTTTTATTACAACTTTTATTTTTTCTCTGATTACATGTATGTATTTAGTGCTGGTAGTGGCAGCCCTTGCAGATGAAACTAGTTTTTATTCACAGATCAAGAAAAACATCGGGGTCCACATAGGTTCTGCATCATATGGCTTTTGCACCTTAATCATCTTTTAGAGTGGCCACTGATGGAAATAATAGCCTGCCTCCATGTCTGTTTAATTGTACTAGCAAATATGCCAAAAACTTGAGAGTAAAATAGAGATATTTAGAGAGAATAGATATAGAGAGTTTGTTCCATTTTTAATGAGGAGATAGATCATAAGTATCTCCTAAGTCTGGTACTTGTAGCTGTTGCTGAGCCGAGTTATGTGTAAATCCATGGTAGTGATAAACTCATTCCCTTGCCTATTCTCAATAGTAATTTTTTTTCTTCTGCCATGGATGTAGGATTCTTCTGCCATGTGTGCTAATGGACTGACTTGTATTTATTACCATCGCCTCGTGTATTTGATACTCGGTAAATCATAAGTCAATAGAAGAGGCTGATCAACATTAGAGAACACTGGTGATTTATTTGGTGAGCTGCAGGCTGCCTCTGTTGGCTTCAGTGGCATGGGACTTTGGATGGACAGAGTAATCCACTCACAAAAAAGTCATAGTAAAGGAATTTTACTGTTGTGCAAGCCTCAGATAAGTTATTATTACTATAGATGCCCATGTTGTGTGGCATGTGTCAGTATTCATCCTGTACTGCTCTAACACATAGAAGCTTTTCTGCTGAATTCAGCATGAGAAGTTGTTTGACATTCAGCAGTCTTAAGACCCAGCAGCAGATGTATGCATGCTCTGATACATAATTCCTATGTACAGCTTTACAACATATGTCTCCCAATAGCTAGTTTTTATTTAGGTTAGTACTTCAAGTGCTTCAACACCTTTGATGTCAGATAATCTTGCCTTTGCTTTTTTGTCCCTTATGCAGGAAAAGAAAAATTATTTTAACATAGAGTACGTTGTCTGTTTTATAGTGTAAAAAGATACCGGGTGCTTGTTTTATCCAGAAGATTCAGGAGGAGGAAAGACAGATTCTTGTTCTAACCTCTTCAGTTGAAGTTTTTTTGAAACATTGCAAGTCTCTAGACTTCATCTATAAAATTCTGTTATACTACAATACTCATCAGAAGTTGCATTAGCCTCATGTTGCTGGAGTAAAAAATACTAGAAAACAAAAACTAAAGGTTGTAGCAGTTAATGGTCTTTAAAGCAATAGTGGTTCTTGTCTATATTCTATGGAGTAGAAAGAGGCAGTCCATAAACTGGAAGTTTGTGTATGCCTGAAATAGAATATTGGGGGAATTAATCTTTAACTCCCATTGATAGTACCTTCAGTCTTTTTTCTCTTAACATGCATCTCTGTTAACATCAGTGGTAACTGCATTTCATGTGTTTCTCATACTTCTTGTTTATTTGTGTTGTCAGATGAAAAGAAGCCTTGTCCATTGTGTCCTGAGGAGAAATTCAAAGCTTGCTATAGTCATAAACTCCATCGTCACCTTCAGAATTTGCATTGGAAAGTTTCTGTTGAATTTGAAGGTAATGGCAATCGTATATGAATAGTAAATATTACAAGAAATTGTGGACACGTGGGACATTGTTCTGTGTTTCATCTTTTTAAATTCCTCTTGACTTAGGCATCTTGTTACCAGCTCTGAACTAGAACTGTATTTTGATGTAATGAATTTTGACCTGGGATGTAAAATGTAAACGTAAAATAGCTCTCTATTCTTCTAGATGCCAAAACGGTTACAGTTGTGCATTTTCTCATTTTAAAAAAACAACAATTGCTTGGCATGTCATGAAAATGACTATAAAATTTAAAATATGTATATAATGATAATTACTTTAATAAAAGTTTTGGTTATATTGTGAATAATCAGACATAGACACACTGTCACGGATGAGTGGTTAGGTTGCTTAAATAATTGCCATCAAAGATATTTGCAGAAGTGATTTTAATAGAAATTTATAGAAGTGTGATTTAACAAAGTTCAATGGTAAGGTTCATGCTATTACTTATTAAATGAATATATATAAAGAAAAAAATTGTGGTAGAAGCGAATTAGAATGATTTATACAGAGACTGAAAGTACAAGGGAGTATAGGAGGTTCTCCCATTGAGTCACAAGGTTCAGAATGGACCCTCTTGCTTTCTAAACTCCTTCTCAGAGAGGAGCCTAGGTGCAGCTGGATTCAGACTTCGCCTTAGACTTTATCAACCATTTATGTCTAAGGATTATATCTGTCTAGCAGCAGTTTAAGGTTTATTCACAGTTAAAGAGAGAATCACAGGAATTTAGTAGCAATTAATCATCGGTTAATCTAGCATTTACAAAGTGATTAAATAGGATTTACTACAATATTTGAATCGATTCACACACACAATGTGCATATAAAGGTACCTGTCAAAAATTCCCCTTGAGCTAAGTGAAGTACTCACTTCAAATGATTGTCTCAATGGGCGAAGGTTGAACCTCAAGGAGTGAGGGGGCTCCTGGAGTTCAGCCCAGGTCCTGTCTCCAGGCCTCTGAACTTTGCAAAGTTAAGAGTTCGCAAACTCCGAGAAGCATCCCACTCGGAGGGAGATACTGGGCGCAGCCTGCAGTGGTCCAGGAGAGCTCAAAGGGTCTCACGTGGTGCCGCTGTTTATAGGGTTGAGAGGTGGTTGACTTCAGGCATCAGTAAATTCCGATCCTGGCCACAATCTGGGTCAGTAATTACCAGAGTTCTCAAAAATTCCAGTAATGCTGGTACCGATCCTCCCATACCTATCTGCCCGAGTTACAATCCACAGTGATATGTTCCAGGGCTGTCAGGGGATGACGGGTTGTTCCCCACTTGTCCAGGCAACCGGAGCTCCTGGTACGGTCAGTGCTGCTCCCCACCTTAGCCATGCAAGAGTTCCTGGTACGGTCAAGGGACGCTTAACTGCCAAACTCATTGCACAAAGGCCAAGTCTTGAAGGGAATTCCTGAGATTATAAAGCAGTCCAGGAGGCGGAGGGGGGAAAGCACCACGACACACACATGTAGTCCTTTTTGGCTCTATTTAGTATCAGTATTTAGTAGCCTTTTTAACAAACTCTGTGATCTGCTTGTAAGATGCGTTAAAATCCCTACAGGAAGTTTAAGAAGGAAAAGAAAATGAGCAGTATGTGTTTTTAAAGAACTAGGTGTATGAGTTTGCAGGAAATAAAATAGTAATCAGGCAATGGACAATATTAAAATTAAATTAAAAATGATCTGACTGGAGCTCTGTTTGTGTGTGCGCTAGCAGATTTCTTTGGTTTGGGTTTTTTTTTTCTTCTTCAAACCGTGGAACATATGTTTTATAGGAGTATTCACACAGTTGTTTTAGCCAGGTAACAATAATTTTGTAAAATACTCACAAGTACTTTTGAAAGTTATATACCATATAGCCTAAAGACTCGCTGTAGCTTTGTAGGATGCTAACAGAGTTATTTAAATGAATTGTCTGCATGTAATTTTTTCAGATTTAAAAAATTTATAATGTATAATTAGCTGATAAATTTCTCTGTGCGGAAGGCGAGTTTATCATATAATTGGTAATTTTCTCTTGTTGCTGTCTTGTGGCAATATTTGGGAATCTTAAATGAGACCATGCCCTAAAAATAAAGAACATTTTTAATCAGAGTTTGTGGTATAGGACATATGCATTCTGTTTACTTACTGTACTGTGATTTGACAAGAATTTGTTTTCCAGGGTACAGAATGTGCATCTGCCACTTACCTTGTCGTCCAGTAAAACCAAACCTCGTTGGAGACCAGGTAAAAATGCTGAATCACAGAAACATTTGTTACCCTACGAAGTGGGGGAAATGGGTCATTTAGGGGAACTTCTGCGATCTACTTAGTCTCAAAATATGTCTCGCTATCCAGTGCGGGATACCAAAAGCTTATCGGTCCAGAATATAAGTATCTGATACAACCCTTGGGTAGTTGAATGTAGTTGTAGCTCTCTCTTACTTTGTGGGTAGCTGCCTAGATCATGTAAAACACTGTCACAGTTTGGAGTAAACAGCAGCTTTGTGTGGAAGAGATGGCGGGTTCATTAGGCCAGGCGATGGATGCCTCTCAGTTCCTTCCCTGTGTTCTGAGTATAGAGAGTATTGGCAGAGTTTAGTCGGTTGTGGTGCTGTGGCAGGATAGCTGTGCTGTGCTGGCTCTGTGGGTGTGATTATTTACAGTCTCTGTGGCTGTAGATTCAAAATATTTTGTATGCACTAGAAGTAACAGACAGATGACTTCTTCATATGCCTGCGTTCCGGTATAGTTCTACTTTAACCGTGTTTATGTATTCTGAAACTACACATATTATATTTTACAGACAGTTTCAAAGATGGGAGCCCATTACCATTGTATCATCTGTTCAGCAACTATCATGCGAAGAACTGACATGATAGGTCATATTAATCGTCATGTGAATAAAGGAGAAACTGAATCAAGGTTTATTACAGGTAGGTTCTTCTATAAAACATTCAATCTTTTTATACTATGTAGCACATGGAATAACTATGATATGTGGGTAAGAGACATGAGAAGAATTCCGAAACAGATTTAGCTTTACTAATGAGAAAGCTGCCCTTAATATTTCAGAACTTTTTTTTTACCTCAGAGGTGTAGCAGTGTTGTGATGTAGTCTCTGCATTGACCACCTACTCTGTTCTTATTGATAAATAATAATCCATTCACAATTAGTTTAATGTTGTAAATGTAGGCTTCTGTCTCTCCAAAAGAATGGAGGACATGGAATCCCTGCAACAAAATCTGTATAGAGAATTTAATGCCTGTTTATTTGGCTCTGTGTGTTTGTAAATCAATCTTGCGTAAATCTTTGCAATATAAAAATCCTTTGCTTTTTATCCAAACTGCACCAGCATGGATTCACAAAACAAGATGACTTTTTTTTCAGTCCTGAAGAGTCATGACGGACCTGTCCGTAGTTCTTTGGTAAATGACAATCCTGTCTGACTTTCTCCAGAATTAGACTTGTGTTTCTAAACTTGTATAAACTCAATTGGAAGCATTTTAAATTATTGGAATGCCAAATCTTTATTTTTGCAAGTTGTCTGTTCTCTACAGCTGTCAAGTAAAAAGCACATTATTGAGTAGCTGGTGTGTAAAAATTAAGGCTTTTTTGCTACAGCCCAGACTGTTACTGTTGAAAATTGGTCTGATTTTTTCTCTCTCTCTCTGTGTAGATGTATGGATTTTATCTAAATATAGTATAATAAAGATGAGACTGGGAGCTATGAGGGTCATGCTTCTTTCTGTTGCCAATATGCAGTTTAGGAGTAGCAGTTTAGCATCTGGGGATCAGTTTGCATGTCTAAGAAGTGATAATAGTACGTATTCCATACCTTTAACTTATATAGAGTTTGTGTTGTGAAATGTATTAATCTGTGTATGGTTCCCTTCAGAGCTGTTAGAAAAGAATGGCCCATTTGTCATTTTTTAACAAAATGCATGTGGTTATTTTTTCTCACGGGAAGAGGAGAAATTCAGAGGTCAGATATTTTATGCTTTGGAGGTGCTTCAGCAACACTTGAGGGCTATGAACATGGAGCATGTGGTAGAGAGGTTCACAGATATGCAATCTGTGTGTTTTAAAGCACTGAGAGATAGGCAAGCTGAGCACTGAAAGGTATCTAGTTGATAGCTAACAAATTTTTCCTGGTCATTCCTGGGTAAATTTTGCTACTGTTAGACTGGGGATAAATTGCTCAGAGGAATGACAGCATGTGTTTGCAGCTGTCAAATCAGAAAGCTTGCTTTGCCACAGACTATTTTATACAAAGCTTAAGTGCTGAAATTGTCCCTATGCTTGTGCTGTCTATACACGTTTCATGAAGCTATTTGGTAACTTACAGAGATTAGATCAAGGATTTTGAGGGATTTTTGCAGTTCATAGATATACATTCAGGACTATGTTAGTAGGGTTTTAATTAATTAGCAGTGTATTATGTTTGAACATGCAGAACAAATGTGCTAAGCCTCAGTCTCAGGGGCTTGCTTTCTTAAATTTGAGTGGATACATAGGAGCCTGACTGAGAAAGAAATCTGGTGTTTTATGGGAAGAAAATCGTGGTAGAGCTTGATCGTTATCTGCCACTCTTCGGACTAGAAGATAAATTGTTGCCTGCTTTTTTCCCCCCACATACTAGTTAACTGATCCATGTGTGCCACTTGGATTACTGCATAATCCAGACTTCATGCTATACGGGAGAAAATTTTCAACGTAATTTATCAAATGTGCTAATGTTAATTTTAGTTCTCACTAACTCTTTCCTTTCCCCCACAATTACTTTCTTTTAGTTCCTCCTCCCAAGTCTTCTCATGAAGTGCTGAAAGAGTCGGCCACAGATGTGCAGGTTCTTCCCAACTACTCCACACCTCAGAAAACAGATTCCTATTTTAATCCTAAAATGAAACTCAACAGGTAAGAGAACAGGGAGTGGGAGATGCACCAAGAGGGGTGGTGAGTTTGTAGTGAAAAATACTCGTGTGTTTTGAAAAGCAAACCCTGCAAAACTTTTGTTCGGAGGGCAGGAGAAATAGTTTTCCATCAGAAAACTCTTCTTGACAAATAATATTTAAACCCAAGAACACTATATGGGAAATATTGTAATTTCTGAAGCAATTAAGTATTTTTTTGTAGTGAGTAGTTCATGGAGAGGAACAGGATTTGAAAGGAGCACACTTGAAAACTAACTTCATTGTATACACTTAAGATGTTTTTCTGTGAATCTCCACAAGATACCATGTATAGTCACTGCCCTCTTCCAACTGAACAGCAGCATACCTACAATTTACAGTTTTCATATTCTAGGCCTGTTTCTCTTGGGACTCATTCTCTCAAGTGTCTTATTATTTGCATTAAAAAAGATGGAAGGAAGAAACATTGTCTTTTTTTAAGGAGAGTCATAAATGGTGTCTGTACCACAACTGAAAGGTGTGAGCATTGATACCAACGCATAGGACTGGGCTTCAGCCTATGCTGACCCCTCGTGTTCTCAGTGCTGTTAATATTTGAGCTTCCAGGTTTAAAGATCCGATATGTCTGTGACAGCGAAGACGTGCCTCTGAAGAAGGCCATTGCAACTAAGGCTACGGCCATGTCTAAAAGAGCAAGGCCCGTTCCTCAACACAGTGGAATTTCATTGCTCTACAGTAATTTCTGACACCTTTTTAAAAACAGAGCCATTAGTACAGTAGTATCAGATTGTGCTGGGAAAGTAAGAAAAACACTATTTACCTTTGAATGCTAGCCACTTTTTCCAGTGTTAGGGTAATTAGTAAGTTGATTCAGGATCTTACCTTCTGAATATCCTGCTGTAGAATTAAACTTTTAAGGGTAGCTGAGGTTTTTGATTTACAATTCTTCTGTGTAAAATGTAGAGTTTAGCTTAAATGTTCTAGTATTATGTTCAAGGGAAATAAATAAGGAAGAGGAAGGAAAAATATTTTCTCAACTTACTTCTATGACCATTCTTTTTTATTTTCAAGGCAATTGATATTCTGCGCACTAGCCGTTCTAGCTGAGGAACGTAAGCCGATAGAATGTTTGGATGCTTTTGGTGCCACTGGTAAAGTCAATTTCTTTAATCTCTTGGCTAGTATCCAATAGTATGAAGCTGCAGAAATCAGTAGTAACTGACATCGCATATTCAAAAATACTGTGAGGTACACAATAATTTTCTTCCTTAGGCAGGCAGTCACTAGCTTCCATGCAAAAAAACAAGCCTTCAAGAGCCTGGTATTAGACCTTTTAAAAAGACTGTAAATAATATTAAATCAAAGCTTAGTGGTCTCCTTAAAATGGATTGCCTTAATGTCCATGAAATGGCATCTTCTTAAATTTGCGTCCAAGGTCACAGATCTCTTGTGACTCTGTGGCTCTGGAATCTGGCTGTAAAATCAACCTGTAGTTCAAAATGGTGATGAATCCAAGCTTCTATCAGAATCATCTCTTAATAAAATTCTGAACATGAACTAAATGTAAAGTAGTTATATCAGTGTCTGTTAACCATCTGGAACAAAAATCTGAAGACATCTGGATTGCTGCCTCATCAGCCAGCTACTGTAAACTTAAGGTCTTAGTTGAGAACAGCAGTAACTGCTTAGCATTTTGCACAGAAATTCTTGATAATTAATTTATCACCATTCTGAACTAGGCCAGACTTCACAAATGCACCTTGTCCTGCACTTCTACAATGTAATTGTGGACTTCACTACGAAAGTCAGCAATAAACATTTGGAGGCAGCCTAAAAAGTCTTCACAGTACCTATTCTCATGTTTGTGTTTTACTGTGGTCTGTCACAGGAGTCTGTCTGCTACACTGGAGTGTTAAACAAGCCAAGGGGCTTTCCTGTAGATTGTGGGTCCAGCATCACACACACTTCTGTATTATAAGCATTTAAAAGGATGATTTTTTTTTTCTTAGTGGGTTCAGCAACCCAGAAACCAACTCCTTATTCTGTCACAGAGTTACAATTCTGTCTTTCCTTAGGTATAATGGGATTACAATGGGCAAAGCATCTCAGAAGTTCTGTGAAAGTTACAATTAATGATTGTAATGAAAATTCTGTGACAATGATTCAGGAAAACTGCCATTTAAACAAAATGAAGGTGAAACTGAACGCTAAGGAAGACGACAATGATGAAGCTATGGGAGATGGAGAAGAAAATACTGACACCATTGAGGTGACAAAAATGGATGCCAATGTTATAATGCATTTGAGATCGTTTGATTTTATGTAAGTGTTGAATGTTTCTTAATAATTTTCCGGTTTGATAATGACACCCCTCACCCAATCTCCCAGTGTATCATTATTTAGGGAAGTTGGAATGAAAGAAGCTACAAACAGGCAAATCACTTGGTATTTTAAATGTAACTCTGTTGTTCCAGAAATGGTGTGGGAACGTAACTTTAATCCGAAATGTTTTACAAATCGCTGGAAAAATAGTAAGCCCTTCTGACACCCTGAATGGACTGTAAACGTACATGAAAATTTTAAGCCAAACTATTTTTGGTATAACTTCATTGTGTGTTTGATAAAGAGAAATTATTTATCTTTTCTTGTTTGTTCTGTTTTTCTTAAAACTTTTAATTAGTTAAAAATTCATACCTTTGCATATTGTTGTGTAGGACTTTATTGCATCTCTTGTTTTAATCCATTTTGCAGCACATTCATTTTCAATTAAAGTAGGCTAATTCTTCCAAGTTGGATTTATAGATGTATCCATTCAGAACCTATACAGACATCAAAATAAGTGATGGGACTCTTTGTGTTGATTAACATCCAGATCTAAGCTAATTAAGCAGCAGGTATTCAGGCTGAAAATTAGTCTAATTATTTAGTACATAAACTGGAATGCATACCTGTGAAGATATTTTTGTTTTTAGAAGTTTCCCTTTGTTTTAAGGATGAAGGTAAGCATCAGGGCAATATTCTTGTAAGTTGAATTAGTCAGTGGGTCAGGAGGCAAAAAAAAACCCCGACTTGCTGGCTTTGTGGTGATGTGGGTTTTTCCAGCACAGTGCTGCCCTGGCTGTTGCGGTTTGACACTTAAGTATTCCAGAGTAATTCATGAAAGGTGTACTGTAAATTTTAGTCTTCTCATTTTGTTTTAAATATGATCATAGGTGAAGCTTATAAAATAGCGTTTTCCTGAGATTAAAGCTAAACTCTTGAGCATCTATAGATACTCAGTGGGACTTCCTTTTTTTTCAGCCATTTGGACCCCTTTGGAACTTCTGTGAATTACCTGGATTCTGCCTTCAGAAATGTGAGAAATCTTGGAATTGTGTCACTGACGTCCACAGACATCAGTTCTCTGTATGCAAAGGCTCAACACGTGGCCCTGCGGCATTATGGATGTAATATTGTCAGAACAGAGTACTACAAGGAACTGGCAGCCAGAATAGTAATTGCTGCTGTGACAAGGTACTGCTAAAACAAATCTGCTCAAATTCTGGTAGAAACTTATTAGAAAAGTATTAGCGATACAAAACCTAAGACTGCTGCTGTAGGTTGTACATGTTCAATTTCCAGAATTCCTTAGTTCTAAAAGCCAGGCTTCTTGATACAAAATTAATGTTTCATATTTTATGTGTGCTGATATGGGATGATGTAAATTTTAAACTAAAAGACTGGGCAAGGTGAAAGTGCATAAATAGGGTAAGGATTTGGGATGGTGGGGAGGTTTTTTGGTGGTAGGGAGGGATGGTAATAGAAAAAGTAATAGCCAGGCTTGCCTATCTCTTATTCTACTCTCTTACTCTACTGTCAATTTTGTCATTTTAGTGCTGCATAGGACTTCGTAAATATTAATTAAGCTGCTTGAATGGCTTCTAGCTAAGCATTACAGTTAGACTTGCTTCAGTGGAAACTGATGTTTGCCCCAGAGTCTCGTGCTTGAGGTTAAAAAGATATATGTAATTACTAACTTGTGAAATAAGTCATTTGCATGCAGATATTCTCAGTAAATTCAATCTGTTAAATAAATGAAGACATAAAACCTGGTCCCTAATTGGGGAAAAAAAGATAACAGGCAAGAGGATGGGAGAGCTGCTCAGGAAAGACAGGGGGATGAAATAAAGTGCTCAGAGGTCTTCAGAATGCCAGAGCAAAAATACTGACCTGAATATGTTTAGATTTTACTTCTCTATCCCTGCATATGTGGAGTTGTTCCTTGTAGAATATTCTTAGATACAGATATACTGCTCAAGCAAAGTTTTAATTTTGTTCTGGGTTACATGCTCCAGCTCCCCTAAAGATTTCTTCTTCCTTCTCAATGCTTACCTCTTGAGGAACTGGTCACTTGCCTTCCCACGGTCCTTATTTAATTAACATTCGATGATTTACCATCATGTGTGTCCCTCTACATTTCTGCCTTCTCAGATTTTCATTTAGTTTGTTTATATTTTTTGTTACAATATCCTGGCAATAGGTAGGTATTTGGATAGAAAGATGATGCAGATGGCAGACCAGTATTTCTAGACGTGATAAGAAGAAGTAAAACAAGATTTGCTTAGGCTTACAGGAAGTAGACAAAACTAGGCACTTAAGAAACAAAACTTTCTCCTGATTGCTTTCTCAGATCTTTACTATCTCCTTCTGGAAAGTGGATGAGCTCTCAAGAATCTTTCAGCAGGTTCAGGTGTCCATGGCAATCTTAGTCTGCTGATTCCAGTACAATGTGGTTTTGTGTTTTTTTTCCTTCGTAGAGCTGCAGCTCGCTGTAACAAAGGCATTGAAGTTTTACTCGCAGTAGCTCTAGAACATTTTGTTCTAGTAGTGGTCAGAGTTTTAAGGGGACCATCTCCTGCAGATGATTCAGCAAAGAAAATAAGATACCTCATCCATTGCCAGTGGTGCGAAGAGAGAATTTTTCAGAAAGAGGGTAATATGGTAGAAGGTAAATGGATTTTCCTTTGTACTTTCTAGAAGGTCCGATTCCTGTATCTCCATTTTGTGCTTGTTTAGGCCTTGTTTATATTTACATCCCTTTAGTAAAGTAATAATTCCCTTTAATCTAACAATGAGTGTACTGTATGAGGTGGAGAAGGTACCATGCTTTATGGTAGTGGGTTAGATTAGTTGTCTGCATGGATTTTGCTGTAAATGTACTGGATTTCTTTCTAGATAGGACATACTCCAACTAGCTGTAGCTGCTGAAGCTGCCAGGATTCCTGATATGCCCATGGATCTGTCCTTTCACTGAAGGGTATGAAGAGTGGGACAGTCTGTGCTACTGTTTGGTTCCTCCATACAGTGGCAGCTTGGTAGATTTTGGTGTCAGATTGTTTTTCCACTGTTCATTTCAGTTACCTTAAAATGTAGTGGCCTAAACAGTATCCCTTCCCCTCAGATGAGGGTGTATTCTGCCTGGCCTTGGGCAGTATCTGTAAATGCCTGATGGAAATATCTCGGCAGGTGTGGTAGGGAAGGTATGCAACGTTCCTGTAATTCATCTAACACTTGGTGGTGAATGAAGGCAGCCTCTAGGTTAAAAACCAACTGTTCGTGGGCTGTCTCTATACACAAGTTAGTAGAGGCAGGAGACAAAAATTAAGCTAGGAGGGAGCTACTAGCCAGGTGGTAGTTCAAGTGAATCTAAAAGGAAAAAACTTGTTTCAAAGGTACAGGTTCTTCAATACTTAACTAACAGTGGTGTCTTGGAGTGCCCTGCTCAGTCAGGTGCAGGAGCATGCAATGACCTTGTTTAAAAAGATTTTTAAAAACTTAGCTAAAGTTTTAAGAACAGAAATGAGTAACCGATAAGTACAGTGTTATGGTAGGGATCTTATTTAGTAAATTAATTGTTTACTTAATGCCTTAATTGCAAGCAAGCTGACTTATGGCTTAGAAAACTTGTAGGTGGGCTGTATTTTGTAGATGTAATTGGCTGATGTCTGAAATTTTTTTTTGTTCTTTACTGTTAACCTGGACAGCTACTTATATAAGTGTCGGAAGGTTAACAATTTCCTTGTTACTTGAAGTCTGCCAAGAAATATAGGAATTATGTGGCTTTTTAGTTTGGTTTTTTTTGCCCTTCAATGTTTTAACCATGATTAAAGATCAAGTCATCAATCACTAAATTCTCATAAGCACTGCTTGGCAGAACAGTCACACTTCTGCTGTTGCTTGCCCTTCCAAATCCCTCCACTGAAGTAAGCTACTACTTCATATCTATGTCATCTCTCTCCAGTAAAGTCAGCATTGCTGACTATTTCAAAACAACTTAAATCCTGTTTTTCTGTTGTAGAAAACCCTTATCAGCAGCTGCCTTGTGACTGTCACGGCAGTATGCCCGGGAAGACAGCAGTAGTTCTTGGTCCTCTCTGGTAAGTACAGAACACAATATAGAATCAGAATAATTTAGGCTGGAAGGACCTCTGGAGGTCAGCTGTTCAGTCATAGTGAAAATGCAAGTCTGCTGGCTATTTTAGCACTACAAAAGGCAGTGTAGCAATCAGGAGGAATCCAGGAAACATTTAATTGATTTGAATTCAGTGGGGTATTCAGTTTTTGCTTTTGTTCATAGAGTTCAAACTGGTTAATAAATTATAAGAAACTTGCTTTAAATTTCACATTCAGTGCAATTTATGTAATATGTCCTGCACAGTAGAACCTGGCTGTGTGTTCCTCTAGTTGCCAAATGTTAAGCAACAGTTTGTTACTTGATACTGGGGAGAATTGATTTAGTAAATCCTTACATGTGCTTATGGTAGTAAATAATACACTGCTTGATAATTAATACTTAGACTTTCCTCTTGTGAGAAACAAGAATAAATCTTTTGGTAAGTCTTTCAACCATTTCAAAGCAGTATTAAAAATGGTTGACAATTGACAGTACCTTTCTTCTGGAGGTTAAATTACTTTTTCAATGTAGTAGGGCAAGTCAGTGGTGGAAATAAAATTACCATTGTTGAGATCTTGATTTTTAACATGAGAGCAATGTTACTGTCATTGGAAACAGCAATTCAGCATCGCTAAGTTAAGAACACAGCCTGATGCAGCACTTTGGTGTAATATAATTGCTGATCAATTTGGGTGAGAGAGCAACTTACTTGCTTTCATTAAGAAGTCTTAACTTTTCACTTGTCTTGTATTTCATAGGTCAGGAGCCCTCTTTAACACTGGATTCCTCAGAAGAATGCTGTTTGAGGCTGTCCAGTATGGTCTGGATGAAGCTCAGCCACTTTTGAAGGCATTAGTTTGCGAAGCTGAGTGCACAACTTTCAAACATTTTTCTACCCATAGTCCTTGTGATGAGAACAAACAAGGTGAGAAAAATGCCAGACTGCTCACAAAAAGGACTGGCTTTGTGGTGATTTAGAGAGGTACTGCTCTTTGATAACTTACTACTAACAGCAGTGTATACATAAAAAGGTCAAGAAAACGTTCGTTGCTTTGAACGCAGTGTGGGGCTTGTCAGCTCTTGTCAGAGGGTCTTTGGTGCTGCAAAAAGAATAAGGTCTGTCAGAGGCAAAGTGCTGGATTTAGACATCTTTAATGAGGACGATAGGTCTTAAACCAAATAAACATAATGGAGGTATGTTGACTACCATGAAATCCAGCATGTTCCCTGAAGGAGGTGAAAATATTAAGTGTCTGCTAGTTCTTTGGTGTATCCCGATCCCAACCTGAGAGCATGTCCTGTTAGGAAGAGAGGACTCCAGCTGTCATCCTTTGCATACTCTGCAGGGATTGCAAATCGGTGTGCCAAAAGAAATAGCTTTCTGTATGGGAATGCTGTTCTACTATTAAATGAACCTGTATTTTGAAGATCCCCTCTAAATTCAAGGTACCTGTATGTATGCTGCTTACTATGCTTCCTTCTTTAGGCCAGAATGTAGTATTATTTCCTTCTGTTTAACCAAGGCATTTTGCTATTTTACTGTCTTACAGTAGAATTAATTTTGACTTTTAATTGTATTCTAGAAGAATGTGGTGTATATATTAAAACACCAAATACTTCTGCAGAGTCCTACTTGGTACACGGTAAGTAGATCATTTTGGTGTACCTCTAGCAGTTTCAAATTAAACTGTAGTTTAAGTGATCGCTAAGCCAATCTAGTGTTCACATATTTTTTTATATTTAACAACACTGGTACTGAGGATTTATTTTCCCACTGAATAATGATCTTACTTTACCTTCATCCAGAATCATATTCACTGGTAAAGGCAGAATGCTAAATACTCCATGAAGCCTTCTTGACTTCGCTTTTTATTACTGAAAATGGCATGTTAATTAAATTCAGGCTAGATTTCAACTCTGCAAAATACTAGCTTATGAAAGCAGACACAAAGGTGTAGTTGCTATGTGGCTTTTTCTTGTATGTACTGTCTTTGGCTTCGCTGGCATTTTTTGTGGTCTCACTGGATATTCACTGGTTTCACTGGCATTTTTTGTGCTCCAGGAAAAAGAAAAAGTGATGAAGTGATTCGAAATGCAGCCAAGCGACAAAAATCCGAGAGCAGTGCTGAGCACCCTGCATTTTACTACAATATCCACAGACACAGTATTAAAGGAATGAACATGCCAAAGTAAGGTTTTCGTTTAAGTTCCAGTCTTATATTAGTATGACAACTGATCTGTAACTTGTATTGAATCAGTGATATTAGCATTAACTCTTTTTTAAATGGTTTTGGTTTGGTTTTTTTTTTTTTTTTTGCAGGTTAAATAAGTTCTTAAACTATCTTTCTGAAGCTGGATACAGAGTAAGCAGAACTCACTTTGATCCTATGGGAGTTCGCACGAACGCGCCCTTGGCACAATTTAAGACTATTCTTATGAAGTACAGCACGCCCACGTACACAGGGGGGCAGGCAGAAGGCCCTGTCCATCTAGCTGAAGATGTCCAGGCAGGAGAACAGGCTCAAGCTGCTGCAGACAGCAAGGCAGAAGATGCTGAGTTTCTGGAAGATGATAAATCCGGAGTCGCGGCTGCCATGTTCACAGCAGACTACCCTACTCACTGTGCAGCTGATTAATGCAAATCATTTTTTTCATAGATCAGGATATTACAGACTTGCAAGCACACCCTGTTCAAGTAAGCCAGTACTTCTTACCAAACTGGATTTTGAAAATTTGAGTTGCCTGCTATTTTAATTTCAAAAGATGTTTCAGAATTATGTAGCAGAACTTACCCCGATCACAGCGTGTGTGGTCAAGGTACTGTTACTGTGAGAAGGTCTCCGAGACAGTTACTTGCTTTTATGCTCACATCCACTTTCACACTGCGGCATTGTGGCTGCTCCTGAGTCTTTGTTAAAGCCTTATTGCTAGCACAGAATCCAGAAGGGTGGATGGGGCCAAAAGTCTTAAGCATTTCTGAACATGAGGTTGAAATGAAACAGAATATTCCTAAAATGAATCATTCCTAAAACGTGACTGGTTACAACTCAGAGAGAGGTCATGTTAAGATGATAAAGTATCACAGGATAAAATGTGATCTGAGTTTAAGCAAGCCAGAAATGCCTGACTCTGTGCACTTCTAACTCCAGATTGCACATGTAATTTGGCATTCAGTTCTGTTTTCATAATTCTGCCTATAAGCAAGGACCTAACACAAGTGAGAATGGAAAGGAATGGTTCCAAGACTGTTACTGAAACTTCAGTTTATAACCAAACTTTAGTGAATTGTGTTAGTCACCCTAGGTAGTTGTTTGTTCAGAGATTACATTTGGTTGTGTACTGCAAAAAGGTACAGTGACAAAGCACCACAAGTTGAAGTTCTAGGTGAAGTTTTGCTCTGAATTCGTCAATGAATGATACAATCTATCTTAGCTGTTAAAAAGATCTCTTCTGTGAATGAGCAAAGATGCTGTGTGTTGGTAGTCGGTTCTGGTTTCCTTAAATATATGGCAGCATTCCAGCCAAATAAGCTTGACTTTGTCCTTTCTTTCCCCCAGCTTTGTTTGGATACCTCTGTATATTTCACTTCAATTGGGAACAACTGTCAAAAGTGAACTAATTGTGCCACTTTTTCACAGGTTTGGTGTTCAACCTGGCCCCCAGTGTTAGCTTTCTCTAAGAGAATATGCGGGGTGCTTATTCTTATTTAGCCATCTCCGAAATGTCACAGTAAGAGTATTGCTTCTCTTTCGTTGAGCGCCAACCACGAGTAACATGACTGATACACTCCTGATCATGCAAAACTTCCTAAGCTCCTGTCAGGCCAGAATTAAGTTACTGTCTCTTATACCATCTTAAATTCAGGACTGCTTTGGTAATGAGTTATTTTCATTCTGTCCTAATTAAAAAAAAAAAAAAAAAAACACTAAAGGGATAATAGATTGCACTTCAGCAGTGATACAGCAACAAACTTAAGTTTCCTTAAAAAATTTAGTGCTTATAGTTCTTTTCTTTCTTCTTACATTTATCTTTCCAATTTGATCCCAAGTTATCTTTGGAAAAGTTAGTGTTCCCTAGTTGTTCTGAACTAAGTATTTCTTTTTTTTTAAGTGGAGAGACTGTTTGTTGGAAGGCTTTGCTTGCAGATAACACACTGCTCACTTCAGTGTTAATGTAAGAGGTGGGATACAGTCAGTCAGAAAGTTGGTTAACTGGAGCAAAAGGGAGTGTTCCAATTACAATAAAGTAGGCTAAAAAGAAAGTTTAACTGAAGCCTGTTGTGGGAAATATTTTTTTATTACTTTTGCAGCTCCTCCTAAGTAACAGAAGGTATTGTGCATCTTTTCCAAGTCAAAGCAACTATACCTTGGTGGTTGTAGCTGTGCCCAAGGAGGGGCAGAGAAAATGAAGCTCAGGCTTGTCTGTACAATTCCTGCTTTTGTCCCCTCTGTCAGATGGGCAGAAACCATTATAATCTGGGACAAGGAGTTTTGCCTGTTGTAAGTGACCAGCAGAAGAGGTGTTTGTAACTCAGGCCTGTGAGAATTCTCTTTCTGTTCAATAGTTGTCTCAGCTGTTCATCAGGTAGGGCCAGTCCTGCAGTAATTAGTTAACAGAACACTAGCGTTGGTTCAAGGCTGTTGTTTGGGGACTCCTTGTTATTTCTTGATTCTGTTAGAAGGTATGACTAGTACGTTGTCCTCGTGTTGCATGGAAACAGGGTTTGGGGAGCACAGCAGTCTGCTTGGCTGTGTCTCCAAACAAGTCGCTAATGGCACAGCAGTGCAGAGCGCTCTGTGCACAACAGCATGACCCAAAGCAGTTTTGATCAGCTTGGGTAATCCATATTGCCCTGGTTGGCTATTACAGTAGTAAATGTAGTAGTAGGCCGATGTTGCACCACAGGGCCTTGAGCTGATACCCAAGGTAGTACTTTGCCAGGCACTCTGTGTCACTGGCGCAGACCTTCAACATGCAACAAATCTTTGTCAGGTGGAGGTGTTCCTGCAAGTGGCTTGTGCTGAACAGAAAAGCAGAACTGATGAACTGCTGGAACCATTAGTGCCCTGATACTAGTATTAGGTTATCAGCTGATCAGCATGCTGGAGGACAAACACCAGCAGATGATGGAAAATTAAGTTTTAGGATATGATCTAGTTACCAGTATGGGTGGTACAGTGGCACCTCTAATGCTTTGTAGCTGAGGGACATATCCACCTACCCACTGCATACAGCAGAGAGTCGCTGCCCATGAGCTCTCTGGGTGTTTTCTGTTTGGCTGTGATTGAGGGAAGCTTTAAGGGAGTTAAAGCTGTTCAAAGGTGGCTCTGACAATCAGTGTCAGCACAGTGAGCAGCAGGAGTCGAGGCAGAAAGGGACCTCCTTCCGCAATCAGAGTTTAAGTTCAGTACATCTCAAGAAACCCTACTCTTAGCGTACACAAGCATTCCCTCTTAACTCAAGGTGCAGCCTTCTGGTTAAAGGTTGTAATAACCATAGAGATAAAAAAAAAGTGAAGTTCTGTTCCTTTTGTTTTAATAATTTAATAGTACCTCAACCCAAGTGATTCATTACAGTTATCCTACACTTTTTTCTGTTGAAGCTGCTTAATGTACAATTAAATGCAACCAAAGTTGCTGGGTTTAACCTGAGTGCTGTGAAAATCCTTCATCCCATTTCTCAGGCTCCAAGATCTGATTAGAACAGAAGCACCTATGACCCATCACTGGAAGAGCTGCTATCTTCTGTGTGCCTCTCTATTTCTCATTCAAGGCATGCAACACCCACAGGAGTTCAGTTGGTTTCAAAGGACTGTAACAGTGCTCAGGGCCAGACTCAACTTGGATCAACAGCGGTTGAGGTCAGCTGCACCTACTCACCCTTCCCTCTGGACAACCACAAACACGGCAGCACTGACAGACAGACAGACAAAAACTGTCCAAAGGGTTTCTTTTATAAATTACAAGAGGAAGCAGCACTGGAATTTCCCAACAGGTTGTTGATAACATTTTTGCTTTTATTGTCAATTTGAGAATTTCAGTGTGACTTTAGTTGGATACTAGAGCTATTAGGCTTACCCGTACCTAACACACATCATGTACTTAAAAAATAACATGGCTTTAAGAGGTGGAAGAGTAAAGTCATTTTGAAAATAAAATAGTTTATAGCACTAAAGAGTCACAGTGCAATCAATGGTTTAATCAAACAACTACATTATATATATAATATTTAAAGAACATAAATATTCAGTAAATTCACTACAACATGAAAATAAAAGCTCCACGTTCTCCCATGCTTTTTAAAGAACTGGGGACAAAGTGACAGACAGCTCCTAGACAGACTGCTCCGCTTCACAAACACCTCTCTTGTTTACGGGACTGGACATTACCTTAGCTATCACAATGGGAAGGTATGCTGCAACTAATCTAGAAGTTTCCCCATAAATTTTAAAGCACTTATTATCACTGCTCCCCCACCCCCCAGATTATATTTAGTGGACATGCACTACTAGTCTACACAATGCAACATTTCACCAGAAAGTCATGAATAACGTATTTCCTTAAAAACTGCCCCCTCTGTGTTCTGATACTTCTGTTTCATGTCACAAAACCCAAAATCTTTCCAGTAAGAGAAGATAATTAAGTTACTCAAAGAAGCCTGTGCAGTTTTCACATCGGGATAAAGCTGATCTGAAACAGCAATCGGACTGGACACGTATTTACAAGTGCTAGGCTTGAAAGACAGAAGCGATGGAAGGGTACTTCCTCCCCAAGAGAATCCCCGAGCATCTGAATACTTATGTAACCACATGCCAAAAACAGTCTAACTATGGGCAAGACAAAGAAGGAGCAATACCATATGGTTTAAAGTATATTACTTCTCACATATTGTAGCAACTTCTTTTGCTTTGAGCTTCAGGTGCTGCAAACAGGTGAAGGCTTCATCAGCAAGTCTTACAGCAAAGGGAATCTCACGGTAACACCATTTCGCTTAAGAAAGAATGCTAATAGGTAAAGCAACCCCCATTAAGTGACAGCAAGGTTCAGAGCGAGGGAAGAGGAGTTTAACATGCAAATGAACAGTAGCTACTGGACTTTACACAACAGCCTGCTGCCAAGTTTTAAAACTTGAACCTAAATTTAAGACACTAAATGGTAAACTTTGTCAAGTACTAAAATTGCCTTCCAAAGTGCTAAGCCACATTTGTTAAAGCTATGGCAAAGAAAAAAAAATATAATCTTCGAGCAGCTTACAGTTGAAGTCCTCCCTACTCAGACTGCAGCCTGGATAAGCTCACAGCTGGGGTGGCACAAATTCCATAAAGCAAAGCATTTTGATGTTGCATTATGTCCATGTGCTGGAATTCCAGGGATTTGCTTTCAAAAAAAAAAAAAAAGTTTTCAAGACAGTTCTTTGCAGAAAGTTCCGATACATTCACAATAAAAATCTGTTATTGTAGGGAACAGAATAGGCTGTAAAACTTCCAAAGTATTTTGTTCAATTAAGCTTGTGAGGACAGGATAACGCTGCAACGGGGGCCAGACGGGAAGCTGCAGTGTGCATCAAGATTGGCATGTTCTACATGCAGAAGAGTTACGGCTTTGGGTTGTTTGGGATTTTTTTGACTGAAATACTTGTTAAAAAGCAAACCAATCTCATTAATCGCCTTGCACTGAAGTATTAAGCCCAGTAAACAGCAAGATTTTAAAGTGTCAGTTTTCTCACGACAGCTCTATTTGTTCACAAGAAAATGACTAATAAATCTTTTCTAGGGAATGAGATTACCTCTAGCTGCAAGACTATCAGAAATCAATTCTCTAACAATCTTTTATATGGATAGCCATTAGCAAATTACAACATTTAACACATTCCTTGGCATATGTTACTATTGAATAGACTTACTTAGCCATCCAATGCTCAATACTTCACAGAGGCTACTATAACTGTGTCAAATGTATTAGAAATCCAGATTTACCTGGACAAAATTAAGACATTCCAAACCGGAACACTCGTTCAGTTATCATGCGTTAGGAACAAAAAAGCATGTCAAACACCGGAATGCACTGGAGAAGGTCATTTAGTCTCCTAGGGAAAAACCAAAAACCCCAAAACAAAGACTAAATTAAATACAACCCAGAATACTGTCTAATCATGTTAATAAGTATACTGAGAGAGCCTGAAGGCATCACGTGTATTGTCCATGAAGATAATGGTGGTGCCTTCTTTTAATATTAAAGAAGTCATAGCTATAAAAAGAGTTAGTCCCATTCCAGCACAGCTTATTTATGTTCCTTTGTTGGCGCATAGTACAGTTCCATGGGTTTGTTCACTTTCCAGTACTTCTCACTGACCAGTTCCAAGGAAAATGACCCATTTAATACCTAGAAGAGAACACCAAAACAGAAATGAGATCTGATGGCTTGCACAGGTAGTACTGTAACAACAGACAACTACTTAAATCAGAGGAATGTGCCAGCTTAATGTGGAACAAGGTATTAGGTACCCACTCAGCGTCAAAAAACAACAATGCAAGCTATTCTGAACTCCTGCTGGTCTCGCTAGAACAGTACCGGAAAACACTTTTGCAAAGTGAATATAGTGGCAAATAAAGTGAACCTGAGTTTTTCTTTTTCCTGTCTCTGCAAACAGAAGGAGTAGTAGATGTATATTTACACCAGAAGCATCTCTGCTTTTGTCTAAGGGACAATCGGTAGTCATGCTTGAAAGCTGTTTGAAACAGATTCTTATTGCAAAGCCTGCCTCTTAACGAGGAGACTTCTTCTATTCGGATAAATGCCCAAGTGTAAGACCAGGCTCAGAGTTCAATCTAATTGCGATATTGCCTTCTTGTTGTATCTGTATATTCTGAAGTCAGCAACTGAGAGGAGGGATTCTTCATTAAGTGTACTCACAGCTGTTCGGAATACTAGAAGCCTACACAGAAGTGGAGAAACGCCACCTTACAATAGATGCTTTCTGGTGCTAGAGCTATCTGCTCTTGAAGCAAGATTCTCAGATGAAGTAATATTTTTTCCCCTTCAATTTTAACTGTAAAATAATGGCATAAGTCAGCTAGTAGTTGCTAGCATCACTGGATTTTTCAAGTAATGTATATGCCTCCTTTTCTACTAGCCAAGCTTTTGCTGTATACACTTTCCCACAAAGGAACTGATCTGCTTCTAAATAAACAACCTGGTGCTATGAATTGTAACCCTAAGCCAACTCAGGAAAAGTCCAGCTGAGTGGATTTTAATCAAATCTGTATCAAAGATGTATTGATGCTCAGTTTTACTCTTAGACAGAAGTTCCGCTTACAGTGAACTGCCCATTGGCAGTAGCAATGTAAATGGTATACTGCTTCTCACTGGCCGTGTCGAGGTTCATCTGGTTTGATTCTCCTTTGCTACGAAGCTCCTCCAAAGCCAATCTCACAGCTAGATACTTGGACAAGTGATCAACGGTGGCATTGCCTGAGGTCTTGATATATCTGTGACAACAACCACAAAGATAATCAAAGACATTTGAGTTGCAGGTATAGGAAAAAGACATCTGGAACACCCCCAAACATTAAGCATCAAGTGTGAAAAGGCCTTTAAAGACAGTTCAGAAACAAGAATATTAATTGCTTTCACCAAAGACATGCAACCAACTTACCAAATTATACTGTTCCAAAGTGCCCTTACATCTTTTTGACACTTCTCCCACAGGCCCTACTGCTCTTTGTAGAGAGAAGACAGCACTACCCTCTCATCTGCTTGAAATAAAAAACCTAGTAACAGGTTGTCAAGGGGTTTTAAGAACTACTCGTGACTGCTGAAATCTTCTGAGCATAGATACAGTCTGAAATGCCTGGACAGAAAGCCAGGTGTGAGAGCTATGCACGCAACACTCTGCACCTCATTAAAGTTACTCTTCCTTATTGTCTCACTATCTGTTCTCACTTTAATTCTTCATGCAAGAATTAAAGGCTGACACAAATGCAGAGGCCTCTCCCGGAAGCTTAGCTTTCTCTTTGCCTTTCAGAACAACCCCCAGAACTCCCTTGCAATTCTAAACCAAAAAGGAAAGCTGGCTGAAACATATATTTATAGGCACTACAGAGGGATGTCTCATCAGGAGATAAAGCCAGGAAGAAGCCTAAGGAAACTCCACGAGACTGCTCATTGCTGTGATCCAAAATTTGCAGTCTGTGCTTGGACTGGATCATGAAAAAAAATGCCAGGAAAAGCTTCCAGCCTACAAATCCCGCTGACACAAAGCTGCTCCGAAAACTGCTGACACTTACGCAAGGTTTGTTTATTCCCAAAGCATCTTATAATAAGTAGAAAAGGGCTGATATTATACTGTCATCCTAGTACCTATTGTGAACTGCAATGCCAGAAACCCTTAAAAACGTCTTTATTTGTGATCAAAGGCTTAAAACAGATTGTTACTCTATTCTTGACAATAGCTGAGCAGTACCATCTACCTGACTTGCAATGGAAAGAGGGAAAAAGTGCATATGGTTAAACAGGATGTGGCATGACAATTAAATTGATTTTTAAAAGCCCCAAGGAGTGACAGAAAACAAAAGCAACAGAAAATAACAGCAGAATACATGAAGAGGAATAGAAGACATTTACCTCGTCTGTGCACTGTCATCATTCTCCATGAGGGTCGGATGAGGCCTGAAGACTAATTCGATTTCACTAGCACCATCCATTACGGGGTCTATTGCCACAGTTGTGTTGTTATTGTCCAGTTCTAGCCCAGAATCATCCGATGTTTTGGTCCTCTTATTACTAGGCCCCGCTTCCTGATTGCTGTGTGTTGAGGCATTGCTACAGTGTGAACTGTCACCGTTATCTTCTGCTCCACTGCCATTCTCAATCTGTTGTTTCTTGCCCCTCTGTAGCCTGATCAGAAATAGGTAGAAATAAATGCTAATCCACATTCACAATTCACCCAATGTACAGGCCCACAACGCTTGTACAACTCCTCCCTCTCCCAGTCTCCATCATGCCAGAAGTTAGACCTATGCAGACACAAGCATGTTTACATTTCAGAGATATGTAAAGTTCAAAAAGAAAAATTCATTCTTTCTTATCAAAAGATACTCATAGACAAGACTATGGATTTTTTTCCTATCCCTCAAACACCTTTTAGACATGTTTTAAGATCATTTTTAACTTCATACAGTTATTTTTTCCAGGCAATTTCAGATCATTATTTTCATCTAAATATGAATCCACATGTGATTAAAAAGATAAATGACATCATGCTTCACCACAACTTAAAGTTTAGGGCCTCTTTCCCAGCTGGCTCTCTTAGGTTTAAATGCACACCCAGAATTTCAATACTGTGTAAACACCATATATTCCAGCCTTGTGAATTAAGTCACAATTATAACCTAAGTTCTAGCATTATGTGCATTTATTTGCATGTCATGGTAATATGTTGGTACAGGACTCATTGTATTACAGTTTATTACCTAAGACATGACAGCCATAATTTGGTAAAGCTAAGCTGAAATCTGTTGTCTACATCAAGCTGCCGCAGAAGTTGCAGGGAGTGATACAAAGGTTACTATTAGTAGGCAAAAGGTTAAAAATTATTTTGGCAGACTTCAGAGGAGAGAAGAGGAATCTCAAGCTATGCAGGGAGTGAGGACAGACGGTATATTTTTAGTGTTAAGGCAAACGAGGTTACGCGTGGACAAATTACGTGGATTACATACCTGTTCATAGCCTGAATCTTTAATCCTTCCTCAATGCTGTGACTTAAAGCTTGCTGGTTATTGTGCTTGCTGATTCTTGCTAGCACTCTCTCCTGATGAGCTTCATATTCATCTCGGCTTGGATAAATTTTACTGATGAGAGCATCAAAATTGGGATCTGGTCTCAGTGATCTTTTTGAAACTAGCTTTTTACGACATGTGGGACATTCTTTGTTGCTGGACGTGAACAAGAAGGGAGAAAACAATACTAACTCTCTGGCAATAACAAAAGTCTGCCCTAATGCTGCAATTCATAATCCAAGTGCTCACCAAGCCTCAGTATTTATAGTAAATCTGGAATGGGGCTTCTATCTTTTGACAGATCAGGTAGTTCCAGATATTTAAACAAAACCCCCCAAACATGTATCTCCCTGCTTCATTTTTTTTTTAAAGTTTGTTTGAGCAAACTGTATTTAGACTGAAGAGTTCAAAAGTTCCACTCTGCAAAACGGTTCTTCCCTTAACCCTCTGGATGGATTTTCACCTAGGAAAAAAAAGCATGTCCAGTGGAAATCATATTAAGGCATAGTTTTCCTAGCACTCCCAGGACAAAACAGGGATTAAGGAACCTATTCCATAGTTCAAGCACTAATTACTGGGCAAACTACAACAGTCTTGTCCTTCCTACCATTTTGTTCTCATTTAACTATAATGTCAGGTTCACATAATTTTTTTCCAGTAAGAGGAAGAGGCCTCAATAGCTGAAACACTGGCGTCTTTACTCCTGATGGTTTTCTTGTTTCCCTCTAATGTATTTTTGCTAATTACTCATCAGAATTTACACAGGCACAGCAAATTAAGTGTGACCTCTGAACACAGGTAATTGCCATTATCAGAAATTGATACTCACATCATTGACTTAATTGCTGTTGGTTACCTCAGAATTCTGTTGCTTTTAGGAAAATATGAACTTGTAACTGAAGAATACAAGAAAGATTATTTGTACTTTAGCATAGGTTGTTTCAGTAGTGAAGCTTGGAAGCAGGATTACTGCTGAAAGGCCATACAATTTGCAATTTAGTGTTAAGAAAGGGAAGAATAAAGAAAATGAGACTCATTTTTGTAAGTAATGTAGTGTATTTTTGTTTTGCTGTTACTGGATTGAAAAAAAAGGGAAAAAAAAAAAAGAAGAGAAAGGAGGTTTTCAACTCCTTGCAAGAAACAAAAGTTATGGGATTTTTCATATGAGGAAAAAAACAGATCTGGTCTGCCACAAATGGCTGAACACATAAGAATGAAATATGAAAGGTGTGCTACACATTCAGAAACTTGCAGTGCACAGGCACGTAACTGTTCCACATCAACACCCAGGACTTAAAGGATTTCCTTGATCACATCTCCATCTTAAGTGAAATCCCTTTTCCCTGTAATAATATTTACATACCCACTCCTGAGGGCTGTAATGATACAGTCAGCACAGAAGCGATGCAAACATTCTTTTGTTGTCATGGTGTTTTTTAACATATCCAAACAGATGGGACACATCAGTTCACTGTGCAGGCTCCTGGGTGACACCACTATTTCCAAGCCATCGGTGATTGCTTCCTAGCGTAAAGTAAAGTAAAAATCCTTTAATGGAATTTAGGAACTTCCTCAGAGATTGCATGTTTTACTATTCTTTAAAAGAGTAAAAAGGCAAAACAAGACACACATGCAACCACATCAAACACACACACACATACTGCTAAAAGAAGGAAAAAAGAAATGAAGATCAAACATTCGTTTATTTTTCTAATATTATAAGACAGATGTTGTTTCGGGAGGATTTTTTTTAACATATACTCTAATTTAAAATAGGCAGTTAACACTCCTAAAGGAAAAAGAAAATCTTAAATGTCAAGCTTCGTGTTCTAAAAAGTATAAAAAAAAGCCTTGCCATAAAGGCCAGCTCTTTAACACTTATTACCTGAGGCGTTCTTTGCAATTCGTACAAACTGAGCTCCCATGTTTTGCTTAAAGGTTGCGTCCCATTCGTCTGCACGGCTTGAGACATGGCTGGGAAGAAAAAGAGAAACAAGTTGCACACTCATGTACATCTGGCTACAGGAGCCAGCTCTCTCTCCCAAGCAGGCTTCTCTGGCACGTGTGGAGTCCCCGGGTCCATACGGACACAGCGGTCTCTGTGCCAACAAAGCAGAAGTACAGGGGGAATGCTTGTTCATCCAAGTACCAGGCTCCACTGTGTTACACACAGATAATCCCATGCACTGTACCACTCCAGAAAAATTAAGGGAGTCAGTCAGCCATGAACATTTTGCAAAAATCAATTAAGGTTGTTAAACAAAACTGACATAGAACTGAAGGCCATAAAACTTTGGCCGTCTGGTGCAAAAGCTGCAAATGCTACCTGATGTGGAAAACATTCATAAAACATCCACTTACAAACGTGCAATGGGTCAAGTAGGGTCTACTTCCTAACCGAGTGGAAGGTCACTATTACACATGCACACAGAAAACCAGCTAAACATGTTCACTGGAAGCACACTATAATGCCTTTCTTTTTCCTCCTGAAAAATGTATCGCTAGGGGTTTCCAATCAGAAGTTTAGAGAATATTGAAAGATCAAGTAAAACCTAGCCACTCGGTAATTTCAATCAAGAGGTCTGATTTTCCTCTGCAATCCCACTGTACTTCAGTAGATGCGCACCTGATTTGCAATGATGTTGGCGGGGCGGGCGGGCAGGGGAGAAATCAAAAGTTTTTAAGTTTGAGAAACCCAAATCATACACACATTACCAGGGTTTTGCTCATTTTTTGTATCAGTAGTGGTAGACAGGCATTCCTGGAAATGGACAGGGCTAAAAATAAATGCACTCAACAGATGACTGATACACTCCACAACCACTGCTGCAGAATTTGCTTACAGGCAAAGGCACACATCACCTTTTCATTAAAAAAAAAAACATAAATAAAACAAACACTAAAAAAAAAAAAAAAAGACCACACAGAGAAACCATAATGCCTTCCCAACAAAATTTTGGGATTATTGTATGAGATGAGGCAAAACTACTACACATGGTCACTGCAGACATGTGAAAGAAAGTCAGGTCAAAATGACAGAAGAAAATGACGTTTCTGAACAGAAAATATTTTCACACTGAGGGAGAGGGGGCAATCCTCCCCATCTCTCCAAAAATACCTGCCTTGAAGCAGGAAAACTTATCCCAGACTGCGTGGTATGTTTAAAAAACATAAATGTTAACCATGTAAGAGGCAAGATTGCAGTTGCAGACATTTCTACTAGGTGAAGGAAGTGCTTTCTTCCTTTCTTTTATAACTTTTTTTAAATCTAGGTTTGTATTTCCAGACCCTTCACATCAGGAGCCAAATGCAGATTCTATTGGCATCTACCAGGTATGTTATAATCCAGTTTCCAATTCATCAAGTTCTATATGAAAAGGGTCAACCTCTCTGGAGAACAAGTATACTTTATAAGCTTTAATTAATTGTTGAGGGAAAAGGAAGAGAAGCAGTGCAGCAAAGATTATTATATCTACTTTTATCCAGGCATTAGAGTTTTCCCACCTTATGAAAAACGGGGTGGGGGGGGGAAGCCTGACATGAAGCAGCCATGTCCACTATTATGTCTAATAAGTAACAAGGGTCTGAAGAGGCATCAAAAGAAATAATCAGGAGATGACAGACCATCAACTCCAATTTTTACTAAAGAAATACTGTGCCCTAAAAATACAGTTTACTTGTCACAAGAGACACGTTCATCTGTGTGGATCAGAAAAGTAAGATATCCAGTTAGGACCTCATCTCCCCATTAAAAGCGACAAGCCACCATGACCCAGCTGCAGACTGTCAGCTCCCAGCCTGGCCAAGCATTGGACTGTCCTGTCAGGATTCTGGGCATTTTATTTAAATTATTCAGAGATATCAATTTAACGATGGCATTAAGTGACACATCTCAGCAAAGAAGCAATGTTGGAAGGAAAGAGTATTTCTTTGTGTTCTAATTTCTACTATTATTTAAGATAGTTCCAGGCATACAGGATGTCAAGTCCTTCAGGGTAAGGATTTCTGTTACATGTTGTTGCCAGTCAGTTGTTCTAACAGAGGCCCAACATTGTTATTCTGTGTTTGCACTGGATACAACTCGATTGCTTTTAAAGTTGACACATTTAATTAACTATAATTTCAACTACTGAGAGAAATTCGTCAAGCTGCTAATCATTCACACCCTTCCCAAAATCTGCTGCAGCATACAGGCAGACTGCAGCAGATTAAGACAGGTAAATCCCAGTAAATCCAGCCTCTCTTAACAGAAAAGCCTGCTCCCAACATTACGCAGCTCCATCACAGTAAAGAGCTCATCTAAGGAGCCCCATAGTAAAGAGAGCATTGCATGCACAAGTAAGATCTTGCCTAAACTTGCATGTGCTTACACTTGCTAACGCAGAACAGCAGTTCTCCGGGTGCCAGACTGTCAGCAAACCTATCATTCCGGAGAACAAGTGTATTAACACTATAATTTATATTGCAGCCTTGCCTACAAGCCTGAGGCTACACTGCAGAAGACACCATACAAGCGTCATGATAAATAATTGACCAGCTTTATTCTAAAAGCTTCTAATCTGAGATGCTGAGTGCTTCATTCTCACCCTAAGGTCTGCAGTGATAGCACTTCAAATTTTAAGAGGAAAAACACTGGCCTTAAAGCTAGCTGAAAGTTGGAGAGATCCACATAGTCCACTTGAACACTAGTAAACACCTCCTCTGCCTCTGGTATACACGAAGTCGAAATCTGAGGAACAGCGGAAACATGGTCAATTCAAACATGCTGAGAAGTGTCATCTCCCCCTTTGCCCCCCAAAAAATCACATTACACGGCATGGAGTTTTTCATCTGCTTGATGATCAATAAATAAGCCTCCTTAGTTTTTTTCCTGTTCCCCTACAGTTTCCAGATCTGTATTGGGCCTGAAAAATGCATGCGAATAAGGCTTGACTTTTCTTCCTTATGACATTGTTGGACGTCGGATTGGATTACGTTTCTTCACACTGCTGAAATCTAATACAGCAACATCAACAGCTGGCACTGGTATCAAAGATTAAACTCCACAATCAAGGGAGGCATTTTGACCTAAAATTGTAGTGACCATGTAATAGCCACCAAGTATCAACTAGCAGTCTCAAAATCATAACCAGTAAACCATCTCTTTAGATGTTCTCATCAATGACAGATCTTCTCCATTCACTTGAGGAATGGAGGTAGGAAAAACCTCTACAGTTAGCTGACTCTCAAGTCAAGCTTTACAACCAAGCAGGAGGAAATTGCACTGGCCTCTTGCTCTCAGGTTTAACAGCAAATAGTTAGGCAACTATACTGACATCTGTTTTAAGTAAGCAAGAACTCTTCAGAGGCAGTCATTTTCAAAGCACATCCTAAACACCACTGTTTAGTTCATTTTCAGGTGGTCTCCGGTAGAAAAAACCCTCATGAGCAAGACACGACTGGACTGGACACCACCATTCCCTCTGTTCGTGTGCTGGCTGTGGAGCCAAATTGCTGTGGACAGACCATCTCCAGCTCTCCTTGCCTGGCACAAAGGAAGTTCTGACAGAAGGGCTTTTCCTAGCTGTTCCGACAGTGCCAAGACATCACAGCCTGCAACAATAATAGAGATTACTGCTTAGGTCAGTTTTCTCTTAAGACTGTCCACCACTACTAGATTTGAAGCAGGCATCTGCTAAAACAAGTCCTGAATGGTGCAGGCCAGACTAGCTGATCCTTTCTAAAGCTACAAAATTAGGAAAAGTCTTTCATGAGCCAAAGCAAGATTTTCTTCTGTTGTTGACACTTTGTCCAGAGCTAAAAATATAAAGTGAAAAGTTTCTAGACAGAAGGAACAACAGACTTTTTATTAACTACTACTGGCAAGGGGAGAGAAGATACAGAATAAATATAAAACCTCACATTTATTCTTCAGTCTTGAAATTTATTCCACTGAAATCTCACGTTCTTAAGTTGGATCTTCACTGACATAGTTCACTATTCCTCTGCATCCCTTTCGGCATTTTTGTTTGTTTGTTTGTTTTTAAAAAAAGTCTTACATAACAATTTTCTCACGCTCATTTTTCCAACTCAAAATATGAAGCAGATCTCATCACAACAATATCTACTTAAGTTTTCAGCTATTCAACATTTCAGATCTTTTCCACTTTACAAATGGAGAAGACAAGATCTCTTCTTCACAGGTCGCAGGTTTTAGCACTGGGAACAATGTGAAGTCAGACACCCCCTGTGAACCTTTTTTCATCATTAAGTTTTTGAAACAACTTCTAACATCATAACTTTATACTTTTTATCACTTTTTACCTTTATTACTTGTCTATACCCTCTGGATATAAGAGGAAAGCAACCAGTCACACAACCACAGGGCAACCTGAAGGGGAGAAGCCACATTCCTGTAGGCAGATCAAAAATCTTTCTCTTGGAGCCACTAACAAGTACTAGTTGTTGTGATTTATGCTATAGCCGGAGGGTCATTCTTGTCAGTTATTTAAAAAACAAAAAACCCTAACTAATATTGTACAGACACCTGCGATCCTTCAGTCTTCAAGCACAGTAAAACTCTTAAGCACAAACTTCATAATTACAGAGTATGCACATCTGTCACTATCAAAGCAAGAGCTGACTGATATAACCAAAGGAACGCATTACAAATTTGAGAACCAGAAATGCTATGAGTCTCTTCAGGTTTGATTCCTTGTCACTCCCCAGTTCCAAACAGCAGCTGAAAAAAGAGAAACAATCTAACATTTAGTATTTAGTCATAAAACTTGCCTAGTTGCTCCGTGTCTTTTATAGAAGAAAACTGAAAGATGAAAGAGGGAGATTGCTAAAGTTTATCAGAACGTGTCAATTTTGATTTCTTTGTACCCAGAATGTTTCTCAGTTCTCCACATTGCCAAAAGATTAAAAACAAAAGAAAACAAAACCCACCTGTGCTGTTCTTAAGGAGCTTTGGAATCTTTTGATCGACTTCATACAACCAAACTTTATCCACAAGTTGAATAGCTCCCTAACTAGTGCTGGGAGACGAGCCTGCCAGCTTCAGTAAAAAGCACCGCATCACTTCATTTGAAAGACTTGCTATTTAAGCCTGATTTCCTTGGAAAACAGGGCTTATGCAATCTTGCTTTTTGTGCTCATCCATCTGTAGACTATTTTCCAAAACAAATTTGAAGACAAATGGCTGGGGTTTAAAAACACAACAACAAAATAAGTCTTGCTCCTGAAGCACTGGAAAACAGGCAGAGAGTTATTGGGAAAAATAACAGTATGAACAACCCTATCAGAAAAGCCCCTCTGATCTCCTGCCTGCTTACTGACTGGGGAATTTATGCTGCAGAGTCCTTCCAACGTACTTAGAAAAAACTCCAGCAGAGCAACATTCGCACTTGTCGCATACCACATCCGCTTTACAAGCTTTTATCCTGAAATATGCTTAATTATTTGCTCAAATATAGTCATGAGGCACAGTAGGTCAGGCATTCGGGTATCCCATTCCTGAACCTGTCCAGTAAAAATAAAACCCAACTGGCAACAGGTACACTTGAGACCACTCAGAGCTGTGGGCAGACAGGCTGTTCTGGCTACAAGGCAGCCAAAGGAAGAGCTTGGCAGCAACACGTCACTGCTCCTGCTCTTCCCTACTCTACCTCTTCAGAGGTTTACCAGCCTTAGATTCATCAACATATAATTGCTCCTTAGTCTTCTTTCTCAAAATTTGTCATTTGTGAGAATTTAACATTTCCTTAGCTCTAGCTTGGAACTAATCTTGATAGTGGTCCTGCTTTAACCAGGGAGCAGAGGACATTCTACCAGATGACATCCAAACATCCCCCAAAACCTGAATTATTCTCCGAAACACTTTGCAGCGCCTATTTTAGCCCAGGCAAAGGCTAAAGAGCAACTGCACGCATGGTTGTATCAGCACACCGTGAGATCAGAAAAAGGGTGGAATGGTACCAAGCAGCTGGAAGAGATAACCAGCAAACCCAGCTCAGGTGTGGCCATAACCACACCAGCTGCTATTTAACTCAAACCAGTGTACCGATCTCTGACACTTGCATGGAAAAACACTTCTGAGGGGGGAGGGGAAAAAAAAGCATCAGGCTCTTTAAAAAAAATAATACACACATTTTTATACAGTATTAAATCCTTAGAAATCAACTGATTTTTGTTCGAAGTTTTAAAAGGTAATATTTAGACTTAAAATAGTAAGACAGTTAGACCTCTATTTGGTATGCCAAGTACAACAACACCTTCAACCATTCAGATTTTTTTTTTTCCAAAGGATTAGTTCTTTTAAAAACAGTTACTTTGGAAGCTTAACAGGATTAGAGTTTTATGTTTTACTCTCTCTGATACTGTAACTATTAGGGACACACTGCATGTTTTGGCAAAGTATTCAATCATTCATTTCAATTTATTCAATTAAAGCGTTCTGAAATGCAAGGTTTTTCTGTTTTTACTTTCTGGCTAAGAGGTTGATGTGAAATAAAAAATTCTGGAAAGACATTATTTGAAGGAATTAATCTTCACTGCAATTCACTGGCAGCTCAGATTGCTTTACATTTGGTTGTAATCTAGGACAACTAGTACTAGATTACAATCTAGTACTTTTAGTATTCACTCTTTTCTGAAGTTTTTTCGTCTCTGGATCTCAAAATTCCTGGGAGACAGCCGAATCAGATTCTGGCCTGGAGCTCATTTTGTTCCCAGCTCTAAAATTAACTGCTCAATGATCCTAAATGAGTCTGTCACTGCATTTGTCTGTGCCCCTCCCTCCTCTTCTGCTTGTTTACTCATATTGTCACCACTCTTCAAACTGTCTCTCGCTATGTTTATATTGCATATATAGTATAATTATATGCTGATCTCAAAAGAGGATAAGCTTGAGGGACACTAAAGTGTTTTTAGTTCATTCAGCTATCAGTCCTTGTCCTCCCGATATCAAGTTCAATGTCACAACGTCCCTTAGTGGGAAGGCTTTCACTTCTTTATATTTCCAAATTGAATTCAGTATTATACTAGCCATGTGTATAGTCATCTTCTCTTGGCACAATCAGTAGTGATCTATGCTACCAACAAATTCAAGCTCATCAATTCGTGTTCAGTGTCGCAATCGAAACACAGCACCTCTGTAGAGCAGCTCACCTCCATCGTGCAAGGTTCAAGTTGTCAGTCTTGCAGACATCTAAGAGATAAAATATGATTTTGTATCCATCATAATCTCTTACAGTCATTAAAACCCCATTAAGAATCTTTAGGAGCTAGTGCTGTGGACTCATACCACGAGCCAGACATAAAGCAACAATCACATAAGCTACCAAAAACAAAATGAGAAAGTATTTGCCATGACAAAAGGCATACGGACAGACAGAATAAACTGGTAAGTGCTGAACAGTATAATTCATAGGGGAAACTAATGCTATACTGAAAGCATAAAGCCACAGCAAAAAGATCACTAATAAAAGGTCACTTCAGAGAGGTTGTAGGATCTCCACTCTTGGAGACAGTCAAACTCAACTGGACGTGGTCATGAACAACCTCATCTAATTGGCCCTGCTTTTACTAGGAGGTTGTACTAGACGGTCTCTGGAGGTCTCTTCCAACCCAAATTATTCTAATTATGGGGGTATCTCACTACCAGAGAAATTTATACTTAGGTTTGCTGTATGGAAAGTGACACAGCCAAGAAAAGCCAACAGCAACTAACGCTAATCAGGCAATAAAGCACTGCCATAATAAAAAGTTGAAGAAACCTGAACAGAACCTTCTCCTACTCCTCACCTGCATACACACACCTTTCACAATCTATGTGGCTGAATATGATTATATGAACATCCTTCTTACCCAGAAAAGAAACATCAGAAGGCTTTTTTGGGACTACAGTGACCACTAGCTTTGTATAAAGTAGAATCCATTTGTTTGAACTGCGTGAAAACAGCAACAAGGGAATTGGGCCCTCAGATACCTAGTATGCTATAAAATATATCCAGCAAGTCTGCTTAAGATGGGAGTTCCCTCCATAAACACATGATATAAGCACATATTTAAGAAAAAGATATTCCTTAAGTATCTTCTCAGAACTTGTGGAATCAGCAGTAAAATTCGCAACTAGGTATTTTTGTCTAAACTGGAAAATTAACAAATAAGCCCCAAAACACCACACAAATGTTTTCCGAGAATATAGTTTCTCTCTCCTGTACGCATATTTGAACTGGCCAACAGCAAGCAAAAATGCCTTGGGTTTTGACCATCTCCTAAAAGCAGGACTCTTGAGAGCTGAAGATACCTGCCCAAATTTAACATTTGTAGCTATTAGAATAGAGATGTAAATATTGATGGATTAGTAGTCAATCTGCAAACTCATGAGGATCAGATACAGATTACAAAACGAATGTTATCAAGTGAATAGTTTCAGCTACTATCACAGAATGCCTAAAAGTACATTTATGGTCTAATTTCAAAATTATTACCAAACACTTTATCAGTCAATACTCTATAGTAATGTAAGTGAGCTCCTTTGTAAATGCCTACTACATTTAAAAGTGAGTGGTTAGCAATGCTTATGCAAAGCCAGTGTTTAGAATACTTTTGTACATATTAACTAGAAGTCTATCATCTGCAAAGCACAATCAAAGCCAATTAAAAGACTATTAAATATGCCAAATTAATACAAACTATGAAGTTGAAACTTCAAATAGCAATTACATGCTCCAGAAGTCAAATCTGATAACAAATGAGTACTTACACCATGCTTTCCACCCTTAAGATACATCAGCTTGCAAACAAACACATCCTTGCACTATATTTGTGGGGTAGAAACCCTGAATTAAGAAAATCTGAGGGAGAAGAGACACAGTTACAGCTTGTTGTGTTATGCTCCATAAAAGAGATGAAACCAGCACACCAGTAACTCCATGGGCAACAATGCTGCTGGACCAAGCAGACTTCGGCGTCTTCAGGGATCTGCTTGGTGGAGTACCATGGGATAAAGCCCTGCAGGGAAGAGGGGCCCAAGAAACCTGGTTAATATTCAAGGATCACCTCCTCCAAGCTCAGGAATGATGCATCCTAACAAAGAGGAAGTCAGGCAAAAACACCAGGAGATCTTATAGCAGCCTCGCAGTACCTGAAGGGGGCCTCCAAGAAAGCTGGAGAGGGACTTTTTACAAGGGAGCGTAGTGATAGTTCAAGGGGTAATGGCTTTAAACTGAAAGAGGGTAGATTTAGATTAGATATAAGGAAGAAGTTCTTCACTATGAGGGTGGTGAGGCACTGGAAGAGGTTGCCCAGAGAAGCTGTGGATGCCCCCTCCCTGGAAGTGTTCAAGGCCAGGTTGGATGGGGCTTTGAGCAATCTGATCTAGCGGAAGGTGTCCCTGCCCATGGCAGGGGGGTTGGAAGTGGATGATCTTTAAGGTCCCTTCCAACCCAAACCAATCTATGAAATAAGAAAGCAATCAGATTCTTGTCAGGGCATCATCCTGGGATCCTGAACTGGGCTTTGGTAGTGCGTGTTTAAAAACCATATGCATCATTACAACCCTACTTACCACCTCCATGCCAAAAAACACTCCTTGCAAGTGCCAGCACAGTCCTCCCCCAATTCCCTCTCAAATACCACATGGAAAGGCACTGTTACCCTTACGTCCCCCTGCAATCACCCAAAGCCTCCAGAGTACTGCAAGAAGCTTCCACTCTTCCACCTCTCTCCAAACCTACTGCAAGAGCAAAGATCATGTGAACTCAGAAAGAAACCCCCATTCACCTCCACTGCAGATTCAACTGCTGTCCCTTACTCTCTTCCCCACACAACTGAATAATGGTACAAAGACCACATTTACATTTATGAGTGCTTGAAGGCTGACATTATAACCCATACCTTAGAAAAGCTATTAGCCATGAGGCACTCACGTAGTTAAGTATCCTCTCTCCTTTCTTCCCAGATCCATTTTTAAGGGGTTTCGTATTTCAGTCTTAAAGAGCAAACCTGGAAACCTGTTTTTGAGCTAAACAAAATAAACAGAAACTAAGTCTGAACAAAAATGTATGAAAATAAAGAACAGCTGGGACTATCCTGAGGCCGCACATTACCATAAACAATAATGTATATTAATGCAAGCAATCTGACTGCGGTGCACGTTACAGTCGACGTTTAATGCAACGAAACAACTTAAAGCAGGTCTACCCTTTCACTACTTCAAGCCATTCCAATTTCAGTTACACCTGAAGGACAGCATGCGGCACACTGAGAAATAGACAATGTGATAATCATCCTGACAATCCCATTTTAACAATGTATGTATCTGGTTCCTTGCCATCCTATTTTCCTACTTTATTTACAGAATCAGAATGGTTTGGGTTGGAAGGGACCTTAAAGATCATCTAGTTCCAACCCCCCTGCCATGGGCAGGGACACCTTCCACTAGACCAGGTTGCTCAAAGCCCCATCCAGCCTGGCCTTGAACACTTCCAGGGAGGGGGCATCCACAACTTCTCTGGGCAACCTCTTCCAGTGCCTCACCACCCTCATAGTGAAGAACTTCTTCCTTATATCTAATCTAAATCTACCCTCTTTCAGTTTAAAGCCATTACCCCTTGAACTATCACTACGCTCCCTTGTAAAAAGTCCCTCTCCAGCTCTCTTGTAGGCCTCCTTCAGGTACTGCAAGGCTGCTCTAAAGTCTCCCCGGAGCCTCCTCTTCTCCAGGCTGAACAACCCCAAATGAAGTAAATGAAGAGATTAACATTCAAATGTTTTGATCAATTATATCAATATAGCCCCACTATGGCTGAGAAAACAATTTAACTATAATAAAAACAGAAAACTAATATTAAAATGAAACACAAATTTTACTTTCAGATTAATACATCCAGCTCCCACTGAATGTTAGACAACTGATCGACTGGCACAATGAAGAAGTTACTAATAAAATTATTTGTACATACATGAGTGCCAGATGTTTCTCACACTCAAGGTTGTGCCAAGTTCTACATTTAAAATACAAACTCAGCCTGTTCTGTATGAAAAAATACCATATTCTCCTTTTCTTTATAGTATTGTGTCACCAGAATGCATATTAGGAGAAGTTATAAGTATGCATTTCTACAGGCTGCTTGAAAGCACATAATCTTAAGACAGTTTGTCAGATTCTCTCACTTGCCACGTAAAACCATTTAGATTTCTCAAAACGTGAAGCTTATTGAAATCTATTGTAAAGGTCACTCTAGAAAGATTCATACTTTTTCCTCTTATCCCATTACTTTCAATAACAAAGCTTTTCATCTAGAAGAGACTTGACTACATAAGAAGTCATTTTATGAACCTCAACAGTGGAAGTACATAACGATTAGGGAAGCTGTGTTTATTCCCAAAGTAAGCATTATAAAGCTCTTCATTTTCAGATGGTCAAACTGAGAAATCCGAAGTTTGTCAGCCTATAAAGAGCAGTCAGCAAAGTGAGACAACCTCATTTCTGCCCTAGAGTGCTACCAGCCAGGAGAAAAAAAGAAAAAAAAAAAAGTATAATTAATTCAAGACCACAGACTCAAAAATGTCCCAAAGCAGCCAATAAAATTGAGAAATGCAGAGAAACCCGAGGCACTGGTACAGTTTAACAGCCTCAACAGTCAGTAACACTACAGACGTTTTCCCAACATGATCATCCCTCTCAATCACACTAGTTCTGAGTTTTCAGTTTTCCTGATAACTAGTCCCAAACTCCTATTTTCCCACAACCTGCTCCATAAACTTAATAGGCATTTCTCTTCAACATAAAAAAAAAAAAAATTCTTCCCTGAAAACCAAGTAACACCACCTAATGCTGTGATTATGAAATGTCCAGTAGGCTGGATGCCTGACAGAGGGGAAAAAAAATTAATACTGGCATTTCTGAAACACGCTAGCTTGCTAGCACATGGTCTTTTACAGTTTCTTCACTGTATTTATTCTCCTAAGGAAGTGGTTCTGCCTGGTGCCTTAAGACGTGTGATCTTCCAGTTAATTGCCGTTCACAGTTTACTGGACCTAAAGTGAATTGATCCGTGGAGTATGGCAGCATTTCCAATCTGGCTGTCAAGCTGCTCATCCTGGCCTTTAGAAACATTTGTGCTATGACCTCATACAAACCATCTGCCATACACATGTACACCTATGGAAGAATTCAATTAATCTAATGCTAACAGAAGTGACCAAAGAGAGAGAATCCTCCCATTTTAGATGTCAAGAGCATTAAGAAAAAGAAAGTATCCAATTAAACTTTTGATCATACTCAAGGCCGTTCTATCATAGTGTTAAGAACAGTCACATAGTTTTGGACATGACAGAAGTATGTGATTTTTAAGTTGGTGCTTCTCTGTATATTTATAGCAGTAAAGTATAATAGCATATAAGCACTATACGTACATGTACATTGCTCTTCTGTAGATGATGCTCAAATTGCAGTTTATTCTAACGGGTTCTATATTCCCTGCTAGGGGCATCAGCAGCCTTTTCATGCTGCCTCCTGGATCATTCCATTACTGTCGATAACCTCAGTCCTTAGTGTTCAACTTATTTACAGTTCTGTATCATACCCTCCCGGACATCTCCTCAGCTACAAAAAATGAAATACACAAAATTATCACAACATTTGCAGAGAACTCTCTCTATATCATGTTAGTTGCCTCCAAGTAGTCCAGAATTCACCTATCTTTCTCCAGCTGTCATACCTACAAATGCTCAAATTTATCACATTTCAATACCGGGCTATTCCTAAAGCAAAAAGCTTAGATCTTTTTTATCTTCAAAGGATTAAGTAAAAAAACTTTTTTGGTTCCTGTTACTAGTTCAGCAGCAAAGGTTAGGTCTCTGGAAAACTACTCTTCTACTTTCAGTTTTTACATTGGGAATATGGAGAAACACAATCCTTGACTGATGACTGTGCTGTAGAAATCACTTCTATAGCTACAGTTAGGCTGGGAAAAAAAAAATGCTGCTGTTTTTTACCCAACAACTCAACCCACTTTTGGTGATGATAATGAAACACACTGATTCAATTTCACCTTCAGGACTTTGCACTTTTAATACAACAGATTAAAAAAAAAAAACAAAACCCAAACAAAAAACAACAAACCCCCCCCACAAACTCCTGCCAGAGGTATGCGTAGTCAAGGCTTCCAGGTTCCTTCCTGACAGTTGTGGTGGTCCCTGGCACCGCCAACATCAAAACCTGCACTCTGTTCAATTGCAAACGTGAGGATAACTTTAATAGGATCTTAATGAACAGGAGCTACAGAACTGATATATTACTTCCATAGTTAATTTGTTAGAGTACTCTTCAGGGCTGTACCTCCTGCTCCCCTCACTGCGCTGAGGTGGCTTCAGGTGCCCCTCCTGAGCTGGTGGCAGAACAGCTCACTCGCCACCCAGTTGCCAAGACAGTGTAAAACTGAAGGCATGTTGAAATTCCCACGCTAGACCCTGAACTGCAATGCTTTGGAAGCCAGCACAGATCTGCTTCCACTTCCACTGGGAAACCAACGTGGGTTTGTTATTTTTCATTTCACCAGCAGAAAAAATGAAAGCCTGCTCATGAGCTCCTTGGACTACTGCTTTGGCTGCTTTGTTACAGTGCTACGGGATCCAAGATGCTTCTAAGCAGATTTTAAGAAACATTGTTGAAGCTCAAGCCAAATATACTGTAAATCGGGTGTACTGCTCTGCCCGGGCGAATGGGGTCACATCAAGTCAGTCACTTTGTTATCCTTCCCTTCAGCATACAGCATACCTATCATCCATCACATTTATTAATATAATTGGCAGTAAGCAGTAATATTCTAATGAGTTTATATTGTGGGAGAAATTCTGAGAATATCAGATCAAGAAATATGCTTGGGTTTTTTCAGTTTTTCCAGAGCTATGTTAGGTAGCCACAAAAATTTCTCACCCACTTACCAGTTATCATAATGAAGCTAGCCACAACCAATAGCGATATAATTTTCTTAGTGAGAACAAAAGACAGCTTGGTTATTAATAAACAGAAAATAAACTCCCCCACAACACCTGAGAGACAAAAAGAAAGACTCAAGTAATCTTGCGTATGATTGACTTAATACCTACAATAAATATATAGAAACAAAATTGTTAATTTGGCAACCAGACAGCTTTCATCTAAAGTTGGGTGACAGCTAACAACAATTCGTGTTTTAAGGACTTGCTCTCAAATAAAACTGTACATTTTGTAAACAGTACTACAGGAGCAATACTTACACAGTTTAAACCCAGTAATCATCCAAAATAGTTTAATTTTATCCCTGAGTGGTAAAGAGTAAAGAATGGATTAGGTTTTTAATTAGTTAGCAGAATACTACTGCTAACTCCCAGCTGTTCGCAAGAGAGCTCCACGATCCAGAAGTGGGGGGAAGGCAGACAGGGATAATTCCTAAAATATTTCTCCACTGCAACAAGTCTAAACAGCTCCATAATACCAAATGCTGCTAATTCCTCAGAAAATTAAGAATTTACGGTCAGCTTCAAAGCCCCGTTATTTTCACCAACAAGCAGAACCAAGCTCAGGCTCAACAATTTTCTCCCTGTTTGCATCATTATTAAACTGCTGATCTATTCAGTAAAAATAGGAAAAGGTATTTAAGCAGGGAACTAAAGTGGAAGGAATCCCTTTACTCTGATACTTCTTTCATGCACGTTCTCTGAACTGATGCTTCAGTAACAGTAGATCCAGTGCTCCTTGTAAGAAAAATACAACTGAGCAGTTGCAGACTTAGGTCTCATTTTTGAAGCTCCCTTTCCCCCCATTGCATTCTTTTTCTTAAACAAGGGAAAGAGAAACGTTTAAAGAAAGCTGAAGAAGTTCATGTATCCCAACGTCTATTTCACATATAAGACTGATGGCTTTCCTATAGGTGCCAACCACATTTCTATTTCATGGAAACACAGCCCCGAAAATGCCAGAATTCTGCTCTAATCACCCAAGATGCCCAACCAAGTCTTTATACTCAACATATTACCATGCACCACTCTTAAACACAAAGTGTCATTGATAAAAGGAGCCCCATGCAATTTATTACACTGGCACTTGTGTATTACTACTCTTAAGACACGACAGGCAGTGCTTTTCCTGGCAACTGCAGTAGGGCTGGTGTTTCAAAGCTTTGATGCCAAAGGTCAAAACTTTAGCCACCGAAGAAGTTGAATTCCTCCAATGCAAAATCTGCGTCCCACCATTATTATGAAGCCGAATGCATAAAATAATAAGGCACTTATTAAACACTGTAAATAGCAATTCACAGGGTCAATAAGGTCTAAAGATGTTCTAAACTTATTTAAGTATCATCACTGAAACACACCATAACAGAGTCAAATCCAGCCACAAAGCTTGCTACCCGAGAGCCCGGCTCATGCTAACATCTGTCCAGTGAAAATTCCTCCCATCTCCAAACAACTGACAAAGCTAATCCTTCAAACAAGTGGATCTTTTAATGCAAAATATACTGCTTATAGATATCCGCTACTTTCAAAGTGAGCGCCTCTGTCTTAGCTGATAAGTTGAATGCCAGCTCTGAGCTTGACATGATGTATAAAAATGTCAAATTATCTCATTACAAAAGTTTTTAATGAAAACATAGATGAATACAAATGAGAGTACCTCTGCAGGGAACTCCTATGACAAATCAAGTCTTTGTCACTGAATGAATGACATATTTGATTAAAGAATTTTCCCCAAGCAAAAATAATTTCACCCGCACACCAGTCATTTTTTCAAATGCAAGCAATTTCCTTTAATCCTTAAAAGCCTGCGTGCAATGCATATTTATTGCACAGAGCTATAACCACTTCCAAACAGGACTGGATTATGATTTATCATCCTGGAAATCAGCTTTCTCCACTAGCTGTCCTCTGGATTTTTATGAAATTAGGCACTTGATCCAATTACTCTCCATAGAAGAGGGTCTGAAAAACAAATAGCTTAACAAAAATCCCAAGAAAAAGATTCTTGCTCGGTGTTCGTTTCATATATACACTATGCCATGGGGTGGGTCCAAGGAAGGCAATTTCAAAGAGCCAGCTGCCACAGAGTATGAAAGTTGGCAAGAAACAGGTGCTAAATTCATATCAGAAGCAGCGAGAGCAAGCGTGAAGGGAGGAGACACATCTACAGCTCCCGACACAGTGTCTTTCTCCACCTGATGCCCTGTTGGAAACGACAGCATTTCCACAAGAGTAGTCAGGTCATTCCCAGTATCAGTTTATCAGCCTTACTAATACTGTTCAGCATGGTGATGTGCACAGGCTTTAGAAGAAACAAAAGACTGGGAATGCAGAGCGGTAAATCATATTGAGTATTGCATTTTAAGCAGGGGCAATTTATTAAAACAACAATAACGGCTCGTGACTCTGTTAATCAGCTCTCCCTTCTCAAGTAAGGCATTTGGCAATGCCTTGCCCTCTGGGTTGGTGTTACGGTATGCGGCTGTGGTACGGCGCTGTGCATGGTACCTCTCCCTGCAGCCTCCCCAGCGTGCGTGTGCACATACATCGATATCCCCGCACGCCCGGGCCTCCCGGCCCCACGCCGGCCACCCCAGGGGCGGCTCAGGGCTTGCGATGCTCCCCGCGGCCGGCGGCCCTGCAGCAACGCCGAAGGCGCCAGGCTGGGGGGAAGCAGAAGGGCTCCGGGCACGTCCCACGGCCCCACCGCCCGCCCTGGCAGCCCCCTCAGCGTGGGGGGCCGGCAAGCGGGGGCCGAGCAGCCCCGGCCCGGCGGGGGCAGCCTGTCAGGGGGCTCAGGGCGAGCGGAGCCGCCTGACGCCGGGGCGGGCAGCGCATCCACCTGCGCGGCGGCTACCCAGCCCGGGCCGGGGGAGCCCGACCGCGGCTCCTGGCCGGACAGCCCCCACGCCTGGAGGGGAGCCCACTGCGGGACACCCCCACCCCGCCGCAACAACCACCTCAGGGAGGCGCAGCCCCTCCTCCGCCTCCCCCGCACCAGGGTCAGGCACCGCTCCCGGCACCAGACGCCGCTCCGGGGCACCCCACCGCAGCCGGCGGCTCCGCACCCTCCCCTGCCCCACTAGGGGGAGAGACCTGGCGGCAGCGACCGCGACCGCAGCCGCCCGCCGCTCTGCGCTCACCGCCCGCCGGGCTCCTGCCTCAGGCCGCCGCGCCGCACCTCACCGCGCCGCTCGCTCCCGCCGCCCGCTCTCGCCGGCGGAGAAGCCGCAGCCCCAGCGGCACAATATGGCGAGCAGCAGCCTCCGCAATGGAGCTCGGGAAATAGAGGGGAGTTACATATTCATGGCTGGGGCTGGGCAGGGGGAGCGCGGATGGGGCTGCCGAGACCGGGCCGCCTAGCGTCCTCCCTCCCCCCTTCCCGCCGGGGCGCGGTGGCAGCTGGGGGCCGCTCGCTCTTTTCCCCGCCTTCCCCACACCTCAGCTGCGGCCGCCTGGCCCCCGGCTCCCCGCCGCCTGCCAGCGCCGCGCTCCCCTTCCCCCGCCGCTGGTCCCGAGCGCCGGGCGATGCAGGGCTCCCCACCGCCGCCCTCCCTTACCTCAGCCCGCGGCCCCCGCTCTCTCGCGCCGCGGCCCCTCTCCATTAACGGCCCGCACCGGCGCTAAGCCCCCAAGCAAGCCGCGGCCCCCCGCCCCGAGCCGGCGCCGCGAGCCTGGGGCGGCGCCAGCCGCCGGCGGTGTCGCCTGGCGGGAGGGGGCCGGGGGCGGCAGCGCTCCTCGAGGTAAAGCCGCGGTGGGCGATCGGTGCGGTCCCGTGGTTTCCACTCAGCGCCGCCGAGGAGGCGCCGGGGGCCGCGGGTCTGAGCCTCCCGCCGCCTGCCCGGGAGCTGGCGGGTCGCCGTGAGGCAGTGCGGGTACCTGCGTGCCGAGCAAGGCAGGCGGGGTGGCGGCGGCCGTGTCCTGGCTGAAGTCCGGACTGACGCCGAGCAGCCGCTTGCGTCCCATCTCGAGGTGAAGCGATGGAGTGAGGTTATTAAATTGTCTTTGGGCAAGAGCGGGCCTGCCAGCCTCAGGACCCAGTGGGCCAAACGTGTGGCCTCTGGCTGGCCTTTGCTGGGCTCTTCTGCCTAAACGTGCCTGCTAAACCCCATGGCTCTTGACCTATCTTGCTCTTAGCCGCCCTTCTGAAGAGAGAAACATTTCTGCCGTTTATAGGCCATGAGAAGAAGCTGGACCCCCAAGCAGGACTGAACTGTGAGGCTGGAGCAGCGTGGCACCAAGCCCAACATATAGGCATGCTGCCATCTTCACGCTCCTCAAACAAGGGTCAGAAACTGAAGCAAGGCTCAGTGTGCTTGTATTTAAGATACAAAAATGCTCATTAGGTGTTTTCAAGCATCTCAAGTCTGTTCTGCGGTAGTAACATGAAATAAGCATTTGTCTTCCGGTGTCTTGCATTTTAATGTTTGTTAAATTAAGATAGTTTTTATGAGCTTTGGGTCTTCAGTGGTGCCCTTATTGGTCTTGTCATTAACTGTTTTATAGCAAAAGCAAAGCAGTGTGCTTAGTGTAATTAAATCTGGTGTGAGTAAAAAGTGAACAGAGATCACCTTGTGAGACATAAATTTGAATTAATACTTCAGTCTTTAATGATGCAGCAACATCATTTAAGATTATCCAATATGGAGTATTTAAAACAATTCAATATGGAGTATTTTAAGTTTTCCTAGAGATTTACAGTTAATATTCTCGTAATTGGAATATTAACAAAGTCCTGGTTTGGACTTTTCCCCTCTTTGCAAAACTTAGGTATTTTTACGAAATTCTAGCCTATGTCAGGTTATTCCTGGTCATTCTAAGTAACTATTTTTATGTGGTAACTTTCACTCCTATATAATTAAATCCTCACAAGAGCTTGATAAGGTAGTCAGCAATAACATCTCTGTTTTCGAAGTGTGATCAAATGTCTCAGCTAACTCTCGGAGGGAGTCAACCGGGGACAGGATTTAACAGTCCTTTTTTTGTTCCTGATTAGGTTTTTTTAAAGAATTCTTTTTCTTAAGTGGGTTGTGTTCAGCTCTTGAAATGTTAAAGTTCAAAGCTGGTACAGAACAGAAAAAGAGATTCTGATAAGTTCCTCTCTTTAGAATGAAACTAGTCAGAATTAATGACTGAAATCTTCCTGGTATTTCAACTGTTTGACAGTGCCGAGGAAAGGAAGATGTTGTCTGTCAAGCTATTGCTGTACCAGAAAGTGTCCTTTGGTGAAAACTGCTTCACTTGTTAATTGTCTGCAGTACTGTGGTGAGTGAAGTAGTTTCTATGTTAACATACCACTGTTAGTAAAATTTTTTCGAGATGAATAAAGCTAAATGAATATTAGGTCGTTGAATGTTGCAAAAATAAGATTTGCAAAATGAAACTACACAATTGGAAGGAAGGCAGATCTCCAAAGGCAGATGGAGTGCAAGGTGAGTTGGAAGCATCTGGTAAAATGAAAAACTATACAGTGGTATGTAAATTAACAAACTATAAATGTTTTTAAGAACATTTTGCTGAAAGGGAGACAAAAAGAAATTCAATACAGTTAAGTTGTGCCAGTGGTGTCCAACTCACCATATTTATAAGAATATTTGTTTCATTTTGTTTTGTATTTCCTGTATTTACCATTTAATAGTAGCACCACAGATCTTCTCTGCAATGTGGTGTTCTTGCTACTTTTAAGGATGTAAAAAAAGGCTACCAAATACTTTTCAAGTGCAGGCTGTCAGTCTGCCAAGATATCACTTGAAGAAGGTTTCTTGTTCAGGGAAAAAATGGGGTGCAGATGCACAGTTCTGCTCCATACCAAGTACCCTGCTCAGCATAGGAGCCAGGACACTACCTCCTCTGTCCAGGAAGGCCCTGGGGTCAGCATCCTGGGTGGCACAAACAGGGGCATGGCCAGGAGATCAAGGGGGAGATTAGTCCCTTCTGCTCAGCACTCGTTAGATCACGTCCAGATACTGTGCCCCGTTTTGGGCTCCTAGTACAGGAAAGGCATTGACAGACTGGAGCGAGGTCAGTGAGGCCCCCAGGGTGGTTAGGGCTGGAGCACTTGCCCTGAGAGGAGAGGCCACGGGAGTGGGACTTGGTCAGCCTGGGGCAGAGAAGGCTTCAGCGACCCTATACCATCCAACCCCTTCCTATGAGGTTATTGAGAATATGGAGTCAGGCTGTTCTCCGTGTTGCAAGGGAGCAAGGTGAGAGGTGACAATAAACTGAAACAAGAAGGGTTTGGACTGAATGCAGGGAAAACCCATTCCCCATGAGGACACTCAAGCAGTGGCACAGTTTGCCCAGAGAGGTTGTGCCATTTCCATTCGTGGAGGTTTTCAAGACCCAACTGGTTCAAGCCCTGAGCAACCTGGTCTGACCCCAGAGCTGCCCTGCTTTGAGTGGGAGGTTGCACAGGGACCTCCTATCCCATCATTCTGTGATTCTGCAGTCACAGTGCAGACAAGAAAGCTTGGGATATGGATAATATTGTATTTCAAACTTTTGCATTTGTGAGCATTTTTGTTCTTTCCAGCTTTCTCTGCAGCAGGTGGGAAAAAAACATGCAGCATGATAGCTGGAAAAGCTTTCATCAGCTCGTGGTTTCCCCTGTTCCTGGTGTAATGGAAACATTTCTTCTGGTCCTCACAGCAGCAAAATAATAGTAAAGAAAATGACTCCAGTCAACTGAGAGATGCTGTTTCCATGTCCTCCTTCCAGGTAAAATATTTATTACCTGTTAAAGTGATTGAAGGTCACCCATTCACTGCCTTTTAGAAACTAATATGTAGAGAGAAGAAAAAGGAAAATAAAGTACTCCCATTTTAAAAGTCTGGAAGCAGGGAATAATACAAAAAAGATGGGAGAAGATAGGAGGAAATGTCAGTCTTGGTGTGTTACTCTGCTGTGGTACATTACAGTAAAGAAAGATGAGTGTATAAATAAGTGATAGCAAGGGAAAAATAAATGGGCAGTGGATTGGTAAGATGAGGTAAGGTAATTGGTGGTGTCCCAGGTAGCCCGAGAGACTTGTTTGCCCAAACGTTAGTAAAATACTCAATCCTTTTTTCCATGCTGGCTGCCCCTGTCAAACAGAGCAAGAGAGATTTCTGAGGCATTTACCCTTTGTGCAGGTTACAAAGTGTATACAAAGCAGCCTGCCTTAGGATCAAATCAGATACAAGCGAGGCAGGAAGAATGGGCACTGAGGTTGTTCTTCTGAACCAATGCTGGCTCAGAATTGATGGGTTTGCTACAATTTAAGATTTAGATTCTTTAAAAACAAAGCAGAGGCAAGCAAGCTGTGTGGTCGTTAATGAAAAATGTTCAATATTACAAATGGGACAGGAGGGAAATTAAACAAGATTGCTCAGCACAGATTGTATTGTGGCAGGTCACATTCTCGAGGAAGTTCAGAATACAAGAAAACCTCCTGTGTACTTGCGTGTGATGCTAGTGCTTATTCCAGCTTCAAAACTAAACTAAGATACCTTAACAAGAAACGTTTGCTTGACAATGGTATCTTGAACTGACAGGTGGCATTGGCACAGGTAGATGAACTGATGTGACATTGTCGTAGTGTGGCTGCAACTGCAATGTACCTCTTCCTCTTGCTAGAGCTATAACAATCTGGTGAAAGTGTCCAGTAGCAATCCAGAGGAAAATCCCTTTGTTGGATCATAGGAGAGCTGCACAAAGATAGGGTAAAGGCAGGCATTCAGCCCTTCCATCAAGTAATAGTTCAGTTTGATGAAGGCATCATGTTTGAAGTAGGGCTCCCTGGCTGTAGATGGGTTTACTAGACCCAAAGAAATCAGTGACAGAGGATATCTTTCATGGCAAGGCAGAAGTTATGTCACTTTATGCAGCATTCAAATGGGCATCTTGAAGTGTAAGGAGTTACTTTGGATATACTTGTTAACGGTGTAGTAGGTTATGCTTAGCAGTAATAAACATTTGGACACATAGACTTATCACCTGTTTCAGTAGTGGGTCATGCATTCTAGATGCTTGCTTGTGTATGTGATGAAAATAATTCAATGTGTGTCAGAAACAGTCAAGTCTGCTGTAATCTCTATTAATTTCCTGGACTGATAGGTAACATAATACCCCGGTAATATATTTTCAGAACTTTGAAAAGACTGCGGCTCTATTTTGAGACTTGTAGACAAAAATAAGTGAGAAGGAGAAAACCATGGCATACTAACTACTCACAAAGGTAACGTCAATAAATGGGAATTGTAGCAGAATCCATGTTACTCAAGGACCAAAATGCACAAATTAGGGTTTCTATCAGCTTTATTCCTTTGGAAAAGAAGTTTTTCATGAGACACTACAGGATCTTCAGTATTCAAGCCCCACTATTATTAAGTTCTTGCTTTCAAAAAAGTTGCTGAAAAACAGTATGTAGCCAGCATTTGGACAATCAGTGCTGACCCAAGAGGGAAAGATATTGCTAAAAATAGCAGTTTGTAAGTCCTGAATGAGCTAGGAGTAGCAGAGATGGGAGCAAATAGTAACATAGTGGTTCTTGTTTAGGAAGTGTCAAAGACTTGTTTTCCCCTCTAGTGTACCCTAAAAATGTTGATGTATCTGACCCTAATATAGCCTTAGTAAACTCATGACTGCAACGCACTTCTTAAGCAGTGTGCAGAATGGCAACAGATTTTGAGCAAGCAGGGGCATAAAATCTTTCACCAGCTTTGATGGAAACAGTATCAGGCCAAGTTCTCTAATGCAGATTGCTTCTAAAAAGGCAAAGATGGGAGGGAGTGTAGGAAAAAAAATATCTCAACTCTTAACTGGCAGTATAGTCTAATAGCTTTAGTAGTTGTATGGGCATGAAGCATTCCAGTGTAGATAGAAGCTAAACAATCATACAACCACGACTGGTGAACAACAGTAGTACAGTGGTATCAGTAACTGGTAGTAATTCAGCAATATTTAGTATTTTCCAGACAGTGTTTTCATAACACCATTAAACTGCATGGTTCTGAAAATAATCATATCGGCAAAGTAAAAACAGAGGTCAAAACTAGCCAAGAGCTTCAGGAGTAGCTGCAAGATAATATTATCTACTTCATAAAATGAAGTTTCAAGCAGTGATCAAAGGATTTTGCCAATTTAAAAAAAGAAAGATAGTTCAAAACAGCAAAATCCCGAATTACAGAAATGGCTATACAAATGAAAAAGTTAGTACATGAAATTCAGATTCTTAAACATTTCAGAAGGCAAAACCCCAAACTCACTTAGAATGAAAAAATGTATTTACCAAATCTATAGACTTAGGGTTTGTGCTCAAAAATACACAGCGTTTTCAGAATATTCATACTTTGAGTAGACATTTTATGTCTCCTTAGTTTGTGAAATATCTTTAAGGCATATTAAGACAATTGGCTAAAATAATAAAACTGGATAATTAGAGCTATCATTTGTAAAGGCATGCTTAACTTGGACTTCTGGAGTGGGGTAGCATGCATTTAATGGCTGGTATTAATTCTGAATTTGATATTTAAGACAGTATATTAACAAGTGTAGAAATGCAGGGAGACAAAGAATTTAATTATTTAATCAGGTAATTAGCTTATTAAAATATTTTCATTTGATGGGAACTTTATTTTAGGCATTTCCTTTATCCCTTTAGAAAGGTAAGAGAAGATAATTAATTCCATTTATCTAAAACATATTGTTTATCCACAACAAAAACAAAGGTAATAATTCTTTCTTCTTGCATGTGCTGCCAAAGAAAATCATAACTGAATACATAGAAGCTGTTTATCTGCCCAAAGTAGCAACTTTCTGACAGTGTTTACAGCCATTCAGGTACGCTAACATAGGTGTGACTTTACTGTTGCTAGTTTACATTCTCATGTAGATTCTTGCATGTGAAGCCAGGTGTCTGGTCCTAATTTCTTGTCATCTAAGCTGTATTTTCAGAGTACACTGAACTTTTTTGGCTTAAATTCACTAGTGATTTAATCTCTGATAACAGAATATTATTCTTGTCCAGCTTATTTCAAGGGATGAGAGTAACACACTAAACACATGTGATTTCCTTCTACTTGTGGGATGTTGCGCGTTATGACCTGTTCTGTGTGGCTAATGGATATTCAAAATTCAGGCTACAAAAGATAAATTGTTAAAGGCTACCCTTCTATTCCCAGAAATCCAGGGCTGGGAGATAAAGACAAAAACGCGGTCCCTCTTTTTAAGCAACTAGGAAAGCAATAAAATGTTGCTCCTCTTGAATGCTAAGTCAAATGAGTCTTCTAATTAAGAATATGTATAGAAACAAAAACGTGAAATGGAACTGCACTCTCTATAGTAACTGCTCTAAGACTTAATACTCCTAGCCTGGGAGTATTCTTTGCTTTCCCACTGAGCATTTTTCTTCTCTTTTGAAGGAGATTAAAGTATGTGTGTGGCTGGCAAACTGTCACTGACCTTCTGTTCTCTCACCATGTGCAATAAGGATTCTTAATCCTTTCTTCTCTTCTTGAGGGACAAGGGTCCTGCCATCCCATTACACGCGTCCTGCTAGTGTCATGGCTAGGGCCCAAGGTTAGTTCGTGCTAGTGCAGTTATTGCTTGCAAAGGTGTGAATGAAAAGCAAAGTCCAGAAGAAAAAAATCCAAAGGTGAATGAGAGAAATGTGTGTTATCACCCAAAACTACTTGTGCTGGTAGGGGTAATAAGGAGGAAGCCAGAACTCAGAAAGCAGCAGCAGTGTGAGAGTTTCTGAGTGAGTGGAAAAAGTCCCCCACAAGAGAGAATTGTAGTGGGTATACAGGACTAGGAATTTCCCTACTCCCACTCTTCGACAGAATGATTCAGGCCCACTTTATTTTCCAGTGTGTCAAATTACTACGTCTGAAATCCACAGTGTGGGCTGGCAGCAAAGAGAAAGCACACATTAGAGTTTGTTGGTGTTCTGACAAAGAAGTTCCCCCAAGATATTTAGGGCAAGTCACTAGTGATATATCCAGCCAGTTCCAGAGTGTTCCAGAACCTCTTCTTGGGACTTGGATTTCCAAGCAAGTTTGTGTTTTGTGCTGCTGGTAACTTTTCAGAATTTAACCAAAAGCCACAATTTCGTTTTTCCTAATTCTCTTTCCTGTGCGATGCAGGGACTTGTTCAATTAAGCAGTTGTTTCAAAATAGTTGCAAATGAATCATTGCAAATCTGCTTTAAAGACTTAACATTGCTGTCGTGGTTTAACCCCAGCCAGCACCTGAAAGTGAGAAAACGCATGGGTTGAGATAAGAACAGTTCAATAATTGAAGTAAAATAAAATAGAATAGGAGTAATAGTAGCAATAGCAGCAGCAGCAGCAGTAGTAGTAGTAGTAATAATAATAATATTATACAATAATAATATACAAAGTAAGTGATACATGATACAATTGCTCACCACCTGCCGACCGATGCCCGGTCTGTCCCTGAGCAGCGATCGCTGCCTTCCGGCCAACTCCCCCGGTTTATATACTGGGCATGATGTCATGTGGTATGGAATAGCCCTTTGGCCGGTCTGGGTCAGCCCCCCTGGCTGTGCTCCCTCCCAGCTTCTCGTTGGCAGGGCAGGGGAAGCTGAAAAGTCCTTGACTAGTGTAAGCACTACTTAGCAACAACTAAAACATCAGTGTGTTATCAACATTATTCTCATCCTAAATCCAAAACACAGCACTATACCAGCTACTAGGAAGAAAATTAACTCTATCCGAGCTGAAACCAGGACAATTTCTCTGTTAGATTTGCAAAGGATGACTTTTTGAAATGCTTCAGTGAAACAGAAGCTATTCCTGCAGTTACCTGTCTGCAAAAAGAGCAGTAAAGAGGACAGAAGCCAGGCTAGGTGTCAAGCTGCATCTGTTTTTCCTTTTTTACTACTTTATTTACCTTTTGCACTATAACAAGTGGATTGAGAGGAAAGAGATAATTTTTAGTTAGTTTTTTACCTTGTTTCCTCAAAGGAATCTTGATGATATTTTGCACATACTTTCAGAAGGATCTAAGTAGTCTCAGAGCAAAGAGGAATGCAGAATGCGTCAGCTTCAGCACCTAGCAGAAGTAATTTGAACAAAAATAGGGGCATGATAAAACCATTTTTACAACTTTTTAATTTGTGATTCAGCAAACACGTTTGTAACATCCTATCTTCTGCATTAAGGAAACAAGTGTGATTAACACCTATTGAATGTGGTTTCCCATAGGGGAAATTCTGTACACAATGTATTGAAATAGTTTTTTTTTTTTAAAAAACTATATACACATTGCAAAGACAAGGTCAAAGGCCTTTGAAGCATGGAAGGTGGTAGCATTTGGGGGAATAGCTCTACAGACTTGAGACTAACCCATAATAAAGCTGTCTCTTGCACTGATGAACTTTTCATTTGCGGTGAAAAAATTGTGCTGTGCCCTGGAAAGCAAATTTAATGATCGCTGTTTGCATCCGAGAGCTCTAGGCAATATTTTAGGCATGTGCAATATTTTAGGTATATGACACAAGACAGCAGGGCAGTAAGATTAGAAATGGGGCAATGTTTGTAGGTAGAGGCAATACCTGCATACAAGCTCTCCTTGAGATCTGAAACAGAAGCAGCAAACTTCAAGCTGAGGGTAGATGGAAACACTGAACTTGCCACTGAATGTTTCTATATTGAAGACCTAACTTGTAGTTGGTTAATACAGCTATTGATCTCTAATTAAGTGCAAGTAACAGCTTTTTCACAATAGCTGCCTGGATGATATTTAGGATAACTATCTGGTGCCCTCTTGCGGAGTTTTTCACATCAGACAATAGTAGACGGAAGTATCTTGCTCTGTCTTCACAGTATCCGCAAAGATCTCTTTAAAGGAGGGTACAAATAAGTTTAGTCACATTTGTAATTGTAGCTATATGAAACAGATGCAATCAAATATAGATTTTTTTCTGCAATTATTAGTTCTGCAAATATAGATTTTTTTCTGCAATTATTAGTACAATCCTGCGAGTGAATGGCCCAACCAAGAGCACTTTTGCTGAAGTTGTTGAAGGTTTATGCTTGCACTGAAAAGCATGCAAGACATAAATAAGTATGAGGATGTCTTGGCCTGTTGTGTTTATCTCTACAAGGCCATTTAAAAAGTGATGAATGAAAGTGTATTTTTAAATAGAGAGTGAAGGATAAGGACAGAAGCAGGCAAAGAAGAGAGGAGGAAAAATCCAGAAAAAAAAAGTAGTCATGATACAGTTTTAGTCATCCCTGGATTAAGCATCAGTTATAGCAAATATTTGACTACTCCTTCCCTCTTTTTATACCTTATTTTAAAGGATTTCGCACAGCACAGACTTACCTTGTTTTGTAGCTGGTGAAAGCACGCGATCCCCATACGACTGTATAATCAAGTGTGGGCTAATTTACTAAGTGGAGAAGCTCAACAGATGATTGTGCCATACTTTTCAGAGGCTGGTTAAATTTTGCAAGACTATCCCTGAGCTATGTGTTTCAAATATAATTCAAAGAGGTTTTCCTTTAACTCATCTCATTTTTCCATTATTTGAACTTAAGCAGTGACCTCAAGAAATTGTGAAAAATAGGTGTATGCCAGCTGTGTTCTGGTTCCAAGTCAGCATGTGACTCACCAAAGCAATTCTGCCCACTTCTTCGTAACGCAGCTCTTTTTTCATAAACGTTAAAAGTTGTTTAACTCAAAGACGGTCCTGCTGCTATAGTCTGGGCAGCCCTTGAATTTGAAGCACATAGATCTGAGCTCTAATTTATTTGGTGGATGGTAATGCATATTGCACACACTCACATTTCAGTCCAACATTAAATCGGATTTTGCAGTTAGGGAGTTTCTTTCCAAGGAAGCCCAGCCCAATTTCCACTTGTACTGCAGACTGCCTGTGTGAACCTAAGCAAGTCACTTAAGGTTTGTGAATCAGTTCCCACACCTGAAGACAAAGATAACAATTGTCAGATGATCTTCTAAACAGCCTTATGAATAGGGATCTGTAGTGGACTTTGATAGGTGCTGGGAGCAGGCATTATGTTAGGGTAGAGGTCTAAAGAAGAAATAATTCCCCTTTTTGGGTTCCACCTTCACTCTTTCATTATTTTCAGGCTAAGGGATGGGAAAGTGAGATCTTGGCTGTATGTTGTTACTTGTTTCTAAAGTCTGTGGGTCTGCTATTTGGAAAATTTTTGCCTTCCAAATGACCAGCAAGAACACAGTTTAGAGAAAAACAGCCTACACCTATTCTCTACAGCCTCACACATCTGGTTCAAATTTGCAGTAAGATGAGAAACGAGATGTGTAATACAGGTTTATGAACACAGCAGATATGTATGTCCATACATGCACACACACACAAACACGCGCACACACGCTGGATACAGAAGACTTAAACCTTTTGGATTCAATTAAATGAGGCATGAGGCTAGTGAGAAGTACATAACTATTTGTTATAATGGTTTCCACATTGCTTGTAAAGAACCTGCATTTATTAAGTCTGCCCTACTTCTTAATACAGTCTGATAATGAGGAGTGCCTTTTTGCTGAATGTCTTCATGCAGTAAGACAAGAAAGGCAGTTCAGAACTTACTCTCGCATTGTTCTTCTTTCCTCAGATGAAATCTGACAGAATATGGATTTAGAAGTTAGCTGCCTGGAAGTGAAATCCCATGGAACTGAGGGTCTATGTTAAAAGTTCTCAGAATTTGTTATTAACTCTAGAACAAGCAGTGGAAAGGCTACAAACCATTTAAGACAAAGAGGGAAAAATGGAACAAGCCAATCTTTCCAGACAAAGAACTGATGAGTATTAATGTACAGTCATTTCAAACTTCTGACAGGAGATAATTCCCCACAATATTTGTGTTGTGTAGTTAAGAAATGGCAGTATTAATACATGTTTAAAGTTATGCTGTTTCCATTACCCTCTTCATGGTTAGTTGATTGGAAAGATTGATAATGTGCCTCAGGTTCCCTGTCATTATGAATTTATTTTTCTATATTGATTATTGCAACATATATGAGCAAGTGTGATTAAAACGGATTATTTACATTACACAGCAGTGTGGGGCAGGACATTTACAAAGCCATCAAAATTGGTTTCAGGGAGAGCTGACATTACTACAATGTTTATCATTGTTACAGTCTCAGTGGGAGTCTGGTTTAATCTAATTAACATAACAGTGGCAACACAATGACAATAAAAATTAGAAGCACTAAAGAACTCTTCTATTATGTAGCCAGTGTGACTGACTGGAAAAGAGAGGCATTGCAATTAATGCAGAACAGGAGAATGCTCAAGGGTGACTAACAGGTCAAAGAAGCTTTTTTTTTGTACTCATAACGTTAAGCTGGGATTTTTTTCCACACAATGTGCTCTAAGCACCTACTTCAGGTATTCTGAATTGTCCTCTCTGTGCTTACATGCCTCTGAATTGACTAAGCTAGCAAGATAGCTTTGGTCATCTGAATCCTACCTAAGTTAGATATATAGAGTGAGCTAAAGCTGAAGTTCTAGGTTTCTGCCCAGGTCCAAACTTGTAAAAGTAAGCTACAATACAATTTCAAGCTGAGCTTAGAAAGGTAAGAAAGAGAAATTGCGGAAGGTATGATTTGACAGATTTAATTAGAAAGACAAAAACCTGATTTTAAGTTCTTAAAAACAGATCTCATTAGTGTGGGGTTTGTTTGTTTGTTTGTTTGTTTTTTTAAATCTGTTTCAATTACAACTTTGGAATAAAAAAATTGAGGGGAAAGAAAGGAAGGGAAGAAGAAAGAAAACAGAATGTAGTGATTCTCTTCAGGTAGCGATTCCATAGTATCTACGTGATTAAGATGCATAAATCATACCTACTTTCAAAAAGAACACGAGGTGCTTTGAAACTTACATTTTCTCAAAGGTCAAAGCTAAAGATTTTGAAACACCTTGAAGTTAGCAGAAGCAGGTGGGAGAAAGTTAACGTCTTTTTTTAGCCATGAGCCACAAAAATAAGGTTTTTTTGGTAATAGTGTAGCAACACTAGAGAACACTTTGTTAAGAAAAGTTAAAACAAGCTTACTTCAAACCCTGGAAACAATTTAAAGAATACTGTTTGAAAGGAGTTCCAGGCATCACTAGTAATAAGCTAAATGGTAGTGGGAGGAAACTGTCCATAGATACCAAAACCCTCAGTACTATAAAAGAGTAGGCATTGTTGGAAGCTTTGTTACGTTCTTTTGTGTTCTTTACAGAACTGCCTACTGTGTTTCAGGAACAGGTATGCTGAAGTAAATCATAAAGTAGGCGGTTTCAGTTCATGAAACTTCGTGGGTTCCTTTTCCCACTACTTTCAGTGGTTTATTTTGCAGAAGTCTAGTGGGTTGGTGTGCATCGGGAAGTTCTGGGGGGAGGGAGGACCTAAATGCACAACACAAGTATAGAAATAGCTTTCACAAACTTCCAGGCTTAGCACATGTCCTGGTCCTAAACACTTACCTCTAGCAGGAACAGTTGGAGCCACACTATCTTACTCACCTAGGAGATATCACATCATGGGTTAGTCAGACAAACAAAAATTACAAGTGCATTTTTAGGAGGCTTCATCCTGTCACTCAGCACTGGTCTCCAGGAAGTCTATAGAAAAAAAACCAATCTGTGTCTAAAGAAGTCAGTGATACAGAATTCTTGGACAATGAAACTATATGAAACTACGTGAAACTACACACTTGTTTCCACAAAGAAGCTGGATTTAAGTTTCCACAAGGCAGCTGAAAACAAGCTTTTAATGTACTTTCTGGTGAAATAATTTACAGTAGTGTTGCATAGCCACTGATCAGACAATAATCAAACAGGCTACCCTGCAGAAAGATTTTTTCAAAGGCACCTGCAGAAAATGAATGGCCGGTATCTATGAATTTTTACTAAAAACAGGCATCTACTTTTCATCCCCAACCTACAACTAAAAAGCCTTCTAACAGGTATAGATCAAATACAGTAAACATTGCAGCAGAGCATTAGCCAGAAGTCAAAGCATTCTCTTGTGGTGTTCTCCAAGACATAATTTCTTAGTTTATTGCAGCTTTTTTACGATGAACTAGGAAAATATGGCAAAGAGAAGTCTTGGAACACTGAGCGGGGATGAGGAGGCAGCGTGAACGACTTGACAAGAGTGTAAAAAAGACAACAGGGAGGAAGGAAACAGAAGAGAAAGTGGTTTGGCAATCAGCCCGTGAGAGGAGGATGTAGAAACGTGGTGATTAAGTGCTAGCCCCATATTGTTTCCTCTTATATGAATTCTTAAACTCCTCAGGGTTTGTGCCCCATTCCTTGCCTTTTGTGGGAGTCGGGACCGTAGATTTTCATCTCCAGATAAAGAGGTGGGTTCATTCTCTCTCACACCAGGGGAAGAGGACCCATGCATGGAGCAAATTTTCTGTCTCAGAGATGCTGTTTCAGATTGTTACAATCTCAGCTGGATGACCAGAGAACCTGCCATCAGGAGGCAGAGGTCAAGTCACATCTCTGAACTTGCTCTGCTGCAGATACAATGGTCCTTCTGTGCAAAACACTTAGATTTGCAGCAGACACACAAAATCTGTCTGCTTTTTCTTGCCTCTACTGAGCGCAGGGACAATCACTGCTACATAGCTATCGCTACCTTACTACAGAGATGGAGTAGCAAGAAGGCTGAAGGTGGTTATGATGGTGGTGAGGAGGCAGCGAGGCTCAGATCAATTTGCTTCAACTTCAGCTGAACTCTATGAGGGGAAAGGTAGAAAGGTAGAAGAGGTAGAAAAATTATGTTGAGGAGGTAAAGACACCAATACCCGTTCAGTGCATTTTGTGGCAAGGGTAATTATTGTCAATAAACCAGAGACAAACCAGCGGAGAGCTGGACCATGGTAAGTTGAGGATGCTAGGAATAATTTTGCTTCGTAAAGAAAACTAATTGCCTGATAACTCTTCATTAACAAAGCTAAGGTTGCTTGGGAGCCTTTCAGAGCGTAATGAGTGGCCACAACCTATGTATAGGGAGGTAAGGTTTGCTGCGTCGGGAGGGGCTTTTGTACTGAGAGACCTTACCAGAGGCGGAGGATGTTGTGGGAGATTCTCTCTCTAACCAGAACAGCCTACACAAGTAAACGTGCGGGAGAGGGCGCCAGATAGCAAGGAGTAACTTTTGATGTGATAACGTCTTAATAAAATAGAAGAGAACAGCTAGTTCAAAGTTTTGGTTAAGGTTATATTTTGCATAACCTCAGAGAGTTACGGTGGACAAGTGAGCATCCATGATTTTGATAGCTAGTGCATTCAACATTCATTGCAACAGCCAGGATATATGAATATCAACCAAAAATCTGATTCCTGTCATTCATGTCTGTAACTCCAGCCTTTGATCAGTTAGAAGTATAATCTTTATCACTCCTCTATAATAAGATGTGTGGGAGAAAACTCAGTAAGAACTGTATAGCTTCCTTTGTTTTTATTGTGTCACACTAGTACTTCAATTACAGCCATGTGATACCAGCCTCTACAGTAAACTAGTTCCTTGTTAAACTAGAAAATTCACTTACAAAGACTCTAAATTGATACAGTTAGCATTGGCTGTCTGTGCTCCCCGAATATTGAATTAGGCAACAAGCAACTAGGTTACAACTTCGGCTCTGTTTATTTTCAGGGCTGTAGCTGTACAAGGTGCCTGAGCTTTGCAGACAGCAGAAACATTCAGCAAACAGGACACTGGAGCACTGTCAGACAGGGTCTACTGATTCCTTTTGCAATGGCAAATCCAGCATTTACATGAACTGCACTGAGTGGCAGCTACTTATACCCGTCCTATCCTCACACATAGCGTGATGCCTAGAAACACCTTCACGCTGGGTGGACTTCTGCAGTCCTTCACCTGTTTGTACAGGTTGCCACTTGATGCAAAACTTTCACTGGACAATCTTTAAATTCATATATTCCTACTTCTTTCCTGTTTCACCGCGATGAAAACCTATTGGCAAGAAGGCCTTTGTGCGCCACTAGTGAAAATCTTCATAACTCATCTTTGCATCTTTCCTTAACTGCTGCCTCCCTAATAGCTGCAATTACAGCCCTGCCAAGCTAATGTGGTACTTTTCCTCACCATCCTTTGCAGATACACCTAAACACAGAAGACATAGCTGTCATTTGTGCAACTCATTCTAGTGATAACTGTCATCGATGGTGACCAGAGCTAAGGCTAGTACTTCATGTACTTCATTTACATGAACTTCAGTTTATTTTTCCTTGTTTTCAGAGGATTTTAATTTTGCACAAGGCAAAATTCTGGAACAGCTCAAGATATCACCGGGCACCAACAAAATCTTTTTTTGTTATTTATTGTTTTTGTCCATGGACTAACAATGCAACCAATCCCTTCAGCTGAGAGCCAGCAGCCAAGTGGCTAGCAGCGATAAAGAGAAGGAAGGAGGAGCAAGTGAAAGTTTGACCTCACAACCTTTGTTTAGATTGCTGGTTCTTTTTAGTATTTCCTCTTGTTATTCTTTCAAGTATTTGGGGAAAGAGAAGGGAACTGTAGCCAAACCATTATGCATGCTTACTCCATAATCTAAACATTTTTATCATCTCTTTTTTTTTTTTTTTCCCCCCAGTTGTTTAAATAGCTATAGAAATATACCAGAGAAATGGAGACTAGAGTCTAAAATTTTGCAAGATTTTATTCTGGGCAGTGCACCAAGTAACAGGTAATTGTTGGCAGGACTACAAGGTTGGTTTTGCATACTGATTTCAGTCTACAGCCATGATGTATGTGCACAAAATGAGGGTCGAATACAGGCCTTCAGGCAGTGGCTGTGACTTTTACAGCTCAATTATACTATGTAGGCAAAGCCCTTGAAAAACTTCATTTTAAAATGGGGTGGGTGACTGTTGTAGAACGTTAATGGCCTCAAGTTCAACCTCCTGCCCACTTCTGTATTCCCCAGTTCTCCGGTACTTCACAAAGTGCTGAAAGACCACCCAATTCTGTCCAGTACTTACACAGGCTGTGCAAAGGGGAATGAAAGACTTTGACAAAACCTAGCCTTCAGATAGTTCAATTACTAAATATCCAGCATGACATAAGACCTAAAACTAGGCCACTGCTCTTTCTTCTGTTGGTTATTTAGACAGGCAATCACTAAGTTGCATATCTGAACACATCAAGAGAAAACACATTAAGGCTAATACAAACAAGTCACTTCAAGGAGGAATTCTGTCTGGATGTAAGTAAAAAAAAATTTCAGTGTGAGAACAATTAAACATTGGAATATGTTGCCAGGGAAGTGGTATAATTTCCCTCACTGGAAATATTCAAGACTTGCCTTGGCAGAGCCCTGGACAACCTAACTCGATGGCCCTGCTTCCAGCAGAAGTTTGGACCAGATGGTATCCAGAAGTCCCTTCCAACCTAGATTTTTCTGTGATCTATGATAATACTCCTAATCATCATGTTTCAAAGTTGGAATAAGAGAAGAATGTGGTTATTTTCTCTCATGTCAGGCAAATGAGGATTCCAGTGCCTACAGAAATACTAACTTTATTATGAAATAGAAAAGGAAGGAAAAGCAATAGTTGCATTTCACTTACAAACATGATTGCAACCAACTATGGTCACAACCAATCTGGTAAAGTTGAACTGCATAGATAACCAGGAGAATATAGGTTTCTGCTAAACATCATCAAAAAAAGTCATAAAATGATGTCTTTTTTTTCTGCAGAGAGCTGCTTTACTGCATTAAATATACCTGTATGTTTGATACAGTACAGCAAAACTGGTGGAATTGCAATGATGGATGTGTGTATGAAAGCTGGGAATTTTTTTAATGAGTATTACACTTTCCTATAAAAGCCAAATAAACACTGACATTTAAATTGCTTTGAAAAAAACAGACTTACTAGTAGTTTGATAGTTTATCAATTCTGAGTAGATTGCTATTATATGAAAATGCACAATTTAGAGCAAAAGTAGATATCAGATACTTTCTAATTTCTGCATATCGAGACTGTATTTTGCGCTGCTTCTACAGCAAACCAGGGTGTTTGGTGTTCTACAAATTAGTGTTAACCATTTTAAGAGATGCAACAGACACTGCTAGCTTGGCCAGGCACTTGACATGTGTACGAGTTGCATGACAATAATGCAGGAGTTCACTTTTCTCTTTTTTTTTTTCCTTATTTTTTTAGCATTAGTTAACATAGAAGAATGTAAAATAAAGCAAAGCTAATGCAACCCATTTTATTATAGATGGACATATATGTTTCACAAGATACAGCAACTGCTGTAAAGATGCTAGCTAGAGAGAACCCAAGCCAGGTAACAAGCTAAAAAAGCAGATTACTTGTTACCCACATTAACAACTAGAAGAGCAACCCAGTAAGCGTAAGAAAATCAATGCAGAGGTAAGTAATATACCAGTTAATTCCATTTGCTCTCCTAAAGGACAATGAAAAACTCTGTGTCCAGGTATTACTACCCAAATAAGTCTTGGTAATAATTAATTGCTAAGATTTCTCTCTTCCTGCTTCACCGTAAGATGCTTGTTGCCATTTATATAGCAATCAACACTACAAACAAACATATCATGACACAGCATGTACTGGAATGAGGGAACTGCCCCCTGGATGTGCTGGTGCTGTAGAGCAGGTGATGTCCTTTTCTTGTCTGAGCAAATCCTTGTGTGACTGCAGATGAGCTCGAGAGGAGCAGGAGGCTAACCGGATTACAAGGATCAGTGGGTACCTCACCCACTGACATGATTAGTACATTGTGTCCTTTGTTGTGAAGGCTTATCACTGTGTGCCTTTCCCATGTCAGAAGCTAGGCTTAGATGGATGGACTTATGCTCTGAGCATCTACATTTAATGAACAGAAAAACTTGTAAACATTTTGGGATCCATTTACTGTAAGCTAATAACCTAAGAGTGCTAAGGTTTTTATAAAATTATCTAGAAAGAAAATTAAGCAGATGAGCAATCACTTCTGAGAGAGAGGGGAAAAATATAAAAAATCCAAACTATTCAGCTTTCCTTTGTGTACCTCCTTTTGAACTCTTGCAGCCCATTCAGTGTGCAAGATGGTCTAGCAAATCCCATTTCAATCACTACATATGCCTTCTTGGATAGGCTCCCAATGAGAAGATTCTCCACGGAAAATGGAGTCTTGGAACAGGAAGGCTGTGTTTAAACCCCATGCTTAGTCTTAATGAATATACTTGGAATAAAAAGCAACCAAAGCAATCTGTGCCCAGAAGAAGCAAATCCAGATGTTGTGGGGATTTAGTCCTCCCCTTTGTTAATCATGTCTGCAGGATCATTCAGCTTCTGCAGCATATGCCTGCTGTACTTTTGAAGGGTAGTTAATACATGAACATCAGCTCACTTGGGGAAGAAAGTTTCGGTCACATCTTTGTTAATCAAATGGAAACAGAATTTCTTACTCCTCTAAGTAGAGTCACACTACAATTTACTTAATTAAGAAAAAATGACAGGTCTCATTTCTAGCTTTTGATGTCTTGCCTCACTAAAGTCTGTTCAAAGGCAGTGGGATGCCTTGAGCCTTCCCCTGTTACCTGAGCTGAAAGGCTTTAATGCTGCCTCCTGGAAATCCCACCCTATAAACTCATTTTCACCACTTATGAAGGTTTTTCTTTTTGTCTTCCCAAGCAGGTGTGGCTGCCCATTTGAGGCAGCAAAGAATCCATTGGATCTCCGATAGACAGATTTTTATCCTGGATTTTCTGCAGATGAGCCGTGCCTTCTTGTTGGCTCTTCTGTAGCTGTGTGAGCACTAGGCAGTGGAAAGTGCAGTCAACTGTGGTTTTATTTACTGGTTTCTATATACCACCTCTATTTCAAGGTGAGGGAACAAATCAATGTGTCTTGTTTGACAATGAAGAAGCTTGCTTCAACAATTAATTTGCAAAGGCCTGTATGTTAGCTGCTTTGACATGAATGTCCTAACTAATTAAACTACAGCCTCTAATGGCAGCTGAGCAGGAATGATCACCTCTAGCTGTGTCGTTTAACAGATTTTGTAACCTAGTGACTAAGCAGAGAAGGAAATGGTGTTTGAATTTACCAAATATGATTTGTGTATTTAGTAAACAGGAAAAGTTCAACACATATAATTTATTTTAATTTACATATATACAAACCCCTGTAATTACTTGGCCACTGGGATAGGCAAATGGAGTATGCAACAGCTGGAGACGATTCTCAGCTCTAGGATTCCTTAATTTATAGAAAATAAAATCAAGAATCACATCTTAAAGATTCTGAATTTCATGTCCATATTCAGAGTCTTCATTCCTTTCCCGAATGCCCTTAGTCCCATTTCATGTCCTAACCATCAGAGTTTCCTCCTTACTGGTTCCCATTCCCATTTGTACTGGGTTTGCTGCACCTCTTTACTTTCCTGTTCTTCTAGATCCAGCATTGCCCCTCCAACCTTCCAAAAGCATACTCCAGCTTCAAAGAGTCACAAGACTGACATCAAAAGCACAAGCTTAAAACAGTGTTTTTGTTAGGTCCCTGACATGGCAGATGGCGGGGCCAACACCACTCCTGCAGTAAAACCAGAGAGGGAAGGATTGAAGACCAGGGGAACTTTTCACCATAGGGCCTGAAGATTAATTATTTAAAGTTAAGGTAAGGCAAAGTCTCTTGCTCTTGTGAGATTACTGGTTTCAGAGGATTTTTCTACTTAAGTACTCATGGTGTCCAGAGTGCTTTTCCTTCTCCACAGCCACTGTCTAAAGCTGTACTTGAGAGAATCTGTTTATTTGTAATAAATCAATTTTAGAATCTGTTTTTAAAAAGCAGCCTTGACATGCAAGTTGGTAATATGCCCTAAGTACTAAGAGCTTGTGTATTTTGTCATAAAGAGTATAACTTGCTCAGAACATATTTACAAGTTTTTGTTTGTACTCCACGTGAACTGGGAACCAAAGACATGGTGAAGGGCCCTTATGGATAGGAAAGAAAAGAACATACCTTCTCCCGAGTGTATACCATTAACAGTGTGCTATTCTCCTAATTTTTAAGAAGCAATTCTATTGATGCAGCATTCTTATGTTTCGCTTAGGTAGTGTCTTTAAGGCCCAGCTGCTTAAATCCTCCCACTCAAGAATCTCAGGTGTGAAAGGACAGAAAAGCTTCTAGCCCTCACAGCGTAGCTTTCACGACCCCACCTCACTCTTTGACAACTAAGATAAAAGAGTTTTTACCCCAAGTTGCCTACCTTTCCACTAAAAAGTATTTATTTTTGAGGAACAAGATGTGTGTTGTTTGGATACTGAGGATGGAAATTCTAGATTTGTAGCAATGCTGGCATTTAGCTTCGCCTCGCCATGGGCTAGGTATATATATACTTACTAAATGCAAGTGGAGAACTACTGAACTCTGACGTGTCACCATTAATGCATTATGGGAACGTTTCATTGCTGAAAAGTTTCAAAAATCTCTCAGATTATGAATCGGATTCAATTCTGTGGACGAAATTGACATTTATGAAGGATTTGCAACCAAGCAGGGTAAAATGATGAAGGTTATTTATAATTTGGCATTTTTTGAGCACTGGTATTCAATGAGTATTCAAACAAATGTTGTTTACATGTTGAATGGCAAGAAAACATAATTGGGAAGCAAATAAGGAGTGAGGAAGGCAGCAAAGTCTCCTCCTGCATTAGATTGTGCACTCAGTGGCCTGATTACATTTTGACCAGCACTACCTTTTAAGCCTTGTTCTTTCACAGAACTAGTGAAAGATAGAGATACAAATTATATAATTTTACCACCAAGATACTGTCTGCTATTGAAATATACCTTTGCCTTGCTTTTCCTCCTTCATGAGTAGTTCAGACTGTCATCCATACTTTCTGAAGTTACATAAGTAAGGGGTTTTATCTGATTTCTTTCTTTGAATAATGACCATAACCACCGTTTTTATCTCTTCCCTAGAACATAGTAGCACTTCATATACTGTCTCCACATCGTGCCTTTTCATTTCATCTTGACAGAAGAAACAAATTTTTTACAGTAAGACCAATCATTCATTGGAACAACCTCCTGAGGGATGTGGTCAAGTCTCCGTCACTGGAGGTTTTCAAGATGCAATTGCACAGGGTGCTAGATAATCTCATCTATGCTCCCTTTTCCATGAAAGGTTGGACCAGATGATCTCAGAAGGACCTCAAAAGGTCCTTTCCAACCTAGGAGGTTCCATGATTCTGTGATTAAGAATCTATTGAAATCCACTCTTTTGTCTGTGGGCTTTGAGGGCTTCTTACCAGTCTCTCAGAATTAGGGTAGTAGCTAAAGCACAACCAACTCTAACTTTTTTAAAGGTTATTTTATCAAAATATTATTTTTGGCTCTCCAGCCAGAACAGTTGTGATTCTTTTAGTGTGTCTTCCACAGCTAGGTTTTAAGACCTCCTTCTAACCTTTTGAAAATAACTCATAAGAATAACATTTTTCTGTGTTACTTACATGGAAAGGATTCAGAATATATTTCAACCAACAGTGTGTCCTGAGAAAACGGCTGCTTTTATCTTCTGACATGTCTTCCCAGTACTGCTTTCTACAACCTGGTTTTGGCTTTCAGTCAATAATGATTAACAGTTTCCTCTAGCAATAGATAATTATTATTTATCCACGATGGTTTTATTATATTTGCAGCTGTCTTTGTCAACAGCACCTTGTTATCCTGCTTACAGAAGTCAGCGGTCTTAAAATGGCTACTTTCCCTTGGAGAAATCTTATAAGGTAGTTTTGTATAATTATTTTTCACTTAATTCCACTTAAATGCTTCTGGTTGATAACAAACTGTGTTTCTGAGGCAACCAAGAAGGTTGTGGGAGAGTACACACAGGATGAACCCTGCGGTTCCCTCTAAAGCAAAAGGCGCAGTCAAGTGCTATTATGCAGCATGTCAAAGCAACTGGTTCATCGGCATGTCTTACTTCCAATTAGACAAGTGCTGGTACACAGGAGAAGTAGCCAACAATGTGGCAAAGGTTTTATCCATCCCTCTGATGACACATCTGCAGTTTGTAAGCCCTGTGGTCGCGTTGAGGACCGTGTGTTTGACTAACAACCACTGGAAGTTTATTACAGTGGTATGCCCATTTGCACTCAGGATGGATCTCGTTGTCATGCCTATGTCTGTGGCACATCAGGGTTACATTACAGTTGCCTCTGCAGGGAGATAATAAAGAAGCGATTGTGGAGTCAACGTCCTTCTCCCCTCCTCCCAAAACAGAGTTGGAGGCTGATACAAAATAAGGCAGTGTAGTGACTGTGCACTGCACGTTTTGGGTACATGAGCTCCCGGTACTTTCACTGGCTGCCTTGTGGGTACAGACCATGAGTGAAGCTTGGACTCTGGTGATGTAAGAAACCACCTCTCTCCTGATGTCAAGCTGCCACAAGTGAAGTCACAGAGGCAGCAGAGACAGATCTTTGTTCCTTTATTGGGGAGGAGGTGCTGCTTCTGGTCCTGTTCACTCATCAGTTCAATTTATCTATGGGATGGAAGAGCTCGATCATGTTGCCCTTTAGGATATACATATAATACAAAACAGGTGTTTATAGAAGGAACTCTTTGGGAGAGTAAAGGAAAAAAAAATCCTCAAAGATCAGGATTTCATAGGAGAAAAAGTGGGGAAATATTTGTTTTGCCTCCGGTGGTATTTTTGTTTTGATAGTATTACTTTATCACTGATAGCTGCAGTGTGGATATGTTACATCAGACTAAAGTCTAACATGGCCGATTTCTTATCGTAGAGGAGGATGGTTTTGTTATTAAGCAGTATAGAAATAGAATCATTTATATCTGTTCCTGACTTTGCTCACATTTCTTATGGTATCTTTTTAAGATGCTTAAGATACAAACTTTGCCATTAAAACACAGCATTTCCCTATCCTAAAAGGAAAATTATTGTCTTTAATTAGCTAGCATTTGTGAAATGCTTGGGGATCAGGCATTACCAAAGTACAAAATGTTATAATTAAAAAAAACTATTCAGTTCTCATTTTGTTTTTACCCTAGCTGTAATTAGACAGGAAGGTTTCCCATTCACTATGCACGCTGACATCTGTTCTTGGGTATAAAGCTTCTGGGATTTGGCATATTTTCATCTGCTAAATGACGAGACAGCAGAGCAATCCAGTTTATGGCTCATGAATTTTCCATAGTTTATCTCTCCAGACTCCTGGAGCTGACTTGCATATTACATGTGACTGTACATTATGAAAGGCTTCTCAAATACATTTGATAAAAGATATGCTGCACTGAGCACGGGCCAAATTCTTCTCTGAGTGAACGCCTTTAAAATGCATGACAGTAAACAGTATTTCCTCACTGCTGTCTGCTCACACGGCTCAAAGATGTGCAGTGAGCAAACCATGGCATCCACCTTCCTGCCAGCAACTGCAAAGCTCTCAAGCAGAGCTTAACAGCCAAATATGTTGGTAACAGAGCCTGATTCACATTTGACCTCTAGAAGTGCTGTTGATTTAGCATTATATTCTCAGCTGAGATATCTACAGACTTGTGAAACGCTGTTTTAGTGATGCTCTGAATGAACCCAGTCTCATCAGGGTGGTTAAACAACTGCTCTGTTACACTTCAGTGCAACTAACACGTGCCCAGAGAGCGTGAATTGATATTGAACTTGCATTCAATCAGCTTTCTTGAAGGAAGAGGCTGTTTAGCAAAATACTGAACTTGATATTACATATTGTCTTCAAAACTTCAAATCTGGTCAAGTTTAGTGTTGGTTTAAAAACTTTTAGGATTCAACCTGAAAGCTTTTAACCATCCTGTGATCAACGGAGTGGCGGCGTTAACTGTACTTAACGGACAATCCACGTAAGCACAACTTAACTATGTTAAAGCAATTTCACAGCAAGTGACAGATGTGTGCAAGCTCAATGAAAAGTATTGAAGTCTAAAATACATAACTTCTAGTCATTGTGAATCTCCAGCATGTCGGCACAATCCATATTCATTGCAACTCATCAACTCCATGCTAAACATATGAGGCACAATAATGTATGGCATGCTGCCCATTCCCAGTCAGCTGCATTAGCATTATAAAAACAGCAAAACAGAAGAAAATACCTTAGGAAGTCACACATGGTATAAAGCCTCACTGAAATTATTATTCAGAGGCAAGGAAATTCAGATAGCTGTTCCATACTATCTTACACTGCTGTGCCGAGGATCTGCAAACTGGTGCTCTTGCATGTTTTAGGAAGTTGGTTCGATGACGACAGTTTTTGCTGGTGACATGCATTTTAGTTCCTGCTTGTGTAGGTTTATCGTTCATCCTGGAATCGTATATCCATAGCATCCTATATAGGCCACCAGGATTCCCAGTACGAGGCTGACTGGAGTGGGAAGATACGGGCCTGCAGGCCGAGCCCTGTGAACCCCATGATGTCTCAGGGTGCCTCGTAGAAGGCGGCGGCCTACTTGAAGGGTGTTTCGCGTGGTTCTTCCTTCTTGAAAAATGTTGGAGACTCTTGCTAATGGACTTCAACCCCATGATACCTACTACACGTGCAATCAATGGTCTTTAAAGTAGCCTCCATGGAAACTTCAAAGGGTCCAAGTGTGTCTCCAGGGGGATGCGGATTTTGAGATGGGGGTGACAGGTGACACGTGGGCAAGAGGAGACAGCAGTGCCGTGCATTTTGATGGGCCAGAGAAAACAGATGGGGACATGCGTGCCTAGAGGCACTAACCCACTTGCCTTGCAGACGGACCTGTTCTCCATCTCCTCCGCAACTTCTGCTGGAGCCTCCAGCAACCTTCTGCTCCCAAATTTCGGAGACCGGCGAGGGGCAACCCCGGCCTCCCCTCCTGGGCAGGGGACGAAGGGGGCGGCTGGAGGGTGGGGGGGGAGAGGGAGAGCGGGGGCGGGGAGCAGGGTCCGCAGGAGCCCTCCTGCCGTCAGGGCCCGACCTCCTCTTGGCGGCGGCGGCCGAGAGGCGGCGCCTGCGGGAGGAAGCGGGCGCGGGGCCGGGCCGGGCCGGGCCGGGCTGGGCTGGGCGGCGGCGGTAGCGGCGGTAGCGGCAGCGGCAGCGCTCCCCGGCAGCGCTCCCCGGCAGCGCCCCGCGCAGCTGCTCGGCGCCGGCGGCAGCATGGGCGGCTCTGCCTCCAGCCTGCTGGACGAGAGCAAGTGCACCTACATCCGAGGTAGGGCTCTGCAGGGGGGCGCGAAGCGGCCGGCTGCCTGCCGAGACTTTTTCTGAGAGCACCGGCTGGGGAAAAACGCGCTTGCATCTGCAGTTGCGCTTTCTGGTGGGAAAGCTCGCGGAGCAGCGCCCGGGGGGCGAGGGGAGGAAATCCCCAGCCCCCGCGGCGCGGCGGGGTCCCGGGGCCGGAGCGGGGCGCGGTGCCGCCGGGAGCCCCGGGCAGGGCGCGGAGCCGGTGGGATCGGCGGGGACCGCGCACGCAGCCGGGCTGGTCTGGAGCGGGACGGCGTCCGATGGGGTGTCGAGCCGGCCGTTTTTTAAACAGCAATGCTTTAAAAATCCCCGATGAGTGAGTTGTAACGTGCCTAACTTCCAAGAGGGCCGAGAGATGCGACCCGAAACTGCCCGTGTGACAGCAAGGTCCCAGTTCCCCAGCGCCGGCAGCTGAAACTTTTGGGGCACGAAAGTAGATCGGATCAAGACCATATGGCCTGATTTTTTTGCGAAGTCCATTGAAGGCGGTGGAAAAACTGCTGGGTGGGCATTTAGGTAAACTGTTCAAACTTGCATAAGAACAATTTTTTATCCCATTAAAATATTAGGAGAGAGAAAACGAAAGAAAATATTGCTTTAAATTTATGCATATTACTATTAAACTACGAAGGAAAAGAGTGTAATTCTGTATTTTGGGGGGATTTTTATTATTTGAGTAGTTAAAAGATTAAATACATCTTGCTCTTGCCTATCTACCTACGGTCCCTATCTGTAAGGTAGCAGGTAAAGTATTTACAAAGCAAATTTTAAGGCTGGAGATTTACAAGCGAAATAAAAGTTTGCATGTGAAAAGGAAGCCCTATTCCAGTATATTACGTATTACGCGTGTGAAGCCTGCGAGCGTCCTCGCTGCTGTGGACTGGGAGATCAAACTCGGCGCCGGTGATTCAGAGCGTAGGGTGACTCCTGGGTGGTGCCGGCAGCCAAGCTTGTCCTTTTTTTCTGTTGCTTTGGGATTTTTTTTGTGGTGTAGAGGGAGTGCAAGTGTTGAACCGCTCCTCTGTTAGGACTTTTTTGAATCACAGTGGACCTTTCAAGAGATTCCCATAGTGGGAAAGACGTCCAAATATTAAATGGCTTTCACCCAAAAAGCAACGGGCAAAGCTGCAGGCCTCACATGTGGAGATTTTTCTACAATGTCCCCTCAGTATTGTCATTTTCTCCTGCCCTCTTAAGGGTGGTTTCAGGTCCCGTCAGAGCCACAAGGGTGCAATCCCCATGGATTTCCTTTTTTATTTATACTCATCCCCATGCTGCAGCCAAAATTGTGCTTTCACAGTTCAGCATTTCAAGTTTTCTGGTCCCTGACTAAGTGAGGGCAGTTGTGAGTGCCTGAAAAGGCTGATGTCCAATTAATGCAAAGAAAAAAAGTGGGAGATTCAGGGAGCTTATTAGCTTCTTCACAGCTGTGCAAGAGGAAATCGTGCAGATCTTTTGCCCTCTACATCATCTAGAATTAGAATGGGGAACTCATGTTGGAGGGTTGGGAAATCCTGATCTATTCAGACACGTGTGAAACTGGACTGGATGTATGTATCTGAGACTTCCCTGCCACTCAAAGGGAGGGTGCCTTTGCCTTACTGGGAGCTGCGCGGCTCTTCAGACACACCTCTAGTTTGCCTATCACATCTTTGCAGAGGCAAGTGACAAAGCAAAATCATTGTGAAAAAAGAAATTAAAACATTGTGCCTATTCCCTGGCTCAAGTCTGCTGTTCTTGCTGGAAGTGAGGATCCCCCACTCTAAACTCTTGCTTTGAAAAATTACTAATGACGCACTTTGTATGGAGGCTGCCCATAAATTAGTACTTCCAGGAAGAAAAAGGAACTGGGAAGAGCATCTTAAATCAAAACAGAGCGCAGTCCAGCCAGCTCACCAAACCTACTGCTCCTGTTGAGGCCAGAGTTTGCAAGATTCAGACCATGCTTATCTGTCTGGTACGTCTTGGTCTGACGTATTTCCAGAGCAAATGCAGTGATGAGCTCTCCTTGTTCAAAGAGGAAGCGGGCTAAATTGCTGTAGACTGAAAAAGCAGCACGTTTTTAGCTGGCTTTGTAAAGGTTAGGGTTTTTTTACTGGGGTCTGGGAGTTTTTTTCCTCCAAAGATGATGCAGGGGGGGTCTTTAGTAGAAAGGGCTTTTTGCTGTCGATCCATAGTGCTTGAATGGGATGGCACTGGTGAGGGAGGTCGTGAGACAGCAGGCCTGAGGGTGCTGCCTTGCACATCTTATTCAGAGACATTCTCCAAACTTTGCACGTTTTGGGATGCTCACTTATATTGGCCCAAACATCAGTAGACTCAAGACAGGAAATCCTGAGTATTACTTCAAGTGAGAGTTTTGTCTAGATCATCTCTAGTGCTCCCTCCCAACCAGTGTTTTGGTAAACAAATTTATACTTGCACTTTATGCGTCCTGGTTTCGGCACTAGATTTTTGCATCTCCCTTAGCGTAGTTTGGCAATGACTCGTGCTCCCCTCTCCTTGCCTTTGCAGCAGAAGCTTGCTGTCATTAAACGCTGGCATCCTTTGAGTTAGTTCCTGCCACACTAACTTCAGCCGGCAGCAGAGAGAATTATTTGGGTGGGATGTCAGCTCTGCAGCACGCCGGGCTGCGCCCTGCAAGGGGGGGTTAGCCAAAACTGCGTGGGGCAGAGCTAAACATGACTGCTTGAATGCGTAGCAGGATTCCTGCGTGGTTGTTGTCATGATGGTGTAATTTAATTTCTTGTTGCTGTAATGATAATTTAATGTGTTGCTGTGTTGTAAAGCCCTGTAGTTTATTTAGACAACATATAAGATAAAACACAATATAACGAATGGAAAGGAGAGACTGAGGGCTAAAGGGGTGGATGGAGTTTTCAGCAATAAACTAATACGGTTTCTTCATCAACCTATGTACAAATCTACAGGTTTTCTAATTTCCAAAAGTCTGCTCACATTGTTTGAGGGATGAGAGGAGAACAGAACAAGGACAAAATTTATATGATATGTAAAATTATGTAAAAAAATATGTAAAAACGTACGTGTAGGTGTCTACATAAACCAGCGAGAACATGGCCCTTAGCATGGGCATCCCCAGGTAGAGCCTGGGAGACGCTTTGCTCTCTGTGGTTCCCTGCGGGTGAGTAAGTGTGAGCCTCGTCAGACCAGTCGGAGAAATGAATCCCAGAGAAAATCATGAAGGCATCCTATGCGGAGTCTCAGTTACTGAATGCAAAGGCTGTGATTTCCTACTTCAACTTCTGTGCTTTTAAGGAAGAAGTGGTAGTGTAGCACAAGCTTGTTTTTCTAACTATACCTAAGGAAAAATATTTTTTTCTATTTATTTAAGATCCTTAAGATATTTTAAATATGCACACGTTATAAGCAGTAAAATTATTTAAAGCCCCCTGAAATTAAAAGAATTTTTTATAGTAATTCCTCTAGGTTTTGGACTGAACCCTTAAAAAAGTAAAGACTTGTGGAGGAGATAATCCTTCTTTGTAGGCTTCTGGTGGAAGTACATGGGAATTACTCAGGATGCGAATGAAATAGATGGAGTTTAAAAAATGACAGTAATAATTAGAAGACTGGGAGTTGGTCATGTGAAAAGAGTTTATTAAAAAAATTCATGCTTTCGGTTTGATGGGGCGTGGGCTAAACTTGTGATGGGAGGTGTTCATTGCATGATTTGTCTAATGATACTTAATGAGTGTTACACCCAACAGGGAGCAGTATAGGGCGGTAATGGGGACCTACGGACTCAGGGTGTAATCATGAAATTGGGGAAAAAGATGAAAGTGCCCGTTAAAACAGCTTAGTAGTATGCCCTGAGAGACTGTGCCGGAGGTTTCAAGATTGCTGATAGAACGTTTTTGCTTTGGGTCTCTAATATTAGGCAAACAATCAAGGAAGCAGATCTCTCAGTGTGGAGAAGGGAGAAATGGCCCTGAAAGTCTTTAGTGATTTTCCATTTCTGCAATCTCAGCTGCAGCAGCAGTAGTAGACCAAGCTCTGCTCCATCATGTGTGCTCTGTTGGGACCAGATTTTTTTAAATTTGGAGCAATGAAGAGATTTCAAGCACCCAACAGCAGCAATTTCAACAGGTACATCTTCAAAAGAGTTTAGCATACAAAAAACTGAACTTCTCTGAAGGTTGTTTTTTATTAAAGGTACTCGGTGTGCTTCACCATATCCAGTCTACCCATTGCAATAAACATAAAGCTGTCCAGACGATGAGGCTTTGTAGTCATTTGCTTTTGATTTGTTTGTTTAAATGCAGTTTTTCTTTCTTCTTTCCCTTCTTTTCCATCTCTTTCCTTGCCCAGGCAGATGGGACAGCCTGGCTGAGGGACGCAGCGATGGTGCTGTGACCCTGTGGCACCCAGGGATGCACCCTGTGGGTTTCCTCATTGTTCAGGACTTTTTTCCGAGCAGACCTTCCAGCTGTTCTTCTTTTCATTTGACAGTGAAAGCTATTACTTAACGTCTGTAAGAAGTTTCTTTCTAGTCATTTGTTTTGCCTATGAATTTCAGTATGGTACTAATTGAGATGGGGGGGGGTTGCACAAGGATAAAACACTTTAGATGTGTTCCTACAAGGTGCAGCATACTTAGAAAAAGCAGATAGACTCCTCCCATTCTGTCAAGTTTTAGAGTCTGAAGAGGAGCCTGGTTTACCTTTTACTTAAAAGAAAAGATAAGGATATCAGTCGCAAGCTTTATAGGAAACTATGTGAACAATACCATCGGCTGTATGGAGATGAGTCCCAATGACTCGGAGGGAGATAACCCAAGCGCCTGATACAGCTCTGGAGTGAAATTCTCGCCAGCAGCCAGCCAGCGTGCACATAGCCACGAGCAGGGATGCTGGAGGGTGGAAGAATAACTTGGAATTAATTGTGGAAAAGTTGGCCTTTTTTGGACAGGCACTCAGACTGGATATTGTATTTTCTGCTTTAAACTGTCGCATAGTCCTTCTGGTTTTAATTTGGTGTTCGACTGCAAGTATAACAGAGTTTTGTAAAAAATCTGGCTGCGCTTACTGCCTTTTCTCAGCCTGTTACAAGCTATGTCTTGCCGTGTTTTGGAAATCCTCTCCCTCTTGTTTTCCACAGGTGAGCATGGCTGTAGCACCATGCAGGGCATGAATGTGGTGTCTCTCTGGACTTACCAGCATCTACTTCGTAGCTCTTAGAGGGTGCTTTTCACTTTCACGTTCTGAGGCTTATGGTAAAAGCTGATATGATTTTTCTGCGATTCCCAAAATCTAGGGAAGAGGCAGAGTTATATTTTCTTTTACGAACACATATTGAATGCAGAATTCATGATTGCTAGTTAGCACTTAGCAAGTACTATCTAGTCCAATCCAAATAGGCATAAATACCCGTGGAATGAAAAAATGAAGTGAAATGGGTAGGAAATTCAAATTTCAATATGGATATGAATTTCTGTTCTTCATTATACTCACCTTGCTAAGTGTCCAAGTTTTTGAAGACCTCAAGAAATGAGATTTTGAAGAAAAATCCTTTTGGCTTTACTTGCTTTCTGGGAAGTGTTAGTCTTCAGAGAGGTTGTTGTTGTTGGAGCCAGTGGCAGATTTTCATCTCGTAGTTTTAATAAATAGTGCCTGTCTGTGTTGGAAAGGAGAAGGAGCTTCTCTGTGGTTCTTACATTCTTTAATTCATGGGGCCAGGCGCTTTATCTTAGCTTTAGACTGGATGCAAGCAAAAGGCATCCAGGGATGTGATTGATGGGAAAGGTATTTGCCACCCAACTTGAAGAGAATTTACTGTACTTGGTAACTTCCAGATTTCAGCTTTGGGAGATTAAGGCAGGAGATACCGTCTCTATTCAATTTCCATTTCTCATATAGTTCCATTTATTAACTTCTTTCAAAAGTACCGCTAGCAATTTTGGAAGTTGACAGTCACATTGTCTAGCAGCAGGCATGGTCAAGAATTTCCCCAATAAAAGCAGGAGGTAAGATTTTGTTCTTCAGTTTGTCAATGAAAGAATTGTCCGTGATCACATCCCATTTACCTTCTGTAAACGGCTTGAGGTTTTCATAAACCCAGAAATCTCAGTTATCCATTTTGTGGCACGGCTCCTTTTTCTGCCGAAGCATCTGGGAAGCCAGGTTAGGCTCCTTGCCCATTCAGCAGGATCATCTCAAGCTCCCTTACACCAAAGCAAACTGTATTGCTTGCACAAGAACTAACCTTGAAGATGATGTGCTACATAACACTTGCTACAGAGCCTGGGTTTGAAAACTGAAAGGTGGTTTCTTTCTGGGAAGGAAGGTCTTTTTCGGGTAGTATGAGTGAAGGGAAACTGCTGGGTGGTAGGGGAAGGCATGTGGCATTTTTCATGCTTTTCTGCTGTCTGTGTAGAAGAAACTACGTACAATGTTGAATTAAGCATGGGTATCAACGGAAAGAGCTTCTTCTCAATAGAAAAAGTGAGAAATATGCTCACATTTGCCAAAAAAACTGTAGTTGAGAGGCGCACTCTAAGTGTGGAGTCTGCTGCTCTTTTGTACTTGGTATTTTCCGAAATCTTGAAGATTGGAGTTTCTTTAATTAGTGCAGCTTGGCCACAAATTATAAGACAGTCTTTGCATCTGATAGAAATTTTATTGATATTAAGGGGAGAAAAAGCAAGCTCTGAGAGGATTAAAGCAGCTTTGTTGTTGATGCCTTTGGGCAGTAGCAGCTGAAAAGCCAGTGTCTAGATTGGGAAGGATGATATTCATAAGCGATGTGGTCATGGCTGCTTTTAAAGTATAGCAGCATTTCTGTCTACAGCTTTTTCCTTTGCATATAATAAACGTGCTGTTCTCTTCACACTTAAAGAACAATTAAGAGTGGCATCAAGTTTTTGAACATTCATGCAAGTGTTGCTATTGCAGTTAAAGGTCAGTGATGAAATGAGGCCAACTCTTATATAAAAGCAAGATTAAAGCTTATGGAAATGGCTCAAACTTGTGTGAAGAAAGGGTTCGCCTGTTTGGGTGTTCGGAAGACTTTATCCTGTATTTTTTTCTTAGTCTTACATATAAAAAGAAGTTTGATGCTGATTCTATACCAATGTTTAACTTGATAGGCGTAACCTAAGATTTTGGTGAATTAGTTTCTCCAGGTATTTATTTATATGTTAATTTTTGAAATCATAAGCCTTTATTCTTCATGCTTCTGTGGTAAGATATTAGTTAATACATTAGACACGAACAGTTACTTTCACACTTTCAATGGTAATAAAGCTTTAAACCTATATATTAGGCCATTGTAGTGCTACCAAAGTTATTATTTAGTTATTGCATTTTTTTTTAAACTAGGTAGGTATCTTAGCTAGCAATATCAAGAAATAGAAAACAAAAGCAAGGCTGACTCTTGGGTTCTTCTGGTTAGATGATTAAAAAATTAAAAGCAATATAGTTTTCAAGAATACGTAGATTATTTTTGTTTGGTTGAAATTCTTCTAGGAAATAAGTGAAATAAGGAATGGTTAATTTATTTTCTAAATAAATTTTCTAATCCAAAAATAGTTATTAAAAATAACTTTTTGATGTTGTTTGTGATGATCTTGATTCTAAGCCTGTTCTTCTGCCTTGCCCTGAGCAGCGTGGTTCCTAAGGAGTGTGCAGATGCTACGGAGGCTTTTGTTGTGGATGACATGTTCAGTGTTTTCATGCAATCCCCTCTTCAGTGCCAGACCAGCCAAGTGTCTCTCAGGTAGTTCTCTGCTGAACGTGTGGCGGGTCCGATGTGAATAGGGGGAGGCGCCACGTCAGCCATCAGAGTGTGACCGTGGTGGTTGGTAGATGTTTGCCGCTGGCTGTTGCAGGTGCGCTCCGGGATCTCAGAGAGTGCTGTGCCAACCCTTTAGGTTGGAGCAGCGTGCACACCTTCAGGACTGCCTCAAACCATGCCTGGCAGCATGCTGCTCGACAGGCCGGGGTAGCCGCAGTGATGGGCTGCCGCAATGCAGTAACTCCAGGCTGGGAAATAGCAGCGGAGGTTTCTGGCTTGCTACCCACTTTATGTATCTTCCCAGGAGCGAGCCATGATCTGTCCTTCAGAATAAATTCTGCTTTTGAGAGTTATGCAAAGTGAGCATGTCAGCTGATCTTCAGGTTGTTTTTTCTACATGTCATTGCTTAAACAGTGAATGTGGTGCATCCTCCCTGTTACGGTTTCTGGCAAGGTGGCATGCTGAGAACGGCCACCCACACCAGTGCCGGGCCCGTTTTTGGGCTCTCCACTGACAACGCCAGCAGCAGTGATGCCTTTTCAAATGATAATGGACTTGTAAGGAGATCATTGGTAATGGTGTAAGACAAGCAGTTCATAGCTCCCCAAAAACGCTGCTGTTTTTTCCAGGTTCGTTCTGTATTGCGCTTCTAAAGTCGATGCACGTTGTGACTGCGGCTCTCACGTATTGCAACAGGCAACTTGCAGAAAATGTCATCTATGCCTGAATTGCACGTTAGTTGTTGCGTGGGGGACATGTTGATCCTTACAAAGAGTGTTCGTGGTACAAACAGTGTAAGGCAATCCTTGTTCCTGGTTGTTTATTAAGTAGGGAAAACACACAAAGCTAAAGCAAAGGTCCAGAGAAATGAAGGTGTGGGACCAGGGACTTCCAGGACTAGGAGAAGCAGCCCGTGCCAATCTCCAGTGCAGGGTCAGGCCTCTGCAACAGTTCCAGCTGCACTGTGCTGATGTGTCCCAGCCAGGCAGAGTTAACGGCTATGATATGTGCTAGGGACCAGCTGGACCTTTAAGTACTCGTGATCGCTAAACACTTTCACAGCCAACCTTAGGAAAAAATGTCTGCAGCTTCTTTATATTATAAAAACACCTGTGATTTCCCACGAAGGTTTATATTCCCCAGGTCAAGGTAGCTAGCTGCAGGTTTTGTGGAGCTCAAAAGCCAGCTCTGTCCATGCATACCATTTCTAAAGATCCCCTGCTCACTGCCTGGGGTGCCTCATTTGCTGGAGTAACAGCTTCCTGGATTTAGTACTGGTTTTTAGTTCTGTGTGCTTGGGATCCCAGCTGAAAAAAATGTCCTCAGGTGCCATATCTGGAAACTTGCTGCCTGCCAAGGAGCTTTTCCTTACTCTTTTCAGAGATATAGGGGCATCATTGCTTCAAATTTACAAAAGATGCCACCACCATCCCACCACTCAGAGTCCAGCTCACTCATCCCTGTCCTTTTAGCTAACACTCTTCCACAACCCCTCTCGTGTTATCTTAGGAAAGAATTTTTAAAGCTTTCCAGGGTATTTTCCTTCCTCTGCATGAAACCACAGTTACTCTTTGTGCTGTGATTCTCTGCAGAGCTTTGTCATGATGTTGATAACTGAAGACCTGATTCTTGAAGCAGGACTGGGGAAGTTAAGTATCTTAGGTGAACGTTGTCTAAAGACCAACCTGCTTTTATTAAACGTGATATGGAGGATCCTTGCATATTTTGACTTGATATTCCACATATTGTAGGGGTCGCACTGGAGGAAAGGCAAGCTTTTATCATCCCCTGGAAAAGATCTAATGGCAGGGTCTGTGCAAAGGGGAAAAAAAAAAAAAAAGGAAAAAAGGCTTTTTTGCTCTTAGGGGTATCTGTAAAGCAATATCATTGTCTGTAATTTAGTCTACCAGACACTTTCCACTGTTTTCAGTTGCAAATGAGGCTTTGCCAGTCTTCAGCTATTCAGACTGAAGTTTCCATGCTGAGCATCTGCCTCAAATTGCATTTTTGAGAAAACTGCAGCTGAAATGGATGAGCTTTTTTTTTTTTTTTTGAGAATTAAGCTAAAGAAAATGTGTTTTTCCTCTCTTTGGATGTTCTGTTGAGCAGCTCAGGCATATCCTGCAAGAGGAGGGAAGGGGTTGGGGGCCATAGAGCTCCAGTAAGGGAAACCAGAGGCGAGTGGGAAGGGTTTCTAACCACTGCCAGTGTTTACCTGCTGAACTAAACCCCGTTGTTTCCATGTTTGCCCTCTGTGCAGTCTGGCAAATAGCTGCAAAACCCACAGCTACCAGCAGCTGTTCACCCCTGTAGACAAAGGCAATGCCACAAAGCAAACAGAACTTTCTGCCGTATATGCTTACTGTGTTAGCTGAAATGGTCCGCAAATCTGAAGCCCTGAACTCACTGCTGATGCTCGAGGGAGACCAGGGTGCCAAGGCAGCTTTTTGGTATATTTTTGTATTGGCTTCATTCAGTAAGAAGCTCCAGATTTGTTGTTTGGGTTTTTTCCCCCTTCTGAGATTTCCTGTACACCTGCCAAGCTACAAAGTGCTGTGCAGACATCAATCACTGATCTTCCTGCTGAGATACTGTGATAGGTAGTGGTATTTTATTTCACGTACGAGGAGTTATGGCTATTAATTTGGGGCTTGACAAACCTAATGATTAATTTTTCAGGGAATTGGCTATTTCAGTGCTCTCCCCAGATTTCCATCCAGGCTCCAGCTGTGCTCAATTGTGACTGCGGGCACTCAGCACTTCTGTAAGTCAGAAAAAGAAGGTGGCAGGGGCCATCTGGGAGCTTCTCCCGTAAGTGACATACGTTTTGTCCAGCTTTACATTTTGTAACCGATACGGAGACAGGATCTAGTTCTTCATGGTGGCATTTACCTGCCTTAAATATAAATCAAGTCCCTGCTATTTCCAGCTCACCCCACCACAAACTTTCAGAGCTCCACAATAAATGGGGCAGGTACCATACTGGCTTGATTAGAAGACAGTATTTTTAGATGTGATTGTAAAGAAAAGTAGCTTTAACCACTGCTGCTTGTGCTCCATTGATCTTTGCTCTCAGCCTGGGAAGCAGCAGCAAAACTACTAACACGAGTGTTTGAGGCAACTGGTGATTTGGGAACATGGCTGGAGGGAGGTATCCAGATGTCAGGGTTGCATTTGTGTCTGCAAGGAGCAGTCCCAAAATCATCCAGATTGTCAGTTGATCTAAGTTGATGGTGGGTTTTTTGGTGCTTTTGGAGGACAAAAAAGATCATAGAATCATAGAATGGTTTGGGTTGGAAGGGACCTTAAAGATCATCCAGTTCCAACCCCCCTGCCATGGGCAGGGACACCTTCCACTAGACCAGGTTGCTCAAAGCCCCATCCAACCTGGCCTTGAACACTTCCAGGGATGGGGCATCCACAGCTTCTCTGGGCAAACTCTTCCAGTGCCTCACCACCTTTTAAAAGTGTTTCAAATGCACATAGAAAAGGGTACTGTCTGAATTAAAGACACAGAGGGGACATGAGTTATTGATTTTCATGTGCTTTTAAAATGTAATTGTTTGAGCTGGAGTTTTCTTTACCCCTCTTGTGGCCCACAGTGAAGACCCTCATTTGCAGAAGGCCAAATGATCATATAATGAAACTGCTAAGAGCGCAGGTCTGTTATGCTGCTGTGTTTTTAGTAGAGAAGGAAGGGCTTAAACTGAGACTATGCCATTTCCTACAAAGTGATGTTGAAAAAATTATTCCAAAACCAAACATTGCCCAAAAACCAAAAGGAAAGTAGCAAATGTCAACAAGCATGGTGAAGGCATGTCCACCTCCCGTGCAGGTTGGAATTAGCAGATCAGGTGTGTGTGGAGGAAGGGGTGATGCACTGAAACGAGCTGTAAACCCTTGGAAAAACCTGTACGCAAAAGTAACACAGCTGCTGGATTGTTCATGGGGAGCTGTGTCTTATACAACCCACAAAAGAAACCAGTCTCTGGCATTTCATCGATCAGACCTTTGATGCATTGCTTGGTGTTATAACGTACCAAAGTGAGTGGTAGGTGGGTGCGCACTTACCTAGTGTAGCTTCCTATACCTTGTACAGGAGGCTTGCTAGATGGGAGCCGAAGGTTGTTCCTGCGTCTTTTGGTTTAAAAAAGATACACAGTCAGAAATCCCATGAAGCAAACCTAAATGTGCTGCACAGGAGGATTTAATCCAGGGAAATCAACCCGATTAATCCAAGTGTGCACTCTGTGAAGGAGGGACATATAATCATTCAAATACGAAACATAATAAATCCACCAATAATAAAATGTTTACCTCAAAAATCTGAAATTTTCTGTCCAAAGCTATGTTAGCCTCCTTGTCCATTTATTCAGCTTGTGGTATAAATCAAACATTACGATTTAGAGAGAGGTCTTGAGCAGACTGGTGAAAGGCCACAGGACAGGCATCGCTCCCAGTTTCCATGAGCCTTATTTAAGTCTGACCTGTATGTGAAAGGCATTTGAAGCCCATGCCAAAGTCTTGATTCAGCCATCACAATGCATTTAATAGAAGAAACTGATCTCTAGGAAGTTCAAAAACTTTTTCAACTATAGAAGCAAATCATGTGCTAGGTAGAAAATGGTGTTCATAGCTGCTTCCATCAGCCTGTTGATCAAAAACAGACTGAAGGAATGGGGAAGGATGTCTGTGTCTGTGTGGGCTGATGCAGGATTTGAGCATCCCTCTCTTTGGATGTCAAAATCAAGGCAATGTGAAAACTTGAATCCTAATTTAACCTTGCTTCTAGATGCATGAAACTTCAACAGTCTGCTACATTGGCCACACTGCAATTTTTGGGCCAGTATTAGGGTTTGCCTCCTGTTTCTCTCATTCCTTTTGAGATAATATTTTAATTATGTGGGATATTATATTTTAATTATGCTTTCCTTAGGGAATAGCTGCAGCGTCCTTGCTTGGTTTCATGGCACGTAATTGCTGTGCCACTGGAGGGACCGTGGGTATTTCATTAGCAGAGCAGTTCCTTTGCCAGTTCAATTGTCCTCATTATGGGGTTTCTTCAGAAGCTGCAGAAGAAAGGCCTCCATGTTGTTGTATGTAGTTCACCGTTCTCTACCAGAGCTTCAATCCCTTCCTCCTGCTTTTGAGTTTCAACAGCTTTTTAGCTGAGAGCAGGAGGGCCCAGCAGTAAGCTGCTTTCAAACGACGTCCCACCAAACCCAAGGGAAGCAGTGGGGAGGAAGAGTGCCTGGAACAAAATTGAGGCCGTATTTGCTGTGAAACACACCCGAGATCTGTGACAAAAGAAGCTTCTGTAGAAGACTTTGGAGATTGGGCATTTGGGGCTTGAAGTGTTCATGATAATCCCATGGGAGCTGTGGCCAAGTAGTGGTGACAAATCATAAACGGAAGCAGCCCAGCGAGAAGCAGCACTGGGATTTGTTGGAGGAAGATGTTCGCAGTGAATGAAGAAGAAAGGGCCCCATCTGAATTTATCACCAAATTCTCTTACACATGGAAAAAACATGAAGCTGCTCAGCACATCTCATACCAGAATGGGGATGTCTAAAGCTGATACCACACTGAGATACAAGGGCGTTACCAACGTAAACAAGCATACAAAAACAATGTGTTGGTAAGAGTATAAAATACTACATGGTAATTTTGAGCAAGAGCTTGTGGTTTTTTAGTTATTAATCTTGCTACATGGTTTTTCTTCAGCGTGCCTTGAATATTTAGGCAGCAGGAAGTGTGGTCAACTGAAAAGTTGCTGTGCTTTTTCCGTAACACTTGGCATTGGCAGGTGTTACTTTCGTGACTATAAACTGAAATCAGACTTGCCTTGGAGGGTGCTCCGACAGCCAGGTCTCGCAGAGTGTTGGGGCTGAAAAGCGTAGGTGAACACTGGCTGGGTTTTTATAGTTACTGTCTGCAAAAGAGCAATTTTTAAAAATAAAATCCAGCCCCTCTGATAGCAGAGGTGTCTGGAGTTCTGCTGTTGGAAGGGACACGCGATTTTCTGAGAGACTGAACCAAAAACAAATGTAAAGCTGAATTTGAAGATGCCATACAAAACGTCAGGTTGAGTTTCTGTGACCATTACACATACTAGCGTAGGCTGAATCAGTGCCAGAGATGTGAGTATACGCAGCCTTGGGAGGATGTGAAAGCCATATTTCAGATGGGGCCCATCTCTCTATTCATAGTTTTAACTTCTTTTGGATGATGGGAATGGAGACATCTGTAAAAAGTAATAAGTCCCCTTTCCTTCCAGCATAAGGCTATGAGTTTTCCAGCTGTTGGCTAAGACAGGTTTTCCTGTTGAAATAGCTTTTGTCTGATGTAAGTCTAAAACAATATGGTTATGGTAACTGAAAATATTTCTTTGTTAATTCTGTCCCCTGTTAGTTTTAGCTGTAAGTCCAAGTATTTCTATTCATTGTTGCTTCTCATAGCAGCTGTTTGATTTTGAAAACCTTATGGAGTCTTCCAGTGAAGTGCATGCTGCTGAAAAAATGCAGTATTGCTTATATTCTGTATTTTCTTTACCATACTCTGTGGCTAATTTTCTTTTATCTTCACAGTGGATTCTCACAATTACAGAACGCGCTCTTGCTTTCCTTCAGAAGTCCTGTCATCTTGAATAATGCAAAAACAAACCCATAACATTGATTCATGTGGTTCTTGGTTGCAACCACAATAATATGGACTGTGCCATATATTTGTCAGCTGATGCAATTCTATATTCATAAAACATGCCTTGGAATCTTTTTTTAGATCTGTAGAGTTTAAAGATTAGCTTATTAGGCATCTCTCTGATGTGTAATTATTCCGGACTGAATAATATGTTAACCAGAAGACACACAATTTATATACAGTAGACAAGCACACATGAGTGTATGTTTAAAAAATGAGTTTTCCAGAGCAGTTTTGCAAAACAGGTGGTTCTAGTGCATTTGAAAGATTTTAATTTTTGTTTAAATAACTAAAAGAAAACCAAAACGTGCTGGCTAGTGAAGCAGTTTTACTTTTGTATCTTATGTGTTTCTTTACTATAATTTTATGTTTTCTTCCAATTTCAAGATACAGTATTTTACCAATTAGGGGAACCCTAGGAAATTAAGAGTTTAAAAAGCATGTTAGGGTATCTGCTCAATCTTGAAGCCAGGGCTGCATTATCTCCTCTGACTTTCTTCTCATTGCTCTGTACTAGTCGTTCTTGAATGAGATAAGATCTGATGCTTTCATTTTTTTTCTTGCAGAAGGCTCTTCTGAAGCACACTAAGCAGATATTTTTCATACATCCAAGCAAAAATTGTAATTTTCAGAACTTCAGTTGGCATTTAGACTTTCAGCTTGGCTTCAGAGGTGCTGAGCACCAACCTGGCACTGGTGGTTGGTATGCAGCAGTTCTGGAAACACGAAAAGTTGCCTCACACTGGTGGCAGCAAAAGTAGTTTTCAAAAATGCCTTTGAATCTGCAACCATGTATATTATCCTCTTAGTGACAGAGGTACTTCTAAAAGTGAAATAATTACAATACAAGGACCTGACCTCGTTACTGGTTCAGAAGAGGTTGTAAGAAGACTATCATCTTCTAGACTATGGTTTTTGTGGCTGTTAGCTAAGGCACATGTCCCTCAGAGGGACATGCCCGCAAGCAAAATTGGAAACCAGTATGTTAAATCTGAGGCCCATGTTTTGATGTCCTGACCTCTGAATTTCTGAAACATGCAAAAAAAAGCCGTGACTCAACTTAAACCCAAACTTTTGGAGCCAGAAGGTTCAACCTGACTGGCTTGTTTTCGAAGGTTTGGTGCATCTTTGCTAGTCAAGCTCAGTGTAAAGCAGAGACCATAAGGTGTACTTTTTCAATATTGTCTCTCTTAATGGCGATGGTTTTGCATTGGAAATTATAAAGAATCCATAAATCATATGGGTGGTTTTTGTGAATACAGTTTTCCAAAATTCCTGGCCTGTTCTTATTCAATCATCCTTTTCACTGATCTGCTCTTTAGTTAACCAAGAGCCTGCCTCTTTGTATGAAGCTGCTGGTTTTATGCAAAACCTATGGTGAAACTGTTGGTGAAATAATTGCTCAGCGATGCTTGAAAGGGTAAATAGCAAAGTAACATCCCAGGGTACAAAGAAGTTTTGCTACTGCATGAGTAGCATCTCATTGGAAGAGATGATTGCATTGTATAGTAGAGAAATGAAGTGATCTTTAGGAGTAATGGTAAGGGATAGAACAGTCTCTGAAAGAGTATTGTGGATTCTAGAGCTCTTGGGGATGTTTTGAAGCCACACTGGATGCCATTAGGGAAAAGACTTTGTAGAAATTCAGTGCTCATCCTGCACTTCATCAGGCTGGTGAATCCCATCGGCCTAAATGAAGACAGAAAATGGATTTATGCGGCTTTCCCAGCATTTGTTTCTCAGAAAGACACAGGCTGACTTTCAGCCACCATCGAAGAATGCAAACATGGCTTGAAACTTAGCTGTAGTCAGTAAATGCAGGCAGCCTTTGGAGGAATTCAGATTTGGATGAGATTCAAAATGAGTGTTACTCTGTTAGAGGCAGTTTGTGGACGCTTGACTCTTTACATGGGCTCATGGCAAATTTTTGCAAAGCAGCCCTGCGGAGGCTGAAGCAAAAACTAGATCATCTCATAGGCTCTCCTTTATCTTCTGCAATCATTTAACTGAGGTGTTTGGGGAAAGACAAAAAGAAAAATACATTGTATAATTTCCAAATTTCAAAGCAACACCACATAATCATAGTTGTTAATTATTATCCAAAATCTGCTCTTTCTTATGAGGACCTGAACTAACATAAACATTTTGTGACCCCTTTTGACACAGAGGGGTGCCTTTAGCATCCTTCTCCCCAGCTGTGAGTCTGTAAATGAGACTGCGGCCTGGCTGCTTCCCCAGTGAAATGAACTGTGATAGTGTGCTTAAAGTGCACTTGAGTAGATAGGAGCTAAGTATGTTTAAAGTAGCATTACTAATGATTACTCCTCCATTCAGAAAATGAACAGATAATCTGATATACATAAATTTTCCAGATAAAACTCTTATCACACAAAAGTTGTTTTCTTTTATTTTTATCAGCATGTTGCATTCTTAGGACTTTTTTTTTTCTTAGTCCACTAAATAAAACATTTTACAAAACACAGAAAGATGAAGAATTTAAGTTTTGATATGGACAAACAAAACAGAGGACGATATTATTTTCCAAAAAGAGAGTAAGTATCAGCATCCATGTTGATAGGAGCTCAGACTGGATTGATGGGGATAACTTTATGGAGACCCATGATGGAAGAAGTGAGACTTACAAAACCAGAGCTCCATAATTGATTGTACAAAGGCAAGAGTGCTGCAAGCAGACTGTTAAATGCACTAATTGAGGTATTGCCACCAAAGATTGCCATAGACGTAAAACCAGGCCTCTAACCTTCCGGTTACGTGTTGCCACAAGTCATGGCATACGGGCACGTACTTTTGGTGTGTCTGTACGTGGAGGTCCTGCTGAAGACCCTGAGGGGTGCAGAGTTACTGCGATCCAGCAGGAGAGCTCTCACCGAACCGTTTCCAAATAAATTCTTGGGAACAAATTTCCTCTTCTTAATAATAACCTGTCTGGCTGTTTTTCCAAGCCCAGAAGCTCACGTGGTCCTACTGTACAAACACAGCACTGGAAGAAGGTGGTTTTGATTTGGTTTTTTCCTTTCAAGTTGTGTCATGTTGTCACAAGCCCTTCTGAACATGAAAGATAAATGGAGAGGAAGTGAGGCAACTTATCTTTTTTTTCTCAAAAAGGAAGGCGCATTGAAACATTGAGGCGGAAGAGCTGAGCAGCTGAGGAGACTGAAACACACATTTAGTGAGAGAGACAATAGCTGACTGGCGCTTCTTCCCGGGAAGTCTTCTTAGAAATGGAAAAAACAAACACCAGTGCTAACCCTGTTGTCTTCTCAATGATGCTTTCATGAGCACTTGAGGAACTGAAACTCATCCAGGTGGAAGAAGAATCATGTACAACACTTGGCAGACTGTCAAGTGGCTGGACTAACCCCTCTGAGCTTGATTCCACTGTATATAAGTGGGCTTTAGTGAAACCAGCTCCATGGAGGAAACAAGATGACTTTGAGACTCCACCTGCGGAGCTGTGTGCCACCACCTTCCTCTCACAGCAAGTGACACCGTAGCTGCGCCTGTCTGGGAGTCACAGTCAAACACTCAGTGCAGCTCTGGTGTTTCTCTGAATTATGGCTAAAAATAGAAGTCTAAAAAAAGAAAATAAATACTTTTCAACAGTTGGCTGGGACAAAGAGTAATTAGACCTTAAACCACAGCATTTGCGCAGGATTGACTATAAGGTAAAGGTCTTGCTTTGTATGTGTCCTCTTATATTTACATCAAATTCTTTCTGAACACAGTTCTTATTTTTCCTTTTTTTCCTTAAATTCCCCTAGCCTATGGCCTTGTGACCTGGGAGTATTTCTTCTACCTCTGATGATCTGGATTGCTGGCACTGGCTGGTTGTAGGAAGAGCAGACCTGGTGCGAAGGCAATCCTTCATCTTTGATACTGCTGCAATTGCAGAAAATTAGGTGTTGTTTTGCTTTTACTTGAACTCTTTTCAGGATAAAATTTATGGGATTAATTCTGAATTTGCTACCAGAAGGTATACTTTTATTAGTCAGGTCCCAACTTCAGTTCAGAAGAATCAAAGGCATAAACTCTTCCAAGTAAGGAATGATTAATTAAGTTTAATGGGTCCTTTTAGCTTTGCAAAAAACCCAAAGATGTTTGGATCACTTTGTTTCCTTCTTTTACAGTGCTTTGGAAATACTGGGATCTTAGTTACGGCCTTGCTCAACTTTGCATGGGAGAAAAGAGGGAACAGGAGGCCACTGGCAGGTCCCCCATGTTGACAAGCCCCAGCCAGCCAGAGGGCTATCTCCCGTCTTCTGTTTGCTTGTTCCCCTTTATCTTCTTTTCACGCCCTTTTGTCTCCTTTTCTCTGCTTCTGCCCATGGATTGTCCCCAGAGTAAATTTAGCAGGGGCTTTTGGAGCGGTCGCATTGGTTTCATGAGGGAAGGGAAGACCTCCTTTGCTCCGTTGCAGCCAGTTCTGTTTCCTTTGCACCCATTTCACAGCTGGAAGAGAGCAAAAAGCTGCATCCTATCCCAAACTGGGACTGCTGGGCGGTAGCAGCCACTATACTAGAGTCTGAGTAAAGCGTAAGTGAGAAAACCAGATGTACTCATTCAGACCAAGATTGTTTTGAAGGGTGAGAGGAAACTCGGTTGAGGTCATCAGTGCGTCTTCCTCCCCTCGTGTCAAACCGGACATTTCTATAGCTTTGAAGAACCCCTGATCCAGGTGGCTAATGCTCTGGTACTGTGGTAATAAGCAGTGTTCTTGGTGTTTCTTGACTAACTTAAATTATAAAGCCTATCTGCTTCTCCCTCTATAGTATTCACAGAAAAAGAGACTGTTTTACGCAGGGTTTGGTGAGCAGATTGGTGTAATAATTTTACGCCTTTTTTCTAGACTCTTAGCCTTAATTGATGCTTTTTTGCAGCCGTGGGAAGGAACCTCCTTCCCCAGAGGATGAGGCGCCAACGCTTCCTCCCTGTCTCTTCTGCAGAATTAAAAATTCAGTGAACAGTGTGGTTTTGCTGGCTGGGAGATATTATCATCCACAGAGAAGCAGAGAAGGGTTTCTTTGTAAAAGGGGAGACTTTTAGTTGCATGAATATAGACCCTTTAATGCTTGGAAGTATTTCTTGCAAAGTGCAAATGCAATAATTTTTAATCCATTTATTTCTAAAGATTTAGCAAAAGTGTTTAAGGATATTATCTTATTTTTCTGAACGTGAGAACAGACTATCAGCAAGGAGAATTTGTCTAGTTTGGCTTAGCCAAGGCATAGAAAGATTAACCATATATTAGGAAAAATCATTTAGAAATGCCAGAACTAAGAAACATTCGTCTACTGGTTCATTTTCCCAGCTTAAAACCACTAGTCCACACTGGTTGCTGTTCTGCACCTGCTGGGTGTACATATGGATGGATGATACAATGGAAATATTTTTTCAGTATGTTTAATACTTATGCAAAACAGGTTACTCAAAGTCATGGTGAATAATTCTGGCTTTACCAGGGCAAGCACGCAGACTAGCTGCTGGGATCATGACATTGCACCCTATGACGTAGTGCTGTGAAACAACATTTTTGTCTTGTACGTTGTGCCAGCCCTGAACAATTCTTACGATAGCATCTTTATGGCCAACGCAGCCCATGTGGTGTCAGAAAATGATCCCATTGTATCACCATGCTTTGTAACAACAAAATGTATATTAAAGAGATTTTGAAATGATGCTTCACTCAAACTTCTAGGTTTTATAAAGCGAGTCCTCCCATCCTCTCCCCAATAATGTTTTGCTGTGCCAACAGTTAAATTTCCTTGCATTCATCTTGCAGTATTATAGCATGAAATTAATGAGAACCTGAAGCAAATGACTATAAATGCACTACAAATGAAATATTTTCCCACTTTTGTTGTGCAAGCTTAATGTAAAGTGGGAGGTGGGGTAAAAAAATTCCTTGGGATGTGAACTGCATTTTACATATTCCTCTTCCTGTAATATAAAGTTTTATTAGAAGCTTAATGATATATATATAGTAATTTGTTTGTCCTTTTTAAAAAAGGGGGAAGAGCAATAAAATTGATTCTTGGTTTTCACAAAGACTTGTCTCTTTGTCCATCTAAAGACCTACGTTGTCAGCTACATCTAAGAAGGATAAATACTTCGGTCTCCTTTGCTACGTGAAATACACGTCTGTTATTTTCCCCCCCTCTGCTTAATAAAGTTACAAGTATCACTGGGGTTTTGACTTAAAAGAACTTCCTGGGATGCTGTAGCAGAGATCCAATTTTAAACATACATATTTACCAAGAAAGCAATGTGCCAAAAGACCACAAGAGGATGTTGCCTGAGAGATTGCAAGAGCAAAAGAGTTTTGCAAGCTCATAAGCTGGACATGGGAAGGAGACCGTCTCCGAGACTGCTGCTCTAATGCCTTCCCAGGGAGAAGATGTCTGCATTCCTTGCAGTCCCCCTCCAAATGTCCTTCCACAGCTGCTGCCCCGCAGAGGACCAAGGCAAGGCAGTGTTGGCACAAGCTAAGAAAAAGAGATGAAATTGGAAAATGGTCCCAGCTGGCATACCGGTGACATGTGTATGGCCTTGGGCTATAGATCAGCACTCCAGAAATCTGAGTGGTGCTAGTTGTTTGGGTTAAAATCTGTGTATTTACCCAGTTGGTCTTTTGGGGTTCGAAATGTCAAGGAGGAGCTCTGAGGGTGAAATTATTTCCTGCCATAAAATTAAGAGACGTGGTGGTGGTGTTGGAAAGCCATTTAAAATAAATGGCTGTACTTTGAGGCCTCTGTTTAATTTAGTTTAGAGATTAATCTTGGTTTTAACCTTTTTTTGCAGATAGGCTAGCTGAAGTATTTTCCTTTACAATTCATGACATTTACTCATTTTCAGTGTATGTGGGAGCCCAAGAGAATCGCATGCCTTACGATTTGGTGAGAAAAATTGCAAGGAAGGAGGACCTGACAGTACCCGTGTTCTCATCTCATTACCAACACGTAACCCTTCTCCATTTTGTGGGGTTTGTGTGTTTGTTGAAAAGAAATGGAGTAAAATATTACCATGGGCTAACAGCCTTCTGCTACAGTGCTTAAAAGTGATGTCTTCATGGGAAACCCGGTACTCTGAGAAGTCCAGCTGGATTGACCTACACTAGACTGGTAGTAAAAGGAGTTATAGGGTAAAGGGAATAAAGGGAACTTTAACGTAAGGTAACCTCAGCACAAATAAGGCCCTGCCTGGAAAGATGTGTGTGTGTACTCATACCTATGTACAATGTCATATACGCCTTTGAGAAATTTTGTAATAGACCTGCCTAGTATGGCATAATTTTGGCAAAATAATTAAGAAAAAATAAATGAGTAAGAATATGTCCTGGATCTATATGAGCACACTCCAGGCATTGCACAGAACTAATCTTGTGCAGGTGTGTGTATCTGTATAAATATGTATATATATATTCAGAAAAACCTTCAACTAGTATCATGAAGATGGTTATTTCTATTATCTGTATGTGTTATCTGTATGGTTTTCATTATTTTATTTTGTGGATGGTTGGGCAGTGAAGTAACTGGCTGCAACACCTGTCACCCGAAACGGAGGGAAGAGGGAATACATCATCCTGATTTAAAGGGTGATGAGGCATTGGCTTACATTTTTAGAAAGCTGTTTAAATGTTCCCAAGAAACATTCTTGTATGACCTACCATAATGTGTAATGTGATGCTGAGATCCAGAATGGAGAAAGCTGCTCAGGACGTGCTCGGTGTCCATTTCCCCATTAGTGGCTCCGCTTGTGGCTCATGGTGTTGAAAAAAAAACCCAAAAACTTGAAAACCGTTGACCTTCACCAAATTAACGTAATACAGAGCATAGTTTAGCTTCTTGTGGCCCCCAGGAACTAAACTGGGTTCATTTGTTTTGTTAAATCCCTAGTTCTTCTGGTGCTGTGAAATAAGCTTATAAATAAAGGATTGTCAGACCTTATTGTTGATGAATTTGACCATAAGTAATTGTTTCTAGACAGAGCGCTGCTGCTTCTAACCCCATTACCAATAAAGGATAAATTTCAGCAGCCTTAAGGATAAGCTTATCTGACACTGTGTTAATCAAACCCTTGGCTCGCATTGGGCTTGTTTCTGCTTGATTAACCGCAAGTTTTGGCCTTTATGTAATTCGTGAATATTAGGATTTTTTAATCTGACAGAAGTTCAAAGGCAACTCGTGAAATCTTGTTTCTCCTCTAAATACCGATGCGGTGACGGGGGTGTTGCAGAGCTGGTGGCCCCCACTGTTGGGTACAGGAGTGCCTGATCTCACCAGTTGCAATTCAGGCATTTCAAGGTTAAAATTCAAATCCTTCCCTATTGTCTTCCCTATCTACTGCCCCAGGCCTACATGTTTAGGAGAGCAGTAGCACTGCCAATGGTTTCCTGATGTTTACTGCCTCTCCCCTCTGCAATGCTGGTGGAGCTGCTTGTGCAGGACACATCTCCAGGTGGAGAGGTTGTCCATCCGTTTACCCCAGTATGAGAGATGACACACATACAGGAGAAGGTATGAAGAAGCTGGAGGGAGAGGTGTCCCAGGGCTGGCACGTGTCCACGAAGTGCATGTGCTGAAGGAGCAGATGTACCCGATGGTGGAAGAGTCTCAATAAAGCTTATATCTGTTGTCCTAATGAAATACATTGTGCGCGGACGGCTACAAGTCACATCTTCAGCCATCTGTGTCTCTGTTACTTCTCCATTTCAAGTGTGCACAAGACATGTTGCACCCCAGCCTGTTGCTCTGCAATCACAGATTGATGTTAAAATACATTTCCCTGGGCATTTCCATCTTAGCAGCAGCTGGTCTCAAATAAAATACCCTGGCAACATGTCATGCAGTCAGAGGGAATTGCGTGCTTCTTGCAAAGGATGTAGCGTCGAAATAACGTGATTGCAATTGAGATATCCTCCAGAGAGTTTCAGGTTATAGCAGATGCTTGCGCAGGCATGGACAATGCACGGTTAGGATAGTGATGGTTAACCATAGATCAAAGGTGTGATGGTCCTGTCTCTGCATTTCCCAAGAAGAATTTTCTTGATCCTGGTCTGGGAGGGAAGGGGAAAGGGGAAAGGAAACCTGGTTGTAGGAATGAGTCTCCGAGTTTGACCCAAGAGACAGGCTGTGTTTAAGCAGGATTAGTGCTCTGTTTTGCTCTGCATTTTTTAATAATGAGGCAGTATTCAGAATTATTTTAAAATAGCAGGATCTATAGTTAAATCACAAGCTACTCTTAAGAAAACAGGCTTTTTTTTTAACAGTGTATGAGGTCTGTCTCACTCAGGTATGTCTACTCCCTCTGAAATACGAGATGCTCATGAAGTTGCCCGAGAAGAACATTATAGGTATATAAGCGTATTGAAATATATGGGATAATTGTGCAGCTCAGTATAAAATTTAGCCTCGTTTAGTGGATCACTTGAGGAAGAGCTAAGTACTCGAGTAAAATTGTAGAAAGGGAGATCTGCAAGGCTGGAATGGAGCCTGTTATTTTTGGCTCCTCCTTTGCTGTGGATCAAGTTTATATGAACTTACAAACGTGTTTGTTTAGCTTGCCCTGAGAGAGAAGCTTCACTTCTGGTGGAGCACAAATTCCACACCCATCGCCTCAGCTGGCAAACTTGCTAGGAAATCTGATTTTTTCACAAGACAGCGTCGACTTCCCCACTCATCCTATACAGAAGATGGCTAAGCACCCAAGAAGTGCTTATATGCTGAGATTTAGGAAGAGGATCATCTGAGGTGTGATGGGTATTATTCTCTTCCATGGATTGAGTTTTGGGTGACTAATTGGAATTTTACCAGTGCAGTTCAGTGTCCACATTGCAGATGGATAATTTAGGCGTGTGTGCACCCCACTGTAGTTACAGCATTGTAAGTTTTTAATAAGAGTAGTCTCCATTAATACAAAACAAGGCTGAGAGTAAATAATTGGTTTCAATATTTTATCAGGTGCAAACCATGCTTTTCAGCATGTCTGCATGGGGAGGAGGGGCAGCTCCACCGGAGGGCTTCTTGGTTTGGCTCAGTGAGTGCAAACAAACCTGTGGGGACATGATTCAGCCACATCAGAACATGGCATTTGTGTCTGTCATCCCTTTTTTTCATAACAGATATTAAGTCATGACTCACAAATAATCAAAATACTGTTTCTATAAATACAGATCAAACTGAGCTACGCTTTCAATAACAGAGTATTTTATATTGCCTCCCTGTACATGTAGGATAAAGCCTGGGAGCACTTGGATTTAAACAGTTTCTGGGTGGTACCATAAGTACTGTGCACGACAGAAAACTGTAGGAAAGAGAGAATTGCTGGTAATTCTGCTGCACTATTACATGTCCCGTAGCACTGGAAGGTGCTGGGCACTGATAGAGAGGATATGCCAAAGAGAATTGCTTTTACAGGTTTTCTGGTTACCAGATGCATTTAATAAGTGATAACGATGCTTGAAATGAACGGGTGAATTCAGGAAGAGCAGCTTTCATGCACTGTATTGCAGGAGAAGCAGCAGAGCCTGCTTCTCTCTCTTCACAGCAAGCATCAAACCTGTTTCAGAGCTGCCAATACTGAAATCCAGCTTTGCTGATTCACAGGGCTCAAGTAGACCGTCTCCAATTTTAGACGTTTATCTCCATCAAAGGTTGCGTTTATCTTGGACTTCAGATGAAAGTCGACCCGTGAGTTGAACACAGAAATTATTTTGTTAACTCATTTTGCTGCTACCCTGATGGGATATGAGAGTAAGATGATATATCTAGATGGATGGATGGATGGATGGATGGATAGTAGTAATTTTAAAGCTCGGTACTGAACTTGCTGAGTAATGTTAACACACACAGTAGGTATAGTTTAAAAGCATGTCCCTGGTTGTGGGTTGCACTCCTGGCTGGTGAAGCACCATTTGGGTATGATGAACTGATCTTTTTCTGTTTACTTCTGATGGCTTTGCTTGTGGCCTTGTGGAAGAAATACAAGGACAAAGCCATTTGTTCCTGTTCTGTCTCAATACTTCACACTTGTTTGAAGTGCTGGGTGTACTGGCATTCAGCATGCATAATGCTTATTGTTTCTTTTAGGTTTTATTTTGTCTAGGGTTTGCTTTGATACAGCAAATCATCTACTTTTTTTGCAGTTCATGTCCCTCAGGGCACAAAGTATATTTTCCAAAGGGCTTAAATGGTTTAAGAAGATAAATCCCCCAGATCCCCGAAGAGATTCGTATCATGATTGTGGTATTTTTTGAAAACCCCATTCAAAAGCTGCTGAGTGAGTGCAAGCAATTGTGCTATGAAGAGGAAGGGTCATGGACGTCTTGCTACCTTTAGAAGCATCATCTTCCTACCAAACACCAATATTTAAGTGGGATAACAGCTTTTATGGCGAGTCCTTGCCTCTTTCTTTTCTGAACTTCCAAATGGCTGAAGTCTGGTGAGTGTGAGCAGCGCCTCTCTTGTATGCCAGCTGAGAAGTTATTGTTTTCTGACCTTTTTTCCTGAACTTTCCTGACCTGCATCCGTACCGGTCACTTGGTAACACATTGTTGAGAGCGGAGGAGCATGGCAGGGCGAGATGGCCAGGCTGCGCATGGCTATCCCACCAGGCTGAAAGCCAGCTAGACCAGCAGAAATGCGTGGGAGAACTTGCCAAAGACTGCCCTTATTTTTTAATGTTGGATGTCAGTTTATTTCAATAAAAGCAGTGAAACACAAAGTAAACATTCGGGTATTTGAGGCCATGCTGTGGGTCTGATGACTTGGAGTTATGTACAAGTATCCAGCATGGGTGACGCAGAGTTAAAAAGGTCAAAGGCAGTGGACAAGCAGGAAGAAACAAGTTGGGGGGGGGGGGGGGGCAGGGATTCCAGATTTCCAATGGGGCAACTGGCAGATGTTTCTTGTTTCTCAGTGCAATGACATTTGGTTTTAGTCTTAAAAGACGTATCATAACTTCATGCTCAACTTTTGTGATCAAGGGTGGTTCTGCAGAAGAGGAGGTGCATCATGAAGCGTTTGAAAAGTAGCAGGATCTAAACCCTCAACAAAGGGGGAACATCTGTGTGTGCAGACCCTTGCCACCTTAATTTGGCAGAAATCCTTCTATCACCGTTGTCTTTCACTGTTGGTAATTTCGGTTGCATGCAGGTTTCTACTGGAGATGGTCACATTTTGTCTTCTCCTAGGATAAACATCAATCTAGCTGCTGGGTTTCAGATCACATTTATATGGGCTGGAGCTGCACCATTGCCAGACCAACCGAGTGGGAAAATTGGCCTTGCTCCATATAAACAGCTCTGACTAAGCAAGCCACACTAAATTTGGAAAAGAATTAGGGGAACTCATTTTTCAACTGCCCTGGAGTATTTTATCTCCGGTTGCCCCATGTTATCATTTCATGGGAAGAGTTTGTATTACTCATGACTGTTCCCATCATGTTTGTTTTCAGATAGCATATTTTTATCTTCTGTAAACCAAAAGAGTTTAAAGATCCATTGGTGAACAATAGATCAAGGGTCTGTCTGCTTCTCTTCCCACCCGCAGGTAGCATTGCAATTCCTGTTGAGCTGAGAGGTGCAAGGCCAGGTCCTCGTGTAGTGCCACTCACAACCTCTTCAAAAAGCTTTTTCTTCTAATTTTAAGAAAGGGTAGTATTTTTAATATGGAGATCTTTTGTAACAAGTAGTACAAAGACGGGAATAAACAGCCTGAAACATTTGCTCCTCGATTTGTGTTTTGGTTGATTGTAAGTATATTCTGCACGTAGAAATCACATTGATGTCATATTTCTCACTTATATATATTATGAATTGCATAGTTCCTTTCTTTTTGCTTGTCATACTTTAAGCTGATCTAAGAAATGTTGACACTGAAGAATCACATTTCTGAGCCCATTTAGCCATAACTGAAAGACTTTGCCAAAATTACAGGTACTTCCTGCTATTGTTGGGGTTTTTTCCCAACACCAGAATTTTGTTCTTTGTCCCACTTCCTCTACAAACTTTTAGTGCAGGATGCAGGCAGTAGTCAAGTGAGGTCCAGTGTCCCGGAGCCCTCTGTAACAGATTAAGAGGCCACTGCAAGCTGGAAAAGAAAAAACTGTGGTGGAAAACAGGGGCAAACCCTGGCAGTGGCCTGAGCAGGAAACTCCACTGGGGCCGGGGCCAACGACATCCTACTGCTGGCTGGGACCAGAAGTAAAAAAAATGCTATAAAGAAGGTTTTGGGAAGCTTTGTCCTTATTTGGAGAATAAATTTATGCCTCTGCCCAAAGCAGGCTAGTTTTTAAAAGGCTGTCAGATGGGCAGGGATTTTCTGCTTTAGCAGCACCGGTATCCTGCTATTCTATGCAAGCACATCCTATAATTGGTAGGTCTCAAAAAAATCTGGTCTCTTAAAACTGGAGGGTTGGAGTCCAGATTGTCGCCTGGTGCTGTCCCACAAGTAAATATGTGAAAAACTTACACACCTGAAAACTTAACCCGACCTCCTGACATCCCTCCAGCTTTGTGTAATGACTCTGCAAACGCATCAGTCGTCCGACTCATCTCCTCTGTGCACCCAAGCAGGGTTTGAAGGGGGGGGCCAGGTTTGTAACCCGGTGGTGTTGTGGGATTGGAAAGGGGCTTTCAGTTTTAATTGAAGGCAGTGATCCCGTTGATGCTTAAGAAGGACAGCTGGTTACACAGGAGTAGCTGGTATGAAAGGTCCTGTCAATATTGTCCCTAAACTTGAGAGATGCGTCAAATTCTGTGCATCAAACTGAAAATAAAATTGCAGAAGCAGAGGAGCTGATGTGTAGCTTTTTCTTTTGTGTGCACGTCCACATAGCTACAGCACTGTAAATGTAATTGTCAGGAAGTTATGGAGTAATTAAATTCTGCAACTGTGTGAATTGATGAAATTACCTCTAACAGCCTGGTAATGTCCCACATTAGGAGCAAATGGGAACTGGACCTGAAATCAGCACCTTACAAAATCTTTTGCCATTGCCCATCTCTGTGAACTCCTTAGCAAACTACCTATTTTTCCATGGCAATCTCAGCCACGCATATTTGGGGTTTTTAAAATGGAATTTTAAATGGAAATAAGGCCAGAAGTGGTAGATCTTGGACCATAGCATCTTCTACACGAAAGCATCCCATGCACTTACTCTCATAATGATCTATGGCTTTTCTCTTTCTTTAATCATATTTAAAATTATTTAAGATTAAAAAAGGCATGAACATTCTGGGAACTGCGCTGACATTTAAACCCCATTTTTTGGTGAGAAACGACGATAAATCAGTAGCAATGCAGGAAGTTTTGCATGGTTACTTTAGAAGGACTACGCTTCTATGCATGAAAAGAGCAAATCTGTTGAGACCTCTCTCTGATTTCATCATAGCTGCTGCAGAGTCGCAGCCCATTGTATAAACCACAGAAACATCATGAAAACTCACAGTGAATCCCTTTTGGTGGTAGTGCTGGTGGGTGGCTGAGAGGAGTTTGTCAATCGGGGAACATCATTACAGGATGCAGGTGGTTCAGCTTTTCCAGGACTTCCACAGTGCTTCTTGCTGGTTCCCCTGTTTGGCCCTTCAGGAGTGCTGAATGCCAGTCCTGGCTTAGGAGCCCATGTATATGAGAGGCTTCAAGAAATCACAGTTTAGGAACTACAGGTTTTTTGTCTTATAAAGAAAATTTGGGTTTTTTTATCCCCCAGGCAGAACAAATTAAAATTGTAAAAGAACCAAAATTGCTTGAGGTATGAAATTATGTTTCTCTGTTTTATGCTCAGAAAAAAAACCTTTGTCATGGGGCTCCTTAATACAAGGAAGAAAGGGATCTCTCCAGTATCCAGGACAGTCTGGATGCTATCTAGAGCATAGTCCAGGTTTTGGTTTTTGCAATGCTGCAGACTCTTTGAGTCACATACATGCACATGGCTTTAACTTTCAGCTTCACTTCCCTGTCTGTAAAGCATTATTATTTCTTTGATAGGGTTAATAAGTTAATTACTTGTAAATTGCTTTAAGATACCCAGAAATGAGACTGTCAGTGTGTTTATTGCTGTTATTGGTACTGAAGAGATCTTGATCATAGCAAGACAATACAAGATTAGTGTTTATTGCAGCATGACTGAGTATGTGTTTACATTAAAACAAAGAAGAGACTGCAGTGCCCAAGCCTAGAAAACATCCTTTGTAGGAGCTTTGACTCAGCTTTAAAATCTGATTATGTGATAAAATTGGCTAATATGGCTAAACACTAGCCAGTATCACTTGTGTATATGTTTATTTGAAAACCTTATCAGCTCTCGAACACCCACGGCTCTGTGGCAGTATGTCCTAGGGAGAAGCCGATAGTATCTTTTCTTAGGGAAATGGATTTGGGGTATGTTTTTCCCACTCTTAGAAGGAAAAACAATGTCCAAGCCCCAGTGTTTTCTCTATATCGTTAAGACCTGGACAAATTCCCTCTGTACTTGGTTATCACAACAGGTGAATGCATCTCTGAGGGTTTCCTGATCTGCTGTGCAGCAAGTGGCCTTTGGTATGCTTGGGCAATATTTTGAGTCGCTGGTGATAACAGCTTCGGTTCTGTATTACAATTTCTGAGCCGATGTACATTAAATACAATTAAATCTCTATTTCTGCTTCAGGAAAAACAGAGGCCGTCATCAAAAACTTCAGCCCGCACTACAGACGCCAGTACGCGGTGGCTTTCTGCAAGCACGTGCAGGATGAGCTGGAGCAGCACCGGGATCCCCAGTCCCGGTTCCTGAAAACCAAGGTAGGAGGGCATGTAAGCCCTTCCCCCTCCTGAAGCTGCCATACAGCTCTGCTTTCCTGCATGAAATAATTAATGCATTAACTATTTAAATCACACATTTAGTAGTCATAACGTATGAAAAACATGAGCTGGAAGTATATCAGCTACCAACTGGGCCTGGTTTTCTTGGTTTTGCCAGTGTTGAATGCCCTCAAGTAAAGTTAATAGGTGGTAAAGATACTCAAAGTTTTCTAAAAGTCAAGCTCAAAGTATTTTTTAAAGTTATTTAAATGCTTCTATATATACAAGCACAGTACAGAAGTGTTCTTTCAGCTTCTTATATTGGATAGTTGAATACATAATAAATGTGTATCTATGACATTTTACACGTATACTTTCTTATATATAACCCAAGTGTACACAACACATTTGCAAGTGCAGATGTTGGATTTGATTCAGTTAGGTTTTAGGTGGAAAAGTTGCATTCGGGTGCAGGTTTAAAGTTTATTTTTGAAAATTCATCTTTGTTTTGGTTGTGTTTGGTTGTCTCATCGTAGCATGAGAAGAACCATGACACAAGTACAAAGCATGCATTTCATCAAGATAGAGTTAGATGCTTCGACAAAACTAGTTGCTTCCTGCTGATTGCAAGGTTTTGCAAGAATCTTGGGTCAGAGATCATACATTCAGGGCAGAAATTTATGTAGGAAACATAATTAACCCTTTCAGCCATGGCTACCGGGTTCCATAAAGAAGATGGCAATAATCCCCCCTGTGAAGTGAGCTATGGAGAGCTGGTTTTTATTAGAGAAGGAGAGATAAAAAAGAGACAAAAGTCTCTTTATTAAGAGGAAAATGCAGACAACCAGCCTTCAATATTAAGAAGATACAAATCTAAATTTTTCGGCCGTATTGGAAATCATGGGTTTCCAATGCTCTTGAAATGAATAGGGTAAAGCAATGAGGTAGGATGTAAAAGGTGGGATAATAGAAGAGCTTTGTCTTTCAGAAAGATGCATCAGTTACAAGAGCACAGGTGCAAAAGTGTTACAAAGAAATGGGAAATAATTTACTATTTTATAATAAAACTCTGCTGCACCAATGAAGTGTTTTCATTGATGTTATGTAGTGGGAAATGGGAGATAATGAACTACAAGTCATCTTGCATTCAGCATGCCAACCAAAAGGTAAATAAGAATGTCTCAGAAATCTGGAAGTATTTTTGGAAGGCAGAGCTCCTCTCTGCCTCTTCACCTCAGGCTACAAGAATTTGATTATGTAGTATCTGCCCGAATCAGAGAGGTGTTTGTGACTCCAAATTGCATTTGAAGACTCAAAAGCCCTCATAGCAGTCTTATGGAAACGTAGAAATAAAAGCTTCAAAATGGTCAGTAATCCAGAGTAATTTCAAATCTAGAAAATTGTCTTTTTAGCCCCCGGCAGAAGCTGGGGCGGTCTTATATGAGGCAGAGCTGCTACATTTTGCTGACGATCTGAAGAAGTGGAAGGACAGATACGTCGTTATCAAAAACGACTACACTGTGGATTGCTTTGAGACTAAAGAGGTAAATGCTGCTTCTTCTTACGTTCTTCTACGGTCCCAAAGAAACTGATATCAAGTGAATTGGCCACTGCTGCCGCCTTTCTTTTGGCAACACTAGATGAAATGTTGTTCTCGGCAAGGCAGCTGCAGCCTTGCGGAGATGGCTGGAAGCTCCATGGGTACAACCAAGTGCCTTGCATTGGCCATACACGTTTGCAAGAATTAGCAAATCATTTTAACAGCGCTTTGAACCTTCCTTTGCATATCACAGAATGCTTCTTACCTGTATGTCGTTGTAATACATCCCCGTGCTTCTGCAGTTGGGTTTTAAGTAGCAATTCTTGGGTGGCTTCAAGTTGACTACAGTGAAGCTTTTAATTTGGCAGCTGCCGTAGTCAAACTAGTCCTGGCTGACAAATTAAACAAATAGGGCTTAGAAGAAAATCCCATCCTTTCCCCTCCCTCCTGTCCCTGACTGTTCATCACAGCTCGTAAGCACTGAGACAATATCTTTAAATATGTTTTTTACATTTAACCATGTTTTAGATTTGACGTTTCCAGGGAATATATCCAAAATTCAGCCTGACAAAAAAAAAATTCCTTTTGGGGAATATCCCCATGCATTAGCTTTGTAAATGAGTTGTGTGCTTTATGTTTTCCCTCTCCTTAAATCGCTGTTTGACTCCCTCTCTCTTGATTTTCCAGGCCTACCAGAAAGGAGCCAGCCCTAAATACCATGTTCTTCCTGCAGGAGGCAAAGTACTGACTTCAGAAGAAGATTACAATTTGCTGTCTGATAAACATTTTCCAGATACTGCTGGTAAGCCCGGCTCGAAGCTGAACTGCCAAACCCCAGGCTCTGTTTGCTACACAGACCTCTTCTGGGCAGTCTTTCAGGCTAGACTTTAGAACAGGGCAACAGAAGATGCAGGCAGCCCTTTTTCTAAGTCAAAGCACAGCTCCAGAGTGGACATACACAGAAGATGCTATAAGCTAATGTTCAGAGAAATGCTGCTCCCTTTTTTTTCCCAGCATCCCGGCACAAAGCCGCTGGAAGCTGTGCAGAAGCAGGGCAGGAACCACACCACCATTGTTCCTGGGCTTTGTTAATATTCCTGGTTTATTTGTTTCCATTTTTAGATGCCAGCTGCCTGTGTTGACTCACAGTTGATAATAAGTCCCACAGAGAGGGCAGGAAAGTTGCTGCTGCTGAATTTGTTGTTTCTGGGACGGGAACTGCTGTGGTTCTGCCTGCCCCCACCCCACTCCACAAAGATGGAGAAAATTCAGGCTTTAAGGGAGCAGATCTCATCTCATGTTGCAGAGGATTTGGAAAATGGGATGCCACATAAGGAAACGGATAAGGGCAACATGTAGACAAGGACTTTTTTTTAAGTCCTGTCTCATACCACTTAAAGTTATGACTGTTGGGAGGTGTCCTTACACTCCTTTCCCAAGGCGTAGGGTGGCCAGAAGGTAGCATGGGGCAGCGGTGCCTGGAGGTGTCCTCCATGTGTCAACTGCAGCTCCGCAGGAGTTGGGGTTGAGCGACGTGGAGCAGCCCAGGGCCTCTTGCAGGCTCCCCATGGCTCTTCCTTCACAAAGAGTGGCTCAGTTAGTCTTTTATGGCCCTTCTCCCCTTTTGTGCGATGCTGAAGACCCTCCAAGATGAACCTCTTGCGTCTGGGCTCTTGATGCATGGCATTGAGACAAGATTGGGTTTGGTCATCCCTAAGTGGTGTTGTACAGCATCCCCTGTGCACAGTGGTTCAGGGCAGATGGAAACTGGAGATATTTAATCCTCTCTTTGCTTCACCTTCAAGTGACAGTTCATAAGGCCCTTTTGCAGTTGTGTTTGGAAACCCTGGAGACAGAGAAACTGCTGCTGTTCCTACATGGTTTAATGCAGTTCGTTTCTACATGGAAGACTATGTGCTCCTATATGGTGTCTATGTGGAAGAGACGAGAGCTGCCCACTAACTTACTTAATTGCCATGAAAACCTTTTCCCTAGCAGCTACAATCCAATGAAATAGTTTTCTTTTAATTTTACCAAAAATGTGTAGTTTATGGCCACCTTGAATACAAAAAAAGAGGACATCAAGTTGCTATGGTATAACGTAGAGAGGTGGTTGGCACCTGCTGAGCTTGCCCATCCCAGCTGCATCCCCCTGCCCTCTGTGCCCAATCACTTGGATCAGGAAGGAGACTTGGTTTTTTCATGTCTCGTGTTTCCCTGCTAGCAAAGGTCTGTTCTCTCTGTCATAGCAGAGGAAAAGAGCCAAACCCCCGCAAGACATCTGCAGATCTCAAACGGAGATGTGTGTTTTGTGTAGGGACGAGTGAGAAGGAGGTCGCTCAAGCCTTCGTTCAGCTGCCAAGGGAGTTCCCAGTTTACCTGTGGCAGCCCTTCGCCCGACACAGCTACTATTGCTTTCCGGAGCCAGAAGCTCAGAGGCAGTTCAGCGCCGTGCTGCGGGACTGCGTGAGACACTCAAACCACGGTGAGTGCAGAAAGGGCCTCTTCCTGTACGTCATTCACCCTGGTGAAGATTTAAATAGCTGTTACAGTAAAAAAGCTGTAGAAAAAAGCAAGTTACTTACGAAAGATGCTTGACTTGCAGTGCCTTGAGGAATGCATTAACATACCCCTTGTTCTTCCTTTGCTGGGAGCAAAGTTAAGTGGGATTTGAGCTGCAGTGTAGTAAGCTTGGGTAGAAAACACGGGAATGGCTTTGAAAGTGGCGTTTCCCTCTCTGTCAGCACATCTAAATCCAGTATCATGATACAAAATCATACAACATGTTTACTAAGTATGGCATGGAAAACTCTCACCTGTGTTTGCAAGCTTGACAAATGCATCATAGATATGGTAGACCAGGTTTGTACAATGTGGAGGGAACGTAGTCTCCCAGTACATTTCTGTAATGTTATACATCTATCACCAATGGTCAAACATTTGATGTTTTCTGTGGGTGTTTAGATGGCAGCTCAAGCGCCCAGACATGGTTAAGCCTTGTAAGTGGGACATGAATGGTGTATAAGACACAGTATGGATTGTTTGCACAAGGGTAAATTTTAAGTCTCACTTTCTGAGCATGTTAGACTAGAAAACTTTAAAAAAAACAAACTCGTGACTTGCTGGGATTATAAAACCAACCTTGCTCCCACAAAATTGGAAAAGCATTTATGAGTTGCTTCCTTCAGAAAAAGAAATGCTTTCCTGTTTTTCAGATGACTTTTCTCTTTTTGCATCAAGCTGACCTGGTTCCCCCGCTGGTGTCCAGGCTCTTCCATGCCTTTAGTGTTGCTTATGAGTCCCATCTGCTCCTGCTGCCCTTGGTGGGAGATGGGAACACTCAGGAACTTCTCCAGCAATCTCAGCTACTTGGGTCTGAAGCTTGTGCTTGTAGATAAACGAATTGAGAGTGCCGTGTGTGAACAGTCACTTTTACTTCCAGAAGTGGCTTCCCGTGGTTTTTTTTTAGCTGCCACTTTCATCTCCTGGCCATCAGCTTCACCCCATTACCCTCAGACAGCTGTCTCACACTGTCCTCCCCAGATTCTTCTCAACTGCTGTCTCTTTTCCCTTGTCTCCACTGCCAAAGGCATTCCTGATCTCCTTTAGGACTCCATTCCTATGACGAAAACACACATTACTGTATTTCTAGGCAGTTCCCTAAGATGCGCAGTTATTTGCATGGTGCGCGGTGGTGGTTGGTGGCAGGTGCCTTCTTCACAGGACATGCAGGATTCTCCGTCCCAATGCTAGCTAGTCCACACTCCCCCGACACTCGGTGGTCCCCCTTTCCAGCTCATTTCCCAGCTCATACTGAAGGTGGTGAGATGCAGCGTGCCCTTCTAGCTCTGACAGCCTTGTACAAACCGGAGGAGGCAACTCTGATGCAAATCGGTGTAGGTGTGGAGAGGCTGAGGGCTAAAACACCCTGGTAAGCAAATACCCTGTCATGGGGACTATAGAGACTATTTCATGGCTAGATTAACATAGGTTGGAGGCATCAATCTAGAAGGAACACGCCTTCACTTGGCATTTCCAAATAGCTTAAGTCTTAATAAATATTCCCTATATAGGTGCCAAAGGAACCCAAATTCCCATAGCGTGCCCAAGGGCAAAGCCTGCCTCTGATTTTCAGTTCTGATTAGCCTGGTTTTAGCTGCGGCAGTCATACAGCATGAAAGCACTCCAGACTTTGGAAAGGCACCCCTTTGCTCTTCACCGAGGCTTGGTAAGGAGATGGGGATACAATCAGGTTTTCCTGGCACTGTCAGTCCTCCCTGACTTGAAGCCTGTTTATTAGGTTTGGGGTTTTTCATTCCTCTCTTCTGGAGCAAGTGTAACAGGCTTGACAAAGCTTTTGGCAGCCTTTTTTTTTTCTTAAAGTTCAGCACAGCACTCTAGGGGCCAATTCTGAATTGGCAGAAGCTAGGACTAGATGACCTAATAGGTCTTTTCCATCTCTAATTCCTGCGAGTCTGTGTTTTATTATATTTCATATGGCTCAGCTATTGCTCATTTATGCATCTGTTCCAGGATTTATCCCTCTCAGCTTTTCCTGTGGTGAAGTTTTTACCTGACAGAAGATGCTTGGTGACACTGGAGTGCCTTCATCAAGGCCTATCCTTTCTGTCACATTATTTCTGCTCCACAGACTGATTGGTAGATAAAGACAGTCTGGATTAAGACCTATTGTTACACTGGCAAAAATGAAGAGGTTTTTACAGCTAGGGAGCCCATATTTTCTGGATTTCTTGGAGTTATACCATCTCCTAGAAACCTAGGTGCTGCAAGCAGAAAGATGATCACTGACGAGCACCCCAATAACCTTAACTCTGCCCTTGGCATGAACGTCAGGGGTTTTTTTCAAGGACTTCATACTGATTTATATTCATTCTCACATGACTGAAAGATGTTACTTCATTAATACTTTTTAAAGCCTTATTTGCAAACAATTCTGCCTACAAAAAACAGTTATCTGAACAATCCGACGAAGTTACAGGCACGTGCAGCAATACTACAGGTAATAAGGCTCATGATATAAAAATTGGCTATGTGTTCTTTTATTTAAAAAAAATGAAAAGAGAGAAGAAATGTGAAAAATCCTTCGAGTTCGATTGTGGAATATAATTTAGTGGGATAAGGAGCAGCGGCCAAGGCAGCACTCGCCCCACCTCTTCTAAGAAGTGCCAAGTTAACTTTTGCCAGGGCAGATTTGGCAAGGGCCAGAGAAAGACAGATGTAATGTCTGATCAGAAGTTGCCTTTCTGTCTTTTCTATAATCTACCACTTCTGGAAAGAAATATATCATACTGGGCTTTAGCCAAAAACTTGGATGAGTTTTCAGTTAAAGTCTGTTTTCTCCCAGGAAGCAGAACTAAATACTGTCTCTTGCTGAACAGAAGACTGGAGTGAATCAGCGTGTGGTCTCGCGATGGGAGCCACTCTGGTATTCAGCTATTTCCTCTCTTTAGAGTCCCCCTGTTATAAATAACCAGTCCAGCCTGTGTTTCTGGGTTTTCTGGTAAGAACTCATGGTCAAGAGAATAATTACAAAAGCGTTTGGATTTAATGATCACTGCTTGCAAATATGATTCAGATGTACAGATTGTGGTTTCTCCTCCCCGCCCCAGATTTCCCTGTTGTGCTTGTCCTTCCTTTATACTAATTGATAGGGGTTTGCAGTTCAAGAGGACAATGATTTCCTCCATTATCAATAGAATATGTAGATGTTTTGCAGCTTTCTTGAGTACAGTTCAAATAAAGCATATTTAAAACCTTTAAAATGAGCCTAAGCCAATCAGGACCTGACTGGTCATGGCTTTAAAAATATTCTGGCACAACCGGATGCATATGCTGAGATTCTGTGAATTACCCCGACTCTGAAACTTGATTGACTGATTAATCTGCATACAGAAATCACCCCAGTTCAGTGATTCATCTGGGCAGTTCCTGCTTTGCTCTTTGCAAGTTGGCTTTCGTGATGCCTCAGGATTTGGGGAGGAGATCAAATGCTTTTTGGGTTTTAAGCTGTGAGGTCGTGTGATTAAGGGCTAATTAATGAAAACACAGGTGCTCACGGAGCAGCAACGAACCCCGACAAACTGATGGGCGCAGAGGGGACCCCGACCCGATTGCCCTGGCACTTAGAGGAGGGGGCCCAGCTCATGGTCCAGGCCTCCAGGTGGGCCACCAGCGGCTCTCCCCAACTGCCTCACAGTCTGCAGGGCTGTTGTTGCCTAAGCTGGTACGGGACTCATTACAGGATGGAGGGGAAGAGCATTTGGGGATTGTGTAAAGCGTATTATGGGATGTTTTCCAGGAGACTGTGGGAATGTGTGAGATTTATTATGGGATGTTTAGGGGAAGGACCAAAGGTAGGAAAAGGGAAGGATCAAAGTGGTTTGGAGAGGAACAAACGTAGGATAACAGAGGGAAAAAGGGGATAAATGGGGTCAGTTGGGTGTGAACAGCAGGCTGGTCAGTATGCTTGTCCAGTCAGGCCCCATGCTTGATCACCACGGTCTGTCCTGTCTTCTTACTAAACTCTACTTCTGTTTTCCAGGGTGAGGGTGCTCTCTGGTGTGTGTGTTGGGGTCTAAAGTGCCAGCAAGTAGAGAAGGAGCCATGGGGTTATGGGGACTCCAGGTTTGAGGTGCCAGCACCTGGAGAGACGTGTGTGAGAGGTCCCAGTGCCAGCAATGGGAGAAGGGACCACAGAACACAAGGTCCCATAGGTGTGAGGCCATCATCTGGTGAGAGTGCTTCCACCACCCGTGCATGTATGTAGGCTTCACTCACTAGCAAACTTCAAGCTGGACTATCTGGCAAGTAGGAGAGGAGGTGTGGGAGCCGTGACCAGAGAGACCGTAGGGCTGGGACTGGTACTGGAGGGACCATAGGTCCGAGCCAGCTACCGAAGAGACATAAGAGTTACTGCTGGGGGGAACATAGGTCTGGACCTGCTGTCAGTGGGGGCAGTGGGGGTGGGATGTAATGAGAGCTGCAGCTATTGGGCTACCACTTTTGGCAACTCTAACATAAGGCATACTTGCATTTGATTCCCTTTTCTGTCTGCGTTTGAGTCAAATATGTTTCAGAAATTGCTTTCCACCATTCAGTGTGTGACCCTTCTCCTGTGAAAATTAGTGACTGTGTAACTTTGCTCCCAGGAAAAAAAAAATGACTGGAAATTTGCATACTCAGTACAGAGGTGCTCCTATCTAATCTTGGCCGTTATCTCAAAACTGTAAAGCAAAAGCGCCATCAGAAAGCTTCCTTCCCTCCAAACTGTTCATTCTTTACCAACAGCTTTGTAATTAAGGACTTCAATGGGCTTCATTAAAGAACATTGTGTGCAGCTCTGAAATGCCATGATTCATTTCTCATTGAATTTATTACCTAAGCATAGGGTATAAAACATTATAATGGGCATATTTGCTGATTTCAAAGCTCTTCGGCTGTGATCAATGAATATGATAAACAAAAGGGTGAGTTAAATTAGTTAAATGGCATAAATGTGCGTATAGAAAGATAACATTGAGGGGAGGGCTCTAAATGTAGAACAGGTCAGCCAAAAAATGTTCTTTGCAGAAGAGCAAGCCAACAGATACAGAGGAGTCAGTAATAAAATATGGTGGTGTAGAGTAATACAGCCTAGTGATGGCTCTTGATAAAGATAATTCCACATACAGAGAAGAACGTACAGTTCCCTGGGTACAGGGCTACGCAATTAGATTTTCAATGTTCACTTTGCTAGTCTGTTCCTTATGCTGTAGGACATTTGCCGTATTTTCCCAGGGTGATCTATGTAGCCTTCACTGTTTTAGTAAAACTGAAAAATAAATGTTTCAAATGACAGATGTGTCAAGACAAAACATAGCTCTTGTAAAAGATGCAGTTTCAAGGGTTACTGGAGAATTCTTGTTTTCTGATCTGATCTTAGCTGGGACGCATTTACAGCGTACTACATGTGGCCTTATTGGCTTTAGTAAATAATTAGTATTGTTCACCACATTCAAATTTTTTGTATCTAAAGATCCTACATTATTAAAATGTATTGCTATATTGGTTTCAGTATTGGTGATTCATAATTAATTCAGGAGAATAACAGCATGTGACAAAAAATATATATCCTAATGCCACTTTCATAGCAACTTCCCGACAGAAGGGGCAGCAAGAAGGAGAATTTTCTGCCCATAATATTATTTTTTAACTTTCCCTCCCTAAGTTTTGCCTTAATTGAGTTTTTCTTAGGTTGATAGGGAGGAGCTGCTGACCATTCACTGGTACTTCCAGAGAGTCTGTTCTTCTCAAGCATCTGTGGAGGTCAGACCTTCATCATTGTAGGATTTTATGTAATACTTAGCTTTTAAAACTTCTCAGGCTTTTAGAGAAGCTGTGCTTGAGTTGAAGTGGAGTGTGGAAGGAAATGGCTTCATTTTTTCCTCCAATTTCCTAAACTGCTACTCCCAGTTTAGATGTGGACTGTAGCATGCGATTCATTGGTTTGCCTTTATCTCTATGATCCCTCCGCTTTCATCTATGGCTTGGACTTACTCTGGTTCCCTCTCCATCCCCATTTTCTTAGTGAAATGGCGAGAACTGCACACCTCAAATTTTGGGGAAAATTTGCTGCTGAAATGGCCACCTAACCCCCAATGGGGAAGTGCTGTCAGTCCCAGAATGGCCATGATGAGGGAAATGCTCAAAATATTCACAATGCTCTAATATTTCCCATTCTTCAGTTTTTAATCCTTTATGTTTGTATGGCCTGAAAATCAGACTGAAGTTTCTTCTGAACGCTTATTTAATTTTTTGTTCTTTTAGGAGGTCTTCTCGTTTCCTATATGAGGTTACCAGCTATTGTGTTTCACTTGGTATTCATTGTTAAAAGTGAAGAAGCCCAACCACTTCGTGCTGGGATAGAGGGAGGTCTGCGTGATGAGAAGGAAAATACAATTAGCTAATTCTGGAAGACATGGAGTTTCACTTCATAATTTTATTTTCTTTCATCTGGTTTGATTTCACATCCTTATCTTGATAATCCCGCTCATGACACAGGAAGCTAAGGGACTTTCAAAACCATATCCTGTCATCTCCAATTTCACCATAAATAACAAAAAAAAAAAGAGAAAAAATACATTAAAGAAGTACAATAAAGAAATACATTAGGTAAGAGAGAAATACAAAGTGTACGCTCATGCAGATCATTCTGTGACAGCTTGGCTACGTCACGACAACTAGGACAGCTTCAGGTTTTTTTTCTCCATCTCTGGCTTTTAGGGTTGCCATTAGCTGCGTCCACATTTCCTTTTTCAACTCTAAGTTTAGCTGGCAGGTGTTTTTCTCATAATTATTTCTAGCTTTCCTGTGTTACATGTATATAGTACATGTAGGGCTTACCAACTCTTGGACTGTAATTCAAAATAATTACTAAAGCATTGATAAAGGTTGAGAAGATGACATTAAATACTTAAGCTGAAGACTATGTATCTCCATATACAGAGCAAAGCAGCTGTCATGAGTCCAAATAGGACTTCGGAAAGATTTTTTAGTTTTCATGTTGCAAACAGGTTGGCATTTCTTCTCCAGAGAGGGCAGCTGAAGAAAAGGATTTTCATGTTGCCTTTTTCAGATGACATGCAGAAGGACCAATTAAAGTAGAACTGAGGAGGAGATTGCTTTTTTTGATGTTAAAAAAAAATGTCCTTCTGCACTGGGATGAAAGCAAGACCTTTTTGAAAGTTTGCCTGATAATTTGGGGGTGGGAACAGGTACAAATGAAGACAGTATTCAGCCCGTCGCCTGCCTGACTCAAGCCTGCGACTTGTGTCTTGGCTTCTCTCACTGCAGCTGCTGCACTTTGATTAATTAAATCACTTTATGGTTAATAAGAAGTTCTCCTGTGATCCACATGAGTGGCTGAGACCATGGCTGGTCTTTCACTAGACAGATAGCCAAGGTTCAATTGGACTTTTCAAAACTGGTGTGCAAACTTCCATAGAAATATTAATGCTGTCATAACATTCAAAAACATTTTGCTATAAATATCTTTGATGAAGCTTGCGGAGTGCTGCAAAACCCATGAAATGTTTTAGGACATAAACTTTTTTGTATAATTTAGAATATTTTGCTTAATATAAGGCTGTTTTTCCTCTTTCTGGGATGTGTTTGTTCTGCAACATCATTTCCTTCATTCAACATGGCTTTTGCTTTTCCAGTAAGTGTACTTGCCTATAGTGTAGTTAGGATTTTCAGTCTGTAGGAGGTATATTCATTCTGAAACACCAAGATGATTAATGTGCTAAAATCCTAATTGTGATTACGTTCTTCCTACCTCTCACCTCCACGCCTTGGGCTGATTCTCCTTTTCTTATATATTACCAAGCATGGGCTGTTGCGGAAGAGCCGCTGCCTTGTGCCCACCACCCGAGCCTATTTTAGGAGCCGTGAAGATACTAATTTGTGCAGGTGTAAGGTTGTATTTGGGCTCCAGCTTCAAAGTTCAGCAGCAGAAAAATTCTCGCCTGCACCAGGAATATGGTAGCTGGTTTGGAAAGTGCTTGGAAATCTTCAGAGATAAATGATACTGTGATTCTTTGTGTGTGTTTATACAGTGCACTCATGTTTCAGACTATGAAACATGAAGTTGCTGGTCACAGCAGAGGGAGGTACTTTGTAATCTGTCTCATGCTGCTTTGAACAGCTTTAATACAGGCATTGCGTGCTGCAAACTAAATAGTTAAACCCGCTGTATGTTGGTTTGATGGTCTCAGACGGAACTTGTGCTGCAAAACTTCATTTGCTATAAATACCCTTGTATTATTGCAGGGTTGTATCCTGTTTGGAAATGACCTCATCTAGCTTCTGTTAGTGGTTAGCAGCTTTATACCACATGATCTATGAATAATATGGTAGTACATTGCTCTCAGGAAAACATCAGAGCTGTGAGGTTGATGCTTCTCAGACCCAGGGCATTATACTTCACTTCATTCTCGATTTGGATAATAATATGGACAGGACTCCATTTTGTAGAAGTAAACAGCGGGTCCTTTTATTCAGAGGATCATTTCTAGAGGTGCTGTAGCTGTGTTACAAGCCCTGGGCAAGCTATCTCTTCCTTGGTCCAGTTCCCGAGCTTGCCTCATCTCCTCAGCTTCCAGCAGATGGATTCACTCTCATTTGCTTACCTGCCGTCCCCTTTGGGTTGGCACCATTTGCTTATTTTTTGGAGACAGAAATTTTCAGAACCTCATTTTTTGGAGTTGATGCCCATGGCCTTTCTTACGAATTTTCTGTAGTATCTTACAAGGAACAGTTCTTAAAATGTGCCGGAAAGTCAGGTGGTCGCTTTTTGCCTTCTGACAGTGTGATTATCGGATGGTCTTGCTCTCTCTGAGCCATTCTCTGTCCTGTCCATCTTCCTCTGTGTGATGATATTACTCATACACCTCACAGTAGAAAGTTGCTCATCATTAAACAGAAACTGTATGAGCACCAGACAATAATCACCACAGTCCTTACCCACAGCAAATAAATCCCAGGCAGGTATTACCAGAAATGCTAGAAACAATGCTATTGCAGGAAAGCTGTGCTACAAAGATCACTCTTAGAAAGGGAAATCGTTCTTTGTCATGCTCATTTATTTTTATTTGATGGGCATCCCGTAATTGTGGTGTTGGGAGGTTGGCAGAGTGATTCCTTAACTTCAGGAATGTCTCTTATTCCCTGATGTTCTCCAGCTGCCTTCACCCCACATCCTTCAGTGGCTGGCAGCGTGCAATAGCTTTCTTTGAAGTACAAGTACAAGAGATGGAAATGTCCTGTGTATTTAGATGGTTAAGACACCACACTTCTTGAAAATAGCAGCCTTTTCTTTCAGCAGCCTCCCTCTGGGTTAGGGTTGTGTATTTTCTTTTTTACCAGCTTTTGTTTTAAAAGAACTTTTTTAGAATTATTTTTAATTAAAAAGCATGCTTAATGGAAAGCAGGTGAAAAACAGCAATATAAATATATTTGAAAGAAACAGATGCCAAGGTGAGAGGGGGATCACTTGGAAGGATAAGAAAATCGGGAAAAATGTAATTTGCATTTCTTAGCATGAAATCTGTTCCTCAAGGGTAGCAGTGTCCAGAGGTGGAAGCACTATCTTTTGAGACGGCTAAAACCAAAGATAAGACACTTAAAATTCCAAATATTTTAAAGCTTTATTCACCTCCTACTATCTATTTGTAGCATCACAAGAAGGAAGGCCCTTCACCGGTATCTGTACAGAGATTTTTCTTGTCCCAGGAAAATGCTATATAAGGTGACCAGGAAGAAAGAGCTACAAAATAGATGTTTTGGCACTGCCCTCACCTGAGCCAGCTTTCCACCAAATAGATGAGGAAGCAAGGAAGTATTATTGTGAGATCACATAAAATTAAATGCAGTTTCCACTGATTTATCATATTCCAAAATTTTAGTAAGTGACAAACATTCTTCCTATCAGTGAAAGGCCACCAAACTCAACTCCTTGGTGATCTTCATTTCCTTCCAGTGACTGTCCTCCTGACTTCCCCACTCTTTAACCAAAGTCAGCCTGTGGTTTTGAAGATTTAGGAGGTATTCATGGGCCCTGCTGTCTTGTAGGAGGGAACTAAAAAGCATAACAGGTTGTTAGCAGCTTGTGTTGGGAAGAGATACTTGACCAAAGATGCAGGTACTGAGGATAGTAGGCAAGAGCCAGGCAAGGCTACTTTCCTACCTATGGGCCTTTACATGATCATCTCTTATAAATACAGCCATTGTTGGATGCCGGATTGGTTTAATACCAATTACAGTTACCTGCAGGAAGAAGTCAGGGACCATATAGAAAATAACATTCACTGAATGCAGAATCTTTCACCACACTGTAGGCAGCCCTCCAGCTCAGGAACATATACGTAGATGTGAGTGCTGCAGGAAACAGATGAAGCCAGGGTGGATAACTTCCGAGTTTTGGTAGTCAGATGATGGGCATTATGTCAGAATCAGCATTTCTTTAATTAAAACCCATGCACTCTGAGCTCAGACTTCTGGATTCTGTTTTAACACTTGTTCATCTACATCTTTGGGCCTCAGCCTTTTGTGAAATGTCAGCCAAAAAGCTTAGATTACTCTCAGTGGTTTAGCTCGCTTTGGTAAAGCACTTTGTCCACAGTCAGTATACCCCTTCACTATTATTAACAATAAAAGTAATAAATTTATTGTAAGAAAAGCCCATATGGGAGAAGGACATTTACTGGATTGCAATAGGGGCACTCAGTTTGTTTTGAAGAATGACATATTCAGTTTTTACACATCATAAAACATCCTGACTGCAGTTCCTTGGCTCTCCAAACAGTTTAATGCGGTAATGCTGCTGCTGCATCCAAAAATCAGTGAGTCCCAGTTTGCAGAATTAGCCAAGACACAGAAGGGAACTGTGAACCACTGGTATCTCAGTAGAGAAAACCACCCCCCATCAGCTCTGGGAGGTGGAAAATTCTTGCTGTCTGGTTATCGCATCTGACTGAAGTCCCACCAGAAGCTGGAGAAACATTTTGCTTCTCTTCCCAAACAAAGGCTTTTCAATGCGGTTGCACGAGCGATACAGAAATGAGCTGTGGTGCTATGTAAAGACTCGATTTGTCACCATTGCATTTGTTAAGGGGGTAAATGATATGCCGTCTGTCTTCAAACACCTGTTGGCATTCCTGGTGTTTGATGACCATTTTAGCCTCTTTCATGCTGCAATAATGAGTTTGAATAGCTTCATTAATGACAATTATTGTTTAGAGGGGCACACAGTTTAAACTGGATATTGAAATACTCACTTTTTACAGCTGGCGTGGCAGGTTAGGATATGTAATGTTAAAGAGGCATCTTCCTTTGATCGTAATTAAGAAAAATCATCATGTAAGCGATTAAACATCAGCTGGTTTTGAGCTTTCTGCTACAAAGCACAGCAAGAGACCCAGTGCAGCAGTCTGCAGTACATAGAGATACAAAATTTGAACTGGAATGTTTGAATACAGATTTCATATTATCTGGATTTGCTGAAAATCCACAATTTTAGCTGGAGGCAGTGAGGTCTGCAGCACTCATCCTCTTTGGTAACGAGACCTATTTATAGCAGTTTTTGCACAGAGGTCTCCAGTGTTTTGACTGACGTTAAGACCAGTTGATCTATGGCTACAGATGAGTCCGAATTCACCAGGGCAATTAATTTCTGCTGCTGTCTTTAGACATACACAAGAAGTGTTAATGAGCAAGAAAAATTTTTCAGATAGCCTTTCCCGAGGGGCTTTTAAACAATGTGCCAGCGACACATGCATCTTCAAACAAAGGTACAGCTGTCCTGCAGTGGATGGGAGTGCACGTAGGAACTTGGGTCTGAAGATTTCCTCGTTACTCGCCTGTATGATCAGACATTCATCTGCCAAGTGACAGAGAAGGGGCCACAGCTCATAGCCTGGAGCACCTCGTTAGGAGACTGCAAGTCCCACAGCAGCCGAAACATCGGATACAGCTGAAACTAGGAAGGGGACCCTCTAAGTTAACAATTTTGCACCAGGTGCAAGTGCACTTTTACTGGGTGTCAAGTAGGCTGATCCTCTGTATCATTTTGATGAGTTAAAGGTCAACATTTTATTTTTTTTAAGAGGGATTTAAACTGTTTATATGCTGCAAGGAAGCTCATTCCTACAGACACCTCTCTGCAGTACTGAACAAGCTCAGCTGTGCCTCTGAGACATACGCAAATTTGGGGAGATTTATAAAGTTATGGTGTTCCCAGATATCCTTCCATCTTTTAAAAAGGAGCTTTATAGCAGTTATTCTGTTATGTTTATAAAAGGAATCTATGGTTAGCAATATCTTACCAGTTAGCCAAAATTAGGCTCCACACTTGGATACGTAAAGATAGTCTCTAGGTGGGTTTTCTTATTTTAAAATTAAACAGAACAAACAGAATTTTGTTTTGCTCTCCACAAATAAGCTGATGTTATATTCATTAGCAGCTGGAGAAGCTGCTTGGGTGATTTTCCAAGCACAGACCAGCCTGGATTAAGCACGTAGCATCAGTTTGGGTACCTGTGAAGCCTCATCGGCCTTTTGCTGGAGGACATTCAGTAAACTTTATGGTTTCGTATGGGAGTTGGATAAGTTGGATGACCTACAACCACCACTGCACCAAGCTCCCCTAACATGCTCCACTCCCTACAAACAGTGGGGACAAATGCATCACTCATGATAGGTGCCAGCCAGATTCGTTGAAGGGGAAGCCCCTGCAAGGGCATTCAGGAGAGTGAAGCACACGTTGTCCTTTCTGCTGATGAACAATCGTTCCTGATACCACTGGGGTTTACCACCTGCCGTGTTTGCAGCTGCAGAGTCTGCTTCCATCTCCCACGCACCATCCTCTCTCTTGCACGCAAGCGGGGCTACTCCAACAGCTTATTCATTGTTTTCCTTGCTTTGCTATGGCATAATGGAGCTGGCTGCCAAGCCTGCCACAGTCCTCTAGCTTTTTCATAAACTGCTAGATTTGATTTACAGAAGCCCTGGCTCTTCCCTGCTGAAATCTTGGAGGATGTGCACCACAGCTCCTTTCAGCTTGGGTACAATTTCCTTTTCTTGAGCCGTATCCCATGAATGCGCCTCTGTCTTGTGTGCCTTGCCAACAGCTTCTGCACAGTGCAACACTGGATGGATCTAGTTGTTCAGTGCCTAATTGCTGATGCAATCTTTTCCTCCTATGGAAAGTGAGAATGAAATTGCCTAAATTAAGCAATTGTAGTAGCCTTGAAGGATAAAGCTTCCTTTCTACTTTGAGCTGTTTTTGTAGTAAGGCTGCCATAACTGTGTTTTTCTCCTCTGTTTACTGGCATAGGAAAGAATGAATGATTGGGATTTTATGGTACTTACAGCTTGATATTCCCCCCCCCCCCCCCCCGCCGTGAACTATTCAAGTGACTTGCTCTTGGATTCTTAGCACCTTCTTCCCACTTTTCTACAGGGTTGGGGACAGTCAGAACAGAGAGAAAATACTCCCTTGAGCATGGAGTTTAAAACTTGATGATCTTAGAGGGCAGACTCTTGTCAGCATTGGCGCATCATCATCTCAGCAGGTCCAAGATCCAGCCCTTTGGACAGTCTGTTGTCCCTTTTGGTTAGGAGGGAGCACAGCTGTGAAGAAGGAAAACATGTGAGTCACGATCAGAGGGCTGCAGGAGCTGCAGTTCTCCTTTCCTCCAGCCAAGCCCAGCCCTCTTCTCGTCAAAATATTCAGTTTAATTTTGGGAGGACAAAAGCTTTCAGATGCAACACTCCAACCACTTTCTCAGGTGGAATAATCCATTCTTTCATTACAGCTGCTGTCAGAAGATGTACTCTTGGCAGGGAACAGCCTGACTTACAACTCTTTTACTGATATTTTAGCATCCTGTTTTGTGACTTGCTATTAAAAATGCTATAAATAATGGAGGTAGCAGTGAAGGTATGGTTGGGATTTTACCTGGTTGTTTTTCTCTTATTCGATCATCATGTGAGCTTGAAGAAATTGTGTGATCTCTCTGGACATCCAAATATCTGCAAAACAGGGACAGTATCTGCCACAGGAGTGGCACTGAGAGAGTGTTTACTGCACCTCAGTATGCATAACATACCTTCCTGAAGTAACTATTACACCCAGGGGAAACTCTGAAAGGGCAAATTCTGACATTTGGGCTCTTAGAAGATCTGAAACCTCGTTGCCCACCACGTAGATAAAATCTATGTGTTGCTGTTTTCAAGCAGTAGCCAGGGTGAAGCACGGATGAAATTACTTGTAGGTTTCTGTAGCTTTCATTTTTGTGCAGAGCGCATGGAGGAGACATTTCAGGCATTACTGTAGTGTTAATCCTTCGTGTTTCCCATAATCTGTATAATCCCTGTATTGTCCTTGGCATGTATGCAAGCCTCCTGTAAAGCTTCTCTCTTTAGAAGTTTCATGAACAAGTCAAAAGACGTGTCTTGCTTGACAGGCAAGGCTTGAGAACTTACTCTCTGACTCTTCAAATAACAATTTTTTATACATATCAGTATCTTTTAAAGCAGCATACTTACATTTGAGAGAATTAACATTCTTCTTCCCTCCTTTCTTCCTAACATGTGCACGACAGGACTTCAAGCCGATCAAGGCTGCAAATAGATAACTTTGAAGAGGGGACAATAAACCATCATGGCTTTGTTTTTCCCTTAAGATAATAATCCTCACAGTAATCCTGAAGCTCTGTTTCACAGCAAAGACACAGCACTTGAATTCCTGAAGTATTTCAGTGGTGGTTTTTCTTACTCAGGTTTGTCAAGCAGCCTGATTGCTCTAGGGAGCTTTTCCACATTTTGAGGCAGAGGGACTGTTTCTCCCCAAATCATGAAAAACTAGTTCTGCTGTGTAACTGCTGTTGCAGTCTTAATTAGCTGTGGTTTTGTATGCTCTCATGTGAAGGAGAGTGTTGGCTGCAACTCTCTTGAAAGCCTTTAGCAGTTTGGAAAGAACAAATTGCCTGAGAGGTAGTTTCTGTTGCCGGACTGGTTATCCAGAGTTTGTAAGAGCAAACTAGCTCATCCACTTCTCAGGTTTTTCCGTGCGATCTCATTTGTACAACAGAGTGTCCCCAGGCTACCACGTTGTTCTTGGGAAGAGCTACCATCTAGCAGCAGTAGCTGTGGATGATAACCAGATACTCCGGAGCTGTGGTTAAACATTCCTGAAATATTTAGGGAAAGCAGCATGATTTTGTCAGAAGTTTTTGTGCTTAATTGGTATGAGCACCGTGTTTACTTTGTCCAGGTCTGTTTTATTGTACATCCATGAAAAATAGTCTTGATCATCAATTCCTTAATAAAACAAAGGAAACAAAAGATTATTGGGGAGCGTTAACTCAGGGTTTAGCAATTTATCAAGGGCATACAACATGCCACAATCAGCTGACTATCATTACCTTAAATTCTTAATTCTTATCTTAAATTAAAGAAGCAGAAGCTCCCAACTCTTGGCTCTGGTACGTGCTGTCGAAGTTTTCCCATATACCATCTTGCTCATAGGTATAAAGGCAAGGGATGAGCTTTCATATGTTAATGACTGCCTTGTCAAAGTCTACCACAGACAAGGCTTGCTGCCATAAAACTCTTACCTTATCATGTGCTCCATATTAACATTTGCTGGTGTTGGTTTAACTTATGAACTTAGACGGGGTGGCTTGTGATAGCTCATCTGTGCAATGTGACAGTTCAACATTACGCTTCTAAATCTTAATGAAAGCCCAAGGTCTTCAGACATTCAGATTTAGTAAATGATTTTAAAACATTACTGCTAGATACACATAGAACAGGAATATGGATCAAAAAAGGATGGTTATTTTTTAAAGGTTATTTATGGGTAAATCCTTTGTGTTGCTTATTGTTTTCTCTAGATTTTCTCAAGCAGACCACATATGAAGTCGAGGCGTTCTTAGAAGCTATTCAGTTCTTCCGGCAGGAGAAAGGCCACTATGGGACATGGGAAATGATGACCGGCAATGAAAAAGAGGTAAAAGAATATCTTCCTGATTTTTTTTTTTTTTTTTTGCTTTGGATATAGCAGCTCTGAGGATGGTGAAAGTTGTAAAGCCTCTTGGGAAAAAATGGCATTTTTAAGTAGAAAATCTAGTAGGTAGAAATACCCAAGATTTCAAGATACTTCTTACAGATATATAAGTGATAATTCTTTTTTAATAAACCCCTTTCTGAGTTTTTTGCTAGAAAGTGAAAGAAAATGTGCTGTGAACTAAAGTTGTTGTGTTGTGCTGGAATGTAGGGATGGCCACATTTCCACAAAAAGCTCATACATCTACTTTAATTTTATGCCACGGGGTCAATTGGTGAATAAATGCTGTGTCTAAAACAAGGCACTTGCTAACGTCTCGTTAGCACATTTGCTGCTGTTTATTGTTTTGGTAAATCAGTGAGACCAAAAGCAATACACACCAAACTCAGAACCCACAGTCTGTATACAGCAGATACTCACTGTTGGGCTGTGCTCTCTTTTTCTGTCTTTCATGACAGCTATTTTGCAGGTAAGAGAGATTTTTTTCTTCTGTTGCTGTTACCTTTGTTACTAAACCCAACAGTTTCCTGTTGCTTGTCCTCTAATGCCTCTAGATGCCATCGTAGGAGCTCAGGCTTTATGAAGAACAGCTACATTTTGAAGAATCTCGTCATTTTGCTTTTCCCGTTCTTTGGGAATGAAGCTTTTAGTCCTGAGCTGATAAACTAGTAGACCTACTTATTGTGCCAGACTTCTGAAACAGTCTTGCATAGTAACAGTCACACTTAAACGCTAAAAATTTGTGTACTTCGGTTCTTCAGAAATGAGATGCTAAGCTCAGGGTCTGGGTCCATATTTGGGCACCTGAGTGAGCAGCTTTGGAGCACTGATGGTAGCTGAAGTAACTCCACCAATCCCTCTGGCATCACTCCAGATGTCTTTTAGTGCAATTGAGACATTATTTGGGCCCTGATTTATAAATTTTTTCCAAAGCACTGAGCACTCGGCAGCAAATATTTACTTTAGTACCAGCTGCTGGGTGTTTTCCTTGATGAAATCTGGCTTCCCTTGGGAAAACAGAAAAAAAGTCTGATGGAGAGTTCACAATCCAGGGTTTTGTTTTAAGAAACCAGATTATTCTTTTAGGAGAAGTCTACCTTTGAAATGCTGAAAAATGTGGAAACTGGAGAAGAATCTATAAAGTGTCTTTCCCAGTGCCATCATGTCAGGGATTGAAGTTTCCTGCTAACATCTGATAATAAATTCCTTAGTATAAGGAGTTCCATTTTTCCAGCGGAGGGAGCACGGGTTTTTCTCTTCTCCCCTCCTCCCGCAAGTTATGGAGCTATTATAGTGCTAGTTTCATTTTATGTTTTATTTTTCCTATTGCTTGCCAACTACTTACTCATTACCCATATACCTCGAGAGAACTGTAATCAGAAGACATCCAGACTAGTTATGCTATTATCTTCTTAGTAATAATTCATTCTCTAAGTATAGTGTGTTCTCATGCCTGCTTTGACCAAATATAATAATTATTTTAGGCAAATATCCAAGCTAAGTGAATGTTTGGAACAAGCAATCTACAATTTGTTGCTGTGAAAATCTCTGCAGAATGACAATAAATATATTCCCTGACATTCATTTGTAATGACAGAGTCCCTGCAGCATTAGCTCACGTGATTCTGCCTAGGTACTGCAACATGGACGTCATATTAGCAAGTACCCAGTCACTCAGCTGAAGACCTACTAAACTTTTTTTGTGTCGTAAAAATTCCTTTTCCTGGTTTTGTTTTTGTTGTTTTTTGTTTTTAAGGTTTCATTACTAACAAAGGATAAATTGAATTGTAAATGGTATTTCTGTAGATTAAGTGCTGAAATACAGGGTTTAAACCAGGCAATTTTTGACAATGCTTGCTATAGGCAACAGTACAGCCACATAGTGGGAGCACCACAACACACTAATGTTATACAAGCATAATTCCATTGATCAGTACAACATAGAATCATAGAATCGTCAAGGTTGGAAAAGACCCTTAAGATCATCGAGTCCAACCGTTAACCTATCACTGCCAAGTCCATCTATACCATGTCCTCGAGCACCACACCTATCCGTTCTTTAAATACCTCCAGGGATGGAGACTCAACCACTTCCCTGGGCAGCCTGTTCCAGTGCCTGACTGCCCTTTCGGTGAAGAAGTTTTTCCTAATATCCAACCTAAACTTCCCCTGGCACAGCTTGAGGCCCTTTCCTCTCGTCCTATCACTTGTTACTTGGGAGAAGAGACCGACCCCCACCTCGCTACAGCCTCCTTTCAGGTAGTTGTAGAGAGCAATAAGGTCTCCCCTCAGCCTCCTCTTCTCCAGGCTAAACAACCCCAGCTCCCTCAGCCGCTCCTCATAAGACTTGTGCTCTAGACCCTTCACCAACTTCGTTGCCCTCCTCTGGACACGCTCCAGCACCTCAATGTCCTTCTTGTAGTGAGGGGCCCAAAACTGAACACAGTACTCGAGGTGAGGCCTCACCAGTGCCGAGTACAGGGGCACTGTCACCTCCCTGGTCCTGCTGGCCACACTATTCCTGATACAAGCCAGGATGCCATTGGCCCTCTTGGCCACCTGAGCACACTGCTGGCTCATGTTCAGGCGGCTGTCAACCAACACCCCCAGGTCCTTTTCCGCCAGGCAGCTCTCCAGCCACTCCTCCCCCAGACTGCAGCGTTGCATGGGGTTGTTGTGACTGAAGTGCAGGACTCAGCACTTAGCCTTGTTCAACCTCATACAGTTGGCCCCGGTCCAACGATCCAGCCTGTCCAGGTCCCTCTGTAGGGCCTTCCTACCCTCCAGCAGATCGACACTTCCACCCAACTTGGTGTCATCTGCAAACTTAGTGAGGGTGCACTCGATCCCCTCATCCAGATCATCAATGAAGATGTTGAACAGGACCGGCCCCAACACTGAGCCCTGGGGAACACCACTCGTGACCAGCCGCCAACTGGATTTGACTCCATTTACCACCACTTTCTGGGCTCGGCCGTCCAGCCAGTTTTTAATCCAGTGTAGAGTGCACCCATCCAAGCTGTGTGCAGCCAGCTTCTCCAGGAGAATGCTGTGGGAGACAGTGTCAAAGGCCTTACTAAAGTCCAAGTAGACAACATCCACAGCCTTCCCCTCATCCACTAAGTGGGTCACCTTGTCATAGAAGGAGACCAGACTAGTGAAACAGGATCTCCCTGTTCTACATTCTACATGAATGTAGAATAACATATTGGTAAATCAAGGATAGCTGAATAAGGGATTAAAAAACCCCAGACCCCTACAGTGCAGCTTTTGGTACAGAAATATAAAGCCAATCCAGCATTCCTAAAAACGTTTCCAGAGAGCTCAGGTTCTTCAGAATATGTTTGATACGTTGTCACATTTATTATTCAGTCTGTGGTGCCCCACTATGGGTTATTCATGAGATTTTTTTTAAGTGACTCATTAGTTTAGGACCTGAATTAGTCCATTGGTTTTGATAGGTATTTGAGTCAGCATAGCTGAACTTGAGTGGTGCTGTGGCATAATCTATAAGAACTTAAGTTATATGAAACAACAATAATAGGGTATTGCATATTATAGGTATATTAATAAGTAGGGTATTGTGTGATATATTTCTGTAGGGGCTGTCTTATGCCCAGGAAGTACTCTGTTTTGCACTACATGGCAGGCAGTCAGAGCCCTTTCCTACTTACTGTTGCTGTCTAAATTCCTGCCATTTCCCTATCGTGCTGTTGGTGCATCATGGGACTCCTGATAGCAGTAAAGGAGGAGCACGTCCCCACAAAAGGAGTGTTTCTTGTGTTCATAGAGTCCTTTGTCAAGTGTGACAGCTGGAGGAAGCAGTGTTGCTCTGACTTTAGTATCAACTGTATGTCTAAAACCCACTCGAGCAGCCGTAGTATGTGAGGTTGAATGCCATGAAACACTGGCACTCCAAGCATGATGAAAATACAAAGTTGAGCAGTGTTTTTGCACTCTCTATTGGCTCAGCCAGCAGCTGGATGCATCAGGGCAGTGATCCTTGAATGAGGACTGTGCTAGGCTGTTGTTGAAGCAAGGAAAAAAGCTGGGTTCAAATACGCATCACTTTTAGCAAAAACTCTGCTCAAGCCCCACTGGAGAGGAAGGAGGACTACATACTTTTGTCTGTGAGACTTTACTGAAACTGTTGATCAAGCTAGTAGTCCTTCACCCAGATTAAATGAGAAATGTACGGAACATTAAGATGCATTTTGTCTGCTTTTTTATAGGGTTACTATGTCTCTCTGTGATTTGTAGGATATCCACTGCACTTCAAAGCTTTCAAGAGACTGTGGACAACCACATATGTGCTGTACAGTCAGGACAGATCAAAAGCCTTGATGAAAGGGTTATGTTCTGTTCTGTATAGCACATGCAGAATAGTATTGCCGCTGTCATCATAAATTGGCAGCTGTGCATCTGTAACTGTGGGCCAGTACAAACATACCTGGGCAAGATCTATGAACAGAAAACGAGCATGTCCAGAAAGAAAAGATTTCCCTCCCTCCTCTGAATCATGAGGATGACTAATGACTGAACCAAATACAGGACTGAGGTATCTAGTTCAAAATCGAGATGCTTTAGTAGAGAAATTCAAGAATCTAGCATATATCGCCAGCACTGATAGATGCCTCCATAGGAAACATGTTCAGAGACCTGAGATCACAAAGAAATAGAAATAGGGCAGGTCCCATGATGAACTGCCTCCCTCTGCTTGCATAGTTTGCCCTGTTGGCCAACAGCAAGAGGAAAGTGCAGGAGAAAGAGAGGTGTTGCAGCTTGCTCAGGCCAGAGATACGGTGTCCATAAATAAAAAAAAATGGAGAGCAAAGCCTAAGCTCTCAAAACCAGATGTGTGCCTGTTAACTCTGTATATTTATTGCAATTTGGTGTATCTGAGTGGGACGGGCAAGAAAGAAGTTGTAGTTCAAATCTAGGCAGAGGAGGTGCAAAGCCTTACAGAGTGGGTGACTCTGAAGAAAACTTCTGAAATGGTTGCCAGTGAATGAAACCAGGAACCTGGCTCACACCATTTCATTCTTTCTGTATAGAAGAAGCCAGACTTTGATGCTTCTTCTGTACAAAGTTGGGTGACACTATGAAGAGAACCACAGAACCGGAGAATAACGTAGTTAAAAGGGGATCTCTGGAGGATATTGGCCCAAATCCCCCACTCAAAGCAAAGCCAACTTTAGGAGCTTTGTGCAGTTGAGTTCTGAAGATATCCAAAGTTGGAGATTGCATGACTTGTTCCCATGACTGCCCTCATGGTGAAACGTATTTCTTAATACCTGTACTATTTCCCTTGTTGCTACTTTTAGCTGTCACCTTCTTCCTTTCCCTGTGCATTTCCAAGAAAAGTCTGGCTCCGTCTGCCCATTGTCCTCCATTATGTAGTTGTAGACAGCAGTAAGGTCTGCCCTGAGCCTTATCTTCTTAAGGCTGAGCAAATCCAGTTCCCTCCACCTCACATGTCATGTGCTCCATCCCCTGACCATCTTGGTGGCCTCTGCTGGACCCACTCCAGTGTGTCAAGATCTGTCTTGTACTGGGGAGCCCAAAACTGGACACCGCTCCAGATGCGGTCTGACAAGTGCTGAATAGAGGGGAACATTCTCCTCCCTCGACCTGCTGTTGCCCTTTGCTGCAAGGGCACCCTGCAGACCGATGTCAAATTTCTTGTCCACCAGGATGCCCCAAGTCCTCTTCTGCAAAACTGCTTTCCAGCCAGCTGTCGCCAGCCTTTACTTGTGCACAGGATTGTTCCATCCCAGATGCTGAACTATGCATTTGCTTTTGCTGAACTTCATGAGGTTTTTGTCCAACCATTTCTTCAGCCCATCTAGGTCCCTCTGAATAGCAGCTTTGCCTGCCAGCATATTGACCACTCCCCCAAATTGCTATCATCTGTATTCCCAGTCTGATGTTTTTTTCTTTCCAGTTGGAAGCATCTGCAAGACTGAATTGCCAGTTAGATACTGGGATCAGAGAGGGTGATGCATCTCTTCTACAACCACTGAACCCTGTTTCAAAGTGAAAACGTTCTTGAGGGAGAAAAGTACTCAGTATCAATTTAGAAAAATACAGCAATGATAGACTGACAATATACTTATAGAAATAATTAAAAAATGGGGCAATGACACATTTTCCTCAGTTTTCCTACATTCCAGCACAAACACTTGATGTGTAGAGTCCCTTTGACACTTTTCTTCCCCCTGCCTTTCTGCTGTAGTGCACCTTTGTCACAGAATAGCTTCTTAGGTTATACATTTCATATATTTTTTGTTCAAGAAGCTGGAGATGTTGGGAGGAGACTTTAAAGTATATGAATTTTCCAATGTGAAAGTTTTACTGGTTTTAGACCAGTATAGTTGCCTTTTACTGACAAAAGTAAAAGTTGAAAAGCTTGAAAAGTTTTTCACAAACTGCAACAGCTATTTATTTTATCCTTTTTGCCTGAGGATTAGGCTGGAGCTAATAAGTCTTTTGGATCATGTTACACATTTTTGAGTGCTCAGTTTTCAGATGAACAACAGTGTGTGAACAAGTCATTTTAATCTTCTGACCATATAGATCCTGAGCAACCTTGTGATGGAGGAACTCCTGCCTAACCTTCAGACAATGATACTGCCTAAAATGAAAGGAAAGAAGAATGATAGGAAGCGGGCCTGGTTTGGTGTAAGTACTGATATTTGCAGAGTAGTTGTTTCTCATAGCAGTTGTCTGTGTATGCTGATTCTGATCTATGCTTATTAATTTAATTTGGGTTTAGATCGTAGAAGAAACTTACGGCTTAGTCCAGCAGCAGGTGTCAGAAGGATTAAGTACCTTGAAAGAAGAATGCAGAGATTTTGCAAAAACTCTTGAAGGAACCATTCGCTCAGACATGGATCAGATTCTGAACTGCAAGAACTTCTTAGCTGGAAAAATCAAAGGTTAGTGGAGGAACAGCTGTGTTTTGGAGCAATTTTTTAATGTCTCCCATTGTGTTGCTCAAATTAGCAGATGTCATTGTTTTGAAATCCTCATGTGTTTTGCAAAATCCAACTGGAGACACTGATTTTCAGAAAACAAATGCTTTGAACCTCTGCTGCCTTTGATGGGAACTGATACCTGTGGCCACTGTGTCTGTGAAAATAGCAGGTCTCCTCAAGCTGGAGCTAGAGCTGACAGGTTTTGAGTATCCTGATTAGAGTTGCTCATTCTGCTTTCATTTCCACTTGGACAGCCTTATGTAATGAAGATACAGGTCACATGAGCGTAATTAAAAGTGTAGTGGTTTTGACCTGACATCTAGCAATGCACCACAAAAACAGGTTCTGGTTATGTGACAAATTCATAGGCTACCAAAGAATACTTAATCCAAAGGGCTTCTTAGGTGGTTTTAAACTAATGTGAAGTAATTATAATTTTGCTATGAATATAAAAATGAGTGTAAAATGCAGGGAAAACATTAGTTTATGTTGCTTAAGCTAGCAAATAAAAAATAGCTGATAATTTAGGAGCTGTTTTGATAAAATTCAGGATGTTCTGTTGATATTCTCACATATCAGACTAGGATGCTTTCAGTGAACTGGAGTACCAAGTTCGGATAACTCCTTATACAGTCACTGTGGACACGCTCTGTGCAAACCTCCCAGTGTGTATCAATACTGACAGCTGCCCTTTCCTCTGCTCTCACAGTGCCCCTGAGCTGCTAGCGTTTGGTTAGGTGGGGCATGGGAAAAGATGTTTCATTGTCACTCATAAAACTATAAACTCTCCTTTCATCACCCTCATCATCTTGGCAGAGGTGTCACTCCAGGGAAAAATACGGAGTCGTTTAATTCATTGTAAAGTAGATCAGTATATCTCTTAGTAGCCTAAATGCAACCGTTGTATTGTCTGGCACTCCAGCCGCTGTTTCTGAGCCTGCCCAGAAGTGCTGCACAGAAAATATCCAGCCATTTCTCGCATCCATATTGGAGGAGCTCATGGGTCCAGTGAGTTCTGGATTCACTGAAGTCCGCTCACTTTTTGATAAAGAAGTTAATGAAATCATCCAGGACTTCCAGAAGACAAATGACATCACGAAGCTAAAGGAGGTAAGACAAAAATATATCTGGAGCCTTTTACGTTAACACAAGGACAAGCAGTGTTTGCTTTCCCAGGTGGTAGTATGTTAGCACTTGGTTTTGTCATTTAGAAAGCCTTGTGGTATTTGTGCAACTAGAGTGTAAATATCAGAATTTGTTTTAGGGCCACTGTTACATGCTCTATTAAAAATTCGCCTCTGGTTGCTTTCTCTCAAAACCTGTTCTTCCTCCACTGGAACGCAGAATGTGGATCAGCTTATGAACCTACCATTCAACTCTGTGAAAATGGAGCCTTGCTATCTGAAAGTGAACCTCCTCCAGGAGCTCCTTCAAGACCTCAAGAGTCGCTTCAGGGTCTATCACATTGATTTTGTGATTCAGAGGACACAGAACTTCATGCAAGAGGTACTGTAAGATCCAGTTTTTCCTCCTGGGAGAACAGGTTAGGTTTGTCCTTCTAATCTGCTTCAAAGTAATCTTGATAAAAAGCTGCGCAAGTGTCCCAGAATATATCTCAATCAAAGTACACGTAACAAAACCTAAGAAAATCACAGCTAGAAGCTGTTTCACATTTATATTTGTGAGGCTGCATGCGTGTGAGTCTTTCAGTATGGCACAACAATTTTGGATGGATCACTTCTTCCCCTGAACCTTGATGTTCTGAATTCTCAGTGTCTCAGCACCTGAGAAAGCTGTGCTTGTACCAACAGGGTGGCTAAAATCTACCTGATTTCCATTCTCAAGGGTTGATTTTTCAGGAAGGATCTTAAATATATTTTACCAAAATGGACCGTCTCCTCCTTGGTAGCTTATTTTCTCATTAATATAAAGTAAGGCAATTAATGTTAGAAACTGGCAATTACTTGGACACAGATGACATCTCAGGATGTAGCTGCATGTAGGTGCTTTAACCAACTTCGCTTCTCATGGGAATGACTGAAACAACTACATCATTTCAGATGAAAAAGAAACTCCACCTCATTTTCCTCTCTAGTGTGTATTGGTATAGGCTATAATTTTGCTTTGCTTTTATTTCTTCTGGATGCTTGGCCAGAAATCTATAAGGAGCTGGCCAGCAGACTTCTTTTGATTGCCAGGTCACAAGGCAGATTTGACCTTGTAGCTCTATGTTGAATCCTGTGATTTTAATCTGTAGTTGAGAAACTATTAAATAATCTAGTTGGTAATCTTGTCAAATGGAGCTGGTCCAGTTCTGTGGAGTGGGAGTTACGAATGCAGAAAGCAAGTCTCTAGCACAGTGCTGGGATAGGGTTTTCCTAAAAGCAGCTCTTCTAAGTACAGCCGTGATCAGCAGCTGAAGAATTATTCAGAAATAAAATTCTGATTTCATGTCTGGGTCTTTCAGGGTGGACCAGTCCAAAATGCTGCCAAATAGAATGTCTTTCAGTAAGTATAGACCATGAGTGAAGACAAAGAAGTAGACAGAAAATATATCCCATACAAACCAAGTGTTGGTTTTTTTTTCTGAACAGAACATGAGTCAAAATTCACAATAAAAAAGTTAAATTAAAGCACAAGTTGTTCTAAAAATGCTGTTGCCGCTTCTCTCTCTTTAAAAGGCCGGTATCTAAAAATGCTGTTATTGCTTCTCTCTCTTTAAAAGGCTGGTATTTTTCTCATATAGTAAGTAGTTTCACTCTTTGTCCATGGACATTTAATTTATTAACGAGTAAGGTCAGACATGTCTGTGCTCGTGTAGTCTTAATGTAAAAAAAGCGTTTTGCTTAACTCTGGTGGAGGCTGGAGCAGGATTCTTTGGCTTGGGAGCTTGGCATCCTCTAGTGGCCAATTTTAGGAAATTTTGGAGCACAATGCTCAACTGGACTAAATAAAGCAGCTTTAGTGACTTCACCTGAACTATACCAATTCATGATTTGCTTCAAATAAAAATTTAAATAAAAAGTGAGCAGTTCATCTTTTAATTAGCCTCAGACTTAACTCTACACTGATCCTGTCTTTTTCTTGTATCCAAGGTCTTGCAGTGCATGAGCCTTTACTGTACCGCCTTCTGATGCACACACAAATTGAGTAAACCTCCATCTTCTCCATTTCCATTTATAAATACAGTCTGTATAGTCCAATCCTACATTATCTGCAAAGTCAGTTATAAAAATCAGCCTTCAGCATTTGTCACTGCATATTTTCATTCATGAAAATATTACTAGCCAAGGAGGAATTAAAAGCATAAGTATGTACATATTCATTTACAAACTACAAGAAGTCCTCTATAGTATATGGCTGTCTATGTTATATCAACTGGGATGGTCCCACATGATGCAAAGACAGACCCAGTGGTATGGACAGCCTCCCTGGGGATGTCCCTGTACTTCTCCAGTAAGAATATAGTGAAATTTGAATGGAAACACTTAGCTAAAAAAGGCAAAACCTCATTAAGTAGACATAACTGCTTGCAGAACTGTTTTTCTGAAATATCTTTTCAGAGTAGGGGGTTTAATATTTTTAATGAATCTCTGGATAACCTGAAAATATGGCAACTGCCAGCCTAACATAGTTCTGTGAGAAATTACTGCACTCTGTGCGATTTTTGCTGGTAATTATTTGTATTATAGGGAAAGCTACCAGTTAATTAATTTTAGAAAAAATTATCTGCAGTATTAATGATTAAGACCATTAGAATCTGGTAGGAGTCAATGGGAGTCCTCTTATTAGGGATGAGTTTTGTTTATGGCCTTTATATATAGATGATCAATTGTACTTTTTGTCTTTGTCACCATCAGTTTGGATGGTAACATGAAATTAAATCTGTACAAGAAAGCTGTGATAGCATAATAATGATACCAAGGCTTACTTTTCTTTATTTATTGCAACATTTCTGTGCACGTTAGCCTTCAGAGAACTGAAATACAGCAGAAAATTTTTGGACAATATAAATGAATCTACTCTGAGTAAGTTTGCTGATATAACTGTTTAGTTACATTAGCAGACTTCCTAGTATTGACCTGCCTGTAAACTCAAGATAGAAGTTGAGGTAGTTTCATTTTCTTATTCTCTTGCATTTGATCATCTTCTATTTGGTTTCTGATTCCAAAACTGAGTGTTGCAATCTAAACTAAATAAGGCTTTTCTTCCCCTTCCATAATCATTTAAAGTACTTGAAATATTTATTGATTTTAGGCTCATTATTCTTTCTCTATTTCTCCTTCTCAAAAATACAATTTAAGTTAACACATTTATCATGCTTCATGTATGTAGGAATTTTATGTTACTGGTCTTTAACAGATTTTTTAATTATTATTTTTAGCTAATGGAAAATGCAGTTTATACTTTTGAGCAGTTGTTCTCCCCAAGTCACCAGGCAGACTCGGCAAAAGTTGCAACAACCATTGAAAAAGTCAAGTTGAGAGTACTGAAGGTAAATGTGATGTTGCATTTGCACAGGAAGACCTTGGGTTCTGCCTTTTTGGAAACTGAGAATATATTTTATGATAATTTATCTCAGTATTTGAAAGAAGGTATCTCTTACCATCCAGCTGGAAATACTGATTTGGTGGCACTTAGCACACCTGATCTTTTTGGGGGGTAAAACCTAATTCTGGGCAGACACTTGTAAAAGTATTTTCATGTGCAGTCCTTTTAACTGCAATTAAATCAGCTGGAGATGATGCTGTGGATCTGGGTAAATAATTTTTTATTATCTTTATAATTAGTCTGCCCCTTTAATTCGTTCCTCTTGGATGAGGCAGTGCTGAAATATCTGGAGAGAGCAACCAGGGGGCTGTTTCTAGCCTAGGTAAAAAAAAAAAAAAAAAAAAAAAGAAGGGAAAGAGATCCCAGAAAACCAGATTTTAGAGTATTTTTGTAAAAGCTGGAGTAACCTGCATGGGAATTCAAACCCCTGAGTGCGTCCGTGATGTGGCATCCTTTGGGATTCACCCGTCACCAGTTACAGGTTAACAAGAACCAGTTCCTCCTATGAGTGATTAATAACCCCAGGCACATTTGGGCTTGTTTCTCTTTTTGTCTGTTTTGACAGCAATATGATTATGACAGCAGCACTATCCGGAAGAAGATATTTCAAGAAGCACTGGTACAGATTACTTTGCCGACAATGCAAAAGACACTGGCTTCAGCGTGCAAACCAGTATGTTTCTGTGATTAGAAAAAAAAACAATAATAAAAGGCAGGGAAGAATTAACATCTTGGCAGTAAATCTGTTTTCTCTTGGGGAGTCAGGCAGATTGGCTGCCTGCTTGGCCAAATGATGCTTAGATTTGCCAGGTTGTGGACTGATGTGGCAGTAGGAAGATTTCAGGAAACAGGGAAACTGTATATACAGCTTGCTTTCCCAAAGCTAGTTGCAGACCTTTGCCCATCCCCGTTTCATTTCTTCCCTAGAGATCTGAAGTCCCCTCAAACTGGACTCCTCTTGACAGCTATGATTGTAGGTTATGAGCTTGTCTTTGTGTTCAGCAGCCCTGCTGCAGACTCAAATTCAGTCCGTGGGAGAGGGCACTTTCCTCTTCAGCACCCTGAGGCACAGCTGTGACCATACACAGCCTCTGCTAACGACCTCCTTCAAAGCCAAATGCCTGCTTGGGCAGCAGGAACAGCAAGCAGACAGGCTGTGCACTTGCTTTCAGTGATTTTAAATGGAAGTAATTGTCTCAACAATCTGGAAACAAACATACAGAGACATTCTCTGTTGCCCTTAATCATATGGGTAGGTTAGTACTCAGCAAATGCAGCTACCAGAGTTTCATGGAGATGTTATCAGTGTGGCCACATCAGGGGCCAGTTGGAATGCTTTTCACCGTGGCTCAAAATAAATAGCCTTTACCCTTCTCTTGCATTTTCACTGGACCTGCTGAAAGATGACTGCCCTAAGCCATCCCAGCCTCTCTGCCCTTTTGTTTCTCTTGATGTTCATCATATCCCTGAAGCTATAAGCTCTCACCACGGCGTGCTGCTCTTGCTGATCCTCTCCAGCTTGTTTCAGTTCCAAAAACAAGTTTAAAACTAAGTGTTTTGCCAAGTTATGCTTGCGAGTCTTTGAATATGGATTATTAATACTTACAGCTTTCAAAAATGTATTTAAAATCACTCTCTTCTGTATGTCACTCTACTTTCTTTACTATCCCCAAAATAATAGTCTCTTGTAGAGTGTCAGCAGTGCCTTCAAGACATGGTGTCTATGCACAGGGGCAAGCATTTCATCATCTTGAATGTATGTAGAGAGGATGGAGTCCCACATTGTGGCTCTGTCATACAGGACGGAGGAAGCAGTGGTGGTGCAAACCTCACATTTTAAACCTTTCTGTTTAATTTCCCGCAAGCGTTTTGCATTTGTGCCTCTGCAGAAATGAGCAGCCAGCTCTAGAAGCAAACGTGTGGCAAAATTGACATGCCCAGTCAAGTCTTGACCTTTTACTTGAAAGCCTCCAGGTGTTCGTATGTAGGCACCTCTTCTAGAAGTGGGCAGAGGTCACTTAATTTACTTTTTATAGACCACCAAGCAGCTGCTTAGTGATAATGACTCAGTTATTGTCTAGACAGCCTATTGCATATAAATCAGTAAGCTAAAAATGTTACACACCTATTAGAAAAACAAAACCAAACCCTGTATCTCCCATGCTCGCTGTGGATTTGGCTCCTTGGACAAACAGTGAGTGAGGCATTTCCTCACCAGCTATTTATTTCAGAATTGTTTGTTATAGTGCAGATGGCAATGATCTATAGTGCTTTTAAATGTAATTATAGCGCAAGAATACTGTTTGATAAGTGCATAATAAATTGTGAATACACATAGTTCATGTAGTCATAGTTCAAATAGTTCACCTCAAGAGCCAGCAAGGAGCATTACAAGACCTGCTAGATGGCATCTCCAGGGTGCTCTGTTGAAGTAGGACTCTCAGAATCTCTCATTTTTATATATCTGTTCCTTTCTTTGTGTCTGCACAGGAGCTGCAGAAATACGAGCAATTAATTTTTGCTGATTACACTAGCGTTATCCAAGTAGAGAATGTGTACGAAGAGATTTTATATCAGACACTGCTTGAAGAAACTCTGAAAGGTGAGAACATTCTTGAGGTGACAGTAATAACATTTTGGCTGTTGGCCAGTGAGCTCTTGCTTCAGACCTTCCCAGAGTCCTACCCTGGCTGTTTCAGACCCAGGTCCCGCTTTCCCGAAGTCTGGTGGTTACGATGCTACAGTGCTTTCATTTAGCTCACTAAAGACGTGTGGTAAGCCCTAAAATCTAAATCATGGGGCAGCTTTACTAAACCTGGGAAACCATGTGATAGCTTGGCTCAAGCCTGTTTCTAACAAAATGTAATTATGCCAACTTCATTTTATCTTGATTCCCTGGGCCAAGGAGTGAAATTATGCTCTTGTTTGCAAAGACTTGGTGATATCTAATGGCAGCGAAAATGAATTCCCCCAAATGAAATGTACTGCTGGATGCAGTTTCCAGTACATCACTGATGCCAGTGCAGTACTCCCTGCAAATTTCTCTGCTTTTGTGTCAGAAAATTAAACTATTCTTGATGGCATGTATAGATATATAAAATACTTGTATCTCTCTGGATCTGTCTGTCTGTCTATACTCTAGATAAAAAACAAGCTTCTGTATTGCACAATAAGTTTTAATAGCTCCTCTCTGGCACTCCTGTTCAAAAATACCAGTATAATAATTAATGTAATGAGCATGCTTCTATTCATATATTCACTGTAAATACTTCTGCATTGAAACATTACCCTTGTGCATTGCGGGTCCTCTGGTAGTTTTCTATTACAGCAATGCTTAGGTCAATATTGAAGTTCCATTATTCAGAAGAGATAAAATCCTCCCCCTCTCAAAGAAATGTAAACTAAAAAAGCAAGTTGAAAATGAATATCAAATATCTGTAGTATCAAAATGTATGACATTAGAGACTTGGGAAAATGGTGTACCTTTTTCAAGGTACCTCTGTCAGTCTTTCCAAAAGAGTTTGATCTTTCTGTTTTATTTAGTGATAAAAGAAGCTGCCGTTATGAAGAAGCACAACCTCTTTGAAGATAACTTGAATTTGCCCTGTGAAAGTGTGTCCAGCTTAACGGACCTAAAGACCCCTTCAGGATCAGCACAAACAACTCCTGCGAAGAAGCCTTCCACCGCCCGAGCCGAGATGTCAGACCCTGAAACTCAAAGTGACGAAACGCTCATTGTGACGGAAAAAATTTCTTGGGAGAAGGGTGCAGATGATAGAAGGTCATCAGACAAAGAGGCAGTTGCTTCCGGTAATACGGCTGGTGATCAGGCAGGCAAATGTGAACAAGTGGTCGTTACAGACATCGGTGAAATACAGGAATCCTTTACAGCTACCCTTACAAAACAAAAAGTTGGAGAGGAAAAAATTGTTCTGGAGAATGAAGACACGGTGGGAGCAAAGTGTGTAGTGAATGCTGAGAAAGAGCTTAAGACACAACAAGAAGCTATGGAGGAAGAAGTAGCTCCTGGGACTGAAACTGCAATGAAAGATTTTGGAGCCACCGTTGAAAAAGGACTTCAGGCACATGAAGGAGCAGTGGAGGAAAAGGTAACTTCTGAGAGTCAAACGGCAACGGATGCTGCGGTTGTTGGTGGCGCTGAAAAAGAAAGCCAAGCACAGGAAGAAGTTGCTGAGATAAAGCTGACTTCCCCACATGATAATGTAGCAGAAGCAGAGATTTCAGGGAATGCAGAAAAGAAAATCAAGGTAGAAAAAGAATTATCTCAGAGTGAAAATGCAGTAGAAACAGGGTTTGAAGAGGGCAGTAAAAAAGAAAGCAATGATGAAGGAGCGAGTACTGAGACAAGGGTTATTTCCCAGGATGAAAACACAGGGAAAGAAGGGTTTGGGGATAATCCTGAAAAAGAAAGCAAGTCAGAAGAAAAGAGTTGTAAATCCCCTGATGATGTGAATGAGATAAGGAGTTTGCTGATGGTAACGGTTGAGATACCAGTAGATACTCCAGCTGAGAACATAAAGGAGATTTGTGAAGCTGAGATATTAAAGTTGCAGGAGCACAATAAAGGGAACGACGAGTTGAGCAAAATGGCTGTGGCAAAAATTCAAGTGACCCAGACGATGATGAATAAAGATGCAGCAGAATGCATGGAGTTCAAGGAGGACCAACCATCTTCATCTAGTTTGGGGGCAGATGGTACGAATTTGGAGAATGTATCAAAGGTGGCCTGCAGTATGGCACAAGCAGAATGGCTGGTGGAAGGCTCAGCTACGCCTCAGGAGGCAAAGGCAGGGGTGGATATCAAGCAAAGCGTTTGGTACACAGGTGTGGGAAGCTGCCAAAGTGATAGATTGCAGCCAGGGGAAGACACTGAAAATGTGTCTGAAGGCAAAATATTAGGTGGGGAGGAAGGAGGAGCAGGGAATAGCCATGCCGTCCTGGTGGAGGTAGGGACTGAGAGCTTTTTTCATAATCCTGCTGAAAATGCAGACACAACACAAGTGCCCATTTTGGATACAGAAAACCCAAGAACAGGACTGCTAGACGTGCCAGTTTCTTTGGTGCCGGAGCAGGGCGAGGTTAGCGCCATACAGGTCACAGGAGATACAGAGGCTGGTGAGGGTGAAGGGAAGCCAGAAGATGAATCATGTTCACACAAGGAAATAAAAAGCACAGAAGTAAAAGATAGTTTCACAGAAGAAAACAGAGAAGATAGTTGTGCACAGCAAAACTCTGAAGAGTAAGAAGCGTTTTTCAGCCCAGCCCTGCAGGATTTATTTACTCCAGTAATCCCTGTTTAATTGTGAATACTTACTTGGGTCGGGGCTAGAGAAAATGGGCTTTGTTGTGGTATCACCAGCTCTTGCAGTTTTAGCACAGATCCCTTCCTGAGTGATGGGTGATAGGTTTCTTTCCGGTTAAAGTCCTCACTGTTTAAAACCAGGTTACTGTTGGGAACCTCATCTTTCACTTAAAATTTGCTACCTTTAATGGTTATAGAAAAAGTCTGAAAATGTGACCACTGAGTGCTTCAAAAGCAACTCACCCCAACTATAAAGTTATTTAACAACTTAACTGTCCTTAGGTGTTTTAGCAGGGGAGTAGCTCATGATTTTCAAATGCATGGATTTAACAAGTACTGCTATGATTCTTAAGTGGTTGCTGTCAAGGATGCTTTTAGTATTTGCATGCGGTATACAGGAAATAAATAAAATTTCTAGTAGTTAAACAGAACAAACCAATTAATTTAGTAGGTAGCTCAAAAGCCATACTCTAGGCAAACTCTGCAAACTGATTACTTAATTATTTTAAAGTTTTGATGGTATTAAAGACAAGCAAGTGTTCTGATTTTTTTTTTCTCTTATTGCTATATTTAAAATGGGGAAAATATGGGAGCAGGTTTCTCAGTCCCACTCTGCACTTCTGGGTTATATAGCCTTCCAGAGCACTTTATGGCTATTTTATATTGTTTTATTTTATGGAAGGGAAAGATGAGAGTGTTTACAATAACTATAACCATTAGGCAGCATCTTTCTATTTTACTTCCCACCATAAAATATATTCACTTGCACCTATCTAATAAAGAATATTAAAAGTCCTGCCATTCCCATTCTTACTAACTTAAGTCAGAGTTACTCAGTTCTGTAGGCCATTTTAGGTACATAAACTCTATCATAAATTGCAATCATTGTGAAATATCATAATCATTGCATATGATTTCTAATACAGATGTTAACTGAAGCAAAAAGCAGCCAGAGGTTGTGCTTAGACTTTGGAGTGCAAAATCACATTTCAAAAGCAGGTATTAAAATGAGACCTACTGCTTTCATAGCCACCATATTATCATCCGTATCAAATCATAATCTATGCACAAAGTTGCTTGTATGCATTATTTGTGTGCACAATTTAAAGCCTGTGCACAGAAAAGGTTGGAAATGAAAAACAGTATTTTAATAAATTGGGCTTTCGAGATCAAGACCTCACTTTAGAGGTCAGTTTAAGGCACCTTAAAAATTTGGCCTGGTATTTCAGACTGTTTCTGAATAAACAGAATACAGTAGAGGACAGCAAAGATTAATGCTAAATACAGTAAGGACTGCAGGATTTACGCCCATAAAAACATGGGAAGAAATAACAAAGTCCCGAGAGCATAATACTTGTTGGCATTTAACTTCAACAAACTGTGCAAAGTCTATTATTTAATGCTATCAAAATATGCTATAATACTAACAGAGAATTGACACTAGAGGAACAGGCAAATATTACTGCATAAGTAAGGAACGTCGTTGAGTAACTGGACCAACTGCAACATCACTATTGTAAAATAAATGCAACTCCTGTTTATTCCAGAAGCCATACTGCGGTATACAAACATTAAGATCACAGATGTTTTCCTTGCAGAAGTACTTTTACTCATTTCCTCCTTATATTTCATGCAAAAATACTGATTTGTAAATTCACAAACCACTGTCAGCCAATATTTTTATAAATCATTAGTTATTTCTAATTGGTACTGAATGTTAAGTGACTTCAAATTTATAACGTGTGCTTTACAGTTAAGCAGCAGCAGTCTCTTCTAGCTATGCTAAAATTAGAGGACATGATGTTTTTTAATATGGTGTTTTGTATAAAAGAGGCCTTGCAAGGCAGCGACGGTTACTGTCTGAAAAAGGCTGCAGTCTCCTACAAAAGCTGTTTACGACTGATATGAATTAGATACATCTGTACAGAAAGTATTTAGCATAAACATTCCCATCATAGTAATTTTTGAGTTATTTCTATGGCAGGATTAAATCTGGATAATATTTTCCTGTAGTATTAAAGAACTGAGTTGTTGAACACAGATGCTTAGCATATTTTTTTTTTAAGTAGGATGGGAAACAACGGGGAAGATTTAGCCTGTACATTGCCTTGTTCTGCCAATTTAAATTGAAGTTCCTCATGGCTAGGGGACTGATTTTTTGCCTTTGTGGACGTTTTCTGTACATTCAGATGTTTGCAAATGGAGAGAGAGTAGCATTTTTCTTGTCTTTCATCAGACTTGGGTATGGGTGACAGCAATTTAGAGGTCAGCAATCTGCAAGGTTATGTTGGACCATTGATCAAAACCAGCAATCATCCACTTAGTAATTTTTTTCGCTTTCTTGGAATTTCCTACACTTGCCTGGAAATTAATTATTTCTCTTGTGAACTAAGAACAATAATAAATCACCTTTCACCGCCTGGAGGGTTGAGGGTTAGGAGCGCCGCGGTGCCTTGAGGGGAGCAGGCCGGGGGACGTTACCGCTGTTTCATTTCACGGGGTTGCCAGTTTTAAAGGACAGGATATGAAACACGTTGTATCTTGCGTATAACTTTGTAAAAACGCTTGTCAATGAAAATAAAATAAGCTCTTCCCTTCCATCGCTGCCAGGCTGGTTTTGTGTGTGCGTGATAAATGAATTTGAGGTTTTCGGATTTAAAAACTGCACTTGAAGCGGCTGCGGGGGGTGAGCGAAGGAGACGCTTGCCTTTCGCTCGCCCCGGCCGAGGGCCGCCGTTCTGCCGGCGGCAGCCGCCCCCCCGCGGGCAGCCGTTGCCGCTCTCCTCGGGGACCGCGAGCCGCAGACGCCGGCAGGCCGCGCGCGCTAGTACACGCCGGGAGTTGTAGTCCGGCGCCCGCGCGCCGCTCTCCTCCCGCCCCTCCTTTTGTCCACGTCGCCCTCCCGCCCGGCGTGCTGCCGCCGTCACGTGGCCCGCGCGCTCTCCCGCCTCGCGGCCCTCCTGTCCCGTTCCTATTGGCCCGGCGGGGCGGCGCGGCGCGGGGACGCGGAAGTGGCGGAGCGAGGCTGTTTCCTTGGCTACGCCACAGGAAAGCGGAAGGCCGGTCCCTTCCGCCTGCGCGTCGGCGCTGGGTGCCGCGGCTGCCGCGCCGCGAGGGGCGGGCAGCGGGCGGGATGGGCCGGAGCCGGGCCTAGCGGCAGCGGGCAGGCGGCCGCGGCCATGAACGGAGCTGCGGGCTGCCAGGGGGGCGGCGGTGGCGGCGACCGGGGGCCCCGCTGGAGGAGGCCGTGGAAGCTCCTGGCCCTTGGCCTGCTCTCCGCCTCCTCCGTGCTGGCGGCCGCCCCGGGCGCCGCAGCCATGAGCAAGGAAGAGAAGCGCCGGTTGGGGTGAGCGCCGCCGCGGCGGGCAGGGCTGGGAGCGGGGAGGGAAACGACGGCGGCGCCGGGTCGCCCTCGGGGCCGCCGGAGCCCTGTGCGGCCGGGGCGGAGGCCGGCGGGGCCCGGGCCGAGCCCACCGCCCGCGGTGGCTTTGCGGTGCACCGGCGTCCCTTCGTCGCTCACCGGGCCCTCGCCGTGCTGGGGCAGGGGGATCTGCGCTCCCGCCCGGGGGTTGGGTTGGGCTTGACGGGTGCGGGTGTGCCCCTCGCTCGGCAGAGCTCCGGGGACGTCTCTCCTGTCCCTCCCTTTCCCTTCCGAAGACTCTACGAGATGCGTGGTATTGGTCTCCCATCAATGTTTGAGGTGTGTAGGTCAGAGCCGGTCTGGTGTTTCGGGTCAGGTCGTCACAGCTGTTGGGGGCAGGCAGCCCCTCATTGCCTCTGCTGCGTGTGGGGTCAAACCCTTTTGCCATACGCTTGGGAGCTCCAGTCTTGAAGACTGCAGCCAGTGGTTGCGTGTAATTACCTGAAAAAAGCATCATACTCTGCTCTTCTGATGAGTTAATGCATTTGATGAGTTAAAACTACTTTTTAAATTTCCCAAGTCATTGAACTAAATCAGAAGTTAGAATATAATTGTGATGTTCTTGTCTCTTTTATGTTCAGTCTTATCAGTAGAGATTGTGAATTATGTTGATGGTAGCTTAGATATTAGCATGCTCTTTTGCCTTGCAGGGCTTCCCAGTAAAACAGTTAGGAACGACTTGAAGTAGGGCTGTTTCTCAGAAAGACCAGTGCTTTTTTATATAGTAGCATTTCTCACCTTGACTGCTTTTCAAACATGTAAAATAAATGTATCTACAAGGGTTTTCTTTAGTATTTGCTTGCCAAGACTTCTAATGCAAGGAAGAGGTGTATTTCATAACTTACGGTCCTTTTCTGAATCACAGGCAGGCATTTATGCTGTGTCAGTTGGTTTTAGTATTCGTGATTACAAGCAGAACATATTTCTATTTGCCATTTTCTGCTGAGCATGGAATGTGTCCCATCTCTAGCTTTAATGTGTTGGTGTCATCTACAGCTATTTAAGGGGAAGCACAGGAGGTTGAAAGAGATCCCCAAATAAAAAAAAAAAAATCATGTTAGGTGAAGAAATAGTCTTTCCTTTCTGCAGTGAATGAGAGTAGCCGAATTAGGAAAAGTTATTGTGCTATATTTCATTTACTTGAGTGGAGTACATTAGTAGAGGACCTGTTACTGACATTCAGATATTAAAGTATAATACATTGTGCTGTTCTAATATGGTGTGTTAAAGGCCATTGTGAGGCAGACCACTAATGCTTTTTCTTTTTTCTTTTTTAGAAACCAAGTGCTTGAAATGTTTGATCATGCATATAGCAATTATATGGTAAGTAAAATACTTGTTTGTTTAATTTTTTTGGAGTTGTTATTGCTGACCTCAGAGAGAAAGCAATCTACAGTACGTGATGTTCTAGAGAAATAGCAGGGAGGTGGGGGCGAAAACAAAGCTAAAATAAATAAGAGCACCTGTATAACCTTTAAAAAGAAATGAACAAATGTTACTTTCAGGAAGAGCAGTGTCAGGAGGGTTATCATGGCTTTCAGAATGGTAGCTATGAATTGCTAGCGGTAACTCTGTTAATCTGCCTGATCTTTCTCCAACCAGTTTATCTCACGTCGAACTATGAATAGTTTTCATCTGTGGTAAAATATTGGGTTTGAAATTCCAGACTCTGAAAAATACTAGGAAAAGGAAGCTCAAGAAGAGCTGTTTGTAGTCATCAGATTCTGGAGAATACAAATTGATCTTACTTATTTTGTAGGTAAAAATTATGTACCATATTTCTTCTGTGGTGAGATATGTTAGATGTGGTTTGGTAGCTTTCACAAACAAACATTGTTTGTAGATCAAAGTAGAACAAAAAGGGGATCTGGTGTCATATCTATGCTTTATAGCCTCTTCTGAGTATGTGACTGTCATATGACAGTGAGCCACACATGCTATGGTTTCTTTTAATATGACTCATGATTTTCTGTGCAGGTGTCTTCATGTTCTGGATATGTGAGCCATTCTGCACTCTAATTAACCTTGAAATATGTTAGCTTAGTTTAGATATGTTCAAGAATAAAGAATTACTTAGAGTGGACTGACTTTCCTCAAGTAATAATTACTTTCAAATATACTATAAGTAATACACTTCTGAGGAGAAACTGTAAATGTGAATAAGATAAATATAAAAGACGCATTCTTACTGACTTTACGTTAACGATCTTTTTGTACATTCTTTGCGGCTGTTGCAGAAACCCCTCTCTTTTAAGTTGCGCCAGTTCCTGCAGGACAAACCGCTGTGTCTTGACAGTATCTTGCCACATGTCCCAGTTTCTGTATTATGGTTTAACGCTTTAATATGTAATATAAGCTTAAAAGCTTGTAAGTTACAAGTTTATACAGTACACAAGAGTTATAGAATTAATGGATAGAAAGCCAAGCAAGAGTATTTTCAAAATGGGTGTAGTTTTTCTTTTTAACATTAGCTCTTGCTTTTGACACCTTTGAAGTTTAACAAATATCAGGCTCTTTGGTGATAATTTGTAACTAGTTACTTGGGACCTGGTTCCATGAAAAGCACTTGACTTGGGCTTCCCAGGGCATTCTGAAGTAAAAACTGTTATGTATTTGGCAAAATTGGATAAAATGTTATATGCCAGTAGAAAGGATCTGTGCTCCTAATGTTTATTGTGTGGTAAATTGGAAACTGGTAGGTATCTTGCTACATCTGAAGGAAGAAAGTTCTGGATGAAAGAGAAGAATGACTTCAGCTATCCTGGAAACTTTGAAGCCAAAAGGATATTTACTTGCCACGTATGCTGGAGCACTAAACAAACGGAGAAATATGACTTGTTTGTTTAAAGTTGAAGAAAAGATTAGAGTATCAGACTTGATTCTGACAGCAAGAGAATTAAGTATTTTTGCAGCTGCTTTTGAAACAGCCAACTGAAAAGTTTTGATTTTCTGTTTCTATTAATATATGTTTTAGAATTGCATATTTAGAAGACTGAAAATTCATGTTTGCATGCAAGAGGGAAACTCCCTTGTCTTTTTTTTTTTTTTTTTCAGTTGTGAACAGGAACTTTGAGTAAAAACCTGGTGGGTTTTTTTTCAGTCCTTCAACAATATTTGTAATTATCAGGATTTTTTTCTTCTTGACAAAAGATTCTTTTCTTCTTGAGAAAGAATATATGAAACTGTCAGTCACTTGAGGCCAGTAGGTATTTCTTGGTTTACAGCACTAGTAGCAATGCATCTTTTTTCATTATTCAAGTACTGTGCTGCCCTGAATTTATAGTCCTGACATTAGGCAATATGATCATCCCTTTGGTCAGAATATGTAGAAATTCCAGAGTATCTGTTTAGATCCATTTGTATAATGTTTTCCAGAAGTATGTTTGTTGTAACATTTGTGCCATGTTTTATATTTAATGGCTCTTGGTACCTTCCTTTGAGGTTACTTGAAAGGGGAGAAGTTACAAGTTGGGAAATCACTTGACCCAGTAATCTTTCCTGCTCTAGACAGAGAATAAATGAACTTTTATTTTTCAAAATGCTTCTAGTTCCTTATGATTTTGTGAGTCTGAAAGTCCATTTTCTCCAGAATTTTTATCACCTTTTTCTCCATGATTTAAGCCAGAGATCTTAGTTTTGACATTGCTTTTGTCATGTACTACTTTAATCTGTTCTTCTGAATACTTTGCACAGATATTCAGAAACATCTGAGCCATATTAAAATGATCTAGATTCTGGCTTTTGTAGTTGAACTTGAGGAGAACAAAGTCGTGCAAAGACCAAAATACTTGGGAGGGTGGTAGACAGGGAAACAAACTATCAGTTTCAAAAGAAGTTGCTGTAAGAGCTGTTTGTTTATAGAAGAATGTTCCTCCTTTTCCTCTCTATTTCACATTTGAATATAGATTATTTTTTGTACCATATATTTGAAAAGACTTTGAATGTGTTTACTTGCAGTTTCAGTGCAGTAATTGAACTTTTTCATCCTGCTACGTTAGTTCTCCACTAAAAGCAGAATTGGAGACCACAGTACAGCAGCCAGTTTCCTGATGAAATCAAAAGAGAAGCTCCATCCTAAATCCCTTGTGCTGGGCTTCTAATGGAGAGGCAATTTCATGCATGTTTGTTGAAATTAAAAATTCATCTTTCTTAATGTCAGTGGCCACTCTGTAAATTTTTCAGTAAACCTCTCCTATTGCAAAATGATGAATTTCAAGTTTGTGTGTATTTCATGTGATATCCCATTTTAGTGGTAGTTTAAACCTACAAAACTTGCATTGACTTGGGAGGGAATAGGAAAAGGCATTTTATTCAGTGTGCTTGACTGAGGCAATGGTGCCACTCCTGTTATTTCTGCCTGACTGACAAGAAATAATATTACAATACAGCTTGCTTTGCGTTGTGCTTTTTCTAGAAATAAGGAAAGTAACCGTTGCTTTTCCAAAAAAATCTAACAATGTCTCTCTCTTTAAAAAAAAAAAAATTGTTATACTTGTAAAAGGCTCAGTTTTGGTAAGCTTTTTTTGTGAATGTTGTCTTTTGTTTGTCTTGTGTAGTGATTTACCAATTTATTATTTTACGTTCTGAGTTCTCTTACCTGTCACTTGATTGTGACCCTGAGTCACTTATGGAAATGTTTCCAAAATGACTGTAAAGTCTAACTCCCACTAATGTCTTTATGAAATATCATCCACTTGATAATGCCTGCATTAGTTTTAGGTTTTAAACTCATCTTTGAGATGATAACTTCTGCCTAAGAAACATTATAGGAAGTGTCATATACACCTTGTTGCAGAAAGCACACAATTAACTATTCAAGTTAATTGATGGGGTTTTCTTTGGATGTGCCCTTAGTTGTTCCAGACTTCTCTGGGAGGTTAGAGAGAGAGAGAGAGAGAGAAGGAGAAAGAGGTCCTGTTGCTCTATTCACAGTTTAACCGTTTCCAGCCACCGAGCTGGAAAGCAGCTTTGCAGAAAAGGAACTGGGGGTCCTGGTGGACACCAAGTTGACCACAAGCCTGCCATGTGCCCTTGCAGCAAAGGTGGCTAATAGTATCCTGGGCTGCATTAGGCAACACACTGCCAGCAGGTGATCCTTCCCCTCTACTCAGTACTGGTGAGGCCACACCTGGAGTATTGTGTCCAGTTCTGGCCTCCCCAGTACAAGAGATATATAGACATGCTGGACAGAGTCCAACAAAAGGCCACAAAGATGAGAAAGAGACTGGAGCATCTTTCCTATGGGAAAAGGCTGAGAGAGCTGGGGCTGTTCAGCCTGGAGAAGAGAAGGCTCAGGGGATCTTATCAATGTAGATAAATACCTGAAGGAAGGCTATGAAGAAGACAGAGACAGCCTCTTCTCAGTGGTGCCCAGTGACAGGAGCAGAGGCAATGGGCACAAACTGAAACATGGGAGGTTCCCTCTGAATATCAGGATACACTTTTTTACTGTGAAGGTGATTGGGCAACCTGTGCCAGTGCTCAGAGAGGTGGTGGAGTCTCCTTCCTTGGAGATATTCAAAAGTTGTCTGGACATGGTACTGGACAGCTTGGTCTAGGCAGACCTGCTTGAGTAGAGGGATTAGACAAGATGACCTGTAAAGGTCCCTTCCCGCCTCAAAGATTCTGTGATTTTCATGAAGTTTTTCTGAAGTACAGCATAACTGGGCTTCATTTTAACAGGCTCTGAGGATTTGCTCGCTGTAACAGTTGTAACTTATTCCCTTGTTTTGTTTCCCTACAGGAGCATGCGTATCCAGCTGATGAACTCATGCCTTTAACTTGTCGTGGACGAGTACGGGGTCAGGAACCAAGTCGAGGGGATGTGGATGATGCCTTGGGAAAGTTAGTGTTTGAAATGGTTACTATCTCATGTAAACATCTAGGAATCTAAGTACAATTTGCAGCCCATAGAACTTGTTTCTTCAGTTGACATGGCCACAAACTTAAATTTGTTGAAGGAGATTCTGTGGGTGCAGACAAATCCATAATTTGTCTCCTAAGTTCTCGTATGGGGATCGGGGGGAATCAATTGGAAAGAAAGCTGTAATTGTGAGCTTCTTGCAAGTTAAGCAGAAATACCTACTTTTATTATTTCTGCCCATTATGTTAACTGATGTAAAATTGTACCTTAATCGGAAAAAAGAGATTGACCAGTGACTGAGACCCAAAGATAGGGGTTTTTAATCAGTCTCCAAGTATTTTCCATAGGAAAGCCTTCCAAATGTGAGCTGACATTTATGGGATTAGTAAATTTGACTGTTAAATAGGAGTTATAAGAGTTAATTATCAGCTGCACAGAACAGTAAACTGTTATCCATTACGCTGGCCTTAAATGATATTTAAAATGCCTTTTTTTTAGTATAAAGCTCTCTGAAAACATAATTAGTCAAATGATTATCATGTATGTGGTAGCCTGAGGCCTTTGCCAAAGTATAAAATGTTATTTCATACAGTCTTCATATTTTTCCTTTTAAGATAGCTTATAATACAAAGTACTGATCCTTTGGCTGACAAAATGTAGATTTAAGGACTGTTTTTCTCCATATAAATTGAATGATCAAGATCAAAGACAAAGTTGAGTTACTCTAAATATGTTTGTAATTGAATTTTTTCACAAGGAATGTTGTCTCTGTGTGTGCTGCTTATGTTTATAGAACAAATACTTAATAACAAATAGCTGATGCTTTTTTTTATTGGTATCACTGCTTAGCGTCCCTAAGCAGAATAGAGTTAATCACAGCTGAAATCCGTGTCTTAAATACTACTTCTAGTTCACTGTGATATTAAGCATGTTACTTTAGTTATTTTTTGTTATGTACAAAAGTTCCTTAGTCTAGAGATTCCCATATAAGCCTGCTGCCTTGGGGGTATTGAGAGATATGACTGATGAGAAAGAAGTGTCAAGAAAATGTATTTTTAATCCTGGTCATGCATTCTTTTTAATGACCTTTTTTTACATAGTGACATACTATCATTTGAATAAAAATACCTTTCAGCCCCTTAGATGCATTGAATAGTGTAAGTCTTTTTTAATTATTTTTCTGTATATATGTTTTTTTCCTGTTCCTAATAATCAACTGTATTATTATTTATCAGATTTCTTATGTAATCATTTTTCTTGCCAGTTGGCTCATCAGTCATGTTCTATACAACTCTTTGCAATCACAGAATGACAGGGTGAGACAGCTAGGTCAATTCTGTTTCCCTGGAGGGCTAGGGAGTATATTTGCATGCCAGCCTCCTCTATAGCTGTGCAATGCATGATCTCCCTGCCTTTTGTATGGAAAAAGTTGTGTATTTGTTATGCAGTTGTGCATAGCCACTAGTTAATCTCTTTCTCTTGTAGAATGACACTCACGGAATGCCCTTATCTTCACAAATTAAAGAAAATTATAATCTATGACCACTTAAGTAGAATTTTAATTACGCTCCATGCATAGTCACATGTTGCCTACAAGGTGTCAAACATCGGGCACTTGCTTAAATTCTTGACACTTGTTCTTCAATAGGCAGTTGTAACTGTTTCCAAAGTTTTCAATTTTAATACCATCATATTCTGTAAATTCTATTCTATGTGTGGTGTGTGTTTCTTAACATAACAGCAATTTTATCGGGTTACACTGAAGGTCCACTGAGCTTGGTATGCACTAGAACAGGCCTAGAGAAGAATATATGAACAGGACAAGCCTTATTGTGATATTCCTGTTTCAAACAGTATGGATCTGACTTGATGTTCTCTTTTTACAGAATAACTAGTTCTTTATTTCAAGCCTGTCACTTGCTAGTGCTGGATGGCACCAGGTGAAACTAACTGTGAGAAACAGTGAATAGCAGATTCTCATTCACTTTCTTCATGCCGTGTGCAATTTTAAAATCTTCGTATAATGATGCTTAAGCTTTTGCTTTTGCAGGCTGAAGAGCACTAGTCTGTTCACTTGTTCGTAGTACAGAAGCTGCTACGTACCTTCAGCCTTCCCTTACTGCCCTTTATTGTACCTTTTCCTGTTCGGTTATATCCCATATAGAAGTTTCATAACAAAATAACAGCATTTTCTTTAGTCTTTTACCACTAATTTTAACACTGAGTTTGATTGCAACAAATTGCAGCTTTTTCTGAAGTAGGTAATTGGAACAGGTTCTGGTAGGAGAGATTTAGCTTGGAATGATTTTTAATCTTCTTAAATCTTTTCTTATTACACTTAAGTCAACATCGTTCATTTTTTTGAAAAAGAAAGAAAAAAAGAGGTTAGAAAAAGACTTTGAACCATTCCGCTGGGTTTCTTAGTAGATTTGATTGGAGACTAGAAATAAAAATCTAATTTGCTCACGGGAAGTTTGAAAGCTTTGCAGTAAATAAAGGTATCTTTATAATCATAGCTTGTTTCAGTCAGTTATTCTGGTCACTAATGAAGGGAGGAAACTTAGTTGGGCGTTTTGATATTAAACATACTATGTACAACTAATTCTTTAGCAGCTACCGGTCTGTGAGAATTTAGTTTCTTCCACAGTATTGGTTACTATTAAAAATGATTTAATTTCTACACATACAGACCTACAGTAAATCTGTTTTAAATTTTATTTCATAGATTTTCACTGACCTTGATTGATACCTTGGACACTCTTGTGGTAAGTTTAATCTGTTGATAAACTTTGATAAAACAAAAAGATGGTCTTCTGATGGTCAGACTTATTTCTAGATTTCTATTTTGTTAAATTATACATTAAAAAAATAGTAATTTTTCTTCACCTTTGATCTCTGGTTATCTGTTTGAAGTGGCTATTGCTTGTAAGAACTTCCAAGCGGTGTGATGGTGGTGATTGGAGTTAGTTGCAAAAAGAAAACTAGAACAGTTCCTTCACATTTCATTGATGCTTTCATATTGCACTTTCCTTGGACTCTAACTTAACAAAAAAGTATTTGAGTTCGCTTCCCATTATAGGCTTAAGCAACATGCTGACTTATAGGTGAACACCTCTTAATACCTACTGAGTTATTTATGTTTTGAAATTGTATGTACACATTTCATGGATGAATTTGCGTGCACTTAAATATACATTAGAGAAATGCAACCCTGGACATGTTTGCCAGGAAATGTTGCCAAACTTCTTATGTTCCATCTCTTATTAAAAGATTCCAATCATTAATAAACTAATTTTTGTTGGATTTCAATCCCTTTGACATATTTTGTCATCATAAGATAGACTTTGGAAATCAGGAATTTTTGGCCAGTCACATCTGCAGGTAAATCTAAAAAGTTTTCAAAATCCTTACTGCACTGATTTGCTGTGTGAATCAGATAATGCTCTCTCTCTGTCAGCCATTCCCTTTTTATGATGTGCTGTGAGATGACCCTTCGCTCTTTTGAATCGAGACCACAAATGTTGAAAATGTGGTGTCTACCAGACACTCAAATGGATTATTGTGGTTTATTTATTGTTTTCTTGTCTTAGAGCAGGATTAACACTTGTGGAATTTAAAGGCACTTACGATAACAAATTGGATAAGTCACAAAGATTCTTAAAGATTGACTGAACTAAAAGAAAGTCAGTATGAAAGAAAATCTGTAGGAAATGCCCAAGCTGTTCTTCAGGCACAAGGAGAAAACTGTTGGGAGGAGGAAGACTGCTAGGATGATTCACCAAACCTAGGATGTGGCTCCTTAGTCCATGGATAGGCAGCTTCTGTGAAATCGGAGGCATCAGGGCAGGCCAGTCTTTGCCCACTCTGCCAGCACAGCCTGCAGCCCACGGAGTCCTGTTGCACGACAGTCACAGCGTGGGAGTAGGGGAAGGAACAAACAAATAAATCCCTGGGTAATAGTTTAGGTACATTCTCACTGACTTTATTCTTTGTGTACAACTTTTATTCTGTTTCATGTATTTCATGAGAAAAACCAATAATACTAATATCTGTTTGCACTATATCAGAGTATGCCCCTGCAGGACCAGAATGTCAGTCTAAGGCATCTTAAATGCTGTCTTTTTTAATTCATTGCACTTGTTCTTCCACACCTGAGTGTGACTGTATTAGCTACGTTGGAACCTAAACACCTGGTTACATTTGTATTCCAGGTGTTAAATAAAAGCAAAGAGTTTGAAGAGGCTGTAAAAAAAGTAATAAAGGATGTTAATTTAGATAACGACATAGTTGTATCTGTCTTTGAAACCAACATAAGAGTCCTTGGGTGAGTAACTTTTATGTTTTCAAAGCTCTTAAAAATGTGTTTTTTAGGTAAATGTCCTTAAGGCATACATTTCTGTGCTATTTCACCTCATTTAACAGTTGTGCCTTTGTCAGTTAGCATAGCTCTACACCTGCCCTAAGAAAGGTTTTAAAATGCTAGGCAGGAATCAATGCAGTGGCACTGAATCAAGTTGGCCCCCATCTAACTGCTGCAGGCATAGCTTTTTTGATTAAAAAAAATTGTGCATGCTGAGGTAGCAGTGTTTTTTCTTAATGGAAAGAGTCTTGCCGATTACACTGTTCAATACTTGATTTAACAGATAGAATATTTCAATACTTAGGGCAATAGATTATTTCAGGTTGGAAGGGACCGCTGGAGGTCTCTAGTCCAATCTGCTGCAAAGCAGGATCAGAGCAGGTTAGTTTTAAGCTATTATATGCAGTTTTAGAGGTGTTGGTTGTTATTTTTTACTAACTATATTGATGAATCAGTGATTCAACTATAGGACTGAGTCCTGAACAATGAGAATTGCTTCCCAAATACTGACAGCTCACCTTGACTGTAATTGGAGTTGCATCTGCTCACCGTTTCTGAAAATTAGGGCCATGTGAACGTAGCATAGTTACTTACATAGTCATCTAAATCATAGAAATCGCTGCATTGCTGTTGAGATGAATATACCTATTGAGATGTGGATAATTTTTCTTGTGTTCAGAGGTCTCCTAGGTGGGCATTCAGTGGCGATTATGCTGAAAGAAAAAGGTGAATATATGCAGTGGTACAATGGTGAACTTCTGCACATGGCAAAGGAACTAGGCTACAAGCTTTTACCTGCTTTTAACACCACTAGTGGTCTCCCTTATCCAAGAGTAAGTTCTCTGGTTTCTGCAATTCAGAATTACTTCTGTAAGCAAAATTTTTGTTGTTTTGTTTTTATCTCTGTATCTAAAAATACTTGTGTATTTACTAAGGGTACAGAAAATGAAAAGCAGATAAATTGCTCATTTGTAATACATGCTACCTAGTATTTTAAAGTACAGTTTTAGTCTCTCTGATTCCTTACATTTCCAGCTCTGAAAATTCTAGTCTACCTTGTGGTGGGTAAATAGCAACTCCAGAAATCCTGTCTAGTCACTGTCTACTGATTTCTTGCTCTCTGCTACTATAGGCACCACCAAGTAGCTGAGGAGACTAATTTTTGTTTTGGTACCTATCTCTCACTAAGACAGTGAAAGAGCAACTTGCAAGCACTTGCTTGTGAATTTAGCACAAAACTCATTAATCTTCATGGCCTACATCCACATTTTTAAGAGGGAAAACGTAGCTGTAATGTAAAAATAGTCACTTAATGTAAAAACCTTCATCAAATTCAAACAAAGCATGGTACTATTATGGTATTATTATTCAAATAATATATTTGAATGATGGAAAACTGCTTCCCATGCATGTCATCCATTGAGTTTGTGAGATATGGCTTTGATTGGAAACTTTCCCATAAATTAAAAATTTAGGCTCAGTAAATCAGCATTTTTCTAGTGAAAATGTTTAATTCTAAATGTTCAGGGTTTGACAATGTTCTGCTTAGAGGGCCCTCTCCAGAATGCAGAAAGTTACATTGTGCCCGCAAGAAAAGCAGATCCATCTAGCAGGTATTATCTGCAGCCAGGAGCACTGAGATATTTACGAAGCTTAATTTCCATGAGCATTTGTGATGTTCTGAGTTTCTGGTTTGCTGGTAAATAAATTGCTAGAATTAGATTTTCAGGGTGGTATTCTTTTATTTGAATGTCCAGCGTACCAGGAGGTATGTATGTCCTTGTTTTGGAAGGTTGAGTATTTTGGGTACTTACGGATAATTGTATGTGCATGTTTGAGTTGACAGTTTGTGGTAAAGCAGAGCAAAACTAAAGGGGTGCGTGTGAATTTTTTTCTTACCTTTGGAAAAAGCATAGACTTTGCTACACAGTTGCTCTGCAGACCTATCACGGGAGTGTAAATTCTTTCAGCTAGTAAAAATAAAGATGATAACCTCTGCTTTTCTCTAGGTTAACTTAAAATTTGGTGTAAGACATCCAGAAGCACGAACAGGAACAGAAACTGATACCTGTACAGCTTGTGCAGGTACCTTGATCCTTGAGTTTGCAGCTTTAAGCCGATTCACAGGAACATCTATATTTGAGGTTTGCTTTCCACGATATCTTATTTTTTGGGATTAGGTTTAGTGGTGGACTTGACAGTGATAGGTTAACGGTTGGCCTCAATGATCTTAAGTGTCTTTTCCAACCTTAATGATTCTATGATTCTATGATTTCTGTAATTGGCGAAAAATAATTTTGAGTTTATCAAATGGGTGCATATCTTAGCTATTCTGCACAAAAGGTTTGCGTGTGTTCAGATTTGTTGTGTCTGTGGGCTTTTTTTCTGAAAGTGTTAATTTGACTGTTTAAAAAACACAGGAAGTAATTTTGTTTGAAAGTAGTTACAGTCATACAGAAGTAAACAAGATAAATATACTGAAGACTAGCTAAAGGATAATACTTGCATGGTAGAGGGGTCAGGACCAGAAAGACAAAAAGTGAGATACTTGTTCCTTAAAATGCAGCTTGAGAAAAAGGAAAAAAAAAAAAATCATATAGTCTCACTGAAATTGTGCAAGACCTATCTGAGGGTATATTGTCAGCAGGAAGCTAAATGAAAATGTTTGCGAGTATTTCTTTGATATGATAAAAAGCGTGCTTTTTTTCAGATTAGAATTTTTTGAGATCTTCCAGTGTGGGCCTAGTATTTCATTTAGTTTCATGGAACCGAGTGGAAGCATAGGTGGGCCTGTGTTGAGTGTTTGGGTAAAACTTCTCCCTCTAAAATCCCATGCATGTTTTTGGCAACTTAGAGCTGTTTTTGTTGGGTAGGTTGTTACCTTCAAGTTACTTTTTGTGTATATAAAGAATGTATATAACTTGTGTATTCCTGAAAAAGGACTGCTGCTTCGCATTGAGATGTCTGAAAAGACGCAGCAATTTTGATTCTAAGGCTATTACATTTCTTGAATTTTTTTTTTTTAATTAGGTTACACTATCCTGTCTGTATGCACAATTGTAGAGTAGGAAACCCATGCAGAAGGATGTTTGACTTGCCGAAGACCATACAGCGTATTGGCAAATAGTTGTGTAGTCAAGCACCGTTCTTTCTAATCAGCAATAGAATAACTATTTATATAAAATGTGGACTGAACATGCTACTATTTAAGTGTATGTAATGTAGTACTGAGTTTTATAATTGTTAGATATGAAGCATCTTATTACTTCATAGCACCTTAATTTCAATAGACAAAAGAATAACAGTCTCTACTATCTGTGTTTCTCTGTAATTTCCTTTAATGAGCGTTTTTTGTTGTTGCAGGAATATGCCCGGAAAGCGCTTGATTTTATTTGGGAAAAGAGACAGCGCAGCAGCAATTTAGTGGGCGTTACTATTAATATTCACACTGGAGACTGGGTCCGCAAAGGTGTGTGGTATTCTGACTCAGAATCAGTGACCACGAGTGGTTTGGGGCAAGAAAAGAACCTTGACACACACCCCCATCACATTTATCTAGACTATTTAAAAATGTTAATGGATAGGCAAATGGAGTTACATAATTTCAGTGCTGGAGAAACCTGCTACAACAAAGCCTGGCTTTGCTCTGAAAGGGTGTTTTGGTAGAGAAGTTAGTTTTATTCATTGCAAAGAAACTGTTCTGTGATTTACTTTAGTACTGAGGGGGAAATGCCTTGGGATAAGTTTTCAGAGATTCTACTATAAGTATATAGGAAAAATATAAATAGGTCTGTGGTTGTATATGGCAGCCAGTAGAAATATTTTCATATGAGAAAAGTGAAACAACTGGCTTCAGTGCATGTCTGTTCATATTACTGTGTGCAGATACTGCAAAACTTTTAGCACAGACATACCGTATTGTGTCTCCGCATCCATCTGTGGCTTAATTCTAGTGATAGGAGGCTTTTCCTTTTACTGAAAGAGCCTTTAAAATCAAAATGAAACCATGTGAAAATATCCATATAGCTACTTAAAGTAAAACCACTTTTTCATTTTCTGCTGTTTCTAGATAGTGGAGTTGGAGCTGGAATAGATTCATATTACGAATATTTATTAAAAGCCTATGTCTTGCTGGGAGATGACAGTTTCCTGGAAAGATTTAACACAGTAAGTTAACACTTTGCTCAGGTTTGGGCCTTCTGTAAGACAATTTAAGACTGATTGGATTGTCAGTCAGCTGTTAGCCTGAGAAGCCTATGAAGAGAACTTTAGCAGAATTTCTGTGACTTGTGATGTGTCTAGTGCCAGGTCTTCTTAATATGATTTTTGTGCTAAGCTTGGGTGAACTGTCACCTTAGCAGCTATTTTAACCCCATTCAATGAAAATCAGAATCATTTGGACCTTTTTCCATGTTTCCAGTACAGAAGAAGCTGTATTTCAAGATCAACTTGGAGAGATAAATACTGCAAATGTTTCTGTAAAACAACATAAGGGCCTCTTGTTACAAGCCATAGTACAATTTCTTTCTGTCCTGGAGCAACAAAAAAGATCTGAAAATCAAAGCCTGGATCTTGCATTGCACTGCAGATCCTAAGGCCCAGCATACATTTAAGTGTACTTACAAGCTGAAAAACACACTTAGCTCACTAAATTCGTAAGATTACTAAGCAACTTTGTCAGCATCACTATTCTTCCATAAGAGCATGTTTTCTTTTGAAAATAGCAATATCCAGTAAAAACATTTTGTATCGTAAAATGATTTTATATCATGTAGCATGATTTTACATCATAAGCAGTATTAAAATTGGAATAAATCAGAAGCTAAAGGCCTGTTGCAACATTTTAAGTGTAATGATTATTTCATATTCCTAACCCGCAGCCACCATTATTATATTTTGCCTCAATTATGTCTATTAACTGTTTCCTATCGATTTGGCTCATGTGCTCGTGATTGTACCTTCTGTGCTTCAGAAAACAAGAAAGGCAGCTATCTTGGGGAGTATAGAATTGGAAGTCGGCAAGTTGACAAGTGAAGCTAGTGGGTTTTAAAGTTCTGAGCCATCAAGTCCAGCTGCTTTGTTGGTTTTTTGTATACCTCCTTTTCCCCTTTTCCTGCGGAGATGTATTTGCTTTAGAGTTATCTTGTTCAGAGAAAGCAATTTCGGCTTTGTTTAACATGTGCTTAAACATTCAGCCAAAACAAATGTGCCTTAACTGTGATAGTTACTTGTTTATCACATGGCTGCTGAGTATACTTTTTTGTATGTCTGTTACTTGGCAAAGGTGATGTGTATTGGATGTGTAATACTGTGGAGCTTTGCAGTATTTACTAAACTTTTTTAGTTTGCAAAACTCAAAACTACTGTGCATTGCCAAATGTAACAATTATTGGGAGTACTGCATTGAAATAAAATGCCATAGTCCCGTGATCTATATCTGCTTTGTAAAATGTATTGATAATAGAAACTCTATTTTTCTGGTATTTGTCAGCACTACGATGCCATAATGAGGTACATTAGCCAACCACCTCTTCTTCTTGATGTTCATATTCATAAACCAATGCTAAATGCTAGGACCTGGATGGATTCTTTGCTAGCTTTCTTCCCTGGATTGCAGGTAAGGTTTAAAACCTATGTGCAGATGATTTTAATAACAAGTAAACAACTAAATAGACTGGATATATAATTGACGAGTCAAGCTTAGTAATTTGATTTTCAAAAATACTGAATGAGGATTTCTGTACTCAATTCTCCTGTCACTTCAATGCTATGATGCAAGTTATCGTGCGTTGCTGGCCATGTTGAGTATCAAGAAAAGTATGTCTGTATGATTTGCTTACTTCACTCCTAGTCATGAAAACAGTCAAATTAAGCTGCCTTTTTAGTAGTCTAGTGACAAATTTCCTAGTTTGTGTGCCATTTACATCTTTTAAGACAAACTAAATCACATTCTACCACAGTTCTCTGTAAATGGTAGAGATCCTTTTTCTACATAGGCAGTAGTCTTAATGAGCTCACTGATTTTGCTTAAGAAGCTCTTATGGAATATCTGTGGCTTACACTGAAAGGGGGTAATATTTACAGTATGTATCTGCTGGAAATGTAGAAATTGGTCTGTAGCTTTACGTGAACACAGTGAGTGTGCCTAACTTTGAATATTATTCCTATGCATAGTGAATTAGTATTAATTTTATTATTGAATTTTAGGTGTTGAAGGGCGATATTAGACCTGCTATTGAAACTCATGAGATGCTGTATCAGGTTATAAAAAAGCATAACTTTCTTCCGGAGGTAAGGTAGTAATTTTTTGATCTTGTAAACTGATTCTTACCGCAGTTTGAGCAGTCTCAGATATCCATTTGAAGAAATAGTAGGTACATGTGTCATTAAAGCGAAAGGCTCATTTCCACAGCATTCTTATGTGATTTACAGTTCTGCATGTACGACAGCTGTGTTTTGGATATGAAATATTTTTCCTTCAGTTATGCTGTAATTAATACAATAATAGGAAGGTGCTGCTATTAATAATTGCTTAGACTTTATATTTCAACCTTTCAAAATTGACCTTGACTCATTTCACTATACCAAACTTGTATAAGCACACGTAGTACTAGCTGCTTAGTAATGTAATAGCAGTAATGCTAAAGATCAGTCATCTTTATTAACCCAAAGAAGGAAACTAAAGACTGAATTGTTCTGAGAGAATGTTCTGAAATTTTGCATAATGTCCTCGAAAGTAGGTACACAAACTTATCTGTAGATATTGCAAGTGCAGTCTTTGAGCAAGTTAATTCTACACAGAAAAGCTTGTTTACCTGCTGAAGTGTGTCTTTAGTCTGTGATGACCCAAAATATATGAGAAAGCTTCTGACTCTGTTTGTAATTTTGACTTTCCTCTGGTGTAAGCTTATTTCTGTTAGAGAACATTTTAGTTAACATCGCATTCACCTAATGTGGAAATTGAGACCAAAGAATGCTCTCTTAGCACTGGAATCATTATTTTGAGTGCTTTTAAAATGGTATGATTTGTCTCCTTAGGGTTTTTTTGGTTGTTTTTTCAGTGCTTTGTAGTTATGAACGGAACTTTGAAAGATCAGTTAGTTGTGTTGAAGCCAATATGCCATCCCCTTTAGCAAAGACTTAGCTTAAGCCCTGGTATGAACTAGTAGTGAATGAAAGCCATCAGAGAAGTGGCTTTTGCCAGTGCATATTAAGAGTGAATACATAGACTAGGAAATTTTTATATAACTGACTTCTAGTCTGTAGTATTTCTTATGCTAGAAACAGGTGCTTACTATCTGTTAGTCTGAAATGAGAGTTTAATGCACTGGAAGTGTCAGGAGGTTGGTATGTTTGCAAAAATGGTATTTGTCAAAGCTCAGGTCATCTCTATGTAGTGGTCCTTCACCAGGCTACTTTGGTTGGATTGCAGCAGCAGCTGTGTGCTTGTGCTGATGGGAGCAGTTAGAGGCTGTGTGCTGCCTCCTGCATCTGGAGCACAAGTTCTCATCTGGCACCTCTTGGCAGAACTCCACTTGCTGGGCATTTGTCAAGAGGCTGGGTGGTGTCTAGTCTCCTGCACTAACACAAGCTTAAATCTCGCTCCTATTAAGTGGGCTAGAGCACTGGTTTAGGTTTTGGCCTCAAACGTACTAACTGAACAGAGGTTCTTGTAGCCTCCTGAGGCTGATGTTGGGCCTTCAGTCCTCCACTGTTGTGTACTTTAGCTGTTGTAATACAGTTAACATAGGATTCAAAATAAACCTGTGTTTGGTTTTCATTCTTGCATTTATTTCGTTTGGTTTTTTTCTTCCTCAGGCATTCACAACAGACTTTAGAGTTCACTGGGCTCAGCATCCTTTAAGGCCTGAATTTGCCGAAAGCACTTACTTCTTGTATAAGGTAAGATCACTTTCATTCCTCTGACTTTTGGTCACTTTTTCTAGCACCTAGAATTTTGTTGATGTTTTATTTCAATACAGAATGGGTAGTGTATCTTCAGCTTGTTTTACCTACTGGAACCAGTTCTGTATATAAACAAGGTGAAAGTATTGGTTATCAAAACTTTTTCTAGGAACTGTTTTATATGCCTCGAGTTAGAAAGAAAACTGTTAAGTGACAAAGGCCCACATTTTTAAAGATATTTAGGTGTTGCTGATCTCTCTTAAAGAGATCTTACAGACTAAGAGCAAAAGCCACTTGTACGTTGCAGAGAAGAGCAGTGCCTAAATGTCTTCCGTTTTTGTAAGTATTTCCATGTGTTTATCTGCATATCCGTAAAAGGTAATGCAGTAGTATCTCAGAAGTCTCTCTTGTGACTGTTTAGCACTATTAATAAATTAGACTTTACTGGTGTCTGAGGAGGTATGCAATCGATAAATTAGCATAAGGAAAATGAAGGCTGCTAATTGTACAGTAAGTCTAAGTGCACCTATGTGTTTGGTTTTGGTTTTTGTTTGTTTTTCTTTTATAGGCTACTGGGGACCCTTACTATCTAGAAGTAGGAAAAACACTCATTGAAAACTTGAACAAGTATGCAAGAGTACCTTGTGGATTTGCTGCAATGAAGGATGTTCGTACAGGAAGTCATGAAGACAGGTAAAAGTTTTTGCAACGATTTTTTTCATAAAAAGATTATCCAAAAAAAAATCTTGTTACCCTGTTTATATAATTGAATTAATTGACTTTTGAGTAGCTGTCTGTCTGTACTTGTTTGTCATAGTCTATAAACTATATCAATAGTTCTATAGTTTGTTACATAAGAATATTTTTAGTTTAATAATGTTTCATTTGTCTCAGAGCAATAGATGAATTACTTTCAAACAAAATATACTTCAAATCTAGAAGTTTGTAAAGAGGTTTATTTGTTTCTTCTGTAATGCTGTTTTGTACTGAACATGCTGAATCATTGCCCTCCAAACATAGTTTCTTCCAAGTGGAAGGAATGCTAATGGAATTAAGTTCAACAACAATAGTCATGAAGTCTTCAGAGATGAAGCAATATGAGTATTTGTTTTACTGATGTTTTAGAAAAAAGGGGATCTTCCTAAAGGACATCCATTTTTTTCTCCATAGAATGGACTCTTTCTTTCTGGCCGAGATGTTTAAATATCTTTACCTGCTGTTTGCTGATAAGGAAGATATGATTTTTGATATTGAAGATTATATCTTCACTACAGAAGCTCATCTATTACCACTTTGGCTTTCCACTACAAACCAAACTATCTCTAAAAAAAATACAGTAAGTAGCAGCTCAAATTTAAATTGGTTTTAGTGGTGCTTTGAAGCAGTTTCTTCTTTTATGAGAGGAAATGGAAGAAAAATCAGGAAAAATCATAGTTTGAAGAAGTGCACCAGTTTTAACACTTCATTTAATATGAACTATTTCATCATATTAACAGTGACAGTCACATGGGTATGAATAATGTTTCCATGACTGGATGCTGCACCACTTGAGAGAAAAGCTGTGGAATATTAGCAATATTTAAAAAGAAAATCATTCCCCATCTCTGTATAAATTTGAAAATAACACACTATGATATTTTTATCTTCATCTTTATTTTCTATTATTTTTTCTTGAACATTTGCAAGAACATGCCTAAGTTAGTCTTTCTTACCTTTGACGTCCCTGGCCAGATTTAATTCTATCAGGGCTTTAGCTTTCCTAGCCTGCTCCCTGGCTGCTTGGATAATTTCTTTGTGTTCCTCCCAGGCTACCTGTCCTTGCTTCCACCCTCTGTAGGTTTCCTCTTTGAGTTTGTCCAGGAGCTCCTTGTTCAGCCATGCAGGCCTCCTGGCATTTTTGCCTGACTTCCCCTTTGTTGGGATGCATCGCTCCTGAGCTTGGAGGAGGTGATCCTTGAATATTAACCAGCTTTCTTGGGCCCCTCTTCCCTGCAGGGCTTTATCCCATGATACCCTAGTGAGCAGATCCCTGAAGAGGCCAAAGTCTGCTCTCCTGAAGTCTAGGGCAGTGAGCTTGCTGCGCACCCTCCTCAGTGCCCTAAGGATCTTGAACTCCACCATTTCATGGTCACTGCAGACAAGACTGCCCTTGAGCTTCACATTCCCCTCCAGCACCTACTTATTGGTGAGAACAAGGTCCAGCATAGCACCTCTCCTCGTTGGCTCCTCTGTCACTGGGAGAAGGAAGTTATCATCAGTGCATTCCAGGAACTTCTTGGATTGCTTATGCCCTGCTGTGTTGTCCCTCCAGCAGATGTCAGGGTGGTTAAGTCCCCCATGAGGACCAGGGCTTGTGAATGTGAGGCTGCTCCTATCTGTCTATAGAGGGCCTCACCCACTCGGTCTTCCTGGTCGGGTACCCCCACTATAAAGTCACCTGTCCCTGCCCTGCCTTTAATCCTGACCCGTAAGCTCTCAGTTGGCTCCTCATCCATCCCCAGGCGGAGCTCCATGCACTCCAGTTGGTCATTGACATAGAGGGCGACACCCCCTCCTCCTCTTCCCTGCCTGTCCTTCCTAAAGAGCCTGTACCCTTCCATTCCAACACTCCAGCCATAGGAGCCATCCCACCACGTCTCTGTGATGCTGATAAGATCATAGCCCTGCAGGCATGTGCATGTCTCTTAACTCCTCTCTAACAGTGACTTAGTTATGTTAGTGTGCCTCTATTTTTACCCTTTACTATGTGTTTTACAATAATGCCTGGATCAGAGGAAAATGCTCGTGTTGTGTGTCAAGCCATGTGTCCTGGAGAAATCTTAAAATTGAGTAGAAAGCACCGTGTTTTGTAGACTCTAGCGTTAAAGAGTGAAAAATTTTTTATTACTTACTCTTGATGTCTAACATTGGTAATACTTTTAATGGGGGGTTGGTTTTTCATGTTCCTTGATGCAGAACCCTCAGAGAGGGTTCCTGCACCCTCTCCAAAATGTTCTTTCCTTGAGCATTTATCATCTTTTGTCTTTGAGTTTTGGAAATGGAGACTGGTTTTTTTTAAACAATGCAAGAAGTTCTCTGAAGGATCTGAAGGAGCATTTTATAAACTTTCATTCCCAACATGAGAAGTTGATACTTTTGAGACAGACAGGGTTCCCATGGCTGATGCTGTGTGAAGTGCTGGCCTGGCGTATGTAGTTCTCTTGAAAACAGCAAATGTTAATAAGGCAAATAAAGAGGATAGAGTAAATTGTTTAAATGCAGTTTTCTTAAGCTCTTTAAGTCAAAGCTGCTAACATGCATAATACAAGTAAGAAAGATCCATTGAAATGTCAACAAAACGTGTTAAGTGGCTAAAAGACTGTGAAGATGAGTGTGTTACTCTTTTATGGAATTTATCTGATGGGGGAAAAAATGGAACGTGTAAATTATTTTTAATATAAACACAGTGCTGATAAGCCAAAGTGTCTGCGAGATAGTTGGTAGTAGCAGCCCAACATCCTGTTAGTATTTATTCTCATAAACAGGAAAGGTCGTGTCTTACTACGCTGATGCTTGCTAGACCTTCTTTCTTAAATGATGTGACTACTATTTGTCACACTAAGAGCATATGTACTTTACAGTGTTTATTCCAGTAAACTAATAGCCTTTTAGGTCTTGTTTTTTTAGGGAGCCTTTAAATACTTGATTTTTAATTAGCTAATATGTTGCAAACAGGCGTTTTTCTAAGTAGATAAATACGTTAATTTTTATATGTGAGAAAATGAACTTGCCAGTTATCCAAACAGTTATTTGCAAAACTAAGAACAGGCTAAAAATGGCTCCAAATCACTGTACATGTTCTGCATGGTTTCGCATGTTACAAAACAGCGATTTGTGCAAATGTTAACTCTGTCATCTTTTCTGAAAATAGAGATTGTTTGAATTACATATAGATTCATCCTTGCCCATTCAGACTTGCAAGTCTGTATGGCTCCTGAGGAGGAGAATCTTTTGTTCGTATGAAAAGATGTGACATTCTTAGTAATACAAAGCAAGAATTACCCAAGGCCTGTAGCTGGACCGCTCAGCATAACGGCAATATCAAATGAAATTCTAACTACTTCCTTTAGTTGTCCAGCACATAAAAGTACAGGGGCACTAGCTATGTCATGAGCGGGCTTGAGAAGTACTGTTTGCCAGTAGAAGATTAACTGTTTCTGCAAAAACTTTCTAGAAGCTGTGGATACAAGTTTGGTAAGTTACAAATTAGAACTGGTGGTGTATTTTTCTGTCACTAGAAAGGGGTTGTAGTGCACTGGTTAACCTTCATTATTGCAAGGTGTGGCACAGAAAAATGATGTGTTCTTCATTGCTGGAAACTGTGGTTGTAGGACGTTTATTGCATTCAGCTGCTGTATGTCCTGAGTACACAGATTACTTAAGGGTAGATCTATCTGTTGATTTTCTTTGTATAAAAATGTAACCTGCATTTTTAATAGGTGATCTGTGTCTTTCATTTTAGACTACAGAATACACAGAGCTGGATGACAGCAACTTTGACTGGACCTGTCCGAACACCCAGATTCTTTTCCCAAATGACCCTATGTTTGCTCAGAGTATTCGTGAACCTTTGAAAAATGTGGTGGATAAGAGCTGTCCTAGGGGTATTTCCAGAGCGTAAGATTAATATTTTGTGTCTTTTGTTAACATAGGAGTGAGTGGAATAGTCTGTCATGTATGGAAGGAGAAATATGAGGTGTATTGGAGCTTGCTCTGTTTGAGTTGGGAATCCTTTTAGAATGGATAACCTAGCTATGGGAAAAATCAGTTCTGTTTTTTTCTGGCATCATCAGCAAGACTTAGTTCATTTCCAGCAGGAATTAGCAAGACTTTCAAAGCAAAAGGAACTTAATGAGCCACATACTCCAAGTGGGAATTGTAGCCCAGGTATTACAGGAAATGTGTCTCTTTGGTTTGTAAAATTAATTTCTGTAGTCTCTTCAACAGTTCTGCAACTCTTCTTTGTAGTAAGCAAATCATGCATACGTACATAACTTACCATACATAACTTCACCTCTTTTGAAGAGTTTAGGATAGTCTGTTAAAGCTGAGGAAGTTTATCCTTCTGACCGCCTCTTTGATATTTACCTTCATGAGTAAAACTGAGTAGCAGTTCTGTGAGGAAAACTTTTTAGTCAGTCTTACAATAATGCAGATTATTTAGAAATGAGAGATAGCATACGGTAGTTTTGTTGTCAACATTGTATGTGCTTTTTTTGCACTACAAAATTATCACTAATATTGACAACTTTTTTTAAAAAGATAGTTTGACTGAGAAGTTGCATTCTAGTGAAGTTTGTACTCAACATTATTCCAAAGAATTCTGATCTTGTGATGGCAGGTATAATGTGAGAGTTATGTTTCAAGAATAATCTGTTTTTTAAAGCTTTGATCTCTAATATCTTTTGGCAGAGAAGAGAGTTTGGGAAGTGGACCAAAACCACCATTGAGAGCCAGAGATTTCATGGCCAGTAATCCTGAACACTTGGAGATACTGAAGAAGATGGGAGTCAGTTTGATCCATCTGAAAGATGGAAGAGTACAATTAGTACAGCACGCAGTGCAAGTAAGACCTGACAGTACTTTTTTTGAAAACTTCCGGTAAAATCCTACTAGCAATGATATTTGACACTTAAAGGTTCAGGAGGGACAGCCAGACTGTGGAAGAAGGTACATGAGCTGGATATGCAACTATATTTAGCAGGCTGATGCTTGTTAATATTTTGCCTCAGCGATGCTTTTAACTAATCTTCCATTAAATTAGATGGAGGCTGTTCATGTCAAAGTGATGTAGCTAACAGCATCTTATCTGAAAATACTAGCTTTCAGTGTGAGATACTTCCATTTGTTTAGGAGTTCTATATGTTTGTATGTTTTTAGTCTTCTGTGTGGTGGAGGCACTAAAAAGGTAACTTCCTTATTTGAAACGACGAATGAGTGACAGTGAGCATCCACTCTGTATTTTAAAATCTTTGTAGCCGTGGTCCAAGCAAACATAACTTCATTTCCCCCCCCCCCCCCCCCCCCAAGTTTCTCAAACATTTAAGAAACTGTTTGTTGTTTCTTTACTATTCAGGCAGCAAGTTCACTTGATGCTGAGGATGGCTTACGGTTCATGCAGGAAATGATTGAACTCTCCAGTCAGCAACAGAAAGAGCAACAGCTACCTCCTCGTGCTGTTCAAATTGTTTCCCATCCATTCTTTGGCAGGGTGGTCTTGACTGCTGGACCTGCACAATTTGGGATGGACTTATCCAAGCACAAAGCAGGGGTATGTAAGATGTATATGTGATCTGTTCCTAGCTTTCTGTTACTTTCATTATTACATAAGCCTAAATTTTACAGTCCTGGTACTATTTCAGGGTGGCCAGATAGAATGTGATCAATTAATTACAGTGGTTAGAATGACAGGGCGCAGCAATGACAGAATGACAGCAGTGACAATCTTTTAGATGAGTGGCTTATCGGTCTGTGACCCATGCTCTGCTCCTGAGTCATCAGTCATGATTTAGAATTTAAAATGCATACATAGTATGATTTTTGAAACAAATTTATATAATCTGCAGTGCATATCTTGAGATGTTAATTTAAAGGAAGGTTTTCCTACCATGTCAGCCATGAATTTGCAGAAGCTCTTCTAGAGTTAGAGTAGGCTGTTCTTTACACAAGCTTTTATAAAAGGCTGTATCTAGATGGAAGAAGGAAATATCACAGAGGCAATGGTCCCTATTGGAAGCAGTAGGAAAACTCGATGACTTTGGTTGGGTGGGATGCAGCCCAAAAGAGGAGTTCCAGACCAGCAGGTCACAGAAGAAAATTTTCCTGAGACAACAGTTCACAGGTATAGACAAAACACACTGAATATGAGAATTAGGTTCTCACTAGGTCATTCTTCGCTTCTTAGGACTTCAGTTTCAGGGTAAAGATTGCCTGTACTGACGGAAGACTACACTAAGTGCATTAGACTAACTGAAGAAATGAAAATGCTTAGGAATCTTTTGCAAGCTTGAACCTAGTGCTCTAATTATCTCCTTCTGTTTGTTTTTGTTTTTCCAAACAGACAAGAGGATTTGTTGCAACCATTAAGCCATATAATGGATGCTCAGAGATTACTAATCCTGAGGCAGTGAAAGAGAAAATTGCTCTGATGCAAAGAGGCCAGTGTATGTTTGCTGAAAAGGCACGAAATGTTCAAAAAGCTGGAGCAATAGGAGGCATTGTTATTGGTAAATAAACCTTTAAGTTCTTCATTTGTGTAAACATAACTTGTATTTTACAGATTTGAAGATACTGGAAAGCTGACAAGAAGCTGTTAAACTTTGAGGTGCCAGTACTCCAGCACAGAAATTGTGCTTTCAGAAGATGAAGAAATGTTTTGGTTTTGTCTGGTCTGCACAGAAAGTGTAGCAAAACAAATTGGGATGGGTGATTAACACTGTTTTTGCAGATTAAAAGTTGTTATTTTAAGGATCACTGCATTTGAATTTGTGCTATCTACTAACTGCTGAGGAGGACTTGAGATACAAATGAAAAATGTTAAGGAAAAGAAGTACACAAGTTGGCTTTTTGCTTTTTATAACGAACTTACTCTTTTATGCCTGGGATCCTCCGAACTGACTGGGCAGTAGAAAGCTGCTCAAAAAGTCTGCTGAAGTTCAGAGCTGTAGTCTGTTTATCTAACAGGAGGTTTGCTTGCTTTTTCTTTTTGTGTGCATCTGGCTAGATGACAATGAGGGAAGCAGCAGTGACACAGCTCCTCTCTTCCAAATGGCCGGTGATGGAAAGAATACAGATGATATCACAATTCCCATGCTCTTCCTCTTCAACAAGGAAGGAAATATTATACTGGATGCAATCCGGGAGTATGAGGCTGTGGAGGTGCTCCTTTCTGATAAAGCAAAAGACAGAGGTAAGATTAGAGGTTATTTATACAAATTTAGCTTCCGTCTGTGCCATGGCATGACGTGAAATGCACAATAATGACTTCTGTTGCTACCCAAAGGAGTAAACACATTATTTGGTAGTTCTAGTTTTCTGTTTGGTGTTAGTTTTTTTCATAAGAAAGCCATTATCTGAGATGTGTCATTATCTGCTCCCCCCACAAGTTAACATTAACATCCAGCGATGCTGTTCATAAGCTAAATGTCAGTTTGACTAATGAGAAAATACAGCCTTTTGGATTCCTTTTGAACCCTTTTTGTCATAATCTGCTTTGAAGTAGTGTCAGGAATAGTGTAAGTGTTTTCAGTGCCCTACATTGTAAATGCCTCTCTGTTATCAAGCTCCCCAGTGACATTCTTGGTACCCAAAAGGAAAGAGACAACTGTTACAACTATTTTACCTATCTAAGGAGAAGTCGTTATCATGAGAAATAAGGCTGCTGACCTCAGATGTTTTGCAGTTTTTCTTGTGTAATACAAGAAAATTGCAAGCTAATACATTCCCAATTAAAATGTTTGCATATGGCAGAAAATTGTAGGTTTTCCTTTTGTAAGCCTTCCTCATAGCACTGCTTTGTCCAAGCAGGGTATGTACGAACAAGTATCTCTAGTAAACCAGTGACAGCGTTTTATTTTCTGCGCATTTGCAAAACTGATATGGCAAAAGCTACAGTGTTGTTTCTTCATAGCTGCTTACAAATTCCTCCTGTTTGTGGTTAAGATGCTCTAACAAAATGCTAAACGCAAAAGATAGCTCTGCGTTTGAGAATTTGTAATGTGTATCTGCTTCTTCCCCCCTCCTTGTGCTTCCATTTGGAATCCCAGCAACAATCTTTAAAGGTAAAATGATTCCAAACTACATTATTGATAGCAGTAAGTATCCCATGTTAAATATGGCGTATGCAGTTAAAGTCCCTAGGAGTCTTGAAGTATTAGTGTCCTGTATACTAGGTATAAACATCAAACTCCAAAGAAATCTGCATGGTTAAATTGGACAGCTCTTGTGAAGTTACAAGCTAAATCACTACTTGAGATATGTATGTTAGTTGCTTTGAGTGGGGATGTGAGGAGGGAGGTTTTGGCTTTGGCTCTTTAATTCACAGTTCAGTAAACTTTAATTAAACTCTGTCTCCCACTTGCTTAGAAGTGGGATCCTGGTGGATCTAGGGGTGCTTTAAAATCCAGCATTGAAGTTCAGTGCACACAGTGGGTATTGGCTTAAGACTGAAGGATAGTAACTAGCACTGACCCAGGAGTCACAATTCAAGTTTGAGGAACCAAAACTAGTCTCACTATATCATTTGCCCTCGTTTAAAATGTGTTCAAAATGTCTTCCCTCCCCTCCCTCTGTAAAATATGTTCCTTAATAACATTAAATTTCCATATCAATGGGAAGTCTGCACTTCCTTGAGGAAATAAGGCCAAGGGAAGTGACCTTGCTTTTGAAATACATAATAGAACGCTGCTTTCCTAGGTTTTTTTTCAAAACGTGTTTTTTCTCTCCCCTCTCAAAGACTTGGAAATGGAGAATATGGACCAGAAATTATCTGAAAACGATTCACATAAACAGAATTCAGAAGAAGCTACTTCAGCATCTCAGGATGTTGGTGCAGTCAGTGAGGAGCCCGAAGAAGGAGAAAACTCTGATGTTAATGACCCTGATTCTTTATCTCCTGCTCACGCAGACAGTGACAGCGTTTCCGTTTCAAATCAGGATTCCAATGTCCCTGGAACCGATGAAGCTGGTGCTCCGGAGCCAGCATGTACGCAAGGGGATCAGCAGCCTCAGGAACAAAAGACTGAGACAGAGTCAAATTCCAAAGTTAACTGGGATAATAAAGTCCAACCTATGGAATCCATATTAGCAGACTGGAATGAAGATATAGAAGCATTTGAAATGATGGAAAAGGATGAGCTATGACTTGTAATAATAACTTATTTGTTAGTAAACAAATGGAGAACTCTTTGGATAGAAGTGAGGCCCTGATATCTGAGAACTAGAAAACATATTCAGTATTGCGATGAGCAACCAGGTTTCACCTGGAAATTACCATAGAAATCCAGCACGCGTTCTTTGTATTGTTTTAATTTTTCCTGTTTAAAAATGGGAACGTGCAATTGAAGCATTTGTCTGGCTCCACTGCGTGGTGCTGTAACCCAGGAGGCTCATTCGGGGAACAAGCCCGACTTCTGCGTTCCAGGCTCCAAGAGGTCACACTCCCTTGGTCTCTGGAAAGCAAAAGTTGAACGCAGTGGGGTTAACGTGCCATGTAACGGTTATCTATGAGAGCGCTTGAAGGCAGTAGGTTAGCCACTGTTCTGGTTGGAGCACAGGTGCGGTTTCACTCATCTCTACTGAGTTGACAGCCTTCATTGATAGCAGCAGGTGAAATTATGTTTCCAGTTGCCGTGTCTTTAAGACACAGCTAGAAGCAGTTTGATTTTTGTCCTGACATATCATACTGAGACATAGTAATGTTGCTCATCACTCCTTCCATCTGTTACCATGAAGAACGACCATGATGACGTGTGAGTTTTCCCTTCTGCTCCACTTCCAACTAGAGAAACTGTATAAACCAAAGGCAATGTGTACTTCGTAAGCAGGTTCCATCAGGGAAACTAAGACAGCCTTGCTCGTTTGGGGTCTACCAGATAAAGGTTCACAGCGTGTTATGAAAGTTGTGCTCAAGGTTAAGGTAAAGTGGACAAGGCAGATGTCGAGTTACAGATATTTCCTTTGGCCGTCCAGGTTGAAAAACTCAGTCTACCCTGAGATATGGAACTTAAACTGGCAATACTCTCTGAAAGGACACTAAACAGAACTAGATCAGCTATAACAAAATCTTCTTTTTTCTACAAGTTTGACTTCTAACAGCTTGACTTTGTTGTAATTCTTTTTATATGCAACTTCTATACATGTGATACTTAAGGCAATGAGGCCAGTACCAGTAGTGAAGTGCAACAATTTTGGCTGTTGGGTCCATAGTTCAAAGTACGGTGGCGTGAACTGCAAGGATGACTGGTATGTTACTCTGGGCTTCGGGAGTTTGTTACAGGTAAGTGTGAGTCCTAATTTGTTATCCCTATTACGAAAAACATTATTTAAATAAAAATGGGGATGTTTAAACAACTGAGAGACGTTTTGACTGTGTCCAAAGAAACTGCCAAAAACTAATTATATAAACTGCTTTTAGTGAATTGTTGTTCAAAGACTTGTTTTATATTAGAGAGTAAATTAACACTGCCTATATGCTGCACCAGGCTAAAAATGAAGGTTTATATTCATCTTCACAATGGAAAAAAAAAAAAGCCCCAATTTGAATTGCACCTTTCATTTAGCTGGTGAAATTATGCGTGCTGAATATGCAACTGTTAATTAGTACAGCCATACTGTATTTATTTATGTATACTCCTGTACGGTATGAATGGAGAAATCCCAGGCAAATGTTGTATACGTGTATACTTAACGACACTTGCTTTCAAGAGTATCAAAATGCACAGGCACCTTTTGAGAGCATGACAGTCAATCAGAATATTATCCATAAACGGAATGATAACTTTAAATCACTAGAGTAGGAGGTAATTTTGAGGAGGGAATGAAGCAGTAGCAGAATAGTGAGTAAGTGTCCTTTTAAATGTATTAGCTTTTAAATGTAGTTATAATTCCTTTGCACAAATAACTGTATGGAGGTTTGGACTGAATGAGTAGGGCTTGAAGCAGCTGGGGTTTTTCAGTTGAGAGTTTCTTTATTTATGTTTTTTTTGTTACGTGAGTTTCTTCATGTAAGGAAGTTGATCATGGGAGCCTTTTAAGTGTCCTTCGTTACTTGGAGCCCCAGTCCGCACCCGAGGGATGCTGCGCTCCCCTGGTAGCGCCCAGGCTCGAAGCGACGTGGCCAAGTGCAGTCAACTGCAGGATCAAAACCATCAGGTGCAGATCAAAAGTTTTCGCTCTGGTATTTCCTTTGATCTGTCAGTGCTTAGTGCCACAAAAGGAGCATTTTTGTTCCCGTGCTCTTTGACATGGACTACATCTTCATACTTGTTAGCTCTTGGTGGAAATAGAATTATTTTTATAGCTATAGAGGCCCTCTGGTCATTATTTTATGACTGTCAATATAGCAACTAAAGATTTTCTTTTTTTACTTGCAGAAAATTTAGGTGTAGATGTAAAATGTTATTAAAAGATTAACTTTCCTTGCCACCACCAGCTCATTTTTATTTAACTGCTTTTTCCACACCTATTGCTAAAGCAGCAGACGTTAGCTCTCCTTTTAAGGGATTTCGAATGATCCCAGAACTCCGTATGGATTTGAAGCATCATTTTGGTGGTGGCCTACCTCAGATAACTGTTGCCTCCTTCCTTTTGGGTTGGGTTTTTTTGTTGTTGTTTCAGTTTGTTCTACTTTACCTTTGAAACCATCATGAGAGCCATAGCTTTGTTTACGGAACTGAATCGGGTAAGGTTGACCTTTTGGGAAAGAGGACTAAACTGGGGAGGGGGGCAGTTTTATTCAGGTTATTTTCACTTTATATTTCCTTATGAGGAAATAGGCTTTAGTTAACCTTTTCATATAATTCTGAAAATAATTTTCTGTCACTGTCATATTAAAAAAGAATGTATTCATCAAAAAATCAAAACCTTTTGGAGAGGGGAGTAAGTGTTCTTCCCAAATTTTTAGAAGTCTTCTCCACATGGAATATTGCTTGTACATCATGAATCAGTAATCGCCTCTTTCTTTGTATGGTATTGTACAGTTACTTGTATGGTATTGAACACTGAAGAATTCAGGAATCACAGCTGCAACTAGCACTTATTCCATGCCATGTAATTCAAATCAGTCAATTAATTTCTCATTTGATCTTAGAGGAATCTTCTCGATTGTTTACATTTATTGTTTCTTAATGAAGTTTCAAAATGAGCCCAGCTTTGGTTCTCCTCCTCCGGCCAGCATACCTGAAGGCATAGCGTTAGGCATGAATAAGTATATGTTGAGAGGTTAAAAACGGGACATCTTATGCAAAAGGCATCAGTCAGAACATAGAAAAAAAAAAAACAAAAAACATTCTGTGAATGAAATATTGTATGTTCAGATTTTATAAGATTTTTTTTTTTTAGCCAGCCCAATTTACAGCCGTATATTTTCTTATGAAAGATGTCTAATAACAGGTGCTGTAACACTATTGTTGGGTTTTACTGTCTGGTGGTAAGTGTATACAATATTTCTAAGGGCAACTATGTACTGTGATGTAAAAGTCTGGGCTAAAATGTATATAATCTGTGTACATAATTGTGTACTTGATTATAACTGCTGATTGTAAAGATTTAATAAAATGTAAATATTCTGCTCAGGCTATGCTAAACTGACAGAAATTTCCGAATTGCCCACCCAGCTGTGTTTGCCTTGAATTTTGGCCAGGCCTTTGCTAGTCGCACCAGTCCTGCCCCGTGTCTTTATTAGCAACCTCGATGAGGAGGAACTCCCGGCTACCACCCTGGAAAAGCAGTCGGTGCCCTGGCAAGCAGCGCTTCTGTCCAGGGTCTTTGAAAGGCAGGAGGAAGCGCTGATGGGAACCTGGGAGGGTTCTGCGTCGGGGAGCAGCGCGCCCTGCCCTGGCTGTCGCAGGGCGAGGAAGCAGCTTTGCGGGAGGAGGCTGAAGGCAGGCCAGCCCTGCGCTCCCGGGGCGCAGCCTCCCTGCCGGCGGGGTGCAGAGGTGCTCGGCCATGGGTGGAAGCCACAGGCGCATTGCAATGCCGGGAATTCTGAAATAAGGGATAACTTTTCAGTGTGAGAGATATGATAGATAATCAGAACGTGACCTTTTCAGTATAAAATTGAAAGTAGACTAGAAAGGCTCTCGGCAGCCTGCACCAACAGGGCTATTTCAGCCTCTATTATTCTATGACTTGGGCGTTTATTTATTTATTCATTTTAAATCCATTCCTGCAGTGAGAATACAGATCCTCAGAAGTTCCTTTTAAGTATGGCCACTTCTGATCCTGGTTGGTTTTTTCCACTTCGAATGAAAACAGGTCTCTCTTGGGCCTGATGAGAAAACATACTCCATCATCTCTGTTACCAGCTGTTCTCCAATGCATCTACTCCTATGAGCTTTTCCTTCATGGAAGTTAGGATTAAGAAAATAAAAGATGTAGGAGCCCTAAATTTAAGTCCTTGTTCAAGTGTTCAGCAGTGTTTATGATATTCATTAAGTAGAAACCATTACCAGTCTGGCCAATGAAGTGCTAAATTTCTTCAGCCTACTGTTATGGGAGCATCAGGACTTCAGGGACTGGAGTATTTTGGAGCAAAGGCACCTTCTGCCCTCCTCGAAAAAAGCATTTGGGGAGAACTTCCTCAAAAAGCAGTTTGGTCTCTGGGGTATATAACAACACACTTAAAGTCCTGTATGCTTTCTTTGCGTCTGTTTATTTTGGGAGTAGTAGGTGTCCCTTAAATGGATGCCTACTGTCTGTTGACCCTGCCATTGCGTTGGCAGCTGCTGTCGTACTTGGGGCCTCCGTGTTTTACTGGGGCTGGGCAGGGAAACGGGTCAGACAGCGCAGAGCAACCTGTCTCAGAAACAGGCAAACTGAGAAATCTGCTCAGGACTCCAGTGCAAATGTGGGGTTTTGCCAAAAAGATTAAAAGGATAAAAATATTACCACAATGAAACAGGCAAAGAGACGGAGATGGAAAGAGGAAAAGGGAGTGCTGGTACGAGCAGACAAATACATGGCCGTGTGTCGTGCTCCTCTGTGGCATCTCCTTAGAGCGGATGACGGCGGGTGAGGGCTAAGCTGGGGATGGGGCAGGGGGGTTTAGACCAAACCTTTCAGGACTAACACCTCCGCTGTGATGGAGCAGCCCTTCGTGGCTGCATCCCTTTGCATTTTCCCACCTTTCTTTGTAATCATTGTGACCTGCTGTCTGCTCTGCCTTTCCTGCAGGGATGCCTCATCCCTCCCTCCCTGGCTTGCTCACATTCTTCTTCCCCATCTGTCTGTTAACCAAGAGTTGAACTAACACCAAAAAAACAGGCAGAGACATTAAGCTTCTGCAAGTGCCTGCACCTGACCTCTGGCCCTGGGTCGCCCATGGTGCTGCCCATGTGGGGAGAGGGATGCGGTTGCTTAAAAGAAGCACCAATTCTGAAAAACCCCGGTGCTATCGAGCAGGCAACGTGCTCGCCGTGAGAAACCAGAGCCTGAGATTCGGCACAGGATGGCTTAACCTGTTGCCCTTCCTGCTGCCAGGGCCTGGTGGACGGGGGCTTGGGAGGTTGGAGCAGAGCCGTGAACAGCACCAAAGTCTCTCTCATCTCTACTGGGGTAACTGGAGAGGTCTTGGAGCAAACCCTCAGCGAACTGCACTACTTTTTATAAAAAAAAAAAAAAAAAGGAAAAGTTCTCTTGGAGGACCCAGTGTTCTCTCTTAGCAACGCCCTCCCGCAGTCCTTAGAGGGTCTGGTTTCCTCTTCCCGTGTTCATCTACGCCACCCTGCCAGCCACGATGCCCAGATGCCTTTTGAAATAACAAGGAGTTGCCTTCCCATTCCAGATGGCCTCTGAAAAGGCACAAATATTATGCAAAATTACAGCTAGGGTGCGCCCCCATCCCGGCCCCTCTTTATATTTCTTTTCTAACAAGAAATCAGGAATATTTTTATTTATTTCCAGATCTGAACACCTTCCCGATAGTCCCCCTCTCCAGGGACACTTATTGCACAGATGCGCGAAGAGTAAGGGAGGCACAGCAGCGACAGTGCATCACACCTCCTATTAAAACTATCTTTAATAATTACTTTATGCCAATAGTTGTATTGATGGGCTGTTACTCCGTTTTCACATTTCCACTTTTCAGTTAGGCCACCTGAAGCTGGAGGACTTCAGCAGCTCTGACAAAAATTCAGCCTCAGCTGCCGCTTGTCCCAAGACCCATCATTCCCATCAGCCTGAAGCTGCTGGTGGCAGGAGTCCCATTTTCTTCCAAAGTCCTACGTAAAAAGATAATGTTAATAAATGTTTCCAGCTGGAATGGTCCTATAAAACACCGTTTGCCTGGGAAAGTTCACCCAAGCTATTAAACCCCAGCACGGGTGAATTCCTCTTTATTCATCCTTTGGTGGAGGGCACGGCGTGATGGCGTGACGCCAGGACTGGTCCGAGTGCAGAGCCATTTAAACCAAAATGGCACAAAAAAGTGTGCAGAGTTCTCGGTGGCACCACATGTGCTTTTGGGGGGCACCGGGACCGCCCTGGGACGGCTCGGGCGCCCCACCGGCTGCGACACCAGGACAGACCTGATGGCAGCAGTGCAGGGCAGAGAATGAGAAGAAATACAGAAAACCAGTTTCGCTGTTCCTCAAAGCACCCCACCTGAGCATTTCTCTGCCTTCACGCCCTTCGCTGGGTGCTGCCATCGCCTTCACGGTACTTTGGGCTGCGAGCACCCGGACGGGAAGGAGTCGCTGGGTTTTGGGCATGAGCCCTGGCCAAGGGGGATGCTTGGAGGTTTACGCGGGGACACGCGGAGCCAGCGGAGCGGCAGCGTGGGTGAGAAGAAACGATGAGCAATTCAGAGCTGCTCATACAGAATTTAATGCATTTTAGGATTTCTCTACTGACCAGTTCTCCTTGCGGGTGGCGGGGTGGTAACAGAGTAAATGTTGATCATCAGAGACGCGCGTGATCCTCCCCTCCACAGCAAAAGCTATTTCCCCGTCCCTCCTCTGGCCCAACGCTCCTCGCACCTCGTTTTAAGAAAATTAGCAAAGAAGGCTTAGAAAGGTGTCAGGGGAAAAAAACGGCAAAAGATGTGCAGGAAAGGGCAAAAAGGCATTTCTGACACCAGCCGGCTCTCACGGCTGTTTTATGTAACCGAGCATGTGGCTTTCCACGTTTACTGTCGGGTTTGACACGGGTTATCTGATTGCCAGGCAGAGAGCATCTCTGTTAAATGATGTCAATCTTCACCGCACTGGCATTACAGCATCATAAAATATTACATAGCTGCTATTTTGGGTAGCAGCTCTCTCCGACTCAGTGAATAAATGCATCTCCATATGACTCACTCCGGGGGATTATTAATAGACACAAAAGCAGAATGCCAAAACCCCGAGAATATCACTCAGTTCCCACACGTAGCTTTCTAGTTTCTCACAGCAATTGCACTTGAGAACTTTTTGTCTCAAAATTTAATTTTTTTAATATATTTACACAGGGGGAACAAATTTTCTATTCAATTCGCACCTTGAAGGCTTGGGGAGGAGGGGGGGCTAGAAAGTCTGCAGCGATGGAAGATGCTCATTGCTCCAGCTCTGGGCGAGCAGGGTACCACGCTCCAGCCCTGCATCGCACACTGCGCTAACACCCATTCAGGGCAACACCTCCTGTGAACAGACCCGTTAAGGCAAGGCTGCCACTATTAACAAAGCTTGAAATAAAAGCTCCGGTCTCCTGATTTAAACAGAAACCATCCGGGATGGCAGAGCAGCAAGGAGGAAGAAAGTCATTCTGAGAGGGAAGAAATCACATGCTGCTTCTTTTGCTGTACAACAGCCAGCAGATAAATCAGCAACAGGCAGCAACCATCGGATAAAGATACAGACTCAAGCCTAGAGCTCACCCTGCCCCAGGGCTGGCGTCTTCATTCAACCAGCTTTTCAGTAATTAGGGTAAAGGTCATCGGTGGGGTCCTCTGCACCACCCTGGCCCCGCTGCCACACAAAACTGCTGTGCTTAAATAGCATCAGCTTTGATAATGTGGGCAAACCCTCTAAAAAAAGGACACTTTTCCCCTAAAATGGTCTGTTGGTGTTCACAACGCTGCTAAGACTCTGCCGTGGGTGCAGGGAAGAGGTGTCCATGAGGATGGTGTTACAGTTGCTTTTACGAAGCAGGTTCAGAGTCCCACACATGTTTATGATGATGATGATGAAGCAGAAGAGGAAGAAGATGATGATGATGAAGAAGAAGCAGAAGAAGAAGCAGAAGCAGAAGCAGCAGCAGCAGCAGCAGCAGATGATCATGATGAAGATGATGATGATGACTCAAGCTCAAAGCGAGCATTTATCTGGGTGTCGTGGGAAGAGGTATGCAGCTAAATTAGAAAAGAAAAAAAATTTAAAAGCAAAGACATGAACTTTTTTGAATTCTACCAATTTTCACATTTTTGCAGTTCCCCTGAGCTGGGACTTCTTTCCCTTTGCCACAACAGCACAATAACAACAATATGAATTTTCACTCGGCACTTACTCAACTTTTTGGCTGTTTGACCTGAAGGTTTCCTCCCCAACAGTAAAGCAAATAATGTGCCCCTCCAAAACCATCCCTGCATTCCTTGTCTCCTCTTCCCCAAACATCTACAGAATTAAACTAAATAATAGAGAAACATTTCAGTCTGAGAAAGGAAAGTTTCCCAGCAGGACCCAGAGCAGGGGCTTCTAATGTTAAACACTCCCAAAAGCATCCCCCATAAAGCCACACTGGTAGGAAGTTCAACAAATCTGTGCTTTCTCAGTGACCACCATAAAAATTGTCTCTACTGCACACTGACCTTGGCTTCAGACAAAGCTTTTGATTTTCCTGGAGTATAAGTGCTAGTTATTTTGCCCTGGGCTGTGGTTATCCCAGACAGATAAAAGCTTCTTTGGCACATGGGGCTATTGCTCAGACCCCCCCAACATCCCACACAGCATTTGAGTCAAGGCACTGGTTTCATAGAGTCACAGAGTTTTAGGATGGTTTGGGTTGGAAAGGACCTTTAAAGATCATCTAGTCCAACCCTTCTGCCATGGGGCAGGGACATCTTGCACTAGATCAGGTTGCTCAAAGCCCTGTCCAACCTGGCCTTGAACACTACCAGGGATGGGGCACCCATAACTTCTTTGGGCAACCTGTTCCAGTGTCCCACCACCCTCATGGTAAAAAAAAGTCTTCCTTATATTTACCCTAGATCTACCCTCTTTTAGTTTAAAAAAGTCTGCCCTCTTTTGTTGCTCCTTGTTCTGTCACTACAGGCCCTGGCAAAAAGTCTCCATTTTTCTTATAAGCTAACGTTCTGTATTGAAAGGCCGCAATAAGGTCTCCCCACAGCCTTCTCTTCTGCAGGCTGAACAACCCCAACTCTCCCAACCTTTCTCCAAAGCAGAGGTGTTCCAGCCCTCTGATGATTTCCGTGGCCTCCTCTGGACCTGCTCTAACAGGTCCATGTCTGTCTTACACTGGAGACCCCAGAGCTGGATGCAGTGCTCCAGGTGGGGTCTCATGAGAGCGGAGTAGAGGGGGAGCATCCCCTCCCTTGACCTGCTGGCCACACTGCTCATGATGCACCCAGGACACGATTGGCTTTCTGGGCTGCAAGCTCACATTGCTGGCTCATGTGCAATTCTTCATCCACCAGCACCCCCAAGTCCTTCTCCACAGGGCTGCTCTCAATCCATTCATCCCCCAGTGTGTACTGGTAGTGGGGACTGCCCCAGCCCACGTGCAGGACCTTGCACTTGGCCTTGTGGAACTTCATGAGCTTTGCATGGGGCCACTCCTCCAGCCTGTCCAGGTCCCTCTGGACAGCATCCCTACCCTCTAGTGAATCAACTGCACCACTCAGCTTGGTGTCATCCACAGAGTTAGTGAGTGTGTACTGAATCCCACTGTCTATGTCATTGATGAAGATATTGAATAGTACTGGTCCCAGTACAGACTCTTGAGGGACAGCTGTGGCACAGCCATGATCCCACAGGCAGGCATTCTCTGGCTGTATCAGTCCCCGTTGGCTTTGGCTGGCCCCTCCACATGCTGTGGGGAGCCCTGACCCTGCTGACATCCTTTCACTTCAGTGTCTTCTCCCTGCAGATGCAGAGATCACCTCCATAATTCATTTGCCACTTTTGGCTGAAAGGCAGCAATTCTCCAGCCTGCTTGTCGTGGGGCAGGGGGTGGGTCTTGCTGGATGCACGCTTGCAGTCATGCAGCTTTAGAGGTGGTGTTGGCTTTGGAAAATGTTGTTTAACCTTCACTGGGTTAGAAAATTTAAGCTTATAGAGGGTGATTATGCAGGGTATGTGGTTTCATGGAGCCTGGTGCTCTTCATCGGTGACAGCGGGTGGCGGGGAATGGGGGATGAGCTGCTGCCGCTGCTCCCCGCAGGCTGATGTGACGTGGAGGTGCGGTAGGTTTCCCCCAAGCTGGGGAGGTGAAGGCACCTGATGGGCCATCAGAGCTCAAGTTTGCCAGCTCTCAGTTTAGAAAACAAAGGGGAAATGGCCAATGTGGTAAAATGTGAGTATGCAACATGCATGTCGGACGTGAAGCCTGCATGGTGTCAGAGACTGTCACCTGAGAAGCAGCAATGCTCACCAAAGCTGCTGGTGGAACAGAAGTGCCAACAGCAACTGGAAATCACCCCCTTTTGTTTAACACTCGTGTTAAATTCATTCCTCGGTGGATGCATACATTACCCAGCTGGAAGCCTCTCCTGTCCTGAAGATCTGGAGTGTCAGCCAAGCTGATCTGGAGCTGAGTCATTGCTAACTCCAAAATCGAAGTGACAGGTAATTATTGTTTTATAGACTTGATAAAACTGAAATAGCTGAGAACCGAATATTTATCTTCAGTCTAATTTTTGTGTGACGATGACAATGTCTTCGGAGTTTAAACATGCCTCTCTGATGCTTCATCTACCCATTCACTCTTGTCTCATAATTCAGATTTTAAAATACTTGTGCTTCATGGGCAGTCATGAGCCTGGGCTCTCTTACAGCAATGAAAAGGCACGCTGCAAAAAAAATCATGCAATATTGCTGATCATTGCCTCCTTTCTCTTACAGCAGTGGCTGCTGCGTCTTGTGGCAGTACCATGCACAAATCCCCTGGCTGCAGAGAAGGTCAGAGCCTGCCTGAGTGTGCTTGGGGACGATGGGATGAGGCCATGCGTGGGCTGAAGATTTCACCTGTGCAGCCAGGATTTGGAAAGCACTGCTATTCCTGCTGCACACAGAGGGATGGACAGGTGCAGTAAGTCAACCCAGGTTCTGCATGGCCCATCCATGGCTGCAAAGGGCTTGTGGCAGGGGAGGAGACAGAGCTGGGTCTTCTGGGTCCCAGCAGGGACACTTAATTAAAAAAAAAAAACAACCCTCTGACTGAAAGCAAAGAAAGAAATTAATGTTAAGTTTTGGATGGTATAGTTTTGGGGCTGAAGTCCACTATCAGAGAAAGGTTCATAGGAATCAGGGAACAGCAGTATTAGTAGTCAGATAATTAACTGGCTGCTTTGATGAACCTTTTCAAGAGTATTTGGCCAAGGTCTGCAGACTGGTTTCTCAGTTATATCTGTTTACCCATTCACCCGCTCCATCTGTCTATAGGGCTTCCAGGCTGCTCTTTACCCTCGATACTGTAACATCTATTTGCACCAGGCAAATAAAACATCTGCAAGCACGAGTCCTTCACGGGGAGTCAAAGTGGATCCTGCTCTAGTCAGCCCAGGTGTATTTTTAAAAGGTAAGTAAGTCCAAAAAGAGATTAGGAGGAATAATCACAGGAATTTTGAACGTTGCCAGCAGTCTAAGACAACGTCCTAAAAACCACCAGCCACACCAGCAAAAGCCCAGACAGCTTCTAATACCCTGCACAGTTCTTCATGACAAAGTAGGAATCTCCGCAAAAATTTTAGAGAAGCCCAGAGGTTGCCAAGCTACGGTCTCCAGCGGTTCGTACAGAGCTTAATTTACGTGGACAGCATGGAAAATCCCGCAGTAGCTCAGCAAGTCCATCTGACCACGCAGAGCTCCTGGGAAGCCTTGCTCCCAACCGGGACGGGCTGGGGCTTTGCTCAAGTCCTTCAACGGTTTCCTCAAAGTTCTGGCGCTGAGGAGAAACCACTCCTGGTCCCTTGTATTGCACACAGAGACCTGGCCCAGAACATCTTCTGCCGGGGTCCCAAGGGAAAAACGTACAAGTGTCAGCATCTGCATGATGTGAAGTGATCCACAGCCTTCTGAGATGAAAAAAGCACTAATATGGTTTTGGGTTTCTTTAATCTAATTTAGGTGCAGACTCCTGTGACTCAAGACACGCCTGAGGTCAAATGCTGCTCTTGATTACAGGGTGAACACGTCGAGGCAAAGCAATGTCTTGTCACCGAGGGTTGGTCTTGGCATTCAAGAGCAGGATTTCCCCTTGCCCCTGAAAAAAACAAATACCAAATGCCAACCTTCAAAACAGAATCAAACCAGAGCGGCACACAGAATAGCTGGCTCCTCCTTGGACCAGCGCAGTCGCAACCCAAGCACATTAGAGAATCATCCTAACACACACAACCACATTTCAGGTAGGAGGGTAAAGCCTCTGCCTCCTCCTGCCCACCACGACTGGACCTGCCCCCTTGGTGAGCTGGATGCTGTATGGAGGGTGCAAGGGTTTGGGAGGGGGCACAGGCGAAGAGAAACTCGCAATAATTAAAAAAAATAAAGGCATCATCTTTTTAGGTCAAAGCGTATGTGTTGCAATAGATACAATACAGAGACAGGCAGTGGCTGAAGGAGACATTGCCACAACTCACAAAACTACACAAAATGTGTCCCTATCTAGTTACTAGTGAGGGAGACAAAAATTAGTGTCAGATAGATAGCCAACAAACACTTTTTTTTTTTTTTTTTCTTCCAGGAGTCCCTCACCAGGTCAAATATGTCCTGCAGGCACTGCATCAAACCACCCAAATTGCCCTGAGAGCACCAACGTTCAATCTTGGCAGCCCTCAGCAAGCCCTGCTCATTAGGTGAATGATGATGCAGCAATATGGCACAGTTCTGATGCGCTGGCTTCATGCCCGCCTGGGACAGAGCATCCATCCAGGCAGCCCTTGGAAAGATATGAGTATCCCTTGGGGGGGTCCCTTGTGTTGGTATTTAGGAGGCTTCTACCTGCGCTGGCCACAGCACAAAGCTGAATCCAGGCATGGGTGCTGGCCTCTTGGGCAACTCTTGCTGCTCCCCAGCTCTTCTCCTCTCTCTTGCCTGGAGCTAACGCTTGGGGAAGGCTCTGAGGAGGAAAACTGGCGTAGCTCAAAGGGCTTTAGCAGAAGGAAGAACCCACATCAAGGGAAGAAGGTTGACGGCAAAATCCCTTCACCACAATCTTATCCCAAGATCCCAGAATAAGACTTCGAGCCTATTAAATAGTGCATCAGCCTCCTCAAGAGAAGTTTGGCCTCAAATAATTTTCTCAGTAGTTCTTTTAAAAGAAACCTTGAAAAACCCATTTACAACTAAGCACAGCATATCAGATATAAGCAGTTTTCCTTCTCTTCCCATCCTCTTCTTTTCCACCCTGCTGAATATATTTGAGCAAAGTAACAACGTGGAGGTATGGCTTCAAGGAGAGATGCATTTTACTCCACAGTAATGTGCTTATATTTTTATAGATCCTCAGTTGCCGTGTATATTTAGACTTCTAACAAAATTTGTTAGGACTTGCAAAGGTGGAAGAAATAAAGCAGGTTAAAAACCAACAGTCATCTAAGTGACCTCATGGGTCTGCTTGTGGCACGTGCACCTTCTTACAAGGGGGTTCGGTTGTTCCTGTCCCTTTCCCAAATGTTACATGCCTGCAGTCAGGTCCCTGCACTTGCTCTGGATATGTTTTTGCAGCAAGTTGCTGCTCAAGGCTTGAGGAGATGGTTATCCTGCCTTAACAAGCGAAGCAGACAGCTCTTAGTGGCTGAGGTGTGGAGAGAAGGATGTCAACCCAAAGCCTGAAGTGCTTAGAAACCATCTTATATGTCATAGACTTCAGACATTCAAGACTAGAAACAGGTTTCTGCTCTGTTTAAGTTTTGTTTCTGTAAGCATGGCTCCTTTTCATAGGTAACTAGCGCTGATCTTTGCTTTTCCATATCCCAAAGAGTTTAAGAGCAAGTCTCCTGCCTGACCAAGAAGCTCAGTCAGCTGAAAACCATCAGGAAGCTCCTGAGTTCTGCCTGGTACGTGGTGACGGTAGCAAGACATGCCATGGCCAAGGATTTGTTGGTTTCATATGAATAGGCAACACTCCCCCCCCCCAACCTCAATTCTGTTCCTGTTTCTTGCAGAAGGGTAGAGCAAATCAAAGCCTGTTGCCCTCACCCCAATCCCACCAGCAGCCTGGGGCACTCCTGGAGCCTGTTAACTCCAAAGACAACTATTGACACCCTCCAAACCTCCTGTCCATCTTCATGCTTCCACAACCAGCGGCAGGACAGTCTACCCAGGCGTTCACAAATACTGTCATCTAAAGGTCCATCAGTGAGGTTATAATTCATACAGAAGATTAAGCACTTGCTGCTGGTCACATTAAGCACACAGGTAAGATGGGAATTGCTTTTCCTCTCTCACAAAGCTTCCACCAAAGCCCATACCTTTGGTGCCATCATCAGCAGCAAGGAAAAAAAGAAAAAAATATATTAAAACTAATAGGTGGCAGAAAGAAACTCCATGTAAAAGGAGGCTGGTGTATTGAAAGATGACAATGTGTCTGTAACACAGGGTTTGTATGGGGAAATTTATACACGAGATGTTCAGCATGTAGAAAATGAACTATGTTTCAAAAGGACAGACCCAGTTCCATCACTCTTGTACTACTTGCAAAAGCTTTATAAAGCACTTTTGAGAGAAGGATTTGCGGGATCAAGCCCCAGGACTCTTTCTTTATTAATTAAAGTGTTTAAATAATTGAGATGCACAGTCTCTTGACTCTCCTTAGAGTGGCTACCTGCTTGCAAGCTGACACAAATTACGGAAAAAATCATATGCAAGAGGACAGAGTTATCACCTTGAAGAATTCGTAACAGATCAAATGGCTCCGTAGCACTGAGAGATGCCAACAGCCCTAAGAAGGACGATGTGATGGGAGGAAGGCAGTGAAATCTCATCTCCAGGGACACTGGGACGCTCGGGAAGAGCTGCATGGCCAAAGCAGCTGCCAAAATGCAGCAAGGATTTAGGAAAACCAGAATTGGCTGGCAATTTTTGACCATCAACAGGCTAAAGATGCACACAGTGGAATACGCCCTTTCACTGAGCGTTTGTATGGAAAGCTATTGAAGCTAGGTACCATCACTTGAGTTGTCCCAGTCCTACGATACAGCAACCACTCGACTCCAACTGAGATTGACAGGAGACCAGGGGACTGAGCAGTTTGCAGTGTTCAGAAACAGCTTTTACCTTAAGAAGACAGCTTGGTACTGCAGCCTCACACACGCTGCTTGGAAAGCTGCTCTTGCTGGAGGTGCTTACATCCAGTCCCGCACGAATAAGGGTAACTCCTGGGTCTCTCTCCCCAGTGGGTCCTCCCCACCCCACCGGCCATCCACTGCCCGAAAGCCAAAGGAAAATCCAGTGCAGGGAAGGAAGCATGAGGAAGTTGCACTTTTTTGGACATATTCTAGGTATGGCACAGCACTGATGATAGGGAACAAAAATCTTCTGACATGGACTGTCCAGCCCCACTCGGAGCGAACATTGGAGGAAACGTCTTTAGTCAAGAAATTCCCTAATATTTTAGAGATTTTCAGAAGTCTCAGGGTGATTTTTGAGGGACTTGAAACCCTTTAAAGGGATCTGATTTTCAGAAGGTCCAGTGAAAAATGACCAATGTTAAAGCGCTTTGGGATGAATGCCTCATTCAAGTGTCGGCCACATCAGGAAAAGATGCTATTAATGCAATCTCATGGTCTATTCCACATAAATCACACACATCAGAGCAATGAAATCAATACAATACAGAAACCTATGTCCTGACAAAGTTTCTCGTTTCTCCATGGGATGCAGTGCAAAGCTGGCCCTCATATGGTGTGAAAGCAGGAAGAAATACCAGCACAGGTAACAATCTCCTTTGAAATAATAAATACAAAAGGTGTATTTTTTTTCCTTAAGGGTTTTTTTTTTTTTTTTACTCATGACAGCATTTGTTAAAAATATTACATCTGCTTTTGAGAAGGTAATGTCCTCTCTGTATAATATGGAAAAATAAACTCTACAGGACATGCAACAGATACCCCCAGTTGGCACAGAGCTGCTTTAAGAGATTAGATCCACAGATTCATCAATGCAGAGGGCTGGTTTTGCCTTCCTTGGCCCCAGACTCTTAAAACATTGTGTTGTAGGAATGGTAAAAGACAAGAATACATAAAAACAGTAAAATGTTTATTTTCTTAGAAAAAAAGAGATTCAAAATGATTGTGATCACACTCCCATTCGTGCTTAGCAAAGCCAATACTGCAAGCTTAGTCCTTGATTAAGATACCTATTAAATGAAACTCTTTTTCCTCTTAAAATACAAATTCCTGCTCCTGCATCACTTCCAGTATTTCAGTGATAACATGCTTTTAACGGATAATAGTTTCTCAGCTTCTTCTCAGCAGAGAAACAAGGCCTGCCATGGCAAAAACATCCCATCTCCAAAGCTTGAAATCACCAGCATTAATAAGCACTCTGGCCCAAACGCGGACCGACAGCCAGCTTAAGGGTGTTTCTTAGATGCTTGAATGTTGACTTATGGAAGCTTTGTATAACACTACCTCATCTGATAGAAAACAGGCCAGAAGCCTCAATAAAATCAACAACGTCTTTTGGATTAACTTTAAGGATTTGCTGCATATCTGGACACAGAAAAAAGTGAGAAGTTGCAACAAGTTTTAACTAGCAGCAACAAAAACAGTTCCTTACGAGTTCTTAGCAATATTCCTCATCTGTTCATTAAGAAACACTGTAACTGAATGGAGCATATAATGTGGAAATGATCTTCTTCTGTTATGTAGTGCTGTTCGGTCTAGAAGACTTCCAAAAGGTCTCGACTGGGTTGTAATCTATTTACACAGTAGTACTCCTGGTGCGAGTGGCAGAATTGGCACTATGTGACATCCTCCTCTTCTGAACAATAATCACGACCCTGTAAAGAGAAAAGCCAGACAGTTTGTAAATGACTACCTGAAGACGGGAATAACATAAAGCAAGGGAGTACTTACTAATAATTCGTTTCAGTTCTCTAAACTTAGGAGATTTAAGTTCAGAGCTGGGTAGAAACCTTAAAAATAGGGAACAGGCTTTACACAACTCCTCCAACCGTTTCTGGAAGGTTTGCATGAAACCTTCCCTTTCTGTTATCGTTAATCTCATAAATTTCATCCCCTATACTGAGTTCTAGGAGGAGTCCAACAAACTGATTTACAAAATTATTTTATGTAAAGATACACCTTGATGGACACAACCTTATAGATTCATTCCGAAAATGTAATCTCCGAGGCAAAAGCAACAAAGCACGTAATCCTATGAGCAACACAAGCCAGCTGCTGTGAACAAGAATACCTCATCTGATAACCTCAGTAAGAGTTTAACATAAGAGCAAAAGATACTATTCATATTGAAATTACACTTGCACAATGGGAGAAAACAGGCTAAGCTTCACGAAACATGGACCAGTTGTGTTACGCCTTACATCTCATCCCAAACACAAGACTTGCAGCAGCATCTGTCGAGTGCCCTCGGGAAGGTCTGGAGAAGACAAGTCTTGTCCCTCACTAGCCGTTTCTTGCAAAGCAGCAAGAAGAGGACCCGAGGACACGCTGTCCTCGTTTCTCTACATGGAAACATCCGGAGCTGAGCTTTTCAACACACAAGGCACCCAAAATATCCTGCATGAAACAAGTGTCTTGAATGTAGTGTTGAAAATCTCAACCTCTGGGCTATTCCCCGTGTGCCAGGTGTATCACCCGAGTGCTTGTGTGGAAAATCCTAGCATCAGTTTATTTGGGATGCACAGCTAGAGTACATGTCGGAAACAAAGGCTCCAAAATGTCTCTGCAATTAAAATCCCACTGATGAGGCTGGGATTGCACAGGTCACTTTGCTGGAGGGTCCACACCGAGGAACATGCGGTTTTCTCCATGCCAGGTTTTCTCCATCGTTTTTTCTCCATGCCAGGGACCATGACACATTTGGACAAAACCATGACACTAAGCCAATGGCTACGAAGGCTTTGTCCAACACGCTTCAGAGCTGTGAAAGCCATCAGCAGGTTCAGGGCCTTTCCAAGACATTCATTTAGCTGGTCACCTGGCCTCCTGCTCAAGAGGGAGTCCCGTGGCCCATCATTCCCCACTCTGCTCTGCACCAGGGGCCATCAGTGCTATTAAAGGCTCAAACGGACCCAAAACGCCAAAAGTCATCTTGCATTCTTTTTCTTTCCATTCCTCCTGCCATTCTTCTGCTTCTGGGTTTGCTCTATGGCAACCAAGTGCATCACTCCTCAAAAGGATGCCAAGAAACTACTTAAAAAGCAACATGATGAAGAAGTCCTTGCCACGGCGGGGAAATACCACCTCTCGCCCACTGCCTGAAGGCCACTGAGAGCCAGACTGCTGCTGCCAGACACTTTATTTCCATCTTCATGCCGGTGGGGACGGAGACAGGTCGGTGTCTCGGTGCTGGCCTTCGAGGTCGTGGCCCTTAGTCACGGGTGGGCAGGGAGCTGCTGCCGTCCCAAGCTTCCTGCCAGCCTGCTCTTTCCTGCAAGCGTGCGGGTGGCAGCAGTGCAGCCAAAAGGGGGAGGAGGGTAAGAACTGCCTGAAATGCCAGAAACACCTCCTACACCATCCTGCAGCGTGACACGCAGCTCTTCCACCCACTGCGCCCTGCACAGACCCGCAACCCCGACGTGACCAGCTAATTCGATGCCCAAACTGTGGTAACGCCTGACAGCAAGACGAGGAGCCCCTCTGCAGCCTGAGTCTGCTGTATTTTCTGCAGGGAAATGCTCCAGAGCTGGGTTCACCCCTGGCGCTTGCTTCAGCAGCGGTGGCCCCCGCCAACGCACCCGCTGGCAGGAAGGGGGAAGACGTGGCAAGGGAGTGGGGTGACCAAAAAAGGTTCCTGCAGCTGCTTGGCAGCTGGTTGAAGTCTTCACATCCACTGCCCCTCTCTGCCGAAGAGCCATGTGCAGGAGCATGCTGCGATGCAGGGGAAGGGACGCATTTGTTACACACTAAGAATAATGCGGCATGAAGGCATGGCAGGCTGACAGCTTGCATGCAAAATTAGGGCTTTTGCTTTCACTTGGGGTTTACGGCGAGTTAAGAGGATGTTGCTTTTCATTCCTTGGGAGAAGGAAGAGCCACATCCACCCTCTTAGCAGTGGGATGCAATACAACCTGTGGGACCACCCCGCTCTGGCAGGTTTAGCTTATTTTGTCAGGGATGGGAATTGGCTGTGACAGCAAACATCTTGTTTTGCACATACTCCTGCACCCATCCCAGCCGTCCTACACCCACTGCCTCGGCTACGCTGCAAAGACCCACACCAACACACGCCCAGCATTTAATTCCAGCACGAAAATGAAGCGTGTGGGGCTTAGCCCAGCAAGGTCTGAAGCATCCTGGCCCAGATCAGCAGGGTTAAGCACATACTAGTCTTTAAGCACAAGGAAAACGGCATTTAAGCCCTGGAACAGCTCATGACCAGAAAGTTAAGCAGGTGCTTTAGCATCTTCTTGAAGGAGGGCTCATGGTAAGTGAGGTCTCCTTGAGCAAATACACAGCAATGGGTATTTATCCTCCTAAAAAGAGCAGGAGCGAGAGAAACTATGCTACAAGGAAGCCCCAAAAGTTACAATCCCCCTCCCTTTTTTTTTTAGACAAAAGCTTTTGTCTAAAGCTTATTCACTAATTGAATTTTTATCAGTAATAACAAGGTCAGTGTTCCTCAGGAAGATCAGAGAAAGAATAAAGCTGCCTTCCCTGTTGCACTGTAAATCCCGCACACAGGAGTTTCTCCTTGGTGCTCCTCGGGCAGGAAGGCAGGAGAGGTCTCCATCTCCCTGCTGGCAGAGAATGAAGGCTGCTTTGGTCCAGCTAAGCACCGTGGCTCCAATCCAGTAAATACTTAAAAATGTCAATTTTTGACCCCTTGGTTGTTTCAGAGGATGTTTGATAGATGGTGGAGAAGATGATACCTTGAGTGGCTGCACCTGTGATCAGTGAGAGGCCTGCTGTGCTTGAAATGGGGAATTATCCTGGTGGGGTTGGGCAAAACTTTACTTGAAACGGTGAGCTAACAACTTGCAAAGCTGCTAAGGTCTTCTGAAGAAACCCCACTGAAATACTGACCGATGAAGCGGCAGTCAGAAGACAAGCTCCGCGACCTGAGCAGAGGAGCTCCGGTAGTATCTGAGTACAAACTGAAGTGATGGTGGGGTTTTTTTTTTGGAACAGATGTGTGCCAGGAAGGAGAAGAAGAAAGCAGAGAAGGTGACAATCCCCCCAAATAGAGCAGCATCGTGGCTGGAAAATGAGGGTGCAGGATTGCTGGCCAAACCCTGTCCCCTGCTGCCCAGGGGAGAAGGCTCCTGTGTCCAGAGGAGCTGCAGGCACAGAGCATGTGGCTAGTAACAGGAACATATGGGCTATTAAAAGTTTTAATGATTGAGAGTGTAAATGAACTACACCAAGGAAGATGAGAATGGGAACACGCGCATCCAAGTCCAGGTAATTCCCGAGAAATCCCGTCTTCCTCCCCTGCAGTTTCAAAATCCAACTTTCAGCTTTTGTAGATGTCCACAGAAATGCCTTAACACAAGTGTATGCGTTTAAGGTAATTAAAAAAAAAAAAAAAAAAAAAGCCTTACACTCTCTTCCTGCTGCATGTATGCAAACCAGAAGGGCTCATTCCCCAGCTCTCTCCCCTTGCTGCATCTAGAAAGCGCTACCATCCTGATGCCCCTACCAGGGCATGCATCACGGCTGTTAATATGCTTTTAGAGAAAAAAAAAAAAAAAAGAGGAAAAAAAAAATCACAGGAAAAGCCCTTTTCCCCATTGTTGTGGGTGACAGGCCAATAAACAAAACCCCACGCTGCCCGAATGCAGAAGCCTCCCCGGTTCAATAGCCTTTTGTGCAGCTGGCAGACTTGCCGAGGGAGAGAAGGCAGCTACGGAGATGCTTCTTCCGCCACGGCTCTGCAGCTTGGCACCGGCTCCCTCGCGCTGCGGCCCGGGCGAGGTGAGGAGGAAGAGGAGGCCGGCCGGCCCAGGAGAGGGAAATGAGCCGCACCAAGCAGCCCTTTCTTCTGCGATGGCTGAAAGAGCTTGCGGGACACAGTGGCCCCTTTCAGAGGAGATGGCTGGTGCTGGGAAACGTTGGCCTGGCTCTGCGGTGGGAACCCTTTTCATCAATCTGGTTTTGTTTACAGCACTCGCAGAAAGGATGGGAAGAAAATGCTGGGAGGCGGCACTAAATAATTGTATACTATGCTAATTTTTGTCCGTTTCTTATTTTGTTAGAGAAAAATCAATAGAGTCACTAAGAGCAATCCACTTGGCTAATGAGTTTTAGCCTAATAATTCTGCCCTTGCATACGTTTTGGTCAGCAACCCCCCCTATTTCTAACAGCACTCTTTAAATACGATACAAGAAGCTGCATTGTGTCTTCGCCCCATGTTTCATGCCCAGTTTTACTAACGAGGGGATGGAGTAAGTTGCCGCTGGGCATCTCCCCCATGGCCTCCAACAGCAAACTGGTAGTCTCCAACCCAGCTCCCGGTGGCCAGGTGTGCAGATCGGCGGAGAAACCCCTGCAAACCCACCCTGACACCAGCGCCGGTGTTCAAGACCAAGTTATCTCTCCACTCAAAGCGACATCCCCTGCGGCAGCGGAAACATGATGCCCTGCATGAGATTTCATAGCAAGACATCTTCATGTGCTATGACATTTTTTAATCACTTTTTTTTTCATGAGCATGTTTGCATTGTGATTATTTTTTATAAACGACTGTAGCCATGTAGGAAGCAGCTTATGCTGATGGGACCAGTGACGATTTCCTCTGGAACAGCTTACCTGGATTGTTTTGGGCCTTTTTTTTAAAACCTCAAAGCCAGAAATGCTTCTCTTCTGGGGGTACAATCCCCAAATATAATCCTAGAAAATGCTTGTCAACTGTTCAATTATACCTCAGCCTTAGTATTTTTTCCTCCAGTGAGAGCGCCGCTTACACACTCTGCCACAGCCTACAGTAATAATATATACTTAAAGGCAACAATTTCTGATGATCGTTTTACTGCTCCGTATGTAGGATTCAGAGAAAGTAGTCATTTTTCAGACCATCTTCCATGATAGCCATCATCAAGATGTTTTCACTAGCAAGCGCTAAATGGGGTAAATTTTCCACATTCAACATTTTATATGTCACAGCTTTTAATTTTGCTTTTATTTCATATTTTCATGGAAGCCTTGGTGGGACGAGACCCCCTCAAGTCTGTAGACTTGAGGCTGCAAAGACTGCGCTCCTCTCTAAGCCATCCTGTTCAATTAATGGGGTTTCTTCTTAGGGATTAAAGTGGAGTTTGCATGTGGTCCTGCACAATCGGAGTCCAAACAAAGCTGAAACTGGGGGGGCGGGGGAACAAAAACTGGAGAAATTTTAGGAGAGACATGGTAATTCTTCTGCTGTGTTTCACAGCAACTCTTTGTGAATCCATATACAATATCTAACTAAATCAATCCTTGCACTATTGGATTAGAGAGAACATAGGTAACTAATTTATTTGCCTGAATACCAACACAAATAGCCTCATTTTGCTACAGTTCCTTGCTGCAGCCAGCAGAAAACACTGGGTGTCATGCAGACAGGGACACTGTTAGTGGGATGCTTTTCTATCTTGTTAATCAGAGATGGTATTTAAAAACCAGATTTATCACACCGTGATGAGTACAGCGACTTTTCCTGTCCCGGCTCAGCTGGTGGAGCCCACTTCTCCTCTTTTGGGCATCATAGAATCATAGAATCGTCAAGGTTGGAAAAGACCCTTAAGATCATCGAGTCCAACCGTTAACCTATCACTGCCAAGTCCATCTATACCATGTCCTCGAGCACCACATCTATCCATTCTTTAAATACCTCCAGGGATGGGGACTCAACCATTTCCCTGGGCAGCCTGTTCCAATGCTTGACCACCCTTTCGGTGAAGAAGTTTTTCCTAATGTCTAACCTAAACTTCCCCTGGCACAGCTTGAGGCCGTTTCCTCTCGTCCTATCACTTGTTACTAGGGAGAAGAGACCGACCCCCACCTCACTACAGCCTCCTTTCAGGTAGCTGTAGAGAGCAATAAGGTCTCCCCTCAGCCTCCTCTTCTCCAGGCTAAACAACCCCAGCTCCCTCAGCCGCTCCTCATAAGACTTGTGCTCTAGACCCTTCACCAACTTCGTTGCCCTCCTCTGGACACGCTCCAGCACCTCGATGTCCTTCTTGTAGTGAGGGGCCCAAAACTGAACACAGTACTCGAGGTGCGGCCTCACCAATGCCGAGTACAGGGGCACTATCACCTCCCTGGTCCTGCTGGCCACACTATTCCTGATAGAGGCCAGGATGCCATTGGCCCTCTTGGCCACCTGAGCACACTGCTGGCTCATGTTCAGGCAGCTGTCAACCAACAAAACCAGATCTCGGATTTATCCAGCAGCTGCTGCATTTGCTTTAGAAGGGATGTGTCAGTCGCTCTCCGCTTCCTTTTCAGCTTTCCGAAGTCATATTTCTGCCTTAATTTCTCAGCTCAAGCAAATCACTTGCAGCTCTGACGCACGTCTTTCTAATTTACTCTGGGGGGGCTCTCTCCTCAAGCTTAATTGCTGCTATTACCTGTTGCTCATCCTCTGCTGGAATATATACACAACTTTAGGCAAGCCCAATTTTCAAAAAATGACGACAACGGTGTCACCAGGTGAGCTGCCTGTCTCTGCTCCACTTTCTTCCCAAACTCTTTGTAAGTGTGTGCCTTTTTGTCTCCAAAAGCAAAGTCCATGACTCTACTCACAGTAACTTCAGCGACTGTGAAACCCCAAGAGGACTTGCTGCAGCTGCTGGCAGATGTCAGGAACATTTCTGAGCCAGCTTTTGCCACAACTCTTGGACCTTGTGCTGCTCACAGGTGACTTGGTCTTTCCTTTTCCTCTTCTCTCCTGGTGCAGTGCACATCCAGCCTTGGTGCTGCGCCGAAGCTGTGTCCACCCTCTGCCACTACACCAGCATCCCATCATCTGAAAACCATCCCACAGCTGTGCTGAGATTTGTTCAACCTTTTAATCACCTGGTTACTATCTGTCTGAATGCATGTTGCTACTCCACAGAAACACCGTCACAAGAAGCGCTCCATGGTCTTACATATACATATGACGTATAACTACTGCTTACTGTGCTGTCGACTGCTTAACTCTACCCAGCTACTCCCAACCTCCCACATAACTTTTTATCTCTGGTTTCTCATCAGCTTTTTTTTTTTTAGCTCAAATTCTGGTGCCTCTGAAATGACTGGGTTAACTCTAGCAGAACCAACATCTAACCCTGCGTGCAAGGCTGACTTTTACATTCTCAATCCTACCTCAGCATTCAGTGCCGAGCCTTCATTTCAGTGTTTCTTCCCTCCAACAAACCCTATGAATTGAATTACCATAATCACACGCAGTTCCATACATGCAAGTTCAGCTCTAGCTCTCAGAGCAGGGACAGACACTCACAGGAACAGATGTCTCCCTCTCAATGCCTTGCAGCGTTTTGACACTGAATTTTGGTAGACAGAAGCTTCATGCGTTGGGGTTGGCATTCTGGTTTTTACCTTTGGGTGGCATTTGCAGAATGCAGTTCAGCTTCATACAGGCAGCCAGGAATGCGGGTATGTGCTGGATACTGATGGGGGCTAGCCTTTCAGAGAAATTCTCCAGACCATTTCATTAAGGCTTTTTTTGATCTCCGGGATTCATGAATACTTCATATTTTCAGTTGCTAAAACATCCGCCTGTGTTTTTCCACTTCACACTTTGACGCAGAAATTTTATTTTAGCTGACCTTCCTGTCCATTTAATTGTTTTGCTGAGTCCAAAACGCCCATTTAATTTTCCTCTCTAATTCATCGCACACACGTTAGAGCTGTTGTTACTCATTTGTATTAGGTGACCTAGCACCCCTTGGGATTTCAACGCAGGTTGAGGGATGGTTTGCTTCTAACTGTAGAGTTTCTGTAGACATAGCCTGTGGAGTCAGTGACGGACAGAGTGTTTTCATTACAAATACAACGCTACTCATGTCCACAGTTACCATGTGAACATTACAACATGTTTTGGGACCTTATCAACCATAGGCAACGCCTGCCCACTTCTGCAGACGATTTCAGCCATAACCAGTGACCTGCTCAGTGATATAATTCTTTGAGTTGTTTGACTGCTGTCCTCCATTTCCCTGGAGAAGGGACTCAAAACGCTATTTAGGGATCAAACAAAACCCCTCATATTTTCCAATCTTTTTGGCACTTCTGGCACATACATAGAAAAACAATGTATCGCGGGCAAAGATTAATTAAAAAAACCCAAAAGTTCTCTTAGGAAGACTATTTCCTTAGGCACAGGTCCCCAGAGAAAGCAAATCCCATGTTCAGCTGTGCATTAACTCCTGCCAATCCCATCAACTGTCAGCAGCTTGAAATGCATGGGAGCCATCTCTCTCTCTTCGACAGACAAAACTGTGTATTTCCTCTAAATAGGCAATCTCCTGATCTAGAAGATAAATTAGTACAAGAGCCCTGGAGAACACCTGCAAACATCTGAGAGCATGGTCAACTGCATCTCAATGTAGCAGCTGGTGAACAAATGGTTTTCGTGTCCTGAAACAAATCTCGAAAACAAAAACTAACCTCAATTCATAATTAGATACAACCATCAGATGGTCTGGTATGTAGATAAGGTAGATCTTTGGAAAATCCATTTCACTGGAGATTCTGTGCTTGACATCATGGAAGGTGATGATGTCCAGGAAAAGTATCTAAATATTTATAGGGTGAATGTATTCATTCAAAAGAGACGTAGCTATATTACGGATATGTAGAAATTCTACTTTTAAATGCATACAGGTTAAGTAAAATCTTACTCCTGTGAAATACTGATATAGAAATACTCTTCTCAGGAATCTATAAACTCCTCCTCACTTCCACTCTTCTCCTTTATCTAACTTTCTGCTTTCATGAAATATTTTTTTTTTAGAGTAGTGTAACAAGTTTGTTGCTTGGGACAAATAAGAGTTTCACCTGCTGTAGCACTCCAGCTCCCAAGACCAGGAGTGTTGGCAAAAATGGCGGAAATTCAGAGTCATCCAAGTAAAACTTTCCCTCCTACTCTGCAACCCAACACTACAATTTGGGAGGACAAATTACTTTATTCCAATTGGGGAAGCAAATATTTAATATCAAGTATTAAATAAGATACACCGCTCCAAAATATGAAGTGTAAAGAGTATATTGGTGAGCGGACATTGGCTCAAGGTATCAGCAAAGGCTGAGATCTAGACTTGATCCAAATAGCCCATTTAATTCCTCAAGTCTCAGTTTCCCATCTATGTTGTGGTACAATTATTCACTACTATCTCACAAAGAAGCTGGGATTCTCATTTAGAAGACCTGTGAAACACATGAAAGCTGCTATCAAGACAATGAGATGTGTAAAGAACTATTCACCCTCTTCTTCAAAACACCTCCAGCATCAGTATTTTACTTAGGTCTTGAGGCAGGGTTATCCATACATACAGCCACACTACTCATAACCTTTGGAGCCAGGAGCTATTTTGAAGAGATTCAGCAAGAAATAAGAAGGGTATCCCAGATACTACTGGCATTGAGATTCCAGTTGTCTCCCGCAGAGATTAAATGAAAAATCAGGTCACTAAGGGCATAAAACGTCACTTTGCTCTTCTCCTTTATCCAGTGGTCCATGTATATCCTGAATGTTTGCGTTAAGTTAATTTGCCATTCATCCTAGCCTGGTGATGTTTCCACAAAACAAAGTTTTCTTTCCAGTACCTCCTGTAACCTTTTTACCTTTTCGGTCTTCTTTGCACTTGAACTATCTAACCAGTGAGCCACAAGGGGGATCTCGGACCAGAGTCCCTCCAAGTACCGGAGAACGTGGAGCACTGCAACAGACAGTGTCTGGTTGTCCTCCCCATGGAGGTGGGAAACCTGCGTGTCCACCCTGAGTGAAAATGTACATTTACTTTATTGTCTTACCTTTTCAATTTTTTCATCAAGCATTCTGAAGAATTCTTGTTGGCTTTCAGAGATGTGCATGCTGAAAGGCAAAGAAAGAGCATCAGTACCAAGAGGATTTCTTCCATTTCAAAATACTGACGCTGTAGTCCAGGGTTGTTGAGGGACTCAGCTGTAAGCTTTCAGCACTGTGAAAAATAAATCACTTTACACTTTGGTCTACAATGACAATTTTTTTAATCTTTTTTTTTTTCCTTTTTTTGGTTTGCTCACAGAAAAATTATTTCATTCTGTGTATGCATGCTACACTTGGCATGGTAACTAGGACCCGTGTGCATCCAGAGGAGACTATTCCCTTTTCCAGGCAGGTTGCAGAAACTTAATAGCCCACTGTCTTTCCTTAGGCCAGTGAGAGCCCCCTCTGTGTTGAGACAGAAGGTGTTCCAAGACTGCCAACCTCACCACCACAAAATGAGATGCCTACAATGTGAGGTTAAAGCCTCACATTGGACGATCTGCCTGCCCTACTACTGCTGGGCTCTGTGCCCAAGACCCAGGAATGTCTACAAGCCCAGGCTGGTCCTTCCCCTCTCAGACAGGTGGTCCTTACTGCTCCCTGAACAGACCCAGCAGATTATTCACTTGAATTAATTCTGCAGCACCAAGAGGCTCAGGGTTAGTGATACGATTTTGCATTAGTGAAGAGGGCTGGAAAATACTCTTATTCGTACTCTTATTCAGACCTGCAATCTAAAAATACAGGAAGGTCAGACGCAAAGGAAAAGACGAGAAGACGAAGATGAGGATGCATGGCAGACAGTATTTGGGGTGTGTCTGCTTTATTGATGTTAGGGGGTGGTGAGAGCCTCCTTCCTGAAATGATGATATCCCTCTGGGAAGGTGAAGCTGGAGCATCCTCTGGAACCGCAGCAGGGAGGAGTGCCTGGGACCATGGGGGGGGCTGGAGAAAAGTGCCAGGGACTCAATGGGGGACAAAAAAAGATGCAAAAAAGGAAGGATGGGAGACTGGTGCCAGTGTTAACAGTGATGCCAAATGGTTAGAAGAACACACAGCTCTTGGAGATTTTCTGCGATGCTAAAAGCTGGTTCAGCTTGCTGAATTCCCACCCTAGGCTCCTCTTCCTCCACATGATCCCTTCAGCTGTAATGAGTTCATACTTTTCCCAAGTGCCCAACAACACGCTGCACTTTCCTACAAAGCTCAGCATTCATACTGCACTTGCTATCAGGATGAACATATACAATGATTTGCTTATGCTGGACATAAATGAAGGCTCAGTTCAGAAGAGAAGGTCTCAGAAGTGGCATTAAAACCTAAAACGGGCAATTCAGGAGAGGGAACAATTCACCTTTCAGTGGCTGTGGGATTTTTTTGTCCCCAGCTGTCTGCCTGTCCCTCAGGTTCCCACCTCTACCTGAGATGGGGAAAAAATGCTCCTTTGGGGCAGCTGACCCTGTCAACTGCATATTCAGGTGTCTTGGAAAGGGGCTTTAAGGCAGTACAGCCCATTCTGGGTAGGTAAGCACTAGAAACATATTCTTCCCTTTGCAACATCATAGATCCAGTTTCTAATAAAATGAGATGACACTGTGGTGACTCACCCAACCATAATTTATAAGGAAACTAAAGGAAGGGGGGGGGGGGGGGGGAAAGGAGTATTGAGTTGCTATATACATGAAAAGTCCCACAGGAGGTCCTAAAGCCCTTGCAGACCATGATCTTCAGAAAAGTTTGGCTGGACAGTAAAACTGCCGCACAATTTAGAGATGCAACACACATACACATACACAAATGCCGTCTGACATACAGTGAATTTTGAGGAGCTGTGTAAAATTATAAAATCCTTGGCAGGGCAGGGAACTGACAGAGTTAATGAACAACTGGAAGAGTCAGAAAACCACCGAATCTAAGCAGAGTTCTTGGGTATCCCTCCAGAAGTAAAAGCTCTCCCCAAACAGGAACGTGGATTTAATTTTCCTTGTAAGAAGTGCATCAGAAGGCATGAGAATGCATTTTTAGATGTTTGATGGCAGGCCAATGAAACACATTTTGCCAAAAGATGGTATCTTTATCCCCAGTACCAGTACAGACTGGGTGATGAATGGATTAAGAACAGCCCTGAGTAGAAGGACTTGGGGATACTGGTGGATGAAGAATTGCACATGAGCTGGTGACATGCGCTTGCAGCCCAGAAAGCCAATCGTGTCCTGGATGTATCGCCAGCAGCATGGCCAGCAGGTTGAGAGAGATGATGCTCCCCCTCTACTCTGCTCTTTTGAGACCCTCCCTGGAACACTGCATCCAGCTCTGGGGCCCCCAGTAAAAGAAAGACATGGACCTGCTGGAGCGGGTCCAGAGGAGGGCCACAAAAATGATCCAAGGGCTGGAATACCTCTGCTATGAATAAAGGCTGAGAGAGTTGGGGTTGTTCAGCCTGGAGAAGAGAAGGCTCCAGGGAGACCTTATTGCGGCCTTTCAGTATATAAAGTGGGCTTCTAAGAAAGATGGGGACAGACTTTTTACCAAGGCCTGTAGTGACAGGACAAGGAGCAACAATTTCAAACTAAGAAGGTAGATTTACATTGGACATAAGGAAGAAATTCTTTATGATGAGGGTGGTGAAACACTGGAATAGGTTGCCCAGAGAAGTTGTGGATGCCCATCCCTGGAAGTGTTCAAGCTCAGGATGGACGGGGCTTTGAGAAACTTGATCTAGTGGAAGATGTTCCTGCCCACAGCAGGAAGGGTGGAACTAGATGATCTTTAAAGGTCCCTTCCAACCCAAACCATTCTCATTCCATGATCTAGCAAGGTAAAAATGGTATGAAATACTACTACTTTCATTTTATGCTTCAGGCTGTGTTACTCCATGAGTTATGACCATGTGTCAACGTACTTAATGGGGCATACGTGATCACTTTTCTGGTTAAAGATGTCAGCAGAGTCAGTTTTGAGGATGAACAAACAGAGGAAGCACCCAAGAGCTCGGGGCAGGGTGTGGGGATGAAGCCCCATGAAGGCATGGAAGGTACCAGCACTCAGTGTGAAGAGGAAGGACCAACCCCTCGACCTCTGTCAAAGACCCCCATAAATCTACTGCCGGCTCCCTGTGTACGCTGGTTCTAGAGTCCAGGGCTCTAGATGTAAAATCTAAATCCTCCTACAAATGGGAAGAGCCCTCACAACCTTACTTTTACAGCTGACATTTTAAAACTCCCTCCATTGTACATAAAATCGTAATTTGGTACATAGTCCATGTTTTGTTTTGTAATGACACCTGTTCTACAAGAACGGTGTATCTAATGATTTATCTATTCATTTCTGCTCTTTTAGCTAAGTAACACCTTTTCACCCCCTGCCACCCCCCACTGCAGTCAGAATTGTCATGGTTTTCAGATGATAAACCTTAAAAAAAACTGCACATGATAAGAGATATTTGCTGACTTGGTGATTAGCAACTCAAACACATGTAGCCACTTTATAAACAGCAATCCAATGGTACGTTGGGTAAACAGCAGAGGCTAGGGCAAACAGTGGAGGTTTTACCCAACAACCTACTGTTACATTCCATAACTCTCCGAGACGTTTCCTTATTTTTGCAGGACTGCGATAGAAACATTCATCTCCACCAACACACCATCTTTAGGCTTTTTTGGTGAATAAAGGTCAGATTTCTACAGGGACTTCTAAAATCAGAGTTTGATGAAAGAATGGACCCCCGACCCCACGCAGTCCCTCTGCCTTGGACGCACCGGAAGAGATGATCCATCAAAAGACACATCTCTTTTTTAGCCCACGCTGATTAGCCTCCTGTTAGAGCATCTTAAATACACCTCTGACCTCGCTTGGAAGGACCAAGCCACAACAATGAAGTACAGCTTTGCTGAAGGATGATTTTACCTCTACCTCCCTACCGTGAACTTTTTTGCAATTACATCTCAAGCACTTGATTTTTCCTTTTGAAAGGAGGACGAATTATACTGTCAGTTGATTAGGAAATTACTGAAGTTTCCCGACTTGAAACCGTGTACAACGCACTTGGTATGCAGCAAGTTTAAGTTAATAAGTGCCCCGAAGGCACGGCATAAAGAACAGCATTTCCGCTATTGTTCAAAATCCAACAGAAGCTTTATCACTTCTTCATTACGAACCTGATATACGGCTCCATGTAATCTGTTATTTTCAATCCAATTAGTGATTAAAATGTAACAGTGATTTAGATAAGAAACGAGTCACTAATATCAATAACCAGCTCTGTCACAGGAGTTAAATATTTCATGGTATACGTAATGCTGACTGATCTCAGCCAGGGTACAGCACAGAACTGCAAGTGAAGGGTGAAGAAACTCTCAGCTACAAAACAACCCTCAGTTTAAGAAAGAACTTTACCGTTTTAAATGGAAGAAGTTTACCATTCCTAATCCCAGGCAATATAGCTGCTAATCTAAGCCAAGAGCTAGCAAATACTTCCCTGGGAACATAACCAATAATATTTAGGAACACTAGGGCATATATAAGTTTGTTTATGTGTAAGTTGTACGGAAAGCTGAGAAATAACACAGTATGGTACTCCTATAAGGCACAGCAAGATGCATCTCACACATTTTTAAGTCCTCCATCTTAGCCATGCAAAGGAGAGGATGCTGCAGGGATGCCAGCACAAGTGCTGCCTGGCTGTGTCATTGGTATTGGGACACAGGTGACCTTACCTATTTTATTTAAATTGAGCATGGCTGCTGGAACCACCAACTGGTTTTCGCTAGGCAATAATTGGGGATCTCACAGATACTGCTTAATCCTGTGTTTATTTGTATTACAATTAAAAAAAAATTAACTTACTTTGCTCTGGGTTGATGTCCTAATCCTGGGATCTCTTTATTAGATTTAAGTCTTGCATTTGAACTGGCACTTTTTTCCTGAAACACACAAAAAACACACAACAGAGATACCATCAGTATCTATCAAGCACACAAAGAGCGACAGGCATTTGTCATCACAGTGTCACACTGTGCTGGGTTCAGGCTCTTCTACCTGTACAACAGAATGAGAAAAGCTCATCAAAAAGGCAATTAAAGGCAACACAACTGATGCAATGACCCCAAGAGGGTAATTTTTAAATATCACAGGCTCGGTGGCCTGGGGGATTGTCTCTGGGCCACTGGGCAAAATCCATCCGTGACGTGTAGGATCAAACACCACGCTGGCTAATAACTCTCCAGCGGTCCATGGAAAACAAGGTGTGCAGCTGCAGCTTGGCTCCTCATAGAGTTGTATTGATAATAACAGCAAGTGGCACCTTTAACGGAGCAAGGCAAAGCACTGAAAAGGCAGAGCCCCAGAGTCACCCCAGACCTGTAGGTTTGCTCAGAACAGAGGTGAGAAACATTAGCATCACGTGGAAAAACATATGTGGGAGAAACCATACATTAAACGTGCCAGTGAGAAGAGCAGCAATGGCAGACTTGACCTGCCCAGCCTGAAAACTGGACACAAGGGGCCCAAGGAAGCAACCAGAATATGTTTATAGACAAGAACACAACCATGTCCTCCGCAGAGGACTAGAGCCATTAAAAACATCTTGAAAAAGGCATGGGGAGGGAAAAGAGTTTAGCTGAGAGCCAGCACTTCAAGGTAACATCTTGTCCTCATGCCAAAAGCTTCTGTAAACCAAAGCTTAGTGCACACACGTATCTATTGTCTGCAAAAATCTGGAGAAGGATACAGCCCCTTCCAGATCTTCCCAGCACTGTGTGTTAGGGAAAGCTGCTGGTGCAGATGGGAGAGAGCTGAGTCAAATCTTACAGCTCACCCGCTCCACAAATCCATCTGAATTTCTCAGGCACATCATGTCCATGACAATTTAAGAAATGTAAACCCAAGAATTAGTGCTTTTGTGGGTAATTTTGGTGGTTTTGTTTTGTCTTATTTAGTCTTTGAATGTCTGAATCACACAACATGATTTTTAAGAGGGCTACTACTAAATCACTGAATTTAAAAAAAAAAAAAAAAGAGGCTGTCTAGCAGTTAATATTTTAATGAATAATTCTACAAGGGTTGTAAACATCAACTGCCTCAGCATATTTAACACTGTTTAATGCATATCTTCTAATCCTCCTAAACAGAAAATGGTGTCTTGCATGAAAATAACAGTGAGAGAGAAACAAGCCTTTCTTCCAAGCCTTAACAAACATCTCTGTGTTTGTTACATCCCGCCAGCCACTGCCTGCCCATGATCCCATGATGTCAAGTCAAAGTAGCAGAAGACGAAACCATTTGCTTTCAAAGCATCTTCTAATTTTAACAGTGTTAACTTGGGATGACTATGTACAAGCATGTTGTGTGTGGTGAACATGCATGTACATAGTCATACAACTCATATGAGCTGATGTACAACTCATACAACTGTCAAGCAAACTCATAAAACTGCCAAGCAAAATAGAGACACATAGGTCTCACGGAGAAGACACCAAAACCAGAAATCAGCTAAATGCCAAACTCATGCACAAGGTGAGCCTTTACCCTCAAATCTGCTCCACCAGTTCATTTGCCACAATGCAGAGGCAGAAACCAGGAATGGTCCACACTGCACATCTGGAATGGCACATCTGGATGGTCCAGCAGTAGGCATGTTCTGCAGTCCTAACACCTCCTGCCCACCTACTGCAACATAAGGTGAATTTTGGGCTATCTTCTGTCTCTGCATATCGTCACCCTGGAGGCACAGGCCTTTCCCCACCAAAAATCTGCTGCTCTGATTTATAGCTCCTGCTTCGGGACCTGTGATAAATCATGGTGGTGCAAACCCAGCTTTCCACTCCTCTGCTTGTGGTTTGGCGCCAGTGCAGCTCTATCAGTAACTGGAATCAGCACAAATCCCAGCCTAAAGAAAATTCTGTCACTTACGAACAAATAGAAAGACACAAGGAAAATATATGTTGCCTTCTCTTTGTGGGTCCCAGAGCAATATTCAGCATATTAAGTGACTCACATAGGAAGATGGAAATAAAATTCCAGTGTACCTGAATTCAAGATCCCAATATTTACTCTTTGCCTCCTGTTGCGTCTGATAATTAACACACCTCAATTACCTATTACTTACAATTCTTCTATTTAATCAGAGTATGCCACCTTTCCATCTGTTCCTCAGCAGGAATGAATGAAAAAAAGAGGAGTTAAGAGAAAAATAAACCACCAAGCCTCGAATTGACTCGTTGCTTTGTTTATAGCTATTGTTTACGGCCCTGATATTTCATTACACTGACCAAAATATTGGCTTTGATAGAAACAGATATTAAAAAAAAATTCTTCCAAATACAAACAAATAGAATATTTTTTCCCATCACTTTGAGGACAAACTGATTCATCAGAAATTAATAGTTTGGATTTTAATATCAAGATTACAAAGAAAGCCAAAATGCTTTAACATACTCAGATTGCTCTTCCGGGCAGACTTGACTTTGGTTGAAGGGACATTTCTGTCAGTCTAACCTCATTTTCTCCCTTATTTAACATCAAATAAGTTACCGTGCATCAGCAGAACGGCAACTCATTTTAGAGTCCTAATCTGTTGCAAATAGAAATTAAGACGCAAAAGTTTGTTTTTAATCTAGCTCTGCTTATAAGGATTATTTAAAGGAGATGCACTAAATGATGTCTCACACCACAAGCTTAAAAGTAAACCCTCCAGGATGCTGTACTCGGATAGTGGCATTAGCTGGCCTATAGTAAAAAGGCGAATAGTGGACATTTTACTCCCCATTATTTTGCAATTAATCATTATCAAGGTAAAGCTGTCATCCAATCAAGGTGATTTCATTTGATAGATTTGTTAATTATTGTTAATTCCTCCATAAAGGATGCACCGTATCAGAATTTCAGGGCATTAACAGATGGCGGTGACTCTGCTGCCAGATGCTATTAACACAGCAACAGCCACTACTGCCATTATAATTAAATATCTGTCAACATCTCCCTTGACGCTTCCCCTCTTACAAACCCATTTCTAGAGACATGTGAACTTCATTTGAAGTATTTTGCTTTTCTTCATAAGACTGCCACAGATGGACTCAGGTAAGCTGCTAATAGCCCTTCTCAACTCTCTTTAACACTCACGGCTTACTAGAGAAGGGCTGATTTTTACCTTAAGTGCTAACATATTTTATGAAGAGACTATACATTATTTTATGCATTTTTTTAATCGATTAAATTGGCCAGGAAGAAATCAATTAAAGATGATAGCAGCAATGCTACTACTATCTAATGGCTAATTTTCATTAACTTACAGTCACATTTTGGTTTTTAGTTGTTTTTCCTCCAAAGTTACAATAATTAAACTAATATACAACCAAATGGGGAAAATCCCCAATAAAACAGTAAAACTTAGTGTAAGTAAAATGGTGTTCTTAGTTTCAAGGCTGTTTTTTGTTTGATTTGGAAAAGGCTGAAGTAGCTAACTTGCAACTGTATGTTGGAGCTATCAATGTTTGAAGGTGGCATGTTCCCCTAAATTAGTATAATTTTTAAGATTAATTTGTTTCTGTAGATTTCCTAGTAAAATATATTGAAGTTGATAGAAACTTAAACGGAATCTCCAGATAGTGATCACATTTTACTCAATACTGGTAGTTTACAGCTATTCAAATATTTATAAAATAATATTCCTGATTTATATCAAGATGACGCTTTTCTTCAAAGGAGCCCACAATGCCTTTCAAACTGCTTTCTGGAGCCATGTAATTCATCATTAAAATCATTTAGGGGAAAAATGAAGTATTTATCTTCTTTTTATACCATAAACTACTCTTTAAAATAATCGTATTTGAAAAGAAGGAAACCAAATGCATTAGTTAGAAATGGCATGAAAGATGAGATGTAAAATTTCAGTATGCCAGCCCAGCACTTTTTACCTCCCTCAGTTATGAATGAGGGCCAGTCTCAGGTCTGGTCCCAATATTTCACATGGACTGTCTTGATGCATCAGGGTGAACAAGGGAGAAGTACTGAACTATGAGATTTTACTCTAGATTCCTTGCCTTATACATATATGGGTGTTTATTTTTTGTACTATCATCTGGCAGGAAGAGAGCCTCTTTCTTCTTTCTCTAGCTACCTGGAAGGAAAACCACCTGAAAATGTTATTTAGGGTAACTTTATAACGAAGGGGCAAATCAGGCACTGAAAAATCTCAGATGCTCGTCAAAGATGATTATTCTTGGATGCAATTTCATCACAGGAATCACATTATCCCTGTCATAATGTGTATATGCATATACATTGTGCTGTCCAGAAGGGGGTCTAGGGCACACTTGGTGATGAGGCATGACACAGTACTGATCATGCACGCCGGACAGTGCTAATACAGGGAGTCCATTCGCCTCCTCCTCTTGGGATCCTGTGCATGGCATGAGGGATGGTGAAAATCATGGACCCATCTGACAATAGAGGTGGGTGCCTGCATGGGCTGAGCTTTAGAAACCAGGCTGGAGAGGAGCTCGGTTTGCACACATCGAGCACCGGGCAGTGTGCTCCAGATGCATGCCATCTCCAAAATATACACCCGACCCTAAAGCCAGGGCTTAGTAACGAATTTAACCTTCATGGCACACATGCAAAGAGAGACAAAGAAATAGATGCTCATGGTGAGAAGACACCTAAGAAAGACATTATCATCACAGTCACCAGAAGGACCTTCTACCTTTCCAAAACAAAATAAGTCTTTCTTAAAAGCAACCTTCTACTGGCAACGGTCATGAGAAGAGCCAATATTGGAACTCTCCTGATCTCTCCAATACACCTCCCAGATGTCTGCGACTGTGGATGCAGTTATGTAGACTCCTGAACACACAACTGTGACACAAGTCAACAGGTGCTGGCACCGCTCCACTATTGATGCCTTTCTTGCCCCAGGCTCCTAGAAAACATTGTTTGCTATCCACCATGGGAGCTCAGTTTTAAGGACCACCTTGTAACTGAGGCACCTGAGGCAACGACAATGTTCAGCCTGTCCATTTGACCAAGTGCTGCCGTCCTGCCACCTGGAGCACCTCGGTCTTCAGAATGAGGACTTGAAAACATTATTTGTGGATGCGAATGAAGCTTGAGGTCATGTTTCATAATAAAATTTTAGTATCAGTTACGTTGGAAAAGACCTTTAAGATCATCAAGTCCAATCATTAATGGAGCACTGCCAAGTCCACTACTAAACCATGTCCCTGAGCACCACATCTACCCATCTTTTAAATACCTCCAGGGATGGAGATTCAACCACTTCCCTGGGCAGCCTGTTCCAATGCTTGACAACCCTTTCGGTGAAGAAATTTTTCATAAAAAATTGAATATTTTAATAAATATTATTGCTTGCTATATCAGGCCAAAATTACATAGAATCATAGAATTGTTTAGGCTGGAAAAGACCCTTAAGATCATCGGGTCCAACCGTTAACCTAGTGCTGCCCAGTCTACCACTAAACCATGTCCCTAAGAACCACATCTATACGGCTTTTAAATACCTCCAGGGATGGAGACGCAACCACTTCCCTGGGCAGCCTGTTCCAGTGCCTGACTGCCCTTCCAGTGAAGAAATTTTTACTAATATCCAATCTAACACACCCCACCCCCCCGGCACAACTTGAGGCCATTTCCTCTTGTCCTATCGCTTGTTACTTGGGAGAAGAGACCGACCCCCACCTCGCTACAGCCTCCTTTCAGGTAGTTGTAGAAAGTGATAAGGTCTCCCTTGAGCCTCCTCTTCTCCAGACTAAACAACCCCAGTTCCCACAGCTGCTCCTCACAGGACTTGTGCTCTAGACCCTTCACCAGCTTCATTGCTCTTCTTTGGAAACACTCCAGCACCTCAACGTCCTTCTTGTACCGAGGGGCCCAAAACTGAACACAGTACTCGAGGTGCGGCCTCACCAGTGCCGAGTACAAGGCAAAGATCACTTCTCTAGTCCTGCTGGCCACACTATTTCTGATGCAAGCCAGGATGCTATTGGCGTTCTTGGCCACCTGGGCACACTGCTGGCTCATATTCAGCCAGCTCTCAACCAACACCCCAGGTCCTTTTCCACTGGGCTGCTTTCCAGCCACTCTTCCCCAAGCCTGTAGTGTTGCCTGGGGTTGTTGTGACCCAAGTGCAGGACCTGCACCAAGTCTTGTTGAACCTCATACAATTGGCCTCAGCCCATCGATCCAGCCTGTCCAGGTCCCTCTGTAGAGCCTTCCTACCCTCCAGCAGACCAACACTCCCACCCAACTTGCTGTTGCCTGCAAACTTCATGAGGGTGCACTCAATCCCCTCATCCAGATCATCGATAAAGATATTAAACAGAACTGGCCCCAATACTCAGCCCTGGGGAACACCACTTGTGACTGGCTGCCAACTGGATTTAACTCCATTCACCACAACTCTTTGGGCCCGGCCATCCAGCCAGCTCTTTACCCAGCAAGAGTATACTCATCCAAGCCATGAGCAGCCAGTTTCTCCAGGAGAATGCTGGGGGAGACAGTGTCAAAGGCCTTACTCAAGTCCAGCTAGACAACATCCACAGCCTTTCCCTCATCCACTAAGCGGGTCACCTTGTCATTGAAGGAGATCAGGTTAGTCAGGCAGGACCTGCCTTTCATAAACCCATGCTGATCCCCCGGTTGTCCCATACATGCCACGTGATGGCACTCAGGATGATCTGCTCCATAACCTTCCCTGGCACCAAGGTCAGGCTGACAGGCCTGTAGTTTCCTGCATCCTGCTTCTGACCCTTCTTGTAGATGGGTGTCACATTTGCTAACCTCCAGCCCACTGGGACCTCCTCGGTTAGCCAGGACTGCTGATAGATGATGGAAAGTGGCTGGGTGAGCACCTCCACCAGCTCCCTCAGTACCCTTGGGTGGATCCCATCCAGCCCCATAGACTTGTGCATGTCTAAGTGGTGTAGCAGGTCGCTAACCACTCCTACTTGGATTATGGGGGCTTCATTCTGCTCCCCGTCCCTATCTTCCAGCTCAGGGGGCAGGGTAGCCCCAAGAACAACTGGTCTTCAACTAAGCATGAAGGATTTGCCCATGATGCCTCACTCTATAAATATCTCCATCCTTGGAAATGTCTAAAAGCTGTCTGGACTCAGTCCTGGGAAGCCAGCTCTAGGTGGCCCTGCTTGAGCAGTGGGGTTGGACCAGATGACCTCCAGAAGTCCCTTCCAACCTCAATCAGTCTGTAATTCTGTGATAAAGTATCTTTCTTAATAAATCGGACACTGGAAAAAAAAAATTGAGTAGGTTTGTTGAGTTTTATCCCCAAGTAACAGTGGGAGAGAAGACTTCAGGCCCAAATTGTGGCCGTTCAGGCATGCAAAGGGAAGGCAGAAGCAGTCACACTGCCTGGCATTTATTTTGGAAAAAAAAAAATCATATTCTGCAAACCCAGCCAATATCATGCAGGGAGTCTGCACTGACGCCGGGAGTATAACCCAGGTTTGGCAGAGGAAAATCCTGTGCTTTCATCAGAGGTCCATGGTTTTCTCAAATTCATTCCAGAGGGCAGGCCTCATCCTGAAACGAGCCACTTAATGGAGCTCCTCCTTCCAGCCTATTACTGGGAAATTTTGCTGTAGTGACTCCAGCTCCTGCAATGCAATATGGAAGAGCAGGATTTGGAAAGCACAAACACAAAAAAAAAATTAAAAATTACTCGAAATGGGAAAAAAACAGGTAAAAAAAGAGAAAGGTACAAATCCTGAGCAGCTTTCTACAGCCCACCAGAGAGGTATCCATACACCGCAATCTGAGAAATCAGATAATGCTGCTTTTAGTGTTTATTTACCAGTCATACATGCATGCATGCATGCACACACCTATGCATCTTGCTCAGTAAGACCTGGCTTAAAGTCAACAAGAGTCTTTCAACTGAGTGCAAGGTGGCTTTCAGCCAGGCCTTCGAAACCCGAAAGAGAAATGCTTGTTGTGCTTGTACAAAATAAGTACAATCTACATGGAGAGCCTTCACCAGACTTGGATAATCCACTAAAGAAGCCAACACAGAAATTCAGGGCAAGTGTAAGAATGAAATGACTCTACAGAAGAGTATGGATTACAAGGAGCTGGGTGAATCATGGAGACCAAGAAAAAAAGAAAAAAAAAAAAAAGAAAAGAAAAGAAAAGAGAGACTAGTTGAGAACATGCTGCGAACTCTGAGAGCCCCTCCAAGGGAGGAAGCAAAACAACCTCCTCACAGAGGGCAGCACTGGCTGGAGGCAGGGTGACAAACTTGCTCTGTCTGCAGGTTTGGCCCCATTTCAGTTCTTGCCCCGCTGGCTCTCTGATATTGAGTTCCCTCTCCAAGGACATCTAATCTGAGGTTACCTGCTTCCTTCTGTTTGGGTTGCCACCTAGCCTGCTTTTTTTCTTGGAATAGCTGTTTGCATATTTGGCTGAAAATAAGATGAACTGGTGCAGTAACTAATTTCTAGTTGCTTTTTTAAATGCCTTTGAGAAGCTAAAATCAGGGGGGTGATTATTAGAACGTCTAACATGCCCATTAAAATCAACTCAGACTGCAGGATCTCAAAAAATCTGAAAAATCCAACCAGAAGTGGGGGGGGGGGGGGGGATAAAAAGGAACAGGAAGGAAAAAGCTCTCTCCAGAGAGAGTTGCAGGACTTCTCCTGCAGTATCTAAATATAGTTCACCCTCAGCCAAAGTTACTGGTCTTTGAGCTTTGACAGAGAACGTCATTAAAGAGCAAGGAAAGAAAAAGAAGGGCAATTCCCACCACTAAAGGGTTTTGAAAGGCACTAATATTTACTAAATCTAATAGCTACAACTTTTGAAACATCCCCATCAGCTTTTCAACTCTTTCTCCCTCCCAGTCAATATTAGAAAGTCTGGACTAATTGGTTACGGTAACTCCAATTAATTCTGTTGAGTAACCAAATACCAGGAAGACTGAAGATGAACTGAAATGTAGACATGGGAGCAGCTGGCATGAAGACAGGTAAACAGATGAAATTACAAATAAGGAACATAAATGATACATAAGTATGACCAAGAAATCCTCTAGGGAAACGCTTACCTGCACCTTGCCGTTTTGTTCCCTTTCATAGTTATATCATCCCTCCACAGAGATTAGACATTTGAATCCTCTCCTTTCTATACACTTTGCGACACCAAGGTCCAGAAAAACATTAATTTCTATCTCAAAGTTCTTTGCTGCAGACAGATTGCTAAACTTCAAGGTGTCCCCTACAGAAATTGAGGGGTGTGATCACTAGAAAAATGTCTCCGTTCTGAAATACAAGGTTTACACTGCCCTAAATATCAGGGTTTTCTGGCTCCTTCAGCCTCCATGGTACTCTGAAAGGTCAGCCAGGATAAGAAAATGAACATCATAGACATAAATAAAGACAAAACACCTGTATCCATAGCGCTGCATGAAGTTTCATTTCAAATGGGAAATTATCTTGCTCCTTCAGCAGGCATCTTACTTACCCATATAATAAAACTTTACATTTCATAGAGAATGGGAACATGAGCAGCAAGCAGAGGAAGGGACACATCTGCAAAATTTCCAGCAGGGAGCAATTTGCAAAATGAAGTTGAGGAACATCCATCCCCTCTACGAACAACTTTGCAAGAGGCTGAAAACTGTCCCTCACAGTTATATACACCAGAAATTAAGGTGGGATGCATGAGATTGCTTGAGGGCATGCAGAATATTTGCTTACATTGAAAGATATCCAGAAATACTGCAAAGAAAATGCTATGGGCAGAAAGGAAACTTGCTCTCGAACTCTCATTAATATACCAGATCTTTAATGGCTTTGGTACATCAGAGTAGTTGAAATAAAAAATAGATGGATAAAAGTTAAAAACCACATTACTGATAACTTACAAGACTAGACTGACTCTTAAGGAAACTTCAGAGGTTTTAGGGCACTTGGCAACAAAAAGTACCACTAACCTTGCTCTTTTGCAGGTATGTTGCTCTTCTGGATTGTACAGCCACCCTGGATAACAAAACCTGGCTGAAAATTAAGGTTCTGTTTATTAAGCCTGTGTCATCAATTATTCTCTCTCTCGCTCAACAAGCTTTTACAGAAATACAGTTATTTATAGTAAATGTATATATTAGTCATGCCCTCAAGTTTTTCATGCATGTCTCCTGAAGGCAGTTTTCCACCAAGTGTAATAACATGGAAGCAACAGTATTGCGTGAAGTCTGTAAAACATTTATAGCCAGGAATAAATGGTGCAGACAGCCTGAAGAGTAATTTGGTGCATTACGCAGCCCGTCTGCAGCAGGGCATGTATCCATTAGTTTTTGCTTCAAGAAGGCACTTTGCTGGAATGGCAACCAGGTTACTGCTACCCCAATTTTTGCAGAGCTTTTTACTGGGATGGTTTTGAAGAGCTTTATGCCCTTCAAACATATATGAGAGAACATATCTAGAGAATGAGATGTGCCCTGTTTTGTGGCTTTTTAAATAGCTGGGCCTAAAATTTCAGTAGCTGTAGTAATTTCTAAAGCTGGTTTTCTAAAGGCAAAACTGAACTTTTTCAGCCTGTTTTTGGAACATGCTCTACACCCACCCTTTAGTAAAATCAGTTCCCTGAGAGATGCCTCCATGTCAGGCACGCTCAAGTGAAGCCTCCTGAGATCTTCCTTCACTGTCAAAACCAACCAAGACTGATGACTCTCCATATGTGCATATGCTGCCTCACTGCCTTAATACTAAGTTTTGGCTTACATTTTAGGCTGGGCTCATTGAAAGACGGTGACCATCAAACAGCCACTTTGAGGAGGTGTTAAAAATAACACTTGGTTCCCTCCACCTGCAAAACAACCGCATGTTGATGGTGTCTCCTCTTGCAGAGTCTGCAGTTATACTGGTCGCTGGCTTTTATCTGCAAATTGCAAGTTTGACTAGACTATTTTTATTACACATTTCTTATTACATCCAAGCAGTTCCATAAAGTACACCAAGATCCTCCTAGATGTTAGGACAATGAGAGTGTCCCATTAACCCAGACTTAATGGGGAATTCTGCAGGATACACGTTAAGGTACTTCTTCCCTCTTGTTCAAACCTGAGATTTACAAAGGATGGAACAACAAGGGAAAGCAGTGAAAGAAAAAGTCCTTCTGGGTTTGTTGTTTACAATTAAGGGAAAAGGAAAACCAGAACTAATTAGAAGATATGGTGCAAATGAAAAGACACCATTAAGCCAAATGTAAACAGAACAAAATGGTAGCAAGACGTTTTGATCAAGGTAACCCTGAGAAGTTCCCACAGGCTGACATCCTGGGCAACACCTCCGAAAATGTGGAACATCATACGCCGCACGCAGCGTGCTCATGCAGACAGACACTGCTGGCTAACTGCATCTTCCACTTGCAGAACTGTGTGGCTGATGAAGGGGAAAAACCAAATTAATGCCTGTTCCAAAACAGCAAAAATTCCCTACCGTAAGCTCTCATTCTCCCAGCACTGTCCAAGGCTCAAATTTTTAGATTTTTGGTAGATTGCAATTATGTAAATGCCACTGCTGGAACATATTTTCAATGTCTGTATTTTCTTCCTCTCAATGTCTGTTTTATTTGCATTAATTCTCAAATTTGCACAAGGCTTAAGATTTAAGACCCGAGAGAATGAAGTTATAGTTCTTGCTACATGGCAAATTTCAGCAAGCAAGGATAAAATATACATTTTAAAGGACATAATAGTTGGAATATTATTAAATATGACATATGTACTATGACACACATGAGAAGTATTACGGCTGCAGGAGGAGCCTTAAATCTGATTTATGTATTTTGTACCATCTTTTCATTGTTTTGGTTAGCCGTTACTTTTGAATAGTAGAAAAAATTATGATTATTTCACAAAGAATATAGTAGCCTGCTCACTTACTGAGTTTCCAGTTCTCAGATGTATAAGCATGGATTTTGTCTGGATTCTCCAAACAAATTTATTTGAGAGTAATACTGAGAATAGATATCATATACATCAGAATGAAAGACAAACATAAACAGATTATAAAATTTTTAAACCATTTAAACCAGTAATGGAGGCTGGGTTTTTAAGTGTTTATCTCCTCTAAGTTTCCTTGGAAAAAGAGCAGATAAATAAGCGTGTCTCCTCAGTGTTAGCAAAAAGAGGCACCAATAAGTAAATATATTCCATCAAGGATGTATAAAAATAGCTTTGATACTCAAGATGCTCAGATTAGAGGAAGATATTCAAGCCGATATTGGGTGAAAAACTAGCTTAAAATCCAATTACAGGCCTGGAAATACTCATGTCCAACATTCAAGATGTCCAATATTTAAGAGTCCCGCAATGACTGTATGCCTGTTTTGGCCTTTACTATCCGCTCTGATTTTAATGTATCCATCATCTCACCTTCTGCATCAGCTCTTCCCAAAACCACCCCTCACAGGTGGGAGAGGACACGGAAAAGACTCAAAATGAGCTCTGCCCTCCTTTTCCAGAAAGCAGCAAATCTTTTCTCCAGGAAAGTGTCAGTGCCAGCCGAGCATGGCTGCTGTGCATCAGACCCAGCAGTGGCATGGCCATGAGACAGGCCAGCGTTGGGATATGGCGTCTGCTCCCTTGGGAGGAACTGGCCGTGCTAAAGGAGGTCTCGTATGCCATGCAAGATCAGGCTGGCCAGGGATGGATCCTTCACTCATCTACAAAATTTCAATGGCTCCTTGACCAGAATGTGAAATAGCATTGTGAAACTCTACAAGATTAGTCTCCTGAAAGCTTCACATGCTATCAACCACCATGAAAGGAAGATATTTCAAAATATCACCTAATTGCATCACCTGAGGGCATGTATCCAAACCACTTCAACATATTTCTGCCTAACCTGTTCTCCAAACTCCTATCCTGCAGGTTTTCTCAACAGCCTGTCTTTCATTTTGCCACTTCCCTAAAAGTTCAAACATTTAACCTACTACCCAGCTTAAATCCTTGCCTGATGTCTTCTTGCATTTCTCTGTGGTCACGGAGAAAAAACGATTGTCATGCCTTTTAAAGCAACCTTTTATATATCGGGTGACTTGCCTTTCCTTCTGTATTTTTAGGCTAAACAAATCAATTCCTTCCATCTTCCATTACAGCTTATGTTTGCTAGAACTCCTATTCTTGTCACTCCCCTCTGGGCTCTTTCCCATCTGCCTACATCTTTCCTACAGAGCACATTTCCAATTTCGGTCACAGTATTTAAAGCCTCAATGAAGTCAGAATGTATCACATGTATTGCCACATTTAAGAGCAAGAGAAGCTCCTGTTTTTAATGCAGTATCTCAAACCAGTGAGGTTAACCTACCCTATTCAGGGATGGCATTTCTCTGCCTGCAGCAGCCCTATCTGAGGCTCATAAGCAAATGGACGGAAGCTGCACGTGGATCTACCAACTGTTTTTACTGTTGAGGTTTCCCTAAGAAATGAGAGCACATTTATTTTGAAAAGTAGGTCAGATCACGTATTTGGGGATGAAACAGCCCAACTCCTTCAAAAACAGAGGCAGCTCCGGTTCAGATCTCTCCGACTTCTGCAAGCCCTCTCTGAATGTACTCATTTTGTTACTGTAAATCATGGTTTGCCGCTGAAATATCATTAAGTTTTATTACCACATATACAGGGGCCATCTGTACGCTGTGCATTCATACTTCAAAAAAACGAGGTAAATAAATGCTGAAGGAGAAATAAGCTGAGCTCAACTTCTCTAATGGGTACATAAAATTTGTGGTACAGTACTCAAGATCTCTCTCAAGCCAAAAGCCTGGTGGAGATGATCTGTCTCCTTGCTTCAACACTTGGATTATTTAACAAAACAATTATTCGGTGCTAACAGAATTATCAGAAAGTAAAATAACCGCATGTCCCATGACTCACAGTCCAACAGGTCTTCCTAAAACTAACAAAAATCACATGCAACAAGCAAAACAGGCGTTCTTAAATAATTTCAATTTTGCTATTTCTAGTCAAAACTAGCTTTCAAATCTACAAGTTGATTTCCAGCCATTTGCAGATGCCAAGTTTCAACATACCATTTTCTTTTCAAGTCAGGTGAGTGCAAAGATAAGTACCTCTAAAATTTAATAGGGTTGTCCCATCTCAGGGATGTTCAGAAAATGATGGACCAGCATGTTACTACCAAGAGGTGCAGCACTGCCAAACACGAAAGCTTTCTGCCCGAGTCAGCAGTATACGCCAATGCATGTTCATAGGCATGGTACTTACAATGAGGAGAAAACTAGAGTTTAGTATGGAAATACTGCCTCATTTTTCACTGCTGTGTTGTAGTATTAGCATTCAATTACTTCCCTACAGTTAATTAACTCCTTGTTGAATCTTAATGTGATAATGAGAACTTTAATTCAAACCATATACCACATCAGTGATCCTAACAGCAAAACCAGATTTTATTAAAGTCACCAAAGCCCCATAATCCCTCTGCCTTTTTATAACACTCTGAGCCATATAAAAGCACAGCAGCTGCAACAGGCCAAGAATCTTCCCTGACTGCTACTAAGAACATTAACAAATAAAATCTATTTTGAAATCAAAATCAGTAAGCTGTGATTTAATATTTCTCACTTGTTCATCTCCCTGGCAAAACAAAGAGCAGCAGAGACATGGTGATCAGGGCTCTCTGCAGATCCTATACCTATGTTCAACCGAAGACCATGTTAGGTCATTTGTTCTGTCAAAACTTTCAACTTTCAAACAACATAGCAGAGACCCATGATATGTATTCCTTCCTTGGCCTTTGTCTGGCCCACATTTTGTAAACTGTTAAAAACAGACTAGAGACCTAGCAAGACCTAGAACATCAAGACCTAGCAAGGAGCACACCTGAACTTCAAGCAGGCTTATCAACTCTATCAGTAACACCAACAAATAGATTATATAACTTTTACAAAGACAACTGGAAACACCATGCTTGGCGCTTCGCAGCCAAATCTGACAGCACTTACCCAAAACTTCTCAACCTGAAGGACTGCGAAAGCGGTTTTGAAACAGTCATGAACTGGGTGTCAGGATCACTTTTCCCCCTACCAGTAAAATGCAGAACTGCTCTCATTTCCTGACTCTTCATGAAAAGCAGAGCCTCCCACATCACTGAGGCTATGGGATGTGATGGAGCACATCACTAAAGAATCATGTGCTTAAGTTCATTGTTAACAGTTTTCATGATGGAAACTTCAACCTAGGCACACTTTCCTCCTGGATCTGCAAAGCACTTAAGGGCCCATTTCATCTCACAGAGGTGCCTAAATCCGCCTTAAGGGCCCATTTCATCTCATGAAGGTGCCTAAATCCCCCTTAGGTCAACAGTGCATACGCCCATAACGCTGCTCTTCTGAATCATGGTCTGCACGACTCTTCCAGCAAAAGACCACATGTGCCAAAGACTAATTTTGCAGCTATTAAACATCACAATGACAATGAATGACTTCATGCTGGAAGGACTCTTTGCGATACTGCTATATATGTTTAAAACAGCTGGGTAAGACATGCAGGGAAGGAAAGCTGAAGGGGAAGACAGGCAAACTACCTGCCACAGGAACAGCATGGAGGCCAGCTCAAGAAGCCTGGGCCACATATAGGCAGAACTGATAAAATAACCTTCACCAGAGAAAGGAAGGGCAAACAGCAGATGGGGGACCACAGGAAGGGGGCACATTTTATGATGTTTAAACCCCACTTAAACCAACAGCAATCAACAGAGTGTAATAAGCAGAAGGAAATACGCTCCTTTCAGCTAAGACTCTTCTACTCATTTCTTCCAAATGAAACATGGGCAGTCACACATAGCCCTAAACTTGCAGCTATAAATAAGCAGGTAGTAACACTGCACCATCCTATTAATGTTCTAGGACCGTTAAAACCTTTCTGTTACTATGTATAGGGCTTGCTCCTTTGCTTTGGCGAACACAACGGCCTTGCCGTGCACTGCCTACAGGTGTACTTGCCTCAAACCTGTGAGCTCCTGTGCCCACCGTCTCTCTTCTCCAGCCCATCTATGGACTTTCCGGCTCCTCAGACAGCGCCAAGAAAGCTATCTGTGATTACACCAGCCTCAGACTGAGATGGTGCACACCTCTTTCCCCTGTCTGCTCACTTCTGAAAGGGCGCGTTAAGCAACTTGCTAACCGGCTAGCGGGTGCAGAGAATGCTCAGGATGTTGTCAAGGCTTATCTGGGAAGACAAACACTAGATAATTAGGTGGTCTCCTCCTAATCCTCAAATTCAGGGTTTAGTTTAAGCCCCAAATTCCTGGAGCTTAAAATCACTTTCAATTAATATTAGCTGTGCTGTTGCGAGCTTGCTGGGAAGGCAGTTTTTGGCCTCCCAAATCCCCTAAGGGACCCAGGGCTGCTGCACAGCCGCCTCCATGGACATTCAGCACATGGTCTCCCAGACCGATCAGAAACATTAATAACGCAATATATGTTCAGAGAATATTTTTCAATACTGAAAGGTATTTATTTACCTCTTGGTAGGTCCCTCTCCTATTGAGAGTACAGTTTCACTGTCAATTTATGGCCATTTGACTGTGATCTGCCACTAAAAGGGTCCCAGCCATGCACTTTTGTTATGCTCCTTCTGCCAGGACTAGGACTTGTCTGGCCCTGTAACGAGTCCTGTTAACTCACTAGTCTATCTGAAAAGAAAACTGTAAGTCTTTTTCCCATGGTTCATTCACACCAACTGACTCAAATGGCTGTGCAGCCTGCCGTGTACCAAAGCCAAAGCACCAGATAGATGGCACAGCTCGGGGAAACTTTCCCCCTCTCTTGGTTTCCACTGCAAAGCTCGCCTCTTTGGAAAGCAGCACACCATGATCTGTTCTCTGTTCCCACTCTTACCTTGTCAGCCTTTATTTACTTATGTATGAATGCTACTGTGAGCAGCAACAAAGATGTCTCTATCGCAGTCGATTCATGTCTTTACATTCACACAATAGCCTTTGCCTTCCCTTTTCTCCTGCCCATGAGATACCTTTGCAAAGACTTTAAACTATGCAACTTGTGTCTTTGCATGATTATAAATAGTGCCCATTGACACAGCTGCAAAGAAGGTTCCAGAGGAGAAACCATAGATGCATCGGGAGTAAGTCCTACATCCCAAGCGTTCAATGAACTGGACTTCCCAAATGAATTATGAAAGCAAATTTCACAGTGCAATTATCTTGCTGAAAGACAAAAGGATCTTTCAGACGTTTTGTTTAAAATTATTTAACATCTAAAGTATTGATTAAAACATTTTAGAATTACTATTTATCACAAAACCACAAAATAATACAGTGAATAATTTCAAGACATGAAAAATAATATAATAACAAGTAACATGATTTAATTCTACATGCTGTACTCTGCCTCTTGTTATATTTGGTCTAAGCTATCAGCCTACTGTAAAAGCCAGCCAAGAATTCTTCAAGCCCTGCCAGAGCTAGAAATACTGGCCAGAAATATTTGTCATATCACAGCTCAGTTTGCAAAAAGTAAGATACGGGACTTCCACAGCCAGGAAAATACAAGGTGCAAAGGACAATAAAAAATGGACTTATTTAATATTGTTGGAATGCATCAGATCAAATGAATCCAAGTGCTTTTAATCCCGTAGGACTGCAGCATGACAAATACACTTCATTTAGATACTCAGTCCCCATGAGTCAATCAGTCTGGAAGATTCAGCCACACAACTGCTGGATGTTATTCAATTAGCATGAGGCAATGATTTCCAGTCCTCAGCAACCGGCAGCCTTCTCCTTTAGAGAGCCAGACAGTTTTACCTTGGATTAAATTTATCGATTTTTCCACTGTGTATAAATAACAGCATCGTCAGGCAATTTCTTATGAGTTCACTGACCACAGTATTAATGGATTTTGCTAATTTTTTTCAAAGCACTCATAAAGTACAAAACAATGGTGTCTTATAATTAGGTGTAACCACAGAAACAGCTTCTGCAATACATCTATCTCCAAAAAAAATGTGTTGACACAAAACATGTCCTTAAGAAGTTTGGGCTTTGTATTTACTTACTGTAGTGTACAATATCTTCAGCCACAACCAGTCCTCTTCATTTCAGTGAGCCTAGCTGTTGCAGTAAGCGTTGCTCCCAGGAGAAGAGTACCAGGAGGAATGAGTATCTCTCAAAGAAACCGCACCTCTTTGCTGTTTTATTCAGGACTCAGACCTTCACTAATTCCAGTCAAGGTAAGATCCCATGTATACTAGGAAGAAAACCTAATTCTTCATCTTGGATCAGTCACAGGTGTGCAGATGCCTGGTCTCAAAGCCAGGACAGCTGCTCTAAGATCACCTTTTTCACCCACCTTACTTTCAAGCAGCAGCAATGCTCACCCATCCAAATAGCATATTTACCTATTTACAGTGAAAACATGCCCTGGAACCTGTCTCTGATTGGAATCAGGAGGGTTCTTCAGATGAGATCAAGTATAAATATTTTTGAGGTACTAATTCTGAAAGAGACATAATGCAGGATTTTTACATTATTTTAAAGGATATGATGCGGAGATCCTTTTTTAGGCTCATTTGGACATCATATAATGATAAAGTTCACTACTTGCACTTCTGTGCTAACTGATCAGACTGACTGAATCCGAGCTTTGACTAATACCGAAGCACTGTATAACGAAGGCATTCAATGCTCTTCATGCTGCAGCAATAAAACGCTCCCAAAATTCACCCTTTTGCTTTCAATTATGCTTTACAATCTAAGCTTGTATTTTAAATCAAATATCCATTCCGTACGATGAATACTTTTAGGGAAAACCTTTACACGGGAAAATGTTGTAAAGTAACAGTACTTGAAAACTATATTAAAAAAAAACATATTTATGTAAATATCATATTTCAGTTACATTGGTTGCAGTGAACATGTGATACGCTTTTGATTTTCTTAAGACTTTTGTCACCATTTCTCCTGATATTTTTATCAAGTTAGGAAACCCAAGTCTGTTCTTCTAGACCTGCAAGAAGAAAGCACTCTAGGATAAGCACAAAGCTGGCTGGCAAGTCACACAGACAGCAGTTTACAAGGACACATTGTTAAAATGGAGGAATGTATCAAGTAGGATTTTGTTGGTATCTGTCTTGGAGACGGATTTTCATTAGGGACGGGATGATGAATAATAATGAATTGGAGACTATGACTGCTTGCCAAAATCACAGAGAGCATCCAGCCAGGAAAGACTGTACTTTGCAGAATTCAAAGTTATCCTGATAACTTGGAGAGGCGTACTGAAAAAGAGAGATTATTTAAACAGGGCTCACATGCTAGATATTACACACAGGGAGGAATAACCAACTGGATATATACAACATGGAAACACCATGCTCTTGCAAGAAAGACAAGCATCATACTGATGCACGTTAAAGGTGTAACGGGCTGCAGAATATGTGACCTTCTTCAGCTACACACACCAAGAAGGTCTCAAAGAAGAAGAACTAGAAGAAGAAGAACACAAGAACTAGAGCTCCACAAAGCATGACCATCGACAAAACACTTCATGAACTAGAGCTGCTCAACCTAAAAGATGACAGAAGTAAGACACAATAAACTTCTGTTCTCCATACCTACGATGACCCCAACAACCCTGATGACATACAAATTGACCATTAACTTGGAAGTTTGAATGGCAATGCTGTTAAGTATTTTACTGCCCAACATTTTGATGGTGGTATTTACCATCTACCATCCTTGCTTCACAATCCAAATATGCCTTCCCCTTCCTGATAGCTATCAATCCTATTCCTAGTCCACTCCCATTACTTTGTTCTTGACAACTTCTTTATTCACGTGAGGCAATGAGCTTCAAGGAAGAGCAGAATAATTATTTGGTATCTCCCACCCCAGTGTTAAGTTCCTCTAAACTCAATTAATCACTAAGAACCTCTGGCAGCTCCCAATTTGCCAGCAAGATACACCAAAGTAATAAGCGATTTCACATTCTGCTTTTGAAGACAAGCTATTAAATTCACATACTATACTACTTTAATCAAGAATAGTTAATTAAGCTGTTCCCTTGATACAACTTTTTATCATTCTGCACCAGCCATACATCACTTTTATAGGATTCAGACTGTGGCCATAATGCATGTTTGTAATCTGTCTTTCCAAATTAATCTGTCACCATTTGTAAACTCAAAGCGGATCCAATACATTCTGTCTCGACGGTAACTGGGCCAAGTTTGGGGACACTGAGGACTGGAGGGTGAGTGATGCTGGAGCACCTCTTCACAAAAGGGTAATTCAGCTTTCTGCTGAAACAAATCCCTCCACGGTTCGTCACCCAGCATGACATAAAAGACTTTGTTATTATTTTAGTGTTTTGTGTTTGCATGGCTTTTAGTTCCTTAAGTGAACTCAGCTTTATGCTCTATGCTACCATCATAAAATCAATTCAATAACTTACATTCACACAGTGATCATCAGCATACATAATGCAGGAGTCATAAGTACAGGCCATAAAACTAGGGAGATCTGTAGTGTCAGATTATTAAAAACGTTAACATATGATAAGAATCTAAGTCTAAATTTATTACAAGCAAAAATCCCCAACAATTTTCTATTGCATGACCTGTGCTCAAGGACAGGCTAATGCAACGCTTTTCTCAAAAAAAAAAAGTTCAAACACAGCAGTCATAGGAACTAGATTTTAATCTCTGCTGTTTTAAAGCACTCACAGAAGTATGATACAAAAAAAAAAAAAATGACATCACTATTTGGCTATGTGACTTAATCGTAAGAGAAGAGTTCTATGAAGTTAAAAAGTGAACAAAATGAAAACTTGGCCAAGTTCTCCAAACCAGTGCAGGGATCCTTAACTGGGAACACTCTGATATTATGTTGTGAGAATCTGCTAAAATTTAGCCCCAGGAAAACAAGGAGCATACAAGACAGAGAAGACAGAGAGAAGACATGTAACCTCATCTAGCCTTTTGTGATTGTACACCATCAAGTCAAACCAAGCCGTCCATATACCCAGTTGACCATTTTTATTTAGGTTCACCTTTTAGAAGTGTTGATGTGAACTGGCTATTTTCACACTCACACAATTTTATTGAAACAAACTCCACTTCATCCTATCCTCCAAGGAAATGCAACTATGGCGTTAAAAATATTCAGATTTATTAAGTGCACCCCTCAAAGCGCAGGCTACAGGCTCAGAGGCGAGAGCCCAGCACAACAAACCACAGGGGTGGTTTAATATGGGACCACTGGATCCCCACCTCCATCAAGACTCCACAGAGCTGCCCTGGAAAAGCCCCTAGGTACGGAGGCAAAAGGAGAAGCACATAAGGGCACTTTGTTAGGTCACTTATTTTTTTTAAATGAAGATAGGAAAATAATCCATGCTTTATTTAAGCAAGAAATCAAGTACAGCCAGAAGAACAGCTTCCAAAACACAACCAAGCCCATGAGGAACATGCAAGTCCACTCGATGAGCCTTTGAATTGGCTGGTAGCACATGGGCCTTTTATGTGTTTTTCCCATTTAACAGTTAGATTTGTTTAGATAAACTCATAAATATAGTTATTTACATAGCAAGATAGAATGGTGTGTTTAGGGATTTTAAGCAAGGGGAAATTCTTTCATGCTAATTGTAAAACGAAAGCATGCCAAACTTCAGCTAAAGAAACATGTTCTAACACCGAGAAACTTTTATAATTAATCCTTGCCTTAGATCATCTCTGAAAGAGTTATGAGTCTAATTAACATCAGTTGAGAAATTGCTCATGTTTCTGAAATCGCTGAAACTAGACACTGGGTAACAGACAATCTGCATCCTTTCTATCCCATGACCAATTTATGGCTAAGCCCTGACTCACTGCATTAAGTCCGAAAATATTTCTCAGCATTAGCAATAGCTTGGTGCAGGCCCAGGTGAAACAACAGACACTGTCGTGGGGGGAAAAAAATCCCCTCCAAACTCCACCTCTTTAACAGCAAGGATGAAGACAATGCATTGCTAAAATCTTTTTTTGGGGGACTTTTTTAAAAGAGTACCGGCACTGTTCTTAGAGGAGTTACATGGTGTGCACACAGGCTGCGGCTAGCAAAGGCTTGGCCAGCAGCCAGCCCTGGCTGGGTTTGCTGCAAGGCTGAGCAATGCCTTTAGCTCAGTAAAAGATTTCTGCTTGCTTTTTTTCTTTTTTTTTTAAAAAAAAAAAAAAGAGGATGCAGAAAACTCAATACACAACCCGCTAAGAACAAGCTGTACTTTGGAAAGACGTGCCACCGTCTCCTCGCATCTGCTGTCACCACGTCCACAGCGCTGTTGAAGTCCTGTTTCCTTGCTGAATGTTTTCCCTAGGAAGGAAATGAGTGTAAACATTGCTTCAGAGACAGCATTCCCATATGGATGTTAATCTTTGGAAAAGCTGGGCAGGATGGAGCGACTTAGAGAACCGGGAGAGCTTCAGAAGCAACAAATCCCACAAATACACAAGCTGCTAAACTTGTACATCCAGCCAAGCGCTCATAAAAAATAAAGCACGTTTTGACCTTGACTCACTCTTAGAGACTATGAAGCAACCTGAAGCCAGTTATTTCAGAGCCCCACCAGTCACCTGAAAGGGCTGAGGATTTCCTATGTTTAGCTCAGGAACGCTTGCTAAGGCAATGTGCTCTCCAAGTCTAAAAAGATTTCACCGGCAGAAGTATGACATTACCAGCATCTCTCCAACCCTGAAATCATCCCCTGCTTTCCACCACGCTTGACAGTCAAACCTGTCCTCTGTCTCTCACAGCAGCTTCATTTCTCTGAATGGCTAAAGGAAAAAAGAAAACCAAGGGAAAAGGGCAGCTTGACGGCGTGTTCCCTCCCACTCCCATCCAAATCGTCTCCTCACACTGTGGAGTCCAACATCCAAATACTGGGGGAAAAGGATGGCAGTACATCATGCTCTGCTGCATACCATGCCTTTACCCTTTCCAGCGTTTGCCTTCCATTTTATAGCTTGGGGTTTGCAAACTTACCCCCAGGGCACTCCCCTGGAACTACACGGATTTTGGAATAAAAGTCCTGATTTGGATGAAATTTTGGGGAAGAATCGGTAATATGAGCTCCTTTTTGCTGTGTTTGCAGGCAAAGCAGCCGCTTCTGATTCCCAACTACTGCCTTCAGGTGCTGCTGTAATACAAACTACATTTAAATATATATATATACACACACACACAAATATAATATTATTACCTTATTAAAAAGCATTGGTTTTGTGTTCCCATGCATAGACTATCCGGCAGCTTGTTTATTTTATTTAAAGCTGCCTGTCTTTGATGCTATCCCATGGAAAGATTACATATTAGATAAAGCAGCAAGCAGAAGTACGCAGCCAGTGCAGTTCGTGTAGATCAAGTGTGGGAGATGAAAGCGGAGCACCGGAGAGCTGCGTTTAAACTCAAACAGTTTTTCTTGCGGGAGCAAGGAGCAAACAATTTAAAGCCAAAAAAAAAAAGATTTTCTTCCTGGTGAGGACAAATAATACGAGTCTGTTTGGTAAACTGCGTATTAGCTTAGTTCAGTATTACTTTGCTATCTGTGTAAACTAGTGCTTCACATTAAAAATATTCATGTATAAAGGGGATTTATTTTATAACATACCTACATGTAATTCCAAACTGCATCGTCCTTCATACGCACAAGAGTCTGAATTATCTGCCCAGCATCTTCATAATATCAAAGTGCTTGCTTTTACAAGCATAAATGTATTTTCATAGGGTTTTTTTCCTCCCTGACTTTGTTTTTCTTTTTACTTAAAAAAAAAACCCTGAACTCTTGAGGGTTATCATCTTCTATTGATTCCCCTTCTCCCAATCCAATTTTCTGCTCCTCTTTCCACCAGCTGAAACGCAGAAATCCCTTCCAACACATGCACTTGAGTCTCTCAGCTGCCTGCAGAGCAGCTGGTCTCAGCTATCTGCAAAAGCAAAGGGGAACAACTGAAGCCGAAAAGCAAAGTTATGGGGGGGGCGGGTGGGGGAAATCAAGCTGAGCCCCCTCCAGCCCAGGTTTGAGCACATGTAGTACAGATGGAGAGATACACTCATTGTTTTATCCTTAGAGGTGGCTGAAGCATTCATAGTTCAACTGGAGGCAGATATCTGATATAGGGAATTTCACATCGACTAACCAGAGCTGGCAGCAACACCAAAAGCATCAGCAGTGCCCCACCACTTGCCGGAGAGGGAGTTTACTGCTGCAGAACTGATGGGAACCCCAAATGCTCACACAACCCCAGTTCCAGCCTCCATCCCTCTATTTAAAACACGAGTGTAACCTGCCACCTTCAACTTTGAAAGATTAAAAATTGTTTACGCTGACTCTATTTGGCAAGTGCCTAACTGATGCTCCAGACATCTTATAGAAATAAGTAAATAATTGAAAATGCTTCTCATTTAGAGAAAGAAAAAGAAAATCCTCCCATTTCACTTACTATCCAAAAAAAATTCCTGAAAACGTTACATTTATATCCCTCCCCTTCCTCTTCACAAGTCTACTGCGATTCTAGGTTTTTTTTTTTTGGGGGGGGGGGTTGGGGTATAGGGCATCAGCAAAGTTTCAAGAACACCAGGAACATTGTCAGTCTCCCCTATCCGTGCATATAGGCTACATGACCCTGATTTTGTCCACCACCAGGGCTAAATCCCCTCCTCTTGGTTCACTCACCTCCTTCCCACGGATCATCCCATGGCTTCACACCGCCCTGGAGACCTCCGCGGTGGCCGCCCCAGCACCAGCAAACCCCCTTGGCAAAGGTGGACCAACGTAGGCTGAGGAACGTTGTTACCTTTCCAATGATCCCGAAACGCGCAGCAGCAGGAGAGCAAACAGGGGAGCACCTTCTGAGTTCACATGAGGTCTCGGGGAAACCTGGATTTGCCAAGCCTGTCACCCTGAGCATGCACGAATTAGGGCTAAAGAGCTCAACGAGCCAGTGAATACAGCTAATGAGCTTCCCCAACAGCTGTCTTCAGTTCTCTTTCACTTTTTCTAGAGAAGACATTAAATCGGGATGTTTTCTGCCCACATGTGGCCTTCACTGCAGCACTGTCCCAGCTGATAAAACACCTGGGTAGCCCAGCCGCTGCAGAGACCCCTCATTTCCCTGAAAAAATTTAAAAAAACAAACAAAAAAACCCCCACACCCCACACTTGAAAATGTCTGCTGCGGTTTCAAATAATTTTGCACAAAACACCATCATTTTCCCCATGGTGGACTTTAAATATTGACCAACTTCATTCACATATTGTGATGAAGCACAATCAAAATATCAAGCAAGCAAACACAAAACAACTGCTGCAGCAGTGAAAAACATTCCTGCTCAATAATGATGTGAGCATACAATTGCCTAACAGGTGGAAAACCTAACAAAAGCAGCGATTATCGGAACAGGAGAATAATGTTTCATGCTAATTCAGTACAACAGATATTGCCTTTTCGAAGATTAGTTAAATAATTAGCACTCTCCTGCTGCAACTTTTATTCCTGCAAGTACTCCTTGCTCTTGGATCTTCTACTGTACGTTGCTTCTAAAAGTATTTTTTACATTTCTTACTAAATAACCAAGAAGAGTGGGGGGAAAAACACACTAAAAATAATTTAGGTGATGAAGAAGGTCTCGTATGGATTGGATAGCGGAAAAAAATTGCCTTGTTTAGGTGAAAAAGGGGACAAAATGCAAGTGTTTCAAAACAGTAATGGTGCAAAACGGATTGGGAGCCCCTGGTTTTATAATCCCGTAACAGAGGACCAATGGGGCTTTTAACAGAAAATGCTCATTTGAAAAAATACGCTAGAAAACTCTGTTTTTCAAATAATGACAAATCTGGATTATGCAACGTGCTGCTGTCACATGATGTTCATGGCAAAAGCACAGACCTGCCTCTTGAAACCTCCACACCAGTACGGCCAGTCAGACTATCTAGAGGTACAGAGCAAAGACTGAGACACAGGACCTGACCTATCTCCTACAGGACAACACTGTGTCTGACCACGGCAATCCCTGTGGGATTAAACTGGGAGAGATCATATAAAATCACCAGACCCCTCAGAAAACACCTGGAAAGAAATGCTAAGAATAAGCTCCCACCTACATCAGAAAGGTCCCATCAAAATTGTTTTTAGAGCTGACGAGTGTCCTCAGCTACCGCTATATGGATTCAATGCTGAGTAAAATGTTGGCTGGTGGTATACTACCTTTGCTGAACAAAACCCAGGTGTCTTCCTACATGTCAGTAATGAGGTGTGTGTCTCATTAAAGTAGCCCATAGGGTGCCCCACTGCTTAAAGGAAGGATTACTCTCCTCAGCTAGGGTAAGCTGAGAAGTTCAGTGCTGCAGAGAGCCCTCTGAATCTCTTCTCACCTCTCCTTGTAGCGTTTCTGCTCCTTTTCCCCTTTTCTGCCCACCTTTCACCTTTTGCCCTTCCTTCTTTACATCTCCGCTTGCTTTCAGCAGCCGTTAATGCAGATTCACCTTTGGGGCTCTGGACCATACTCACCCTAGCAGCTCTGCTGGCTGCAGAAGATGCCACCTTTCTTGCCTGTCACTCAAGAAGATGCATTAAATTCCACCTGAGAGAGACATCCAACACGGAGGCTGAGGTCTACTCTGCACTAGAGAGCTGTCAAGTGTCACCTGTTTCACTGCGTTTGAGATCAAACCAGCTGTCGCCAACCTCAGAAGACAGCATAAGCAATCTCGTCCCTAAAACCATGAACAAATCCCATTCTTTCATAATGGTCAGTCTTTGCCTTTAAATTTGATCTCTGAATCTACACAAAGCCACTGTAATTCAGTGTAAGCAAGCTGAGCTTCCAGCTACTAGAAACCACTTTAAAGATGCATTTCTCTATGAACAGGCCAGGGGATCAAAGTGTTGGTGTTGGCCAAAGAAACACAGGATAAAGGTAAAAGGAGGAAAAGGGAGAGAAGGAAGCATCTGTCACAGGACCCCATCCACAACAGAGCATTAAATCCCGAGAACTGGGTGCTGGAGATCTTCTACGTACAGCAGACAACAGTTCCTTTGACTGACTTCAAGTTCACCTCTTTTAACTTATCTTTAAAGACATTAGTTAGGGAAGTTCACAAAAGAAAACACTTTTTCCACTGAAAAAAATAGCCACAGTATAAACAAGTTACAGCAAAAACGCATTGACTGTAAGAAGGATTTGCCTGAAAACAACACTGAATGTCCTACCCCTCAAAGCGCACCACCTCAGCTTCAATAAATCAAAATTAACAAATTCAGTATTGGTTTTGAGTCTGAAATGGCATATCCCATCTCTCAGCACCTTGAAACTTTCTTTTCCAGGTGCAATATTGTATTCAAACTAAAAATGAGAGAGCATTAAGGCTGCATGGTTAAATATCTAATGAAATAGACATCTATGGATAAACTTGCGTGTTATCTCCATCTACGTAAATAGCCTGAAATTAACATCTCACCAAATATGTAAATCCTGGGTCCTACGTTTTCTCCACAACTGCCTCAATTGAAGGAGTCCTATGCCTGAAAAGAAAGCTTGAGCAAACCCATATAATATCGTCTATTAATAAATTTCAACAGATGAAAGGATGAACTTCTACCTCGCTGCTATCAGGAGGCAGGAGGACAGGAGACCACAGCACACCAGTGGTCAGCAGTACTCCCACCCCGGGACTCTCGGGCAAGCAGTCAGCATGGCTGCCTGGACTTGCCAGCTTTATTCTCCAACAGCGACTTTTGATGATTTTAGGCATTTCTGTGTGTTCATTTCCACCTCTATCTTGTCTTATCCTCTGTTCCAAAACAGCAGAATTAATAATTAACACCTACCAGGCAATCACTGAAAAGCGAGTACCAAAACAGAGGATACAGACAGCTTCTACTGCTGACAGCTTTCAAAATCTTATTGCTCATCTTTCTTAAAGCTTCAATTCCTCAAGTTTTGAGATGCTCAAGCTCTTAAAAAAATAACAAAAAGAATAAAAAAGAATCTCAGCTCTAAAAAAAAAAGGGGGGGGAAAAAAGGGTTCCCAGTCCTCACAATCATGGAAAAAACACCGAAATAAAAAAATTCCAGAGCTTTACGTACAATGCTTTTAAATAACAAATTTCCTATATAATCTATATATTTTGGTCAACTGACTCATTTTCAAATGGCTGATGTTGGCAGCACTGCAATGCAGGCTGGTTTACCACAAAGTACACAATAAACTATTATAGGGAACAGTGTACATTTCTATACCTCCTCCTGGAGAGCAGCATTGAAAGTTGCATGTCCAAAACAGACATGCAATGCCCATGGCCTTGATAACTTCAAGCACAAGGACGATGATAATGAGATGATTAGAGAAATGCCCACAAGCTCATGGTAGCTGGTAGGCCGCTGTACTCAGGGCTATGGAGAGATGTTACTGTGCCCATCCGCTTGCCACCGCCAGAGCTCACCACAGCATCATCCCGCTTGGCCTTCAGATGCTGACATCTACAAACCCCGGATGATGTGGTCTGGAAAAGTCCAACACATTTCAGCCAACGAGCAGCAATGCTTTAAGTTTTGCAGTTTAGGTCCTAGGTAGGATTGCTGCGAAAAAGGAATTCCTTGGCAAAGTGTGTTCTCAACCAGTGCCTGACAGTGAAGGGAGAGCAGCTCAGCTCGACTTTTAAGACGACCCTGAACAGAGCAATGCAGTTTATGTTGGCAGAGGATTTCAAAGCCAGCAACATCGTTCACTCTCAACAGCAACCATGCCACTGCTGCTGACTCCTCTGTTTCACCAACAGCTCCTCATCCATCTTCCTCCTCAACAGCATCAGCTTCCCCACAGAGGGAAAAAAAATCCCAGGCAGAAACCCACCCATTAAAATGATACAGGCATGGAAAAAACATGACCAGTACGAAAAATGATCTGCTCCCACAAGTGACTGGAACATCTCTGCAGGTTTTGCAAGAATCCTTTACACCAACAACGTAGCTGATCCTGAAAACTTGCTCCTGACAGCTGCCCAAGGTTCTTGGGCATTAGACTTTCACTACCACTTTTTTCCCCTAGGAAACACTAGCAAGACTGCTATTAGAGTTGCTTCTGGACACCGTTATTTTAATATGCTTAGAAAGAAATATTTTTCTTTTTTTAAACTTTCTACTTTAAAATCACATCCATCAAGAGCCTGATAAATCATATCATTCTAACTCTTAATAGAGCACTATGCAGATTTACTTAACGGAGGGTTAAGACTGAAACAAGGTCTAGTCTGAAGAAATGTATCTGGAGCACAAGTAGTTTTTGTTATTTTCTGACTTGCTAAAAATATTTATTAATAGTATCCACTTATCTTCTGGATTTTCAAAAATTAAATACTAGAGGAAAAATTAATACTTCTTTCCCCAAAACCATTTTTGATGGAACCCAGAGAAAAAAGAATATTAATATTCAGTGCAATCATTTACTTTGATGTCTATATAATATGCAGTGACCGTAAGTGGAATGAGCTAAAACTGTCATAAATTCATTATGAGAAACCATTCTTTGAAGAATATCACTGCAAATTTGAAATTAAACGGGCAATATGGAAATAAGCTAATTGCATGGCATTTAAAATAACTGGTTCTAGCAACAATATCCTTTCTGTGCGCTTCTATTTCAGCTGCAAATGCCTTTCTTCCAAAAACCAATGGAGAGGCTGGTTTATGAAAATTGAAATGTTGTAATTACTTAGTACTGATAGTGATAGGGCAGCATTCATTTAGGGTCTCAGACTTTGAAAAAAAGAAATCCAAAGGGTGATTTTATAATTTCCCCAGGAAAGGGAACCTGGGAGTACACGCAGCATAAAATGTGCCAATCCAGACCCTACCAATGAAGTCTGGAGGAAAATACATCCAATAAACAACTATATATTCCAGGGGAATTTCTTAGGTATCATCTTATAAAAGTAAAAAGGAAAATTCTACTTCACCAAGTGGGGCAAATCATTTCCTTTGCCCAGTCTGTCCCGGCACTGCTCAGAGTGCCTCTGCCTTGAGGGAATGACACCTATGCCCTTGCAGCTGCCCGGGGCAGGGAGGTTCATGGGCACCCCAGCCTGCCCGCCTGCCTGCGGGGCGCAGGATGCTGCCTCCTTTATCCTAACATGAACCCTGCCACCTCCGGCAGAAAGGAGCTTGATATTGCGCTCATCACTCCTTCATTTAGTTACTTTTAAATTTTAATCCCTGGCTTTCATTTACGTACTTATTCTGTAGATGCATTTTGTAGCGGCAGCTTTTGTTCTGTGGTTTATTTCTTGAACTCGAGAGAGGAGCAGTCCAGATGGGGAGCATCTCTGCGCTGGTCTGCGAGAAGCCTGTGGGACCTGTTTCCACAGACCTCCCTGAGGGCCTCAGGATTTGGCTGATGCAGCATCTAAGCAAAGTGTATGCCTCTCCTTGTGGGAAACCGTGTGGGGGAGTAGCCTTGCTTTACAGCCCTCAACTTCTCTGCTCTCTTTCCAGCTCTCAGGATTACAGGAGATGCAATGGGTGGGCGGTGCAGGAACCCCTGCACGTTACCAAGTCTCCATGCACATCTGGCAATGCTCACTTTGTCCTTTTAATATTCTTATGCCCCAGGAACCAAAGAAAAGGGCATCTCAATTTCTTTTTCCCCTCCCAGAATGACCCAAACTGTATTTTTCAGAGTGTTTTTGTGCTTTTCTCCCTGCCTAGATTCCAACACAAGAGCCAACAACATCTTCAAGCGTTTTGTTGAGGTGAAGCTTTATATCTGAAAATAGGAGAAGGGAAAATAGGGTGGCAAGAGGCAGAGAAGTTAATAGCCTCTCCTTTATATACAGAAAATATCTAGATATCCATCCTTGACAGTGGATAATGAACCATAATAATGATGCAATCGTCCCAACGCTCATACCTGGAGCTGACTCCGCACCAGCGGTGGGACAAGGTCTCCTGGATGATGCTGCGTACAGCACTGAAAGCAAACGAGGGGTCAACACAGGATTTAACACGCCAAAACTCTTCAGGCTAGACAAAACCCAAGAAAACCACTTCTTTCTAAGGGCTTGAGGGCTGTTGGTCTTGGGCATTTCTGGCTTATTTCCCCTTGTAAGCAGAGCATGAGCAAGTTCTATCCTGAAATCATGTGTTTCGAAACACGCTATTGTTGCAAAATGGTTTAAAATAAATAATTAGGAAACTACAGCCTGAAATCTTAGTACTGTAGTATACATTAATATCGTACTAATTTTAATTTTTACAAAGCTCTTCACCAATGTACTACAATGTACAGTGCTGTGATAAATATATAGTTATGCATTTAAAACACAGCAATTCAAAGCTTATCTAGCAATAGTAAGCAGCAGTGGCTTTAAACATTTTAAAGTACCAAATTAATTGTACTCCCATGCTTAAATTTGCACTTGTGGTATTTTGCATATATACAAAGGAAAACACCACAACCCCCCCCCCCCAATAAATTTAACCCCAGAGACTGGTGGCTAGCTTATTTCTTTCAGCTAGCTTATTTCTTCTTATTTTTTTGAGTGCCTAGATTGGGCAACTTGGCAATAGAATTAAAAAGATACTTTCCTAAATCGATCTGGAATTCAGACATATGCCAATATTTGCATTGCACATCACAAAACGTTTAACATTGATGTATCTGTAATACATATTTTGCATACCTATTTGAAGATTTGTATTATACGTAGTAGCTTCCCTTTCACATTACATTTTATATAGTTATTACAGTTGTTTCATACCTCATTTTCTACTAGGCTTTTAATTTCATACGATTCATCTGTCAGATCATACTGCCTACTTTTAACTTATCATTGCAGAAATTGATAACTGGTGTTGAATACAGAGCTACGGATACTGAGGTTTTGCAATACTAAGTATTACGGAGCTGAATGATAAATGGAGAACAGTGGCTGGGCTGAGAAACTCAAGACAGGAAATAACAGTGCACGCGAGGCTGAAAAAAATTACATTTGCAGGTAAGTGGAGTGGAAATTTATATTTACTGGGGAAAAAAAGGGCAAAACATTGTTTGTGTTATTAAAGGCGGAGTGAGAGAGAGCAAGAGCAACGGAGAGAGGCAATTTTCGTCCAACTCCAGCAGGAATTCATCTCAAGCTCTAACATGCAATTTCACTACGGAGCTTCAGGACAAAACAGAGGATTATGCCCAATTGTTTTGAGGGTTTGGATAACAAAGCATAAAAATCCCAATAAGTAGCCTTCTGTGCCAATGCAGACCAGAAAAAGGTTTCTATTAGTAAAAGTTACAAAAACATCCAAAAACTGAACTGCAATAAATATTAATTACCCAAGATAAAAAAATGTAGCTTTAGGTATTTGATATTTTCAGAGATATCTGTACTATTACAGACCATCTTAGAGGAAAACTGCTCATCGAGTTTGCCAAAGCAATGTTAAGCTGCATGAATACACCACACCTTCTTATTTTACCTTTTCTGGCAATAAAATTTTACAATGGGAAAGCCATTAGTGCTGTGAGAGTATGGAAATGAAGACAATTACATTTGTCCTATTATGAATGTTAAATAGGCTGTTATGATTGTACTCTCTATATGTAACATGATGTTGTAAAGCTAAACAGTGAGGCCTTCCCAAACAAAAAATCAATATATCTTTAGAAATGGTAAAACGTGTTATTTATTCCAGTCATATCTGCTCATAGCAGGTACGTTTTAGAATAGACTTAGCTTTTTAAAATATTAATACTTCCTGATTTTTAGCATTTTAGTTTTCCAAAGTAACAAAACCAGGTATGTGACATATGTCGCTAGCCATGATTAGCTTTTGCTGATATTAAGGGCCAAAAAAACCCATCCAGATCTGCTGAGTGGTAAACTCAAAGTTGGTAAAACTCTCTTTGTTTTGGAGAACCCTTATCATAAAATCCTTAAACACTGTTCAGTACTGAATTAACAACCCATAGTCCCCGCCAAAAGATGGGGAAACACAGGAGAGCTCATCTCTGCCCCGGGAGGGGGTTTGCTGAGCCATTGTGGATCCACGGGGAGTTGAGGTTTAGTTTTAACACATAGGGGTTCATCACCTCGCTTGGTACGCTGGCACCAAGCTGTGCGTGGAGACAGCATCATCTTGGCTTTGCCTTGAGCCAACAACCCTGCCGCAGCCTGACCCGCTGTGGGCAAAGCCAGCCCGCCTGCCTTCCCAGCCATGCTAGTCCAGGACCCCAATAAACCACTGCAGCCAGCCCTTCAGCTTCCGAGTGTACAAATAACCATCACAGCTGCTTCTTCAGCTCCGGGAACAACACCACGCTCATGAGCTTCTATGCACAATCACATCTCATTTGAAAATTAGCACAATTTCCATGTTTTTTTATGTATATATAGTCCAACACTTGTGATTAAGAAACACATGTAGTCTCGAAAACCAGTACAAATTACTTCTTTCATCTGTCTACTAGTTCTTTACAGATCTAACTCAAACATCCCCGTTTTAGCTGAGCAGCTATTAAAGCACGTGGTGCAGAGTGCCAGCACGCAGCATAACCCCGGGTCTCCAGCACCTAATCCTGCTACATCCCATTCCCATCTGCAGGCTACAAGGATGTGTTAATGTCAGGTCAGGATTTTCCCCACCAAGGGCAACATGACTGGCTTGATTTTGAGGGTGGAGATGCCCAGGCAAGATACTCAGGAAGGTGCTGGGAGCCAGAGGGACCAGGAATGAAACCAGGACCAGAGAGATCCCAGTGGCAAGTGGAGAACCACAGAAACAACCTGGGTAAAGAAGTGAGTCAGGCTGATGGATATGAGGGAACTGCAGGAAAACAATGACTGACTGTGACAGAGTCTGAAACAAGCTTCGCTTTTTTATCTTTTCTTAATTCCTCCCACCCCCTCCCCCACCCTGCCCCGTCAAAAGCCTACATTTTAATTCAAGGAGGCCTTTGATTCTGCCAGAAAATGTCTTCACATGGAACATCTTCTGTTTCACCTAGCATGCAACCCTAGCATAGCCATTCCTGTTGTCAATACATCCGAGGAGTATTTCTGCTTTATAATGCCAGCCTTGCTCAAGTTTTGAGTCCTGCTTAAGCCTCAGGTTGAAGCTGAGCAGACGGTGATTCACTGACAGAGCCCTGTCTCTCCCACAGATACCCATGCTTGTACCAGCCCATCTCCACCTCTCTCTTTAAACAGAAAAAAAGCCTGGGACCCTGGCCACAGGACCCCAGTAAAAAAATGACAATTTGCCTGGTGTCTGCCATGTCCTCCCGTTCTCTTTATCTGCTTGCATGACCTTTTTTTTTTTTCTCTGACTCAGAAATATTGCAACAGCAAAGGCAGAGATGGCACCACATCAAAGAGCCTAAGTTATAAGGGAAGCAGTTTTATTTTCACTTCAGCAGAGATTCTTTTTTTTCTTCTTCAAAATACCTTAAAATACCTTAAAAAAGTAACAGTAGTGATAATGGACTGAAAAATTTGATGGCATCTGAATAACATAATTGAAGCACAAGTATCAGAGCATAAGATAACCCACACTGCAGCAGTTCCCAGGGAACCGACTATAATGACATTCAGGTTATACATCTCATCTGGGTCGTGTTTCTGAAGGAGATGTGAATTAGCAGCCCTGTGACAATACAGAAATGTGGGATTAAGAAACAAGAGAGGAGGGAAAAGGGCCGGTCGATTCTGCCACCACCTTTTCTTGTTCCTAAAATTTCCGTTGCCTGGAAATGCCTGATGAGAAGACGGGATTATGTAAGCGCTTGCCAACTTTTCACATGTTAAGACAACTAAAGCCTGAGTGATGGGTAGCTTAACCCATCTTCTAAGCAGTGAACTAAAACATGTTTACTAAGGAGAACTCGAACAGTGAAACCCCTTTAAAAAATCCAGGAGTGACGAGGACCTGACAATTCCCAGGATTAAAAAGCTGCATACATTACAGACAATGTAATCTCCTTATAGTAAGATGAGGAAAAGGAAAATAAAGCCTTTTTGGTGTGCAAGATGGTTTTTGTTTTAAATTACGTATATCCTGTCTGATTGAAGACTTTTTTGTGTTATTTTCTTTTTTTTCTCCCAAAAGATACGACAGAGAAGAGAGCTATACGAGCCCTCCAACTCCATATTAAGTTTTATTTTCCAACAAACCCACTGCTCCCATCAAACATCACCCATCAATAACAAAATAATAAGCACTGTGCTGTAGAAATGTCTCTTCCTAAATTTAATCAGGCTAACACTTAGGTGCTACAAGAAAGCAGGCACTAACAGAAGTACAAAATATCTCTATCTAGTTTTGAATACAACTTCAGCGACTGTGTCATGTCAGCAGACCTAAGCTTTCCTGAACTCTTCCTCGTTGTCATTCAAGTGGCATGTTACCTTCTGCAAATACTCTAATTTAAATACAGCTGACGGCTAGTTTAAAATTTAACCTGCTAGACTTTTTCATTTTTTATCAAAAAAACCTGAGAATTGTGCTCATTTTTCCTTTTTCTCTGTTTATCAACAAAGCACTGGGGTCTCTAAAATGAGCAAAAAATTCTTGCAGTCACACCTCTTCCAGTTCAAAACAAACGTGCTTACATTGGCGATAATGCTAAATGCACTATGGATGCTGCTAGGAAAGGTGATCTTCTCAGCAATGTTTCTGAGGCCCTAAAAAATCCCAAAATCCTGCTGCCAGCTGAAGTTGCGCTGTCCACTGGAGCATCAGCAATGCAAAATTGCAGGTAGCAAATACCTAATCTGGAGACCAAAGCAGAAACCATGTTGTGTGCTGCTCAACCACTGCTCGAGCAACGAAGTAAAGACAGAACACAGCAAAATAAACTCTTCTATTTACTACAGGAATGCATCTGTAATGGTGTAATGCAAGTATGTGTGTCTAGAAGAAGGAATATAAAGTATCCAGGTTGCCTGGAGCTCACTTAGATCTTCAGGAAAAAAAAAAATCACAAACAGTGGATTTTTGTACAGCTGCCAAATGATGGCTAAAGGCAAATCCTCAGCTGGTGATAATGGTTACGGCTCCACTGAAATCTGCTGATGATGTTCCCCCTTCGGTCTTACTGATGGAGGGAAAAAACCAATCCTACGTGAAGAAAAGCTGCAATGAATGAGTGGAACCAGATGTGAAATTTTGCACCCAACTATAATTGTGAGATGTCTTCAGAAAGTTAAATGGAGCAAAGCCCCAGTCAGCCAATTACAAAATTGACATTCCTCTCCTCTTCCTTAGAAGAGAAGAAACGACTTCTCAGAAATGCCAGAAGTGACTCAACTGTGATTTTTAAGCCGATTCAACAGCATCCTAATTATTTCAAGTAGTACTAAGAGTTTACCTGAGATTTCCTTCCTGTAAGTGGAACTATGAGCCAGCAAGGTGCTCAAATCGAGGAAAAAGAAACACACACAAAATGATTCTCGTGACCGCTGTGTTATCAATATATTGCTTTTTCTATTCCAACCTGCCTTCCCTGTGAATTTTAAAATATGTAAAACCAAAAAGCACAGAGCAAATAATATCTACATAAGTAGGTCATTTTCTTAATGGCAGCGCACTGCTGGTTTACTACCAACTCATTTGCAATATAGACACATGCATTTCAAAGTGCGTGTATTCAGATCTGCAAAGGAGGTGAGCGAGTATAATCGTGGAAACACTCACTCCAAGATCAAGTAGAGCCTAATTCAGAAAGACAAGCAGGAAAAAGTCTTATTTTGCACCTTCTATGCGAGCTTCGCAGAGAGTTACGACATTTTGAAGAAAATCCTCTTGGCGTGTGTAAGCTGTAGCTTGAATGTGCTGCACGTTGCATATTTCATTACAAAAGCAGAGCCACGTTATTTCATTAGATAAGCGATAAGTTCAATCCTTACCAAGTTTTCTTGGTTCCTGGCTGCTATTTTCTGATCATCTTCTCCCCCATTTTTCATGTATTTGACCTCTTCCACTGGTTTGATCCTATACTCATCTGAGCACCAAGAAAAAAAAAAAAAGAAAAAAAAATTTTGAACCACTGTAGTTCAGCAGCTGGGAAAAAAACCAAACTAAAACCAAAACAGCTGACTAGAAAAGACCCTAATTAAGTAAAGCAACTAAAAATTACACGTTTATAGTTTCAAAGGCTTAAATGTGACTGATACCAAGGAAGCTTTTCCTGACTGAAGCTTCAGTAAGAATTTCCAGTTCTGGCTTCCAGAAATTGTTCAGTAGCTCTCTGGTCTAGTATAGCCATGGCACCACGAACAGGGGATGTTCGGTATGTACTCTCCCCCAAATCCCTAGTTTTCTGTATAACACAAACAAGTTTTTCACTCCTGCATCCTCCCTGAATTTTTATCATCAGTGGGCAAACAAGCAATGTACAGTCGTTACTACAGAGAGGATGCTGCTCATGGATATTCCTTGCATTGAAAAAACCTCTTCTGAAAAGCAGTGGTGATGGAGGATATTTAAAATTTAAGTTAAAAGCTGGAAAAAAAAAACATACCAAAAACCCCTGCTTTTTTTTTTTTTTTTTTCCCTGTACTGTTTTAATGGAGCTAAAGCAAAAGGTACACAATGCACAGACATATAATGATTTCTGGAGAAAAGGCCCCATGTTGACCGTCTTCCTCTCCCCCCGCCCACCCCCAATGCCATTTTTACTGCACATGAATGTTACCCAGACAGAAATCCATCCTGAAAATAAGTAATAAGAAAATTAAGATTCCTGGTTTGCCCTTAATATTTATCAGCTAGGCATTTCAGCTCTTCAAATAATAAATTCCCAGCTCCAGTGCCAGTATGGAAATATTATCTAACATACATGTGCTATCCCACAGGAAAGTAAACAGCCTCACCCAAAGCTTGCATAAAGGGTTTTTTTTCCTTGGTAGGACAAGATGGGATTTGAGGAAAAGTGATTCTTCTCTCTAGCCTGTGAATGCAGTGCTTGCAGCACCAACACTGCCTTTTCTCAAGCGCTTTTTGCTCTGGTTATCTTTGTAGCACATGAATCTATCAAAAAAAACACCCAGAGTTTTGCACCCACACTCTTCCAGCCAGGATATATCATGCAGAAGAGAAACTTTACCCCACGTAAGCAGAAAATGTTAATACAAAATGAAGTGAGACACAGTACACTGGGACTAAAAGACAAAACCTCGGCAAATTAAAAGAAAACTTTATTCTTTTTCTTTGGGTTTTCAAGCAATTTATCTCACTTGCTAAGGGAAAAACAAAACACAAATGGATTTTTCTGGGTTACTGTATTGTTAAAAAAAAAATCGAAACTATTTAAAAAAAAGCTTGTTTTCAGGAAACTGTTAACCACAGAGTGTATAAGCTAAATAAGCCTAACTTTGAAAAACAATCTTTTTTTAATAAATACAACATGGTTTTTCATTTGGCCTAGTCTGCATCTATATGCTTTTTTTATTACAGAGTTTAAATAAAACAGTTAATTTATCAAATAGCAGCATCTGAGATGCAGAGTCTCAAAACAGATGGAAGAATTTAAGACAATATTATTAGATTGCTAAATGTGAACAATAACTCTGATTTTTTTTTTCTTTTTTAAATGGAATTTAGGTTATCTGGAGGTGACAATTCATAAAACCAAAAAGGCTGATCACAATAAAGCCTGGGAATTAGAAGTACTTGATTGAAAGCAATATCTAACTCACATTTTTCTCACTCCTTCAATGATCTCTGTTGTGATTTGCAATAAAACCCACATGCAGAAAAAGCATGAAACTCCCACAGTTGCATGTACGGATTTGAATAGGAAAGCAGATAAGAAGGAGAAAATAGCACAAAGGAAGTTTGCACAACCCGTAGCTATTCCACATTAACTAAAAGAGAGGCATGTTCAACCCAGCCTTGTAAAAAACAAGTAAGGTATGGAGGTCCTGATGTTCAATGGCAAAAATAACCTCTGAAATGTGTCTCCTGCTTATTCCAAAAGATTAACTGTGATCAAACACTGAGCACACTCCCGGGCATCAGACCGTCCTATGCGGACTGTATGTAAGGGATGCTTCCTTGGAAGACATCGTTTCTTGTAGCAAGTAGACCAGGGCACTGATGAGCCCACGACTGATAATCAGCATAATCAGATTTATATATGAAAGTTTGATACAGTTCAATAGGATGAAGGCAAGATGGGAAGGAGGGTTTTTGTTGGAAACTTAATTCTGTATGTCTTCTCTAACTGATTGTAAGAGAGTGCTGCCTGGCATTGCTGCTCAGGTGTCTGAGCTGAGGACTTGCTGGTACCTGGCTTCCCAATATGCATCATCACCATCATGACAACATTCTTGTAATTATTGCACCATTACTACTTACAAATTTGTGCTGCTTTTACCAGGTGAATAGAATAGAATAGAACAGAACAGAACAGAACAGAACAGAATATTTCAGTTGGAAGGGACCTACAACAATCATCTAGTCCAAGTGCTTGACCAATTCAGGGCTGACCAAAAGTTAAAGCATGTTATTAAGGACATTGTCCAAATGCCTCTTAAACACTGACAGGCTTGGGGCATCGACCACCTCTCTAAGAAGCCTGTTCCAGTGTTTGACCACCCTCTCGGCAAAGAAATGCTTCCTAATGTCCAGTCTAAACCCCCCCAGCGCAGCTTTGAACCATTCCCAGGCATCCTGCCCCTGGATGCCAGGGAGAAGAGAGCAGCACCTCCCTCTCCACGTCCCCTCCTCAGGAAGCTGTAGAGAGCAATGAGGTCGCCCCTCAGCCTCCTTCTCTCCAAACTAGACAAGCCCAAAGTCCTCAGCCGCTCCTCACAGCACATGCCTTCCAGCACTGTCACCAGCTTTCTTGCCCTCCTCTGGACACATTCAAGTGCCTGAACGTCCTTCTTAAATGGTGGGGCCCAGAACCGCATACAGTACTCCAGGTGGGGCCGCACCAACACCGAATACAGTGGGATAATCACTTCTCTTGACCGGCTGGTCGCGCTGTGTTTCATGCACCCCAGGATGCGGTTTGCCCTCTTGGCTGCCAGGGCACACTGCTGGCTCCTATTGAGTCTGCTGCCAACCAGCACCCCCAGATCCCTTTCTGCAGGGCTGCTCTCCTGCCACTCCTCTCCTGATTTACACTTGTGCCCGGCGTTACTCCATCCTAGGTGCACAATCCAGCAACTGAACTTGTTAAATTTCATCCCATCAATCATAGCCCAATGCTCCAATCTATCTAGAGCCCTCTGCAAGGCTTCTTGTCCCTCAAGAGAGTCAACAGCACCTCCCAGTTTGGTGTCATCAGCAAACTTACTAATGATGCATTCAACTCCTGCATCCAGATTGTTGATAAATATATTGAATAGCACTGGCCCTAGGATTGAGCCCTGAGGAACACTGCTGGTGACCAGCTGCCAGCCAGATGTAGCCCCATTTGCTACAACCCTTCAAGCTCTGCTCTTCAGCCACTTCTTCACCCAGTGCACCATGTACCTCCTCATCTCACAGTTAGACAACTTGTCCAGAAGGATGCTGTGAGGGACAGTATCCAACTCAGAGGACCAGGCAGCCCAAGGTCTGTCAGTATTATTAAAGATTGAGGCAAAAAAAGCATTGAATGCCTCTGCTTTTTCTTCATTCCTACTAATCAGGTGGCCATCTTCAACAAGTATCAGTCCAATGTTTTCTTTAGACCTCCTCTTGCTATTAACTTCCACAGAGATCTCCCTGAATTGTGTAGGATTCATAAAGAGAATACATGTTAGAGAACCCATGGACAGAGTCAGGCCAGGTGAGGGTACGGATTACAATGTGGACATGGGAAATTTAAGGAATGCTTGAGCTACAGTATAATTTGAGAATACTTGAGGGTACCGGGCAACCTGTTCCTACTCTTTGTGGTTGTGTGAATTTCTGGGCCACAATTCCTTTCCAGCTTCGGCACCACAAAAGTCTTTTTAGAGATCATTATCAACAGAAGTTTTCAAAAACGTAATTTTAAATTCACATTGAACATGGGCACAGATCCTTCTAATACTGCATAACTTGCCAGATGCCTCAAGTAGCCCTGAAATGGCAGCAAAAAACTTTGCACATATTTCTTGTGTAATTTCCGTAGATATTTACAACAGGGTTAGTAAACATGCTTTCCCCCAATACTTTACTTATGAATACAGTAACTACTCAGTTAGCTGTGCAGTGTAGCACAGTTGGTGTTACTCTTCCCTCCATGCTACCAACTGCAGAAGTGCAGATGCCTGGACAATTCATGCCTGATACACGCAGCAGCAAGAAAGTTTCCAAAAATAAAACAATCATTTTTCACTACATTTTCAGGACAAGTTGAATACACTATGCCAACCAGCAGGTCTTACTTCAGAGAAATTCACCTTCTCCTTAGGAGAATATAGATAAAAGAAATTCAGGAGGTCAAAGTAGAAGACACCTGCTTCTGTAGATGTTAGTAGAATTACTCTTTTAATAGAAAGTGTCTTACAAAATGATTATTAATGTCATTATTATATGGCATATGGCTCTATTATATGGTATGTGTTTGGGCATGAGAAATCTCTACTTGTATCTCAAAAAGCAATGTAAATTTGACACGATCTACCACTGACGACCTGCCTTAGAGGCCAAGAGACTACCTCTTGGGGATGCGGCACATGAAGGAAGAAGCAGTCTGAGTGGCCAACACTCAGGCTTCAGTACCTAAATAAATGATTAACAGAGGGAAGTGCCAAGCAGATAGCAACTCCATCAAACCCACATGTTTTGAGCAAGCGGTGCACGTACCAACATCAGATAAACAGGCCAACACAGTGCTGGCCTGTGGAAAGCAAGCTATCAACCTATTTCAGTTAATGGGAGCAAAAGAGAGGACTGAGCCATGAACAACTGTTTTATCAGATACACACAGAGATGAAGGGAATGGATCAGCAATGTTAAGTTTGAAGCAATATTATTACTCATAAGCTCTCATAATTTCCTATCACAGGCAAAATATTTTCCTTAAAATAGGGAGCACAAATACAATATATTGGCAACATTAGCTCATATTGAATAGTCACTTGCTGGAGGTAGGTATAAATAGATATGATTCCACTTTCAAAGGGGGAAAAAAAACCAGCTAAGTAATTATACTGATACAGAAAGAAAAAGGAGGAGTATCCAGCTGACTACACACCCTGCAGCTTCCAAGGTACAACAAGGGATACCTGGAAACATCCTTCTGAACTAGCTAACGCACTGAGGAAAAACCCCACCTCTAACTAATTTCAATAGCCATTGAACTAGGCTGCTTAAATACAAGTAACTACCTGAATCACGGCTAAAATGTTGATATTTATACCTGCAACGTTCCTGCTATCTGAGAAGAAACACTAGATTTTGCTTGCAGGTCTCCCTCTGGCATTTACAGTACTCAATGACACAAACTTTACCCTTCACATTCATGTTGAACTCCCATTTTTCTTCCTTGGATCAAGCTAAGCTGTAAAATCTCTTCATTTTTATGGGCCCGTCACAAGTCTGTTCAAGTAGAGACCTGACATGACAAATGCGGAACAATTCCTGAAAGCAATGGGACCAGTCAATATTTAGCATGTTCCCAGCCAAGACTGCTGACTGCAATAAGCAGTCAACCAAAAGGGCAACCAAAGGGTGCAAAGGAGGAGAAGGTGGTAGCGAGCATCTTGGCTAGGGAGGACACTGCTACTTGGTGTAACAGAGAAGAAACGAGTCTGATGCATAACACCCTGCTCTTCACAGATGAGACATTAATTGTTTCAGATATACTAAATATAGAGATTAAATTCAAATAAATATTTGAGGAACACAGGTCTTGCACTATATTATGTTATTTTTGGGAGTATACAACTACATATAGACTTTTTTGACTAGGTGAAAATAAATGTTATCTTCTAAAGATACGATATATATAAGATGGGCTTCAGAAACCACAAATTCTGGGCTATTTATGAGATTGTTCTTGTTCTAAAGTTACTGTCAGGATGAAAGTGCTGCAAATGCAAAAGAATGGACGTTTAAGCAACAGACAGACCTTGAAGTGTGTCATGGGGTGTACGGTCATTAATGAATTAAAGTGAATATGAAAATTAGATTAAAGACTGGTTGGAGGAACGGGCCTTTGATGCCTTCCCTAAAGGTAACACTTTTAGGTATTTGCAAAAACTGCTAACCAGGTTTTGCCTGATAAGGTAAGAGCGCACCTGGAACTGAAGAAGTAAAGCATGCTAAATTCACCTTTTGATTTTTAACTTTTGATTTCTACTAAAGTAAATACACCATTTTGAGATATTTCGGTCTGAGCGATCAGAAACAAACCCAGAGAAATCCTGAAATGCTAATTATGTCCTACTTGATCTCAACAAGTCTGACAGTCAACAAGACCTTTAAAACTGTAAGAAGATCAGGATAAAGGAAATTAGACAAAGTTCTGTGCATATTAACCTTGCTCTACCTTGTTCAAGAGTAATACCTTTTTTCTTTTTCCTAAATACAGTTTTACATCAAAAATGAACAAAAGTGAAACATCTTTATGCTTATTTCCTGTGCAAAACTAGAAATCGAGTACTGAATATGATAAAAATTTTAGGACACCATCACTCAGAGTGTGGTATATCATATATAAAGAGAAATACATCTTTATGCTCCTTTCACGTGTAAAAGTAAAAATCAAGTACTGCCTTACATTGTGTGGTATATTATATAAATACAGAAGATTTCCAACACCTCAAGTGCGAGAGGAATGGGTTTACAGGACTGCCACAGCAAATATTGAGTTGAAGAAAAGCAGCCCAATTGAGTCGAAAGAAAACCAACATAAATGAACCACAAATAAAAGACAGAAATATTGTTGAGCGTAACACCCACCACAAAATCTATCACAGGATATAAACCAGAAAGCAGTAACGCCTCTAGCACGAAACTCTTGGGAAGGGCAAGGAAGGAAGAATTTTTACGTTGAATATGCTGCAAAAATTCTCAGCAGGCAAATCTTATGAATGAAGATCTCCATCTGGAAACAGATAATTCTACTCAAACATGTCACCCAGTTGCCATGGCAATGTGACAGAGAAAAACAGCATGCATTAATAATGATTTCAGTGATAAATGAGCATATCAACTTATAATATTGAAACAATTACTGGGGGGGGGGGGGAAGAAAACTGTGGTTGTTCCTACGAGAAAAATTTCTTCAGCACTTTCAGACATTGCTGTAAGTGCCATTACCACAGCAACATCAGTAATGATGCTATTTCTGGCTCAGTTAAAAAAAAACCAACACCACCACAAAAAAGCATAACTCCATCAAACATATCTGGACTCACTGTGACTTTTGGAGAAATCTTTTGTTAAACATTGCCTTAAAAAAATAAATAATTTAAAAAATATGCTGAATTACATTGCATTCCCATTTCAGACATCTAAGGACAAACAGATTTGGCTCTGCTGTCATCAACACGGACGATGGGTGAGCCTCTCTTCTCTATTTTTAGTGACATATCAAGTATCAGACAGGAGATAAGTGGTACTTCAGTCACACCACCAAGAAGAAAGTTTCTAACCACACCTTCATTTTCCTGTGCTTCATATTTTGCTTTAGCATCTCTTGCCTTTCTGTCGAAGGACATGCCAAGATTTATCCTTCATCCATAATAAAAGACATGTCTATTTTGTAAAATACGAACTTTTTGTCTAACAAATTTCTCTGTACCATACTTAATTTTTGCCAGGTGTGGAGAGTACTCTTACTGCTGTGATCACGAGGAATGCCATGGATCAAAGATTCACGTGCTCTCCTCTCTCAAAGACTTGAAAGCTAAAAGCTATATTTAGATAAAGGACTGAATTGCTCTTTCTAAAAATATTTGTTAAAAATCATAAGATTCACAGCTGTGGGGGTGGATTTCCGATCCACCTCAATGTGGGTTGAGAATGAAATTTCATCAGAGATTAGCCAGCATTGGGTAAGTAAGTGGCCCATCGTCTTCCTTCTTCAAAGCTAGCTCTTTTCTAAGCTGTTGAGCGGTTCTTGCTACAGCCCCACATCACACCCAGTGCTGTATGAAACATAACTCCCTCAAGGGTGATGCCTACTTGAAACTAAACTGTAAAATTTTAGCAAATTCCCTTCTACTTTATCAGGCTACCCCTTTCCAGGCCCAAATCATGACAGCTTTCAACAGCATCCCTCTTGGACTGACAGGTTTGACACAAGCGCAGCTCCATTAAATTTAATGGACGTCATCTTGACCTTTGTTGCTGTAGAAGCACAAAAACTCACATTGCTATGTTAACCCATCCTTCATTAATGCTGTCAGGCGTTTCCAGTGCTGCAAACCACTTGCAGCTCTCGATCCTTTGGGTATCTCTGTCCTCTCACACAAAAGGTACAGCCTGACTTCTGTCGGAGGGAGAAAGTACCGTTCCAACGCCTGCAACGCCACTACTCGTCACATGTCTTAGTGGCAGATGATGACAAAACCATAATTTAGCTCCTGTGTTTCTATAGGTTTAATTTTTGAATTTGGTACATGTCTTGCAGTGACACACCACTGTGCGCAGGACATGAGTAGCTGAATCAAGGAAGTCATTACTCGGTTTCTTCTTGGCCAAAAAGTTCCCAAGGCTACTCTACATTTGGACTGTCACATAGTCTAAGTACTGTGAAAACTACAGTTGTATGTGTAATTTTCTATCACGTTATGCATAAAGCATCATGTTAACTAACCTTGTATCAGCGGCACAGGCCCACTACAGTGTATCTGCTAGGTCTACCTTTGCAGTAGGTAGGTCAGAGGAGTACTTTGACAGGGGAAAAAAATACATACATATTGGTGTGCAACCACTAGAGTTATTTTGTGGGATGTAATGTTTCCATAAAGACTTCTGCTTCATATGCAATCTCTCTACTAACAGCATGTGGGGAAAAAAAAATGGAAACTCACCACGCTTTGCACAACTGGCTTCCTTGCATGCAGGTCATCCACCCCTGGGCCTACAGACCGAGGGGGGAGGACAGTTCACCGGTCAGGGTATAACCTAAAGCTTTTCCTGCTCTAGCTCAGACTTCCTCCATGCTCCTTGGGGTTAATTCTCTTTACACGAAGAGAAGTACGGGAAGACACATGAGCAAGTGGAAGACAGTGAGTACCCAAAACCACTTTCTTGGGGACAAGGGGGGCTCACAGATGTGCGTGCATGTAGTAGGGGGAGGATTGGAAATCTTAAACCCCCTGGAACCCGAGAAGGAAGGCAATGCTGTGCTGCTGCTCTGTTCCATCACGGCTCCCTGACAAGAAGGTCAGGGACCCTCTGGCCAACTCCACCAATTAACCCCTCTGGCCATGGACATGCTGCCAGTGGCTGGTTCAAGCATGGGGAAATGTACCACAACCTCAGAGGCCATTTCGTTACCTCACAAAGACTCTTAAAAATACAACCTCAATATCCTAAAATCCAGTTATTGCTAAACACACAATTTCCACCTCGCTTGCATGGTACCGTCTTTAATTACGCAATCTCCAGATATTTTAAACTCCCATTTGTATTTAAGATTTGAGGAACCTCCATATATAAGATGGTATTGAAAAAACAGCTAAGCGATCGTATAATTAAAGACTTTTGTGCACTCATCTGTAATTAAGAAGCCAAAAAACAGTGCTGATGGTGTGCACTCATAACTGTCTTTCAGCTACCCAGATTTTTGCTTGCTAAAACTATATAACTCATATATATACAGATACACACACTCTTTTTTTTATTTTTTTTTTTTTTATTTAATTAACACATAACTTTGAGCCAGACACCAGGTTGTTCAAAGGAAACCATTTCTCAGGTGGAGGAGATTACAGCCACAGTGCTCGGCAGGAAGGATACTCAGTAAATGCAATTATCTAGCCCACTAAAAAGATCAAATTGAGAAATGAAAGCAGGAGAGGAAACAAGCAGCAGAGAGATTAATTAAAGGAACAGACAGGAGGAAAACAAACGGTCTGTGCCTTGAAAATACTGCTGTTCGTATGAAACCACCAGGTAGGTTTTTGGACTGAGGTTGCACCATCTTGCCCCAGCATCCCCACGCCACGACAGGGGAGCAGCACAGGGCTGGCCCCACACAGCCCTTGCAGAATCTTGAAGGATCTGGAAGTTCAGCATTTCCAATCGCTTACTACATTTAAACACCACAAACTTATTTTTAAACAAAATTACGTGACTCTGCCCTGAAGAACACACTCTGTGCCACTCAGAAACTGCAAAAGCAAAGCTTGAAGAATTGGCTTCACAGCCATAGACTCTGTTGTGGAAGAGAGAGACAAGAGAGAAGAGGAATGGCTGGTGAGCAAATCTGCAAATATAACAAACTACAACACAGGAAGAGCCAAAACTTCTTCTACGATCCAACTAGGTGGCAAAAACCTAGCAAGCTTGTAGGCAGTGGTGGCAAGACCTCCTCAGCTGCGGAGAAGAGGTGGGTGCTGTCCTCTCACCTCTTCACACCACATCCTGGAAACTCTCTTGATACCAACCCAAAAGTTGTCACCTGGGCCAATCTAGATAGCACACTGCGGCCAGGCTGGAACGGGTACTTGAGCTTCATTTTACTGCTCCTTTTTAAATTCTCCCTTAGAAAGTAAAAAAAACCCACCAAGCACTAAATATTTAACTCTTTTCAGGTTTTTCAACATCATTAACAAAACTCCCGGTCTCTGTTAATTCTCCCTCAGCCGGCATCCGTCTATGTACTCCATTGCAAAACATTTATCATTTTAGCACAGAACCTGTGAGGGACTATTCAGATTCCAAAAAACAAACCTAATTGACCATTACTGTGAGCATCCCTTGTACAATGATGGAGATCCTGCTCCTTACAGCCCCGCTAACATATTGACCAATTGCTCTAGACACCAAAAACCTCTCCTGAACTGAGCTGCCTCAAGAGTTCCCTGGAAAAAAGACATTACCACTCCACACCCCCAAAATTGCACTTTCCTATTATTAGAACCATAGAATCATTGAATCGTTTAGGTTGGAAAAGACCTTCAAGATCATCAAGTTCAACCGTTAATGTAACACTGCCAAGTCCACCACTAAACCATGTCCCTAAGAACCACATCTACACGGCTTTTAAATACCTCCAAGGACGGGGACTCGACCACTTCCCTGGGCAGCCTGTTCCAGTGCCTGACTGCCCTTTCGGTGAAGAAGTTTTTCCTAATATCCAACGTAAACTCCCCCTGACGCAGCTTGAGGCCCATTTCCTCTCGTCCTATTGCTTCTTGCTTGGGAGAGCAGACCGACCCCCACCTTGCTACAGCCTCCTTTCAGGTAGTTGTAGAGAGCAATAAGGTCTCCCCTCAGCCTCCTCTTCTCCAGACTAAACAAGCCCAGCTCCCTCAGCCGCTCCTCGTATGACTCTCTTTGCTCTTCTTTGGACACACTCCAGCACCTCAATGTCCTTCTTGTAGTGAGGGGCCCAAAACTCAACACGGTATTCAAGGTTCAGCCTCACCAGTGCCGAGTACAAGGCAAAGATCACTTCCCTAGTCCTGCTGGCCACACTATTTCTGATGCAAGCCAGGATGTTATTGGCCTACTTGGCCACCTGGGCACACTGCCGGATCACATTCAGCCGCCTGTCAATGTCACATCCCACCTGTGGGGAGGGGGGATGACTCAGATTCGCAAATCCCCTCAGTGTGGATTAAAGTGAAATAACACTCAAGGTCCGTACATAAACACCAACTTTAATGGGAGATTTCTATTCCATAAATGTTGGCCCTCTAACAATCATATCGACCTAAGCTATGCGGCTTTATGGGAAATCAAGGTAAGCCTTGCGTTACTTTACAATTTTAGGAGGAAAGAGAAAGAAAGAGAGAGGGAGAGAGCAATAGAGAGATCACCAATCCTGCATCCAGCGTCGGACCTGCCAACAGGGGTATTTGTTGTAGAGAGCCCATGTACACTCGCACGTGCCCCTATTTATTGGCCTCAGTTCCTGGACTTCTGGAACCTTCTTTCGTCCCAGTTCCAGGAGTGGTTGAGACACCCGTCAAATCAAGAGAAGTTGACCAATCAAGAGAAGTGGCACCCCCTCGTGACTTAACCCTCTCTCTTGACTCCTGGCAGGGCATCCAGGCTCACATTACAGGCGTTTGGGGCTTGTTCCCTACAGTCGAGCAACACCCCCCACGTCCTTTTCCACCAGGCAGCTTTCCAGCCACTCTTCCCCAAGCCTGTAGTGTTGCCTGGGGTTGTTGTGACCCAAGTGCAGGACCTGCACCAAGTCTTGTTGAACCTCATACAATTGGCCTCAGCCCATCGATCCAGCCTGTCCAGGTCCCTCTGTAGAGCCTTCCTACCCTCCAGCAGACCAACACTCCCACCCAACTTGCTGTTGCCTGCAAACTTCATGAGGGTGCACTCGATCCCCTCATCCAGATCATCGATAAAGATATTAAACAGAACTGGCCCCAATACTCAGCCCTGGGGAACACCACTTGTGACTGGCTGCCAACTGGATTTAACTCCATTCACCACAACTCTTTGGGCCCGGCCATCCAGCCAGCTCTTTACCCAGCAAGAGTATACTCATCCAAGCCATGAGCAGCCAGTTTCTCCAGGAGAATGCTGGGGGAGACAGTGTCAAAGGCCTTACTCAAGTCCAGCTAGACAACATCCACAGCCTTTCCCTCATCCACTAAGCGGGTCACCTTGTCATAGAAGGAGATCAGGTTAGTCAGGCAGGACCTGCCTTTCATAAACCCATGCTGATCCCCCGGTTGTCCCATACATGCCACGTGATGGCACTCAGGATGATCTGCTCCATAACCTTCCCTGGCACCAAGGTCAGGCTGACAGGCCTGTAGTTTCCTGCATCCTGCTTCTGACCCTTCTTGTAGATGGGTGTCACATTTGCTAACCTCCAGCCCACTGGGACCTCCTCGGTTAGCCAGGACTGCTGATAGATGATGGAAAGTGGCTGGGTGAGCACCTCCACCAGCTCCCTCAGTACCCTTGGGTGGATCCCATCCAGCCCCATAGACTTGTGCATGTCTAAGTGGTGTAGCAGGTCGCTAACCACTCCTACTTGGATTATGGGGGCTTCATTCTGCTCCCTGTCCCTATCTTCCAGCTCAGGGGGCTGGGTACCTCCAAGAACAACTGGTCTTACTATTAAAGACTGAGGCAAAGAAGGCATTGAGTACTCCAGCCTTTTCCTCATCCTTTGTCACTATGTTTCCCCCCTGCATCCAATAAAGGATAGAGATTCTCCTTAGCTCTCTTTATGTTGCTAATGCATTTATAGAAACATTTTTTATTGTCTTTTATGGCAGTTGCCAGATTAAGTTGTAGTTGGGCTTTGGCCCTTCTAATTTTCTCCCTGCATAACCTCACAACATCTTTGTAGTCCTCCTGAGTTGCCTGCTCCTTCTTCCAAACCTCCTTTTTCTCCTGAGTTCCAGCCAAAGCTCTCTGTTCAGCCAGGCAAGTCTTCATCCCCGCCAGCTCATCTTTCGGCACACTTTTTTTAATTCTATATTTATATATACACTATTTTATATATATTATTTAATTTTTTTATTATATTGCAAATATATGATGAGATGTCTTCAGTATCCTTGTCAATAAAAAAGCCGATTCCTTTTTACTTAACAAATAATGACATTCTCAATCAGTCAACTATTAAATGAGATTGTTGCCCCGCAACATATGACTTGAAATGGATTTTCACATCCTTTCTGGCATAGTAGCTTTCTTCCATTAATATTAGTCTATCAAATTTTCACTGCTCATGTACCTCAAAGAATATTTGTAAATCAACAGCTATTTCATTTTTATTAATTGCATTATGAAAGGGACAGTATTATTATCCAGGACCAGTAACGTACTGGAGATTCATGATGAGCACAAATGTCTCCTCATTGCTAGTATTTCTGTAAACCAAGAGGGGAGGGGGGGACTAATGAAAACTTAATTTATAAAATACAGCGCACATTTCCAGATGCAAAAGATAGAAAAGTTAATTACATTACTTTACATACAGGCCATCCAAAGAGCTACAAAATTAACCTATCGGAAAGATTAATATTTTACTCTGGTTACAATGTTCCAAGTTAATTTATCTCCGAAAGATGCCTACTTCCCTGAGCAGCATCCATGTTGCAAAAGCTTTATCTAAAGCCCCGAAAGCAAAAACCTACCACCCACATGGTGCCAACAGAGGCATATTGTTCAAGCAATCAACAGTAACGATGGGAACACCCTAAAAAATTCCCGAAACTGGAGCGACACCATGCAGCAAGGGACTGCCTGGCTCACAACCCTGTCCAGTCACAGGAGATGTCTGGTTTAAACATCTCCATCTCACCATATATGCCAAGCCACAAATTAACTCCCAATTCTCCGCAGCATGTACTTGGTGCTTTTCCACACCATCTTGTACCGTTAGTGATCTCCTGCCTTGTCCCTACTGTCATCACGAACATAACCTGTTTATGAGACTAGAAGTACTCGTCCCCATTCGCTGCCTGCTGTCTTGCAACCATATCAAAGCCGCTCCGTGCAAATAATACGTGAACACACACATTTAGGGTATGCTGGAAGTGCAAAGATGACTGGGTGGAAAAGAAAAGAAAAAGAAACCTTAAAAAGCTAGTGATTTTCCATGTCTCTTCCCCTTCCCTCTGGGCAACACTTTTTAAAAGAAAACAAAATATCAATGTGAGAAAAGGCACTTCTTAATAATAGCTAAAAAAAAATCAAAATAAGAAATGTGTGCTTAGAGCACTTATATTAGATGAGCACTTTCAGCCTAAAAAGATCTCAAGATGCACCAGTTCCTACAGTTAGAAATTTGATATATATTTGAAAACAAAATACAGGGCATAAAATGCATGTAATTTTAATACATAAAACCATTACTACAATTCAGGAAACTTCGATGAAAAACACCTACACCCCCTTTTTTCCCTTTGAATAGACTAAGATCATTCCTGAGATCATAAATCCTGAAACAAAGGCGACTTCATGCTATTTCCCAGTATCACAGAACATGAAGTGCTCAGCACCTCTGTCGCCTGAACAGCCCCTTGCAGCGTTCCTCTTACAAGAGCAGAAAGGAAATATATAATTTAAGAGCACCCTAAACCTGATCCTTTTTGCCAGATCCCCCTCTCATACATATAAGAAGAAAAGGCACATGGAAGGGCACGATTACACCCACTCAGCAGAAGCCAGGCTTTGTTTTTATAAACCCATGAGGCAGCAATCTTAACATTACCAAATTTTCCAATTTTTTTTGGTGCAAGCTCAAGACAGAACACCATCACTCTTGGGCTTCGGACCAGGACAACAGGTGACTGCTGGGTTATAGGATTTATTTAAAATACCCACGATGTCTCAATGTTTTGGAGAAGTACCTAACGGAAAAAGGCCTTCTACGTTAGCAAACAGATGTTTCACTGTAGTCCAAGCACAGAGGACAACAAGGCATTCTCGCACCTTTTTAGAAATCAAAGTTTCATAGCAACTAACCTGTAAAGGCACCTTTGGCTGTACACAAATACTTACTGGTCAGGTATCTTTTCCTTGTATTTAATAGGTATTTCTACCAGTATTCCTACTATAAAATTACAGCCTTGTGTTGCTGAAATGAATACGCATCCACGCAGCTTCACAAGGCTTACCTGGGGAATCAGAGAATTAGCCCCCAGACTGAGGTTTTCCTGGCCAAATTTCAGTCTTTGGGTTTTGTTCTCTTTTTTTTTTTTTTTAACTTTGTGGCCAAGTAATACAATACTTGGAAAATGACAAAAGGAACACTGCAGTAATTGAAAGTATGTGGCCTTTTTACCGTGATTTTTCCTTGTTTGCACCTACAGGTAGGCAATGAGCACCAAAGATTCTGTCTTTAAAAAATTAAGCAAAAAACATAAGTTTGTCTGTACCATAAAATAAACGGATTTCCTTCAGCACCAAGGCTGCCAGAAAATACATTTCTAGCAACTACCAAAGGCGGATGTATGCCCCTATTTATAGTACACTAATGCAATTGTGAAATGCATACCCCATGCACTTCATTTGCATTCAACTTTGACTATACTCTTCATCGAGCTAAGCAGCTTGTGGGAAGGGTTATTCCCAAGAATAAAACTATGTTAACTTTGTCCATGTATCAACAGCCTGCAGAGACTCAGGGGTGCCCTCAGAGTCCCCCATCCTCTGATACATCTCCTTCGGGTGCTCTGACTCCAACAGGCAGATTGCAAAAGATGAAAGCTTACATTAAACTAAGAAGCAGGGAAGTTACGACCTGCCTGTGATTAATTTCTCCCCCCAAAATGGGGATAACAACTGTTTCGCCACCTTGGTTCACCTTCTCTCTTTATACTGTAAATCCCCAGTAAAGGTGCTGAGTCTGATTGCGCACATATCATGCCAAAACCAGCAGACACCAGGCTAGAAACCCAGGCACTGCTGCAAAGCAGATAACAAACAGTGGCTGTACCAGAGGAGGTCTGTATAAATACAGTGCATTTGCACTTAGCAGAGTGACATTGCAGAATAATTCCCTCATCTAATACCATGACAAGGGGTTGTAAACATTGCAAGACGATTAACTGCCAGAAGATGATACTATAGAATCTGAAGGCTATCTAGTTAATTTATGGACACCTGCTCTGCTTTAAGTCCAGCTCTTTTTAGGGTGTCAAGCAATTTCAAATTCACTCGTATGCAAGAGAAAAATTTAAATTATGGTTTCACAAAAAATAAAGTAGGAGTCACCCCCTCTTTCTTCAGTTTTCCTATTGAAAAATTATCCGCACACACTTTCAGCCATTCCAAAGCTACGTTAAATGCATAAGTTAAATGTCTGATGTCAAACCACATACTAAGGTTAAAGGGTTGCAAAGAAGGAGGATACTTTGCATCTTCTGGCTAGATAGCAAACAGTTTAAACTACAGGGATTATTTTTTAAGTTAAGGGCCATACACTACTATATCAGCTCAGTCATCCCATACAATAATCTCAAAACGCAGCAACAAAAAATAAGAACTTGTTTTGTTAAATTTACTCAATTATTCCCTGCTTACAGGTAGGAAAATATCAGCAACATTTATATGGCAAAGATCTGCTATCCATTTGGGAAAGTAATCTCATTTTGGGTCTTTCTGATTTTTTTTCGAAGGGAAGAACTGAAATAATACGAGACAGAACTCCAAATATGCACCATTTTTCTTTATTGCTCATTTTTTGCTTCCTGCCAGGAGAAGTCATGACTAAGAATGGGAAGGCTTTATCTGGTAAATCAGTGCTTGATTTATACAAATGCAGTGCCTCCCCAAAGCAGCCCTGCAATGTGGCTGAGGGCATAGCAATGGAAAACCTCACCCAATGACTGAGAACACTCCTCCAGCACGTAAAAACAAGCGATTTGTTTCTGTGCATCTGCTCGGTCAATCTGCTCCTTAGCACAAGCTTGCTCATTGGTGGTCGATGTGATCGGCTTCCGAGGGTCAGCGTTTTCTTCTCTCTTCTTTGTATGTTGACTTAAAAAGAACAAAAAGCTTCTGTAGCTGTAAGGTCAATGGTATGAAAGAGGTGGCAACTGCTGTTTGAGATATGAAGATAGCAACAGGGAAGTATGACATGTCTTTACCCACGTTCAGACAATTGGTCGTGCCCCGTCCCGACAGACTCCGGAGTGCTATCAAAACAGAAGTTATTCATCATAATGTACACAGCACTGGAGGGTGGGGACAAGCTCTTTAACTCTCCCGGAATGGGAACCCCATGGCTACCACTAGTGATGGGTAGCACAGGGATTTCTACACCTGACCGAGGAATGTCTTTAACCACTGTTGCTTGACTTCACTGAAATGATTTACAACTAAACTATTTTCCAACACCCAAGTATGTAAAGAGCTACTCTATCATCACTTCTGAACTAGTTTTTTTCACTGCTGGATCAGTGAAACTAGATGCTGAAAACCAATCTTGTTAAAAGTGGCAAGGTATCTTCTTGGAGCCTACAGGAACCTTTCCATTGACTTGGATCTCATCCGTAAGGATCACCAGACCAGCATTTCTCCACTTGCAAGCAAAAACAAAAGGGGAAGGAGCAGGAAAAGAGAAAGCTAGTTCAATCACAATCATCAGGTAAAGCTCACGATTAATGGACAGATGCTGTCAGGGCCCTGAGTGCACTGAGAGGCCATGACCAGCCTCACGAAAACCCCACTTGCACGTTCTGCCCATGGATCCAGGAGCTCTGTTTCAGCTGAGGCTTGGGCCTTCGGTCCTTGCCAGAGCAGGTCTGCCTGTCTCCAGTCCTGCCTCTGGTCCTGTCTCCTGGAGGGACCTCAACCCCACACTGAAGGTATCTTGTCTCGTAAACAAAGCCCTCAGGCAAGCTCTAGCTCATCCCCATCCCTGACTGCAGCCTCATCTCCCGCTGCTCCTCACTGGATGGACCCTGTACCGGTTCATTGCTGTGCCTGGGACTGCTGACACCCAGCTCTGGCCCCTGTTCAGGCCCTGTGGGACTGCACCCCAATAGCGAGGGCACTGCAGGTGCTGGGGTCACCTTCAGCTCCCAGCTCGTCCTCCTTCGTGAGGCCACTTCTATTCACAAAAGGTGAAAATACAGAGTTTTAATTCATGTGGAAAACACTTTCTTTGCACACATTGATCACGAATACATGACTAGATAAAACCTGAGGGTGGGGTTTGGTTTAGTTTTGATTTTTTTTTTAAACCCTGTTGCTTCCTTATGGGAATAAAATAGTAAATTATTGACTTACCAAGGGTGTTCTCAGAGTTACACAAATACATCATAAACTGAGATAACAAATATAATTTTATTACATTTCCCACATGAACATAACACCAAAGTGGGTTTTGGTTCTGTTCTTCTCTCTCACTTCCTGAAACACGTGTTTAGGACTGACCCATGACTACCACCAAACTGTGTTGGAACAGAGTGGATGAAAACACAGATGTTGTTAAACTAAAAAAATACCATTTCAACTGAATAAAAAAAGTGAGGAAAAACAGAGTCCAGTATAATTCTGGAAGATGCTCATGCACTTCAGCCCTATGCTGCAATGCACTCATCTGCTTTTCTTTAGCTTTCAATCGTTGAAGCAAGATCTACTTCATAACGTGAGCTGTTGAAATCATGAACAACATGAAAGCTACTGTTTCAGGAGCTCAGCCGGAATGTGAATTTATGTAATGAAAATCTCCTCCTTTGAAATTCACTGTGATATTTAAAGTTTTGCACCCCTGAGACTGGGTTTTCAGAGAGCGGGTACCTACATGCCACTCACTTCCATGGAGTTCAGATTAAGTACTGCATGGAACAAGCGCCTGTGGTTGTACCAGAGATATTTGTTCACGTTTGAAAATGTCTTCGAAAAGGTTACTGTCTCAAAATATCCACTATAATATTAGGACACTGCATGGTGCTGGTCCCTTTATGCATAATTACTACTGTCCCTAAAATGAGTAAGATCTGACATTGCAAAAGCATGTCAGGACAGCCAAATGAGCTGAAGCAATTACTATTTGAGTGCTAACCAGCTGACCAGAGTCAATAAAATAAACGCTGCCAGGCAAAGCGAGCTGCGTGTTTGTGTGAAGCCTAGTGCAGCAAGACCTTCTGATCATGGCACGCATTCACGGTCAACATGACGGGAGTTATATTCTTTAAGCTACGGCTTTCCAGATAGTTTCAGTTTGGTGAGGATGGCCACGCTGCCTTTCAGAAGAAAGAATTTCTTGTCCTCAATTTTAGCATTTTTTTCATCAGTTGAGGGAAAGTGAGAGGTAACAGGAAGGTGTTATTCACTAAAAACACTTCTAATATATTTTTTCCACTTCAAATTCCATCTAAAAACTTCCCAACTTCAGAACTTCAAATGGCCAGAAGATGACCTGCAGAATTTTGTGCACAGGAACTAGGTGGAGAAAGGCAGGCTTAGGAAGTTGATCTCACGTTAATTGAGGACATCTGAACTGTCTACTGGGCTCACAGATATTTTAAAGTATCCTGTGCAACAACCTGCATCTGAAGTTTTGAATAAGATAATAATTCTAGGCCTGTTAATCAAGGAAAGAGCCTTCAAAACAAACTAATGTCTACAAAAACGTGGGCACAATATTTTTGGAGATGCCGCGTATTTAGGAAAGGTAAGTCATAGTCCCAAATTTCCCTTGCTATTCTCTTCCTGTACACAGTGGACACGTTTTGAAAGTTTCAAATATTTCAGCATCTTTTGGCACTTACTTCAAACGCACATGGCATACATCAAAATAAGTCAGAGCTCTTCTGTCTTGGGCAGCGGACTGAGATACTCACATGGATGAGACAGGGCAGACACGAGGAAAGAAATAATCAACTGTCACAAGGCAGGGGTTAGCAGAAGTGAGACAAACCCATAAAACATATAGGAAGAGAGAAAACACTAGCATGAGAAAACTCATGATGAGCTGATAAAGATTTTGGGTTTTAAATGGTGGTACTGGTGAATGAGAAGCCAAATAAAGCTACCTCCTTCCAGTTCAGGTATGGCAGCTACAGAGCAGTGTATTGGTTTTGGGTGGCTAAGCTGAACGCCTCGATTTGAAGAGAGAAGGGAGTCCTCCCTGTGAGACGGGTTGTTGCTTTCTTGACATTGCAGACCAACTGCCACCATACAGGACAGGTCAATACTTGCCATAGTTAAATACTCTCACTTTCCTGCTTGGCTTTTCAACTATGGCATTTTCAAAAGATTTGGGAAGAAGTATCAACACAGGAGAAAACTGTTGGAAAAAACAAGTGAGGAAGAGCAGAGCAAAGCAAAGGGCATGCACATCTGCAAGTGATCTGACATCAGGTCCCTCACACATCTTCTCCATGCTGTCCGTCTCTAAAACAAGGGTGGGTCTGTGATACAAACCAGGAAAGCTGTGAAGATTACTACACTAGGGCTTGTGAAGCAATCAGTTACAATGTGCATCAATCAGTTTTTCAGTCTCATCATGATACCTCAATGCTAAAGATTTCCTTTTCTAGCGTTCTCCCAGCTGCTCTGAGATAAATTGGTTTATAAACTGTTGTGCTCTGTGTTCAGCTTTATTTAGACTGGTTTAGCAATTGGAGCTGCTGTTAATAACAAAAATCCTAACTGGCAATTGCAGCACAGATATTCCCAATTTGCCAGAAGATTCTCACCTTCCATGTTTACTCTCACTTTTGCAAAGCACCCGAGAGCTCCATGTAAACATCTGGATTAGCCTCTCAGATTAATAAACAGATTCTAAAATTGGGAGATTTTTCCCCACAACAAATCACATTACCAGTTATTTTCTTACACAAAAAATTACGTCAATAACCTTCTCCCCAAATGAACATCCCATGATTACTTAAAAAGGCACAAATAAAATTAATCTACAAGAGACACTATATTATTAGAACATATGCTGAAATCAACAACACTCAAGGCTCTATCATGGCATTTTGTTCTTCATTGGTATTTACATTATTATAGTTCTTATGTATTGCTCTGGAAATCAGCTTTGAAGTGGAATGATGAATAAATGAAGATTTATGATTATTATCCTTATTAGAGGGATTTTAAAGTCATTAGAGACCAACAAGACATAATAATCATATTATATTCAATCTTCTCTAGAACATCTCCTTTGATAGGCCTGCTAACTCAATTATTTAAATATATATTACAGCAAAATGCAGCATGCCTTCTACAGTTTGGGATAAGATGGGCATTTTTATGTTTTGTTTTCAGTTAACCAGAATTTGTTCTTACAGAATTCATGGGTTTCACAGTGGGTGTCTCGGTTTTAAACACTAGAGTTTCAAATTTACAGTGAACACCTGGCTCAATGTATCTGCTCAGTTGAAAAAAAGGTTAAAAGTCGGGGAGGAAATAAGGCACTGGAGCACAATCATAACCTGCAGTGACTTTTAAAAGTAAAAAAAAAAAATCCCCACAGAAGCAATGATCTCTCAAATAGTCAATGGACTTGGCTTCAACCAAACACCACCAGGCAAGGAAAAAGCATCTAAAGGCTCTGAGGAAGAACAGAAGCAGAACTGCACCACTCCGAGAAGTTCAGAAAACAGTCTCTGGATTCAAAGTGACATCTATAGTCGAGCAAAATCTACTGATTAGAAAAAAAATATCCAAACACTGTATACCTGGAAATTATCTCCTTTATTAAAAAAGGAGGATGAATAAACCCTAAGACAAACATCACAACGCCTAAAGAAAGCTCTGGAAATGTTAAGTGGTCTTCTAGACAGGCCACCTTCTGAGGGCTTGGAGGGAGGGCTTGGAGGGAGGGCTGCAAAACAAGTATTTGGCATGCAAGCTGAGTGACAACAAGAAGGCAGAGGGCAAAGCTGCAGCCCTATTGATGCTCATTAACTCCTGCATGGCTTCTTTGCTTGCTTCTCTCCTGAAAGGAAGAGGAAAAGGTGCTGAAGGACTAGAAGTGTGTTCATAGCGAAGGAAGTTGGCAACGCAATAATGATGCTGTTCACAACATGAACGGAGAATTGTTATCCAAGGCACAGAGAGCAAGGAGCTGCACAGGAATTACTTATGTCCTTTCCACCCTTCCTTTACTCATGAAGTCCTGTACCATGAGCTTACCCCAAAGGAGAAGCTTGGAGACACCACCATTTACACAGTTCGGAGACCACCTTGATGTCTTCTTCAGTTCAGACAACTAAGGATTGTTGTACTACATGCACAGCAGACCTCTTTCATAGCAAGAATCCATGCTTAACTACAACCAGACAGGTCTTCTCCCCCCAGCACTCTCATTACAGTTACAGCTCTTTTCCATCAGTTACAAGAGGGAACCTTATAACCCCAGGCTATGACTAACCCCCTTCTCTGCTCTCTAAAACTTCCATCATTATTCAACCTTGACAGCAGAGATGGTATAGAGTAGCACTGTATCACTGTAGGTTGGCATTGGCAGTTCTTATCGCCCAGCTGGAAAACAAGTGCAATGGTAATAATGACCATCTAGTTCATTCCTCAGTAGCTTCACTTGCTACTTGTAGAGCTGCAGTTATAGCAGTCGGGCAAAACAGGAAAGCTCTTGAGCACCAAAGAAGATGGAGCTCACACAGAAAATCACATGAACAACTGCACTTATTTGTGGAAAAAGGATGGTATGTGGGAAAGCGAAAGGTTTTTCAGCTATGTGGCTAATGCTTTCAACCACACATGACAAAAATCCCTAAGTGGCAAAAAAACCCAGCAGCCAAAGGCAAAGGTAAGAGCAAAACTGGCTAGAACCAAATAAAGTATTTTCATACCTCCCTTCACTCAAAATGACCTATTTAATGCAAAAGCAAGATGGAAAGTACAATCCTTACTGTTGACTCTTTCTGCCTGCAACTTGTCTGGGGATGATGTTCGTGGAAGAAAGAAGAGTACCGTTTTCATCTCAGGTGTTAGGCAAACAGCAAGGGGCAATATACTGTCTTTCAGATCACATCAGCTGCTCAGGAAAGGCAGCACCAGCACTGAGGTATTTTCCTTTAATTCTGTCATTGCTGTTCCAAGTTCTTCATGATTTTCTCCACTTGTGAAACATCTGAGGCAATCTGGGCTACTACAACTATGAAGCTCGTACCTGCTAGTTCTCCACAGGTGCTTTATGTCAGATTAGTCCCCAGATGTGAACACTGCAAGTGTTCATCATCTATGAAAATCATCATTTATGGATACTAATAATCTCAGGATGTTATCGATGCTATCACTACATCAGCCGCCTTCCAACCCCACTTGTCATCTTTGTTTCTTTTACTTTGCTGCCTCCTTCCCCAAAACCTCTTACTGATTGCCTCTGATTCCCTTTCCATTACCTTCTTGCTCCTCATGAACCATCCGATTTCCCTGCCACTCACCTTGGTCTTGCTCTGCCTAGTCATTCTGCAGTTAATTTTTGATCTGTACAGGCTGCAGAGATACTTGCTTTTGGCCACTGGCTGGATGAGACATTTCTGTCCCTTCCCAGCAACAAGCAAGGAAACATTCAGCAGCTCTTGGCACCTGAAACTGGACAGGGGGACACATGACGGAACTGCTGCCGTGGTTTTTAACCTTTGTTGACTCTGCGGATGCTTCTGTATCTCTGGGAACTTGTTCTGTTAAGATTTGTCATCCTAGCTGAGATAGTCTGTTCAAATGTAGCACAACTACGCTCTCTCCTTGCAGCGAGTTGATGATGACAGCCCTCTGATACGGCACTGACTTTCTCCTTGACGACTTAAGGAATAGCTCTGCAGAATATGTTACATGGAATTAATTTGGGACTAACCACATGAAAGTTTAATAGAAATTGAAGTGGGCAGAATATTCTGAGCTTTCAGATCTAACTCATAACAAACAATGCAACTGCCACTACGATTTCTAACATGGAAGAAGGGGGAGCAGAAATAGTATTCAGTCTCCTATGAAAGAGCCCTAGGCATTTGGCCAGTCCAGAAGATTGTTAAGAAGGACAAGAAATATGATGTTAAGGTGTATTTTTCTTGCCTCTCTTTTTTATATTGAAAAATTGTGTTCAGGAACTATGCAAGGCACTGGACATGTAAAGCATGTGGCTTCCTGCTTCTACGCATCTAAACATTCTGTTGATCATTTGCAAGTCCCAAAAGGACAGCCGTAAAGCCAGGTACACTCCAGCTCACCTTTCTCGTACGCCCAGTTCCTGATCTGGAGGCTGTCCCTCAGCCGCAAGGGAAAAACATGGCTTTTGTGCTCATTCTGGTCACCATTCAACAAATCGTTTAAGTCACAGACTCCAGCTCTTTGCTAAAACAGGATCAGTCATTGAACTGCCTCTTTAGCAATGACAAGCTGTGTACCTAAACTATGTGCCAGAAAACAGTTAACAGCAGGTAGTATTCCTGATATCGATAGGTTTCTGTAAAATAGGGAATGAGTAATGGCCCTCAAATGGATCCCAGAATAGCTAAATGATACCGCTGACACCAGTCGACCTCTATAAAGTGGGAGCCCTTTAAAATCGCTTTGGTCTTCTTGATCCTCTGCCTCCAGAAGTTACTTTAGGCTTCTTGTCATTAAAGTTATGATCTTTGGCCCACAGCATACAGTTAAACAGAGAAAAAAAGCTGAGACGCATGTATTGCCAAAAATTGCTCCCTCATTAAAGATCAGCTAAAATATAAACTCAAATTCCTTTGAGAAACGAATAGAGCTTTTTGTTCATGACAGCACTTAAAGCCTGTTTTAAATAAAAGCAACACACTGAACTCACAATCCCAAAACCAGCATCTCTCAGGTTAGTGAAGGAGCAGACACAGGAAAGTAACCCATCATTCAGGCCTGAAGTTTGCTGAACAACTACTTCCTCTTCAGATTATGCCTCTAGGTATTCTTACTTTGGGATCCACTGTTGGGAGCAAGCTAGCCCCCAGAAAGGTTGAAAAAGTGAAATATCATTGCTTTTGAAATTAAAGGAAGATATTTTTTGCTGCTAGATGCGTCATTCCCACTTCTACACAAACAATTGCTATAAAAACCACAAGAGCAGAGAAGTTTGGCGTACTCAGTAGCAATGCACCTATTTTAAGAATAACAGTACCAAGTTAGCTTATTCACAGCTGACTTAACTTTCAGATAGATATCTGGGCAGATCTAGAAATCTCATTTCTGAACAGTCTTCCAGATAATTCCTAACATTTAAAAAACTGAATTACTGTTTAGATCATTATCTAAAAAACACTTAGCATATACTAACAGAATCGGGGCAGGGGGGTACACGAAATCATGAAGCTGACTGTACATTTTATCTTATACAACTTTCCTGATGCACAAGTGTCTGTGATAATACCTGGATCCTAGACCAGTCTTCCCACACAGTGAAACAGATGTTTTCATCCCACGTTCAGAGCTGTGGGTACCAATGAATCCCTCACAGAAGGTTATTTCTAGTTTCATTGTATCTTCAAACCCTGTTTGCTACAGGATTTCAGAACTAATGTTTTATTGCTTTATAGGACAACAGTATTGAGGAATTATTTTTCTTACTGAACAGACTTTTATTTTTAGGAAATGAGTCAACCATTTTGGTACCTAATGACAAATATATAACAGAGACACATATATAAATACGAGGGGGTTGTGCAACTCATTGTCTTTTAACTATTCCACGATTCATGGAGTTAAAGACAGTGCAGTACTGTACATCACTTAGAATGTTAATTTTCCACTAAGGATTTCACCCCGACCTCTGTTTCAGGTGTCATGGTACTGTCCCTTGGAGGGGCCAACTGCACTATCATCGTGATTTATTTTACCATGCATTTTCCTTTATGTTTTGTGAAAGGTTAAGGCTCCCAAATACACATTCCAGAACATTCATGATGTTGGGAGAAAGATGAAATCCTGCAACACTTACCACCAAACACATCTCCGTTCTGATAGTTTTTCCCCTTCTGAGTTTCCTCTTCGTTTTGAACAGTAGAAACATGCTTGGCGGAGGCACAGCCCATAGCTTCATTCAGACAGCTCCAGCTGGACCAAACCACAGATCATGTCTAGAGACGCACGCTCATTGTTTGAAAAATAATCCACCTTCCCGCGTGGTTGCCAAGACGCTGTTACCTAAAGATGGCAAAAGAGAGAGAAAAATATTGACAAAAGGTAACCTCTAAATGTAGAGCTTTAAGACGACAAATAATGGGGTTTGTGAAGAGAAGTACAAGAGCACAGGCTGTCTCCATCACCTTAGGTTGTTAAAACCGTATTCAATAAACATCTGATATATGCAGATCATGATATAGGTAGACCAATCCTGCCTTGGGAGAGGAAACTCAACGTCTCCTCCAGCCCTATTCTTTAATCCGTGGCATGAAGAAAGCAACACGCGCACAGATATGTTTCCCATAGAACACAGCAATATCTGTTTCTCCTGTTCCTTTTACCAATCTACTCATCAAGCCAGACTTCTTACAAAGTGTTTTAGTGATTAAGAGCTGCTAATTGCAAGTGTTCAGACAAAACACCCCCCCTAAATCAATTAAAGATCTTATGTTAATAGATGTGAAAGGCGATAGCCAGCTGTATTATCTTTTTTCTATGTGATCATTACTCTACTGGATCCATAAAACCTCCACCACTCAAAAAGGCAACTATCCCCATTTTAAGATGGAATAACACTCCCTGAACAATCCAGATGTCACATAAAACAAAAGGGGGAAGAAAAAGCTAGTTTATAGCTGCAATATTTTATATTAAAAAAATAATTAAAACCACAAACTGTTTAATGACCAAATGATTCCACACTCAAACAAAGCCAACTTCAAAGTTGGGTGAGATGACCTGGCTTGCCTTTCCATCAGCCAAACCTTTTGGAAAAGGACAAGAGCTAGAGCAAAACAAGAATCACCCCTTTTCACTGAGTGCTTTAGTTCAGCTATAGCATAAGATCATACACACAATTTCTTATCTCATTACTTCTGAGTATTTACTTAAAAGGATGTGGCTCATTTTACTCCATGCCGACCACAAGAATTTTATCTGTAACAGAAGAAGGGTGCTCTTACCTACGATATAGCAGTATCCATCCCACCAAAAACATATAACCCAAAGAATATCTTTTGAGGTTTATTTCCTTGTGTGTTCAGCACGAACAGCATGCCTGTCCGTGCCAAGGCAGCACCATGACACATCAGAACATGGTTTATGGGGCCTCCGCAACCGCCCTTGGAGGGATTTCCCTGCCCATCCCCAAAGTCACAGAAATGAGGATGTGGCCAGCTGGGTTGAGAGCGATTCTGCTTCTGCCATCGCAGCCGCAGGTTCCCTGATGGGCGGCTTTCACCATGCAAGGCAAAGGACTCTGGATGCAGAAGCACCTCTCACTTCTACTCACAGACCAGCTTCCACCTTCCACTTTGCTCTGCACAAGAGCACAGAGAAGTGCTTTTCTCCATTTAACCAGGGCATTTCACTCAAAGCATACAACATATATAAGCTCAATCCCTGTTCTAATCAGCTAACCCTCCCAGTCACACCTCTACGTGCATTTTTCATGTTCAGTATATTCCCCAACATGCTTTCTCCTTTTTTCCTTCCTCCTATAGATGCACACTTGAGCATAAATTTCTTATTACCCCACCCTGTCTTCTCCCTTAGTCACAGCTAGCTGCTCACCCAAAATCATAGCATTTTAAATCAGGCGTTCATGCTCTTAGTGGAAGAGAGTGAGCAGATCCCCCTTGAGCTATTTTTTTAACCCTATATGGTTACATACTTTTTTTTTAAAAAAGAAAACCTAGGTTTTGCAGCAAAAGTCAGTATTAAGCTAGGGAAACTTTCTGCTTCCTCAAGCAATCTCCAAGGCTCTTCTTCAAACCATTTTAATCCATCTGCTTGTCAGGCTTATAGACAAAGCTATAGCCCTGCTAAGAAACAAATTGCTCTCAAGATCCCTCTGTGCACATCCGAGCAGTCAATATCCAGAGCAGGCCATCCTAATTACACTGCCACATGTCGTAAATACTGATACACTCATTTTATGTAAACTATATTAGTTGTTCTTAAGTTTTTGCAATGCAGGGAGGGTCGCAGCTGACAATTTGTCTTCACATGTGTCCAAACAGCATGACAGCCTGCATTAAGATAACAGGTCTTCATCTCACTGTCGGGGTGGGAAACGAGGATCCATATGGATTTCAAGCATCAGCCACACTGTGCCTGCTCAAGAGGTACAGCAAGACACACAGAGATGTGGGAGATGGAGGAGAAACAGCAGACTGAGAAGGGGAACTGCTAACTGGACTGGAAACGAAATGTGGACTAATTTTCTTAGAGGATGCAAATTTGCTTAAAGATAATAGCTTTTACTAGACCAGCTGAAACAAATTGGGGGGGGGGGAGGGGAAGCAGTCAAGTTTTTCGCCCAAGTCCCTGTTTCAGATTTTAAAGAAAAGCAGGAGCCTCAAGGTAAGCAGAGCCTGAAAACAGTAACTTTGATTTCTGATTTAAAATATAACCAGTTATATTATCCAAGGGAAAAGGATGTGGCCAGCTATGGGGCAAAGAGCAAGGGGAGACCCGATGTAACCCCAGAAAAGACAAGGAGGTGTGTATGTGGGACCGTTAACAGACTGCACGTGGGGGAAATCACTGCACACTGCAAACCCAGCTTCTCTGTTACAGAACAGCCAAACAGCACTCACAGAAGTACCTGTTGAATGAATTATGCTGTTGCCTTTTTCAACTATTTTTCCTCTTTCTTTTTTTGCCTTCTGTGTCTCAGCAGGGACCACTTACAAAAGGGAAACAGCTGCTTAGTAATAAAAACCAAATGTATTTCATAACATAGCAGTGGGTTGGTTTTTGGGAGGGGATTCTTTCTGAAGCCTTATACACAGCCAACATGCAGCAAAACACACTGCAAAATCCTTAATCATTGATTAGTACCCAGGAGGGTGATGGTCCCGTCACCCAGGACCGGTGAGCTGTAGGAGCAATCTGGAGCAAAGAGACACAGAATGTGAATGCAGAAGGATAAAGCTCCTTGGGGGAGGGAAGGAAAAAATACCCACGGTCAAATCTCTCCTGCAGTATCTTGGTAGCACACGCCAACCTTACTAAAAATATGGTCACATTCAAAGGCACGCTGTGGTTACAGGAAACAAATGGGAATACAAGAACTGGAAGTTTCACCTTTTACATTAAAGAACGGTAATCACAGCAGTATCTGGAAAAACTACACAACTAGTACTTGGATTATGGAGGCAGCTTCCCCTGGTGCCAATAAACTGGGCTGAGAAAGCTACTCCAAAACGACCTCCAAGGTTAAGTCCAACACACATTTCCAGGCGCATTTCTTGGACTACTGTAAACACAATGCAGTGAGACAGACAACACTGTGACACTGATAACTAACACAACCCAGAGTTAGCAGAGGATTTAAAACAAAAAAAAAAAAAAAAAAAAAGTGAGAGAAAAGCAGCATTAATTTTACAAGAGATACACAACACCATGATGCTTTCCAGCCTTACACCATCCCCAGCCTTGGGGAAACCTCTCTTGCCCGAGTACCGAAGCCCACAGTGACGAGGTTCAGGTATTGCTCAGAAATGAGGTGCTGGTCCTCATTCAGTGGGATGCCTGCAGGGGGTTTTGAGGATGTGAAACGCAGTACTTCGAATGGCAGCAGCAGAACACATCCGTTCCGCCTCCTCCCCCACTTCTACACAACTATAATTTTTCCTTTTGTCTTCCTGAGCATTTTGGGGGCATACAGATTTTTAGAAGCCAAAAATAAAAAGAATAAGAAAACCTCAAACCATTTGCAGTTCGTGTTCACCACCCACCATCATTAATTATCAAGATTTGAGAGGCAATTTACAAGCTCCAATCTGCAAAATGCTAGTGAGAAAAATCTCTCAGGCAGATCAAAAGTGTCTACACCACCCTCAAATTAAATGCATCAGGCTTAAGATTAACATCTTATGTGCGGGTCAAGAGAAGACTACAGACACTCTCAGATGCTGTACTTCGTACCCCAAGTTTCTTTTGAGCTAAAAATGGGGAGCTCAATTCTTAGAATAGAAATTGCCTTTGGAAACCTTAAGCAATTCCTTTTTTTTTTTTTTTTTTTTTTGAGGCATGTCTATGTTGTGCTTTTTCTTTTACCAGCTCTTTCAACACTTCATTAATCCACTCGTCATCCCCTCACCTCTTCTTTCTGATGGTCACATCCAAGGCTGCATCCTTGACAAAAGACATTTTGCTTCCACAGCTGAAAACCAAACACTTAATAGAGAATGGAGGATCTCCAGTGTTTTACAACAAATGTATGTTAATTCTTCTATTACCACAGGTATATTTGTTTTCATTTTTATTGCACTGAGATAACCAATTTTTCATCCTCAGGCTGCAGATACATTTAAAGGTTTCCTTCCGTGTTGACCACACAGGAAATCAGGTTAAAATTTCACAGAGCTCAAGAGATCAAAGCAATGAGCTTTGTGCAACCATGAAAAAACCCTAAGCTACAAAGAAAAAAACACACTGACTTTTCCTGTAATACAGCCTAGTCCAGGCAGAACCCAAGGATTTAACTTAATGCTATTAATTATATTTATTTCCTATAAGAAATAAGCCTGTTTGATTTCCATTTGATTCCCCCCCCCCCAAAAGAAGAAAGCAGCAATGTCTCCTGAATTTGTCCTCCACAAGGGTCGACGGAAGTTAGCACCTCGGAGTCCCCCACTGTGATATCCCTTTTCCTCAGCTACCCTCCAGCACCTCTGCCAGAAAAGATGACTTTGGGGGGGTTTATTTTCAACTGCCAAAAGGCATTTTTGAGTCAAAAAGATGGAGCTTTTGCCTTTGAAGTGCACCAATGGCCCAAGGAGGGGAGGAAAAAAAAATTAACAAAAAATATATATCATATAAGCTCTCTTTCTCCTTCTTCAAATTATTCGAACCGACATTGCTGGTGAATAGCATAGTTATATTGAAAATTAACCCACTGACTTGCTAAATGAACAGGGCAAGGTTACAGCAGAACCAGAGTTGCAAACACTCTGAAGTAATACCTTGCAGTGGCAGAAGGGGAAAAAGAAAAGTCAAAGTGATTGGTGATGCTCTGTTACTTGAAACCCATAGGCAGAACACGCTCCCCTCCTCCTGCTGACACTAATAACCACGAAATTAAGCATTTTCTCCCCTTCTATGAATCGCTTGTCTCCATGATGCAAAATTTCTGTGTTTATTACCACATTTCGGCATCCTACTGGAAACATGCTGTTCCAGCCAGCTGGGCGAATGCAGCAGTAATCTCGCTGAAAGGGAAAAGAATGAGTGCGGTGCGATAAAATCAATAACACATAAGAAAATGCAGAGAAAGCGCACCACGGTTTTATAGCATTTTACTCAAGCTGCACTAAAAATACCATTGACAAGCTAAACCAGCCCAGTTACCCAGTTGGATAGTGGAACTGCCATTTGCATGTATCCTCTCTTGGGAAGCCGTGCTCAGCAGAAATTATATTTTAAGCACTCACTTTTCAAAGAGCAAACAAGAATACTGCAATTTGACAGCTAGAAAGACCAGACAGAAAAACCACAGAAGCTCGTCTACCTTGTTTTTCCCAGCAGGGAGGGCTTGGTTTGAATTAATGCTACTAATTCATATCATCAGGTTATTTGTCTTATTACAGGGACAGACTTTGCCCCACTGAGGCTTATCTTACCTTTTTTATCAGCAAAAATAGCCTCCTCTTTTCTTTTGTTTGCAATCAGCATTTCTGCTGACCCAATACATGTTTTTTTGATGCATTAAAGCAACAAGTGATTTCCAAATAGTATAGCTCTCAACAGCAACACAATACATCTAGGGAGCATTTCCTCCTTATTCAGTCTTATAAGGAGAAGTACCACCAATGAGTCCCTGGGAAGAGAATCCCCGGGAGATTTATGAGACACAAATGAGGAAGAGAACGGGAATTGCATTGCAATCTTCCTCTTCGTTCACACAGGGTGGAGTTAAAGCAACACTAGTGTGAAAAGCCCAGCAACCCAGGAGCAAGATATGTCAGTCACAGGACCTACCATTTTTGCTGTTTCCAAAGAAAATTAATGAAATTTTATTCCGGTTTTTTTTGGTTTTGTTTTTTTTTAAAACCTCAAATACTTTAGGATTACTGATAGGAAAATTACCGCTGCAGTTACAGAATGCAGTTCTAGTATCTAATTATTTTTTTCCTCTTTCTAGGAGAATTAATAGTCAAAATATTGAAGACAGATAAGACTTTACAAGAGTATGGGCTGGCAATGCTGTAGGTTTTTTTTCCTTGCACACAAAGGAAAAACACACTAAAGGTGGTATGTTTCTGGTGAGAACGCAAAACTTTCATACAACATACTGCACCTGCACAGTCTCCTTCAAACCAGTAGCAGTGCCACAGCTCCTCTTTACCATAGTAGGTGGTGCTACTCAACCAGAATTTCCAAAGAATCAGGACATTTATCCTACGTACATTCCCTTTGCAGAAAAAACAAGCACTTTTCATCAAAAATAAGATTACATGACAATAAGCTGAGAACACCTTACATATTTCCTGCTCCTAGATGAGCAACTGCTAGAGCTGTTACAAGGACATTACAGAACTGCAGTAGAGATTTCCACAACACACACAAAATGTTCAGACTTGTGTTTGCTACCAAACACATTTCAGAGGCAGTTTCAGAGCTGGTGGGCCACTACAGTACCTCAGTCCATTGCCCAGTACTTCTCTTTTGGGTCACAGTCAGTGCTAGCTGATTGAAAACCCAACAGAAACCAGCATGAGGGACCTGATTAAAGGCAACAAGATGCTCTCCACTGACTTTAGGTGACTTGAGGTCACTTCCTAAAACTCAGGTTTCATGGAAGAAAGATTGTTTTTGTGATTTATTTCCAAAGGGATTTTGGAAATGTAGTGCTGGTGATCACAGCCCAGCCAGGCATGCTGGTGTGATGGGAGATACTAGACAGGACTACAGAAAAGCCAGATTGAATTCTCTTTAGTACATGACGACTTTCCTGTATATCTAAGCATAATCTCCAGCACTTACCATAACGGGCAGGGTGCCCAAATACCTCTAAAGTATAAAGAAAACCAACAATAAGCTTTCCCATTTAATTTTATTTCTGTCTTCATGGTTTAAGAGCAAGATATGGTTTACTGAGTAAGACACAGTAAAAGGCCCTGAGGTACAGGAATAGTGATTTATACAATGTTTTGTGCACGTCTAAGTACAGGTCAGAGCATCATCTCCCTTCTGAGAATTCATTCCTCTTTCTTTGCCTTACTAAAAATAATTTAAAGATTCAAGCATTACACCTAGCCAATCAACCCCATCATTTAGAATTAGACTAAAATAAAGTGATGCAGTAGCTGTAGCCACACTGTCAACAAAACCATTTGCTTTGGAGGAAAACCTTGAGAGATAATTACCACACTGAAAAAGCAGCTTCGTTCTCCTAAATTCCTCCTACCCGCCTCCCCACCAGTGATGAGGAACGCACCTCCAGATGTAAACACTAACTTTGGCCTGCAGCTGAACTGTTTTTAGGACTGCCCCTCTCCCAAAAAAGCAGTGGCTCAACAGTCTCTCCTAAAAATGCGAAGCACATACTTCTTTATTTCAACAGTAAAAGCATCAAGTCTAATGTCTACCACACATCGGTGGTATTAGACTTAGACTTTTTAGACTTGGAGGTCTAATCTTTATTCTTTCTTCTTCCACACTTTTATTTTCTTCCCAAACTACTTCTTAGTCTTTCTTGTGTTCCACCATGATGGTTGAAATAATCACACAGAGTTGGGTCTGCTAGATGCCTCTAGCTGTGTGACATGCAACCTCTCCACTCCATGTGGCAATGATGAGCATCTTTCAAAACTCAGTTGCTCTCCAGTTATGCTGTGCACTTCCAGCTTTTACCTGGAGACCCTTCCTTGCTCCCTGGTAAGTCTGGCCAAGCAGCAAGTTTGACCAAATTCATCACCACAGTGGAAGAGGGGAGCACCTGCAAGCTGGAGAGGGGCTGCTGGATGTCTCTGCAGTGATACAGAGCCCACAGTCTGCCCCTCCTGATCATTTACCAGGCATTTTTCATCCAAAGAGCTGTGGCAGGAGCTACTTCATGTGCCACTTAGGTTAAAATTAAAACAAAACAACTCAGCTATGCAGAAGCCAAGGGGTTGAGATGCCGGGGACCTGCTGCTAATGTGTCAGCAAGGAAGCATTTGCCATATGCACCTCTGCTGTTTCTGTGCAATTAAAGCACGAAACAATTTAAAGGGGCCTCCTTTTTTTGGAGATGAGCTAGAGAAAGAAGTCTGTCTTCACTAACCTGGTAATACTTAAACCACAAAATAAGTGCAGAGATGCTGCTCAAAACCACAGTAGGTGGCTCATCCAGGCTGGCGAGGAGTAATCCCAGCACAGGCATCCAGTCCCATGCACGGCTGCCTCCTCTATGGCTGAAATGACAGCTACAATCTAGCTAAAAATTATCAGTTAAAATTAATGATAAAAGCTAACAAGGCGGCTCATTTCACTATTAGCTTTTGTGAACAATTGTATAGGGTTCAGCATTTCTACTGGCGATTTTTTTCACAGTCAGAACATTTCCTAACTGTAGTCCTATGTAGATGGCACAAGTAGCAACGAAAGGGATGTACACCGCAAACCCACGTTCCTAAAATTACACTACTGACTGCTCCCTCCTGCTTAGCAGGGTTACTCCTCCAGATTAAGGAGGAGAAAACAGGATTTTTGGTGCTGAAGGCCACAGTACCCGAATGTTTGCACTGGTATGGTTTGATCCGAGAGCCCTATGCGATACCCTATCTGATATCATACCCTATCACACAGGTTATCCCCCGGAAACCCAAGCTGGGAGGTCAGCTGAGAAGGCAGGCTCTGCTCAGGAGCAGGAGAGCTTCAGAAATCTCTGGCCAAGAACAGGCAGCTGAAAAAACATATAGTCGAGAGAGGAGCTGGGCTATGCGGAGGAAAAGCAATGTGTCACCGCTCCTGTAAAACCCCTTGTGATCCATCCGCTTTGATCGCATCTCCCCACCCAGCGCTTCAGCACGGGCGCTTCTGGACATCCCTGCTGGAGGCTCAGCACTTGAAAAAACGTTTCCTGACTCCATTCAATGCAGATATAGCAGCTTAGCCAAGTCACAGCTTTGGGTACTGGCTTTTTCCCTTTTTTTTTTTTTTTAATTAAAAAAAAGGTCTTAGAACATCATAAGTTATGTTTCCACACTCTCCATTAATGCTAATAGAGCAAGTAACAGAGAGTTTTCCTTTCAACGGTGAGATGGTGAATAGGTATGTGCATAACCAAGCCTGGAGGAGACTCAAAAAATAAGATCAAAACCATGTTCCAGCCTATGATATAAATAAATGAGCAGTAGGCTAGCAAAAAACAATTGAAATATTTTCAGTTCATATTAACACAGTTATAACTCAAACAACCAGCAAGTCCAGAGCTGGATCAGTGGTACAGGAGCAGCAAATGCTGCAGATCTCTCCTCCCACTGACGGTGCTGATGGGGTGCCCAACTTCCCTGGGTTACAACAAGGAGCAGTCAAGGCAGCAACAGACCCCATCAGGATTAAAAACATAGAAACCACTTTCTATCTTCTTTAAATTATCTACATCTTATTCAGGCTTTTAGAACCCTGCCCCTGTACTTTGGCCTAATGTTACACTCCCCCAAAAGTGACCATGTTAATGTTCAGTGTATAGGCAGCTGGCTCCTATGTGGCATCTCATATACCTGTACAGTGCTCTTGCGCTTTGACCCACAGTTTAGGGATCTATTTGAATTTTAAAAAAAACAGTGTTTAAAATCAATTGTGTATAAAACAAATCTTTCAAATTAGAAATTTTAGGGAAAAACACATCAAACACAACTTTCTATTTCATGGTGTAAACTTCTGTATACCACTTGAATTTATTTAAACCAAACACCATGCAGAATAATAATTATGAAGCAATTTTTGGTACAGAAAAAGGTTTAAGAACCACTCCAAGAACATTTACACCTCGCCCATGAATCTCAGCTCAGCAAAACCCCTGCAGACCTGAAGCAAAGGGCAGTTCGGTCAAGGACACAGTATCCTTTTGGAAAGGTCTGTTACGGTTTGGGTGCTGTTACCCACCAGCTGCTCATTGCTGAGCATCAGCTGGATATCATCATCTCTAGGTCTGACTCTGCACTGATGTACCATCAGAGCATTTGTTATCTGCTTCAATGCAAAGGTCAGCCAGCTGAGCAAGAGGTCTACATCTGCAGAGGTTACTGCTCCTAGCTGCCTGTGTCATCCCCTCTTTAATGGATGCTTGGTCCCAGTAGAGAGTGCGGAACTTCTGCCACTCCACCCAGGACATCAAGGTCACGTCAGTCTGTGCCCTGACTCCTCTTTCCAGGTGGCTGAATCCAAAGCTATTTGCAGTTGATTCAATCGAGCCTTAAGGTTGATCCAGCTGCTGTCCCGAAACGCACCCACGCAGAATGGGTACATTTGGATTCACCCAGTTCATCCAAAGCTGGTTTGAAATCACTTCTGCAGATCAAGTGTTGTGACTCTCCAGGTCAGCAGATCTTTAGTGCAGCACCAATGCATTCAAACGCCAGTCACGCCAGTGACTCTTACATGCACAGCATGGAGTCTGTGATTGCATTAAACAACATTAAATTTTCTTTGCAAAGCGTGCATGTGCCTTCACGTCTCTTGAGGAACAGTGAAGATTATAAACTAATCAGTGCTGTTCACCATCAAAAACTGAAACTGGAACTGACTCCAGGACCAGGAACCATCCAAAAATATTTTGAGTATTGCTCCCGACTCCCTCCACGCAGCACATGGAACGTAACTCATCTAGGGAGGAGCAGGGGGTCATACATCAGTCTAGATACAGGACTGTGAAGTTTCTAAAGTCAGGGAGATGAATTGCTGGCTTGAGGTCCTGCAGTTGTGAAGGGTGTATAGCTGAGCACGAACAAGCTGGAGGAAATAATCCTGAAAGAAAATGGCAAATGAAGTGTTCTCCCACGCCCCCTCAGAGTCGCCTGGCCACACAGTTGAGCTCTCACTGTGATTTTTCTGCCAAACCGATACATGAATAGAAGGCGGGGGAAAAACCCAGCTGAAAACATTATAGCCTTACAGGAGTCAAAGCAAGGACAGAAATCCATACAGAGCAGGGAAAAAAAATACACTCTGCTCAACTGTAGGAGCGGAGAAGAAATGTGTAATAAATAATTGAAAAAGGTTCCAAATACTGTTGAATGCAATCAGTAGGAATTGAAGCATAATAGGAATTTTTTTAAGACTTGTGCTGCCTGAACAATACAAATGCCTACAGGATTATAACTCTTGTGCATAACCCACGCCAAAACATGCCACTGCAGACACCCAAAAATGCTAAAGCTCTGCAGATGATCACCCAGGAAGAGAAAACTGATGAGAAGAAAAGTTAATGCAACACACTTCGATTTGTTAGAGTGGAACAAAATAATATAGGTCCCCTGAAGAAAACAGAAATATGGATCACAAAAGATTGAGAAGACTTCGAAAAGCATGAAGGACATGAGTACATACACTACTTGGCTGGCTTTGAGGAGGGGCTTTGCAGGTAATGGCTCTGAGGATGCAAATGCCTCACCCAGGCTAGCTCTCTAGTGGTCCACAGTGGGCCTCTCATTCGTATCCAAGGGCAAGGACAACATCCACAGACATATGGAAGTTTCACCCACTGCACTGTTTTCATCATCTCGAGACCAGAAGGACAATCCCTATTCAAAAGTATTTTCCAATTTCCTATTTCTTCTGCTATGCTCCAAGCAGGCCTCCGTTCTCATGGGGATAAATTGAGCTGGCCTTCCAGGAGCTATTTTGACTCCTTTTCCTTCTGCCCACAATGACCTCTCCTTACAATTACTTTATTATTCAAATGCTCAAATATTGCTCCTTTTCTAATTCAATGCCCAAGCTCTAAGACCTTCAAGGCCTTACTTATTATATACTGCCACTAGCACAAGGGGCAAAGGAACAACATGTACCTTTCCATACTACCCACATAGCCACAAAGAATTGCTAAAGCCATCTCAGCAGCCTTCAAACTTAAAATATTTTGACTTACTGTTGATATTGATGCAGAAACTACATGAGAACTGTTGCATTTCAACAGTGCTTATACTCAACAGCATAGCATCGTTTTGGGTTTTTTGATAACCTCTCTACAAGGATGTTATATGGCTGTATCATCTTCCATAGGGATGTATCTCAAAGCCTTCTGCCCTGGAATGATTATTACTTTGAGAAGTAATACAGTGTTGCTTAAATTTCATTTATATCTTTGCTCCTTCTTTATTTCATTGTTATTTCCCTTCTCACGTCCAGTAAGGACTAATTGCAATAACTTGTTGACTCGTCTCCAGCTCCAGCTCTGCAGGTTCAGCATGCCCAGCCAGGTCAGGCTGCCTCGCGTGGGGCTCTTGGTCCAGCAGGACCATTTCACTGACCAGGGACCATGATTCCCTGTGACAGTGAAACTTCAACGCAGCTGCATCCAAAGTTAAAAGGCAGCCAACCAACAGCTGTACAATGTTAAGCTCATTGGCCCCTTTACTCCCACATTTAGCTTTCTGCACATAAAATAGCAGCTGCTTTCCTTAGAGTCAATTCTGCAACATCTTTATAGCCTTCCTCTCCCCCTTTTAGCTTCAAGTGTGAAAAGGATTTCTTTTTCACATTAGAAAAAGAAATAAGTTTATAAACTCTAACAGCAGGCAGGCTTTCTTGGATATGCTTTTATTATGTTAGGAAAGCAGTAGTGAGATTAAATTCAAAAAACATTGAATTTTATGTTAATTAAGGAGAAGAAAAAAAAAGAAAAAAGGAAATGGGGGAGTCAAACTATTGCTAATTGTAGTATTTCTTCCAAAGCTAACACTCAAAAATCAGAGTTCACCAGAAGCTAAAAAGACACAAAACCATTCCCATCAGAGCAAAGCTGGGCAGAGTGAAGCACACAAAGAAGCACTCTTGCTGGGGTGCAGAGCTGACAGTAAGCCAGCCACCAACCTGAAATGCAAAAACTGGGTTTGAGTGACTATGAAAAATCCTTCAGCCTGCAGGATGGACAGAAAGCTTACCCACGGTTTCCTCAAATCCTAAGAAAGCAAACATTTCACCCCCACTCGGCAGGCAGACCATAGTTGCTCAGCCCTCTGCAGGAGACCTGGTCACAGACATACAGCCCACCTGGCTCCGGTCTGCCACAGTCCTCCCTCAGGCAAAAATCATTGCACATTTTTTTAATGATTTAAAAAAAAAAAAACCACCAAACTTTTTTTTCCCCTTCTTTTTTTTTTTTTTTAAAGTAAGGCAACACCAAGAAATTTTTTAAATAACACAAAGCCCCATCCAGCTATCTAATCTTAGCTTTTCCTTTAGCAATGCTAAAAAAATACACAATAAAAACATTTTTTTTTAAACAATGTGATTGCATCACACAAACCCAGCTTTTAAACAGTGCAGCTCTATTGCCCCAAGTATAAGCCAGTGCTGTACAAGTTCCTGCACAGATTGTGCACCTCCCTCCCAATCCCATGAATGTGGACGGTCAGGGCTGAGCAAGGAGTCTGTAACTGGAAGTTGGTTCTATGTTATTCGTAAGAAAAGCCATATAACGAGTCCAGTTCCCTAGAACAGCATTTAACTCAAAACAACGTAACTGTAAATGCTGGCGTCATTTATAGCACCTGTAAATCATACATTGCCAGACAACTGATAAACAGTCTCATGAAAATCCGCTTCCAGAGGGATATGCACCAAAACACCATAAATTCTTCCGTCAGTATTACTGTATTTTTCCACCCCCATCTTATATGCAAATTCTGCGCAACTGAATTATGATACTGTAGCTGAGCACTTACCAATTATATTTTAAACAGGCTATTTAAAGGTGCCTACATCCCACTGCAAAAAACGTCATTAGGATAGAGACAGAAGAAAAGCATCAAACTCAGAAGCTAATAAGAGGATTCTTCTCTCTTTACCTTGTTTCTCTTCAATCGCATTTTTTGTAATTAAAAAATTACATGACGAATAGCCACTGTTTTGTCATCTACGGTGAATCATTTAATACATATGTCAGTGCTCATAAATAAACCATACTTCATCAAGGTGAAGTTCAGGTCTTCAAATCCAAAGACTAAATCCAAGACATCAATGCAAGAGCTGGAAGCTAAAAAAGAGCAAGGACAGAGACGGTATTTCTGGTTCATGAAGGTTTTGTGCAGAACAACGTGGAGAGAACAGCCATTCTGCATGCAAAGGCCTTCACAGCTGCACCTTCTCCTACGGTGGCATGATAAAGTACCAGCACCAACATGGAGAATCCTCTTAGTCACTGTCATCCATTTGGAAGAGTGAGAAGTTTTAAAACACATTGAAATAAAAACTAAAAATTGCCACGTTTTCCTTTTTTTTTTTTTCATTCCCTTTGCTAAAAGGGAAGCAAAGTCTAAGTGCTCAGGTTTACCAAATATGCTGTAAAGCTTAAAACCAAAAATAAAAATAATCAGGACATTCTGCCTGGAAATCATTTCACTTTCCTTTCTGATAAACAATGTGCCATAACGTAATGCTCCCTCATCATGTTATTTTGCTGTGCAATCAAACCTGAGGCTTTCCTATTTATGACACTGCCATTGCCACCCCTGGAAGAGGTTTTTCAATACACCAAGTCCCCACAGCGCTGCGGTGCAGAGAGCAAAAGTGCTTTAACTGCAGCTAAAGCGAGGTTTGAAACCTGCCGTACGAGCTCGAGGAAACCAAGCAGCACGAAAAGCAATTTTGATAAGGAATTAGGTGAAATCAGCTTTCTGTTACCAACACCATCCCGCCTCCTCACAACAAGATTATGGGAATTATCGACTGCTTGCCGGGATGGAAGAGACCCTCTCAAGTCCCCAGAAACACCAGAGAAGGAGACAAATGCCATGGCAATAAGGGAAGAAGTGAAGAAGTTGCTTAGCAACTCTATTATTCTGACAGCCCAGCTGAGTGAAAGAAATTAAAAGTATAAGGGTGAAGGAATTAAACATGGAAACTTTGTTTTCTATAAGGTCCTCAGCTAAGGTGAATCACATCACTCGGATGACTTTTGTAGGGCTGTCAGCCCGTGCTGGCCACGGCACAGCCATCAACAGCTACCCAATGAAGAAAGAAAGCAGCAAAAAACCTGGGGAAAGAAGCCTTGATCACCTTCAGGCTCTATATTGAAGGCACACAAAGCAGCCACTTGGATTTCATTACCCAAATGCCAACAACTCCCTCCAAGCATCCCAAAAAGAGAGTTTCTGAGAAAGCACCAGAGATCAAAAACTTTAAATACAGCCAAGATGCAAAACCAGGAATGGCAATTCCTCAGGCGTTTGCCAGCCGGCACACACAGATGGTACCAGCTGGAACGGAAGCTGTAACTCTATCAGCTTGGTTTCTCCTCTCTTTTTAGGCAATAAAAAGATCTTACACAGGCCTCCGAATTCAAAGGACAAATGACAATGTTAAGGTAAAATGTGACAGGAGGAATGATGTGGATGCTCACATAGCCACGGGTTTAAAGCTGGGCTTACCAATGGCTTCACGTCTTCACTCTGGGCAACCTACTTCCCCAGCATGCATGGATCCCCAAAGAGAGGCTCAATAAAACAAGGGAGTTACTTGATGCAAACAAGCGTTTCTGTAGATATACTGGTTTAAAAAAAAAAAAAAAAATTGATTTTTGCTATTATTTGACACAGAAGAACAATCTGCATGTGACCAGCGCATTTCAGTCTATAACATGACTGATAAAAGCGTAATGGAACCTTAATCTTCATTTAAGGCTGCTTAAGTGCCGTATTAGGGAAAAAAGAAAAAAAAAAAAAAGATCTGATTTTATGTAAGCTACAGTACAGACTCAGAGAAGGACATTAAGGGATCTTTTATTTGCGTATAAAAACCAAGCCTAGTATTTCAGAGCACAGCAGACTTCTTCAGAAGGAGAGGAGTGGGTAATCTGATTTTTACCTGATAAAATCCACCGCTTTTGCATTTTCACCGTGGCACTCAGCTTTCCTCGGTGGTTTGTGAGTGAAAAGCCAGCCCAGGCTTCTGAGCTCCCTCCCTGAGCCCCAAGGATTTCACTCCCTGCAAGCGGCCATGCACCCTTGCAGAATACCAATGACATGGGATGGCACATCTGGGAATCAAAACAAGGGGCTCCAAAACAGGCGAGCAGATTGCAGGCAGGAACCTCACTTCCAGCAGGAACAAATTCTGTTTATTTTAGCAAATCAAACTGAATACATAAAATAAATACACTGCCCTGATCGCTTCTCACCCGCTGTGCAGCTGGTAGCTAATGGGTATATTACAGGCAGTGTTTGAGGTGTGTAGCATGCCCATGCCATTTTCCTACACCCCAGTTTGCAAGATCACTAAATGATTGATTTACTCAGAATTCACCAGGGAAAAATATTCCATTTTTCATCCAAGCCAGCTAGAGGGAGGAGCGAGAAACGCTCTGGCATGATCTTGAAAACTACAGATCGATCAGCCTTACAAGTTGTTTGAAATCAGAATTAATGATAGTGTTTGAAAACAAGTAGAGAAACACGTTAAATCAAAAAATTTTAACCTAACTTCAGTCATGGAAGTCAACGCGCTTGGTTTCTTTGGATAAAGAAAACACCACTGTTATCTGAACGTTCAAAAGCCAGTGACAGCTTCTTGGAGGGACTTTATTGCAGAAGCCCCTGGGAATCGGCTTGGAAGGAACCTCAGAAAGTCACCTGGCCTGCCATGGGGAGGAGGAGGAAGAGGGAAAAGGAGAAGAGGGAGATCTTCACAAGGGCAAGTTTACCCTCAAAAGGCTTCCTTGAGCATCCGCACAAGGACGGGACTCCAGGAACGCTCCAGAGCAAGAGCCTAACTCAGGAGAGCTGAGTGGTCCTACAGCCTGCCTGCCTCTGTTTCGTCCTCATTAATTCCCCTCCAATCACATAGTAATAAACTTCAATACTGGGAGGGGGAGGGGGGACGACAGACGGACCCAAACCCTGCATCAGCATTCTTTGTTAAATACAGAGATGAGCTATACCACATCTCCAGGAAAGAGTGGCCAGGGAAGGGCCTGATGGGTGGCACTAAACTGTGCAAATTAATCAAGACTAGAGAAAACTGCAGAATCCCAAAGCGCCAGAGAAAAGCCAGACAATTAAGCTGCCTGAGAGTGGAATAAACCTATCTTGACAAGCACAGGGTAACACAGATTAGAAGGAATAATGTACAACTGTGACCCAGGCTTTACTGTAGACAGCTCAATGACAACGCATCGTTGGGATTCAGCAAACAAAACACTGTGAAAACATGACAGAAAATAACATGTAAAGGTACATCAGCACCGTCATATTTTATTTCTTGCTTTCATTTCATTATTTACCATAGGAAGTTCTGCATACTGAATTAAAAAAATAAAAAACCACTAAATCAAAACAACAAAGATTCATTTGTATTGATTTGTATAGCAAGATGAGATATAACAGATACTCAATTTTTTTTTTGGTGAATCATAGAACCGTTAAGGTTGGAAAAGACCCTTAAGATCATCAAGTCCAACTGTTAACCTAACACTGCCAAGTCCACCACTAAACCATGTCCCTAAGCACCACATCTACACGACTTTTAAATACCTCCAGGGATGGAGACTCGACCACTTCCCTGGGCAGCCTGTTCCAGTGCCTGACTGCCCTTTCGGTGAAGAAGTTTTTCCTAATATCCAACCTAAACTTCCCCTGGCACAGCTTGAGGCCCTTTCCTCTCGTCCTATCACTTGTTACTTGGGAGAAGAGACCGACCCCCACCTCACTACAGCCTCCTTTCAGGTAGCTGTAGAGAGCAGTAAGGTCTCCCCTCAGCCTCCTCTTCTCCACACTAAACAACCCCAGCTCCCTCAGCTGCTCCTCATAAGACTTGTGCTCTAGACCCTTCACCAGCTTCGTTGCCCTTCTCTGGACATGCTCCAGCACCTCGATGTCCTTCTTGTAGTGAGGGGCCCAAAACTGAACACAGTACTCGAGGTGCGGCCTCACCAGTGCAGAGTACAGGGGCACTATCACCTCCCTGGTCCTGCTGGCCACACTATTCTTGATAGAGGCCAGGATGCCATTGGCCCTCTTGGCCACCTGAGCACACTGCTGGCTCATGTTCAGGTGGCTGTCGACCAACACCCCCAGGTCCTTTTCCGCCAGGCAGCTCTCCAGCCACTCCTCCCCCAGACTGCAGCGTTGCATGGGGTTGTTGTGACCCAAGTGCAGGACCCAGCACTTGGCCTTGTTGAATCTCATACAGTTGGCCCCGGCCCAACAGGATTATATCTCGCAATCATCCTCATACACACTTTGTTTATACACATGAACAGTCAACTGGTCTTACTACCAGAAGGCTTCACCCTGATACACTGTAATTCAGTAGATCTCTCAATTTCTAAAAAACCCTCTTGAAAGCATAGCACCATTTCATAGCAAGTTTTAGTCAGTGGAAAACACTTGGAAGAGCTGTCATGATGTGGCATAATAATATGCAAGACAGTTCTTGCATATTATGCCTGTCTCTTATATAATCTCTGATGAAAAACCCACGAGTGCCTTGTTGCTGTGTGCTATTAGTAAACCCATGAGCTGCAACTCCTCTTCCCCAATTTCTACAGACCAGGGTATCTCGCTTACCAAGATTAATTTTTCATGCTTAGCATGACAGACTCCATATGGACATTCAGAGGCATTCCTTAAAAGAGGGAATAATTTGTATTCTTCAAGAACAACGCAGTCAGCTTATGCTACCAGACAGCTCCTTGCTAACATCCTTTCATTAAGTCTTCAACTCAATGCTAAGCTTCTCATTCCACGAGTTGCCCTATCAATAGATGTCTTCCCTGTAAATAGGCATATAACAGAGAAAGGAGGACTGAAAAACAATCCTGACTCCTACATGTTTACTCCCATTTCCCTAGGCTAAAGGCAACATATTCTTCCCCCTTGGATCACCTTCTGTTGGTCCCATACACCTAGCCCATACATTTTCACTTATCTCACAGTAAGAGTTAACCGAATTTCATATTTTCAAGGAGTATTTTGGTCTGGCTTTTTAGCCTAGAAAAACTCTGGAGCAAAACTCTACATAAGCTTTTTTTTTTTTTTTTTTTCCCTAGACATTTATTAGGAGTTCATTAGATGTTTCGTAAGAAGTACTGCCTGCTAGAGGTAAAAGCCCAGCCATCTTCAGCTTCCCTAGACACCTCTACACTTGGTTCAGAGCCAACTCTGTGAGGTAAAACTAGGCAAATTTAGTACAAGCTATGAACGAGCAACCGAGTAGAAGCTGTGGTAGAGACTACCACACTCCGCGGCACAGGCTGCAACACCATGGCTCATGCCGTGCACTTTCAGGCATGTGTTTGTGTTCTCCTCTACACCCTTCCCTTTGACATGAAAATGTTTCAAAGGTGTATGTGCGTGTACATACATATATAAAAAAAAAATGTGCGTGTATATATACATGTGCATGTGTATATATATGTGTATACACACAAACATATATATATCCTATAGCACAAAAAATAATATTTAGAAGGCACAAATACACACATCTTTGTATTTCAAAACCAAGATTCCTAAAAATGTCCGTCCTTACCTCATTTCCTCCTCCCGTGGTGCCAGGCTCTCCCAGCAAAAACAAATTTAACAACACTCTGTGCTAGAGCTTCTGCTGGCTGGTTTCAAGGACAGAAAACATCTCTCGTACTCTTAAACATCAAAATTGCTTTCCAGAGTTGTTGTAAGGCAAGCATTAAAACCATTTTTCTGTTAATTATCCTAACACTGTTTTTTAAAATAGTTTTCCAATTTGAGGCAAATACTTCCTATGATTATAAAAGCTGCATTTATTTATTGCCTTTAACTTAAACCTCAAGTGACCTTGATTAATATTAATCCAAATGAGACCTCCCCCCCTAAATAATAATACTGTATGGTACTTCTAAATTAGAGTAAAGTAGGATATTCTATTGTTCTGCAGGTTTCTTCCAAGGGGACGTGAAGAAATGCTTGCAGGATAGGAAAGACGGGGGGGAAGAGCCCATAACCCATGCCACATGTGCACATCAAACTCCCTAGCCAGGGGACTTGCAATGACTCGAGATGAATTTTCAGTAAATCTGGGAAACTTCATTTTTGACAGAAACAACCCAAGCCTTTAGATTTATGTAATTTCTTCTTGATGTCAAGCAACAGCCAGCAGCCTCTGCTGAGTTGTGTTCTGATGGTTCAGGTTAAGAAAAATCTGTGAAATCACAGCAAAATTCCAGATGCACCATGCCAAGCAAAGAAATAGCTGCCCCCTATTAGGGTTATGCTTGCCATGCTGTTTTCAAACATCAGATTAAAAATATGAAGTATTGTTAATGTATTTAACAGGCTGGCTGAGCATCAGATTCAAGTGTCAAGACATGTCTTGCAACAGAGCTAGTATCTTTGGTTGCAACTAATAATAATATGGGTTTTAATTAAAACACAGTTGTCCAGGAGCATCAGTTTGGTATCTGCTACGAAAAGTGCTACTTTTAGCACTGTATTGCTTGGAAGCTTTTTTTCATTAAAAACGAAGCATTTGTTAAGCACTGACAATATACTTATTATGCAAAACAAAACTTTTCACACTGTACACTACCAAAGACTTTAAAGCAGGAGACAAGCACAAAGTATACATGCTGAGAAACCTACTAAAGCACTATTCTACAGAAAGTTTCAGATACTATTAATATCCTTACCTAATTGTAGGCTTCTACTGCTAGAGCTTCACATTACAGTGAATGGAAAAAACATACATGAAAAATAAAATAAAAAAAACCCAATTGCTCATGCCATTCATAAATATTATCTATCCTATCCCTTGCAGAAAATAAACTAACAAACAGTTAATTCTAGCAAAATTGTGGGAGAGTAGTTCAACTTGAAATCATAAAAAAGGTATGGAAGGTTTTTGCTTTTTTGTTTTCACGCCTGCTTTAAATTTTGCTCTCATCTGCTGTGCAGAATCTTGTCTTCTTGCTTTAGATGACAAAAGAACATGTGGAGTTTGATGGGAAGTTCTTGCATGACTTCTCTCTGCACCTAAAAATATTTGTCTCTGAGTGCACATATTTTACAGTCTTGAATTTCTCTGCTTTAGTCCCTACCAACAACAGCCCTTCTGAAAGATGAAGAAATATTCACCAAGGACCTCCTTGATTCTTACCTGCAGACAGAGAGCTGCAGCTGCTCTGACTGTAAGGGCCTATTGGAAGTATATTATTTACAAAATTGGGTTTTAACAACCACAAATGTCAAAGTAACTTGTCTCATTTCATCAGGTACAGTACCAATGAATTTCTAACAAAGGATGCTGATTTGGGGATGTACAATAAAGATGAAGAGCAACCACACCACTGAATGAAATCAAGTTAAAACACTGACCTTCTGTGCTAACCAACCCTACCCCAGCTTATCTCCCACGCAGTCACTCAAGGAGAAGAGAGGTCAGACTGGGATTGCAGCTCTGCACCAGCCGACCACATCCATGCTACTTCTGAAGCTCTTGAAGGATACATGAAAACAGCTGATGATGTTTTTGACAATCCTTTGAGACAGTTCCTGTTCTTTATTTGAGCATTTCTTTCGCCTGATGCGATTTTATCATTTGGTTTTAAATTTAAAATAGCTCTGGCCTGAGAGAAAGCTTCTCTAAATGCCACTGCTCACTGGACAGCTGAACCCCAACTCTGTTCAATGCCATTCTTGCATTGCTCATGATCATCACCAGAAGAGATGCTACAAGCACGTTACAGTATTTATACTGTAAACACCAATTTGAATTGTGTAAATGGCCGATAGAAGTCAGTCCTTATCTTACATACAGATATCATTGGCTTACCAAACATCTGTCTTCTATTCTTCTTAATACCAGTAATGCCATATCTCTTCTTATTTCACATTTGATTTTCTCCTTGCACCTGAAAATCCTGTTCTTGATGTCTCTGCAGGCTTTCTCACCATGGCTTTCACTCTGATCAAACCGTTCTCCTAGAAGCATCCTCACAGGTACGTGATGAGAGACCAACCACACTTACCATAGCATGGGTTATTACATGGTGGACTTCTATAAAAGTCTGTATATCCTGTAAAAATCACCAAACCTAAGCCTGCGCTCTTCTAACACAACATGGGGAAGACAGTCATTCCACTAGGACTTAGGAATTTAGGGATATTAGGAAAAATTTCTTCACTGAAAGGTTTATCAAGCATTGGAACAGGCTGTCAAGGGAAGTGATTGAGTCACCATCCCTGGAGGTATTTAAAAGACAGGTAGATGTGGCACTTAAGGACATGGTTTAGTGGTGGACTTGGCAGTGTTAGGTTAGCAGTTGGACTCTGTGATCTTAAAGGTCTTTTCCAACTTAAATGATTCCATGATTCCCCTTGCAGCCAATTATATTATATTACCCAAAAATGCTTTAAATGTTTCACCGAAGGGGAATAAAAACCTTGCCTTCATCAGAGAGCCTCCAATCCAGCCTTGTGACACAAGATACGTTTCCTTGCAATGCCACATGAAGGTGTTTGACTAGCACTGACCCCTATAAACAGCTGCATCGTAAATACCCTCAGCATTAATAAAGTTGCTTCAACACTTAGCTTGGTTTGTAGGTGACAGCCTGGGTCATCAGATGAGCTTTTATCTTCTAGAGCAACTAAACAGCGAAAGGGCTCTCCTCTGAGTTCAAGAGCAATGTTCAAACCTATTTGAAATGGCTTGTGCAAACCAGTGCAGAAGACCATGCACACAGAGCAGGATTAGGAGCAGTATTACGCCTGCACGACACTTCTCCCATGAAAACATGGTTCCTCCATGCATCCTTAACAGCCCAAAAATTTGCCATGCAAAAATGGAAATCTCTGCTAATCCCTTGGATCAAAGAGAGGCTTAAAGCTTTAGGGATTTGGCTATCCTAGGAATGATGTTCTTACAGAATTGTATACGTGCTAGACGCATTCACTTATCAGTTTTTTTCAAATAGCATTTAAAAAAAAATAGTATGCTAGGTTTATCCTTTAAAATGGCAACATGCTGCATTTGAAGTCTGATGTTTTTATACAAATTACATAATTAGTACTTGGACAAAAAGATCAAGAAAAATTTGTAGCTTTTTTCATTGTATAAGAGCAGATATAATTTTTAAGAAAAAGCTGGGTTTCTGCCAAGAAAAAAGCTTGCAGTAGAAATTCCTCAGAGGAAAAGTATCACATCCTGTTCAACTTGTAAAATCCCAAGTATTCTTGAAGATGAGCAAAGAGCTGAGGAGCAGTTAGAGGTGTCAATGCTATTGCAATGCAAACAGTAAACTGTAATAAAAGTAAGCTTTAGCAACTAAGTAAAATGCATTTTAACACAGCATCTTAAAAAATGATACTTACCAGGCATCATGATAGTACAGTTTATTCATTATGCTTTATAAATAATCTCTTATGAGCCAAAAAGTACGCGATTATATAGTCAACAATTACCACGAATATAATGACCAAATCGGTTATCACTGCTGACATGTAAGGGGCACGACCTTTTAATGCAATAAGAAAGCACTTTTACTGAAAATAACGATGACTTCAGAGCTGGTATAGTAAGCTGTGATTCTGCCAAGATTACTAGTCTGCCTTATATACAGATATAATTGCATACGAGGCATACAAGAATTTTTCAGCACATCACCCACTTTTTAGAATAATTTGTATTTCAGTTACAAAACAGCTGTAACTTCAGCTGCAGAGCCAAAGGCACGCAAGTTGTAAAAAGTAAACATATAACAGGAAGGCTGACCATAGGATAAAAGCTCTGCATAAACAAAGATAAATTGAAATCGCAAATTAAGTGTCTCTCAAATTCCGGAAGCTACCTCAAAAGCTGGGGTACGAGCCCACTCAGGAACTGCGACAGCAGCATTTGGATTCTAAGCACAAGCAAGAAGTGTTCGCTGCCAGCAGTAATGGGGCTTGGTGAACAAAAGGAGAGGAAGGAAAATACTACTAACTTTCTAACTTTAAAAAAAACAAAAGCAAAAACCAAAAAACAACCCCACCCAAAACATATTGGGGTTCAATATTTCCTGTATCCCAAATGCTCACAGAAACACAAGCCTCAGATTCACTTGAAAATGTGTGTCTTGAAATAGCGGACGTTATAAAATTCAGAGGAGAGGACATCATATTAATCTATTTAATAGCTTTTGAAATGTTTATTCGGCAAAGGAAATGGTAAGAAATACACAGCAAAACAGAATCACCTTCAGTTTTTCAAACTTCTAAAAAAAAGTATGGCCTAGACTATGTAAACACTCATTACTGTACTTTTATTCACTTAATCAAGGACAACCTTAGTTTTCTCCATCATCCAAAACTTTACTATGACAGCAAATCCATATCCAAAAAATTCAAATACTCACACACACTTTTCCACATCCCCACTCAACATGACATCCTATAGGGCTTCCTTTCCGACAGAAGCATTTTAATTCTTACAAGTCAACCAACACGCTCACTGAAGTGGTGCTCCCTCGGGAAAACATTCAAATGAGCTCTTCTATTAAATTAAAAAATATATCTGCCCGCAGCTGTTTAACACGCACTTGAGCTTCTTTTACAACAGGGCATCCCTTCAGTATTTAGAAGGAGCATGTTCCCATAACATTCAATTATTTTCTTCCTAAAGAAATATCAGACCTCTGAAATGAAGGTTAACAATTTTTGATGTACAAACCCAGTGTATGAAGATATTTAGGACACCACTCATATCATTAATGACACTATTGAGTTTATACATATTCTACAGGAGTGGAAATCAGTGGAAAAATGACTGCAGGCTGCAAAAGCATGCTTAATAATAGATGCTAGTGTAATTTAGCTACATTAAAATCCAAGCAAGGAGAAAACTCCACCAACCTTAACTCTATGGTCTGCCTTTTACTAACTTAAAAACTACACAAGCATTTTATTGCAGGGTACTCCTGTTAAAAAGATGATCTGGAATAGAGGAAGGTTTGTGCATCCTTAGCAGGACTCACAAGGGCATCCTGGCTCTTCTCCCTTTTACTCTAGAAACACAAGACACTTTTGGCCAACAGCTTTTTCAAGACTATAAGGATGCCTTCCCTGGAGAGAGGAAGCGAGACCTCCTCTTAGATGCCTTCCTTATTCCCTTATATATTTTATTTAAATAAATGAGTTCAGTTTCATGAGCTGCAACTGACTCCAGATGAAGATGCACAGAGATGTGAGTCCAGGTCACGATGATACATTTATCAGCCCGCTCTGGGAAATCCTAATACCAGGCTAGTCTGGATCATGGATTTATGCTCCGAGCGTCCTGTCCCTCGCATAAACAAGAATGGTTACCATGAACTACCTGTACTGCACAGCTGGAACTGGAACCATCAAACACGCAGCATAGCAGCACCAAGGAGCAATGGATCAGGAAGACTGCGCCCAAGGCTGTGACAGAGACAGGCAGCAAGGGACAGGGAAAACCCATCCAGCGACAGAGAAATCTGCTCTTCCACGGGTCAGGAAGAGAAAGGCAGTGTAATTTTCACAGAGCACAATCTGAACACAATCAGAGAAAAAAAAAAAAAAAAAGTGTTGTTTCCAATCGGGGCGGGGGGGGGGGGGGGGGAAGTCAATAAAGCCAATTATCAGTGATTTGGTAGGCTTCCAGTCCCAAAAAGCAAATAAAATCTTCCCCTTTCCTGTACATGTGTTTTGTTTATAAGGAAGCAAGGGGGGGGGGGGGGGGGGCGGGAGGCGCAGGGGAGAGAGAGTTGTCAATATCAGCCTTTACTTTCAGCCACTCATGAAAACCAGCATCTTCTATAATTCAAATGCACTGGCAATAAGAGATTTAACTTCAATACTACACGGCAATCTGAAAAGCAGTGCCAGTCAGGTCAATGATATCTGAAATTAAGCAAGCTCCCACACAAGCCTCTATGCAGATGTGCAGGACAACATGCTACATTTCGCAGTACTCTGTCCCAGAAGGACTGACATTCATAAAATTCTTAAGAAACCGATTGAGAACTGAGTGCAGTTGTTCAGCCTTTTAATGCTGCAAAGAAGAGTTTCAGATGACAGCAGAAGAAAAGAGACCGATAATGGCAAGCAAGAATTTGTTGGGGAATAATTCCAATGTGAAACCATTAATTAAATATGCAAAGTACTTCCAGAAGCAGCAACGGATAGACAAAACCCAAACGCTGTGTCTATTGTAAACAAGTGTGAACACATAGAATAAATATATCTACCTTCCAAACTGGCATTTGACTTTTTAATCTCTTGTCTACAGATTTTGGATTCGCCTCTTTCTTAAACACATGTTCTGTGAAGGATGTCTCTGCAAGATTAAGACAAGAAGTAAATATTTCAGCATTTAGAAAAGGGGGAAAGCGTTTGTTGTTCAAGTTTTCTTGAAGTCCTCAGAACACAGAAAACAGCTTCTGCTCCTGTTTAATGTAGAGGATTTACTTGTATGTAAGTAAACAGTGCTTCTTGTTACCAAACAGGCAGCAGAGAGCTCTGACAAGCTCAAAACAATTCTAGGCACAATTCACAGGGTTTCAGATAAGACATGTAAAAGGAAGAGTTGAATGGTTTAAAGCAGTTTGTGTAGGAGAAGAGAGAGCACTGCATGCAATTTCATTATTACTTAATTATCTGTAGTATGTAGGAGTAGCATGGGAAAGAATCCCACTGTGCTGGACGCTGTGTAAACACGGAGCAAGAGCAGTCTCCTCCAAGAAGCTTATCATTAAAGTATAAAACAGAAGATAAACAAATACTAGTACAAGATCAAACAGAAGACAATTTGCAATTCCTATTAAAACTAATTTTACTTCAGTTGAACCCACCAGAAAACTCAAAAAAGGTTTACTGATAGACACTATGAGTACTATCATCCAGTCCTTATAAAATGCTGCTCGTTTCAAGCACCAGGACTGGTTTTCAGAAGATGGAGGGTACCACAACCCCCATTTTACATAGTTTTTTTTTTTACGGGCAAATAGACAACTAAATATAATTGCAGCAGGTTCCAGATTAAAATAGATCAGCCTTCAGCCCCCCAACGCAATGAATCACCCTCAGCTTGAAAGATGGTTTCATAAAAGCAGATCCAGTCGGTTCAGGTCTATGCAGCAAGTCTGTAGCATCGGCAAAATGTACCATGCTCACAGACAAGATGGGTCCTCAGACACTGCGGGGCTCCTGGCACAAGCAGTTTTATGAGGAAAAGGAGGTATGCCTTTTTGGGGGAGTTTTATGGGGAAAAGGGAGATGCAGACAGTTCAGGATGAATCTCATATATACAAACTGACAAGGAGAGACATGCAGTGATTGACGCTGTATGTAATAAACACAAGTGGTAAGAGTCTAGACAGGCTTTCAGTGCGTAAATATCAAATTATATGAAACATGCTGCAACTTGCAGCAACCTCTAATTTTAAGATTCTACCTGAAGTTTAAAAGAAAGGCAGCGATACCCTCCCTGGCTCCTTCCCCAAACAGATTCTGCTGATTTGCCTAACCAGACAAATCAGATAAACCCTGTGGTTTATAAATACCTTTCAAGTTTATTCTCAATAGGTAAATTGAGAAAAACTACGGGTTTGGGTTTTTTTCCCCTGAAGAGAAAGCCGGGGAGGGAGGAGAGAGTCCCTTTCCCTCTGTAACCTATTCATCCTTCTTCATACTCACAGTGAGCTACAAAACTGAGTTGCGCCCATCACTGTCCTGCCCGGTGCACAATGAGTGGCTGGTTTTTTCCCCTGAGAACATGAGAATAGTTTCCCACTGCGTTGTTCCCAAACATTTCTGCCTAAACTATTAAAACACAAAGTTAACTGCTCCTGCCACAACCCTTCTGCTCTGTAAACACTTCACACAAAGCTCATCTGAAACATCAATCCTTTATCATCCTTCTAATTTCAGAAATATTTTGCAAGTATCAATATCACAGTTAAATTCCTCGTGCTTTTGTGATGGATAACAAAAGCAGAAGGCACGCACACTACATAAAGTGTTGATGAAAGTTAACCGAAAGATTTGGGGTTCTGAAATGGGGGCTTGATCTTTCAATGAAGCAACCCACAACAAGAATACAGCTCACCCTGAACACAGGGAGCAGAACTGCAGAGGGATGACTCAAATTGTATCAAGAATGACGTGGTGCTTAGGGACATGGTTTAGTGGTGGACTTGGCAGTGATAGGTTAACGGTTGGACTCGATGATCTTAAGGGTCTTTTCCAACCTTAACAATTCTATGATTCTATAAGAAAACTCAAATTGTAAGAACAAGAGATGCTTCCTCTCAAATCATTCCTCTCAGGTGTGAGGATAAACCACTGGGTTTTTTCTCTTGACACAAAGCCATCAGGTGTAACTCACCTGTCTCACAACAAGCTACCTCTTTGTGCCTGCACATCTGTGATGCCCCAGCCATGGAAGAAAGTCAAGAATGTGGAAGAAATTAAATACTTCCCCACACAGCCTGCTCTTTGGGTTGATTCACTCCAAAAAATTGCCCTGCCCCACCCTGCTCTCTCTCTTTCCTTTTTCTCTTTCTTAAGAGAAAACTTGGACAATGAAGATGTTAGCAGACCCATCTGGAAATGCTGCAATTGCTTCAGGAGGTTCCCTGATAGGAGAAATACCAGCACAACAGTAAGTTTTTAACAACGGGAAACAGCTAACCTGAATTCCACTAAGGAAAGCTAGTATTTAAAACAACTTAATACTTTCAATCTCCTTATCAGAATAGTACTGGTTTTCTTTTCAGCCAAAGCACTTAAAACACACACGCTTCAACCACAACCAGCTCGAGGGCTCAAAGTTACACATGTGCCAAGAGGTTCTGGTGAAAGATGACCAAAACCACCAGCAAAGGCTTTTGGACCAGCAGCGAAACGGCCAGCTTGCTACGGGTACTTCCATAGAGTCCGTTCACCACGTTGGGCCAAAAGCAACATTGTGTGTTTATTTTATTAACAGCAAGTTCGTTTATCTTAAGTATGTCTGACATCGCCATCATTCAACATCAGATGCCATTCTCCAGCTCTGGTCTCCTCCCCTCCTTTGGGCTTCCAGTAAAATTAGACCTTGAATTAAGCTTCCAGTAAAATAATTACAGTTGGCAGGTATTTTTCAACACTGATTCGGAAGCCAAGAAACCAAAGGAAAACAAAACAAAACAAAACCAAATCAAGCATTACTCAACTTTTCTCAGAAACAACTTGTTCTGTAAATGAAGTATTTTCATTGGTGGAGGGTTTTGCTCTACCACTATTTTATGTGCTCTATGAACTTCGCAAAAGCCGGACAGCTTACTAAATTTTCTTAAGACAAAATAAGGAAAAAAATATCTTAAGTCCTTCAAAACAACAGCAAAAAAATGATGACAGAGAGAAAAAGACTGGCTCAAAAACAATGGACTTTTTTGTGGAGAAAACAATGAAAAGAAAAAGGAAAGCAAAAAGTAACAATAACCTAACCCTTTTCCAAAGCACATCTTCCACTGCCCGCTGTGGGAAGAGGACTTCATATCCACAGTTTGAGAAGAAAAGGTACCCTGTCTCAGTCTCCTGGCCAAGAGACGGACACCATGGGCTGGACAGGAAAATACTGAATTGACCTCCAACTTACTCAATCTTCTCCACAGCTGATGATAAGGACACGGCATAAATCACCACTCACAGTTTCTGCACAAAGTAGGATACACTTATTTAAATTCAAGTAATGTAAATTCTCAGCAAGGCAACCCAAATCATCTCCATTTTTACTGGCAGCTATTTTATTAAAGAAAGCTCCCTTGTAATCGGTTGGTAACCATTAAATCATGTTGATCCGTCATGTAAATATAGCTTTCTCTTGCTAAAAACAGAACTTCTTTTTGCAAACCCAGAGGATACAGTGTTCCTAATATACAATTTCATAGCTTCCCATACGTTTACCATAATTCCCAATGGTTCATTTCTTTTTGTTAGAAAATGTTTCTTATTTAGGACATATTATATTATTTCAATACATGTCAAACTGCAGTTGAATACAGCACTTCATCCTAATTTCTACCATGCTGCTTCTAAAATAAGCCCTGCCTGTATGACTGTGCAGATCTTTAGGAAATCTTCTGTGCGGGACCAGACCACCATCAAAAGACAGATGGGACATATGTTGAGCCGTTTTACTTTTGGTCAAATACCCTCCTTTCTTGCATACTACCCTTGGGATCACACTGCTCGTTACTCCACCACGAGCTCTGAAGGCTTAGAGACACAGGTGCCCATATCCCAGAATTCGGCTCTTCCTTGCTTGGAGACAAGCACATAAAACTACCAGGCTCACAGTGAACAAGCCTGGAGCAGGACCCCTGGATGACATTTCTTCTCACGCAGACAACCTTTTCCAAAAGTTCTGGAGTTTCACATTCAAGGGTTTTTTTCCAGTTGAAATGTGAAATCAGAAAATAGCAAAAAAATTACGTGGTAGCCCTGTCTCAGTTTCTTCAGATCCCCGACCAAGGCTGACACTGTTCGCAGCATTTGCAAGACGCCCTCCTCCCCCCACAAACCTTCACAGTGGACTCACTAATCGTAGTGCTCTTGATTTATGGGTTCACTCATTTGAACACAGAGAGCCAAAGGACACCGCTTGTTCTCGGCATTACGCCGCTCTTGAAGAGGGAAACGTTAGTGCCACGTGGAAGTCAAAAGTGCATCTGTGTTGACCACCCAGCACCTAAACAAAAGGAGCACATGCAACATCTGATGAATCAAGAGAGTCTCCCCAAACCCTTGGGACAGGCTCTGCAGCTCTGGAAAGGCAGTAAAGCAGTAACAGGCCTTCACATCCCATCTTACATTTTGCCATATAATACAGTTCTATTTTTCTAGCAATTCCATGGGGGAATATTATGGAAAAAAAAATACGTATCACAATATGTATGCACAATATCTGGGGAATGATATAAGGAAAAAAATCAGGGTTGAAGGAAAAAGCAATATGCAGAAGCACAACACACAGGACCCAGAGTCCTTCACTCAATTTCCAAGAAGCCTCCATCACCATTATCACTTTCTTTTGCATGCAGATGATATGCTAACAAGCCCTCTAGATAATTTAGGGCATATATACCGTGTAGATGTTTGCTAAAACACCAGTGCCAGTATCCAGTCAATACAAGGGGCATTCTTTCTACTTTATTGCATTAAAAAATTGTAGAAAGACGTCACAGAAAAATGTGACAAGAGAGAGAACTCCAGTTTCAGAAGCATTTTAAGTCAGTTCACCTCTTGTTTATTTTTCACCAGAAGCAAGACTGCCATCAGAAAGCTGTTTCCTTCTGGCATTGCTAACTCAGTGCTCGCTGTATTCCCACATTATCATTCCCCTTTCCTGTTTTTGTACTCATTGCTGCTTTCAGAGGACAACGAGTAGGGGCAGGAGGAAAATCGAGATGGGAGCCCTTGGCTTTCTGAATAGCCACCTCAGGAAGCGGAGCATTTAACAAATGCACTGAAATGCTGATTTTTTAATTTTCAGGTCAGTTAGCCAAAGATGCGATGTACAGAAAGGAAAAAGTGACATCCTAACAACCCCTGAGGTTTCAAAAACAACAATCCTGTCCATCCAGAAAAAGAAAATCATACCTACCATCTCTCTCTCATCCCATACTCTTTTAAAAATATAGGATGTTTAATAAAAAGTGAACAAGATTTCACTGCAAACATCTTTTTGCCAGCACAACTCTCAAAATTGCCTAAGGGCTTAAGATACTCAGATGCTTTAACTAATAACTGAACAGGACATTGCATTTCGTAGGAGGCTCTCAGACCTTTGTCAGGGCTTTCTTCCCCACGTACACATACTGAAGTGGATGGATCATTCTGGAGATGAGTCACGACTGAAACAACAGAATAAACTCCCATCAAATGTTGTGGGGTTTGTGTTTAACATTCTCCAGCTCCCTTTTCAGAGTATTTGGCAAGGCTCTGGCAAACGCTCCTCCTGCAGAAATCAAGCAGCTATTTTATTTGTCAGTGAAATAAATCTAGAGGTGCTTAAATATTCATTTCACCCACCACTTATCTTCTTCTGCTTCAAGTTTGCTCCCTCCCATAGCTGACAAAGGAGAAAGGAAAGCCACCGAGAGCAGGGCAACTGCTGACACTGAAAACACAACCAAGATGGGTTTCCGAAGCTCCAGACCACAGGAGATGCTCAAGCAGATTGGCTGCTGTAGTTGCTTCACGCTTCTGAAGATCACCCCAGACAACGTGCTTGAATATATACAATGCTTGAATGTGCAGATTGACTTTCACTTCTAAAGGGTTCGGCAGCAACACCTTGTGGCTAAAGGCCAATTAACACATTTTGGGGGAGGGGGGGCGCGGAGAAGTGAAAGTTAAGGGCGATCGAGTCTTTGGTGCACAAGGAAAAGCAAAAGGAGCCACTAGAAACCAAACCTAAGCCCAGTGCTTAGTGCTGCCATGGTCTATCTGCGCTATACCCACCTGCTTCTCCAAAAATCTTTACATACCTGTACCCACTTCATTAAGCGCAGACACCACAATAATCATTGCGATCCAATTCAACTTGCACATAAATCACTAATGAACTCAGAACACACAGAAGGTACCAAACCTGAAACCGCACGTAGTGGCTCTGTCTGTCACCAACACTAATCTCAGGGACATCAGGGGACACTGGGTACTTATTTGGGCAGCTGGCCTGCACTGCAATCTGCCTTACTGTACCTTCACACGTACTGCTCTCATTTAAAAGCTACAATAAACATAATTACTGATATTGCGAATATACCTTCAGTTATCACATATACCTTATGCTATGGACACTTGCACCTTTGATTAGAGTTACTTTTCAGAAGCATGTGTATTTATATTACTACTGCTCTCACATCTGCACAGAGTATATAATTTCTTTTGCGTCAGCAGATACCGTGACTAAGTAGCGTTAAGAGTGAAATGGGCATCACAGCAATCAGTGTTTTGTGCAAGTCATCTTATCCACAGGATTTTGCACAGTCCCGTGGTTATGGGTGAGCAGCAGAAATGGGTGGGAGCTGCAGATGGGCGTCTGCAGCCACAAACCTGCATCCAAGCGGTGCACAGCAGATGGCCATCCACCGCTGACTTTGATACCCAGTCAAACACCATTTTGTACCACTACCAATGACATGCAGGAGTTTTTGTGGTGAAAAAAATATGCGTATATACACACACACACATATGTATTTTATATATAGACTATATATATAATTTATATATATATTTATATAAAATAACTAGTGCTTTCAATTCACTTAAAACAATTCACATAAGGAGAACCTTTATTACAGGTATTTTCTTATATGTTTGCATTTGCCTTTTGTTCTGTATTTTTGCTTGTGTCATCAAATTAATACAAAGACTTTCTACTTAGCTTATAAAGCATTCACTTATAAAAAAAACTTGATGTGAACTTGTTTGAAAGACAAAAACGCAGAAAAGAAAGAGCAGAGCTCCAACCATGCATTAGACTCACGCTTGTTCAACTGCATACCCAGCACAAAGGCATGACTCTGAACCCGCAAATCCTACATATATTTTTGTCATATAACCTGAAAGCAAACCGCAGCCAGGTCTAGTGGTAATTAAAGCTGAGGAGGGGACTTTGAAGGATGCCATGCAGTCACAGGCTGCAGTGCTCTCACTCATCTTAAAGAACAGAGGCATTTCAGCTGGCTGGACATTACAAACTCTTATGCCTAAAAAGCTGCTGGCTAATCATTTCTGTCACTATATGTGGTCCTCAGCTAAGGGAGGAATCTAATGGAGAACAGAATACATTGCTAATTTACTGTAGAAGTTAAATTTGGAGAAAAAATAGTATTCTGATGGGCTGTGCATAAGGTGAGGAGGCAGGAAACATGGGGAAAATATGCTACGTGCAGACTTCGGGGGAAAAAAGTGCGGTCTTAAAAAAAGTGGCCAACTCTAAAAGTAAGTTCATTTTTCTCCTGGCTTAGAAGAGACTAAAAATAAGGGGTTTTACCAAAACAAATCATTAAGTGTATAAACATGAAAATTAGTTTTCCCGCTAGCAAGCATTCATACACCATAGTCACTGAGTAGCAACACGCAAGGAGCAAGCACACTCACACAGTGCTCAAAATTCACTATTTCAATTAGACAGTCAGTCCCTTAACGGACGATAATCCATCATTCCTCAGAGACTGCAAACATACCAGCACTTCTTTTAGCACTCATCTGAGAGGAAGACGAGAAAACACTGTAAAAGAAATGAAAGACAGGCCACCTCCCCTTGCAACCCAACAGAACAGTTGCTCCTTTTTATGAACAGGGAAAATACTTTGCAATTTCACTGAGCTTTTACTCATTTGTCCCCATGTGCTGCATAGAGGTGGTTTGCATTTTTATACCATTTCACAGACAGGAAACCAAAGGACAAGTAGCACAGCACAGGCAAAAGAAGGCTCCACCTTTCCATCCCTCTGCTCTTACATGTGTGGCAGAAATAGGCTTTTTTTTTTTTATTTTAATTTGACAGCAACCTTTCATTATATTCCTCTGCTTTCCAGAGCTGCTGCTATCCAATAAGCTCAGCTGGGGATGTACAGAAATGAATAAAGAGGCAATTCCTTCTCCAGGAAGCCTGCAGTTGAACCTCCCAGTCCCCCAAGCCATTCTACAAAGACACCCGTGCCCACACAAACCTTGCTGACTTTAAAGATGGGCCGACAATGCAGAATTGTTCTCAACAGCTACATCGGGTCAGACTAAAGGTCCATTTCATCCTGCACCCAACAGAAACCAAAAGCATATACCTGGGAAAGGGCATAGGGATACAGATCAAGTACACAGTGAAACCACCATGTAACGCTGTCTCCTATCCCAGCTCAAGTACAGGGACAACTTTGTCCTCTTCAATTCAAGGTGGAACTAAAGTTGTACTAAATGCAACACAGCAAGTCATCATGGATTGATCATCACGGCACAGGATTCTCTATCAGGCTCTCCTGCCCATTGCCCTGTTCCCCACTCACCCTTGGTTGCTCCTCTCTACCTTGTGAGCTTTGGGAAGCCAGCCTCCTTGCCGAAAGCCATAACTGTGCTTCCCAGAACGACACCTGATCTCATCCAGAGTTTCCTTGCGCCAACTAACACAATTAGTAATGTGGCAAGGGGAAATTTAATAAAAGCAAACCGAAATGGGAAATGGTGTTAGTGCTGGCAAGAGGAAGCTCCATAATAAAGAAATCATTCTGAGTTACAAGTAAAGTTAACCAATGAACAAGGTTCTTAAAGTTTAAGCTTTTAGCATTTTACATATTTAGAAACTCTTTAAAATGTTAAACCAATAAAGAAGAGAGACCCATGATGCAACTTTTATGTTGCCTAGGACTTTGCCGATACTACTCACACGAACCTCCCCACTCAAAACCAGCACTAACACACTTGACAGTCTTGGACATGAGGTCCAACTACAGCAGGCACAGCGCCTTACCTCCATTACATCTGCTGGCCTAACAAGATAGCTCATGTCGTTTGGTGTCCTGCCAAATACACTGTCGAATACACTGTGCCAACACAGGTGGCAACATCAAACTCCGCGGAAATTCATGCTGCTTTGGGTTTTGCAGGTCTGCTGTGCAACACAGGATAGTAAGGGTGGTGGACATAAAACAAATACAAACAAGCCTCAATCCTACAAAACAGGCACGTTAGCAGGACGATTAACCAGTAAAGGTACTGAAATCCTGAGAGTCGAGGTATTCCCACAGCCACTGTTTGCAGGGTCAGTCACTGCCCCCCTTTCCCAACAGTATGTCAGTGCCACGGTGAGCCTATGATTTCTTCCATCCAGCTCCATCCCAGGTTCAACAAGTGAAGGCTCATCCATAGAACTTCATCTTACCCTTAGCTCCCCCCAAAAGACACACTCCTGATTAGCTATAGTCAAGGTACCATGGAGAAATTTATTTTAATCAAATACAATAGCTTTTTTTCTTGCTGCTGATGCTTTGCCTTTTGCGCACTTGTCTATTTGTCTGTCTTGCAATTTTAAATACGAGAGTACAAATCAGCATTGCTGGGAATCAAGGAACTAACACAAGTGATGATTATTTTCCCATAAAACCAGTTATCTATGTGGTTTGTGGCAGAAAGAGAGAAGGTTTGGGGGACAAACGAGTGCAGTCAGAAATCAGAAGAAATACTGCTCCTAAGTGGAATATTAACATTTCCACCTGGAAAATATGACAGGAGGAATCAGTGAAGTACACTAAGCAAAATCACTGCAGTTCACAACTGGAACATTTACAACCTATTTGACTGATCTTTAATGTTTCAGAGTTGTAGAAAAACCCTAACTGGAGACCAAATTCTTTCCTTCCTCTTCTCCCTTGCTCCATAGCTAGTGATAGTGCTCAGCAGGATTCAACTGGCGAATCTGGCTGAATCCAGCCCAACTATATCTCACCTACTGAAAGAAAGAAGGGTCCACAAAGAGCCAGGAACTACTCCGTGCCTCCCACAAAAGCCTGGGGTGTCACTGGCATCGGGGGGGTGACCAGCCCAAGACCCACGTTTAGGATGTGGCACCACCACCCCTGGTTACAGCCCACTGCCGGAGAGCAGCCTCTGCCCTTGTTTTTTTGACAGGCTCATTTCTTGCATTGCTGCCTCTAAAAGGAAAAGCAACATGAAGGCCAGCATCCTGCATCACAGCCTACAGAAAAGTGCTCTGGCTCAGAGCCTCTCACTCAGAAAGCTTTTATTCATAATACACAGCATATGAAGAACAGGAGAAGGAAGCATTTGATCATTTCTGCCCCCTTGACCACACACCTCGAGACAGTAATGCAAAGCATGTGTGTGCCCTTACACAATTTCCTTTTCAACAGCAAGTGCCTTTTGGTTTCGTTAGTCAGTGTCTCATTTTCTCCTGCTCATGTTTCCAGCCTCATGCCACCAGCTATTTAGCTCTTCACATTTCATCTCCCAGCCCTCTACCCTGCCACTTCCTTGTTTAATACATTTATGAACAGACATACTACTCCCGCTCTCCATACCATTTCTCAGCTTATTGATACCAACTCTTCATGGTAATGACCCAGAAACAACATGCCCAGGCTCTGCTCCTACCCCAAAAATGAAGAGTTAGCCAACCCCACCTGCTCAGCACTGCTAAGTGAAAGGCCCTAGTGATGCCCACGCAATACCTCTTTGCTGGGCATCATGGTGGCCAAGCATTACTCTGAACTTCTTTTTCAATATTAGTTTTCAGTCCATGCTAAACCCAAGGTGCCTGCAGGCTCCAGTCTGTACAAGGTAGGTAGGGGCTGTAGGAAGGGATGGAGGGTGGTGGGGAGCTGAGGCTGGGGGACAACTGAAAGCCAGATGCAAAGGGGAGCTGTACACCTTCTAAAGAGGGCAATCAGAAAGCCTGAAAGACAGGTTTTCAGTTTACTTTGTGCTTTCACACATCTGTGATTATGGCTCTAATGATAATGTAAAGCCACAAGAATCCTTCTTCTATGGCATTTAACAGTATTAAAAACCATTGTACCTCTAAACATTCAGAAGCTAAATCCTAGACTTACTAAGCTCAACAGCAAAATTCTCTGTGACTTCAGCAGTACTCAGCTTTGGCCCCAGGGTATTGAATGCAAGCGCACACAGGGGCAAAACCTAATCTGCACTGATATTTACATAATTTCCCTGTATGTAAACTAATTAACATAGCCGCAATATTTGACGGTACTTCTGTCTTCCATGACTGATGAGTCAGAATTGCTTGTTCATAGTTATTAGCAATATAAACCTGCAATCAATCAGCATTGCTTTCACCCTGCAGAAGCAGGGAGAGAACAGCTACAAAAGCCATCAGGAAATAGCAATGGGCACCCCAGCCCCGGGACTGAACTGGGAGCATTAGTACTTGTCATAGACAGCAAGAGGAAATACTCTTCTTCATAACTATGAACTTAAAAATAGTATTTGAAAAGCAAATCTGTTATGAGAACAGAATTAAGCTACTGAGGTTCAAGGTGATCAAAGGATTTAGAAAAATAATCCAGATTTCACTCTATTTAAAAAAAAAAACCAAACAAACATTTCAAAGCTGAGAAAAGGGTTCTGTTTTTATTTCTTTGATAACAAGGCACAGAACAAGATCAGAGTCCTACCACGCTGCGTGCCACAGATACCATCACAGCTGCAAAGCACCTGAATGGGCAACTCCAGTCGCAGCAGCTCCACAGCCTCTCGGGGAAAAAGAGCTGTGGTCTCCTGGCTCCCACCCTGGAGCACCATTCACTACACCATGCCATTTTTCTCCTATTCCAGTGATATCTGGAAGCATGTACATTTTTTCCTCCTTACCACATGCTTTGAGGCTGATTTTCTGGTGCATCCTTGTTCTCCTTTACACTTCTTCCCAATATTCCCTAAAACTTTCCCTACGGGCACTCATTTCATCCAAGCCTTTCTGGTATAGATCTATAACAAAGCAGCAAACAGGATAAAAACTGGGGGAATTGCTAAAGGCAGCTGCACACAGCACCAAGGGTATACTCCTAAATTTCCAGGTAAGCACAACGAACACAGCACCTTAGACTGCTGTAATTTTCATCAATTTTAAACTTTGTCCTAGAGTACCTCCAGTGACTAACCAAATACTTGAACCTACTAGATGCACTGGCTAATGACCAGGTAGGAATGATGAACTAGAGACTGGTAAGCCAGCTTGCAATCCCTAGCACCAAGAGTCATGTATTACCTTAAGGGTGAAAGTCACTCCCATCTTCTGTTTTCCATCTCTTCTTTGACATTCAAATCAAGATACAAAACCAGTCGTGCAGTCTGATGATACAGAAAGGTGCCTGCGTCTCCTGCAACACGTTTCTTCCCCTTGACATTGAGACCAGATCAGCATTCCCACAGACAGCATCTGAGCTGAGCTCAGTTTGCACTTGGAAGACTTTACGGATACCAAGCCTAACTCACAGAGTTTGACTTTATTGGCACAGAAGCAGTAGACCATGAAGTTCACATGCTACTTTTTGCTTACACCCAACCATACTCAGCATTTTCAAAGCAATAAAACTGTTTCCATACAAAACACAATGCAGGCACGTCCATGAGATGTCGCAGGAGTTGGCACCAGGTAAAGAATGGAAGATTATAGGTAGGGAAGAGAGGAATGGGAAACTGAACACCTGGAAAAGCATAGAGGTCACCAATTTACTCATTAAGAGAATCCATCAGCAAACAGGACAGTGCAATTCACTGGGTAACAACCATCAAAGCGAAACCAAGAAGTCTTCAGGGCCACCTCTATTCTCACTTGTGGCTTTTATTCCTGAGGATATTCAGAGTCACGAACAAGATCAAAAGCAGGGCTGATCTCACACGCTCAGAAAATCCACATCAGATTTTTTTGGCAATAGTTTCCTCGGCATGGTTAATTCACCTGGGATCTTCCATCCCACCTCTGCCTCTCACAAGCACCACATTAAAACTTACCTCCTGCTTGCGAAAGACCACGTCTCGGGAAGTGGCTAACACTGATTATGGCCAACAGCCTGTTATGTGCCCTTTTTAAAGCACATGCCGATGCAAAAATGCCCAAGAGAGTTGTTTCTTCTGCATTTGGCTTAAGGCAAAAAAATACAGCAACACAACAATTATCCTGGTATTTATCCTCCACTAAAAAGATAAGGGCTGTGATGGCAAGAAACAGCAAGTGGGTTCTTCATGTGCTTTCCCAGGATAGCAGTAGCTCTTGGGAAAGCAGGGTGGCAGAGAAGGGAGGAGGTATTCCCATTAGGATACTATTCTCCATCACAGTTCTTTGACATCAGTAGGATCATTCCTATATCTGAAATAGAGTGCTTTATTTCAAAATCAGGTGTTTAGACTGGTGGTTTTTTGCACCTTGGGGTTTCTTTTGAAGGGCAGGCAGGAGGGGAAAGCCAGCGTAAAACAACTACTTGCCTTACTCTCATTAATCATAACAGGAGCAAAGAAATTTCTCCTCACTATTGCAAGCCAACATAAACCCCAGAAAAACAAGAGTACTTGATGTCTAGCACTTCATGAACGTTCTCCGTGAACTTCACCTTCTTCTCTGCAGTCTCCCCTGGTCCCACGCTGCTGCCCAACCTGTTCTGCCTACAAAGGAAGGCCAGGGCAGGGCCTGGAAGGGTTTGGACCCATTTTTCACCCAGCAGCAACAGCACTATGTGCTGATTCTGCAACATTTACTATTGCTTCAACCTCAGCGCCCTCAGACGACCAAACCCTGCAGGCCTCGCACAGCCAATCTTCCCTGACACAACAAGAACACCATCCAAATCTCAACACTGGCATGCAGCATGCGTCTATCTGCAAGAACAGGATCTCTGCTCGCAGCCTCACACGGGCCGCCTGGCCAACAGTCAGAAGTCTGGGGGAGGAAAGGCTACGTGTTTGTTTACACCCTCCACGGCTGGTGGGTGGGAAGGGAGCTGGGAGGGATCGAGTAGGCAAAGATGGGGCGCACATCCTTAACCACCACTTTCAGAGCGGCTGAATCAGCGCTGGGTGGATGGCTATTTATTGCTGACACAGGCGTGCAATAAATCACTACCTTTCTGGAGCAACAAGGAAGTTGCAGGGGTGACTGAGTCATCCTCCATCCTGACGCCATTCCAGGAGCGGAGCCATGTACGTCCCCCGGCTTTGGGCTGTGCCCATGGCCCAAAAATAGCTTTTAAGCCAAATCCTGTAGTCATCATTCAAAGCTGAAACGCTTTATTTACACTCAGCAAGAATTCATGTATGTTTTTGACACTGCTAAGAGTAACCAGTGCTTAAATGATTTGCTTAACAAAGGAGTCTATTTAACTACAAGAGTTACACCAAGTATGCAATGTTTTCTGACCCACACAGAAGCTAATAATTTGCATTTTATGGAACTCCTTTGCACAGACAATCCATCTTAATGGCCAACAACACACTGTACAAAAATTAATAATTGAAAAGCAGTCGTCAGCACTGTTATTTGCGTTACAGGTAACTTACAAACCTTGTGAAACTGTAGTATTAAATTTCTAATGACCTTCTGGAAAGCTGTTCACTTTCAGAGCCTTTTTTTAAGGCATGAGCTCACAGAACGCCAAGCAATTGCGAGGGCTGTACATGACAGGAACCCGGAGTCTGTGGGAGAGGCCAGGCAAAAACCCCTGTCACAAAGATGTCAGCCCGATCCTCCTTTGGCTGAAGAAGTGACTCTGACTTCATGAACCCCCTCTCTCTCCAGCCAGTCACTTGACCAGGCTTCTCCGACAAATTTCTACCCTAATGCCACATTAATCCGACTTCATCCAGTCCCCACACATCTAAGAAGCTCCAGCTCTTTTTCTGTCAAATCATTGGCTTTTAAACTACTTCTGTTGAAGCACCCAAGCATTTGCTGTGGATGAAAAAAAAGCTCAGAGACTAGCACAGAAGTGTAAAGGCAAACAAAAATTACATCACGAAGCCTGGGATTTTCATAGTCTTAGGGAAATTGGTCCCCTGAATCCCACTGCATCTCAATGAAGAGTCAAGTGCGTAATTTTCCATTATGCTTGTAAAAACCCCCGAATAAATGTACAACTAAACGTAGCTTCACAAGGCTGAGCATTTATTATTCTAAGTGCTGTTACTAAGCCTGAGGCCTCTTATTCCATTATTTTTTTTTTTTTTTTAGGAAATAGTCTCACTCTTGCCAAACTGTCAAAGATGCAGAATGCTAGTTACAGGAAAATCCACCTCAGAGTCAGCTCCTGTCGTTGGGGAGGAACAACAAACAAACCCTATATTCTGAACTGACAATCATCATGATCTGCCCATTAGTGTTGCGTCACTCTTCACCGCTCTGTCACACTGATGGAGTCTGTCTGTTTGTGTTGGGGATGGCAGTCACTCCTCACTGCTGACGTCTTTGCTCAGGGCTGTGCCGCGGTCTCCGGTACACAATCTGCTCCAGAACATGCGGACTGGCTGTTGCCATTTCAAAAGCTTTCCTGGCATATTTCTGCAGACTGAAACAGGAAGATTTTGGGCAGCCAGGGGCTGATTTACCTCTATATGAACGCCTGCGGGTGTAATTTCGCGCAGCTCTTCCAAACAAAACATTTTCACTGCAATAGCAAAGGCAAACTCCCCCAAACCCAATTTGTTTGGTGGTTAATTAGTATCCTCCACTGCAACGTCTGAGACAAAAGAAAGCAGCACTCCCCTCCTCCCACAAGCATCAAGACTTTTTAGTCTCGAAGATATACCTTATCTGAGATGACCAAAGCAGAACGGATATGGCTTCCTCTTTTTTTTTTTTTTTTTTTTAAACAGAGGAAAAACAATAGAAATTATCTCAGAAGCTTGTTGATTGGGAGGTTTTGATTTTCATTTCAGTAGCACTGGCCAGGCACTCTTAAATTATAGGCTCCCACACCTGAAAACTAGGTAGCAATTTAAAAACATAAATCATAAGAAAAAACAACTATGACCATAAGAACTTTGAGTGGTAAAAATAACAGTGACAGTATTAGAAAACCCTGGTTGGCTTTTCTTTCACCCACTAATAAAACAAGTCCCAGAAGTACTCATATGAGTTTCTCCTCTATGCATTTCTGTGGCAGGTGAAGGGGAGAGCCGCCAGATCTGCTCCCCTGGATTCAGTCCGGCTTATTCAGCAGCTTCAGTTCTGCTATTTCAGATTCTTGCAAAAATAAAGGCTCAGAAGAGAAAGCTGAGCCTCTGGGCATCCACCAGACCACAGCTACTGCGCGCACGTAACAAGCACAACTGCACTGGAAGAAAAGGAATGGTACCCTGTCCTTCAGCATCACATGGCTGACCACCCTCAGCAGCCCAAACCACATCTTTAAACATCCTACTTCAGAGAACACCCTGCTGCTGAAGGTGGCTTCCTAGTGACGGAGTGCTGTATAAATCCATCTGCAACAAAAGACCAAACTCCTGCATATTTTATCGGTACATTTATTGCACATCAGCTGCATTCCCTGTAAGACGCAGCTGAGATGAGGAGGCCTGTAGACAAAATTAAGCAGCAGGATCCAAACTGGGTATTGCCAGAAGAGAGAAACATCTTAGTCATCCCTCAAAGTTAGAGCTGAAATGGGCTTACAGCCCATTACCAGCCCTTAGAAAGACAGCATTTGTTTTGTTTTACCAGCCAGTTCTTTCCTCAGACTGTTTGCTAGTGGAGATGTGCAAATATCCGATATTCAGATCTTTATTGAATAGTAATTTAAACGGAATTCTCCAAACAGAAAGGCAAACTTCAACAAGCCCTTTTCCCCAGGAGTGGCACACCAACATCAGCACATCATCTAGAAACCTGAAAAGTTCACAGAAAATGCCGCTGCCACCATAAGAAAAGGAAGGAGAGCAATTTGTTCCTTCCTTCATGTCTTCCTGCTAAAACAATCTCCCTGCCCAATATCCTAAATTGCACAGGCTCCACAAATCTAATTAGCCATGACTCTAAAACACAGAGGTCTGTCTGCCAAACGTGGATAATCACATTAAAGTTGTTTTGCTTTTATTAATAAAAACTTGGGATGGGATGAGATAAAAATCCTAAGGAGCAAAGTCTAAAAGGTAAGTCCCTCCCCCTCGCCGAATAAAGAGCTATCTTTGTGTGGATAAACTCCTCTATTGGGCAACTTGGATAAACTTTTCCTTGTTTATTATAAAAGCACAAGTTCACCAAGGTCCTTTTATGTCTTGATGTATGAAGTTATTCCAACTACCTATCATTTCACGGAGTCAAAGGGGTGAGGCTATGGTATTTATAGATACGTTCAGGGCTAGAATTTTGGTTAGCAACAACATAGTTATGGCCTCAATGCCTAACACACACTTTTGGGAAAATGCCCACCTATATATATAGATCCTGGAAAGTTTTTCCTATTAAATACATATTTCAACTGAACTTGCTTTTTATCTTTTTCCAAACTTGATGGTTAAAGTCTATTACTTTCTGTTAGATACAGAGACAGAAGAAAAACAAATGGAGGCCACTTCCATAGTAAGAGGAAAGACCCTGATGCGATCCTGATGCTTTCAGACACTTTCACTGGTTTGGGTTTTTTTTATTAGCAATAGCACTCCACTCTCAAAAACGGGGCCTCAGTTTTACTAATCACATGCCACACATTAAGAGATTAATCTCTGCAAACAACTCAAAATGCAAACAGATAGACAGTGCTCCACAAAAGAGAAAGAATGGTTTTCCATGATTCAGATAACAAATTACAAGCTCATAATGGTTTAAAAATCTGTTTCTCCAAACGTCTAATCCAGAGCCCTGCCTAAAGGCTGTTCAGGATCGGACCAACACTCCAGTTAAATCGTTTGGCATTGGCGTCTCTTCACTCCAGAATTACCTTCCTTTGAAGCAAGTGACAGCAGACACACAGGCAACGGATGCTGTTGGATTAATACTCTGTTGCAGAGATCTTATCCATATGCATGTACTCTTGTTGTGTATAGCATTATTATGTAAGCGTCTCTATTTTTAAAACAAGCAGAAAACGTTTGTCTGGTCACTCTCTACTATTACCCCACCCGTAAACCAGTAAGCTGAAATTCCACCCACTTTAATCATAAGTTTTACAGGCTTAAGGGTGGAATAACAGCAGAAATTACAAGATGAAGATTTTTTGTTTGCTTTAAAAACATGAAAATTTTACCCCTTTTTATCAATAGGATTTCAGAAGCTGCCATAATAATAAATAAATTACCAACCTTTGGAGGGCTTCTTTTAATACACCAAACATAACTGCCGTTACCACCAGTACCAAAGTCTAGTATAACAAACTCTGTAACCCAGATGGCCCCTGTAACCCCGACTGACTCCTGGACCACCAGTACAAAAGCAATCAGGTCAGTTCACAGTCAAAAGATCCTGCTTCCCTGCCACACGAAGGAAAAGCGGAACTTAAGCTTTTTAACACCCATCTATTCCTGAAATGGTCTGGGATGGCATGTTGAAAGCTAACCTAAAGAACAATTCAGGGACCGACACATTTTTTTTTCCGTATGATGCTGCACTTATTGGAATCTTCATTTCTTAACTTCAAGCTCTTTAATACAATTTTTCAATTCTGTTCCCCACATCCTTCCATATCCCCTAAAATGTTGCACCAGATACCTTGCAAAGATTTCCTTTGGCAAGAACTTCAAACAACACTGCTGAAGTCACTCTTCGGCATACAGCAACTCTTTTGTTGTCCGAGTTGTTCTGCACCAAGCAAGACTTACTGCAATCTACGTACAGGGTGTATAGCTGCAGAAATCACATCACTTCTTGTATTTGAACATTTTTTTTTTGCTTGCAACCACCAAAATGCTGCAAGTGTAACAGTACCTATCTATGAAACGTGACTGTAAATAGGGCTGGGAGCATACCTTACTGCAAACATATAGCAGTTATCTTTATATACATTCTAAGACCTGTTAACATCCCTATACATAGTACTTTTGCATGTAAAAATCTAAAAAGGAAGATATTCTTCCAGAATTCAGATAAAAATCATAGGGCGGACACTTCAACGGACAAGCCATAAAAGGAATAAAATAAAATCCTTTTCAGACTGCACAATTATACCTGAAGTTCACCGACACAGGATGTTATGAACACTAATGCCATAAAGGTTTTCAAAACAAATCAGACATTTTTCAGAGAAGACAATCCGTCAGCAGCTATTAAACAAAACAGCCTCAACGGAACAACTGCCAGCCCAAAGATTTCCTGAAGTGATGACTGCTGGAAGGGTTTACCAGGAGGAAGAGAACTCTGTAGTTACAGTTTTCCTATGTACCTGTAAGCGGCCCCATCAGAAAAGATACTGAGCTCGACAGATCTCTAGTCTGACCAAGAATAACTGCTCTTATTCAGTCCATAAAATTGAAGATGACAAGATACCAACCTGTTAATAAATCAGAGCTGAAGTAGACTAGTACCAGTAAAAGAAACAGGCTTAAAATTACTGATTGCATATCACGTTCCACACCGCCTCCTCTCTGAACGGCCTACAAGAACATGGCCTGAACAATATTACTTATTCCCAAAAGTACCTCTTTAGATTCCAGTATACCCGAAATGTGCTTGTGTACATTTAGTCACAAATATGTTATACAGCACAAAGATGAGCCAGTAGCATAGTGATAGATATTTGCAAGTGCCTGTGAAATCCCTTTGCAATTAGATGCCTGCTTACATAGAATTAAACACAGGCAGCAAGGAAATAAGTAACAATAATACTAAAAAAAAACCCTTTCCAGAGTATGTTTGCATGTCTATTCAAAACATAGTGCTGTTCCATCATCTTCTGCGGAAGGATGGAAGAACAGCATCCTGAAGGGTACCTTACCTTTCCCTGAATGAGAGGAAGGTTGGAAGGGCTCAGCCTCCACGCCGACACGAAGGCCTCCAGAAAACTGACTGCCAGGAGTCAGTTATTCCCCCTTTCCCCCAACCACTTGATGCCATTGCATACCGTAATAACAGCGGGCATGTTTCACGCTATGGTATTTTTAGAGCGAGGTCCACCTGTATAGCACCAGAGCCCACGCGAGATCACTGCGCTGCAACCGCAGACCGGGGTCTGAGCGAGGCACTGCGTGCACAGACGCACAAGAGAGGTCCCTGCCGTAACACCGACAAACGCCCCCCTATCCTCCCGGCGCTCCAGCTACTTCCCCCACATCCCAGGCTTCCACCTTCCCTTTTCTATATTGGCTCTTGTCTCTCCCGGCAGGGTCTCACCTCTGGTACACCAGCGATGCCTGCGCCGACCTTTGCCGAGCAGCACGCACGTCATCGCCTCCTCTCTGCGCAGATTCAGGGAGACAAGCCTTAAAAATCTCTCCTGCAGCCCCGCTGCTTCCACGACAACAAGAAGAAATAGCCAACTAATAATGGACTGGTTGAAGGGCTGCCAGCTTCAGCAAACGTGTTTGGAATTATATTTTTTTTTTAATTTTATTTAAAGAGCTTCCAGTTGAGCACTGGTCATCTTCCTGGACCCAACACCTGCGCTGCAATCAGCACAGAGCCTGCACAGCACCCCCGGCACGATCGGACTGTGCACAAAGACGTTTGCCGAGGCCTTTGCTTGTCAACTAAACGAAGCTGAAAGTAAGTTTGCCCATGCGTGTGCGCAGCACCTAGTGCACCACAGAAGCTCCGGAGTATAGACAATCAATTGTAAGTGCATTATAATCCTGAGAAGTTTACCAAAAATTTATTTACTATGTTACTGTGTCCGCTCATTGTGTTTTTGTCCAATATTTGCACTACACTAACGGCAGCACATCTCTCCAATGTAAACAGTCGCCCTAATCCATGTTGTTATATATATCATTTGTTTACCCAAAGTTGAATGATCATTTCAACCTTCGTTAATCTGATTGCGTAACAAACTACAGCAGCCTTAAATAACCAAGCTGCTCCCTCCAGCACGGATTAGTTGAAATCACTCATTTCAACACCCCCCTTCTTTTAAAAAACAAAATGAAACAGATAATGGAGAAAGAAGAAAATAAAAGTGCCTGGCCATTGCTTTTGCAGCCGACTACCATACAAGACATATCACGGCGTGCAGATGCAGCGCAATAACTTCACACCTGGTGCAGGCTGCGAGCACAAAGTAAAGCGAAATGTTTTCAAACGCTGAACAATATTGCGCAATTAAAGCACATTCTGCTAGATCTTATTCACAGCTCCAGTGCAGGCTATTAAGCAAACTATACAGCATGGATTTTCAAAACAAGTAATTGCACGTATATAAACAAAGGCCATAATTTACACGGCAGATCCCATAAAAGCTTATCTACCACATGATGTCACACCCATAAATTACAACTTAAAGCGCTAGTGTCAAACTGGTCCTGCCCTCCCACCCCAAAATGAACATGATTAATATCAAACACTGCTCATCCATGCCTGCACCTCTTGGAAATAAACACATATGAAGTACCTCCTGAGACAGAGCAGTGTTTAAAGATTCTTCAGACAATAAGAAGATTTATAATTATTATTGTATTACATCATCACAAAGTCTTAAACAAACCAAGCTGCCTCATTATACAACACTTAAGATAATATAAGGTTAAACAACATCAAGCAGTATCGGTGCACTCCACTTGTACCAAAGGGCAAACACCTCCAGCCCCCATTCACGGGAGATCTTCAGAAACACATAGCCTCACGGCTATTATCAAACAGCGCGTTAGAAAAGCAAAACCAGAACACACGTATTTCTTTGAACAGACTCAGGACCAGAATTTTTCCATTGAAATCCAACCAACCAAGGCATGGGGAAGGTGAAGGGCAGGCAAATGGGAAACCAAATAAGGTGAGGAACGTGTTTTGGCATCTCTCAGTTTTAGTTCACCAGTCCATGATCAGCTCATGAGAAATCAAGAGGCAGTATCGGGGGCTAATAAGAAACCGCCTATTGATCGCAGCTGGCTTTCTACAGCACGGAACAAAATTCATCCTCTTGACTGATACCCATGGTGGCAGTCTCATCGCAGAAGTTACAGAGAAGACGGGCATCAGCAAACGACTGTCTAACCAACGTATCTGAATACCTTTGTAAGGGAAAGCAAGCTAAGTATCTCTGCTCCCGGCACAAATATCTGCTCCTCTGAGTCCGCAGTACCCACGAATCTGTAACCATTATCCCAGTGCCCCCATGATCCGCCTGCTCCAGGGGACTACCTACACAGCAGGCCCTGCACCACGGAAGAAAGAGGCTCCACCGAGTCTGTCCAGGCCAGCTGGGTCTGTGCCATCTCCATCACGCTCAGCCCGAATTCACCATTTCTGCGTGTTATTACGAATCTGACATCACATCAGTGCAAGCACAGTCTGACATCTACAGTTAACTCGGTGATGGTGTAAGTGCTGCCTGGCTTACAGGCGTTTGGTGTGGCAACACGCCTGCTGCTGAACCCTTGAAAGAGAAGACAGATATATATACATATTTAAAATTTGCTACAGAAAGCCTTGCAGTGACTTGTTTCTTCTCCATGAGGCCAGCAGACCTGCAGCGAGGGAAATGCAGCAAGAGACCCCCCTGCCTCACTCCACTTTTGAGCCGTGGCATCGCCAGCACCCCCCAAAGCAAAGAGATGCCGTTCAAGCCCCGGGTTGCCTGCCCGGATGGGAAAAGCCTTGCCCAGCTGCAGCCATTTCGCCTCCAAGCCGCGGCCCCCCCGGCCCCCCCCGCCAGCCCCGGGGTCTCGCAGCACTTGGCGAACTGCGGAGGAAGGCGCCCGCTCCCCGTACAAAGCCCGGCGGGGTCATGAATAAAACATCGCCTGGAGGAAGGCGGGGGGGGGGGGGGATCGGGATACGGAGAAATAAGGGAATAAAAAGGCTGCGCGGCGGCCGGGGGACGCAGCGGCGGGCACGGCCCCGCGGGGGGTGGGCCCCCGGCACCCCGGTCCCGGCCCCGGCCCGGAGCGGGGGCGCCGCCCGCCGCCGGCCCAGGCCCGGGCCTCCGTGGGGGAAGCGGCGCCCCCCGGCCCCCCGCCCGCGGCTGCCCCCCCCGCCGCCCGCCCCCGCCGGCACCCGGGGGACGCTCACCTCAGAAGCCGCCGCTCGGAGCGGCTCCCCCGCCGCGGAGAGCCGCCGGCAGGCGCCGGGCGCGGCTCGGGGCCCGGGCTGGAGAGGACGAGGAGGCGCGGGGGACCGGGCGGCTCCAACTAAGTGTGCGAGCGCGGCGGCGGCAGTGGCGGCGGCGGCAGCCGGGCGCGGAGCGGCCTCTCCGGGGAGCCGGGGCGGGCCGAGGCGGGGAAGGGGTGGCACGGAGCGGGGGGCGCGCCCGGCCGTCACGGCGGGGAGGCGGGGAGAGGCGGCGGAGGAGGAGCCCCCGCGCAGCGCCCGCCCCTCCCGCCGCCGGCCCGCCGAGGGGTTGCGGGGGCCGGGAGGCCGCTCGCCGCCTCCCTCCTCCCGGGCGGGGGACCGAGCGGCGCCCGACGGCCGCCCGGGGCGGGGGGCCGGGGCCTGCGCGGCGGCAGCGTCCCCTGCCCGCCGCGGGCCCCGCTCCGGCCCTTCCTGCTGGGCTGCGAGGAGCGGGAGCCGTACCTCAGGCGGCGGCGTTGCCTCCGGCGGCGGCCGGTGCTGGGGTCCCCTTCCCGGGCGCCGCCTGACGCCAGCCCGCCTGCGCTCCCCGGCTGGAGGGGCCAAGCGACCCCATGTCGCCTTCTGTCTTCGGGGCCGGTGGGAGGCGGAGGGGCTGGCGCGGGGGACGGGGGACACAGGCCTTTTTTGAGAGGGCAGGTGCAAAATTGGTTGGGGTACTGAAGACAACGTTTAAAAATAAGAGCATGTCCTTTATTAAAAGGAAGGGTCTCATAACTGCCTGTGAAACGGTTATAAATTAATATTAAAATATACCCTTTCGAATGCTTTGTTTCAAACACAACTGATGGGCAAGGGTAACATCGTGTCATTTTTATAGTCATTTTGGAAATCCTTAAAAAAACTTCCCACTAGCCAATTTGTCCTTTTCCATTGACTGTTAGGAATGAAGTCGCAGCGATTATCAGCGCTGTGCTTTTCAGTTACTTCACCGAAACCTTGTTTGCATGTGGGGTTGGAAAACATGCTGGGATAAGACTTTCTCGGGTCAGGTTGTCATTAATATACTGTCTCATTTTATGTGCAGTCTTTGTGCGAGCAGTTCAGTATCCTGAAACGGCAACGGTGAGTGCAAGGACATTCCCACTCCCTCTCCTAAAAGCTTGTACCCACCTTAGTGGGTGGACTGTTCTCCTTAGGGAGAAGGAAGGCTCAGCACCCCCTGGAGAGTATCTCAAGCATCCACGGTCCGCAGTATCTCAGGGCAGGAGTCTGAGTATGTTGAGGTGAGAGAACACGAAGCATCTAGGCAAGGTCAGAGATGCAAAAATACAGAGCCTTGTGCCTTTGGTGTTCTTCGCCCACTTAGCAATGGGACAGAAAAGTGGTTCTCCACATTGTCCTGGAGGGTTTTTTCCCAAGAACACGATGCCTATCAATCGGCTTTATATCAGCATGTGCCCAAATTTTCACAGGCAAAACTGTGTTTCTCTATTCACAGAGGTAAAGTTTTTTATGAAAACGACTATTGACTGAAAAAAAAATTGAGCTTGAGGTGAAGCTTCTTTGAAGCTCCAGTTATAAAAGCTTTCTCAGATTGTTCCTGCCAGGAAGTGCTACCATGTGAATGAGAAAGACTCCAGCAAGCCTACATTCTTTTCATCACTTACAGTTTTAGTGTCTTTCAATAATCCAGGCAGATGTGTTTTCATCTAAGGACATTTTTCCTTCACCATTGTGAAAATGTAAAGATAAATAACTGTTTGCCAAATCCTTGGCAAGATCCCATTTGCAGTCATTTCTACCCCCCTCTTTCTAGAAATCTAATTATTTTTCTCTGCATTGGAAATCACTACCAGAAAGGTGGACATAAACAACATCAAGAAATTCCAAAAGGGAATATTTTCAACTCTAGGTTGACAACTTCGAAGTTGGCCAACTTTGTTTTTCACTCTTTTCACTGCAGAGAGCCTGGTACTGTTTCCAAAGATGTGTGGAGCATTTACAGTGAAAAATATATGATTGTTATGCTGCTATAAACTGTGCTTCCAATAAAAATGACCATATAAGAACAGCATAAAGCAAATATATTTTGTTTAGTCTCCACAGATAAACCTCCCTGATGTTTTCCTTGTGATGTGTGCAGCTAGTTAACATTCATAATTTAACTATTTGCATGTAAATCCATTTCCTTATGCACAAATTTGTTGATCAAGTCTTTGTCTACCACTCTCAAGTAGTCAAAGATATGTCTAAAAGCAGAAAATAGTTATTTCTCTGATTCTCATGTTTGTTTTACTCATTTTTGAGAAGAGACATTGTATACTAGACAGTTATTTTTAGAAGCTGGAAAATGATAAATAATGTAAATGATTTCTGATATCCAGAACATACTTGGTACAAAGTGTAGCCCACATCAACTGAGCCTGGTGCTCTGCCCCTGCCTAGTGGTGCCCGAACCAGGTATTAGTTCATTACCCCAAGAGTAAATTATGGTTTTAAAATCAAAACCAAGGGCTGGGGGTTGGTCCTGCAAGAAGATGACAACCTTCATCCTGACTTCTTTGTACAGTACAAAAGAAATCAGCTTTCCCAATTTGGTTCTCCTGGTGCTGTGGGAATGAATTGACTTGGATCTGGGGGAGCCATGGACTAAAGAGTAGCCAGAGACAAATATTTGCAAAGACAAAATGATTATTATAAGAAAAAGAAAAAACACACAAGCCCCTCAAAACTCTTGGAAAGGAGAAGGATGAGAATAGAAATGAGTAGCGAGAGAGTCAGTGGCTCCAGAGATTGCACCCAATTTTCTTCTTTTGAAAGAAGCTCCACCTCTGGGCCAAGTTCTGCCACATTAAATTTTGGGACCTTTTCTCCTCTAAGGCAATAGCTCGTGTGCCACTGAAACCCATGGGCTTATCACCAGGCAGCCCTCTCCAAGCAGGGCTACCTCTGCCATCGGTGGGAGGTTCCTTCATGTTGACCCTGACACAGCAGCACACTAGATGGAGCAGAGTGAGTTGGTGAGTTGGTGTCTCAAAGTCTGAAATCCTGCACTATGAGAGGTTATTTGTTGGCTTAATCTATGCGTTGTTTCTATTACAGTGAATCCGCTCGATTAGAGTGATTTTTACCCAGGCTGATGTATATTAACTCCAATGTGGGTGCAATCATAGTGGCATTATGTACTTGTTTTCTCACGCTTGTACTTGCATTATACTGTCATAGCACGCTTACATTCACAGAAGAGCATTTTCAGTACAATAACACTAGCTACATAGGGAGAGTTAAAAGTGCTACAGCTGGTGTATGTGTAGAACAAGTCTTGAAGATGTGAAATGTAAAAGGGAGCGCTGGAAACGGCAAGGCTCATAAGACAGCAGTTAAAATAGTGGTGCAGAAACATCAATTTGACCCGTTTATGCAAAAAAAAGTTATTTGGCTTTCATCAGAGTACTGCAGTGAAATCGATGTGTGTGTGTGTGCCACGCATGTTGCTTAAGTTATACCAATACAGCAATGCTTGCAGGGTTCTATCTACCTTCTTTTCTCCTAAAAATGGGAATACAGTTCACTTGTCTATGCCAAAGGTACACATGTTGTACCCATGTCCTACTTGTTATTGGTAAAAAAATAAACTGTTACTTTAATCAGGTAGTTGTTATCAGCACAACAACTGTCTGTGTTCCAAGCCTAAAAATTGTTGCAAATGCCTAAGTTATCCTGTTTTATTTTCTGAAAGGTACTGGTGATTTTCTGATACTTTAATGAAGCTCTACATTTCAGAAATGGGAGAGATTAGAGAAGTCATGGCTCGGCTTACAGACAAATAGGTGAAATTGCTGCACATTTTTCCCAATTAACATGAGTTCAGAACAAAAACTAAAATGCTGCACAAACTGCTGCCAGGAACAGTTTAAAGATTCTGATTAATTGGTATCGTCTAGACCGTGCTTGAGAGACGCTAACATAAACTCCACAATGACAAATTCATTTTCCCTTTAAGAATAATAGTTCCAAAACATCAGACCACTTCCTAAACATGCTGATACTCAAAGGTCTTTGTAAACATAATCTCTGGGGCTGGAAAATACAGTCACTGTGAAAGGACTGTGACAGCTGGGGTGATGAAGCCATTCCTCCATCCCGCAGGACTGGAGGAGAACTGGAGTCAGACTCGCATGGACCAGATAGCTGGTGCTGCTGGAGAATGAAGAGAAGGCACAGAAAGTCACAAGCTCTGTCGGTTCAGTTTCCTCCCATGGATTTTCCATGTCCTGTAAATTTTGAAGATGTCACGTACCAAAATTTTTACAAGATGGCAAACTCACCGAGGTGGATTTGGTGCTGTAAATCAACGAGCTGCTCTCTGAGCTGTTCTGCTGCTTGACAAACGATACAGGAACAGACGTGTGAACTTCATGGCTTCTTTTTAATGGTGCACTAACATCAAAGTCTAGCTTTACATATTTAAATTATTACAAATTAGTGGATGTTTGTTTTGCACAGTCTGGCCCTGCTCATTGCATTCACTATTTTTATTAAAATGGAAATTATGTTCATCTGCAATAAATAAAAAAATGGATCGCAAATTCTCAGCATATTAGAGAATACATTTTAACCAATAAATAATTATCTTAGTATAAATAATGCCCTTGGAAACATGAACTGCTCCCTTTCACCTCACTGAGCAGTACACCTGTTCAGTGGGCAAAAAGGAGTCTGAAATGTTTAAAAAGAGTGAAAGATTAATCTGCATTACTTAAGGCTGAATTTTCTTGTTCACATTTTCATCATCACAGAATAGGGCCTACATTAAAAACGTGGGACAGAAAGCAAGCCCAGCTGTAGGAGAAACCTATAGATACTCCTGGGAATTCTCAGGCGATCTTTACTGATCCCAGTTCTATATGCAGTGTTTGTTTATTTACTCTTCAGATTCTGAAGAAGCAAGATTACTCTGCTCTGGTGAGACCCCACCTGGAGTACTGCCTCCAGCTCTGGGGTCCTCAGCACAGGAAGAACATGGACCTGTTGGAGAGGGTCCAGAGGAGGGCCACAAAAATGATCAGAGGGATGGAGCATCTCTCCTATGAGGAAAGGCTGAAAGAGCTGGGGTTGTTCAGCCTGGAGAAGACCTTATTGCAGCCTTCCAGTACTTAAAGGGAGCCTACAAGAAAGATGGGGATAGTCTTTTTAGCAAGGCCTGCTGCAACAGGACAAGGGGTAATGCTTTTAAACTAAAGGAGGGTAGATTTAGACTAAACACAAGGAAAAAATTTTTCACAGTAAGGGTGGTGAAACACTGGAACGGGTTGTCCAGAGAGGTGGTAGATGCCCCATCCTTGGAAACATTCAAGGCCAGGCTGGATGGGGCTCTGAGCAACCTGATCTAGGTGAAGATGTCCCTGCCCATTGCAGGGGGGTTGGCCTAGATGACCTTTAAAGGTCCCTTCCAACCCAAAGCATTCTATGATTCTATGAATTATTCTCTTTATACCTGAGCTTGCAATTAGGCAAGATAAGATAAAATAGGTAGATAAGCCCTCCGATAAGCCATGCATATTTTGGATGCTGTATAAACAAGAATAAAAGGTCTGTGTCAGAGGATCCAATTCTGAGGTCCTAATTCCAGATTAATGACTTAGCAAAGCTGTCTATTAAATTCAGGCAAAGGTAGAGAGAGTAAAGAATAAGCAGGAACTTTAGTTTTTAGGTGCTCAACATTTGGACGCAGCACAGATACGGCTAAATTTAATACCTTGAGTTTCTTAGGCTAAAATATGTTTTGCGCTGGGACGAGTTGTAGGCCATGTGCCTATACTATAATAAGATAAACCAACCAAGATCGACTTGATTTGTGTGCCTGGAGGCACAGTTTGTCAGAAACCTCCACCATTTGCTATACTACTTCTCTAACAAGGCAATATACGATCTGAAAACACAGGAAATTAGTGACAAGTGAGGACTGGGTACTGTGGTCCTGTTTGGGCCACCAGCAAAAGAACCCTTTGACTTTCATGGTGCAGAATTGGATCCAAAGCACGTGCTGAGTTATGCTCACTACTGAGTTGGCATCAAAAAGCCAAGAACATTTTCTTCTACTCTACACTTGTTTCTCAGTACCAGTTAGGCTACCATGACTTTCTGTTTAAGCCTCTTAAGCTTTTACACAGCTCATTTTGACACTAAATTACGTAGAGAGCACTTATGTGAGCGACTCTGCCTCCTCCTCTGGAAAGGTGGACATCTACTGTTGGGAACATTGAGGGACACTGCTCACTAGGGATTTCTTTTTCTGGCACAGGTGTTTACAAAGCACAGATCCACTCCTCACATCCCTCAGGAATATACACAGTTTTAAGTTGGAGCCCAGTTTTAAATTAGAGTTTTAAGTTAGAAAAAGGGAGATTGTCCCACATAGAAACCCTCCAGTACACCAATACTTTGGGGTCTGCACTACCAGCTCATACAGGCTTCTGATGACTACAAACCACATCCATTTGGATGTGCTATAGTGGCAAATGCCTCAAAGGAGGCCGCCAAGACCTTGGCTCAAATGGGACGGGTTATTGGGAAGCCATCCTTCATACAGGGTACTTTAGGTTGAATTTTGCTCTCTGGGTATTTGGGAAAGGATTGGGTTGGTGTGACAGGAGATAAGAGTTGCTATGTAATGGTTCCCCAGCAGGGTGGCTGTAATACAATAATAGCAGTTTACTTGTTACGATAAGATCTTAACTGCCGATGTTGACTATTAAGACGACTACATTAGGAAATAAGCATTGTTAAATTTTAAGTAAATCAGTCTTTCAGGGGCCCATGAAAATGCTGTTTGCAAGAACATAAAGCAAAAACTGGTGGCTATAACAGTAATGAAAAATTAGGGGATTTTTCATGTGTTTTAATGCACCAGGAAAAAAAAAAAACATTCCAAGTTCATAACTGGTTGGCGTGGGTGAAGTCATCATTTGTGTTCTACCCAAGCCATTTATCAGCATTGCGGCAAGGACCATGTGCAAAGTTAAACCTGAACACAGCTTTTATTAGATCAAGGTTTCAGGTCTCAACATCTCAGATGGGCCAACAATGATTCAGTAAGTAGCCTAAAGCACAGAGTGGGCCTGAGAAGCAAAGCTACAAGCCATGGCTAAGAGGCCATGTTTTAACTGCTAGCACGACTTCCTTCTTTTCATGCACTGGAAGTGGGCATGAATAAGAAATATATAGATTTGTGTGCACCACTTTTCATACCAGAAAGGAGAATACACTGACTTGAGAATACTGCTGTCCATATGGGACTGAAGGTCTATTTCATTGTGCAACATTGTGTGTTATTCCCTTTTAATTTCCAAGCTGAGGAAATAAAAAAAAAAAAATTCTTTGTCATTATGCTGCTATTATGGCAGAGAATTTAATTGCATTCAAATCAAGGCAAAGTTATGATTCCCTTAGAAATTGTAACTTGGTCCAAAACGCTGAGCTCTTTTGGAGCAATTGTTGCTACGCACCTATACAGAAAACATTAAACTGAGAGAAAGTGTGTATTATAGTTGATAAGGGAACCATTACATTGAATTTCACATCTTGTACGGGTATATGATTAATCACGAATGCATTTTTGTTGTAATTTTTATATATAGGTTATGATACAGAGCTGCAGGGTAGGATTTGTCTGCCTTATCCTAGGGATCTCCGAGTTAGATATCCATGCTACAGCTAGTCATCCACGGCTCCTTTTAAAGTCAGTGGAGAGAAATAAGGACCTCCAAAGGCTGATTTATCTTAAAATTAAATGAATCATAGAATCATAGAATTGTTAAGGTTGGAAAAGACCCTTAAGATCATCGAGCCCAACCATTAACCTATCACTACCAAGTCCGCCACTAAACCATGTCCTCAAGCACCACGTCTACCCTTCTTTTAAATACCTCCAGGGATGGAGACTCAACCACTTCCCTGGGCAGCCTGTTCCAATGCCTGACTACCCTTTCGGTGAAGAAGTTTTTCCTAATATCCAACCTAAACTTCCTGGACGCTTGTGTTTCGCTGGGATAACTAGCACAAGCACAGGAACCTAAGTTCTGATGTCTAAACCATGTGAGGTGAATCCATCCTCGGGGCAATTCGATGGTCTTTAGGAAGGCATCATTCCATCATCATTTTGGGGAGCTTTCCCTCAATAAATATGTAAAAAGTTTTGCCTTTCTTGCTTGCTTACTTTGTTAGTGTCTATTTGCCCATCCTCCTCCAGAACTGTCATTGTTTAACCCGCAGATATTGGAAATGCTACCACTTCAGCAGTAATTACTCAAAAAAGGGTTTTCAGTTCATTATCAAAACAAACTCGCTTGCTCCCTAGGCTGCTCAAAAGTTTCTCTCTTGGAGGAAGAAGAAAAAAAGTTAGTAGAAAGAAGGATATTCCTTCCAAAAAGGCAGGGAAGGTATTGCCAGCAGTCTGGTCTTAGTCATCTCTGTAGCTTAGAGGCAGAAAGAGGAATTGGGATAGCAATAGGAGGAATTAAAAGGCAGGTATCTGAGACTACACTTTGAAAAAATCTACAAGAAAGTCGTGATAGACACTCATGGTGATTAAAAATTGAAAATCGCTTAGGAGTTCACTCTAGGTAAGTTTAGTTTGGTTTGAGGCCAAATCAGAATTAGTGTTTCCATTGAACTGTGTTAAAATATGACAAATAGTTTGGGTGTTATTTACGCATGTTTAAGCAGAATGAAAAAATGGGCTTTCCATCATTTTGATCTAATGTCCAAACAATGGGGACTATTTTGGATCTAGAAATTCAGATTCAATGTCCAGCTCAAAAATTTATACATCCCAGTGAGAGGTCATGGTGGGGCTCATCTTTGGTTAAAAATGGCACGAAAGCATTCTGGCCACTCTCAAACCAGTGAAGGGCAGTACCAAAAAGTAGTTCTGTGTTATTTGTTTTCACAAAATTAAATTATATTCCTTTTTTTGAAGTCCAAAGACCTCTGTGAAGTGGAGTGGGTGCCCAGTTTTTTCACCAGCTTCTTCTGTTGCTGAACAAGGACAGGTGAGGGGAAAGCCAAGTTAGGTGCACAGGCTGATGTGGGGAAGGTTGAACGTCTTGCCCAGTCTTCCCTGACTCTATTTTGGTATAACCTATCTCTGAAGGACTACACAGAATATCTACTGGTGTCCCTCATTCTTGTGCAGGATGCCAAATGGATTGAGTAGGCTGCCCATCTCCTGCCCTCTTCCATCACAAAAAAAAAGTCCAAATTTGGACCTCTGCGAGGAGGAGAGATGCAAGTCTGCATGTGAGTGAACTTGTGCTTTTTGTGGCAAAAAGACAGTGTATACCCAGAAGAATATCTGTCACCAGTGGCCATGGGGAATGGAAAGGAATCTGACCTTAGGAAAAAAAAAAAGAGATAGGCATTTCTTCCACAGTCTACACCTGTGACAGTCAACGTTATTGTAGTTTTGTAAAACAGGCTGAGGGTCACTAACAGCTTTCTTAAATTGCTGAGCCACAGTGGAGGCAGGAGTCAGGCACATGGCACTGTGAAGCGTGTGGTATTAATACCCACACAGGTGATCGAGCTAAATATAGAGATAATGCAGCCGTTTCTAGGCAGGGGGTAAGAGATGAAAGTCTTACCGACAGCAATACAGGAGAAGAAAGGAAAGCTGCAACCTTTCTGCATCGGCTCCAACAACACCTGTAGCCTGCTGCTGGTAGGATGGGGTACTCCAGGCTTCAAAAAATAAAGGCATCTCCCCTAAGGTGAGTACTACCCTAGGAGTCAGAAGAAGCCATGAGCCAAACTAAATATTAACCTACCTCCGAGCATTGTAGCAGTGTAATTTTTTACGAGGTACTATGGCTGAGATGGTGCAAACATCTGTTACTGGGTTTGTTGTTTGTTTTGTGTCTGTGTCTGTGTGTGTATGTGCTCTTCAGAGAAGGGAGAGGGAAAGAACTGCCAGTCTCTGAGGTTTGCTGTGACTCAGAGGGCCAGGTGTGATGCTAAAGAAAAGCTGGATTGAGCCAGATTGAAAGAAAATGCTTTAAAGATACTTAAACAAGCTTCTGTTAATGTTCAGAGGTGGAGTTCTTCATCCAGAGTTTAAAAAAACTTGCTTTTCATCATCTGTGCAGTGGTAAAGGGAGATTTCCCAACTTTGCACAGCTACAATAAAGAAATACAAAATGTAATTTCCTCCCTCGGTTGCCATGGGTCTGTGCTCTCCCCCATGAGCTGCTGTCAGCAGTTAAAACGTGGAGAAAACCCGAACGTGCAGCTTGGGCTATTTGTGACTTCTACTGTTGACCAAAGAGGGGAAGGGAGTTCTCAGTACCTGATGTCTATCCAGCAAAACCTCTCAAAAATGAAAGAACCTTGTGCCATCAGCTTTGTTCAAAACCTTTCTCATGGTCCCTGTGCATCTCTGTAACTCCTTTCTGCGAATATGTTCGAGTGGTCTGAAAAATCTGATTAAATCTGAAATTTAAGGATTGGCTGAAAACAGCGTGTCTGAAGGCATCAGTCAGCAGCGGGCCTCGATGGTCGCTCAGCTGTGGTGTTGTGTGGTCTGAATGGATGTCGCCCTGTCTTCAAATGTCTTCTTTATGCTGATCTACAGCACAGCAGGCTTTGAGGTGTCTGGATGAGCAGAACCAGATATTTTATTAGCTTATTTAGTGTGATGAAGGTGGAGGAGAAAGGCTGAGCTCTTTGTACTCTTTAGCAGACACCAACACTTGTGACTTTAGCTGCAGGTGGAGCAGTTATGTGAACAAAAAACCAGAGTAACTAAGAGACTGAGCAGATCCCAGTTATCAAGAAGGAAAGGATGAGTTTCTGTTTTCTGTTTCAATGAGGACCAAATCAGGCTCCTAAATGTCCTAACACACATCCTGATAACTGGGGAACAAGAATACCCAACTCATCTCCGCAGCCACCTGTGCTCCTGTGCTTCCTTTCAGAAAAGAGCTACCTCCAGTAATCTTATTCCATTTAACTGGATTAAGTGTTACCTGTTATCTATTTTTTCTATACTGTGACCAGAAGGGAGACTGAATGCCATACGTAAGCTCGTTACGTATCTGTGTGTACAACTAAAGAAGTGCTGGAGGAGGTTCACCCTTTCCCAACTCCATGGTGTTGGACAAGGAGAAATTTAGCCCAATAACTTCTGAGACTGTGTGGGAACATCCCCTCTCCTACCGTGCACCAAAGGTTGTGTTTCTGTGGTTCAAAAGAGGATTAGGGCTTCTTCAAATGCAACTAACAATTTGCAAAAAACAAGGAGCCTGCTCTTCGCTCAGCGTGGTGGGAACTGTGAGGTGAGGATCAGCTTTGGGATCCCACCTGGACTGTGCACTGGGCTTGTTTGGGCACAGTGCCAACTTCAGCGACTCAGTTTCTCAATCATCAGTGAAACAGGAATAAATACTTCTTGTTTCCTCACCTGAATGGTGCAAAGTTTTATTTTGCTGGATTTGAACAGCACTTTGACAAATCCGTAGCATTATGATTTGTTTCAACATGCATGTCCTGCTAGTAAAGTGCCATGTAAAAGCCCAGCTCTCATCTCAGCCACAACGGTATTAAGAATAATGCAAATGATTCAGAAATTTGAGTGGTTCAGAGCCCATAAAAGATACCAGATGTAAGCGAAGACAACAAAAAAAGTCTGTGTACTACAAAGCAGTATTACAAAAGACTCTCCTAACAATATATGCAGAACATCATTTGTACTGTAGAGGAAGAGTTCAGTATCCTCTCTGGCAGAAAATCATATGTAAATCACAAAATCTTTTCCAAGATGTTCTATAAATACATAAACCTTGTGGGCTAGGAGATGAGTTACCAGACTGTTACCCAGTCTGCCCTGGAGCAGGCCAGGAAAGTAGATCTGCTGCTGAAAGAGAAAGCAATTTTCCAAGATTTATAGACTGCAAATATTTTATTTACTCTCCAAAGAAGAAGTCCATACTCGTTGCAAAGAATGTATATAAAGCGTGTGTAGGGTTGGATCCTCTTTGGGTTTGCGTTACTGTGAAAATAATTTAAAGCATCCTTGGAAGCCAACAGAGTTCAGGTGTCTTTGGGTCCCATCCCGTTCATCACAGGGAGGTACCATGAGGTTTCTCAGGCACATCTGTCCTGGGAGCACTGTGATGTTCTCACACGTCTGTGACTGGACAGAGAGCTTTTCAGACCTTAACTATGAGCTGAGAAAACATAGATGAAACATGAATACAGAGCATTTCGATATCATTTTCAATTCACAAGCTACTGTCCAACATAAACTGCAAGCTATTTCTGCTTTTAACTTTCTTATAATTGGGTCTAATCTAGCTGAGATATAGTACATAATCTCCAAACGCTCTGTATGCTCTGAACAATGTGTAAGGGTAATGAACAGGGTTTTTTTGGTACGTGCATTCTCCAAGTTTTATTAGAGGTAGCACTAATATTTACTTGTTTGCATTTCAAATGAAAGGGAGTCTATTTAATAACATCAGTGATTTGGTCAATATTGGCACAGTCCAAGTGCCAAGTGGAGAGCTGGATGATGTTTTCATTAACCTCAGCACTCTCTATAACGCTGCAGTTTTTCTCAGGAGACTGTGTTTTCTGTCACTGTAGTGTGACCAGGGCTGCAGAGGAAGAACAGTTAGTAGGGCTGTCTGCTAAAAACACAGGTTGGTTCCTGAATGAGGTGCTAAAAGTGCCTCCAAGCTTTACTCTTCATCACCGTTGCCTCTGTCCCAGAAACTAGCTTGCCTGTGCTTGGTCCATTAAGCATCTTCTCTTCCTCCTTCTGCTCCACCTTCTGAGGTTGAGCCCCACAAATCCTCCACGCCATGTGGGAGACCTCAATTTTTGCACCTTACCTGCCACACCAGCCCTGTCCATGGAGCAACTGATATTTGTCTGGCAGGATCTGCTTGGTGTGACTATAACTTTCCATTCCTAAGATGTGGTTGGCTTGGAAGAGAAATGCCGTACATTTATTCATTCATTGATACCCTTGTGAAAGCACACTGTGGATTATGTTGCTTACATAGTTTTCTGTGGCAGTCATCACAGTACCTTGCAAATAGAAGTGGGTTTGTTCTCTAAAGAGCTCTGAGAAAGGGAAGTGTACTGATGCCCATGTTAGAGATGGAAAAGCTAAGGCAGGGAAGCAAGATGACTTGCTGAAGGAGTCTGTGGAGGCAGAGTGGGAGGGGAAATCCCATCTGCCAAAGAAGGAATTAATCCAGACTACAGGAAGCATGGAAGATGACTCAGTTGCAGATGATAAAAAGGTTGGAAGGCAAGTGAAAGCTGGCCTGAAATCCAGATGGATAAGAGAGAGAGAGGAACAGTATTTTCTGAATTTACTCACAAGAAAGTACCTGTATGTATGCAGATGAAAGGAAAACCAGTACCTGGGTTGGGCTAGGACTTATCTGTCAGAAAATACAGAGACTGAATTACAAGGTCGTCTCTACTTGGCTCGAGCGCACTGCTGGACAGCATGCGTGGAGTAGAGCTGCCTGCTTACAGGGAGTCTGAACTCAAACCTCCGAGCAAAACATCTCCTCTCTTGGATCAATAGTTCTGTTCACGGCAGAGGTTGCAAGACAGGGTCATGAGAAAGAAGTAGTTATTTTGCTACTGAAAATTCTCAGGTTTTGGCTAGTAACCATTGGTGTTTTCTGCCTACTGTATGTTACTGTGCTTAAACCATCATTATTGCTCGTGTTACTTAACATATTTTTATATTTTTTATTTTTAGAAGTGATGGCAAAATAGTCCTCCAGCACACTCCTAATAGTTCTTATCATTCAGATTTTTTGCATAGTGATATGATGGCAGAGATTTAGGTGCTGAGAACTACAGAAGCAATTAGACTGTTCATACAGATTTAGTAAAGTTAATCTACAGTGGATCAAGTCCGTAATTCATCTAAGATAGTTTTTCGCTTGTCAAGTAATTCCCAAGCAAATAATTCCCAAGAAGATGATTTCCCCTCTTAACTCCGAACTTTGTATTCAACCACAAAACCACACTTCTACCTCTGCATCATCTGATGGTCCCACTCAGTTCTTTAGATAATATGCATATGGGTGTCAGTAGTGAAAAAACTATGTCTAAAACCAAGAATAAAGCATGTCTTAGTGAAAGGATGAAAATTCCCTGTCAGCAATGACTTAACTCAGGAACTGTTATCTCGCTGGGATCAGGATTTCATGGTGCTTTTAATAAAGAAATATTGCACTGTATGAGTAAAACTCCAGGCTTGTATCTTCCAACATCAGAGGAAGTTACCCGTGTCTTCCTTTTAGCTGCTGACGGGAGCAAATACGTCGGTGCATTTAAGTACCTGAAGGTACAGTGACTCTACAGGAATGAGTAAAAAAAAAAAAAAAGAGTGAAATGTGAGCCAGTATGTTTTCCCTGGGGACATTTCAGATAGCTCCTGTTTCTACGTGGGCTGCAGATTGTGAGCAGAGATAACTTCACAGTAGCTTTGCTGGTCTTTGCCTGAATTGCAGAGTGCAAAGCGGAAGGCAAGTATAAATCATCAGGACAAGGGAACTCAGTCATCTGAGTTCAGAAAGCATCTATGGCTCATTTTCAGGTCGAGGTTTGCAGGGAAGGTTGTTCAATTGATTTGAAGAACTTCCTTGTCAACCTTGCGATAGATCTAAACCAGGTTATTTTTGTGCCATAAGGCAACTGCGTGTGTTTCTGGAGCTCATATTTGTGCACATCTTGGTGCTGCAATGAGCTGCTGTTGCTTTATCTTCTGCTAAAAGTGAAAAGGAGGAACACTTGCCTCCCTCATCTTCGTGATGCTGTACCTCTTCTGGGCCAGCCCAGACGTTTCCTGAGCGCTCTCCGTTATCGTCCCATGCGTGCCCTGGTGTCTCTTGTGACCACTGCCCAGAATGTGGGTTGAAATGTGCTATCTAAGTAAATGCAATATTTCTGCTTGACGGGAAGCAACTGTCCTTCCTGGTATTCACAGCTTTCTGACAGAGGCATTTACTAATTTTATTAACAAAAATAACCCTCCCTTTTTGGAGTCAGTTTTAATTTACCTCAGTCCTGCCACAAAATTCCCTTTGGATGGCAGTGGGAGGCGAAAGAAACTTCTTTCAGTAAAATATAGATAAAATGTAGCTCTAAAGGATGGAATATTTTAGATGAAAGGCATCCTTCAAAGCAGTCCGGCGTATAACAAACGTGATGCCTTCGAAGCTGGCAAGTGCCCAGACCAGCTTCAGCATTTAGATAAGTGAACATCCCTCTTCGAAAACTGATGGTGGGAGAAATTGATGCAAAGATAAAAAAGTTTATTTTCAAATAACTGGCAGGCATACACATTTTGAGACCTGAAGAAAGAATTTCTTCAGAAAATTACATATTGAATTAGCTTAATTGCTTCAGCATGCAAAAAAAGTCTTGACTGATGTTATAAATGTCCTCGTGTATTTGCAGTCCCTCACTACCTGTCGTGTTAATTGCAAGTTTGTCACCAAAATTAAATGTTTTAATACAGTTTATTTCCTTTAGTCCTTTAGACAACATAAAGGAAAGGGCCACAATGACACTTTTATCTCGAGGCATTAGCAGCACCCTGACCTTGGTTTACAAGCAGTCAAAATAAAATTTTGACCTGAGCATGACAAAATCCTGTGTTTTCCTACATATAGGTGAGCTGTAATTCCCACCTCTTTGCAGCGACCTTCATGTCGCAGCCAAATGGCAAACTTGGGATGACTGCTGGACCAGTGATTGAAGTTCATTAGAGCAATGGTGCAATGGTCTTATTGCCTAATTTAAATGTCTGCATTAGAAAGCTGGTTTGTCTTGGCTCTACTTACAGTCAGTGGAGCCTAATTCATGTGTGGTTCAGTCCAGCTAAGCTATGCTCTCTGGTGAAGACTTTTTTTTTTAGCATCTCCTAAGGCACCAAAGCTGGATGCATGAAACCAGGCAGCGTGAATAACTTTCCCAAAGGAGATAGGCGCCTTGCATCAAGAAAAAAGCTTATGACACCAGCCTCCCATGAAAGAACAGGGGATAGAAGCTCTGCTCTTCAGATGGGTACAGTCCCACAGGAGTGAGGCATGAGAAGACAGAGAAGTCAGTGAAAACAGAGAAGGGGGTTTCAGAAGGCGACACATGGCCAGGAATGGGGTAAGGGAGCTGAGGACCAGCTTAATAACTGGGAATTTATTAGTTTTCAAAATAAAATGTCCTGTGGATTCACTCCTCAGCCCTCACTGCGTAACCCACTGCACTTCCACACAGGACCAAGCGTTTGTCTTGCGACAGGCTGGAGGACCCCGTGCAGTACTGCACAAGTGCGGCGAGGTGGGCTCCAAACCTACCTGCTAGCTACCGCTTTTTAATCCAATGCTGCAGCAATTCCTTTCTGGGAAGAAGAGAAAGAAGGTGAACGAAAATGCCCTTTTGCTGGTAATTCTATGTTCTGAAGCTCAGCTTATGGATAGAAGGATCATCTGGAGGCAGAAGAGAAAATGCAGCTGGTAGTTTGACCTTTTATTGAATGTAGTGGAGAAGTGATATGGGACATGGTATTTTAGAAGAGCAAAACAACACATTAGGCATCACAGAAGACAGCACTGGAAGTGCCTCTGATGCACCTCAGATGCACCTCTGGGTGGGTTTAATGCACAAACAAGGAAAAAAGGGGTCGCAGTCTGCTTTGGGGAGAGGCAGCAAATACACAGCAGGGACAGCCTGTGTGAGCCTTCATAGGTAGCCACAAACTCTAAGCATGGAGAGAGCAGTACCACGACCAAGCTTCCCAGCATTTTGTAGGTGATGACCCTGCTGTGACCTCTCCCGGTGCCCGGCGGAGGCAAGGCTGGCTGGCTGAGAAGTCTGCAAGGGCGACTGCACCTCCCCTGAAACCCCAGGCGGGATTTTTGCTTTCTGAGAACAAAAACACAACGGAGTTATGACCTCATAGGAAATTAAGTGAAAATAGACCCAGGCATCAACAAGAAAACCAGATCTGGGAAGGAAGTTTGGTGAAGGTCAAAGCAGGAGGACACTAGATAAATTCAAAATACACATAGTCTGACTGTAAAGGTGTAAAGGAGTAAACTCCTTTGGGGCAAATGAGAGGAGTTTTATAAATCTCCTCTTGATAAACAGAAAAGAACTATATAGAAAAGAGAATATATAAAGCATATATTGAAGCAGCTTAATGTTACTTAAGGATGTGCCAGCTTAATCATATTCATTAACAACTCTTTGTAACAGGCAAAGTCACATAGATAGAGAACCAGGGAAGAGACCAGATTTTATGCTCAGCCCTGAAAAAAGCAAAGAATAGTAAAAAGAATGTGGAAAGAGAAGGAACAATTTACCAGTTTGGCCGTAAGTAGCAGGATCTTCATCTTGGGGAACTCCTTTGGTCTGGTTTGTGTGTATTTCATTGTTTAATTTTCAAACTTCCTATCTGATAACGTGTAAAGGAATATGTATTCTAGACAGCTACCTCATTAGAGTACAGATTTGTTTCGTAGAAAACCGGATGTTTTCGATGACACGTAAGAATGCGAGAGCTAAAAAGCATTAAAATAGCTACAGCTTGTGGCGCATGTTAACACAGAGGGAGCCTGCATGAGTACACTGTGCAAATACCTGCGCTTCCTTCCAGTGGGCTGGAAATTATTGCTTGGTTTTCTTTGGAAAATGTGGAATGGAAAATGTGCTATGCTAAAGATATATTTTTGCATCTTACACAATTTTATTTTCCCCGTTGAAAAACTGGAGAATAATCTCCTCCATTTTCAATAAGACTTTCAGATGTTTTCTGAAATCTGAATCCTCCTTTTTGCCCTCCCTCCGTATCACTTTAACAGGTGGCCACTGGGGCTTGGGGCGGCAAAGGGATCGGTCAAAGCTCTCCCACAATGTCATGAGTAATTTTAAAATGTCTTTTTAAGATCCCATAGAAATAATAGGTATTTCTGATTTAACTCTCAAATTTGAAATAACTGTTCATTTACAAACTTCCAAGTGTCTCCCTCTACAGAACTGTGGGTTCTTATGAGACAATAAGCAGCAGCTCTTTAACATCATGGACCAACATTTCAGAAGTGTTTAATTTTGTTGGAGGAGGAATCTTTCAAATTATAGGTGCCAAAGATGGTCATTTCCTCATTTATACTGTATAGATAGATATGTATCACTCAAGTTTGAGAACAGGGAAGACCTGAAGCATCCCCTGTGTAAGGCAAACATGCAACTAACTTGCATTATTTTCTGTTCTCTAAGGATATCAAAGAAGACAATATTGTGGCAAGGAGCAGCTCGTTGAATGTATGTGACAATCAGGAGCTTGCCAAAAGCCTCCCGGATAGATGTTTAGTATTGTTAATTCTTGTGATCACATCAAGTTATTCATCTTTTATCAATTCAGATAGCTCTCCTTCTGGGGACAGCCCGTCTCTCAGCTGACATTTGATGTGTACTGTGTTAGCATCGATGCATCTCTGACAACGAAGGGAGGGTACAGTAGATTAGATGAAGCACCAGAAAGATGTTGCTGCAGTGCCACTTGTCAGCAGCGAGGGCCAGTCTGGTGACCGCAATTGAAAAAAAAATCAAAGACTTGGGAGAGAAAGAGAGCTGCAAGCCAAGAGCATCAGTCTGAGCTGTAGCTCCCTTTCACACATGGTTCTGCAGTACAGTGCAGAACCACTTTAAAAACTGAGATCTGTGTCTCCAGATTAAAGATAACATAGATGATGAAATATGCTGCGACGTGAGGAGTGTGCTCTGTCGCTCCTAGCTAGCAGGGACATTAACTGAACTCATTTCCTCCTCCCTTTCGCAGGAGATCAGCAGAAGCGAAACAGCAGCGACTTGCTGGGTCCAGGGGGAGGGTGCATCCCTGGGAGGGCAGTGCTTTTTGGGCTGTGATATAGGGCTGGCACAGGATCCTGCTGGGGCTGTTCTGTACATCTCGTGCATCAACTTACATTACTTTCTTGCTATACACACTGACCCTTGAAAAGACAACCCTGCTGATTGCAGCTGCCCTTGCTGCAGTCATTTAACTCTTTCATATCGAATCCAAAGAAGCTGCCTGGAAGTCTTCTGTAACTGTATCATTTTCTGTAATTGCTTTTCTAAATATACTGGACTTCTATACAATGACAGCAGGCCTTTGAGCAAGGCCATCAAGAAATTAAAATGAGACTTAGCCTTGGCAGTTTCTAGGACACAAGTAAGGTATATAGACAATTGAGTAAATTAGAGAGAAAGGTAATTTCATTTGCAGTGGAAAAATGCTAAGGAGGAAATTTTGAGGGCTGAGCAAACCAAGCCAGAAATTACTGTAGCTTCTAGATCCAGCTAGGGCTGAATTTTTTTCCTTTTGATTGTACTTGTCTTTCAGATAAAAATTCCAACTCTATAGAAGAAAATAATTTTCTACCATGAGGATAGAGAAATACTGGCATAGGTTGCTCAGAGAGGTTGTAAAACCTCTGTCTTGGAGATATCCAAAACTTGACTGGACATGGTCCCAAGCAACCTGGTGTAACCGGACCTGCCTTGATGAGGAGGTTGGAGCAGAGGACCTCTGAACGTCCCTTCCAACCTACGTGATTCTATGCTAGCAGTAATGTGGTCTTTTTCAGTCGCCTACCAAATACTAGTAGCCGTGGATCTGTTCAATGTTTAGTGATATTACCTGTTAATATAACACTTTAAAAGGTCTCAGCAAGATCCCTTTCCATATTATCTTTATTATAGTCTTAAACCAAGAGAAAATAATGCTATACTGGTTCAATATCAGCTGGGTGAGTAGATACACAGACAGGTACATGCAGAAAGCCTTGATTGGAGCAGTTGCATGTACAACCACAGTCTGAGGAGCAGTAACTAGAGCGGTAACAGCAACTCTGACTTCAGCCCCCAGTCAAATTCTGAAACACAGACCTGCCACAAGATGACATTAATTTGTTTAGGGGGATGTCATTATGTCATATACAGCAAACACATGGACACACCATGTCAGAGGGAGCCTGCAGGGCATCATGGATGACGTGTACCTATAGCATGTGGATGGCTTCATGCTGAAGGAGGGGAACGTGATGAGCATTTAACCCCGCTCAGCATCATTGCTATGCAGGACAGGATGTGAAGAAGAATATGTTCCTCACTCAAAACAATCTGAGGCTTTTTGTTATCTAGTCAAAATATAATTACAGAGATTAGAATTTGGCTGCAAAACCTGGGCTAGCCTGTCTACAAAGGTGAAGAGAGACAAGTTATTGAACCTTGGTCCTGAGGTGTCTTTGGGTTTTTACACCATGTGATTCTGAGGCTGCCCAGTCTCTTTTTGAAGGATGACTTTATGATTAAGCTGAAAAGTTATGTGAATTTTTTAAAACTTTATCTACTTATGCTTACATTCCTGTTAAGCCTAAAGTCAAACTGCTTCTACGGGAGTGATGATAGCTTAGATATGAGTGAAGGCCCAAGCGAAAATTATGTAGAGATCTCATTTGACAAGGCCACTTCAGACAAAAGAAATGTTAAACAAATAGTCTTACACAATGGGAAATGGTGAACTTCTGCTGAACCTTGCTGGTGGCTGGGTGCCAAAGGAAAGTTTGAAGCTACCCGCATGTTCTCTTTTGGAAATCTCTCTGTTTTTCATGTCCGGTGTTTGTACACCATTTTAAATGGAAAATGAAGAGTGTTTAATTATCTTTCCAGGGCATGACAGCTGATAAAAATTAAAATGTCTGCCCAGAACTCCTGTGCTTCGCAGAGTGAAAATCCTGCATACTGGTAACTACTCAGATGATGTAAACCTAGGCCATACTAAGCCATAAATGAAAAATAGGTGAGACTAGATGATTTTGCAACATAGGAACAGTATCAAAGAAAACGAAAACATTCAGGTATGTCACCCTAGATGAGTGCTGCTTTCAGACTGCAATCTGCTGCCACAAGTGGTAAAAGCAGTCACGGTCTGGGTAGCTTTTCAGAATTGTCTACTTGGCTAGGCAATGCAAGGCAAGGGCTGCGGGTAGAAGCAGTGTCTTCTCTTAGGGTAGATGGAGTTAGAAGAAGCTTTCTGGCTTTCAGGACCACAAGTCCCTCTTCAAATTTTAAAATAATGCTTCAGTTTCTCTACCTAATATAAACCAAATGCAGGCTAGGAATATGAACTCTGCCTGTCACGAAAAGGTTCTAACATCCAACCACCTTGTCATTACCTTCTGATATTCCAGATTTTTTTTTTCTTTTTTGGCCATTGCAGAAAAGCTGCAGTCTAATATTTTAAATATTCTGATCATTACTATCTGCAGTAACTGCAAAGAACAAATTACTAAAGGGATCGATCTCATAAAGTAAAATTAACTATTTGAAATGGAAAGCTGCCATCACAATCTGATGACATCAATTAAAGTTGCAGAAAATGCAGCTCACTGTTTGAGGCAAAAGAAAGACAGAGCCTGGGCCAAGTTGTTTTAAGGTGTGTGCTGGTCATTATCCTTTTAATTCAAGATGGGTCTGAACTTCAAATATGAGATTCAAAGGGAAGTGTCCTGAGAGGCTGGAAGATGCTTAAGTGCAGTTTGCATCCCACCCAAGCCCCCATGTTTAGTAAGAACATTTCATTCTCCTGGTAGAGGAAGGAGGGATAGCTCAAAAGGCTCAGAGCTTTGAGTCAAAGATGCTTCTAGCTGTAGTTGGCTGAAAAAGTTCACAGATTTGCTGGAATTACAACCTGGTTTTCCCCATCCCTCTTCTGTGATGCCTGCAGGAGCCCTCAAACCATGGCTTAGTGTGCTAACAAAGACAGACTAACTCTGCCTGCATGCTTCCCAGTCCTCAAAAGCTTTTAGATGATCAGGTCTTCAGAGTGAGTTTTCTGTTTGGGGTTCTGAGGAGCTGGCACCCAGCTACAGGTAAATACTTCCCTGGTGAACTTGCTGGGTTTGACCTGTTCTGCTCAGAGGAATGTTTCTGCTCTCCTCACCTGGCACAAGTTCCTGAAGTGAAGAAGGGTGGCTGATGACTTGGTTGCACCGGTGGCTGTAGGGGATGCCATTATGTTATGGGACAGGGCTTGCTAGTCAGGGTATGCACGTGCCAGTGCAAATCGTTCTACGTGAAATGGGGATGTGATGTAAACCTAATAGAAGTTTTGATTATACGAAATTGGCCTGACCAGTAGTTTCTCTTCTGAGGAGATGCTGGTTAAAATTTCAGCATCAAATAGCAGGGAGAGCAGGATGGGTCAGTCCTTCTCATTAAATCCTCCTTCACAGAGATGATTTGACCACAAGGAGTTGTAAAAATAAATCGCAAAGCAGTTCAGCCTTTCACATGGACCAGACTGCAGCGAGTGGTGGGTATTTTAATACAAGATATAGAATCATAGAATGCTTTGGGATGGAAGGGACCTTTAAAGGCCAACCCCCCTGCAATGGGCAGGGACATCTACAACTAGATCAGGTTGCTCAGAGCCCCATCCAGCCTGGCCTTGAATGTTTCCAAGGATGGGGCATCTACCACCTCTCTGGACAACCTGTTCCAGTGTTTCACCACCCTCATAGTGAAAAATTTTTTCCTTGTGTTTAGTCTAAATCTACCCTCCTTTAGTTTAAAAGCATTACCCCTTGTCCTGTTGCAGCAGGCCTTGCTAAAAAGACTATCCCCATCTTTCTTGTAGGCTCCCTTTAAGTACTGGAAGGCTGCAATAAGGTCTTCTCCAGGCTGAACAACCCCAGCTCTTTCAGCCTTTCCTCATAGGAGAGGTGTTCCAGGTGTATACCTGGATCCACAGACTCTTTGCAAGATAATTGCCTACCTCCCATACTTCAGCTGACACCAGCTGAACACTTTGCAGTGCGATGACATACTCAGGGCTGTTTTCAGGAACAAATTATAAACAAAGACTAAATAAAACTTGGTTTGCCAAGTGCAGTCTCTTCCCTTGGTTTGCCAAGTGCAGCTGAATGTGAGATGTATTTATGCTGAAGCAGGAAGACCCATGAACAACTCACCCAGCTTTCTGTCCTTTTTCTCTGCAAAAACACTAATCCATGGCACAAAAATTACTGCAGGAGCTAAGCTAAACACTATTTTTTTGCATGAGAGCCCATTACTTAAGTGCTGTCCTACTCTGATTAATGAGCATCGGCTCTTCCACTCCCTGTCCTCTGTGCCATTTACGGTGCTAAACATGCTCAGCTAAAAGTAAAAAACTTCGAGTCTGTTTTCTAGCTGCTAGCTTTAAATTTAGTCAAATTAACATACTGCTGCTTGGGCACCCTCTCTGTTATAAAGACTGTATCTGCCACATCAGTCCTACCTGCTCCAGCCCATTAGCTTCAGCACTGTTGAGAAGGTTCAGGGTAGGAGAAGATCCAGCTTGAGGTCTTCTGGCTGCCAACTGTTGCTGCTGAGTGTGCTGGGACAAGAAGGGAAAGCATGAAAGTCTTTGTTCTCTTCAGGCAGTAAACCACCATAAATTCAGGCAGATCACATCGGCTGAAGAAGGTGGCCTTCAGCACTGAAACTGCACTGACAGGCAGGGCCAGGATATGGCCCTTCCCCACACCGTGGTCATGGCAAAGTCATAAATGGACCAGATCATTGCTGAGCCCAACGCACCTGGACCATCAGTTGCAACAAAGATTGTGACAGGGGTATGGGAAGAACAGTACTGGCTCTAAAGCTTTGGTGAAGTCGTATTCGCTATCACAATCCAAAGGTTTCCACTCCACCTCTGAATGAGCAGGTGAGCAACACTGGCTATGCAGAAATGTTTGTAGCAAAGCTGAGTCCTAACATGACCCTTCTCAGAAAAAAAAGGTTTCTTGAAGTATAGACTATACTAGGAAGGTTTTTTTTGCTTTGGAATATGTTGGATAGGGAAAAAAATCTGTTATTATGCCTGAAACAGATTTTCTACCTGGATTTCTGTAGCTGTTTTTTGATGGCTTTGTACAGTGTGGTTTCAGGCATCAGTGTGGGAACTAGAGCAGTGTGGGGATCCAGTTTGGCTCTTGGTATCAGCAGGCTCATTTTCTGGCTTCAGGATGCTCTGACACTGTGCAAGGTGGGCAAGCAATCTCCAAGCATATTACTTTTCTTCTGGTTAGTAATCAGAGTGCCCAAAATTATATCAGAATCACTTAAGACACAGATTTAAGCTAACCAACTTTCTAATCGTCTCCCAAAAGGGAAAAATAGAAAAACCACAAACCCAAACCAAAAAAAGCTTAAAATTAAAAGAAGGAATATTATGAATTCCTACCAAAAAATCCAATAAAAACCCAAGCTGTTTCATGAAGCCTGGTTTCCTGCGGGCTGTCTTACGTTACCACACCTCTTGCATTGCCCTAGCCTGTTGTCCAGCAAACCTCTTCCGATACACAATCACTGGGCCTCCAGATGCTAAGCTCTCTGCAAAACAGCTTCTGCTCTCTTCTCATCTCCCGGACCTTTCCTTTCACCAGTCCCTCAGTCATGTTGCCCATGGCCCCCACAGTAATCGTGTGACACTTCCTTTAGTGTCACCCAGGTAGAAGGCAGAACAAGCTGTTCCCTGGAGCTTCATGCCTGTAGATTAGTTGGTGACTACATCCATGGCCAGCAGCATCTGCTGAAGACAATATCTAGGAGTCAATTTCTCCCTGCCTTTCCCTCTGCGGCAGCATCAATAACATCACTTTTCTCTATTTTTATGAAATTCAGAGGACTTCTTTAATTTTTTTAAGCTCTTTACTGCAGCTTGCTAGCTAGCTTGGGTTAAAGCCGATCATGGTCTGATCCTAACAGCCTTGTTTCCACAGGAAACCAGGCTAAAAGACTTCTCCTTGCCTGCACTTGGAAGCTGCCAGTTTGACAAGCTGCCAGGGCCTGCCTGACAAAAGCAGACCTCTCCGTGCTTCCTCCTGCAATTACTTTCCCATGGAGCCCAAAGGTGAACTGCCAGGCTATTGATCTCACTGCAAACAAGATATTGGCAGCAGTGGTAGGAGGTCTCTGTGGGGATGAAGTGTCTGGGAATGACACACGCTGGCTGCTCGTTACATTGATGTGATACTAACTGGTCCCTAAACGAAGAGGAGCCACCGAAAGTGAGCCATAGGCTGTTTAACTTATTTTCATTAGTAGCTCTGGAAAAGTCACCCATTCAAAAGTTAGACAAGGCATATCACAACTTTATTTCAGCTTCAGCTCCCTTGCAAGTCCCTCCAGCTTTTGAACAGAACCCATGCTTTAATCTTTAGAGGAGTGCTTAATGCCAAGTCAACACGATAGCCTGCTTCTTCCTCGTTATTCGGTGACTGATCCTGTTTTTCTGTTTTCAGCACAGGATTGAAAGGCTGATGTGAGACGGAGCTATTCATTCCTGCACATTCTGGTGAGCGGCATGGCTCGGTCTGCTGCCTCTAAAGACTCTAAAAGTAAAGGCACAGCTCTCTGTTGGTTTTGAACGTCCATCTGCCTAGGCTCTGGCTCTCCAGAGAGAGAGGAGCAGCAGCAGCAGCGGCAGACCTCTCAGTGACTCGAGTTGCAGCTACGAACGATGAGCAGTTCTGTAAAGCAGACAAGCAGGATCTCAAGCCAGTCAGCAGAAATCTGGGGAACCATTAGTCAGCAGCCGTCTGAGAAATGTGTTGTACAAAACCCAAGTAATAGTGGCAGCGGTGGCAGCTGCGGACTTTCCATCGCCTGGACTGTAAGGTCACCCCTGGCCTTCCTGCAGGCTCTGTCTCACTCTACAGCAAAGGGGAAGGGGTCCCACAGGACAGAGTTTCCATCCTTACACAGACCTGTTTACCCCCAAGCTGACACAGAGCGCATCCATCCCATGCCCTGCACGAAATGCCGCATGTGGGGGCAAAGCCATTGATTTTTAAACCAGGTAATGTCCATAATTGAGCTGACAGCCTGGCCCCACAAACAGTTGTCCTGGCACCACTTGGGGACAAGAAACTGTGACACAGAGGAAGTTCGTGACTAGCTGGTGATAGCAGGAGTTGGGACCATTACCCACTTTTGCAGCTGAAGCCAGTGTCATGTCAAACCACACATTGACTACACATTCCTGAGGTCGGTCTGCTCAGGGGAAAAATGTGTATAAGCCAGTGATCAATGGCTGAGAGAACTGATTTAATTTGGATATGAAACTTTAATGCTGGCACTTCTGAAGTGCTTGAATTTGCAAATCTAACAGCATCAGTTTAACACCGATATTTGTAAGTGTTCAGCTTTTTAAAAGGAAGCTGAGCTCCCCACCGTACCCTGAAATCCCACCCTGTGCTCATCAGAACCTACCTGGACCACCACCAAGGCTGAAATCCTTCAATATGTGGTGCCCAGACCTCTGTCATGTATGCTTGCAGAGTAGCTGGTCATGGTGGTTGTCTCTCGGAGGAGATGGATGGGCCACTTTGATGTTGGCCCTCACAGCTGCTTGCCGGCAGCAAAGCAATGAAAAGATGCAGTGAGGGGAACGTGCTCACCAAGATGTGGACACAGCACAGGAACCAACAGAAGGAATGGGAGGTCTGTGTGAATTGTAGGGCTACGAGCATATTGGGACAATGGGGGTGTGGTGGGATAGCTCACTCAACTGGAGGGTGTGTGGGAAGGACAGCCTGGGAGGGGGAGTTGCTCTGTGTGAGAGGGCAGAGGGAATGGACGGAGATATGCCCAGGGATGGGTGATGAGCCAGCTGAGAACATGTGGGTCAGGGTTACTCAGCAGACTAGCATTGGCAATTTCATCACGGGTGTCAAAGGATTGTGATCAGCAGCGCAAAGTCCAGCTGGATGCCAGTCACTGGTGGTGCACCCCAGGGATAGATACTGGGGACAATCCTATTTAGCACATTCCTCAGTGACCTGAATGATGGGGCAGAGAACACCCTCAGCAAGTCTGCAGATGACACAAAGCTGGGAGGAGTGGCTGATGGACCGGATGGGTGTGCTGCCATCCAGAGGGACCTCAACAGGCTGGAGAAACAGGCTGGCAGGAACCGCATGAAGTTCAACAAGAAGAAGTGCAAAGTCCTGCCCCTGGGGAGGAACAACCCCAGGCACCAGTATGTGCTGGGGGCCAACCATCTGGAAAGCAGCTTGGCAGAAATCCGTTCATGGCTTCCACATCCCAGCTGGGGTGTCCTCATTGAGCCCCGATGAGGGGACCTGCCTGCCCTGTGCCTCCCACTAGAAAAGCCATGGCAGCTCTAACTGCATGGATATGTGCAGATAACCATGTAGATAGCTTAGATGTTACAACAATCATTTCAAGAGCTTGGCATGAAATTGTTGTGCTATGGAAGGGACTCAGGCTTCTGTTCAAGACCGGCAAATGGAAACGAACAGCAGCTTGCGCATGATCCAATTCACAGCCTTCTGCTCTTACCTTGTACCTCCAAGTTATTTGCCTATTTTAATCTATCAAGAGGTGAGATCAGGGCTGTGCACCATTTTTTCCATGATGCCCGTCTGTGGCGGTGAAGTCACAACAACGTTTTTTAGCATTAGAAACAGAACAAGTTAATAACTGTGTCCAGAACCCCAGGGAGATCGATTTCTTAATGTCTACAGAAGTCTGCAAAATGCCAAGGTTTCAACATTTTCCTATCAAAAGTTGGGACACTGTGTGAGAGCACAATGTAAATGGCTGGAGAACCTGACTGTTGTCAGACCCCAGTACAAAATGTGACTGAAGATATTTCAGTACATCCCAGTATGCTCTTGCAACTCTGTTTGCAGGAAACTTCTTCGTCAGAAGAGGTGCTCAAGGAGCAGGATGGAGCAGAAGAGTGTCCCACTATTAATTTGCATCTGCCCGAATGCACAGATTTCTATAATTGTTCTTGTTAACCAAAACCTCACTCAGTAGGAGAGATTTTTAACTGCAGCAACTAATTTATTAAAGCTATGCATTGTGTTAACCAACAGGGTTTATTCCTCACACGATGAAGAAGGATGCATGTGCAGAGCTGGCTTTTACCTTTTCCCTTTATCAGATGGAAGTGCCTAACCAACAGGGAAGACAGAGATCTCATTTTTACATGACAGTCCCCCCTCTACCTGCGCAGTGCTGCCCTGCCCCTGCCCCGGGTGGGCAGCATCTGCCAGAGAAGCGAGGAGCGAGGGTTGTGCATATTGAAGGGGCTGGTGGCACTGGGAACTGGCTGCAGCAGTAATTGGCAGGAGAGAGGCTTTCTCCTGAGTTATTCAGAGCTGTCAACTAGAAGCCGGTCTAGGGTGAGATGAGACCACGGCATTCATTTTGGTTTAGTTTAGACCAAGGCCAAATTAGTGGTAAGTTGATTTTCACTATCCGTACACAAACACAGCTCCTCCAGTATGTCAAGACTTTCAACTTTATCATCCGCTAATCCCCTCTTGTCAAAAAAAAACTTGATGAATTAGTTGCCAAAGGTCTCATCATACCATAATACAGATATTACTAGTCACCAAAGTCTGCGTGCACAAAAATGCTTCGCAATTCACATGCTATTCTTTCCTGCTTCACTAGTTTTTGAGTCTGTTTGGGGAGGACAAATTACATGGTCAAAAATTACACTTCGTGGGTTTCCTGGCTTAGCCAGAAAAGCCTGCGCTCAAAACATGGCACTCAGTCCATGCAGCTGTCCTGGTAAGCAATAATCATAAAAAAGTTCTGGGGGAAGCACCTGGCTTGATTTTTATCTTGGTTTTCTAAATTATGTGTCTAAGTCATGTTTCTAAGTTTACCCTCCATAGAGAAAGGCAGAAGTTTAACTGGCTTTTCCCTCTCTAACTGCTTCAGCCACAAAAGTTTCCACTGATGGAACAAATTCCTTCCAAATGCCAGTGAGCAGCCTCAAACTCAGCAGCCTCGTCTGCAGCCCCACGGGGGAACCTCGCCCCATGGCGGGACCTTCGTCTGCTGCTTTTTAGCCTGGTGGTACTCAGGGGAGGGAGTATTTATTTCCCCTGTTCCTCTGGGAGCTTCAGAGCCATCACTGCTATTTACAGGCCAATGAAGCTGGGCACGACGTGGGTATGTACTTCTTGGGTTTTTCCACTTGCTCTGGGTGCCTGAGGCACTGCAGTTATGTTGTACATCTGCCCACCACAGCAAGGGTTTCTTCATGAGAAAAAAAAAAAAGGAAGAAAAAAAGAAGTGTCCTCAAATTTTGTAGGCTTTGGGACAGATTGGAGCTGCGTGTCTGCATGACTGTAACTTCAGCAATTAAAATTGTGCCGTGGGAGTTAGTCTGCAGATGATCAAAGAGTATAGTCGATGTTTCTTGTTTGTTGGATAATACGATCCCTTTTGCTGATGAAAACTGGAAATGAAGCCCAGCTATTTCTAGGGATGATAGCCAGCGGCTGGGCTGCAGCAGGTGTTGGTCAGCACAGGCACTTGCTGGACTCAGCTGGAGGAGAAGGTGGATGGGGCATCCTCAGTCTTCTCGTTTCTGCCTTGCAGTGAAGCTACTGAGCTCAGCCAGGCGAGAAAACCTGACCACTGGCTTACTGCAGGGTTTTCCAGCCCGCTCAGGCATGGACATAGGCAGGAGCAGGATGCCCACAGGCTCCTGTGGACCGGAGAACAGATTAACTATTGGTGCTTCTGAAAACCCCACCATGCAGCTTGCCAGTAAGGGGTGGAGGGCTTGTATTCAGGGTCCCTGCTGCTCCCTGGCTCCTCTCAGGGATGAGATTGTCAAAGTTACTGCTTTCCATTTTTGCTTTCACTTGCATTTGTAACCCAGTCCATGTCATTGCTATCCTTTTTCCTTGACTTTCCAGTGACTTTCATGATATGCTGCTTTGGGTTTGCAGCTGAGGTCGTGTTCAGTCAAGGTTTACAGGTGGAGAAGGATGATAACATCAAAACCAGGTTTACCAAGCCAGAATCTGCTTTCTAATTTCATCATCAGTTGTTCTAGCACTAGGGCCACTTGAATTGTCCAAACATCATGCCCAATTTGAGAGACAAAAATAGCCTTTTGTGGAGTGTTGGCTTGGGGTGTGTTGTGGTTTAATCCCAGCCAGCAACTGAGCGCCACGCAGCCGCTCACTCACTCCCCCCTGGTGGGATGGGGGAGAGAATCGGAAGAGTAAAAGTGAGAAAACTCGTGGGTTGAAATAAAGACAGTTTAATAGGTAAAGCAAAAGCTGTGCGCACAAGCAAAGCAAAGCAAGGAATTCATTCACTACTTCCCATCAGCAGGCAGGCGTTCGGCCATCCCCAGGACAGCAGGGCTCCATCACGTGTAATAGTTACTTGGGAAGACAAACGCCATCATGCTGAGAACATCCCCCCCTTCCTTCTTCTTCCCCCAGCTTATATACAGAGCATGATGTCATATGGTATGGAATAGCCCTTTGGCCAGCCTGGGTCAGCCCCCCTGGCTGTGCTCCCTCCCAGCTTCTTGTGCACCTGGCAGAGCACGGGAAGCAGAAAAGTCCTTGACTAGTGTAAGCACTACTTAGCAACAACTAAAACACCAGTGTGTTATCAACATTATTCTCATCCTAAATCCAAAACACAGCACTATACCAGCTACTAAGAAGAAAATTAAGTCTATCCCAGCTGAAACCAGGACAGGTGGCATCTGAGCCGTACTTGTCCTCCAGCTCACGGTAACCTCAGCTCAGCATCCCTTCACTTCGGTAGGCTTTGTGCCAGTTTCCCGACAGAGGTGGGCCAGCCTGAGCCCGGCTAGAGCCGAGCAGGGCCAAAAGGAGAGCAGAGGAGAGCAGGAACACCAAAACAGTGCGAGGATCTGTTTTTCTTTCAGCACAAAGATGTCTCCCATCATGGCTAATCATAGCAGTTGTGCCTGCAAAGAGAGGTCAGAACAGATCCCGCCACAGGTAAAGGGCTGAAGTGATGGCTCGACCCTTTACCAGTAGCAGCTCCTTGGATCAGTGGAATACCTGGATGTGTGACAAGTGCCATTTTCTACGAGAGCCTCTGAGTCACTCTCAGATTTCACATCTCCACTCCCCAGGGCTTCTGGAAAGAAATGGTGAGTATTTTTCTCCTGATGTTTTTAGCATTCACATGCCAGAAACTGACAGGAAAGACTGAGCACACTATTTTAATTTTTTTTTTTAATTAGTTTTTTTAAATCTCATGGAGACTTTGTCTACAGCGGGGAGATGACTCAGGACACGAGAGGAATATTGTTTTCCGGCCCGCTGGATGCAGCGTATCGGAGCCCAGGGCGGTGCCAGCATTTTGATGGTGATGACTTGAGCTGCGAGGAGCCTCGGACACGGCCAGACTCCCCCAGCCCTGCCAGCGCCACTTGTCATCCTGACCTTATGTTCCAGTTTGAGGGCAAAAGGGCCTATTTTTTCCTTTCTGTTAATTTTAAAGAGATAAATATAGCCAGTGAAGTGACCTCCGACTCCCATGGAAATCTTTAAGTTTAAAGCGGAAAATGTGAAATTTAGCAGTATCTCTCTTATTTATAGGCTGCTCATTGTTTTGCTTAGCATGAGGTTATGTTGTGTGCCTTAAAACACAGCTAATTAGCACAAGGTCAGCTAGCTTTGCAAAACACTGACACAAGTCTTTATTTTGCTAAAAAACAATTTTCTAAAACAAAAAATAATAATTTTTTACCAGCAGCAAATAAAGAGCGTTCAATGTTGAAACGTGATTGAATATAGTTTTGAATAAGGCTTCCCAAATATGTATTTTTGTTTGAACAGACATCTAGGTAATTCTGACCCCGTTGAACTCGCTGTAGCTTGGGTATGGATTTCACCCTGACTCTCATATAACCCCCACCAGGTAGGAATCAGGCCTCCACTTTTATCACCCAGGACATGAGCCGCAGGCAAGGAGAAGAGATAGTCATCTATAAGAAAGAAAAGATGTTTCCCGTAACAGCAGCTCTGAGGAGGACCTGAATGAGCAATGCTGACCAAAAATAGGCTGCGATACAAAATTAGCTCGAAATTGAGACCCTTCCTAGAACTGTTCAAAGCTTTTTATTTTCCCCATAGTGACCGCAGGACTGCTAGGACACGTGCTCGTTAGTCTGCAAGAGGTTATTGTAATGAATAATAATGGATGTGACAGAACCCCGAGGTAACTCAGTGACTCTGAAGCTGCTTCCTCGTTCTCCCATGTTTGGCTTTAGTCCTCTCTGATTTCTGCCTTCTGCCACACACAGAAGAATGAAAACAAAAAACGATTGGAACATTACTTTATGAAAAAAATAATGAAAATTCAACTGTAAACTAGACTGCTGATTAGGAAAGACTTTGCTTAAGGGTCAGAAAAAGGAGCACGGTTATGATGCCTCCTTGGAGAGACAAGCTTTTTCCCAAACCTCAGCCAAAAAGGCTGTGAAAGCATGTCCATGTGCTACAGAAAGGTGTTGGCAACTCCTTTCAAGAAAGTTACAGTGATGTTTTTGGATGAAATGAAACTTGTAAAGATCACTAAATCACAGAATAGTTGAGGCTGGAGATCTCTCCAGGTGGCTCTGGAGGTGTCTAATCCAAACCTCCTGCTCGAAGCAGGACCAGCTGGAGCAGGTTACCCAGGACTACGTCCAGGCAGTGCTTGAATTTCTCCAAGGCTGGAGACTTCACAGCCTCTCCTGACAACCTGTTGCCTTGTTCATCCACCTTCAAAGCAAACAAGTTTTCCTTATGTTTAGGTGGAATTTCATATATTTCAGTTTCTGCCTGTTGCCTCTTATCCTGGCACTGGGCACCACTGAGAAGAGCCTGGCTCCATCTTCACACCTTTCCATCTATTTTTAGGTCAGATGGAGACGAGTGAAGTATTCTCACTGAAGAAGAACCTGAAGGTAGGACCTGAGGAGGGTTTATGTGGAGAACTAAAGTTTAGTTTGCTAACACAGGAACTGTAACTGTCCTTTGGTTGCACTGAAGCGCACGGCTTTTGCTTTTGGTATACAATTGCTGCTAGTTTGTATAAGCGAAAAGGCAGCTTTGCTGCTGAAGGGCTGCTTGCTGCCCCTCTGGGTCACTCCTGTGAATCATGTGGGAGGCTCGTCAGGCTGCACTGTGAAGCTGCTGCTGCCAGGGAGCACAGTGATATCCTGAAGCTTTAGATCTCATCTGTGACTCCACAAGAGCCCTGATCGCCGTCTTTTACATCAGAGGGAAGCACAAAAGCCTGTTTGCCAGATCATCTGAAATAATGGTACTGGCAAGCAGAAATCTGCTTCTGTTTCCCCTGGAAAAAGCCAGACCAGCTTTACCTGAGTTTGGATTCGCCCCAAAGCTGCTGTAGACGGAGGCGATCCCAGGCTGCATCCAGAGACGGGAGGTCCCTGGCCCCGCTCCAAGGGCTGGTGCCTCCTGTTTCCCTCTTCAGCCAGGAAAAGGCAATTTGGGGGAGCGGGCACTCTCGGTGCTGTGCGGAGAGATGTGCGAGGGGAGATGGCAGAAACCAGAGCTGTTCAGGGACTTCTGCCAGAGATTGGATGAAAGCAATAGGGGCTGCTGGCTCTTCCCAGGCAGAGCCCACAGAGGGGCTGCACAGCTTAGTAAATGCCTGCAGAGAAAGCACCGAGTGTGGGAAACTATGTGGGAGGGGAATGAGAGTCTTTTTGAGGGTACCAGATAGAGGACTGATGCTAGGCTGCAAATATCTGGTCATGCAAAGCTCAAAGCAAATGCCTGCTTGCATACAGTGTCCTGCTACCTCCGGGGCAGGACAGTGTCTTCATCCATCACCTTCTGAGACATGGCTGTGCAGGATGAAGGGATGTCCTGGTGAAGGAGGTTGGACCAGATGGGTGCTGCTTACTTTGCTTTGGTGCTTTCACACAAGGCACCTGGGTGAGAAAGAAGAAAGGGACCCAGGAAACTCAGTTTGTATAAATTTTGCATGGATTCCCATGTTCAGGGTAGCTGGAGGGTTTGGTTCCCAAGCTGAAGCACTGGGACCCTATCTTCCAGCTGGGTGTGACGAGGTACACCTTCCCAGAGCTGATTAGCAGTCTTGTGTCTTGCAGATCCAGCTTCTTAGTAGGCTTATCTTTGAAACAGTCTTCACAATGAACCATCATTATTAAACAGACAAAGAAAACATGAACATATGAATGCTCATGGTGAAACAGGGCTTAAGACAGTCAATATGATGGCAGCCCTTCCAGAAGGGACTTTTTGGTAAGGTAAGAAATTCAAAGCCATAATCTGCTTGGAGGTGGTTCTCCATGTGAAATTAAGGACTGAGCCAAGTGGTTGCAGACTGAAATCCTCTCTATAGGTAAATGTGCTCTGCTTACCCTGATGGGGTAGGCCCTAGATGCACATGAGTTAAAGCACAACTCGAGCTCAGGTACTTTGTTTCAAGTGCCCTACTGTGAATTCTGTTTTCGTGGGATCACTGAGTGCCATAAGTACGAGCAAACCGATCATAGAGCCTGGGAATTAAATGGAGTCAGATCATCACTTTGATTTCCATAAGGGGAAAAGATTTAGGGGCTGCACCCAGTTTTATGTAGTTTTTGAACCTTACATGAGAAAATAAATTCCAAGCATGGAGTTGGGCTTGTTCAGCTTTTTAATTTGAGTCAAATTCCAGGGCAATTGTAGTCTTGAAAGGTCTTTCCCCCCATGTACATTAAAGGATGAATGTACAATTTTTTTTCTAAAAATACTTTGCATTTTCAAATAAATTAATTGTTTAACTTCTGAATTGACAGTCAAAACCTATTGAGCAGCATCATTGTCTGGTACAACCACCCACCCCCTACAATTTAAACGTTGACTCTAGATGGATACCACAGGTCCTTTTAAAATACACAGCATGCTATGATATCCTAAAAGTTCAGATAGGTTTGAAATCGCTGTTCTTGTCCTCTGGAGACAGAAACTAAGCACAAAATGTACCAGCTTGGGATGTACCAAAGTAGATCTGTATCAGAAAAATATGTTACTTGCTTCTATGACAACATCGGAGACATACAAGAAATAAGACACTATGCATCCAACACATTAAAGAGATGAAACTGCCTGCTCTCCTGAAGTGACCATAAAGCTTTCTCATCAGCTCCAGGACTTAAAGGCTTAATGTTCCTTATTCGCATGTTTCCATGACTAAGACGTTTTGGTGCGGAGCACCATCATGTCTGCAGTAACTTCTGCTGCAGACTGACATCTCCCACCATGACCCTCAATAGGGAGTCTTGAGTTGACTGTAGCTGTGGTGCTTCCGATCTGAATTTTAAGACCCCGCAAGCATAGGGCTGGGAAAAATAATGTGATGGTTGAGGAAGGCTGTCGACAGCCCTGTCTTCTGCTGTCCTAGTTACATGGGGACTAAGACAATCTCCCACTCTGTAAACAAGAATATCAATGCCCTGGTGCTCCAAAGTTCAAATCCCATCTCTGCCAAAGGTGGTCCTAAAAGCAAGGTCCAACTGCTTGACTTCCCCACATGGAAAACAGAGTCAAGAGATTTGAGGGTTTTCTTTTTTCTACCCATCAGGGTACTTTGAGGATAAACTGGCTTGCTTGAACCTTGCGTACTGTAAAAGCAGAATAAGGGTGAGAAGAGCATGAGGTAGGACTTCTGTGCCCATGGAAAGCTTTGGTTTGAGCCTGACTTTGTGCAAAAACTGTCTGCAATTTTCCCAACCTCCACGAGTGATCCCAGTGTCAGGTCAAGGAGGCAAAACACCACTTTTGCCTCAATGGCATAGACACCAGGCCCCCCAAATCCACCAGCCAGCTTGGAGTTTCCCACCTTGAGGGGCTCGTAGCAGATGTGACTAGCTGAGACAGCAGGAGATGAGGTTCCTGGGCTGCCTGGACCAGGAAACCTAGCAGGGGTACTGAGGGCAAACAGGACTCAAGGTGCTGTGGGGTGGCCCTGGGCCAGCTCCACCTGGGATGCCATGGTCCCCCTGTCCACAGGCCTGGGGGCTCCTCTGAAGCCCCTGGAGCTTCATGGGGGCCACAGGCTTCACAGTGCTCAGCTCAGGGCTTGAGATGGCCTCAGCTGATGTCAGGGTGCAGCAGGAAGCTGCCCCAGGAGAGGACATGAGCCAGGAGATAAGGGTACCCACAGTGACCACCTGAACCCGAGCAAGATAACAGGGCCGGGTGACCACAGCAACAGGTTTCCAACAGCCCCATGATCTTGCAGAGCAGCAGGTCCGGGCTGAGGTCAGTGCAGGACAGACAGACAGCAAGTCAGGAGCACAACCCATGGCATAGCTCAGCCATGGCCTGGGGGCTCCTGGGCAGACAGCTATGTGGCCCAGGTGAGAGTGGCCAGGGCAATCAAGGCCCATTAATGTCCTCAGCCCCACCTGTGGAGGAGTGACTCCAGGAGTGACTCCAGGTGTAACTGGACCCCTAACCTACACACCCCCACACAGAAGGGGTCAGTAGGAATTAAGGATGGAGTCCCACAAATAAGAAACACTGTGCTTTCCTGACTACGACCTGTCTCATTAGTTCAAAGGACTAAAAGCTGTCTGCTACCCTGAAGGTGACTGCAAGCGAGTGGCTTGCTTGGGCTGACTTCTCATTATCCTCTGCTGCTGCCCTCCAGGAGCTCTCGAGATAGGGAGGTTTGAAGGTAATATGCTTAATCAGTTTTCTGCTTAGTCGGTGTAGTGAAGTAGAGGGTTAGTTTGCTGTTGCTATATATCTTTTTAGTTCTCTTCTTCCAACTCTGCTTGAGCCAGCGGGAGCGGTGGGAGAAGCTTCCTTATTAATGGCAGCTCATAATTGTGAGCTTGGCATTTAGCAAGATTAAATAATTTGTGTTCCTGTCTGCACAAGGCTAGAAGAGATGCAGAGGAGGCAGCTTTAATTAAAACCAGCCGCCATAGATCATAAAGCAGCCTTATCTACTTGCAGGCGCAGCACACCATGCTCTGGAGAGCGCCAGGCTGTGGGAAACAGAGATGGCCCACAGCATGAATTGTAATAACAAAGCGTAGGCAAAGACCGGTGATATCTACTGCAAAGTAAACCGATCAACCCTGATTCTTGCTTTCACTCCTGAGAAAGAGACCCCTAAACCCAGTCTACTCCGTGATGTGGCTATCGGCAGCGTGTGGCATGGATGAGTCCATGGTTCTGGGGCCACACTGTGAGACTTGTCTGTTTGTCCTGTGATCATTGTATGTGGCTAAGGCTTTGGGTATCAGGAGTCCTGGAGGCTCAGTCACTCCCAGCCCAGCGCGTATGTAGGTCTGAAACTCCTCTAGATTCCTGTTGCTTATGCACTGAATGACCTTGGGTATTTGAAGTGGTGCAGAAGTATTGCATACAGAGTACAAAGAATACTATGCTGTGATTATACTGAAAGATAGCATCCGATAGTGTGAGCCAATATATATAAATCACTGTTTTAAAAAGTGAAGTAGCACATTTAAAGCAAAGCTTTTGGCTCTCTCTGTGCTTCAGGCTAAGCCAGGTTGAAGGTCTATACTCTGCTCCTGACCATGGATTTGCATCTCTGGGATCTGACCTGATGCTCAGCAGAGCTCAAACTGGGAATATGCCTTTGCTTTTCATTAGAGATTTGAATTTGCTGAAAACAGCTAGATGTATTATTCATTAGTATCTCCTGTAGAAGTCACAGACCAGCTTTTCCTGGACTGCATTCAATAAAACAGATTTCCATGTAGTACGAGTATGGGGTTGAAAGGCTTGTGTGAAACTTCTGTTAGCTACGTGCAAAGAAACTTATGAAAGTCCCAATCCACAAGAGACTACAGAATTACTAAGTTTGCTACCTCCAAGAATTTGAAAATCATGAGTCAGGCCTCAGTCATGACTTTTTTTTTTTTTTTTTTTTAAAATACAAAGAAACCTCAGGGTCTTTATTTGCTTACTGGCTTCTGAACATTGAGTTCTTGTTCTCAAACACTCAGGCCCTCATAGTTGGGGAAAGAAATCTACTTCTAAATGAAAAGCGAGATTCTTTTGCAATAGCGGCCTTACAGAAGCTGATCTTTAACTGCAAGTTTCATAACGTTTTGGGGGTGAACTGAACACTCCTACAGTTTAATGCTACCACCTAACCTGGACCTCCTCCGTATGGACTAGTGTGTAGTGCAGGTTATCAGCACTGACGTTAGGAACCAGTAGCTGGTTTTAAAACCCTCCTAAATTGAGTTTTCCAAAGCATGTCAGAGGGAATAGCTGCATGAATGTCTCCAAATAATGGCTGTGAAAAAAGATGTTCCTTGCCTCCTGCTTGTTCAGGAGGAGCCAGACCTCGTGCAGTCTGTGCCAGCAGCAGGGGCAGAGTGACTGGCAAAGCATAGAGGTGCCCTCTGCTCTTGCCTTGGGATGACACGAAGTGTTATTTTAATCTTAGGTCTGAACTGCCGCCAAGCTTTATTTAAAAATATATACATATAAAGGAAGACAAGCATGCAAGTCATGGGAAACTTCCGGGTACATTTTAGCCATGTGAATAATGCTGCCTGTGTTTCCATTTATCCTTTACTCCTCCGGTCCCCAAACCTGATACTTCGGACTGATCTTTTGACTCTGCCAGAAGCATGGTGGCAAGCACATCGAGTGCAAGTGCCCAGGGACTGTGTTTTGCTGGGGTGTTGAGGTGTTGGATCAGTTGTAGCAGGGAAAAGCAGGTGCCAGCACATACAGAGGACTGAAAACTTCAAATGTAGTAGTTTCTTAACAGAAACCAACAGCTACCTGGCTTGTGCCCTTCCCTTCAACCTGGAAGACAATATAAGCAAAAGAAGTTTTTCAAAATGAATCCATTTCTGTGAAACACTGCCCTTAAAGGTCCTTAATTGTGGAAAAGTTTGGGTTGCAAAATGCCTTCTGGAGAAGGTACGTTGTACTTGTCTAGGCCTGATGTTGGATCAAGTTCATCAGCTGCCACAGTTGCATTTAACCATCCAACACTTCACCTGTTCTAATGTGAATCTCACTTGCTATTAAGCATTTTGTTTCAAAGACGATCTCTCGAAACTGGGTCCCTGTTTGTGAGGAAATGGTGCATCTCTAAACCAATGATGTGAGCTGTGCTTCTTCCTGTGCTCACCTGGGTTTGGAGGTCAGTACCTGAGTCTCAGGTTTCACCAAAAACATTCAGCACAGCTTTGCTGACAACCTTTTCACCTTAACAGTTAATCTCTCCTGCTGGCAACTGTTGCTGTTTATCAGTCCAAATTGAATGTCCCTTCCTGGAGCGTGTCCCTGCTAGGAGAACCTGGCGGGATGGGGACAGCTGACTCTGAAAAACTGAGTTAGAGCTAAATCTCTGCACCAAAGGCTCATCAGGCTTAACCATCCAAGGCAGCAGACATGTTGTCAAAGACCAGGAGCTGCATTTACCTTCTCCCAGAAGTAAAGCCCCACAACATTCAGCTTTAGCGTTCCTCAGTGCTGAAATAGCTTTAGGAAGAGGATCAGGGTGTGAGCATCAGGAGTGCCACCTCTTTCAGAGCTGGCCTGGGTGTTGCAACTCAGGGCTTGTAAAAACACACCGTGGCAGCAGGTTGCCTGCTCTCAAGTGTTCGTGCCGCTTTTAGGAAGGATTAAGTAAAGGTGGTGTGTGATAACAGCATCATCGTTTGGCTGTGGGGTTGTGAGCAGCTGGGCCAAAATGAGCAGGATTAGTGCCTGCGGAAAGCTTTCATCTGGAAAACCAAGCGCTGACTCAAGCAGCCATAATGACTTTGTGCACTGACCTCCCATTGTTGCTGATGGCAGGCATTCAACGTGGCTGGAGATGCTCCTTCAAATGGGAGATGTTCCCTTCCTTCTCAGGGCGAGCATGAGAAAAGACAGAGAAAGGACAAGGAGGGGAGGAAGAAGAATGGATGCTCTGTTAGCCTGTCCTGAAATGCTAAAAAGTTTAAAATAAAATTGTATGAGCTTCATGAGGACTCAGGAGATTCAGGTGGGGCACATCATCTGAGATGGAAGCTCTACCAGCTCTCATTTGGTGCAGTGGATGTTGGACTCTTGGATATCCAGAGCTTTTGAGCTGCTGTAGTCTGACAGCAGGCTGAGTTGTTGGTTGTTGAGTCTTAAAAGTGCTCTACCTTTTCTTCATTTCCTCTGTTCATGTGCCTGGCTGCTTCGCAGGCATCTTCAGGACCTTTGAGGTGAGCAGGGACATTTATACTGCTTGAGTTCTCTCCAATGTAATTACAGTTGATTTCCGATTCAAAAGTGGGGTTTGGTTTTTGTTTTCTGGTTTTGGAGGGGTTTTGTTTGTTTGTTTGTTTTTCCTCGGTAAAGGAGCCAAACTTCTCATTTTTAGAAGACAGCTTCTTCAAGAAGATAACTATCATTAAGATGGTTTCAGAGGCACCGAAGTTCCTCGCTTCTAGCAGCTTATCTGGCCAATCTTTCACCTGTGGTGCTTGAGACTCCCTGCTCAAGCATCGACAGGAGTTGCTTTTATGCAACTCATCATAAAGAATAGTTTTGATACTACTCAAGAGGTGGGTGGGTTTTTTTCTCTCAACACTTGTATGATATCAAATGCTCCGGGGGCATCTAAAATGGCATGGATTGGTGTATGCAACGTGTTTCTTAAAACACGATCACTCTGAGCTTGTTTGGGGAGAAACAAAATGTGTCTGTCAGTTACCTCTTAGGGTAGCGAACGCTGAAGCTGTCCCATGGTTTCACCTCTGGAAAGAAGGAGAAGAGCCAGCAGGGGGAATCCGACAGAGGCGTAACTGGCTGCAATGGCACTGGGAAGACTGGGAAGTTGTAACGGCTAGTGTTCACAAAGATGTTTTCTAGTACATTTTTACCCAGTGTAGACAACTGTTAAATGCTTCAGCACTGAAATCGTCCGTACTTGAGGTTAGAGGTACAAATATACTAGGAAACATCTGTGTGCGGACAAATCTTAAGAAACCTCACAGTAATCAACATGAGGTTAATGGAGCAAACTGGAATCTAAAATGGAGTTGCAGTGATCACTTCTACTTCTCTAAACAAAAAATTTTGACTCTCCAGTGGGAAGGCACTCCTTTTCCATAGGTGTGTATGAATGAGAAAGGCACACAATTATGTTTTCTCTTGTGACATTACCCTGCTGACATTAAGAAAACAAAACTGTTATTTTTACTGTTTCCTCAGGATTTTATTTCAAAGATCACCTCACTTCCAGCACTGAAAGACTCTAACTTCTTCCACCTTAAAATAATAATCATAATTTGTGACAGCCCTGTTTACTTGAGTGATATAGCAAAATGGATCCTATCTCATCCCAGCTGGTGAGAAAAATGTCTGGTAGTTTTACCTAATGCAAGGTGCAATCACAGTAAAGCTCTAAAGCTTCTAACCATCAAGTAGCAAGGCAGATGGTAGAGGTGCCACGCTACTGGAAATTGCAGTGAGAGGAGGGTCTGTCAGGGGCTTTGGAAATTTGTTGGGGTCATGGTCCATTCCTCCCCCCATCAGACTTGGTCCATCAGCATGGGATTCAGAGACAAGGGAGGTCTGGTGCTACTTCCCTCTGTGGAGTCGCAGTTCATCACTCAGTTTCTGATGGTCAACAAGTGATATTGCTTTTATTCAGGCTTTTTAAAGGTCTGCGTATCTCTAGGTTTCATGTGCAAAGTGTTCTGTGTACATATATTTTTATATTTTCTCTTTGAGGCCTCTTTCTGGCTTTGACCCTTGCAGGGCTGTATAATGAATCTATGTTTATAAGAGTGCTGAGCCAATGTGGAGACACCTGGGTTTTGTTACCTTTTTTTTTTTTTTAGGGACCTTCAGCAAGTTGCTTAGTTTCTTTTGTCCTTCCTTTCTTCCTTGGCTTCAACACTTGGTGAACTTTAAAAAAATATGCTGTAAGACACTCAATAGTACTGTAAATTGTGAATGAAAAATGGGAATTACTTAGTGATAATAGATTATTAGCATAGTGGGAATGTCTCCTGGAAACTTAATGCAGGATATCAAAAGTACGGTGTATTTAAGATGTACATAAAATTGGTTTTTTTATTCTTGCAGAACTTTTAAATGACTCCTAAGATTAATAAATGCTGGCTGGCTGCATATGGGGAGCCACGGAGACTTGCCTGGAATTTCTTTAAATTTCCTTGGCGATTGTGTGCCATTCATGAGGCATGAAGTCCTGAATCAAATATTTCTAGTGATAAACAGCACATTTGTCTCGATGCATTTGTGACCTATGTAATCATGCTATTCTTCTGCTAAAGATAAATCTAGAGTAGGGCAAAGCAATGATATCATACTCCAGTTAAGGACCTGGATAACAGGCTGAGAAGGGCTGAGGACAGCCTGTTCTGCCAGGCAGGACTTGCTGTGTCCCTGCTCTCGGACAGGGCTTGCATAGCCTGGTGACATGGATTATAAATGTCCACAACAGATCTGCCTAGGCTGCTGGGTTTACTCGTTGTAAACAAGTCGCCAAATTCACGTGACGCAAGCTTGGATATCCCTTATGCAGTTCTTTCAGATTGGGAAATATTATGTTTAATGTGTGACGGTGTCCTATGAACCATTGTAGCTCACCTCTGCTCACAGGAGGATGCTGAGCCATCCTTGGGGCAAGGACCCCCAGTCCTGATGTGGCCCATCTGAAGCTAGCTTTTAAGAAAAAACAGCAAGGGCTTTTAGATCCAGTTGCAAAAATAGATGTTTCCCATGTTTGCTCTGAGCAGAGCTAGGAGGATGCCATCAGATGCTGAGTATTCATTATTGGAGTTTTGCTTTGCTGGTGCAGAAATTAGAGATGCCTGAGAACAATCTCAGCTTTTTTTCTACCTGCTGGGCACAAATTATTTCAGAAAGAGGTCAGACCCGTGTTTGTGTAATGAAATGCTGTGCTGCCCTCATTTGGTGTGAAAACCACACTGGATATCCCAGCTGCATGGCCCAGTCAACTGTGCCGTCCTGGAGGGACTGCAAAACACGAGCCACTTGTTACCTCGGCCTCTGAAATTTGGGCTGAAGAGATGGTTGCATGTATTAAAGATGCTGATTAGGCCTCCAAAGAAATTCTTATGCAGATGGTAAACAGCACCACTAATTACTAATACATGGAAAGCTGTATGGGTGTCAATATAGACTTCAAAGAGCCATTTGATGCAGGTGTTTTATTCCTGGTGGACTTGTTTCCCCTACAGACATTTGGTGTAAGGACTCTGCTTGTTCAGAGGCTCCCAGTGAGGTTTTTAATCTCAATATCGATAAAGGACATAGAAGGTGTATTTGATGTATTCATGAAGAGGTGCTCTATTTGTGATACCCTCTAAGGAATCAAACAGTTATTTCCTACCTGTGGTCAAACAAAACATTAGAGCAGCACCATACTAAAATCTTAATATGACCCCAGTGCTTAATTCCATTTTCTTCAAACGGACCCTAAATTACAAAGACAGCTACCTTTTCATGGACCAGAAGTCATAACTACTGGATTATTTTATTCTAACTTATCTATACCTGCTTTGTGGTCTATTACTTTGTGTGCAAAAATGGTCCCCTCTAGTGCAAAATTCTTGCCTGTAAGCAAATAAATGAAAGGACCATTAACAGCAAACCATCCTATGGGTATTTAGTTATAGAACATTTACAATATTCAACTGAAAAAAGTAAATGGGTTGGAAAATCCTCTGAAAACTGGATGACTTTATCTTTACTGGCATCAGTCATCTCTTGAGTTAATAAATCAAACTCTTGCCAGCTAAAGTATCTCATGAGGAGTGTCAGTAGCTAAGGTATGAGGTTGTCAGAGGCTTGATGTATGTGCGTGGTGGGAATGAACTGATGACTTTGGACTCGTGAGGCATCAGAAGTCCCCTCTGGAGAGTCAGATCCATCTGTTTTCCCATCTCTGCCTCGTTTCTGTACTTGGTTACGTGATTTCCCCTTGAGAACATTTCCTCTGAATATTGTTCATAAATATTTCCAAGAAACTAACAAACTATTGTTTGCCTTCTGCCTTTTTTTTTTTTGGCCTTCTTTTTCTGGAGTTTTTCAGCAGGGGACATTACTGCTGTTGGTCTTTTCATCAGGTTGGGAGGGAGGGGGTTATTGTTTCTGGGTTTGGGTAGTTTGTTTGGATGGCTGTTGACTTTGTTGTTGTTGTCTTTCCCCTCCGTTTTTGGCAATCTGAGGAAGTGTGTGGTTCCCTGTTTTGTTTTTTTGACCGTTTGTGAATTATTTATACAGGCAGGCTTTTGTGGGGGTGAGGTTTTCTTTGGGTTTTGGTGTTTGTTTGTAGGGTTTGTTATATATCAGGGCATTTTTTTTTTGTTCAGCTTTTGTTATTCTGAAGTTCATCTTGCTCTTGGTAGCTTCCAAGTGGCTTCTGTGGCTGGTAGCTTCTGTAGCTGTTTCTTGACAGTCTGATTTACAACCTAAAAGTACTTTGCCCTTCAATCCCAGGCTGCCCACTGCTCAGGGAGAATGGGGCTGACTTGCTTTGCAACTTGAGAAAATCATGGAGCAAGTCCCCATTTCTGGGCAGCGGAAGAAGGTGGTGGTGACTGGCAATGGCCAGCATGCACTTGCAAAGGGTTAATTATGTGTGACCAACCTGATTGCCTTCTGAGAAGAGATGACTGAATCTGTGGATGAGGGAAAGCAGTGGATGTCACTTACCTTGACTTTAGCCAGGCTTTCAATACAGTTTCCCCCAGCTTGCTTTTATCCAAGTTGGGATGTTATGGTCTGGATGGGTGGACTACTAGATGTGTGGGAAAACTGGCTGGATCGTTGGGTCAAAGCATAGTGGTTAGAGGTTTGTACTGTACCTGAAGGCTGGTTACAAGTGGGGTTACTCAGGAATCCTTCCTGGGACCTATCCTGCTCCTGCTTTGGAAAGGAGGTTGACTAGAGACCCCCAGAGGTACCTTTTGACCTGAATAATTGTGTTATTCAAAGAAACTGGTGCCAACTAGGTGTCAATGTCAAGAGCCCACAGTGCAGACTGCCTGTTACAGACAATTATTTTTGCGTAGAGGTCTAGTTGCTTTTCAGCTGAAGGGATGGAGATGGAGACTTTGATTCAGTAGCCAGCTCTGTTGTTGTGAGGAGGGCTATGATGATGGAAGACACACTGATGGACCATTTGTGTACTAGCATCCTTGTTCATTCCTAAAATAAAGTCAGTGCACACAAACTGCATACATGCTTCACGGCACTTTTTTACTAAGCCATAACAGCAGGGTTTTGCAGCTGTATCTAAAGCCTGAGCAGTAGCAACAATGAGAAGTATGCAGCCCTCTCAACAGATTTCCTCCTCTTAATCACAATTGAAAACAAAGGAGCTTTTGCTTCAGTATGCACAGGAGGGATGAAGGGAAAGCGGCCTTCAGCTGGTTTCTAAGCGCTCATGGCCCATTGAGAAAAGCTAGGAGAGAATTTGGATCAGCTCTGAAGCTGAATTGCTGCTTTGAAGCAAACGGTTTGGAAAGGCTGAGCAGTGAGCCCACAACCAGTTCATCTGAGACTTGCATTAGCACTGTTCCTTGATTTTTAGGCTATACGTAAATTTTTTGCGTGGCTCCATGGTATCCAAATAGTGCCTCTGATGTTTATTTCCTGAAGTGTGGTTCCTATAAGGTATTAAAAAACCAAACCAAAACAAAAAAACCCAAACACGTTTCTCTATTTGCTCTACATTGCTACAGGTACCTGGTGGTCACAGTGCGTATTTTGTCCACCTGCCTTAGCCAATTCCCAAAAAAGGCCATCCGCAGAAAGTGTTTTATCCCTAAAACATCTCTTCAAATAGGTTTCTTCCTTTTTTCTCCTCCTGTCCTCCTGAATGTAATGAGGGTCTCCAGTGTAATAAGCCAACTGAAAAAGATTGAACAAAGTTTACAACTGGTTGAAAAAATGGTGAAAACTTGAGTTTTCTGGATTTTTAGTTGAACAAAATTTAAATTTGGAAGCTAAAGTATTAGGGTGGGGTTTTTTCCTCATTGCTTTTCATTCATCCCTCATTCACTAAGGGTTACGAGAGGCAGGGTGCTTCCACCTGCCTTGCTTTCTTCCTGCTCTGTCTTCCCAAATCCACCTTGAAGATTTGGTAGGTGAAGATCTGGAAGGTGAAGATACAGACTAAAAGAGTACAGCTCTTGCAAGTCTGAAAGAAGCAGTACCACCTCTCTTGCTACGCCTTCATCCTTGAACTTCCAAGTACAGGAAAACCTGTCCTACCCTTCTCAACAAAAACCCTGACCTGGAAGCACCAGGCTTATTTAAACCCAAGCTGCTCTGAAGCTGGTTTAGCAACTGTGTCAAAGGCCACAATTTCCCATTGAGCTCTTCTGCTAGGTGGAGCCTGTTTTGAGTTTCCCGGCAGCTCTACTTCCCTACAGTAAGTGTAGATTCCTAAAGTCAATATTACAGCTGGTCACAGGCTCTAACAGGAACCTTCTGGGCAATAAAGGATTATTTTTTTTCTGCAGCAGTGATGCCTTAGTTGATAAAAACACCTTTATTCATGTTTATCAGTCATAAAATAGATAAATGTGACACGGTGGGGCCTTTTGGGCTTAGGTAAATCAAGGTTTCAGTCTATCAGTGCTTTAGTTTTGATTCTTTACAGCTTTCAACTCACTTAGACTGCCTAAGCAGTCAGAAGATGGTTTATCTTCTGACTGCTTAATTTAAGATGTCTGAAAACTGATGTGGAGGTGTTTGATCGCCCCATTTGGGTTCCCTGTGCTGGCAGCAGGGACAATTTAAACCTTAATATTCGCCTCAGTTCTTCATTTGAATGAAGCCTTCCTCACTTCCAGCCCTCAGGGAGATGGTGAAGCTTTCTTTAACAGCAGTCTGCTGAAACCTGCCAGTGAAAGATACTGAGTGAAAGAAAGCACTTACGCTCAGGGTTTGTTTTTTCACTATTGAAGTAGCTTTTTTAGTTATAAATGGTACAAATGAAGGAATATTGTTTCATTCATATCCTTCTGGACTGATTGCCAAAGCAAACTGAGAGTCTCTTCCCATCACAAGCAGCCGTTCTTACTGAACAGAAGATGAATTACATTTTCATTTAATTGCATTTGTATCTGCATCTGCAATATCATATGGTATGAGGGGATTTCTAACCTAACACTTTCTTAAGGGACCTGCATAAAAGCCAGAAAAGAGGTCTGATTCACCGTTGTTTTAAACAAGGAGAGGTGATCTGTGTCTCCATGGATCAGAAGGGGACATCTGCTTTGAGTAACACTAAGGGATGAACCTATGTGTCCTCACTCCAGGAGAACTGACCTTATAGCATCAAGATGAAGGATTGCAATGAGTAACTCACGTCTTCAATGTGGTGCAAGGAAGGACCGAGGCAGCAAACCTTTCTTCCCAGGGTGGCTTTGCCTGCCCCTGGCTGGCTGTGGTGGACCTGGAAGCTTGGGGTCTTTTTTAATTGAAGAAGCTGCTCGGCAGCACCACGGCACTAAAACTCGCCTAAATTTAAAATTTAGCACTAGCAAGAATCCCTTCATTTCTAAAGGGGGCAGAGGGAAGCCTGGGGTGATGTTGGAGAGCAGAGGAGGCACTGTTACATTAAAGCTGTTTTTTCTTGCATTATCATAGAATCATAGAATGGTTTGGGTTGGAAGGGACCTTAAAGATCATCCAGTTCCAATCCCCCTACCATGAGCAGGGACACCTTCCACTAGACCAGGTTGCTCAAAGCCCCAGCCAACCTGGCTTTGAACACTTCCAGGGATGGGACATCCACAACTTCTCTGGGCAAACTCTTCCAGTGCCTCACCACCCTCACAGTGAAGAATTTCTTCCTTATATCTAATCTAAATCTACCCTCTTTCAGTTTAAAGCCGTTACCCCGTGTCCTATCACTACATGCCCTTGTAAAAGGTCCCTTGCCAGCTTTCTTGTAGGCCCCCTTCAGGTACTGCAAGGCTGCTATAAGGTCTCCCCAGAGCCTTCGCTTCTGCAGGCTGAACAACCCCAACTCTCTCAGCCTTTCACTGGAGAGGTTCTCCAGCCCTCTGGCCATTTTTGTGGCCCTCCTCTGGACTCTCTCCAACAGATCCATGTCCTTCTTATGTTGGGGGCCCCAGAGCTGAATGCAGTACTCCAGGTGGGGTCTCAAGGGAGTGGAGTAGAGGGGGAGAATCACCTCCCTCAACCTGCTGGTCACTCTTCTTTTGATGCAGCCCAGGATACAATTGGCTTTCTGGGCTGCAAGTGCACATTGCTGGATCACGTTGAGCTTCTCATCAACCAACACCCCCAAGTCCTTCTCCTCAAGACTGCTCTCTATCCATTCTCTGCCCAGCCTGTATTTGTGCTTGGGATTGCCCCGACCCATGTGCAGGACCTTGCAGGTTTAAATGCAGTGTAACCGCCACCAAGTCACTCGCAGAGGCAATCAGCTCTGGTGCAGGCGCATTGCACAGTGGAGCGAGGGATAGTGGCGTACAAGGGGGGTTCCTGAGCCAGGGAAACCCTATTATGTAGATGCTGAAGGCTTTACATTAAACCCAGTGTATTGTAACACTTTGCAGATACACTTTCTTGTATATAACCTTAATAAATCCAAATACGAGGCCAGTATGACTTGGAAGAGTCCCCAGAAATTGGACCAAAGCAGGGTTTGAAAACTAATTTATCAAGGATTGAAAAGAAGAGGCTATGGGCTCGTGTGGATCAGGACCTTGAGCCCTCTTCCTGCCTTGCAACCTGGGCTTCTTCCCTTACCCACGGCTGAGATCTCCCAGCTGGGAAGAGACATTGACTTTTCATTTCTCTGGTATTTATCAAGTCCTTTTTTTGCTGCCCTGAAATACATTTTAAAAAAAGTAAAAATGAACAGGCAGTTACTTCAACACCTCCATGAAAAGATGTAGAAATATTATAAGCTGATTTCACTCCTGTCTCCTTAAACGGAAAGAAATAGTCTGTGGTATAAATATGTAATTAAAAATAGTAGCAATTAGAGAGTCTGAAGAAGCGAAATAGGAGTTTGCTGTGAGGTAGAGCTGGTTTCCCTTTTGTCTGTGCTTCTGATTTGAAACTTTTTGACGTCAGGATCTAATCTTAATAGTTGATGCTCCACTTCTGGTTTTGTCACGCAAGTTAAATGTCATGGGCCAGACTCTGGTGTAACCTTAGATCTGCTTCAGACCTTTGCTGTATGTCAGTGGTGCAAGGATATCCACATCTGTAAACCCCTATATGCATGCAGCAGTGAAGACTTTTGTGTAAATTTCTTCATTTTTTTCATGAACAAAGGATAAAGATGCCTCTTATACCTCTAGGTGCCTGCGTGCATGCAGAGAGACACATCGACAGGTTAGAAAGGCGTTTTCAAGCCCGCCTGTTCCACTTACAGGCATTTCAGTATTGCAGGACACGGTGGAGGGTCTGAACATCTGTTTGCCCAAATCCATCCCCCTTGCAACTCAGTGCAAGCCAGCAGATTGACGGCAGTGCTCTTGGTGCGGTGTTAGAGGATGGAGGGAAGAAACTGAAGTGATGGAAGATGCCCAGCGCAGCTCTCTGGAGAGCAAATCACACACACAGAGAACTGCGTCTTTGGCGCTAATCTCCGTTCCGCCCACCTCCAGTTCAGTAACCGGCTGTTGGGCTCGTTTGGAGGTGTGCGGTAGACTTTTCCCAGCACCATAACCTGAAGTGGTGGAGCTTGGGAAAGTTTACATGAAAGTGTAAAAATTAGTACTGTTTTATGTAGCTATGATGGCTCTTTTTGAAAGTGGAGCCAAGCGCTGGGAAGCAGGGATTTTTCTCATTTTATCAGAAAGATTTGTATTGAGTGGAGCTGGTGCTAGGATTTGGGGGGTTCTGCAGTTTCTCTGGCTACACCTGTGCTGCTCAGACACAGGCCAGAGCCTGGTGTTCAGTTCTGAACAGAAGTGGTCTTGTGCTGGACTGCACTTTCCTTCCCTGCTCCCATGCCTTTCTTGCCCAAAACAGGGAGACATCGTCCCTGCTGCCTTCTGGGGTTATCCCAGGGCTCATGCTCTCCCAGTAACCAGGTACTGTTTGGAAGAGTGATATTTGGTGCGAGCTGAAACCTCACCAAGGAGCTCGCTAAAGATCAAACAGCCCCTGCTGTGGCCCTATTTCATTAGAGCTATTTTGTCTAGTACAGACTGGGAGCCTCTGGAGCTGCAGCTCCAATTCTGCAATGTTCTTAAGACTGTTTTGAACTCTAAGGCACTTCAGTGCATGCAAATACTTTTAAAATTAACCCCCAATCCAGATGCCTACCTGCACCCCAGTTGCTCAATGTTGGCACTTGGGGCTGCCCCATTGTTTGCCCACTGCTACCTCTATGTCGTGCTCTTCTAGCTGATGTTTCAGAGCATGCCAAGGCAGAGGTCACTGCAAAGTATACATTTCAATTAATTCTTCCCATGCCATGCTTTTGGAGCCAGCTGCTACTTCTGCACCAGTCCTTGTCCTGAGGTGCAGCCATTTGGGATAAGCAAAAGTAACAGCAAATGGAGGTTTCAAGCCCCTGTGTTCCTCAACTAGATTGGCAGACACCTAATTCCTTGTGCCCACAGCCAGCTTCAGTCACAAAACTGGAGTGCTTTAAAAACAGTGCATTTTCTTCCTGCTCTCCATTATTTTTGCCACATCCTAATCATATTTCTAGTCTATTTTTGACATATTCTTAGTACAAACCAGAAGGTTAAGGGATGGCTAGAGAGGAAGCACCAGCCAGGCTCTGTCTTGAGGAGTACTTTCCATTCAGGGATCAAAGCTCAGTGCAAAGCATGAAGGTGCCCAGACGTTTTAAGCACTCTCTCCCATCTGCAGTAGGCAATTATATTGGGCACAAACCAGTATCTTGTGCCCCCGAAACATCGCTTCCCCTCTGCGGCAGAGTCTTGAGCAGGGCTAAAGAATTGCTGTTATCAGACTTGTGTCTAGACATTATTGGTTTTTTTGCATTAGTAGACGTACACTCGGATCCTTTCTAATAATAACATTCAATGTATGCTTCAGGTACTTGTATATGGATGACCCTGGACATGTGTATAACTTTGCACACAAGTGGCTGGATGAATAGGAACCAGACAGCCTGGATCCCTCTTTACCTGGGAAAACGCTGCATGAATTTTACTTACCTCTGAGCAGTGCAAATTAAGTTCAGTTTAAACAGGATTAGGCATTGGAGTGCAGTTGGCTTCTCAAACAGCTATTTCAGCATACCCATCCCCTACGCTGTGGGCAAATGAATGCTGACTCAACCCTCTGAGCAACCCGTGTGTCCGTATCTGTTATCATCATCATCTTTTCTTAACTTTTGCTGTAACATCTGTGCTTGTCCCCAATGAGATGGCAGTCTCCTTGGGGCAGGGAGCACAATTCACCCAGAAGAGTTTCATTACCCCAAACACCCTTTTCATTGCTCTCAAAGGGATTTTGGCTTCCACGGCTCATGTTGAATGAAGTTATGGCTCAGGGGAACAGCTCTACCAACAGATCGTGTGTCTGGGTTGAAGACAGTACCTGCAGCAGTGCTGAGCTCCGGTGCTGCTCCTCACCAGCAACAGGACTGCAAATACTGTCCTGTACCCTCTTGGAAGGAAGGAGAGGGTCAGCGATGCTATGGTGGATGGAGAGGACACAGTAGAGCAAGCCAGCAGCAAACAGATCACCGCAATGCTCCTGGCTGCCAATGGAGCTGAGGTGGGCTGCCAACACTCTCTGGTCTGCAAGTTTTCTTGGGTATTGACAACGCAATGCTGAAGCTCCTTCTGTGCACACAGAGTAGAGATGGGAACAAAGCAACTTTACGTGATCCTGCTTTCTCTGGTTGTCTTTATTTCTGCTTGTAGGGTGGCCAGTCTTTACAAACAAATGTAGGAGGCAGGCCCCCCAAGCTGGGTCATGCAGGGTGATCCCGAGCATGGGTAATGACCCTGCGAAGAGACGTCTGTCCTCGGCTGCTGCCGGGAGCTGGGAACAAGCTTGTTCCCAGGGCTGCAGCCTGGGTGGGGGAGACAGAAGACAGCGCGAACCCTCTGCCCAGAGCAAACCCCAAGGCAGTGCGCTGACTAATCTTGCTGGCATGCTGGGACAGACCCAGTTAAACCAGGACATCTGAGCATGTCAGTGATTCCTCCAGTCACACTGTACTTGAGCCCTGTCCCTTCTCCAGCACTCCTGGGGACTTTGCTCCTAGCCTTGGAGAAATTATGATCCAGGCTCTTGTTTAAAAGGTTAGAAGAAGTGTATATATTTCCTGTTGTCTTGTTCTCTAGAGGGTTGTGTTTAACTGGCCATGAGGTGGGCTAGAAAGCTTGAGAGGTTTTCTCTACTCTAGGTCAAAAGGCAATTGAGAAGAATTGAATTTTTATTTAAAGTAGTGCCCTGTCTTCTGTGTGCCATCAGACCAGCAAGTATGAAGAGGCAGCACAGTCTGAGGTCTGAGAGATGTCTGGAAATGGCCTCCAATCCTTGACACTACCACTTGTCTGCTTTTTGATAGAGGCTTCCTGCATCTCCACTTTGCAGCCTGTAAAATGCAGAACTGCCCCATGTGTGGGGTGATTTTACCCATACTAGCATGCTCTCTAACACTGCTTGCTCCAAGAGCACTTGCAATGTTTTCCCTAACTCTTCACAATTCCCATGCTCCGTGTGCTTCTCCTTCAGGCCTTTAGCTGAAAGCACAGCAACATCTCCTGGAACTGGGTGGCTATTGCAAGTTCAGTTGTCAAAGTGCCATCCTTAAATCCCAATAAATTCATTCAATTCAAGAGACCCCAGATTTCTTCCCATTGTGTACCTGAGATGGCGCAGGGGTAGCATGTGTCCATGCACACATCTCCCCACCTTTGTAAGAAGCAGTAAGGCACCAGCTATCAGAAACTGCCTGGTCATTATTCAGATGTCCCTCAGGGAAGTTTATCACACATAATGAGTCAGACCACCATGTTAGGTGATGCATTTAGCGGGAAACCAGGACTGGTGATACCACACCAAAGGAGGCAGGAGGGATTCACCCCACTGACAAGTGCGTGAGCTGCCAAATGCCTGGATTTACTTACCAAGGATCTGGTCTCTTGTAAAGAAAAGCAACCGGGGACGTGGACCGTGGATATCCTTGACGTCAGAACAAGAAGCCACCAAAAGAGGTTCTCTGCTCAGAAATAAGGCAAACTGCTGTCCTTGCTGACCTCCTTTGTAAGACAGACAGCACTGGAGAAAAAGGCAAATGCAGAAGGGCAATGATTGCCACCTCCAAGGAAACATAAGAGACAGCAGCAGCGAGGTTGGGTAGGATTTGTCTCTCAACCGCATCTTCACTGTTTCCAGTGGCTGCACATCACAGTACACCACCTTGGTACACAGAAGCTCTTGGAGCAGAGCCAAGCTGGACAGCAGCCCAAGCCCACCTGCAGGTTCCCACCCTTCTTCTTACAGAAAAAGGCGGAAAATACTGGGAGGGAGCTGTCGTTCACATGGCTTAGAGGAAACTGGAAGTCCTGATTGTCATGTGAGACCCACATATGAAAGTGGAGGACAGTGGGTGAGGAAAGTGGGGCACTATGAGATGGACTCTGGCTTAGGAAGGATTTTTTCCACTTGTGTAGTGCATCTGTCATTTTGCAACATCTCCTGTTGTCATGGAAAACATCTTTTTTCCCTGGCATGGCTGGCCAGTGCCTGACACAAGCTAAAGCCTTTGTGCGTTTGCTTCATGGTATGGCTTCAGCCATCATATGTTGGTCACTGGTGATTTTATGTGCGGTAAATGGTCCAACTAACCCACTGACAATCCTCGCTTTTTCCCTACCCTGACTTTATTAGAGAAGCTGTGTTGGCCATGACAACTCTTGTTGAGGATGTATATATGAAAAAAAAAACAACTAACTTACCAGAAACTGAAGGTTTCCCCCATTGAATTCGACCAGCACTCCTCCTGTTCTAATATCCTTTCAGCTGCAATGACTAGGATGAGGTATCTCCAAAATAAAGGTGTCCAGCAGCAGCATCTGTGGGCAACACGTACAGAAGTTCCCACCAATCCCCAATTAATTGGGGGACAAGCAAATTCCTGAAGCAGGAGGTGCCAAATCTTTACACCACCTTTGCCATTTAGGGTGCAGTTTTGTTGGACAACTTGGCCAACCTAGGCATGAGATGAGCAGCAGGTGGCCTGTCATGAGACCACAGGCTGAGGTGGTTCAGGTGGCCAATCCAACGGGGTGTTTTTGTGAACTGGTGGTAAAGTTGGTGTTCAGCCTGTGGTGGTCTGGTGATGGGATTCATCATGTGGTGAATGAGCAAATACTTCTTCCTATGTTGCGTCTGAAGGATGGTGAAAACCATCATTGCTTTCTACCTTTCTAGAGTCTTCTCCTTTTTTTTCTCCTTCAAATAGAAAGAAAGGGAAAAAAAACAAAATGTTATTAGTGGAAACTTTTATTTTGCTTTTCTGCAGGAATTCCAAGAAATATATGTCATCATAAAGACATCGACCTGACCCAGGTTGGGCAGCTCAAAGCTCCTTGACCAAGAGTTCACAGCTTGAGTTTCTTGCTGCTTCTGGGCCTGCTGTGCCCCGGGCAAGGGAAAAGAAGGGCTATGCCTTATTTAAACATGGCTGTGCTTTTTTTGGAGAGACATCTTTCCCCTTGTTCTAACAATTAACCGACAGGATCACATTGCAGAAAAATATAAGAACTGGGTCGGGGAGAGCAAGGGTGGACATGAATGTAGATTTCTTGTCTGGTGCCATACAAAGGCGCTGCTTGTACTACAGCAAGCCCAGCAGCATTAGCAGCCAAATTATTTGCTTAATTTTAACTGCTGTCCTCGTTACATCTTGACTTGCTAATTAGTATTTTAAGTGCTTGGAAAATAGTTTGGACATATTCCTTCAGCTTTCACACACGTCTCTATCGCTATTGCTATTCCTCCCTCCTGCCCTGTGCCATCACCTAAGTAACATCGTTTCTGCTTCCAGATGGGTTGAATTCTCTAAAGCGGGAGGAAAACACAATCTTCTTTGCTTATTCATGCATGGAGCACTCTTATTTGCATGAGAAGAGATCAGGCTGTGGAGCAGCTCTCCCTAAAGGCTGGGGAGAAGAGAACCTACATTCGCAGGAGGGGAATAATGAGGCACAAATGTAGATAAGCTGATTTTTTTGTTCTGCAGCTACCCTAGGTTTTTATACCCCGTTTTCAGCATTGAAACTGCTCTGCATAGCTGATATGCGGAAACAGTGGGCTGGGAACACAACTGGCAATCTCAGTTGGATTTCACCGGGCAATTGCCTTGGTGACGTACGTCGCGATTAGTACGATGCAGAGGAGGACGTCCTAAATGACTGGATTCAAAAAATAGGCATGGATTTCTGAATGAACACAGTGACCAGTGTGTTGTCATGTGGCAGGCTGCTAAATCTGGTACAGCAGTAACTCTGGCAGGCATGGACAAAGGTACAGCAACGGCAGGGGGGACCTGTTGGACCTGAACATTAGCCGAGGAATTTGTTGAATTGCCCCCGCAAGCAGATGAACTTGGTATTACACTGACAGAGAACCTTAAACGATGCTTTTTTTTGCAAGCAGTATCTGGCAGTTGCACAAAGGACCAAAAAAAAACCCCTTATTTCACAGATCTCTTAGTTTTTTGAATGTGCCTTTCTGTAAGTATGCAGATAGTAACTATTAAAAACCATTTTCAGCAGTGGCCGTTTTCAAAGCACACAGTCACCCCAGTTGCTATTTATGAATGATGTTTGGGAGGTTCTGCAAATGAAAGAACAAATACATTTTTGTATGTGCACAATTCTGGATATTTATCACACAGAGGCACTTCCCAAACATTTTGTGAGAACAAAAAGCCCTTTCCCTGGCTGTTTACAGATGACTTGCAAAGAATAAGTGAGAGATTCGAGTGTGGCTGAACCGAGCAGCTGCCAAGAATTCAAATAAATGGTCTCAAACCCTGCTTTTTCCACAAGCTTTGCTTTGGAAGATGAAGAAATAAGACGTGTCGCAAGCTAATGCTGTCCATCAAAGCAGTGGTGAGAAGGAAACCTTGTCTCATTTCCATTCTCCCACCTTGCTCTTTGGAAGTTGATTCTTTAAGCGTTATCATTGCTGAAAGCTTTTTAGTGTTTAGGTTCCAGCCATGATCTCATGGGCTTTGATGAGCTTTTTTTGAGCTGAAAGGAGCTTGTGCGAACAATGAAATGATCACTTGCATCTGTATGCTGTGTGCACTGGGATGTGTCAATCCATATGATGAATAATGCACATATCAGCACCTTTGATTTTCCCAGCATTGATTTTCATCTGTTGCGTATCCTCAGTGGGGCAAAGTCTGACTTTCCAAATTTTCAAGGCTCTCCAAATGTATCTTCTGTAGCAATAAAGTACTGCGATGAAGAACACAGGATTTCTTGCAAAGCCAGGCTGGCCCCAAATCCCTGCATTGCCAGCGTCTGCACCCAAAAGAGCTGAAAACAGTCACCTGTAAGGTGTCCTGTACATCCCCTGTCATCAAAGCTAATAAGATGATGCCCCCATTAGGCCATTCAAGGCCATAAAAAGAGGTTTTAAACCACAGAAACATTACACTTCAATATAAGCAGTGGATTTTTGTATGCTCGTTTCACTTTTCCTTGTTTGTTCATGAATTGGGAATCTCTCACATCTTGTTCAGAAGCTGTTTGGGACATTTCTTTCTTTGCAGGTGGGGTTACTGAGCCTGCAGGAATACTTGGCTCAGACCTTACAGCAGGCAAACTGAGTACTCAAACACTATTTAAAACAAAACAAAATCAAAGTAAAAATGTACCCTTCTTGCAGAGGTGTTTCTGCACAGCTGGTGTAGTGTATGGGAAGCCCTCAGTGATGCTACAAAGCTTTTATAGGGCTCGTTAGACCTGACCTACCTCTCTGTTGTGTTTTCAATTTGTGGAGAGAAGCTCCTTCAAACTCATGCTGACACCAGTGTGGTAGAGATGTCTTCCCACTTCTGAAATATAGTTTTGGCCTGCTCCAGGCTTCAGCTGTGCTACAGTGGCAATGGCATCCTGAAGGGAGGGTGAATCGATGGAGACTGCTTTCTCTAACACATAGTTGTGCATCAGTCTCTAATGTAAAATAAATATCTTTGCTGTCAGATGTAAGACATCCTTTAATTTTTTCACTGTAGCTTGCTCTGGGGTGTCAGAGTTCCCACTGAAATGTACACTAGAGAAAAAAGAAAGGATGAGTGGTGGTTGTACTCTGCTGCCGTGACATAACAAGGGAGTGGAGTAGCGAAGATTTTAAATTTGCATCCTTACTGTAAGAGGCATTATTTAAAACAACTTGATTCACTCTACATCAGCTCCTAGCTTCACCCATTAATTTCCTAGGACACAGAAGCTGACTAAATTTGATCCAACCTGATGTTGCTTGCGTGGGAATGGGCGCCACATCAATCTCTGTCCTGCACAGAACAGGGACATCTTAGGGGCAGATCCAAAGAGGGCGTTGCTCTGCCTTTTGTGGATGGCTTTGGGAATATGTATCTTTTTTTGGTCCCCAGGCACAGTAAATAACCAAGAAGTAGGTTGTTACGAAAACCCTCAGAAGCTTGAGACGAGGTAAGCACCTTTCTAGACTGAAAGGTCAAGTGGTGGTGAAATAACCCTGGGGACAGGCTCATCAGGCCAACTTTAGCTTGCTTGTGGGTAGTATTAACTGGGCTGTGGGTAGACAAAACTGTTGTCATTGGTTGCATCTAGTTTGTGGACTTTTCTGTAATTTGGTACCAGCAAAAGGAGGATTTCTGACCTGAAAACCTGCTAGGGCTCCTGTCCATTTTCTTGGAGCAAACCCAGTTTGTCCTACTGCCTCCAGGGAGCCTGTGCTCCCATGCACAAGAGTTTGCATCTGCTGCCTACATGTGGTCACAACTGTGATCAGACTTCTTCAGGAAGGTGTGCACGTATTCAGTGTGTGATTTTTGAACTGACAGAGGATAGCTGGGCTAGACTGAATAAAACCTGGTCACATGGTGTACACTCATGTCATCTGTTCTTTGGATCAAAAGACTGATGATAAAAGTGCATAATAATGAATTAATAGAGACCTAGGGGGACTCAGAAGTCAACTGTTTGACAGCAGTGGTCTGCTTGCCCATGTTTCTGACAGTTTCTCTGTCAGGCCTTATTACATAGTCACTTCCAAGTCTGAGGGGTGACAAAATGGATTAGCATATCCAAGCTAGTTGACATTGAAAACAAACATCTTTCATCTGCTAAGTATCCCCTTTTGGAGCCATTCCCATCCTGATGGCTGCAAGGGCCTTTTGGAGGCCACATGCTTTGGAGGACCAACATCCAGTAATGGCATCCCAGAGCTGAGACAGGTATGTGACAATTTGAGCTCTTATCCCGGGATTGTCGTCTCCGCTGGGTTTCTGCTCATGACCTTGCAGCCCACAAGCTGTACAGCTGGAGATAAGCAGCTTGGAAGTGCTCTAGGGCTCACACATTCCCAACCATGAAGACATGAATAACTCATAAGGCACTACAGTGCATTAATCAGCAAAGGATGTAGAGGCTGTTGGAGTCAGAGGGAAGGTGCTCTATGGGCTTGAAATACTGTCGGATTGCATCCATGCTCCCTCTTAAGTCAATAGGAGCTGGCTTGTTATACTATTAGATTTTTCTTATATTTGTCTCGGATGAACCCTGAAAAAAATTGGTTTTAGATATCCATGCTGAGAACATTGATTTTGACATGTGAAAACTTAGTCTTGGAAAACTGTCACGTTCAGTGGCAGCACTGTGGATTTATAATAAGATCTGAGCAGGTGCACTGTATGTGTCGGTGATGTCTGCCAGACCTGCTGTTTTTATGGTTTTGGGGGTAAAACCATGCAAGGCACCACAGAGGCAGCCAGTCTAAGAAGAAGAATATTGAGGAGTATTGGAAACTATAGATTCACTATGAATATCAAAGAATTCCCATCTTGTGCAGCTGTGCAAGCCCGCCTGGCGCACCTAGCCTGTTTTGCTGTAACCTTGCCTCCATGCTGAACCTGTCTTTCCTTCTCACTTTCGTGAGGCTTCAAGAGGATGGCATGATCTGTGAGGTCTTTCTTGCCATTGCCCCTTCCACAATGGTGTCAGTGCCCAGCAGCCTCTCTTGCTGGCCAGTACTGTCTTGTTCTTTCAGTCTTTTGCATTTATATGGGCTTTTCAGCTGGGATTGCCATTTCTTCTGTTCAAACAGGTTGGGATTAGGACCTTGGTTGAGGCCCTAAGAGGTGTATGTCAACAGAAAGAGTAACCCTGCAAGCGTTCATGTTTACTCCCTGCAAAATACAATTTAGAGGTTCACGTTTGGTCCGTAGCGTCTCGGCATTCAAGTCAAGTAATGGCACATCTACCAATGAGCTTCACCTTCAGTGAGAGATTGTCTTTCCTAGCTCAGCCCTGGTTTGCAGACCAGTCTTCCCCAAGATTTATACTTAAGGGGTTGCAAACAAAGAGCCAGGACCCTCGTCCTGTTCCCTCTGCATTGTTGAAGTGATCCAGACTTAAACAAGGAAGCCTGCAGGCTGCCGGAGAGCATGTTTGCCCAAAGGATTGTATCAGCACAACTGAGCTACGAGTGAGTGAAGGAAGGACCAGCACGACCTACTTCTGCTGATGGCTCATCAGGCAGAGGTTTCCTCACCCCAAGTTGGTGTATTGACTAGATTAGTCATGCTGGAACTTGAATTAGTTCATTGCCAACTTCTGCTAATAAACACAACTGTAAATGCAGATGAAGACCCAAACCCACCTACAGAGTCCAAAGATGAGCCACCAGTTAGAAGACAAGTTTGTCTAAAATGAGATCAATTGTCAGCTGAGTTGCCATCTCTGTGTTTGCTGGCTGTTCCCTGTTGAGAAGTGGACTGAATCAGCACATTCGCAATAGCTTGCATCCGCACGAATACCAGGGGCATGCTCTCCATCCTCCGCAAAGTACCCCAAACAAATGAAGCTTAGACCCTCGCCCACGGTAATTCAGTGTAGGTCAGCAAGAGCTCAGCACCCGCAGATCTATGAATAGAGATTGGGAGCATGAGGCCATAAGTGCATTCATGTTTGTTAACACAATCTCTCCACTGACTGTTGCCACATCTCATGTTTCTGCTGCGACCTGATGTGTATTTGCAGGCTCATGAGCTACGACACGAGTAATTTGCTGCAGGGTGCTTGGGACGTTTCTGATACCCAGCTCTGTACGTGTGATGCCTGAGTATCTCTGTGCACTGGCAGCCGTTGGAGTGGAAATGCTGTGCTTGTGAAAGGGCTGGATGGACCTCTTGTGTCAAGGTCTCATGCCCTCCCCCACCGCTGGCACAGGTATGCCAATACCATGTTGTAAAGACAAAGTCATCCAGACAATGTCTAACGCTTGCCCATGATAATGCTTCTCAATACTGCTACCCACAGTGCCTCAGCTGGGATTGAACATCGTGGAAGATGCATTTCAACCGAACAATCAGGCCTGTTCCAACACCGACAGTAATAGTCATTTTTCGAGACAGAATTGACATTATAAATGAGTTGTTGGTTAATTTACTGCTTTCTTAACATCATTGATCCTATAGCTATATCCTTAAGCAGCAGTGCCTGAATATAAACTACCCAGCAGTAAAAATATAACTCCATTTGGATGCAGAGCACAGCCTTCTTATCGCCAGACTTTCAATCCCATCAAGAGTTTCAGGGTTACTCATGCAAAAATAGCTTGTCTGCTTGAGTGAGCGTACGAGGGCTGTTCATCAGCATCGTATGCAGAAGTGTAAGCGCTTACCATAGTGAGCTGGGGAGCAGGTTAGGAAAATCTGTCTTTTCAGAGCCGTACAAATCCATCTCACAGGAACTCCTCGTGGAGCTCAGAGCCATGCAAAGGAGCCCAAGCGTTAGCCCCATCTCCCATCAGCAGCACTGGATCGGCTTGGTCAGACCCTCACCCTGCTCCAATGAGACAGAGCCAAAAGACATCCAGATTTGCTGCTTTTGATAAAGTCATCCAGCAAATTTACGCCTAGTTTAGCCTTTTGAGGAGGACATTAAAATAGCGCAAGTTTTAACGCTCACAGCAGCAGAACCATGCAGGTGAGCCATGAAGATGCTGGTCTTCAGCTCAATGGGTTTCAGTCTCTCTTTAAAAGGCTCTCCTTCAAAATTCGGGCAGCTATATTTGATTATACCTGCTGCCTTTCCCACCCCAGCCTTATGAAATGCGACCTGTCCCTACACAGGCATTGTACGGAGCTACTCTTGGCAAAGCTTCTGGGTAAAAAATTAAGAAAAGTGAGTAAAAAGTGCAGGAATATCCCTCACAGGGGGAGCAGCCATGCAAAAAACAGGGAGCATGAATAGTAAAACTGAACGATGAGAAACAAGCCAAGAACCCGTGTTGTGAAGCTGCTGAAGCAGACAGCAAAGCTATAACATAGCGGTGGTTTTTTTCCTTAAAGAGTTTGCCTTGCTCTCCAAGGGAGAGCATAAATACCTTTTCTCTCCTTACTGTGACAAGTTATAAATGGAGGTTAAGAAGATTATTAAACTTGGCCACTCATGTCCACTTGAGGAATAAAAAAAACTTTAAAAATAAATTATTTCATGTAAGTAGGACAGTCCAACCTTTATTCTTTCCAAAAAGCTTGGTTAAATAAATGCTTTTCTCTGGGTGAAAAAAATGAACTTTTACAGTAAAATCTGTTAGACAGAAATCACTTCCAGTGGGCAAGCCACTGGGTGGCCATAGCAAAACATCCCCAGATACTCACGTATATGGTTTTTTTGCATATTAAAAGCCTGCTTTTGATATAAATAACCCCCTCTCTCATCTATACCTGTATGTTTTTATGCACACCCACACAGAGATATATATATGGATATAGGACTATTTATTCCTAAAACTTAAAGCAGCTTTTAAATCATGTGACGAGATGTAAATACTCATCTCACAGGCTCATACCCATGACTGAAATATCAGGTCTGCTCCCACCAGCGTGGATGTGAATACTGAAATGCACCTGGTTGGAGCTGGCGCTGGACCTATCAGATGGCAAGCGAGGGATGTATAGATCTTGGTCCTATACATTTCCAAGTCACTTTAGCTTAGTCATGTTTCCTTGGGATCTGAGAAGTGGAAGATTTCTACTCCAAAGGTACATGCCCAGAGCACCAGGCCTTTAATTATGCAAAGAACTGGAGCCAGCTTCCTCCTGCTTTTTCAGATAAGTGGTTTCACCAAGAGATTACAGCAAGCAGAATTTGGCACCTGGCTCCTTTGGCACACAGGGGCTTTTTTTTTTTGCCCACGCAGACTCCTGCCATGGAAATTTGTGCTTATCCGAGGATCCACCCAAGTGGATCCAGTTGCCATGTCAGCAGATTAGTGCCTACAAAAGACTAGCAACGCTGGTCAGAAATTTAGCATCTCCCAAAGCCTGTGAGCTGAATCGTAAGGGTGCTTATTTGTCCTCTTCATCCCACGTGGGAAAAGTTGGCTCAAGCCCCATTTCACTCCAGTCCCTCTGGGTTTGGGAGCTGAAAAGGCAGTGAGAAAGCCCTGCTCTTCCTGAGCTGGATGTTGCTGGAGGCTGTTTTACTGAAGAACAAACTGGTTATATATGGGCGAGTGATACCTGGGCCATGGCAAATTGTAGGAACCATCAGAAATTCGGTGGGGTCTCTAATACCGACTTGGCAGCCTCAGAATAACTTTCACTGTCTAATAATTAGACAAAAATACAGCCTTGTTTTCCTCCTTTGCAATCTTGTAGTGGCTGGTTGTAGCAGGGCAGCTGGTAATCGAGGCAAGGGGACCTTACCCAGACACAGGCAGCTCCTGCTCTTGAACAGTTTTGTATCCAGAGGGCTGAATTCAGCTGAACTCAGATCTATAAAAAGTGTCTTTTAAGTTCCTATGGATACAGTGAATCACTGCACTCATATGAAATGTGCAGAATATGGCTTTGGAGACTTTGGGAGAAACAAAACCTAGTAGTAGAAACTTGGGTGGAGGCTTTGGAAATTGCCTTGGTGTTGGGTTAATGCTGCTAATTGAAGTGAACGCTAAAGCTAATACAGACTTCAAGGGGAGCGGTTACCCCAAGGGTAAATCTTGAAGATAACTAGGATACTTTCTCTATATTTCAATGTTTACATGGAGGAAAGACTTCATAGCTGCGTATTTACTGTGACTGTACAGGAGGGAGAGTGACATCTGAAGAAACATATGCAGGCTTTCTTCTCCAAAGAGAAAATTGGACTGAGACAAAAATGACCTAAATAAACACTGGAAGATCATAGGAAACTATTCCTTGGAGGCAGAGAGGAGGAATATATACATGCAGATAAGGGTTGTGTGCAAAAGTTGAGTATTGTTCTTTGGGGAATTTCAGTGCATCAAAGGAGCCTGATATCAGTCCTGGAATAACATCAGAAGAAATGTTGTCTGAGGAGAAGAAGAGAGGGTGAAAGAAATTTATCTGGGCAGGGGAAGGTACAATGGACTCTCCAGTGTTAAATACTGAGGTGTTTTCTGGCTTTTCCATGTTTTGCTCACTGGGCTCAAGAGAGCACCGCTTCTCTCTGCTCAGATGCTTGTGAATGTTGGAGAGATGGACGGGTAGACTTTGTGGTGGGGCCAGGAAATTTGACAATAATTTATTGGATCTGTATGGGCTCAATTTTCTATTACAAGCATAGACTAAGGTAACTATGCTTGTATCTGCTCTATCCCCATATTGGAATGGTCTGCTGCCATCAGCCCACTGTGTCGGCTCTCAGGTGTGATGGCAGATCTCTTTTTGCACAAAAACCCAGCACTGGGGGGAAATGAGGGTATCGATGGGGCTTCTCCAGCTGGCATGACCTGCTAATTCCCTGGGGAAGAGGTGCAGGAGTGGGTCAGTGAATGAGTACTCGGTGCAAAGCTCTGGGCTGTAAATACATGTTGCAGATTGGGATGTGTTCCACCTTTATGCACCCAGGAGTGCGTACGGTCTATTTTAAGTTTCTGAATTAATATTTTAGCTGCTTTGCAGCTGAAACATTAGGCTTTGTGGACATCTTTAACCATTAAGATACCAGGTGGTATCTGTGGGCTCTGTGTGGTTTGCTTGAGATCCCAGATGGGAGAGCAGCCCTAAGCCTGAGCACAGAAATCCCAAATGCAGGTACACTGGATGAGGGTATTTGTTGTCTGCCAGGTGCAAGCTGGTCATGGGGATACTGGAAAACACTGGACCCATGGCGTGTTCGCCCTATGGTCCATCTATGTATGTGCCCTGGGGTCTGCAAGAAATAGGAGACAACAGAAATGGTCATAAACCCAGAAGATAATTTAGGAAGGAAAAAGACATTGAAGCAAATAAGTGATGGAATTTAGGAATACCTCAAGAGTACACCACGGAGCACTGATCTCAGAGTGCAATTGAAAAGGATATCATAACATGTCAGTTCTGGGGCAGAACTTAGGGTCTATTGCAATGAAGAAAGAAAAATCCAGGTCAGGCTTGCTCCTCCCCACATCTGTTTTTTACTGCAGGTAAGCCAGATTGCAAGAGGGAACATGCAGCTTCTGAAATTATTGCAAACTATCAATGAACCACTGGAAGCTGGTGATCCACTTATGGCTGAATTGCTGCAGAAAGAGGACGGCATCCTAAGCAAACTGCTGGTCCTCATGAGCACGTTCCCGTGTGAAAATCGTGTAAGAACTAAATACGGCTTCAAGACAGTGCTGGGTTAAATATATCATGTTCAGAGGCACCAGTGTGCTTTCTATGTGAATGAATTTATGCTGCAAGTTACAAAGAGTGAATTAGCTTTTAAAAATAGACTGGTACGCCTGAATTCAGCTCAGTTGCTTCTCCCCTTCGGCTTGGCTGGATGCTAATGGCGCGTCAGGTGGTGGCTTGTTCGTGTGTGCTGGCCCCGTCAGTCCAAGCAGGCTTGGAGTAATCGCTGAGTTGTATTTTTAGCTTCAGGTTCCTCTGGTTCTCATGCCCAATCCTGACGGCACCACTCTTTGCATACTTCGCGTGAGTCACTCAGTCGTACAGGCTGAATTACCCTGCTGTGGACCAGCAGTTTGACTTCAAAAAAATGGAGGCAGTGAGCAAAATCTGCCCTGAATGGAATTTTCTTTCTTTGTGGCAATAGAACCCCCCTAAATTCTGTTTCCACACTGATATGCTGTGATATCCTTTTCAGTCATGCTCCGAGGGCAGCGCTCACTGATGTACATCCTCTTCAGACACTCAGAAAAAACAACTGCAGCCCAAAGTGTTTGGATGGCAAGGGGGTTGGGGTGGCCCAAAGTGTTTGGATGGCCCTTTTTTGTGCAACTGCAGCTCCTGCTTGGCCAACCCAAGTCACTGGGCATCTCTCTAAAAATCTCCAGCTCTTTCTTCAATTCCATCACTTGCACTGGCATAGCTAATATTTAGGAATATTTCGGAATACCTGTGACAGTGGGACAAAGATGTCCCAGCCTGGAAGACCAGGTTCAGCCCTGAGATGCTCTTTCAGGTAGCTGCTGCCTGTTGAACACTGAGAAATGGAAAAACAGGCTTACCTTGAGCACAAAGTACTAATGAGAGGCTCTCCAGGATACTCTGCTTATCTGGCCAGAATCTGTTGACCACAGGTTCAAAGAGATAGGGTTTTTTTCTCAGACCAAGGAGGTGCTGTGCTAGAGAGAAACCCTGCAAGGACCAGGTTGGACCCCAGAGGTGTGTTGGTGTTTTAAGCATCACTTTTCTCCTTTTCCTCTCTTGGCTTCATTTGCTGCAGCTGCTTGTGGGAGTCCCACAGGGTCTGGGTCTGCCAGGGCATTCCCCAATACCTCTCGCAGCAAAGCCTTTGAAAGGTTTTGCATGAAAGACATGGAAAGAAATGGGAGATTTAGATACCTTTTACAGCCTGAAAGACCAGCCGAGCATGTTGCGATGCTCTGTATTTCAGGACTGTATTAGGCTGACACATCACACGGTCATAAAAAGGCTCTTCATGCTAAAGAAAACACAGTAAAAGTCTGTTGCTGGAGTTACTGCCCAGGGAGAAAGCTGCAAAACTGCCTTCGCTGTGAGGTGGGAAGGTGCCCAGAGGGAGACAGGTTCCTCCGCACTTGATTTCATGCTGATGGTCCCAGGGCCACGGTAATCAGTGTCATCTTTCCAGGGGACACTGCTGCTGGTGGATGGTTTTTAAGGTGGCTAAGAAATAACCCTGTGCAACCTAAAACTCTCAGTCCGCCAAAAAAAACTCAAACAGCCATGTGAATGAGTTTTGTACGGATATTCCCATGCTGGATTTATTTGCTGTTGTTTCCCCATTGCCTTATTGTGCTTTTTATATACTATCGCTGTGTTTATGTGCTACCTCTGTGCAACCCCACGTGGGCAGAAAGTGACTGCTGCAATGGAATGCAACCCAACCTCAAGCCCTATAGTGCCCTGGCCCATGCAGGCAGTTTCCAGCCGGGCAGCTGGAGCAGGGATGGCATCAGGGAGGATGCCAAGGAGGAGCAAAACCTTTCCACAACTGATTGCAATGGGTGAATATAGGCAAGGAGGAGGAACACCTTTGCAGGTGCTATAGGGGAAGGGGGAATAGCCATAGGATGCACTGCAGTAAGGGAAGGGGAATAGGCTGTGCATCGGCATCCCGATGGCACAGCTGTGGGCGCCAGATGGACAGGCACCGGCACTGGCACACCAAGCTGTGCACAGGCCGGGGGAATCACTCCAGTCTCTGCACAGTGCTACAGATGCAATCATCCACACGCACAGCAAAAACACGGCTCCTGCCTCCCGGTGCTCACACAGATCGGAGGCGGCTCAGCCTCTTTCCTGGGAAACAGCATTTACAAAAACAGAAAGCTGGAAATGCCACCGCACGGCAGCTAAATATAGCCCCACCAACAGACGAGCCGCAGCGCTCGCTCCAAAAACAAAGGCAGCGAAAGGGGATGCCTGGCTCCCCGCCGGGGCGAAGTGGGGTTGGGGGAGAGGTGGCGGAGCCACTGGCCACGGCAGGAGGCTTTGCCGGGAGGACGTTTAGCTGCAAGCATGAGATGCACAAGCAAGGGAGTTGCTCGGAGATGAAACCCTGGCTCAGTGTGAAAAAAATGAACTACAAAATGTCCCAGCTTTCCATTAAAATCATGTTTTCTTCCATAATGCTTATATGATGTGATTAGAAACACTGGTTTGTTGCTGTTTTTTTTTTTCCCCAAGACCGACATCTGTAGTAAAATATTAACCTTTTGCTGAGTTAGTTAGATTTTTTCTTTCATCAGCCCTGATGTGGGGAAGTAACACTGCATCCCAGGGGAAGGCTTTCTCTGGCTTCACGTGGTAAATTCTGGGATTTGCCAGGGCCAGGACACTGCTGTGGCCAGGTCTGCTCACCAGGAAAACGGGACACGTGCACAGTTAGGGTGCTTTCTATAGGGCTGATAATTTTGCCATCCTTGGAGATGCTTGGCATTTTTCCCCCAAATAAAACTAGCTTACAGTTGTATGTTTCCCAAATGCTGAATTTGGGGGGCTAATTCCCCAAAGGCACAGAAGCAGAGGAGGGTGGACATGGCGTGACCCCCACAAAGATGCCAGTGGTGGAGCTGGGGCTCACTACGTTTGCTGGCCATCAGCTGTGTGGTGGCTGTAAGAGCAGTGACGTCTCCTCGAGTGAGGTCCACCTTGGGATCGGTATCACCGCAGGAGGGAATTTGGGTCTGTTATAGGAAGCTTTAGGGTTGCAAAGTCGATCCCAGAATTCAGGCTGCCTGTGCATCCTGGGCTTGATCTTCTTGTCATCCTGCACTTGATCATCTTGTGGATAAGTGTTAAAACAGTCTTTTATTATAGCTTTCAGTACTATTTTTTTCCATTTAGTAAATGGGGAGTCACTCAATAGTCCTTCTTATCCTTCTCATCAGCATGTTACTTTATATGTTATTAATCGAAGAGCATCCAGACGCAGCACTGAATACAGTAGTCCTGCCTTTGGGGTGTTTCACCAGAATATCAAAATGATGCACAAGCATTAGTGAGCTGTAAGCATTGTAATCCTATATAATTAGATGAGGAAATTAGACAGGGGTGATGCTGCTCCCTTTTGCAGCTAGAGATCTGAGGAACAGAGATTAAGGCCGTAAGTGTCTATTAATTTCCAGTGCTCAGTTTCAGATAATGAGAGCTTAACTTTTTAATTTAATTTAATTTAATTGCTCATGCCTAGCAATTCAACTGCACTTTACTGGTTCAACCTGCTGTGGAAGCGATAGCTAAATGAAAAACTCTCCACACCTTGAAGTAAACCTCATTTTTGGGGACTGAACTGGGAACTAAAGAGGAGAAGGGACATGTTCACGACTTGTGTGCGCTCCCACTGCTTTGGGATGCAACATGGTTCTTTTCCTGAAGACTCAAGAGTCGTTATGTCCACCTTGAAATAAATTAATCACACCAGTAAAGCCCATCACCACTTTATTTTATTTTTTTATCATCTTGGAGACAAATCATGTGCATTAAGCAATGTAAAGTTAGCTACAGGTCAAGGTCTCCTGGCTGGGGCTCGGCCCAGCTCTCCAACCCTTGATGTTTCTGGGATGGGGAGTTGGGCTCCGGCTGAGTGTTGCTTCTCTGAGCACTTGGCACCTCAGCCCAGAAAACTGGCAAAAGCATCTATTTTTTTCATAGGATTGGTTTTTTTGCCAATATATTCAAATCTTGTTGGGTTTTTCAACACCTTTCCAGCTCTGCTGGTTTTCTGTTGGATTTTCTGTACCCTTCTCAGATGGTGGCTGGTCTGGGATTTGCATGCACAGTTTTGCTTGTGTCTGTTATTGCTTCTGGTCCAAAACATCTCCCATCTGCAACAAATCATTTTATGACGTCCCAATGGGGTAACTGCCACTTGCTTTCCCCTTTCCTTCCATCAAACTGGCGCAACGTAATGACCATGCGAGGGCATGGGACACAGGCGACACGCAAGGCGAGTGGGGAATAGCTTTTTGCAGTAAGCTGGAGCAGAAGTAAAACATATCCCAAACCCCAGCCTCCATCCAAATAAACTGTAACTTCAGACTTCTTCAGTTGGATTCGACTTCTGAGCCTTGGACTCACCTCTGTTGGTGATGTGCATTGCTTTGATATACATCTTTATACATCTATACATGTATATATAAACCCTGTTCTTTAATACCTCCTACAGCAGCAAGCTGTTTCTCTTTTCCCAGAGTTTCCAGATGGTGCTTAAATCTTCAGAGCTTTGGGGGTTTATTTGTTTGTTTATTTTTAGATAACTTCCCACACTTGGGCCCTTATCAGGATGCCTCAGCCTTTCCATTTACCAAACAATCTCACTTTTAGTTCGGTTTTTGTCCTCGCTGCCGGCCCCCTTCCCAAGCAGGTCTGCGATGAATTGTCATGGTTTATTATTAGTGTTGGTGCTGAAGTTCATTTTCTAAATCTCTGTTGTTCTTCCCCTTCCCAAAATAATTTGCAATTTCCTCTGTGTTGCGATCTCAGTTATTTGCTTACCCCCACACTGAATTGAGACCGAGTTTTCCGAGGAGGCTTGGCTATTAAAAAATTAAAGAGAGAACCATTGATCTCATGTGCTGCTGGAAGAGTACTGCATAAATGCATGTATTTCTCGTTCTTTTTAGGCTCCTTTTTTTTGCTCATTTCTGTATTTTCTCAAAAAAACCCACAACACCATATTGTTGAATCTCATTTTGGGTCTCTGGAAATAAGTTGATCCCACCTCTGTGCTTGGGGCGAGCTGGGATAGGTTTGAGTCCCAACCCTGATCCCAGCTGCCTTGCAGCTCCTCCAAGTGCAGCTGAGCAGAAGAGTTTTCCTCAAAACTGCCTTGTAGATCAGCTGCCCTTTGGGTTTGCGACTGAGTATTGAGTTGTTAAAAAGAGGTAGGAAGTCACGAGCCCTCATCCTTTAGTACTCTGATTTGTCGTGCTGAAGCTATATTCCCAATTTTTTTCACACGCCCCATTGAAGTTTTTGTCATGCTTTCAGTCATATCACCTCCTTTGGGATATAGCAATGATAATATATAACAATAAATACCTCTGTTGCAGGTCATCCCTCAAATTTTCCCAAAGGTTGTTTCTACAGAGGCAGCCTAATAACCAGTTCCTCCTGTTAGCCTTGTTTTTCCTTGCACAATTTTTGGCTTGCGAGCTAACCTTCAGTTTATACTGGTCCTACTTTAATTTTATTATTACTGATGCTGCTAATTTGAGGGGAAGCTAGCCACCTACAAACCGTAAGCTGTTTTTTGCTCACCGTTTGCAATGCTCACGGTTCACAGGCCAAACCACCGCACCATGCTGATGAGAATTGTATGATGATGGAACGTCTGTCCCTCTGGGAGGTCTCCCAGGATTAAAACTGGCACTTCAAGGCTGCTCAGATGCTTGGGCCGTACCAAACTCTCCTTTGGGCCCCGGCACCCAGAGGACCCTGGCTCTGGGCTGGGTGATGCTGGATGGATGAGGACAGTCCAGCTGTGCCACAAGCTGCCCAGCAAGGCTGTGCCATCTCCATCCTCCCTGAGCAACCTGGTCTGACCCCAGAGCTGACCAGCTTTGAGCAGGAGGTTGGACAGGGACCTCCTGAGGTCCCCTCCAGCCTGAATGGTTGTGTTATGCCACAGATTTATTACCTGGACAATCGGACAGGTGATGGACAGAATTTAAGGCTCTCACATTGAAAAGATTCAGAGGGAGTTTGATTTTTACAGCTCATTGGATGGCTCCTACAAAAGAGCTGCAAACTTCCCCACAACCTCCAGCAACGCTCTCCTGTGCAAGCTGCAGCCCCCAGCTGTCCTTAGCGCTGGCTTTCTCCCAGCTGAGACAAAAAACCTATAGAGTTAGTGAGGTTTTTTTTCCCCAGTTTTTGTTCTTTAATGAGCATCCATGGAGAGAGAATTGGATGGGTGCCGCAGATGAAAAGGGGCAGTAGCAGAAAAGGACTCCATCTATTGCTCTGCTTTTCTGTTGGATTTGTTCAAAGTTTCAGGTCTTCTCCCCAGCGCTTTTTCTAGGGTGCCCAAGGTGCCCTACATTAGCATCAGGATTTTTCTCTCATATTCCTAAAAAACCTGTGATTTTGTGAAACGGGAGAGAAATCTTTCTCTGACATATGCCAACAAAATTCACATCTCCATGAAGCCAGCAATAGAAGCTGCAACGCCTGCACAGCACAATGCAAACACCCTTCCTCCATCCCAGTTCTCCCTTCTCTCAACCCACTAGAACAAAATGATTTAAGCAAATAACAAATGTTGAAAAGGCCAGTCCCTGTAGACTCACAACAAAGGCGAGAAAAATGCTAGGCTAATTATTATCTTCCTTTCCTCGCATAGGCCTTTCTGTGAGGCTCCAGCAATTAAAGATGATGCTGGGGAACAAGCTAGACAGGAATTAGTCTGACTTGGGGAAATTACCACCCAGAGGTTTTCAGGATTTTTGTGCTGCTATGTAAATTCCCTTTGCTCAGCTTAAACTCTTAATCGGATGCATTACTTAGACAACATATTTTAATAGCTGGTTTTAAAAAATACACTTTAAAAATGTTTCCAGCTAGCTCTGATCCTAGCCTGTGTTTCTCCTGGTGGTCTTGAAACCAAATTCCTGGACGCAGATACTCTCCTGACCCTCTTTCTCAGCTCACCCAGCAAACCTCCCTTGACGGTCACATAGAGCCCCAACCAAGATGTACAAGCCAAGAGGATAAATCGCTTGCCCGATCGTTCATATACTCCAGTCATTTCCCTTCCTGTGAAAACAAACCCATAATCCCAACATAACATTCACGCCACATGAAGCAGCCTGCATGCGGGAACTGTTTTCTCTTGCTCCTGCCACGGTGAAAAAGGTCTGTGTGTGTAGTCCTCCAAGTAACCATCTCCTCCTCTGGTGGCAGGAGGGCCCAGCTGAGCGAGCGCTGGCTGACCTGATGTTCCTCGCTATGGCGTTATCCTATGCCTGTGCTTCGATTTCCACGAGAATTGGGTTTGATCAGATCGTGAAGAAGCCTTTCAGCATGTGCAGCCTCCTATCTGAGGACCCGTTTTGCACTCTCTGATCCCCATAGCAGCTCCTTCACACCTCTCTTCCAGGAGGCATCCACCATTCCCAGCCTGGCTACTGGAACCTGGATGTCCAACATTGCATAGGGTATCCTAGAGATAGGGCAGGTGCCTTATTCAGTGCTGGTACCTACTGGATTACACATCTCTGCTGGAAATATTTTGCTTGAGAGATCCTAGAAATTGCATTTGTCTTTTCATCACCATATTATTTGGTGGCATTTCACTGAGAGTGGCTAATATGTTTGGAGCCTGGTTTCCATCAGCCCTAACCGGTAAGCCAAAGTTTACAGCACAAAATTTTACCTGGATGTGCAACACTGCAGGCTGGACCCTGGTATTTCCCCCTGGCTCTCAGCGTCATTTGCTCCTTCTCACATGATATTCCCTTCTTTTTTCATATTTTTTTGCTGCCTTGACACTTAATTAACTTTGTGCTTGTGTTTAGTCTAACACCATCAATTAAAATAGTGAACAATAATAGACCCAAGATCAAGTCTTCAACAAATCCATGAGTAACCTCCTTCCACCCTGATACTTCCCTTGATATGTACAACTCATGATTTCTTTCCTAAACAGTTTCTCATCTATCATACTATCTCATCTCCAAACCCATTTTGCCAGTAATTACGATCGCTCTCTGTTTTGATAATTTTGCTTTAGCAATAGCTTGGTCAGAGTATCAGCTGAGCCCATCCCTTCTTAGGACAGTGATGATTATAAATGGCTTAACTAGTAGCAACCTGGTTCTCAGGAAAATAAGCAATATGTTTAAAATGCCAGAGTTCAAGTGATTTAATACTTTCCTTCTACTTGCAATTTTGGTTCTTCGGTAAATTAAATTTTCCTGGGAGAATGGCCACTTTCTCTTTTGCTCTATTATTTTCTGGAGAATGTACCATATTTTTAAGCACAGCAAGTATTTCTAGTCTCTCTCGGCCACTTCTCCTGTATTATACTATATTATTTATGTCACCTTATGTTCTTTTATATTAAACATGATCTTTTATGGCTAGTTTCAAGCTGGATTTTTCCCTCTAGAGATTTATTCTAAGCTTTCAAAAAATGCATGTATGAATCTAGCAGGTAGGCTGCAAGGTTCTGTGCAGGAGGTGGGCAGCTGGGATTACCATCATGCTGGGGTCAACTTCCTAACACAGCGGATATAATTTTATAAGGGGCAATTAATTAAATGGGAAAGAGTGAGGACTGGGGCAGGTTTTGAGAAAACCACCGTGCTGGCTGTTTAGTTAGAGGATACCACAGTATCTAATATATGCAGATGGCAGAGGTGAAGCATGCGGGCTGGCTAAAAGACTCTTTTGTAATGTCCTGTAACGCTTGGCAAGGCTGCCCTTGCTTCACACCCTGCCTCCCTTGCTTGCACTGGGGTGGAAAAATCAGCTGCGGAGGATCCGGACAGTAGGGAGGGATTTAAACACCCCAAAGTCTTGTTCTTGTGTTTTCTAATAGATGGCGAAGTGGGCAACAATCGGTGTCCTGAACCCTCTACCATTCAGCCTAATTAAGTCATGTAATGCTATTAATAAGCAGGGAGGCTTAGCTGAGCCTCTAGGGAATGCCAAAATCATGTTCTCTTTCACTCCCTTATTTAAAAGTCTGTCACGATGGAAAATCATGCCCACCGAGGGGTGGTATCGTAAAACGGTCATATCAGACCGGTTTGCAGAAGGGCTGCTCACCTGTCACAAAGAAGGGGACACCAGAGTAAACATCTCCTGAACTGTCCTTCTGAGGCTGGGCTGGGCTGGGCTGGCTGGGAGCACACTAGCAAGGGAGGATGGGGAGGGCAGGGGGGGGGCCTCAGGTCCACAGAAGGATTTGGTACCACCTGCCTGTGGAAATCAGTGGCACAGGCAGACAAACACCTTCGGATGCATTTAGTTTCCATGATTTTCAATGCGCCCCTGTGTAAGAATACAAAATTACTACAGCAAAGTCACTTGCAGACTTCTAAATTAATGAGAATAACCGAGTTATTGTGGCCTGTATAGCTCAGAGCACAGAATTTCACCTCATAAGACAGCGTTGCACTGGGGAAGGGACATAAATCCCCTCCCCTGCCAAGGAGGCTGTGTGTGTGTCCCAGCTGCCAGGCAGGGGGGCGAGGGCAGCCCCGGCCTCCACAGCCCTTCGGCCAGTTGTTTCAGGAGATCCAGGACTGAACCTGCCAGCATCCATGAGCCCAAGTCTGGTTTTCAGATTGAACCACCATTTCTTTAGCCTCAACCCAGGCTAGCATTTTTGTAGTATCGTTTCAGTGTTCAAGAAGGGAAGATTGCCATCGCAAGGGTTGCTGCTTACATAGGTTTTTCTCCTCCTTTTGTTTTTGAGAACCAGGCAGCAGAGTACGAGGGGAGTTTTGCAGAGCTCTGGCTTTCCCAGAAGAGGAAGGCTCCTGCTCAGCAGTCTGTAAGCGCCCTCTGGTGCAGACGCAGCCGGCTGGCTTCAGCCAGCTCTGCCCTGCAGATTTATCCAGCAAGCATCCATAATGGGTGATAATTTGGGTGTTTCGGATGGTGGAAAGGGGGGGTGACAGCCACCCTGCACCATGAAGGCAGCACTCACGGAGAGAGCCTCTTCTACAGGTTGGACATCGGCACAGTGCTCATGAGACCTTGCTTCAGATTGTATGAAGATTTTTGGTGGTAAATGGGATTGGTCTGATGGAATTGAGACAGCCAGTTGGTACCTGGATTAGGACAGAGAAAGGCATAGGTGGCTCTTTGGAGACCATCTAGGCACCCCGGCAGAAGACAGGGTGGTAGCAGGAAGGCTGGAAAGAAAGGGGAGCTTCAGATAGCATGAAAAGATAAATTTGAGGGTAATTAAGGGATGGGCTGCTACGTATGAGACACGAGCCAGGAGGGCAGCAAATGATAGTAAAAAAATTGCTGACAAGATGGCTAGAGCAGTGAGAAAGGGGGAAAAAAAAAACCAACATGAAAAAGGTTAGAAGAGCCACTCAAGTTTGGCAAACTGAGCTAGATGGCCAGGCAAGAAACATGGGGAGAAGCTTGTATCTAGGTGGGGATGCAAAGAATGATTAATGAGACGATAAACTATCAGGGCAATAAATCACGTCAGTTAGGTGCTGAGAACACAACACACAGCATGTAGCTAATCAGGAGTTGGAGCGCTCATTAATTCACCCCAGCAAATGGGCTGTCATCAGGTTTGCTGAAGGTAGTGGCTGAGTCCGGGGTTCCTCGAGCTCACAGTGCCACCAAAGTGGGAGCATCTGAGAAATGAGGGAAAGAAAATGGAAAAGCGATCAAATCCCGGGGATATTCTGAAATATGAGGTGCAGATGCAGCTATTTTTGAAAAGTTAGGAAACCCTAGTTGCTCATAATTGTCTTCATTTCTGCATAGGGGTTACTTCCCAGCATGGCAATTTGCTGTTGGTTGATATAGTCTGAGATCCTTTGCAATCCTGGCAGGTGTTGCTTCGTTTGCTGGCTATCTGCTGTAGCTGGGGGTGCTGAGGCAGGATCCACACCAGGCACGCACCAAATTCCTACCAGTCCTGCAAAATCGGGGCATGCCAAGGTGTGATGGAGCGGTACGAAAGGCAACATGAAAACTGTTGAAAAGGCAAAACAGGAGGTAGAGGAAGAAAAGCACACGTCTTAACTGAAGGGATTGAAGGGGCTGAAGAGTTCAATGCTACTGCTTTAGTTGACAGGACAATTAAAGTGAAAGTAGAACAGGAATAAGGAAAGTAGAGGTGAAAGTCTATTTGGTTTGAGAACATTCAGTTAGTAGAGCCTGAATTTATCTCGTTTATTTGCTTTGGCTAATGACTTAAGGAAGTTTTAAACTATTGGGTTATAACGGAGGACTGAAACATCCCTGGAGAACTAGAGGAGATTAACAGTAAGCCCATTTATATAAAGCAGGACTTACAGGCTAATTGATGGAGTTTAGATTCCTGAAAACTACTGGGATAACCTATTAAACGGCTAATTCCTGCGGACCTGCAATACAAGTAGGATGATTAATAAATTCACACAGACTGTTTATTAGAAAAAAATGGTTTTAAATTAAACAAAAAAGCTTTCTTGAGTTGCTGACCCAGAAAAGAGAAAGACTAAGATTGTCTTGATATTCCAATGTTGTTTCCAAGCAAAAGATCCTGTGGAAAACCTTGCCCGGCTTGAGAAGGGGTTAAAAAAGGAGACGGTGTCTTTCTTCCAGTGATTTCTGAAAAACAGAACTGTTTTGTGGAGATGATGAGGGCCATTTTGTAGGGGGCAGGATCCTGCTTCAGGTGTGGTTTGGAAGAAACACACCTTCATCTGGTCACTGCTTGCTGGGCAGCGCTGCCAGGGACCGCATCGCTGCCACGCAGGCATGCCCTGGCAAGCAGGGACACGTCATCAGCCGATGCTCTGGCATCCTTTGCTCGCCCAGCTGCTCCACGCTGAGGTTACACACAGCACACGCACAGCCACAAAGGCGTAGGTGACTCCAACGGGAGGAGCCTGCTGCCCAAACATACACACGTGCTTCTGCTTACTCAGCATCAAGCATGGGAAAGTTGCAGTAGTCGCTCACTTTCGACAGCTGCAGCACTTTCTTGGCCACTTCTTGCTACCACAGCTCCTCTTTATGCATCTGACAAGGCTCCCTGCTTCTTAACCGGTGTTTTTTCACATAAAATGTTCTGTATGTGTTGCAAACAGTCAGGCTGGATACAGGACAGTTCAGGTGACGATGCCAGGAATGCCTCAAGGAAACACAGTTTGCTTAAACCAAAGCAGACACTCGCTTATGTAACTGGGCATTGAGTCTTACTGTCAAATCCGTGCCAAAACATCACTTTGCTTTTCTATCATTCTTTACTCGGTGGGGAAGCTTCAATGCAAATATCTCTCTGAAGAGAGAAAAGACTTGAAACAATAATCGACCGGAAAATGACACTCTTAGCATTTTAAAACATACCTTTTGTTGGTCAAGGCTGATCAGTAAAACAAATCAAGCTGTGCTTGGCGAATAAAACTTGAAAAAAAAAAAAAAAAAAAACCAACCCAAACTTAAAAAGATGGCAAGATGTAGCCTGTAAAATCTTCTGAACTAAAATAAGAGATGAATTTGCAAAGGTGTTGAGGCCAGATGTCACGGCTGATGCTTCCACAGATGTCTCGCAAACACTTAAAGTAGAGGAATGTTTGAATACTTTAGGCACAGCACGAAGATACTATGGATTTAGGAATGTTAATGTGCTACTGCTCTGAACTGATATACTTCCATGGAAAGTCTCTTCCCATCTTTATTCAGTGCCTGGAACACCAGAGGCTCTGGTCTGTATGCTGTTGACTCGACACAGAGAAATACTTCAGTGGAATGGAAAGGAACAGCACAGCTGGCTCTGAACTCACTTAACATCCCCTTGTTTGCATTGTAATACATATGGGACAAACAGTGCAGTGATATTACTTACTCTATTTTTTTTCCTCAGAAATAAAGAACCACCACAATCTCGGGAGGCTGGAAAAAGGCCTATATAATCATTTCTCAGTGGGACACATGGCAGAAATCAAAGCCTCCGGACACAGTTTCTCCAACTCAGCTTCTGAAGACTGGGTAAGCAGTTTTCAGTGTACAGAAAAGGAGCCTCAAGTTATGCTCCTCTTTCTGTGCCTAGAAATAATAAAATGAAGGAGAAAAGCCAAGCATCAGTCATGCAGCAAACTGCAAAACGGCAGTATTTCCCAGACATTGAAGCAAATGCAAAAGAATTTGCTTTTGGGGTTAAGCGTGTGTCACTTAAATATAAATTCTGCAATGTGTCCGTTTGTTACAGCCTTCTTCACACAAACCCACCTCTTTTCCAGCACACATTCACACTGGGGCTGAAGTATTTAACAGCTTGTAACAAGGACAATTTACCTGGAGGTATGTAGCCTAGCAAAGTGTAAGATTTACTTTATGGAATAAGCAGTAGAGTACATGAAATATTGATGTTAAGGTCAAACACAGCATGTCAGGAGTCAGCACACAGGTACCCTTTTAAGGCAGTATGGCATCGGACCAAAATAAGATTATGTTTTTCCTCCATGAGGGGAGCGAGACTGAGAAAGAGAGAATTTTTCTTTGCCTTTCTCCATGACCGAAGCCCACAGACCCATGGTCTCTGCTTGCTGTACAGGGAAAAAAGCAACCATTTTGTTTCTGACTGCATCAGAACATACACAGCCTCACGTCCGGCTTGTCCAATTACTCTAACAGATCAGGGTACACATCCATACAGCTGTAACCCATCCAACCTCAGCCTATGCAGGATCAGGTTAATAGCTGGAAACAAAAACTGCCAGAAGCAAACCTTTCTCAGCTGGTATTACCTGCCAAAACTCTCACCACAGTGAACCACAGCTCACGTGCGAGGAGCTAGTTGTAAGAAACAGTACTGTTGCAACGTACAGCAGTGAGAAATACTACCAAAAAGAAGACAAAAAAAATAGCACTAGCGCAAGGGACAAGATCAGAGTTGCTTACATGCTCTGAGTAGCTTCCTGGATTAGCAAGACGAGGATGGGCTCAGCAAAGCACCTGGGCATGCACAGCAGCCTGTTCCCCACAGACCAACAAGTTCCCCAGGTCAGCTTGGTCCCCCTGGGCGATGATGCTAGCAGCAAAGCTGATGATAAATGCTTTCCGCTTTGCCTGAAGGTGCCGTACAGAGCTCTGGGTGACAGTGCACCTTCCTCTGAGTTTGTTGTCAAAGCTGGGAGGGGCGAGCGTGTGCTGCCAGCCCAGGAGCACCCTGAGAGGGCTGAAGTCTGAGCAAGCTAGAAAGCAGCTGCCTCCCTCGCCCAAACTAGCCGCCTGCAAAACACCTGCAGGATCAGCACCCAAACACAGCGCCTGACGTCACGTGGGGTGCGAGGGCCTTCCTGCCCTGGGCTCCCCCACTAGATCATTCTGCCTCCCAGTGTATTTGCCCAAACTGGGTTCAAACCCCGCAACTATAAAAACATCCACTCTAGTCATAGCAACAGTAAAGCTTAAATGGTCTTTCATTTCCAGCTTGTTTTTTTGGATTCTCTCCCATTCTTATACCCATGCAAAAAAAGAGCTCTTGTGCTTCGAATTTTGAGTGTGTGGTCCTTGGCCACACAAATGTCATACGATGACATTTTTGTACTCAAGAAGCTGCTTCTGGGATGCTATTTGATTTGCAAGAAACTAAGTTTAGCCTGAAGAAGATTTCTATGTGAAAGACATGGAAAATTCCCATAGAAGAAAGTGAAAGTTAGTTTTTTTCCTCTTAGGTTACTTCTAGCTGAAGCACCTCTTGGGCAGCCAGTTCAACTAGCAGAAGCTATGTCAAAAAAAAAAAAAAAAAAGAAAAGAAAAGAAATCCTAGAAATTACAATGGGTTTAGAAACCTGCTTGCTGAATGAAGAAGACAACAGCTAGTGTCCACTTGCCGCATAGGTGGTGACATACTTTGGTGACAGATAAAAATATGCCCCATTGTCATGCTCCTCTTCAGAGAGCTTTAAGCACTAACATCATGGTGAAGCACTAAAAGCATGTCGAAGCCGTTTCAGACAGGAAACACAAGGAGAGGGCAGGCCACCATTTAGGCAACTTCATCGCACTGGGATGTGACCACAAGGTACCTTCGCTTCTTAGACAGCCGTTCAACACCGTATGTGGAACGAGAGCCTGGTGGTGTTTCTGGATCATGACGTTTAGCACGGTGTGCGTTCAGTGACGTGGCTAACGCTACCCTGGGTCAACGCTTTCAGGTGTGGTTGATCCAGTCATAACCTACCTCCACATGAAGGGCTGGCCTCCACTCGTAGGTTCTTCAGGCAAATCCAGAGACCCCTCTTTACTAGTCTATGCTTTGTTCCAGTAGCCTCTGGTATTGCTATAGTCAGTTTTCCCTCTGCAGAGAAAAATTTAAAATAAGGTATTTCTGTGGAAAAGTCTCTTCTCCAAAAGCACGGGAAAGAAGGTAAGCATTTAGAAATGTAACCTGGGAAGTAGCATGACCACTTCTGACAGCGTTAAGACAAAGACACTCTGTAAACTACAAAGCCCTTAACTTGGTATCAGTACTCCTGCCAGAAACCCTTAAGATTTACCTTTAATCTATTTACAATATGAGTAAGGATGTGTTTATTCTGTTATGTACCTTAACAGACATGAAGGAGAGACTGGCTTTGGAAACATCTCACAAGTATATTTATTAGTCAGGAGCAATCTGTCTCAAAAGCGTGACCCATTTCATACTTTAAATGGCATTTCATTACAGTGCAGCTGCACAGGCCTCCATTCTCCCTGCTTGATATGCAGAAGGCATATTTACATACATAAGTTCCTGGATTTGTTTAGGTTTTGAGGACAGTAGTTCAAGAAAAGTCTGTTTGTCTTAATCATTTGAAAAGCTTCTTTCTTTTCTTTCTCCACTGTTTATTGTCCACATCTTCAGTATCGTCAGGAGGATCTGGTATTACAAAGCCATCAGTCATTTTGTAGTAGACTACTGTGGAATCTGACTCAACTATGGCCAAGGTAACTGACAGCGGTGTGTCGGGATCATCTTGTGGGAGAGACGCTTTCTTCATGATTTCTCTTATCCTAGAAGAGGAAACAATCAGTTAGAAAAGAGTCCACAACCACCTAACAATGGCACAAAGGTAGAAGTGCACCATTGCTGGTTTTATTCAGCCTGTTTTTATTCTGCAAATTTGTCTTCACTAAAGTATAATATTTGTTCTAATAAAAATCCAAAGTCATATAATCAAGCAACAAAATAAAATAACAAAGAATCTTATAAAAATATACTCAGTTACATACATGTCTGCTGGAAATGGCTCAACACATGCTTCTAAGCTTTGCTTAGGTGTACTACTGCGCACATGGCTCAACCATCCTTCAGCTACCACAATCATAGGATGGCAATCTCTAATGGCCTTGTTTTCATTAAATTTAAAAAAAAAAAAATCTCTATCTAATTGAATAACACATGGCGTTCAATTAGAGAACAAAATAATTAAGACTTGTTCCATTTGTAGAGGTAAGTCTTCCAGTCTCTGTGCTACACTTCTCTGCCAGACTGTGGAAGACCTAGGAACCGAAGCCAGGTTTCTCTAACCTCCCTGTCTAGACTACAAGCCACAAGACTAATGTTCTTCTTCAAGACAGTCAGCATAAATAATGTCTTCCTTAAAAATTCAAGACAAAGTTACGCAATTTTTCCTGTTCAGCTTATTTTAAAACTAACGTGCCAGTCGCTTTTTAGTTCAGAGCTGAGGACAACATTGATTCCTGGAGTCCTTGTATTACTGTTCCGACTGGGGAGCAAGTACTGAAGGAGAGCAGTGCCCAGGGGCAAAACAGTACCACTCCCCACAGCAAGCATTTCCACAGGAAGCTTTCTCCTTCACCTAAAGCGCGGGTGCAATAGGGCTCATCTGGGATTGCCAGGACAGGTTACACGCTGGGGAGAGGTCAGCTATGCAGTGGGAAAAATCACCCCTCACTTCACATGCCCCCGAGATCTCATTCACCAGGAAACACGCGTTTCTGAAGCTGAGCACTTTCAACTTTCAACTTTCAACTGAAGTTGAAAACAAGGCGCTCTGTAAATGCATCAGCTTTCAAACTTTAATCATCATCTTCCTTCCAAACCTCTTTGATCCCTTAATAAAAGCCAAATGGAAAGCGGCAGACAATAAGCAGCAGCCTGGAAAGCCTATGCTATTAAGCCCATGACCCTCTTAAGTATCCGTCTGTGTTCTGAACTGTTCATAATTCAACTTGGCTGAATTCAGTAGTGCCTTTTCTTTTGCTTTCACTACTGGCCCATACATAATGCAAGGCAACGCAAGGTAATACAATATAGTTAGTTAGTCATTTCATGCAACAGACATACTAAGGCTGTGTGAAAGCCATATTCTGGTCCTCCTACCATCACCACTTTTCGTAACAAGAGAACAAATAAGCAAACAGATACTGTATTGGCCACCAGCAGAAGAGAGACACCTGCAAAAAACGCATACTTCAAGCAATGTGACATTAACGTCTCTGCTCCCTGCCACCTTGGCACTGCTTTGTCTGCATGTTTACTTGGCAGGTGCCTCAGGCTCAGGGCCTTGCTGCGGGAATACTAATTGCACCGTGGGTATCAAGGAGAGCAAAAACACAAGCCTGCCTTCCAAAGCTGTAGGCAATTCATGGATGGAGGTGCTCTGCGACAAGAAATGCATGCATCCCACTATGAGCAATGCCTCAAATACAGCAAGGCATTCCAGTGAAAGCACTACCTAGCGAGGAGGGTCACATGCCTGCTGGAGTTGCACCAGTAAGTGCCAAGTGAATCGCAGGTGTACAAGCAGGCACCAGGACGGCAGTAAGCAAGGACAAACGAACTGAATGTCTAAGGCACAGCAGCGAAGCGCTGGACCTCTGTGCTGATGCTGGGCACCTTCTGCTCTTGTCACTTCCAGCCCCTCTTTAGGGGTACCTCCAGCACCACAATGTCTTGCCATAGCTCTGGCGGGTGACAAGGGCCTGGGAAAGGATTCCAGGTGTCCCTCCAGGCATGCTGCGCACGCACAGAGCAAGAATCCACTTGTCACACCTCTGTAGCTCGTGTCTGGAGGAAGCTCTGAATAAGTTGTCAATGGTGAGGCCAGGCTACTGGCAGAGACCCAGTGAGGAAAGAACTATCCATGGCTTTTATGAAGCAGTGGATATTCATCTCTCTCTTTCTCCTGGGAATGTGAAATAGAAATAACAATAAAAAGCCAAATAAAAGGGCACAGCTACCCAGGAGAGATATTTCGGGACCCAAAGAAATCAAACTTGTGTTGAGTGTGGACAGTCCCATATCTAGAAGCAGACTCAGACAGTGTATTCACCTGTCAGCCAGGGCAGAAGCTCCTTCATATTTTCTTTAGTAACTGTCACTGTTTCTCTTCCCAGTCTATTAGGGGGATGGATGTAACAGTGAGGCCTTAGATCTAGACTTCCCATCACTCATGATTTCTTCTTATACTGTCAAGCACAGACATCTGAACGTTTACTTCCCCCCATTTAGCATTTAGACTTAGAAGATGCACCATGATCCCAAAAGTGGCCAGGTCCTGACAGTAGATTAATGACATTTCTTCGCATCCCTGACTTACTTTTCAGGACGCTGAGTTTCAGGCTTTATGTAAAGAGCACAAAGACATGCCATTGCCTCAGGATGATCTGCTAACACTGCTGTCCACAGAGCCCAATGCTTTCCACCGCACATGGGGAATCGGCCTCTATCGCCGTAAATGCAAATGCAAGATTCTCCCCTTCCCCCTTTTCTCAACACAGGCAGCCCCCAAAAAAAGAGATCTCATTCATGCATACCACAACTGGCCATAACGCAATGCAGCACATCTGCAGATTGCTGAGAGGGTATCTTTTAAAAGAATAAGCTTCAGAATTCAGGAAGTCTGTATCAGATGCCTGCGTTTCCTCTCCGCCCCTGAAGGCATCACTGTTAGCTTCTGCATCCAGCATGTTCACAAAGTTTCTCTGCAGCAGTGGACATTTCAAAGAAGGAGTTAGAGAACATCTGGGTTTGTGCTGATTTCATTGCACTTGCTACCTGCCACTAACAGAAAGATGAAATATTGCAGGAAAGGTATAGTTTTTTTAATCCTTTTGATGTATCTAACACTGTCTATGAAAAAAAAAAAAAAAAGCAAGAAGTGTTCTCGGCCTTGAAATTCAAAGGAATGCATGTTTGACCTCCTAAACAAGGCAAGAAGCCTTTATTTCAAGAGATACAGCCCTCTAGGCTGCCCACCTCACACAACAGCTGCACTCAATGACTAAAATGAAGTTCTAAACAAGAAGCCCATATGTAACACCTCCCCCCAACAGAGCTAGCTGACTTCATTTACTAAGTTAATGGTTGCAGATAAGCTCCTTAATGACCAGTGCGTCTGCTACACCATACATCTAATGTCAGTTATAAAAGATGGCTTTTGCTTAAGTAAAAGTGAATTTAATGTTTCTGCAAGTGTCAAATATTAGAAGCCTCTGGAACAGGGGAATTCAATACATCCAGTACTTTGGCATACTCCACCAATAGCTAACCCTGATAACCTCCATTCACCAGCATCCTGACCAGCCTTTTCCTCACAAGTCACAACTGCATTAGGACACATTCTGCAAACATTGTTCCCATTGATACCAAGGGGTCCACAGTGACTCTGGTTTTGGTTCCCCAGCCTTCACAGGCCATGCTGCAACAGCGTGAACCCCACAGAAGCTGTGGTGTCAAGCATTTGGCATGGAGTGGCTCTACCTGGTTCCTCCTTTTCAACAGGCATTCAGGTATGTCTACTCCACTGGCTAGACAGTGGGTGGTGAAACACTGGAAGAGTTTGCCCAGAGAAGTTGTGGATGCCCCCTCCCTGGCAGTGTTCAAGGCCAGGTTGGATGGGGCTTTGAGCAGCCTGGTCTAGTGGAAGGTGTCCCTGCTCATGGCAGGGGGGTTGGAACTGGATGATCTTTAAGGTCCCTTCCAACCCAAACCATTCTATGACATCAAGTTTTAAGCAGAATGTAGAGACTTAACATAAGAAAAGGTGCAGCTGGGAAACAGTTAATACTGTTCTGCAATGTCTGAATAAAAGCTTAGCATGTTTTCAATACAGTCTCAGGTAAAGCCCGTGTTGGAAGAATGCACCATTTCACTTTGTCATCTCCTGAAGGACACTGTACGACACAATACTAAATCACCTTAGTACATGTTCATTCACAGACTCTGCCTTGTTCATCGCCTCAGCCTTGCTCATCCACAGGCTCAGCCTGGCTAGGAAGATCGGGGACAGTCAACCCTATACACGCCGCCCTCTCAGGATTTATGCCAATGACTACCTGGTAAAAAATAAAAGGCATCTAGAGCCCCAAGAGAGCGCACAGAACAATCAAGCGTGTGTGCTGCTGCATGCACAGTGAGCAGTCTATGAGTTAAAATATCCTGCAACCACTCCTTTCCCTTCTCTCACCCTCCCCATGAAGAAAAGCCACTGAATGTTAAAACAGGCAACACAGAAGCTTTAGGTTTCCCACACAAAAAGGTACATCTCGAACAAAGGCACCGTGAAAGGAAAATAATATACATAAGCTAGGGGAATACAGACACCACAAGAAACACTGGGAAGTTTTATTTAAGTCTCATAAATAGAATAAGACTAAATATTTTTTTTTAATAAGAATTCTCCTCTGTTGCAGATCATACAGTCCAAAGTTTTCAGAATAGCTTGAAAACCCATCTTCAAAAACTGATGGTGTCTGCATGTTCACTGCCAGCTAGGATCTGCTCCCACCGAGCCAAATTCAAGTAGGATGAAGCCCTCAGTTTCCACCTGGGAAGCAACCTCACATTCACCTCACATTGCCAGAGATGAAAAGGATTTAATCTCAAACACGTGAAGGAGACACTATTATACAAAAGTAAGAGCTGGAATTTCTAAATCCCTTTGCATAAGAAAAAGGGCTTTAGAAAAGGCTTTCTAGATACCTACAAACTACAGTCAGTAGGGATTGCTCTTTTCCTACCAGAGAATTAGTCACAAGAGCAGGTCTGACTTACTTAACATCATGCAAGGACCACTGCAGCTAAGGTAACAGCACTATGAATGTCATCCTGCATCTGCCTTTACTGCTGCATTCAAACCAAATGGTGACAGTGAACTTACCTGGTCTTCTATTACTGTTGCGATTAATAGCTTAAAACCAAAACCAAACCCAACAACAAAACAAAACAAAGAAATCCATACAAATATATCCAAAGAAAAGAGGGGAATTTTCCATCTTTCCTCCATCTTAATTTTTATTAACAAAAGACTTCCATACTAGGTAGGCCTTCAACACACATAAGAAATCTGTACCATCTTTCCTAATGACCTGCTCCTACGAAATAACATTGCTCTTTTTGCTCCAGAGAAAGAAACAGGTATATGACTGGTGAACTTCAGGCAACTGTAAATGACTGTCCAAAAACTAAAAAAGAATCATAAAGGAAAGGTAACACGGGCAGAAAGTTTTGTGACGAACAAAAGAGTATTTCAGAGATACATCCCATGCAAGTACTTCTGAGAAGCAGCGGAAACACTGAAAGCTCAGAGTAGTTTTATGGAGGTTGCATAGTGCTCCATTGAGCTGAAATGGAACTACTGCCTTCCCTACCATAAAAGCCAAAGGCTTTCAATCTGCCCTTTATACTTGGATGAATAATTCATTGCAGGCTTGGCCAGCCCAAACGGCTCCCTCCCCTCCATGCAAGGCAGGGCTGGAGAGTCAACACAAGTTGGTCTCTGTACTGCCACAGAGATCACTGCTCTGTGCAGCGGAGTGCGCCATTGTACCAGCCTTGTTCAGACAGGCCCCGTGACAAGAGGACCAAGGCAGAGGAAACCTCCCGTAAAGCACAATACCTTGAATTTAGCCAGCACTACAAAAACAGCACAGCATGGCTCACCATCAGGAATGCTGCTCCAGACCTAGCTGCAGGGCAGGCAGTGATATTAACTTAGTGCCTTGAAATATATTGGAAGCAGCACATGGTGGTGGTGGTGGGAGGTGTAAATGGACACCACTATTTCTTGGGATTTGTTTCCAAACTACAGGAACACGGGATGCTAGAAGAAACTGATGTTTTTGTAACAGAAAAAAAAATAAAACTAAAGAAAACACCATGTGCCTCACTCGTCAGGAAAAGGAATTGAAACCCCAAGGAATATAAAGTCCTTCTTCCCATGGAAGTTGAAAAAAGAAAACAAGACAAATTATGCAAAAGGGAGAAATCAGAATTCAGCAAACTTCTACAAGATACACCAACTACAGGACGTTCACTCATAGTACTGCATAACTAACTCAGCTGTATGACCCACATCAATCACTTTTAAACTATTAGTAAAGAGTTTGCATTTTGAAGCCATTAATTACATTTTCAATGTGTGATTTACTGTATGAGTAAACTCAAATAATGCTTATAACCGAAGAGCTACTGACAAAACTGTGAGGAGGATGCAAGATAAGGAGCATGTCACACTTCCAGTGCATTTAAAATAACAGTGCTTCTTACAAGCAAAACCACTTCAGATTAGAGGAAAGTCTATTTCACAAACTACAGATTTAGAAGAGGATAAATTGCTTCCAGTCCTCAGATTTGCTTCTAAAGATGCTTATGAGCTTTAAAATGAAACATATATGTATTTTTTCCCCAAAATTAAGTTACCATTTCAACAAAATAACCCTTTCCCTCTTAGCCTAAAACAAACTTTGCAATCTCCATAACCTCATGCAACTGACTTCATCCTTCCATTTCCAGCACTTGCATACAAAAAAAACAAACAGAGCAGTGACATATCATTTAATCTGACAATTTATTAGTAACAGTTTGCTTGTTATTTGTCTAGGACAGACAGTGCGTAATTCCATTAGATCTGGCATCTAACTCCCTGGTCCTTGGAAGGATCAAGGCTTTCAACGCTATCTAGAAAATCCAGCTGTCAATACCGTGAGCACTCCTACACTTGCTAGGCTTGGTTTATTCAAGTCATTTCTGCCAGCTTTGAGGCAGGACTACCTGTATTTAACTGCTTCATCCCCTTTGGGGAGCCACAATTCTGGAATGTACTGACAATTAGGTACTTGGTGTGCGCTAAGGTGTCATCTGCAGTAGTGAACAGCAAACACTTCCCAGCCAACGGACCTACGAACTCCTCCTGCAAGTATGAATCACTGCTAAATTCAAAGGCGTACAAACGCCAGGTTCTCCAAACCTCAGCCAGCTGTGCGTGGTTGAGAGAGTGGTCCAAGACAGACATAAGTTGCATCTTATTCTCCAGGTCTTTACTCACAGAAGATTCAGCAATCTTCATTTTAAGAGCATGCATGCACAGCACGAAGCCACTTCTCAGATTGTATGAGACTACCGTTTGTATTGGTGGTCGCTTTGCTCCAGACCCCATAATTTTGTGATTCAGTGAGTTACTGTGCAGCCTTACACCAGCAGGGCAGGATGATCAGCTTCCATCAAGCTCTTTACAGAAGTGGACAGTGAGCTTAGTAAGCAGAACAGCTTTTGCCTTAAGCAGTTAACTGTCATGCATAAACTGGACGTAATGAAATCTTATAATAGACTAAAAAACATTGAGCGGATTATTTTTGTTGTAGGGCACTCGTATTTACCATTTGCTTAGGTGTCTTGCTGGTAATTTCCACAGCAACTTTACTATGGCCTTTCAAGGACACACTTCTCTTGAGTGTCAGCCAAGCCGGAATCTTCACGAGACACCTGGGAAGGCAGAGCTTGGCTGAAGTGGCTTTGAGAGGAAAACCACCCCTGCAGCCCCTACCCAGGCCTTCCTGGTTAAGCAAGGAAATGCTGCCCATAAATGCTGCCATTTGCTAGCTGCTTTTGCATTTAGCACATTTCCAGGCCCAGCAATCTGGACAGAACATTTTCACCTTCCCAACCCCCTCCAATGGCTTACTTTCAACATTAAGTGAGCTGCATTCACTTGTACTCATACCTCTTCCTCTACCTTTAGCGGGTAACACAAAAACCCAAAGCATTGCTTTGAACAAAACGGCAAAGTAGCTAAGTACAAAAGCTTTCCTGTATACCTAGAGCTTGGTAAGTCAAGTGAGAAACCATCATTTAAGACATCAGATACCTAACAAGCCTCCCGCTATCAACAGTCACAACAACAAAATATTCATCACTGTCAGAACAAAGAGGCAGTAGTACTATAATGCTGTTTCCAGCTCCTTCTGTAGGATGCCTTTTTAATGGCCTTCCTCTATGCTACATAACTTTGAGCTACAGTTATTGTCTATACCCTCTGGTTTTTGCCTACTGTTCCAGCAAAGGAGCCAAGGAGTTGATGCTGTCCTTTCTCTACAAAGACAGACCAGGCCCCTCACATCAACGGTGACCTGCTAATGAAATGCCATGCATGCACACGCACATTCAATAACACAAATACGAGCACGTACGATCTTCCTGCCTGACAACATCTATGGGTATCGAGCACAGACAGGCTTTAATGGACTCACCCGGCATCACAGCTCGGTGTTCAGGACATTTTAGTGACAATACGCTCTATGTAGTTGCTCTGTAGCAAAACCTAGTCACAAACTGTACTTTTAATCAATGTGATGCATTCACTCTTTGCTTCTGTAACACACATCCTTCCAGTAATGGATTCCATCCGCACTGGTGCCAGAAGCAGAGCAAACAGTAGCACCACAGTACAAACAAGTTCAGAGGCTCCAAATGAAAAGCCCCAATGAAACAGTAAAAGATAGGACATATATGCAGTGCAATATCTCACTATCATTAAAAGCCAATTAGAACATACTTGCTGCCATTGATCCAATGCCAGGAATCTAAGTTTCCAACCTAGGTGGAAACCTACTACATTAAACAAGCCCAAAAACTCAGCATGTAGGCATAATTTCTCAAAGATCCCATATCGAAGAAGGATAATAATAAATAATGCTGCCTTCTTTCCCCACCTAAAATCTAGTTTGAATTGTGAATAGCAATGTGTCCCTTTCACACACACACAGCGATCTGCTTCTTGCAGAGAGGCTGAATGACACTCAGCATTTCACTCTGCAAGACCTCTAAGCAGCTTTCCTCTGTTGTGGAGATCACACCGTATTTCTCTATAAGACCAAGCCCACAGGAGCGATCAACCAATATTTGTAAATAGAAGATTTTTTTCAGCACATAGGTATCACTCAAGTCCATCAATATCTAGTAAGTAATTTTCTTCCCCCTCACAAATGAATGGTTTCTGAAGATACTCCTTAAGAAAACACATAGCAGAAGTAAGATGGAAGTCTGAGTGCAAGAAACCAATCTGTCACTTCTAAAACCTAAAAAAAAGCAAAAACCATAGCATGTCTAAAACATCATTTCTAGAGCGCGTGCGCGCACACACACATCTGCTAAGTACAATTCATTAGCTACCTACTACTGCATCAGGCTGCTGCCAACAGAGCAAGAGGAAACACCAAACTGATCTGTAAAGATCTGTAAAGATCTGCAAGATCTGTAAAACCAGCCCTGACCACGCGCTCCTAGCAAGAGTAGGAACAGAAGAAATCGAACAAGGCACTACCAGATGATGCAGCTGAAATAGTTCAGGTCTTCAGAGACATCATAGGAGAGAATGGCAAACACCAGCGAGAGAAGGCGGTCATTACCAGAGAGTAAACCATGCCGTGTGTTTGAGGCTGCTCTAAGGGATTTTATTTCCTGATTAAAATATACTGTAAAATTACTGAAGCGGAATTTCTCGAGGCTGCAAATACTTGTAATATCACAAAGTCATAGCTGTGTTGTCCTCCGCTTGAGAATTACTTAGTCTTGCATGTATAAGAAAAGTAAGTCAAAAATCACAGCTCAAGGGACAGTTGCACTTTAGACTCCAGATAAGTAAGAGAAATTTCTGGTTGAAAGTAGCCAAATTATACTTTCAAAACAAAAAGCAAAGCAAACCAAAGAACCAGGCTTATCCATAGATTCGACAATACAAAAAAAAGTTTATTCTTAGACCGGCCCGAGAGGATTTCTTTCCTCCTACGTACTTGAAAGCCCAGTGACACAAAAACTATTGCTAGATTTCCCAGACTACAAAAAAGCAGCACAAGAATGTTCAAAACATAAGCTGTGAAGGTCTGGTATTCTAACCTTGTTCTCAAACACATACTTTGATATCTATTGTTATTTCCTAGAGCATATGCGACTTCTAAACAATATGAAGTGTTTATCAGCAGCAGGAGTCAGTTGCTGTGGGAAGCTGACATCAAAGGCATACCACTTTTCAGCGAAAGAGAAGCAGAGACTGATGCAGCTTAGAAAATTAAAGAAATTTCAACTCTGCGTATATGTTTGCAGCACCCAAAATAACTCTGCTCACAGGCTAGGATATTGCTTTCCTCTGATAGTCCTTTGTTTCCTCCCCCTTCCCCTCTCGACCAGGTCATCATCAGCCTGTCAAATATATCTGTTCTTCATTTGATCTTATTGGTAACGTGAGCCAAACACTGACCGCATCCTCACCTCTCATGGCTTAATGATATGTGCACAGGTACTGGCACCATCACTTGGAGACTGTCCTGCTCTCTTTCACGTGCGTGTAAACATACGAGTTGCAGTTCTGCTACTCCAACATGCTTCACTTCATGCCAGTTTCTCCCTAGAAAGGTTCACCATTGATGAGAAGGAACAGAACACAAAACACAAGTTTTAATCATTCAAATATCAAATTTGGCATTTAAACTAACATCTTAGATTCTGTTTTCCCTCCTTCTCCTCACAGGACACTTCCCATGAGAGACAACTACCCCATTCAACTGTCAAGTTCCCCTTCTGAGAAACGATCCTGTTAAAAAAAAAAAAAAAAAATCACAGGAGCAGTACTCCAGAGCTACACTGATTGATGGTGAACAGTGATCTGTCTGACAAAGCTTTGTTTCAAAAAGGCAAAAAGAAGACAAAAAAATCTTTGTCATCTGCAGCATAAAACTGTAATCCAAATTTGAACTGAACTTTATCAGTACCCTAAACCGTGAAGGAGCAGGTGCTAAAAGCATGATTATTAATGATACACAGTTCTTCCCTTCTGCTTGAAGGGATAAGGCTAAAAGTTTTTGCTGCAGAACTACAGGAGCCTTCTCTTAAAGCCTATTAAGGCATTTTCTTCAGAGGTGTAACAATAACAGACAGTGATTTCTGGCCTGTAAAATCCCTCCCTTCCCTGACCTTGAGAACCACCAGCCTCCAAGAGAAACTGAAGTATTTTCATTAGGCTGGCTGCCTGCCTACACACAGTCCCTTTTCAATAAAGCCAGCTTGGGAGAATCGCAGGCAGAAGTTTATATATCACATAACCTCTCCACTCTTACAAGAGACCAGAAGACTACGCTCCATTTGTCATAATTATTGCTACCAGACTTCCGAATTATCTTCTTTCCTACAGCAATCCTGCCCTTTCCAGAAAACAGAATCCTAATCAGGCCAGCATACCTCAGCCATTTGCTAAATGGTAATCAGTAATTTTGACATAATTTACAAATGAGGACTCTACTACCAGCACAACGACTGAACTTGTAACTTCACCTTTTCTATGTTCCTCTTCCTCCCCCTACTCCTCTTTTGCTTTTTTTCCATGCAAAGTGTCTTTGCCCTGGAATGCCTGCACCTGTAACTGCTGGACAAAACGGGCCTTAATCTTCGTAAAGGCTCCAGGTAGGCACAGGACAGAAATCTTCAGCACCAAAATACCATCTGTTTCTTAGGTAACCATCACGGCATTAAGTTTCAAAACGAATGCCAAGGACTTTTGTAGGAAAGGTCCTGCTAGTGCACAAACGTTAATAGCACATAAGGGTGAATACATCTGTTGGGATGTCTACCCAGTCACTTCATTGAATTACCTTCTAAGAGGTCCAGGTATACCACAAACGCAGCATAGATCTGAGCACTGTCAGATATATCAAGAGACATCATTTCTGTGAACTGAAACACAAAAAGCAATGTTGGTGAAGGAAAGCAGAAGTTATATCAAGAATGAACAGACTAAACCCAGAATCTGTACAGCTATCTAAGCCACTGAAGTCTGAAACCAGTTTTAAGGACTAACAGGAAATTAAGAAACAGGAGCTGTTTTCTGCCAGTATCTTAAAAGCTCTTTTTAGCACATTCCCCCTATTTTGGCCCTTAAGAAAGCAAGCCAAATAAACAAATAAGTGAGGAATAGCAACTATTTCTGGAACAGATCTAGCTTTGTGGAGAAGGGCTATGAATTTTACCTATTTTTGCTGCAGTACATCAACATAAGATGACAGCCAAATTAAATACCTCCATGTTTTCAGTATACTAAAAATTAAGATGGAGTCAAAGTTTAAGACAGTTGTGTTTTCCAGCTCCGATTTCAGCATTTACAACCCCGTCCCCTACTAAAAGCAGCATTCCCCAGCAACCCCACCGGCTCCCCTCACGGGCCGGGAGACGAGCCCTCTCAGCAGGCCCGATACAAGGAAACACGTTGTACCAAAATGTCCTCCTCGGGCACCCCTTCTCGGGGAGGGATGGGGACACACGACCCGCTCCCCCTCGGCCTCGGGGGGCCCGGGGTCTCCTACGTGCGCCCCGCCCCGAGATGCTCCTCAAAGCCGTGGCGGGGGGAAATCCTGTCAGGGCCGGGGCAACGGCCACGGGCGGGAGCGCGGGGCCCCCCGCGTGACTGAGGGCCCCCCGCCTCGGCGGGGTGGGCCCTAACGGCCGCCCCCCAACCCCCGCCGCCCGGGCAATGAAGGGCCGCGGAGCTCCGCGCCCCCCGCCCCGCGCACAGGCCTACCGTGGGGTGAGTCGCCATCCAGTTGCCGCCAGCCCCCCCCCCCCCCAGCCCCCCGACCCCCGCCCGCCCGCGGAGGTGCCCCCCGCCGGGCCGCAGCCCCCCTCCGCCGAGCCGGCCGCCGGCTCCATGCGCTCCCCGGTGTAACGCGACTTCGCTCCGGGCGGCGCCACGCAGCCGAGCGCTCCCCGGCAACTGCGGCGGCGCTCCCGTTCCGCCTTCAGCCCGTTCCCCGCACCCCGAGCCAAGGCTCTGCCTCCACGGGCAGAAGTGCTGCATTTAAACCCTACTTGCGGCCAGGATGATATTTATCTTATCACAGTGGGTCCTTTTGCAGCCCCTTTTTCTAATTGCAAGGTCTTACATCGCAAGGAGGCCTGGGGATTTCAAATACCCACCTCAAGCAGCCGGAGGAGGTAGCCTGGAAAGCGGGGCCAGAAGCTGCCGTCCAGTGCGGAGAGCCGGCGGGAGAGAGGGGCACGGCAGAGATGCGGAGCTCGGGGGAGTTTTAGGGGAAGAAGGCAGCGTTGATAACCCAGGCACAAATCTCAGCCTGTCTGGGTTTAGAGTATTTTCTGCGGAAGGCGGGGAGCACTTCAGAAATACTTCACGTTACAGGTTTCTACAGAGCACCCCCACGCTTGATGTTTTTCTTTACCACTGGCAGGTGCCGTATGGACACCGCAGGACTGCTCGGAGCCCCTCCGGCCGCGGCGGCCCTGCCGCCCTTACCGCGGCCCTGCCGCCCTTACCGCGGCGCGGCCTGGCTGAGGAAGGGGCCTGGAGCCCTGCGGCGGCGGGGGAGCTGCGGGCTGGGGGGAGCGGCAGGCAGCGAGGGGAAAGCCGCCGTGTCCGTATCGCCGGAGGGTGTCAGCGTAGAAGACGGAAGATTTTAATCTCAAGGGAAAGAGGGGGAAATAGTCGTGGGGAGAATAAACTGCGGAAGAGCCTAACATAACCTCATCTTGAGTGAAAGCCCCCTTGGAAAGAGAGAGAAATGCCTGGAGGGAAAGCATGAAGGGAAAAGAGTAGAACGGAAACAAAAGCAAATAATATGTTATTAATGTATGGTGTACAAAGCCTTTATAGACTGGTTAAGAGATTTAGATTCAAGGTATCGTTAAAGAAAAAGCGTCTTGGACTGCTTTACTTAGAAATATCTCTGACTTCCAGTGCGAGTACGGTTTGCTTAATGCAAAGTGTCCCAGATCTGGCTTACCAGCTCCATCTGCCTTGGCACCTCTTTTGATACATTTCAAACACTGGCTTAAATGAAGTCAGGCCTGTCTCTTACAGCAGCTTGAATAGCTTCAAGCTGGCGTGCTGTTTTTAACAGATACACAGAACGTATTGTCACATCAGATGAGAGACTGCAAAGCCCTCGCTTGTATGCTGTGCTTGTTCTTGATCAGGCTACACCAAGAAAAATCGGCCTGATGCTGGAAACTGCCAAACAGCTACACTGATTAGAGGAAACACCAAGTATGATCCTGAGATGATGAGACTGATGCCAGGCCTCGTGAAAAATGAACAGTGTTGTCTTTATCCCTTCTTATTATATAATAATCATTAAGCCTATAAACAAAGCGTCAATGAAAATTAATCTATATGTATTGAGTACATATATTGGTGTGTGGTTTGTAGCCACAGGAAGTCATATTGGGGCCAGTCTTATTCAAGGAGTTTTGAAGAGGTTGGCCTGTTTAAAAAGCAGTGTTTTAGTCAGCACTTCAATTCCCTGGGCACAAAATAAATAAAACAAAAGAGGCTGAGACTTCCATGGAAGAGTTGGCAACAGTAGTTCACTTGGCTGCTGGGAAAAGAATTGGATGGCTTTGAGTCCCCAGAGGTGAAGAAGGACATGAAAGGAAATAGACTTGCCTATAGATTCTTGTAGGCCCATGAATATATATATATATGCTTTATCAGAAAGATGGATCCTCTGTTTTCTGCTGCCTCTGAGAGAATTTGTTACCTGCCAAACCGAGGGAGTATGCCACTGCCAGAGACACTTCTCACAGTCAGACTGTTCTTGTGTGGTGTGGGTATTTAGAAGAGGCTGAAACAAATGGCCTAAATTTATTTCTGTGGGACTTCCTCAAAGCTAGAATATTTCACCACAGGGTGGTTAATTGTCCTGTCACGGCAGGATTGGGTCATGGCTTAAAGAAAATACAAAATATAATTTTGGCCACTGATAAAGAAGTCAAAAATATATAGAGATTTCTTTGTATATGCATTTATAGGTGTAAGAATGAAATGAATTGTAAGGGTAACTGTTGACCTGAATTTTCCAAACTTTCACCCGTACTTGGTGGCTGGGAGTAAGACATTAAGCTGAGTTGACTCCTTTCTCTTATGCATGAAGAAACATCTCATGTTTCAGGCATCTACTGCCTTTTCTCCAGGGTAAGGAGAGGTTTCTTCTTTTGTGTACCAACATGAGGCAGCCAGCAAAGGGAGTTGTGTGAGTGAGGGGAACATCATTTTGAAGAGAAGATTACTCTTTGTGGGATGCTGCTGGAGGCATTGCTTTTGCCCCCAGCAGATTGTTATGGTTCTGATGCTGTTGACAAAACAAAAAGAAGGGAGTAGTCTGAAGAGAGCTGAAGGTACTTTCGATTTCACTGAAGGCATTGAGAGCTGCACACGCTAAAAAGCACACTTAACCTTCTGCAAACGTGCTGACTGCAGTAACGCATAACTGGATTGCACCTTTACACTTTGCCTTGCACGCAGGACAAAGCCATGGCTTTGCAGTCTCTGCCTGCCAGGTCTTCCTTTGTTTCTGGGGGGAAATAATCTCTGCTTGGCCCTGACCCTGCGCTAACTTGGCCATGCTGTCTCTGGGTTGTGGGGCAAGGCTGACCCTGCATTCCCTCACATGAGCAAGGGCGCGCTTGGTACGCAGCCCGTGGTGTTGCACCTGCATCCGCAGAGGAGGCATGGCAAAGAGGAGTTACAGGGGGTGCATATTTCTCCTGAAGCTGCCACGTAGCCTCCTAAAAATGGGATTGTGACCCAGCTTCAACATCCAGTGGATGGAAAAAGCCAGCTGCCAGCCCTTCATGTCAAGGGTAGTTGAGTAGCATTAGTCCCCATCCTCCAAACGCGAGCGGTCCTGTGGACGACAGCGGCGCTATGTGCTTGTGGATTCGGCTGGCTCCTGCAAAACCCTAATCACTTCATACAGACTACAAAGCTGTTCCTTCTATTTGGTTAATGAATCCAAGCATAAAAGCAACATGTGGCAAACTAACCGTGAAAGAAAAGCCTCATTAACGTATCATTCTAGAAGGACATTTATAAAGGTGTCGTGAAGGGCAAACAGGAGGAATATATTTTCATTAATTGTTCAGGAAGATGCTTACAAATCACGGAAGCTTCTCAAATTTTAGTGCAGATGATTCGACCTCTGGAGATTCTTTATTGAAGTTTACTGTTTTCCTAGGATGTTCCTTTTTGCGTTAGTTTTTTGGGGAGTCATCTGATCAGGAAGCTGAGACAATATAATTTGGTGTGGGTGATACATTACATTCTATAAACGAAGAAGACTGCAGACAGGGACTATCTATCTATCTATGCTACCTGGGCTGCAAACAATTCACAATGAGATTATAGATAATTAATAAACAATTATTCGGTTGCTAAATGTTTCCTCCTATTGGAGTCTTGCAAGTACACGGGCAACAGTGCTGCCTGCTTAAAGTGGATCTGTTCATGTTGGAGGAACTACCAGACACGCTGTGATGGGGCCCTTAGAGTTAATTAGAGATTTCATCTTGAAAGGGGTTTAACATGCCCAAATCCTATTAACTTCTAAGAGAGCTGTGATTACTATGCCCCTTTTAAGATCATGACCCAATAATTTTAATTGCTGTGACATGTTTTATGTATTTTGTTGTTAAAAGTGTCATCGGTCCATTCATGGGAACGTTTCTGTGGAGGGCGAGTCAATGGAACACAGGGAATGACTATCTTCATCTTCCAGCCACGTTCCAGCTGGAGCAACTGCACTCTGCGCATCCCTCCTGCAGCGTGGGACGGGGACTGCGCCCGAGGCCGCTTCGCGCTGGCATCCCGGGGATGCGTGCAAAGGACTTTTTGACATAAAAGCGCAAAGTAACCTTCATTCCCTAGCGGGTGGGAAGGACGAGGGCGAGATCTTCACATGGGCAGCAAACTAAGAGATACCCGGGTTAGCAGCAGCGCTCGGAGGGCCGGCGGTAACGGGAACTGCCGAAGGGCTCTGGCAAACCCCCAACGGGGTCGGTAAATGTGTGTTTTGTACTCTTGCTTTTACCGGGTTCAGACTTAGGCAGGTGCGTACAGGCTGCGCTAACTGGAGCCATCCAGGGGACGAGGGGATCCCACCTGGGTCACCCCACCCGCGCCGCGCTCGCCGCCCCAGCGCTGCGGGGAGCGCGGCGGGCAGCGCGGGGTCGCCTCCTGGCGCGGCAGCCTGCTGGGGGAGGGCCGGGCCGCGCCGGGCCGTGCCGGGCCGGGCCGGGGGAGGTGCGGCGAGCCGTGCTGCCCACAAAGGCCGGGTTTGGGGGCGCTGAGGCGGGCGGGCGGGCAGGCGGCGGCGCTGCTCCCGCTCCTCCTCCTCCGCCTCCCCGCGGCGCCGGGTGCGCTGCAGCGGCCGCCCCGCACCGCCGGCGCGGCTCCCCGCGGCCGCCCCGCGCCCATCATGGCTGCGTGCGCCGGGCCCCGCGCCCCCCGCCTCCTCCTCCTCCTCCTCCTCCTCCTCCTCCTGCTGCAGCTGCTGCTGGGCGGCTGCGGGGCCAGCCTGCCCCCGGAGCCGCCGCCACCGCCGTCGAGCCCCGAGCCCCAGCCGCTGCCCGAGTCGGCTCTGCAGAAGCCCACCGTGCTGCTGGCCATCATCGCCCGCAACGCGGCGCACACGCTGCCCCACTTCCTCGGCTGCATCGAGCGGCTGCGCTACCCCAAGAGCCGGATCGCCCTCTGGTAAGGGCGGGCGGGGGCGCGACGCGAGCGGCCGGGACCCCGGCGCCTCAGGGGCCGTGGCCGGCGGCGGCGTGCGGCCCCTCCGCCCCCAGGGCGCCGGCCCAGCCCCGGCCGCGCCAGCCCTCGGCGCCCACCCTGCGGCTGCCTGGCGGGGGGCTCCCGCTGCCGGCGGGGAGAGGGGGTCTCGGGGGGAGCTGACAGCGTGGCCGTGGCTCCGCTCCTCCGGCCGCCCGCCGTGGCTCTCTGGCGGGAGCGGAGGGCCGCCCGGCCCCGCCGAGCGGCGCAGGTAGCCGGGGCCAAGCCGGGGGAGAGGCAGGGAGGGGAAGCAGCCGCGGACCGCGGGCGCAGCTCCCGCCGTGGGGGCCGGAGAGCCGGCGTTTGGCAGGCTGGGAGGGGCTGGCCCGCACGGCCGCGGGACGCGGGGTCCCCCCGAGGGCCGCCCCACGGCCCGCGTGTTCGGGGAAAAGCGCCCCGCGGCGCCGGGCGGGCTTCGCCGCAGCGAGGCGGACGGCTGCGGTGGGCCGTGCGGTAGGGAGGTGAGTTTTTCGAGCGAGGCTGGCCCGAAGCCCGGGAGTATTCACCGCCCTAGCATTTGTCCAAATCCACAGACACGCAGAACTCGCGGCTCGGTCCGGAGAGCCGGGGTGGGAGCGCGGTGTTTCGCTCCCCCGCTGGTAAATACCGGGCTTTGTGGGGAGATGGTGAGGGTTTGCCAGGGCTGGAGAGCGGACGTGCAGGGTAGGTGCTGATGGGCATTGAAAAGGAGCATTGTTGCAAGGCTGTCGTCTGGAAGATGGACTCAAAGATGTATTCAGAAATCACAGCATGGGGGCAGCTGGGGCAATCAAGTGTGTGTCGGGATGGAGGAATTGGACCAATTTGGGAACTGGTCAATCTGCCTTTATTTATATGGGTGAAAAAAAAAATCTTTCCCTCTCAAGCTGACATAAATGTTGGGAGGAACAGGAATTGCTTGGAAGGACCCAAACCAGATTTTCTTTTTAAGCGTGGTAATCGTGTAAAATCAGAAGTGGTGGTATAGGGCCTGATCCAAAGTTCACTGGAGTCAGTGGGGAGATTCCTCTTAACTCAAAAAGTCAATAAAGTTTTTACTTTGTATAAAGGGATGTGGGGAGGACCCCTCCCCCGGTCACATCACTGATATTAAAGTGTCATTAAGTAGACAGCATTAGATGTTTCTCTGTGTGCTTCAGGAACATGGCTGTTACTTGTCTTCAAGTGCTCTACAGGTCTTCGCAGAAAATCAGTGACTGGTGTAATCAGTGCATGGCTCTTTTTTGCTTTCTTCTTTTTTATTTTGAATTTAGGGGTGGACAAAGCAGATAGTGCTATCAGCCCAAATGTGGCGTGCCACGCAGATGTGTCTGTGGAGTTCCAGGCTGGTGAATGGCAGCGGGTGAATGCCAGACTCATCTGTGTGTAGGTCCATGACTCTGCTTTCATTTGTATCAGTAGGAATTTTGCTGTTTGGGATTTCATCTTAGCAGATGTGTGTAAGAGTAGATATTATCAGACCTTACATATGAACTGTGATTCAGCTAAGCTTGGCATTTCTAAAACGTAGTGGGAGTTTTAAGTGCAGACCTGATCACCAAAGCAGGGTGGATCCTGAAATGCCTCTCGCTGTAGAAGTGCAGAATAAGTTTGGGTTTGGGGTTTTTTTTTTAAGTCCTGCAGAGCATTGGTTGGCTCTACAACTTTTTTAGTACATTGCTTGCATTATCCTTGCTTTACTTAAGGTCTCTGCAGTATTGTGTGAAAGTATTTGTGGGGACTGTTCATGAAATAACAGTGTAAGATAACTTAAAATATGCTAAGATTCTTATAAGAATATCACTCCATTTTAAGAGGATTGCGCACAGACACAAGGCATAGTTAAACTGGAAAATCTGCCGTTGAAAAATGTCAAGCTTTATAAAATGAGAATGACTAAAATGTCATGGCCCCTGAAAAGGAAGTTCTGTAGATGCTCTGAGCTGCCACAGAGAGCAGCAGTACCTGTAGGGTGGCAGCGATTCCTTGGAGAGGTTTAGTCCTGCTTACTTCAGCTCCCCGATAAGACTTGAGCTTTTTCAGAGCCGGGGGTGTTCAGGACACAAAGTACCCACCAAGAGGAAGCTCACATATGGTGTCTATCAAGTCTCTTGAGAACAAACAAAACAATACAGTTCATTTCTGGAAGTGTCCTTGCATTTCAGACTTTGTGCCTGACAGAGTAATTTCAATGGATATATTCCAGGACTTACCTGTGTCCCTGTGCCGTTGCATTACTGGGATAGCTTGGTGTGAAGTGGTTGTTGTCAAAGGGTTGCATTCCTTCATTGCCACTGATATTCTACTTCAAAATTTTCTTGAGTAAGTCAGCATTTTAAAATGCCCTAATGTAGGTCTTGAGAATGGAAATTAAAAACATATATCATCTCTTAAACTCCCATATGCCCCGTGTATTGCTTGAGGGCTTAAATTCAACAGTGGATTCCTCAGACAAATTTCTAGGGTGGAAGTTTTATGAGTGACAGTGAAGATGGGTTAAGAGATAATGAATGAGTTTGAAGCAGACACTGAGTTTTCTTTTTGTAGCCTATATCAATTAATCTCAATCTTTGTTATCCTGATACTGTGCAAAAGATGTACACTGGACAGTCTCCTACTCCCTTTTTCCCTTTGGCCTTAATTCTGACTTCTTCAGTTGCTGTAGTTGTGAGCCACCTCAGAAGGACTTGCTTGCTGCTAATGACCCGAGCAGGCCATTTGGTCTGAGGCCAGCTGCCCTTGTGACCCATGTCCTTTCAGTTGAACACGTCCTTCCTTTCCTCCTTCCCCCTCTGAGAATCAGGAAGCTGCATGCAAACTGCCGCCTGGGGACGGTCCCTGGCCTGTGTTAACCCCAGCTGTCCTTCTCTCCAACAGTACCAGTGGGCACAGGCCAGGATTGTACTAATGACTTAATGCTGGGAATTCCTGTGAAACAGTGCTCAGGTCTTTGTCCTGGCCCTGCGAAGCTTGCTGGGATAGACTTGGCCGCAGGCAGTCTGTCTGCAAGCCTCTGGTGCTGGCCATCGAGGCGGGAACAGCAAAGACTCCCCACCTCAGCGGCAGAGCCTGGCTTCCCTCTCTGCTCTTCAAGCTGGTGCTCATGTAGCTGTGGAGGAGTAGTGCTGGAGATGATGGCTGTCCCTTCTGGCGAAGGAGGAAGGGGTCACAGCCCTCCCCTCAAGTGCTTGTGGAAAGCCTAGTCAGCGTTTGGTTCAAAAATACATAGCATTGTAAGAAACAGGTTTTTGTAACATTGTAAGCAACGGTGGAGAGCCTTAAAACATGGCTATTGGATCTAAGTCAATCTATTTTTTAGCTAGGGAGCGTTCTTCTAATGCACGCCTTGTGTGGCTGTGCTTGGCATGTTTGCTGGGGTGGGCTGAGCTTGTCTCAGGGCCGTGTCAGTGACGCTGTGCTGCAAACCCAGCCTAGCTGAGTTAGGAAACTTGGGCACGTTAGGAAGGCTTACTGCGTTGTTTGCGTTGGTGTTGGAGAACTGCAAAGGAAGGGAAAAATGTTCTTTATCTTGGATGAAAATGATCCAGAAGTTATGCAGTCAGCATGCCCCAACACTCTTTTGGGTGGTTTGGGGCTGTTTTTCTTGTTTTGAACGTTAGTAATGCTGACTCTGTTTATTTGACATCCATTCAATTATAGGTAAGGAGTGTTTGTTTGTCAGACAGGTTCATCTTGGCTGTAGTGGGCAAAGTAAAAGCATGTCTATTCAGCAGTTTATCACACTGGCTTGCACTTCTCTTAGCCTTGGATTAAGTGACGGTATAGCAGAGAAAGTTGTCTGTAATTTCATCTTTAACTACCTGCTAGTTCATAGTTGTCGGCCATCTGCTCTCTCATCTTTTACTAACCTGGGGATTAAGTGCCTGCATAAATGCGTTGGTGCTTGAAAGCAATAATTGGGTTCTTTTGTGCTTGAAAATCTGTGCCTGCTTTGCAGACCAGGGTATGCTTATATTTCAGAAATAATAACATGAATGATAGATGAGATTGGTGGAAAGCTGGAAGAAATCCCAGACGAGAGATACCAGTGGATATACTGTAGCAGTGGCTCCAGTGAGTGAATGGTTTCAACTTAAAAGAACTAGTTGTAGTGGAAAATAGAAGCTGATGAGATCAGTATAATAATTAGCTTTCATAATTATATATTATTAGTCTAGAACTAGCTGATGATACTCTATCTGAGCATTTTCTTATTCTTCAACAGTTTACTTACGAAATGTGAAAAATTCTACATAGAGGATAATTTCCGGTAAGATGCAGGGATCATTTGAAACTTTAATGGGTGTTATTACTCACTGGGAAGTGTTGGCTTTCAAATGCGCTGTGTTTTCTGTCCTTGTTTCCATTTGTGCAACATGGTCACTTTAATCTTCATGGTCAGTATTAATCACTTAGGCATGCTGAAGTTCCAGTCTGCTGGCTCTGTCTCTGTTGCTTCTGTCTGCTGGTGTTTTGCATCTATTTAGAATTTGCTCATCTGTGCTGTGACTTCCACATGACAATATTAAAACTTAGGTTTTAGAAATTAAATTGACTTTTCACTTGGCTTGTCGTTTAAACTTGTGGGATTTAGTTTCCCATTCATATTTAGAGATATTTTAAATTTATTTATTACATAGCTTTGATAACATAGTCATAGACTAAGTGGGGCTAAGAGTGAGATGGGACTTGCACAGCCTTGGAGTTTCGATTAAGGTGATGTTCCTGTTGTGCAAGACGTTGTATAGAGTCTTTCTTCCAAAGAACTTGCATTTAGATGACTACATCAAAAGAAAGAATGGGAGTAAAATACTTCCACTTTCTAGCTGGGGAAATTGGGGAAGAGAGGTTAAATGACCTACACAAGATTCTTGAATTTATTAAGACCAGAGATGGTATTCGTAACTGACATTTCTTGATTCTCTTTTCTTACTGAGGTCACTTTTACACTTAAGTGTGGTAACTTTAGGTAAGAAATGGAAAACCAGGGAAGGCTAAAGAAATGATCCCATCCCAATATCCACAATAACTTTTTTTTTTGTCTTTTTGAGTCTGTCTCCCTCATCTAAGTCTTGGCAAACTTAAGCCAATGACATAATGAAATTGTTCAGTAGAAACATTTGAAGGGAAGCTGAAAATTACTGCTGTGCCTCACTGAGGTCTGCATGGCAAGGCTTAAACTGCTCTTCAGCTAAAAACTTTGCCGTTCTGCAGAGGAACGTTAAAAGAAGCATCAGCTGTGTGATGGCAACTTGCTGGGTAGCAGTAGTTTCTTTATTTTTCCTAGTGTGCTCACAAATTGCCAGATTCTGATACCTTTTTGATGTCATTAAAGAGCATCTTGTCCCACACTTTATATTAGGGTCTACTAGACATGAATGTGAATGTTGGGATCTTTCATAAAATGAATAAGTAGCCCTCCAGAGGTGAGGGAATTATGCTTTAAAAATGACATCTTGCAACGTGTAGGAATTCTGTGAGACTAGTGAATATAATACATTGTGTGTGTTTTTTTTTTCTTCTTTTCCCCTCTCCCCTGAATGCTGCATGCTATGTATCTCTGAAAATGCAGCCATTTATTTTGTCTGCTATCTTTTGGCAACCATGTTTTGTGACAGGTCTACCCTGTTACCCGTTTGTCTGTCGCTTGTGTAATTGTCTACCTGGTGCCTTGTAATGCAGGTGTTGTGTTTAGAGGCTAGATGCCGATAAAATAATATGTAGTCACAAAGAAACAGCAGGACAGGGTTCGAGATCAGAGGTTGTTGTTTATTATAAGCCTTTGGATGCTTTCAGGGGTCAGGGAGAACTAGTTTTCAAGATTTTTTAATATGTACAGAGTAGGGGTGAAAAGACCTCAAGGGGTCATCTAGTTCATTCATGCCTAGGGCAGGATCCCACTTCATTCCCGACTTGTCTGTCGCCCGGGGTTGGGATTCCGCATCCAGTCAGGGCTGCAGGCTGTCAGGGCTGTGTCCTGTCATGTCTTCCGAAGCTTCTTCAAGTGTGGGGGAAGTGGGAGGCAGCTGTGGGAGTGTGTCAGAGCTCCACCTGCAACCAATGTTGGCTGTAAAGTGCTGGAGTTAATTTGTCCTTTAAAAAAAAACAAATGCAATTTCACTTGTGCATTCCTGGCATACAAGCTATTTCAGCTTCTTACCTTCTGGTGGATCTGGAAGCAGGGATCAGTTAGGTCTGATCCAGGTGAAGTCTGTCCCAGGTGCTGTCGTTCCCTTATTACAAAGACAAAAACCTTTTCCCTTCTGCAGTGCTCCTCCAACCAGAGTGTCCCAAGGCTGATGCATGGATATCCTAGGTTAAGGCTGGAAGGCACCTCTGAAGATTGTCTAGTCCCAACCCCTGCTGAAAGCAGGCTCAGCTGGGGCAGGCTGCACAGTACCATTTCGGTTCAAGTTTTGAATGTCTCTGGGGATGGAGACTCCACAATCTCTGGGCAACCTGTTCCAGCGAGATAGTCACTGGCAAGGAGCGTCTTGCAAATTCATATCTGCTGAGGGTGACTCTAGCAGGGTGGCAGACCTTTGGGATGAAGACAAGCTTGCGTGAAGACTGTTGTTCCAATAGCTTTTTTTTTTCCCCCCCTTACCATTTTGCATGTTCTTTCTGCTAAATTTAGCATTTTTTTTTTTTCAGAAAGCTGCCTGATCACTGCTAGTCAGACTCCTGGAGAACCCAGGTGTCTGAGCAGAGCTGGAGCTGTGGGTGTGAATGGTTGGTTCCTGGCAGGTATGGCCTGGGCCTGCCCTAGGAGCAGGAAACCTGGAGACAGGGAGTGTCTGCCCGAGGGACTCGAGAGGGGTCCTGAGCAGGGCAGCTAGCGCCATTGCCTGTCAGGATGTACGCTGAACCGCGGATTGAAGGGCATTTTTATCTTTTATGTAAAGTATCACAACACCTGCAATTATTTATCCGAGTCCCCTGGGACTGAAAATCTTCACGTACTGGGTCAGGATTCTCTAGAAATAGATCCATGATACACATGGTGTGCAGAACACTGGGAGCTGCCCATCGCCAGCGCTCGCTGTCATTCCTTGGTCCTGGGGAGCTCCCTGAAAGAGCATATGGGCTACAGGGTAGAGAGAGGACTGAGATGAGGCAGGGCACTGTCTGTCAGAACCTGGAATTTCCTTCCTGTGGGGTGATGTCTCAGACTTAATATTATTTCAATATATTTATGTGCATCTCATTTCCTTTATTTCAATGAAGCATAGTGTATGTTGATGATACTCATCGCCAAGGGTGGATTACAGCTAAATGAGGCCCACATGCATCAAAATTTCAGGCTAAAGAAAGATAGGAATAAAAAAATTTTTAGTGGTCTCTACAAGGTGGATTTTTGGCCATCTTCTGCCAAAATGCCCAGCTGCTTCAGACAGGCATGTGGCACTGCTAATAGGCTCATCAGTAAAGAAAAAAGGACTACTTTTTTTTTTTTTTTAATGGAACTGCACAATTTGCTTCGTTTAGTGCCCGAATCCAGTTTTTAAACACAGAAATGATTGGTTTTGGTTCTATGTGTGTGTGTGCACACGCATGCATATCTATCTATCTGTATATCTGTATCTGGTGTCCTTGGACCAGGGTACCTTTGTTACGCTAGAATGACTCCAGTTTTCTTCCTGGAAGGTTAACAAGGAGCCTAATAAACATGTGGTGATTTTAAACTTTTGCCAGCTGACTGTGGAACTGGTATATGCTTTCAAATGGAGTTTAGTCACCAAAGTTTTCTGAGAACTACTTTGTTTGTGATAATGTTTTGTAATTTAACATGTTTGTCCTCCTCTTGACAGGTGTGGCACTGCTAAATAAATGGTTTAATTTTGTACCAGAGACTGAATAAGGAGTTTCACTGCAGAGAACTGGAATTACGTTCATGCAGTATTTCTTATGGGTTTTTTTGGGAGAGGTGATCACCTAATCAAGATAGCTGTAAGAAATGCTGGGAAATGAGACCTCCTTATTCAGGAGTAAAGTTTCATTCTGACCAATTATTTACATAGTCAATATGTCTTCCCCACTTGCTAACGTATAACTATACTATCAGGTAAAACAGCATGAAAGCTTTTAATGTTGTTTTGGGATGGGAATACATTTTTGCCAAAGTTTGTCCTTGCTCCTTGTCCAGGGACTCGTAAAACACTGGCACTGCTGGAGGTGTCACCTTCAGAGTTATCCCTGATGCCCATGTGGTTGTGGTACATGGAAGCGAACAGGTTTCTGTTTCCCTTTCATTCTGTCTGTATGTACTGATAGGAATAACACACCTCTTCTAAAGATAAGCAGATCTTGATCCAGACCAGAAAATGCATTAAGTTTGAGGCTGTCTGCCCTGGGCCTCATGAGGATCTAAATTCATGCTGAAGCAGAAGATAGTGGGAGTCCATGTAAACTACAGTGCCATGGTAGGGTTCATATAAGCTCTTTCACATTAGTTTTGGAAGGCTTCAGCTCCAACAGGGATTGATTTTTTTTTTTTTTTAAGATTTTTTTTTTTTTTTCCCCTGTAAGGAGGAAAAATATGATCTTTATTTATGGCCTCCCCCCACCCCCTGACAGGGTACAGGCTTCCCTTGATTCTAAAAGGATTGTTTGCTTATTTTTGCTCTTTGATCCCTCTGCAGAGGAAAGGTTATGCGTGGTTGCAGGCTGGTTTGAACTTTGCCCAGTGGCAAAAACTAGGTTGCATTAACCATGAAGTGTTAGTTTATATCCTGAAGCTGATAGCAGGTGGTTATCTCTTCAGCTGGCAGATCAGAATCTTGTTTTTGCTACTTGCTCAACAGCTGCTCTTAGAAGGGATACTGCATTGTACCTTTGGGGGTAGAATAGGAATTTAAGGCTGTAGTTTGAGTTGTTTCCTCAGTATTTTCAATCATTGTTGTCCTCACAAGGCACTTTGGAAAATTGGAGGAAAAGGCTGTTTTCCAGCATTCATACTTTGAACTGCTAATTGTGACGTGGAAGTTAAATGTTAAACTCACAAATGCAAACACTTTGATTTTTTTTTTTTCTTTTTTCTTCTGTTTATTGGTTTGAGTCCATTAATTATTTCCCACCAGACTTCAGCCAAGTGAACTTAAGCAAGTTCCCCTAGTCAGACCAATATGCATGCTGTGTCATGAAATAGTCAAAAGCCATATTGCGTCAAGTCCTAGAAGGAGGTTAATTAGGAAGCGGGAGCTTTAGACACCCAGGAAAAGCTATGAGAAGCTTTTTTTGTTGCTATAGTTTTATGTCGAGGAGGCAAAGAGGAACATGGACTATAAAGCTTTGCAGCAAGACTCCTCTCTCTCCTTTCATCATCAGCACTTACCAGTTTACGTGAGGGTGCAGGGATGTTATGTCACCTTTGCATCAAAAAAATAAACCAGTGTGTTTAAGTGAGATTAAAAACTCATTGGAGAAGAGCCAGTGTGGTTCAGTGTTTGCTGCAGAGAGGAGAACGGGTGCATAGCATTGACCTTGGCTGCGCTGCCTCAGCCTGTGGCAGCTAGTTAGCTGTTTTCCCTGATGCATGCTGGAGTGTGGTCCGTGGCCGCTTCATCTTGCTGCCTGCCAGCAGGGAAGTGACTTTTTGGGGTAGTTATGTCTCCCAGCTGCAGCTCTGTGTGAGAAGGTAAATAAATGCTGCAACAGTGACACAGCCCATGGAGAGGCGTGATGGAGGTCAGGCTGGTGTACGGGTTTTGGAATGTCCCCGGGTGTCTATTTGCAGTGCTGTCTTAGGTGCGAAATCCCAGGATCCTCAGATTTAGCTGTAGATTTGCTACTCAGTGGAGTTTCAATGCTGGGGTGCATATTAATGCTATTAACTCCCCTTGAGGTTTATTGAGCGGTGTGTTTTTGCTCTTGAAAATTCTTCTTAAATAGTGTCTGTTCTTGTAGTCTAACCAGAATTTGTAGTTGACACTGTAACCCATAAAGGCAGTGACAAAAAGATTTAAAGCTAAGTGAAAAGCACGGCAGCTACGCGTACAAGGCACTACACTGTAGAACAGCAAGAATTCTAACAAAAAAAAGACATCTTGAAAGATGAGAAGTCAGAGTGGGAACTGTATAACTAGAGCAAAGGCGCTTTTTTGTTTTGGAAAACAACAGAAGCCATGCTATTTCTCATTTCTGCAAACTGAGGGGTTAAAAAGAGTTCTGGTGTCTTCAGGAACTGACGGCTTGCAGTTTATTTTTCCTCAATTATTGTCTAGAATTACTGGCAAGCATTGGGAAAAGGGGCATTGAAGTGTCTGGCTTATTACTGGATTCACCAAGACTTTGTTTAGTATTGCTATATCAATAATATAGCATTACATTGGTGTGGGCCTTGCCAAGAGGTGTGCTCTTCTTGAAGTGCTGGGTAGCCAGGTGAAAGAGTGGTGGGAGGAGGTGAGCCAGCTGTGTGCCATTGAGGAGGATGAATGGGAGGAAAACAGGGTCTTCACAGAGAGCCTCCAGAGCAAAGAACCTGAATCCCATGTTACAAGGAAGGAGGAATGGCTAGAGACTCCCTCAAAGGAATGATGGATGACGGCTCACAAGAAGGGAAAGGCTGGAAATTTGGCACTCTGGCAACACTACAAAGGCTCCTTGTCTGTGGTTTTGCAGTTGCAGAATGGGTATAGGACTTGGAGAACTGGTGAGGAGGAAGATGTCCCATCAGAGACTGCTGAAGCTCAATCAAGTGCCTGCATGAAGGAAAAAGAGGGCGATAGTTATCAGAAGCCATCTCCTGTGGAGGATGGAGGCACCTATCTGCCAACCTGACTTGATGTCCTGGGATGTTGCAGGGAGATTGCCGAAGCTTGTCCAGCTTCCTGGCTGTGCTGCTCATCCATGTGGTCACCAGTGGTACTGCCAAGGTGACCCTGAGTCCTGAACGTAACAGAAGTAATGCACTCCAGGGCCCAAGTGATGTTTTCCTCAGTCCTTCCTATGAGAGGAGAGGGGGGGTTATTTATACATATTCCCCCCTCACACACACACACTCCCCTCCTTTCAACTTCTGTGATTCTGTGATGCTGACTAGAATCAAGGTTACGGTACTGGCAAAGGCTAAAGTTAAGGGTTTTAAGTAACCCACTTTATTTTTCAGATTCTGTAGAGCCTGCAGGATTAGGAAAGAGTCATAGTTGTATGTTCTGGTTTAGTGCTGGGTTTGTCTCTTCGTTAAGGTTACGGTCTGGGGAAAGATGAGTCGAAGGGCCATGCTTGTTACACTAGTCTATATCAACCACAGTGATCAGAAGGGATCAGAGTTCAGATTGCAGTATGTATTTGGGAGAAAAAAGCTTGAGGAGTCAGTTTTAGGTGGCTTCTGGATAGATGAGAGGCTGTTGCTTGTAGCACAAGACAAACACATTGGTTCTTAATGTAGTTTTGGTACCCTGGGCATGGTTATGGTTACAGTTATGATCTGAGTTAGGGTCTGAGGAGCGGGGAAAAAAAAAAGTGTAAAGTGTTGGCATTATTGTTGTGTTCTGTCCTAGCTGTGAGAATTAAGAAGTGCATTGGTGTCCACAGAGGCCAGAGCCTTATGTTCAGTTTTCTGTACAGATCCATCCCCTGGCTATGATTAAGGTTAGTCCCTAGGGGTGGGGTGGGTTTAAGGTTTAGGAAAAAAAGATTGGGAAGTCTGTTTGCCATGCTGGGGTGTAATCATTTAGAGATTAGTCCCTGACATCAGTTACGGTAAGGTTAATGTTTGGGGAAAACGTTGCTTTGGATCAATGATTCTGTTTGCCTTTATTGTGGGAATGCCTCCTGCAGGAGTAACTGAACCTAGGGTTGGCATTAGGATTTAGAAAAAGAGAACTTGAAAAGGCACTAAAAACAGAGGAGGTGAAGTTCAGATTTTCTCTAGAAACCTCTGTTGACGGGGACGGGGGGTGAGGAGCTTGTGCACACTGTTACAGTGAGAAGTGCTCCTGTGGCGGGCACTGGAGGTGGTACTAAGCTTTGGAAACCCAGTGCTTCAGAAGCTGTGTTTATTGCTGAATTGTGCAGAGCCAGCAGGTTTGGGTAGGAAGCTGTTGCCATTTGGGGACGATGCCTTATACTCTGTTTTACTTCAGAGATTGCTCTACTGTGTGCAAGTAGGATTATCAGCAGGTCAGGGGATTAGATAGGTGACTGGAGAATGTAGAGATTCAAGGTTGTTGAATTCAATAAGGCCTGCGGGCTTGGAAAGGAGTCTATGGTCAGCAGGCGGGCGACACCCTGTGTTCTCCTTTATGGTACAGCTTATCCGTTATTTCTGATTATGGCTAGGAAACTTAACAGTTCGGGCACTCAGGTCGCTGCTGGATTCTGCTGCTACTGTAAGTTAAGAGGATTGTTGTCCAGGGGAGACCAAGGCCTTGCACCCTTCTTTTACAGTTTGGAGGGGGTTTCTGTGTCTAGAATACTTTTATTGCAAACTCCAACCGAATCCTAGTTCAAGAGTCCTGTTTTGCTGCTGGATTTTACAAGCAACAGCCTTTCTGCTTATTTTAGTTCAGCATTTGTCAATGTAGTGTGTTTGTTTTTTGTTTTTTGTTTTTTTTTGAACGGGTCTGCTGGTTATAATTGAGGCTGGTGTTTGACGCAATTGCAGATCCTGTAAAACTCAGCAACAGGAGATGGGAAGAGGGTTGGTGTCAGTGGACAGCAGCATATTCTGTTCTGATGTATACAAGGGACCTCTGTGTACCATAGCTAGAATAGCTTCGATGTTAGCTTTTCAGGTTTTGAAATCTAAATATTTAAGGACCTGTTTTACTGACAGGTTGTACGGGCTTAAAAAGTCAGGAGAAGGAGTGGTGTCAGTAGGGGCCAATGGCTGATAATCTCTTTTATTATGGAAATAATCCCTTACTAGGTGAGGGTTTGAATTGGAGTTACGTCTTGGGAGTGGAAGACTGAGAACTCCAGTTACTTCTGACCCGTGCAGATCCTACAGATGGAGAAAAGGGGCTTATAATGGTGGATATGTGTATTATGGTCTTCTGTTACAGAGTGATCCCCCTGGATTCAACTGGAGTTCTTTAGGGGATTGTGGTTAGGAGTAAGATTTGGAAATCTGAATTTGTTGCTAGATTCTGCGTGGCTGGCAGAGTTGGGAAGAAGGTTGGTGTTGGCTTTGGTGCATGGCATTTTATTCTCTGTTAGTGTATGTATGGGGTTTCTGGTAATACTTTTACTAGAGTTAATGCCTGGAACTCTATAGCTTCTATAGTTTGGCTTGGTTCTGTCTTCTTCAGTGCCTTCAGATGGAGGTGGGATGTTGGTAGAGGTGAATTCCTTCTGTTCTCTTTTGCTGTATGGAACAGCTTAGGTCAGGGTTAGGTTTTGGGAGTTTCAAGCTGCTGCAAACTGAGATATGAGCAGATTATTCAGGTCCTGGAGGTTTAGAAACGGGCCTGTTGCTGATACGAGCCAAGTGCTGCATGCTCTTTTGTGCTGTGGTGTGTACCCTGTTTGTATCTGTTTTAGGGGCAAGGATGGAGAGTGCAAAGGCTCCAGACCCTGAAGTGTTCTGTAGAGCTGACAAAATGAGGAAGAAGCCAGAGGTTGGTATGGGCTTAGGCCTGACGTTCTCTTCACAAAGTAAAAGGCTTGAAATTTCCTTGGGCCTGAAATGAAACGGGCAGTGCTGGAAACTGTTGGGAAGAGGCACTGGCATAACCAGTTCTTGTAACCAAGCAAGGAACAACAGAGTAGTAGACCAGTACTATGGTCATTTTTCCTAGTCTTATGCCGTTAGATTTACTTGACTCACTTGCATAAATCAGTTTCTGGATGCTGCTGGTGTTTGCTCCAGCTGATACATGCTTCTTCGGTAGGAAGTTCTGGATGGAGTTTCTGTTTAGTTGTCTGTGATGACTGGCTCCAGGGTTCTAGAGGAGCCTACCCAGACTCTTCTAAATAGGTTAGCAGAGAATAATAATTGCTTTTGGGTCTTTTGCCTCTTCAAATATTTTTTTCCTCCAGCTCTGGCTGTCAGAGACTTTGGTTACACTCATTTTTCAAAACACTAATCTGAAATAAGTTCAGTGTGTGTGACTGGAATATGAAAATGTCACTGCTGCTAAATACCTTCTCCTAATTTATGATATTTTTTTTTTTTTTTACCTAAAGCAGAATTTAAATGCAAATTATCATTGTAAAGTCATGGAGTGGGCTTGCGATACATGTTTTATCACACCTAGGACACACGTACTTCCCCCCCCCCCCCCCCCCTTTATTTCTCACACAAACAAGTTAGTTGTTGCTTCCACAAAAACTCTTGTCAATGAGTTGTTATTTCAGACTAGTGAGCTCATAGCTGTCTGCTGGCAGAACTCTGCTCTGACTTCATAAAAATGAAGGCTGTTGCCAGGGTTTTTTGCCTAATACCTGAGCCTTGAAGGAAGCTCTGTTTTACAGAACAAGAATCCAGCTGCTATCAGTGGTGTTTCCAGCAGATTTGACTACAAACATCACATCTGTCTTTCTGGACGAGCCTGTCTTTGTATATGTGATGCAAATTTAAGGGGGGAGAAATATGAGTTCAGAGCTAGACTGGGGCTAAGGGAAGCAGGAATTTCTTTTTTCTACACTCAACAAATTGCAGCACCAATGCAATGGTGTTGTTTGATCCTGCTACCTGTGGAGAGCTTCAGTCACCTTCAGGTTTGCTATATTGTCTGCTGCAAGGTGCATCATTTGTTGCTGCACTTGGGTTACAGACTGCATCCTTATCTGAATGCAGACTGCCCAACCACTGCGGAGCAGGTGAATCTAAATCACAAATGATAACAAGAATAAATTCAGTGTACCACAGAGGAGATTTGCTGAGAAGTAACGTGGTTTGAATCTCTGTTATTTTTCCGTCTCCAATAGAGGGAGATCTCTAAGGGAAAGCATTTGCCTATTACATCTAACAGCAGTAATCACCCGCCGGACAAATCTGGCCAACTCCTGTTGCTGCTGCAGAATGTGTGGCCAAGTTGGTTACTACACATACGCTTTTGGAACAGCCCAAAGATAAAGAAAAACATCTGGTTGTAACAGTTCGGGCACATAGCTGGACCAAAACGCCAGCCTTTTCTGCTCTGGAGGATGTATGTATTCCAGATCTACTGAACTGACAAAGGCGTATTTCTTCCAGGTCTCTTGAGCTGACAACGGAGATGGAGCTATAAAGAGCTATAAAGCCATGCTAACTGGCACAGAAGTTAAGAATATATTTGGAAGAAACCAAGTAAGGAGCCAAAGAAACTGAGATTTCAGCTCGTTAGATCTTGTATCACGTTACATGATCTGAATCAGTTAATGAAACACTTTAAAACAAAAGTCCTACCCAACTGTTACAGGGCAGAAATAGTTTATGCTGAAATGGTGGTGTAAGGTGTCTGGTGCCTGTCTCGGGTGGTTAAGTTTGGAGCCTGAGAACCAGGGGCTGCTAACTGAAAACATCCTCCGCAGCCGTGCTAGCTGAGAAACCTGCTGTTATCTGCTCTGTTGGTTCTCCCAGGCAGCGTCAGAGAAACTGGCAGATGTTTAAGAGAGAGCAGAATGATTTCTCAAATGAGACAGAACTAGTCTCTCAAGTTTTTCCATTAGGAAATTAACTGATTACCTTTATTTCATTTATTTCAGAAATCCCTCTAGTGGCCAGTTACTTATATGACACGTTGGCTGTTTGGTTGCCGCTGATCTTGCACATCAGTTGCTGCTGTTGTATGGATTTCAAATGAAACTCTTGACAGATTGTTTGAAAGGCTTCAGAAAAAGGGCCTTAGACAGTGTGAGATGAAAACCAAACAAAAAAAAAAGTTGGTTTTGTTTTTTTTTTTTTGTGGCAAGCAGGTGATGCTAAAAATCTTTTAATTACTTATGGGGACATTAAGTGATGCTTTGCCTGTGGTATATAGTAGGTCAGATTAAATGATCTGTTGGACACCTTTGAACATAACTTCCAAGAAACTTGGTAGCTTCAGCAAAGAAATTGAAATAAGGCATTAGGTTTCATTTTCTGTTTGTCTCTTTATTCATGACATCTGTATGTAAAACCCAAAGTCTCCAAAGACAGTCTATTTTATAGGAGGTAGATACATATTTTGTAATATATGAAAGTCGTCACATGTCATCTGCCATTCCCTATTTTAGTACTGGGATCGTGGTTAGGACAGTGTTTTATCACTGACAGAGGGAGAGCCCGGGATCGGTTTCCTGCACGCTCAGCTGAGGGGCTGTGGGTTCATTGAAGCTGGACTGTCACTTTCTTCTCTGCTCTTTCATCCCTACCACAGCAACGCCTTGTGATGGGTTTATCAGGTATTCAAAAAATCCAGTTTTCCAGCCTTTGAAATTGCCTCAAAGCCCTGGGGAGCTCAAACATCCAGGCATGGGAATGCTGCTGGACAAGTGTTGGGATGCATGCAAGGGCTGTTTGGGTCAGAGCACGTCCCTGCTGGGACAGGCAATCCTAATGCCTGCAGATGTGTGTGGGAGTCTCTCCGCTGAGGTTAGTAAGCACTTTATCTTGTGCGCTTCATCCACTGGCAATGGCTGTATCTAGGCTGTGAATCTTTCCCATAGGAGATGGCATAGCTGGGAACCACGTTCTACAAAATAAAGACATATATGTATTTTATGGGACTTTCCGTTTCCCAGTCAATTTACTAGGAAGTGGCTACTGAGATTAAGGAAGTGCCCATTTCCTCTCTTTGTTTACATCTGGGTAATGAAGGGGAAAAAATTAGCTACCCTCAAACTGTGTGTTTGTGGTCAGGATTAAACCTTAAGTAGTTAAAATATATTGTGCATTTGCGTTCTTCTCCACGTGCAGTTACCACACTTGCTGATGCAGCCTTCAGTGCTCGGCCCTCCCTGAAGGTTGCACCTCTCCAGTGACGCTCCCTGGAAACCCACACAAAGAGGACTGGCCAGCAGAAGTGAGAATTGCGATGTTGGAGTAGGGTTGTGTAGCATAACAAAAGCAATCCCATACTTTGTTTAAATGTCACTTCGTTTCCATAATCCCTTTTCCTCAGTTGGGGATGAGAAATGCACAGCATTACTCACAGAAGGCTGCAGAGCTATTAGTTTACAAGATTAGAGAAATGTTGAGAACTCCCTGTTTTTCTTTCTCTTCCCTTCAGAGTTAAGTCAGCCACCAGCATAGCACCAGTTTTCCATCAGTTTGAGTCCAGAGTCAGTCGTTTCCAAGAGAAAATGTGTTCTGACTCTGGCATCCGTAGTATGTCACGTGTGTTCACCAAGCAGTAGCCATGTGTCCTGCACATGTGTGCCCCTGCCTCCCTCCATAGGAGAAGCCCTGTGGATTCCTGTATGTGTGAGTGAAACATGAGATCACAAATGAAAGGGATTCAGAGTCAGAAATTTCAGCTAGCCTGAAGTCTTTGGAATTTAAAAGTAGAAATGCTTTGCTTACACATAGCTCTGTTCAGTGATGAGGATTGTGTAGCATTAGTTCAGAGGACCATGTTATTCTGTGCTGTTGTCTGTATGAGATGACAGAAAAACATTTGTTTTGCCACCTGAGTGCTGAGTTAGGCAAGAAACCCAGAGGTTTAGCTGCCCGGTTTGACAGCTTGCTTAGAAGCACACGCTTCAAAGTACAAAAAGATGAAAGGCAGTTAATAAACCAACTCAGAATCACAGCCCTCTGTTATCCGCACCCCTTCTGCCTGCAGGGCTGGAGCTGGGGAGAGATCGCCAGGTCAGCAAAGGAAGCAGTCTGTTGAGCAAGGAACTCAACAGATTTGGCCCTAATTTTGAGCACTACAACAGCAGTAAGTTAATGTTTAGCACCGTGAAGGCTGGAGTCTGGGCCTGAGCTCCTGGGTAGAGTTCATCTACTTGTTTCTCAGAAGTGTGTGCAAAGTATTTCTAATTGCGGAGATGTCTTCGGTTTGGTTTTTTTTCTCCTCCTTATCCAATATGAGTGCTTTAAAAAACAAATCTAGAACCACACCTCCAAAAACCCAGGGTTTTTTTTCAGTGAGGCAGGCAAAATACTTGGACAGGAAGAGAGGCTTTGCCTTTGAGCTTTTGAGAGTTTCTTAAAAGCAACATGGAGGAAAAGTTGTTCTTGAGATTGCCATGGCCACAAATTTACCATTCGTCTGGCAAATACTCTGTGAATGTGTTAAGTAAACTGCTCTACAAAAGCTGAATATTTGTAATTTATTTCAGTGTATATTTTGGAAGGAGTGTAGGCTTGTCTTATCATTCCCAGCCCTGACACCCACTCCTTTTTTGTGACTTGTGAAAATCCATTAATCTCTTGGCTTTTGTTTCCCTCTCTGGAAAATGGAGCTATAATGTTCCCTCAAGGCAGTGCTTGGGGAGATTGAGACCTTTGCCGTGGTTTTCAGGGGCCTCTGGGCATGCCCTCTAACCTGTCTGATTCATATTGCCTAATTCCTAGAGGTACTTTGAAGAAGAGTACACTTAGCCATTCAAAGCAAGAACACTGTAAAATCTGCCTCTGGTAGAAATTAAGAAAATTTTAATTGATAAGTTGACTATTTCCTGCTTGCACAGTCTTGTTTGTGTCCTGTGTCCGTCTGTCCCGTCCCTCCTCCATACTGAGAACCCTCTCGGCGTATGAGGTGTTGTCACCTTTCTTAAGCTCAAATGTGGTGAACAAAATTACAGATGACATCCAGGAAAACTCTCTACTTCATATGTAAAGGCTGAATATTTTTTTTCCTGCTTGGCTGCAGTGGTTGTTTTTCTGATCTCTTACTTAATTACGTATAAAACATTTTCAGCCATTTGCCAGCAAATATGACATAATCCATTTATTTTGAAGCACTGTACCATTCCATGCAATTTAGAGAACCTCCGTTTTCCAGTATAACTAGCTACTTGAGGAAGGTTAGGCCAAAATTATGCTCTCTCAAGTTCCATGCTGGCTTCAACAAAGTCTAACTCTAAAATAACTTACTGATGACTAGGGTTTAGCTTAATGTTGGTGAAAGCAAAATTTGGCATTAACTGCTCTATGCCAAGTGAAACCTGTGCCAGTGAGAGGATAATGTTCTTAAGGGTCTTTTCCAACCTAAATGATTCTGTGCTAATGAAACCCACCATGTTTGTTTGCTGCGAATTTGCAGTAGGTCAAGAGAAATGTACAGTCTGATGTCATTAGATCCTGCATATGAATAACTTCATCTTGTAGGTTTACAGAAGTTATGCATTGGTTGGGCTATTAAACTCTTTGGGGGGTTGTTTATTCTGGGAGGGAAGGGCTGATTGTATCTCCAGCATACTACTTTGGTTTTGCTTTTTTATTGCCAATTCCTTGATCCCAGAATACAGGAAGGTAAATGACTTGCATGTTTCTGGCTGTGTTCCTTTTCAAGGGCTCTCTCTGAAGCTCTGGTAATCCCTGAAAAGGCAAAAATCTTTTATTCCTGACCCTGTGACTAACTAGGGTGCTTTAGCCTTTGGTTCTGCTACTTCATGGAGGGTTAATGGAAGAAACTCCATCCCGGCCATAGCCCTGGCTGGACCCTTGTGTAACCTCTGTGTGGTTGGGTGGTGGTGGAGACCAAGTTTAGTGCAGGTGAAGAGGAGGGTCTGCTAACCATTCGGAAGATGAACGCAGAGGGAAAGTCAGGCCCCAAACGTCAAATTTAGCTTAACAGTGCAGTGAAGATGTGACTCTGAGCTTCCTGGAGTCACTGAAGAGTGACTTAATTAAGGCCATGAAGATGCATGAGTAAGTCCCTAAAGCTTGGCTGGTGAGTGCAATACAATGTAAGATGTAGGCTTATGCATGTGTGGGTACTGAACAACAGATAAAGAGACAACAACTCCCAGACCTTCCTCTCCTATGGCTATCCTGCTGACTGGGTAAATCTCTTCTCTGCTGCAGAGATTAAAGCTCTGTAGCCATTTACCATTTTGTCATTTGGAGACAGTAGCTAACCAGTTGGAGCCATGTCAAAAATCTGATTTATTTAATTTTCCTGCATTACCTTTTGTGTATGGTTCTTTATAACGTTAATGCAAACTGTAAAGCCAGTGCATGTGCCTTGCCTTGAAGACAGATTGTCCTGGCCTGCACCCATCATGTCCTTTAATTTCCTTACCGTATGGCAGGCAGCAACATCTTAGGATGTATGTTTTGTGATCATCTTTTAGCTTTGTGTTCGGTCTCCTTCGTGTGGCTCCCATAAGCAGCAACTGTTGTAAACACCTTGGATATCTTTGGAAGAACTGGAGATAGTGTTGGGTGGATTTCGTGCCTCAGTCTTCCCAGGAGCACCTGGTACACATCTAATTTTTGCTGTTGTGTTTTGAAGTTTCTTTGCTTGTTTTTGATACCACAGGTCAGATTCAGACCTGTTGTAAAAAGTGGAAACTCTTTTCCTTTGGTGGAGAGAGGTGTTAGCCCTGTGACTTCTTGGAGGGCCGTGACATTTCCCACCAGCTGTGCACCTGAGTGGCTAAGAAAGTGTTTCAGCACGTGACGATGTTAGATGCTTCTATAGAATGAGGTAAATAGTGCAAATCGTGTATCAGCTGTGATGCGACTTGCCTGTGAGATGGCATCTGAAGCTCTCGTCCTAGCTGAGGAGCTGTGCTGTCTCCAGTATTCATCTGGAGCTATGAGCTCTTAGGCCGCATTTTCTCCTGGTTTCTACCAGTGCATTCTTGTTCGTGCTCTTGGTGTACAGGCTGGCTTGGGGGTGCCCAGCAGTGCTGGGACATGTTGTGAGGAGGCAGGCTGGCAATCTACTAGGCACAGCCTGATGATGAAGAGATCATGGTCCTTCTCCTTGCCTCACCTCATGCTGTGTTCTAGACAAAGCCTTTAATTGACATGTCTTCTGGCTGTAAAAGTGGGAATAACATTTCCCTTGTCTGTAGACTCAAGACTGAAAGCACAACCTTTAAGAAGGATCAGAAATGAATGTTTGAGTTGGATGCCCCTTAGGACAGACAGGTCTGAGGCTCAGTGCTTTGTAGTCTGTGGAAGAGGAGGTGCTCTGGCAGCAGGAGGAAGGCCAGCTTGCTTACAGATTTGCCTGTGATGGCCCGTGGTGGGGACACTGCATAGACAAGCTTTCTAGGCCAGTGCCTGGATCCTTTGTGACAAAAATAGAGACAAAAGACAAAGACAAAAAATATGGCAACTTTCCTCCTCTTGTGAGGAATTCATTCCAGGTCCCTGGTTGACTTTTGCTTGCTGTACCTCCTGGCCTTGTTTTAAAAGCAGATTCTCTGTTAACACTTTCCATCCCAAAGGATGCTCGCTTGCCAGTACAGGGGCTGTAGAAGAAGCAGACAAGAAATTTACTTCTGTTTTTACTCCTCTGTGTCTGTACTAAATGTTATAAGCACCTGGGGTTTTATCATTCTTACGCTTGCCCAGTTTGCCTGTAGGCACCCAGTAATTCACAACCACCCCAGGAAAGCAGGAGTGTTTATTATGTGCCCGTGCCAGCCTTGATCCTGTCGCCTTGCACTGTAAGAACAAGCTCAAGTTATTGTTAGTGTCAAGAGTTTCTGGGTGCTTATTGTGCTGCCTGCTGGGACCGTGCTGGGGATCACGTGGTAAAGTTTCAGATGGGGGCATTGATTCCGATGAGGGCATTGGTACTGATCCTTCTAGCGCAAGTGAAAGGGGAAAGGTAATCTGTCAGCTGAGCATAAACACAACACTTTTTTTCCCGTGGGAATGCAGATGTCTGCATAGCAAACTTTGACTTATGTATGCTAGGCATTTTTTTAAGTTACCCTTCACAAACAAACCAGAAATAATCCACAGATGTCTGCTGATCACAGTTTGAAAACGACTGTTCTCAAGCCATCCTGAAGTTGAATTCCTTTGAAAAAGTCTTGCTAACTTTGTCTGCTTCTGTTTCTGTAAGTCTAATACCTGGTACAACACACCTGCATACCTGAGATTGATCTGCTCTAGTAATTGGAAGGAATTCCTGGCTGGGTTTAGATTTGTCTTTGCATTCTGTATCATCCACTTCTGAGGGTAGCGTTGCAGATCATCAGAGTGGAAAGAGATTCACGTACATAAGCACCGAGGGAAAACTTACTTATTAAATTGTTGTAACTGATTTTGCCTGTGCAAAGCAAGCCTGGAGCTCTGTCTCAGGGTCTAAACCTTTAAACTTGGCACAATTCCCTGTGTGAGAACATGGCAAGGAGAGCTTTGCATTTGACAACAATACTCTGCTCTTTGACAGCAGTGCTGAGATTTCTCCATGTGTCTCTAATGATCTATTCATCTGGTACATGCTCCTACCACAGCCCTCTCCATGCCCAGACAGTGAGTCCTTTCATGAAGGAGAAGTGCAGAGTCATATTTCTGAGTGCAAATTGGCCAGGGGATTTATTTGTAGTGTAGGCTCGGCCAAGCTAATTTCTCTCAACAGCTACGCTGCGAGTGAGCCACACAGAGCTGGAACAGGGAAGGTGTAAGCGAATACCAGTGTGTACATTGCCAGCAGACGGAGGAGCTGAGGGCTGGCCCTCATCTATTGGAGGGCAAGTTATGCAGAGGGCCAGGAGTTCTTCAGCCAAATGCTGGGTGTCCTCCACTTTGTCTTGATGTCTTTCATGATTAGACACTTCCATAGGATGGTGCAACAGAAATACAATGCTTTGCACTGGGCTCATTGGCCTGCATGCCCCATGAGTGCTAAGAAGAATCCCAGCCTTCTGGAAGTTGATGGGATACTTGTCACGGTTGCTGGTATCGCTACTGGGAGACTCTCTCTGGTTGTGCTGTTGCACTTGGGCAGTCTTGAACTTGGGATGGTGGCTGAGCCCAGACTTTACTCCTGCCTGCAACTCCCCTTTTCCAAGCCTTCGTGGGCAAAGCCGTATTGTTGCTTCTGGTGGAATGGATGAGTACCCATGGGGCATATGTATGCCTCAGCTTTTTCTGACTCTGTGCAGGTGTCGATCGAGGGAGCCGTCTCGGGAGGTGGGCACTAGGGTTGCAGAAAAGCACGAGGTCCTCCATTAAGCTGTGCAGGTTCAATACAGAGCACTGTAATATGACTGTTTTCCAAAAGCCTACAAAGGTGGAATTTTGCAAGCTGTTGCTCAGTGATTGTGTACCTGAATCCTCAAAGTCTTCCAGACTTGCTGAACTGGAAGATATCTCCTAGCATTTTTGCCACATTTTTTCAGAAATAGCTGCACGTACGCGAAATGTTTTACTGTTGAGGTTTTCTTTGTGGTGTTTCGGTGCACCTGAGTATGTAGGCAGGTAGCAACTTGTTGGAGACTAGGTCTGGAGGGCTTGTTGCTGTTGTCCTATTGACAGTCCTATTCAGCTTGCAGCAACAGCAAAGGAATTCCTGGTCCACTGGAGAGGCGCAGGGTCTGGATGGAGATCTGCCCTAAATGCAGAGCTGACTTCCAACAGATACACTGAGGTGGCAGTCCTATTGCCTGGTCTGCACAGGGATTTCGTTGAAAGGCTGCTAACAAAAAGTAGTGACTTTACTGTAGAGCAGCCCTGGTGTGTTTAAACCGCGCTAGAGGCTGACCAAGTGGCAGGGGAGGTATATCCTTGCAGTTCAGGGGCACTGGGGACTCTCATCATCGTGTTTGCCTGATGGCTCTTTCATTCGTTCTTGCTGGGGCGTGTTCCTTGCCCTCTGACCGACTGTCGGTTTGGGAGCCTGCACATCACTCGCAGAAGGTCTGTGGGATGCTGAGAGCACTTAGTGCAGCACAGCTTGTTTGACCAACCTGCCAGTCCTGTTTCATGGGCTAGTGGGAGTCCCAGCAGTTTGGTTACATTGAGTTTATACCTCTGCTTTCAATAGGAGAAAGTGATTTGAAAATGAATGCAGATCAGGGACTTACAGATGTGTGACAGTGCTGTGTCTTTATTACTTCTGCTCCACCTGTTTGAAGGGAAGGCATACACTTTTGCAAAGATAAATGAAAATTGTGAACTACTGAATAGAGTGAATGGCTTTCCTCAAATATCAGAAGGCCAGTGAGCTGTAATCTGAACGTCACTGGAGGTGAAAAAAATTCCCTGTGTATTTCAGCAATGTTTGCGTCAGGCTGTATACAGAGGTTGGAAGTTCCAGGGAGTCTCCTACTGATGTGAAAATATGAAATACCATTGATTTTCAGTGACTACTTAACTTTGAACATCTCCTGCCCTTCTAAGCATATCTATTTTTTCTCTTTCCAGAGGCAAAATCTTTCTGGATAGCCAAGTATCCTTTGCCACTTTGCTTGTAGGAAGAACAGTTTATGGCCTGTTCTGACATTTCTCTTGCGGTTCTTCCCTACTTTGAAGCAGACTTCTTCTCTAAATGCTAAATTTGGGTTTAATCTCAGAGAACACTGTTACTAGCATTCATTGAGTTCTTCCTCTGTCCTGTTTTGGTTTGAAATGCAAATCATTGTGTTCCTATTTTATATTTCTTATCGCCTCAAAGAAAAGCTGGCTGAAAACCTTTGGGAAGAACGTCTTTATTGTTGTATATCAGCAAAGTTTTCACATGAAAAGGTCAATTATTGTATAAAATTCACTCTAGTGTCACACAAAACATCCTGCTGGTTTCCACATCACAGAACAGATTCTCAACTGGTGAAAAACCTGAATTTTCCTTTGCTCCAGAATTAGCTAGGTGTGTTTCTTATTGCTGCTCAGACTCCCCCTAATTAGTGACATGATTTAATATATTCTGTTTCCATTTTCTTACATTGTTTCTGTCAGCCTGCACTGGACAAATGATGAAAAAATCACTTTTGTTTGTAGCCATTTAATTGTACGGTATTTGGATTACAACAAAAAGTGTTTCTATGTGTGTTAGAATTACTTTGATTAAGTCTTGTAGGATATGATTAGAATGAAAATCCATTCATAATGGAAAGGAAGTAATATTTTAAGTCAAGAGTTCCTAAAAATGTCTTGTCTGGAAAGGTACATTTTTAAACACTTTGGAAGAATGGAGCGTACTTGTCTCAACCACGTAACGTGGTTATGTTCAGCTAATCCTGTTCTCTTCAAATTGGCATAATCCTGAGATAAGTATCCCATTCTTCTTTGCCTGCTTCAAAGGAAGAGAAGTCTGTCGATCCCTACCAGTACTACAGTATGGGCAATGGCTTCATCCTCACCTCAGCAGAAGAGAGATCTTGGTTTGCAGAAGTAACAACAAGCTTTGGACCTTTATTGTAAGCTTGGAAGGGAGGTGAGGTTCAGGGAAAGGCAGGGAAGGTAAAGGAAGATGTAGAGAGGTATTAGGTTTTCTTTCCTGGCATGTTGTAAAACCTACTGTTACATTCTGAAAATCTCAATGTTGTGTATGTGGAACTGTAAAGAGTATAAGATACATACCTCCAGATGAAAGCTCTCACTGGGGGGCAGGGCTGGGAGGCAGGCACTGTGTGCTTACTGATACTTGCGTGTTATAACTTTTTGGGGAAAAGAAAAAAAAAAAGAAAAAAAAAAAAGAAAACCAAACTAAATTTAAAAAGTAAGTGGAATGACTTGGGTCTGCCTTTCCCTCCAATATGGGGCGTAAAGTGGTCCATTCTCTGAGTCTTCTTACTGGAGGCAAGGCAGTCTGTGGGAGCCTGGCACTCATTCTTCTGCAAGCTTGGTACAGAGACTGAGAGCTTTTCAGATATTTCTATTTTGGGGGGCTCCTTGGTAATGTGGTATGTGCCCATATTCAATATGCCTGTTGAAAAATCAGTGGTACTGAGTGCCTAAAGTTGAGCAGATTCTGCCCTTTAAAACCTATCCATTTTTGGTTACCAGAGCCAAGAATATTTCTAAATACCAGTGTTCCTTCCCAGTGGCTTACACGCTTTCATTAATCTTGAACAGCTGCATTAGCTGCTGTCTCAATTAGCATTGGTGGGAACAAGCTATCCCTTCAGAAATTACAGAACCATTGCAATTAATTCCTCATTTGAGCAAATTGATTTCAGAGGCTGGTCACAGCCCTGATCCTGCGCATATGTGATTTCCTGGGCTTCCCTTACGGGAGTTGTTCCCTTGAAGCCAAGTCTGCTTGGAGATATTCACAGGGTTAGATGCAGATGGTTTTTTGTTTCTTTTAAAGCTTTGTCTGTAGCAGGCGGACCACGGGGAGAACTAAAGCAAGACGAAGAGGGGATTTGGGATTGAAGTGGCAGGAACCTCCTTTGCCCTGCAAGAGAATTCCCCTTACACAGATGCCAGAGAAGCTGTTAAACATGGGGTTTTGACCACCAGCATGAGGCAGCCACAAGCAGCCCTAGCCTGATGGCTTTTCTGGGGAGATGTTGATTCCCCCATTGCGTCTGTGCCCACTGGGCTTAAGCTCATACCCGTTATGGCACTGTACTATCGGAGACAACCTGAGGATCTCGGGGAGTGAGAGACGAGAAAGTGAGAGATTTCTTGAGGTAGTTTGGAAAGAGCAAAGATCCTGGTGTGTACGAAAGTATGTACACACTTACATACATCTGTGAATCATTCTCTCACTTGGGCTTGGAAGACCATTGAAGGTTTTAAAATCACTGCTGCTGCCAGCAAAATCTATTATCCACAAGCTGTTGAAGGGCATGGGGAAAGAGTTAGAGAAGAGACATATTTGTTGCATTCCTGTACTGTGAGGTCCTGTTCTTGTACGGCTGCCCAGCCTGGAGAGTGTTGCTGCTCTTGTTGCTGGCTCCACACTCCCACACAACTCCGTGCCACTGATCTGGGCTCAGACCACCTCTCCGCTGGGAACTGACATCTTAGGGACCAAGTTAAAATAATTAAAAAACAAAAGAAGGTACTTCCAAAAGTCTGTCCTTAATTAAGGAAAACCCTAGAACAAATGCCAAGTCCCTATGAAGCCAAAAAGTCTTACACATACATTAAGATTTTTACACCTTGTTTAAATGCTTAAACAGTTTTTTGAACGTGGGCCTGAATGTTCAGGCATTATTAATGAAGTGTGTGAGCATAATTGTGCTAAAATAAGTGGTGGCAAGGAAGGTTTAAATCTGTCCAGTGTTTGAACTGCATTGTTGTGAGCTAGCTTGGTGGTGTCTCACGATGTGTTATCCTCTGATCCCATTGATATCTGTGAGATTTGAGGTATCAAGTCTCAGATTAATGCATGCAAGGTAGGGCTGGCTGTCCAGGGAGCAGCACAAACATCTGCAAAACGAAAGAGTATTTCTAATGAAAAGAAAATTGTTTATTAGCTGAGTCTCCTCAGTGCTGGGCGAGCAAGAGCCATACCTGCCTGTTGCTGGGGGAGTGCTTGAAAAGGTATAGTGAGCCCTGCTTGATTTGCTGCATTTTTGAGAAGATCCTGAGCGGGAGACCATGAGGTACTTGGCAGTAACAACTCCACTTGCTCCTCTGTGGTAAAGAAGGATGTTTTCACAGCTGAAATGAAACACTAGAGTTTGGGAAATGGGGGTATACTGCCCACCTGGGTGCTGAACAGCTTTTTACTTGTGCGTCAAGCCATGCTAGAGGCAGTAAAAGCTAGCTGCTTTGGGGTGGGTAGTGTGCTGTGGTCCTCAGGGGGAAGGTGGTAGAGGCATAGCTACGAAAGCTTTGTCTCAGGCTGTTGTAACGGTGCAGCCGCTTTCTGGTAGTTCTCCGCTGCCTTGGGAGACTCCCTCTCACTGGGTTTCAGAAATGTTTTGCCTCTGTCTTGTTTTGAATTTTTTTTCCTCCACTTTTAGGATCCATACCTTCCCTGCCAGTCTACCAGCTGCACTGTTTCCTAGTCAAGGTAATTCATCACTGGTTCACAGTGGAAACTGCCAGTTTGGTTGGTTTTATGTTTTGAATTGGTTTTCTAAGTCTGGCAGCATTCAAACAAAAAGGCGGGGAGAAATGACTCGTCTGTTACTTTATTTACCACTTGTTTTGGGAAATCTAAATCCAAATTTGTATTAGACTCATATTAGGACTCCATTGCTGGATTTTATTTTTTGTTATGTTTGGCAGGGCTGAATTCACACCCAGAATAAGCACAGTCATAAGTCAGGATAGCTTGTGTGACACTGAGCTCAGTTCTCCACTCAGGCCAGGGAGCTCTTGGAGCTGCCCAAAGTGACTGAAAGCCGAAGGCTTTCGCTGTAGGATCCAAACAATTCAGAGGCCTCTAGTGAGCCTTACGGAGCTAGAAGTACCTTGCTGTCTTCCCTAGTTCTGCTTTCTCTTTAGTTCAGGTTGTTAAAATTCACACGCTGTGCTCTGTTCATCACATGTCATTAGTGCTGTGGTAAAACACATTGGAGTGTTGTAGCAACTTGTTAGTAATGGCTAGTGCTGGATGAAGTAGCATGGCTTTTCTAATGCTCTGGGGTTTGAAATCCCTCCTGGTGTTTCCCCAGAGCGTCGGAGGAGCTCCCTGTGCGGTGCGCCATGGCTGCTAGCTCGGGGACAGGAGGTTGTCATGAACATGCTGAGTCCTGCTCTGAGGGCTGAGCTTTCCAGTAACCCTCTCAAAGTACGTGGTGGGGGCCAGCTTCGGCTATAGCCCTTATGGCAAGAGTGGGGGATGCAGCTCTGCTGACTCAAAGACCAAGCCATTTGGTGACAGCGCTTTTCTGACTAGCCAGATTCCTGATGAGAATTTATGCTTGTGGGAGGTAACTTCCTTAGGAATAAGTGTAGAATTCAGAGTTTCTTAATAAGCTGGAAGGTGGCAGGTCCAGTGGCCTTGCCAAACTTTAACAAACAGTAAGAGAGCTGGGTCTGAACTGCCATATTCCCAATAAGTCTGTATTATCTCTAATAAAACAGGAAAGATAGGGCTCCGCAGGTGAACTTCTTCCCATTCTGTCTCACTACTTCGAATGTGTGAGGGCACGGAGGGATTCTAGGTCCAATCCGAGTATTTGGGCCCCTCTGTTAGCACAAGTTGTGGAACACAGCATACAGAAAATATGCTTCCTCCATCACCATTTGTTTTGAGATGTAACCTCTCTCTGAACGCTTTTATTGCTGCTCTGTTCTGTGGAAGATGGCCAAGGTGAGCTACTGGTGCTTTTGTCACCAGTTTCTGTGTTGCAGTTGTTAGCAGTGATCTACTAACAGGGTTTCCATTGACTTTGGGCTTTGCTTTGGATGAGACCCTGTGGGTTTATGGCATGTGGCCAACCTATGGGTCTCGTTTCAGTGAAACTCAATATTGGACTACATCCCGTAGCAAGCTTTGTGGGTAGACTGAATCCCTGGCCTCGAGTGGAGAAAAAGCAGGAGAGACAGCTAAAATGGATATCTCTGGGTTTTCCTGGCACTTGGTTACATGCCCAACTCAGTCCTGCAGCGTGCAGAACCAGCAGGAGCCCTGGAAAGCCATGGACATCCTCCTCCTGTGAGCCATTCTCAATGCAACCCCAACCATCAGCAGCATCCTGATCGTTGTCATCTGTGATATGTGCTTGGCAGGGCAATGGGAAGGGCCCACTTGAGCCTGGGTGTCTGAGTTTGGCTCTCTTAGCTGTAGAGGGAGAACCCAACACCCTCCTCAAGCCCTACAGTCTTCAAAACACTGACAGAAGGGGAAAGGATCCTCTTTACAGCTTTAGTTTTGAGAACTAGCTGCCTCCAGGTCTGACTGTGCTTTGCAGTATACACTTCTTGAACGTGAAGTACTTACCCCTGTTCGAAGCCCTTCCTCCCTACATGCTTGCCAAAGGGAAGAGCTGGTAAACGTTAAATTCAGTAGGAAAATTACCGCAGGCCCCTGGCCATAGTTTCCCGCAACTTGTGTTATGGTGTGACCCGTACTCTGACAAGCCAGAGGCACACAGTGTTGGTGTTGTCCTGTGGTACTTTTCCTATACAGATGGTGAAGGTGAAAATTTTCTCCTCTGACCCAGTGCGTGAGGTAAATAAACTCTAAATAGCTTGGGAGAGCAGGCTGGGATATGAAGAAGTGAAAAAGGGTGATTCTTTTTTTTTTTTTTTTTTTTTCCCTTTTTTGGGGAGGAAAAGACGAGGACAACCATCAAAGCCTAAATTAACTCCCTCTTGCAAACATAGTATGAGGAGACATTATCAGGCTAAAAATATGAGCAGTCTGTAAAAGGAGCATTTTTCCTCATATGCTGCTACTCACATGTTACTTAATTAAAACAGTAGTCGCTTACTTTTCCACTATTCATGGTACTTGAGTTTTTTTGGGAGGGGGTACTTGCTGAGCATGGACAATGAGGGCTTGTGTCCATGGTAAGACTACTGGTTAAAGCCAAAGTAAATACTGAAGTGGTTATAGTTATGCCGACATAAGCCCCTATATGAACATTCTCACTCAAACTTTTCTAAAATTTAACTTCTATTTATTGGAAATGGGTTTAAATCTGAGTGGAAAAAGCTGCCATGTTACTGGAATAGGAGTGTCCATCTGGAGATCCGTTCCAGTTTAATTTATTAAACTTTCTTTTCTGAAAAGAGTGGCAGGAATTTAAATTTTTTTTTCCTTGTCACTCCACCAGTCTTTCCTGGTTGTTTTGCACAGGCTTTAGGTTGGAAATCTCACAGGAGACTTTTTTCTTTAAGTAAATTCTAGACATTGTTAATGAGCTCTTGAACATGAAGTTGCCTCCTTTTTAGTGCAAAGGTTCTTGACGTAACCTGTCCCTTTTGAGAGAAACCTGCTGTTTTAGTCTTCTCCCCCAGTTACTAGTTGCAGGCAGAGTGGGCTGGCTTTGAGCTGAGAGTTGCCTGCAGGGAATCTCTTGAACTTCATCAAGTCCCACACCTGGGAAGGAAGAGCCCTTTGCAGTGATGCAGGCTGGGGAGCAGCTCTGCCAGAAAGGCCTCAGGGGTCCTGTGGACCTATGGTGGACAGGAACCTGAGTGTGAGCCAGCGGTGTGCCCTGGTAATGAAGGTCAACTGCGTCCTGGGCAGCATGAACAGAAGTACAGCCTCCCCTCAAGGGGAGGGGTTATTCCCCTTTTGCTAGGCACTTGTTTGATCACATCCAGAATACTGCATCTGGTTTTGAGCCCCCTTGGTGAAGAAAGATGTTAACAAGTGTGAGCAAGTCCAGCAGAGAGCCATGAAGATGATGAGACCATGAAGTTGATGAGATGTTGGAGAATCATGGGTAAGGATTGTACTCCTTGCCAGCCATCTCACCTCTCCGCTTCCTCTGGCCTTGCACTTAACGTATCTTCTTGTAGCTCCTGCTTGGTCTTGACTGCACAAATGTTTCAAACTGATCCACTCAAAAAACATGATTGGAACCTGATGCCAGGCCAAGAATAATGCTGATGGACTCAAACTCAAATAATAGTACTGTGCTCACCAGCCTGCTTTCAAAAACATACAAAATAATAAAATCTAGGCACTGCCTTAGTCTAAGGGCCATGTGGACTGCTAAGCTGTGTTCTTGCTGAGCTAAGTGGAGCTGGGTTAAGGTGGCCCAGTCTCCTCACCCTATCGAGTACATACCATGGACCAGTAAGTATCAGAGGATGTAGGAAAAACATTTTTCCAGGAAAGGCAAGTGAGGAGGGATGATAAAATCTCTATGTGGCATGCTCTCACCATCAAACTTACTTGCTGGACATGCAGAGAAGCCCTGTTGGCCTGTGCTGCCTCTCTCCACTAGCACTGTTGTAGGAGGAGTTTGGGCAGACTGAAATTGCTTTTCTGCAGGTATTGGAGGTACTGCTTTACCTCACCTGCTGCAAACTGTTGTGGTTTAACCCCAGCCAGCAACTAAGCACCACAGAGCCGCTCGCTCACTGCCCCCCGGTGGGATGGGGGAGAGAATCAGAAGAGTAAAAGTGAGAAAACTCATGGGTTGAGATAAAAACAGTTTAATAGGTAAAGCAAAAGCTGCGCGCACAAGCAAAGCAAAGCAAGGAATTCATTCACTACTTCCCCTGGGCAGGCAGGTGTTCGGCCATCCCCAGGACAGCAGGGCTCCATCACGTGTAACGGTTACTTGGGAAGACAAACGCCATCATGCCGAACGTCACCCCCTTCCTTCTTCTTCCCCCAGTTTATATACAGAGCATGATGTCATATGGTATGGAATAGCCCTTTGGCCAGCCTGGGTCAGCCCCCCTGGCTGTGCTCCCTCCCAGCTTCTTGTGCCCCTGGCAGAGCATGGGAAGCTGAAAAGTCCTTGACTGGTGTAAACTCTGCTCAGCAAGAACCAAAATATCAGTGTGTTATCAACATTATTCTCATCCTAAACCCAAAACACAGCACTATACCAGCAACTAAGAAGAAAATTAACTCTATCCCATATGAAACCAGGACAAAACCTTTCCCAAAAGGAGTCGGCACAGGACGCTGCCAGCACAGCATCTTCCATGTGATGCTTTCTTACCCTTAGTTGATCAGATGAACAGTCTCATCCCTTGTCTCGCTGTACCAGACATGGCAGCAGCGTTGGCTGCTCTGTCCGTGTGTCTCAACCCTTCCTGACTGTCATCACCCAGGGAAAGGACAGTCAGTTTCCCAGAGCTGGGGAGATGGGCATCATGGGCAACAGACCACCAGTGGTGGTGGTGAGATCTGCAGGAGAGATGGCCTTAGCATCTTGAAAATGCATTAAGAATGAGCAGGGTCCAACTGGTTCATCTATCTGAGTTAGAGCACTAAAGTTTTAACTGTGTATTCAGCTTCTTGAAGTCCTACAAACTGTCTATTACAGAAGAAGCGCTTAAAACGGGGCATATCCTGACGTGCCTCTTATGGCTTGAGGTGCTCTCACTGCCAGTGGGAAGTCCCGCTTCTATTTTTATTTGCCTGTTTTTCTTGTGCAGGGGTTGTTATTTAAAAAAAAAGGGGGGGGGGAACTAGTGCCTGTTTTTCCATACAGTGGTATTGCAAACACCATAGCTGCTATTTTTTCTCGGGGATAGGTGGACTGATTCAGATATTACAATAGGAATAAGTGCTAATTTTGTTTGATCTTAAATGTGAATTGTTCTGAAACTGATAGTGATAATTACTTTTGGGAATGGCTTGGGTTGTTTGGGGTTTTTTTTGGTTGGGTTTTTTGTTTTGAGGCTCAAAGCTGGAAAAACAAAGGTTTGCCAAACTGCTAGTCATAGGGCATGTTTCATCCAGGGCGTGACAAACTTTATTGCCTTTTAGAACTTTTGGGCTTAGAAATGCTGCTGGGTGGACAGTCCCGGAGCCTTCAGTCCGTTATTTGTGCCAGAGCTTTTTCTCATCAATGTCCTTGGAAAGGTGTACTGGGATGTGAATTTACCTTCTACATAACAACACTGTTACAGCCTGGGCAGTAAAATGGCATTTTTCTTCTAGCAGTTTCCTTGTGAGTAGATCTAGAGATTCCTCCAGGCTCCCATTTGTGTGTCTCACTTCTGTCTAGAGGCTGTTAGCTGTTGGGGTCTTCTGGGGTGAATTTTGTCAAGGGCATGCTGCCCTACAAGGAGCAGGATGGAGAACCCCAGGTGCGGGGGTCTGATTGACTGTTGGGAAGCTCTTTCCCTAGGCAGCCCTTAGCACAGGGCAAGATCACGTAGTAGCAGTCTTCGGTGTGCTGTGCCCTTCTCTCAGGACAATGGTGTGTCCATGCAGTAAAACTTGCACGGCCTGACCTTACAGGAGCTGGAGACAAAGACATGATAGGAAAAGCATCCTTCAACCCCCTTGTTTTGCCTGGGGAAGCAAAGAAGGGCTAGCTATTGAGAGCAGCTAGCTTTTGAGGGCAGAGCTGCCGTAACTGTGTCAACCACTGTCTTTCAACTTTAAGGTTTCTTCTGCTAGTCAAAGTCTGGGGCTTCATGAAGCAACTCTGAGCGATTGAGGAAGCAGCATTCTCTCGCGTTAATAATTTTCTCTGGCGTTGAATGACTACATTTTTACTTTTTTTTGTCAAGGAAGTCGTGTTTTATTTGTGAACTTTGGGTTTCCATTGCACATCCCTGCAAACAGCTCCCCCACTAATACATTTTGGGCTTGTGTGTGTGCAAAGCTGCATGGAGAAAAATCTCCTGGCTGAGACACGGGAGCTGCCAGCGTAAGACCAAGACTAACTTGACGTGCGCACAGCTGAAGCGTCCCCTCTCCCTCCCCAGGCTGTAGCGAACCCCTCCACATCTCCCCACTGATCTTATGCAAGGTTAGAAGGACTGGGAATGAGGCTTGCTGAGGGAAATGGACACATGCACCTGACTCTATGGGATCTGTGTGCTTACTTTAAGGATTTGCAGGATCTTTAAGACTAGGCTGGACCTGGCAAAGAGTATGGTGTAAGATGGACTCCAATGTTTGTCAGGATGGCTACCATACTCTTTGCCTGGTTTGTGTGATGCCTAACTACAGTGTGGTCCCGCTGTGTGCAGGAGCTTCTTGGTGCCACTGCAGCTCCAGTGATGACCGTGAACAAAAAAACATTTTCACAGTTCTCCGGTATCTTAGGAATTTTGGAGCTGTGGTTCACTGACTGTACAGCTGGAGTGTGGGAGGAAAGCAGAACAAGACTAGTGAAATGTGCAGTGGCTGTGGGAGGCCCAAGCAAGTGTGCTAAAACAGAGGGTTGAGTGGATGAGCTGCAATCCATAAAATACATGGAGCAAGTCTGTCTTAGTCTGTTCTGCCAAGTCAGCACTATGACTGTTTTAGTCCAGTTAAACATCCTTGCCAGCTAGATTTGCAGTGCAGTCTGACCTGGGGTCTTGGTCAAAAGCAAACCCCAAAGTTACAACTAAACCCAGCCTTGCTCTGTCATAGGGGAGCAGTTAATAGCAAAGAAACCAGTGTCCATTCACTTGCTGAACTTCCATTATTTATTGTTTTAATAAACAGGAATAAATATTCAACAAATAAGCTTCCTGTCCATACATGATTGTGTTCTTCCGATCATAAATAAACTTAAAATCTGAATTCTTGATTATTTTTTAATTTAAAACAGGCTAAACCCCATGGGGTTGATATCTTCCGGTTGCATGAACTAGAAAAGGTTCATGCCCTGATTCTCATCTGGAGGATCATACGATGACTTGGGGTGGAAGTATTTTCCTGAAATAGCTTGGAGTAGCTCTAGGGTTTAGGAAGTGCCCCCTTTCTCCTTTCTGTGTGTCCTCCCCTAACTACAGGTATTTCTGGCTTCAAGTAGGGTGGAGGATGCTGTGTGAAGTGCCTTTGGGTCCCTGCAGCTGGAGGACAAAACAAGCAATATATAGCAGTTGATGGGGGCTTAGCACAGCCTTCCAATGCCCTCCCCTTAGGGATGTGTTTCACACCATCTTTGCTATCTCTCCATGGGACCTTTTGGGAGTATAAATACTCCCAGAGGAATATAAAGGGATTGTAAATTCTTGGTGGAGCTTGCAGAGCTGCACAGGCCACGTCCTACCATGGGGCTGTGCTTTCCTGTCTTCTGGCCAGGAAAAAACAAGCAGCGCTTTGGCTTAAGGGAATTTGCTGTGGGATCTGCCGTGACCACGTGAGTGGCCAGGTGTTGGATGTGGAAAGTCCTGGTCCCAGGGAAATGCATGCTGGAAAGGAGCAGCTGGGATGCAACTTGGCTCGCTCGCCCTGTAACCCGAAGGCTTGAGGATCCCAGGCGGAGATGAGCTTGTGGCTCCTTTGGGAGTGGTTCCACATGATTACTGTCAGAGACGTGGATCTGTGCATCCTGTTCCAGTTTCTGCAGCTACGCTGCTCAACCCTGAGGAAAAAACATTATTTGGATGCTTCTTTCAGGGAGGATGGCGGAGGCCATAGAGGAAGCAGGCGGGTTTCTCCCACCCCATTGTTTGAGACCGAGTGCTATTGCAGTGTTTTAACAGAATATAGCATCTGCGCAAAGCTCCTCCATGTGTTTTCACAAACTCGTAACCTCTGTGTCAGGAAACAGTAAGAAAGCAAGCTGCCTCGCTCTGAGCTGCAGTCTGGCTATAGCAGGGTAGGGGGAAGGACGTCTGGTGCTGATCCTGGTGTATGTTGAGCACCCCTGCCTTCCCCTGCCACCTCTGTGCTTAGCTTGGCCATACAGAGGGCAGTTTTGAGGGGCTGTACTAATTGCGGGTTGCAAATTGAAGGCAAGTGGCTTTCTAGGCCTTGGCTTTAATTATCCATGCTGTAGAGCAGTGAGTGAGGTGTCCCTTCCCTCTGCTAGCAGCGTGTTAGCAGGGGCTCCTCTCAGTGTCTTAGCAGAGCCCCCAGTCCTGGCACAAGTGATTCCTGGGCCATAGGGTGAGGCAGCGGTGTACATGTTCTGGCAGCTGAGCTGTGCAGCTTAAATGGTGGGCTCACAGGACGATAGAGCAAGCAGAGCAAAATCCTGGTGCTTCTAGAGACAGAACCTTTGCGGTTAGCTTACCTCAGGCCAGTCATCTTGAGGTGGCCTGTCTTGTCTTTTCCAGTGGATGAACTGAATGGAGTTTAGTGTCTGCTTGATGATAAAGCTGCTGTGATTCCTGTGAGGCAGGAGGAGATCAGCAAGAGGGGAGCGGTGTGCAAGCACACTGGCGTTAAGGGGGTGCTCTGTCTTTGTGGGGAAGTGGGGCTCTGCTGGGTACCTTAGCAAGGGCTTGCACATCCGTGGAGCTGCCCTGAGTTCTGCCAGGAGCTGGATGCACCTGTAAGAAACAGGTTCTGGCTCTGACTCATTTACCAGCTGGCAAAAGGCAAAGGACCAAAATCTTGTGTTAACAGGCTTCCTTTGTGCTCTCATTTTCCTAGGGCGGCCACCGACCACAATGTTGATAACACCACAGCAATCCTTAGAGAGTGGCTGAAGAACGTGCAGAACCTCTACCACGATGTGGAGTGGAGGCCGATGGAAGACCCCCAGTGAGTACTGCAGTGAGGGGCTGCCTGAAGCTGTTTGGCCTATATATCAAATTTTCTAGGTTTCTGTTTTCAAACCAGGAGATGTACTAAAGGTCTAAGCATTAAAATGTGGATATTTTTTTTTTTGTGGGGTCTGTCCTGTTAAAGTTGTGTTCTTATGGAGCCCATAAGAAGGTCTCTGACTTCAGTGATGCAACTCATGCAGAACTTTGGAAAAGAAAGCATTTTCCATTCAGTTACTTAGCATCTGCAGCTGCTGTCTTTGTATGGTAAACATATCACATCAAAAGCTACAGGGAATAAAAACTGTCATTCTTTATTTGCAAGGAAGTACAGAAAGCGTAGCCCATTCCCATGCTGTCTAAGAAAGGTCTGCCGGGACATCAAATATTCAGTAAGTTCTGAGCCAGAGAACTAGATTTAATTCGGTGTATTATGCCTTTGCATGACTTGCAGGATCATTGCTTTGAAATATGATGCTAGGTGTGTTGGGTTTTAATAGCCTTTTTTTTTTTTTTTTATATCAGCTGTTCCTTGTTTTGTTTGGTTTTGTATTTCTTCCATCAGGGCAAAGTACATCAGTTTCCCCTTTCTTGAGGCTTGCTTTTGCTTTCAAGGTCCTCAGTGCAGTGGTGGGGCATTTGTGGTACAAACCCACAGGGAATGCTTTTTTTATTGACTTTTTTTAATCCTTTCATTGAAATTGAGTTTTCTTAATCCTGTCAAACTTGGGGTTTTTAAGTTCTGTAAAAAGTTTTTGAAATTCTTAGCTCCTTCACTGGCCTATGCTGGCACTGTTTCAAAGTTGTGAACTTTTATTCCACATAGGGATCTGTCCCTGAGTTTCCTTCCATCTTTGTTACAAAGCATTTGCTTTTGGACCTCATCCTGAAAACAGAGACATGCGCATAACTTTGCTGACATGATTGGGCTCATGGGGTTGGGTGTTGGGTGTTTGTAGATTTAAGAGCTGTTATCAGGATGTGTTAACAGTTACTAATAATGCCCAGACCTTGAGGGAATCCAAATTGCCTTCATCTTTACATCCTCAACTCTGTTGATTCTACTGGGCTAAAGGAAGCTGCATTTATAGTTTTAAACGTAAAGCCTAGCTGAGGATAGATGACTTTTTACCAGAGGGTCAGATGAGGTAAATCAGCTTCAGTTCATTTGAGTGGGTGAACCTCTGCTTATGTCAGGTGAGGGCCTGCTGCTGCGGAAGAAACTCCTGGTTTTGATGGCGCTCTCTTGCTTGCGGCCGCTGGGTCGGCAGGAAATGCTGCAGCGCTGCTTGTTCTCCAGTGCCCTGTGTACACATGCCAGCACGAAACTTGGAATCGTTCTCCCTCAAAACCTTTCCTGGGTTGCCTGAGGTGACTCTAACACTGTTTTTCTTTTTGGAAAGAAGGCAGCAAGGGAACTCTCTTTTTTTTTTTTCTTCTTTTTTTTTTTTCCCCCCCCTTTTTGACTAGCCTAATAGGGCCTGGACATGGGTTGCAGTCACTTTCTTCTTTCTTTGCTAGGTCTTACCCAGAAGAAATTGGGCCAAAACATTGGCCAAGCTCCCGATTCACTCATGTGATGAAACTCCGACAGGCTGCCCTGCGCGCTGCACGAGAGAAGTGGTCAGACTACATCCTGGTAAATACAAGGTTTGATTTATTAACTGTCCTCAGGCAAAAACTTTTCAGGTAGTCACTCTGATACTTGAGGCTATCAAAAAGTTTCCTCTCCTTCGAAAGACAAAGCTCTCTGCCGTGAGATGCTGTGTGTCGTTTCTTGGTCTGATGAGCAAGAGACTTTGCAGCTAGGGGGATAAGTCCCTGGTTAAGCCCAAGGCTTTCTCCACAGGGCTCAGGATTGAATATGGTCCTGGTAGTGGGTAGGTACCTGCAAGGGCCCCCCAGATTGAAACCCCACCTTGTTATTGATGAAATGTAAGGGAAATAGTTCAGCAGAACAGTTGTGGAAAGATGTGTGCCTTTGGTCACTACAGCAGCAGTTAATGGTGGTGTTCCCCCAGCCCATGAACGAGGCCAGTTTTAATAAGAGTTCTTTTTGATCCTCTTCAAAGAATAAACCTGCCCTGAATTTTCAGCAATGTTATTTTCCCCTCACAGCTCCCTTGCCCCTGTGCTGCAGTAATATTCTGTGGAGTCAGTGGGAAGCTCTGCATCTTTTCCCATCTCATAGCTTTGTTGTAGGGGCAGCCACCCCTGGGTTTACCTATAACAGTGATGTGCCCTACAGTATCAAAACTACCAGCTCAGTGCTTTTTGGGGTTTTTGCCAACCTCATGCCTCTGGCTGCCTTGTTCCCAAGAAAGTGTTGGGGGAAGCAAATAATTTCATCTAATAACAAATTTCTTTTTCTCCTTCCCTCTTACTTCTCTAGTTTATTGATGCAGATAATTTACTGACCAACCCACAAACCCTGAACCTGATGATAGCAGAAAACAAGACTTTGGTGGCACCAATGCTTGAGTCTCGCTCTCTCTACTCTAACTTCTGGTGTGGCATCACCCCCCAGGCAAGTGACTGTGAACCGTGCTGAGTGACTGTGCAAGCTATGTTTTCAAAGGCCTCCTGCCTTCTGTCTGTGAAGCCAGTGGGCATCGTTTCTGTTCAGTGGGCTTTCCCATCTGTATTTGTAGTGTTCTTTTTCTGAAAAGAAGCTGCTCTGAGGCATGCAGAGGTGATATTGGCATGTAGTGAGTGAGGACAGTGGTGTCATACAGTCATCTAAACTTCCTTCTCTCTCAGCGGTGGCATCCCAGATCTTGGGTGGGTATCTCTGGGAAAGGACCGTATGTTTATAGGGAATCTAGGAATAAGAGTAGAAAGGACATTGCAGTCTCTAAATGTTTTTCAGGCTTTGTTTTCTAACTGAGCTGTAGGTACGAGCAAAGCAATACATGTCTTGCATTGGGTGTGCAGGCACATAACTGAAACTTGGTTCCTTATCTGAGATTCCTCACTTGAAAAAGCTTAATCTGGAGGAAGCTGAGCTTACTTAGCCAAAAGGCCTGGGAAGTGATACGGTCCCACTAACTGCATAAAAAATACTGATATACCCACAGTCACACCAGAATTTTTTTGAGGTGGTTCTATATATTTGTGTAATGGCCTTAAAATTCTTGGTACATTATCTTAGACTAGCTTTCCTGTATAGTGATGCTAATCTTGAGAGGAATTTGCTTTTCTTTCTACAGCTCCCCATTGTATATAGGCTATTTTTCTTACAGATGAACAAGATTTATGTAGTGGGGCAACACCCTTTGCCTCAAAGGGAGTGTGTGTGCTGAAGGATGTATGTAAAGGGTAATGGTATAAAGGACCGAAGTGCTGAGCCTAGAAATTAGAGTTTCATGTTACCTTTTCAAATCACATATGCTGCAGAAAGTATAAGATACAAAAATGTTGTGTGGTAGAAATAGCATTATTTTTAGAGTCAGAAAAAGGTTGAGCTATCACTTTACAAGTTGATTCACATCACTGTGGTGTGTTGACCCTAGGTGGTAGGTAAGCCCCCACCCAGTTGCTTGCTTGCTTGGGGGAGCAAATTGGAAGGGCAAAAGCAGGAAAAAAAAACCCAAACCCAAAAGCAATCCTCATGGGTTGAGATAAACACAGTTTAATAAGTGAAGGGGAAAAAAAAATCCCGGACAAACAAGTGATGCAAAAGCAGTCTCTCACCATCAGGAGACTGATGCCCAGCCATTCCCCAAGCACTGGCTACTTTGGAAAAAGTCTCCCCCCGTTGTTACTGCTAAGCATGAAGTTATATGGTATGGAAAATCACTTTGGGCAGTTGGGGTCAGCTGTCCTAGCTGTGTCCCCTCCCAGCCTCTTGCCCACCCCCAGTCTACTTGCTGTGGGGGGCAGAGTGAGAAACAGAGAAGGCCATGATGCCGTGCAAGTACTGTTCAGCAGCAGCTAAAACATCGGCCTGTTACCAACACTGTTTTGGTCACCAGTCTAAAACACAGTGCTGTACAGGCTGCTCTGAAGAAAATTTAACTGCATCCCAGCCAAACCCAGTACAATCACCTTGTCCACAAAAGGGTTTTAGTAAGCGAATCAAATATATAGAAGGGCAGATCTATTGTCACAGTCATTTTTTGCCTTTTTACACTCTCTTCCTTTGAAATGTTCTTGACTAAGCTCTAGATGGGCTTTCCAAGACACTCAAGCTGAAATGGGCATGTAGTTAATGCTTTTTTCTCCCAGGTAAGATGCAATAATGAGATCAGCTTTTTGACCTGTTCTCCAGTCTGCTGCTGGCGTGCGTTTTGTCATCCTTTGGGGAGTCAGGATCCTAAGCTGCATATCTCCTAGAATAGGAAGAGATTTACTGTTCTGTTGAAAACTTTCCCTTGTTTGCCCATGTTTGCCCTGGAAAGCTTCAGGGTTTCCTTTTTACTTCCATGCCTGAGTCTTGTGTTTCCTTCTTCATAAAGACAAGCTTGCCATGCGTAGACAAATGTGTTTAAGCCTGAGCTATGCATACATCTTTGAGCTTCCCTGGGGCATGTGAATAGGCATACTTTGGAAACGCTCCAGGGTCCTGCCCTTCCCTACCCTCTTGCTTTATTCTAGAGCGCTAACCAGATACTAATTATTGTCACTATTGCTGGAGTGAAACAAAGAGCAAACTCCGTTCCCCCCTTCTTCTGGTGTAAAACATCATTCTTCCTTCCCAGTGTTACCAAGGACACAAGCAGGGACTACAGGCAGGGTAAAAACATAACAACCGTACTGGGTTGGGCCAGAGGTCCATCTGATAACAGTGGTTTGTAGCACATGCCTAGGGAATAGTATAAGAACATGGCAAACAAGTAAGTGAATGATATTTCCCAAAATATTTTTCTATCTTCTGGCAGTCTCCTTCTCTAGGATTTCTTGAGGAAGGTCTTTGTCTTTAAAGCTCTCAGTGATTTTTTTTTCTTGTACAAAAATCGCTATCTGAATCTTTATTTTGGCACCCACACCAGCTTATGGGAAGGAGTTCCACAGTTCAGACTAACTAATTAAGTAAAAATAGCAGGAAAAGATCCTGAACTTTCCAGATTCTTGGGAAGTAAATATATACATAAGAAAAGGGGTGGTGTGTGGGTGTGTTTACTTGTTTCAGTTTTTGTTTTAAAATGGAGATATAAACTTCATAGCAAAGGCATTGTCTTTTAAGTTTTTAAGGTTAAGTCCTGAGACAGCCAGGTTTTCCACTGATTTAAATCAGCATTGCTTCACAGGCTGAAGTGGATCTCTGCCTGCGTGCACCAGCCTCAGCCTTGGCCCCTAGTGTTACCCCTCCAGTAGTAAGTTTCCATCATTACCAGCATTAGCTGAGAAAAGACGAGGGGAAAAAACTTAGCAGCAAATGCATCTTGCAGAATTTGGTGAAAAAAGCTGCCCAAATGAACAGTAAAGTTCTCGCTCTATTTTGTCTTTAATCTTAGTTGCTGCTTCTTGTTTCTGTGCTTGCAGTCCCACAGCTTCATGCTCTCAGCCTTGCTCTCCCTGGGGACTCGGGGAGGGAGTAACAGCTGGAGCACACCCTGAAACACAGCCTCTGGTACTGAGCAACAGCAAGCCAAACCCAGCTCCAGACAGCTTGACATTTAGTTGTCATGAAGCTAACCTTAGAAGAGCACAGCAACAGCGCTGACAAGTTGGAGTCTTTCTTGACTACACATGATTTACGAGCAGTGAAAAGCTCCAAAACCCCATAGTGAGTGACTGGAGGAGGAAAGATTAGTTTACAGCATCTTTCACCTGTGGGCATTCTCGGATGTCTGTTAAAGGTTGAATGTCTTAACCCTTCCTTCAGTGGGAATGCTAGTAAGGTCTCTACCCACTCGCTCCTTTTCATGAAAATCAGACCGGCTTTGTTTGAGATATCGAGTCCTCACGGTATGGTCAGAAGGTATCTGAAGGGCAGAGGGGAGGATCAACAGATAAATAAACAGACAAATGCACCACACCATGCTTCTATGCAAAACCAAGGTAAAGTGGTTCTGCAGTGATTTGCTCAGCTGTTGCTAGGATGCTCATGGAAAATATAACGTAAAAGTGACTTCAGCTTATTTTAGTGACTCATCATTTCTGTAAAGACCAGAATCTGCTCTGGATTCAACCATCAGCCGTGTCTGGATGTCTAATTGGTGCGTTAGGATTTTCTTTCTGGAGGAATTCAGTGTATTTATTTCCAAATCTGATAGCTTTAGACATATTGCACCTGCAGTACCAGCTGTGAGCCGCACAACGTGGGTATTGCACCCACAGTGCTGGAAGGCTTAGCAAAGCTCTTGGTTACAGAGAAATGAGCTGACTGAAGTGCCTCCCCCAGACAGACTCTGCGGGAACAGCTCAGGAGCAAGTTTTAAACCTGCTTGCCCTGGGATGGAGGAAGCAGGGATTCTTACACAGCTGATGGAGACAGAGATGTTGCCTTCGCTGCAGTGAAGCAAATTTTTTTTTTTTTTTTTTAAAAGTGATGGTCAGAAGTAATTTGCAGGTCCTATTCTGTGAGACACTGAATGTTCTTTGTGCCTGTTGAACATGGAGGATGCCTCAGCAGCTTCTAGGATCAGACCCAAAAGTCTATGTGCAAAAAAGGTTTTTGAAGAGCCAGGAGAAAATAGTCCAAGATTTGAAGCTCCACTGCAAGGGAATTTTGCAATAGAAAAGCTTGGATTTCCAATAGCTGCTAAAAAGGAGAGAGAAGGTCAAGGTTTAACTTTTGGGATGAAGACTGTTTCTAAATACTTGACTGAGCCCTTTCCAAATGGGAGACACTTAAAAATCTGAGAATTGAGCACTGATCCATCTCTGCTGGGGAGGGCTAAGGGTGAGAGCTTTTGCTAGGGAGCATCTGTGAAATAGAAATCTCTTGTAACAAGCAGCCCCCTCATTGTGATTGCAGGGCTATTACAAAAGGACCTTGGATTATCCCCTGATTCGGGAATGGAAAAGGACAGGCTGTTTTGCTGTCCCGATGATTCATTCCACGTTCCTCATTGACTTGAGGAAAGAGGCCTCCACCAAGCTGATGTTCTACCCCCCCCACCAGGACTACACCTGGAGCTTTGATGATATCATGGTCTTTGCCTTCTCCAGTCGCCAAGCAGGTATGTCTGGAGCCTTTGCTGGGGAGGATTCACTAGTAGAGACATGCAGACCTCTACTTTGAGTTCACAGGCCAAAAGTCCTGTGTTGGCTTCAGTGGTGAGTTAAGACCCTGTTCCCTTTCCTCTTTCGGATCTGGTCGGGGATAACCAGCAGGAAGTGACTGGCAATGCTAGCTAGCTTCAAAGGACACAGGAGCCATTCTTGGGATGGGGACAGTGTTTCAGAGACAAAATGTGTGGCATCCACCATTGATTTGTGGCAGAGCAAGACAGTAGTGAACACAGGTGAATGCTGTGAGAGTGGGAGGTATTCTGAAGTCTGCAGGTAAGGTACCTAAAGTCGCCACTTCCAGGACATCCATGAGGAAGCGGGTGAGGGCGAGAGACTCTTTTTAAATGTAGCAACCCTTGTGGAAAACAAAAGCCAAGCTACTTACCCACAGTGCTGATGAGGCTTTGCTTCCTGGCAGCTCAGGAAGAATTGTCTGAGAGGTGTGGGGGGGTGTTTTGTCTTTTTTTTTTTTTTTTTTTTTTTTTGAAAGCAAAATCAGCGCAACTTTCAGGGGAATGATGTGGAGTCTGTCAGCTGTGCTGAGAGGAAATCTCTTGCAGGCAAGAGCAGCTTAGAGCTGGTGTGTGAGCAGTAAAATCTCTGCAAGCTTGACATTGTGTCATTGGTACTTCAGGAGAACTGGTCAAGCACTGAGCTGCCTTGAGGTCCCTGGGGCACAGCAGAGAGAAAATGTGTACCAGTCTGGCTGATGCTGGGATCAGTTTCTACTGGACAGTGGGAGGATTTCAGTTAGACCTGAAATACAGGAGTCCTTTCAGGCCAAGTCCCAACCTCAGTGTCCTTCTCCTTTGTCTGGAATGGCTGTTGGTGTTTGCAGAGAGCTCCAGGTGTCTCAGAGAAATCACTGTCTCTTAAGTGTATGATACTGCTGCTACTGCTGCCTGTTCTTATGGTGGGGATGTTTAGTCCCATTTATTTTTGGAGAGTGGATCTGGTGGGTATTCTGTCTCTAGCAAAGTACTGGCTGGCAGACCTGTATGTAGCAGTGTCAGAGCTGAAAGGAGCTACTGGGAGGGATATGGTTGTAATGGCCACCTGTATTGTTCTTTGCCCTGCTGTGTTGAAAAGGGGAAAGTCTGAGGCCTTATAAGGAAAACGGGACTGATGAAACCTCAGCAGCACCCATGAAATGCACTTCTGTTCAGAGCTACATGACTGGTTTGCTGGCTTACTGAGGTGAATTAGTAGGGAAAAGTTGTTTGTGGGTCCTCTGAGCGATGTGCAGTTGGTGTTACCTGTCTTCTGTTTGTAAAAGAGGTAAAGTTAAGATGAGAAGGAGGGGCTGTTCTTGGGGGACAGACAAGCAGAGAGAAAGCGAAGAGAAGAAGTACAGCTTCTTGTTGTTGTTGGCAGTCGCTTCTGCAGAAGAGACAGGCTGAGAAGACTGCCTTTCCCACCATTTCCAGACCAGCACAGCAGCCACCAGCTGTTTGTAGCTTTCTTTTTAGTGATGTTTCTGGTTGGAAGTTCTTGACAGCACTGAAAAAGATGGTGTTGTCTTGGCAGACTAAGCAGGGCTTTTAAAAACTCAGCTACGAGAGGATGAGGGGCATCAAATGAGAAAGACGAATGATAGAGGAGAGGCAGCAAGAGCTGAAATTAGAGCCCTTAGGAGGCAGCGGCGAGATGTGAACTTACAGGGCACCTTTGAGGCCCTGAGTTTCAGAGTCAGGACATCAGTATATTGGCTCCAGAGGAGAGCTGATGTTTAAGTCTGGATAGCAGAGCAGGCTCCTTCAAATCTACCTGCCCCACTTGTTCCCTCTGACAGCTCTCCCAGAAATGCAGCATCCAATGAGTGTGGTAACTGCATTGTATGAGCTCCAGCTGCTTAAGAAATATTTCAGGGATTCAAACCCATCATTTTTTCCTTCCATCCTAAACACTTTAGCTTTTTCCAGGACTGACCCATGACATGAAAGGCTTTGCTTCAGCAGTCTGGCCCATTGATCTGCCCAGATTGTTGACTTGTGTCCTGGGCTGAGTTTTGTCACCCAGGGTAAAAGGATGACATCCAAGTTCAGAAATGTGAAAAATGTATGGACTTTGAGGTAAACTTCTCCTTGGAGTAATTTCACTTACTTTCCTGAAGTCATAAACGATGTTGGCTTTTGTCCAGGCCAAGTACTGCACTTAACACGTCAAATCAAACCATCGATTTTCAGCAGTGAATCTGCTGTTTGAAGCAACTGTTTTGTGATGCTCCAAAGAGACCGTCCCACTTGTGCTGAGAGGACATGGCCTGTGGTGGGAGTACTGACTCAGAACAAAACTCGATGCAGGTGTTTTATTGACAAAGGTGGACTCTGTAGAGCCCCTTGCACTCACAAGCATTTAGCCAGCCAGATCTCCTGAGCATCCTTTCAGCCTGTGGCTCTGAATACCTAGAGCCAGCCAGCAGGAAGGTCTGGTCACAGGGATGTGGGGGAAATTTAGGTTGCCTAAATATCGCTGTGGGTTTAGGGCATGGCTGTCAATCCTGGTCACTGCCTTACAAAGTTTAATGATAATACAAGTATCTATAGCTTTTCTGTCCCTTGTAGTAATTGCTTATTTTATTATAAAACCAGAGCTGGAGAGCAAGTCCCCCTCCCCATTTTAAAGTAGCTTTACCATTTTAAAGTAGCTGTTATCCCAGAAGGAACAGAAATACTGGTGTGAGTCTATGCAGATTAACTGTGTTTAAGCCAGCGGAAGATAAGAACGGAGATCAGTGAGCCAGATAAGTTTAGTTGATTAGATCAGTGCCGAACCCATTAATGTCAGCAGGTAGTATTTTTTATTCTGCCATTTACCTAAATTGCAGCTGACAGCTGAATGTGTTTTGGCAAGCAGTGTAGCCAGCAATTTACTTGCAGAACTTAAAATGGTAGAAACACCAGGGTCATTAATGCAGACAATTCTGCTCTGCTAAAAATATAGGGATTAGGAGGACTAATACATGAAAGTATCAACACACCAGGTAGTGTCTGCTTTTCATTTATTTCCTAGAGGGACGGGGGTGGTTGTGCTTGTTTCATTAAAAAAAAGGGGGGGGGGCGCAGAAAAGCTTGTAGGTTTGCATTTTTCTTTAAATCTGCTTGGCCAGTTGCATGGGTTCTAGCAGCTTTCAGATTGTGGTTAATTAATACAGGATCTTACCAGAGCTCAATGGAAAACAATGGAAATGTTTCCCCTTGGCTTCTCTGGATGTAGCTTTTGAGCTTGTTGCCTGATGTGACATCAGGCCCAGTGCTGCTGCAGTTACAGGCGATAACAAGCAAATGCTTGGTCAGTCCAGAGGGAACAGCGTTTTGCTGATCACACGTAGCTGGGACATTCCCAGCGAACAAGCTCAGCAGTGGGTGGGTCTCTCCCTTGCAAAGGCATCTGCTCCGAGGAGAGGCTTTGCATCTTCTCTTTGTTTCACACCTTCAGATTCAGCTCCTTGAACAAGCAAAAGCTTTTGAGTAGAACCATGTTATGTTACCACCTCTTTTTGAAAGCATCTTTTCTCCTTGCTGGCGTGTCTCTCTCTAGGATTTTCCTCTAATTTTCAGGGCACTGTAAAAACTAGTCCTGGAGAGGAAAGGACCATGTTTGGTGGTAGACTAGGCACTTCCAAGATGGTTATCCTATCTATTCCTCAAAGTCCTTTGCCAAGACAGGTGAAAATGTCTGTTTTCTAGCCAAAGCAAAGAGAAGCGGGAAGATGCTTGACTGTAAAACCCAGAGTGAATCCCTTGCTAGGCTAGCAACAGGCCCTGCAGCTGCACCGATGCCTTGGGCCTTGCAGCTTCGTCCCGTGTGATCCCAGGGGAGCTGAACTGCCTGGGCCCGCATTTGGCCAACCATGTGCTGTTGAAACTGGGGGTCAGACTTGCCTCCTCCGCCCTGGAAGATTCATTTCATATTTATTGTGGTCTGACAGAGAAGCCTTTGAAAGCTCAGACAAAAGCTTCTATCACCCCCAGCCATGCTGGGTTTGTTTGAATTTTTCCCTCTCTAAGGCTGCCTGCTCTGATAGACCTGCACTCCTCTTTGCCCAGCGTGCAAGGCAGGGCCTCCTCTCCCCACAGAGGAGCGGGGTATCCAGCAAGACCGCTTCCCTTTCGCCTGAACCGCTTCACCCCTTGCAGATGTGTAACAATTGCAGCTTTCCTGTGTTGCAAGGGGGAGTCCTGCCCACTCATGAGTGGGAATGCCTCCGCCCTTCACCCTGAGCGTCAAAACCTGTGTTTCCCCCACCTTTGAGCCCCATTTTTCCCCCCCTGGTTTGGAGGCTGTTGCTGAGCCCTGGGTCTGTGGAGGGAGAGAGGCCCCATGGCCCAGGGTCGCTGCTGCTTCTCCTTCGGGGCAGCTGCAGGGGGAGGCCCGTTTGGCTCCCGTGCCAGCCGCTGCATCGCTTGAAGCTGGCTTACTCGGAGGGTGAAAACCTGTTCCTGCTTTTGGCTCTGGGTCCGTGACGGGGCTGTCAGGTGAGGTGCCAGGTCTGAGCAGCGCAGGTGGGGTTTTGGGGATGGGGGTTTCTGCAGTACTCCCCGCTTATCCACGGTACTCCTGCTGTGTGTATCAGACACTGCTTTTGCTAAAGACCAGTTCTGCCCTCTGCTGTAGGATTGTTTTCATAGCGTGAAGGCAAAGGCCAACAAAGACCCTTTCTCTGGTCTAAGAGGGAGGTTCCCAGTCTCTCCTAGGAGAAAATTGATTGCAGTTAAAAATACCTGCTGTTAGGGAGCAAGTATAAATTTGTTTTCATAGGAGAGGCCACTTGCTGCCAGCCAAATAGACCAGAAAATGACACTGATGTTTTTTAATTGTTTGCTTATGAAGCAGAACTTCTTGGGACTGAGGTCCTGGCATAAGTTTGATTGTGGCTATGTAGCAACAGAGCAGTGAAATTCGCTGGTAAAAGACCTGACTCTAATTTCTGCTTTTCTGTGATCCCCAGGAATACAGATGTTTATCTGCAACCGTGAACACTATGGTTTCCTTCCCATGCCCCTGAAGTCGCACCAGACGCTGCAAGAAGAAACTGAGAACTTTGTGCACACGCTAATCGAGGCTATGAGTAAGTTGCTGTGCCCTGCCATGATGGACCGCCCCCAGTTAATGTTAGCAGAGCTCTCCTGCCAGCGGCCCAGCTCCCTTCCCTTTAGGAGTCTGCATCCTGGTCTGACTGCTCTCATACTGTTCCTGTGTTAGTACTGTTACTACGTTAGTATCATACTGATACTGCATATCAAAATATGCAATTTTCCATTTTCCACTGCTTTTCTACCTAGGGATGTAATCAGTTCACGGTCAAGTCAACCCCATTCACAAAACCCCTTAACTTCCCTATATTAAATGCAAAAATGCATCTTTGATGTGTAAAGGATGCTGCAGAACCTTGGTTTTGTCATGAGGTCTGTCTGGCGCATGACTGCTGGCTTCTGCTTTGCAACATGGATGCGTTCTGCTACACCCACTCCTGCACTGACTTCATATCCCAGCTCCCTGGGGCTTTTTAGGCCCAGAGATGAAAACACATGCGGGTACGTTATATCAATGCAGCTTGTACATGAGGGTGATGCTTGGGATCTCTCCTCTCTTTCAGTCGATCGTCCTCCCATTGAACCCTCTCAGTATGTCTCTGTTCCTCCGAAGAACCCTGACAAGATGGGATTTGATGAAGTAAGAAACCTGTTTTGCTGTCATTGTCTTGTCTTCTTATTTATCACTTAGAGGACCCGGGTTCTCCCTGTAGCTTAGCTTCCAGCTGTTTCCCTTGGAGTATATTATCTCTTCACATAGTTAGCTCTTTCCCAGTCACTCATCTTTTGGACTTAAACTTTTTGCAAGGAGAAAATAGCCATCCTTATTTGGGGAGAACTTCTGCTGAGCCCAGGGAAGCAGAAGGGAAGGGGCTCAGGGAGTGTTCTTTCCCTCTGGCATCTGCTGTGGAGAAATGAGGCCAGTCAGGTCTGCAGGCACTTAGTACCTGCTGCAAGACCCCTGATTAGAAGTGCAGGTTTGTGTGCAAGGGCAGTGCCCAGCACATCTTTGGGCTTCCTGTCTTGAGGGTAGGATGTTTTAATTTGGCCAGGAGGAAATGGCAGAAGTGAGGCTGAAAAACAGGTTATTTAACTCCCCACTTCTTGTGCTGTTTCCTCTACATCTGACTCTGCAGAGCAGCTTGGCAGTCCTTCCTTTCTGCAATAAAAACTGGTCTTTTGCTTTCCAGTGACAGAAGGGAACAATTTCTCTCACCGGAGAGAGACACTGGAGAGCCCGGAGCAGCTGGGGGAGCCAGGCTTGCAGCTGGGTTCTAGCCCACGCTGGGTACATCCAGGAGCGATGAAAGTCATGCGTGCTGTCTCCTTACTGTGGCAGCTCTCCCCCTGCCCTGCTTGGTCACTGCATTTTTCTGCTATGGCCTTAAGTTAAAGTGAACTAGAAAGATGGCTGCTGACACTGGTAGTGCCCCAAGACCCCACAGAAATTCCTCTCCCAACTCTGCCTCACATTGTGGAGAGAGCAAGCATTGAGGGGGGAAGGCTGGAGAGGGATCTGCTGTGTTTTAATTAACCAGCGTCTGTGTTACGCACAGAGGCAGCAACCCCTGTGTATACAGCTGCCAGGGTGGCAGTGGCACCATGACCGAGGGAGTTGTAGTGATCAGGGGAGCCTTTGTTTTCTTGGTGTATTCTGCTACATCTGTTTATATGATTTGTAAAGTCTGAACCTGATTTGGCTATGTGTGTTTGAGTGTCTGTGTTTAGGACACAGCTGGTGTAGGTTTTTTCCATGTTGTCCTTTGTGGCTGCACTTCATTTATCCAATTTATTATTTTTGCATTTGTACTGACCTGGAATTTGATCCACTTCTTACTGGGATGAGGTTTTGCTCCACAGGCTACAAGGCTGCACTTGTACTTGTCTGCCTGAGACCGAAAAAATATCCCTGACCCTCTGCAGTTTACCTGCAAATGAGGGCTTCAGTCCTCTACCAGAGAGTCTGTCTCCTCAAGGCTTGGACTGAGCCCTGCCCAGACATCTCTGTTCCCAGTCTTGGCTCTGTGCTAGGCTTTCTGCTCTGGCAGGGGTAGAAGCGGATTTTCAATGCCCGAAGTAATTACAAAAATCCTCTCTTTGCTGTGTCCTTGTACTTGGATGGTGGCCCCACTGTTAATCCTAAATACAGGCAGTGGCAGCGTTGTGGGGAAGCATGTGGGTCGATGTTCCTGTGGGGCTGAAGCTGGCCATTTTATTCTGTGTTTAATGTAAATCAAAACATCCTGTATCTTTGGAAATTATAGACTTGGCTGTAACTGGTCTCCTCTCACCTTTATTCATCCTCAAAGAGCAACTTTCCCTGTAATATAAAACATCCATAAAAAGCGGTTGTTAGACAAAGAATGAGCCTCTAACCTTTCAACTCAAAACCAACCCAATTTTTTGACAAATTGTAAGCAACCTGGGATAAAAACACACCTGGCATTTTAATAAGATTTGCTTTTTGAGTGGGGCTGATATCTTTCTCTTTTACCCAGATTTTCATGATCAATCTGAAGCGTCGGAAAGACAGGCGGGATCGGATGCTGCGGACACTCTATGAGCAGGAGATTGCAGTCAAGATAGTGGAGGCTGTGGATGGAAAGTGAGTTTCAGCTGGGGTTGCTGATGTTTGCAAAGAGTGGATTGTGCATAACTGCTTAACATCATCTCTTTGGGTGCCCTGACCTCCCTTCTAGTGGAGAAGGGTGGGCTGAAGGGAGAGGCAAATACCACTTTTATTTACCTAACAGTCTGTTTGGGGCAGTTTTGCTCTGTTTCTTTCTTCTTTTGCAATTAGTCAGTCTCCATGAGACAACCAGTGCAGTGTGGTTCAGACTAAGATGAAAATCAGGCTAAAATCATAATGCTTTCTGTGAACTGTAACACTTGCACGTAGTTAAAAGGAGCCGGCAGTGAAAGTGTTTGACAGCAATTATCTCCCGGGAAGATGGTCCACCCTAGTGCTACAAAGCTGTTGTGTTACAGGGTTAACCCTGACACAGCCCTGTCCAAGCTTACTCTAACATGTGTTAAGACCTTTTTATAAAGAGAAATCAAGGCAGAAATTTTTGGTCTGGGAGTTGCCAAAAGGCCTCAGGGAGCTAGGAGCCCACATGCCACCTAGTGGTCTTTAAGACTTGGGTACCCATCAAGACCTCTCAGAAAAATAATCTGAGCCAAGCAGCTAACAAGTTGATGGTCCCACAAGAAGTCATTGGCAGAGTTAAGGATATGATTTGTCAGCTTGATTTAGAAATATACATCAAGAAGTCAGTTTTTCTCCTGGTTTTGGAGTGAAACAAGTGCAGGAATTTCTCAAGATATGGCTTTTCTCTGAACATCAGCAGCATTTCCCATGTTGCGTCTGTGTCGGATTTGAATTTACTTTTTTTTTTTTTTAAATGGTGATAGATATTCTCTCTTTCTCAGAGCACTGAACACGAGTCAGCTCAAAGCTCTCAGCATCGATATGCTCCCGGGTTACCGGGACCCATACTCCTCCAGGCCACTGACCAGGGGAGAGATTGGCTGCTTCCTTAGTCACTATTACATCTGGAAGGAGGTAAGGAGTTTGTGGGTGCCTTGGGGTTCCTCCAGGAAGGCGCTGTGGGCAGGTGCAATAGGAAGGCGCACAGCCAGTCCTAGGGCAGAGCGTCAAACACAACGCCAGGTTTTGGAAGTGTAGGATGGAACTGTTTTCTTTGGTTTGTAGCGGATCATGCACAGGGGTTTTCTTGAATGTGGTGTTCAGCTTTCTCATCTCTGTTCTCGTCTTTGCTTTCCATTTGCCAACAGCTCTGAATGATTTTTGTCAGAATATTTTCATGACTGTTTTTGCAAACCATCCAATAGCCTGCTTGGAGCAAGTTTGCTTAAGGAGAAAGGCAAGAAGGTTTTGAAGAACAAATGGTGTTAAAAAAAACTTCTGGGTTTTTTTCCCTTGTTCTGCATCTGGACTGAAACAAGTTCCAGTGACTCTGCTCATTTGGCTTTTTTGAGTTGGCATATCATAAACATTCTTAACAGTAGGGGACCGCCGTTACCTGAGCTAGGACATGTTGCTTGAGTGGTAAAAGCTGTAGCTTCCATCTGTCCCTGGTCACCTGGGGAGTGATACTTGAGAGGATCTGAGCTGTGCTGGTCAGAGATGCTGGAGTTACACAGCCTGACATCAACAGGAGGGATTATTTCAAGTAAGGTGTGGTGGAGGCCTGGAGAAAGACTTGGTGCTAAAAGAAGACTGAGCAATGGCAGTGGGTACCCAAATACAGACAGCCCTCTGCCTTCAGAGGTGTTAGTTGCAGCACCGCTCGGCAGGGCAGGGCATTGATCCAAACAGCCTAGAGCCAGCAGGAGTGACCTCAGTGCTGAGAAGTCGGGCTTTGCTTTTGGGCTTGAGACTTCTGAATTGCCAAGTCAGATATCACCTGGGAACCTACATGCAGGATGCCATTGCATGTGTGTTCTCTAGGGCCAGACTTTGGATATGCTAGATCATCCTCCTTCCCAAACTTCGGGAACACTTTCTTCCAAGAAAGAGGTTTTTCTGAACAGCAGCTTTGGCATCAAAGGCTGCTGCACATTTCTTTGAGGAGGTGGTTGCTGTGGTCATGCTAGATAGTAGCTCATGGGTTCTAGATGGTGCAACATCAGACAGAGGGTTTATCTATGTTGTAGATGCTTAGCCGCAGGGTATTTTTGGGACTGTTCTCACTGGTTCTTGCAGTCTGTCCCAGCTGAGCTGTGAATCTGGGAGTGGTTCTCCAGCGTCCCTACCTGCATGGTCTAGAAAACAGTGCCAGGTCAGGGTGACCCCAACAATTTCAGGGTGCAGGGAGTGGCCCACATGTGCCACTGTGATCACTTCTGAGCCCTCTTGTTTCAGGTGGTGAACAGAGAGCTGGAGAAGACACTTGTTATTGAGGATGATGTGCGCTTTGAACACCAGTTTAAAAGGAAGCTCATGAAGCTGATGGACGACATTGAACAAGCCCAGCTAGACTGGGAGCTTATGTAAGTAACTGGCCCTCAGCCACCTGGGAACTCCTGGGCATGCAGGGGAGGTCGGCAGCACCTGCTGTGTCATGATAGAGATGCAGGTTAATGCTGGAGTGCAGGGGAAGGTGGCAGAGACTTCTTGGTGGCTATACCCATCAGGACAGATCTGCCTTCTGGGGCAGGCTGGTGCTGGAATGCCTATTGGGTACCATTACTGCCCTTTGTGGGCAGTGTTGGTTGATCCCAACAGTGTCTGGAGATGCTGCTGTGACAGAAGAACTGACACAGCTCAGTCCTGAGGCTTGAACTGTGTCATCTTAGCTCCCTTATGAAGTCTTTCACAGCTGTACCACCCACAGGGTTAATACTTGGATATCTGGGAGTGGTGCAGGATCAAAATCTGTGAGCCTGGCCAGGGATTACTTCTTGGATTGACCCTTTGCCCTTCCCTGGTTGACGTGAACAGTTTTGTGGTCCTAATTGCTGCAGATTTGCTTTGGTTCCAATTTCCATGGTCTTCTCACCCTTTAAGCTACATTGGCCGGAAAAGGATGCAGGTACAGGAGCCTGAGAAAGCAGTTCCCAATGTCATGAACCTGGTGGAAGCTGACTACTCATACTGGACCCTGGGGTACGCCATCTCTTTCCAAGGGGCTCAGAAACTCATTGGAGCTGAGCCTTTCAGCAAGATGTTGCCTGTAGATGAATTTCTGCCAGTCATGTACAACAAGCACCCTGTGTAAGTAGGATGCCTTCGTTGCTCGGGTCGACAAGAGCTGGGTCTTGCTGAATGATCTTAAGCCAGATCATGTTGGTGTGTCTCACTTCTGCAGCCTGGCTGCTGGGGGACAGGGCTACTCCTCGTGCTTTTTTGGTTGTCTGCGGCAGAGCTCCTGACACAGCTCAAAGGAGGTAACAGACCTGCTACAGAGGGCTTATTGTCCCTACCAGGTGCAGGGCTTGTGGGCTGGTTCTGAGACTCTTGGCTATCTCCGGTAACGGAGGCTTTGGTTGTACAGGTTGTGTGGTTGTAAGGCACGTGGTTCTGGCTGTAGAGAGTCAGACTCTGCCCCAGCAACTACCTCCACTCCCTGGGACCTGTTTGCTTGGTGGATTGGCTTGTATCTCACAGTTACAAGAAGTGGCACTGATGAATGGGCACTCTGTTGCTGATGATTTTTCTCTCCTCTTTAGAGCGAAGTACATGGAGTACTATGAGTCCAGAGACTTGAAAGCCTTTTCAGCAGAACCCCTGCTTGTTTACCCCACTCACTACACAGGGCAGCCAGGCTACCTCAGCGACACAGAGACCTCTACAATCTGGGACAACGAGACCGTGTCAACCGACTGGGACAGAACACACTCCTGGAAATCCCGGCAGCAGGGCAAGATCCATAGCGATGCGCAGAACAAGGATGCCTTGCCTTCCCAGTCATCTCTCAACGCGCCGTCCTCCAGGGATGAACTATGACTGTCCGCTTCCCCTGGGACTCTGTTGACAGCTGAACCTGCCTCACACTTTAGCTTTTCACCCTTGAAAGTTGTAGAGCAGCTCTTCATGTGGTCTCCTTCCCACTGCTTCGAATGGCAAAGCACAGTGGTTGGACCTGACAGCAAACCAAGCCGCTTAGGACTGGGTGGGAGATGAAGGAGGAAAAAGAACAAGTGTTCTAGACTGGCAGAAAAAAGGCAGAGATCTGAACAAAAGCCCTCCCAAGCTTTTGTAAAAAAAAAAAAAAAAAAAAAAAAAAAAAAAACCAAACCAAAAAACACTAAACTGAAAACCAAACACAACCTTGAATGACGTCTTTCTACAGTTCTTGTGTAGAATACTCTATTTATAAAGATTAATATATAGAGGTGTACAAGTGTTAATACCTTTCTGGATAGCTGTAACTGGGCTGCTGTGTAACTGTTACGCCTTGTAGGTTTGTAGGCTTTTATAACCCTGTTCACTGCGAGAAACTGCAGGTAAGCGTTTGGGTTATCTGGTTTTGTTTTTCAAAGGGACCCCTGTCAGAATCCAGATGGTTTCCAAAAATGTTCAGTGCACTGGAGCAGCGCTCCTCTGTAGTGTCTTCTCCCTCTCCTTCTATAGAAAACTATTGCTGACTTCCCCTCCACAAATGTCAAAATTTGCTAGATCCCATCTAAACAGGCCTCCGGATCCAGAACTGATGTTCCAGCATGTTGAAAATCTTGGAAGCTAGCAGCGAAAGTGGAGGGTGCTGGTTTTATTTGTCTCTGCACTGCCTGAAGGGAACACAGGCAGAGTTAGTCCATGTCATGTCCTGCTTCACCCCCTGCCTCAATTTATTCCTTCAGGAAAACAAAGCCTGACAACCTATTTGCAGGCCTGTTTAATTAGGCCATAAAACCAAGTGTAGGACTTCTAGGAACTTTAAATTTTAGAAGTTTGGTTATGAACTGCTTGACACTATCTTTATAAAAACAAAACAACCTACAGAAATGTTAGTGTTGTCAACTGTACTGTTCTTGACAGCCTTGATAGAATTGTATGTTACAGGACGGAAAGGCAACTTGTCTTGATTTTTTTTCAAGTGAGGAGCAAACTTTTTTTTTTTTTTAATGAGTTCTGATATACTTGCTATTGGCTAACATATTAGCAGAGTATGGGTTTTTTTGTTGTGTTTTTTTTTTTTTTTTTTTTAAATGTTTCTCAGAGGCCAGGTGATCATGGACTACACTGCGTAGGTTAGTTGGCGCAGACCTCGGCCTGCAGGCTGCTGTTGCAGTGGGAGGATGCCCTCCTGGACTTGCAATCTAGAGACTCGCCTGCTGGCAGATCTGTGCAGTTGAGTATGTGTGGCTGGTTTTTCTTTTTTTTTAATTTTTTTTTTAAATTTTGTTTGTTTTTAATAATTACTGATCAATGTTGTGCTTTCTGCTAAAGAAGACATGTTATTACCTGTCAGCCGGTCTGATAATACATAGAACCTGGTGCAAGATGAGCAACTGTGTGTATTCTTCATTGGGTGCGAGTAGCCCTGGCTGGGAACAGCCAGCTCAAGAGTTTTTCAGCTGTGTCACTCTGTGGTGGAGCCACTGGCCATATAAATGTGCCTGTTCTGCAGCTACTGCCTGGAAGCCATGTTCCTTCTGCTGTCCAGGCTGGAGCAGGTGCCCACCCAACATGGTGAGTATGGAGAGCAGGTCTGCCGTGGGCCACCGCACACAGCCTGGGTCATTCCTCTGACGAGCCCTCTGGCTTCCTCCTCAGGTCTCGCTTTACGAGGGGCAAGTCTGACCTGTGTGAAGCACTGTGGAGCATGGCAATCCCAGAGGTGTTGGTAAGAAGGTTGGTGTGGCCTTCAGAAGCAGGACATCTGTGAACTGGTGAGCATCCAGCATATTGTCAGGTATCACTGTAGATCCTGTGCGTGCACGTGCATCCAAGTCTGGCAGAAAAGCAGGGAGGAGCCAGCGCTGGGTGGGTGAATCCCTTTGGCCTGGTATTATTTCTCTGAACTTATGTTGTGGTTGCCTCTCCACGTAAAGGCTCGCTATGGTTACGCTGTGTTCATGTACATCACCACTGCGTGTCTCTTCCACCTTCATGTGCTTTTTGTTCTGTGAAAGACCCACCTCTGTGTCTGCGAGAGGCTTCTCTTTCCCCCAACCATGGGAGTGATTTACCTGTGTCAGCAAGAGCTCTGGACTGGCCAACCCTTCCTCTTCTGACCTTTCATGGTCCTATTGAAGCACTTCCTCCATGAACACCTTGGCTGAAAATGACCCTGGTGCTCCTCATGGTACTCCCCACTTCCCCACTGTGTGCTGGGGGCTGGAGAAGGAAGGGACTGACGCCCTGGGGGCGAGTGTGCCATCCCAGCTCCCTGTGCTCGGGTCCTGCTGGGCTCATGGGTGGGGATGTGGTCTGTGGCACAGCCTCACAGCTGCCCCTTCCGTCTCTTCCCCAGGGAGGTGAGGAGCATCGCTGCATTGGTCATGCAGGAAATACAGAATGGATTTAAAAAAAGGGGGATTTGAGTCCCCCTGCTTTTTTAACCTTAATGTATCTCTTTCAAATGATAAAAAGGAAAAAAGGTCTCTGCATCACCTGCACAGCCTTTGTATTGCAGCAGCTGGGGTACCCTGGCCTTACAGCAAGGCCGGCAGATGTGGCGAGGGCAGGGGCGCGAGGCTGGACGCGGCTGGTGCCGACCACCAGGCAAAGCTGCTGTACGGTGTGGCAGCCCGCTCGCCTCGCACGGGACCGGGCTGGCTAACGCAGTGCTCTCAGGAGGCGATGCTGTCGGTGGAGCTGGTTTGGATGCTCAGGGAAGCTGAGTTTTCTTGAACTTTGATTTCCTTAAGCAGAGCAGCAGCAGTTTATTAAAAACATCATCTTGACAACAGCATTGGTGGTTTTGGGGGGCTTTTTTTCATGTGTGTTTTTTCTTTTAGTTGACTCTGGAAGTGAGTAGTACAAGGGGTTTGGTGGCGGTTTCAGGGGAGGGGGGGGAAAACGAATAAAAATGTAATGAATTAAATGAATGTGTCCATTTCAGAGCAGACAGGGCCTCAATCTAGCTGATTGGTCTTTTACCTATATGCATACCTGTGTGTATACGTACATGATTTTCTATTTATTTACACATGCAAGACCTGGTGGATGGCCAGTGGTTCTACCTGCTGTGACAAGTGCTGTTTTTCCCGTCTGTGTTTTCAGTTCCTTGGCAGGTGTTGCCCAAGGAATTAACTGTGTTTTGGAAAAGTAGGAGCCAGTTGAAACACCTCTATGGTTTTCTGATATTTTTCCGCTTTCCATGTACTTATTTTTTTTTTTTTGACTCGTCTAATGGGCTTCAAAACTGAGCGCAAGTAGGAGCACCAGCTTGAACCGGCCTTCTGGCGGCGGCTGAGCGGGCTGTTTGCTGCACCCAGGCCGGGGCCGCGCTGCCCGGGGGGACGGTGCAGTCCCTGCGGAGCCTCCTGCGGGTTTAGCGCCCACAGCCTAAACGTGGAGGTGCCTCACGCTGCGGTCGTGCGGTTGGTCCTATGTCTTGAAAATGAGTTTCTGTTAGCAGAACTTCACAAGTGAGAATTAAGAATTTGCCAGGCTGCTTCATGAACCACAGAGGGCTTTTTTTTTTTCCTTCTCCCCCCCTGCCCCCCCGCCTCCTTCTTCCTCCTTTTGGTATGGGGTTTTTGCTCTGCTGTAGGGCATTTGAGCTGAGCCCCCAGCTGATGGAAAAACCACCCAGCAGTCCCCACCCCAGTGAGTGTGGTGACAGAGCGGTGGCAGCTAGGAACAGGTTTTACAAAGCAGAAGTAGCAAGCCAGCCAAAAAGGCAGCTTCTTCACAAGAAAGGTGGTGGTGACAGGCCCTAAAAATGATCATCTGCAATCAGACTGCTTGTAACCTGACAACTCTGTCCTTGTTTAAAAAAGGCAAAGTGCTGTTGTACTGTCAATATGGCAATATGAAATTCCTAGTTCACAAATAGATTGTATTTATCCTGAAGGAAGTCAAGTAAGGTTGTGGTGTTGCGTTCTGTCTCCCTAGGTAGTTTAAATAGAAAAAAAGCAAGAGGCAGCTTAAATTCAGGGTAATCTTTCTTTTGCCTTTCCTGTCGTAAGACGAGAGGCCCTTCCGTGACAAAGGCAAGCGCCACAGTTCAGGGACTCAGAGGGTGACCTTCGGCTCTTGGGAGTCTTCCCCCAGCGCTGAAGTGGCTTGCGGAAGGGCCGGTCAGCTGTGGGAGGGGGCTGAGGGGAAGAGGGGCTGTGCTAAAAGGTACAAGTGGCTGTGGTGTGTAAACTCCAAACGCTCATATTGTGTGCAGGGGAGGGGAAAAATACCAATAAGCTAATGGTTATGAGGCCAGGAGGAAACATGACATGATGGAGACAATGGGGAAAAGAAACCCCAAACTGGTTTGAGTGTTTCTCTGTTTGTATTAACTTGCTGCAGAAATCATTCAGTGACCCAAAAGAGAATGAGTTCATGAAGAAGTTATAAAATTTGTGTGTAATCTAAGTTAGCTAGTTAGTTACAACACAAATTAATTGTTAAAATAGCACAAAATATTCCATAGCAACAGCAGGTTGGTACGCATGGCTGATGCACTGGGATGGCTTTTGCTTTGCTGCTGTTTACCTGTAGCTCGCAACAAGCTCGTTGCACTCCTGCAGCGTACAACTGGACTGCGTACGGCTCGTGATTAGCTGCTGCCACGCGCTGGGTAATGTCGGTGAGAGGGTGGTTTACTTGGACAGCCCTTCCAGCCACACTGCTGAAGAAACACAGAAGCTGCCCTCGTAAAAACCTTTAGGAATTAAAAAAAAAAATGCTGACAGCGAGTGTTACAAACAGTACAAAACTGTTCCTGGCTGTGATGTTGAAGAGTAAAACAATGCTGAAGGAAAGTTGTAGCTGAAGGGTTACAGCTACAGGGAATACATCTAAAATGTGGTGTTTCGAGTTCTCTGCATGGCAGGGAAGATGAGTTGTGAGAGCTGGAAGAAGTTGAGAACAGTTAAAACAGTGAAAATGATGAAGTTGAAGAGAGTGACAGTGAGGGAAGTGGTGTGAGGTGTACAAAAAAACCAACCAAACCAACCAGAACTGACATGCAGTAATAAAGTCTAAGAGAAGAAAACAGATTAACTCCAGGCAAATATTAGTGGAAAAAAGTTTATATACTTGTATAAAGATTACAGATAAGCAATTAAAAAAATCTTTTTCATATATAACCTTTTGGAGGGTGTAATTTTAAAATCAAGAACACTCAACTTTCAGCTTGAAACAGACATACAACCTCTATACTATACTTACGAATGATACTGTTACAGACATCAATGCATGCTTACACTGAAATGCAAAGAAAACTGAACTTCTGTTTTAATCGTGCCCTAACTCTGGGCAAGGGTTAAGGCTCAGTTACAAACTCAACATTTTCACCCTCTCAACAAAAATACAACTGGAATTCTTGAACTATTCAGACTAGGACCTGCATGGTGCTACTTGTAAACAGAAGTGATAAATCTTCATGTAGTGTAAAACATAGTAAAACCCAACATTGTTTACATCATGAGTTTATCACTAATCATTAATGTAATCTGAGCCCAATTTTGAAAATTAGTGCTACAGAACTGGTGCGAAAAAAGGCTGAGGCATGTAGAAAATTCAGTATTTGAATTTAACTAATACTAATGTATCTCAAAGACAGCCTGTTCAGTAAGGGCTGCTTACAATCCAATGTCTCATTTATGGCTTTTTAAAATAAAACTTCTAACTATCCTTTGAAGGAAGCCTGTGAGACTCAAGAAGTATGTATGTTATATGATTAAATTCTTTATTCCAGCTGAATTATTTATTCCAGCTGAAAGGATGTACCATGTCAGGAAATTCATTTAGTAGATGTATATAAAAGCAAGGGAGGTGCCTGTAGATTATACAAAATAATGCTACAAATATATAAAATCTCTGGTTGGTTGGGGTAATGCTTAAAGCCCGGCTACCTCCTCTCAATACCGACTTTCAAAATAAAAGGTCACGTAGTTGCCCCTTATGAATGAAAACGTGAGTTAAAAGTTTTGCTCTTGAAGAGTGATTGCACATTACAAAGAGGTACATAAGTCAT